>NC_057850.1:148089124-150489124 GCF_015237465.2 Chelonia mydas
GTTTTTTGAAGATTGTCAACTTACAGTACATCTACTATACATACCATACCTGGTATCTAAATTTAGTCCACATTATACCATTTCCTGAGAAGAAACAGCTATTCCTTAATTTTATGCTATTAACACGTTGACAATTAACATACAAAAAATTAGGAAGTTCAAAGCTGAAGCTCCCTCAACAATCTTAACTCAGTCTCATAACACATAAGTAGTACTTTGTATTACTTTTTATTTAAACACTACAATGTTTATTTGGCATAGTTATCAGCCAGAGGTGTGGGAAAAAACCCCACACAGTCTCTAGCCAATGTAGCAGTGTCAACAAACCCGCCAGTGTAAACACAGCTATGCTGACAGAAGACTGCTTCTGTTGGCATACACTGTGTCTACACTAGGGGATTCTGTCGGCATAGATATATCGGCAAAGCATTTGCAGTGTAGATCAGGCCTAAGCCTAATAGGTATTACTGAATAATTGCACATGTAGAAAACGCCTAACTCAATCCACGCTAGGGGCTAAACCAGTATAGATATTTTGGTAAAATAATCATATACCCCTCACCAAAATAGTTATATCAGTACAAAAACTGTATGTAGAACAGGCCTGAGAAAAGAGAGGAAAAGTATCATTATGAAGAACTATTCCAACAATGACCAAAGTGGCGGGGACATGAAGGACTAAACAGAGGGGTGCAAAGTGAGGTTACAGGGAAGCATGATTGATTTAATTTTCCTGAAGGAGATGGGGGAGTTTGGGAAACATTGGTTGAAGCTATTGAAGATGGGACTATAGTAGTATAAACAATGACAAAGATACTACATGGTATGTGAGTTAAAATTGCAAGAATTGTATTAGCCTGCTTTTCTACTTTTTTCCCTTTTTGTGAGAGAGATAATAAGAGTGTTCTCAATGTCAAACACAGGTATATTTCAATTCCTCCACAAAACAATTCCTTAATCAGCGTAACACCACAAACATTTTTCATTTCCAAGTCATTGTCCAGTATTAACACTACCCAATTGAACAGTACACATCCTCTCATTGGTATTTCTATTTTTAAGGCCAGGTCTACCCTAAAAAATTAGGTTAATCCAGCTACCTTGTTTAGGAGTGTGAAAAAGCCACACACCTGAGTGATGTAATTAAGCGAACCTAACCCTCCCCCTCTCTCCCACACAGACAGTGCTAGGTTGATGGAAGAATTCTTCTGTCGACCGAGCTCCCACCACTCGGGGAAAGTGGATTAACTATAGCAATGGGAGAAACCCTTCCATCGCTGTAGTGAGTGTCCACACTAAAGTGACAGCTGCAGCATTGTTTCTAGTAAAGACAGCCTCAGAAAAGCCAGAAGTTTGTCATTTTAGAATATCTGCTTGTCAGTGCAGCAGTACAAAACCTCCAAAAACAAACAAAAAACACACAAAGGAGAGAGGTGTTTGTGTGGCTTGAGAAGGAAGCAGATGCCTAATTGAACATGACACTATCTCCACTATATCTTTTTAAAAAAAAAAAAAGGTTAGGGACCTCATTATTCTTCATCCGCCTGGATATGCCTATTCCATTATATCCAAGGCAAAAAGTCTACAAAAGAACTGATGGGTCTAGTGGATCAGCAGCAATTTAAGAAAACAATGAGGAAGATAAGGACCTTGCAAGAAAGCTAAAGTGATTTCTCTGCATCAGCCTTCACCATAGGATGTTGGGAAGATACCTTACCCGGACCTCCCCTCCTCACATACTTAATTAGGTACTCTCATATCAGAAACTGAGGAGTCAACAAAAGAGGTGCTGGAACAAAACTGGTAATTTAAGAACAAGTCACCAAAACCAAGAATTCTGATGTAATTTACAAGTGATGCTACACAAATAACAAAATAAATAAAAAACCTGGATGGAAATCCAGTGAGAAGATTATTAGGTTTTAGTTTTCAAATACCTCCTAGTTTTTGAAGAGTTGGAAATGTTATTATTTATAATTGATATTACAGTAGCACCTACAGACCCCAAATCAGGGATCAGGGCACCATAAAAGCCTGTAGCAAATACTGCCAGAATTCCTTTCTCTTACAATATTTTTGGATTTCAGTTTCTTGTCCTTACACACACTGAAAACAGGAAATGTTGAAGGACAAAATTAAAAATGTAAACACAATGGGTCCCAGTTTAGCATAGCTTAAGCAATAAGCATTGTTCAGGTTGGCTCTAATCTTGCGCCAGACTGCTTTATCCATCCTGAGTTCTAACATCCCTTTGCAAAAACTTCCAAAGACTTACCTCTGTCTGGTGTTTTCTTTTCCATGGAGCAAAAAGTCTAGTAGTTTGATCAGAACCAACAGTGATAATAAATTCGCCTTCTGGATCCCACTTTACATCTTGTACACTGTTAAAATGTCCTGAAATCACAACTTCTGGAGTCCATTCTTTCTATTAAAAAAACAGAAACCATAAATTACACACATGCATGAGAGAACATGCATAAAAAGGAACAATAAATATATTTCTGTGTACCTTTTTACATAAAAAATACATAGAACTGAATACAGAAGTCCTCTACCAGACCTGACTGTGAGGAAGACAAAAACAGAATACCTGAAAAAGCAAAAGGTTAGATCAAGGTGAAGTGCCAGAGCATGGGCTGAAGAGGCTCAAGTCCTGGTGGGAGCTGCTCAGTGATTCTTGACTATCAGCAAACGTGAACATTCAGAGGAGGCAGCTGGACCACAGCCCAGACCCAAATGGAAGTTAGCTCAATCCCCAAGCCACTATCATTGCCCTTAGGGCATGTCTACACTTACCGGTAGATCAGCACTGCTGCAATCGATGCAGCGAGTGTCAATTTAGCAGGTCTAATGAAGACATGCTAAATTGATGGGAGAGTACTCTCCCATCGATTTGTGTACCCCACCTCCCCGAGAAGCATAATGGAAGTGCACCTCCTGTTGACACAGCGCAGTGTAGCCACTGCGGTAAATGGATCTAACTACGTTGACTTCACTTACGTTATTCACATAACTGAAGTTGCGTAAGTTAGATCAATTTATCGCAGTAGTGTAGACCAGCCCTTAGAAACGAAAAGGCTAAAAGTTTGAGGAGCCCAACATGCCTTCTTCTCAAGGTCCAGAACTGAGAATCCTGCAGAATGATATCTTTAGACAAAGAATGGTTCTGTCATTTAAAGTAAGTTAAACGGCTCTCGGTCCACATACATTTATCATGATTTTTCTACCCAACAGTAAAAACAATAAAATGGTTTTACCTTGTTAGTTGGAGTCTGTCTCCAAAGATGCAGTGCTCCATGGAAAGCATGAGCAAGAATCATTGAACCATCTGGGCTAAACTGACAGTCAAAAAATCCAAGCGTGTTACCACCCACTTCTCCTACACGGACCTGAATGAACAATTGAAAGCGAAATATTTATTGCTCAGTAACTAGTCTTTCATTAGTTGTACTCCTACTCCAAGATCAGCCACATAGCACAATCTATATCTTGCATACAAAGAACACATTAAAAGAGCATTATTCCTCCTGGGGGAATTCTGTGACACTGCATGTGCAGAATTCACAGATTTCTTTGCTTCCCCGCAGAAAAATGACTTTCTGATGGTGAGGCAAAGGGAAGCCGCAAGAGTGGTCACATGCCCTTCCCCAGTAGTGTGGGCGTGTGGTTTCAGGCACCTAGAGCAGTCAGTGCAGAGGTAAATCACTGGGGATGCCCCGGCTGGTGCCCAACCCCCATGCATCTGAAGTCCCCCCATACCCAAACCACCTACCATCTAGCCTCACCCTCCCCCCGACCCAGAACACTCCCATCAAGCCCCCCGCATCCACCCCTCCCCAGCCCCAGCCGGTCGCTCCTACCCTGCGCCGGGCTCAGCTGCTAGTGCCTGTTGGGTTGGGAGTGGGGGAGGAGCACCGTTCCCCTACACACAGTGGCTGGGGCTGGGTCAGACCCACTGCCAGAAACCTTCCCCAGCACTGCATCCCTCCATTCCTGCCCCCACTGCTCCTCAGCTAGGGCGGAGGGGTCATTATATGGGGAGCTACTCCCATCTGCCCAACTCCCATGCATCCTGATGCCCCCATATCCAGACCCCCTTTACCGAGCCCCACCCCCTGCACCCAAACCACCCCCACCCCAACAAGCCCCACCCCCTTTGCACTTGGACCACCCCAATGAGCTCCCCACACCCAGACCCCCACCCCACTGAGCCCCAACCAGCTACACATGGATCCCCACCCTGCGCTGCCCCACTCCCACAGAACCCAGACTCCTCTGCTGAGCCCCGACACCCAGACTTCCCCTGCCAAGCCCCATTCCTCCACACATAGGCCACCCCCCTGCTGAGCCCTAACTACCTTCACCTGGACCCCACTGCAGAGTCCCATTGCCCCTGCACCCAGATGCCCTCCAACAAGCCCCTGTGTATCCGGATCCCACCTGGACCCAGATCCCCACCAGAGCCACTGCACCCAGATTGCCCCACACAGAACCCTCTCACCCAACACCTGGATCTCCCAATACTGAACCCTCCACACTTTGATCCTGATGGACTGAGCCTGCCTGCCCACATTTGGTGCACCTAGCAGGGAGTGGCAGGGACCCGGAGTGTTTCCGGAGCAGGCTTAGCCCTTGCACTGTGTCGGGGTCAGGTGCAGCCTCTCCACCAAGTCCACGTCCGGCTTGGGAGGGGGGGAGGGGCACAGGTGGTGCTGCAGGGTGATCTCCCACCTCCGTGGAGCCAGTCACCTGTGCTCCCCACTGCCACATTTATTTATTAACAAATAAAATTTGCAGAATTTTAATATACCGTATGCAGAATTTTGTTTTTTGGCACAGCATTCCCTCAGGAGTACATTATGGTTGCAAAATCAAGGACACAAAAGTTAAGAGGTGTCAAAATAAAGGTTGCTCATGAAATTTTTATGTGGCCTCCTTGCATACATATATCAGGGATCTTTCTCCAAATCAGTAAGTCTGTGGTAGAGCCAGGTATAGAACCCAGCTCTCCTGCTCAGTCCAGCTCTTTAAACACAAGAGAACTTCTTGCAATCTTCTGCCTCATTCACTATCCATCTTTGAACTGAATGAGAAATGGGACTTGTAGAACAAATCGTGTGTGATCAAAGACTATTGTATTATATACACGTAAGGGGACTGTATTAAGGTTGCACGGTCAAACTTAATTTTGGTATTTTCTAGATTTTAAATTCTTGTCTTTGCAACTTTAGGCCATTTAATGTAGGTTTGTGAGTCTAATTTCCTAGGTTTAGTTAGAAGGAAAGAAAACAAATTCCGTCATATGAAACCCTACATGGGTCATTTGTAGGGTTTGAAAAAATTAAAACATATGTTCATTTAAAAATTTCAAATTTTCTAAGTTTTTTCATGTCCAAGTGTTCAAAAGGACCCATTTTTAATTTTTTGTGAAAATTTTCAATGTCAAAAATTTTTCATGAAAATTTTTATTTTTGATAAAAGGCTATTTTTTAAATGAAAAATCTTTTTGTCCAAAATTTTCACCAGCTCTTATTAAGACCTTTAAATCCACAGCACAGACCTCTCGCTCATGAACTCAAGGAGTAACTGATGGCAATAGAAGCCTGTTATCCTCTTCCAATTAGCCACATACTTTGCCAGTGGTTTACATAACTATTTGCTAGATAGCAATGGAATGTTGGGAGATAGGATTCGTAGGTTCTCTGTTTGGCTTTAAAAGGGATTGTGGACCAGTGGATATAGACAGCATAGCCAGATACACAGCTAGGATACGCTCATGCTGAAAAGCAGTGTGGTTGTGGATTAGACTTTCCTCTACCATATTAGAGAAAGGATTCTATTCCCAACTCTGCCTGAAGTGATTTGGTGCAGCCTCCCCATTACCCACATTAAAATGGGGAAGGGCAAGACTGGAAATAATACTTACCTGGCATCTTTGGTGTATGAGTGCAGAGAATTATTAAACACCAATAACTGAAAGAGCAGAAACTAGATCTCCTCCATTTGGGCTTCCAGCCCTGCACTTTTTCTCCTAGGCCAAAAGAGTTGCTGTGGCTTATATCTAACATATGGAGCTCAAGATCTGTGTGCTTAGAGAACATATTCAATGCAAACGGAATGTTCGGAGATTTAGCAGTAAACCTCTAGCAAGTTCTGTTGAATACAGTAGAACCTCAGAGTTACGAACACCAGAGTTACAAACTGACCAATCAACCACACACCACATTTGGAACCGCAAGTACGCATTCAGGCAGTAGCAGAGACAAAAAAAGCAAATACAGTACAGTACTGTGTTAAACGTAAACTATTAAAAAGAACAAAGGGAAAGCAGCACTTTTAGTCTGCATAGTAAAGTTTCAAAGCTGTATTAAGTCAATGGCTAGGTATAAACTTTTGAAAGACCAACCATACCATTTTGTTCAGAGCTACGAACATTTCAGAGTTACGAACAACCTCCATTCCCGAGGTGTTCAGAATTCTGAGTTTCTACTGTATATGCAACTAATGATTTTCAGAGACATTATTTGGCCAGATGTGTGTGGACTTTCATGGTGAGAGCAAAAGGAATTTCTCTGACCTGATTAGCATCACCAAGCCAATTTCAAATTCCTACTCCCAAGCACTATATAACTCTTCAAAGAAATAATAACAACATTTAACATTAAGAACACAACCTATTTTCTAAAAACTCATTCTCAAAAATGGTTGAAACTTTTTGCTGATATCTATACCTATATCCAAAAATTGACCTTAAGCAAAGACGAAGCATAGAAAATTTCAGCCCAAACACGTAAAGTCTGGCAAAGTTATAAGTAACTGAAAACAGGGACTTAGAAAGTGTAAAGGAACCCTAAATATAGGTATTGTAACCATATCTACCTATATTAAAACACCATTACAAATAACTGTAGTGGTATGCACTACTAATAAAGAAACTTATTGTGGCTTGCCACACGTTGCAAATAAGTAAGGAAATACATACAGCAGAAAAATTAAAACTATTACATCACAAAGTATACTTTGTTCTTTCTGAGAAATGTAGTTTTATTTCTGTCATAGAGTATATCAGTTGAGTGAACAAAGGAGAGAGTGTTTTAACAGTTTATGTAAAAACACCAAAGAATTCATTTTGCAATCAAGACCAGTTCTTGCAAATTTCAGCCCCAAAAGTGGAAAATTAGAATGTTATTCACAACACCGTAACTGTGTTTAAAATGACAACCTTAACCAAGGATAACACTAGCATTTCAGCTATAACTCAGTTTTGTCAGGTACTACATCTTTTGTTCAGCTGTTGCCCTTAAACTACACAACTGTTTCTGCATTATCTTTTCTATATTTTGCATATGGTTCTTATTCCACTGAACATACATATAACTTAGGAAACATTTTCAAAGCAATATATTCTACTTGAAATTTGTCACAATAAATTAAAAAAACAAAACACAAAAAACCAAAGTCACAGAGAAACTCAAGACAAACCCAATATATGTTAGGTTACACAGGTATGCTTAGAAAAACTGACCCTTACCTGTTCTAACCATACCCCAGATTCTTCATCTGGAGCCCACAGAATCATAGTTTTGTCCATTGATGCAGACAGTAGTCTCATCGGTTGTTGTATTATGCCATCTACAGTACAAAAAAGAAATTATTCTGCTACTACAAATCAGAATGCTCTTTAACAGAATATGGCAATACTGAAACCTAAATATGCTGAAAATTCAACTGCTATATTGCAATACTTGTGCTGTAAACAATGAATAAACACCAGCCTTAACAAGATCAGGTCCTTGATGAATGCAATCTCTGATAAGGGTATGTTAAAATATTGTTCCAAATATTTGTTTGAACCAGGGCTATGCTAAAGGAAAGTATAAGAATAAGCAATTTATACTGTTTCTTTCACATTAGGATTTTCAAAGTTTTGATTTAGAGGAAACAAAAGCTAGCACACACTAAAGACCCCAAGGTTATGAATCACAGTTCCAAACTCTTTATTTGTAAAGATAGTCTATTCTGTTGGACATATATCATCAGATTATTATTGCTCGAAAGTGGGGAAAAAATTCTATGCTATTCATTGTTCTACAAACTAAAGAATTAACTGTTCTTTCACGTATTTAGAAGAAATAGTTTATTCCTTTATTTTTTTAAATCCCTGATTCTATGGTGGGCTGGGGATAGAGAATTGCAGAGGCAGTAAAGAAGAAGAATGTTTTCAATTAACTTTGACTAATTAGAGATTAATGTATAGTTTTAAATAATTTATATCTGAAAAACAGACAAATTCAAGGGATTTCTCTGAAGACTTCTACTAATGCATGTAAGGTTGAAATAAAGAAATTTCAGAATGCCAATATTTTATTACCCTACCATTTGTCTATATTAAGAAAAACAAGGAAGGGCATTTGAGTTAATATTGATCTTCTGGAGAGATTATTTTTAGTTTGCGTTGAACAAACAGAGGTGAAATACCACAAGCTGTATAAATCACAAATCAAACAAAGCCAGTACTACCTGTAAAACATTCATATACTATATTCATATAGTCTTTTATCAAGGCAACATCGATAAAAGACAAAGCATCAGATGGTGTACAACAGCAAATAAAACAGGAACACCATACAGCAGGACCTTATGATACATGCAAAAATGTTCTGATTGCAAAATTACAGAGAATATTCCAATAGCCTCTCTGTGGAAACTCTTGCCCACAAAAAGGTATATAACGTACAGTAGCACCATGTTTATACATTATCTGGTAAGCTATGTACTTTATGTACTTTCTTCCTACCTTTCAAAAAAGAAGGCTGCCAGTGAACTGCAAATACCCAATTTTCATGACCTGCTAACACGGACTCCAGAATAACTGCATATGTTGTCTCAGTATCTACCATAGAACAGAGGGAATGAGACTGCTTATTCTTCAATGGCATTTTGATAAGAACAAAGATCTTTCACATTTTCACAAATACAGAGACAGCTGCTATAGTGATACAATTCAATGAGAAGCCTTAAAAACAAGCAAAGTGAACTGCAGTATGGTACCCTGCACTGCTGGGTGGCTCAGACCCAATGTGGGCACTGCAATGCACAGGCCAATCCTATTGCCCTCTCTGGAAATGGTACCAAAATTAAAGGTCATTTGTAGCCTTACTCTACTCTCCAGGATGTTGGAAATTAGCAAATTAAGGTTGCCCTGCATAAATTGAAATACTCATAACTATAGAATAGTCAGTCTAACTCACTGCAATGCACTTAATTATAAAAATATTTCTGACCTCAAACCATAGCTCAAGTCTTATACAAGGTCGCGTGTGAGATATTACACAAACTGTTATAAATACATTATATTTTAATATGATCTTTAAGTACTATATTTAAAGAGAAGAAGAGACTTTGAAATAATATGTTAATAATTAAAAAGAATAATTTGGCCTCTGAGACTTGAGATTCTCTGAACTACTATATATATTTTAGAAATTTCTATAGAAAATTACTTAGCATCCTATGTAAAGGAAATCATAACGAACCTCTCTCCAGCACAGGGGCAGAGCTCTGGGATTTTTTTAAATGTTTTTATACTTCTCCCCTTATAAACCTCTGTGTAAGAAGACTAATGAATTTTGGCTATAATCTCCATAAACATGATGTTTCCAATGCTCATAAGTCTAACTCCTACAAAATGTTAAGGATGTGCAAACATGTGTATACCATAATTCACTCTCTCTCTCGTTGTATGAAGAGCTCTGTATGAGTCAGTTAGGACTAGTAAGGAAGTAGGACTGAGTAGACTTGTAGTCTCTAAAGTTTTGCTTTGTTTTTTTTTAGTGCAGTTATGTAACCAAAAAAAAAAAAAATCTACATTTGTAAGTTGCACTTTCAGGATAAAGAAATTGCACTTCAGCACTTGTGTGAGGTGAACTGAAAACTGTTTCTTTTATCATTTTCACAGTGCAAATATTTGTAATAAAAAATAATAATATAAAGTGAGTAGCGTACACTTTGTATTCTGTGTTGTAACTGAAATCAATATATTTGAAAATGTAGAAAAACATCCAAAAATATTTAATAAATTTCCATTAGTATTCTATTGTTTAACCGTGTGATGAAAACTGTGATTAATTGCAATTAATTTTTTAAACAGCAATTAATTTTGTTGAGTTAATCGTGTGAGTTAACTGCGATTAATCGACAGTCCTATTACAAAGTAAAAGATAATCAAATTTTTCACTCAAACAAGTACTGTAGTGAAATCTCTTTACTGTGAAAGCACAACTTATAAATGCAGATAAGTGAAAACAGGTGTTTGCATGGCACTGTTGTAGCTGGCATTGGAAGGTATTTACGTCCAGATATGCTAAACATTTGTACGCCCTTTCATGCTTCAACTTGTAGATTGCACTACCTTTTTAATCTTTTTTACAGTGCAAATATTTGTAATAAAAATTAATAATTATGGCTGTCAATTAATCACAGTTAACACATGTGATTAACTCAAAACAGATTAACACTTTTTTTTTTTTTTTTTTAAAGGAGTGTTAATTGCACACCAGGGTGCCGTGCTCATTGGGGCCCTTCTGCGTACCTCGAGGGCCAGGGTGCCCCTTCTCCCGCCACACTGCTCCACTGCTGCTCGTCTCCCCTCCCACCCACGGAGCCATCCCTGGTCAAGCTACTCCGGACCAGGAGCCTGCCTCCTGTCTGTTGTGCAGAGCTGGGGAGCTGATGTTGGGGTGTCCCCTTCCCCCGCTCCCATGTACCTTGTCGCCACTGAGCTGGGGTTGGGGAACAGGGGAAGCCTGTCTACTGCTGGCTCAGGAGTGAATGTTGCTGACAGCAGTTGCTGCTGCCTGGAAAAGTGTACAAGCTCCTGAGTGCTCTGCTTAAAGAGAGAGTGCTCCCCACACACATAGTTCCCCCCCACACACAACACCAAACATATTTAAATAAATGGTATTCCATTATTATTTAACAGTTCTATTAAAACTGCAATTAATCGTGATTATTTTTAATGTAGTAATTAATCACAATTTTTTTAATAGTTTGATGGCCCTAAAATTAGGACATTTCCTACTTTCGTTACACACACTAACAAGAAGGGCTTGAAAAGCAAAGCCAGTTACTTTCCACCTCTTCTACGTACTTTCTTTCAATAAATATTTAACAGCTACATTTTCCACATTACGGTTAGCAGTAGATTGATTACCTTTCTATTTAAGCAACATGGTTGATCATTTATGGGAGCATACAAGGGAACTTATACAGTTTCCTGACATTTAATGCCACATTTATTGCTTATCTTTGTTCCACCTTTAGATAAAGGCATCAGCATAGAAAAAGCAGAGACAGGTGTGTAAACCATCTTAAAGTCAAAAGGGGACGTGTTCCCCTCTGCTGTCAGTACAGAGGGTAGCCTAAGTGAGGTGCATAGGCCTCATGCTAGAGCCCTGTTTCTCAAACTTCTGAAAGCTGAGGCCCATTACAGGAAGCAAAGCCAAATGACTCCCCTCCTATGTAACCTCACCATGTCTAGGTGAAGACCTATACACCTTGTGTGCGCCCCCTCTCCCTATGCACATATAGCTCAGTACTTGTCAAAGTGCATGTTCATAATATATTACTTTTCCTTTCTGTCATGCTTTGTTAAGTCATAAAATAATTAACAACGTTGACATTTAAGGAATCATCACTGGCATATGAGTTAGCACCTACTGAAAATAACAGGGCAGCACACACATCAGAACTCTATTCAGGATCTCTGGACACTCAAGATGAGATCACTGCAGTGGTTACATTCACGTTATGTTTTGGAGATTATATTCATAACCATAAAAGTAGGCTTGGAAGGATAACTTTTTTTTTTAAATCAGGTAATGCTGATTTCACCATACACAAAATGACAAAATATTGACATCAATAATAATTGAAATTGAAATAGGCAAAGTAAGAAAAATTATCTTGAGAACTAAAGGATATTTAATTGTACAATTTATTTTTCAATGGTTATAACGCTTTAACTTTTTGAATTTTAATGTCTACTGTTAAATGACTATTGTCTGACACCCTCCCACCCCATAATTTCCCATGACTGAAAACTTAAATAAATAAAAATTTTAAAAATACTTAAAAATCATTGATATTATCCAGTGAAATACTAGTAAAAAAAGACCAAATTTGGTCAAATCTAAGAGTCTTAGACTTTTTTTTTTTTTTTTTTAAATGAAAGCACAGACTCTGGAAAACAGTTGAGAGTTCTGTCCACATCCCCTTGGCTACTCTTTGCCATGAGGAACAATCCATACTTTGGGAAACACTGCACCAGGGAAAGCAAGCTACACTACAGCTTCCTCTCCATGAGGTAGCTTTCTTTATCCTCTCTGAGGCTGCTCTGTAAGAGCTGAGCTCCACACAGCTCAGCTGTATATATGGTTGAATAAAAAGTCTGAGACATAACTGTAAGTGCAGAACAGGAGGAACAACAGCAATGCTACCATTGGTGTGGGAGATCCTAGGGATCACAAGCAGGCCAAAACCTGCAAGGGGGAGGTCTCCATTATTCCTGTGGATCTCAGCTAACCATGAGGATAAATGGTATCACCTCCCAGCAAGTCCCTCTGGGAGGCAGAACTAGAGACAAAGCAGAATTATACAGATGAACAGGGGCTCACGGAAAGCCACATATCTGTAGAAGCTGTGGTTCTTTTCTGTGATACTGTAAGTGTGAAGAATAGCTTCTGATCTCATATGATTAAGGTTAAGATTTTGTCAGGGTTATTTTTAGTAAAAGTCACAGACCGGTTGCAGGCAATAAACATAAATTCACGGAAGCTCGTGACTTGTCTGGAGTGTTCTGCATTTTCAGTTTTTATTTGTTTAAAAAAATGAAAATCAGGTTAAAAATAAAAAACTTGAAAAACAGAGGGGAAAAAAGAAAAAAAAGAAAAAACCTTTGTAATATACACATTTCACTACAGTATAATTGAAACTTTTTTAATGTCCAAAGATATATTTGGTCTCTCTCAGAGCTAGAAGTTTTTCCAGAAATCCTGGTTTGCGTACGCACACATAATTTTCTTCAAAGTATCCTCACTCATGTTGAGCCTCTTGCTGTCTTGGAGGTAGGCCAACTTTGAAAATATGTACTCTGCATCAATAGATCCAAGGGGTACATTCAAAGCTCGCCATATCACTTTGCTGAAGTTGGTAAGTGTGTTTTGATAACTGTTCCAAAAAGGCGGAATATCCAGTTTCGCATTATCAGTGTGAGGAAAGTTCAAGAAGTAAATTCCTCTTTCGGATTTGAAATTTCTTCTTTAGTGGCAAATGGTCGAAATGCTCTGGCATAATGGTCATAGTCTGCTGCAAAATTCACCTTGAGGAAGGGGTGCAACACCTGGATCACATTCCAAAAAGAATCTTCGGCACCAACACTTCGGGGTTCAGATTATGGATCATTTCTCACCTAGCACTGTGTTGAAGGTTTTTTGGCTCTCTCATGTTCCAGAGTAGGAAGGATTTCCAGAAACAGTTGGGTTTTCTCACCATATGTTTCTCCTGCAGCTTTTGTGCTCAGTTCAGCTGAGATTTCGGTTGTCAGGATCCAGTAAATGTCAATACTGGCAAACATGTTGACTGTAGTCAGAGAAAACTCCAGTGTTTTCTGTGTGTCATGCAATGATTCCAAGTTTTCAACAATAAACATTACCTTGGTGTGCAGAATCTGGTGGTCATTCTGGATACAGAGTTTCTGCTTTATAACCAACAAACTGAGGGTGATCTTGGAGACACATTAGCAAAGTCCACACATTATTTACATGACAGGCAGCAAAATACAAGCTCTTCCACTGATGTGGCACAACAGGGGTAGGTAACTGACAGCTCACACTGCAGTTGTCTCGCAACATGTAAAACAAAGCCATCAAGTTGTTCATATGCTTGAAAACGGCCCTAAACCCAAAGATGAAAGATTTCACATCTTTCATTTTTCTGTTGCAGTAGATGCTGATAGTGAAACACTGATCAGATGAGCAGAACAGGTAACATAGCAGCTCCAGTTTCTGACTGAGTTAAATTTCCCAGGCAAACTCAGCCATGTAGGAAGCAGAATCTGTGTTAGTTATAGCTACATTCCCCAAGTTAGCTGGTACATCTCAAATATGTCAGTTATTGCTGCATAGACAAACTGGGTGTCAGCAGAGGGGATGAATGTCACATCAACACAAAACAATGCAGGTTTATACGCTTTGAAATCAAAAAGAAAAACAGAAGACCAAGAATCAGATGGTCCAAAGCATTAGGAGACTTGTCAAAAGTCAGACTAAGTGCCACATTTCCATCAGTTTAGATATTAAAGCACTGTCATTTTCTTTCAGTTACTTATGAGTGAGGTTGTCTGCATTAGGAAGGGTTTGGCTGCTGGACAGTATTGTTGCACAAAGTCACCAACAGGCCCCTTTGCAATTAATAGCTGTAGTCCAGAGAAACAAAGAGCACACACGAATTCATTGATACAATTGTGCTGTGCCCTCTCTTTCATTAAAGCCCAGTGAAAGCTCCTGATATTGACTGTTCATCCCAAAGTTCAAATTCACTTTCTTCTTTAAGCTTCTTGTGTCACTTACTTTCAACATGTTCCTTTGTTCTGTCAGCATGAGCACTAACCTCAATGCTGCAGTACTCGCAGCACAATGCATCCTCTTCACTCCCACCTTTAGTTTTCTTGAAAATTTTTAAGCACTGATTTTCTTGTTGGTATTCAGGCATAGATCTGCATCTTCCCTCCACGTTTACCTTTTTACCTTATCTATCTGTAAGCCCCAACAAGCTTACCTAGGTTCCTGGGGCTCAGCATGCTGGTAGTTCAGAGAGAGACACACTGCCCCTGGTAGGAAGAGGGAGCCAAGGGCAGACTCAATCTGCTAAGCAACCCAGAGGGAGAGAGGAGAGACATTATGTAGAACAACAGGGGGCCTTGTTGGTTTGGGGAAGGATTGCAGACATTCCTGCTCAGAGGAAGGGGAAGAGTCAAACGATTGACAAGAAGCAGCCTGGGAAGAAGAGCTAGCCTGTCAATAGTGACATACTCTCCTCTGGGAGCCCTGGAGGGGGAGAAGAAATTTTGGGGGTAATCTGGAGCCACCTATAGAAAGGGCAGGACTGGCTGTGTGGGGATCCATCCAACCCTGTAAGGCGTTTGGCACTAAAGGAGGTAACTGGGTTGACATATATCTTTATGGAGAACTGATTGTTTAAATTCAGCACCACACTAAACAGACACAAAGAAATAGGCAGGCAGCATCTCTTTGTGAGCCAATCATAGTGCAATATTAACAGTTTGATCTTCCGACCTCCACTGTGTGTGCGTTCTGTGTTTTACACTGTGGAACTGCTTCAATCTCAGAGCTGCAGGACACAACAATCGCGTAAAGCTTTAACGTTTAACAAAAATAAGTCCCCGAAAAAGTACTCAGTGGATTGATAAATGCGTGTAAATCTGTAAAAACTGACCTCCTTTAATAAAAAAAACTGGTAATTTATCAGTAAAAACTGAAAACACAGAAGGCTACCTGTCTGTGACTTTTACAAAAAACGATGGGGGGGGGGGGGGGGGGGGGACACACTCCCTCCACACAAGGCAGCTCGGAGCTGCAGGGCCAGCGGCTGGGAGCTGTGGCTGAGAGCTGCCTTGCATGACCTCTGTGACATAATTTATCTTTACATATAACAGCCTGTTAAATTATCCAAAAAACACTGAAGTAATAAATACATACAATTCTCTCTTTTCACCTTTAAAGGCATATGTGTAATTAAATCTTATTAATATGAAAGACTTATTAATCTTATTAATTTTAAAAAAACTTTAAGACGCACATTTGTCTGATAACTGGAGAGAAACTGTGTAACCAACAGTTTACTACAGGTGGAACAAATACATGCCTTAAAACCATAGGCTATGGTTCGAATATTTATAGTTTAACAGAAGGCCTCTATTGAGATTTTTTTTGCTGATGTACTATTTCTGCAATAAACCAGACACTGTACACAGTCAATGCTTCTAAAACACAAACACGTTTACTATATTTTTTGCTGCTGAGGAGCAAGCGTTATTGTAACTGAATTCGTCTTAAATCCCTCTAGCATAGGAATAAAACTATAACAGACAGAATTCCTATTATCCCTACTGAAAGCAATAACTACTACACTGGCTGGAAGAAGGAATAGCTACAGAGAGAGCATTTCAGTTGTTACTCACTTTTATTTTTCATAGTAAAAATGTTCTCCTTCAGCCTTATAGAGTCATCATCTTTGACTTCCACAGATGGTGTTGATTTTGCCTGCACTTTCCAGATTCTTATCAGACAATCTTGGGAACAGCTTGCTAAGAAAAGATCCCCACCTGTTTAAAAAAATAACACACAGTAAAAATAAAAATGTTAAGTCACATACCTTTTCGTTCTGACTTATCAAGATTAACTTATTTCATTCTTATCACCCTTCATCACACCATACATATTTTATTTTTCTCTCTGCAAACAGTATTATGAACACGATTGTTCCTTTTATTCCAGTGTCAACTCATTCTAACATTTTAACACAACCAAGCAAATTAGAACACACTAATGGATCCTGCCTCACTTACATGGTAACAGCCATATCCTGGGATTTACAGTATTAAAACTTCAGCCTCACAGTTCAACAGTCCAGGATACATTGGTTATTGACTTAGGGAGAAAACCCACAAGTTACTCTTCTGAGATGTGCTTCTCACTCCTACACCCTTGACCTTTTCACCCTCCATGTTGCTTAGGAAGGATAAGTCCCCACTCTTGAATATCTTTTTAAATTAATACATTTTAAGAACTCCCTTCCTCCCGTTGCCTATCTCCTACATTTTCTACAAAGTGAGTAACGTTTGTAATCAGTTATTCAAAGGCTGAATATGAGGAGTAGTGGAGTCTCCCACCAATTTGCGCTATTCTTACAAGGGGAGAAAGAGGAGGCAGGGAAGTTCCTAAAATTAATTTAATTTTTAAAAATAAAGTGGGGCTGACTCATCATTCTCAGGAACAAGGACCACAGGGTTGACAAGGAGCAAGTTGCTGAGTCAAGCATATTTGTTTGAGTTCAAATGCCACTAAAACTGACACACTAAAAACCAGGCAGGGCAAGACAAGGGGATGGATGCAGGGAAAACAATGGTTATAAAGAGATTTGTATACTGGGTGGTTGAGAAATATACAAATGCAAACCAATCCCACTGCAATCAGAGTGCAGGAAATAACCACACCATTGTGGTATTAGCATAAAGACCTGCAAGGCATCCCTGTATTCTGGCTACCTGAGACAATTCAATTTCTGTATTACTTTGCATTATACTTTATTTAGTCTGAGGAATGTTGTTCTGTAAAGTGACCCACATAGATCATAATCAGAGGTGCCATCTAAAAAAAGATCTACAGCAAATATACAGAAGTATCAGAGAATATAAATATATCAGAGAATAGCTAATACTGGAGTAAAATGGCAGTGCTATGCTAAAATATTTCTCCACCTAACGTCTAATCCATGCAATGACATCAACCTTCCATTGGACCGGGAACTGCGATCTAACAAATGAATGGGATTAAAAATGGAGATCAGATGGTTGGTTTTTCTCTTCTAATCTTCAACTCTCTGCCTCATTAAATATTTTATTGGACTTTCATACTGACCACAGACTACCCATTCAATGCCTCTTATCCAATCTTCATGGCCACAGAGTATTAGTGTTTTCTGAAACTAAAAAGAAATCATCATTACACCACAGAAGTCAGAACTTCAATGTCCATTAGTCTTACATACCATACATATGCCTTTGGACAATTAACTCCTGCTCTTCAGATGTGCTGACCACCTGCAACTCCTATTAACTGGATGATCAGTACCTGAAGAACGAGGCCTAATTGTTCAATACCATGTTCTTGTATGGGCCCTTCTGATGAGGCCATAGCCAAGGAGTAACTCTAGCAGATCAGCTCATCTCAGTTATTGTCCCACTATCTAAACAAGAAAGGTGGGTGAAAAATAGGTGGGGTTTTCTCCCTACAAACTTTTTCTTTTCTTTTTTAAATATTTTGGAAAAAAATTGCAAATACTGTAATCTCTGTCAGTCCTACACTTACGAGACTTCAACAGGAGATCTGTCTGAGTGAAACAGCAGCACGGCCATTAACCATAATTGTTTATATTTATTATGTTGATATGTATGCATACCCAATAAAAGGGATGACTATCTACATAGTCTTTGACATTCCTGTAATCGTCTTCACCCACTAATCAACATTTCTTTGCTTTTCTGTTTTTACAATTCACAGCCTTAACATTACATAGATGTCTAGATAAAAAGCATTAAGTCACTGAAAAAATTTTGAAAACACTCCAGATTGGAAAATTTTGTTCTTAACTATAAATTTGTCTATTCATAACAGGGAATCCAACAATCTGACTACTCAGTTGGGGTATTTATACCCACCAGCACTCACAGAGGCAACTTTTTGGTTAGATTTTTTTTTAACACCTAAATGATTACTCTACAACAGGGCAGTAACTATAGCACAAGCCCAGGAGGTAACTTCCAACACAGAAGAGAACCTATAAAATACTTGTCAGTGTTACAGAGCTTGTTGCATCTCTGTCCCCTTTCTGTGCCCCCTAAGGTCTCAGGCCACCACTACCTCTTCTGGGGTGGAATTCTGCAATTCTCCCACTCTTAGCCCATGTTCCTGGACTACAGTACCCAGCATTATCAACTGCATTTCCCAGCATGTTCAACTGGGTTCACCACCTGCAGTTCTTACCTTTGAGAGTCCGTGATCAGTGGTGAACATAGTGAGCAGACAGCCTTCTCAAAATTAATGTATTGCTTACTGACCAGTGGGAACAAAGCATTTCAAGAAAAAGGATTTTTAAAACAGCTAACATGCCATTCTGTCTTCCCTAAAGCCCCTACCATCCTGTGATGGTAACCTGGGCAGACCTAGCTTCCTCAGGCACCCCAGATATTATATATTATATCCTTCTCATGACAATGTTGGCACACAGAGCGGAAACTAGTTTCTTCCATCCCTCTTTATCATTAACTGCTGTTTCCATCTGCTCTATGGTGTTGAGTTTGACTGTTCTGTCCTCCCAGCTAACGGTTCTTCTTAAGGTTTCCCTTGGAGTGAGGAAATGAGACCACCCAATTGGTTACCACTTGACAGCTTCATGTGGGAGTCTGCATATTGGCAACCAGAGTACATGCCCCAAATATGTCCAACACTTACTCCTAATGCTAGTGGAGACAAGCTGCAGGTTGGTACTTTCTCCGATATCTGTGTTGGTAATAAAGTCTCTCCATCTAATGCCCAGAGACTTTTATAGCACTTATTTTAAAAAGACATCTAATTTTCTATATGTTGTATTGGAAGCTCTTCAGCTGACACAGCCATATGTTAGCACTGAGATTTACATTTGAGCTGAAATTTTTTAGGTTTTGTCTGGTATGGTCTCTCTCTGATTTCCAAATGTTATTGAGTTTAGTGAATGTTGTGGATGCCCTTCCTATCTTTGATGTCACTTCTTTCTTGACATCTCCATTGGCTAGTATGGTGCTTGTGATTGGACATCTGCCCCACACTGGTAGAGATGGGGTTAACAGAGACCTGGGGAGGCTACACAGGAACAGGCACATAGATGAACATAATTTGTTGGGAAATAGTCAACATGGTTTTTGTAAAGGGAAATCATGCCTCACCAATCTACTAGAATTTTTTGAGGGGGTCAACAAGCATGCAGACAAAGGAGATCCAGTGGATATAGTGTATTTATATTTTCAGAAAGCCATTACTTGGCCCAAGAAAGCCATTACTCCAAACTGGCAGAAGGAATGCCTGCTGAGTCCCTGTGAGAAATCAAATTTACAAGAAAAAATTTTCCTAATCAGATTTTCAAAAGTTTTCAGTGACTTAATACATTTAATGTTAAACCATAATAGCTTGAGCCTGAGCATGGTTTTCACATTCAACATCAAGTTCAGTGAGTTATAGTTATCCAGACCAGAGATGTCAAATGCATGAATCACTGTGGCCAGATCCTTGTCTAGAAGGAAAGGAAAATTTTCCTGGCAAATTGGAGGTGAAAGAAAGCATTCTTAAACACTGATACTTCGTGTTGGACTTTGAGGCTTCACATCACGTTGACGAATGAATGCCTTCAGTGGAAAGCGGAGGCAACATCTACATCAGTTTTTTACGGCATTTCCCCTTTCCAACCATCACCATCTTGCCTGGATTTAGCTTGAGCCAGTTGCTTTTCATCCAAGCGCTGATTGCTTGTAGGCATTATCACAGTTTTGTAGTGGTGGTAATTGCATCAGTTCAGGATGAGATATACAAGTGAGTTATTGTGTTGTTGGCAGCAAAACCTGATGGTGTCTCACTATCTCTTCAGTGGTCTCATGTAGATATAGAAGAAGTGAGGGTTTTTAGAGAGGACAACTCATCATTCTCTTAGCTCTGCTGGAAAGGTATTATCACAGCAATCTACTCCTGTTACGTCATGTAGGCAGGTTAACAGTATCTTGTGGCCTACTATGTAACAAGCTGCAAAGAGGTCCAACAGCACAAGTATGGAGATTTTGCCTGTGTTCATGGCTATAAGAAAATAGCCTTTTAGCACCATTAGAGCTGTCTCTGTGCTGTGCCCTGGTCTGAACCTTGATTGTGAGGCATCCAGGATGTTGTCTGCCATCACATGTAGTTAGACTTTCATGATTATTACTTCTGATGTTTCCAAAAGCCTTGAAGATCTTACCAGTAGGAAAAATGCTCTTGAAATACAGAGAACTTGCTAAGATCCAAAGCTTTTTAGAAAGCTGTATCTAACTTCTGACCACCAAATGAGGTACGATCAGGTGTGTTCTAGAGAGGTCATCCTTATCCCAGGACTACAAGATGTGCTTTCTGGCCACTGTGGATCAGATAAAAGACTATGAAGTGAATCCAGTGATATTACAAGAAAACATGTTATACAAAAAATAAAATAAAAACGTAGGAACATAGGAACTGCCATACTGGAGCAGAACCATGGTCCATCCGGACTAGCACCCTGTCTCATAGAGTGGCCAGAACCAGATGCTTCAGAGGATTGCTTAAGAACCCCGCAGTAGGCAGATGTGGAATAATCTGTCCCTCATATAGGTCTCACTCTGATCTCTAATAGTTAGAGATTGGCTTAAGCTCAAAAGCTCAAGGTTTAATGGCATTTCCAAAATTTGTACTGTCACTGATTATGACAAATCTGGATATTCTTAATATCTGTATAAATATCCATTCACTTTTTGAATCTCATTATGTTCTTGGTCTCAATGACTTCCTGTGGCAATGAGTTCTAGTTTAATTACATACTGTGGAGGAAAATTTTTCACTCTGTTTTTAATTTGCCAACTTCTGATTTCACTGAATTTTGCCTTGTTACAGCTTTATAAGACAGGGAGAACAGAAGCTCCAATCTATCTTCTCTGTAATTTTATATATTTTTATTGTGTTCCCTCTTATATGTCTCCAGATTGGGATTTTTTCTCTTCACATTGGAATTTAACAAGCTTTTGATCATTCTTCACTGAATCCCCTTCAGTTCCTTAATACTCTTTTTGAAATGGAGTGTCCAGTACTTCACACAGTATTCTAAGTGAGATTACGCCACTGAATTATATAAAGGAATTAGTGTTTTCATTATTATTCTTCATCCTATTCCTAATGTCTTGTTAGTTTTTTTGACTGCAGTTGCACACTGAGCGGAGATTTTCATTGAACTGTCTACAGTGATGATCCTGGTCCCTTTCTTGGGTTGATACAGTTAATTTGGAATCCTGTTAGGTGCATGAGTAGTTATAATTTTCCCTCCAATGTACATTACTTTGCATTTCACGACACTGAATATTATGTCATCATGTTGCCCATTCACCCAAATTGTTTACGTCTCTCTGAAGATCCTCATGGTCTTCTCTGGTCCTGAATAACACAAATAAGTGTGTCTCATATGCAAATTTTGCTACCTATTAACGACCCTTTCCAGATAACTGTTTTAATATATTAAACACAGGACATAATATGGAACCTTGAGGCACCCTGATGTTAAATTTTTTGCCATGATTAAAGTTGACTTACTCCTGTTCTTTGCTTTGTCTCCTGTCCAGTTTTTGATAAAAAACAAAAACAGTACTTTGCCTCTCACCCATAACTACTACTAATTTTTTAAGTAGCCTCTTCCTATGGACCTTATCAAAGGCCTTTTGGAGGACTAAATAAATTAAGCCAACTGGTTCTCTTTTATTCACTACTTTACTGACACACTCAGATAATTCTAAGAGACTAGTGAAACAATTTTTCTTTGTTGAATCCAAGCTCATTAAATATCTGGAAGATCATGATCTTCCAGATGTTTTGTTATTGTTTTTAAACTACCAATTCAACTGATTTGCCTGGTACAGACAGACAGCAAGGCTTACAGATTTCTCATTTTCCTGATCATCTATCGAGACTCTTTTAAACATGAATAAAACATTTGCTACTTTCCAATACTCTGGAAGAGTAACTGTTTAATGAAAAATTGCCAATTTGTGTTACCAACTCAGTTACTTCATACTTAAGCTCCTTCAAATCTCTTGGATGTACACCACCTGGGCCTGATGATTTACTGCATTTTACATTATCAGCATGCTCCAACTCCTCTTCTCCTGTCACCTCAGAGAGTACCTCATTTTTGTTACCAGGAAAATTAGGTCTGGGGTAGGAATTTCACCAATTTTCTCACTAATGAAGACTGATGGAAAGAAATCATTTAGCTGCTCAACAATGGTTTTATGTTCTTGAATTGCTCAGTTTAACCCTTGAGGATCTAGTGGACCCACCAATTCATTTGCAGGCTTCCTGCTTCCAATATACTTAAAGAATCTCCTGTTTGTTTTTACACCTTTAGCAATTTACTTTTTGAATTTCATTTTGGCCCTTCTAACTTTCCTCTTCTTTAATAACTGCTGTAATTTATACTCCTGTTCATTGGCTAAGCTAGGGGAAGATTCCAAATTTTGAAGGATTTAAATTTGCACAAATAGCCTTTTGACTAACCTTATTTTATTTAAATATTTTTTTCTAAAGATTAGTGTCACTTTTTAGTACTCTACCTGCTGTTTGAATGTTAAACCTAATCATACTATTGTCACTATTTCAGCATAGTTTAGCTACCATCACTTCTTGTATTAGTTCTTGTGTGCTAATTAATAGCTTATGCCCTAGAACTAGTTGTGGAAAGAGGCAATCATTTGAAGTGTCAAGAAATGGTTTCTCTAAACTCTGTCCTGTTATGCCATTTGACCAGTTTCTATATGGGTAGTTAAAGTTCCACTTTATTGTTTTGTTGGATTTTACTGCCTGACTGATCTCTCTCAGCACTGAGTGCTCAGTTTCTTTTGCTTGATATGGAAGCTGGAAGTAACACCTACTAATATATTTATATTTTTACAGTTTGGGATTTGTATCAATATAGATTCACTTGTGTAGTAGTCTCCATTCAGGATTTTTAATCTCATTAAATTCTATGGAATCACAAATATACAGATAGCACTACTCCTCAACATCTCTGGCCTATTCTCTGTTTTCTGTATAGTTACAATAGATGGCTGTTTTTGATCACTCTGCCACATTTCTGTGATACCTAATTTTGCTTTTAAAATTCTTGCCTTGGCACACAGCCACTTCTCGCTTTTATTCTTGCCTACATGTCTGTTTTTTATTTAACTCCTTGATCCAACACCAAGCTAATTTTGTGGAATGTACCTCTGTGTTCTTATCCTGTCTCTGCTCTAATGTAGTGGTATTTTCACTCTACCCTTTATTGAATACACAGATACCATTGTACTACCCACATCTTTAACAAATGTCTCTTTCCAACTTGTGCGCATTTCAGCTCCTGCTGGCTTTCCCCCCAGCTTTTAGTTGAGCCATTTCTCCAAACTCATTTATTTTACATGCCAACAATCTGGTTCCATTTTGACTAAAAAGAACTTTATGCAAATTTTGAAATTTTTTAGATACTGTTGCGCAAATAAATTTGTTAGTCTCTAAGGTGCCACAAGAACTCCTCATTGTTTTTGTTTTCCTTAAGTTTCTCTTGAGAGGCCTTGTAAGAATGCTGATGCAGGAAGAGATATATAACTTTTCTTCCCTGGGAGCAACAATTCTGAATCAACATTATCTTTCAAAGGCTCTCAAAAAAAGAAACAGTAGTTTCCCCTATACTCTTTCATCCTACAAGAGATTTCTTGGTACAAGAGTCTTCAAGGATTTCACATCTGACCCTTCACACTCAAAAACCTAATTGACTTTAGGAATAAGTATATTCAGATTGCTCTCAGCATGAATTTTATTACTTGAAGCTGAAGAGATTTCACCTTGCTCAAGAGTATGACAACAATCCCCTTTTAGGATTTACCTGAACTTTCCTTTATCAACCTGTCCTCCACCCTCCCACACACAATACTTTTTTTTCTTATGATGATAATCTGTGGGGGATGGTTCAACACCAAAGAGTCACTGTTGACTGGGAAGGGTGAAGGATCTTTACTGCCTAGGGGAGGAGGCAGTGTCTGTAAACTCAATCTTCCACACCAAATTAACTTGAAAGGAAACAGGATGAGGTGTAACATTTTATTCAAATAAATACGAAATGAAATGAAAGAGAAAACATAGGAGTGAAGGGGAAACTATCTGCAGAGCTGGCAGTAGGTCAAGGAACAGAAATAGAGAGGAGAGAGCGAGAGATGCTTTTAAAATACAGATCAAAAAGATGTTTGTTTTTTTAAATAAAGTATGTGAATTTAGGTCCAGACCACCATTCTTAAAATTAATTTGTGTTCACTATCAAAATGGGGACCACCCTCACTTTGTATAAAATGTTAATCTCTTGAAACACAAAACAAAGAAAGGAAAGAGGAGGAACTGAGCAGTAAATACAAGTTTAAATGTCGCCTAATGTACTGAATTAGGTTTCTTCTAATGTACAGTGCTTAACACTGGGCCCGGTGGGCAGGAATTGAGGACTGGACTACACCTGGATGAAAAAGGAAGCTGAAGGTAACAGTGGGTCTTAATGGAATGAAGGAGTGAGAAAAAGGACAAGCTATTGGTAGAAAACGTTTAAAAATATTAAATTTACATTGAGTTTTAGAAAAAAAATGACAAAATGTTACTCTGAAAAAAATTGTATTTGATTGCATCTCATTAATTACCTAAAGTTACAAATACTTTTAAGAAGGAACATACAGGTTCAACTGGGTGTTCATAGATTCTCGTGCTTTTTGGATGGAGGAGGGACATGCGGCGGGGGGAAGGGGGAGGGCGACACTTATTCTAAACCCTGCAACTTTGCACTTAAACAAATGCAAGAAAATTGGTTATGCTTCAAGTAACTTTGAAACTGTGTTTTAGTAATAATGGCCACTCTATGAGGGCCCAAAAACAGAAACAGTGGATATCGCCCAGAATGTAATCCTACATTCACAAGTATATTCTGAACCTTTTCTTTACTGCCTCAGCCATGTCATTTCATGACTGGAAAGAGTGTAGAATGGCTATTACCAAGGGTGTCAATTTGGATAGGGTATGAGCCAAGTTTTTGAACTTTAGTTGCAATGGACCTCTTTAGCCCTTATGCTGAGCAGCTAACCCAACCAGCATACAACACACCCCAAAATTTTCAAGCGGATATTGCTTCAGGATTTTATCACTTGAGATCTGAAACCAGGGATCCTCCCCCAAGCTCCAGAAGAACTGAGTTTAAAGTATCTTCAAATCCAGACTCTGAAGATGTAAATGACTTAGAAGAGGCTTGATTTTCAAAGAATAGTTGATCAGCACTTTCTGAAAATCAAGTACCTTTAAGATATCTTAAGTTAGGCCCCCAAAAATTGAGGCACAAAATAAAATCACTTTTGAAATTCTTGGCCACAATGCAGCAGCATCACCAACAAAAAATTAGCATTTTAGCCACAGCTTTCCCAAATCTTTCATTCTGTGTGTATATACACACTAGCAAATTCAGACCCAGAATTCACCCCAGTAGAGCTGCCCAAAGGGTGAATTATAGGTCTGAATTTATTGTAAACAAGGCCTTGGACTGTAAGTTGTGCATATCAGAGAAACTTTTTTTATTTAGTCTCTAATGCCTATCACAACAGATATATAAAAAAAATCATCACCACATATTTGGGGGACCTTGCCAGAATGACTTGTCAATGGAAGAAATTAAAAAAAAGTTCCCAAAAGCCAGAGGGACACAAACATTTTTAAGTTTTGATAGGAGCTAAAAATTCAGATACATAATTAGAGCTCCATCCCATATCCTCATTTGAATACTTCTGATAGTTAACTATATGAAAAATTAAAAGTTTCCATGTTCCAAATGACACACAGTACTTTTCACACATACTGAACACGGGTCACAACTTGCTGGATATCAAGTGCTTCAAAGGTTCTTTTGAACTTTCAGAAGCACTCAGCAAAGAAGGCAATTTTAATGGGAAATGCCAAATTCCAAAAAGAGTAATAATGCAATTCTAATCAGACTACGATATTTACATTTTCAATTGAGAAAGTTATTTTTCAAATGATATACTAAATGCATGGATACTCCTTAAGGAAAGAGATGCATAATTACTTTATTTCAATGGTTGGTCTGAGGTAGGTTCTCTTTTCATAAAGAGAAATGTTTAAAAAAACCCTGAGATTTCCATGTGTGAAACTGATATATCTGTATTTCATGATTACCCAAGAAATCATAGAAATGTAGGGCTGGAAGGGACCTCAAGAGATCATCTTAGTCCATCCCTCCCTGTGCAAAGGCAGGACCTTAGACTATCTTTGAGAGGTGTTTGTCCAGCCTGTCCTTAAAAACCTCCAATTATAAGGTTTCCACAACCTTCCTTGGTAACCCATTCCAGTGCTTAATTATCCTTATAGTAAGAAACTTTTTCCTAATATCTAATCTAAAACTCCTTTGCTCTATATATTAAGCCCATTACACTTCTTCTCCAAGTCCACTGAAGGTAGGACAACTGATCTCCATGCTCTTTATAACAGCCCTCAACATATTTGAAGAGTGTTATCAGGTCCTCCCTCAGTCTCTTCTCAAGATTAAACATGCCCATTTTTTGTTAACCTTTACTCGTAAGTCAGGCTTTCTAAGTCTTTTATCATTTTTGATAGTCACCTCTGGACTCTCTCGACTTTGTCCACATCTTTCCTTAAAGTATGGCACCCAGAACTGGCCACAATACTCCAACTGAGACCTCACCACTGCTAAGTAAAGTGAAACAATTACCTTCTGTGTCTTACATATGACATTCCTGTTAACAGAACAGAAGTACTTGTGGCACTTTACAGACTAACAAATTTATTAGAGCGTAAGCCTTTGTGGGCTACAGCCCACTTCATTGGATGCATAGAATGGAACATATAGTAAGATGAGATATATATATATATACATACAGAGAAGGTGGAAGTTGCCATACAAACTGTAAGAGGCTAATTAATTAAGATGAGCTATTATCAGCAGGAGAAAAAAACTTTTGTAGTGATAATCAAGATGGCCCATTTAGACAGTTGACAAGAAGGTTTGAGGATTCTTGACTAATAAAGCCCAGAATGACAGCAGCTTTTTTTGCAACTGCACCACACTTTTGGCTCATGTTCAGTTTCTCATCCACTATAATCCTCAGATGCTTTTCAGCAGTATTACCCAACTAGCCAGTTATTCTACATTTTTAGTTGTATGTTGGATTTTTAAGTGTAGTACTTTGCAATTGTCTTTATTGAATTTCATCTTGTTGATTTCAGACCATTCTGAAATTTACCAAAGTCCTTCGAAATTCTAATCCTGTTCTCCAAAAATGCATGCAACCTCTCCCGCTTGGTGCCATCTGCAAATTTTTTAAGTATACCCTCACTCCATTTTTCAAGTCATTAATGAAAATATTGACTAGCATCAGACCAAGGACAGACCCCTGCAGGACCCCACTAAGTCCTCCCACTTTCACAGAGAACCATTAATAAAACTTTTTATTTAGCATGGTTTTCCAACCAGTTGTGCCCCCACCTTACAGTAAGTTCCCCTAGACCACATTTCCCTAGTTTGTTTATGAGAATGTCATATGGGACTGTGTTAAAAGCTTCACTAAAATCAAAATACCACATCTACCATTTCCCTCCTATCCACTAGGGCAGTAACCTGTCAAAAAAGGAAATTAGGTTGGTATGGCATGATTTGTTCCCGAAAAATCCATGTTGTCTATTCCTTATCACCCTGTTATCCTCTAGGTGCTTACAAACTGTCTAATAATTTGTTCCACTGTCTTTCCAAGCATCTAAATTAGGCTCACATCTATACATTTCCAGGTTATCTCTGTTCCCCTTTTTAAAGATAGGTGTTATGTTTGTCCTTCTCCCATCCTCTGGGACCTCACCCATTATTGAAGATAATTGTTAACAGTTCTGAGAATTGTTCCAACTAGTTCATTAAGTACCCTAGGGTGAATTTCATCAAGCCTTACACTTTTCCCCCCTATTCTGGACTGTGTTACTTGCCACTTGCTGTTAGTATTAAGTGTGCTAAGCATCTGATCACAACTAACTGTTTTAGTTAAGACAGAACTAAAATAGGCATTAAACACCTCAGCCTTCTTGGTGTCATCCGTTATTAGCTATGCAGGAAAACTAAATATCTGAAACAGAATTTAAATAAAGCTGTTATTATGTGATGGCTATCTAGGGAGAGATAGCAGTTATAGAAGAAGCCAAAAAGAATAGCAGTGCACATCAAAAGAAATGAAGCAGAAAAGAATGAGTATTTTACTTCAAGACAGGATATGAAGCAATAATTACCTGCCCATTCTGTTGAATATACAAATTAATTCTGCAGTCATCGCCACCACAAGCTAATATTGGTACTGCAAAAAGAGAAAAAAAATTAAGTGTTTGTTATTAAATCTTGTAACTTTAGCATTCTGTGATCTTTAGTAAAAGAAAAAATGGGCACAAGATGAAACCATAAATATAACTGAATAATATAATGGATATTATGTCACTTTGTGATCTTTATGCAAGATGAGTAAGAACTTCAAAGTAGTAAAAGATTTAAAAGCATCTAAAATTGAAGTTATTGTACATATATAGTATCTGCTACAAATATTGGGAGGCTCAAGTATCTCTAATTTAGGTCTCCAATGTACCTCTATTAAGTCCAGTTGTGACAGATATGGCAATTTCCTGCAATATCTTTGGGAGATCTTACACACAATAAGTAATGGCCATAGTGGGTCAGACCAATGGTCCATTTAGTCCAGTATGCTATCTTCTGACAGTGCCCAGTACCAGATGCTTCAGAAGGAGTGAACAGGACACTTTTATGGAGAGATCCACCCTGTCATCCAGTTCCAGCTTCTAGCAGTCAGATGTTTACAAACGTGCCAAGCATGGATCTGCGTCCCTGACAATCTTGGCTAACAGCCATTGTCGGACCTATCCTCCATGAACTTATCTAATTCTTTTTTGAACCCAGTCATACTTAACATATTAAGTTTACATATCATTATAGACTAGAGATTGTATTGGTTTCAGAATAGCAGCCGTGTTAGCCTGTATCAGCAAAAAGAAAAGGAGTACTTGTGGCACCTTAGAGACTAACAAATTTATTTGAGCATAAGCTTTCATGAGCTACAGCCGATGAAGTGAGCTGTAGCTCATGAAAGCTTATGCTCAAATAAATTTGTTAGTCTCTAAGATGCCACAAGTACTCCTTTTCTTTTTTTAGAGATTGTATGTAATTCCATAAGTGAGGGGACCAGAGTCATCCAAGAACTAAGAGCAGTAAGGGGTGATTCGGCAAATGCACTCAAGTTGTAACACCTCCAGAGAGGTACAACCACCTGAAGAGTGGCATATTGGTTCAAACTGGATTCTCCAGAGACCAAAAGACAAGCAAAGAAATTGCATGAGCTGACTCAGGAACTACTTTCTGATCCAGAAAACAGACAGGCCCTTCTGTCAAAAGGGGGCCTCAATCCTTAGGAAAGACCTGGAAGGACTAACACCAGCACCAGACCCCAAGGTCGGAGGTAGGGTGACCAACTGGTCATTTTAGCATGTGTGTAAGTTCTTACTGTTTTTAATACATTTCCTCTGTAATGCTTTCACCAAATGTGCTCATTTAGAAATGAGCTGTGTGGTAACTTATAACTGTGGGTAATTATGCTGTTTATAGCCTCTGAGGAGAAAGCAAAGCACAGATGCTGGCCTGTCTAGGCCAATATTGCAGCCACAGTGGCCACATTTGAGTATGTGGCCACCAGGAGGTTTTCGTGCAGCCACTACAGCCTCCTGGGAGGTGATGGGGGGAAATAAGCCCCCCCTCACTCCCTCCTTGTCGCTCCCAGCCAACTGCAGGGCAGTGGGTACTGACCTCCTCCCCCCACTATGGCCACGAGGCCTTGGCCTCCAGCTGCAGGGCTTCAGCCTCTGGCCCCTGGTTCCAGCTGTGTGGTAGCAGGTGCTGGCCCCCTGCTCCAGTCCCAAGCTCCAGCCATGCGGCCCCAGCCCCTGGCGCAGATCCTCTGCCCCAGCTGCATGGCAGCAAGCACTGACCCACAGCTCTGTTCCCAGGCTCCAGACACGCGGTGGTGGGAGCTGGCCCTGGGTGCCAACCCCTGACCTTGGCTGCGCAGCAACAAGTGCTGGTTCCAGTCACACAGTGGCGGGCGCTTATTCCTGGCTCCAGCCATGCAGCCCTGGGCTCTGGCTCCCAGCACTGTGCAAGTAACATGTTACTAAATTTTGTACCACACCAAGTAAGCTGACTGAAATAATTAAAAACAGAATTATAACACAGATGATAATATAAGGACAAACCACTAGATGCCTCTCTAATGCATTAGGATTCTTTGAACACAGCAGAATAATGGAAAAAAAAGGTGGGAAAAAATTGGGACTTTCATAAATTCCTTGGCAAAGAGTCAAGAGATTTTGTTTTAATGGAAAATACACAGTTATGAGTTAAGAAACTGATTACTACAATGGATGACAATCTGGCTACAAAACAGAAAATGGGCACTGGAATAAGTGGTCAGTTTTCATCATGACAATAGGTTAAATATAACCTATAAAGCTTTTTAAAGTTTGTTCATTTTTTCAGCTTGAGATTCAAGATCATGAAGAGCCACTTCTAATTTATTTGTCAGAACCCAAGTTACTAGGATTGGTGAACCAACAGCTTGATCCATTATGGCAGTTCTTATATTAGTAAGGGGTGATTAGGCTGCATGGCAAAAGGATTTGCCAAGATCTGTAAGCACTTGAGGGGAGTTGTTCTGCAGTCTTAGGGATCCACAGGATAACAACTCTCCCACAAATTCTCAAGGTCCAGGAGACCAGCTCAGAGCAACTCTTTGCTCATAGGTCAACCAGTGAAGCACTGAATCATATAATTTGCTCTTCTGTAACAGTTTTTTTTAATTAAGAGTTTTCTGTTGTCTTCTCATAGATGACTTACCCGGCAGAGAATGTTCCATTATCAATTCTCCAACAAAGCAATTGATGCAAGATTAATTATGGTTATGAAAAAGTTCATAAAAAATTAACATCAAGAAACATTCAAAATTCCAAAATCTATATAAATCAGTTTTAACTGTCACACGCCAGATGATTTCTTTGCTGGAAAGTTCAAAGAAATTATACTCAACAAAAGAATTCAAGAGTAATTTTTAAATGCCTCTAACTCAAGTTAGCTAGCTGATTACCTGTAATTTTTCAGAAACGTCATTCTGCATGCAAAGAGTAAGTACTATAAAATTTCGGCAAGATGCAGATGTCAGCACAGCTTTGTCATGGAGGCACCATAATGGCTCCATAGATTTATCAAAGACATCTTGTCCTCTAAAGTTTTAAATTCTTAGTCATCTCAGTCTGTCACATTAACTGACTAGTTCTGGCAAAAAGATCAGCAGTGAGCCTTAAGGATGACGTTTAAGTTACCTGTAGGTTTCTGAGTTAACCTTCATATAAAAAGGGGCAATCCAAGCCTCTGTGGTATTGTTTCAGATTCAAGCAGACAACACAACTAACTGCACCAGTTTATACTCTATTCAAGTTTTCAAGGTTTCCTCAACCACCAACATAGTGAGAATTTTTTTTTAAGATGACTTTGGATCATAATGATAGATTTTGAACATTAATCACTGCAGCACAGACCTACCCATTTATAACTACTATTCAAAAATTAACAAATTAATAATTTTTCATCATCGTATGCCTGAGCTTTTGATACAGTCTAGAGCAGTGGTTCTCAAAGCCGGTCTGCCGCTTGTTCAGGGAAAGCCCCTGGCGGGCCGGACCGGTTTGTTTACCTGCCGCGTCCGCAGGTTCGGCCGATCACAGCTCCCACTGGCCGCGGTTCGCTGCTCCAGGCAAATGGGGGCTGCGGGAAGCAGCGCAGGCCAAGGGAAGTGCTGTCCGCCCTTCCCGCAGCCCCCATTGGCCTGGAGCGGTGAACCGCGGCCAGTGGGAGCCGCGATCGGCCAAACCTGCGGACGCGGCAGGTAAACAAACCGGTCCGGCCCGCCAGGGGCTTTCCCTGAACAAGCAGCAGACCGGCTTGGAGAACCACTGGTCTAGAGGCAAGTCAGTTTTCACGCACCTATACCCACAAAAAAACAAAAACAAAAAAAAACCAAAGCATTTCTTTATCCATTGGTTTTAAAAATAATAGACTTGTCCCCTTTTTAGAATTTTTGGGATATTTTAAAATGCTTATACGTCAATTAACAGATTTATATGAAAATTCATTCTTTACCTTTTGAGGAAGTTCTTTAAGCTGTGGAAGATATGCTATATCATTTCCACATAAAAACGATGTTTCCCTGCTTTAAATACAAACAAACTCAGCCTTAACTATGGAAACAAAAGGGTACCTTTATAACAAAGCAAAATGTTTAATATCCAGTTATTTACATTTCAAGGTTAAGCCTTACATGGAATATCACCTTTAGAAAGGGCTGATATTAAGACTGAGCACAGTAAATTCTGAGTTTCATTTTTAAACTACTATTATAGGTTTGCAAGTTTTATTTTAAATCTTGAAGTGTGAATCATTACTTCTCATTTATAAACACAGTGCTATACTGATATATTCCTTTAGGGTACTATAAAGAGAATTTCTAATATGTACACCACCATAATAAACAAAGAACTAACCTATTGCTTCACAGCATGAATTTTAAGACAGCATTATCCTGACTAATATGCAGCACAGCCCCTTTATTATTTCTGACAGTAATTCAGACTACAGGTCACGAATTTATTGTAATTTTCCAGCCTTGTAAACTTAATGTCAACAACCATCTACTCACACATCTAAGGAAAAAGTGTCTATTGAGTTAATATTATTCAGAATGAAAATGGAAATATTGCATTTCATATTGCACTGCCTTCAGGGTATGACAGCATTTTCAAACTACACGATGTATTTTTGTATATAGTTCTAGAAGATTTGAAAACTTCATAAACCAAACAAATTGACTTGTCTGCTCTGAAGGCATTACAGTAAAAAAAAAACTGTCAGAGTTAAATAACACATAACTAGACAGCTATGAATATGCCTATACTTGTCTCATTAAATGCGTCATACATAGGGCCCTACCAATTTCACAGCTGTAAAAAAATGTGTCACGGATCATGAAATAAGCCTTGCTCCGTGAAATCTGATCTCCCCAAAATCAGCCAAGCTGGGGAGGGACAGGACTTGTCCTTCCCTTGCATGGCTGTTATGGGGAGAGGTCAGACCCACCTCCACAGACAGCGCAAAAGAAGGTGGTACACCCTCATTTATGTGCTGCAGAAGCTCCAGAACTGGGCCCCAGACTGTGGCCCCCCCCTCCTGCCTGGGCTCAGGGCCTCCAAGCTCTGGGGCTTCCGCTCCCTCTCCCCCATAGCTCCTGTCCGGGCTGCTGCTCTCCCTCCCTCCATGGCTCCTGCCTGGGCTAGTCGTGCCCAGGCGCCAGCTGGGACTCAGGGCTTCCACCCCCTGCAGCTCCTGCTTGGGTTCAGGGACCTGGGCTGGGGGCTGCCACCGCCCACAGCTCCTGCCCAGCTCAGGGCTGCCCCCCGCGGCGCTTGCCCGAGCTCAGGACACCCAAGTTCCGGGAATGCTGCTCCCACACCCCGTAGTTCCTGCCACCCACACCTCCCCACCCCTACCCAGTCTCCAGCCAGGACTCAGGGCTTCCACCCTCAGTGGCTCCTGCCCAGGGTCAGGGCTGCCACCTCCCCGCCCCCCCACAGCTCCTGCCCGAGCTCGGGACTCCTGAGTTCTAGGGCTGCTGCTCCCTTCTCTCCCCCCACATCCCCCATGGCTCCTGCCAGGGCTAGGAGCACCCAGGCTTCAGCCAGGACTCGGGGATGTCAACGTCCCCCGCAGCTCCTGCCCGGGCTTGGGGAGGCCACCCACACCTCCCTACCCCAGAACTCCAGCTAGGGCTCGGTGTGCACAGGCTCAGGGCTGCGGTCCCCAAGGGCTCCTGCCTGGACTCTGGGCCGCCCAAGTTCGGGGCTTCCGCCCCCCTTCCCCCCTCCTCTGGCTCCTGCTGGTGCTCGGGGCTTCCACCCTGTGGCTCCTGCCAGGGCTAGGGCACCCATTTTTCAAACTGTCCGGGGCCCCTGGACACAGGTCCCATGAGCCCATGTGTTAATCCACCACTGGCCCTGACTAGCAGCTAGGAGCCTCCCAGTTGGGACACTCCAAGCAACACTGGGGAGATTGGACGTACCTTGGGGGCGGGGGGAGGGAGGGATAACTCAGTGGTTTGAGCATTGGCCTGCTAAACCCAGGGTTGTGAGTTCAATCCTTGAGGGGGCCATTTAGGGATCTGGGGCAAAAACTGGGGCTTGGTCCTGCTTTGAGCAGGGGGTTGGACTAGATGACCTCCTGAGGTCCCTTCCAACCCTGATAGTGTATGATTCTACCTCCGGGAGCCCCCTCCAGCTCAAGGAAACGCTGCAGAAGTGAGCATGACAATCCTGCAACCCCCGTACAACAGCTTTAGGACTACCCCTGCCCCACAATACCCTTTTGGATCACGACTCCCATGGTTACAACACCGTGAAATTTAAGATGTAAACATCTGAAATCATTAAATTGACCAATTTTAAGACCCTGTGGCCGTGAAATTAACCAAAGTGAACCATGAATTTGGTACGGACTTATTCATACATGTTCTGTGCTATACTAGGCACTGTTGGATTGCTGTCTTCATGCAACAGTTATACAGCGTATGCCTAACCATGCTCTGATGCAGTCCCTTACATGCATGGACAGAAGGTAGTTTATACCTTATTCACCTGAGGAAAGAATATCTGCTGGCAGCTTCTTCTCACAATGCAAAATGGCTGACATTTTAATAATCTTATCAAAGAATCTCTTCCCCACTGAACATTCAGGGCAATTTTGGGAGAGCCTCTCTCTCTGGATTATTTTCCTAGTATTTCAGAAACACCTGCATTCACACTAACAACACACTCACTACTTCTATTAAATACTGGGAGGTGCTCAGATACTTTATATGGTCCCCATTACTGTAATATGGTCATTTACCTTGTCTAGTAACTGGAGCTCTTCAAGATGCATGGTTCCTATGTGTATTCCACTCAAGGTGCACATGTGCTCCTTGAACCTTAGACAGGAAGATTTCTGCTACCGGTGTCCCTTGGACTATGCTGGGGCGGGCAAACTACGGCCCGCAGGCTGGATCCGGCCTACGAGCCATTTTAAGCCAGTCCAAAAGTTATGGCTGGGAAGTGGAGTCTGGGGCTTGCCCCACCCCAGCGTTCCGGCCGGGGCGCTGCGTTGGGTGCCACACCACGAGGCTCGGCCCCGCTCCGGCCGGGGCTCTGCGTCGGGGGCTGCACCACGCAGCTCAGCCCCGCTCCGGCTCTCCGGCCAGGGCGCTGCGTCGGGGGCCGCACCACGCAGCTCGGCCCCGCTTCGGCTCTCCGACCGGGGTATTGGGTTGGGGGCCACACCACGCAGCTCGACTCAGCCCTGCTCTGGTGCTCCAGCCGGGGCGCTGGGTCGGGGGCTGCACCACACGGCTCCCGGAAGCCGCAGCACGGCCCTATGGCTCCTAAGCGCTCCAGTGGGAGCTACAGGGGTGGTGCCTGCCGATGGGGCAGCGTGCAGAGCCGCCTGGTCGTGCCTCCAGGTAGGAGCCGGAGAAGGGACATTCCACTGCTTCCGGGAGCCACTTGAGGTCAGCACTGCTCAGAGCCTGTACCCCTGAGCCTCTCCCCATGCTCCAAACCCCTGCTCCAGTCCTGATCCCCCTCTTGCTTGCCAAACCCCTCAATCCCAGCCCGGAGCACACTCCTACACCCCAAACCTCTCATCCCCAGCCCCACGCCAGAACCCGCACCCCCAGCCGGAACCTGCACCCCTTCCCACACCCATGCCCCAGCCCCAGCCCTGATCCCCCTCTCACCCTCCAAACCCCTTGGTCCCAGCCAAGATCACCCTCCCACACCCCAAACTCCTCATCCCTAGCCCCACCCGAGGGCCCGCACCCCCATCCAGAGCCCTCACCCCCTCCGGCACCCCAAAACCAATTATGTGAGCATTCATGGCCTGCTCTATCACAGCCTTTGGAAGGACCTGCAACAAAAGGGAAGCAGGGCAGGTAGTGGAATACAGATAGGAACCACACAGCTCAAAGAATTCCAGTTACTCCACAAGACAACCATATTTCACACTCCATAAGTATTCCACTCAAGGTGATTCAGAAGCATTATTCATCGAGAAGGAGGGTACAAGGAACTATGCTGTGCCACAGATTGGAGGACTGTTCCACTGAAAGATATATTTGCTATAGAAGCTTGTATCAGGGCATAATGCCTAGTAAACGTGTACACAGAGCCCCAGATTGCTGCTTTATAGATTTCTAGGAGAGGGACATCTCAAAGCAAAGCTAGCAGTCTGGATTCTGGTCAAGTGGGCCCTTATACCTTGCAAGAGGGGGGCTGCTATCAACTCCTTCTAAAGCGGGATGCAGAGCAAAATCCATTAGGAAAGTCTCTGACAGGATATTGCTGAAGGGAAACAAAGGACACAAATAGTTTAGGGGATTTCCAGAAGGGTTGTGTCCTCTGGAGGTAAATGCCACGGCTTGATGGACATCCAAGAAGTGTGTAGCTTCCCATCCTCTCTGGTGTCATGGCACTTCATATAAAAAAAAAAAAAAAAAAGAAGACAGGTCAACGGATGACCTGCTTCACATGGAATTCCAACATCATTCGAGAGATTAATTTAGGATGTAACCTCTCAAGGAAACCCTGTCCTTATGAAAAACCTTGTAGGGCAGGTGTGCCATAAAAGGCCTCCAGCTTAGCTGCCTTTCTGGCTGAGGTTCTTGCAACCAGAAAGGCAACCTTCATAGACAGATGAACAAAGGAACATGAGAATAAAGGTTCAAATGGAGCTTTCATTAATGCTGACAGGACTAGATTGAGATTCCATATCAGGGTAGGTTTCAGTACCAGAAAAAAGGTTCTGACAAGTACCTTGAGAAACCATGCTGTAGCAGGATGCGCAAAGAACAAATGGCTGTCCACTGTCTTCTTTCCCTCACCAGTATCAAGAATGGTGCCATCCATTTGGCTGTGGATGGCTTTGTGACGTTTGTGGTTCTCAGTGTCAAGAAACCAGAACCATGCCTTTTGTGAGCTCCTGACCCACGTGGACCAGGGAGTGGAGTCTCAGCCAACTTTGAGGGTGTCAAAGAGGAAGTCCTGTACTTGAAGACTTGGAGGGAGATTTTTCACATTTTTTGTGAACGTTTGCTCCTGCCACCTAATGTCTGCTGTGTTTGGAAGAGTCTGCTGAGCAGTCCCTGAGCCTGAGACCGGGTGCATCTGTGCAATGCACAGGGAGGTCTGATGGGTGAGGATTGGACTGCAGTCTCATAGACTCATAGACATTAAGGTCAGAAGGGACCATTATGATCATCTGCACAATGCAGGCCACAGAATCTCACCCACCCACTCCTGCGATAAACCTTTCACCTATGTCTGAGCTATTGAAGTCCTCAAATCATGGTTTAAAGACTTCAAGGTGCAGAGAATTCTCCAGAAAGTGACCCGTGCCCCATGCTACAGAGGAAGGTGAAAAAGCCCCAGAGCCTCTTCCAAACTGCCCTGGAGGAAAATTCCTTCCCGACTCCAAATATGGCAATCAGCTGAACCCTGAGCATGTGGTCAAGATTCACCAGCCAGATACCCAGGAAAGAATTCTCTGTAGTAATTAAGATCCCATCCCATCTAACATCCCATCACAGGCCATTGGGCCTATTTACCATGAATATTAAAGATCAATTAATTGCCAAAATCATGTTATCCCATCATACCATCTCCTTCATAAACTTATCAAGCTTAACCCTGAAGCCAGATAGGTCTTTTGACCTCACTGCTTCTCTTGGAAGGCTGCTCCAGAACTTCACTCCTCTGATGGTTAGAAACTTTCGCCTAATTTCAAGTCTAAACTTCCTGATAGCCAGTTTATAACCATTTGTTCTTGTGTCCACATTGGTGCTGAGCTTAAATAATTCTTCTCCCTCCCTGGTATTTATCCCTCTGATATATTTATAGAGGGCAATCATATCTCCCCTCAGCTTTCTTTTGGTTAGGCTAAACAAGCCAAGCTCCTTGAGTCTCCTTTCATAAGACAAGTTTTCCATTCCTCGGATCATCCTAGTAGCCCTTCTCTGTACCTGTTCCAGTCTGAATTCATCCTTCTTAAACATGAGAGACGAGAACTGCACACAGAGTTCCAGATGAGGTCTTACTAGTACCTTGTATAATGGTACTAACACCTCCTTATCTCTACTGGAAATACCTCACCTGATGCATCCCAAGACCGCATTAGCTTTTTTCACAGCGATATCACATTGGTGGCCCATAGTCATCCTGTGGTCAACCAGTACTCCAAGGTCCTTCTCCTCCTCTGTTACTTCCAATTGATGCGTCCCCAGCTGATAACTAAAATTCTTGTTATTAATCTCTAAATGCATGACCTTACGCTTCTCACTATTAAATTTCATCCTATTACTATTACTCCAGTTTACAAGGTCATCCAGATCTTCCTGTATGATATCCCAGTCCTTCTCTGAATTGGCAATACCTCCCAGCTTCATGTCATCCGCACACTTTATTAGCACACTCCCACTTTTCGTGCCACGGTCAGATATAAAAAGATTAAATAAGATTGGTCCCAAAACCGAACTCCACTGGTAACCTCCCTCCAGCCTGACAGTTCACCTTTCAGTATGACCCGCTGTAGTCTCCCCTTTAACCAATTCCTTATCCACCTTTCAATTTTCATATTGATCCCCATCTTTTCCAATTTAACTAATAATTCCCCATGTGGCACGGTATCAAACACCTTAGTAAAATCTAGGTAAATTAGATCCACTGCGTTTCCTTTGTCTAAAAAATCTGTTACTTTCTCAAAGAAGGAGATCAGGTTGGTTTGGCACGATCTACCTTTTGTAAAACTATGTTGTATTCTGTCCCATTTACCATTGACCTCAATGTCCTTAACTACTTTCTCCTTCAAAATTTTTTCCAAGACCTTGCATACTACAGATGTCAAACTAACAGGCCTGTAGTTACCCGGATCACTTTTTTTCCCTTTCTTAAAAATAGGAACTGTGTTAGCAATTCTCTAGTCATATGGTACAACCCCTGAGTTTACAGATTCATTAAAAATTCTTGCTAATGGGCTTGCAATTTCATGTGCCAATTCCTTTAATATTCTTGGATGAAGATTAACTGGGGCCCCTGATTCAGTCCCCATTAAGCTGTTCGAGTTTCGTTTCTACCTCGGAACTGGTAATATCTACCTCCATATCCTCATTCCCATTTGCCCTGCTACCATTATCCCTAAGATCCTCATTAGCCTCATTAAAGACTGAGGCAAAGTATTTGTTTAGATATTGGGCCATGCCTAGATTATCCTTAACCTCCACTCCAACCTCACTGTTTAGCGGTCCCACTTCTTCTTTCTTTGTTTTCTTTTTATTTATAAGGCTATAGAACCTTTTACTATTGGTTTTAATTCCCTTTGCAAGGTCCAACTCTACTTGACTTTTAGCCTTTCTCACTTTATCCCTACATGTTCTGACCTCAATGAGGTAGCCTTCCTTGCTGATCCCTCCCATCTTCCACTCCCTGTCTGCTTTTTCTTAATCACCTCTCTGAAATGCTTGCTCATCCAGCCTGGTATACAACTCCTGTCTATGAATTTTTTCCCATTTCTTGGGATGCAGGCTTCCGATAGCTTCTGCCGCTTTGACTTGAAGTAATCCCAGGCCTGCTCTGCTTTTAGATCCACAAATTCTTCAGTCCAATCCACTTCCCTAACTAATTTCCTTAATTTTTGAAAGTCAGCCCTTTTGAAATCAAAAACCCTAGTCACAGATTTATTTTTGTTTATCCTTCCATTCAGCTTGAACTGAATTACTTCATGATCACTTGAACCAAGGTTGTCCCCTACAACCATTTCTTCTATGAGGTCCTCGCTACTCACCAAAACCAAATCTAAAATGGTATCCCCTCTTGTTGGTTCAGCAACTACTTGATGAAGGAATTCATCAGCTATCGCATCTAGGAAAATCTGAGCACTATTATTATTACTAGCACTTATCCTCCAGTCTATATCTGGGAAGTTAAAGTCTCCCATGATCACGCAGTTTCCATTAGTATTTACTTCATTAAAAACATTAAAGAGGGCTCTATCCATATCCAAATTAGATCCTGGCGGTCTATAGCACACCCCAAGCACTATTACAGGGGATAGTTTTCTTCCCCAATGTGATTTTTGCCCAGACGGACTCTGTCATGCTACTCCACCACCTTTACCTTTATTTCTGTCTTTCCTAAACAGCACATACCCTTCAATACCCATACTCCAGTCATGACTACTATTCCACCATGTTTCTGTTATCCCTATAATATCTGGTTTCACTTCCTGCACCAGTAGCTCTAGTTCCTCCATTTTGTTCCCTAGGCTTCTCGCATTGGTGTACAAACATCTTAATTTTTGCTGCTTGGCCTCGCTCACATTCTTTACCCAATTAGGCACGGACATTCTACCACCAGTATGACCTATTAGACTGGTATCCACACTGCCCTTCCTCCTTACGTCCATTCTCCTACCCACGGCTGTATCCTTTCTTACTTTGTTTTCTTCCCTCTCAATGTTAAAATCCAGCGTGGAGATTACCTGGACATCTCCCAACCATCTCCCCCAAATTCCTAGTTTAAAACTCTCTTAATCAGTTGTGCCAGCCTCCATCCTAGAAGTCTATTTCCTTCCCTACTCAGATGAAGTCAATCAAGAATCTTCTAAATCTGAAGTCACAGGCTTGACAAGTTTGCCAAGAAAAGAACCATCAGATATTATACTTAGTAGGCAGATAGAGATATGTGTCGTGGAAGTCGATGGCCAGGAAGGCAGGCTATGCAGATCTTAAAGTTTGAGGTCTTGGGTATACTAGGCAACCCTGTACAGAGGATGCTGGGGTAGGTCAGGTTTTTCTCCAGGCCCCTGTACTACCAGAACTACACTATCTAAACTGAAAACTATTAATATCAAACTTTATAAACAGGAACTCCAGCTAAAGCTGTGAACGCTGAGGAAGCACTCTTCTTTTCGGAAGATGGGATGAGGAGATGCAGTTAAATTGACTGAAATACAGATTACCAAATTCTGCATACCAATCTAAATGCCAGATCTAAGGAATAATGTTTTGTGAAAGTGTGAGTTGAGCTCCAGGGACTACAGGCAGCAGAAAGGAACTGGGGAAGTGGGCATCTGCCCCATTTGCCCTCAGTTCAGGGCACAAGAAGGGCACAGACATGGATCCATGGACACGGCTAGGAAAAAATCTTCCAATCTCAGGTGCATGGAACACATGCACACCTTGACTGGAATACACATAGAGGCCGCCAGTTGAAGAACATTCATATCTCTAACCTCAAGTTTTCAAAAATCATGAGTCAGGCCCTAAAAAACTATGGGATTGGCTTAATAAACAAGAATTTTTAAAAAATAAAACTGAGGGTTTTTTATGTGGTTTCTGGGTTGTTGTTTTAAAGTCTTTAGGGTACAATACTCAAGTTTTCATGCTCTCCTCCACAATCTCGAGGGCCTGAAATTTCCTTTAAAAAAAAATACATATATATATTAGGTGATTCACTGTAATTTGAGTTCTTCAAAATGAACTCGGTCTATTCTCTCTCAGGTTATGCCAGGGGTACAGCTTGGATCAGCTGAACATACTAGCGGCAGTGCCCACTGGAGCACTTTTGTGTCCCCATACTAAGGGCGGGATTATGGGCGGGGGGTGGGGGTGAGGTTTTGCCAGCTGCCTTAATTCCTCAAGTCTGAAGCTGAAATTAGGACTCTGAGGATAAAAGGAAAGGTGGGTGAGGAGTGTGAAAGCGCAGAATCATCTCAATGAAAACCCTGTATGGCTGAGTAACCTTTATTTCTTCAAGTAGCCTTTGCAAATTCCAATTCTTGAATACTAACAAGTAGCACTCTTCTTTTTGGAAGGTGGGATGAGGAGATGCAGTTAAATTGATTGCAATACAGATTACGAAATTGTATACACCAATCTAAATGCCGGATCTAAGGAATAATGTTTTGTGAAAGTATGAGATGAGCTTCAAGTAGCAACTCTACAAATTTCTAATATTGGATTATGTCAAAGATAAACCATAGAATCAATTTTGGCCCTAGTCAAGTAAGCCCTTCTGGAAGAGGAACAGAGGTGTGTGTTATAAAACTTTTCAATACACAGTCTAAACCACTTAGGTGTGGGAATGTGAGTACCTAACCTTTCCTCTTTTCCCCATAAGGGACAAACAGTCCAGATGATTTCCTGTGTTACTTAGTCCTATTCAAACAAAAGGCTAATGCTCTCTTAGCATCCAATGTGTGTAGTTCACTTCACTTGAGCGACAGTGTGGCCTCAGAAAAAATACTGGCAAGTTTATGGACTGGTTAAGATGGAATTCCATTATCATTTTGGGGAGAAAATTTGGGAGTATATGAAAGCTCACTTTCTTTGTGAAAAACTATAGGAGAATGGCCAGTTATGAGAGGTTCCCTGGTCCATTTTCTGGGAGGGCAATGACAAGGAAAGGTATCAGGCCAGTAGTAGCCTGATTCCAGATCAGTGTCAATCTAAGGCAGTTTCCAAGGCAACGAGAACCTGGTTAAGCAAAAAGCTCAAAACTGTGTGACGTATTTCCAAAGCGAACGAGTAGCGGGTTCTACGGGGAGGTTCTCATATCTCCAGAGAGGACTGCGTAGGTAAGAAAATGGTTTAGACTTACATTTTTCTTTTTCTTTTCTGGAAGAGTGGAAGAAGAAAGAGGAACCAGACCCACCACATTATACTTCTTTCCTTTACCCTAAATCACCAAAGATAACTTATCTGGTGTTGCATGAGGGTAACTAAATGACAGTGTTCCAAGTGTTTACCAGGAATCTAAGCCACCACTGTAATCATGGATCCAATAGGAACCAATGGCTCTAAGAAAGCATCAGGTGTCTTATCAGGCTTCTGATGAGTTCTCAAGCCTGGAACCAATTCAGGGAAGGATGACACTGGCCCTTAATACTCCTTTTGCTGTTGCTCTGACTTTTAAGCGCAGACTCTTAATAGGGATGCTTCTGCACTTGAGTGTGCAAAATCAGAAGTACTGGATCCCTGAAATTTGCTCTTTCAGTAGAGGCATATGCCTGTGAGGCCAAAAGTTTATGCGTGGTCGGATTCATAGTGAACAACACCTTCAGTTTGGCTCTAATTAAGGAAGAGGATGAGTGAGCTGGAAGTTGGCTAGCCTTTTTAATCTCCTTAGGAGTTGGAACTAAGGCCAGTCTCCCTGCATTTGTAGATTCTGATCTCCTTTCTGGCCCTCAGAGTAACAGGGCTGTACATAAAGCAACAAGATGAATGATCTTCCTCAAACAAACCAAAACAATACATATCTCCACTAGAAGCAAGAAAATTAGCAGGGTAAGAGGCACAACTCTTAAACCGCAGTTTCTTTGCCTTTGGTTCCAACATATAAGAAGAAAGGAACCGAATCAAGAACATTAGTTAAAAGAACTGTCATAAAAATAAAGGGAAGGGTAAACCCCTTTAAAATCCCTCCTGGCCAGAGGAAAACTCCTCTCACCTGTAAAGGGTTAAGAAGCTAAAGGTAACCTCGCTGGCACCTGACCAAAATGACCAATGAGGAGACAAGATACTTTCAAAAGCTGGGAGGAGGGAGAGAAACAAAGGGTTTCTGTCTGTCTATATGCTGCTTTTGTTGGGGATAGACCAGGAATGGAGTCTTAGAACTTTTAGTAAGTAATCTAGCTAGGTATGTGTTAGATTATGATTTCTTTAAATGGCTGAGAAAAGAATTGTGCTGAATAGAATAACTATTTCTGTCTGTGTATCTTTTTTGTAACTTAAGGTTTTGCCTAGAGGGATTCTCTATGTTTTGAATCTAATTACCCTGTAAGGTATCTACCATCCTGATTTTACAGAGGGGATTTCTTTACTTCTATTTACTCCTATTTCTATTAAAAGTCTTCTTGTAAGAAAACTGAATGCTTTTTCATTGTTCTCAGATCCAAGGGTTTGGGTCTGTGGTCACCTATGCAAATTGGTGAGGCTTTTTACCAAACCTTGTCCAGGAAGTGGGGTGCAAGGTTTTGGGAAGTATTTGGGGGGAAAGACGTTTCCAAACAGCTCTTCCCCAGTAACCAGTATTTGTTTGGTGGTGGTAGCGGCCAATCCAAGGACAAAGGGTGGAATATTTTGTACCTTGGGGAAGTTTTGACCTAAGCTGGTAAAGACAAGCTTAGGAGGTTTTCATGCAGGTCCCCACATCTGTACCCTAGCGTTCAGCGTGGGGAAGGAACCTTGACAAGAACTAATTGAAATCTATCAAAACTAAGGCAGCATCACCTTTGGGAATGCAATGTGCTGACAAATCCAGGTTAGAGGAACCAGTGAGCTTCCTGGTCCATCTGCTACTGCAGTTGAAAGTAACTGAGGCAGTCAGGGGCCAGCCTATGCATGACCAAGACGTTATATGCCAGGACAACCCCCCAAGTCCTGATTGAGATATGCCCTCAGCCACACAGGTCCTCGCCACACCTTCAAGGTATGATTACAACTATGCATTCTGGGCAAGATCTGACAGATATCCCCACAGTGGGCCCTTATAATTCAGGTGCTGCCAATTACTTTAAAGATGACATTATAGCTCGAGCCCTACGAACACCGATACAGGCAAACTGCACCCTTCACCTCATTAATACAAAGAAGTATTCCTCCTGTCCTCAGGCCCAGTGGTGAAAGAGACCACATCTTTGGAAGCCATCATCGAAGGACACAGAGAGATGCTGCATTTGGCAAGATCACTTCCCCACTGATTCTTGATATAATGTTGTTGGCTCTCCACAAACCTCACACCCTATCATGGGAATAACAATAAAAAAAAATCACCTTCCCCTCTGAATTCTGCCAATGTGTCTGCCTGCAGATGGCTAGCAACAAGTCTTCAGACCTGGGCAGACCAACCTAGCACGGACGTTTGAGAACATGGACACCCTGCCTCCACGCCAGAACTACAGCTGCCCCACAAATCTGCAGCCTGGGTGAAGGCTCCATATAGTCAAATCCATGCAATATTCAAGCCTGAATTTGCCATCCTGTGCACATACCTCCAAGGGAACCTGGTCAAGGGCTTATGCGCCGATCTCCTACTGGGTCTCTGATCCCGTGGACTATTGGTCATTGAACCAAGTGGAGATCAGGAACCAATATTCCCTACCTTTAATACTTGAACTGTTAGACTGCATTAGATCTGCTCGGCTATTTACTAAACTAGTATGTATTTGGGCAGGGGATGAATGGAAAACTGCATTCCGTACCCACTACAGCGACTTTGAGCATTTAGCGATGTCGTTTGAACTGAAGAATGCCCTGCAACTTCCCAGTATTTTGTTAAAGACAGATATTTCTGGGACATCTTGGACCAATATGTTATCTCAATCAGATACTCATCTCCTCAGAAAATCCCAAGAAGCACACTCACCACGTTAGAGCCGACCTAAAAGAAAAGTCAACACAGTCTTATGCAAAATCGGAAAAATGTGTTTTCGATCAACCCTCCATGGAGTTCCTAGGGTTTATTCTATCCCCAGAAGGTATCAGGAAGGATCAAAAAAAGGTGGAGACCATCTGCAGTTGGCCAAGGCCTCAGTAAACCTCCTTCTTAGGCTTCACTATTGGTGTTTCATCACAGACTTTTCAGGGCAATTAGCACCTGTGACCACCCTCATTTATAAAAATACCAGATTTATTTGGTCCTCCAAAACCCCAGCAAGCATTCAAATGACAAACTCATCTTCACCACTGCTCCTGTCCTGGTACACCCAGACCCCACACAAGCCTTTATCATGGAAGCTGATGCATCCAACGTGACAATCAGGGCAGTTCTCTGTCACACATATCATCTCAAAGAGTCATTACATCTGTACACCTACTTGTCCTGGAAACTCACCACCAGTGAGCAAAATTATGAGATGTTGGACAAGGAACTCCTGGCAATCTAAGCCACTTTTGAGGAGTGGCATCACTACCTCCAAGGAATGCAACATCTAGTACAGGTCTATACGGACCTCATAAACCTTGAATATCTACACAAAACCAGAGCACTGAACCAGAGGCAACTCAGATGACTTGTATTCTTCTCCCACTCTAACTTCACCATCACCTACCGCCCAGGGGCCATAAATGGTAAGGTCAATGAACTATTCCAAAAGGGGGAATTATTATGTAGCCCCAGAAATACCTAGCCAGAAGCTGCCTTCCATTCTCAAGCCTCATAATTTACTGAATGCTGCCATTCACCAAGATCTAAGCCTAACCCATTCGGCTTCAAGGAAAGTGATCTTTCCCAAAGAGCTAAGGACAAGGGACATCATGACATGTGGGGTGGGATAATATATGTGACTGGACACACATGTCCCTCTAGAGCTTCCCACAACAGAGGTGATACATTTGGGACACCAACACTCCCCTAGCAGGGTATTTCAGTTACCTTATAACTTATCACTAACCCTCCTGTTCCTTCTGGTAATGCCGAACGCAAGCAGTGATACAGGCTTAAAGTCAAGTCCTGTGACTTGTATGCAAGTATCAACATACCAGGGTACAAACTCTTGAGCATTCTCCTGCCCAGGCCCTGGGTAGTCATCACCCTGGATTTTATTGTGCAACTCCCTGAGTCCAGTGGCCACACGGTAATCACAACTGTTGTGGACCAATTTACCAAGATGACACATTTCGTCCTCTACATTCACCTACCTTTCTCCAAAGAAACAGCTCAGCTCCTAGTGAAATATATCGTCTACCTCCAGGGGCTCTTGGACTACGTTATTTCAGATTGAGTCCCACAGTTCATACCACACTCCCAGCACAAGGCCCTCCAGCTACTTGGAGCCCACACTTACATCTCTTTAGTGTACCACCCATAGACAGATAGCCAATCAGAGAGGGTACACCAAATATTAGTAAACTACCCACAATGCTTTGTCAGTTATCACCAAAGCTACAGGTCCACACTCCTGTTCTATGCGGAATCTGGATATACAACATGTTTTCACCCTCGGATCCACCCACCATTACCTACAGCTTCCCCAAACCCAACGGTCACTGACTAGATTCAACAGATTCACCAGGTCCAAGAAGTGGTAACAGGCTACCTTGAGGAAGCAAAGAAAGCCCACAGTGATATCGGACTGTCAGTGGCCAACTTTTTCAGTATGCCAAGAGGTGCAGCTTTCCACAGAACAACTCTGTGCAGACAGGCCATCCTACAAACTCGACCACCAGTTCCTCAGGCCATACCAAATCAGTTAACAAATCAACACAGTTACCTTCAAACTCTGCCTGTCTAGATCCCTCGAGTTACACCCTGTCTTCCACTTGTCGCTCCTGAAACCCTACATGGAGATCCATTCTCCCACTAAACCTAACCTCCTCCCTCACCAGTACATGTCCCGGACTACAAAGAGTATGTAGTCCATGAAGTGGTTGACTCCAAGACAAATTGGAGCAAACTACGGTATCTCATTGACTGGAAAGACTATGGCCCTCAAAAATGGTCCTGGGAACCACCTGACCTCCATGCACCTCACCTTTCATAAAAACACCCTGGTCCAGCAATGCCATATGTGCATCCCAGAAGGGGGTGCGATGTGAGGTTCTGCAGGGATAGGACTGGAACCCAGGTCTGCGTGACGGCTAATGCCTCCATGCTGTTACCTGGCAGCTATAGTCCGGTGTCATGCATTACCACACAAATCCTGTGGAGATAAATACCACAGGAAGTACCACCTCGGAAGGCCAGGATGACAGTTTCCCTCATGGCTAGACCATGCACTGTATTTCAGCGCAGGAGGAGTTCCAGGAAGCATCTGTGCAACAAAACGGATCCCTGCCAGACGTAGCAATAGAAAATGCATCTCAGCTTGCTCCAACTCCTGACTCCCAACTCTGGCTCTGATCCCTGGCTTGTCTGACTCCTGACTCTGTCTTGTCTCCTGACTTCAGTTCTGACCCTTGGCTTGACTCCTGTCTCCAACCATTAAGCCTGATTCCTGGTTCTACTTGCTAGGCCAGACCAGCCATGTCCTGCTCATAACATATTCTGCCCCCACTATCACTGGGCATACAACTATGCACGGGGAAAAACCTACTCCACAAACACTAGGCTCCATTCACTCTCCTCCCTCCCCCCATTCACAAGATCTTGGGATAGACAAACTCATGAAAGGACCCACCAAGAGACTCGGCCAGCAGAGGCAGAGTCAAGCAGCTGCAGCAGGGATCATCAGACACTGATGATGTTGTCAGTGCTACTTCCTACACCTGCTTCCCACAATTTTTACTCTGGACACTCTCTCTTTTGCATTAATTTGGCAGTTTAATTCAATTCCCTCCCTCCCACCCTCTTCATCTAACTGCACCCCACACTCATATAGCTCTGCTCTTGTCCCACTTCTCCCTTACGCTATCCCCTTGCCCGCCTCATCTTCCTTTCTGATTGCCTTACCCCACTTCTTGCAACATCCCTTATCCCTTCCTATGTCTGTTTAGCTATTCTAATCGCAACAAAACCCACCCCCGCAAAAAAATCATGAACTCACATGATATTTGCAGACAATCACAATGTTCACTGTTTGTGTTATATCTCTGCCACACAATCTTTTTCTGTCTTGTCTACTTAGATTGTAAACTTTGAGGCCAAGATTGTCTCAGACTCTGTATACAGTGCCTAGCACAATGGGACTCCTAGAAGATATTATAACACAAATATCAGATAATAGTTAATAATAATAATAGAACATGACACAAAGTATTGGGTGATGTTCTATGGCCTGTGTTAGGCAGGAGGTTAAATGATTTAAATGGTCATTTTGGTCTTTAAAAAAAAATTTATGAAATTTATACAATTGCTTCAGGGTGCTACAGGTACTGTTCCTCCCTTCCAAAGGAGCCTAACTCCATCCTACCATTGCTGGGGTGCTTATATCTTGACCTAACTTTATGAATCTATAACTGACTTCTGCCTCACATTGCAACTAAACTGACATATAATACATGCTCTATCAAGACTGTTTTGGAAGCACTACAACTAAGCAACTTTGTTCTTACTACTAACGTCCAAATTAAATCTATTCAGATGTGAAGCTCAGGGTGGTTTCTTGTTAATTTAGATATGATTATTCATATATTATGTGTATCCGAAATTAGCTAAATGAAAACACTGTTTTTCAAGGCACATCAACCACTGTTTTAAAAAATCTGTCATTTCTCCAGAACTAAGCGTTCAGGATATGTGGCTGTACTTACCATCACTGCCAGGTAAGAAGGATAAGCTGACATCCATAACAAATCCATTTCCAAATTCCAGGGTCTGAAGGCAGTTAGCTGAAAATTGAGAGTAAAGAATGCTGAACTCACTCTACCAAATTAATGCTGTAGGGGGAGAGGGCAGCACAGTTATGTTTTGGTTGCTTGACATTTTCCATTACAAAAAAAAATCATGCACCCCACTTTGAAGTTGTTACCTCCACTGGTTGCAGGAAACATTTGATCTTTGGCAGGGGACCTCCATGGAATCAGGGAGGTGCCTTTTGCTGGCCCCAGTAAAATCCATTGAGATCTGAGTTATAAGCTATTAAAAGTTATTTCCCACAGCATCTTATATTGTACAGTTTAATTTTAGCAGCACAACAATAGCAATGCATGTTCTAAATCCCTCTCTGGATGGGCCCCATCACTGCAGCATGCATTCACTGCACTGGGGCAGAAATTTAGCCTGTCTTCTACCAGAGCAGCTGCAGCGGCAGGAGGAAAAGAGAGATGAGCCGCAGTTCCCCACCACCACCCTACAGACCCAGCAGTGGTCCGAATGACTCAGCACCCTAAACTAAAGGCAACACTAAGGGAAGAGCTCCCCCATATATCAGGGGCAGGATTAGGAACAGATGCTCAGTCCTGCTGCTGCTAGAGTGTGGCAATGCGGGGAAAGACATGTAGAGAATTTAGAATGTTTGCGCAGGAAGATGGGGGGGTTGTTTTCTGGGGTGGGGAGTTCTGCTTAGGCAGTTCCCTGCTCATTTAGTCTAGGGAAGAAGTTATTTCTCTGAGGTGGTCAGGTTAAAGGGAGATCTCTTTGGATGAGAAATAGTGGTGCAGGTTGCCTGGGACGGATGTACATGGGGCACGGAGAAGGTGACTAGTTTGAGAAAACAAGAAACTACAACCAAATAACCATCAAGTTTTGTACCTAAACATTTTGCTTGTACGTTATCTATTATTTGATTAGCTTGTCTATTAAGACTAAGTTCTTAGGGCAGAGATTGACTTTTTGTTCTGTGTGCACACAGTGCTTATTACAATGGGGCCCTGATCTCCGATTGGGACCTCTAGGCTCTACATTACAAAACAAAACAAAACCCCACAACTGGGAATCAGGAAATTACAAGTTCTAGACTCACTCTTCTACCGATTGCTGCTAACAATTCTGTACCCTTCACAATCATTATTATTAAGCAAGGTGTCACTGAAAGGCTACATAAGCTGGGAATAGAAGATAGATCTCTAAAATATGGAAAACCAAAATCTCAGACATTTAGCTACACTAGTCTGCTACGCTGTCTGTAAAATCAGGCTACTCATCCTAAGGTAAGCAACCCATCATTCCCAATGCAGAGGAGAGGACAGCCAACCAATCAAGCAACTCAATGCAGACCTTGTCTTCGAGCTGGCCCAGAATGCTACCTTCCTCCTTCTGAAGGCTTGGGAGGATAGAACAAACACCTAGCTTTCCCTGTGCCTCCTGGTCATTCTCTGCTGTGTCCAAGGAGATCCTGCACCTGAGGCCTTCTGGTCCATGTGGCCCCAGCTGCAGTATGGAGAAGCAGAAAAGTGCTTCTTGCTCCCCTCAGGCATTGCCTAGGTGCAAGATATCCCCCATTGGTAAGAAGCAGTTCATGAAGAGATGACTCCTAGAATCCCTGGTTAAAAGGAGCCCAGGAATCTCTGTTTGTTTGTTTGAGGGGTGAATGGGGGGTTGCTTGTTTTGTTTCATTTCAAGTCAGGAAAATTGCTTTTACCTCATTTTTCTTTTGAGGCTTGAAAAGAATCCCCAAAGCCCTGCCACAAGCAGAGATCCTTGGTCTGCCCCCTGCATGGACTCAAAGGCAAAGAACACTGGAGAACCGCAAAAAAGGTGCAGTCCTAGCCCCTGCATGCTGCCAGAATTATTAGTGTGCCTTCATACAACAAGGAAAAGTGGATGCCAAACACTTCACACTGCAGGATATGAGAAAGGTGTTTTTTCTAACTGCCATCCTTGCAAATTCAGCCTAGACCCAGGGTGGGTTCTATTTTACATCAATGCCAATAGTTCTGCAGAGCAAGTAAGATCTTCAGTTACAACAGTGCAATCCCCTGGCTTTCAATGAATTTGTAGAGGTCTGACTGAATGACTGCTCTGAACAAACAGAATCCAGCTCACACCCAGTCTTTAGCAGAGATTCTTCAGAGACTTTAGTGTAACAGAGGTACTTGAACATGTATACATTCATCCATTTTTAGAGTTGGTCTTTAAGCCATCCCGTCATGTCTACAGTATTAACAGTAAGGAAAGTTACCTTCTGAACCTCGTTTGGCCCAGATTCTGACAGTAGAGTCAGAAGCCGCAGAAGCTATTAGAAGATTTAACTCTGTTTTTGACTCATCTGTCTGGTAGACAGCATCCACAGCACAAACAGCTTCTGTGTGGCCTTCAAGATGAATGCATTTCACAAGCTGAACGTGACAGAAAGTTACATAAGATTAAACAAAGAATAAAGATAAAACATTTAACAGAAAACATGAAACTTTCAGGCATGTAGACATTTAAATTCTTGGAAATGTTTAGAAGAGCACCGTAACAGTTAAATATGAAAACTAACAACTTATGTGGGCTAGCCTGCCGAGGTAAGTACATTCAGCCTTGAAAAAAATGACAGAGGTAACTTGATTACAGTATATGTTCATGTATTTCTTAAAAGGAAATTTTACAGCTTACAGATGTCATAATTAAGGCAACAATTTAGTCATGGGTATTTTTAGTAAAAGCCATGGACAGGTCACGGGCAATAAACAAAAATTCATGGACCATGACCTGTCCATGACTTTTTCTAAAAATACCTGTGACTAAATCGGGGGGGGTGTCACCTACACTGGCCCCTGAGAAGTCACAGTGGTCACTGAAAGTCATGGAATCTGTGACTTCCGCGACCTCTGTGACAGACACGGAGCCCTTGTCATAATGAGATCATTAGAAAAAGCTATTTAATGATAACTGCAGAACTTATCAAGGAAGTTTCTTTTCCAAAAGGCTTATAAGAACGTGGAGTACATTACTGAAGGAGACTTGGAACAATGAGTATAGCTGAGGGCATATCTACACTACCGCTTAAGTCCATCTAACTTACGTCACTCAAGGGTTCTGAAAAAGCTCCCACACACACACCCCCAAGCAACGCAAGTTTCGCACTGTCCACACTAGCGCTATGTTGGTGGGAGACACTCTCCCACCAACATAGCTTCCGCTTCTCGCTGAGGTGGAGTAATTATGCCGACTGGAGAGTGCTCTCCCGTAGGCATAGTGCATCTTCACCAGATGCACAGCATCAGTGCAGCTGCACTGATGTAGCACTGCAGTGTAGACTTGCCCTGAGTGCGTATTTAGTGTCCAACGACTTCTTAATACAGGCTTGCTGCAATTTTCTGCAACTCAAAACTGTTCCCCCCCCCCCCCCCCCCAAAAAATTTAAAAGCCATAAAGAATTTATGAAATTAAACACAAACATACCGTGACTGATACATTTCATAATCACATGATATCCACGGACCGAAAAAAAAAGCTTGCAATCCTGTAACTAGTTAGGCCTAGCATTTGTTATTCACCCACAGAAACACCTGGCACCTTATCTTAATCTAGCCTATTACACAGTTTCATGAAAACCAATTCAAACATATTAAAAATACTTGATTGACAGTGGTCTGGCTAAACATAGTGTAGGTCTTTTAAAAATTGACTAAGTTCTGAATTCAATTATTACACCTTCTATAACTTAGTCCCACTGCTTTCCACCACTGTGATGCAAATAACCCCGACAACCTCCTTGACACACGTGCTTTGGAACAGAAATCTCTAAATGCTAGAAGATCAGGAACACACTCTGGCTTAAGGTCCATCAGTCACATTTCAGCCTCTCCTTCATGTTCAGAGCTCAACATTTACATTTGTATTTGTGATCAGTCACGTTATTTAAATAAGAGAAAGGTTCTATAACATCTCTGTCTTTTTGGATTATTATTATTACTTCATCCTTCTATGGTTCTCATTTCAGGTTTTGGTTAATTAGCTGAACTGAGACTTCCACCGAGAATGGAAAAGTCTGCAATCTGTCAAACTCCTTCAAAACCTTCCTTCGATTGCTTTTGTAAATTTAGTGCCTCTCTGTACTCTTGTGCAAAATACATGCTACATTTTGATCATAGCCCTCCTCATACTGGGTGCAAATTTCTTTTTTCAAATCCTCTTTTTTCAACCAAGTGGAAGACTGATTCTGACTAAAATCGAATTTTTGAATTTCCATAATGCACTTCAGGACTGTGTTAGGTATAACTTCGTATTCAACAAGGTTTAAACTCTTGCAGCCTTCAAACCATCTTTTCCACACTCCTCACAATTTGTCTATTCCTCTGGTAATAAAAGTCCCATTAAATAAATGCTGTATTCCAGTTGTGGATTCACTAGATCCAACTAGAGAAGAGTGAAGAGAGATACAGGAATGCTGTGCCAGACAAACAGAACTACACCTCTACCCCGATACAACGCGGTCCTCGGGAGCCAAAAAAAATCCTACCACGTTCAAGGTGAAACTGCGTTGCATCGAACTTGCTATTGAGGGGCGGGTAGGGAAGGCTGTGCCTCCCCAAACAGCCTGGTCCTGCCCCCGAGCCAACCCCCACCTACTTCCCACTCCCTGACTGACCCCTCAGAACCCCTGACCCATCCAAACCCCCCCCCGCTCCCTGTCCCCTGACTGCCCCCCGAGACCCTCTGACCCTTATCCAACCCCTATGCCCCGCCCCCTTAACACGCTGCTCAGAGCGGCATGTCAGAGCCAGACATGTTGTCGCCACAGGCGCTGACTCTGGGACTGGAGCACCCACAGAGAAAAACTGGTGAGTGCAGAGCACCAACCGGCATCTCCCTGCCCTGCGCCCCCCGCCCCAGCTCAGCTCCACTCAGCCTCCTCCCCTGAGCGCGCCCCCACTCCGCTTCTCCCCCCTCCCTCCCAGGCTTGCCGCAAATCAGCTGTTTGACACAGCAAGCCTGGGAGGGAGGGGGGAGAAGCGGAGTGGCGGTGCACTGGGGGGAGGAGGCGGAGTGGAGGTGAGCTGGGGCAGGGAGCGGTTCCTCTGTGCCCTTCCCCCCTCCCCCCGGTTACTTGCTTGCACAAGCCTGGGAGGGAGGGGGAGGGGATGGGAAATGCTTTACCGTGTTATATCCAAATTCGTGTTATATCGGATCGCGTTATATCGGGGTAGAGGTGAATAGAAAAATAGGTCTCACACTAAGAGTGATGAGATTATGGGAAAGAAGTATACCACATGATGTTAGAGAGTGAAGCAGGGAGAGATAAAAGTCTTTGAAACAATCTAGATAAGTCTATGAATTTTTTTTTAATGAATCACTAAAAATTGCAGCAGATATATTTAGGAATAGGATTAAATGTAATCATGTGACAGAGGATAGCAATATTATGCTGATGCGAGAGTTCAGAGAGAGACTTGGAAGAGGCATATAAGAGTTTCAGTAATCTAGGTGAGATGAAAAGGCATTATAAAGAGTTCAGAAATGCAGACAGAACTAATTTAATTTACTAAATATTTCATGGGTACTGTGCTTGAAAATAAAAATTGATGAAGTGATAGTTCAAAAAGACAATACGAATATTTCTGCTTACCTGGTTATTCTGTGTTTCCCATATAATGAGCTGTTTATCAGATCCTCCAGAAATTAATTCCGTCTCAGCAGCTAAAACAATATTTTTTTAATTATGTGAACACCTACTTTTAATGGCTACTATAAAGTAAGAATTATTTCAGTCACGGAACAAACAAAGCTACTCGATGTGTATTACAGAAAATAAAATTTCCCTAACAACATAAGAGTTGTGATAGCTATGAATGCTAAGCGCTGTTCAAAACTAGGCAGACCATTGAACATATTTGTAAAGAAAAAAAATCCCACAAACGTTAATGCTTGTGAAGTTTTATATGAATACAGTCAAGGGCATGCCAATTTTAAAATTCACTCAAGTAACTTAAGTGTGTCTTAATTAAGTTTTTTTGGTTTGGAATAGAGCTGTCTATTAATCGCAGTAAACTCACGCGATTAACTCAAAAAAATTAATCGTGATTAATTACAGTGTTAATCACACTGTTAATACCATTTGAAATGTATTAAATAATTTTGGATGTTTTTCTACATTTTCAAATATATTGATTTTAATTACAACACAAAATACAAAGTGTACAGTGCTCAGTTTATATTATTTTATTACAAATATTTGCACTGTAAAAATGACAAAAGAAAATAGTATTTTTCAGTTCAGCTCATCCAATACCGTAAGGCAAACTTACAAAGTAGATTTTTTTTTTGTTACATACCACCACTCAAAAACCAAACAAAGTAAAACTTTAGAGCCTACAAGTCCGCTCAGTCATACTTCTTGTTCAGCCAATCGCTAAGACAAACAAGTTTGTTTACATTTACGAAGAGAAAGCGGCCGGCTTCTTATTTACTGTACAATGTCACCTGAAAGTGAGAACAGGCGTTCGTATGGCACTTTTGTAGCCAGCATTGTAAGGTATTTACGTGCTAGATATGCTAAACATTCGTATGCCCCTTCATGCTTCGGCGACCATTCCAGAGGACATGCTTCCATGCTAATGACGCTCGTTAAAAAAATAATGCTCTAATTAAATTTGTGACTGAACTTCTGGAGGAGAATAGTATGTCTCCTGCTCTGTTTTACCCACATTCTGCCATATATTTCATGTTATAGCTGTCTCCAATGATGACACAGCACATGTTGTTTGTTTTAAGAACACTTTCACTGCAGATTTGATAAAATGCAAAGAAGGTACCAAGGTGAGATTTTTAAAGATGGCTACAGCCCTCGACCCAAAGTTTAAGAATCAGAAGTGCCTTCCAAAATCTGAGAAGGACGAGGTGTGGAGCATGCTTTCAGAAGTCTTAAAAGAACAACACTTCAATGTGGAAACTACAAGAATCCGAATCATCAAAAAAGAAAATCAACCTTCTCCTGGTGGCATCTGACTCAGATAATGAAAATGAACATGAGTCAGTTTGCACTGCTTTGGATTGTTATTGAGCAGAACCCATCATCAGCTTGGACGCATGTCCTTTTGGAATGCTGGCTGAAGCATGAACGGACATATGAATCTGTAACACATCTAGCATGTAAATATCTTGCAAAGCTGGCTACAACAGTGCCAGGTGAACACCTGTTCTCACTTTCAGGTGACACTATAAACAAGAAGTGGGCAGCATTATCTCCTGAAAATGTAAACAAACTTTTTGAGTGACTAACTGAACAAGACATAGGAATGAGTGAGCTTTTAGGCTCAAAAGTTTTACATTGTTTTATTTTTGAATGCAGTTATTTTTTGTACATAATTCGACATTTATAAGTTCAGCTTTCATGATAAAAGACATTGTATTACAGTACTTGTATGACGTAAATTGACAAATATTATTTCTTTTGGTTTTTATAGCACAAATATTTGTAATCAAAAATAAATATGACGTGAACACTGTACACTTTGTATTCTGTGTTATAATTGAAATCAACGTTTGAAAATGTACAAAACGTGCAAAAAAAATTTAAATAGCATTCTATTATTTTTAACAGTGTGATTAATCGTGCTATTAATCGCGATTAATTTTTTTTAATCGTGCAATTAAGCACGATTTTTTTTTTTAAATTGCTTGACAGCCCTAGTTTGGAGTCTTTTTTTTTTTTTTTCTTTAGTACACTGATTTATACAAATCAAAGAACTGTAGGACTGGAAGCAACGTCAAGAAGTCATCAAGTCCAGCCCCATGCATTGTGGCAGGACCAAGTAAACCTATGCCATCCCTAACGGTATTTGTTCAACTTGTTTTTAAAAGCTTCCAATGATGGGGACTCCATGATCACCCCTGGAAGCCTATTCCATAACTTAACTATCCTTATAGTTCGAAAGTTTTTCTTACTATCTAACCTAAATCTCCCTTGCTGCAGATTAATCCCATTACTTCTTGTCTTGCCTTCAATGGACATGGAGAGCAACTGATCACTGTTCTCTTTATAACAGCCCTTAACATATTGGAAGACAGTTTTCAGGTCGCCCCTCAGTCTTCTTTTCTCAAAACTAAACATGCCCAGTTTTTTCAACCTTTCCTCATACGTCAGGTTTTTTGTTGCTCTATTGGACTCTTCCCAATTTCACCACATTGTTCCTAAATTGTGGTGCCTAGAACTGGACACAGTATTCAAGAGGGGACCCCACCAGTGCCAAGCAGAGCAGGACAATTACCTCCTGTGTCTTACATGCAACACTCCTGTTAATCATATTCAACCAGCCTGTTTTGCAGCTGCATCACACTGACGACTCATATTCAATTTGTGGTCCACTATTTCCCCCTGGTCCTTTTCAGCAGTACTACGTACAAAGTTATTCCCCATTTTGTAGTTGTGCATTTGACTTTTCCTGCTTAAGTGAAATACTTTGCTCTTGTATTTATTGAATTTCAGTCTTGTTGAATTCAGACCAATTCTCCAATTTGTCAAGGGTCATTTTGAATTTTAAACCTATCCTCCAAAATGTTTGTAACCCAGGCAGCTTGATGTCACCTGCAAATTTTATAAGCATACTCTCTACTCCATTATCCAAGTCATTAATGAAAATATTGACTAGCAATATTGAACCAAGGACTGACCCTGTGCAACCCCCCCTAGATACGCTCTCCCAATTTTACAGCAAACCATTAATAACTACTCTTTGAGTATGGTCTTTCAACCAGCTGTGCACCCACCTTATAGTAAATTCACCTAGACCACATTTTCCCAGTTTGCTTATGACAATGTCACATGGAACTGTGTCAAAAACAGTACTGAAAATCAAGGTATATCATGTCTACTGATCCCGCCTATCCACTTGTTCAGTAATCCTATCAAAGAAAGAAATTTAAGTTGGTTTGGCATGATTTGTTCTTTACAAAACCATGCTGATTATTTCTTATAACCTGATTATCCTCCAGGTGCTTACAGATTGATAAAAAATTTGCTCCAGTATTATTCCAGGTATTGAAGTCAGATTAACAGATCTATAATTCCCTGGGTCAGTCTTGTTACCCTTTTTAAATAAAGATACCATGTTTGCCCTTCACCAGTCTTCCAGGACCTCTCCAATCCTCAGGAGTTTTCAAAGATAACTGTTAATGGCTCCGAGGATTGCTTCAGTTAGTTCCTTAAGTACCCTAGGATGTATCAAGAACGGCCATATAGGGTCAGAACAACGGTCCAACTAGTTCAGCATCCTGTCCTCCAACAGTGGCCAATGCCAGGTACTTCAGATGGAATGAAAAAACAGGCAGTCACTGAGTGATCCATCCTGTCATCCACTCCCAGCTTCTGGCAATCAGAGGCTAAGGACACCTGAGCATGGGGTTGCATCCCCAACTATCTTGGCTAATAGCCATTTATGGACCTATCCTCCATGAACTTATCTAATCCTTTTAAAGAAACCATAATAGTTTAGCCTTCACAACATCCCCTGGCAATGAGTTCCACAGATTGACCGTGAACTGTGTGAAGTACTTCCTTTTGTTTGTTTTAAATCTGCTGCCTATTAATTTCATTGGGTGACCCCTGGTTTTTGTGTTATGTGAAATAGTAAACAACACTTCTATATTCACTTTCTCCACAACATTCACAATTTTATAGACCTGTATCAGATACACATACCCCTTAGTTTTCTCTTTTCCAAGCTGAAAAGTCACATTCTTTTTAATCTCTCCTCATACAGAAACTGTTCCATATCCCTAGTCATTTTTGTTGTCTTTCTCTGTATCTTTTCTAATTCTATCTGTTTTGACATGGGGCGAACAGAACTGTGTTCAGTGTTTAAGATGTGGAAGTACCAAGGATTTATAGAGTAGCATTATATTTTCTATCTTATTATCTTTCCCTTTCCTAATGATTCCTAACATTGTTAGCTTTTTTGAGGGTTGCTGCACATTGAGCAGATATTTTCAGAGAGTTATTCTTGAGTCCAAGATCTCTTTCTTGAGTAGTAACAGCTAATTTACACGCCATCATTTTGTATGTATAGTTGGGATTATGTTTTCCACTATGCATTACGTTGCATCAATACTGAATTTCATCTGCCATTTTGTTGCCCAGTCATCCAGTTTTGTGAGATCCCTTTTGTGACTCTTTGCAGTCTGCTTTGGACTTTATCTGAATAGTTTTGTATTGTCTGCAAATTTTGCCACCTCGCTATTTAAACCTTTTTACAGATCATTCATGAGTACATTGAATGGCACTGGTCCCACTACAGATCCTTGGAGGATACCACTATTTACCTGTCTCCATTCAGAAAACTGACCATTTATTCCTAGCCTTTGTTTCCAGACTTTTAACCAGTTACTGACGCATGAGAGGACTGTCCCTTTTATTCCATGATTGCATACTTTGTTTAAAAGCCTGTCAAATGCTTTCTAAAAGTCCAAGTATGATGTATCAATGGCCCCCAAACTGTGGGGCAATCCCCCGTAGGGAGGTGCAGAGGAACGTTCAGGGGAGCGTACGGCACGGTCCAGACGGGAGGTGGGAAAGGAGCACCACCAAACCCCGCTCCACTCCCAGCCACAGCTCCACTCTGCCCTCATTCCCTCTCCGCCCTCTAGCACCAGCCCCTCATCCATCTCCAGTTCTACTTTCAGCCTAAGATCCTCTACTGAGCCAACTGTACAGCAATGGAGGGGGGGCACAGACAAATTCCAATACTGGTAAGGGGGGTCATGACAGGAAAAGTTTGGTCACCACTGTGCTATATCCCCTGGATCACTCTTGTCCACGTTTGTTCTCCCTCAAAAGAATTCTAATAGATTGAAGAGGCATGATTTCCCTATAAAAAGGCATGTTGACTCTTCCCCAAAAATCTTCATCTATGTGTCTGATAATTCTTTTCTTTATTACTGGTTCAACTCATCTGCCTGGTACCGAAGTTAGGGTTACTAGTCTGTAATTGCTAGGATCGCCTCCAGAGCTTTTTTTAAAAATTGGTGTCACATTAGCTATCCTCCAGTCAGCTAGTATAGAAACTGATTTAAATGATAGGTTACGTAACACAGTTAGCAGCTCTACAATTTCATATTTGAATTCCCTCAGATCTCTTAGGTGAATATCCTCTGGTTTGGTAACTTACTCCTGTTTAATTTAGCAATTTGTTCCAAAACCTCCTCTAATGACTACGGCTGCGAGTTTGTCATGGAGGTCACGGAAGTAACCGATTCCATAACTTTCTGTGACCTCCGTGACTTCTGCAGCGGTCGGTGCAGCTGGCCCTCGGGCCACCTGAGCAGTTCGGGCAGCCCTTGGGCCAGCCACAGCGGCCGCTGCTAGGGCAGTCTTGGGCCACCGCCCACCCCCCACTCCCCCCAGCAGCAGACATTTGGGTCAGGGGCTCAGGGGTTGGAGCATAGCAGGGGGTGAGGGCTCTGGGTAGCGCTTACCTCGGTGGGAGCGCCCCAAAAACCGCAACATCCTTCAGCTCCTAGGGAGAGATGTAGCCAGGGGGCTCGGCGCACTGCCTTCACCTTCAGGCACTGCCCCATAGCTCCCATTGGCTGCAGTTCCCAGCCAATGGGAGCTGTGAAGCCAGCGCCCAGGGTGGGAGGCAGCGCATAGAGCTGCGTGGCCATGCCTCCACCTAGGAGCTGACGGAAGTCGCCGCTTCCAGAGAACACCCCTCCCCCCATCACCAGCAGGGTCCCGGACCACGCGCCACTGCTAGCCTATCCCCCAAGCACCCAAACAACTACTTAATTCAAATTTTTAAATTGACGAGATTGCAAATTGACAGCATCCAGGATTCAATAGTTCTCAGATGAGCACATGAAAAATAAGAATCCTGTTCTAGCATAGAACAAAAGTGGGTATTTGTAAACACAGCTTGCTTAGTTCTTACAGCAGAGGTGAGCAAACTACAGCCCGCGGGACCGTCCTGCCTGGCCCCTGACCTCCTGGTCCGGGAGGCTAGCCCCTGGCCCCTCCCCTGCTGTTCTCCCTCCCCTGCAGCCTCAGCTCACTGCGTCACTGGCGCAACGCTCTGGGCGATGAGCTCTTGCCGGGCAGCACAGCTGCAGAGCCGCGGCCTGACCCGGTGCTCTGTGCTGCGCGGTGGCATGGTTGGCTCTAGCTGGGCAGCGCGACTGCCTGTCCTGGTGCTCTGGGCAGCACGGCTGTAGCGCCGCCAGCCACCAATGCTCCAGGCAGCACGATAAGGGGGCAGGGAGCGGAGGGGATTGGATAGAGGGCAGGGGAGTTCAGGATGGTGGTCAGGGGTGTGGATAGGGGTCGGGGCAGTCACAGAGCAGGGAACAGGGGGGTTGAATGGAGACAGGAGTCCGGGGGGGTTGGATGGGGTGGCGGGGGGCAGTCGGGGGACAGGGAGGGATGGATGGGGCCGTCAGGGGGTGCAAAGCAGGAAAGGTCGGATAAGGGGCCGGGGCCGGGCCCGGGCCATGCCTTGGTGTTTGGGGAGGCACAGCCTCCCCTAACCAGACCTCCATATGATTTCGGAAACCCGATGTGGCCCTAAGGCCAAAAAGTTTGCCCACCCCTGACTTACAGCCATCTTGGTTGTGAATCCACTGCACACAATTAACTCTACCAGTGTGACCATTCAGTGTAGCAACTACTCTTCTTTTCTGAGAAAAGAAAGAAAATGTTTAGTTGCCCAACTGTTTTTGAGGAAATTTATGTTTTATAAAAATAAGGACAGGTGAGCCACACTGCTAAAGCTTTAAGAAGGGTCATTTATCTAACAACTTCCTGATGTCCTGGAGAGCTTGCTCAAGAAGAAACAAGTTATAGAAAAAAAGATCAAACACCTTCTTGATGTTAGCGTTTTAATGGCAGGCGGGTCCTTCAACCACTCGGGGCAGCCATGCGGCTAGCAGCCTGGGCACCAGAAGCAAAGCGGAGAACAGGAAGCTGAAGGGAGATGCACAAAGATGCCCAGCCAGAGGGAGGCTGAGCAAGGAAAAACTGTTCTCTGTCTTAATTTGCTGCTTATGGTGTACTACATGACCTGAGCATACTCAATAACATCTGCTGAAGCCACAGCCCTTCACCCTGCCTTTACTTGGCATCAGATTCTGCGGACTGCTTTTTACAGGGGGTTAAAAAGAGGCAAAGGGGGCAAACTGAGGGAGGGGGGTGAGCAGGAGACGGAAACTGACTGGCCAGGGAGGTTCAAGCAGATGGAGGCAGGGTTAGGATATGGGCTGAAGGACAAAACCAGGGATGGGGGATAGGAGCTGTGGTTAAGCCCAGGGGTGAAGCGCTGCCAGACGGTAGCAGGGGGCAAAACCCTAGCACAGGCAGGGGTAGAGAGGGTAACAGTTACCCTAGTGGACTGAGACACCAGTGTTTGCAAAAATAGGGTGCGAGGGCAAAGGGGCTTTTTAATTTGGTCAGAGGGGCTTTTTCATTTCCCCTCTCACAAGACAGTAGATCTCAGCATGGGCTTCCCGCTGGGTTCTTAAAGGCACAGGCATCCCAATGCCTAGTCACCGCAGCTCCTCTCTGTCTGATGTGACTTACTGAGGTGCTGCAGGAGATTTGATTCAGTGAAATATTTTACATATACCCCTTCACAAACAAAGAATCCCTTAAGAGTTTATAAAAGTGCATGAAGTTTCTTAGGTTTCAGAGTAGCAGCCGAGTTAGTCTGTATCCGCAAAAAGAAAAGGAGGACTTGTGGCACCTTTGAGACAAACAAATTTATTTGAGCATAAGCTTCCGTGAGCTACAGCTCACCCACGAAAGCTTATACTCAAATAAATCTGTTCGTCTCTAAGGTGCCACAAGTACTCCTTTTCTTTTTTAAAGTATCTTAGCAGTTCACAAACTTGTCTTATTTGCTGCTGGGACTTCCTGAATTACTCTGAGCACTTCATCATTTGTTATTGTGCAGATGTGTCACTGTGCTATTTAATTTATATGTTAATAACAAATACTCACTGAAAATATGTATAAGTAGTTATAGTTATAGTTTTAGCAAAGACATCTGTGTTTCTAGTATTGCATTTGCTATGTTGTGTTTGCACAGTAAATGCAGCTGCAAAATAAATGGCGTTTAAATGCCCTCAGTCAATTAAGAAGTAATTAATACACACATACCCCAGGCAGGGTTCTTTGGAAGCCAAAGACTTTATGCTTCCATCCCACACCACTGTGAAGTTTTAGCAAATTAGGACAAGTTAGCAAATAAGAACAACTTTACATATCAGTAACTGATACTGATTACAATACTTATGCTGTTACAGTAGCAGAGCAGGTCAGATAGCAGTTTAATACCACTAACAGCTACTGGTAGCAAATTTAAGACAGAGAGCAGTTTTCACACCACACCCGCTGCTCTCAGGGGGCAGTCGCTGAGGGCAGCCCCAGGACACCCTGCCCCTGGGGGCCAGGCCCACCTGCACGCACAGAGAGCTGGCCTGGTTATAACATGGGTTTCCATGCAGCGTAAGTGCTGCCAGCCCAGCGCGAGCCCATGGACTCGGTTCCCCGATACGCACACCGCTGAGGAGGCTCGCGGCCAGCGCATGCAGCAGAAGGGCCGCCGGGAGCTGATAACCAAGTCGCTGTGGGGCAGGGCTGCAATGGGGAGGCCCAGCACGGCGCGTGCCCACCGGTGGGGGTTGAGCAGCCGGGTGCCTAGCCCGGCCAGGCTGCGAGGCAGCAGCTGAGGCACGGGCAGTGGAACTCCTGAGGCCAGCGGGCCCAGCAGCTGCGCTACCTGGGGGACAAACGAGGTAGCTGTCCCGCCCCCAGGAGCGCCTGAGACCTGAGCGGGGGGGCGGGGCCTCAACCAGAAGAGGTGGGGCCATTAAACCCCTGGCCCTTCCTGGGGCTGCAGCGGCTGGGAGCCCAGGGCCCTTTAAACCACGGCGGGAACTACAGCTGTGGAGGCAGCCGGGAGCCCCAGGACTCGAGCGGCGATTTAAAGTGCCCGGCCCTTTAAATTACCCACGGATCCACGGGGGGCTCCCGACCACCGCCGCTACCCCGGGGCTCCAGCAGCGGGGCTCCGGCCCCTACCGGGAACCCCAGGCCCTTTAAATCGCCGGCCTCGGGAAGCCAGTCCGGTCTAGCTTCACCTCTGCCCGCCCCCCTCACCTCGGGGTCGTAGAGCGCCACAGAGCGGCAGGTCCCAAAAGCCAGGAGCCCGCCCCGCCCCCACGACACGGCCCCGCCGCCCGCCCGATTCGCGCAACAGGCAACGTGACCGATTCCCAGCGGCGCCGCCATTTCCCTCGCGCGCCGCCGCCTTTGACCTCACGCAGCTTCCGTCGTGCGACGCCGCGCGAGGCGGGTACGGCGTCCGGGAGGCACCGCCGGCGGGGCCACCGCGAGAGGGCGGGGCTGTGAACGGCAGCCAGGTCCCTCAGCCTCACTCTCACCCACGAGTCACAGGCCTCTCCCTAGCCGTACGCAGCTGCGTAGGGCACCACGTGGTGCCCTGCTCCGCCTCTTCTCGTGGCCCCAGCCCCCGCTCCGCTCCAGCCCCGCCTCTTCCCGCCCCCAACTCCGCCCGGACCCCAGGAGAGCAGCCGCGCAGCCGGGACCTGGCAGCCGCGCAGCCCGGGCAGAAGCTTGGGCTCTCCGGCAGCCGTAGCAGCCGCCGCCGCGGAGTGCGTTGGCGCCAAGCACGTGCTCAGCGTGGCGCTGGCCCGTCCGTGTGGAGATCGTACCCCGGGTTGGCGGCCGCTTCCGGGCGGTGACGACACGGCGTCGCTCCATGCGCTCCCGCTTCTCCGCCTCCGAGACCCGCTGCTGGTGCTCGCTGGGCCGTTTGCCTCCCCCGGCTTGCGGGCGTAGCGGCTGCGGGACGGGTGGGCGGGGGAGACGCCGCTCGGAGCCCGCCCCGCGCGTGGGGAAGGTGTCTGTTCGACTCGTGTTCAATCCCCCGCCTCACTTGGTCGCCCTGTTCTGTCCTGGACCCGTGGCAGTGGCTGTATCGCCCTAATTTTCTTAAATATGTATTAAGATTTTCAAAAGGAACCAAGTCCCAGGAACATTAAATCAGTTTTCTCATTGTAGACCTGTCGGTGGAATAGAAAAATATTTATGGATTAAAAATGGAGTGACAGATCTGCTTCGTGTTCCCAAAGATGTTGATCACACGGTGTTGTAGGTGTGTTTTGTACACTTTGTAAATGTGTACTTGTAACTACGCACACACACACAAAAATGTTAAAAGCTGGTCACGTTGCATAGTCAAGTACTCAGAAGTTAGAAAATGTCAGAATTAATCATAGACTATCAGGGTTGGTCGGTACCTCAGGAGGTCATCTAGTCGAACCCCCTGCAGGGCCAATCCCCAGTTTTTGCCCCAGATCCCTAAATGGCCCCCTCAAGGATTAAACTCACAACCCTGGGTTTAGCAGGCCAATGCTCAAACCACTGAGCTATCTGTTGCTGCTGCAGTCTTAGTTCTGCCCTTTTGTGCATATGCATTGTGATACAATCTTTAATTAAATTGCCACGTTTTTATCCTTGGGACCTCTGCCTCATTCAGTGCACAGGATAAAAGGTACTTGATGAATGAGGGAGCTATTCAGTATTTTCATTTATCATCATTCAGTGTGTGGCTCCTATGCCTAATGTGCTGTACACAAACCAAACCCAGCCCAGAATCATTCATTTTCTTTTCTAGGGTACCCATCACCATAGTGCCTCACAAAAATAAATGAATGTCTTCACAAGACCCATGTGAAGGGTGAGTGGTATTACTATGCCCATTTTATAGATAGGGAACTGAAGAACAGAGCAATTAAGGCCAAAATTCACCTACGTCCATTAATTTTGAGTGCCTCACTACCTAGGTACCCAACTTGAAAAATCTGGGATGCCATTTTTCAGAGTTGCTGAGCACCCACAGCTCCTGTTGACATCAAATACAATTGTAAGTGCTCAACGCTTCTGAAAATTAGATTCTAGAAGTAGGAAACCTGTTGCTTTCAATAGGATCCTCAAAACAAGACAAAACTCCTATTGATTTTAGTGGAGTCACAATTTCGCTCTAGGAGTCCCAGGTGTGGCACTCAGAAAATAAGGAACATAATTATGAACATTTTGGTGTGAGTGACTTACAGACTCCTTATCTAAAGCTGGGTAACACAGCCAAGAATAGAACTCAGTTCTCTTGGGTCACAATCACGTTAACCACAAGAACATCTTCTCCCTTTCTTCCAGGTTTGGGATATGGCCCTGTGGTCATTTCCATGATTGGGGAAATTCCACATCTCTAGCACAATAATAATCTCTTGCAGAAACTTCTACCCTCTGAACCCACCCCTGTAGGATTTACCACAGAAGGGGATGATCCAGGGTGAGGAATTATTCCCTGTGAGAATGTTTATAGACTGTATCTACATGATCTTTGATGGGAAAACACTGTTTTCTTTTACCAGCCAAATTTACTTACCCTACATTTTTAAAAAATGTAACTTGCCACAATAATTTGACTCGACAGTATATTCCACAAACACAATGAAATCATTTTGTAAGATAAGAAAGCAGACATCAAACACAAGTTTTTACACTACATCTAAAATATTTAGATTAAACATTTTAAATTGAAAGTTGAATAGTGCTTGTGAAAGGTGCTGGATTTAATTTAATAAATATTAATTGCATCTCTGTTCGATATTTATTGAAGGGACTAAATTTTAAATATTTTACAAATGGCTTTCACTGCCAAATGCATAGATGTGCCTCACATAATAGAGAATGTATTTCTGAATAATTTTACCAAACAGAAATTGCTGTGTCAAAATTTAAATGTCCAAACAATGAATGTAATTTGCTTGCTAAAAGACACACTAGAAAATCTCGAATCCTTTTGTTAAACAGGGAAGTCTCATGCAATCATGACCTAGAAAATTGCTTGAAAAAGTAGAAGGGGATGAAACAGCTTGTCACGTAATCAAACTGATTAGAGCTTCTGCTTCAAAAACATAATGCAGAAACAGATGTGGTAGCAGTCATGCATTCCAGAGCACATAAAAATGTGGAAAGAGGTATTTTTCCATTGCGAAAAGACAACACTCAGAAGTGCAATCTCAAACAGTTAATATGATATTCTGTTTACAAACCCCATATTAGCAGAGGTTATTGTGTGGATTGTGGATAATATTGCAATACACTAGTATCTTATTAAAACAAAAAAGGCATTATGTATTGTTTGCCTGACATTCACACCCATCTGTGGTTATTTTCAAATAATATTGCTTTGTATGAAGAGCAGTAGCAGAGCCTTTATGCTTATATATTATTTTAACTATATGTACAGATGCCAAGAGTTTTTACATGAATTACACTTTGAAATGTAAAATCTACTGATAAACATAACACAGTATGAACATATCTAAAAGAGATAGGGCTCATATAGGTCCTGATCCAAAACTCAGAAGTCAGTGGAAAGACTCATTAGGATCAGGCCCATATTTACTGGCATTATATCTTTGCTTGCAGCATTCTTTTCTGCATCATAGTTTTGCTATCAGTACCTTCTGTCACTTTTACACACACTAACTTAGTAAACAAGATATTCAAAAGTAGCAAGCATCCAGCCATCCGATCTGGAGCTTTCTCAGGTCTCAGTTAAGAGCAAACACAAAATGCATTACTATGGAAAATCCAAGTTCCTTATGCCAAGGGCACAAACAGCTTAGGTGCCTGGGATTTATAGTGCAAACACGTATGCAGTAACTGTACAGACCACTCTCATAAAATGTATTTCTTTTATTATGAACAACCTTATTTCCTGAAAAGTATTGTTAAGAATCTATCTCAATTCCCATTAAAACCCACATTTCAAGTGTTTATATTTGAGTTATAAAAATTCTTTCTGGTCTGAAAATTGTGAATATTTGTATGCATGGTCTCAGTACTATTCAATAATTTGTCCTTTTTAGAAGATTAACTACTTTTCCTCCAAACATAACAATTGAGAAGGTTGTGTGGAAGTGATCAACTCTGTCCTGAAACACTGGGATCTAAAATGGTTGTTTGTGAGGTGGCATTAACAGGAAGAAAAGTCAAATGCATGCTGAAGAACAAGCACAATTAGAAACATCAGGTGAAGGCTAAAGATATTTATTACTGTATGATAATCCCTGAACAACTAGGACTGGATGTAGTGATCCGTATTGTTTTATGGAAGAGTGAATAAGCCGCCAGAGACCTCTGAAATTTCACTTTATTGTGTGAGTGAACATTTAGGATTCTTGAGACACTATGCAGATAGCGTGACTGAATCAACTCTGAAAGCAATAACAGATTGCAACTATATCTTTATGTTTCAAAAATATTTTAAAATATATCAGCACATACTTACTAAAAGAAATATGTGCACAAACCTTAGGGACCTAGGAACACCCACCAAAAGATTTAACAGATCTTCTGCCTAGTGAGGTCAGTGAGCAGGCACAAGATAGTGGGTGCTACCAAATCGTTTGCTATGGGGGGGTGTTCTGTGCATTACTTTTCTTTTTGTATTTTTTACTTCCTTGTATTTTTCAGCCTTTAATATTATTCTAATTTTACTTTGCAGGAACCTCTGGCATTGGTGGTGCCTTGGTCTCTATTTTCTGTAACATTTTAGCATCCAGAGGAATATAATGTTTTAGTATAACTGAAGTCATTGTAGGCTCAATGTAGGGTATTTGCATGAAATTCAATGGCTTGTGATATCCAGGAGGTCAGATTATTTGATCTAATGGTCCTTTCTGACCTTAAATTCTATGAAGCTTAAAGAAATGCATAGTTAAGGCACCCAATCTTAACTCAGCCCCATAGTAATACCATAAAAAATAGACCAATAACAGAAAAAACAAACAAAAATAACCCAACCACTAGCAGAGTTTCTTTACCTCAAAAAATGAAGAAGACCTAAAGACTCCACATAGTCTCCTGGAGACCTCAGAGTTGAAGACCATAAGGGACCACTAATCTGATCATCTAGTCTGACCTCCTACACACCACAGGCCCTCAACACCACTCACACACCAAATCCAATGATCCAAAATTGGACCAAAGGAGACTAGACTATTAGGTGCTGCAGGCAGAGAGTAGGAGGGACCAAGATGCACTAGTACCCGAGGCCCCTGCAATAGCGGGGAATTGATTAAGATATACCCTTATAACACTGGCAAGTGACCCAAACTCTGTGCTTCAGAGGAAAGTGAAAAACTTCTAATGGTCTCTGCCAATCTGACCTGGGGAGAAATTCCTTCCCAATCCCATATATGGCAACCAATTAGACTGTGAACATGTGAGCTATTGCTAATCTATTTTAAGTTGAAGGCACTCAGATTCTGTCAAAAACCCAAGATAGATAAGGAATTGGGAATCCATTTATCTTTCTTTTAGTTTATATTGTTGATCTAATTTCTTGATTGTACATCTGAAATATGCAACTCCTTGATCTTCCCCTTTTCTATAGAACCTTGGTCAAAGCTCTAGCTATATATTATGCCTAAATTACTGTGATTCTCATTTGACTGGAATCCTTTCTTCTTCTAACTACAATCTTCATTCCATTCAAAGTTATGAAACTAAATAAATACTTCACTGCCCTCCTATTCTCAAGTGTCCCCTTTACTCATTCGGCTTCATTGGTTGTTGATGCATTTAAGGATTTATTTAAGGATTAAATTAAAATAGTTTGTGTTTTAAGTTTCTTCCCATCATTGTATCATCTTGTGCAACAGAAACTGATCCGGTAGTATCAAAGTAGGGGCCAGATCCTCAGATCCCTCTGAGTAGTGTGTTTCATTCTGGGCCTCTCAATACCAGAAAAATGTTAACAAAATGGATAAAATTTAGAGAAGAACAAGAAAAAAAAGAGCTGGAACGTGAAAGTTTTTAATTCTTCACCACATATCCAAGGGGCTATTGTGATGCCATGGCCCTTTAAGAGCACAGTCTCCAAGCTTTCTGGGTCTCTGAGGACTACTCCAAGACCTGACTAAATGTGGGCCTCCAGATGTCCAGCTTTCTCCTTCCCACCTTGTAGAGTATGACCTGTGGGTCTGTTCCATGGGCAGCTTCTTGCCAGGACTCATGGAACCTCCTTGAGATCATCACTAGCCTTAGCAGCCTCCCCACTGTCTGAGAATGCAGCCTTTTATCCAGCTGTTACTAGTCAGCCACTTGGTCACAGCTGGGGAAGTCACCATTCTGGCCATTAACCCCTTCACGGTTCCTGCACTGTGGGGTTTATGCACTTTATCACATACACTTATTAGGAAACCTTAATAGAATTATATCTGTATAGTTTGGCTAAGTGATATCTGAGGAGTGAATACAAGGCTGTGAAAGGTGTAAGGATTAAGTTGTTTATCTTAATCCAGAGATGACAGATATAAGTATTTAGTTAAGATTTGTGGGATGATATAGAACAAAAAATTAGCTGGAGTATCAAAACAATGTCCTCAAAATGAGATCTATGAGAGATTATCAACAGCGTCCGATGGAAGTGGTGGAAGCACTCATTTGAACCATTTAAAACTAAATCGGACACAGAACATCAAACAAAATAACCCGAGTTTGTATTTTCAGGCACATGACTTATAAATCTCACATGCTAAATGTGCATTGAGGCATGTTATTTTTGTGTCATTTTTCTTTCAATCACAAAAATAACCACTGCAGTATTTTTTTAAAAAAAATATGCCAAGAGCGAGATGTCTAGAAAATGAGGGCAAAGTCCCTCTAGTGTGCTAGCAATACTTGTAGGGTATTGTGTACATGAGAATGTTTGAAAGACCCAAGCAAAAAAGGCAGATACCTCTAGAAATCAGCATCTACATTGGAAAGAAAATGGGATAAATATATGCTTTCTCACAGACAAAAACGTGAATGCTTTGGAAGGAAATGTTTAGCTTTTACGCTATGCTTGACTTTTGCACTTGCTGTACATTAATGTTTAATGATTAACATAATGTAACCTGAACTATGCTAGAAAGGTATCTTTTTCCATTATTTTGAATATATAAAAAGGCAGTCGAGTGGGAAATGTACTCTAGCCAAACTGCAAAGCACGGAAAATAGAACCCTAAAACTTTTGCTTTCCCCATCCCTTTTTTTTAAACCTGTAGGCCAGTTTCATGAGCTACATGATCAGGGTTGCTAAATTTGTCATCTTGTTTCATATAAACTTTCTATCCCTTGGGGTTTGAGTTCATTTTGTTGTGTCAAAACCAAAACAGGAACAAAACATTAACTCAACAAATCTGGGTTTTCAAAAATTCCCTGTGAGTTTTTGAAGTGAAATGTCATTTTCAAAAATCTGTTCAACCAAAATCTTCAACATTTGCCTTTTTGGGTTGGTTTGGTGTAGAGAGAGAAGACAGGAATAGAGTCCTTTCTGTAATATTAGAGAGCCACTGGTCACAGCTCCATAGTTAAGATTGCATTATAAAACATGCTTAAAATTAACACACAAACTTTCATTAACATGGAGTTAAGGTTGCAAGCATTCACTACTGCCCTGTGCCCTTCCAGAATGTGAGAGTTGTTGTCATAAATATAAAGGAAGGGTAAACACCTTTAAATCCCTCCTGGCCAGAGGAAAAACTCTTTCACCTGTAAAGGGTTAAGAAGCTAAAACAACCTCGCTGGCACCTGACCAAAATGACCAATGAGGAAACAAGATACTTTCAAATGGGGGGAACAAAGGGTTCTCTCTGTCTGTCTTTTGCTGGGACCAGAGCAGGAATGCAGGTCAGAACTCCTGTAAAGGGTTAGTAAGCAATCTAGTTAGATATGCATTAGATTTGGTATTGTTTAAATGGCTGATAAAATAAGTTGTATATTCCTGTTTTTGTGTCTTTTTGTAACTTAAGGTTTTGCCTAGAGGGATTCTCTATGTTTTGAATCTAATTACCCTGTAAGGTATTTACCATCCTGATTTTACAGAGGTGATTCTTTTACTTTAATTAAAATTCTTCTTTTAAGAACCTGATTGCTTTTTCTTTGTTCTTAAGATCCAAGGGTTTGGGTCTGTACTCACCTATGCAAATTGGTGAGGATTTTTATCAAGCCTTCCCCAGGAAAGGGGGGTGTAGGGCTTGGGGGGGATTTTGGGGGGAAAGATGTTTCCAAGTGGTCTTTCCCTGTTATATTTGTTAGACGCTTAGTGGTGGCAGCAATAAGGTCCAGGGACAAAAGGTAAAATAATTTGTACCTTGGGGAAGTTTTAACCTAAGCTGGTAAAAATAAGCTTAGGGGGTTTTTCATGCAGGTCCCCACATCTGTACCCTAGAGTTCAGAGTGGGGAAGGAACCTTGACAGTTATATTCTTAGCAATGTCAGAAAAACAAGGAAATGCACAGTTCTCAACAGAGCTACACAATCTTTACGTTGGGAACATTATAGCAGGGGCAGTGAGGTGTATGGTCCCATGGTGCCCATGCTCCAGCAATATTCAGGGCCCGGGGGCCTGGCTCCACCAATGTTTGGGGCTGGGTCTCTTGCCCAGCCCTGCCTGGTGCCCCTGTGCACCTCCCCCGGGTCCCTGCCTCTCCCCTACAGCTCCACGCTGACTCAGCTCTGCTGGCTCCCGGCATGAACTGCCACCGCAGGATCCGAGTGCCCCCATTCAGCCTGTCCTGTCCTGACCCTGCACTTCTGCCTTGAACCCTTCCTTTTTCCGGTGGGACCCTCCACCAGCACAGGGTGCCCCCCTGCCCGCAGTCACCGCTCCTGCCCCACGCTGGACAAGGGGCAGCCCCATCCCCCACCCCCAGTGAGGGGCAGCAGCAGGGGAGGAGGTGCACATGTGATGGCAGCGCCACCCCCCACCCCTGCAACCACCATAGGGGAGGCAAGGGGGCTTCCTGGGCCTGAGAGGGGCCCTGGGAGCACGTGCAGTGACAATGGTGTGGGGTGAGTGTGCTGCCAGGGGGGGGGGCCTCCCCCAGAGCTCACTGTTGCCAGTGGGGATAGGGCTGAGGGGAGTCCTCCTCTTTGGCCCCAGCCCTGGAGAAGTCTGCCTGCACCCCAAACTCATCCCCAGCCCTGCCCCACCCCAGAGCCCACACCCCCAGCCAGAGCCCACACCCTGCATCATGAACCCCTCATCCCCAGCCTCACCCCACAGCCCTCACCCCAAACCCCTCATCCCCATCCCACAACCCTCACCCCTGTGTCCCCTCCCTCTGCACCCCCTCCCATCCCCAAACTCCATCCCAGAGCCTCTACCCCTCACCCCTTCCTGCACCCCCACCCGCTGTCCCAACCCAGAGCCTGCACCCAGCAACCAAACTCCATCCCAGAGCCTGCACCCCAGACCCCCTCCCCTACCCAAACTCCCTCCCAGAGCCTGTACCCTGCACCCCAATCCCCTCCCCCAGCCCAGAGCCTGCACCCCAATCCCCTCCCAGAGCCTTAGGCAGGGTTGGGGGGGAAGCGGGTTCTGGGTACCACCAAAATTTCTACAAACCTGCCTCCCCTGCATTATAGTACCTGACCCTCCCTCACCCCACCATTGGGGTTAATCACTTCCACGGCAGACCAACTGCTACTGCCACCTTTCCAGCCCCTGCAAAGTACAGGGCAGGCACAGGGACCTGGAGAGCATAAATCTGCAAGTTCTTCATCTCCCTTATTGTCAACACACTGTCCTCCACTAGTGAAAACAAATTAGCAATTGCCTCAGGAGCCCTCTCCAGCTGTGTCTGACTGAACTTGCCTGCCATTTATCTGGCCGCTTAGGTGTACTTAATACTTTATCATCCCTTTGAGCAATTCATTTGCTGTATATTGATTTGTCAGCTGATCGCTTACATTTTCCATAGAATGTATTATTTCAAGCCCCATTTGTTTTCTGCTTAATTAAATGTCTTTCCTTTGTATAGATTTAATGATTAGTTCTTTGCTCAATTCATTTTCTGTGTATTCAGTTAATTCATAGCTCTAATTTTTGTCCTTCATTAATTGTTTCCCTGTTCAAGTGATTTATCCTTTCTCCAAATACTGTGTTGAGTCACTGTGGATTTTATTTTTTTCACTTCTAACTATCATGACTATTGAAGTAATCTTCTGCTGGCTGCCTGATCTCCATCCCTTCTCCCTTTCTCCTTCTATTCCCCCCCCCCCCTTACTTACTCTTACCAGCAAATGACATCTGCCCCAGCCCTGTCTCTGTCCTCTCTTCTCAGTCTGCAACTCCTATCCTTGGTGAGTTCAATTTCCATATCAGTGCCAACTACTCCTTGGATTAACTCTCCCACTCATCAAAAAAGCCATTCATTTGACCTTATATTCACTAAAACACTGTCCTCTAATCTCTCTGGCTCCGGCTACCATCTAAGCTCATTCAGCATTGTCTATGACACTGCCCAGCCCCGCCCTTCCACCTGATCTTCCCCACCTCCAGTCTTCTGAAACCTGCTCCCTCCCTGCTGTCTCATCCTTCACTTCAGTAGACTCAGAGGTTCACTCCTAGTCTGATCTCTCCCCCACCCTTGACTCCCATGCGTTCCCCTCTCCTCCCGCCCATGGGCTAGATCACATGCATTCAATTATCTAGTATCATACATATGCGACCAAGGAGGCTGAACCAAAGGAATCAGAAGGTGAGGATTGGTTTGTTCACCCATGGCCTCCTTACAAAAGTTTGGAAAAACTGTGGCATCTTGAAATGTAGAAAGGTTCAACTGGTAAAAATAATACTTTTTCCAGTGCAACTTATGGATGTGAATCATGGGCAAGGAGAAAATTGAAACCTTTCAGATGTGGTGTTGGTAGAGACTCTTGCGTATCTCATAGGTTTTTTTTTTTTTTCTGTTCATGTTAGAAATGTTTATTGTAGAGAAGTCAACAGGAGCAAACTTATATACTTTGGTCACATTAGGCATAAAAATGGAAATAACCTCAACAAAGTTATAATGGAAGAATTGGTGTGTATTAGGAAGAGAGCCTGAGACATAATCCCTTGTATCAGAGGCCTGGTGTGAGGCCTGAACTAAAGTAGTGGTCAAGCCTTGCTAATATAAAGCAAAGTTAGCAAGAGAGAGAAGTCAGATTCTGCCTGCATGCAGGCTCACAGAACCTGGCAAGAGCAGGGCTGATATTGCAAAAACATACACATTCCTGAGACAGGCTAGGTACAGGACACTCACGCAAACATGTTCCAGAAGGGTGGTACGAGACTACCCCATACCAAGTTTGATACACACACACTCCCCGAAGATAACGAGAACACAAAGACCCCTCCTAAAGATGAGGTCAGGATGACAGTGTGATAGAGATGTTATGATCAAACCAACGTGTACAAGGTAATGGGTGGTAACAACCCACATCGGGGTGGGTAACTATGTCAGAGGGGCAATATGTAACTTGTTTTTTATTGGGGTATAAAATGAAGTTTCAGAGGGAGTGTCTTTGGCCGGCCTGGGGGCTAATGGAAAGTCCCACCATCAACTGAGCTAGTCCGTTCCATGTGTTGGTGTACCTGTAACCATTGAGCCATGGCATTAAGACCATACTTCGTTGGCAATAAACGTGACCAAGTGCCTTCACTATGAACAGGTTTGTGGTTATTGGGCAGTTTGATAGAGGTCTGCTGTGTCAAGTATCTGCACAGAGCTGGGACAGCATACAGAGAACACACACACGCCGCTGAACAACTGACGACGTGGTGGGTCATCATTGTAGAGCTGGAGAAGACCAGTAAGGAGATGATTAGATAGTGTGCAGCAGATCAGTGGGAGGGCAGCTGCTGAGTGCTCAAAACTACTGATAAATAGAGAAGGCTTCCAAAAATTCTGTTATGTCACCAATATTCAGACATGAATAAATGGAATTTACTTATACACACAAGCTACCCAAATACGTAGATAATTTCCTCTAAGAGTTCACACACAAATTTGCACTGGTTTAGTTAAACTAATGCAAATGCCTAAATGGCCCCACTTATAGTGGTTTTACAAGAGTTATATTGATTTAGTTTGCCTCTGTACATTTAAGCTAATAAAAAGCCAGCTTTAAATCACTGGAAGAGTGTCCTCAGGAAAAGTTGCACTAATTTAACTAAAAATTAGTTTAAAAATCACACCTTTCATTTAATTGGTGCAACTGTGTATGTGGACCATGTGTAAGGGTATGTCTTAAAAGCAATTAAGCACCTGTGACTGGCCCATGCCAGTTAATGGTTCACAAGGCTGTGGGGCTATAAAATTGCAGTGCAGACATTCAGGCTCAGGCTGAAGCCTGTGCTCTGGGACACTCCCGAGCCCCATGAGCCTGAGTCAGCTGACATGGGCCAGTTGTGGGTGTTTAACTGCTGTGTAAACATATCCCATGTGACCTGGGATGCCTGGGGAAGCCCTCACTGAAAATGCCACAGTCAGGGCATGCTGCTAAAAGGAGAGCCAATTCTCCCAAAACTGGTGGCTAACGCTGAAGTTAAACTCACCCACCAGTCACAAACTGTGCTTCTGATCCCCCACACTGGTTATCGAGAAGCTAAAAAAATCACCACACAGCCCCCTTTATTGCATTCCAGTTATCTGGCTCCCAGTCAAAACCTAGGTACAGTAGCACTAGTACAGTAAGAAGTTATTTAAAAACTCTGCTCACATATACAAAATGACTAAAGGGTCAGCCATGTTACCAGGTCAATACTAGTTTGGATCTTACCCAAAATACCATGCTGCCAGCCAATCCTTTAATGTCTAAAACTAAAGGTTTATTATAGGGAAAAAAGAAAGCACAGGAAGAGAGTTGTTAAATTAGAAAGCAATCAGATACATACAGAGACTTCAAAGTTCATATATCAGGTTCTTAGCAGTACCGGTGAGTTTACTGGCTTGAAAGTCTCTCTGGAACACATCCACAACTTGGATGGGTCGTTCAGTCCTTTGTTCAGAGCTTCAGGAGGTAAGAAGCAGGAAAGAAGACAAAATGGAGACGATGCAGCTGCCTTTTATATTCCTTTTGCCATGTGGCTTGTACTTCCTGTGTCCCAAACACAAGCTTGACCACACAGGGCATGGGAAAGCCTGAGAGTTCTGTCCATAGGCATGCCCCTCCCTGCCTTGCTGACTCATAAGCTTCACAGCACATGGCATGGGAAAGCCTGAGAGTTCTGTCCATAGGTATGCCCCTCCATGCCTTGCTGACTCATAAGGTGTAGTCCCAGGCTTTTTCAATGAGTTCATTGTACAGCTGATGAGCCGTCGAACAGGCTAGGCAATGCTGATGCCAATCTGTCTGGGGGCGTCACCCAGAAACACAGCACAAGTTTTGAAATACAGATATACCCTACATATCCTGGCATATATCTGGTCAGATTACTTGCAATTTTATAATATTGATATTAATATTATAAAGTATTTCCGTATTCCATACAGTGTCACACCCTACATGTCACATTTGAACAGATTCCAGAAGGAGAAAAAACCCCAATTACATGAACGCACTTTTCACTAGCTCCCTCCCAATTTATTCATACACCTCCCTCTTATTAAAAGACATTCAGGGGTAAATTGTACCATTGGGAGATTCTCATTGTCTGCAGAACTCTTTACTTGCCTGTGACTTAGCTGTCCTTGTGCAGTCCCAGCTGTGGATGGGGTTTTCAGATCTTCACTGCTCAAAACTCATGGGTAGTGTTCAGTCAATAGTTATTTGCATTATTTGGGACTAAATTACATCATGTGTTTTTGGCTCAATATGCCTTCTTCAAATTACCAAACCTACCTTTCCTCCCCCAAATCTGATGATCGGTATGAACCAGAGCATGTGAGCAGGACACGCAAGGAAGGCGTCTAGAAAGGGAATTCTCTGTACCACCACACAGCACTTGTCTACCCTGGCTCATATCCTGTCTCCAGCTGTAACCAATCTCTGATGGTCCGAGGAAGATAGATTAAAAAACATAGAATACATCAAGCCAATTATGAATTGGAGCAAAATTCCTTCCTGATCCCGGCAGGTGACTAGCTGATGCCTTGAAGCATGGGATTTGATTATAATCATTATCTTAATGCAGAGCAGCAAGTGTCTATGTATGCAATGCATGTATTGTATGCCCCAGAGTTAAAATGTGGTCCAACTGGTTGGTCACAGGCCAGATGATTCCATCTGCTCCACAAAGGTGCACAGAGGATGCCTTTTGTAGAACAAAATGGCACCCTCCACACAACACGACTTCATAGACTCAAGCTCATAGACTTTAAGGTCCGAAGGGAACAGCGTGATCATCTAGTCTGACCTCCTACACATTGCGGAATAAAACCTCACCCACTCCTGAAATAAACTCCTAACCTCTGGCTGAGTTACTGAAGTCCTCAAACCATGGTTTAAAGACTTCAAGTTACAGACAATTCACCATTTATACTAGTTTAAACCTGCAAGTGCCCTGTGACCCATGCTGCAGAGGAAGGCAAAAAAACCCCAGGGTAATCTGACCTGGGGGAAAATTCCTTCCCAACCCCAAATATGGCAATCAGTTAGACCCTGAGCATGTGGGCAAGATCCACCAGCCAGATAGATACCTGGGAAAGAATTCTCTGTAGTAACTCAGAGCTTTCCCTGTTTAGTGTCCCATCTCCAGCAGTTGGGGATTTTTGCTACTGGCAGTTACCAATGGGCCACATGCCATCGTAGGCAGTCCCATCATACCACCCCCTCCATAAACTTATCAAGACCATATGTGCAAGGTCATGCCACATGAAGGATGCCATTTTGTGAAACATCACTAAAAAGGCATGCAGGTGTAGTATTGAATACACAGCGTTTTAATTGGGACTTGCCATTAAGTAAGTAAGGAAGGAAATATCTCTCTTCACATGACTCAAAGTTTTATTAATTATTAATGAGACATCATGCCTTTGTACATTTCTGGCAGATGGTTGGATTAAGTGGATGACAGATTTTTAACACAGCTTTTTGAAGTTTGCCTTCTGATACCACGCATCTACTAAAACTTCACATGATGGGACAGAGCTAGCAACGGAAACTCTTCATCAGGATGGAAAGTTTAGTGCAAATTTGTTCATTATTTCATTTAGTGCAAGGGACTGTGCAATAAGGTTAGGTAATCACACATTTGTATATTCTAATCTTTCATTATAGTGATTACTAGTATTTTCTATAACAAATCTATTTGGTTTATTGATTGCTATGCGTACATTAGAAAAAAAATCTTTTTATCTGCCATCTAAAAAGTTGTTGCGTATTTTATTAAAAATGTCACTGCACACCACTTGTTCTGAGCATGTTGAGGAGAACAGGGCTATCTGCCCCTCTGTCCTCTTTCTGGTCTCTGAGTGCACCTCCTCAGGTTTTAGGCCTCATGCTTCCATCTGCCTTGAGGTAGAATTTCCCATTCTCCCACTCTTAGACCGGGACCAGGGCTACAGTACCCTCTGTGCCAACTGTGTATTACCTTAAAGCACCAACTGCGTTTAATTGCCTGCGGGTCTTCCCCTCAGGAGTCTGTGATCTAGAACGTCAGGAATCAAGGCCTGAAGCAGAGCCTGTCTCCAGGCCACCTAAGGAGTGCAGCTGGCCTGTAGCGGGCTGCCTGATTGGCTACACGGCCTGATTGGTGGGAGGAGTCAGCAGACTGACTTTTAAGCAGTAGCAGCGCTTTGGTGGCTTCTCAGAGCATTTGCCCATGGCTATGTCAGCCCCTGTCTCTCACCCATCACTCCAAGTAACCTGCTCTGATCCTTGGTTCTGATTCCTGCCTTCTGACATTGGTTCTGACCTTTGGCTCTGGCATCTGGCTTTACTCCAGTTCTGACTCTCTGCTCCAATCCCTACCGACTAACTCCTGCTCTAACCACTAGGCATGACTGCCCGCCTCCCAGTCTCTGATACACAGTGCCTGTCACACTGTCAGGATTGGTTCTTGACAATGAGTACCAACCTCAGGGCAGACACCCCAAAATGGATGTGTGTTCTAGAAATAGATTTCACCAACCCAGTAACAAGTGTGAACTCCTAGAGCACTATAACAATCTTACCATGGAGTCAGAGACAGTTCTCTTGGGCACTCCAGTCTATCTTGTCATCCAGAGGCAAGCTGGACTTTGTGATAGTTGGTTGTTACACACCAAAGATCATGAAAGATTCAAGTTGCTTCCAGTCCCAAGAGATCTAACGAATCTGTGTTGTGGGAGGAGTGCTCTTGAGTAGAGTCAAGATCGACTCCTATGAATTCTAGTCTGTATCAGGGTTAATGTTTGTAAGGACACTGAAAGTGTTAAGAGCAGCTTAGAATGCGTTTTGTTTTTATTTCATTTGACCATATCTGACTTGTTATGCTTTGACTTATAATCACTTCAAATCTATCTTTGTAGTTAGTTTGTTTGTTTGTTTATTCTACCTGAAACAGCACATTTGGTTTAAAATGTGTCAGATGCTCCCCTTGGGATAACAAGCCTGGTGCATATCAATTTCTTTGTTAAACTGACGAACTCATATAAGCTTGTAGTGTCCAGCGGGCATAACTGGACATTGCAAGATGGAGGTTCCTAGGGTTGTGTCTGGGACCGGAGATATTGGCTAGTGTCATTCAGTTGCACAATCCAAGGAGCAGCTTACATGCCAGAGGCTGTGCGTGAACAGCCCAGGAGTGGGGGTTCTCACAGCAGAGCAGGGTAAGGCTGACTCCCAGAGTCAAGGATTGGAATGACCTAGGAGATCACCAGTCCAGATAACCCCAGAGAGGAACGCTACAGGGGGGTAACCTCTTTCTCAATATTGGCCTCTTGTTCCTCCCTCATCTGTTCAGGAGGCTCAGACATTCTAGATGCAGTAGCCGAAGAAGGGCATCTCGTTGGCTCCTGATAAGCCATGCTAGAACTCCGAGAGGCACAATGCCTATATGCCTGCCAAGGATCCCAGTAAGGCCACTGGTATGGTGGGAAGGGTCCCAGTGGTTGGTACCATGGCTGCTCATACCAGGGAGGTTGAGGGTCAGGGAGACGGTCGGTTGAGGTCCGTATTGGTAAGGGGTGCCACAGGATGCATGAGAGGAGCAACAGGAGACTATGTCCTCCTGTTCACTCTGACTCCCCACTAAAGAATGGGGGTGCATGGCACAATCCCAAAGGGGAATCTGGAGGTCGAGGTGGACTTAGTACTGGAGCCCCAGTACCGAGTAGAGGCAAGTCCAGTGCGTCAGACACAGAAAAGTCTCTCAAGTACCGGAAGTCTGGCAGCGGTGCCGTGTGCCTCGCTCCTGGTAGTTGTTCACAGTGCTGGGATGTCTGTGTCGATGGACTTGGAGATCCTGGCTGAACAGTCCACCAGCGTCTGGCATACCAAAGATGGTAGCGACACTACTGTCCATACAAAAGAAGCCTTCCCCAGGGTGGAGTCTCAATCTTTCTCTTGTCCCCTCAGTACTGATGTTTCCTAGCCTGCGCCCATTGGGTCCTTAGGCAGCCCAACATGCTCTGTTGGGACAGTGCCAGGAGAGCTCTGGGTATCAAGTTTAAATAGCCTCAGTGCTGGCAGTACTGATGATACCGAACGAGCCCATGATCTTTTTCGGCTTGGTTGGAGCTCGCTGTGGGGACTCATGGCTCTCTTCTTAGAAGCCTTGTGTGAGTGGCTCATGGTTGTCTTCTTAGGCTCACCTCCCTTAGATGTAGAGGGTTGTGGTGAGGATTCCCGCCATCCTGAGTCTTGGCATGGGTCTAAAGGTGATCGGAGAGCTGCTTCCATTAGAAGTTGGAGTTTCAGCTCTCTATCCTTTCTGGACCCCGGTTTCAACTGTTGTCATAAATGACACTTCTGGGGAATGTGGTTTTCTCCAAGGCAATAAAACACACTGGCCATGTCTGTCTGTCACCTGGATAGACTTTTTACAGCTGAGACACTTCCTGAAGCCCAGTGAACCTGGGGAGCAGGTGTAATAGGCCAGGGGAGGTGCTGCCGTGGCCGCCAGACCCCTGGTTGTAGGATTTGGAGGGGAAGTTTTTGCTTTATTATGCCCCATGCAGGTTCCAGGATGGCTAGGGAAGTGGTATGTGCTATTCAGCTTACTGATGAAGCCAGGAAACTGAGTAGTACATGCCACCTCCTCAGCCGCTCCGGACCCTGCATGGGGCATATCAGATGTGTCAGGAAGAGATGCTTTTCCCCAGGGCGACTTGGGTCTGGGGATGGGAGTGGAGGGGAGGCACGGCTAGTCCAGGGCTTCTCCAGGCAGGTTGGGAAGGGGCTCGGGGCTTTGGCCAGCCCGGGATTCCTCTGGCCGAGGCCGGGGGGGTGGGGAGTGAGGGCACTCAGAGCTTCTCTGGGCAGGGGGGCTTGTGGCTCCGGCTGTGGGGGGAAAGGGGTCTCGGGGTTCTGGCCGCTGGGGGGGGGAGGGGCATGGGCAGAAGGGGCAGAGCAGGGGCTAGCCTCACCAAAGGGGGGCTCCACCCACCGCCCGTGCCAGTGAACTGTACATAACCTGTCCTGGGGTCCCCAGATGAGGGGAGGAGTTGAACAAAAAACAAAGTTTAAATTAAAGATATTTTTGAGCAACAGGATAAAAGAAGGGAAATGTAGAGGAAAGTCTAAGACGTTGTTAAGAAAAGGAAATGATTAGTAAGTCTTTTGAAGGTTAACAATCTGCTAACGGACAGCTATAGCTCCATCTCTAGCCAAGGGCTGTTGAGAAGGAACTGAAGAAGGTTCTCCTGCACAACACTGGTTATCCTCATGGCAGAGCACAGGGAGTGGGGGGACAGTGGGGGAGTAGGAGACAGTGCATGTGCGGGCTGAACGGACACTGCTACCAAAATTCTCCAGTCAGCAGCACATGGATGCAAACACACCTTCAGTGGAGCACTCATAGGGACACTACTGGAAGAAGAATTTATAATTTCTTTATCACATGCTATAAGATAATATTTAAGTGGGATTAATGCATGCAGCAACTTGCAAGCATTGTAAAGACCAAACACATTGTTATAAGTTCAATATACATCTTAACCATACTAACACACAGGGGGAACAGATTGGTTTCCAGCAATGAATTTGTCAGTGCTTGGCTAAGGCCTAAAGCCTTAGCAAGAGTTGGCACCTAGTTTGCCAGTTTCATAGTGACCCACATCCTTCTTAAAACAAACATTGTTTACTTAGCAGTAGGAACAAAGCTTTGGAGAGACAGGCTTTTAAAACAACAAACAGTCTACACACATATCTATCTTACCTAAAGTCCTACCAGCCCATCATGGTGACCTAGGCAAGCCTCAATTCTCCAGACATCCCCAACCATTTCCTGGATCTGGTTTTAGTCTGGTTCTCCCATTTACAGTCCTAAAGGGATGTTCCTTTTAAACTCTGCCTGTGTTTGCAGGACCTCAGTCATTCCTGGTTAAACCAGTTTCAGAGGATGTCCAGAGAAAGAGGATAAGTCTTAGCTGCAGAGTTAATGCAGGGTTTTATGCAGTGTTGCTCCTAACCCTCCTCCCATCAAATTCCTTCTCACCCAAGTTTAGTGGAGCTTTCCACCCAGGGCAGCTGGCTCATCTGGGGCTGTAGGCTAAAATTCCAGTGAGGCTTTCACTCAATTAGTAGCCCACCCATTTCGCAGAGAGGATATAGGCTAAACCACTTGAGTGCTGTAAGTGCAAATACTCCTTTGCACCCAGAAGGGTAGAGAAGTTCTCCCACAATTAACCGAGACAGAATCACAGAGTGACACTGCTTACTGTAGCACAAAGAACCATGGACTATATCCCCAAAAGTCCTAGCAATACAGATGGGCGAATACAGCACCAGTGAGGATACAGTAACTCGGATAAGGCTGTGCAGTATGGAGGCACACCCCTGGGCAAGGCTGCCCCAGCTGCTGATTTACTGGAGTTAACTCTGCAGTCAAGACATTCCCTTTGAGAGAGTAATCAAAGCTAACCGGTCTGGCACTGTCTCTTAACAATTCTTAAAATGTTTGCTCAGAGGTAGCTATTTTGAGCTATTCTTCTCCTTGCTACCTAACTTCCAGACAGACCCCTACTGAGCTGAACTAGTATATTCATACAGGGCATGTCCACAATGCAGCTGGGAACATGCCTGGGTAGACAGACACATGCTAAAAATAGCAGTGTGGATGTTGCAGCATGGGTGATGGCATGGGTACAAATCCACCCAACCTCCTGGGTCCATACCCAGATAGCTAGCCTAAGCTGCTGACTGTGCTCTTACCTCCACTTGCCCTGGGCTGGGCGAGGAGCCTAGGGGGCAGGGACAAGGGCTGGGGGCTGCTGTCAGCCCCCCACCCCCTGCACCGCAGGTAGGGGGAGGGTCTCCCACAATTGTCCAGGCTTTCCTCCATGGCCGGGCTCCACAGTGGCCTGGCTGGGCGGTGGGGCCTCAGGGGGAAAGAGGAGGGGAAGGAGGTGGGGTCCACCCCAGTGAAAAGTGGGAGGGCCATGGTCCCCTGGCTCCCGACGCCCCTGGGAGGAGGCAGAAGAAGAGAAGTACCCAGGCATGGCAGTCTCAAACTGGCTGATGTTGCTCATTACACACGGTATAGCTGCTGCTGTAGACTGGCGCTTCTGGTGCAGGCCACAAGCACAGGCTGGTGGGGACCGCATCGTCATGCAGCCCTTCGATGACCAGCAGTTAGATGGAACTTTTGCATGAAGAAAGCCACATTTCTGGACCTTTGTGAGCAGCTTGTCCTGGCCCTCCAGCATAAAGACACATGCGTAAGGACACCCTTGCATGTCCAGAAGTGGGTTGCAATAGCCACCTGGAAGCTGTCTGCCCCAAACTGCTACAGGTCTGTTGCCAACCAGTTTGGTGTTGGGGACTCTACTGTGGGTAAAGTGATGGCTGAGGTTTCTGAGCCAATCAGGTGTGTAGTTTACCCTAAGGTGATGGCCATAAAAGATATTCCTGAGGTAATTGCTGGCTTTAAGAGAATGGGGTTTCCAAACTGCACTGGGGCCACTGATGGGAATTATGTCTGTAGTTTGCCCTTCTCACAGAGCACTTGAGTACATAAACTACGAAGGGTACTACTCCATTGCAGGCCCTCACAGACCACAGAGGGCGTTTTATGAATGTCAGTGTGGGTTGCCCTCGGAAAGTTCATGATAGTCAGGGGTCTACATTCATGGACAGGCTGGACTTATAAATGACATAACCACTTATGAAATGAGGAGGTGGAGGATGATTCTAAGTATGGATTCATATTAGGAAGTGATTGAAGTGTGGATTGAAGTACTTAACTGTATAGAGGAATAATGTTTGCTTACTAATTTCTAATGGTCCCTGATACTGTGTTTACCTTTATTATTTTTAATACAGACTGTATGATGAGATGCAGTGATAGCAAGAAACTTTCTGGATGATATAAAAAGCTTTATTTATAAATGTGTATTATAAAAGTACAACATTCACCCATTGCCAGGCAGGCCAGCTGCCATTATCACACCAAACAGTACAGTAGAATCTCAGTTATGAAAAGCAGCCTTACCAACTGACAGTCAACTACACACCTCATCTGGAACTGGTAGTACACAATCAGGAAGCAGCAGAGACCAAAAAAAGTACAGTACTGTGTTAAACATAAAGCACTAAAAAAATAAAGGGAAAGCAGGCATTTTTCTTCTGCATAGTAAAGTTTCAAAGCTGTATTAAGTCAATGTTCAGTTGTAAACTTTTGAAAAAACAACTATAATGTTTTGCTCAGAGTTACAAACATTTCAGAGTGATGAAAAACCTCCATTCCTGAGGTGTTTGTAACTCTGAGGTTCTACTGTAGTAACTGGAGAACCTTTCAAAAACAAGAACCAAAAAGTGAATGAACAAGTGCAAACACTGAAACGATGTACAAGACAGAAACCCCCTACCATTGTACGTCCCCTGGCCCTCAGTTCTCCTTCCCCCATATCCCAAGTCTGGAACAGGCAAACATTTCCTGTCACTGTCATGAAGTCCATTAAACAATGGACACACTTAATTTAAAAATGTAAGATTATATACAGACAGTAAGCAAATCCTGCATTGTATCTCTGATCTGATTACTATGAATAGGCTACGGGATAATGATTTTTAAATATTCAAGGTGTTGTGTCAATAAAAGACACTGACAGAACTGATTACAAAAGCTTCCCAGTTTTGGGAAAAGTTGACAATAGCCTATCACTAGAATAGGCTGACAGAGCTACCATATTTCATTTCAGGAGAATCAGATCAGTTGAGGGCATGTTTTAAAATAAGGCAGACAGCTTGGCATGGGAGTTCCATGCTCTCGTTTTGTAAAACCATTAGTAGAAATGTTATAATATTTCTGTGTTGGTTCCATTAAAGATCTTAGACCATTTCTCAGTTGCTACTTTTGGATAACCATTGATATCAATAAGAACCCCCTGACAGCAGTTAGGTTCTGGAGGGCATGAAAGTCTTAGAGCCACCGAGCCAGCAGCGAGGGAGGAGGTATGCCGTCAGACTTGAGACACTTTTTGTGATAGGAGAGTCTGCATTCTGGACTTTGACAATTTCTTGTGCTATTTGATCCAGGCCTCCTAAGCCTTCCCTCCACACTTCTCCTTCCCTAGCTTCCTCCTTGTCTCACACAGTGTCTACATTTTGAAAATCACAAAAGAAAGACAAAGTGGGGGGAGACTAGAGAAGTAGAACAGAGGTTTTAAAAATAAGCGAGAGAAACAGGCTGAGGTTTAAAACTAAATTACAAAAATACTGTAGATCCAAGGTGGGCGGTTTTTGGACCATACAACCTTGATGCAATTTTATTCTTGTTGCTACTCTTGTGCATAAAGCTATTCACATGCGTCAGTGATTGGAGGACAGAGGCCTGTATGTACAACATCTAGCACAATGGGATTACTAATCCTGACTGGGACCACTAGGTATCATTTATTGTTAAGGCTACGTTTTAGTCACAGGTATTTTTAGGAAAAGTCATGGACAGGTCACAGGCAGTAAACAAAAATTCATGGCCCGTGACCTGTCCATGACTTGTACTATATACCCCTGACTAAATCTTGGGTGCTCCGGGGCAAGGGGTGGCCTGGGGGCACCACACAGCCCAGGACCCCCGCTGCTGTTGGGGCGGGGAGGTAGCAGCCCCAGACCTCTACTGCTGCTGGGGGGCATGGCAGCCCAAGACTGCCCTAGCAGCGGCCGGTGCAGCTGGCCCCAGGGCTGCCCCAACTGCCCCAGAACACACGCAGCACCCGAGGCCAGCCACACCAGCCACTGCAAAAGTCACGGAGGTCCCGGAAAGTCACGGAATCCATGACCTCTGTGACAGACTCACAGCCTTATTTATTGTCATACAAATACTAGTTCCCCTCTTGCAGTGGTCCCTCTAAACTGCGCAGCCGTCCAAGAATCAATCAAGTGCCACGCACTTGATTAGCAGAGCCGCACACATCCAGCGACTTGTGTTTAGGTGCCCCTCCCCCTGCTGCTCTGCAGCTGCATTGCTCCTGCCCTCTGCCTTGGAGCCCCTGGCCAGATGCTGCCGGGATGAGACCCTTCTGCCCGCTGAGCAGAGCGGGGGGTGGAGGGGAAGGTCACTGATGTCAGGCTGCCCCTTTCCCCTCCCCATCTCCACAGAGCAGAGGATGGGGAATAGGTCTCAGGAGTTAGACATGGCTGCTGCAGTCTGTACGAGGCTTCAGATGGGTAAGTGCCTCTCTGCTTAAAGAGACAGTGCACGGTCTCTCATACACTACCCCAGCAGTCAGCACATACACATTCTGTCTCTCTCATACACACACACATACACTGTCTCTGTGTATGTGTGTGCATCTCTCTCAGACACACACACACTGTCTCATACACACAAACTCTGCTCTCACACAGTCTCTGTCTCTCTCCTCACACACACGCACACTGTCTCTTTCACACTCACCTCCCAACACATACTTGTCTTACTGTTGTTGTTGTTACTTCTTGGTACTTCCTGCAATGCACATATATTCTCTGTAATTTTATTCTTTCAAAGTGCTGTTTTTTAGTTTTTTGATTGGTCTATGCATTTCATAATTTTATTGCTCTTATGCTTAAATTTAATTGTTCGAGTAGTGGGTTCTAAAATGCCTAACCTGTTCTCGCTGGAGTAATTATCCCTATGGTAACTTTTTAAAAATATATATTATATCCAGGTGTTTTGTTTCTACTGGTGGCACACATCCACACATTACCTCAATATTGGTGCACATAACAAAATTAATTCCACACATGGATGGAAAAAATTAGAAGGAATATTGCTTTCTCAAATGGTTTTCTCATATGCTTTTCTCAAAAGGAGAACAGGAACTTTTAAAAGAGAAAAATAGGCTGATTATTTTGGGGAGATTTAAATTCAATATTTTTTTTTTTATATAAAATCCTTTCTAAATCCTTTCTAAATTCTATTACAAGTTGGCCTGCCATCTCCATGGTGTTATCCCATAGACTAGAGGTTTTCAGTGAAAACCCAGCAATCTACTGGAAGCTCTGTTCTGATTGGCTGTCTTCCCTTTTCTACCGTCCTTATGAAAATACAGCAAATCGGAATTTTCCACGTATGCTGCAAAGTACAGCAGCCGGGAAACTTTGGCCGTCTCAGCACACAAGTAGATATCAGACCTCCACCCTCTCCTAATAAGGGGCCAGTTGAAGGCAATGGTAGATGGATAGCTGGATACCATTGTATCTCCTGAAAATAAGCTTAGAGGACAAGAGCCCTGACTCCCCATCAGTCCCATTTGGGGTTCTGTCTGAGCCAGAAACCTCAAACTAAAAAAAAAACAGCCTCGGGCAGAGAATATATAGCCTTCTGCTCCACTGGTTCCTACAGGTAACACCTAGCCCCTTTTTCCATCTGACCTCCAGGACTCCCATTTGCCAGTCCCCAACAAAGACAAAAGCTACACGCTTCCTTGCTGACAACATCCTCTACCACCCAGTCTGCTGCCTACTCTTTTCAACCCCTGTTCTTTCACACCAAGCACTCTCACCACCTACCCCTAGCTTCCTCTCTCCATCCCTCAATTCCCAACCCACTGGCCAAGGCCCTGGAGCCCTGTTCAAGTGCAGATAAACCTGCTGGCAACCTCTATTCATCAGCTGTCTCCCAGACCTATCTACCACCTCCAGCCTCCTTGGCCACACTATGCAGGAACAAACAGATACTAGAATTTCCTTCATTTTTAATGCTTGTGGTTTTTTCCCCTCTGTATTTCTCTTGTAGCATAAAGGTATAATACATTCTTTATAAAACTTTTCTGGCACTGTCCATACTGCCTACATAGTCATAATTTTTGCTATTCTTGGCTTAATACAAAGTGGCAGTTGCAAAGAAAAACACACACACGCACAACAGGATCACATCCAGTTCTCACTGTCTCCCTTCTCGAAAAGGGAAATGTTATGTCTCCATGTCACGTGGCCATTGTAGCACAAGGTACATGGCTTATAGATTCATAGGAGTCAGTGAAAAGAGGAAGAGCAGAAAAAAATTAGACATCTATTGTAGGCACAAAAATAGGTTGTTATTTAATGTAAGCCAGTGGTCTGAATGAGCTCTTTTCTACCATCTATTGATGAAGTGGAGGAAAAGACCTCAGGAGCAGACCGTATTTCCATAAACACACATGTTTTGCCAAACTGATCAATTTTCATAGAATCATAGAAATGTAGGGCTGGTGAGGACCTTGAGAGTTCATCTAGTCCAACCCACTGCACCGAGGCAGGACCAAGTAAACCTAGATCATCCCTCATAGGTGTTTGTCCAACCTATTCTTAAAATTCTCCAGTTTGTTGTTTTAGGTTAAAATTCACTTACATCTTAGAATATCAGGGTTGGAAGGGACCTCAGGAGGTCATCTAGTCCAACCCCCTGCTCAAAGCAGGACCAATCCCCATTTTTTGCCACAGAACCCTAAATGGCCCCCTCAAGGATTGAACTCACAACGCTGGATTTAGCAGGCCAATGCTGAAACCACTTAGCTATCCCTCCCCCAAAGGTCAGTAGAACTGTACTTAATATGCCCTAATTGAGGGAGTCACCCTAACTTTAGCCTCACTTGCTAAGTTTGGGGTAGTGAAGTAAATTCAAATGTGAGACTGAGGGGGTAGGGATAGGTGTTCTTACCTGGTGGCTAGGATTCTGTTTAAAGGGTCTTTGATACCATTTGGCTCTCCCACTCCAATGTTCAAAGGCAGAGCCTATTAGATTCATTTGAGAGTCCTTGTCTTTTCTTGCTGACCACTAGAACTGAAATCCCTGCTAAGCTGGTCTGGGAGGCTGAGCCTTAGAACTGGTATGGGGAGTGTGTTCTGGTGAAAGACAACCCGGAGGAGGCAGCGGTGAGGTTCCCCACTACCAGTGAAATCACTAAGAACTCAACTAGGCGGTGGTGCTTCAGAACAAGGCATTGCAGATAAAGGCACCATAGTGAGACATAGAGCAGCAGCAAATCCTAGAGCTGTGATTACTAATAGCTGAGCTAGGTGATCATGGTACTGTAGGACCAGACCACATTGGACCAAGGACACAGTGGAGAAGAAGAGGTGGTGGCAGCATAGCATCATCATCATCTCACCCCTCCATCAGTCCTGCCTCCCCAGGGCTGGAGGCGAGCCCACCTGAATACACGCCTAGGCTATGGGATTTCGCTTACCTCAGATACAAATTATGAGTAGTGTGCAACAGAGTAGAAGGGAGAATGGCACGTTAAAGGGACATTCATCCCATGGACAATCACATCACAGCGTTGGACACTTAGTCAAAGGACTTCTGCCCAAGAACTGTGGGTGTTTATCCATTTGAGTATTATGGAAACAAAGTTGTGGTGGTCTCCCAAAATTAATGCTGTGTTCCCTCTCCCATTTAAAAAAAAAGGTATTATTATTATTATTATACACAAAGTCAGTGTTTGGGTTGGGGGGGGGGCATGCCCCTCTTAGAAACACCCAGAGATGGTGTTTAGTTTTCTGAGATTTCTGGGTGGGGGCTTGCGCTGGTTCTGTTTTGCAAAGTTAAGAGGAACACCTAGATACTTAACCTGGCCCTGTTGCTGCTGACACCACTTGGCAGAACGGTTACATTACATACCCTCCCAAGTAAATTAATTTAGCTCACAACATTCCAGTAACAAAATTCAGGTGGTATCTTTATGAGGAATCACCCTTCCTTAAGGCCCAACTTTACCATGCAAGGGAGCATCTGGATGATTTCTGATTTGAAGTCTTCTTACTATGGATTCCTGATTGTGACTGACTTTATAATCCCATGGTTTCTCCTTCATTTTGCTTCAGCCAGTGAGTTCCTTCCCTGTTTCCAAGCTCCATTCTAGCACCAGGTAGTGCTATGTGAGGGTATTACTAATGTACTCACACACCCTCGTATGTGATTTAAAATGAAATCCAAGGCAAACTGACTTCACCGAGCTCTGAGGTAAAAAGATGCCCCTTACAGTAAGAATGTTCAGGACTCTACTTTTTGTTCTCCAGCATGGAAAGAAGGAAGGAACCAACTCTGTAGTGTGCCCCCTGTAGCTGGGTTTTCCTTCTCCATTTCTTTTATGACTTCACATATAATTTCCATTAAAGGTTTCAATAAAATTAAGATAGCTTTTGTATTTACCCTTTAGCAGAACCCACTGGATTCTCTCATCCCAGCAGTGACTTGCTCTGTCACTCCAGATCAAAAGAACCCAGTCATGACTTTTTAATGAACTATAACAATTTCTTGCTGTTTTTCTCATCCAGTTAAGTGAATCAAGTTAGCCTAGTTAGAAGGTAAAGGCTAAAAGCCTACTTCCAACCTAATACAAGATTACATATGGTGCTGTCAGAAACTAATATCCCAATTCAGGGGTAGAAACCCCAACAACCAGTTGCTCCAGCAGCGATTGTGTGAGAATACTACCAAACACACATTCTTTCTGGGTGCTCAGCTATGGGTTTCTCTCCTCCCCCTGTTGAAGGTATTCAATAAAAATTGAAGTGCTGTGTCTGTTTTTTAGATTTCCATTGTGCCTCAAGAATAGCATGCCTCTCCAGTGGGGTGCTATCTGCAGGCGATGTAGATGCTAGCATATCCATTTTTAAAAATTCTATCAGTTACAAAAATAGGTCTTTGTTTTGTTTCTTCTGTAATTTACTACACTAAAATGAATTGTGAACAATAAGAAACATAGCAGATGATGCTTCTCACCCTTTCGCTATAAGCCATCTTAGCCATTGTAGCATTTGATGATGTAAAACTGGCTTCCCCAACTTCCTCGCCCAAAGGGAATACCTTCAAGGATAAAGCAAAACAGTTCCTTCTCCCCATGTTAGTCTGTAGTGCTGTGATTCTGAATATCTGTTTTTACTAGCCACAAAGTAATTTTACCATTGACTTTAATGGAAGAAGGAGTGGGTCCATTATCTACCCCTTCACTTGGGGTCAGCTAAGGGACGCTGTCAGCTTAGAAGTCATATTACAAAACCTACTTTTCTTGTTATTCAGTATTAACAATGAAAATAGACTCGTCCCCTTGTGGCTTTCATGCCCTACTGTAAGCTTGCAACATTTGGTTTGCAAATCGTGCACGGGAATATTGACATCCAAACAAAAAAATTTTTCATTGAGGGTTATTTTTGTGATGTTTCACGCCATATTCTTTATGAAAATATGCTTATGATATGAATATGACATAATTGACATGTACTTTATGCAAGATGGGTCATGTAAGATATCATTGGAAAGGTTATGATTTACTGAATGTGATTATCCAATGTGTATACCTGTATCATTTCTGTATCTGAAGTTAAGAATATTGACTATGTATCTGACTATGGTCTGGTCACCTGATACTAAACATTACCTTGGACTTCTTGTAACCTTCCACTGGAAGGGAAGGGGTGGGCGGTCAAGTTTGGGAAACAAAGGATTCCCGCCTTATGTAAATCCTATTTAAGGGTGGGGAGGAAGGCAAACGGGACTCCTCCTCTCCATGGCCTGTCTGTCCAAGAAAAAAGACTGCTAAAGCCACCTGAAGGGAAGGCAAGATGGGACTCCAGACTGAGACAGGGGTCCAGTCTGAAAAAGGAATATACCTGGAACTCTGAACCACAGAAACTTTGCAACCTGCCTAAAATAACATTTAGGGTGAGAATTTACATTTTGTAACCTGTTTCTTACATTTATTGAGCTTAGCTTGGGTACTTTGTTTTATTTGTTCAGTAATCTGCCTTGTTCTGTTATCCCTTATGTTCACTTAAAATTCACCTTTCATAGTTAATAAATGTATTTCTTGTTTATAATATAACCTCGTTTATGTAATTTCTAACGGGGGGGGGGCAAGAAGTTGTACATATCTCTCTCCACATTGAGGGAGGGAGAGAATTTCATACAACCTTTGGGTTTGTACCACTTAGAGGAAATGGGCACCAGAGCAGATCTCTGTCTCTGTGCAGCTGGGTGTGGCCCTGTGAGTGTGCTTGACTGGAAGAGGCTTGTAAGCCTAGCCCAGTAAGGCCAGGTAAAAAGGACCCAGGCTGGCAGAATAAGCTGACTCAGTGGCACCTAAGCGCAACACGTGACACTCTAAAGTGCCCAATCCTATCACAATTTTTTTATGGAAACATTTTTATTGATCCAGAACACTTTATAGAATCTTGGGGGAGATTCTGTTCTGAGTTCGAGTAATGTAAATTCACAGTAACTCCTTATTAGAAAAGTTTCTGTAAAATCAAAACCTTTTATTGAGCTCAGTGGAATTACTTTGGATTTACTCTCTCATAAGTGAGTGCAGAATTTAACTCTTGCACTAGCCAAGGATCTCGGCCCTTGTATTTACAAACCCCAACTTTTAATTAATTTGACTTGAGGAATGATCCCTGATGAAGTATTCTTAGCAGGACACTTTGTCACCATTTGTGCCCATAGCCTCTTCAGGACATCTCCAGGAAGTTCATGCTCAAAATCCAGTTGTGACAGAAATTAAGTTGCCATGCAATAAAACCATACTGCCAGAACTATATTTGCACATTGTAGCGGGGTGATCACACCGCTCCAGCCCTGAAGGGGTTAAAACAGCCCTGGGAGAGGGCTGCCCTGGGGAGAACAGCTGGGGCAAGCTGAGTGAGTAGCTGACCACAGCTGTGGCCAGCTCAGTCAGGGCCCAGCTGGCCTTTATAAGAGGGCTGTGAGCCAGGAGCAGAAGAAGAGTCTCATTCTAGCCCTGGAGTGGGAAGGACTAGCTGCCTGAGAGCAAGGTACCTGAGCAGAGCAATGCTGGGGAAGGGCAAAGGGAGCTCCAACCTGGTAAAGCCCCAGGCTACAGGCCTTGGTGAAGGCCTAGAAAGGTACTGGGGCTGCAGAGGGGCAGCCTGGGGATAGGCAAAGGTGACAGGTCCTAACCCCTTGCCAATGATGAGTGGCCATTACAGACTGCAGTCTGCCCCAGGGAGCAGGGGTTAGATTATGACTGGCAGTAGCCACTGAGGCAAGGTGGATTTAGAGGGTTGGGGGTTCCCTGGAGAGGGGCAACCCAGAGCGGCTGGATTACTGCTGGGGGCAGAACCCTAAGGAAAAGGGGCACTGGGGTCCAGGAGGGACACCGGGCCAGTGGCAGCCGAGACACCAGCCTGCAAAGGGTGCTCTGAAGGCTAGAAAGAGCTAATTCCTGAAGTGACCAGCAGGAGGTGCTGCGCCAGCGAGTCTTGCCTCACTACAATATCTATTATTACATTTCACAATATATTTTAAGGAAACTGGTCACAGCACCAGCCTCCACTACTCCTGCTTATGGACTAAAGTGGTGGAGCAGATGCACAGTACAGATGCTCTTCAGCTTGGCTGAGGGAGAGCCACGTCAGTAACCCCTGTGCATGGTTTACTCAGGCTTTGCAAAAGGGTCCTTAATATGTCACAGCTAATGTCTAATAAAAGGCCTCTAAAATGGAGTCTTCCATTCAAAGCCAAGTAATAATGAACACTGATAGAGTTATAGCAGAGATTGTTTATAAAATTCTGCTACAATTCTTTTTCAGGTTTCCCCCCTCCCCCCAAGTGATGCCTGTTATATATATCAAGAAAGAGATCCTAATCTACATCCCTGTAAAAACAGATGGGCCTAAACCATGAAGTACAGCTTATGATCTACTCTGAACTTTCCCAAATCTTAAGAGTTTCACATCCTTTTGGGGGGTCAAACAAATCTTAGATTAAAAATCCTCCATGCCTAAAAGTAATGAGCTGGTCTATACGTAAGTTTTTGTACTACTAATATTGTTATAGTATCATTTATTATTTGTATTATCATAGCTTCTAAAAGCCCCAGTCACAGACCAGGACTGTCGTGTGCTGTATAAACACAGAACAAAAAGACAGTCTCTGCCAGAAAGCTTACAAACGAATTATAAGACAAGACAACAGATGGATACAAATAGACAGATGGGGGAAGCACAGAGACAATATGTCTAAATAGATAGGACAGACGTAGGGGTGAGGGAAGAGGTATACCAGGCAAGCAGAGTGAAGAATGTGATTGTGGAAAATGTAATTAAAGCAATGACACTCCAAGCATGGATGCAGTAATACTGGTATAAGTGTGCTAACATTGATATAGCTTATTCCTAAATTTGGAATTTTTGGAAACTTGGAAGTTTCTAAATCAATATAATGGTAGTAGTATAAAACCTGTGTGCAGATCAACTCTAAATTGAGCTCATCAATACCTCTTTACATACTGTAGCTCACTTTAAAACCTGATCCAAGTCAGTTGATTCCCTTCAGTTTGTGTCAGGGACAGTCACTTAGGACACTAGAGTGAACAGAGGAACATCTTTTCTTTTCAATTTTTGCATTAAAAAAATCATGATTTGTCAGTGACTAAACAATTGGGCCACCCATGATAAGGTTTACAACAATTCATTATAGGGATATTTTAAAAACATTTTAAACTAGTTAAATCCTGTTACATTGCAACCAAAGAAAAGTGTATTATCATTCATAATTATACATTTGCTTACCTACAGAATGATGTGTGTCTACTGTGAATTGAAAGGAAACTAACTCTTAGCTGCCTTACTTTAGTTTCATGCTGCATCATGGCAAAAAAACTGAAGTCATAGCCAGAGCACCAGGCACTCTGCGCCTAGTACCAAAATTCCAAAAGCAGCTCCTAAATTCCATAGCAGCAACCCCTACAATCTGAGGCAACATTTATTCTATTGACATAAAATAACCTTTACTTCCATCCCCACCTCAGCTGTGGTTATAACTGAAAATACTCAGGGATATAAACTAGGTTGGTGATTATTTTCAATCACAGATCTTTTTCCCCCACTCTGCTTTCCAAACAGCCCAGCTTTACTAACTAGGCCTCAGCTCCCACGATACTCATAACATCCTTCCTGCTTTATGTGTGCCAGGGAAGCAGGGAGTTTGTAGCTAACTTCAGCAGCTCAGAGATTCTCTCCCTGGGCCTCAGCTGCTGTGGTTTTTATCCAGTCTTCCCAGCTCACTGGTCTATACTGCTGCCTGGCTCCATGGAATAGTGCAGAGAGAATAAATTGTAAACCTCTTGTCTCTTGGGAGGAAGCGTGGAAAACAAGATGCATCTATAAACAGGTCCTGGGAGGTCAGGAAGAGGGAAAAGGAAATGTTGGGTGCCTGGTGCAGTAAAATGTTGAATTCTGTGGCACTTGGAAAAATTCCAGAATCCTTGACCACAGAAGCATGAAGTCTCTAAAGCCCTGACAGAAATGAACAGGGCACCCTTTAAAGCTGTAGATGCAGCCTCTCTGCAGGCTCAGGCAGATGACCCTGCTTTGGTTTACATTTGATTCATCCAGGTTAGCATTGTAACCATAAGGGCTACATGCATTTTTTTTTTAAATGATAGCTGAGATTCTGGAGCACAATTCTGCATCACAGAAAAGACTCTATGGTAAACTCTCTGACAGTGGAATATATGGACCCTGGTGAATGCTGAATGTAATATGAACAAGCGCTGGTAGTTTGAGAAAGTCGTGCTAAAGTATTTTCCCATATAGCAACGCACAGTGTTCAGATTACCCTCATTGACCCTGGTACAACTTCAGAGTGACAGATGACAGAGTCTGGCTCAGCATTTCTGTAGTCATTTTAGGCTAGTTAAAATCTTTCCTTGTGCTAATGTAGGTAGCATCGGAAACTTAAAGCAGTGTGTTTGTATTTTCAGATGTTACCTGAATTTGACAATGTAATGTAGCTTAAGACAATACAAATCTTATTTAAAAATGGGGAGTAGCTAGTCTAATATTTAACATGTACCTGCTGACAACAATGTAAGCTTGATCCAGAGTCACTGAGGGTATGTCTTCTAAACCAGTGCTACTCAAAGTGGTGGTCCACGGACCGGTGCCAGTCTGCGAGCCGTCGGCAGCCGGTCTGCACGCACATTGGAAAAAAGAATGGTCTATCCCCCACATTAGATAGCTTGAGAAGCACTGGTCTAGGCTGCAATTTGAAACTTGCTGCTGGTCCAGGCTCAGGGGCTGTTTAATTGCAGTGTGGACATTCAAGCCCGAGCTCTGGTACCCTTGCTGCTTGCAATATTCTAGAGCCTAGGCTCCAGCCCAAGCCTAAATGTCTACACTGCAATTAAACAGTGCCTAAGCCCAAGCCCCCTGAGCCCAAGGAATGGGCCAACTGCAGGTGTCAGATTGCAGCGTAGACATATCACCAAAAAGGAACTTAGGGTAACACCAGATCTTGAAAAGATGCAACCTGCTAGTTTATAAATCTTGGATCCAATTTATTTGGCTCTTTGTTCCTTGTGATTGGTAATGTGTCTAAAAATCCAGCTATGTAATTAAAAGAAAAAACAGCAAGAAGCTGCATTCAGGAGCAGACAAACAGTGAAATGGACAAGCAGAGCCGAGTTTGCCGTTGGGCCTATGAAAGAACTGGTTTGCTCATTTTACTTCACATTTCTTCTTGGCGGCAGCGTTATTGGACGAGGCTTCTTTATTTAGATAAAGAGTGGCTAAAAAGGAGAGATTTATTCACATTAACAGAGTCACCACTAATGACTCATTAGCGTATGATCAGAGAGGATTTGTAACCCAAGGGCCTGTGAACAGATTAACAGAAGGAGACAAAGAGGAATTTGCCTTGGAGAATCAGTCTGTAGGGAAGTAAGCCAAAATAAGAAGGTTTAATAAATAGTTATTAGGAATCTAGAATTACTAGTGGGTATTCCTATTCAAGCAATGAGCATATTAAAGAATGTTCACATTGTGTCCTTGAGGTCATATTCCATGTCTGAGACTGTATTGCAAATTATGGGACAAGGACCATCCACATGGCACAACCTTCAGCTCTGAATAGCCAAGAGGCTCCAGCCTGGTCATTCATACATTAAAAATGCACAAATTAGAAGTGGCTGCTGACTTCCACCTGGCCTTGCACATTGTTTCTCTTTCATCTCTGCCACCCTCTGGCAGCACAAGAAAGTTCATTCTAGAGTTGTCCATTCTGTAACTAATGAAGGGTGTCCATCTGACTGCTGGGAAGTTCTTCATGCCCAGCTTTCAGTAGCTGCTTTGATTCCAAGTTAATGGCAGCATCAAGAAGCTGCATTATATTCAGATTTCATAGCACCTGACTTAAACTGCCAGAATCTGAATCTCCATTCCAGCTGAGCAATGATGAGCCCAGAAAATGGGCTTGCCCTCAAACAGGCTAAGATGGCTTTGGGACATTTTATGCTAACTATTCAGTGGCTGACCTGATTGTGTGCATTCCCCAGTGTAACTTAAGGCAGATAAAGGTTTTCCTAACTTGCATCTGGCTGCCTACAGCCTCAAGGGGCTGTTCCAGAAACCAGGAACAGTTAATTCATAAGGGCACACCACCATACCCTCTTTTTTCCAGGAATGATCTGTACACCAGGGGAAACAGATGCTCTGCCTGCCACATGTGGCTTTTCCCCTATTCAGGAAAATGTTCCCTGGGGCCTGTTCATCTGGGTTTACAGCCCCTTGTAGCAGTGGAACAGCACAAAGGAGCCATAGCAGAATGGAGAAGTGGATCTTAGATGCCAAACAAAACCAAATCTATTTCCATACCAACTTTAAAATCAGTTATTTAACTTAAAACTTGCTATGCGAGTCCAGCCATTAACAATAATACCACCATTCAAAAGGCAGGTTTTGTAACAGGCCTGGAGGTTTAAACCTGGATTTTGGTGGCCAAGAAGGGAAAGAGTTCCATGGTTGAGGTCCCTGATTGATTTAAGAGGGAGCTGCTGGCAGAACATTGTCAAAGGGTGTCCAGCTCAAACCCCTCTGTCTTTTAATGATCATTAAGTGTCTTTTTTAAAATCAAAAGATCCATTTCACTGATCTATCCCCAATATCGGTCTGAAAGTGCATGCACGTAGAATTTGCAGGTTGGGCAGCACATGCCATGGAGGCTGCACTTATATAAAAAATAGGGCTGTCAACTGATTGCAATTAATCACATGATTAAAAAAATTGCACTGTTAAAACAATAGAATACCATTTATTTAAATATTTGGGGATGTTTTCTACACTTTCAAATATTTCAGTTACAACACAGAATACAAAGTGAGTAGTGCTCATTTTAGATTTACTTTATTACAAATTTGCACTCTAAAAAAATATAGTATTTTTCAATTCACCTAATACAAGTACTGTAGTGCAATCTGTCATGAAAGTTGACCTTACAAATGTAGAATTATCTACAAAAAACCCTACATTTAAAAATATAACTATGTAAAACTTTAGAGCCTACAAGTCCACTCAGTCCTATTTCTTGTTCAGCCAATTACTCAGGCAAATAACTGTTTACATTTGCAGGAGATAATGCTGTCTGCTTCTTGTTCACAATGTCACCTGAAAGTAACAGACATTTGCATGGCACTGTTATAGATATTTACATACCAGATGCACTAGAGATTCATATGTCGCTTCATGCTTCAATCACCATCCCAGGGGACATGATGGGTTCTACCTGATAACAATCAAAAGCAGTACAGACCAACACATGTTCATTTTCACCATTTGAGTCAGATGCCACCAGCAGAAGGCTGATTTTCTTTTTTGGTGGTTTGGGTTCTGTAGTTTCTGCGTCAGAATGATGCTCTTAAGACTTCTGAAAGCATGCTCCACACCTTGTCCCTCAGATTTTGGAAGGCACTTCAGATTCTTAAACCTTGGGTCAAGTGCTTTAGCTGTCTTTAGAAATCTCACATTGGCACCTTCTTTGCATTTTGTCAAATCTCCAGCAAAAGTGTTCTTAAAATGAAGATGTGCTGAGTCATCATCCAAGACTGCTATAACGTGAAATATATGGCAGAACATGGGTAAAAGAGCTGAAGACATGCATTTCTCCCCCAAGTAGTTTAGTCACAAATTTAATGCATTTTTTTTAAACAATCATCAGCATGGAAGCATGTCCTCTGGAATGGTGGCCGAAGCATGAAGGGACATATGGATGGTTAGCATATCTGTCACATAAATACCTTGAAATGCCGGCTACAAAAGTGCCATGCGAATGCCTGTTCTCAATTTCAGGTGACATTGTGAACAATGAGCGACAGCATTATCTCCTGCTAATGTAAAACACGCTTGTTTGTCTTAGCAACTGGTTGAACAAGAAGTAGGACTGAGTGAACTTGTAGGCTCTAAAGTTTTGCATTGTTTTGTTTTTTAGAGCAGTTATGTAACCAAAAATCTACATCTGTAAGTTGCACTTTTACAATAGAGATTGCACTACAGTACCTGTATGAGGTGAATTGAAAAATACTATTTTCTTTTGTTACATTTTTACAGTGCAAATATTTGTAATCAAAAATATAAAGTGAGCAGCATAAGCTTTGTATTCTGTGTTATAACTGAAATATATTTGAAAATGTAGAACATCCAAAAATACATACATTTCAATTGGTATTCTATTGTTTAAACAGTGTGATTAAAGGTTTCAGAGTAGCAGCTGTGTTAGTGCATCCGATGAAGTGAGCTGTAGCTCACAAAAGCTTATGCTCAAATAAATTTGTTAGTCTAAAGTGCCACAAGTACTCCTTTTCTTAGTGTGATCAGTTAACTCATGTGATTAAAACTGATTGATTGCAATTAATTTGCGTTAATCGATGCTCTAATAAAAACCTATCTTAAGTGAAACAGCTTGGCTGGCTGGCCAGCCCTAAATTGCTGCAAGTCCCACTGCCCCCTCAGTCCAACGTTCATTAGATCTCCCATTTGCTTTCACTTATGTTATACAAAATGCAGCCTGCAGTTATTATTTCTATCCGATCATTGAACGTCATGGTAGGCCAAAAGATATTTCCATCCTGCCTTTTATGTGCCAAAAGCACACTCCTCCACCAGCCTGTGCCTTTTGAATGTCTCAGTGAAATTGCATCTCTTGTTCTGGGTAATCTGGAATGACTTTATGAGCCATGGAAAATGTGGGTATATGCAGGATCATCTAAAGTCAAAGAGGTGATAAAGACACTACAAATACTTAGTGGGAAGAGAAACTCCCTTTGCCTGTTCTTGAGAAGTCTAAAGTTCTCAAAATTCTTTTGTCACATGCTTTGCCTGGCCACTCTAGATACATATCCAAGAACTAGCTTGATGATCTACTGAGCTAGCCTGCATCACCACAAAGTAATACTGCCTTTCTGTAACTATCTTTCTGGGTTTGTTGGGTTAGAGAGGGACAGAGAATGGACATATGGGTTCCATCAATAGCTCCTGCATAGGTCAGAAGTTCCAATGGTTTCAATCCCTCAATTACTGGCACACTGACCACCTTGATTGCACACCCCTGCAATACATTATGTTTACAAAGCAAACTTCCACAACAGCATCTACCATGGGCTTTTCAATCCCAAATTGATGCCTACATGATCCTTATTTATCTAATGTATCTAATTTCCACAAGGAAATTGCCAAACTTTGACAGAAATCAGAGCTTTCATTCTGGTGGACGTACTTCTCAGAACCAGCTCACCACAGAGGAACAGAAATGTCTTTCATTCTGGAATTACGAAGGTGCAGCTGCTCATCCCAATTCTCAAACAACTCAGCCCACCAGTCTGTGATTAGCACTCAAAAGTAGTGTTCTGCTCAGTGAACATTACTCAGCTACTACAGAGATCAAAGTGACTCCAAGGATAGAATGCAGGATTGTTGCAGCAAATACTCCATCAGCTGCTGGTCTCAGCATCTAACTCTCCACAGATACTGCTAGAGCACCCATCACCACCACCTCACAACAGCTGCTTCAAAAGCTTTGTGACAGCTTTCCAAAATCTCCAGCAGAGAGATTTGCAGAGCAGGAAGTGAAAGATGAAATTTCATCCTGACCTCCATTTTCAAGAGAAGAAACCACCACCAGTTCCTGGGGATTTATGGGAGGCTCCCATGGATGTGGGAGTTTGATCTATTCTCCCACAATTCCTGTAGATGCTAAGAAGCCCTTTTGAAATCTCCCAGAATACACTGCTTCAAGCTGTTCCAAGAACTGTGAGATAAGTGCCTAAAGGGCGGTGCAACTGCAATGGTGTCATACAGTACTAGTGTGGACATGGGGCAAAACTGCAGATGAAATTGCTTGGCTAGTGCATTTCACCTTTGCTACTTGAATTGGTAGTATCCCTTCTGGCAGCTCTCATTTATGCCAAAGACTAGTCTGGTCCCAGGACTTAGGTGCCACAAAACCATCTTTACTCCATATCTGATCTTGCACTGAGTTGGTGGCAGCCCAACCAGAGAATCAGTGACAAATTCTTTACTAATAATGTCACTTTCATATAAGCAATTGCTGTAGTTACACAGGATATTATGCAATTGCAAACGGGAAGGAATGTGATCCACAAGACATGATACACATTGAGAAAAGTTGAGAGAGTCTCAAAAGTTGAGAACTATTCACATTATCCTGTTAAATACTTTCTTAGAGAGTCTTGCTGCATATAGGTTTCAGATTAGCAGCCGTGTTAGTCTGTATCCACAAAAAGAACAGGAGTACTTGTGGCAACTTAGAGACTAACAAATTTATTAGAGCATAAGCTTTTGTGGGCTACAGCCCACTTCATTGGATACATAGAATGAAACATAGTAAGAAGAGATTGTGTGTAGTGTATGTATATATATATACACACACACACACAGAAGGTGGAAGTTGCCATACAAACTGTAAGAGGCTAATTAATTAAGATGAGCTATTATCAGGAGAAAAAACTTTTGTAGTGATAATCAAGATGGCCCATTTAGATTGTCAATTGATAAACACCCATTTTTTCATGATCTGTGTGTCTAAAAACATCTTCTGTATTTTCCATGGTATGCATCCGATGAAGTGATCTGTAGCTCACGAAAGCTTATGCTCAAATAAATTGGTTAGTCTCTAAGGTGCCATAAGTACTCCTTTTCTTTTTGCAAATACAGACTAACATGGCTGTTACTCTGAAACCTGTGTACAAGAGAGTACTTAAAGACAATTACAGTGTCCACAATAGCAGAAATTGCCCATCCCAAAGCAAGCGTGCACAACTCAGGAGCCCCAAAATGGTGAGTAAGCACAGGGTCAAGGGGGACTGATGGTTTCATGGCTGTACTGTCCTCTGGGGTTCTGTACTTTGGGGAGAGCTAACAGCTTCAGGGGGCCCCTATACTGAACACTATCCCCACATTTTCCACAGGAGTGTGTCCTGGAAGATATGTCGCTGCTGAGGGTGACCTGGGAAGCAAGGGAGGGTCTTCTACTGCAATGCGGCTTCCGCCCTGACCCATATGCAGCTTGCCTGTGTGCAGCGATGGCCCTCCCACCCCTCATGGCACAGTGGGGTGGACATGTTAGCCTGACTGGGACAAGGAGCACAGCCAAGGAACCTGCACAAGTGGATTGTCCATCTTCTGCATGAGACCTTTGAAGAGATCACTGAGGCAGATTACTGCGATGTGAGAGAGCACATAAACACCCTATTCTGTATCTAGGCATGCATGCAGCCCTAAGCCTCCTTGCCTCAAGAGCCCTCACCGAACAACTTCCTTCCTAAAATAAAAGCTGCTTACTGGGCACCTCCTCTGCTGTTTGTTCTTCCCCAAGCACCGTCCACTGTGACTGGCTACCTTCCTCCTAGCTTGAAAACAGCTTCTGGCTGCATGGATCTAGGGATGCCGGGCTTTCCCCTCCTCCTCAGCACCCTCACTCCTGCTTTCCTCCTCCTGCCTTGTTGAATTGGGCTCTGAAGTGTCCATGGTCCACTTTGGAGTGGAGGTGGCGTCGCCACCAAGTATTGTGTCCAGCTCTTTGTAGAAATGGCAGGTCATGGGGGGCAGCACTGGAGCAGCGGTTTGCCTCATGGGCTTTGTGGTAGGCATTCTGCAGCTCCTTCACTTTAACCCTGCACTGCAGTTCATCCCAGTCATGGCCCCTTTCCATCATGTCCCTTGATATCTCCCCGAAGGTATCATAATTCCTATGGCTGGAGTGCAGCTGAGACTGGACAGCTTCCTCCCCACAAACACTGATGAGGTCGAGCACCTCGCCATTGCTCCATACTGGGGATTGCCTGACACATGGAGGCATGGTCACCTGGAAAGATTTGCTGAGAGCACTCCACTCCTGGCTGAGCAAACAGGAAGGGGATTTTCAAAATTCCCAGAGAATTTAAAGGGTAGGTCTGATGCTTGGTTACCTGAGGGCAGGGCAGTAGAGTTCAGAGTGATGACCAGAGTGGCTAGAACAGGCATTTAGGGACACTTCTGGAGGCCAATCAGCCAGCAGTTAGGTTTTTTGCCCCCACTGCTCCACTTGGAAGGCAGTTCCAGAATCTCACTCCTCTAATGGCTAGAACCCTTCACCTAATTTCAAGCCTAAACTTGTTGGCCAGTTTATATCCATTTGTTCTTGTGTCAGCATTGGCACTTCATTTCAGTAACTCTTCTCCCTCCCTAGTATTCATCCTTCTTATGCATTTATAGAGAGCAATCATATCTCCCCTCAACCTTCTTTTGGTTAGGCTAAACAAGCCAAGCTTGTGCTGGGCCCAGGTGGGGAGCACAGGGGGTGTGGCAAGCTGCTACCCCAGCCAGACTCTCTCTCAGGAAGCTGCTGGGCTTCACAGAGCAGCAACCCAGAGAAGCTGGGATGAGAAGTGGCTGGTCCTGCCCCTTCTGCTCCCTGCCTGGGCCCAGCTGCCAGGGACAGGGGACAGGCATATCCCCTGACACATCACTAATAATTAGGCTATTTGAGAAACTTATTCCAATGACATGTCTTCAGGATGCGAGTGACCTCTGCAGTTGGAAGACTGGATGTTTTCATCCTGAATTGGAGAAAAAAGTCAAACAGACCATTTCAAAAAAGTGTCAATTCATTCAGAATTTTGAAGATTCAAAATATTTCATTTTGACTTGGCTTAATATTAATAGGTTTCAGAGTAACAGCCGTGTTAGTCTGTATTCACAAAAAGAAAAGGAGTACTTGTGGCACCTTAGAGACTAACCAATTTATTTGAGCATAAGCTTTCGTAGCTGTAACTGTAAGCTGTAGCTCACGAAAGCTTATGCTCAAATTGGTTAGTCTCTAAGGTGCCACAAGTACTCCTTCTCTTAATATTAATGTGTCCTCCTGAGCTGCCACAGAGCCCCATAGGATTTGTAGTTCAAGTACCTAATGCCTCCATTCTCCTCTATAGGCTAGGCTTTCTAGATGGACTACATTTCCTCGGATTCCTATGAAGCACCATAGTCACATGACTCATGTTGCACCATGTTGGTTCAACTGTTCAATTCAGTTCAACAAATCAAAAGGGTTCAATTCAGGTTGACCTGACCAAAACAAACTTCCCCACAGAAAATTGAAAAAATTCTACATAACTATTTTCCATTAAAAAAACATTTTGATGGAAAATTTGACCGGTTCTAGTTTTCAGTCCCCATTCTCCACTGGCAAAGCAACTCTCAAGTGTCACCAGCTCTAATTTCTATTGTCATAACAGTAGTAATTTGCAATGGACTTCTGTTAAATTTCCTTTAATTTACTAATGCCTCTACCAAAAGAGACAATGGCATGATAGTTAGAATTTCTCTGTTATAGTATAAAATTAACTACTTACATCTTCTTTACAGAAGGAATCCATTTGCAAACTTGGCTGATTTTGTACAAGTATGGTATTAGTTTATACTCATATCCACTACCTATTCATTTTTCTGTTTCAGTTATTCTTTCATAAATCTTACACAGTGCAGCAGCCAACAGCTCTTTCAATTTATAGTGTGCTTAACTTTCATCATGAGGTTTTTCTTTTTATGTTTAAATGAAATTATAAAGCATTTTACATTGACAATTTACAACGAGAGAAAAATGTACAAGGCGTTTTTATGGCCTTTGTCCAAAACTTTCCAAGATTGCATTCTGGGATGCATAGACTGAAATCATTTGCTTGGTATATTTTAGTGATCATCATTTATAATATGTTTGGAGTCAATAGGGTAAAAGACAGTTCATGATTAAAACAACAAGTTTCACTGCTGAAAAGAGGATTTTTCCCTCCAAGAAGAGGCAGAAATAGAGTTCTGAGATTTGAAATCACTGTAAGGGTAACAGGAGTGAAATATTATTCAAGGAATTAATTGTTTCTTTGCATTTATAAGAATAGACAAAAAGGTACCCCTCCCAGGATCTAGGTGCCCTTAATATAATGAGACTTACCAAGCTGGCTGTCAAATTCTGTACCAGCTTCAGTTTGGGTATATGAGAAAAGCAGTTCCACGTACAGCATTGCAGTAATGTAGTTTTGAGGTTCATAGATGTACAAGACCAGAGAGGACCACTATGATCATCTACTCTGGCTCCCTGTTTCACACAAGTCCTAGAATTTCACCCATTAGTTCCTGCAGTGGAAGGAATTATTCTTCCTACTGTGTAAGCGAGCACTATCAAGTCAAATAACCTAGAGCATATCTTTTAGGCATCCAATCTCTATTTAAAAGACTCAGTGATGATGAATCTACCACTACTTTTGAGAATTTATTCCAGTGGTTAATTACCCTGACTCAAAAATTTGCATTTTTTCCCCCAATCTGAAAACATCTAATTTCAGTTTTCAGCCACGGCATCTTGTAATTCTTATTTCCTACATTAAAAAAGGTTCAGATCCTAGAGAAAAGGTTGCAACAAAGCCAGATACAACTAGTGGATGGGAGGTGCAAAGGGAAGAACATCCTGGCTACTGCTGAATCTAGATTACTGGGAATCAAACTAGACTTTCAAATAACTGACCTAAACCCTGTGGCCTGAAGCCCAAATTGTTGGGAGCTCACTATTGACATCTGTTGGTGAAATGGGAGAAGAGCAGCCCAGAGCTGCTGTTGGTGAGCAAGGGGGAATGATTCAATGGCCCAAGCTTTATTTGCATTTTAGTTCTATGACAGTTTGGGGCATGTGGTTAAAATACAGTTAAGTTTTGAGGGAAATAAAATACTGTTGACCCTACTGAGAAATTGAGACAAGAGATCAACACCAGATGTGCCAGAGGTCACCCTGACTATTACTTCAGTCAGGCACAGTTGGGCAAGTAAGCCGGGACAGGTCAAAAAATAGAGGATTGTATTTTGCACTAAGTGCTTTTCTGGTAGTAAGGATTCTGTTAAGGATTCTAGATAACCCTGATCTACCTTTGAAAAACTGAGTTAAGTCAGGTACAAAAAGCAGATGGTACAGAGCTGAGGTGATGCTGACACAAGTGAGAGCCATGAGAACTTGGGCTGAAGCTGCAGGGAACAACAGTCTACCTGAGGGAGGCTTCCCTGCTTGGCCATCAGAACTGGTATCTGCTCAGGTGATAGAGTTCTAGGATAGCCTGGGCAGCACTGACCTGTCAGAATCATTGGTCTGGACAAACCAGTCCATGACAACAAACTGAGTAAAGAGCTGGGGAGGACAGAAGTGACTTGCATGCATTAGACACTCATAATTGGAAGAGGAGGACTGAGGTTGGGATTATTGTTAAAATTCCCTGAGAGCCTTACCTAATAGATATTAATTGCTGGCTTTCCCAAGTTCATTCTGTTGTCATTTCCCTCCACCTGCCCCCTCCCTCTTTAATAATGTTCTCCTTGTTTTAAACCCCTGGACTCACTGTTTGTGAATGGGGAAGTATTATCCATCAAGGGTAGAGCATGGCAGCCCTGGATCAAAGGAAGCATGTATTTATGTACATATAGAGAGAGATGGATTCATTCCCCTCTGTGTGAGGGCTTGAGCCAGTGGTATTTCAGTTTTTTAGAAGGAACCCCTAGAAAATTGAACCTGGTCCTTATGGTGGACAACACCTAGCGGAAGTGTTACATGTACAAGAGTAACACATTGTAGACAGAGATACTCAGAGGGGAGTAGATTTAAACTTCAGCACATCTCCTAGCTGCTTTCCCCAACATCATTTCTGTTTTACCTGGATGAAGTTACAACCAACCTGCTCTCATCCATGCCCCACTCAGCCAGATGCTGGGACAGAGCTCCTCTGCACTGTGTATGAGAAAAAAGGTAAAAACAAAGCTGGAGGTCACTTTTGTACTGAAGACACCAAAACTCAGGCTGTCTCCCTAGCACTCCCATATATACTGAACAAGAGGCTAAGATAATCCCAACAGAACTCCTCAAAAGCACCTTTGGGGAACAGGACCAATTGTTCAACACTACCTTCTTGGATCTTTTAGAGAGAAACAAAATACTTGAGAGCAATCCCACCCACTCCTTTCACCCACAAGCAAGTCAACCACCTCTTGTACTGAAGGCAGATAAATATAATATCTTCATAGATAATTAGTCCTCTAATTGCAAGAACAAGATTGGTACTTAGTCTTCACAGGTTGACACACAAGTAGTTTCACTGACTTGAGGGCTATTTGCATGATTTAGGCAAGCAGGACTTAACCCTCCAAAAGGCCATTGCAAAGGATTAAACAAGAGAGTCACAAGAGGCTCTAAAAGCACCAAGGACTGTTGCAAGCCACAGCAGAATTAAAGATTCTTTACTTCACATTTAACATTAAGGTATGTTAAAGAAAAATGCCTGTGCCCTTTGATTTCTCTTTCCTCAAGGATTTGTTAATGCTCTAGGAACAGATGTCTCATAAGACTAAAACTGAGGGATGAACTACCAGAGCCTTGCTGGGGAGGAGAGAGAAGGATGCTGGTGGGTTGGTACTCCCCTGCCTGAGTAGGTTGCTGAGGAATGGGAAGAGCCTGGGCTTCACCATCCAACATAGTGGCCTGCATCTAAGAGGTGGCATAAAGGAGGAAGTAAGCTGTGCCAGCAAAAAGGGTGGTGTGACTTATTTCCCCTCTGGAGCAAAGGGAAACACGAGATTAATGACTCAGATTTCCCAGCGTAGTGCAGCTACATATTTCCCCTTTATTCAGACTGAATGGTAAGGTGAAATGCCAGTACTTTGTTCATCTGAGACAAAGCTTTATACTAATTTGTTAAATTTATCTGATCTGGGTTTTGTTTGGCTCCATGTACCAAAGTTGATACATTTTTATGCAAGAATCTCTCCCTTGAGGGACTCATCAAGACCCATGTTTGGAAGGGCAGTTTTCCAGTCAGCCTTCAAAGCACTGCACTAGAAACAAGATAAAGGGTTAGAGCTGTCAAAGCAATTTTAAGGATAACTAATGAATGTACTTGCCATTCTATTCAGCCTCTGTACTCTCACTTTCTTCCCTGTTATTGTTATCTATCTCTACTGTGATCTTTGTATTCTGTATTTATGAATCTTTATTAAATCTCTAGACACGGATGCTTTTTGTGTGAAGTATAACAGAAAAGTTATAGCTTCTCACTTCACTAATGGCAATAACAGTCATTTTAAATGTACAGGCACCCATTGCTGAAGGCTCTTTGATCCTTAAACTTATTACAGTAATGCCAACATGTGCAGCTAGGCACTCTATAGACAGACACTATCCTCAGCTGCCCTTTACCCAGCTATTCTTCAGTGGCTAATTTCTTGTAGACACCACAGTACAAGTGTGCCATAAGGAAGGATTAGAATGAGGAGAGGGTAGTGTGGATCAGCTCAAAAAGGGCTTTTCATATACAGGATGGAATGGAAGAAAGTGTAGAGTCTGCATGAGAAATGGACACTGAAGCTAGCTTTCTTGGTACAGTGGAGGTGGAGGTGATAAGACCAATTAAAAACAACCACAGAAACCTGCCTGAATGGAAGCTAAGCATTACAAACCTCCATATTCCATCTTGCAATATACAAAGCACATGAGCTATTGCACATACACTAGCCATGGGGAGGCAGTAAAGCTAGTGGCTAGACCAAGGTACTGTGAATGAGAAGACTAGGGCTCAATTTCCAACTCAGCTCCTGACTCACTCACCAACTCTTTAGGTCATTGTTTCTCCACTGTAAACTGGGGACAGGAGTACATGACTAAATGCTTTGAAATCCTCAGGTGAACAGTAAAAATTCTGATTATTAAAGTGTTACAGGGAAAACAAAGCTCTTAAGGGCAATCTGTAGCTGCTGGGAACCCATAAAGCCAGCTTCCTTTGTGGGAAAGAGGACTAGAAAGGTCTTAAAGTCTGCCCCTCCACTGGCAGAATGCCTTTGAGTGGGAGTGGAAGGATATCATGAAAGGGCACTGGCCATTAGAAGCCATTCATACTTGGGAGCCAATGTTTTCTGCCTTACCACAATTTCTCTTCACCTCCCTTTCCCTCCCAAAGGATAATTGCATGCTAATTTCCTGTAACAACTTCTTGTATGAGAGTTTATGGGACTATGTTTTATTTTAATATTTTTCAGAGTAGCAGCCATGTTAGTCTGTATTCGCAAAAAGAAAAGGAGTACTTGTGGCACCTTAGAGACTAACCAATTTATTTGAGCATAAGCTTTCGTGAGCTACAGCGCACTTCATCGGATGCAATTTTTGTTCATCAAGAGAAACTGGTTTGAGCAAATCTGGCTAGTTGCTCAGGGCAGTAAATTTTCTTCACTTTTCTAATCTGATAATTTACTAAGTACATGTATCAATTTTTAAAAAAAATTGTTTAGTGATACTACATTATCTTAGATATGCAGGGAAAATAAGCAGCTCATTGGTAAGTCCTCAGAACACCTTTTGTACTAGCCAGTGTTTCAATTATCAGTGATAAAATTAATTTTGGCATATAAAAATGTGACAGGTAATAGTGAATTAATCCAAATCTGTGTATTGTATCAGCAAGATTTCAATTAATTTAGACCAAATTGTTCAACCTTAGAGTTCATAAAATGTCCTGATCATACAAAGTATAATCAAAGTTGCTTTCATTCCAGTGAAGCTGAAATTGAAACAAGCTAACTCTTGTCTAAACCATTGAAGTTTAGATCAGACACATTTCCCCTTATTTTTCACCTAATTTTGAAAACAGTTCCACGTGGGGGGTTACAGGACTAGTGAATTATTTGAGCAAAGGAACTGGGCTAGCAGGTTTTAAGATACCTTTCAGGATGATTCAATAAAGGAAGCAAGTCTTGGAGATAGCAGAAGGCACTTCATGCTAAGCCCCTTCAATCACTGATAACTAGTAATAAACACTAGTGTAGCCAGGAAAGATTGGATTGTTCAGTTTCATCTTGCATGAGGTTTTTCCATCAGTGGATGCCAAATCAGTTGTGAAGAGAGCTGAACAAATACTGCAAAGAGTTTTCCACAAGTGTTTGCATTTAAGTGATTTTGTTTCTCTGTGCCCCTTTATGTATTCATTTTCTGTACCCATTTGATCTGAGTGTTACTATCATGAATGCTTGCAGAAAGTGATGTTTAAGCTCCCTCTATATTTGCTGAAAACTAAGTCTAAATTTACTTTTGCAAGTATTCATACCAGAAACCTGATAAGTCACTCATCCAATCAGAGAAAAGAAATTACCATGTGAGCAGTGGCATTGGAACAATTTTTATAGTGTGGGAGCTGAGAGGCATTGACCAAAACTGTAAACCCTGTATATGATGGAAACCACTTACCCTGCATGAGAGTCCGATAGCTAGTCAAAACTTCAGCTTTCAAATGGAAAATAGAGTAAAAGAATTAAAGAACATTTTGTTGGATGCTTTCCAATAATAAATTTGCTCAACTCTAGTGACAAACAAGTCTTTACAATTCTTTCCTAAAACACCACCTAAATCTGTGTGATATTACTGAGATCCAGTTGGATTATGATATGCAAAGCTGACTTAACTGGTTAACTCAGAATTTCCCCTTGTGTAGATCTGGTATAGTGACTCCTATGCTATCACTTTCCCCTATAACCTTCCTGGATGAGGGGCATAGCCAGTAAGCTGCTACTGCCATCTGATCCCTAGCAGCTTGAATAGACAACTATGGAGCAAATTTGTACCTAGTTAACTCGATTCACTCCATTGATTTCTGATTTATTTTTATGAATTACTTGATGCTCTAAATATCCAGTATCTGTGTTTGTTTTGATTTTGTTGTGTCAAACCAGATGCAATTCAGAGATTTACTTTAATTCTTGCAAAATAGTGTGAAACAGTAAATCCTAGCTCAGAAAATTATGGCTGATTGTGGCACCAAGCACTGGTTCTAGTATGCAAGATTTGCCAGAGAAATCAGTCTAAATTGGAAGCTTTTTCTACTAAGACTTACTTATCCTGCCTATCTTGTATGTTGTAGTCACTGCAGCAGTTGCTTCTGCAGAAGAACTATTTTTATTTGCCTCTGGAGTCGTATTTAAATGTGCCAGCAAGAACACTGCAGATTTCCATTTAAAAAAAAGAATGCCTCCTCAAATTGTATAACATAGATGAATTATTATTTAACAGCTGTGTGGGCTGGAAAAGCATGAAGAGTTTTAATGTCCTTGTTGGATCATCTTGATTTCTGGGATGCTAAAGTAGAGAATCTAAAACGCATGATTGCAGCTCAGAAATTGAGGCAGCTATTAACAATAAAGGTTATGGTCCTAGACAAAATTTTAAAGAGGGTAGGCTAAATTCAGCCCTGTTTATAATTGTATGTAGCTCCCTGAGTTTGCTTACAACAGGCCTGAATTTGGCCTATTGTCTTACAGTGTGCAGAAAGAGAATTCTTGCTTTCCAACAAACAATAGTTCTCAAAAACAGATATATTCAGGCATGGTCAATTAATGACTGCCAGCCTACAACTAAAAATGGGCATTCCCATTTCCTGACTGTCACAAGCGTCTCATCCTTCCTTTCCTGCCTCCCAATGACAAGGACTAGATCATCCTCCCGCTGTCAAACCCTGGCTGCCTTCTCCTCTCAAGTGATTAGCAAGCCACTCCCAGTTTCAAAAACCCTCCTGTCCTGACCATCCAATGACAAAATGCAAATGGTTTTTCAACTCCCTTGCTCATCTAAACAGGAGATTAAAACACCCAATGAAATATAAATGCATTGGGTCCTCTCTCTCCTTCATGGGAAGTTGTCACTGGGCACAGCTTCCCTCCTGCCTTCTTCCCTGCAGAAACTACATGGATTCTAGTGGTTGTGCCTTCACCATACCCTTTTATTTTAGGTTCCTTCCACCATTTCTATAACAATCCCCATGAAACAGTCTATTTACAGCACCACTGTGCTTTTTGGCCCTCTCTCCAGGACCTGAGGAGATCAGAGGTCTCCCTCTCTTGAGCCCTCCACAAAACTGAGCTCACATAACCCTAGTTCCCTCTTTCCCTCCTCCTTGGGGCTTCCTTCCTGCCTCTGCTGGGAAAATTGGCTCCTTATCCCACCCAACCAGCCAGCCTGATTGTCTAGTTATCCCCATCAGCTTTCTTAATGGGAACTAGTGATTAGAGTGCAGGCTCACCTGTAGGCACTGTGCTGCGGCAAGAGGGAGACCCTGGCACATGTTTACCTGCAGTGCAGCTCCTCCAGAACCTTCTCAGGTTCTGGCTGCACTTCGCCCTGATCTTTGCACACCCCATCTGTGGCCCTACAAGTCACAAGACATCCTCATCAACCTCTTCCTGATGCTGGCAAAAGTGGCCATTTACAAAACAAGGAGGAGGATGCTGGATGGGGAGGTGGTGTGGCACTGTGGGTCAGACTTCAGTTCCTCCCTTCCATCATGTATCTGGGCAGAATTCCTCTGGGTGGCATCTGCTGGCTCCCTAGCAACCTTTGAGGAGAGTGGGTGCTGTCCAGGATTCTCTGCTCAGCGTCCCCACCTGGTTCCCTTTGTTTGACCCTTTGACTGCACTCCTGTCCCTGTTTATTCATTTGTTGTCCCCTGTATTCAGTTGAAACCCAGGTTTAATGGCTCGCCTTTCTAGGTTGGGGCAGTGGCCTTCAGCTGCAGGTGGGCTTGTGCCTGCCCACCATCCCAGGATTCAATAGGTGTTCACACCCTGCTGCTGTGTGAGGGAGACCCAGGCACACATCTACCTTGAGTGCGCCAGATATCCTCTGGTTCTGGCTGCACTTCTCCCCACACCCCATCCATGGCCCTACAAAGTCGTGAGACCTCCTTGTCAACCTCCTCCTGGCCCAGGCCAACGTGACCATTTATTCCACCAGGAGGAGAATACTGGACAGGGAGGTGCTCTTGTTAAGGAAAAGTTAGCACATGTGACTCCATTTTGGTTTGGGGCCTACCATTGTCTAAAAGCAAGCACATCATGCACCAGGAGGAGTGTTCCTTAGATACTGCATTCCTGTGAAAATCCTCCTCCTTGTCTCCAGCCTGCCTTGACTCCTCGTATCTGTTCTTTGTCTGTCCCTAACTCCCTATCTCCTGGCCTTTGATGTGAGGCCTCCCATCCTGATAATAAAAGTTACTGATGCATGGCTTTAGGACCATGCTGTGTAATTAACATACTAGTTTAGCACGAGGAATGCACCAAGCAGGGATAGGTGGTAGATAAGAAAAGGGTTTGTTTATTGGCTAAGGTTTCATAGAATCATAGAATATCAGGGTTGGAAGGGACCCCAGAAGGTCATCTAGTCCAACCCCCTGCTCAAAGCAGGACCAAGTCCCAGTTAAATCATCCCAGCCAGGGCTTTGTCAAGCCTGACCTTAAAAACCTGTAAGGAAGGAGATTCTACCACCTCCCTAGGTAACGCATTCCAGTGATTCACCACCCTCTTAGTGAAAAAGTTTTTCCTAATATCCAATCTAAACCTCCCCCATTGCAACTTGAGACCATTACTCCTCGTTCTGTCATCTGCTACCATTGAGAACAGTCTAGAGCCATCCTCTTTGGAACCCCCTTTCAGGTAGTTGAAAGCAGCTATCAAATCCCCCCTCATTCTTCTCTTCTGCAGACTAAACAATCCCAGCTCCCTCAGCCTCTCCTCATAAGTCATGTGCTCTAGACCCCTAATCATTTTTGTTGCCCTTCGCTGGACTCTTTCCAATTTATCCACATCCTTCTTGTAGTGTGGGGCCCAAAACTGGACACAGTACTCCAGATGAGGCCTCACCAGTGTCGAATAGAGGGGAACGATCACGTCCCTCGATCTGCTCGCTATGCCCCTACTTATACATCCCAAAATGCCATTGGCCTTCTTGGCAACAAGGGCACACTGCTGACTCATATCCAGCTTCTCGTCCACTGTCACCCCTAGGTCCTTTTCCGCAGAACTGCTGCCTAGCCATTCGGTCCCTAGTCTGTAGCGGTGTATTGGGTTCTTCCGTCCTAAGTGCAGGACCCTGCACTTATCCTTATTGAACCTCATCAGATTTCTTTTGGCCCAATCCTCCAATTTGTCTAGGTCCTTCTGTATCCTATCCCTCCCCTCCAGCGTATCTACCACTCCTCCCAGTTTAGTATCATCCGCAAATTTGCTGAGAGTGCAATCCACACCATCCTCCAGATCATTTATGAAGATATTGAACAAAACCGGCCCTCGTTTCCGTGCATCGTTTCCGATGCACGAGGGCAACATGCTTTGCTAAGAGGTATAGAACCTCTGTATAATCTGTATTTGGGGTCCCCTCCTGGATAGCAGGGGGGCACCACGCTCGAGCATAATGAACTTGGTGTTTTTTGGGAACTCTGCAGTTGTGGACTTTGTTTATGTGCCTCAGCCTAGATTCAAACTGTGCGTGTCCTACCATGTGTAATTCACAGCAGTTGTGGTGACCACAAAGGGACCCTAGGCTTGCCCTCACAAGCGAGCCCGCACTCCTCCTCTAGGACAGCTCCAGCCGGCACAGGGTGAGTTCACCTTTGAGAACTCTGGGGGCGGGGGGGAGTGAGCCGTCGCTTAGGCGATAAGGTGGCACATTTGGTGTCCTTTTGGTAGCTCATTATGGGTTCTGGGCAGAGTGTAAGTAAGGGGACCCCTTTGGCTGAAATTTGAGAATTGGGGGAATATTTCTGGTACCCATGAGTTAGGTAAAAAAAGCTGTAATCTTGTGTGAGGTTGAGTGGCCAGCACTAGCAACTCAAACACCTTTTGAATGGCCACCAGATGGTTCCTTTGCTGGGGAAAAATTAACAGCGCTTAGGAAAAGGCTGGAGAACAAAGCTCTAGCCCAGATGGATTATTGGTATGTATGGGACAACTGGGCTTATGTGCATGCGAAAGGACGCCCCTCTTTCCTCCTTTTCTTATTCAACTCAGGGGTCTCCAGCCCCACTCTGTGCTATGCCTGCTTCTGCCCCTCCTCCAGCTTACCCTCAGCTTTCTGACTTATGCCCGTCACCTCCTTGCTTGCCAATTGGCTGTGCTTTCTGTCCAGGTGACAAGCCTCATGGGGGGAGGACTCGGGTAGCCCTTGTAAGTGAGAATATTTAAGAGACGAGACCAGGAGGGCTGGGGGGCTAGTTAAGAAGCCCACCCTCCTTGTTAAATCGGTAGTGAAACAAAGCTGGTGCTCATGGAAGGGACAGTTTGGAGAGAAAAACAGGATCGGGCCCAAGCGGGCAGGCAACAGATAGAGAGATTGGAAAACAGGTTGGAAACTTGGAGGTCATAGTGAAAAGAGTAAATAATTACAGGAATGGGAAACGTAAATCCTGGAATACTTGGAATGGTAAAATCTGAGTTAATTGGGTGTAATTTTGGGAAATAAGCAAGTGATTTAAGAAAGGAAAGTGAGAAGTTAACTCTGTAGTTGCTGGAAAAAATTAAGCAGTTGAACTTTGTGAAATACTAAAAAAAGAATTCTTGGTTTCTTTGCAGCCATTTTGGGAAAAATGGGCCCTTTTCCAAAGGAATGCAATTATACAGTGCTACTTAATTAATATCTTATTAGGCTCCAAGGGGCTGTAATAGGTGATGTCTTCCTTTTCAGGTTGCTGTGTTTGACAGCAGGAGTTAAAAGTAAAAGGCAATCAAAAGTCTGCTAAAGTTTATTGTGCCCTTTTTAAAGTAAGAATCTTTAAGCTGTGGATCCAAAAGCAAGCCGGAAAGCATTTGTTTTAATGTAAATTACCTAACTGATAAGGTAGAGGCCACTGAAACCTGGGCTGCCTATAAAACAAATACAAGAAAATATGGGTAATTCCTCTGTTTTGCCTGCAATTAACAAGGGTATTTGTATAAAAAGGAGATATTTTAAGCAATGACTGGCTGCCCAGAAGGGGTAGATCTGTGGTTTTTTGTCTTTCAGAAAATCAGAGAAAACTGATGCCAGCTGAAAAGCAATTCAACATCTCATGAATTTACTGGCACAATAGGAATTCTGTTCTGTGTTCTATGTCCTGTCTTGTGGTGTTTGTCTTGTGGCCAGAATTGCGGTGTTTAGTTTTTCATAGGACAGTTTAGTTTAAACTAAATAGAAGGGTTAAATCAAAATGCAAATACTTGTTTTATCCAACTTGGAATACAAAGTGTTTGGATAATATCAGGAAAATGTGATATACTAAAGTTGAATACATTTGCTTAAGAAAAAGAAATTTCATTGGCCAGATCTTTTAACTGAAAAAATTATTGTTAAAATTTGCACACCAACAGTCTTTGGAAGCGAGGACATGGAAGGTTAACCCACTCCCCATATTATACATGGGATCCTTCTGGCTACCCCAGATTTCTAGCCAAAGGGCTGGGGAGGGAGGAAAGCTATTGGACACCAGAGGTTGTACCAAGTGGACTCCTCAAAAGTGGGTGTGCTTGTCCTGGCTTGTTGCTCCAAAGCTCTGTAATAAAGTCATTCCTAAAAGGGTGTATGTGGCATACATTGAACAATAAGACTAAAGTGCAGTATAATGGGCAATGTATATGTGTTCATTTTTAAACAAAGGTGTATGAGTAAAAAGTGAAAGTTTCCTTTGCAGGTTAATAAAAGCCAAGAAGGGGAGGGAAAAAAATGGAAAACGAGCTAATTCAACGCTGTAGCTGGCAGGCTCGGTCCAAAGATAAGACACCGGCCTGCCCAAAGACACTACTCACAGCTAGGATTTGGCTGACAGCCAAGAAAGAGGGGGGCTTGAATGTGCCCAAGCAGCTGTGAGATCTGCAACACACTGCCAGACATTAATGAAATGTGTTAGGTCTCTGTATTTGCAGGTGAAAGAAGTCCTGCTTCAAGAATCCTGAGCAAACCTGCCATTTGTTAAAACCAGGTGACTGGGTCTACATAAAGGTCCATCAACAAAAGACTACTCTGGCCCCATACTGGAAAGGCCCTTAAGTCCTGCTAACTACCAACACCGCTGTGAAGTGCCAAGGACTGACTGCCTGGACCCATGCTTCTTACTGCAAAAAGACCCCTCCACCTTGAGAGGGCTTCACTTTGACTACTGATCAGCCTGTCCCTCCTTCTGGGTTTTTTTCTTTCCTCCTTTTGGACAGCAGGGAAAAGGACAAGGTGAAGTGCTAGTAACCTCTCCCTTGTCCACTGACAGAGCTAACCTGCATTCAGTATTTGCTAAAGAAACCAAAGCACTACAGCGTGACGTGCTAGTAACCTCTCCCCTGTATGATGCAAAACCATGACTGTTCCAAGAGAGAAGAAGGAACGCCTGCTCTGCTGAAACCATCAAGATCCAAGGATTCCTGACGGCAAAAGACACTGAAAATTGGCCTTGGTGGCAAAGACGGAGCATTGTACATTGGCAGGGAGGAAGTTGCGGGATGTATTCTTGGGAATGTGAAGTGAAGTGGTGGGGTGGGTTTATTCCAGGGGCTGGAATCTGTGCTTGTGGGCAAGTATGAATACCAAAAACGCCTTACAGCCACGAACATTACTCCCACCATCTGCCACCACTCCTTTGCAGGTGAAGGTTCCTGGATCCATCATAGCTACGTTAAGTTGGCGCTGGGACCCCCACCTGACCCTGACAAGCCATTGGATGAGCCACTTCACAAATGAACACCATGACCAACCCATGGACTAAGCTTTCCAGCTATTGGGACCTTTATAGCCTACCAGGACTTCTTCTGTTCCTGTTTATCGGACTTACATTGGTGGTGTTGTTTTTTTGTATGGTATAAAGGAGGATGCTGACATTGGTATGGTTTGCCTGGGGGGTCCTCTCCCTATTCCCAGGTCCAGTACAAGGATGGGAGGGCAATAGCTTCTTGAATTTAACCCACACTATCAAACAGGGTGTAAATCGAACGCAGTGTTGGATTTGTATTCATACCCCCACATATTTGGGTCAGGGGGTCCCGTTGGTAGGGGTACCTATCCCTCTTAATCAAACACTCCAAGCTAAGCTATGGGCAAACACTACATTTAACTGGAATGTTACAATCCAAATATGGTCTATTGATATGGTGGCCCAGGGTAATTATGCTGTGTGTGTCATGATGTAAGGGCATAGAAAATACAGTTTTTGTAGGGAATTGTGGGGTGCAAGGACACCACCAAAATCAGCTCTGGTGCGGGAGGCCCCTCCACCTACTCCAGGATCCTGTGGCCAGTCCCCGAGGGGTCTGGTTGGTATTGGTTATGCAATCACACAGCCTATAAGGTTTTCCCAGCAGGATGGTGTGGTACATGTACCTTAGGGGCTATAGTACCCGCCGTGACAGTACACCAGAACCTGACCCGGGGAAAAATCCGCAATCTAGTATGGAGGGACCAACAAAGTATTCCTTTAAACCCCCTTTCTCAACGGCCCAAAGGCTTTCACTCCTTTGTGCATTGGTTTCTGCCATGGTTGGGAGTAAGTGAGCTAGAAAAAGCTATAGTTAACATTTCAGCTGCTTTGGAACTAATGGCAAATGCTACTGCAGATGCTCTATCTGCCCTTCAAATTGAAGTAACTCAGCTATCCTAAACTAGATTGCAAAACCATCTAGCCCTGGATTATCTCCTTGTAAACCAGGGCAGGGTTTGTGCTCTGGTCAACTCAAGCTGTTGTGTATTTGTAAATCAGCACCATAGGGTGGAAACTGACATCCACATCCTCAAGCAACAGGCAGCCCTATTCCACCACGTCAGCCTCAACAATACCAGCACTGGATTCCAGGAGGTCTGGGACTGGCTCACCTCATGGCTACCGGATGTGGGGATGGCATATTTTGTATTTACTTTTTTGACTGTTATTGTTTTTGTGGTTTTTTTTATGCCTACAATGCTGCAGTATGTGCTGTCGGCAGTGGCTAACCCTGCAGCGTGGTTACTCAGCCCCGATATAGCTTACTGATGTAAAAAAAGGGAGGACTGTTAAGGAAAAGTTAGCACATGTGACTCCATTTTGGTTTGGGGCCCACCATTGTCTAAAAGCAAGCACATCATCATGCACCAGGAGGAGTGTTCCTTAGATACTGCATTCCTGTGAAATTCCTCCTCCTTGTCTCCAGCCTGCCTTGACTCCCGGTATCTGTTCTTTGTCTGACCCTAACTCCCTATCTCCTGGCCTTTGATGTGAGGCCTCCCATCCTGATAATAAAAGTTACTGAAGCATCGCTTTAGGACCAGGCTGTGTAATTAACATACTAGTTTAGCATGAGGAATACACCAAGCAGGGATAGGTGGTAGATAAGGAAAGGGTTTATTGGCTAAGGTTTCCAATGCACAAGGGCAACATGCTTTGCTAAGAGGTATATAACCTTTGTATAATCTGTATTTGGGGTCCCGTCCTGGATAGCAGGGGGCACCACGCTCGAGCGTAATAAACTTGGTGTTTTTTGGGAACTTGGCAGTTGTGGACTTTGTTTATGTGCCTCAGCCTAGATTTGAACTGTGCGTGACCTACCAGGTGTAATTCGTAGCACACTGCAACTGTGGGGCCTATTTCTGCTCCTCCCTTGGTTCATGTATCTGGGCAGAGTTCCTCTGGGGCTGCATCCACTGGCTCCCTAGACACCTTTGAGGAGCACTGGGTGCTATCTGGGGTTCTCTGCATGGTGTGCCCTTCTTGATCCCTGATTTTGAAACTGTGGAACCCCCCCCACTCCTGACCCAGTTTTTAATGTGTTGTCCCCCATAATTACTTGAGCCCTGAGTTCAGTAGTTCATCCACTTAGGCTGGGGGAGCAGGCTTCAGCTACACCTCCTGGAACTCAACAGGTGTTCATGCCCTGCACTCTGTCACAGAAGCAGTGATGTCAGCTCTCACAGCAGCACTATCCCCCACTTCCTGACTCAGTGGTTCTCAACCCGTGGCCCACATGCAGTCCAATTAGCACACAGCTATGGCCCAGCTGTGTGCTAAAGGTGGCCAGGCTGCACGGAGTCTCAGTTCCCGACTGCCTGGACACCCATCATGGTGGGCTCAGGGTTGCCAGTTGGCCCCACATGGTGGGGGTCCAGAGTTGCTGGCCAGCCCTCTGGGGTCCGAGGCTGCCGACCAGCCCCGTGGGGTCCAGGGCTTGCCCTGCTCTGGTGCTCCATCCTGGGAGCGGGGTCGAGGTCTTGCCCCACTCTGCATGGTTCCCAGAAGCAGTGGCATGTCCCTCCTCCAGCTCCTAGGTGTAGGGGCAGCCAGGGGGCTCCACATGCTGCCCCTGCCCAAAGCACTGGGAAGCCACCACACATTCTGCCAAAGACAAAGATGATTAATGACACGGAGGGTCTAGAATAGCTTGGATAGATCTGGGAAGTTATCAGTCATTAGTCACTGCAGATTAATGTGGGACTACTCAGAGACCAAACTCTGTTCAGTTCCCCTGCTATAAGTCTCGAGTAACCAGAGTCCAAGGGAGCAGAATTTGGCCCCTGGTCTGCAGATAATACAAAGATGTACACTAAATATAAAAGATCTACAGTTGAACCTTCTTATGTACAACCTGATTCTGAAACCCTCACTGTCATAAGTAGAATCAATGAAGTCAGTGACTATGCATCCAGTTATGGGTTGCAGAACTGGACCCATAAAGTGGGATTTTCAAAAGTGTTCACTGTTGGCCTATGTCAGCTCCCACCGAAGTCAGTATTAAAATTCTCTAACTTCAATGAGAGCAGAGTTACACTGAGAGGTTTTGAAAATCCTGCTGAAAGTGATCGTGTCCCACAGGGGATCTAATAATAAGCAGAAGTTCACTATAAATGGAATTCTAATTGGACAAGTGCAGTTCAATGAAGCAGTTCATGGTTTTCATTTTGCTTTGCTAGAAATAGTGTTTCAACCAAGTATAACTGAATTAACTGTAATTGTGTTCCAGTGCATTAAAAATGAGGGGTATGGAGAATTAAGGAGTTTGATCATATTAAAATCAAAGGAGACTTCATGTAAAAAATTGCAAGATAAAAGCCATAGGGAAAATAAATCAATATAGATATAAATTATGAGAATATTATCTAAAAAGCAGTAATGATGAGAGATTTGAGGGTAGCAGTGTATTACAAATTGAATATGAATTCACTCTGATGTCGTTGCAAAGGTCAATTCTATTATCTGATGTAGATGTATACAGAGATCTCTTACAAGACGAAAGGTTTTAGTGCCACTTTAAAACACTCCTAGAATTCTATGCATAATTCTGGTGTTCATACTTCAGAAATGAAACTTAAGAAACATTAAAAAGTTTAAGAGGAACAACCAAAAATCATACAGGTACTTAATAAAGGCCAAATTAATTTACTTTATATATCATTGTGACGGGTCCAGCACTGCAGCACCCCTTTTGGGCAGAGGTATCAGGGCCTCACCACTCTTATGTTCCCACGTCCATCCTTTAAGGGTGTTCCCATGTGGCCCAATGGCGAGTTTCCCCATGCTCACCCACTGGTCAGGTTAGCGGGACCTAATGGCCAGAGTCCATGTGTCGTGCCCCGTGTACCAGGGCAGCGTGGCCCAGCAGCCAGAGTCCATGTGTCACGCCCCACATACCAGGGCAGTGTGGCCCGGCAGCCAGAGTCCATAGCTCCCCCTCTCAGGCAGGGAAGTGTATCCCAATGGTCAGAGTGGTAAGGGGACCCAGGCCCACCCTCTGCTCCAGGTCCTGACCCAGGGCTCTCCTATTGGCAGGTTTTCCCCCCCACACTTAGCTCGGCAGGGATCCACCCGCAACAGGCCAAGCGTCAGCACAGCTTTAACGCTGCTTGTCTCTAAAGTTCCCCTGGGTCACTTCCTACCTACACCGTCATGTTCTCCACTCTCAGGGGGGTCCTCCGGTCCGGTCCATCCCCTCCTGTTGGGACCTTCATCTAGGACACCCGGTGCATCCCAGCTTGGCTAGCCCCAGGATCCTGGAGCATTGGCTGTCCCGCCTCAGGAGCTGGAGGTGTGCTTCCTTCTTCTCTAGTGGTCAGCCCAAACTGAGCACCTTTGCAGTCTTTTATACCTATTCTCCAGTTGGAGCATGCCCAGCAGAGCTTCTGGGGTGGGGCTTCCTCTGCCAGGAAGGAAGGGTTAACCCCTGCGGTACCAGTGCGGGGCCACTCTGCCCCATCACAATCATACTGAAAGGATTTTTAAGGGAGAATCATGCTATCTCTACATAAAAAAAGGATAATAAAATAAGAGAGGGGAAGCCCAGCAGCAATTGTTGTAGGTGACTCGCAAAGCCAACATGAAAACAGTGAAAGATATATTTTGAATGTCTCCATTCAAAATAGAGTAGGGGATCAGGGACACACAGAGAAATTTGTTTTAACTTATCTTTTCACACAGCAAATTTTTTTAAAAAACTCTAGTATTTTCTGGTTGCTAGAGATATCACACAGTTATCATGTTCATTATGTGACATGAATGATACCATTAATTCATGGATTCTGAAATGTCTTTAGCAAACCAGGAAATACCAGGGGATTACCATCCAGATGAAAAAATTATTGAAAGGTAAATTTCTCTAGATATCTGCTTTGGTAGAGGGGATGAGAACATTAACTTTCATACAGTCTTCCATTGAGGATTTCTACTCCAGCCTTCATTCCAGATAAATTCCCAAAATTCTAATATCTTTCTTAAAAGGAACTAAAATGACACATGCATATAATAATAGTCACACAGCAGCTCAATCTTTCATTCCTATGTCATTGAAGTCAATGGTAAAGTTGGTCTTGGACTTCAATGGGGCAGGATCAGGCACTCATTTCCCTTATCCATCCATAAGCCATCCCCTTATTTATTGTCATGCTTTCTGCTATGCCTAATTTAGAGTGTATCTCCTTGAGACAGGGACTTGTAATTTTTAATGGCCTGTGACATGTATGAAAATTTTAAAAAATATCTGAGCATCAACTTTTCCAACTCTCCATGTTCACAGGACATTCTCAGCACTCTGCAGGCCTAGAGAAAGAATTTCACTGCTTCCTGGGCTTTTGCACAGTGCTGGGAAAAGGACTTGGGCAGCCTTAGACCTCGCCATCTTGTTGTTTGGTTTTGGTTTGATTTGGTTTGCTCACGAGCTCTCTCTCTCTCTCTCCCCACCTTTCCCCCCTCCCCATTAAAAGCAAAAAAAGGTAGATTAGTACAATGTTAGTAAACAAACACGATCTAGATCCACTACACGGGGGAAAAGATGAAACAGGAAAGTATAAAATAATTTCTGAAAAGACTAACAATGCACCAAAGTTAGGTAGACTAAATTTTATCTGGTTTGCTTCTAATAAAGCTGGATAAGCAATTCAGAAAACAAACATTAGCCCTACCTGGCCAAATTTATCATTGGTGTACCACCACTGACTTTAATGAAATTATACCAGGAAAGAAATTGCACAGTATGCCTAAGACTGTAAGTACTGGGAACTAATTGGGCATAAAGGTTACATGTCCTCAACACTGTGGTTTTCTTCATTATGAGGTGACTACATACTTACAAATGGTAAGGGTATTAAATGTATAGCCTGTACCATTACCATATGACTTTGTAGGCATTACACATTTAATGCAAGTACAGCTGTGATGTTTTCCTCAAAAATTAGTGATATGTAAAAAATAATATCTGTAAATGTTACGTCCTGATATTTGTGATTTTTTATTATTACAGTTCTTCAAAATTTTCTTTTCTAAGTAATGTGATGTTAGGCTAGAATAGAAAAGAGTTGATAGAACTTACTGCAAAGTCAAAATGCATTACAGCTTGTTTTTAGTAGGCAGAAAATCTACAGTACAGTGAGATGATGTTTGATCCTGCAGTCTGGACTGAAGTCAGTGGAAGTATTGCCAAGCAAGGACTACCAGATTAGCCTATACAACTCAAGAACTCTATGGCAAAATGCCTATAACATTTAATTAGGCACCAATAATGCTACTTTGAGAAACCTTTGTCAAGCAGATGTTCTCTGCCTTCCAATATTTTTGAATTGGCTAATTCTGCATAAGCACTTCTATACAAAGAAGAATTTTTTTCTGAACAATTTGTTAACATGTAAAGCATGTAGTTCAAAAGATGAAGATTCTTAACTTTCAGTTAATTGTACTGTGTACAGTGAATTGAACCATCTTTATCTAAACATATCTCTATAGAGTATAAATTCATTACATATATTTATTACAAAAAGCACGGGCTTCCACTAGAGACAGCATGCTACTTCCCTTTCAACCTCCTATTCCATTTACAATTACCTGCTCCTATTCTGACACTCTAGTGTGTATTCTGCCACTGCTATCACAACCAGAACTGAATCCTACATATTGCCTGTAAGGAGCTAAGTAAATACAGTTTTAATAAATTGTGCAGTTGTCTAATTTAGTTACAATACTTTGCCAATCCTGGTGGCATATAAAAATATGATGATTTTTAAAGCATCTTAAAAAGTCATTGCTAGTTTAAAAGTAGTTCACAGAGAGCCACACTTTTAAAAAGTAATAATAATTTTGAAGAAGTGAATATAAGTAACTTTCCCTGCAAGAAAGAAATAAAGAGAATCACTGAGGTCCTGACTGAGACAGGTACTGGAGAACATGTGTAACTTTAAGCATCTGAGTAGCCTATAGACAGTTATGCATGTACATAAATACCTTGCTGAATTGAGGCTTGAAATAAGTTTCGTGGCCCATATCGGATAGAAACTGTACATTTGTCAGAATATACACAGTTTATGGATTCTTAATTTAATGAAGTCAGGGGACTAAAATTCCCTAACAAGTAACAGTTGTTCAGTGTGTTGAGAAGCACAGCCAAGTGACCCATCACAGACCCCATGTAGTACTAGTTTATTTACTCCATGGAGAAATAAAGGATAAGAGAAAAAAGTAGTGGAAGGGGTGGGAGCATGACACGTTTTGGTTCAGGCACACTTAAAATCCAACGATAAATAAAGGCCCTGATCCTGAAACGACTTATGCCTGAAAGTAGTCTTACTGGATGCAGTGGGTCTACTCAAGTGCATGAACATCTTATTGTAGCTTTTCTAGAATCCCTCTAGCACTTCAGAATACAGACTTGATGGAATCTTCTGTTGTCACTGAGTCCAGTCCACATGCACTCCAATCACCTTCCCTCTCATTTCATTCCCCTGACCTCACTCATACACCATAGTAAACTCCAGGAACATCTAGTGGGAAACAAGTTTAACATAAGTTAATTGAGAGACAAGGTGGGTGAGCTAATATTTTTTAATGGACCAACTTCTGTTGATGAGAAAGACAAGGTTTTGAGCTACATGGCTCTGTGTAGCTCAAAAGCTTGTCTCTCTCACCAACCAAAGTTGGTCTAATAAAAGATATTACCTCACCCACCTTGTCTCTCATAGACTTTAAGGCCAGAAGGGAGCATCGTGATTATTTAGTCTGCCCTCCTCCAAATCGCAAGCTACAGAACCTCACCCACCCACTCCTCTAATAGGCCCAAAGCCTCTGGCTGAGTACTGAAGTCCTCAAATCTTGTTTTAAAGACTTCAAGTTACAGTTAATCCATCATTTACTCTAGTTCAAACCCACAAGTCACCCGTGCCCTACGCAACAGAGGAAGGTGACCCCCCTCCCCCCACCGGCTCTCTGCCAATCTGACCTGGGGAGAAATTCCTTCCCTATCCCAAACACAGCGATCATTTAAACCCTGAGCATGTGGGTGAGACCCAACAGCCATATGAGAAAGCTGACATTCCTTTTATTGTAAAGGCCTTTGCTATAATAGTAACTTCATTGTTTCCCTTTCTGCTGTTTTCATACATTCTTTTTTGTCTTGAACATTTACCACTATGTTAGAGACTTCTAATAGCAATACAATCCTTTTTGTTAGCAATGCAAACCTGAGACTGTTGCTGCATTTTTCTTCCCACATAAATGACTATTGCAGTTATACACATTGTTGTAAGAGGTTTCCTCTGAATCACACAATTGTGGATTGTACTGAAGAAACAGAAATGTTCCTAGCTGTTGCTAGGTGGCAAATGCTCTTAAAGGTTTTGCAGGCTACAGATTCCTGCAAAACTTTAATCCTTCATTATGTATTTTATAGCCCATTGGGACTGGATGTTTATAGCGATAAAAAGAATATCCAGAGCTATAATAATTAATGCTAAATAAAAAGAGTTTTTGAAGGGATATAAAACCTCATGCTTCAAGGCTTAAGGCAATCTCAAACTAGGGGTTAGCATGAGACTTTCATGAGGTGAAGATTATTCCAGAGCTGCCTACTATGAGGTTTCTTGCATCTTCCTCTGTGGCATTCAGTGCTGGCCACTCTTGGAAACAGGATCTAAACTTAAATTGATGTAACTCACATGCCAAAAGGCCAAGAAATACAACTTACAGGAGTATGTAAAAACTTGTAAATTAAAGTAATACGTGGCCTGCTTTAACTTATACCTACTTGTTACCTAGCAGCTCTGTGTTCTTGGGGAACCAGGACATAGTACCCAGCCTGTCTGACTCACGAAAGACCTTCTTCCCCATAGCCTCTGCTTGAACCAAAACCAATCAGAAGAAAGATTTACAAAAAGCAATGAAAAGGCAGTGGGAGACACACCTAAACCGCTGGGATAAGGGTGACAGGATTAAGGAAACTCCCCTAGCCTCAAGCTTCAGAGGGGTAGCTGTGTTAGTCTGGATCTGTAAAAGCAGCAAAGAGTCCTGTGGCACCTTATAGACTAACAGACGTATCGGAGCACGAGCTTTCCTGGGTGAATACCCACTCATGCTCCAATACGTCTGTTAGTCTATAAGGTGCCACAGGACTCTTTGCCGCTCCCCTAGCCTCATTTGCATCAAAGATGAGACAAGGAGGCATCTCCATTAGCATACAGCATGGAGAACAGAGATTCTAAGGCAACAACCACACGGAACTTTGGGACCAGAAAAGCAGGGAAGCACTGCATCATGGGGGATCTCTGCTCCAGATGTTAATGAACCCACGCCTGCACACACCCAGCTCAGTAGTTATCAGACCAATTCTAGTAATAAATCCTTTATTGGTATCCAAAATAGTGAAGCTCCCTAATTGCATTGTGAGCTCCCTCCAAGGAACACCACCCAAAGTCAGAAATGATCAGCTCCCATTGTCTAGCCTGAAAAAAACAACTTTGGTATACTCCCTTGAGCTATCAGTTTCACATAAACAAATCTAGTGTTCTCCCTGGAACCATTGTTGTTTCTCTACAAAAACCCCTACCCAGACTCAAGTAAGTGTTCTGATGCCTTGATCCAAAATCTGCATCTGTTTGATTGGGACTTCATCTTCTCCTGACTGAGCATGCTGGGGCTCTGTCTGACTCCAGCACTCTGAACCCTTAGCTACCATCACCACCTGGGACCCCCGATCAATTCAAGCTTCACGGAGTGGTAAAAGCCCAGCTCTCTCTCTCTCGGTATAGCCTTCTGACCCTGACTTGTGTGATCAGTTATAGTTTTCTAAACCTGATTTTATAATCAAATTTAAGTTAGATTTAATATTATAACAGTTTTGTTTGTTTGGCTCCCCTATGATTATTACCTGGCAATAAATAACTTTTATGGTTAAGCTGGTTGCTTCTCTCTTCTCCCTCCCCATTGTGGGTGATTTTTTTTGGTTTCCTTATTCACTCTGCAGCAACACTCCTCATACCTAAGCTAAAAGATCCCTGGAGCGCCCAAAAATCCTGTGGGGTTTGCTCATCAAGAGGGTTACTACCAGAACAAATGTAACGAGAAAGTGGGGATAGAGACGTGCTGAACCTGGGACATACAGGGGTGGCAGCTTGAAAGTGCTACTCGACCCAGTCTGCTCAGGCGAACTCTAGTCCAGTGCGGTGCCCAGGGCATAGGAGGGTGACAGCTTGGAGGTGTTGTTCAACCCAGCCTGCTGAGTCCAGGGACATTTATTGGGAGTGCTGATTAACCCGGTCCTCTTAGATGCACTCTGTTAATGTGTGTGTGTCTGTGTGCGCTTGTCTGATTCTGAGGCTGGAAGAACCCAACCCTGGGGAACCTAGGTCCTGCAGGACAGCTCCACTGGGAGGGAACTTGCAGCAAGGAGAAGTAGAGCTCCATATGAGAACACAAGTGACACAAGCAGTACATTGATAGAATTACAGACTCCCCCCCCCCCACCTCCCAAAGGGTAACCCTAATAAAATGAGCATACCCCAAAGTGACGGGCAAATCTGGTAACATTCTTCAGTTTCTTTGCCATACTAACAAGAACTGAGATTCCTGTATACATCAGTAGGGGGGTGTACATATGCCTAAAGGAGTCTAATTTGTACAATACCATTTAGTTATACGAGACAAGAACCATGTCTTTATACATATTTGTATAGGACCTCGTAAAATGAGGATCCAGTCCTGACCAGGGCCTCTGGATCCTATGGTCATTCCAATACAACAAAAACAACTACCTTAAAAGAATGGTGTTAGGGTTGCAAAGTCAAGCTGTGACTGGAGTCCCAGTGCGGGCCAGGTGAGGTCACTCAATTAGGGTGAACTGCAAAGAATGGGGCAGATAATCCCCAAAGATGGTGGCTATTTTCATTACTTAAATTTACCAAGCCAGCATAAAACAGCTTCTTTATTACCTCACTGGTTGTCCAGAAGCCAACAACACAGTTCCCTTGAAGTAACCCAGCCTCAGGCCTCCATCCAAATATCCAAGTCAAATATGATGAAGATTTCTGAAAATCTTATTTTATCATATAAAAGGAAAGGTTCTAACAATCCCAAAGGACTGGACACATTACCTCCCAGGTTAATGAATATTCCAGATCTTACCCAAACTCACGCTACAGCCGATTCTTATTAACTAAACTAAACTTTATTAAAAAAGAAAAGCTAGCGAGTATGGTTAAAAGATCAATATACATACAGACATAAGTTTAATTCTTGAGGTTTAGATTCACAGCAGAGATGGTGACCTTTTTAGTTGCAAACAGTTCCTTTAGAATTTAGTCCAGAGGTTATAGTCCAATGTCCAGTACCACATTCAGGGAGTACCAGCATAACTGGGATCTCAGTCCTGTGGCTTAGGCATCCCCTGCATGAAACCTCAAGCAGATCTGAGATAAACAGGATTGGGACCCAAGGGTCTTTTTATACAGTGTTCTAGCATCCACTTGATCATGCAGTCTTGGGTAAACAATAGGCTTTTGATGTAACCTTCTGTTTTCTAAGCACCATCAGTAATTAGTTACACAAATTAACATAAGGCAATTTATTCATTAGGCAGTCTATTACAAATTTCAAAGAGACATATAGACAATGACATTATTTCACCCAAGGTTCATCTAAATGTTAATATTCCCTTTTGATCTCTGAATTAATAGTTATAGTGATAGACAGGAACTGTCTGTTTACATGGCTATTCTCTAAGATAGTGCTACTCAAAGTGGTGGTCCGGGGACCGGTGCCGGTCCGCTAGCCATCGGCTGCCATTCTGCACGCACATTGGGGAAAAAAATTGCCAGTCCCCCACATCAGATAGCTTGACAAACACTGCTCTAAGATACTAATTGTGTGTATCACTTCTAATTTTTTAACTATACAGGTTTGCATTTCAAAGTTCTAGCCTATCTAGCCTTGAATGGCCTTAATTACCATTTCTAACATGTTTCTAAAGGCTGACTCTGGGTTAATTAGCCTGCGGGATGCTTAACCCTTTCCGATCATGTGTTACACTCTTTATAAGATTCATTGCAAGCATATAACCGTGGTAGAAATAATGATTTGCATGGTTATATTTTAATTAGATAATGTCACACAAGCACTTTAAAGTTAGGAAATTCTACAATTAAAGTTGTTTTAGCAATCTTAATTTTTCCTCCTTGTGTGTATGCATTATGATACAGTTTTTATTTACATGATCACATAGTATTTTTCCACAGGAATCTGCCTTGTTCAAAGCTGGGGTCAACAGTTCAGTTTAGGTGAAATTCACTTTCCTCTGCATGAATTCCAGGTAAACCGTTTCTTTTCAGGAAACGTAATGGTGGATTCTGGAAGTGAAACCCACACCCAACCTCAGCCTTGATGAGCAAACTATTCTAAGTAACCCATGAGAGAGTCTAAAAACAGGATGTTTTCAATACACTTAAACATGCTTTTTCATGACTCTGAAATACTGTACTGTTTATCATAGCACAAATATTCCTTCCCAGAAATCAGTAGTCCTAGCATGGTCTGTTAAGGCACGTATATTATTATTATTATTGGAGCAATCTCATATTCCAAAATAGAAAATATACCAGGTATATTTGACAAGGGTCTTGACAAGACCCTACTTGTCAAGTGGGACTGCCCCCATTGGCCCAGTGCAGGGTTGGTACACCTTGTTACATGATTGGCAGGACTCCCTGTTGGATTAAGCAATTGCGGTTAGGGGGACTCAGGGTTCCTGACAGCGCCCAGTATACCCTCCATCTTTGCCTCCTTAGCCTCCTGACTGGGGCAAGCAATCACAGCTGGGCTTTGACGCTCTGGGCAGGGTAAAGCCATCAAATAGTCAGCAGCCACAGGGCGGGGCAGAGCCAATGCTCACTCTCTAGTCTCCTAAGCCTCCTGGCTGGGACAAACAATAGCAGTTAGGGGACTCTGACTCTCTTGGCAAGGCAGGGCAAACAGTTAGTCTGTAGCCCCTGGGCAGGGTAAAGCGAAACAAATAGTCTGCAGCTCCTGGGCAGGGTAAAGCGAAACAAATAGTCTGCAGCTCCTGAGCCTCCTGGCTGGGGCAGGCAATAGCAATTAGGGGGCTCTGACCCTTTAGGCAGGACAGAGCAGTCAATCAGTTTATGGCTGTAACACCCAATAGCCACACCTAGTCGCAAGTGTGCGGGGAGGGAGTAGGGGAACCTAGGCCCACCCTATTCCACCAGGTTCCAACCCAGGGCCCTCTAAAGCTGGGAAATTCCCAGTTAAGGGTTCAAGCATCAGCTTCTAATACATTCCCTGGATCACTTCCTACCACAAGGCTCATCTCAGGCATCTCCTTGGCTGGCAGCAATTCAGCATCCCAGTCAGCATCTGCAAGCAGATGGTCGTCTGCAGCATAGTCTGGGTCCCACCACTTTTGGAGAGTCACAGACACCCCTGCAGCAGTCTACAGCACACATCCTTCCTCCTCCTCAGCCAGCCCAGACCAATCTGGGTTTCCTCCTTTTATCTGTCCCTTCTACCTGGAGCATGCGCAGCAGAGGTAAGGGGGCATGGTCTCCTGGGCCCAAAGTGATTGGTCAGGCCCCTTTGGCCCAGTGCGGGCTTGGTACACGGTCACCCCATCATAATACCATTAACAGAATATCTTCTCCAGCCTCTGTTTTCCCTCCTCCTCAGGGTTACTATGTTCAGTTGCTTTGCTTCTCTATTCTGAACAAAAAATTGGCTACATCTCTAGTTCCTGCACATGGAACTGGAGAGCAGATCAACCACAAGTTCTCCTCAGCCTCAAACATGGGAGTCTCAGCAGCAAACACATATGAGAGTGCCCAGAGCACTGTCCTTGCAGTTTATCTAGCAAGCAGGGAGTTAACTCCCTGATTACACTTCATATAGGTGTATAGGGGAGACTAATGAAGGAGGGTTGGTGACTGACTGCTCAATCAGGCTTTCAGAAGGAATATAAAAGTCTCCATAGAAACAACTACTGACACTACTCAAAAGCAGGAAGGGTGCTTTTCAGAAGGTAGAGCTCCACCCACAACCAACGGGGCTGGAGCCCAAAATGGTAATGTTAGACCATTTTGTTTTCTTGTTTTCAGACACTGTTCTATCTCCCTCAAACATAAAAACAGAAGGAAAAGACCTTGAGGACGATGAACATTTTTTTTGGCCAGCACATTCACTCTAACAGTTTACACACCACTGATCAGATTTCTATCTAAAGCATCTTTTAGTCTCAGAGGCTAAAATTTTCAGACTAACTAGTGATTTAAGGTGCCCAACTTGAGGTTCCTTAGAAGCTTGATTTTCAGAAAGTGCTGTGCACCTGCCCTCTGGAAGTCAGGCCCCTTTAAGGCTCCTGAACTTAGGCACCCAAAATCACTGAGGATGTCTAAAAAATGCCACAGCCCAGCAGTGGGCCCTCAGCTTCCATGATTCCCTGCTGCCCTTTGGAATCCACCATGAGTTGCTGTGTGGCTCTGTGGGGGCAGGTGGCACTTCTGGCCCTGCGGATCCTCAACCCCACAATGAGACCTATCACTTCCAGAGGCTATAGGCTATGTCTCCACAGGTACTCTCCTTTCTTCAGGCAGAGGGTTCTCTGTGATGTTCCTGCAGGAGATTCAAACTGATCCGTCTGCCAGAGTCAGCTGGTGGCTGAAGTGGGGGGAACGGGGTGTACTTCTGCCGTTTACCATGCACTCAGGCACAAACAAGGTGAAGCCACGCTGTTCTTCTCAAACCTACAGCCCGAGGTGCTGCAGGTTGCCAAGGTCACACTGGGTTGCCTGCTGTACCTCCGGGTCTGTGTGGAGGGGCTGATTCTCAACCTGTTTTACATCTTTTCCCCTATACTGGGCCTGGAGTGAGTGCAGGGGTATCGGCAGGTGTCCACCTTCCTCGGCACTCTGGATCTTCCCAAGTGCTGGGTCCTGGGTGGGAACTTTAATATCACTGTGGACACGTGGGACTGCCTTGGGATAGAGGAATGCCAGGCTGCCTTGGATGTCTTCAGGGAGACTGTCGACCACCATTTCCTGGTAGATATCCACCACCAGGGTGACTCTGCCACTTATGTCCAGGGGGAGGATACTTGGTCGTGCCACTCTCAGTTGAACCGCATTCACATTTCTTGATTTTGCATCTTGCAGGTCCACTCCTCCAGCAACAGGCCGGCCTCATTCTCAGGCCATCTGGTGGCTGTGACAGCCTTATTGACACCTGAGAGGTTGGGGCTAGCCTACCAGCATTTCAACAACAGTCTGTTGGAGAATGTGGGCTTTGTGGTGTTCTTCCAGGAGTTCTGGCTGGCCTGGTGGAGGTGTAAGGATAAGGCCTTTTCCTGTACCCATATTGTAAGGCCTAAGGCCTTTGTCTGCAGCCATATTAGGAGAGCAGCAGCCATTAGCTAAGAAGCAGGAAGTCACATCCTCACATTCCATCTAAATTACAATGAAAGCAATGTAATATTGGGCTGTTAACACGGGGCAATCCTGTCCTAATAGCACTCTCTATCACCAGATAAAGAAACAGATCTTAAGATGGTTAAAGAAAACTTAGTTTGATAGCATTCTGTCTGGCAAGAAATCATTTATCAATAGTTGTGGTCGTGAAATCTTAATTTCTTTATTGTTTTGTCTTTATGGTCCCCACTTCTCTATTGTCTGTATGATCTCTGTCTGGTTCTTTGATTGTTTCTGTCTGTTACATAATTAATTTTGCTAGGTGTAAATTAATTAAAGTGGTGGGGTATGATTGGTTAGAGAATTTTGTTACAATATGTTCGGATTGGTTAGTAAAATTTTAATAAAATGATTGGTTAAGGTATAGCTAAGCAGGACTCAAGTTTTACTACATAAACTGGGGTCCAAGAAGGAGACCAGCAGAAAGAGCAGAAGAATAATAAGAAGGAAAGACCTGGAAGAAGAAGAAGAATCACCTCTAAGACTCAGCCTAAGATCAAAGCTGCTAAGAATCTTCTGCATGACTGACATGCAGCAACCAGAATCCAGACTAGACTGACCTGGCCTGGCCAACAGGGAAAGTCTGTCTGCCTGATCAGGATTGGTGAGCATAGCATTGTATGCTTAGCATGTATATTCTGCTTGGTAATTTTTAATAAACAGCGGATAAGGATATTACTGTGTAAGCTTCTTTCACTGGTAAAAGATCCTGCAAACCCACAAAGAGTATGATACCCTGAGCCCTAGGAATTGGGTAAGGGTGGGTGTCTAAATTAAAAAGAACAGGAGTATTTGTGGCATCTTAGAGACTAACAAATTTATTAGAGCATAAGCTTTCGTGGGCTACAGCCCACTTCATCGGATGCATAGAATGGAACATATAGAAAGAAGATATATATATACATACAGATAAGTTGGAAGTTGCCATACAAAGTGTGAGAGGCTAATTACTTAAGATGAGCTATTATCAGCAGGAGATAGAGATCTTGTAGGTGTTTGTCTCTGTCTGAGGGTTTGGAGGAAATGCAGTTGTATCTTAGAGCTTGGCTGTAGACAATGGATCGTGTGGTGTGGTCTGGATGAAAGCTGGAGGCATATAGGTAAGTATAGTAGTCAGTAGGTTTCCAGTATAGGGTGGTGTTTATGTGACCATCACTTATTAGCACTGTAGTGTCCAGGAAATGGACCGCTTGTGTGGATTGGTCTAGGCTGAGGTTGATGGTGGGATGGAAATTGTTGAAATCATGGTGGAATTCCTCAAGGGCTTCTTTGCCATGGGTCCAGATGACGAAGATGTCATCAATGTAGCGCAAGTAGAGTAGGGGTGTTAGGGGATGAGAGCTAAGGAAGCATTGTTCTAAGTCAGCCATAAAAATGTTGGCATACTGTGGGGCCATGCGGGTACCCATAGCAGTGCCGCTGACTTGAAGGTATATATTGTCCCCAAATGTGAAATAGTTGTGGGTGAGGACAGAGTCACAAAGTTCAGCCACCAGGTTTGCCATGACATTATTGGGGATACCATTCCTGACGGCTTGTAGTCCATCTTTGTGTGGAATGTTGGTGTAGAGGGCTTCTACGTCCATAGTGGCCAGGATGGTGTTTTCTGGAAGATCACTGATGGATTGTAGTTTCCTCAGGAAGTCAATGGTGTCTCGAAGATAGCTGGGAGTGCTGGTAGCGTAGGGCCTGAGGAGAGAGTCCATATAGCCATACAATCCTGCTGTCAGGGTGCCAATGGCTGAGATGATGGGGCGTCCAGGATTCCCAGGTTTATGGATCTTGGGTAGTAGATAGAATACCCCAGGTCGGGGTTCCAGGGGTGTGTCTGCGCAGATTTGTTCTTGTGCTTTTTCAGGAAGTTTCTTGAGCAAATGGTGTAGTTTCTTTTGGTAACCCGCAGTGGGATCAGAGGATAATGGCCTGTAGAATGTGGAGTTAGAGAGCTGCCTAGCAGCCTCTTGTTCATATTCTAACTTATTCATGATGACGACAGGTGCACTTTCATTAGATCCTGCATCCAGCTCCTTTGGGAGATGGATTGTGGCTCCCGCTTTTTCTACACTCTGGAGAGAAAGAGAGGTGCCAAAAAACTATCATCTGCCTGCTAGCAGAGGATGGCACCCCTCTCATGGATCCAGTGGACATGCAGGGAAGGACCAAAGCACCCTTCCAGCTTTTTCTCTCTAGATCTAAGCAACTCTGATGTTTGTGGGTTCCTGTGGGACAAACTGTCTGGTCAGTGTGGGCAACCGGGCCCTGTTAGAGTAACTGCTCACTCTGGCTGAAGTCTCAAAAGCTCTCTGTCTGATGCCCACTGTGACAGAGTATACCTGCCCTTCACTGGGCTGGAGCAGGTTAACTCCACGCTATGGGCTGAGGAAGCCATGCTCCCTCACCTCTGCTGGGCATCCTCCAACTGGAACCACAGTATCAGAGGGAGCAACTGTGTCTGGGCTGAGTGAGGAAGAGAGCAGATGGGTACTCGCAGGCTCCTGCCAGGAAGCTGCTGAAGCCCCAGGCTGCAGAGGCCGACTGCGCTAAGCCCCTGCAGTCACTCAGGCAACTGCTGAGGATGTCAGAGAAGTTTGCTGACCGCTGGGACACTACTGATGTGGGAAGTGAGGGTAGGAAGCGTCTCAGAGAATGGAGCGGTTGTAGAGAGAGACTGAGCCTGAACCCAAGAGAATCAGTTCCTTGGGACTCTGGGTCGGAACCCAGTAGAGTAGGGTGGTCCTGGGTCCTCCTACCATGCACTGTAAGCCCCACTGGATGTGGTCACCACCTGAAGGAGTGGGCTTTACTGCCTTGAACCCAGGGGCAGCTGCTTGGACTCTGGCTGTTGGGCAATGCTGCCTTGAACCCTGGGCCAGCTGACTAACTGGCCACTGGGCTTTACTAGAGAGCTGGGCTTTACTGGAGAGCTGGATCAAGCTAGAGGCCAGGATGTCTGACCAGCTGCAGAGGTGGACAGGGTTGCTTCAGTGCTTTTCCCTTCAGGGGAGGACACTTGTGTTCAACCAGTTGGTCCTGTCCATGCTCTAGCACCAGTTCAACACCCTGAGCCCACCCCTGGGAATCCCGGCCAGCCTGCAGAAGGAGATCCTGGAGCTTTTCTGAATGGGGCTGCACAAGGTCTCTGCAGGTGTCCTAAGCCTTCCCCTTGGGGTTCGGGGGGCAGACTGATCCTGGTCTGCATCCACAGCCGGGTCTACGCCTTCCACCTTCAGGCCCTACAGAGACTACTTTACACTTCAGGTAGTCCAGCATGGGGCATGATCACATAATTATGATACAGTTTGTACAAAGTATACCTTGTGAGGTATCATTTTAAAAGTTTTCATCTGTTGAACATTAATATCCTGTTGAATTGTATGTGAAGTTATGAATCATTGCTATGTTTTACTGAAATATGTTATGGGGTTGGTAATGCTCACAAGCCAGCCTTTCATTTACAATAAAGGAGGGCCAGAGAGCGCTGATGGCCCATCAAGGAAAAAATCCACTATCCCAGAGACTCCTTATAGAAGGCACAAACAAAATGGAAACTGTTTGACCAATGGAGACTATCTGACCCCCCATGTCACATCAAGGATCTTTCTAGCAGCTGGAAGAAAGTATAAAAGAGGGAGAATGACATCACTGGGCCTCTCCATCTCCCCATCTCAACATCTAGAAGCATGTCTGGAAGACCAAGACTTTGAACTGTGGAAGTTTGGTACCAGGCTGGGAGGTAGTCCCAGCCTGTGTAGTGAGAGATGGTACAAGCAGGTTACAGCTCATCAGGGGTGAGACACTGCTTGATTCAAATCCTGCTTAGTGTGGTTAGATGTTTGGCTGCATGTGTGTTCCCTCTGTGCGCCGCCCCAACCCTGCGCAGACAGCTGGGACAGCAGACCTCGAATAAACTGCCCAATGACCACAAGATCCATTAAGGGACGAACGCAGGGGTGGCAGGTTTGTATAATTTTTGGTGGTGCCCAGAATGGGTCCAACTCCCGCACGTGGCGGCGCGCCCCCCCCCCCCCCAATACACACCTGCCTAAGGCTCTGGGAGAGAGTTTGGGTGCGGAAGTGGTGCAGGCTCTGGGAGGGAGTTTTGGTGCTGGATGTGGGCTCTGGGCTGGACCAGAGGGTTAGGGTGCCGGGGGGGGGGGGCCCTGGGAGGAAGTTTGGGTGCAGGAGGGGTGAGGGGTCAGGCTCTGCGAGGGAGTTTGGGTGCGGGATGCAGGCTCTGGGCTGGGGCAGGGGGCTGGGATGCAGGATGAGGGGGATGGGCCCTGGGAGGGAATTTGGGTCCGGGTTCTGGGCTGGGGCAGGGGTGTGGGAAGGGGTGAGGGTTGCGGGGCTTACCTCGGGTGGCTCTCCAAAGCGACCCGCACACCCCTCTGGCAGTGGCTCTTCGGGGTGGGGGTCTCCATGCACTGCTGCCCACAAGCCCCACCTCTGCAGCTCCCATTGGCCACAGTTCCAATGGCAGAGTTGGTGCTCGGGGTGGGGGCAGCACGCGGAGACACCCCCCCACCTCAGGGGCCACAGGGATGTGCTATCCGCTTCCGGGAGTAGCTCACGCACTGAGTGAGGGCAGGCAGGAAGCCACTTTAGCCCCCCTGTGCTGCCGGTGGTGGCAGTGGGGCCCCTGGACCCCTTTAAATCACCCAGGGGCAGCAGGTGGGGCCGGAGACTCTCTGGGGAAGGTGCGTGGGGGAAGCAGGCAGGGCCAGAAGAGAGACCCAGCCCCAAGCATTGGTGCAGCTGGGCTCCCGTGCTCTAAATATACCTGGAGTATGGGCATCATGGGCCCATACAACTTGCCACACCTGGACAAAAGCACCCAGCCAGGTTTACTGTTGACAAAGCATGGGACTAGTATTCTGCAGACTCTACCGGAGCACTAATACATATATGCCTGCAACAATGGACCAGCTCAGTGAACAGTGGGACTTTCTGTTCCTCCCTAGGCTAGACAAAAATACTCCCTCTGAGATATATCTTTATACCGTGATACAAACAAGTTAGTACTGCCCCTCTGACATAGTTACTGCCCTCTGACATGGCTAGTTATCACCCATCACCTCATACATGTTGGTTCGATCAAAACATCTTTATTACGTTATCCTGACCTTATCTTTTAGGAGGGGTCAGTGTGTTCCTGTTAACCTTGGGGAATGTTTTTGTACCATCCTTGATATTGGGACGTTCTGGTACCACTTGATATCGGGATGTGTTTGTGTGAGTACTTTCTAACTAGCACTTCTTAGGAATGTGTATTTCTGCAATATCAGCCCTGGTCTTGCTAAATTCTGTGAGCAGGTCCTGTCTCATACCAGGCCTCTGATATAAGGGCTTATGTTTCAGGCTCTCTTCCTACTACACTTAGTTCGTAAAATTTTAGACTGTGAATTTATTTTTATTTCTTAAGTAGCCAACTTTGATCTGTATGGCTACTACTTATAATCACTTAAAATCTATTTTTCTGTAGTTAATAAATCTGTTTTTATATTTCACCTAAAACAGTGTGAGGTTTTTTGGTTGAAGTGTTAAGGGAATCTCATCTCAGGTTACAAAGGCTGGTGCATGTCTACTTTCCTATGAAGTAGTGAACTAGGTAATGAGCTTACACTGGCTAGGCTTTTGACGAATGCCAGACAGTACAGTTCTGGGATGCAAGACTGGGAAGTTGGGGGAAATTGGCTGGAGCCTCTCTATTGATGTGGCTAGGAGATCATTCATGTAACTCAGTTGGGTGTGTCTGCCTGTGGATGGCTGTGTAAGTAGCAGAAGCTTGTGGATGGCAGTGCCTGTCAGACGCTTGTAGCTTGACATCAGTTTCACAGTGTGAGAGGCAGCCCAAGTTGGTAGGTTTGGAAGGCTCAGTGGTCTCAGTCCAGGTTGCATCACAAGGACCCCATCACAGTGAGTAAGGATTGAATACCTTGTAACCAGCCACACCAACGCTTGGTATCAGAAGCCCAAATTCATCTCTTTTGATTGATGGGAAAATTACTTGTATATTTCTTCGGTTTCTGTGCCTTCATCTCTCATTCTTTTCCCTTGCAACACTGGACTGGTGCTTGTGGTGAGGAAGGGGCAGGAACACATTTTATAACTTTAGTGGACCTGAAGGAAACCCAGACCTGACTTAATGGATCTCAGGAAAGCCTTATAAGGTGACTGCCATCTCTCCTAGCTCTGTGGCAGTGCTCCTAGTCTATACCTGACCTGCTCTTTCTTCTGAGGGGAAGTTGTAGATCAGGAGTTAATGTAATGAGCATCGTTAACTCTTAACAATTTGTTGTGTACGTTAAGAGCAAGTACTGGAGGAGGATGTCATGTAAAGCTGCTGCTCCCTAGCACCTCTTCCTTTCTGACCATCTGTTTCTTCCCTTTCATGCATATTTTAACACTCATTGTTTCCACAGAGATGTGGGTGGTGTCTGGATAGCTGTGAGGCATAGCATGCTGTGTGTGTGTTCTAGTATTTATGTATTCTAAGCCTGAAGAATAGTAATTTTTGCTTCCTGAAAATCTGTGAGGAGAATTCTGCCAATATCTCCTGAGGCAGAGAATTCAAGTGTTTATATATTTGGGGATAAAAATGCTTACATATATCTAATCTACGCTTTAGGGGTTTTAATCTTCAGTAGGGATGCATGGTTTTTTTGTTGCTGCTTAGTTCACACACCTCCATCTCCCAACTCCTTGGGAACCCTCTTACCATATTATATTTGAACACCCTCCAAAGCTCCTTTCCCCAAGTATCCTGCCTTTTCTGCAGATTGGTTAGATTTAAACTTTGCTGCCTCAAAGTAATGCCTCCACTAGCATATATAATTTGTTGAGAAAGGGAAGCTACTTTAAATACATATTGACAATTGTTATTGTACATACACTTAAAGTGTATGTGTGTGGCATATCTAAAAATGGGTCACAGAAAGAGATTTTTTTTTTTCAGGAGATGGTTTTTACTTAAAATGGACGTTATGTGGTACTATTTCTCTTGTCTCGTCTCAGAGCTGAACATTTTACTTATCCTGTGTCTGATCTGGAAACTACATCCAACTTAGACAAGGCTGAGCCTCAGTCTTTTTCAACACTGAAGAAATGGTGCAGCAGCAGCTAAAACTAACATACATTTTGGTATGGCTAGACAAGTCTACAGTGGGTGTGGGTGCATTGTGCCACATTAGATACAAAATGTAGATTTCATGTGGTTTATATTATGGTAGTGCCTAGGAAATACATTCAAGCACCAGGACCTCACTATTCTAGGGACCGTACTGACAAGTAACAAAGAAGACCGGCTAAGCTTTTTGGGACAGAGTCTAGGATTAACAGGAAAATAGAAGTCTCAGCAGTATTTAGAGCTAGTTGCATAAAACATGATTGACTTTTAATTTAAGAAGGTATACCTCATTTAAACATGTGCTATGAGATATTTCTGTCTTCTGGACAAGCAAATATCTTCCTTGTAACACTTTATGTTGTACAATGGATGTCACTTTGGAAGATCCAATATTGGACGGAGATGGAATCCAATTTCCTGAGTTAATAAGAATAGGGTCATGGCTTTATCTAGGGTTATACAGATAGCTCGAGCAATTTTCTCTTTTTATTAAAAATCTAAGAAGGCCAACTAAATCTTGACTCCCTTTATCTTAGCAGTAAAATAACTTTCAGTATCATGTAAATGACACTGAAATCAAACAACTTACAAATGTTTTCAAAGGCTAATGACAATGCAAAACCTTTAATATGTAAAGTTTCAGAGTAACAGCCGTGTTAGTCTGTATTCGCAAAAAGAAAAGGAGTACTTGTGGCACCTTAGAGACTAACTTATGCTCAAATAAATTGGTTAGTCTCTAAGGTGCCACAAGTACTCCTTTTCTTTTTAATATGTAAAGTAGAGATTATAGAACATCAGGAAATCCTGGAAAATGAACAGCCATAGGGGGTGAGCAAGTGATGTTTTTTTGGTTTGAATATCATTTCTATGATAGTTTCAGTAGCTCATAAGGCAATGTGATGAGGTGAGTCAAACCAACCATGAAGCTGGTCTACTCTGCCACCAAAATAGGGAGTGTATAGGACATTTCCTCAAATTGTTGATTTGCAAATCAACAACATATGTTCTAGGTAGACGAGTGCTTCTCAACCTATTTACCACTGTGGGCTGCATATGCGACCTGCATCCAATGCTACCTATATTGCCCGGAGGATGTCACAAGGGCCCCAGCTCTGTGCTGATTGAGAACCATTGACAAAGAGGAAGGAATCCCTGAAATGACAGGTGGGGGGCTTATCACTTCAAGGCAGTGCTGCTGTAAGGACAGAGTGTGGAGCGTTTCTCCCTTCAAGACATTAAACCAGCTCCACCTGGCCCTTGGTTTTTCCAGGGTTTTTTTTTTTTTTTTGAAGCAGGATAAAACATATGAATCCCAGACCCACTTGCCTTCAGTACAGAACTGGCTTTGGGGCTGGCTCTCTGGCTCACACCTCACCAGCACTTCTGGGTTTTTGGTTGACTGCCAGAATTCTTCTCTTCCCCCACCTCCTCAAAAAGTTGCTAGCTGCAGCTAAACGGCATGTCAACGATCAGAAACCATCAATTCCCGCAGCAGCTTCCGGAGCTCCAGCTGTTCACTGGCCCCTATATGTAAAATGAGGAGGCAGAGAGTCTCCTAAGTGGTTGAGGGGGCAGCAAAGCTTGACCTCCAACAACCTCCCTGCTTCCTGGGCAGCCAGGTTTGCAGCTGGGGGGAGATGGGCCTGGCTGGCTGAGGAGGAGGAGGAGAACTGGCACGCGGCGCTGAAGGGGAGCTCCCGCCCTGCCCGGAGAAGTTCAAGGCGGGGGGAACCTGCGGTGTGGGAGACCGGCGCGGTGCAAGGCCGGGGGCAGCTGATTGGGGGCAGCTAGGGCGCAGAAGAGCCGGGATGGCAGGCGTGCAGCACGCAGAGGGGACGGCCGGAGTGTCCTGTTCTCAAATCCTGTCAGCGCCAGGAGCAGGAGCGCGGGGGCGGGAGCGGTGACTGGGATTGTTGTTTCCCAGGGGCCAGCGTAGGCAAACGTGCGGAGGCTCCGGCCGCCGCGGCGCGCCGGGGCTGGAGGCAGCTATCGCCGGGGGCGCGGGAGAGCCCGCCAGGCCGCGGGGACGTGCCCCTCACCGGGGGCTGCGTCCCGGGGCGAGGGCAGGTGTTTGCGCTCCGGCTCCGGCCCGGCCCCGCTGGGGGGCGATGTGCGCAGCCCGCGTGGCTCCTGCCCGGCCCCCGACTCAGGCGGGCGGGCCAGGGGGGCGGGGCTCGGGGCGGGGGCGGGCTCCGGGGCCGCAGCGGTGTCGGCGGGAGACGAGCGCGCTGCGGGCGGGGAGAGGCGCCGCCGCGGGGCCGGTCCGGCTGCGGCTCCCGCCATGGCCACGTCCCCGTGCAGCAGCAGCGGCGTCTCTTCCTCCTCCTCGTCCGCGGGGCTGGGCGCGGAGGCGGCGCTGGAGATCCGCACGCGCTCGGTGGAGCAGACGCTGGTCCCGCTGGTGTCGCAGGTAGAAATCCCGGCTCCGCGCGGGCCGGCCCGGGGGTCGCGGCAGCCGCGTGTGACGGGGCCGGGCGGGTTCCCCCGCGGCCCGGAGAAGTTTGTGCGAGCGGCCCCGCGGCTCGTGTGCCCGGGCGGGAGGGGACTGCGGTGCCCCCGGCTCGGGCTGCAGGGAAGCGGGGCCGGCCCGCCCGGGCAGCATCCCCGCGCTGCTTTGCCGCCGCGCCCTGGGCAGGGGGCGCAGGCTGCGGCCGGGCCGCCTCTCCCCGGCCTCCGGGGTCCGTAACTTCCCCGCTCGCCCTTGGCACGATCCTGCGGAGCCCGCGGGGCGGGCGCCCGGGCCCCCCAGCTCCCTCTCTGCGTGCCCGGGCCGGGCGCCACCTGCTCCCCGCCACAAAGGGGGGCGGCCGGGCGAGGGGTTTCCAGTGCTCCCGTGGCGCTACGAATCTGAGCCTGTGCCCAGCGTGCGTGCGGGGTGGCGGGTTACATAAGGGCTGCGCGGAGCCGCAGCGCTGCACACAGAGAGGTTCAATCCTGGCAGGCTGGAACCGCGAAGTTGTCAACGTAAAGTACAAAGTCAGGGTGCGCGGGGAGCTCCCTTGGCAACGTTCATTTGCGCTGCATTGGCAACGTGCACAACCTCCGAGAGTGTGGAAAGATGTAACTTCATGCAGCTGCGTATACAGCGGAGCAATTAGAGTGGCTTCGGGAACAGGACCGTTTCAACTAGCTGGTGTTTTTGTGTTCAAGCGCCCAACTGTGGGAGCTGAACATGCTGAACAAACATGCTGTTTGTAATGCTGCCGAGAGTTGGATTAACTTCAGTGGAATTATTCACGGTGGTAAGCACCGGGCTCAGTAGTAAGTGCTTGCGTGCTGTGACCTTTAATGTTGCCTGAATGTGTGTTCTCATCACATCCAAGATAGTACTTAGCAACTACGTTTTTAAAAGGTACAGGAAGTCAATATGCACATTGTGTACAGTGTTATCTGTGCGTTGAAAATAACTTTTGGCTTTGTAGTCTTCTGGGTTGGTGGATATGAAGTGAATTTGAGGGGCTTTTTATGCACTGGTTATATAGGTCCACTGTATGTGAAAATAACTTTCAAGAAAATCAGTAACTTTGATGACTTAGAAAATTTAGAATAGATTTATTGTGTACAACAACATTATTTTGAAAAGTTGCATGGAATAGTGGACATGAGTGAGAACTGGCAATGCTGTAGTTCGGTCTTCGTACTAAACTTTACTGCTGTATCCAATGTACGGTAAGTACCTTGTTAAGTTAATCAGCAAGCTGAGATCGCAGCAGCTGCTACCAGGAAGTTTCCTGAGTCCTGTTGTGTGTATCCCACCTTGCTCTATGGAGAAAGGGTAAGCGGCGTGCAAGAGCACGGGGGAGGGGAGACACCCTGACATTAGCCTCCCTCCCTTCCCCCAGCAAGCAGGAGGCTCCTGGGAGCTGCTCCAAGGCAGAGGGCAGGAGCAGCACATGGCAGTGGGGGGAGGGACAGCTGAACTGCCTGGCAATTGACAGCCTGCTGGACCGCTGGCGCACAGGGAACTTGGGGGAGCTGATGGGGGGGCTGCCGATCCACCCTGGTTCCAAGCCCCCACCAGCTGGCTCCAACGGCCTGCTCATCCTGCAAGCAGTGGACAAAGCAGGCGGCTGCCAAGACATCATCAGGGAGCATTGCACAACTTTAAATGAGCATGTTCCCTAATTGAGCAGCAATGTAACAAGGAAACAGTGTTAACCAGGACGACTTTAAGTGGGGAGTTACTGTACTTAAAAGTGGTGTCAGTGTACTGAAAGGGGAAATGCGCATCTCTCTCTCCCACACACAGGGTGTGTCTTGCTGTCTGCCATGCTGTCTCCCCTCCCTCCATTCCTGCTGCCTTGTAGAGTGTGAGGCTAGATTAACAATGAGTTAACCCTTGAGGGCTCAGCCAATTGCTAGTTCATCATTTAGCAGTAAGGCATTCCCTGGGAAATATCCCACCACCTCAACCAACTTCACATCATCATCGCTGTGTACAGTATTAAATTGTTTATTTAAAACTTATACTGTGTGTGTGTGTGTGTGTAGTCTTTTGCCTGGCAAAAAAAAAAATTTCCCTGGAACCTAACCCCTCCCTCATTTACATTAATTCTTATGGGGAAATTGGATTCGCTTAACATCATTTCGCTTAAAGTTGCATTTTTCAGGAACATAACTACAACATTAAGTAAGGAGTTACTATACTCGCTTTTAAAATGGAACTTTTTAGCCAGAAGAACATTTGCTTAGCTCTGGTTTGGAAGCAGTAGTATTTTGAGTAAATATCTAATGCTTGAAAGGAAAAATGTCATTGATTGCAAGTTATAACTTTCTAATCAGGTAATGCTAGCTGTAATGAATATTCAGTATTTGATTTAAAGTTATTTTTAGGAAAGATCTGGGGGTAGGGAGAGAAGACACCCCTTGAAACAGCTTGCTTACTAAACAACTTACTAAAATGGGTGGGCAAACTTAGAATCATAGAATATCAGGGTTGGACGGGACCTCAGGAGGTCATCTAGTCCAACCCCCTGCTCAGAGCAGGACCAGTCCCCAATTTTTGCCCCAGATCTGTAAATGGCCCCCTCACAGATTGAACTCAGAACCCTGGGTTTAGCAGGCCATTGCTCAAACCACTGAGCTATCTTTTGGCTCGAGGGCCACATCTAGGTGGGGAAATTGCATGCAGGGCCATGAATGTAGGGCTGGGGCAGGGAGTTGGAGTGCAGGGTGTGGGAGGGGTGTGTGTGCAGGAAGGGGCTCCGGGCAAGGGGTTGGGGCAGAGGAGGGGTGCGGGGTGTACAGGGGGGCTCATGGCAGGGGGTTGGGGTGCAGGAGGGGTGTGAGGTGCGGCAGAGGGTTGGGGTGTGGGAACGGCTCAGGGTGCGGGCTCTGGCCTGGCGCCGCATACCTGGAGTGGCTCCGGGGAGGCAGTGGTGTGCACTGGGGCTAGGGCAGGCTCCCTGCCTGCCTGCCCTGGCCCTGCGCCGCTCCCAGAAGCGGCCAGCACCACGTCCCTTCAGCCCCTGGGGAATGGGGGGCAGAGGGCTCTGTGCACTGCCCTTGCCTGTGGGTACCTCCCCCAAAGCTCCCATTGGCCGCGGTTCCCCATTCCTCCCCAGGGGCCACAGAGATGTGGTGCCGGCCGCTTCCAGGAGTGGTGCGGGGCCCGTGGCACCACGGGGGTGGTAATCCCGCAGGCCAGATTCAAAGCCCTGACGGGCCGGATCCAGCCCGCGGGCCGGATCCAGCCCGCGGGCCGTAGTTTGCCCACCCCTGTACTAAAACCATGAGGCTTGGCACCTGTTAATTCCCAGTATGGATGCGCTACACTAGCATAAAGTGGTGTTTACACATGTTTAGCTTAATATGGTAACACATTGAAGTAAACTGGTGTAAGCCCCCTTTTGCATTCCTGCAGCCAGTTTACATGAGGGTTGCACTGGTGTACCTACAGAGAAATATTTGCATCAGTGCAAAGGTCCTGTCTGTGTTAACTGTGACCTGTTAGTTTAGTCTAATATCCTTAAATACCAAAGTGGGATAGAAAGTAAAGTTCAGTGGAGTTTCTACTCCTGTGCGCTTTTACGGAAGTGCTTTTACGGAAGTGTAGGGTATGTTGACTATGGGGGGGGGGGCAGGGTAGCTAATAAAATCACCAATTTGCCTTACAAATTTTATTCTGCATTAAAAATTGACTTTTAAATTTGGAGTTGATGTGTATGAGTACATGCAGAAATTCTTTTTCTTCTCGATTACACTTTAAATCAGAAGAATTTGGCTTACTCTCAGAGCACTAAATACCATGAAGGCACCACTATCAAGGCAAATAGAAATTTTTCCTTGGCAAATGTGAGTGGCATTAACTTCTGTATAAATAACTATAAAGCACAAATGTAATGCTAAACTACACTTGGAAACTTTCGTAGCCAGATTTTCAGAAGTGTTCAGCGCATCCTCCCTGCTTTACTCCCCCCAAAAATCATTCAATGTGAGTTGCTGAGTGGTGGGCACTCGTGGAAATCTAGCCATTAATATTTGCCTGATGTAAAGTCTTTTAACTCTAAATTAGGATGTTGCCATGAATGAGAATTCCATTCAGGTTCAGTCTCAGATTTGCTTATTAAACTTGCCTAGTAGAATTAAAAATCAATGTGAAAGAGGGCACTGTTTCTTTTAATATATGTAGACTGTGTCAAGCACAGGTCTCACCAATTTACCATGTGTAAGTTTTCCATGTCAACTATTAGGTATTTACACAAGGATTGTGACTATGCTAGCATAGAACATTTAATATTAACAGTAAACGTATGATTTGTTTTATACTTCTCTCATTTGTACATTAAATATGCAGTAGCAGCATCAACACTTAAAAGTTTGTTTTTCAGCAGAAGTTTTTCTATATACAGAATATACTTGTAGAAACAAAGTGCATTTTCTTACTAAAGTGTTCACTTTGTGGTACCCAGTTGGCATACAATGTTAGCCATTAATTTTTTTGTCATATTTCAGTCTCTGTAAGGAAAAGAAAATCTTTTTTGGTAGCATTATTTTTTGGTTAATTCTGCAAGATTCATATAATATAGGAGTTTTGTCACTACTTTGTCAGTTTTTTAAAAATACTTTGGTCAGGTCAAATTATAGTTTTAAAAAAAAATCCTTATGAGCTCCACAAGCATCCTGTAAGCACAATTTTTCAGAATTGCTTTATGTATTATTGCAGCAGAGAGAAACAAAAAGGAAACAGCGGCAAAGAGTCCTGTGGCACCTTTAGACTAACAGATGTATTGGAGCATAAGCTTTCGTTGGTGAATACCCACTTCTTCAGATGCATGTAGTAGAAATTTCCAGGAAACAGACTGTTGTCTGATCAGTTTAACTTTCAGATTTTCCTTCAATAAAGGAAACACATGTTATACTGGTTTACTAACTCAGTTTTTAAACCAGTGCAAAAGGCTGTGTAGACAATCTCTTGTTTTGTCTTAAACCTGTTCCTAATTGACTTGCCCTATAAAATCTGGCTAAAATTAATTTCGTATTTTAAGAGTCCACATGACCTTTTGTACCTCTTTGCCTAAAGTGATTTTTAGTCATACTTTTATGTAATTGGTGGAATTTTGCATGAAAAGAACCCTAAGTGTTGAAATGTTGCCAGCAGGGTAGAGGAATTCTTATTTGTTCAAGTTAAACCAGCTGCCATTAGTATTAAAGAATTAATGGAAATATTTCTTAACATCTTAAATAGTAAGTTTTTACAACACTTACACACCTAAACGTCTTGCTTGACTGTGTCCTTTTAAAGTGTAGCAACTGGTTTTATGTTTTACTTTTTTGTTTGTTTACTAATCAAAACCTGACAAAATAAATCTTTAGTTTTCACTGTAAATATTGTTTTAAGTATATTCCTCAGACTTTCCCCTCTGCTATTCAGACCTCCACACCGTAGGGAGTAAATTTAACATAATAGCATGGTGTACATCTTAGAGCAGACAGTTTAGGAGTGATGCTTTTAAACAGGGATTGAAAAATTTACTACCTCAAGGCAAGTAGAAATTTTTCTTGGGCAACTGTTAACTTCTGCAGAAACAGAGCTGCTACTTCAAGTATATGTCAGCATGGATCCCACTGTAGGTGCATGTGCACCTCATGCACAAGATTAGATTTTTTTTCACTAGTAGCTTTTGTTGGAGGCATGTGTTCACCCTGTGCCTTATTTTGATCTCTTGCAAAGGCATAAAACATGGAGCATAGCCGTGATCCTCCCTCAGTTCCCTTTTACCACCCATGGCAGAAAGACAGAATTCAGCTTATGTCCGACCCAGTACTCTCTTCAGAGACCGTAAACTAGGCTTTTACAGCTTATTTGGTGTGAAATCTAGCCTCACTTTTTTCTCATAGAAGACATTTTAAAAAATTGATTGTATGCCCCCTCTGTATAACAGTGGAATGAGGTGCTGCAGTTCTTCCTAACTGCCATATCTCATGGGAGAGTGCAATTCTTCAGGGTTCAAACCCTGCTCATACTGTGATGGACTGATTTCCATCAAGGATACGCACAGATGATGCCTCTTCTGCCTATGAGACAGCCGCATCCCTTATAAGTGCTCTGTGGTGCAAGCCCTTCTGCAGATCCAGGGACATATGGCTCAAGATGCATTTATTTGAGCAATCCTTGTGGGTCATTTTATAACAGTCATCTTTGGATCTGACTAAAGTGAGGCTGGATTAACCAGTGTCGGCCAGCGCTCCCTCCGAGCACTCTTTATGCAGTGGAAAGAAAGTGAGGAAGGCTCTGGCGGAGTCAGCAACGTTAATGCCAACCACTTCACTATTGTCAAAGTCCCTGGTGCATGAGACCTCTGTGCCAATAGCCTTGACATTGACAGTCCCAGCACTTGTAGTCCTAGTGCTGATGACTCCTTCTCCACACTAATTGCACCAGTGCTGCAGGTAGCAAAGCCAGCAACTGCATCTGCTCATAAACAGGACACTGACTTGTGTAGTTAGATCAAGCATATAGAGAGAACTCTGGAGGGGGACATGGTAATCACTCCTCCAAGGGCAAAGCCCGTAAACAGTTGGGCAGAATGAAAGAACCAGCACCATACCAGTGCCTGTAATGGAGCCAAGCAAGAACTTCAGATATGTTGTTGAGGCATCCATACTTCTTCCAGAAATATTCCCAGTGCTGAAGAGGCAGCTGGCATCAGATCTGGTACTGGCCTCATACATTCCTCAGCACTGCCCTTCAGTGAGGAGGCACATTCCTCCTTATTAACATCAGGTAGAAATCCCTCCCCCCTGCCATTGAAGAATGAACAGAGGCTCCCCAATACCCTCCTTAGGATCACAGTGCTGTCCCATCTGGTGTGGGAGTGGCGTTGGGCTGTCCCGTCTCAGCCAGGCCACTACTCATTTGGCTTGCCACCTTGGCCTTACTGGGGACCCTCCTGCCATGTGTGGAGGAGCAGATCACCCTACTGCATGTGTAGAAAAAAAATCTTGCATCCTGGCCAGGCCACTCAAACTGAAGCTGAAAATGAGCCCAAAGGAACAGAAGAAAGTAAAGAGACAGCAGCAACCCTTGTCTCCTCCCAAGAAATCCTCTTCTTTGCCAGAAAAAGCAGTAACACTAGCACCTGCCCTGGTGATAAGTGATTTTAAAGCCTTCCAGGACCTCCTCTGTCAAAATGCAGGGAATCTGGGCATTGAAGGTACATTCATGCAGGAGAAGTTTCATTAGCTCTTAGAATTAACCAGTGTCACCAGATGGATATCAAAGATCCCTTTGTTAATAGAGTGATTCTGGCCAAAGAGTTGCAAACCCTGGAAACCCTTCCTTTCACCTCCTGCGGTGAAGTTATCATGCGGCGAAGTTATCAGGTGCCACACAAGATTTTGAACACTTTTACACCCATCCAAATCCAGAGTCCTTTGTTGCATCTGCTGCACAAAAGACACTGAAGTCTACTAAAGGCACACCTATGGAGAAGGACTCCAAGAAGTTAGATCTATTTGGGCAAAAGGCATGTTCGTCAGCCTCACTGTGGCTTCGGATTGCAAATGGCCAACTACAATTACCTTTTGAGGGAGAGAAAGATCACCATGAAGAAGCAGACAGTCGTGAAAATATTGCTGCAGGTGGCCAGGGCAATCACCTGATACAGCTACAGAGCTGATGGACATAGCCATCACTAAGAGATGAGCCTGCTGGCTCCAGGCATCACGTATACCACACAAAGTACAGGCCACTTTAGAGGACTTGCCTTTTTGGGGACTGGTACTCTTAACTAGAGGAAAGATGAACAAACTAAACCTAGTTACTTAGGGGGATCCCACTCCTTGACCAACGTGGCACTCTCTCAGTGGCAGCAGATTTGATGGGTGTTTTGTGACCCACAAAAGTGTCAGCCAGAGGCTGGGAGCTGCCTTGCCCTGTTCCACAGGGTCTGGGTGACTGTCACAGCCAATTAATAGGCATTAGACATTGTTTCTCAAGCCTGTCCTGCACAGTTCTGTTCACTATGCCCACCCCATAGCCCTTCCCTGTCCCCTTTCAGGACTCTTTTCAACAAGACCCTCTTGCAATGATGCCACTTCTGTCTGTTTCACCTGGGACCCGTAGAAATGTTATCGCTGGGGAATAGGTGAAGAGGCTTCTAACCCTTATCTGAAGAATTAGGGTCTTTTTGTCTTATTTCAGAAGACTGAGCAAATACATGTCCTAATCTCCATTGCTCTATTTCTGCAGGCTCGAGACTGTTTTGTGGCTCTTGACTTACAGGATGTGTACTTCCACCTACTGTACACCTGGCCCACAAGAAGTACCTAAAATTCACAGTGAGGTCCAACAACTCGCAATACAAAGTTCATGGAGGATAGGTCTATCAATGGCTATTATTAGCCAGGATGGGCAGGGATGGTGTCCCTGTCGGGGTTCCCTCCCCACTCTGAACTCTAGGGTACAGATGTGGGGATCTGCATGAAAGACCCCCTAAGCTTATTCTTACCAGCTTAGGTTAAAAACTTCCCCAAGGTACAAACTTTGCCTTGTCCTCAAACAGTATGCTGCCACCACCAAGCATTTTAAACAAAGAACAGGGAAAGAGACCACTTGGAGACTTCTTCCCCCAAAATATCCCCCCAAGCCCTACACCCCCTTTTCTGGGGAAGGCTTGATAAGAATCCTCACCAATTTGTACAGGTGAACACAGACCCAAACCCTTGGATCTTAAGAACAATGAAAAATCAATCAGGTTCTTAAAAGAAGAATTTTAATTAAAGAAAAGATAAAAGAATCACCTCTGTAAAATCAGGATGGAAAATATTTCACAGGGTATTCAGATTCAAAACACAGAGGATCCCCTTCTGGGCAAAACCTTAAAGTTACAGAAAACAGGAATAAACCTCCTTCTTAACACAGAGAAAATTCACATAAAACAAAAGATAAACTAATCCGCCTTGCCTGGTTTACCTATCCTGGTTGCAATATTGGAGACTTGGATTAGGATGCGTTGGAGAAGATGGATTTCTGTCTGGCCTCTCTCAGTCCCACGAGAGAACAAACACGTAAACAAAGAGCACAAACAAAAGCCCCCCCCCCCCCCCCCCAAAGATTTGAAAGTATCTTGTTCCCTTATTGGTCCTTTGGGTCAGGTGCCAGCCAGGTTAGCTGAGCTTCTTAACCCTTTACAGGTAACAGGATGTTGCCTCTGGCCATGAGGGATTTTATAGCATTGTATATAGAAAGGTGGTTACTCTTCCCTTTATATTTATGACAGTCCCTAACCTCTGTTTGCCAGAAGTTGGGAATGGACGATAGGGGGTGGATCACTTGATGATTACCTGTTTGTTTTTTTTCATTTCCCCTCTCGTACCTGGCATTGGCCACTGTCGGAAGACAGGATACTGGGCTAGATGGACCTTTGGTCTGACCCAGTATTTCCATTATTAGGTTCTTATATTCTTTTTCTGGCATGAATGGAGCCAGTAGAACAAAGCAGGGTGGATTAAAATAATTTTTTTTAAAAAATAACTTTTTGAATTTAATTTTTAGGTCTTACACATCTATTTGAAATAGACAACCTGCATTAAGGACTAGATTTACTGTATTCTCTTACAATTATTTTAAATACAAATATTAAGCAGTACATGTTTGCTGCTGAAGTTTGAATCTTGAACTATTGAACTGGTGGAAGTTACTAGCTAACCACCTGAAGCCAGAGTGTGTTGAAGTGCTAAACCAGTTTTTGACTGAAGTAGTCTCTTCTGCAGATGCAGAGAGAATATTTTCTTCTTTTCAGTTTATTCAACTAGTTCAGTTTAATGACTAATTCATTCAAGGTTAAGAAACCAGTTAAGAGTTAGACCAGCAGGAAAGCTTGTTTTCCTTTTCCAATGTATGAATAAAAACAAGGTATGAGAGAATGAGACCCACTAGTTCTAAAATCTTCAAGGACATGCTAACTAAAAACAATCATTCGTTTTAGTTCATTAGCTACAGCTAATAGTTCCTTTTGTATAATCAATTTTAAATAGATGTGTGTTGTTCTTGCGTATTCAGGACACAAAGTAGGTTCAACTTAAAATAAACACTGCTTTTTTTTATTTATGAAACTTTAACTTCAGTGCCCATCTATAGAGCTTGACACAAATCATAAATACAAATGTGTTCATTTTCTAATATTAAAAAATAAAAATTAGTAGTCTAAAGACATAGTAAGTGTTTAGTTGCTTAAATAAATGCATAATGATACACTGTATTCTTCTGGTTATGAAAAAAAAGTTCCAAATTTAGTGTAAAGGCTATATTTAGTTGCAAATCAACATATCTTAATGGTTACTGTACAATAAGTATCAACCTTTCTTTAGGAAGATAACTGAAAAGTAAAAATGCAAAACAAGAAGAAAAGCAGTTTATTTAAATCAAGGTTTCCTGCTTGCTGATTTATATAATGATTAAATTGATGTGTGATGGGACACTTGCCCCGCACTGGACTCTAAGGGGTTAATAGAGCCCTAGGGAGGCTGTGCAGAGGCAGCTAATCAGGGCCCGGCAGGTCCATTTAAGAAGAGCTGCAAGGCAGAGCAGCTTCAGTAGCTGCCTGGCGCTCGAGGAGGGGAGGTCAGGCTCCTAGTAGGAGGAAGGATTGCTAGCACCGTGGACAGAGCAGTGCTGCTAGCAGCAACTGCGGGGCGCTAAAGACTGCTCCTGGGTGGCTGCAGGGATTCGCAGGCTGAGAGTCTGAGGCAAGGGCGAATAGGTTGCTGGGGAGCTGCGAGGAAGTGGCCTAGGGAAATGAACTGAAGAGTTGGAGAGGACGTAGCAAGTGGTGGCCATCTATAGGGTCCCTGGGCCAGGACCCAGAGTAGTGGGTGTGCTCTGTTCCTTCCCCCGTCCCGCCACTGATGAAGTGGCCTGACAATTGGCTGCAGTTGCTACTGAGGGAAATGATTGGACAGTGGACTGCAGTTCCCCTGGAAGGGGGGAGAACAGTGTGACACAGCCGGAAGGTCCTGGGGGTGACATGGGTCATGGAGCAGAAGTGACGACAGCAAGATAGCACCAGAAGAGAGTGCACTGCTAGCAGAGCTAATTCCTGGGATAGCCAGCAGGAGGCACTGCAGTGGTAAGTTGCACCCTGTCACATGATGATTTACATTAATCTACTCTGGCAAACAGAAACATCTTTAGTGTGCCACTGTTAGATCTCTTGTGTAGCTGCTCCACGCTGATGGAAGAGAGCTCTCCTGTCAACATAATAATAAATAATAAAACCACCTTCACGAGCAGCAGTAGCTATGTCGGCAGAGAAGAGCTCTCCTGCTGACATAGCGCTGTGCAGACTACCGCTTATGCCAGCCAAACTTATGTTGCTTGGGGGGTGTTTTTTTTTCACCCTCTGAGTGACATAAGTTTTGCTGACATAAGTGTTGGTGTAGACATGGCCTAAGATGGAGTCTTTCAATTAATCAGCCTTTGGGTCAGGCCCATACTGAAGTTAGTTGGTGGGCTTGAGGTTGCCCATTATATAGAGCAGTGATTCTTGACCCGTGGGCTGCATGCGGCCCAAATAGCACACAGCTGCGGCCCAGCTGTGTGCTAAAAACAATTCAAAATTTGCTCTCTGGTCTGGCTTGGGTTGGGGGCTGGCTGAGGGGGAGACAGCATCAGGCAGCCCAGCTGGAGCACTCCTACCAGCAGCAGGCCAGTGAGCGCCACAGGGCAGCAGGGTGTGGGAGAGAGAGTCTCTGGGGAGGTTTGTGGGGGAGGGGGATCTGGGCAGAACAGGCACATGAACTAAGGATTTGCAGGGGTGCTGCAGCACCTCCAGTTTTTATGTGGAGCTCCACTCCTGGCCCCGTGCCTGGGGTCATGGCTGACGCCCCTGCGCCCAGGACTCTGCTCCTGGCCTTGTAGCAGGGGTCCTGGCCCCACTCTGTGGGGGGGGGGGCGCGGGGGGGGCTCTGGGCAGGGGGCACTGGGCAGAGGGGTGTGTGTGGAGTTTTAGCAAGTGGTTCTCAACCTGCGGCCCACAATGATAAATAGGTTGAGGACCACGGATACAGAGAATTGGATGTGTCAGTACAAACAGATCACACATTTCATTGTTCAAATTATCAGTGAAGACATTTTGGATGAATCAAGTCAGAATTCATAAGCATCTTTGTGACTCAACAGATTACGGAACAAACAACTTGCCGATGTTTGGTGTACATCTGAAGGTAAAATTTAAGACATTTTGAGTAACATTGCATAAATAGAAATTAAATATGTGTAGCCTGCTGTAGCAACATTTGGAAGAGCAATTTCATAGTTTGAAGAGGAGTACTAGTGGCACATTAGAGACTAACCAATTTATTTGAGCATAAGCTTTCGTGAGCTACAGCTCACTTCATTGGATGCATCCGACGCATCTGTAGCTCACGAAAGCTTATGCTCAAATAAATTGGTTAGTGTCTAAGGTGCCACAAGTACTCCTTTTCTTTTTGTGAATACAGACTAACACGGCTGCTACTCTGAAAGCTCACAGTTTAAGGAATTCCTGAGCGGCTTGAATTTTAACTAATTATGGATTGCTGGTTTTAGAACTGACTCGTATATCAGGGCTGACATCTCAAATGAGAGAGGTTTGCCAGTGATTGTGTTGTGTTGGCCTGTGGACTTAGTTTTGAATATGCTGTTCCTCCTACAGATCAAGGTGTTTATCAAAGCTTGCTAAACAGCTCTTTACTCTGCAGGATTTAGAAAATCTGGATTCCCACACCCTGTCCCTGTAGCTAAAACCTTGTCCACATTCTGGTCATCTTCCATCTTGGTAGCCCTCCCATACCTTCTTTCTCAGCCTTGTTGATAGCTATTTCATTCCCTTCAAGTCTTTTTTCAAAGTGTAACTGCTAAAATCTTCCTCTTGCATTTACCAAAAAGCTTCATTCACTTCTTGAGTACCTTCATTGGCTCTCTTGCCTCCCTAACATGAAATTTAAATTTCTCATTCTTGTGATCAGTGCCATGCTCAGTTCCACCCCGCCTACATCTTGGACCTTGCTTCATATTGTATTTTCTCCAGCCCCATTTGCTCCAATAACAAAGAAAGCCTTGATGACCCTTCTGTATCCTTCCACTGTGCATAAGGTACAGGATGGAGAATTTTACAAAAAATATTATCCCATTACATAAATCAGTGGTGGGGGTCTCATCTGGACTATTTTGTGCATCTCAAAAAATATTGCAGAACTAGAGTAAGTTAAGAGAAGGGTTGACAAGAATAACTAGAGGCATGTAAAAGTTCCTATTAAAAAGTAGGATTGTTTATCTCAGATGAATAAGGGGGCACATGATAAAAGTATTTAAAATAAGAAATGTATAGAGAAGCTCGATTAGCAGCTCTGGTTTTTCCGATTTCATAATGTACGTGGAAAGGGGACATTCAATGAAATTTAAAATGTGGCAAATTTGAAACTGATAAAATTAAATACTTTGTCACAGAACACATTTAGACAGTGGAACTCTTTGCCACAAGACGTCTTTGAGATTGAGAATTTAGCAAGTTTTTTTTTAATTGTTACTTTATATGGATAACTGACTTTGGAAAGCATATTAAACTTCATGCTTTAAGGCTTAAGCTGATTTCTGTTAGAGATCTGGATGAGATCTAATGTGGAAGGCATATTATCCCACGTCCGCCTAATAACATCTAGCTCTAGTATGGTACTTTTCACAAGTACATCTCAAAAGTGCTTTAAACAGGAGGTAAGTCCTGTTTATCGATGGGGGAAGCTAGGGCACAGAGCTGAAGCTGAGACAACAGGCCAGTGCCAGAGCCAGGAAGAGGATACAGATCTCCTGAGTCCCAGTTCAGTACTCTAGCCACAAGACTACACTGTCTTGCAAGGCTTGTTGCACCTTCCTCTTAAGCATCTGGAAATCGCCACATTTGGAGACCAGATACTAGACTAAGTGGACTTGCAGGCCTGATCTTACGTTCCTGTCTTTTTGTAACCTTTCATGTTGCTGCCTTCAAGTGGAACTCATTCTTAGTCCACCAAGCCGCCTCTGTCCTCATTTAAATTGTTTTGAAAGATATTCTTCTGAAAAGCCTGCAATAAGCTATGATGAAAAAGGGGTAGTTTTTTTGAAAGGTGACTATAGTAGGATCACACAGTGTACATAATTGTAAGTAGCTGAGTTAACTTATTTTTCCCCTTTCTTTTACTACCTTCCCCTCTCCGTTGTTGCACTTAATTGTCCTTTCTGACTATAATAAGAGTGTATGTCATTAGTTTTATAAACCCACAAAAAGGCAGGCAGCAGGCTTGTATTTCGCACGTGTATTTGTGATCCACAGTTTAAAAACATGATAGTATCAGTTTTCTTCTTGATGTGCAGTTTTTTTTTTATGCAGTAGAAAATGTTCTCTTTGGTAGCTTTGAGCTATTAATTTAACTAGTCACAGTGAACTAACAAAACCTGTCTGCAGTAAAATGTTTGCTATTTTAGAAGTATAACTTCTCAGATTTAAAATGAGTGAACCAATTAAGAAATGAAGCATGCAGGGCTGAATTGTCATGGCTCTTATTCAGCCACACAGTTGGAATAAGTGCAGCCAAGTAAAGGCTCTGATTAGCCTTTATACTTTTTGCAATCAAGCAGCCTAGGGTTATGGAGGTGTCTTGACTCTGCCATACCTATTTGTTGTCCACAGTAGCTGGCTGGATGCAATTGCGGGAATAAACTGCTCCATGAAAAGCGGTGAAGTGGCTTAATCCACCCAGCCAGGAGGGATTCATTTAAATAACCAATTTTTATCATGATTTATCATGATTTTATCATGAATCAGTAAGCAGGAAACATTGATTTAAATAATCAATTTTAATCTTGTTTTGCATTTGTACTTTCCAGTTTTTTTTCCTAAAGAGAGATTGAATCTCATTGATAGGTATAATTTGGTACTACTTTTGACTCTCTGGGAAGGTACACAATAGCTGTATACATTTATTTAAGCTGTTGTGCAGCTTAACATACATTTATTGAGGTTCTTAACATCTGCTTTTTTATGTTAGAAAATGGTGAATGATTTATTTCTTACTTACTAGATTTTTTTTTACTTGTTTGCATCAAACTGGATGGAAATCAGACTAGCTAAAATGCACAAGCAGCATTGTAGGTTTATTTAACTAATAAACAATCTTCAATGTGCTGGATACTCGTAAGTTTATCAGTCAGTTTGAAATGCAAAACATGTTCTTATTAAACAAGGAAATATTATCTGTAGTGAATTGAACTAAGTGAACTAAGGTCACCATGTCCTTGAAGATTTTAAAACGAGTAGATCTTATGCTCTTGCACCTCATTTTTATTTGTGGATTGGAAGTGGAAAACAAACTTTTCTGCTTTTTCAGCTCCCCATCAGGCTCTTAGCTTTCAGTGAACTAGTCATTGAACTGAACTAGTTGAATAAACTGAAATGAAGAAAATACTGTCTCCTTACCTGAAGAAGAAACTATTGTTGTCAAACGCTGGTATATCACTTCAGTAAACTCTAGTTATAAGTTTTTAACCAGGTCATTGGTTTGACTTTCTTTAAAGCTTCAGCCTCAAACATGAACTGTCTGAATACTTACTTAATTTAAATAGGTTAAGGCCTAAACTTCTATTTAAGTTGTCATAATTTTAAAATGGTTTCTTTTTAAACAGAAAAGTTTAATTTTAAGTGACTTTTAAAAAATAAATTGGTTTTTGTCCAGCACAACAAGGGAGACTAGGGGAAGAATTGTGCCGTGAGAACAAATTGTTACCCATTGTGTTTCTGGGTGGTGCATATATGTGTCACCTGTTATTCAGGCCAGAATGTAACTTACAATGTAGCCCCCAGTGATTGAACAACTATATTAAACATTGAGGGGAAAATGAATAAGGAATTATTTCTGTAAATGAAAACATGTTGAACCCCTTTGAGAGCCCAGGAAAGTGCACTTGGGAATTCCTTCCTGTGGGGTGCCCTCAAGCCCTTTCACCCCCTCCTCTGGGGAAGAGCTGGGGGGGGGGGGGAAATCAACTGTTGCCACCAGCTAATTAAACAACATGTGCACAAACCTCTTAAGACACAAAAATCCAATTCCATTCTTAAAGTAAATTTTATTAATTTAAAAAAAAGAGAGAGAAAATACATCTGGAACTCAGGCTATTGCTAGATTTTAAAAGAGCAATTACAAGAATTAAGCACCAAGAATAGCTTTCTTGAGGTCCAGCTTAAAAGTTACAAGCAAAACAAAAGCACCTGGGGTTAGCACAGAGAAATCCACAAGCCATAACAAAATAAAAGGAATAAACCTAATTGCGTCTTCCTAGACATTTCCTGATCTACTTACTTATCTGGGGTTTTAAATGAGTGGTTTCTAGGTATGATACTGATGATTTTTTTTCATACCTGGCCCAAGCGTCTTACAGCATAGCTGTTGTCCTATCCGCCTCTCCCCGGGAGAACAACAACAGGCAGACAAAAGGGGAGTCTTGTTTCAATTTTAAAAAGTTCTAGCCTTCCCATTGGCTCTTTTGGCCAGGTGCCCACTCCCTTCCTTTTACCTGTGCATAGCAGTGAGACTTTTTTTAACCCTTTGCAGGTAGAGCAGTTACAGAACAGCTACTAACAGGGATTTTATAGCTGCTGGCTGGCTGGGTGTCCATAAAAGGAAGCTCCCCTCCCCCCCCCCCCCCCCCCCCCATTTATTGCAAATACACTGATGATTTATTTTCTTATTCAGTAAGGGCTACATTTTGTCACCCTTACTCATTATTAGGACTGTGGATTTGTCTTGGCATTATTTTTCGGTCATGAAGCAGTCACAGAAGTTTTGTGAATTTTTTTATTTAAAAAAATATGCTGAGATAAGTGGGGAGGAGGGGGTGCCAGAGAAGTGCTGGAGAGTGAGCTTGTCCTGCACTCCACCCTACAGCTGTTACACCTACAGTTTCTGCCCCATATGGGTGGATGTAGCTCCGTGTTCTAGACATTGAAACTTGGTACATGTGGTTGCAGTGCTTCCCAGGTTTGGGCTGGCTACCCCAATGAGGGCTGGATAGCCAGGCCAAACCTGAGCAGTGCTGCAATGCCCAGAGCCAGTTGCTGGGCTCAGCCCCCTAGGACAGACACTGCTGGGGTGAGTTTATTAAAACCATGGATGCAAAGACATCACACAGACAGACAAGTCATGAGCAAACAGGAAAATGACAGTCTCAATGATCTTTCTCACTGACAAACCTACAGCCCTATTCATTGTCTGAGAAATACCTTACTCTCCAAATAGTCCTATTGATTTAATGGGGCTACCTTCAGATTACGGTAGTACTCAGTGTTAATAACGATGGCAGAATCTGGCCTCAAGTCTTTAGCTGTAGATCTGTTCCATCTCTACAAACTATAATGAGAATAAACATCACTTTCTTGATTTGGAATGTAGAATAAACGGTCTAATACGCAGCTAATTAACATTTAACTTTTGTTATTATAAATTCTTTGAGGATTTCAGCAGCTGGTTATAGGGAGCAAATCTTGGTCTGTTTGTTCATGCCAAAGACCAAGCTGTATTTAGTGATCAAAATTATTTTGTGGTCAGTTTCTCTCAAAGGATTATCAGACTTTTCTTTGTACAGCTGTGATAAATGAAGGGGGGGGGGTAGCTCCCTTTTATGGACACCCAGTTAGCTATAAAGTCCCTCTTGGTGGCTGTTCTCTGCTTGCTTTATCTGTAAAGGTTTACCAGGAAAAGGAAAAGGAGTGGGCACCTGACCAAAAGAGCCAATGGGAGGCTAAACTTTTTAAAATGGAATAAAAACTTCCCATTTGTCTGTTCTCTGGAGAAGGAGACAGAGCAGCAATGCTATAAGCAGGAATGCTGTGTAAGGCTTGAACCAGGTATAAAAATTCGTCTTCTGTACCTAGAAGAAATTATTGGACAGGAAATGTTTAAATAGATACAATCAGGTTTATTTCTTTATTTTGGCTTGTGGCTCTCCTCTGTGCTAACCCCAGATGGTTTTGTTTGCTTGTAACCTTTAAGCTAAAACCCCAAGAAAGCTATTTTGGGTGCTTAATTTTTTGGAATTGCTCTTTTAAAATCTAGCAAAAGCCTAAGTTTCAGATGTATTTTCTTCCTTTTTGTTTTTAATAAAATTTACCTTTTTTAAGAACAGGATTGGATTTTTGGTGTCCTAAGAGGTTTGTGCATATGCTGTTCGATTATCTCGTGGCAACAGCTAATTTCCTTTGTTTTCTTTCCCAGCTCTTCCCTGGACGGGGGGTGGGTGGGTGGGTGAGAGAGAAACGGCTTGAGGGTACCCCATAGGGTGGAATTCCCAAGTGTTCCTTCCTGAGTCCAAGGGTTTTTTTTGCATTTGGGTGGTGGCAGCGTTTCCCAAGCCAAGGTCAGAGAAAATCTGTGACCTTGGGAGTTTAATACAAGCCTGGAGTGGCCAGTATTAATTTTTAGAATCCTTGCGGGTCCCAACCTTCCGCACTAAAAGTGACAGAACGGGGATTCAGCTTTGACAATAGCGCAGAATGAATAAAATATAACTTCTGTTTTGTAGCAGTGTGAAAACTGAATGCATGTAGTAAGTGAAACAGTTACCCTCCTAATGAAAGATACCAGTTAAAGAAGGGGGGATGTGAGTTTGTCATATTTGTTAGTACCCTTCTTCTGTAGATCTGCAGCTGCTTCACATAGGTAAGTATTGCCCAAAGTTTGCAAATGTTTGAAACAGAGAAACAGTGCATGGTTTCTCTCAGGATGCTCCTTTGTAAGCAAAGATTTGCATAATACTTCAGTATTGAATAGATGTCACATTGTATTTTGAAAATTCTCCATTCTTTGCTTGTCATCAGACCCCATAAAATTTTATTTTCAACTACCAGTCTTTCATCAGCATGAGTCTATGAAAATGGTCGTTGGGTTGAGCTAGAGAGAGATGGTCTTCGGATTTCTAGAGGTGGTTAACAGGTGCTTGGTCATAGCCCTAGCCTGAGGGTTAGGTGTCTTTGTATTGTCACTTTGTCAGGATCAGGATTGATGAAGTCAAGGGGAATTTAGGGTGTTTCCTTACAGATAGGTTTCAGAGTAGCAGCCGTGTTAGTCTGTATTCGCAAAAAGAACAGGAGTACTTGTGGCACCTTAGAGATTAACCAATTTACTTGAGCATAAGCTTTCGTGAACTACAGCTCACTTCATCAGATGTATTCGATGAAGTGAGCTGTAGCTCACGAAAGCTTATGCTCAAGTAAATTGGTTAGTCTCTAAGGTGCCACAAGTACTCCTTTCCTTACAGATAGTTGCTCTCTGGGACAACTGGATGCCTAGTGTGTGGTCACTTGCTTGACCTATGATCTTTATGCACCATAGGTTGCAAGGAATGAGTTATCTAGCCACAAAAACATTTAATTATCTGGATGTGCATATATGTGCAATAGGGAATTATTCTTGATTGACCTCTGCACATTCCCATTCTTGGAATGTGCTGATGGTGCAGTTTGGACCAGTGGCACTTGTAAGTAGCAGTTTCTATTGTAGCATTCTTGTCTCCTCTGCCCCACCATCCACAGCTCTGACTGTTCAGAGGGTGGGGCCATAAAAGAGGGCATGATGTGTGTTTTTTTTTTTTTTTTTTTTACATGACTAATTCAGTTTCAGGGTGTGAAAATGCAGTTAACCAAATAAATAATATTAGATGTCAGGCTGTAATCTAGTCTAGTGTATTATGTAAACTTCTGATCATTGCTTGTGTTAAATGTACAGGTAAGTAGTGTTGTTTTTATGGCCCTTCAGATAAATGATATTGGATATCATATTCTTGCTACAGTGCATGCAGTTAAAGGTTTTTGTAGACTTGAATGTCAAACATCATGTGCTTTTCTGGTTAAAGGAGTCCTCATTAGGAAAAATGAGCAAATGTTGGTCCTAGGTATTACCTGAGATTTAGAGAGACATTATTTAAAGAGTGTGGTATTTGAAATTGATGTTTTGTTTCTAAATGAATCAGCTAGTCTCTCTTTAGTTACCGAGAAACTTGTCTCAAAAGCCCACATACTAAGTCCTCTGCAAGTGTCATCTAATGTGACAGAACAGTAGATTTTTATAGTGCAAACTTATGGCAGGATTTGTATGTCTTCTGTCCTATATGCGTTGCATCAATTTTCATATTTTAGAGAGGTTTCTTGAAATTTTTAATGAAAATGCCCTTTGTAAACAACTTGATGTAGAAGGGGGAAAATGCAAACCAGTGTAAGAACTAGTGCTCAAGATGTACTGCAGAACTAAAACGAGTCCTTATTCCCTGTAGAAAATATCTTGAACATTTCGCTGTAGCAGGAATAAAAAACTTAGAGAATTCACTGAATAAAAATCTGGTGTAATAAGCTATATGTATGTCGTATATGTGATAGCTATAAATATTTTCTAAAACCAGGTGATGTAATCACTTAATGCTGTCCATGCTCGTGGGGTCTCTTACACTTTTTACAAAGAAACCATGAATTAAAATATAAGTGCTAAGGCCCTCATGTGAATGAGAAGATTATGGACTGTATGACAGACTGAATATCTTTTTGTGGCTATAAGGCATCAAGATACTATTAGACAACTTAACCAAAGAAAGTCAGAAAAGATCATTCTTCCACACCTGCTCATAAGCAACAAATCACATGACTCCTAATCCCTGGCAAAATTCACTAAAAGGAGGCAGTGTCCACTTATTCTCAGACTGTTGGCTCTCCAGAGCCTCAGACAAGTGTCTCCTGGAAATAGTACAAGAGGGCTTCTCAACAGAACTCAAACACCACCTGAGGATCTACTTCACCGAGCTCCCTTAAATAGAGGGTTGTAGACGAATTCATTACTTACCTCAGTGAGATTTTTCAGGTGAATATTCAAACCTTTTTTCTTTTGTCAGCAAAAAAAAATCTGGTAGTACTAAGGCAATACTTAGCCTCAAGCCATGTACTCTAGATATGTCAATTTCAAAACTGAGACTAGATGGTTTCTTTTAATCCCCAGGGATTTCTTACCTTGACAAATCAGAAAAGGCACATTCATATTCTTGAAGAGATAGCTGAGGGTTTCCTTTATGGATCGTACCATTCCATTTGGCCTTTTGTGTATTGCACACTTGTTCACAACTATCACTTGTAGCCTTGAGAGAAACGGCATTCACACTTTTTCTGAATGACATCTTCATCAAAGTGTCCCCACTAATGAAGATGAACAAACATACCTAGTGTACAGTGATCACCTTCCTCCAAGAATACTGCTTCTCCATAAACGGCTGTGAGTTATACAAAGTATTCTTTTCTGAGATTAATATCAATAAGATTGTCTCCCCTAAATCTGTGCTGTGTATCAGAAAAGTCACAACAAATCCACTGGAAACAATTGTTGAATTGATTTTGGCTATGTAGTACCACAAAGGAAGCTCATTTCTCTTGTTCAGGCACAAGAACTTTGACCAGTCGGTTATTTCTATGGTCATAGTAGGAGTTTGCCTAAGTAGCCCTGCTTTGATCTTCTAGTCTAGGGGAGCTTTGGCAAATGTAATTCACTTCCCTTCCTTCCTTGCTCCTCTTCCCCAAGCAGTGCAGATCTACAGATCTCAGTAGAAGAGAAGTTTGAAGTAGTTAGTTCTGCAGGTGAGCGATCAGAGAAGATTACTCATGTTGTGCATGGATGGGCTTTTACTGGCATTTCTAAGGAGGGTGACTGCTTTATTGAAAGTGAAGAAACTGGGCTTCCACAACAACTCAGCTGTCCCGAGAAAGGGAGGATCAATGGTTATCTGAGCTATAGAAAAATGTAAGACTTATCGTTAAGCAGATAAGACACTACCCAGTTTTTTATATACTGGACCAGATATCCAGTCTCTCAGGTGGGTTTCTATTGAGTCTTGCCATGTAATATTAGCTATATGTGTGTCCTCTGTCACTTGTAGTAACGAACACATACAACTAAATTATAACCATTTACTTTTTATTAGCACCTCTGTTTGATGTCTCTGTAAGTCTTGCGTTTAGTACACAGTAAAAATCCCTTATCCTACTTAATTAGAATTTCTTTATTTAAAAGTCTCCAGTTCTTGAAAACTTAAGATTTTATTTGCCCTTGATTTGGGGGATGGCACTTACCTTAGGGTCACTTTCTCCTAAATGGATTCTCCCTTCAATTTTATGTGTTTCTCTAAAACAAAAGGGATGTATCTGACTATTTGTATAATCACTTTCTCCTTCTGGAAGTTTCAAGAAGGGAAAAAGATGCTTGACTAAAATACTTCCCTCAATCATTTGTTCTTGTCCACCACACAGCTGTGCTTTCTGAAGTAACAGGATATTGGGAGCAGATTTAATCTGTTCCTGCAGAACTCTTCTTATTCTTCTAATGATGCTGTTTTACATTTGGTATAATTGTGATTTTATTCATTATTTTCTCTGAAATATTACTAAGCAGTAAACAAAGTTTAATATCCAAAGTCAGCCTTCTCCAGCTCTGTCCTTTTTTTGTCATGATTTTCATAACAATCCAGTACCCAGTATTATCACAAACAGCCCTTCTAGTTTTTACACCACAACAGAATTCACTGTATCTGATGCTAACGTATTTAATTATATAAATTACACCACCATAAAGTATTTCCAACTTCAGTATTTTTGTTTGTTTTTGTTCTGTATTTTGATTTGTGGTTCAGTTTTTACCTGACATTGAGATGTCTTAACAAAACACAGCAGTTGTCAATGTTATTTCCCTTTAACACACACAGCCCCCCATCCCTCCCAAAAACCAAACAAACTTCACCAAACATCCTTCCAACTTAAATAAATTAGAACCATCATAGTAACGACCCCAGCCTGCCCCCAAACAAATGAGGATTGTATTTTCCTATCCCATTACTTTAATCCTCAACAGTTGGGGAGATGTTATTCCTCTGCATTGTAGAATCTCCTTCCCACCTTGAGTGCTATTAAGTATTTTACAGTCGGAATGAGCTAGGAGGGATTTAACTGCATGTTTTAAGAACATGCCTTCCTTCTTTTTCCCTCATATCAAAGAGCCTGTCCTGATGACAGAACATCTCTTACAAGTAATAAATTACTTATTGTAATCCCATATTACAAATGTTTGTTTTTTAAGACGCTTCACTTACCTTCCACACATGATTGCAGATGAACATTTTCTCCTGACTCATATTCCATGGCTAACTTCTAGAGTGTTGACAACACACTTCCACAACTAGGAAACCAGTCTTTTTAGACTCTTGTTCTCTTCACAGCATGCATGGAGATCCATCAACACTGAGTAAGAAACCCAGTAGTGGTAACAGAGTGAAATTGTATCCCATGCTATTGTGAACAATGTTGCTGCCAACCCCATTAAAAGTATTTTTCAAATAGTTTGAAAAACACAACTGTGACGACTTCTCCCCCCTTCCACCCCGCTTTCTTAGATAGCTGGGTGGCATGTCTTGCATACATACTCATTGCCAGATTTGGGGTCGTGAAAGAATTTCCCCTCAGGTCAGATTAGCAGGGACCTTGTTTTTTTAGATTTCTTTTGCAGTCTAGGGTGTGGCTTGCCTGTTAGGATCATCTGGCCATATTCCACTGTAATGTGGCACTCATCTCTTGAGCCCCTCCTAGCAGCTGGGCGTGGTACTGCAGTCCATTTCTTTCCCCTCGTGCCCCCTGTAGACTGCCAGCTGAAACTGGCTGGTCTTCGGTGATTTAGCCCTCCAGACAAGTCTTAAAGTCCGAATGAACCCCTTCCTTGGTAGGAAAGTCTAGCAAATAAAATTGTCTTTGCCTTTGCTATGGTCTTCTGCCTTGGCTCTGGACCCTATAAATTCAGCCCTTTTCTCAGGCTTCCAAGCAAGCAGTGCCCCTCTTGGGAATTATGCCACTTTACCTGGGACCAGTACAGGAACCTGATCCCACCCAGGGACTATGTACATAGCAGCCACGTACTGCTTTCTTCAGTCCTCTGCTGCTATTTCCCTGGGCCTCTTCCTACCAGGCCCTTTTATCACTAGCCCCATCCCAAGACCAGTGTCCTCTGGTTCTTCTCCCTCTGCAATCCCAGAGTTCAGCCAGCCTTAAATTCTCTGGCTACTTGTCTGGCTCCTTTGGACAGGATGCAGTACCCTTCTTCTCTGATCTGGTCCCAGCCAGGAACTGACCTGCTAAGACCCCACAGCACCTTTTATCTGAGTCTGCTGGACTCTGATAGGCTGTTGCTAGCTCTTCTAGCTCTTGAAACACCAGGTCTCTCTAGCTTCCAAGATAGGGCTGCCAACTTTCTAATTCCAGAAAACTGAACAACCTTGCCCCGCCCCCACCCCTTCCTGAGGCTCTGCCCCTGCTCACTCCATCCCTCCTCCCTCTGTTGCTTGCTCTCCCCCATCCTCGCTCATATGCTCATTTTCACTGCAAGGCCCAAACAGGCATATTTATTGTTTTGACAGATGTATTATTCCAAGTTCAGGTTTCATTTGTTACAGGATGCTAGAGCTGGCAGCAAAATAGCCAAAAAGGATAATTTTTTAAAAAATGAAAGTTTACAAAGGTTTTCATGATTCTTTCTTGCCGCTCTTCCAATTTTTTGTAACCAGCTCCATGTTTTTTGTTCACTAAAGTTACTGTAATTTTGTGTGTGGAATTAGGACCACACATTATCACAGCTGCAGTGGGTCCATTAAAGGCCCACTCCTGAAGCCCAAATACAAATCCATAGAGCACAACCACAGAAATGCATACCTGTCCAGATACGTAGATAAATAAATCTGTAGAAACTGACTCCCACGCCTACATGCAGATTCACACGTGTATTCATGTGTACACATCTAGCATACACTAACACGCATACTTCCACATTATTTATATATTACAATTGTTGTTTAGTGCCTAGAGACCCCAACTAAGATCAGGGCTCCAGGAGGAGGTGCTGGACATAAACATAGAAAGAGAGTCTGCAACAAAGAGTTTATAATGTAGCTAGACAAAGGTGGGGAGAAATGTATAATACATGGCTCTTCTGCAGTTACTCATCAACAGGTTTCAGAGTAACAGTCGTGTTAGTCTGTATTCACAAAAAGAAAAGGAGTACTTGTGGCACCTTAGAGACTAACCAATTTATTTGAGCATAAGCTTTCACAAGCTACAGCTCACTTCAACAGGATTCACTTTTTAAGAAATAATACAGTTCTTTTAGAGTTCTTCTCTTTTAAAAACTTGTTCTGAAATGAATACACAGATAGTCTGTCATCAGTTTTTTTGTGCGCAAGCCAGCAAAAGAAATAAGTCAGAGTTAGGCTGCAAATTTTATTCACATAGGTATACACACATGTGGGAATACATGCATCTCCCTACACACAGTCTCTTACACACATATAATGCATGCATACACAGACTTGCCTACGCAGAGAAACTTTTTCATACACTTTTCCAGGGGTTGCCTAAATCACCAAGCCAGGAAGGGAGGAGGGTGGGCTGGAGGGGAAAAGATGGGTGGAGGAGAGAGGATGGGGAGGGAAAGAGGCCAAGGATGAGAGCAGTGTGGGAATGAGGGGGGGCAGTGAAGGAGAGAGGAGGGGTGTGGCGGGGGGGGTGGATGGGGAGGCAGAAGGCTACAGGTGCATGAGGATGTGGGGTGTATAGGGATATAATGGGAGTGCAGCAGTGTATGGAGGTGAATTGCGGGTGAGGGACATGGGGGTGGCGGCTCTGGGAGGTGGAGAGGATGGGTGGGAGAGCGCTGTAAGGGGTACAGGGCTGGGATGGGTAGGTGTCGGGGGCAGGATGGGATGGGGAGGGATGCAATGACGGGGATGGGGGAGTGGGGGCTGGGATGGGGAGGGATGCAATGACAGGGAGTGGGGGCTGGGATGGGGAGGGATGCAATGATGGAGGTGCGGGGCGGGGGGGGGGTTGGGACGGGAGGGCTGCAATGATGGGGGTGGCGGGGCACGGGGGGGTTGGGACGGGGAGGGATGCAACAGTTCAGTCTCCAGAGGACCAAAATGCTTTGATCTAACTGAAGTCACTGGGCTCAATATAGGTGAAATTTAATGGCTTTTGATATACAAGAGGACAGACTAGATGAGCTCATGATCCTCCTGGCTTTACTCCGTGAAATGTGTGAAAAAATCTTATTCATATATATTTGTTTTATTATTTGTTGATTAAAATATGGTGACAACACATAGATAATTAAAATGGAAAGTTTCTAGAATACTCTATAATTTGTATCTGTCCAATTTATCTTCTGAGACTAAATACCTTCTGCCTCCTCCCTGTTAACCATTGTCATGTATATCAAGTTGATTGTTGTTCACGAAATGTGAACCCTACCTTCAACAAAAATCAGTTTACCTCTAGTATATCTAACTTGCATTTTAGTCTCAGTGGCTCTGTTTTGAATTAACCAATTTGTCATCTGCTAAAAAAAAAGTTGGTTTCAGATTTTAGAATGTGTGCTTTTATTAGTGAATCTCGTGATACAAAATCCAGTTGCTTCTGTAGATACAGGGAGCACGACTCCCAGGATATAGTTGTGTCCTTCAGGTGGGATTTCAGCCTGCTGTACTTGTTTGTGGTCCTAGGTGCTCCAAAAGAGAACTAGGCCCACAGGGAACTTGATTCTGATCACTCTGAGCTAGCCAAAATATCCAAGCCTGGTGAATCTGGTTGTGGAACTTCAGTGACAAAAGATCTCCTGACACGGGACCCTATCACCTGTGACAATATGTCTAATTTCAGGTATAGGGCATGGCTATTTGGAGGGCAAACTTCAGAAATAAAGGCTTTTGCATAAGGTCATTTCAATGTTGTTTCTTGGAATGAGTCTACTTTGGTGCAGCATTCAAGCGTTTGGGAACGTGCCAGTTCTTGCTGTGACATTCACTCTATAGTTTATACCCTTTCTGATATTTTGGAGCTTTTTCAGGGTAGTCTGCCTCATAGGGATGAATGCCAGCTCACTGATTATCCAATTACCAGTAAGTGTGACCTCACAGGGCCACTTAGATAATGTGGCGTTGGGGGCATGTTCTGGTCATATCTGGGTTCTGTGGAGAATCTTAGGCTGGTTTTCAGTTCACCTGCCACACTATGAGAATTGAACTCAGCTCTGAATGCTGTCACCAAATCACCATTCAAGCTATTATGAAGAATTCTCTGGTTCTTATCACTGAAGGTCACCATGCTGCAAGTAGTAACAGGAACTGGTAAGTTTAAAGTCATTTTCTTGAAGAGATGGAAGTGATTCATTTGGATGGAAATTAGAATTAAAAATGCACAAAAACATAATTCTAATATTCATTAGTTAAAACTAAAGATGCTGGATACATAAGAAGAAAGTGTATCAAATGTTTTTATTTAAAACTCCTTTATTAAACAAAGGAAGTATTATGTGTAGTTAGTGAATTGAACTTATTGTTTCTGGTCATGTCCTTCAAAATTTTACAGCAAGTAGAACTCTTCCTCTCGCACCTAGTTTTTATTTACAGAAAGAGGAAAAGAAGCTCTTCTGATTTTTGTGTCTTCTAATTGGTTTCTCAACATTGAACCATTCACTGAATTGAAGTAGTTGAATAAACTGAAATGAAGATATCCTCATCTGCAGTTGCAGAGAAGGATACTAATGTCAAAAGTTGGTTTTAGCACTTAGTCTGTTAGTCAGTGACTTGTACCAGTTCAGGTTTTTGACTTTTTAAAAAAGGCTTTAACATTGGTTGTCATAATTTCAAACTTAATTTTAAATTGATTTAGTTTTGAAAAGAAAAATATATTTCATTTAAAGTTAAAAAAAACAAATTAAGATTTTTTTGTAAACAAGTCTGTTTTTATCCACGCTAGTGTTCAAGACATTGCTGTGTTTTTTGTGAAAGGCTTCCTGTTTTGTTCCATTTGAACCAAAATATTACTGTCCCTCTTTGTCCTAATCCCAAGGAACAGTAATGAATGTTTGAATGTAATCAGTTTTAAGAATCATCTCTGTCTCAGAAGCTCAGATGCTTTTCATTCTGCATCAAGGCCCAAAGAAAGGACAAACAGCACCCAAGTCTACCTTGTATAATTGAATGCATCCGATGAAGTGAGCTGTAGCTCACGAAAGCTCATGCTCAAATAAATTGGTTAGTCTCTGAGGTGCCACAAGTACTCCTTTTCTTTTTGCGAATACAGACTAACACGGCTGCTACTCTGAAACCTTGTATAATTGGATAACACATATATACATGTATAATGGAGGCGTATTTCAGTAAGAAGTGTCAGAAACATTCAAGTCTTACTTTATGGAATTATTGGATTTATCATGGGAAAGTGCATAAGCAGCTCTGCTGGCAATTTGTAAAGCAACCACTGCATCATGTCACATATTTTTCAAATATTAGAGTGGACATATAGCCTCAGTAGATGCAGCATTCAGAAGGAGAATACTGCAGGCCACTGTGGGTTGCTAGTGCCTCCATTAGGGGTCTGGAATATGCTTTGGAAGGTCCCGAGCGTCAAGATTAGCATAGATGATCAAAGAGAAAATGGGGAATTTCCCTTGTTTTGATTACTATCTCTCTTCAGGACATTCGTGCCAGTTCATACTCCACTTTTTTCAGACTAACATCACTCCATATAGTTTCAGTCTAAGCTTAAATTAAGTTTGGTCTTTTTACTTTAAAAGTTAGCAAATTATCATAAACTGTTCTTAGAGGTGTTAGCTGAGCTTATTGAGGGATGACCTCCCCAAAAAGGTTTTATGTACTGTCTCCATCTGCTGCAAGTATCTGAACTGGCAGAAGATCTTGAAAGAATATTATTCAGGTAAAGAAAATTTTCCATTAAGATTTTTCTGTTCAGTTTCAATGTAGTATTCTGACTAAAATTTCTGTGGAACTGTGAAATGAATGGAGCTGCGTAAGACTTTGACTGGAATATTGAAGTTGTTAATATTTAATACAAACATGTTCACTTATTTTATGCTGCTGCAAAAGTAAGTTTGCTGCAGTGTAGTTAGTTCTGTTGTCTGGGGAAGTGGAGAGGGGAAAGAAGGGTTTCATAGTGGGGAGAAAGCGAGAGAGCATAAATCCTTCTGTTACTGGAGGGAAGGTTTGGCAGTCAGAAGGATTTGTTTTTGCTAGATTGGAGTAGGGTGGGAGCATCCCCTTGCACAGACCCCACATACCCAAAAGTATTTTCTTATAGCTGGGCAATGTCCTGCAGTTTTTTTTACAGTAGGTAGGGGAGGTTTGTAGGTTTCCTAATCCCTCTTTCTTTCGTTTTCTTTTCACTGCTATGAAATAAGACCTATTTTGATGCAAGGCTAATGGGTCCAAAATTGAGCCTGATCTAAGAGTAATTTTAAAAAAATGTGTATCTGGTCTTGTGAGAGGTGGGTAAAGTTCTTCAAAATGTAATTTAGCTCCAGCATTGATTACATAAATGCTTTTGCTAGGCAAATTGCTAACATTAAGATTTTGATTGGGTACATGCACATCTCTGCAAATGGCCTTTTTTCTATTTATGTGATATAGCTGTTGATTAAAATACACAAGTTCTGAATAGACAGTCAGAATGGAAAGATGGCAGGACTTGTGAATGTGTTGGCAAACCAAAACAATGCTGGTTGGTCTAGAATTACACAACAACTTTTAACAGGGACACTGTAAGTATTATTGGCCTGTCAAGTGACTTAGAATGGTTTATTTTTAGTACACCCGCTCCCATTACTACATGTGAAGTTTAAAAATAAAAGTCAATCTTTAATCTTTTATGAGAAGAGGGTGTGAGTTCAGAAGTGAAGAGGGAACTCCAAACTGCTTTTTTAATATTCAGGTTTGAATTTGTTTCCAGAAATATTTAACACATGATTCCATGTGACTCGGTGCAGTCGTGTGTTGGCTAATAAAATTGAAGGTCTAGCCCCAGGTGTATTTCAAAACTTCCTAGTAATTTTCATGTTAAAATGTTGACTAATCTGCCATCCTAACAATTAACTTTTTTTTTATTATAGATAACTACTCTTATTAACCATAAGGATAAACCAAAGCGGTCAGACAAGACGTTGCAAGCAATTCAGCGGGTGGGTCAAGCAGTTAACCTAGCAGTTGGAAGATTTGTTACAGTAGGAGAAGCCATAGCCAATGAAAATCGAGAATTGAAAGAGGAAATGAGTATTGCTTGCATTGAGGCAAAGCGAGCAGGTATGTGATTATTTAAGAAATACGCCATTTATGTTGCACCTGACATTGAAAACAAACAGAATCTACTGCTTTCATCTATTGCAGCTGTTAAACATGATTTTGGGAGACCTTTTCAGTGATGACCCCTGCCTACATTCAATACCTGATTGGTACCAGTGCTCTCACACTCCACCTGCTGTTTAAATGTCCACCATTATGACTAAAGTTGACAGATGATGGCATTCTTGTGTCATGCTTTATTGTGTGGAACACTTTGCCACAAGAAGATTCACTTTTCTCTTTTTAATTTAAAAAACCCCCCAGCAATCCGCCCTCAACAAACCCTAAAGTTGTTTTTAAAAGTACTTTCAGGATGACCAATGGTGAATCTACATATTTTCCCATTTCTCCCAGTAACTTTCCCTATTTCAAAATTGGAGAACCTGTATTTGTAGTTTTGATGATGGAATCTTTAAATTAAGAAAATCAGTGAATTAAATTGTTTATTTTAAAGAAACATAATTTGATTTATATCTGGTTTAGTCTTCACAAAACTAACTTGAAAACTTGTGCTATTGCAATCTGTAATACATTTTAATATAAAACCACACTGTAAATACTGTTTTTAAATTCTTATTTTAAAGCTCCCATTTGTAGGGTATTTTCTATTTTAGTTTTACAAAGTTACTGTAAGCAAAGAACAAAACCACAAGAAAATATTAAACTTATATTTGTAACTTTTTTTTCATCCATCCAATGGAGCAAAATTTGTCGCTAAAAACAAAATTACTTCAGTGTTAACACTGAAATGTTGTGTAGAGCTTCAAAACATGAAGAAAATCCAAATATGTGAGAACCATTTATAGAGACACGTTCATAGTGCAACATGAAGCATTACTCCAATCAATGATTTAAAAAAAAAAATTGCAGGCAGTTACCACTAGTTTGTCGTCGCTGACATTCACTTTCAAGGCCTTCAGAATTAAAATACTAGAAGGTAAACCAAACTTGAAAGCACTATTTATTCCCATGCCATATAATCTTTGTGTAATTGTCCATATGGATTCCACTCCTTGTGCTCTTCCCACCCGATGCGCACATGATTACTGTCCAGAAGAATCCAGTGTCCATTGGGGCTATGAAGGACAGAGCAGGCCCAGTAGGCCATCAGTTCCTCCATACCACCTGGCAGTGAGATGGAACCCTAGCACACTGGGCATTGTTAATTAGTTTGGTTAATTAGGTTAGTCACCTAGTAGCATGCCAAAAAAAAAAACCTGACATTTGTTCTTAGATAAATGTTTAGGGTAGAGCACCTATGCCTTGTTACAGTGTGACTAGCATCATGGCACAAGCAAAAACAATAGATTTAAGGCCCGTCTCTCATGGAGTGCTTTGATGCCTGTTAACAACAGGCACTCTGATGTCTGCTCTGCCTTGGAGAAGGACACATTCTGTAGCAATGTTCTGCTTGTTGCTCTTTGTCCAAGTTCACTCAGAGCAAGGAAAGCTTGCATGAAACTATTTCCCAAAAGATCGATGCAAGCTGCCTCAGATTACCGAGAAGAAGGCTATAGCCATGCCTCAGCCATCCAGTCAGTCCTTCTCTGTTAATGTCCTTGGGAGGCTGGATTCCACCCCGATATCCCGAGCCATATTTTATCAAAGGCCCCATTCATCCGCTATTACTGTATATTTATATTTTCAGACAGAAAGGAGCACTTCTCCAGAGATGAGCCAAGGCTTGGGTCATCCGTGCCCAGCAAGTTGAGACACCAGATCATCAGACTCATGATTTGTCTTGAGATCACTCTTCTGAGGGCTGGAAGCCTCAGAAGGCCTCTTCCAGTGTCCCAGTACCAAACTCAGAGACAGCATATGTGGTACTTGTTAAATCAATGGACTGTGCTACCCTTGGTACCAACTCCTCAGCATTGACCCTGTCAAAGAGAGCCTTACTACTTGGTATTCCCAGTACCTTCCACCTTCTTGCAGACGATGTCTGTTTATACCTGTTACCGTGGAACCAACAATCTTGAGACCTAAACTATATGTCATGCCACGTGACTTATCCGTGATCTGGGTACTGGAGTCCTCTCTCTTTGAGAGATTGAGGGTGGTGATATCCAAACCCAACAGTTTCAGAGTTACTGGTACATCAGATTCAGGAGGTATCCTTGGCACCCACCTCCCCCATACAGAGACAGACCCCCTTGTGGGAAGTATACCCTTCAGCTGGGCATAGCATGGACTCATCTCCAATCTGTCCATTTTCCCTTTCCTGGGTAGCACATTGGAAGTCAGGGAGGGATTCTAAAGAGGAGTCCATGAAAGGTAGAAGAGAGAGACCTTGGGCACATAGGAATCCTCCTTCTTGGGTACCCCCATGTGTCTCCCGCTTCAATATTCCTATCCTTACCATCCATGGTCATTGAACAACCTGTGTTGTGCAGCCATATTCCAGAAAGCCTGCATTATCCACTTTCTCGAAGGCTAGATCAGCCGCTCCAAATAGGCAAATCAGATCATCGCCAACAAGTCTGCGGTGGGTGCATTTCGGATAATGGAGAATCAAGAGGAGGATAGTAAAGGAAGAGCATCAGCTGCAGGTGAAGAACTGCTGCTTTCTCCTCATCTTCCCCAGATGAGAAAGTGAAACCACCCTTGCCTGCCTCATTAGATGAATTCAAGGTATTCCAGGACTTCATGAATCAGATGGCAGAGACCTTGGATGTGCCCCTGGAGGTAATTAAAGCGAAATGGGACAAACTCTAGGACATCCTACGTGCTGTGGCTAGTGGAACCTGCAAAAAAAAAAAAAAAAAAAAATGCAGTTAAGTGACAGGTGATACCAGGTATCTGAAAGGGGTCTAAATATTTTTGGTTACATATATCATCAGGTTCAGGAGAAGCCAAAATGGGGACATCCTAAGTCTACACCAGGAGAGAAGGATCTAAAGAAATTGGACATCTTCAGTCACAAGTTATGCACATCAGTTAGCTCCAGATGAGGGAGCTAACTATCAGACTCTCCTCTCCAAGTCTGTCATGGATGAGGGCTGACTGCCTTCCTGAAATTGACAGCTGGATGCACTGAGCTGTAGTGGAATGAGCTGTGATACAATGACACGTACTATGACCTCAGCAATAGTTATCATGGCTGCTATCCTTGGTGACCCAGTGAGGTCTAGACAACAGTCGAGGACCTGCCATTTGAAGGCAACAAACTTTTAAGTTTAGTAATGGATGAAGCCGTCACTCCTTGAGAGGCTCCAGGGTGATTGTGTGATTCTTTTTTTGGGCCTCCTTGTCTCTCTCACATTGCTCCAGAGTGGCTACTTGACAGATGCCTTTCTTATCCCCTGGACACTGGGACTAACATATGCTTTCCCACCAAGCCCCATGAGGAAACGGAGCAAGATGCTGGGTGGATGATTGATAGTCCCTAGCTGAGCCAGGCAGTTCTGGTATTAAGATCTGATAAACCTTTCAATACGGTATTCTACCAGTCCTGCCTGACAGTCTTGCAGAACAGCAGTCAGATCCTACACCTACACACAGCCTTGTTGCATCTGACAGACTGGATGCTGGCTGGATGTCATCCACCAAAAGAAGCTGTTCAGGGGAGTTTCCGGAATATTCTGCTCTCCAAAGCAGGATATTTTCAACTAGACTGACTTACTAAGCTTAATGGAAATGATTTTCTATCTGGGCATCTCAGCACAACGTTTCTCACGTGACATTACCAATTTCAACAATATTGGACAACCTGCTAACCCTGATACAAATCTGAGCTTTCCATTAGCTTCAAAGGCACCCATCTAGCAGCAGTCTCATGTCGCCCTCCTGTCCTGGACCATATTATTTTTTTCAGGCCCTACAGTGGCAGGATTCCTTAAGGGCCTCATTCATTATTTTCCCTCGGTGTGTTGAGTTCCCTCCCTCTTGGGACTTCCTATGCAGTGTTAGCGAGGTTGATTATTCCCTTCCCTCTCCTCTCCCACCAATAGCAACCTGTTCCCTACACCACCTGTCTATGAAGACTGCCTTTTCAGTATCCATTACATCAGCTGTAAGAATAGGGGCAATTCAGTCCCTCATAACAGGTCTTCCTTTATCCAGTGTTTCATAAGAACAGGGTCACTTCGCCTTGGGCAGACCTCACCCCAAGTTTTTATCTCAGACTTCTCTGAAAACCAATCCATTCACATCTCATTTTGTTTTTTCACATCAGCAGAACAAAATCATTCAGGAATACACCCAGACTATTTGTGGCCTTTGCTGATGGAGTTCAGGGGCACCCTATATCCACACAGAGATTGTCTTAGGTGGGGCCATGTCTGTTGCCATTTCTACACTATGGAGCCTATATCTGCATATTTCCATAGAGTAGAATTAACGTAATCTGATAGAAGAAGCTCTACTGCAGCTTAGAAATACCACCTCTGAGAAATGTTAGCTAAGACAGCAGAAGCACTCTTCTGTTGGCATATTTGCATCTCTAGTGAGGGTTTTGGTGGCATAGTTATGTTTGTTTTTCTCTCCACGCTCCTAGGCTGGCATAGCTATGCGTGTATAACTTTGTAGTGTAAACTAGGCCTGGGTTTCCAACTGTAAGGGCATGCGATACATTAACCAGGTGAGATCCAACTAGCTATATTAGAGCTTATTCCACTAGAGTTCAGGCAGCTCTGTTGCCTGTTTGAGGAATTTCCCTGTTTTGAAAATTTGTAGGGCAGCTGTGTGGATTAAGCTAGTTTACAGGACACTATTTCTTAGTGGAGGCTTCCAGATTGGATAACTGTTTTGGTAGGGCTGTCCATCAGCCATTAAATAGGACTCAGACGGCTCACCCACAAGCGAATAGGCTACTGCTTGTTAGTAACCATGAGTGGAAGCCATCTGGACAGTCATTTGAAGCAAGAACGGTTACTTTCCATGCAGTAACTGTGGTTGTTTGACATATGGTGCAGCGTAGATTCCATGACCCACCAGCTTTTCCTGCTATATCATTTGGATTCTGTATTGACAAAGGCATTGAGGGACAGTTGGGCCTACTTATCCTTTATGCTCTTGGGGGAGGAGAGCATGAGGGCATCTGGGGTGCATGCACGGCCACAGTATTCGCTGCTGGCTGAAAGAATCCAAACTCATGCCCATGGGGTACATGCACACCAAGAATGGAATCTGTGTGGACAACACATCTCGGAGAACCACCATTACTGTAAGGTAAGTAACCATTCTTTCACCAGGCCAAATGATGAAAAGAGTCTTTAAACACAGCAGAGGAAGCCATTGCAGTTTACCGTTGACATACCGCTTTCATGATTGCATCCGTTTTCTCTTGGGATATTTACCTGAGACATTAACAGGTATAGTGTTTTAGTATTTAATATGAGAGCATAACTTTCTGAAATGGAGAATTATTGTTGGCAGAAACACACTTCTAGTAGAAACTTGTATAATGCTTTCTCTGTGTGGATGCTGGTGATTGTGGAGATTAATCCTCTGTTAGAAAATTACGTGGTTTTGCAACATGATCAGTGTTTTATGAATTCATATTTTTACATTACATAATTGCAAGTCAGAAAATAGATTTTTCAGGCTTCTTCCAGTCTTCAGCGGCTTCAGCAATTGAACATGAATTCTTCTGTACAGAATCAAGTACCACTGCAGCTGGCATTAATATTCAGAGCAGTTCCCTAGCACAACTTGTCAAATTAATATTTGTTACTTTCTGGCGAAGACAGTATTCTGCTGCACTCCTCACAGACTTTGTGAACTCAGATGTTTGTTTCTGTCTACGTGAGGCATGACAAATATACAGACACTTTCCTGTTAATATTTGGCAAACTACAAAGTAGTTGATGCAAAATAATTTAATTGGAAGCGGGATCTTTGTTGTTCTTTCCTTTCAAGCCTTTTGACAGTAAATTTAGAATGTATATAGATGTGTATGTAGCTATTAGCTGCACTACCTTTTACAAAGATGAATCATATGGGACCTACATTCCTTGCCACTTTTGACTGTATCCTGAGTGATTGTAATCAAATATTTGGAAGAACGTGGATGACTGGAGTGATGAGTGCTAGACATGCAAGTTGCTCCTCCTATAGCAGTTAATGTATCAGACACAATAGTTTATAAATGTTACTCCATATATCTATACTCGCATATGTGCAGTAACTGGACGGTTTGTGAAAATGCGTATGTCCAGATCCTTCAAAAAGACTTCAGCACCTAAATAGTTCTGAGTTCAGTGGGACTACTCACATTCTTAAAGTTAATTGTGTACATTTCTGCAGGGATCGGGCTGAAGTCTTATTGGCTTGAAACGCTTCATCCATAAAGTGCCCAGCCACTGCAGATCTGTATGGTGAAGTATAGCCTCATTGAAGCATTTCAGTTTGCTTGACTAATGGATTTCAGTATATCAGAAGGTGGTGCTGGTTGCAAATAGAATATAGGCTATTTGTAGTGCCCTTCCTGGATTCATAAGTATGACACTAGTATGTGCAAGGGACAATGGCTGGTGAGCCTGGTGCCTGCCCCACTGGGCAAGGCTGGGGTGACACAGCAATAACGGAGGAGCTTCCGGGGCTGGGCACTGGCTCCTGTGAGCGGCAGCCTGACATGCAGCTGCTTTTGCCACTGCAGTTGCTGGCCATGGCCCTGCTGGTCTTGCTCATTGTCACCAGAGCCCTGCAGCTCCATGGATATCCGCTTTATATCTGCAGATATAAATTGTGTAGCCACACAGGGCTCTAGCTGTTTGCTGATCAATTTTGCGTTTGAGTTTTGTTTTGAGCACACCGCCAGGATGTCAACGAGGTCCTGGGGCTTGTCCCTTTTGGCATAAATGAACATTTTAAGTGTGAAACTTCTTAGCAAAAAACCCCTGTCAAATCTGAAGTTCTTCTAACAATTAAACTAGTTTGGGGGGGGGGGGGAGTACAAGCACCCACTGCAGCAATTTGACTGTAAATTGAAGTAAAGAACTAAGACTATATAAATACAAAATCTTATTTAAATACAATTTAAAAGTTTTTATCCATCCTGATCTTACTGTTTGTTTTTGTTGTCATGCACTGTGCTTAAGGTGCTTTTGGTAAGATATTAGGCTAAACTATATAAATAAATAAAATGGGGGGTGAGTTACTCTTGATTGCTTGAATACATTGATATGAAGTTGCATTTTTGTGTAGGTAAAAGCATGGCTATAGAGTTGGTATGGGGGGGGGTTTGAAGATCTGGATAGTGTTTTGGATTTTGTTTTTTTATTCTGCTTGTTGCATTTTGTGTGTTTGGTTTTATTGTTTGTTGCTCCAATACTAATTTAACTACAGGGTTTTGTAGCCAGTGCCTTGATTTCTATGTACAACAAGCAAAAAAAAAATTTTAACTTCTAGTGTACATAAATTAAAAAAGAGAGGAGGAGGAATTGTGAAGACACTTTTGAATCATGATAGAATAGGGTCTAACCAGCATGGCTTTTGAACTCTGTTAGAATTTTTTGTCAATAAACATGTGAAAAAGTAGGTACACAGTGAGGAGGTAAATTTGTAGGTGTAACACAATTCTGATTAGTCAAGATTAGGGAAAACTGATGAGTCTTAAGAACAACCTTATAAAGCAACATGAATAGGCAGCATCATGGCAGATTAAATTCATTGTTGACAAGTGTATGGTAAAGCAGGTTGGAAAAAGTAATTTTAACTACTCATGCATACTTGATTCACTCAGGAACGAGTACTTGATCTGAAGAGAGGTCAATGAAAACCTCAAAGTTGTGCCATTCTGTTTCATTCTTGATACACAATGTTTTCAATATTTTCCATCAGTCACCGGGTAAACAGAACGAAGCACAGTCACCAAAACTATATAGCAGAAAAAGTGGAAAGTGGTTCAGAGGGAGATAGAGAATGATCAGTGGCATGGAGACACTGGAGCTGTTTAGGTTTGAAGTGCAAATGAATTGAATGGGACATGATGAATGGTATAGAGAAGGTAGATGGAGATGTTCTCTTTTTTTTTTTTTTTTTTTGCTTCTCTCCGCCTCCCCCCCCCACCCCCAATAATACAAGGAGATAATGAAATTAAAAAGGATTAACTTTAAACAGAGAGATACTTTCACATAGTGCATAGTTAGTCTGTGGGACTCATTGCCTGAAAATACTGCTGAGGCTAAAAATTTAACAAGATTCAAAAAAGTTTGGACATCTGTATGGATAACAAGAATATCTAGTTGTCAGTAAGGATTAAAATGAAAAACCCAAGAGTTTTGGAAGAGATATAAACTCTCATTCTTCAAGACATAAGCAGGCCTGTAAAAGATCACATTAGGAAAAAACTTACTTTACAGGTTATTCTGTAACTGTTTACTGTAGGGTTCTTGCAACTTTTTTCTGAAGCGTCTGGTATTGGCCACTAAAACACAAGACATGGGACTAGATGGACCACTTGTATGATCCACAATGACAATTGCTGTTACAGTATTTTGTCATATTTGTTAAAGTATCACTTAAGTTTCTTTTGAGTCAAAGCAGAGCTTGTTTTGCCTTTGAGTGAAAATTTAATATGAAAGGTAATTTTTTTTAACAACTATTTGCTTTGGTGTTTAGTTTAAAAGGCTACACATACCTTCTCCCAGAAAGTACTAAAGCATTATTTACACAGGTATACACAGTGTATATACAAGCCTCTCTTACTTAAGGTAAGATGTCAGGTTGTTTGAGTCAAGCAGCCGAGATGGGGGTAGGAGGGAAGCAGAGGGTAGAGGAATGAGTATGGGCTGAGATCTGGCAACAAATCAGTGTGTGTGTGTGAGAGTGTGTGAGAGAGAGAGTACTTTTGAGCTCGGAGCCAGGAGGTGAAGGTATTGGACTATGATCTAGCTAGCCGTGCAATGCCCCTTTTGGGCACGGGGATAGCAGAAAGGCAGGAAGAAGGCTCCAGGTAGCAGAAGGGACCAAGGAGACTGCAGATAGCAACCCTGGGGAGGTGCAGGGAGGCCATGATGTGGCAGAATCGGGCAACTGGAGGGGGACTGGGGAAGGAAAGAGGCCAGTTGGAGTGGTGGGGAAGGAGGGGGGCTGGAGAGGACTCAGGGGACTGACCCCGAAGGACAGGGGGTGGGGAGGACACGAGGCTGGGGGGCTCCAGGGACCACTTCGGGGCAGCAGCACAAGGCTGGGGTGGGGGGGGTTCTGGAGGGGCTGTGATGTGCTTGGTGCCCTGACACAAGCAGATCCTGTGGGAATTGGTAGGGCACTTACCAGCTGTGTTATTCGGTAGGGCAGGGCCCATGAGTTGTGGCTCTGTGGCCCGGCCGGCCCTGCTGTCTCCACGAAAACTGGGCAATGCACAAGACAAGGTGAAGACCAAAGAAGAGTTTGACATAGGGCCCCAACAGCACTGCCCTCTGATTAGGCTGCAGAGTGAGCACATGCCACCCCATTGCTCCCTGATTGGAGGGCCAGGGTGTAGAGGAGACACATCAGCCAGGCTCCTACAGGACTCCAAACACAGCACCTGTGCAGCTTCTGGGGTGTGTGGAGACTCTCTCTCCCACCCACCTCCCCACCCCTTCCCCCAGAACTTTACCGCTTGCAACCCTGAATGTTCCTCTGTGCCCCACAGTTTGAAAACTGGGCACTTGTCCTGTTTGCTCTTGCCAAGTGTTGATCAGTTGGCAAGAACAAATGAAACAAATGCCCAGTTTTGCCAAAAAAGTTGGGACCTCTGGGACAGGACTTAAAAAGGGGACTGTCCTGGCCAAAATGGGACATATGGTCACCTACAGATGGTGGATTTTGAGATCAGGTGTGAGAGGATTAGGTGTTTCATCTTCATGTTTTGTGCTTGGTATTGGGCTGTTAAGTTTGCTCTTAATGCACAGGAGTTACTCATTTAAAGCCATGTGAGTAATGTAGTAAATGATTGGTATTTAAAGCTGTTGTCTCAAGTTTAGTAAAAACTTGATCCACATTTTTTCAGACATGTTCTAGGTAGCTTCTGTTTTACTGATCTAGACGCTTTAGATTTCATAATAGCACGTTTATTGTACGCTATGGGAGCACTGGTGTTGCATTGTGTTACAGAGATAAAAACAAACCATATTCTCTTAGCTCTTGGAGAAAGTTGCTGTAAATAGTGTTGTAATTGTGAAATTTTACATTATTCAATTTTTAAAACATATTTTTCATCATTTCTTTTCTCTGTTCTTCCTTTTTATCTTTGACTTTGCATTGTCTTACTAAAACCTATACACAGTAGTGTCATTACAGTGCTTCCTCAGTAGCCCAACAGATACAAAACTGTTTTATTGGATATTTAAAATTCCCGTTTGGGGGCGGCTTATTCTTTACACTTGAGAATTTTTAAAGCAAAATGAAATCTACAAATCCTCTAGCTTGTGAGAATTCTAGCTGGGGCTTGACAGAATAAATGCTGGTTGGGGCTATGGGGTCTCTCCTGCTTGTTCCAGTGCTTGCATGAGCTTAATTTTTGTCATTCAAAATAAAAGAAGTAGGAGAGAAATTCTAACTTTCATTTTTTCCAGAGCAAAATTAAACCTACAAGCTCTTGAGGGCAAAACCAAAATTTTGTTCATGTGTGAGGGAGAGAAGGAGCGAATATCAAGCAGCTGGGAGCTGAAGTGAGGAGACAGAATCATCTATAGTTAGTAATAGGAAACAAGACAAGACAAAACGGAACAAGCAATAGGTCAGCAAGACAGGTGCCACTTATCCCTGGGCTAATTTAGGCTTTTTTTATGTTCTCAGCTTTTTTCTGTTTTAAAAGCACAAAAGTTATTTATTTATTTTTGGGTTTTTTTTAGGTGAAACAATTGCACAACTTACAGATGTAACTAACTTGGATCATCCAGAATCTGATGGCCGGATAACAATTTTTACAGACAAAACGGGAGTAGTAAAAGCTGCAAGATTGCTGCTTTCTTCAGTGACAAAGGTGCTGGTGCTGGCAGACAGAATAGTTATTAAACAAATTATAGCTTCCAGAAACAAGGTACTTAAGTGTCTTTTGTTATTTCTGAAACTATATGTGCTGGAGATGTGAGAGCATTTGATACCAAATGAAGTAATACTTTGCATTACACTTACTATTAAAGAACTATGTTTTTTTCCTCTTGGGTTTAAATATATATATTTTAAGAGAAGAAGCTGTGAAGCTTGTAAAAAAGTCTATTTAGATTCTTTATTTCAGGAAATACGGAAACAAGAGACTTTAGGTCACATTTGCAAATAACTTTTACATACTTTGCTTTATATTCTCTTGTCTGTCAATATGGCTACATCTGTGTAATCTATTAGTGGTACTTCTTGGAGTTGGGGTGGGAAGTAAAACAAAAAATATACCTTGTGGCAGTATTTAACTAATCTACCCAGTGTGTGAAGCGTGGTGGTGGTTGGGCAAGTCTCTAAAGTTATTTTGGTGACTTTGAGCATTGTGTCAAAAGACTTGAGGTGCTGTTTTGTGAGGAGAAAGATGAGGTGGTGTATTAGTGTTCATTTACTTTGGCATGAAAAAAAATTGGCTATTATATTTCCTGTTGGGTGCAAAGGATGGCTGTCGGTAAAATGGCCAATGAAAATCTCTTCTGTTGATCTAGCACGACATTTTTAAACATGTTTCCAGCAACAAAAATTATTACCTCATCTACCTGTGTGTCTCTCATATCCTGGGCCCAATATGGCTACAACAACACTGCAAACACAAATGTTATGTGATTTAACTTTTTGAGTCTTAAATATCTTCAATTGGTGAAGTAAAAAAAAGATTTAGGAAATATACCTTAATTTTAATGTTGGTTGTTTCATATATACAATTAATCAAACTTAAGTGCAAGAAATAAAGCCAAATGGTAATACTAGCTAGGGCTGTTAAGTGATTAAAAAAATTAATTGTGATTGATTGCGTGATTTAAACAACAATAGAATACCATTTATTTTAAATATTTTTGGATGTTTACTACATTTCAAATATATTAATTTCACTTACAACACAATACAAAGTGTACAGTGCTCACGTTATATTTATATTTGATTACAAATATTTGCACTGTACAAAACAAAATTATTTTTCAGTTCACCTCATACAAGTACTTTAGTGCAATCTCTTTATCATGAATGTTGAACTTTAAAAATGTAGAATTAGGTACAAAAAAAAACTGCATTCAAAAATAAAACAATGTAAAACTTTACATGTAAAACTACAAGTACACTGAGTCCTACTTCTGGGTCAGCCAATCACTCAGACAAACAAGGTTGATTACAATTTGCAGGAGATAATGCTGCCTGCTGCTTGTTTACAGTGCCACCTGAAAGTGAGAACAAGCGTTCGCATGGCACTGTTGTAGCTGACGTTGCAAGATATTTACGTGCCAGATGCGCTAACGATCCATATGTCGCTTCATGCTTCAACCACCATTCCAGAGGACATGCGTCCATGCTGATGACTGGTTCTTCTTGATAACGATCCAAAGCAGTGCAGACTGACGCATGTTCATTTTCATCATCTGAGTCAGATGCCACCAGCAGAAGGTTGATTTTAATTTTTGGTGGTTTGGGTTGTGTAGTTTCTGCATCAGAGTGTTGCTCTTTTAAGACTTCTGAAAGCATGCTCCACACCTCGTCCCTCTCAGATTTTGGAAGGCACTTCAGATTCTTAAACCTTGGGTCGAGGGCTGTGTCTATTTTTAGAAATCTCACATTGGTACCACCTTTGCGTTTTGTCAAATCTGCTGTGAAAGTGTTCTTAAAATGAACATGTGCTGGGTCCTCCTCTTAGACTGCTATAACAAGAAATACATGGCAGAATGCAGGTAAAACACAGAGCAGGAGACGTACCATTCTCCCCCCAAGGAGCTCAGTCAAAATTTAGTTGACTCATTATTTTTTTAACAAGCATCATCAGCACGGAATCATGTCCTCTGGAATGGTGGCCAAAGCATGAAGGGGCATACGAATGTTTAGCATATCTGGCATGTAAATACCTTGCAACGCCAGCTACAAAAGTGCCATGTGAATGCCTGTTCTCACTTTCAGCTGACATTGTAAATAAGAAGCAGGCAGCAGTATCTCCTGTCAATGTAAACAAACTTGTTTGTCTTAGCAATTGGCAGAATAAGACGTAGGACTGAGTGGACTTGTAGCCTCTAAAGTTTTATGCTGTTTTGTTTTTGAGTGCAGTTATGTAACCAAAAAAAATCTGCATTTGTAAGTTACTTTCACAATAAAGAGATTGCACTTCAATACTTGTATGAAGTGAATTGAAAATGTAGGAAAATATCTAAAAATTTAATACATTTCAGTTGATATTCTAAGTGTGATTAATGGCAATTAATTTTTTTAGTCGCTATTAATTTTTTTGAGTTAATCATGTGAATTAACTGCGATTAATTGACAGCCCTAGTTAATAATTTTAAATTAGTAAATTTCTGCAAAGGTGAACAGTATGATGCCATTGTTGCATTAATGACAGTAACTTGAAGGATTCTTCTGAGCAGATTCAACTATGCCTGCTCCTGCTTGGACTATCGATGGTCCTACTGCTGTCAACCATCTTTGGCAGTCAAATATGTAAATAAATGAGAATGTGATCTGGATGGCACAAGATACCAAGATAATTCCCATACTTCTTGCTTAGACTTAAACAAGAAGAACTGGAAGTATTTGTACATAAGCTAAATGCTGTGTCTTATTTGGCAGCACAGAGACTTGATGGGATCAGTCTCGTGACTGGCATATTGGTACAGAGAAGTATGAATTGTTCAGGAAGAACAGGTGCAATAAAAAGGGAGTAGGTGCTGTATATAGTCTTGATGTATAATGCACTTGATTTGAGGTCCAGAAGAAGGTGAGAGGCAGAGCAGTTGAAAGTCTCTGTGAAAAGATATAAAAAGAGTTTATAAAAAAAAAAAAAAAAAAAGTGGGGGATAACATCATGGTAGGGGTCTATTGTAGACCACCAAATTGGGAAGTGGTGGTGGATGAAGCATTTCTAGAACAAATAATAGAAATATTGAAAACACAAGACCTGGTTGTAATGGGGGACTTCAATTGCCCAGAGATCTGTTGGAAAAATAATACTGCAAAACACAGTATTTCCAGTATGTTTTTGGAATGTACTGGGGACAACATTTTTGTTTCAGAATGTCAGGAAGTAACCAGAGGGACAGCCATTTTAGACTTAATGCTGACCAACAGGGTGGAATTGGTGGCGACTGTGAAGGTGGAAGGCAATTTGGGTGAAAGTAATCATGAAATGGTAGCTTTCATGATCCTAAGGAAAGGAAGGAGTTAGAGCAGCAGAATGAGGATAATGGACCTGAAAGAAGCAGACTGCAGCAAACTCAGAGAACTGATGGGAAGAAAATCTAAGGGAAAAAGTTGTTCAGGGGAGCTGGCAGTTTTTCAAGGAGACTATATTAAAAGCAAAACTGCAAACTCTCATGATGCAAAGAAGAAATAGGAAAAATAGTAAGATGTCAATATGGCTCCATGAGGTGCTCTTTAATGATCTGAAAATCAAAAAGCAATCCTACAAAAAGTGGAAATTTGGATGAATTGCTTAGGAGGATTACAAAAGAAGAACACAGGCATCTAGGAATAAAATCAGAAAGACTGCAGCACAAAATGAATTACACCAAGCAAGGGACATAAAAGGAAACCAAAGAGGTTTAATACATTAGGAGCAAGAGAAAGGTGAAGCCAAGTGTAGGTCTTTCACTTAATGGGGAAGGAGAGCTAAAAATTGATGACCTCTAGAAGGCTGAGGTGTTTAATGCCTATTTTGCTGCAGTGTTCACTAAAGACATTAATGGTGACCAGATACTCAGCATAATTATTAACAACATCAAGGTGGAAGGAACACAAACCAAAATAGGGAAAGAACAGATATCTAAAGAATATTTAGTTAAGTTAGATACACTGGACCCTCACTAGAACATGGGGTTCGGGATCCATGCGCGATACCGCGTTATAGCAAGGGCAGTGTTACCATGGATCCCAATTTAGATATTTAAATTTGGGATCCATTGCCGCAACTGTGCTATATGCGAATCCGCGCTCTAGCGATGCGCGCTCTAGCGAGGGTCCGCTGTATATTCAAATTGGTAGGTCCTGATGAAATTCACCCTAGAGTCCTTAAGGAACTAGCTGAAGCGATCTCAGAACTGTTAGCAGTCATGTTTGAAAACTCATGGAGGACTGGGGAGAACCAGTGGTCTGGAGAAGAGCAAACATAGTACCAGTCTTTAAAAAGGGGAATAAAGAGGACCTGGGGCACTATAAACTAGTCAGCCTAACTTTGATACCTGGAGAGATACTGGAACACATTATTAAAAAAACAATTTGTAAGCATCTAGAGGATAATAGGGTTATAAGGACTATTCAACATGGATTTTTCAAGAACAAATCATGCCAGAACAACCTAATTTCCTTTTTTGGCAGGGTTGCTGGCCTAATGGATAGGAGGGAAGCAGTACACTGGATATATCTTGATTTTCAGTAAAGCTTTTGACACAATTTCACATGACATTGTCATAAGCAAACTAGAGAAATACGGTCTATGTGAAATTACTATGAGGTAGATGGACAACTGCTTGAAAGACCATAAAAACTGTAGTTACCAATGGTTTGCTTTCAAACTGGGTGGGCATATCTAATGGAGTTCCGTTGGGTCCAGTCTTGGGTCTGGTACTGGTCAATATTTTCATTAATGGAATGGAGTATTTATAAAATTGGCAGATGACACTAAGATGGGAAGAGGGTTGTAAGCACTTTGGAGGGCAAGATTAAAATTCCAAATGACCTTGACAGGTTGGAGAATTGGTCTGAATTCAACAAGACTAAATTCAGTAAAGACGAGCAAAGTACTTCAAATGCTCAACTACAAAATAGAGAATAACTGGCTAGACAGTAGTACAGCTGAAAAAAATGGAGGGCTTATAGTGAATCAGGAGTATGAGTCATCAGTGTGACGCAGTTGCAAACAGGCTAATGTCATTCTGGGGTGTATTAACAGGAGTTTTGTATGTGAGACGTGGGAGATAATTGTCCTGCTCTACTTGGCATTGGTGAAGCTTCAGCTGGAATACTGTATCCAGTTCTGGGCACCACACTTTAGGAAAGATGTGCACAAATTCGAGAGAGTCCAAACTGTGTTTCCTCTAAGGTGTGCGCCTGCAAGGCCGCGCAGGAAACCATCAAGGACCGTGCACCTGATTACTACAGCCGCACAGGTGCACCCACAGGGGTGTAGCCACAGGGGAGTGTAGGGTGAGCTGGGGAATAGGGATGAGGTGGGGGGCAGTGATGGGGGAGCATGAGGCATGGAGGTCTATGGTGGGGAGACACCTGGCCCCAGCCGTGGGGCTACAGTGAGGAGAGACGCCTCTCCCCCAGCTCCAGGGCTGCGGCAGGGATGGGAGAGACGCCTCTCCCCCAGCTCCAGGGCTGCGGCAGGGATGGGAGAGACGCCTCTCCCCCAGCTCCAGGGCTGCGGCAGGGATGGGAGAGACGCCTCTCCCCCAGCTCCAGGGCTGCGGCAGGGATGGGAGAGACGCCTCTCCCCCAGAGTCCCTTCTGGCCTTGATCTGAGGCTCCTGACAGTGCACCCATACAGGAGCTCACCCACACACAGCTCCACCAAGCACCCCCTCAGAAAGTGCTCACACCCTGCAGCAGACACGCACGCACACAATCTCTGCTTTGCCTTTGTCCTCCTTGGCGCCCGATCTCTCCGGATATCACAATAACAGATGTAAGATAAGTCTTACAGGAACCTCTCTGCTGGGCTCCCCTAATCCTGTGTCCAGGACCCTGCTGGGTTTCCTTGTTAGACAAACTGTCCACTCCTGACTCCTGGTCACTTGCGCTATCAAATCTCCCGGGCACTTTCTCCAGATGGAGAGTGCTTCACCTCTGAGAGATGTCCAGGTTTCCTTCCGAACACATGCACCAACCTGTCACCACATAAGCCCCGGCCAGCTCAGGTAGGCATTTTTCTTGCTCTCACTTTTCTGTAGCTCCCCAATAAATTATCCTGAGTAGCACTATTCCTTTGTATAGGCCGTCAGGCCTCCAGACATTCCACGTTTCAGATCTGGCAGCACCAAGGTAGGAATATATCAAAAATGTGCATTGCACATGTGTTGTTTATTAACTATTTCTACCATGCAATTTTGCAATTGACAGACTTTAGGGTGTTCCGTTGTGGATTACAGAACACGCACGCACACACACATTGCTTCAATTAAGTTAAACACATACACTCTCACACCTCCTTGCTTTCATTCATCTGAGCGGTGCCTGCAATTATCTAATAACCTGTTTTATAGGTCAGACAAGAACCGTGAAGATAGGAATTGGGTAATCTACAAGAAATCTCTCTTTTTTTTTTTTTTTTTTTTTTTTTTTTTTCCTAAGGGAGATCCTGAGTTACAGCAATTAAATGTTTCTGTTCTTTGTTCTGCGGTACCTCTGGTTACATGTGATTTTTGGGGCTAAGCAATATTTTATCTGCCAAAAATATATACCTTATTGAGTCTGAGCCACATCCTAAACCAAGATTTATACAAAACTGTGAAATACCACAAATTACTACCTTTACTACCAGAGAAAAAATACATTCAAGACACGGTAGAGTTTTAATTTCCTTTGGGTGGGGAATCTCAGTTTAAGTTCAGCTGTGCACTGCCAGCCACTAGATTAAATTTTGAGCAAAGGGAACTGCAACCTGAAATATGGGTTGCACATTATATGATTTCATTGTTTTCTGTCCTTCAGAAAAGCCAGTTACGTTCATAAGACGTCAGTCTATGCATTTGCAATAGTGATAAGGAAGCCGTTCTAATATGGTAAGCTTGAAGGGCCAAATCCTCAGCTGGTGTACAGCAGCCATGTCGTCAATGGAACTACTTCGATTTACACAAGCTGAGGTTTGGGCCCTAAATGTCAGATTCCAGGAAATGTATATGTATGTTTTGTTTCTGTTGGTGGTGCACATCTGCACGCTACCTCAGTATTGGTGCTGCACATAACAAAATTCGTTCTGCAAATGGATGGAAAAGTTAGAGGGAACACTGAGTCCAACTACCTGTAAGGGATGGTCTAAGGCAGTGGTCCCCAAACTGTGGGGCGCAGGGTTCCTCCCCAGGGTGGCGCAGAGGAACATTTAGAGGGTGCGGAGGGGCAGGGAGGAGTGTCACCCAGCCCTGCTCTGCTTATGGCCCCAGCCATGACCGTGGTTCCCGTCAGGTTCCGGGGGCGGGGGAGGGAGCAGAAAAAGTTTGGGGACCAATGGGCTAGGGTTACTTGGTTCTGTCTCAGCGCAGGGGGCTGGACTTTGATTTCTCAAGGTCCCTTCCAGCCCTACATTTCTATGATTCTTTAGAAATCTGCCCTGAAGTGTAGACCATTGGTTCTTGACGGGGGTGGGGGGGCCGCGAGCCGCTTCATGCAGGTCGCAGGGCCCCATAACTGGAGCCGCAAGCCCAGCGCTCCTTTTGAGACTAAAGCCTGGAGCGGCTGGCTAAATCCTTGAGGCTCAAGCCCAGGCACACACCATGAGGCTAAAGCCAGGAGCTATGGGGCTAAAGCCCAGAGCCACAAGCCCCGATGCTCCCACAGAGCTAAATAGGATGCTTGGACTTTGAAAACCCTTTTTTTAAAGTAGGGAAACTGGATCTTCTAAAACTTATTTCTTCAGATACTGGGAGAAAAGGGAAATGGTTTTGTTCTGAGAGGAAAGGGAATATAAAATGTTTATTCTTGTTGGCTTTCAGAACAAATGGGTCTCATATTTTGATTGAAACAGAATGATTTAAAATATTTTTCCATCTACAAGAAAAGAGCTTTTCTCCACCTTTTCCTTCATTTCCAACACTTGAAATAATGGTCTTACATGACCCAATTGATCTGTATATAATCCAAGCACTCTGTCTCTCAACTCATAGCATTTGGTAGTCAAATTTCCTCCTTCTCTGTTTACTGAAGGAGCAGTTTTATTGCAAAGTTTTGTTAAAGATGAAATTAAGAAAGTAAATAATTACTATTCATTAATAGATAAAATGTAGCTTAATATGTAAATGTATGAAAATGTGCTTTAGAAGCTTCTGCACAACACTTTCTATGCTTTTAGGAAAATTCCTAATTTTATCTTACTCTGCTGCAGTTTTACAGGTTACAAATAGCCATCATAACTAATTTTCTTCAACATATTACAGGTTCTTGCAACAATGGAACAGCTAGAGAAAGTGAGTAGTTTTCAAGAGTTTGTGCAAATATTCAGTCAGTTTGGAAATGAAATGGTGGAGTTCGCCCATTTAACTGGAGACCGACAAAATGTAAGTACTGATGAAAAGCTTCAAGGTTTATTTCAAGTAATTGTGACTTTTGGCTCTATTCAACAGTGGTGTTTGGGTTCTTTTTTTTAAAGGAAAAATGATTGTGGTGTGACTAAAAAAAAAACAATGAATACTTGTATCCTTATCCTGCAGACGTTTCCAAAACCCAGTTTCCTTTCCCCTCCTCTCACTGGGGAGCGCCATTCTTAGCGCATCATTTTCCAGAAGCAAGGGGTGGAGCTATGTAAATAGCCTGCTCTGGCATCTGATAACCAAATTGCCAGTATTTTATCATTTGAAAGCTGCCAAAACAGGTGCTTAACTCCATGTTCTTGTTACTTAATACCTTGCATGTAATGCAGATGAGCACCTTCACCGCAATCCCAAGGCACAGTCTTCTCAAAGAACAGCATCAAACAAGCTACAGATAATTAGGGAAACTCCAGCCTGGAAACTACAGCTTTTCCTTTTCTCCTAAGTCTCACTGGCAGTTGAACCCTGTGAAGGGACAGATATTCCCCGAGTCAGTGACACATTAAGGCTAAATATTGCCCAGATCGAACGAAGACTGTGATCTGTTTGTGTATTTCTTGCTGAAGTTACTGCAAAATTTTGATTCTCTTTGGAGAGTGTGGCTTGATCACTGATGATTAATTCTGCTTTAATCCATCAGCAACTGTTTTGAAGGAATATAAGGAAGCCAGGCCTCTTTCCTGAAATGGTCATTTTGTATTTTGGGCTTCAATATGCTGCTGTCTCATAGTTTTATCAGGGGGAAACATCACTGTCGGTGTTTTCATTATGTTTAATAACACTAGGCGTGTGTGCAAAACTTTAGGTATGTTCATTGTTCTCAGGGTGAAATGTGAACATCTCAGAGAAACAAGGCACTGTTTCCTTCAATGTACTCTAGAGGCTTGACCTTGTGTTCTGCATTTGTTTAAGAGTTTTTAAGATCAGAAGGGACCATTATGATGATTTATCTGCCTAACTGCGACCAGTTAATTTCACTTAGTAATTCTTGCATCAAACGCATAACTTCTGGCTGATGAAATACAATCTTGTCATAAAGCACTCTCCCTCCCCCCCCCTTCTTTCCCATTCCCCTCAACACTTGCTTAACTACTACAATGATCAAGGCTGACTATGATTAACTGTGAACACTTTTCCAGAAGCTTAGTGAAAACTAATTTGGGCGTATTTACACTTTTGCTATTCAGAAAACTATGCAGTGATTGGGCTATTGAACATTACTTGATTTGTGAAAATTATGGTAGAATTATGCTAAGCATAGTAGTAATTTGTTTTTTTTTTATGGCTACATCTTGCAAAGGGATCCACTCTGGCAAACCCTTATGCCCACAAGGAGCCTTGTTGAAGTCAGAAGTCTGTGGATGTGGGTGCAGTTAAAGGGTTGGGGCCTTAGTAGCTTGTTATTAGACATACAGATTTAACACATGTACTGTGTGCAGGGGTGTGGATGCTGAATTTCAGAAGTAATTCAGATTTTTTTTTAAAGCTGTGCTCTACTCAGCTGCTACTAAAGACAGGTCAAAACTGTTTACGTAAGAATTATGAGTGTGTCCTGATGGAACACTGCATCTCATTCTTCCTGTAAGGATGCTGAAAATGAATTGTTTCAGCTTTACTAGAAGCCAAATAATCTTAACACTTTTTGAGGAGGACCAGTTACTGATGACCATTATCAGAAATGGGTCATTTTCCTAATAGAGACTGTCCCTGCTCTAAAGAGCTTATAGTCTAAATGCACTTAAATACCAGTAAATGTTGGGGTAAAGGAATGCAATGGAAAAGCGAAGTGATTTCACAGATGTAAGTAGCTTTTGATTAGCATCACTACATTTCTATTTTAAAAAAAAAACTGTTTCCTGCCTTTTTAAGTGTTTTCTAATTAAGTTTTCCCACCTTATTTTTTTTTTTTTAAGAAATTGCTTTCATATTTTTTATGTTGACAGGACAGTATTTACATAATGCTTACTAAATACTGGTAACTGGAAAAGTTGTAGACACTTTTTTTTAAAAAAAAAAAAAGGAAGTTTTTAAAAATCCTGAAAGCTAAAACCAGAGTGGGGTTAAAATCCCTAAAGATACCATTATTGCAGGATTCTGACTGCTTTGTCTCAGCTCCCTGCTGTGAGACAGGCAGAACTCTACACTCAGAGCAATAAAACTTTGAAGAGCTGTGGCAGCGACCACAGAGCTCGACTCTTAGTAATTTTTAAGCCTGCCAGTCAGTTCTGTTACCTGGCCAGTGAAAGGATTCCTTCTGTAGCCTGCCACCTCTTTCTTATTTCTGGTTTTCCTTCTGATTCAATCCTTAGTATATCATAGGAGCCTTCATTTCCTGCTAAATCAGGAATTATCTGGAAAGTTTCAAGGGTGGTGCTTAAGCTTTGTGGTGTTGCATTACCATGAGCAAAGAATGATTGCCCTTATAAAGAGGGGATGGCGGCCCTTTTATGCTCCTAAAAATCTTTCAGTCTTGGTAGAGTTCTGCTTGCCTCACACTAGGGGTCTAAGACTAAAAGTGAGAATCGTGCAAGATAACATCAGAAAGGCAGAATTACAAAGATAGTGACTTTCCCTTATATTCTATGTAGATAATTTTTTCAGTAAAGTTAAGCTTCTAGCAATTGCCTAAAAAATGCCGAGTACATAATGTCATTTGCTATAGAATCAGGCTCCTGAGTTTTAAAGGGAAGAGGTCTTTGTAGCTGTCCTGCAGAATTCCTAAGACTTCCTTCTCTCCTTTAATGCAACTGAGCAGCTGGAGGAAAGGTTACTTACCTGTACCGTAACTTGAGTTCAAGGTGTTTTTGTCCCGGTGGTGCTCCACCATAGGATGTGTATGGGTCTGTGCACCTTCCACTGGAGATTGTTAATAGCAGTGTCCACAGGTCTGTGCCTGTGCAATGGATTGCCTCATGCTCCCGGGTGAGGTATTATGGGGAGGCTTGGACCCATGGCCTGTTCAGTTCCTTCTCAGCTATGGTGGCTGGAAGACTCCACAGCAGGTAGGAAGGAGGGCAGAAAGGTAGAGCACCCAGAGGGACAAAACACCTTGAGGAACTCCAAGTTACTGTACAAGTAAGTAACCTCTCCTTGGGGTGTATGTCCCTATGGGTGCTTCACCAAAGGAGCCTCCCATGTGGCATGTCAGTGTGGAGGCGGGTGCTAAGGAGGCGAATTCAAGACAGTTCAGAGGACTGCATCACCAAAGATTGTCACCTCTGGATGCACGTCTGATCGTGTAATGTTTGGCAAACGTGAACTGCGGACCAGGTTGCAGCCCCGCAGATTTCTGCTATGGTCGCATCTTAAAGGAGGGCTATAGAGAAGGACTGAGCCCTCGTGGAGTGGGCTGTCATTGTGAGGGTGATGTATCCCACCAGTTTCATAGTAAGTTCAGATACCATGTGATACCCACTGTGACAGTCTATACCCCTATATGCACCCCTTTTACAGGACTAGGACAAATTTTGTACAAAGTATGCCTTAGGAGGTATCATTTGAAAAACCCATAATTTGCTGATCATTATTGTCCTGGTAAAATGTGTAGCGACATTGCATGTAAAGTTATAGGATTCCTCTGTATGGTATTACTAATACATGTTCCAAGTCTGGGGGGAGCAGCGACAAACCAATTCCCCAGAGAAAAAAAGGCTAACCAACACCTCAGCCAGGCGTCATCAAAATCAAATGGACCGTCAACTGATTAAGTGGCTGTTCTTTGGCGGGAAGGAAGATGTGGGTGAAAATCTACATCTTGACAAAGAAACAGCTTGGGGTTCCCATCCACACAGACATGCTTTCTCCTGAACCTCTGCTGGTGGTGATTCCTGAAGAAGAGAAAACTATAAAAGGAGATGCCCCAAATTATTCCTCCCTTTCTCTCTATCCATGGCATCCACAGTACCTGAAGAACAAAGGAAACAGCTTTGGACTGGAGAGGGATCCTGTCTGAAAGAAATTCAGCCAGGTAGACTGTTGGAACATGTGGTGAGAGAGACTGCTTTTAATTCACTTAGCTTGTGAAGTTAGGCATTAGTTGTGTTTTACTTTTATTTTCTTGTAACCAATTTTGACTTTTATGCCTCATTATTTGTAATCACTTAAAATCTATCCTTCTGTTGTTAATAAACTTGTTTTGTTGTTTTATCTAAACCAGTATGTCTGGATTGATGTTTGGGAAACTTCATTTGGTATAACAGAATTTGTGCATATCATTTTCTATTAATAAAATGACAGACTTTATATGAGCTTGTATTGTCCAGGAGAGGGCTGGGCAGTACAAGACGCACCTTTCTAGGAGAAAGTCTGGGACTGGGAATTTGCTGGTTTTGCTCTGCAGTGTAATTCATTAGTGGCTGGCCATAGCACGCACACAATATAATTGGGAGTAACTTACATGCTGGAGGCTGTGCGCGCACAGACAAGGAGTGGTAGCTCTCACAGCAAAACAGTGTAAAAGGCATCCCAGGTTGGAGAATTGAGGGGGGACAGCTATTCATCAGTCCAGATTGTACCTTGGGTAATGTCAGTTTGAGTGGAAATTGGCCATCCATTCATCTTTTTGGTAAAGGACACACAAAGTATGAGCAAGTCCTAAAGGTCTTAGTGCTGTCAAGGTAGATGGTGAGGGCCCTCCTGACATCTGTGGAGGGCCCTCACCATCTAATTTGTGGAGAATATCTTCCTCCCTTTAGGTGTGGGGCTTAGGATAAAATACTGATAAATGGATCTCTTGTGTGATATGAAATTTCACCCAGACTTTAGGAAGGAATCAAGGATGGGGGTGCAGCATGTCTTGGTCTCAGTAGAAGATGGTGTATGGTAGGTCTGCCATGAGTACCCTTAAATCACCCATTCTTTTGGCCAAGTTGATGGCAATCAGGAATGAAGTCTTGAGATAGGAGAGTGAGCAGGTAGCCATTGACACAAATGTAGGCCATTCCTCAAGGCATTGAGGACCAGTTTGAGGTCCCATAGAGGTACAGAGTTCTGGATAAGAGGGAATACATTGTATAAACCCATAAGGAATGTTGCCATGGTTAGACTGGCAAAGACTAAAACCCCTTTGATAGGTGAGTAGAAGGCTGTAATGGCAGCCAGGTGTACTCTAATTGAATTCATTGACAGACCTTGTGCCTTGAGGTCCAACCGGTAATATAGGATCACTGAGAGTAGCGCTTCTGAGGCTTGTCAAGAGTGGTGACAGCACCAGGAATGAGTGTTTTCACTTTTGCAGATAAGTCTTACAAGTAGTCAGTTTCCTGCTACACAAGAGGACCGACAGAACGTTAGCTGAGCAGTTCAACTCTATGCCCAAGAACTGCTGAGGAGCCATAGTTTTAGGTTCAAAGATGAGAGATTCGGATGATTCTAGGTGCTGGGACTCCGTGACAGGAGATTTCCTCCCCCAGTCCCTCCAAAGGGAAGGCAGAGAGGCATCACCACAGAGATCTGAAGCAGATCCGAGTTCCACACTTGTTTCAGCCGCGAAGGTGCAATCAAAGATAGGGCAATGGCTTTCTTACATCAATTTGATTGAGGTCCTCAGGATTGGAGGTATAGCTGTGTAGGCATAGAGCAGGATGCACGACCAAGGTAGCAGCAGGTCATCTCCCATGGAGCTGTGGCTGCATCCTTTCTTGGACCAGAAAAAGCAACATTTCACATTGGTTGAGGTTGCAAAGAGGTTTACCTTCGGGAGGCTCAGGTGTGACAGATTCTTTGGAAGAAGGAGCAGTTGAGCTCTGAGCTCCCACTTGTGGTCCTGATCTGAGCTCCTGCTCACTGAGTCTGCAACTGTGTTCTAAAGGCCCTGTAGATAAACTGCAGAACTTTCTAAGTGATGGAAGAGACAACAGTTCCACGGCCTTGGTGGTTCTGCAAATAAGAATTGGGATCTTGCTCCCCTTCTTTGGTGTACATAGTATATAGCTGTCCTGTTGTCCAATATTACCCTGATAGAAGGGCCTGCTGTGTCATGAAAGAAGTGCTGACATGCATAGCAGACTGCTCTTAGTTCCAGGATGTTGATGGGGAACAATCTCTTATGGGGACCCATTTGCCCTGTGCTCTGGCACCCTATTCATGCGCCCCCCTACCCAAGAGAGAAGCATTTGTGATAAGAATTTTCAAAAGTGGTAGATGTGAAAATGGGATTCCCATTCAGGGGGTGTTTCCACTGCCTGAGAGAGTCTAGTACCTCTGGAGGCACAGTGATTCATTTGGAAAGACTGTGTCTGTTTGAGGTGTATGTAGGCCTTAGCCAGGCCTGAAGGCATCTGAGATGCAGTCGTGCATGTGATATAATGAACATGGAGACCAACGTGTGACCAAGGATTGTAGACAGGCCCTTGTAGTTGTTTGGGGGTTGTGCTGTAGAGCAGAGTTCAGGCTGGATGTAGTGGAAAATCTGTCCTTGGGCTGGTAGACCCTGGTGGTTAGGGAGTCTAGTGCAGCCCTGATGAAGTCTATCTGCTGGACAGTACTGTTGGGATATTTTAGGGTTAAGTATAACAATAAGCTGCTAATGTGCTGACATGGCATTAGGGGACAAAGGCATATGTAGGCAGTATTTCTTTGTCTAATACATAAATTGCAGATTCTTTCCTTCTCTGTTGCTTGTAAGGGTTGATAAGGATGCAGCTTCAGGAGAAATGCCCTTTCTGTGAAAGAAGGTAAAAGAAATGTTATCTTCCCTTCTGTTCCTCCCTCCCCTGAGAACTGCTCACGGCCCCTTCCTCCCTCCCTGAGAACTGCTGATGAGGGAGATTTATGGCAACAGATTATTGCAAAGAAATGTATCTTCAAGGTAAAAGTGTCTGGATGAAAAGTGTAATGCTATGAGTAAAATATAGGGGTGGGTTTACTAACAGTAGGTGTTTGTTACTTAAGGGTTTGTGGGGTGTTGTAGCAGATGTAGGCGTGTACATACTAACCTAAACAAAAAGAGTGTGCTGTAACTAATTCAGTGCTTACTGGACAATTGGGTCCAGGGGAACAAGTATCGCAATAAAGAAGACTGTACTCATATCCGCCTCTGGGTCTACCTGCTCCTCCTCCTTCTAACTAGTATTAACATAGACTTCTTTTAGATTGATGCAGAGGCCCAGAAACTGAAATAGGGCTACGGCCTTGGTTGTTACTGACTGGGCCTCGTAGGTGGAGCGGCCTCTAAGGAGCCAGTCATCCAGATATGGAAAAAATGTGATGCCCCGCTAGCACAGGTGAGATGCTCTTGCTGAGAAGACCTTCATAAAAACCCTCAGGGCCACGGATATCCCAAAGGGAAGGACGCGGTATTGGTAATGTTCTGAGCCTATTACAAAAAGCAAAGAATGCTTGACGGAGGGATGACTAGACACGTGAAAATAGGCATCTTGGAGGTGGAGGGCAACGAAACACCCCCTGGATCTATGGGTGGGATTATGGTAGCTAACATCACCATCCTGAAGTACTGTAATAGGATATAGGTGTTCAGATTCCTGAGATCTAATAGCAGCCTCCAACTGCCACTTTTTTGAGAACCAGGAAATGTTTGGAATAGAACCCCTTTCCAACAAATTGAGAAGGAACTGGCTTGATTGCCCCTAAGTGCGGGAGAGATTGGACTTAGTGCATTAGAAGATCCTTGTGAGAGAGATCCCTGAAGAGGAAGAATGAAAGGGAGGGTTGGCAGGACAGAATGGCAATGAATGGAGTATCTTGTAGTGATCACCCCTAGAATCCACTTGTCTGTGGTGATAAACTCCCAGGCATGTAGGAATGGAATAGGCAATCTCCAGAAGGAGAGTAGATGGCAGAATGGTGCAGTTAGAGGGTCTTTATGAAAAGATTTTTTGAGGCCCTTGACCCTATTGTCAAAATGATGACTTAGAGAAAGATGCAGGCTGGGTGGTTGTAGAGGAGGGTAATCCTCTTCTAGGGGTCTTTGTAGATCTGTTGCAGATAGTACTAGAATGGTGGCTAAGGACTGTGAAGCCATGTCAGTGTCACTGAGAGTAGCCTGCAGGGAAGCTTTAACAGTCAACTGACCCTCTGAAATGAGGGCTGGAAATTGTTCCTTTTGGTCTTGTGGCAGTTGTTCTAGAAAATGAGCAAACTTTGTATAGTTATTTAAAATCATATTTTACTTATCAAGGTCTGGTAGTTTGCAACTTGAAATTGATATGCAGCTGACAAATAGCTTTTCCTACTCTGGAAATCTAGGTGATTAGACACCTTCTCAGAAGGAGAGAATCTGGAGCGAGCTTGACAGTCATTGACCATGCCTACAGCTAAAAAGTTGGGGAGCAATGAGAGAAGAAATACTCCATTCCCTTGACTGGAATGTAATATTTTTATCTGACTCTTTTAAGTAGATGGGATAGTATCATAGATTAAATGCTGGTGATGACAGTGCCTCATTGATGGGTAGGGATATCTTACTCTGCAGGGGGGCATGATATGTAAAATGTCCACCTGGGAATGTTGAGGCTCCTAGACTTCCTCCAATGGAATCTGGAGGGATTCCGCTGACCACTTCATTAAGTCCTGGAAGGCCCTAAAGTCATCTTCATAAGAAGGCCATGGCAGCAGCAGCATCGTTGCCTTGTCAGGGATAAGGAAGACTTGGGTGAAGGGGGTGACCCTTCGTTTGGTGCCTCTCGCTTCTCGTGAGTCTTCTCGGGTAACAGGGAAACATTCAGTACTAGTGGGCTATCTTGCAGTGCCAGTGGCTGTTGCAGTACTGGCAGGTTTTTCTGTTGTTTTTTGTAGGCTGGTACTCTGTAAGATTGGGTGCCATAACCTACCCAGGCTTTCCAGTAGTCCCACTGTAGAGGTGGATAGGGGAAGAATCCCCACAGGTATTTGTGCTCAGGGAACCTAGGGCATCTGCTTGGCTCTAGAAAGTTGTCTTCAGGGTATGTCTCAAGAGGCGTGGTGTGGTAAGTGTTGAGATAGAGCCCTGTATGAAAACCTCAGAGTCTGAGGATGTCATTTTCCGAGTTGAATAGTGAGTCTTTGGGCATTGGTGCCTGGTACTGAAGGCAGTGAATCAGGTCTTGTTCTTGCGAGTAAGGGTTCAGTCACTAACTGTTGAAGTGACATTGAGGAAGAGTCTCTTACAGTGCCCTTTAGGAGAGAGTACTGCAGTTCATCTGAGATGAGATCCTTGGGAGGAAGAAATCTGGAGGGCATTGGAGGGCTATGATAATGAGCAGTAGGAGCCTGAGGTGGTACCAGGGCCTGAAATGGGGATGGTTGCAGTGCTAGAGATGCATGTGGAATTGGAGAGGTGGATGAGGTGATGTCTCAGTGCTTAGAATGGTTATGTCAAGAGGAAGATGGTACTGGGAGAGCCAGAAGTTGGTCTGAATGGGGTCTCTGGCTCCAAGAGGTTGTCTGTACCAGTGCCCTTGAAGTGGTCTTCTTAAGAGTCTCTGGTTTTAGATGAATCTCACTGCCTAGAGGTGTCAGATTGTACAGAGGAAGGTTCCTCTTGGTGCTGCTTTGTTGATGACTTCTCCAACTGAGATGACATCTAGGCCAGGGGTCTCAAACACGGGGCCCGCAGAGTTATTTCCTGCGGCCCACCATAGGCACTGACACCACTGGCAGTCAAGCTTCAAACATTACTGAGTGTTTATATTTTATTAAAGTCCCTCTTTGCATTACAGTTTAAAAAATGTTAATACATTTAATAGCATACTATATTGCTCTTCATTTTTTATTATACTTTTGTATCATTGTATGAAAAGATTTCAGTGATGCAGCCCTCAGGCCAATGTACTAGTCCTCATGTGGCCCTCGTGGTGATTTGAGTTTGAGATCCCTGATCTAGCCGGTACCAAAACCTTGGTACTAGAGTCAGCTGGAGCCTGGGTTGTACCCATTGTGGCACGCAAGGTCTCCCTTGAGTCTGCTCTAAGAGGTGACTTACTCCTTTTTCGAGTGTCTTTGGTGGGGAAAAAGGAGTTTTCTTCTCTCAGTGGGCTTCATCTGTGAAACTGCCCCAGAGCACTGGAAGTCACTGGTATGGCCTGAGAGGTTGAGCCCGGTGTACTGGGCAGGGGAGAGGGACTCGGACTCCGCTGGAGATAAGGAGCATTCCATTAGGAAGAGCTTGAGTCTAGCTTCTCTATCCTTGTGGGACCTGCCCTTAAACTCCGTGTAGACTTTGCATTTGGATGGGATGTGAGGTTCTCCAAGGCCTGTAGACAACTGGAATGCCTGTTGCTGTGGTGAAAAGATTTGTGGGCAGGTTTGGTAGGGCTTGTACCTTGAGGCCTTAGACTTAGTCCAGGGAAGTGCCATAGACCACAAAGCCTGCAAGGTCAAGAAATTTAGGGAAGGGGAAATCCCCCAAGCACAAAATTGTACTTCAACTAAGAAAAATTAACAGAACTAGAAAAAATAATAAATTAAATAGTCATTGAAACAAATAAGTAAGAAAGGTGAAAAAGCAGCTAGGAAGCAGCATTCTTCAATTGCTCTATTTTGAGCCTCAGGTTGTTGGAGCAGCGGTGATCTTCACAGAGATATTGTTATGATATGATTATGGCATAACTCTGTATTTTATGCGAGATAGGTCATGTAAGATATCATTGAAAAGGTTATGATTCACTTAATATGATTGTCCTATTTGTATGCATGTATCATTGTGGTATCTGAAGGTCAGAATATTGTCTACAAATGTGTTTACTCCTGAGGAACGCCCACTAGGCAGAGAGCAATCAGTCTAGATGCCTGGCTGGGAAGGGCCATTAGGGAGAACAATAGGTCTTAGAAGAAGCTAATCTCCTGCCGGGGAGCCTTCCTGAGGACGCTACAAACAGCCTCCGAGTTATGGCTGCTATGACCCTACAAGGACATGTGACCGAGTCACGTGGTACTGGACTCCATCGTGGAATACCAGTGTTTTTCCACTGAAAGGCGTGGGAACTAAGCTTGGAGACACAAGGTTTCTGCTGTATGCAAAAGCTATTTAAGGTAGGGGAGTGACATCATTGTGGTTCTTCTCTGACTCCCCATCCAAAGAGACTCCTGAAAACATCTGAGGAAGGAGGACTGAACTGGGGGGAAGAGCTGAACTGAGGCTAGAAGGATTTCTAGCCTATGAAAGGGGATACATGGGGTTTTAAGCTGCAAGCAGGTGCAGCTTGCCCTTTAAGAATGTCAGCAACTGGCTTAAATCATCGTTTAGGGTGAGAATTTTGGTACTCTCATATTCAATCCCTTTAGTATATTAAGCTTAGATTGCGTTTTTGTTTATTTGCTAGGTAATCTGCTTTGATCTGTTTGCTATCCCTTATAATCACTTAAAATCTATCTTTTGTATTTAATAAACTTGTTTTTGTTTTGTCTAAAACCTGTGTGTGGAATTCATAACTTGGGGCAGAAAGCTGTGTATATTCTTCTCAGCATTGAGGGAGGGAGGTGAATTTCATGAGCTTACGCTGTACAGTTCCCTGTGCAGTGCAAGACAGTATAATTTTGGGTTTACCTTCCAGAGGGGGTGTGCGTCTGAGAAGCTGGTAAGTGCCCAAGCTGTGTAGCCTTCCCATACAGGAGCTGGTCAGAAAGCCTGTCTGCATGTTAGTACAGGTGGTTGTCCCCCTACCTGTGTGCTGGTGAAAGTGTGAGACTGGGAGCATGTCCACAGCTTGTCACAGCATTATAGGGTGAGTGGGAGTCCAATCTGGTGGGTTGGGGGGCTCAGTGGTACCCCAGTTCCAGGCAGCACCCCATGGGGAACCCATTACCCTCCTCACCCCCAGCACAAAATTGTGCTACAACTAAGAAAAATTAACAAAACTGGAAAAAATAGTCATTGAAGCAAATAAGTAAGAAAGGTGAAAACACATCTAGGAAGCAGCATTCTGCAGTTGCTCTATTTGCTCAATTGTTCAGGTGGTTGAGCAGGAGTTGGAGTGGTGGCGAGTCTGCGCCTAGCTATATGCCCTTGCCTGGAGCACTAGGTGCTGCACTGTGCAGGCATAGACCTGTGAACGCTGCTATTTACAAGCTCCAATGGAGAGTGCACAGGCAAGTGTACAGCCTCCGGTTGAGCACCCACGTGATCATCTGCTCAAAGAAGAACTTAAGAGTATTTGAGCTGGAGTGATGAAAGGGCCCTCATTTCTTTAAAGATTAAGACACTATGCAACTGAGTTCTGCTGGTGTGTGGAAGACTTTTTTCATCTTTAACTCTTTGCTCTTATAATGACTTCAGTGTGTCTGGAGCATCTTTCCTCTCTCCAGCTTATATCCCTCAAATTCTCTCCTCTTGCAGGGCTTACTTTCCATGGGCTAAGTGACACACACCCCTCTCCTGGGAACTTCCTGACAAATTTCTACTGTTATTGAGTTCCTTTCCATACAAATAGATTGGTTTCTAGCTAAGCCGCTTAAGTGTTTCATCAAGTAAAATTTTATGCATTTAATATTTTAACCGCCAAGGTTGTAATTACATAATACTATTCTTCTTTTTAAAAGAAGAATACTTTTATAGCCTCTTTCTTTACGAAGATTTCTCGTTCTTTGGTTTGGCGAGTTTTTCAAAGATGACCTAACAAAAAAGTAGTTGGTTTATGCTTCTTATTTGCTTTATGATCTATTGAGGATCTGATTTCTCCCTCTACCTTTCCCTCTCACTTGCCTGCACACCATTTTATTTTGGGATGGATTTTTTTGCTTAGTTTTTACATTAAAATATCATGTCTTGCCTTCCTGTTTATTCAAGAGGACTCCTTTGGATTAGCAAATTAAAGGAGTGGGAACTTTCTTAGGACATAGCTGGAGGATCTGGGATATTGAATATATCGGAGACCTTTTCTTCCACGAGTTTGACTCAAATGGATGTTAACAGAAATAAAATATAATTTTCAAATAGTCCGACATAAAATGTCTCCCTTCAGTTGCTCAGGTTTCTTGTTTTGTGATGTCATAATTCTGCATGTATTCTAGATTTCCAAGAAGTTATCTGTTGGGAATAGACTGATATTTCAAGACTCACACATCATAAAGTAGCTGAAAAAAAAAAAAGACAACTTTTAACTTTTTGTTGGTTCTTTTCTTTGTTTATAAGCAGCTAATTTCTTCAGCTATCATCCAAGAATACTCAGTGTTTTCATTTCCTTTACATAGGATTTAAAGGATGAAAAGAAAAAAGCTAGAATGGCAGCAGCTAGGGCTGTCCTTGAGAAGTGCACCATGATGCTTCTCACTGCTTCAAAGGTAACGCTTCTCATACTTTACTCAGTGTTGGTGAACCACAGATTATAGTAGCTGGTGGGAATAACATAACCCTGTTTCCCCAGCTATATTTATAAAGATTGCAACAAAAGAAATTTGAACGTAAAATGATGTTGGGGAGAGGCTTTTCCATGAGTAATGCTAAAAATGTTGCCATATGCAATAGTAAGTTAATTGAAGGAATTTGTAATAACATTACACATTTTTGCTTTAGGCTGGGTATAGAAATGAGTATTTGTTTCATTATACTACATGTGGACTTTTGGGTAATATGTTAAATTTACTTTTAAAGACATGTCTGAGGCATCCTGACTGTGAATCTGCTCTTTTAAACAAAGAAGGAGTGTTTCACCGAATGAGATTAGCTTTGGAGCAAGTAATAGAGATCGTAACTGACTCTAGACCCAGTGGAGAGAATGAAATGGCCCCCATAAGTATATATACTAGCATCAAAGAATTCAAGGTAAGGATAAAGACAGTATTATTATTCTATGGCTTAAAAGAATTTGATTACAGCATAAATTTCAAAAATACATATGTACACTAGGAAACTAATTTCTCTGCACCTTAAATGAGTGGCAGTTTCCAATATCAGGCCTTGCACAAAGCTCCCAGAAGTTCATCATAGTTTGAAAAAAGATGGTTATGGTTTGTCTGATCCTGCCACTGCACATCATCCTGCTAGTATTCCAACCACTTCTAACACGCAGGGGAGTAGATCAAAATGTATTCAGCTCTATATGCTATGTTGAAGTGCTGTTCTCAACTCTCACTCCTAGGCGGCCCAGATAGTAGGGTATGTCTACACAGCACTAACTCCGGGCTCTGACATAGGTTTAAGGCCAAGCCCTGCTTCTGTCCACACTGAAATCATTCACTCGGATTCACAGACCCTGCTGTGGGGTGGGGGTGGGGCGTGTCAGAGCCTCAGTCCCCCTTGAAATGATTCAAAGCCTCAGGCATTGCTATGTGGCTGCTAGGTCAAGTCCAGGTTGCCAGATTCAGAGTCCAACAATGATATCCCACAGTCCTCTGCGGCTGTGCTTCCTAGCCCTTCAATCCCAAAGCTTTGCACTCACTTCCCAGGAACTGAAAGCAACCTCCTGGTTCAAATGCAGCTGTTTGGCATTTAACCCTTCACTTCCACATGGACTGTTCAACTGAAAACACAATCAATGCCAGCGTGTATTTGAATGGCCAGCAGTAAGATCAAGTCCTGCATCAAGCACATTGCCAACTGGCCTGAGAAACGGAGCTGGATTCTAGTAAAACTCTGGTGCAAGGAGAGCAAAACATTCAACTTCGTCAAGAGCACAAGAAATAATCATGTCTACGAAACTGTATCCAAGCAGATGGCAGTGTTGGAGATCAGGTGGACAACAGAACAATGTAGAGAGTGAATAAAGCAGCAAGTCAACGATGTTAACGTCCCATTCCAGGACCTTCCTACAGCTACTGAGTGTGTCGCTGAACCTTCTTTTGCTAGGTCCTCTGAAATGAGGATATGGTTTCATAAGCCATGGCAACAGGTAAGTGGGATTTCCTAGAATAACAGTAGGGACAGTGACTCCATTTATCAGCATGTCATTCAATGGGAATAATGTCCCAGTTTCTCCATGACTGTAAAGTCTTGATCTCTGGAACACCCTGGCATCATGCACCATGCCAGTGCATGCGACATTAATGTCCATGAATCTGCCCCTGTGGTTGACCAGGGCCTGAATAACGATGGAGTAGTACCTTTGTGGTTTATGTACTCGTGCTTCCAGTGTATAATTTATAGGCATGAGTCCCTCCGTGGTCCCGGCGCAGATTGGAAAACTCATTCACTGAAAGCCAGCAATTATTTCAGGAACATTTGTAATGCCCATCACCTTTGGGTACATCCTCTGCTCAGAAATCTCTGCCACAACAATCCTCACAATTGATTTGCCAATTCCAAACTGTAGCAGTCTGAGGTAGCCAGCATACTTATGGCTATAGCAACCTGTGTTTGGACCAGCATGGCCTCTGTTATATGGGTGTCCTGGTGCTGGAAGATAGGGAAAGCTGATCACAAACCTCCGGAACATCTGCTTCTTCATGTGAAAGTTCAGGACCTACTGTTGGTCATTCCCATGTCCGCATGACAATGTGATCCCACCAATCTTTGCTTGCGGCCCTTCTCCAGAAGCACTGGTATAGATAGGGGAAATCTGCGGCCAAGGCAAGAGGCATAAGCAGCATCAGCTGAGTTGTTACTGAAATGACAGTACCCCTATCTCCTCTGGCTGCTGGGAGTATATGGACACAAAATAGGTTGGTAGGATGTGTTCATGGGGTAAAGCCACCGAAAACACACACAATTAACTTCCATGGGATAGACAGACAAGTTCTCCCAACGCCCTCTGTGAACCAAGCCCTAGAGCAGCTACAGCTGGCAAAAGTGCAATAGCCCACACACCCACAAAAGCTGAAGTTTTGACTTGGGTCTGCTTATTGTAGTATGGATGCTCCAGCATGGCTGTTAGGCCTGGGTTTCCAATGCATTGTGGATGTTCAAGGGCAGACGTGGAAATGCCAAGTCTGCAGGCATGGGTCACACAGGTCTGGGCTTAGTGTGCTGTGTAGATGTACCCATAATGTCGCAGCCAGCATTTCCCTAAAATAAGTCATTAGGAGGTGGACTAAGGAAGCTCCTAGTTGATCATTGGTAATTAAACTTCTAACATTTTAAAAGCTACACACTAAAAACATCACCCTTCTGTGAAAGGAGTGTATAAGAGCAAACTGTCATTTTGAAGAAACTGTTCTAATCCAAAATCATCTCTTCTGCTCATTTAATCTTGCTCTGCTAAAATTCCATTGGATATCACATCCCACTGAGAACATGTTTCTGATTAAATGGATGTCTTAGCTGAACACTTGACAGTCTGTCCTGCCCAAGACTTATTCCTCAGGATGGCAATCAGGAGAGAGGCTCTTTTGGCACTTTGCATCCTGACTTTGATCTTATCTGATATATCCGTTCCCTGGAGGTTGTGCTACTCTTCTTTCTATATCCCTGCACCTAAAATTTGGTCAAGATTCCCATGATGCGGCTGCCCAAGAATACGCACTTTACTATATGTAAAATTTTTATAAAAATTTTGAATGCAGGAGGGTGTGTAAAAGACCAAACAAAACATGAATACCACATTATGTTTAGCAACAGTCACTAGATTGCGTTTATCTTCCTATTCACAGCAGAACTATTATAGTACAGAAATATTGAAATATGCTTAACTTTGCTGTTTGTTTCAGTGGTGAGATACAAATTACATTGCTAATGGTGCTAGTAGGTGAAGAAACAAAATGGATGGCTGCGGGTGGGTAAAATAATTTCTCATTGGCAGAAAGTGCGAACAGTAGGCTAAAGGAAAGCTGAAGGGTGGGAGAAAAGGCACGATACGTGCACTATCTGTATTTACATGAATGATTCACAGGGAACTGAATTTTATCCTTTACAGAATAAGGTGGAAGGTCTTCGGGAGAATCTTTATTTTCTCTCTAAGGAGAATCTTTCAACAATGCTGGAACTCATTCTGGAACACACAGAAGACTTTACTGATTCTGCCTACACCAGCCATGAACACAGAGAACGCATCTTGGAGCAGTCCAAGCAGGCTAAAATGGAACTAGAGCAGCTGGTTTCAGTGTGGATGCAAGCTGTAAGAGCTTTTTAGCAAAGTAAATCTTTTCATCTATACTTTGGAAAGAAACATATTTTTTAGACTTTTTGTCTTTTTTGGTTTAAGAAAACAGAATGCATGTAATATATCAAAAAGCAGTTCTTTATAGCAACCTCCACCCAAGTCCTCTACATTGCTCTTGCAGCCTTGAGGATATTTTAGTTTTCCATTGTTTTAGTCTATCTCCTTCTGTTCCCCCATAATGCTCTGAATTCTGGCCACCATCCTTGCGGTGAACAATTGCATGGCATTCTTTTCAGAGAGCGTTGTAGCTCCTTACTTGATTATCTCATTACTCAACAGTAATTCTTTTAATTATTTTCTCTCTTCCAAAAAAAGAGAACATTAGCTTTTTAATTAAAAACAAAAGTAGTAGCCGGTGGAATATTTTAAGTTAAAATATACTAATGGAATACCTAGTCATGTGTCCTACTTTTCCAGTATTTTTAGTGTTCAAAAATAATTTTGTTACTTGTGGAGGTTTTAAATTGGTAGAGGTGGTCAGTTTTTTTGTTTCACTGAAATTCAGTGTACAGGCTAATCCAGAACGTTCAAAACTTTTGAAAGCTGAATTCCCTTTCAGGAATATGAAAACAATTGTGTAGCCCTATCAGCCCCCCGATGTAATGTTGAAAGTCTGCTCAGAATGAGTGTCCACTCAAATGGACAGGTTTCAGAGTAGCAGCCGTGTTAGTGAGCTGTAGCTCACGAAAGCTTATGCTCAAATAAATTTGTTAGTCTCTAGGGTGCCTCAAATGGACAGACATCACGCTCATATTTGGGTCACATTTTCAAGGTTTTCTTCCTAATCTTAACAGGTGGAGACTGATGTTTTTAATGGAAGCTGAGGCTCTGGAGAATAATTGAGAGGCCTGGGTTCTCTCGAGTAGACTCCTCTGTGCTTTCCCAGGCTGTGTCCCACACTTTGGAAGATATTGGGTTAATCCAGGGGTGGGCAAACTTTTTGGCCTGAGGGCCACATCGGGGTTGTGAAATGGTATGGAGGGCCGGGTAGGGAAGGCTGTGGCTTCCCAAACAGGCTGGTCATCTCCCCCTCCCACTTCGTGCCCCCTGACCGCCTCCCAGGAACCCCTGCCCCTAACCACCCCCACGGGACCCCACCCCCTATGCAACCCCTCTGCTCCCTGTCTCCTGACTGCCCCCTACCCCCTATCCAACACCTCCCTCCCCCCACCCCCTTACCATGCCACTCAGAGTGGCAGGACAGGCTTATTGGGAAGTGGGCAGGCACAAGTTGCACTGCCTGCGCGGCAGCGTGGCTGCAGGGGAGGGGGAACAGCGGGGAGGGGCCGGGTTCTAGCCTCCCCGGCCGGGAGCTCAGGGGCCGGGTAGGACGGTCCCGCGGGCCGTAGTTTGCCCACCTCCGGGTTAATCTGTAGTCTAGTTAGAAACCTTACTTACAGTTTACTTTTTACAAAAAATTATGGACTGATATTTAAAGCTTTTGAACAAGGATCATATGTCACTCATACTCGGATGTCGAAGAATGCACAAGTAGCATTACAGAAAGCAGGGGAGGGGGGCAGGGATAGCTCAGTGGTTTGAGCATTGGCCTGCTAAACCCAGGGTTGAGAGTTCAGATCCCTGAGGGGGCCATTTAGGGATCTGGAGCAAAAATTGGGGATTGATCCTGCTTTGAGCAGGGGGTTGGACTAGATGACCTCCTGAGGTCCCTTCCAACCCTGATAGTCTGTGATTCCTTTGCGTAGCACCTGACTTTCTAAGACCGTGTCCACACTGGGAATTTGGCAATGTAGCTGGACCAGTGCAAATCTCAAGCATAAACAAGGACAGCCACAATTTTCAGGTAGAGCTTACCCAAGCTTTAAATGCCTCTGTCCTGGGGCAACAGCTTAAAAGATCTTTTTTTCTTTCCTGTATTGCTTCATGTTTAAAGTCCTCTTGCAGATGCTTCTGGGGAGTCCTAAGCAAGATAAAGCTTTACTAGCACTGTACAAGTAGTCACTAAAGTCTGACAGCAGTTTAGAAAGCTTCAGTTCCTTGGCTTTTATTTGTTCAGGACAAAGATGCTTTGTATACCCTATGGAAGGGATATTGCTTAGACTTTCTCCCTCAGTTTCCATTCTTCCTCTTGACTCCAGTAAGAGATGGCCTTATGGGGTTCAGTTTAATGGATTTTGCATTTGGATCCATTGTATATCTGGGCAGAAGGGACTCAGGTCCTATGTCTGCCAGTACTGATTTCCCATAATATATGGGAGATGTAGTATATTCCATCCTGTATTTGCCCCTTTCAGGGCTTGATTAAGGGATGTGCCTTCTAGGCCCATACTCCAGATCACGGAGTCACGTGATGAGATCAGAATCTGTCCTATTTTTTGTTTGTTTGTTTTAAAGTTCTTTGAGTACTTGCTCATGTCAATTCCATTTTGGGTTTTGCCAGAGATTTCTGCCTCAGTGGTATTCTTAGGGCCAGCTGTGGCGCCCTCTGGAGTAGTGCGCTCATGCAGCGGTATATCAGGTGCTGCTGGCCCTGCTCTCAGTTCCTTCTTACTGCCCATAGTGGTTAGTCCGAGTGCCTTTACTTGCGTAGCAAAGGCTAGCGGTTTCGTCTTGTCCACAGTGGACTTCGTGCCTTAGAGCCTTCTGTAAATAGTTTGTTGATAGTGTTACCTAAGTAACTGTTAAGTATAGTTGTTAGTTAGCAGTTGGAGTCCCATCTGGGTCTTCATCCCAAGCAGGGCATGCCCCACTCTCTCGGCTTTAAGTCGTGTTCAACATGCAGCAGACCGATGCCCATCAGCGGTCCACACGACAGTTGTCTCAAGTCCTTCCTCGGGCTTTCTCCCAGACACAAGTGTCATATTTGTAAAACCTTTCGCCCTCGTACCCAGAAGGAGCGGGATATCCACTTGAGGGCTCTCCTAATGGAATTGGCTCTTTGTCCTGCGCCGGAGTCCTCCACGGCTGACCCCGTGCTGAGTGGATCAGCTTTGGTGTGGAGCGCACTACCAGCACCAGACTCGGCTCAGACCGCTCCCCCTCACTGGTGCCCAGGAAGTGGCAGAAGAAGCGGAGCCCTTCGGCGCCGAAGGACCGTGGGCTTATGGGCAAAGGACCTATGTCAGGCCATGTGCCCACTTTGGGGCTTCAAGGGCGTATTGCGGCGGTCAGACCCTCAAGCCCGATCAGGGACCCGCCCCCCACCCCGGGCAGTGGCACGAGCTCCCAGCCCACAGTGGGGCCTTCAGGGCCCGAAGTTTTTCCGGCGGCTAAAGAGCAAAGCCGACCGGCTCCACAGGTGCCACGTCAAGGGACTGAGTCGGCCCTGCCCCCAGCACCAAAGAGCAAATCCACCAGAGTACAGCAGCATAGACTCGCGGAACACCCTCGGGCATCGGACCGCAGTTGCAGGTCTCCTTCGCCGCAATCTCTGTCCCCGCCTCAGCTCACCTACCGGAAGGCCTTCGTTCTCAGCGAGATCCCCACTGATCAGACTCTTGTAATGACTTTAATGTATCTGGAGCATCTTTCCTCTCCCCAGCTCATATCCCCCAAATTCTCTCCTCTTGCAGGGCTTACTTTTCATGGGCTAAGTGACACACGCCCCTCTCCTTGGAAGTTCCTGACAAATTTCTGTTACTGTTGAGTTCCTCTCTGATCTCCAGATCCTTTCTGTTGGCTATGATCTGAGACAGAGCCTTCCTGTGTCCATAGCCCTCAAACATTAGCCCAGACTTTGACATGTAAGTTAGTTTAGTTGTAGTTAGAAAGGATCACTTGCCATTTGCGCCAGCCATACCACATCGCACTAAGGGCCACCGTGGCCACGCTTGCACGAGCAGACCAACCTCTGAAGACCCCAGCCAGTTCTCCCACTAAACCTCATTACACCCTTCTCAAGGACCTGGTGCCTTACCCAGACCCTGAGCTGCTGATTCTGTTAAACCTGGCTCTGGTGAGAGGCATCATTACACCATCCACGTGTCATTTTATGGTCCCAAACAGTGGCTGGCCCATGGGTGCTTTGACAATGTCAAGCTGCTGGTTGCTGAGATATGCCTTTGACTGTGGTGCTACAAGACAGATAGTACCAACGGAGTTGGATGATTTACCCCATGGATGAACAGGAGGTGGTGCTGCTGGTTTCCCCAATGATTCAGACCTGGGACAGCAGCCCAGAGAGAGCATCCAGAGGCCCCTACATCCCAGTGACATATACTGTGGAGCTAGAGATAAGTGGTACCCCCCCATCAGGCCCACCTCCATACCCATATGATCCCACATTGGCCACACAGGAGCTCTTTGGATCCATGTCATCGAGCTCCAGACTGTGAGAACCCAGGGCACAGCTTTTGGCAGACAGCGCCTCTAAGAAAGGAGCCTCACACCTCTCAGAGAAAGTGGGGAAGCAAGAACAGCCAGTGTGCCAGCAGGTGTGCTGACAGCATCATCTTCTCTGGATGAGGCAGTGGTGCTGGCCTCTCCCTCCCTTCCGGATGAGAACAGACAGTGCTAGGAACTGCTGATGAGGATTGCTGAAAAAGGTTCAGGATCTCACCCATGGACATTCTTCAGTCCATAGCTCCTTCCTACATGGCTCTCCCTAGGCCATTTTGGAGCCTGCTAGGGATATGTGGCACACAGCAGCCGTCAAAGAGGGCTGAGAAAAAATGTTTTGTTCCCTCCAAAGGGGCGGGATATTGGTTTTAAACTGTAACCTGAACTTTGTTCTCCTCCATGACCACTTAGATGACAAGGGACTTCAACCCAAGTCTGCCCCTTTGGACAAGGATACCAAGAGACTAGATCTCTTCAGCATAAAGAACTTTTTGTCATCCAGGCTATTCCATATTCTGAGCTACCAAGAACTCATGTCAAAATATGATTTTATTCATTACGCCACACAGTCAGAGATCATCAGTTTATTACCACTGGAATGTAGCCTGAAACTGGGGTCTATCTTAAATGAAGGGAAACTGGTAGCCAGATTGTCACTTGATGCAGTGGATATGGCTTCCTGTGTCAGGGCAACCTCAGTGGTTATGTGGTGGGCCTCTTGGCTGCAGCCCTCTGGGTTCCCAGTGTAGGTCCAGGAGACTGAAGATCTCCCCTTTGAGGGTAACAACCTTTTCAGTGAGAGAAGGTATGTCACTTCATTCCCTTAAGGATTAGTATGCCTCTGCTCCTTGCAATTATACATCCTGGCTCCTCACATGAAATATTCTGAGTCACTGCCGCACAGATACTGGCCAATCCCTCAGCTGTGCTACCACTAGAAGATCTGTGAGCCGCCAAGAAAACACCAGAGTGTGCAGTGTGGTAGACATTGCACCACCAGCATACCCTCTCTGGACTCAGCTGCCTACTAAGAAGACATTTTGATGGAACGCTCGAGAGCTATCAACCAGTCTCCGTCAAACCTTTTGGTGGCCGCCTGGCTCATTTCCTTCTGACATAGCAGTGTATAATACCAGGCAAATGGGTCTTTGACATCATTGCAACTGGTGCATGATTGAATTCCTGCTTCCCCTCCTCGAAAACCCCTTCCTCATCCCTATTCAGGGACACTTCTCACGAGAGGATTCTCAGCAAGGAGCTGGACTCTTTAGTCTAGTTAGGGGCAATAGAGCCTCTACCCCCTTGTCACAGGAGTGGGTGGAAGAGCTTTTACTCCAAATACTTTCTGATTGGCTGGAGACCCATCCTAGACCGCAGGCAGCTGAACATTTTCATCTGCCACTCAGGATTCAGGATGATTTTACCCAGGCCACTATAATCCCCTCCCTGAATGCAGGTGACTGGTATGCGGCTCTCAATTTGAAGTACGTCTATTTCCATATAGATACCATCCAGTGCCGGGGAAATTCCTGCGTTTCACTGTGGGCGTAAAGCATTTCCAGTACAAGGTTTTACTCTGGCCTTTTGAAGAATGTCCTTGTCATTCCCAATAACAGGAAACCCTCTACAAGAAAGTGTCATGCTGCCAAATGGAAGCAGTTCTTCCTGTGGTGCGAGATGCATAATTTGTCTCTGGAGGAGTTTGGATTTCCTCTTGTCTTGGACAACTGTTTTTACAAAAGTCACGGCTGTGGTGGCAGCACACCAGCACCATCACAACCACCCTATATTTCCCTACCTACGTGACTGGCTGCTCATGGGATGATTGCTTCAGGAGATATAGGCATCAGTCACCTCCTTATTTGGCCTGCGTAATTCCTTGGGATTTCAGGTAAATCCAGGAAAGCCCACTTTAACACCCACAACAACTACAGAATGTATTGGCACAAATCTGGACTCAGCTGGAGCCAGGGCCTACTTACCACCGAACAGATTCCTTGTGATGAGAGACCTCATTTAACTTCATTTCATCTCTCAGACAACAATCTATCCCTGCTAGGTCACATGGCTGCATGCATCTATGTGACCCCCCATTGCGGTCTCTCGGATTGGGTGAGGAAGGTTTGTGCTCCAAGCAGAGAAAAGTGTCTCGATTTTCCTCAGTCTCCAGACATCATTCCCCTAGTAAGACAAGAGGGACAATGTTTATATGGCGGTTTGTTTCCATCGCCCCTTTCTCTCCCCCAAACGCTTGTTACAAGTGCCTCTGCTGGGCTGGGTAGCACACCTGGATGAGCTCACAGTACCGGGACACAGCGTCCACATCCACCTTCTTGAGCTTTGAGCACAACACAAAGTGTGCAAAAAGTTTTTGACCTTTATCCAATCCAGTAACATCCGGGTCAGGTTGGACAGCATAACCACTGTTAACTATATAAACAAAGCTGGGGGGCACGGAGGGGACCAAGGTCCACCCCACTCTGTAGGGAAATAGTCATGCTCTGGCATTGGTGCATCCAGCATCAGATCACCCTCTCTGCAGTACACCTGCTGGGGTAATGAACTCCCTAGCAGACACTCTGAGCAAAGGTTTTCTCGAGGATCACGAGTTGGTACTCCACTCATCAGTGATCCAGCAGATTTTTCATCAGTGGGGATTCCCATCATGGGACCTCTTTGCAACCCAGGAATACCATTGCCCTGCCTGTTGCTCTCAAGATGCCCTGAGGCATGACTCCAGACAGGATGCAATGATCAGGCCCACTGATGTATGCTTTCCCTCCCATTCCCTTCCTACCTTGCACCCTCTAAAAGATCAAGTGGGACAAGGCAACAGTGATTTTAATAGCACCATGTTGGCCATGACAGTTCTGGTTCACGATGGCTGTGCAGATAGCCTCCCACCAGCGCGTTCACCTGCAGTCATTTCTGGACCTGCTGTCACAGAGCAAAGGGAGGACTAACCATCCCTCCATCTGGCAGCCTGGTTTTTGGATGTGCAACAAGCTTAGAAATTCTTCTCAGAGTAGGTTCAATCCATCTTTCCCAATAGTAAGAAACCTTCTACAAGAAAGTGTTATGTTACCAAATGCAAGCAGTTCTTCCTGTAGAGCCAGATGCATGCTTTGCGTCTGGAGGAGTCTGGATTTCCTCTTGTCCTGGACAATCTCCTCTCCTCTCCTCTACTTGAAGTCATCAGGCCTGTACATTAGTTCGCTATGGGTACATTTAGCCTTTCATCCTGTGGTGGTGAACTGCTTAATTTTCACCCACCCTATATCAGCAATGTTCTTAAAAGACATTGTCAGAACATTCCCATCAGTATCAAGATTCGAATCTGATGCTTTTGTAGCATAGGAACCTGCCACTAGATCACTTGGCTTCCTGTACGCTATGTGACAGACCCAGACCAGTGGGGTACAGGAGTCTGGTAGAAAGCCAATATACTGGCCACTGGATGAATAGTTTTCTGTTCCCTGAGTGACCAGAGCAGGGGATGCCTTAGAGCAATCAGGAATCTGCTAGAACCAGTTAAGACAGGCGAGCCAATTAAGAACATACTAGAATCAGTTATGGCAGGCAGATTAATCAGGACACCTGGTTTAAAAAGGACCTCCCATCAGTTAGTGGAGGGCATGCAAGGAGCAGGGAGTGAGAAGGCGTGCTGCTGGAGGATTGAGGAGTGCAAGCGTATCAGGCTTCAGGAGGAAGATCCTGCAGTGATGATAAAGAAGGTGCTGGGGGGAGACCGTGGGGAAGTAGCCTAGGGAGTTGTAGGTGTCATGCAGCTGATTCAGGAGACACTGTCGACAGCTGCTATCCACAGGGCCCTGGGCTGGAACCCGGTATAGAGAGCGGTCCCGGTTCCCCCTATCCCTCCAACTCCTGATCGGACACAGGAGGAGTTGACCTGGTCTTTGAGCAACACCAGAAGGGAAGGTCTAATTTGGAAAGGGATCTGGCCTGTCCCTGACCCATTAGGTGGGACAATAGAGACTGTGGAGATTGTTCTCCGTTTCCCCCATGTTGGCCAGTGATGAGGTTAGCTGAGTGAACAGCAGAAGCTGCCAAACTGAAGGCTGCCGTGAACCTCTGAGGTGAGCAAATCCACCAAAAAGCACAGGACTCACCAAGGCGGAGGAGGAACTTTGTCACACCTCTTACTTTTATCAATGAAAATGGCCTTCTTAACAGCTATCGCCCCCACCAGGAGAGAGGGGGGACAATAATAGGAGGACAGGAGACCACTCCCTCAGAATGTAGAGCTCCATCCTTCTACCTGGACAAGGCAAGGCTCTTCAGAAGATCTCTGTGGTTATCCGCTTCCATTGCTCAGTCTCAGGGCTCATTCCACCAGAACTTAAGCTCCCTTCATGGAGTGAGCTTCTCTGCAAGGAATCCTACTCCCTGAGACCTGTAAAGCAGCAACCTAAGGCTCTTTTCACATGTTTACGAGGCACAATGCCCGGATGCAAGCCTTAGCTGAGGATGCTTCCTTGGGTTCAGTGATCCTATGAACTGTGGTGCAGAGCACTTCCTTGCACCTGCCTCCTCAATAAACGCTCCTTGGGAGTCACCTACAATGAATCTCCATAGGAACCAATACTTGAAGAAGAAAGGAAGATTCTTGTTTGAGTAGTGTCCCTGTGTGTGCTCCACTTGAGACTTGCATATACCTTGGATCAGAGATTTTTGGTAGCAGCACCTGCTCAGCCCATGCATGCACCCTTCACACCTTCATGTCCTCTACTAAGGATATACAGGGCTTCATGGGTTCCTTCACAACTACCTTGGCCTGAGATCTATCATGCCAACTTTTATTATTATTCAAGCTTAGCTTTGCAATTCTTAGTTATAGTTTTAGTGTTAGTTGTAGTTATCTGTGTTACGTTTTCTTTCATAATGCCTCACTTTTGTTTATTCCTTCTCCTGGTTCCCCATACGGAGAGGTTTTTCTCAATGTTGCATATGTTGCGGGAATATGCCAGGATCTCTAGGATTTAAGCATTATCTCACCTGACGAGACTCTATCCCTGTCAGTGACAGACATTTCCAATGCATTAGTTGTTTGGGGGACATGCACGTCTCACAGAAGTGCAATATTAGCTCAGACTTTAAGAGCAGAGCTAGGCAAAAGTGGGAGATCCTTATGATTAAGGCTAAGATTTTGTCATGGTTATTTTTAGTAAAAATCATGGACATGTCATAGACACTAAACAAAAATGCACAGAAGCCATGGCCTGTCTGTGACTTCTGCTGCTGCAATTCCATGGTTTCCCCCGCTTCCATGGTGGCTGGGAACTGTGGGGTTCCCCTTCTGCCCGCGGCGGTTGGAAGCTGCAGGGTGACCATATTTCCCAAAGAGAAAACAGGACACCTCTAGCCGCTTGTCCGAGGCATCCTGCTCCTCCCCCACACCCCGCATGAGGCTGTCGCCCATCGCTAGATCCCTGAGGAGGGCTTCCTCAGGAGTCTGTCATCTGTTGCTGGAACCTTGCAGGGGTCCGCCTGTCGCTGCTGTTGCCTGTCACTGGAACTCTGCTAGGGCCCCGCTGCCTGCCAGCTCCACCATCCCGCAGCCCTTGGGGCTGAAGCAGAGAATGTCATGGAGTTCCTCCATGACATAAACGTAGCCTTACTTATGATGTAATGTTTTTGCCCTGTCTCGGATCCAGGCCAGGATTCCCCCCCCACCCCCCCCACCCTTGTACATCGGCCTCTGAGTGAGCTTAGTGCCCCAGTCACCTCAGTACTGTGTTTGCCCCAACCTTTGTGGGAAAAGGCATCAGAAGGTTCTTGAAAGGCCCCTAAAAAAAAAAGGCGTTTTAGTTCTCATAAAGAGTCCACTTTAGGAAAAAGTCTCGGTCTTTGCAAAAATCAACTGTACGAGTGCTGAGGTCCCATGCTGGGTACTGCTGAGGTTCCAGCCTCCTTTGGTTACTGGTAACACTTCTAAGAGCCATGCTACCAAGTGTACTTCAGTACCTAAAACATCCTCAGTATCATCTAAACATGATTGTGATAGCTGAGAGAAACATTCTGCTTCCAACAAGCTTACACCAACAGACTTTAGTATGTAACCTTCAGAACCTAGACATATGACTCCCTTTGTATCTCAGAAGTCTAAACTGCCATCTCATACCACTTGGTTACCTCTAAAGCACTCAGCATTTATCGGTACTGACAACTTCTAATGAAAGTGGCTTGTTGAAACATACAACTCCCATGGTACTGCAAATCCACCCAGTACCATAGGAGTTTAGACATTCCCAAGACTTTCTTTTCAGTTGAGCCAGCATGTCACATTCTAACAGACAAAAAATTGCTTTAAGCAGGAGCTAAATTTGAGAGAACATATCAGAAACATAGGGGTAAAAGCATTACAAGAATATTGTAATTATCCCCAAAACAAACATTACAAACTCCATTTTAATTTAATTTTTTTGCCTTTTGTTAAGGAGTACGTTTCTGGGGAAGGCAATTGAAAGAAAGTATAAAGAAATTCAAGAGACACTGAACAATCAGGAATATTGGTTTAAGATGTGTTTTAAAAGATACGTTATCAGACTGGGCAGCTATTCCTTTTAAAAAAAAAAATTGTGCCACACACTATCCAGAATCTGTGTTGTTAATCTGTTTGTAGCTGTTAGAGAGAGAGAGTCAAGATAAGGTTTAAATCTGACCACATCCATCTTGTGCTGATGCTCTTAATTAAGATAATTTTTCCCCCCATCAAGTTTTGGAGAAAGAAACTTTTTAGCTCCTACCTTCTTCCCCACCGCCCCATGTGCATCCTCCTTCACTTTTGTGCAGGTTGTCTTGTTCTGCAAATGCACACAAATTCCAAACCCGAAAGCACTGTTTTTGTATAAATTGAATGAAAGATTCATGACAATAATTCTTACGTTACATGAACAATTGAAATTTGTACGGCATAGAAAAAGATTGTCTTATTTATTAAGTAAACCTCTTGAATTTAAATAACAAACATTAATTTGGTGAATTACTCTTTTTTAAATAATGAGGGTTTTTATAAAATCTACTCCTATGGGCTTTTAAAAACTGGAATAGCTGTAGCTAGTTTAACAGGATGGTTCAGGCATAAAGATTTGATAGCTCATACTAAATAAAAAAGCCCTCTTTTCTCAGAAAGGACACAATGTTCAAAACTGAAAAATCCTTCTTGAATAAAAATAAAGTTGATGGTGTGGCATCATTAATTGTTTTTTTTAGTAGACTCTTAATTCAGTGATGAATAAACAAATGCAGTAGTAATAATGAATTCTTAATATAAAATTTGTTGTTTTTTGTTTTTGTTTTTTAAAGAAAATGTACTTAAAACTGGATTACTGCATTAACACAGCCTGGGATAATTTGTACATCATTTGGGGTATTTTTTTTTAATGTTTGATTCTCTTTTCCTTGTAGCAAAGCCAGAAAACAAAGGATATCACAGAAGACTTGGAAGTAGCCATACTAAAAACATGCCAGTGTATGAATGAACTCAAAAGAGAAGTAAGCACAGCTTATATAAACACAGTCTGAAGAAGATTTTGAACCACCTTTATTTTCACGTGTAATACAAAATAAGGCCCTGACTCTGCAAAGGCATAAACATCACATTACATGCTGTGAATAGTTCTGTTGACTCAGCTGAACACTCTGATTGTCTTAACTTTATGCCTGTAGGTAGTATCATAAAATCTTATCCTGCAACACTTAACTCAAGTGAGCAGAAATCAGTGGGACACTTCTAAGAGTAAGGACTGTTTGCATAAGTAAATGTTTATAGGATCTGATTTATAGTGAATTTCAGAGCCAGTGCTGCTGTAGAAGTCAATTAAAAACTTCTTCATAGGGAGCAGGAACAAGTAGTACATTTTCAAATGCATATATATAATCCAGAGAGAGGCAAGGAGGGTGAGGTAATATCTTCTAGTGGACCAGCTTCTGTCCGAATTTGTTTAGCTCAGACACTCTGCTTCCTTCCCCAGACCTGAAGAAGAGCTCTGTGTAGCTCGGACGCTTGTACCTTCCACCAAAAGAAGTTGGCCCAGTAAAAGATATTGCCTCATCTACCTTGTGTCTCTCATATCGTGGGTCCAACACAGCTACAACAACACTATATAGTCTGCCAGTTTAGTGCCAGATTTTGCTCTTGGATGCATGCATAGCTCTGATTAAAGTTTACTGTATATAAAGGTAGTACTTACTTCATAGGATTTTTAAGAAACCAGGAGTTATGTTGACCAGTAATTATTACAGTATCCACGTGTAGTTGTGAAAACAGAATAAATGGCTTTTGCCATTTCTTTGCATTTTACTTATTGCAATTGAGAAGAAAACTTACTTATTTTCACTATGAAATACATTAAATATGTGCCTTACAAAAACATTTTTTCAGGTATCTTGCTACAATAGATATTGTTAAAATGCAGCTTAAAAAAACTAGAAGTTAATTATTTACCAAGATAATTATTGTAGGAACTGCAATTATTCATAGTAGTACCTGACATCCTGCACATTTTTATCTTGAATTCAAAAGCACTCTAAATATTACAAACAAAAGCTGTTTTAAAATAGCTTTTTACGTGCTAAGTCAAGATCTTGAAAGTTAGAAGTGTCAGAATTTAGGTTGATCTTGAAATCTCAATTTGATTTTTGGAGCATATATATTATGATTCAGTCTTTAATTAATGATCATATGCTGTTTTATTTTCCCCCATAGGAACTGTGCCTTGTTCAGTGCACAGGGTGGATGGTGCTCAGTGAATGAGGCAGCTATTTGGTATTCTTGTTTATCCTTATTCAGTGGATGGGTTTGTGCCTTGTTTACTGCACACAACTCAAATTCTGCATTGAATACAGAATTACTGATTTTCTAATGGTCTTTTCTATGGTGTTCCTCACTCTAGTATCTGAGTGCCTCACAAAAATATTAAGGAACTTATCTACTCAACTCCCTGGGTGATAAGAGAATTATTGTTCCCATTTTACAGTTGGAGAAACAGAAAAAGTGACTTGCCTGAGGTTTACTCATGGGGGAATTCTGCACCACTTTGCACATGCAGAATTCGTGTTCCCTGCTGATTTTTTTCTCTGCAAAATATAGATTCTGCTGGAGAGGTGCTGCAGTTACAGCTTTTGTCCACTAGGGGCTGCTGTGGTGCCAGAAGAGAGGGCAGCCAACTGGAGAGGCTGCATTCCTCACTGCGGTGCCAGGTGAGGGTGCACTAGACAAACAGAGAGGGGTACGCAGGGCAGCTAGGGGGTAGTGTCACAGATGGGTTCAGACCGGCTAGTGGTGGGGACAGACTAGGACGCGGGCTCAGGATCTAGTGGGGCGACTGCATTGAGCCGGGGGCTGAATGGGAAGTGGGCTGTGTGGCCACACGGGGACAGAGGCAGATATTCCTAACTGAATGGCATAGGCTAGGAGTCTGCATGGGGGAGGCTCCCCAACTCTCTAACAATCCCCCCCTCCACCCCCCACAAAGTAACCTGTTCCATGCTTTTCCCACCCACACCCACCAGGTTCACTCCCAGGCTCCTTCCCTCTCCCTCGGCTCCTCTGTTACCCCTGACTCCCCCCAAGACTTTGCACTGCTTCTGTGATGGGTGCCAGAAATACGTTTCTGTATTGTAGTTTAAATGAATTACTCAAAGTTCTGTATTAATATGCCTAGTAAAGAATCTTATTTGTCAAAAAACATTTTCTGAATTTTTTTTGTGTCTGTATTGTTAGACATATTTGCGAACAGATATTTTAAAATAAATTACCAAAATAATTGAAACTGGCATGATTATATTATTTTGACAAATAAAATATACAGAATTTTGCTGTGTTTTAAAATACTGTGCACAGAATTTTTAACTTCTTGGCACAGAATTCCCCCCAGGAGTAGAGGTTCTGCTGCAAGTCATTAGCAGAACCCTAATTTGAACTCCGAACCAGCTGACTCTCATCCCTTTCCTCATCCTTCCATCCAGAGCTGTTGAGCATACACAGCTTCAGTTTGACTTCATTTGCAACCGACTGTTCAGCGCACCCCAGGCGTGTCAAATTGGGCACTCAGAAAATGAGGAACACACAGATAGTAGCCTCCTGCCAACATTTTGATGTGACTTGCTCATCATAAGGAAGTCTGTGGCAGAGACAACAATAGAAGAGAGTTCTCCTGTGCGACATTCACCTGTTTTAACCACAAGACACCTGTCTCATTCTGTACATACCTGCCTATTCTAGAGCAAACGAGGCAGGGGCTTCTTCTGCACACAATTCTGACTTATTCCCTGACCGCCATCCATCCTGTGCACTAAAAATAGTATGTGATCATGCAGTTAACACCATCTCATAATGCATATGTGTAAAGGGGCCAGATTTAATTTGCATAGGAAGTGCTTGACTTTGCAACCTTAAATAACTTTCTTATAATGTCATTTTTTAATATCATTTCCATTGTTAGTCTTAAAAAAAAATTAAAAACAAACTGTTTTGTACAAATGTAATGTCAACAGTTTGAACCCTGAACCTCTCAACACTGCAATACAGGCTTCTACCACTAAAGTTCGAAGATTTACTAAATTACCTGGTAGCAACAGAATAGTTATCCTCTGTAAACCAAACACTAGAAGAGGGTATATAATACATGTACCCAATGGGAACATGAGAAGCTCTGCTTTATTGACAGTGTAGCTAAGGTCAAAGATATGGCAAATTATTTGAGAGGTAGTGGAGCTAACGGGGTGTCATTGGGTTTGACATATTAGAAATCTGCATTCTACATTCCCAGCTTTTGTGGCCTCTCTGTGAGGAATGAAGTCTTGCTTAATGAAGGGTTTGTGAAGGCTATAGAACTATTAACACCTCTCAGTAGAAGTGAGTCTAACTCAGTGCTGTCTTGGTTCCCAGCTGTTTGTGCTCCAGGGCTTCTTATCTTGCACCTGTGAAGTAGTGAAGGGGATCGGTCCTCTGGGGCCAGGTTCTGGGTCCTGGGTGTGGCTGAGAAGTCTGACCTGTCACACGCTCCCACATCCCCTGCTTCTATGAATTGATCCATCAGGATCCAGGTTATTTCTGCTTCTGAGGGTTCCACAACCTTGCAGCAACCCCTATATTTAGGTTGCCTTACAATTTTCATTATGAAAGATTCAATTTTCCGAAGTTATAATACCTCCATTGTTTAAAGACCACTTTATAAACTCAGTAGGGAGATTGCTTTGGGACAGAGGACATGCCTTTTGCTTGCCTCATGAAATTCTATTTAAAGTTAGCTGATTAGTACAATAGTAGTGGGGACCTAGCCTTAGCATGTATAGACATTATGGCACGCTGCCAAAATTATGCTGCCAGTCCCTCCTGTGATACAAGCAATATATTTGCAAGAATCATTTTATTAATCACTGCAATGAACCCAGCTCTGGGTTAAAACATGGCAATATTAAATAGCACAAGGCAACATTACCTAAGAGTTTACAGTGAGAAATGAAGAATACTACAGTTGATTGAAAACATAGCAGGAATTTAGGTAGGCAGAAGTACTGTAGGTAAGTTTATGTGAAGGCACTAATAAAAAGGCAAAAATGAAAACCGGACCCCTGATCCTTGTTCACACATAGCTGGTGGCCGCAATATCCTTATACCCTGGCCTGCCCCAACTGTTTTTCTGTCTGCCCCCAAAAGGCTTGAATACTCAGCTTTTTTTGAGGGTGGAGTGGATTTTAGTCTGTGTATTTGAGTAGAAATTGCAGAGTAAGGCCCCTGAGGTACAAACGTTCTTTGCAGACTTCCTCTGAACTTAGTATCAGTAAGCTTCTTTTTTTTTTTTTTTATTTAAATTCCTGCCTCTTGGTCATCTGCTGAATTTACTATCACTGAAGTATTTTTATTGTAGATTAGCTTCACATGTTGTTTATCTTTCAATGCTTATTTTCTCTTTTCCTTACTACTACTGAAGCTTCACCATGCAGCCACATCATTGGCAGCAGACCTGCTAAGATACCATGCAGATCACATGGTTTTGAAGGCATTAAAAATCACAGGAGTAGAAGGAAATCTAGAAGCTGTAGCAGAATATACTTGTAAGCTATCAGAGCAGAAAGAGCAGCTTGTTGAGGTGAGTTAATTTTATTTTCAAATAGATTTAATGTAAAAAGTGCCAAAATCTATCTAAATGAACTGTTCTTCAGGGTGTCTTTCGTGTTTTAACCTGTAGAATGTACCTCTGGCGCTTCTGGACTCTACATTCTTCCAGAAGATAGTGTCTGAGTGAAGCATCAGTTTCCTCACTGCACCAAACATTTGGGTCCACTGTTACAGAATTGGACCCACTGCCCCACCTGCACAGTTCCTGTTGCTGCTTGCTGTGGGCACAGGAACCTCATTGCCTGATTTTTGGGGGCCTCTGTGACTGCCTATTGGGGCCAAGATTTTCATAAATAGGAGCTTAAAATTAGGCTCTTAAATCCAGATTTAAACACTTGCCTATTTTCTCAAGAATACTAAGCAACCAAGCACTTGCATTGATTTCAGTGGGAGTTTTTAGGTGCTCAGCATTTTTAAAATCAGGCAAATTCCTAAATGTGAATTCAGGAGCTTAACTTTAGGCATGCATATGCATATAAAATAAAATATATAGAATATAAAATACAGACACACACTCACACAAAATAAGTACTCTATTTTTATTTCCACTTTAACATCTGCTTTTGCTGTATCTGTGTCTGAAGCACTGGGGATAACTTCTAAATGTGGCATTTAGATTAATCCAGCTTCTAATAAACATACCAAACTGAAAGATAGAGAGCTTTGTCCTTGTGAGAGTGCCAGGGCCGGCTCTAAGTTTTTTGCCGCCCCAAGCAAAAAATTCGCCACCCCAAGCTCCGAGAGCGCAACTGCCCAAGCAAAAAAAAAGGGGGGGAGGGGGGATTTGTAACTTTCTCATAAGTTCTTCTTTTGGGCTGACATTTTCTATGTTCCTTCTCAGCCCAAAAGTGAGTTGTTGCTTTTTAATGTTTGCTCAAAAACGAATACATTTTGCTCAGAGTATGGCAGAAAAATTCTTTTCTGCTTTAAGATCAACTTGACACTGTTTTGCTCAAAGATCAGTCAAAATGAGATGAACGTTGAAATTGAAGTTTTCCATGTGACTAGTAACTACTGATTAAGTTTCTTCCTGAAAGACATTTTGTTTTCTGAGTACAGAGTTATGTTATTTACTTGGCTACGGAGGACTATATACTTTGACTACTACTTGGATAATTGCAATACTCTTGTGCAACAATTTCTTCTACAGAATTTCTTAGTTGCCAAGTTTCTTAATCTTTCATATTTATTCAACTGTGAATCTACAGTATGATATCAGTGTAGAGATGAGTATTGTAGACTTTTTCCTTTCTTTTGGTTTTCTGTTAAGAACATAAGAACAAATGCTGTCCTGGGATGCACACTCTGTGCTCCCATTGACTTCAGTGGGAATGTTGGCTCAGATAAATTAAATGCAAAAGCTCATGTAATAGAGCATTAAACTGTTGCGTTTGAAATTTAAACAACCATCAGGAAATACTAGTATGAGGACCATATTTCAACTTGATGATATTGCATATCCTGTACATCTTATTTTTTAAAAAATAAGAACACAAAATAGTATCATTACATACAAAAAATGCACATTGAAAGAATGATTGTTACATAGTCAAGCATTTGAAAGTTAAGAAATGCCAGGGTTAAGGTTACACTTACGCAAGGGGAAAGAATTAAGGTTGTATTTGCACTGATAATATATGATCATATACTTAGACTATGTATTTCCACTAACCCCCTGCCTCATTCAGGATGGGAAGTGTTCTGTGAATGAGACAGCTGTTCAATATTTTTGTGCATGGCGTCTGCCATAATTACTGCACACTATCCAAAGCCTGCAGTGAATACATAAGTATTAATTTCTTGTTGTCTTTTTTAGGGTGTTCATCATTGTAGTTTTTGAGTGCCTCATAAATATTAATGAATTTATTTACACAGTTCCTCTGAAGTAAGAGAGCATTATTAACACCATTTTACAGATGGGGACAATTGATACAGAGATTTGCCTGAGGTCACACTGAATCGGGCAGAGATAGGCATTAGAACTTGTGAGCCCCCTAATTCACAACACTTCTCTCATTCCTATAGACCACTCTTCCTACTGGCAGAGATGCAGAGTGGCCACCATAGCTTCAGTTTAACTTCAGGTGCAGTTTAGTGCTCTGCACTTGTGCAAATCTGGCCCCAGGAATCTGGGGTTGTGCACACAGAAAATGAGGAATGCACAGTAGGGGCCACCTGCCAACATTTTGGTTTGTGACTTGCTCCTGATCATACAGAAAGTCTTTGGCATAGGCATGGATAGAACTGAGTTCTCACATGTGACATTCACCTGCCTTAACTGCAAGACCATTTTTTCTCTTTCTGCAGTCCCTTGTCTTTTTTTCTCTACACACCTGACAACTTCTACAGAGAATAGCCTCATTCACTCTACAACCCCAGTTCATTCTCTGAGTGCTCTCCATCCTGTGCGATGAATGAGGTGGGGTCCTGTGGGGGGAAATGTACTCAAGTAATTAAAGACTGTGTCATAATGCACACCCACAAGGATGCAGAATTAAGGTTTCACGGCCAACATAAATTCTGGAATTTAACTTTCAGGTATTAGATTTTGTAACTAAATAATGTTTTTAAAGTCATGTGAGTGGATTTAATATGGAAAAATGTTTTTAAAAAAAAAAATTGTAACAGCCCCCTCCCATCATGCACCATCAGTAGAGTCCGAACCTTGAATCCTCAGCATTGCAGCATGTGTTGAGTTACAGGACTTAACTTAACATTAGCTGGAAGCAGAAGAAGGCTGTCCCAGCATGGGTAGGGGGGGAATGGGTTGCTGGAGCCATGTGCTAAATTTGGGCTGTTGTTGGAGGAATCATCTACACCACAATTTTATAGCCCTCTGAGCTCAAGTCAGCTGACCCAGGCCAGCTGTGGGTGTTTTATTGCTGGGTAGACATACCCTTGAGAGGCTGCCTGCACCTGGGGATCACAATGCAGTGTAGTGGTATTTAGTGGTGGCACAGGCCTGACCTTGCATTAAAACGTCTATATTCAGTATTACTTTGACTTTCTACCAACATTTTGATGACAAGGTAAGTCACAGAAGAGAAATAGTGATTTTCAAAAGTTTCTATCTCAGCCAGAATTTCCCTGGACATAGAAAAGGCACTTCCCCCTGGCTTGTGGGCTTTCTCCCTGTCAAAATCCACAGGCCTGCATCAAATGATCGAAGTTTTTAGATCTTCTCAAAAAAAGGTTGCAAGAATTTTTAATGTGGAAAGTGCTAAGCAACCTAGATGTTGGAGTTGCTACCAGAAACACAAATGTATGTAAGCACGATCAGGTTAATGTTACTGTGAGGCCTGGTGACTTTCAATACCTGACCTGAAGGTCGGACAGTTACACACTCAAATGTAACTTCTTTTCTTAAAAAATTCCTGAGGTTTAGGAGGACAAAGGGGAAGGAGAAGCAAAGGGGAAAATAGCTCGATCCTTGTTTTCATGGTTTGATTTCACTTGAACCCCTTGCTGGAATTCTGACCCAATAATTCATACATCTGCTACACCAGATGCAATTTCTGGAAAATTTACTGTATCTGATAGGTTTTCACCTTTTCTCAGCAATGAAAAGAAAATAAACTTTACTGCTGTGTACCCTTCTTTAATATATCTTATTTATAATAATATTTACTCTTCAAAATATATTAACTTTTTTCTTAGACATGTCGCTTGTTGAGGCATGTTTCTGGAACAGAGTCACTTGAAATTACTTGCATACATGCAGAAGATACCTTTCAGGTCACTGGCCCACAGGTATGCCTACCTTTCATTTGATCACATTTTAAGTAGAATTTTGTAAAATGGATGTACACTAAGATAAACATTCAACATATGCTCTTGGAGGCATGCCAGTTCAGTTCACAAAGAAACATAGTGAGAGTATTACAAGTAGGAGGCAGTATAAATATTTGTAGAAACGTGTCCAAGCGAGATTTTCTGGTACATCTTGATTTGTTCTCTGGACATTTTGGAAGACTCTGCAAAGCTGGCATAAAGCTCCTACAGACCCTGTGTGCTTTTCTGGAATGTGCCGTAGCTTTAAGTCTGCTTTAAATTATGCTGGCTTATACCAGCCACTTGGGGCTGAATACTAGCCCAGGATAGATGTAGAGTAGGGGTGTCCTCACCATGGCCTCCTTTTCAGTGACTATGCACCCCTCTTGCCAGCAGCTGAGCTACTATGCCACTGCAGGATCACTAGGGTTATCCTCCATGGGCCGTTCGCTTGAGTGCTGCGGCCAAAGTATGCTAGCAGTGCATTGCAAAGTGGCCACAACCCACCCAAAGATCTGACCAGTCACTCTTATTTATGTAGGGCAATTTTCAACCCTGTGCAGAGAACCAATATAAAGCTTATGAATCATTTAATTCCTGTTTTGAGAGTTTAAAAAGGACTTCATTGGTACATAGGCCTTCACTGGGCCTTTGTACAGGGATGAATTTCACAGGGATAAAAGGTATCCCTGTGTGCTAACCCAAGTATAAAATTATGCCACTATTACACGTGTAAACAGCCCACCAGCTACTTCAGGGCCTTAACAATATTGTGCCTAATAATAGTAATTAGTATTTACATAGTGCTTTATATTTAAAATGTATTTTACAGACACTGACTAATCATGTGTAAGTACCTGTGGATAAATTTTCTTTGCAGTTGTCACACGAGTATATGCACAGGTAACTATATATCTTTATGTAGAACAATACTGCACCAAATACTGCATCCTTACCTATGTATGGCAATACTGTACCTAATTTTGCATTCACGGTTTATTTATCTGTATGCCTGCCTGCAGATACCCCTGTAAAACACAAATAGCTTCTTTTAAAGTGCTAAGTATTTATTATTCGTCATTAATTATATTTTAGACACAAGGTGGGTGAGGTAATATCTTTTATTGGGCCAACTTCTGTCAGTGAAAGAGACAAGCTTTCAAGTTTATGTGTTAACTACTTATGCTAAACAGCCTGTTCTTTGTGTAGATGCAGCCGTGTATTCCACTTTGGTATGTGCACACCCAGCACACCAAAGCCAGAGAATTTTGCCTTGGAGTACCCGTAGAGGGGCAGCACTCTCACACCTTGTGGCCACAGCCCCTCCCCTGGCTATATGAGGCTGTGTTGCCCTGACCCTCTTTGGTTCCTTCTTACCGCCCTGGCTGGAGTCGACGCTCTGAGTAGTTCCTTACCTCACAACCTTGCTATTTTTTTAGTGACTTTTCTAGTTGTATATAGCTAATCAGTACTCTTAGTATAGTGTTTGTTAGTTAAGTTTAGTTTAAATATTTCCCTGGTGACACCCTCACCAGGGTTTAAACAGTGTCTGTTGTGTGGGGTAGTGATCCCCAACAACAATCCCCACACATCGTGTTTGTTGTGCCTAGGCGAAGCCCACATCAAGGAGCGGTGTTTGATTTTGTCTAAAGCAGCACCTGCTTGAACAGGCCACTCAGCCTGCTTCAGCACTGACACCTAAGTTGGATCAGAGGTCGTCCTCGGGTTCTGATACTGCTGCTGTTTTGAGCTCTGAAGAAAGGGAGAAGTTATTCCCCATTGAGTGTGCTGAGGAAAAGGTTGCATACGACAGATCCAGGTTGCATGGGGAATTGTCTGTCTCCTCCAGAAGGAGCACGAACTGGCATCATGTGAATACTGATGTAAGGGATGGAGCAGGTCCTGTCAACTGCTTCCTGGTACCGCACAAGGAGGTCAGTGACCCCACACCATCGACTCCAGTTCTGGCCCCAAAGCATCCGTCAAGTCCAGTACCAATGAGGGCAGTGCGAGCACCAGCTGTTTACATGCTGGTGGCATATCAGATGGCAATGGCCCTCCTCTTCCTATCTGTCCCATCTCTCACTTCGTCCTGGACTTTGCCGGGGCTGCATTGTTTATAGCCCTGTTGGCTGGGTAGGCTGCTGAACCTATGTTTCCCTTCCATAGTCAGTGGAAGTGGGGCTGGTGCCAGGCTCTGTACAAGGGACCTGCTTGGTGCCGGGAACTTCTTCCGTGTCCCTGCTGTGGATGTCACTGTTGTTACAAAGGTGGCACTCAGTGCCCTGCACTTCAGCACAGTCAGTCACCTCAGTATTGCTGCCGACTTCGGGGTCGACGCCACTGCCAGCACTGGAAATGACAAAGGCATACTGGATGCTGCCAGTACCGTTTCTGCCATCACTGTCAGTTCCCTGTTCGTTCTGGGCTACAGTTGAGTCAGACCAATTGCTCACAACCTCAGAGCTGGCTCCACCTTTCTCCCCTGAAGCCGAGGACTCGTTGGCACCCAGGTTGGGGTTTTCCTCCTCTCGCTCTCTATCGTCTGACCTTCATCACAGGCCATTCATGGAGCACTATGTGTACCAGGATTGGCACTCATCTAGTGGTCGGGATGGGGGCCAGTGGCCAACTGGTGCCCTACCCATACCAGTGAACTCCATGTAATCCATTAGATGCTCCTTGGTCATGGAGGTCCCCCCTGTTGAGGTTACAGGGACAAACCATCCCGATGAGTCGAAAGAATAGTAAATATGGCAGGCGACCAGCTTGGCTTAACGGTGAAATCCTAGCGGATCTTAAACATAAAAAAGAAGCTTACACGAAGTGGAAGGTTGGACATATGACCAGGGAAGAGTATAAAAATATTGCTCGGGCACGTAGGAATGAAATCAGGAGGGCCAAATCGCACCTGGAGCCGCAGCTAGCAAGAGATGTCAAGAGTAACAAGAAGGACTTCTTCAGGTATGTTGGCAACAAGAAGAAAGCCAAGGAAAGTGTGGGTCCCTTACTGAATGAGGGAGGCAGCCTAGTGACAGAGGATGTGAAAAAAGCTAATGTGCTCAATGCTTTCTTTGCCTCTGTCTTCACTAACAAGGAGAGCTCCCAGACTGCTGCGCTGGGCATCGCAACATGGGGAGTAGATGGCCAGCCCTCTGTGGAGAAAGAGGTGGTTAGGCACTATTTAGAAAAGCTGGACGTGCACAAGTCCATGGGGCCGGACAAGTTGCATCCGAGAGCGCTAAAGGAATTGGCGGCTGTGATTGCAGAGCCATTGGCCATTATCTTTGAAAACTCGTGCGGAACGGGGGAAGTCCAAGATGACTGGAAGAAGGCTAATGTAGTGCCAATCTTTAAAAAAGGGAAGAAGGAAGATCCTGGGAACTACAGGCCAGTCAGCCTCACCTCAGTCCCCGGAAAAATCATGGAGCAGGTCCTCAAAGAATCAATCCTGAAGCACTTACATGAGAGGAAAGTGATCAGGAACAGTCAGCATGGATTCATCAAGGGTAGGTCATGCCTGACTAATCTAATCGCCTTCTATGATGAGATTACTGATTCTGTGGATGAAGGGAAAGCAGTGGATGTATTGTTTCTTGACTTTAGCAAAGCTTTTGACACGGTCTCCCACAGTGTCACATTCTTGTCAGCAAGTTAAAGTAGTATGGGCTGGATGAATGCACTATAAGGTGGGTAGAAAGTTGGCTAGATTGTCGGGCTCAACGGGTAGTGATCAATGGCTCCATGTCTAGTTGGCAGCCGGTGTCAAGTGGAGTGCCCCAGGGGTCCTGGGGCCGGTTTTGTTCAATATCTTCATAAATGATCTGGAGGATGGTGTGGATTGCACTCTCAGCAAATTTGCGGATGATACTAAACTGGGAGGAGTGGTAGATACGCTGGAGGGCAGGGATAGGATACAGAGGGACCTAGACAAATTGGAGGATTGGGCCAAAAGAAATCTGATGAGGTTCAATAAGGATAAGTGCAGGGTCCTGCACTTAGGACGGAAGAACCCAATGCACAGCTACAGACTAGGGACCGAATGGCTAGGCAGCAGTTCTGCGGAAAAGGACCTAGGGGTGACAGTGGACGAGAAGCTGGATATGAGTCAACAGTGTGCCCTTGTTGCCAAGAAGGCCAATGGCATTTTGGGATGTATAAGTAGGGGCATAGCCAGCAGATCGAGGACGTGATCGTTCCCCTCTATTCGACATTGGTGAGGCCTCATCTGGAGTACTGTGTCCAGTTTTGGGCCCCACACTACAAGAAGGATGTGGATAAATTGGAGAGAGTCCAGCGAAGGGCAACAAAAATGATTAGGGGTCTGGAACACATGACTTATGAGGAGAGCCTGAGGGAACTGGGATTGTTTAGTCTGCAGAAGAGAAGAATGAGGGGGGATTTGATAGCTGCTTTCAACTACCTGAGAGGTGGTTCCAAAGAGGATGGTTCTAGACTATTCTCAGTGGTGGAAGAGGACAGGACAAGGAGTAATGGTCTCAAGTTGCAGTGGGGGAGGTTTAGGTTGGATATTAGGAAAAACTTTTTCACTAGGAGGGTGGTGAAACACTGGAATGCGTTACCTAGGGAGGTGGTAGAATCTCCTTCCTTAGAAGTTTTTAAGGTCAGGCTTGACAAAGCTCTGGCTGGGATGATTTAATTGGGGATTGGTCCTGCTTTGAGCAGGGGGTTGGACTAGATGACCTCCTGAGGTCCCTTCCAACCCTGATATTCTATGATTCCTCATCTCACACTAAGGTGAGATCACTGAGCACGTTTGTGGTGGTGACTGTCGCTCTGCCATGGGCCCAGCTACCAGTGAACCTTCCCATTGTGGAGCCTCCAAAGTCATCCTGTCCAGGTCTGTCAGTCCTGGAGCAAGATCCAGCTCTGGCACAGTTAACTGTTTCAGCTTTGTCCCTGCACAATTCCAAGGTGCCTGTCTCTTCTTCTCCTTTGTTACTGGAAGATTTAAGGTGTATCAGTACCTTTTGCAGCACTTGGCTGCTTCCCTGGGTATTCAAGCAGAGTTGCTGCAGAATACCCATAAGCTGTTGGATATCCTGCAGCCATCTGCCCCGGGAGAGTCTTCCTCCTTATTAACAGTGTGCTCTTAGAGCTTGCCAAGGTTCTCTGGAGTGCACCGGCTTCAGTACCGCCTACTGCAAAGCACATGGGGAAAAGCTACTTCATACAGGTGCAGGGATTTAAGGGTTTTTACTCATATCCAGCCCCAAATTCCCTGGTCTTAACCATGGTGAATGATAGAACCCAGCAGGGCAGATTTAAGTCATAAGGATAAGGACTCTGAATGGATGGACCTATGGGTAGGAAGATTTACACCTCTTCTTTGCAGATGCACATTGCTAACCAACTGGCATTCCTGTCCAAATACGACTTTGTGAACTGGACGGCTATGTCTTAAGTTTGCGGACCAGCTGCCAAAAGACTTGAGGGAGGAATTTCAGGCATTCATCACCGAAGGCTGTTGTTGGCTAAGACTTTGCTGCAGTCCGCACAGGACATCATGGATACTTCAGCCAGAGTTATGGCCTCGACAATGGCCATGAGAGAGATATCCGGGCTGCAGAATTCAGATATTGTTCTCGATATGCAACAGGCCACAGAGGATTTGCCCTTCGACGGCGGAGTGCTTTTTTCAGAAAAGACACTGCACTCCTTCAAGGACTCTCAGGCTACCTTTTGGTCCTTAGGGGTGTATAAAGAGCAGTGCATAGATGCCACTTTGGTGGTTGTCAGCAGCAGCAGTATGGTCTGTAGCCTTTCTCTGAGATGGATGGACTACCCCAGAAAGGGGCGTATGTCTCAGAGGAGGCGGCATTCAGATCCACAGTTTGGCCAGTCAATATGCCTTCCTCTGGCGCCATCCTCTCACCCACAAACACCCATTCTGACTCTAAGGGTAAGACGTATCCTTAGCCTTCGTGGCCTCAACAAGTGTATCAGATACATGAGGTTCCAAATGGTCACTCTATCAACTATCCTCCCTGCATTGTCTCAGAATGACTGGTTTGTTGCTCTGGACCTCCAGAAGCCTACTTTTATGTGGCAGTTTTGCTGAGACACAGAAAATCCTTTCAATTTGTCATAGCAGAGCACCATTTTCAGTATTAGATGCTTCCTTTCAGCTTCTTTTTTGCCCCTTGGGTTTTTACCAACTGCATGGTCATGGTGATAGCATACCTCAGGAAGAAGGGAATCCACATCTTCCCATATCTGGACGACTGGTTACTGAGGGGCAGGCCAACACTACACTGTGCTTGCTCGACCATCTGGGTCTCATCCCGAACACTGGAAAGTCAACTGTGGCTCCTACTCAGAAAATTGAGTTCATTGGGTCCCTAATAGACTCTCCAAATTCAAGAATATTTTTGCCAATTGACTGTTTTCAGGCAGTTCACCACCTTTGCCTCAGCCTGCAGTATCAGCCTTCCATCACAGTTCAGATATGCCTGAGGCTCTTTGGCCACATGGACCACCTGCATGCAGGCAGACAGTTTGCAGTGTTGTCTCTTCACCCCTTTCAGTTGTAGCCCAGGACAGTTTACCATCTGATTCTTCCCTCCTTGAACAGAGTGGTCTGTATCCATCCACAGGTCCTGGACTCCTTGCAGTGGTGGAAGCTTCCAGAGAATGTTTATCAGGGTGTTCCCTTCATCTGGCCCTTTTCAACCAGGTCTGTTGTCACCGACACCTCCCTGATGGGCTAGGGAGCACATCTGGGGTTGTTGAAAGTTCAAAGTCTGGTCAGAGCAGGAGTTCTCACTGCACATCAATGTGCTGAGCTTTTGGCCATCTACAATGCATCTCATGCTTTTCTGTACTGTATCCGAGACTCATGGTTCACATACTTATCTGCAGTACCACCACGATGTATTATGTGAACAGGCCAGGGGGAGCACACTCCAGGACGCTCTGCCAGTAGGTGATCAGGTTGTGGTCGTTCTCCATCAAGGAGATACTGATACTCCATCAAGGAGATACTCTGATAGGACCATCTCAGCAAGAATTTTTCCCTGAGTCACCTGTGGTCTCTGAAGACAAGCATTCTCTGGGTCATCTTCGCAGCTTGGGGAATTCCATTGATCAGCCTGGTTGCCACAAGGGACAACAGGAAATGTCATCTGTTCTGCTCTAGATGGGGCCTCGATCCGAACTCCCTGTCCAACGCTTTCTACCTCAGCTTGCCATCAGTTCTCCTGTATGCTTTTCTCCCAATCATTCCACAGGCCATCCTCAAGCTGAAGGTGGATCAGGCCAATCTCATTATCATTGCCCTGGCATGGCCAAGGCAAGTGTTGTACGATCTTCTTGTGCTGTTAATTCAGTTTCCCATACCCCTTCCTCTCCATCCTGAGCTACTCACCCAGGATCATGGTTGCATCATATATCCTGTGCTCAGCTCCCTGTATCTCCTGGCATGGCTTGCTTCGTGGCTAAATGAGGAGAAAATGCAGTGTTCGGAGGCTGTTCAACAGATCCTCTTCAGCAGTACAAAGCCTTCTACCAGAACGGCCTGTTCAACTAAATGGAAGCGGTTTTTGGTGTGGCCATTGGCCCATGGAGTTCAGCTGACATTGGTTTCTATTCAGTACATCTTGGAATACTTGCTGTACCTTCAGTTGTTGGGCCTTGCACTTAGTTCGTTGAGAGTATACCTGGCAGCAATAGCACTGTTTCATCCCCCCGATCTGGGAAGATCAGTCTTCTCTAATGCCATGGTAGCAAGAGTCTTAAAAGAGCTTCTTCATCTCCATCCTCCGATCTGAGGGCCGGTTCCTCTGTGGGACCTTACATGGTCCAAGTGGCTTTAATGGGACCTCTGTTCAAGTGCCTGGCATCTTGTCCCTTTCCACTTTTTGTGTCAGAAAACTGCGTTCCTGGTAGCCTGAGACGTCCCTATGTTACGGTGGCTGCCCCGGGCCCCAAGCTTTGAGGGCTCTGCGCTTTAGTGAGGAAGCAGGTGGGGAGGTGAAGTGGGGGGGGGGGGCGAGGAGGAGCCCACTACCAACCTCTGCCTATCCCCAGCACCTCCTGCCCACCGGCGGCCCCGCTGATCAGTACCTCCCCCTCCCTCCCAGCGCCTATCGCTGATCAGCTGTTTTGCGGCATCAGAAGGCACTGGCGAGTAGGGGAGAGGAGCGAGGGCGCAACGCACTCGGGGGAGGGGGTCGACCTGGGAGGAGAAGAGGTGGGGTGGGGAAGGAGCAGAGTGGGGGTGGGAAGAGGCAGTGGGGAGCACCCCCCGGAAGTGAGAAACATCTGTTCTGGGCCCTGTAGCTCCCTAGGGACAGCCCTGCTGGTTGCAGTAACATCCAAAAGGAGAGTCTCTGAGTTGCAGACTCTGATGGTAGAACCTCCTTATACCCAAGTCTCCAAGGACAAAGTGACTTTATGACCATACCCAAATTTTTTGTCTGAAATGGTTTCTCAATTGCATTTGAAGTAGGAGGTATATTTACCTGTGTTCTTTCCTAAGCCGCATTCATCTCCAGAAGAGCAGCATCTCTATACGTTAGGTGCCAGGCAATATCTAGCCTTCTACTTGGACAGGACTAAACCTGTTTGTGTCATATGGAGATCGTATGAAAGGGAAAGCAGTCTCTTTCCAGACTCCCTCTAGATGGATGACATCCTGTATCAAGACTGCAGATGAAATAGCTTTGGCAGTGCCTCTTCAGTGGTTGTGAGCTTGTTCTACGAGAGCGCAAGGGATGTCAATAGCATTCCTCAGTGACATTTCAGTATGGGACATTTGCAGGGCTGCTATGTGGTCGTCCATGCACACATTTATGCACCATTATTGCATTTTCCAGAGTGGATGAAAGTTTTGGTAGGGAGGTCCTGCAATCCTTGTTTAAGTAGACTTTGAGCCCTGCCTCCAGGGATGGGTACTGCTTGTGAGTCACCTAAGTGGAATACATGGCTGCCTATACTTGAAGAAGAAGTGGCTACTAAGTGTAATTGTGGTTCTTCGAGACATGAGGCAGGCGTGTATTCCACGACTCATTCTCCATCCCCTCTGCATTGGATTCTAGTCTCTGGGCATTCAGTGTAAAGTAATTGAGGAGGGTTGGGGTGGTGCTGCCCAAGCACCGCCCCTCTTCGGGTACTACTGTGCAAAATTCTCTGGCTCCGGCGTGTACACACATAAGTGGAATACATGTCTGCATCGCATCTCGAAGAAACACAGTTAAAGTAAGTAACCATTTCTTCCACCTTGTATTTAGTTGGGACACTTTTCCCGGACCTGAAGACGAGCTCTGTGTAAGCTCAAAAGCTTGTCTCTTTCAACAACAGAAATTGGTCCAATAAAAGAGATATTACCTCACCCATGTTGTCTCCCTAATATCCTGAGGCCATGATGGCTACAATAACACTATAAAAAAGTTACATAATCTCAATAAACCAAACTAATTTTGATAGAATATAACAGACTAGAGTGGAGGAGTTGAAAATATCATGTACTTGGTTTTAAAAAGCAACATGTTCCGCAGGAATAGTCCTGCAGACCCTTATACATAAGTAATTCTTACTTATGAACATGGTTCTTCTGACTTCAGTGGGATTATTTGCACATGTAAGGATTATTCAAATTTGTAGCAGTTTGCAGGATATAAAACTAAAATTAGTGGGGTCACGAAATACTTGTATTCTTTTCATTCTCTTTCCTGTTGTCTAATATGCTAGAACTCTTTGTCCATGCTGATTTTTAAAAAACTGCATATTCACAAATACATATAATACCAGAATGTTCCAGCGAAAGGCCTTAGAAATATAACCCGTCTTTGGTCAACAGATGTAATATTAACTCTTTCTTACTGTTGACATTGTTTCTTGTTTTGTGTGTGGAGGCATTTGCAAATTAGCTTGTAACGTTACATGAGAAGATGGGTTTTTAACATTTGTTGCTCTGATTGCATTTTTTTCAGATAATTTCTGCTGCAGAAACACTGACATTACATCCATCTAGTAAGATTGCAAAAGAAAATCTTGATGTGTTCTGTGAGGCTTGGGAGTCCCAGCTGAGTGACATGTCCATGTTGGTGAGAGAAATCAATGATGTGTTTGAGGGAAGAAGAGGTAAGAGTGCTGTTCATCATAACACAAGTGCAGCATTCCGGGTATTTTACCTGTTCTACTAAGCTGCGGTCTAGCAAATATGCTGTTTTCTGCAGATGGATTAAAAAATAAACACTCCTTTTTTTTAATATGACAACTTGGTATTTAAGTAATATTACATCAGTTCAGTATATTGGTTTTATAGAAACAATGGATTGGAGTATAATTATCAGATCTGCTAAATAAAATACAGAATACTTGATTTTAAAAACTAAGGCTAAAATCTAGATCCTGTAAAAACATATGCATGTGCTAAACTTCATGCACTCTGACTAGTCCCACTGTTCACAGTACATAAAGTTAAACACTTCGTAAACCTTTGCAGGAATGGAGGCTAAAGGCTGAAGGAGTTATATGGTTTTCATACTCATCTAGTGTCATGACCTGATGTCACTGAGTGATACTAATCAAAATTCTCATAAATTGTAAACAGAAAGTAAATTGAATTGTATGACAAGTATAGTTTCATCATAGGGATTTAGTATGATTAGTATTAGCATTTCAGTTTTATTTTTGAAGTGTAGTCTTTGAGGTTTTCAAAATTTTTCCATTCTGGTAGGCTTTTCATTGTCCAGTATTCCTGGAAAATAAAATATTTATTTTAATTCTGTACTATCGGCTTGAATTTTATTCACTTCATAATGTAGTGAATGTAGCTATTTGATTTTTGAACTGCTGTCCTTTCTCCTGGATGGAATCTCTGACAACACCACACAATCTTGGGATGTTTTCTCTGGTTGGTAAGTTAACTGGTATTTGTACAACATGTAGAATGCAACCATGGAACTTTCAAGAACAAATTGGTGTTTACTCTCATTTTAGTATCCCCTCTATATGGTATTCTTTTTTCAAAATTTAAGAAAATAGCCTGGTGTTTATTTTTATGTAATTTAAATTTTCTTCAAAAAGTTTGTCTTCCGTGCAGCTTGGCATATCACTTTTGTGCAGTTAAATGCTTGTGTCATTCTTCAGGTTATAATATAGAGGTACAATGTAACATGCCATATATGTAGGCTTGGCAGAATTATGTTTATTTTTTAAAATAATTTTAATGGCAAACGTTGCTGTTTATTTTTAAGCATGTTTAAAAAAATTTTATAGATTTAAATTTTCACACTTGCAGGAAATTATTGTGGGGAGGGGGGATCAGACAATAATTATTTAATGACAGGAGACGTTGAGATTCAAAAAGTTAAAGCTTCAGAAGTGTTAAAACACAAATTGTCAGAGCACGTCAGAATATACAAAGCGAATATCCATACATCAAACTCTAGCAAGTTCCCTAACACCATTTTCTTGTATTTTTCTAACTTCGCCTAGCTGTAAATTTCAGTCATCATGCATGGAAATATGGGGGGGGGGGGGCGAAATCTACATTTATTGATAAAAATGTAATCCTTACAAGCCTAAATATCTTGAATCTGTTTTGTGTTTTAAGAAAAATTACTCAGGGAAGTGCAATGATTTGGTTAAAAATTAGACAAACAAAGGGATTTAACACAATTTTTTCAGATCGAAGGTATCACTGTATGTTCTGAATCAGGGTAGACAGATTGTCATTACATACAGTACTTCACTAACTAACAATAGGATTCTTTCAAAGATTATCAAAGTGTCAAACTGGTAAACCTTCATTTTTGTATTTTGGTGAACTTCTGCTACAGGGAATTCACCTGAAAAATTGTTGGCTTTCTTGGTGTGAAGTCACATATTATCCGTGATGTTTTATGAAGTATGAATTAAAATGTACTAAAACTATGAACAGGGCTAAATAAGCAGCATGTGGTATAGCATAGTTAGGCATATGAAAACAAAGGGAAACGCGTGTTCATGTTCCACCTGTTCCTCATCTTATTCCAGAACTATTGGATATGAGATCCTGTTTATGGGCCTGATCTTGTAAGAAGATGAGAGCCCTCAGACGGCATTCATTACCTCACAGGATCAGTCGCTAAACTGGGACTATTAACTTTCTCTGAGTTAAGGGAATTTATATTTTTGGAATTTCAGCAAGAACTATGTACGTAGGTTAATTCCAATTGGCAAATGCAGGTCAATTGTGCTCTTGGAAAAAACAGCTTTGTTATAATGTGACATCACAAAGAAGACAAGTTCAGATTTATGGTTAGGGTTATAACTGAAGATATCTTTGCATGTCTTGAACAAGTTCCAATGCTTTAGAGACCATTTATCAAGGAAATCAAAATAGTTTGGGATTAGTTATGTCCGAATAACCCAACTTTCTTTCTTTAGTAGCAGAATGATTCTGTGTTTTAAATTATGTTGTATCAAATGCTAACTATATTTACTACAAGTTATGTAAAAATAGAAGGTTTTAAGACTGACTATGCAGTTTGAAATCTATTGAATTCTTACGTATTTAGGAAATAGTTTCATGTTACCTCATTGGGATGGGGGGAAACTTTTTGGGTGTTTGTTTTGTTATATTTTAAATGTTAGAGCAGAACAGTGCTGTTTTGCAGCAAAGTATTTACTCATCACCCACAAAAATTGAATATGGGTTTTGAAGTAGGTTAGAGCAGTGCTACTCAAAGTGGTGGTCCGCAGACCGGTGCCAGTTCGCGAGTCATCGGCAGCCGGTCTGTGCGCACATTGGAAAAAAAAAATTGCCGATCCCCCACATCAGATAGCTTGAGAAGCACTGGGTTAGAGGACAATCCTAGTGTGTCCTGTTTGCAACAATTACTTTTCCTATAGTCTTCCATAGGCAGTGGCCACAAGCTGTATGGGTTCTGTATAGCTGTATGGTTAATATGCACCATGACAGTTGGGGCCAAATTGTGGTTGCTGCCCTGGACATTCTGAAGAGGAGACTGTGCTGTCTACCTGTTTCTTAGCGTACCTGTGCATAAGGCAGCGCATTATATGATTGCCAGACTTGGAAGTTGGGGGGAGGAGGTGGATAGCACTTGCCAGCAATCAAAGAAACCTCATACCATGTATCAGCAGGGCTGCAGTAGATGTTGGCTATTCCTGTTCTAAAGGTGCAGCCAGGGACATATTTCTACATGTTTATAGCACCCAAAAAGCATTATGTTAGGCATGTCTTCAGGCAGTGCTACTTGAGCAGTGTGCCTGCTCCTCCTTCCTACCATGGCTCAGCCTGCTGAGGGACACAACTGAGCCTTTTGACTTTAATTGGCTATTATAAAGGGGGAGGGGGGGGGCTACCTTTTTTAAAAGGACCCTGATAGAAAAATAAAATGGGGGTGAACCCCTCTTTGTATTCTCTATTATGTTTCACTTAATTCTCCATTATGTTTCACTTAAGTATTATCATAAGCCACAAATCAAATTAAGTACTTATGATAGTACCTCCATGGACTTCCAAATGTGGCTTGCCTTAGTGGCAATGGCTACCAGCAATAACCCTAAAAATCACTTTACCAGTTTCAGCATTACATTGTTTTCTAGAAACCAGTTGATAATAGGTGAAGGATGAGGCTAAATATTTAATCATCACGTCGTCATGAGATGACAGAATTTGTGGATGCTTTCATCAAGTAATAATCTCATCACATTCAGTCACAGTGTAGGGCTTGATAACATATTAGCATCTGATCTTGTTTCCCCTTGTAAATTATACTATTTATTGTAAAACTGAGATTGGTAAAGTCATCTTTATTCTACTTAGGACAAATGTGAGAAATATTTTGCTCTTATGAGGAGTATGATTGAGTCTGTATAATAGAAGATAAAAATGTAGGAAGATGGTGCCTTTTCTCCTTAATTCTGAAATTCAGAGTTTTTAAAATAATGTAATTTTGTATTGTCCCTCTGAAACATTTGCATTTGATATGGAGAGTATGGTAGAACTATTATTTAAAAGCCTGAGAGAAAGAAACCTTTGCTGTTGACAAACACTGAAGAGCAACCGAATGTTCTTGGCACATCTAATAAAGTAAGCATTTTCTGTGTTGTTGTTTCAAAGTGTGTTTGTCTCATCTGTTGATTGGATAAGCAGGTATGCAATTGATTTTACATCAGTGTTTATTAAAAGTATTAGCAAGCTATGCACTTGGCAAACTAAGATTTGATAATTGACATAGATTAAATAGAAAGCCTTCAATAAAAGGGGCCAAATTCACCCTGGAGGTAGGAAGATGCAACTCCATTTATTTCAGTGGAGTTATTCCAGATTACACCTAGGTTAAATTTGGCTAATTGTTTTTATGATAAACAGGCTTTTACAGGGCTGCAAGGGAACTGGGCCTATACCTCATGAGAGAATTACTGCATTGGTCTGCAGGACTGTCCCTACCAAACAGTTGTTTCCTGAGTAAGGGAGAGTTGAGTTCAGTCTGCCCTAGAACAGAGTGCCTGATCCAACCACTGCAGTTAGTGGATGTCTTTCTCATTGAGGGAAAGGGAGCAAGTGAGCAGAGCATTTTCCCCTTCTTCAATCTCCCTCTGCTCTGTGGTGTGTGAAGAAGAATCCTCTGACAGCTCCCCATGCCTTGAGAAGTGGTAAAAGAATACCTTCCCCTTTAGTGGTCCTCCCCCCTGTCCTCCTGTCTCTACGTGATATGAGAGAGTTGATTAGATGTTAGGATTTGTGGGGGAGAAGAGTGGTGAAGGCAAACAAAGGTGTAGTAGTTTTGGAAGGGACAGAGACTGAAGGAGCAGGGAGAAAACTGAGGAGTAGTATTGAGGTGGCATGTGATGGGAAAAGAGGATGACACAAGGACAAGGTGAAAAGAAAGAGACTGGAAGAAACTGAGGGGAAAATAATGATAGAAGTATTAGAAGGTGGAACAGTAACAAGGAAGATGGAAGGAGAAAGGAGAGGTGAAATGATTAAATGTTGAAAAAGAGAGAGGGAAAAAATACATCAGTAGATAGAGAATGGAGTAAAGGAAGGTAAAGAGAAAGAAGAACCAAGGTATGGCGCATATTCTTTTTGACGATTGTATTGACAGCTGGATCCCAAAATGACTAAATGTAAATATAAAATATTTTGTGTGTACGCATAACTCATATTATAGATCTAAAATCCATGAATAAATTGATGTGGATGATCTCCTTGTCAAGGATGACTTATCCTGGGCTTGAATAATTTTGCCTTTGGAAGACGTGATCTTGTATCTAGTGACTTAAAAAAAATTTTCTGAGAATAATCTTACCTGCACCTACCTTGGCAACAAAATGCACACAGAATTCTCACTCATAAGTCTTTCGCTTCCACCACAGACAAGCTGGGAACTCCTAGCTCTTAGCATTTTGCCCCTCTTAGGCACTGGTAGTTGAGCACCTCACTTTTGTGCCTTTTTCAACTACCAATGCCCTTCTAGAGTCTTCATGCCGGTTTTTTTAGTACAGTCAGCAAAGACACTCCTCACCTGAGTTGTATGTTGGTTTTGTTTCTTCTCTTCTGATGATTGCTGCTGTTTCCCTTACTTTTGTTTACACTCTTTTTCTACTCCGTTCCTTTGTTGATGGTTGTGTGTATGTATGTGCATGTGCATGCAAAAGCTTCCATTTTCGTTTCGGTCTCTGTGCACTTGTGGCTATGCTGCGACAGTCTCGATGTGCCCATTTTCCTCTGACAGCAAGAGTTTTCAGCTTTTCACTTGGAAATTGCATGAATAGCACCAAGGAGACCTCAGTATTTGACACTTTTGAACTGGGATTTTTGGTGCTAGTTAGATAGCTTCTTTGATGGTTTTCTTTCTTGTTGCTTTGTACCTGCTTTTGCCATAGTAATGAGACCCCTTAATCAGACAGCTTGGCACACCTGAGATGTCATCCAGAACATTTGCTAATTTATAACACTCTTCAGTGCAAAGATTGGTCCACTTGGACAGATGTTGGGGCAGTGGAAACACCTGAATGATTTTCTGTGTTCTTTTGATCTGTTTAGGTAGACAGTTAGTGCCCTGATGCCCGCTTCACCTCTAGTGTGGGTAACTTGGCTTCTTCTTGATGGAAGTATGGTCCTGGAAAGAATGCTGGCCGACTTGTAGTGCGATTACCGTGTTAATCAGCCACCACTTTTGGAAGGAATTTTGGTTGTAGGTGAAGGACCACTTCGTCATGTATTGAAGATTGTAATAGGAGGGTCAGCTATAAGACCCTGGAACTTGTTTACCTTTTTCATGTTGTTAAGGCAATAAGCTGTGGATCCAAAAAGGGGTTTCATTACCCCAGTAAGCACTAAGTTTAAGTGCCAGGTGGTATTTGTCTTTCACCAGAGCATTCTCTATTCACTTATAGTCCATTAATAAAACATTTATCTACAAGATACCAAGCATGCTCTTGTTTTCTGCTTCTGGATTGTGAGCTCAAATGGCTGTAAGGTGCACCTTTTATAGAGGATATGGATGGTCTCATGGATGAGAGGTATAATAAGTACTCTGAAATTGAGACTGGGGCTGTGGTTGGAGAGAGATTTTTGTCCACAATTATTCACATAAATAGAGATGTTTTTAACAGATGGAAGTAGATGGTGTTCTGTGATTTAGCAAGATCTCTTAAATTTGACCTGAGCAATTAAGTTTTTGAAGCAGTTAGAGACCAACAAAGACTGTTTGTCTTGAAGATTTTGGCTGAGCTGGTCCACCAGGATGTTTCCATGCCAGATGAACTATGGGATGTATCTGATGGTTTAGGCACCACTTCTACACAGTATAATGTCCTTTTTCAGAGCTACCTGGACTTGAGGGACCATCTGACTGCCGGCAGCTTTCATATTGTGTATTTTATCCTCCTGGGTATTCCAGTATCTGTGGTTCAGTGAGCAGTCCAGGTTTGAGCATCTGAGACAACTGATCATTGTTAGTGGAGGTCACATTCTTCCGGATGTTGCTCCATTGATTCTCCCAGTGGAAAGAGTTGACACCTTTTGTGGTATCATCAGCAGAAGAGATACGTTGTCTACATTGGGGATGTATTATTGCACTAACCTATGCTTTAGAGCCTCATTCTTAGTCAAGCATAAGGAGTTACATAAATGCTTTAAGTCTTGAGGCCTATCAGTCTATGGAAGAACACCACTGGTTGATGTTACCTGTCAGTGTTTCTAGCCTTACATATTTTGAAGTACCTCTGTCCTCTGGTAGGAGTGCCTGCCTTGTATCAAATCCAAAACTATCCGAGTGAAGATGATTCTTTGAGCTAGGGTAATGCAGGATTTTTTTCCCCTCAGTTAATCTGTTGGCCCAACTTTTTAAATAAATAGCAAGTTGTTCTCATGGAATGTTAGAGCTTATTGGGATTGGGCTCTGACCAGCCAGTCATCTAGCTGTGGGTATACATATATGCCTTGCCTTCTCAGGTGGCCTTGTCATGGCATCAGTGTCCTTTTTGTTACTTTATACCCCATGGCCAGAGCTATGTCTTAATAACCACACATGATGTAAGCATTCTGTTTTATTAACCATGTGTCACAAGGAAAACTTAACTTACAAAATCAGTTTTGTCTCTTGCTCTTCTCTTAAGTTTCTTCTTTGAGTGCTTTCTCATATCCATTCCATTGTAGGTGTGTGCGCTCACCCCAGGCACCAGTGCCAGAAGATTTTCCCTTAGTGGTATCTGTAGGGGTTTGGCTCTGGCGCCCTCTGGAGTGGCACGCTTGTATGCACCAGTATAAGGGGCACTGCCGGTTCCCCCTCCCTCACTCCCTTCTTACCACCAGTGATGGTGCTGGAACATCTCCTTGCGTTGGCAAGCTTTTCTATTTCAACTCCGCTTAGTAGCGAATTCGTTGGGTATAGTTTTAAAGTTGTATAGTTCCCTTAGTGTTAAGTTAGAATTAGTTAGTCCCATGCAGGACGTAGCCTAGAGATGGGGCATGCCCTGGTCCCCAGGCTTCAAGCCTTGTGACTGCTGCAAAAAACCTGTGCCAGTCAGTGATCCCCATAGAAGCTGCCTGAAGTGTTTAGGGAAAATCCACGTGAGCAACAAGTGTCACATTTGCAAGAGCTTCAGGCTGCAGACCAAAAAGGTGCAGGACATTGGTCTTAGAGCACTCCTTATGGAGTTGGCCCTTGCACTGGCCTCTGAGCCGATGAGATCAGACTCTGCTCCAAGCACCATGGCCTCAGTGCAGAGCATGCCACCAGCAGCGGTGCTGATCCCCATCCCTGGTACAGGCTAAAAAGCAAAGAAAGGCCAGGAGAGGGCATTCTCCTACATCCCGTAAAGGGAAGTAGAGAGTGAGAGGAGAGCAAAGACCCACGTGGGGCAGCTCTTCCGCTTCAGATGTTAGCCAAGCTCCAGCTCCCATGGAGCTGTCGAGCCCACTTTCAGACCCACCCAACACCCTGGGAACTGGCAGAGGCACTTGGCACCTGGCGGTGCCATCCATGTTGGAGGCCTTTCAGGCCACTAAGGACATACTGTGTCTTTCAGTGCTGCCCACGTCGGCCAGTAAGGTACCCCGTTTGAGAGGTAAACCTGCCCTGGAACCCTTCCAGTGGTCTCCCATCAATGCGGCACCACTTCCCACTGCAGGGTGTGCCCCACCACCCCGCAGATGCAGGTCGGTTTACCTGCCAGAGTTCCCTGCGTTGGTCTCTGGACTCTCAGCAGGGTTCCCTGGGGTCCCGGCATCAATCACTGGCAGTCTGGCGCAGACCTGCAGAGGCACGTCACCAGTTGCCAGAGCCCAGTGCCGGGAACACCCGAGTCGGTCTCCCAGTCCTTGGCACCGCTCCAGAGGATCGAGGTGCTGGTCCCTGGAGCCCTGTCACTGGTCTCCAGATTGCCAGTACAGATCACTGCGAGCACATCGCAGTCTCCAAGACGTCTATCCTCTTGCTCCCGCTCCCTGCGGAGCGGCACCATTCTCAAAGCGTGAGGCATCGATCACCAGGGTACGATCACCAGGGTACCATCACCAATCTGCCAAACGCCGACACTAGTCACCGGAGTCATGGCACTGAGAGCCTTCGTGTCTATATATATGTCACTCCCTCCTCGGGGTCTGACAGTGAGGAGGAAGACCTGCCTGCAGGCCAAGGTCACCCAGTGGGGACGTCGGCATTCCCTTCTACACTTTCCCCTCCTACACCAGTACCGCATAGCCCCAGGGCCAGTGGCCGGCCCTCTGGTTTCCCCATCCATTGCAAAGGCATTGATTGGTCTTAGGGGCATCCGAAAGACAGTCGGCGACAGTCTCCAACCCACCCCATGAGTTGAATGTGGAGTTGGAGCAAGCTCCCCAGGGACAGCCAGCCTCGGCTGAAGCTCCCCTGACAGAAGTGGTGGAGTTGGCAGACCCACCTGTACCTGCCTCCTCCTCCTCTTCGCCCAATGAGGTGATAGCAGGACCTTCCCCCAGGGTGATGCAAGGGCCCACCAAGAGCTTTTGAAGAGGGTGGCAGCAAACCTGGGGAACTTGAGCCTGCTTGTTCTGGGAAAGAGATTTAGGAGGAAAACCCTCAGATGTTTGTGGGCCCTTCATAACTGATGGAAATGGAAGGGGAGTAAAGCAATGATACTGTGAACATACTTATCCTGTGTTCCAGTTGACCTTTGGATCCACTGGTCAGATCCATATTTGTTGAATCTGTCTTGCTTCCAGTTTCAGATGCCAGTCGCCATTTTAGATGCGTTGTCTTAACCCCTAGAGATGTGCTGGGAGCCAGAGAGACTCTCATTGTTTCTGCACAGAACCTGTGGAGCTGAGAGCCTCTGAACTTTAGAGCTTTGCTGCCAAGGCAATAAGACTACCTGGAGGCATTCTCTGCCTCTTTCCTTGCCCTCAAGATGCAGGTCTTACATATGAAATAACATGAGGAGAACCACGCCTTTTCCAGAGAGTTGCATATGAGACTCGAAAAACTGCTGGGCAAGAGGTATAACCTGTAGAGTCTGATCTCTTTTACTGGCAGGTGCACAAAAAAGCATCTTAGGGGGCTCAAATACTAGCTAAGTGTTTTCTCTCTAAAACTTCCTAAAATTACTAAAACTATAATAAAACAAATCCTAACTATTTACAAATGCAAAAAGAGATTTATTTTTTTTTTAGCTAGGTCTGGTGAAAGACCAGGCATGCTTTCCAGATCTGTACTCTACTGCAGTTGGAAGGAATTGAGACAGTTGTATTGCCATTTCCCCATTTTTTATACTTTGCCACCCTTATGGCTTCCAACATTCAAAAGACATGTGGGCTACCCCAACGGGCACTGTTTCTACAAGGTTCCACCAGTCTGCTGAGTCATGGGCGCATCTCCTAATAGATGAAATGTACAGTGACCTCTTGGATTGATTGGAGTTTCAGGGTCAAAGTAATTTGGGAACCCTCTCACAAGGTCTTCTAGTGTTTCCTACCTTCTTACCTTCACAAAATTATTTTTAACCAGAACTATGGCAAGTTTTGACATTTCTCCTGTTGTTGTCTTTGTTCTTTTCATCTCAGTCTCCATGTTTTTGGGCCACCTCTTAGTACTTGCACTTCAAGTGAGCAGACCTCTTTACTTTCTTGAAATGGATTCAAATTTTTATCTTCCCCTGAAGACACAGACCTTTTCAGGACACATAATGCCATGTGTAGTGCAGAGGATCAGTACTTGTCCTGTGAATATTTCTCTTCTCCCATTGTACCTCTGTGAGCCAGGATGACATGGATGTATATTATTGTAGCCATATACCCATGGAGCTGAAGAAGTTTGTGCTGTCAGGGAGTAGCTTATTCGTCACCGTTTCTAGCTAAACAAGAGACACATCACTGCTCTTCTATCTTAGGATCAGAGTAAAAATCCAAGTTTAGTGGAATTTTGAAAAATATAGGTCTGCAATAGCTGAAGTTGCTATGCAAGGTTGTCAGCACATGGTACAGTCCCCCTTTTGTGACATGTTTATCTGTGGGAAAGCTCTTTAGCTTACTTGGATGTACTTCAAATGTATTTTCATTTTTTTTCCTCTCCCTCTGACTCTCGTGTTCAGTTGTACTCAGAATGACTAAGGCACCTGACTTCTCAGGAAATAAAAGAAATAGTTCCCATAAAAAAATTCTAAAATTCTCTTAAACACATGTCTAAAATAGTTTTTTCTACAAAATATGTGGCATACACTGCAGTAATGTATATCTGTATATCATAAAGGTTTTATTGGCACTTATTTGGGTCAACCCTGCATAACTCACAGGGGGCTTCACTGCTGCTGTGTGATGCAGCCATTCCAGACTCATGCCAGTAAAACATATCACAATACCATGTGTTCTGCATATGTCATATTTTAAGTGTGCCTGTGCACTCATGTTCATTACTTATTTTTATATTAAGATTTCAGTTTCTTGATCGTCTTTTTATTATTTCTAGGAGTGGGTAACCTGTGATGATGGTACCTTTTAAGGAAAGGAATTAGTTACTCATAATTCTTTGTAGATATCATCTTGCAGGATTCCCACTCATGTACCCACCTCAGTTTGGGGTTCTGTTTTTGAGGCAAGGTGGTGTTTTTATTTATTTTTTTTCCATTCTTTTGCCTGTCCATAGGTGCTGACTTCTGCTGGCACTGGTGGGTGCTCGACCCACCCCTGCCCCACCCTCATTCCAACCCGTTCCCCAAATCCCTGACCTGCCCCTGCCTCTTCACCTCCTCCTCCCCCCTCCCTCCCTCCCGGAGCTTGTTACGCCGTGAAACAGCTGTTTTGCGGTGGCAAGCACTGGGAGGTAGGGAGAAGTGGGAACATGGTGTGCTTAGGGGAGGAGGCGGAGGTGAGGTGGGGCGGGGAGGGGAGCTTGGCTGCCGGTGGGTGCAGAGCACCCACTAATTTTTCCCTGTGGGTGCTCCAGCCCCAGAGCACCCACGGAGTCAGCGTCTATATGCCTGTCTTCTCCTTGGGTGGAGTGGGGATGCTGTTGGTTTTTGGTTTTGTTTTCTTTCAAGTAGTTCTGATTCCCATGCATTTCAGAATTGACTGGAAGGGTCTGGAGGCACTAGAAGTCAGAATGGAGTGAAAGGGGAGGGGCTTATGCTCAGCTATTGGTGACTGAGGGTTAAAATCTAAACACTAGGGGAGTTCCCAGCTTGTCTGTCTCTGGAAGCACAAGGTAAAGAGTGGAAATTCTGAGTGAACTTCAGAAAGGATTACAGATAAGTACGTTTCTTTTATAATTTAAAGTGAAGGGAGGGTGAAACTAGAAGTATTATGGTATTCATTAAAATCTGCATACAAATATTTTTATGTTCATAGGAGAGAAGCGTGCCTACCTATCACTTCCCAGGCCAGGGGTAAGTTTTGTGGGTTGTTACTTTTTTGTTGTTGTACATCTGTTGATAACTAATTGACCCCCACAACTTGCATATTGCTCGCGTATTAACTGCTTTGTAAAGATACAGACAATAAAACCTTGTTAATGCACACCTTGATTGTATGGCCCTTTGTGAGTTACTGAATTAGTTAGTAAATGAGTAAACATTTTAAAAAGCCAGGGTAATCCATCATAAAATATGTTTTTGTTATTTACTTTACAATTCTAGCTTAATTTTAATTAATTATAGTTTGAAATGTACAGAATATCTGACTTTATTTTTACAAGATGTACCATAGTACATTGATTATTACAGTATCTTGACTGCACTGTAATATATTGTAAAAATAAGTTTTGTGACCTGACACCTCCCTGCACTATTGTCTGAGTTAGTAACTCCTTTATTGAAGGAAAAATTGACTTGTTTGTGCATACTAGGAGGTGTCCATGGTAACGAGGCTCTACTGTCTGTAAATAAAAAATTTCATTCAGATTTTGTCATTTTTTTATGTGATAAATCAGTTTATTACTATGCTGCACAACAGGTCAACAGATCAATCTAGAGTATATAATATACTGTTTCTGAAAATATCCATCTCCTGGTAAACCATCTAGTAAGTCCTGTTAGTATTACTTGTAATATAGTCATAAATACAACACAATAACATATTAGTCCTCTCATGGGGGAAGGGAAATGATAATATTGTCTCCAGCTTTTTCTCTTGCCCTGATCCCTTTTCTAAACCTGTAGCATTGAGGAGTTGGTGGTATGGTATAATCACCTGTTCTTCTTAAGTCTTCTTTGAACACTTCTGCAGCAGTTTCAGAAGCAATACTTTAACTGTTACTTTACCCTTAATGAAGAGATATAATACCTTAAAGATAAAATTCATTCATTCTTGAGCCTACTTAAGGGGTTACTTCAGATTTAAGTGGTGCTGTGCTGGGCCTTTTGCAAAGGGGTGAATGTCACCTTCTGGAAGTAGATAAGTTGGTTGAGGGGAGATGACTAGAATTTTTTTGGTTAACTGCTTCAGTGACTACAGACATATAGTTTGGCCCCAGAAGAACCATCTATGTAGGCTTTGGTTTGGGGATATAAATCATACTGCTCTGCTGTCTTTGAAAGCTCTTAGAATCATTGAATCATAGAATATCAGGGTTGGAAGGGACCTCAGGAGGTCATCTAGTCCAACCCCCTGCTCAAAGCAGGCACAATCCCCAATTTTTTTTTGCCCCAGATCCCTAAATGGCCCCCTCAAGGATTGAACTCACAACCCTGGGTTTAGCAGGCCAATGCTCAAACCACTGAGCTATCCCTGGCGTTAAAGGACAGAGCATTGCAGAAGGGTAAAAGAGTTGAGAGGTCAAGAAAGAGTACGGAGGTTGCATTGTTGAGTATTGTGAAGATAAATGGACTCTTTCCTGTTGGTTTACTGGCAAGGCAACCCTTAGGATTTATGGGGCCCTTTGCAGTATTATTAAACTGGTGCCCCTATGCCCGACAGCAGCCTAGGCTCGCAGCCTGGTGCAGGGGAGGGACGAGGCCGCAAAGGATACCGAGCCACCCAGCCCACCTCCCGGTGGCGGACAGTCACAGTTCCCCGCAGAGACCCCCGTACTCTCTCCCTCAGGCAGAATGCGCAGCACTGGCGCATTCGACTCTCTAAATACTGCCCCTGCCTAAGAACACTGCAGCGCCTGCTAGGTGTGCGGGAGCTCACCCGCTCTTACCTGCTGTCATGGGCGGCGGTGGGTAAAGCTGCCGCTTGGGGAGGCTAGCTCCCTAGCCCACCTCTTCTGCCTGTGGCCCTGCCCATACTCCACCCCGATCTACCCCAGGCCCCGCCCCCACTCTGCCCGGCCCCACCACTCCCCAATGTGTCTCCCTTCTCTTCCCTCCCCATCCCTGATCACCCCCGTCCAGCCAAATCCCTGAACCCAAATGAAGCAAATGACATTAGAAAGAAATTGCATAAGAATGTTTTTTTCAAAAGAAAATGGAGCATGTTTTCCACTGCATGCCAGAAGGTGACGACTGGACATGCAGAAGGTACCTAATTAAAAGCACTAAATTTAGGAATAAAAAATGTCAGTCACAGGTATTTTGATAGACCCTGAAGTTTTGTCAGAGATTTATTTGCAAAAACTTTGTAGTAAGGGCAAGTCAGCTGTCCTGCTGAATACAACATTAATTATTATGGAATACATGATGCAGCTCTTCTCTGTTTTACATTTTCTTAATCAGTATTTCTAAGCTGATTTTATGTTTTAAATGTACTCTTAAGCCTTCATAAAGTAATCATTCCAGATTACTACATATTTAACTCTGAAACAAAGACATTATTTTAAATTAATTAGTCAGAGGTTTAGTGTGTTTATAACAATGTTCATTGCTTTTAGAAAAAGGGAACACTAATTTACTTTGTGTGATCTCCATAACAACAGACATGTTTATGAAATTTCACCAACTTTAAAAAAATATGTTTCCAAAGATTTTAGGCATAACAAAGGATTTTATGTCTTACTAAGGTACTGATTTTGCTGGATGGTTCTCTTAAAACTAATTCATCAAATAGAAGTAAAGAAAGGAAAACTCGTTTGTCCAGCTATCTGGAAGGAAAGGGGTGTTGTCCCTTTAAGGGCTAGTCTCCCCAACAGGTGAAGGGAGAAAGGGATGGACAGAAAAGACAGGAAGATTTTGGAAGGAAGTTTTTTGTACTATAGTAATTAAAATAAAAATGTGCATTTTAGATAAGAGTGGTCTTTTGAAGGATTTATTTAATAAACTATATGTCTGAAGATCCAAGCACTACAGTAATGCACAACTGTTTTTGTTAGTAAATTCAGAAACTGACAGTATATACCTGGGGTTGGCAAATGCCTGTTAAATGGCTTCATTACCTCTTGAATGGCTCTTTAAGAGTTTCAATGTTGTGCTAATAGGGCTGGAAGGCTTTTTCACTTTTAAGTTACTAGATCCCCTCCAGAGTAAGTGTCACCAGGCTGCAGCAGCTAGCTGTGGGAGCCTGCAGGAAGGGTTAGAACAGGGATAGGAAGTGGCAGGACGGTGGACACTAAGACCCAGGGGTGCCCCAAATTTTTTGGTGCACTGTGCAGCCTTGTGTGCTGCATATGCCTAAGGACGGCCCTGTTTACTAGTCAGAATCCTAGTTTCCTCTGAGGCAGCTTCATGTGTAAAAAGCTTGATATAGAAAGAAATTGAATAATCCTGGTTGGTTCCCTATTGCCGGCTCTGCACCCACGCTGCTTGAGAACAAACACCAAACAGGCAAAAGTAGTATAAAGTATAGCGAAGAAATATGTGTGTGTGGTTAGAGGAGGGAGAAAAGCACTTAAAAAGGGGGGGTAAGGGAAGGCGGAGTGTAGAAAAGCTACAGAAAAGGAGGGAGATACAAAGACACAAAAGACTGGGACAGATTCATAGCTGAAGTAGACCTGGTCAAACATTTTCCAACAGAGCAGTTTCCTATTGGAAAATGCTGATTTGACAAAAACAAAATGTTTCACGGGAACACACTGAAACTGTCATGGGAAGTAGTTGGATATTTTGTTGTTCTTCAAGTGCTGTGTATTCCACATGTGCGCGCATGCACACCATCTGCCTGAGTCAGGAAATTCTAACCAGGGTCCATTGGCCTGCCTGCATGCAGTAGTTCGCCTCATGCTTCAGACTGAGGGCATAAGAGGCAATGTGGGCCAACGCCTCTCCAGTTCCTTCTCACCACTGCATGGCCTGAGTTGGAATCCCTGAGCCCACAGATTTTTCCTGCTTTTATCCTTAGTCCTTTTATCCTTATCCTTTTTATCCTTTCCTGCAAATTTATAAATAATTTTTATGTAAGTAGAGTTAGTGTAAATAGTTATTTCCTCATCCTGGTGTGGGACTATGCAAAGAGTCCCCACATTCAAGTACAGTGTCTTCTGTCCTTGCTCCTTCTCTGATCGATGGTCACCAAAGCTCTCTCTCCAGCTTGGGTGAGATGCATATTGCTGTGAAGTGCGACATTTGTCACTCGTTTCCACCACAAATATTCATAAGCTTTGATTAAGGAAACACCTTAAGGCAGTGGTTCTCAAACTAGGGCCGCCGCTTGTTCAGGGAAAGCCCCTGGCGGGCCAGTTTGTTTATCTGCCACATCCACAGGTTCGGCCGATCTTGGCTCCCACTGGCCACGGTTCGCTGTTCCAGGCCAATGGGGGCTGCAGGAAGGGCAACCAGTAAATCCCTCGGCCCGCGCTACTTCCCGCAGCCCCCATTGGCCTTAAGGAGAAGTCTGTGAGGCCTCGCTCTGATCTGGGCCAGGGATGCCACCTTGTACATGTGCTGCTAGTCTAATGGGGCCCTCCTTCAAGCACATACTTAGGAATGGAGCCCACACCAGCGAAGCCTAAGGTCTCTTCTGCCATGAGGGAGCACTCACATGGTTGGAAGGACAGATCCTCATTCAAATCTGCCCATAAAAGAAGGGATTCCTCCCTGAGCACATGCAGGAGCCCATCCTCCCTGAGCCCATCCTGTTGGTCCATGACTGCAAAAGATCCCCAGGCTGGAGGGTGAAGCGCACAAGGAAAAGGATCTGTCAGTACCGTTTGGTGGCACCAGCTCTAAAACACAAGGACTGACATCTGTTGACTCCATCCAGAAGTGCTGGACCTGATGGTTCCTTGGTATCAGCCTGCCCTTCAAGGACTGCCCAACTACAACTTCCCGGAATGTATCGGAACTGTCAATCCTGACCATTAGAAATGCCCTGAACACCTGGTCATCCTGAGACACGCACGTCACTGATGCAGTCAAGTCTTCTGGTGTAGCAAAGAACAGTCCCCTCTCCAGCCCCTGGGCAAGAGCATAACCTTCCATAACCATTGGTCTAAGCAGTGGAGACAGAGGACTTCTTAGATTCGGATGAGTTGGACACCCTGGCTGGTTCATCTCCTCATAGAGAGCTGAGTCCTGGTAAACAGTCAAAGAACTCTGAACGCCATCCTCCCAAATACGACTTCCCAGGGACCATTGCTACCCGATGCCATGGAGTCATTTCCCCCCTTCCCCCCCACTCCCACATACACGGTTGATCCTTCCATTTGGGCTTACTGGGGCCCCTGGAACCCCTACAGTAGGTGTCCCAGAGCTGTCCACAATCCAACCACACTACTTCTAGCTGGCGTCCACCAGATTCCTAAGAGTACAAGGAGGCGAACGTTGACCTGGGTCTGCAGGAACCGATAGTGCCAACAGGAATCTTGTCCTTGTTTCTGGATGAAGCTGTCACTCCACCTTCACCATCTCTAGTGGACAACCATGGGCAGTACGAGGGGCTCCAGTAGGGGATAGCCAGTGACCTCCAGGTACCACTGGTGGAGGTCAGGGACTCCCAACATCAGCTCCTAGATATTCTGCAGCTGTAGGACTATGCAAGGTGGCGCTCCCAGTTAATGAGGATATCCAGGAGTCAGCCAGGTTGGTTTGGCACACTGCAGCTTCGTGCCCCCATGCCTAAGAGGGCTGAGAAACTGTTTTGTCCCTGCCAAAGGGGCTGAATTTCTTTTCTTCCACCTGGCAACAATGCTGTGGTTGTACATACAGCCACAGAGAGAGAGAGACTGCAGCATCCCAGACCACGCCAGCTGACATGGGCTGAAAGAGGTTGGACCTTTGGGGACAAAAGGACTTTTCTTCTACAAGCCTACAACTCCATTTTGCTAACTATCGGGCCTTGTTAGCAAAATATGATTTTAACAATTACTCCAAGCTGGCCAACTTTAAGGACAAGCTTTCCTTGAGGATGGAGCCCAATTTCAGTCTTTCATAAAAGGGCAAAGAAGGGAATTCAAGCTGCTGTGGACACTGCATCCACAGGCTTGGCCACTGGTATAGTCATGAGGCATGGGTCTTGGCGTCACTCCTCAGGAAGGTCCAGTACACCATGCAGGACTTGCCTTTCGACAAGTCAGATTTGTTTAGCAGAAAATCAGATGAAAGACTCAACATCAATTACTATGCTTCTTGGGAATTTACACCCTGGTCCAGAGGAGAAAACACCAGAGGCAGGTGTATAAGCCAAGGTTGCCCCCTCCACAGATGTTGTGCCATAAGCATCCAGCCAAACCCCTGCGTAAGCAGAGGGTTCAGGGGCCTCTATTTTTTCAGCCCCCCTCTACTACCGGAACCTCTGACCATTCCCAGCTACCCACTAAGGGATGCTTTTGATACCTCAGTCAAGATCCACCCACCCCTACTGATGCCACCCACTTCTAATTCTCCCCTCCTTATCTTTGGGGGCTGCCTTTCACTTTGCACTCAAACTTGGGACTCTCTCTTGATAGTTGGGTATTAGAAATTATCCATCAAGCATACTCTGTAGAGTTTCCCTTCCCCCCGTCCTCACAAAACCCTTCCTGGTCCCCCTTCAGGGACCATTTTCATGAGGTGTTTGGAGGCGGACTGCCTCCTCCTACAAGAGGTAATAGAACAAGTGCCATCTCAGTATCAAGGAAGAGGGTTCTATACCCTTTATTTTTTAGTCCCCCAAAAAGACAGAGGGTGGAGACGCATTCTGGACCTTCAACAACTGAGCATCTTTATTTGAAAGCCAAATTTAAGATGGTTACACTAGCATCACTAATCCGCTCTCTACAGGAGGGAATGTAGTTTGTGGCAAACAACATGAAGGATGCCTATTTCCATGTAGATATCCATCTGTCCCACAGAAAGTTCCTTTTGGTTTTGAATGGGTCAGGAACATTTGCAGTTCAGAGACCTTCCCTTTGGACTAGCAACAGCACCCAGAGTATTTACAGAGGTCGTCTTTGTGGTGGCAGCCCAAATGAGATGTCAGGGTTACACAGTTTTCCCATATCTCAGCAATTGGCTCGTAGTAATTCATTGCAGCCATGAGTTCAGATCAGCATCTTCGTTCTTTCTACATCTTCTAGAAGCGCTGGGTGTCTGTTTAAACAAAGAAAAGTCTTTTTCAACACCCACACAGATGATGAACTTTATCAGAGTGACACTGGACTCCATTGCAACAAGAGCTTTCCTCCCCATGGAAAGATTTTAGTTAATGAGCAACCTGATAGCACTCACAGACCAAGGACTATGGTCAGGATGTGCCTTTCTCTTCCGGGCCACATGGCCTCCTGTACTTATGACACACCATTCAGCAGGCTTCACTCTCTACGCTGCCCACTGGCCTTGCTCTAGTCAGTCTACTCACCAAACCAGGATCTCATCAACACCAGAGTGACTTTTCTCATCATGGTCAGTATCTCTCTTACCAGGAGGTTGAACCCGGTACCGGGACCGCCTGGGAGGCCAGACTGCACATCCATTTGCTGAAACTGAGAGCAGTCCACCTGGCATGCAGGGCTTTTCTCTCGCTCATTCATTCTCTTCATGTCCAAGTAATGACTGACAACATCACCATGGTTTTACATAAACAAACTGGGTAGAGCAAGATTTCTTCCCCTTTTCCTAGCAGTCAGGCTTTGGAACTGGTGCATCACAAACTACATCACTGTTCCAGCCTCATACCTTCCAAATGCCCAAAACTTCCCAGCAGATAACCTGAGCAGACACTTCTCTGCAGACCATGCATGGGAGATACTCCGCTCTGTCCTGAGCTAGATATTCACGCAGTGGGGAACACTTCAGTAGGATCTCTTCACGTCCCAAATGAACAGGAAGCTTCACTTGTACTTCTCCAGAGGAGCTATAGGTCACAGCTTCCAGGGTGATGCTCTCCTGTTGTCATGGACAGACAATCTCAGAGATGCCTTTCCTCACATTCCCGTTACCACAGGTCTTGAGAAACATCCCTCAGGACAGGGCCAGAGTCATTCTTCTCATGCCCAACTGGCCCAGATACTTTTGGTTCATGTAGCTCCTGAGAATGTCAAGCCATCCTCCTGTCAGGATCTGCCCGTTCCTGGATCTCCTTATTTCCTGGATCTCCTTATTCAGGAACGGGGCAGAATCAGACACCCCAATCCATACCCTCTCTACCTCATGGCCTAGTGTTTTGGATAGGCATCAGAATGAGAACACTCTTGCTCAGCGCCAAGCCAAGCTATTCTTACTCTAAGTAGGAAAGACTTAGAACTTGCTACCTAGCTAAAAGGAGACACTTGTCTACCTAGGCTCAGAATAAACAGCCTCCTCCAACTTCTCCAAATATCCTAGTTGTTTAAGATTATTTCCTGTTTTTAAAAAACTCAAGTCCTTCCATTAGCTCACCATGGGTCCATCTTGAAGCGGTCAGTGCCTTCCTGACAGCAAGGTTTATGAAAAGCCTAGTAAGACCTTTCTGCCAGTTGTAAAACCTACACCTGAATGTGACCTCAACCTCATCCTGTTAGCACTCACCAGGCCACCATTTGAACACTGAACAACATGCTCCATGTCACACCTGTCCGTGAAAGTCATGTTTCTAGTTGCTACTACCTCAACCAGAAGGGTGAGTGAGATGGAGCCCTCCTGGCAGACCCACCGTATGCTGTTTTTCTCCATTCACCTACAGCCTAAATTCTTCCTCAAGGTTATTTCTGAAATCCACATCAACCAAACTATCCGCTTACGTATTTTATTCCTGAAACCCCATGCTTCTGCTAAGGAGAGGTGACTTCATTCCCTCAACCTCAGACATACCTTAGCGTTCTACCTGCAGGGGACCACACCTGTCAGAAAATCATTTAGGCTATTTCTTGCTATAGTGGAATGGACTCTAGGACAAGCTATATCCTCTCAGAGAATCTCTAAATTGAGTTCTGGTTACATCATCATGTGCTATGAATTACCCCATGCAGAGGGAAATGTGCTTCCACAAGTGCATAAGCTGCCTGTACAGCATCCCTGCATAAAGTACCAATTCTGGACATATGCAGAGTGGCTACCTGGAGCTCCATTTACAAAACATTATGAGCTAATTCAGGCATCCTCTCACACACACCCCTCACCCCCAGTCTCAACACTACTTGTCAATCACCCAGGTGTGGAATACACATAGGCGCTGGCACTTGAAGAAATGGAGGTTTACCTGTAACTGGAAGTTCTTCGAGATGTGTGGTCCCTATCTGTACTCCACTACCCCACCCTCTGTCCCGTCTGCTTCAGATCCTCCTCGATCCACGATAGGAGGAGGAACTGGAGAGGCTTCAGCCCGCACTTCCTCTTACACGCTTGGTCTGGAGCATGAGGAGAACTACTGAGTACATGCAGGCTATTGGACACTGCTTGTTAGACTTTTTGGACTGGGGTGTATGGCACGCATGTAGAATAGTTAGGGACCACACATCTTGAAGAAGTTCCAGTTACGGGGAAGTAACCTCTATTTTTAACTTTTTCTTTTGTTATTAATTGTAATATAAAAGTCAAAACATTTAAACTTTTAGATACATGACAAATTATAATAAATCAGAACAATGAAGTTGAAACAAAATACTTTTGGAGTATTTCACTTCATGAAGAATTCTGAGATTTTGATGTTTCTGCCCTGATAAAGGATGAAACCAAAGTAGGGACATGCTGGCCGCCGCTTCCCACAGCTCCCATTGGCCGGGAAAAGTGAACCGTGGCCACTGGGAGCTGCAGGCAGCTGTGCCTGCGGACGGTCAATGTAAACAAACTGTCTTACGGCCCACCAGCAGGTTACCCTGATGGACCACATGCGGCCTGTGGGCCACGGGTTGCCCACTGCTGTAGAGGGAGAAATCAGTGTTGAGGAACTTTTCTGAAACTGACACCAAAACCACACCACTCTGCTATTATCTTATGAAGATACTTTTTCTTTTCTGTACTTATGGATGGCATATTGGGGCCCAAATCTACAAAAATGTATGAACGCTTTTGTGTGTGCTTGATATAGATATGCAGATCTCTCTGTGCTCATCCTTGGATGATGGGGTGGGTCCCCAAAGGTGGTACTTCAGTAAGGTTACTGAAGCCAGCAAAATCCCCAATGAGGAACAGTAACAGGAAATGAAAGTCATTCGTAAGTGAGAATTGCTGTTCAAAGTATTATTCTCCTGTTTGCACATTTGTGTCAATTGTCTTTAAGATAACATATCTTTATTGGGAGAAAGCAGCATATTCTGTTATGTAGTGCCATAAATACCTCATACAGTAAGGGATCTCTATACTACCACAGCCATGTCAGGAAAGAATTCAGTTGCACAACTATGGTTCCTTTTAGAGTTAAAACATGGTTCTGTCTTTAATATAGGTAATGCTTTAACTGTGTGTGATCTGTGTTTTTCAACTGTGCTACAACCTTGGACACAGCAAAGCAGTAACATGGTTAAAGGGCACAGTTAAAACGTATTCCCTGGCTGCAGCATCATAAGCCTGCCTGCTGCTTATTGGCAACTTCCAGATAATGGCAACTTTTTGCTGCGAACCAAGAGATTGATAAGAAGCAGAATCCACTGTACATATAAAATATATTACATGAAACAAACTTAAATGACATTCAGTACTATGAATTTGTAAATTCTCTGGTGGATCATTTGGTGCCAGTGCAATTCCCCCTCCGGCCGCCCCCCCCATTTCTAATACATCTGCAGAATTAGATCAGTTCTTTATAACTAAGACCCCCTGAAGGTATGTTTTGGATAGACATTCATAAAGTTTACAATAAGCCTTTGGGAACTTTGGCAGGAACTTCCATGCAAGTTAAATAACAGCAAGTGGCAAATTGTGGCAGGAGATCAGTAATAGTATTCCATTAGTGCCTAGAAACCTCAAGCAGGATTGAGGCTGCATTGTGCCTAGATGCTTTACAACAGTGGTTCTCAACTAGGGATACACCTACCCCTGGGGGTACGCAGAGCTCTGCCAGGGGGTATGTCAACACATCTAGATCAGTATTTCTCAACCTGATGGACGCAGGATGGGTTTAGGGGGGTCGCAAGTGCAGGCCCAGTCTCGGGGGTGACAAGCAGGGCAATTGCCTGGGTCCTCATGCCACAGGAGGCCCCACAAAGCTAAGTTACATGCCTCAGCCCCAGGTGGTGGGGTTTGGGCTTCAGGCTCCTGAAAGAGGCACAGCAGTCTGGAAAGGTTGAGAACCACTGCTTTATAAAAGAGAGGAAATCCATGGAATGAGAAAAGCAGCAGCTCCACTGAATGTGCCTGCGTTGGCCTCCAGCCATTACAGTCAATCAGGATCTGAGTGGCACAGGAGGAGGAGCAGCAGCCACAGGAAGCAGCATGCCCCTCCTGGGTTTATGTGGATTTCAGGTTGGAAACCTGACAAGGAGCTGATGATGACTGAACCAGTAGGTAGCTCCTCTCTATAGCTTCAAAATCACCCGAGAGGCAATTAAAAAAAGGGGGCGGGGGGGATGCAGCTATCCGCAAGGACCACTTAGCTTCTGAGCGGGTCATGCTGCCATGCAGGAGGGGGGCTATGAGGTGAATCTGGGTGAATCTTCGGAAGTCTCAGGGGCAGAACCTCATGGCATTTCCTTGGACACAAATCCCACTCCCACATTCCACAAGGAATGTTTCAGAAGAAACCCCAAGCAGGAAACAGTGTGCTGTTCCTTACACAGAAAAACCTCTCATATGGAGCACGTAGGCCTCTGTCTTAGTTAATAAAATCCCATTCTGCAAAGTACTTCTAAAGATGACCTTATATTTTACTCCGTGACTTGTTACTAAATTGACTGCCTATACCTTTTATAAATCTTTTTCTTCCAATTATTTTTTGTTTGAAACAGAAGCATAATGCAAATCTGAAAGCATTAAAGCCAGTCAAACTTGATACTGAGGTAAGATTCTTCCCTCTATTTAGTATTGAACCTTTTAATTATTTGTTAATTTGTATAAAGAATGTAGTGAATGGAAAAAATGCAGTAAGTTTATCATGTACAGGAACAAGCAAAACTTGGAAAACTTGGATTAGAACTGCATTTGCTCACCTCTGATGTAGACTCTGAGACTGAGAAATGGGAGGACCAGGAGAATGAGATTGTGCACCATGGACAAAGTATATCCAGCATGGCCCACTCCATGTACTTATTTACCAGGTAATTACTCTGAATACAGTTTAAAAAGAAAAAAAGTATTTGTAGGACTTACGGAACCAGAGACAGGTTTTGGCTTTATTGAGAAAGCAGAACATTTTATAGGGAACTATAATTGAGTTTCATCCATATGCCTCCTGATTTTATATTCTAGCCTATAATACTTCATCAATAAACAGCTTGGTAAGCTTTTCTAAGTGCTGGACATAATTGTGTTGGCAAGCAGCTCTTTTTAGGATCTTCTGTGAAAGAGAGATTTTTTTTAAAATAAACATACACTGAAATTTTCAAAGCTGACCAAGAGACTTAGTCACAGAACTCCCATTTGAAAGGCAGACAGTAACTGTTGGACTCACTCCCTTCATCAGCTTTGAAAACGTCAATGCTTATGTTTTTTTTTTTTTAAAAATTGACATTATTCAAATGTAATTTTTGTAACAATTTTTAAAAGCAAAAAAGTCACATGTTAAGGTTAATCCTCCTTTAACTTAGAAAAAAAGGTAGCTACATTCTATTTTTCAAAATCTTGAAAGCTGCAATTAAGGTTGCAGCAGGTCTTTCATCATAACCCCATTTTTCAGTGTTTGTAACTTCCTGAAAAAATGTCATTCTGCACAGAGAGGTCTGTCCAGATGTGATTTTTTTCATTCTGATTTTTAATATGAGGAAAAACCCTTGCAACTATTGAAATGATTGAAGAATGAAAAAACAACTACTTCAGCATCTTATGACCTACATTTTGATCACCAGTAAACACAAATGACAGAAAAATCCCTTCAGACTTTACATTTAAATATCACTTTATATGTAATCATCTCCCCCACGTGGGTGGGGGGAAAAAAGATTGGCGTTAGACTGAAAAAATCTGAAAGGTCATAACTGACAGAAAATGACAACTGGTTAGGATATTGAAAATATAAATTTTGTACAGTGTGGGCAGGTTAACATTTCAAGAACCTTTTAATATTTGCTTTCCCTGACTTTGTTTAAATGTGTAGCTTTAATGTTCATTATTGGAGGTTTTATCTATATAATAGAATATTTACTTGAAGCAAATCAAATTGAAACAAAGGAAATTAAAACAAATAGTAAAAGATTCTTTAACTGTGTAAATAAATAGAGAACAAGAAAAGATGTACAGCCGCTGTGCTGTGAGGATGGGGTAGAAATCAAGGATAATGAAACTAAATGTATACTTTGCCTTAATTTTCAGTAAGGATTACAATACAGATCTTGGGGGCTGTTGCCCCTTTTCTATCTGAGGGCCTAATCAAATTTCAGAGATCTTGGAGATGTTCCAGTTGACATTAGAAATTGATGGTCTGGTATTTTCTTTGATGAAAACTTGTTTGTTTATAAGGAATGTACAAAGTCCTGCTTCTCTGAATGCAGGAGGCTTTTCTTAGTTTACAGCCCCAGGCCTCTTTAGCCAACACCAGACACAAAAGTGCTCTTGCTAGCTTTTTTCCTCTGGTCATACTGTAATCTGCAACTGTTTGCATCTGCCTCTCTCTGTGTTCTGTTTATTTTGTGTGTGTGTGTGTGTGTGTGTGTGGTCTGCCCACACCTACATATCTCAGCAAAACCCTTCTGCCCACTTAGTGCAAACTCTTGCGTGGGTTCACAACCCCCTTTTGTTTTAGGTGGGAGAGGACTTCTGATAACTCAACCTAACAGTTACATTACTTGAAAGCCGTGTTCATACCCAGGGTACTGTCTACACTGCACAGTTGTCACCAAAACCTTTGTCTTTCGCGGGTACTTAAAAAGAAAAGGAAAAAAAAAACCTGCGAAAGACACAAGTTTTGCCGACGCAAGCAGCAGTGTAAATGCAGCTTTGTCGGCAGGAGCGCTCTCCAGGCTGGAAGTACCGCAAAAGAGCCTTGTCGCTAGAAGCTGCGTAGTGTAGACAAGCTCCCAGTCTCAGGTTTGTGATCAGAGCAGTGACCAGTGCCTCTCACCATAACAGGGCAAAAGCATGACAGCTAATGGGAAGGAGTGTATAGAAATGGAAATTACTACATCCACTGTGAAAGCAAAACCCAAAGAGCTTAATGCATACAGGGTAGGGGGATGTGATGACTTCTCTCCCGGAATACTAAAAGAACTGACACATGAAATTACAAGTCCAGTGACAAGGATTTTTAATCTGTCCAACCATATGACTAGAGAATAGCAGGCATAGTACCTATATTTAAGAAAGAGAAAAAGTTATCCGGACAACTACAGACTCATTAATCTGACCCCAACAGTATGTAAGACCTCAGAACAAGACACGGAGGTAAATGGAAAATGGGTTTACCAAAGGTAAATTGTGCAAGACTAATGCGATAAGTTTTTTTTTTAATAAGAACTGATTTTTGGTGTTTTGTGTTGGATTTTTTTTAGACCAGAGAAATGTTGGATCTAATCTGTCTGGACCTCACTCAACCATTTGATACAGTACCACAGGGGAAATTAATAGTTAAACTGGAGAAGATAGGGATTAGTTTAAGAATTAAGGGTGTGATTGACTGGCTATAGGGGAAATGTCAATAGGTTGTGCTGAAATTGGAACTATCTGTCTGGAAAGGAGGTTCCTAGTGAAGTTCAAGGTTTGCTCTGGGGACATTGACACAGAAAGGAGGGTGCTCATAAAATCTGATGATACAAAGTTGGGAGGCATCATCAATACAGAGGAGGACTGGAATATTTCACAGGAAGAAGAGGATGACCTTGAGGACTGGAGTAATAGAAATGACATGAGATTTAATAGTGCAAAGTGCAAGGTCATGCACTTAGGGATTTATAACAAGAATTTCTGCTATATGCTGAGGGATATATATCAGAGAGGTAAATACCAGGGAGGGTGAAGAGCTTTTAAAGCTAAAGGACAATGTTGGCACAAGAAAAAATAGATATAAACTGTTGGTGAATAAATTTGAGCTGGAAATTAGAATGTTTCTGACCATTAGAGAAGTGAGGTTCTGGAACAGCTTCGCAATAGGAGTAGCAGGGGCAAACAACCTAACTGGTTTTAAGATGGAATTGGATCATTTGTGAAATGGGGGTTGCCTCTGATAGCAGGGGACTAGATTCTGTGACCTTGGATGTTCCTTCCAGTCCTCTGTTCAGATAAGCAGACTGGCTGTATATAATGGCTACATTTGGTGAAGTTCTAGGAGGAGAAAAAGCATATAAACCATATTATGTAAAAAACAAGGGAACAGACTAAGCAATCACCAGCTGTACATGGTATTAATTCTGTTATTGTCTCTTTCAGAGGAGAAGGGCTGCTGAAGACTACCCAGGATTTATTTCACCAAGCAGAGGTAATTTATATTGAGGAAAAAGGGATTAGTAAACTGTCTAAGATGCTGTTAATGGCCAGTTTGTGTTATTCTTGTATCTGAATTACAGAGCAATTTAAAGCTCTGCAGTTGAGGTCCTTAGCATTAAAAATTCCCAGACACCCCATAACTAAGGTAGTATTTTTCCTGAAAGTCAGCATACCTGCATTCCAGGAATTAGTTTGAGGGGCTACTATTAAAATATTAAGACAGTGCTCATCAAGCTTTGATGTTCTGTAATTTGGATATTAGTTTGAGAAAGGTGTAAAATTTCTGTACAAATCAGTTTGCGAAGGGACTCTTGTTTATTGAATCTTAATAGTCTGAGATACCAGATTAATCCCAAGGAAGCATAGGGAAGATTGTACGACTCAGATCCTACATACACTCACGGACCAAATGTGTGCTGCTGCTATGGTGGCTCCTTAAAAGGCCCCTTCGCTTTCTACAGGCTCGGGCATAGATTTCTCTGCTGTGTGCCACTCAGCTCAGTTGTAACTGATGTTCCATCCTTCCCTGAGCAGCATGCAGCCGCCTTTTGAGCAGGAGGAAGGGGGAAAGCAAAAGAATTTAAATAATAGAAAAGACAAGAAGGAATGCAAGAGAACATAGCATAAAAGGACATGGGATAGAAAATGAATTTTGGAGATGGAGGATGAGTGGGTAGTAGTGGCAACTCTTAGGGCAATACATGGAAACAAAGGAGCACCAGGAGGCATCCATGGACCAAATCCTTGCAAGGGACTTCAACAAAGAAAATTTGGGAACCACTCAGTGAAAATGAAACCTCATCACTCTGCATCCATGTGCTGAATCTGTGCAGGGAAAGCAATTTTTTTATCTGAGAAAATGTCATTTTGTCCTGTATCGTGTAATTTCAAAATTGCCTAAAAATGCAGGCAGATGTATATAATTTTAAATGTTTCCAGAGCATGGCAAAGAAATATTTCCCTCTGCCTTTAATTTACTAGCACATTACTTTGTTGTAATACTAAGTAGTAGTCTGTTGCAATGGTTCTCAACCAGGTGTATGTGTACCCCTGTAGGTACATCAGCTCATGTAGATATTTGCCTAGCTTTACAACAGGCTGCATAAAAAGCACTAGCAAAGTCAGTATAAACTAAAATGTGTACACGGAAATGTCAGTACAATATTTATATTCCAATTGATTTATTTTATAATTCTATTGAAAATAAGCCACTGGTCTATTGTTCTTGAACTATCCAATGTATTTGCAAAATAAACAACTCTGAATAACTTTTTTGTTTCAGGTTTTTGCTACAGAGGGCATAAAGCTTGCTTCAGTTCTTACTGCCTTTTCTAATCAGGTAATGTATGACTAACAAATGGTACAAGTGATTATTTACTTCCCCACTTTATTACACTTGTGTTTGCCTGGAAGCTTGGGGTCACTGGTTTTCCTTGTAACTTACATATATGTTCTGTGATTGTAACGCTGAATGGTTTTAACATCTTAAAATGCATTTCAGCTAGAAGACGATGACACACCTTTGCTTTTGTTGGAGATTGACAAGCTGATCCCTGTGTGCCAGCAGCTTCAGATAACAGCTAAAACCACCGTTCAGGGGAAAAATGCTACGTTTACAAAGGTAAGATTTTAAAAAAAAAAAAAAGTTTTAGGAGAAGCATCCAAGCCTTGTTTGGAAATCTCATTTACTTGCCTACTTCAGCTGTTTGCACAAAAAACAGAACTGCTGATTTAAATCTGGTCCATTCTAGTAGGATTTTTTCTTTTATCACAAAACAGTCGTGAGTGGTGATGAAAACGCGGAACTTTCTGATTCCCCACACAAGGATATGAGCTCTGTCCCACTAATGCCTCAGTTGTGCTGTCTTGCCCAGAATGAACAGCAGAAGTTACTCCCCTTTCCTAACAAGAATATTCTGTTTAAAATTTAAACGTGTTTTTAAAAAATGATATAGAATAGCCAAAATATAGAGGAGCAGAAGAACTCCTCCTCTTTCGAAGAAGCCGTTCTATCTACTGGCTCTGGAGATTTGACCCACTTGTTAACTGTACTCTGAACTGTTCGCTTCAGTTTCAGACATGTCCAGAGGAGAAGAATTTCTTCAGGAAAGATACAGTACCTCTTGCTTTCAGTGTTCCTGTAGGTGGTGGTTTCATTGCACTGTCATTTCTACCAGTGTTTTTCCTCACTAGCAGTGAAGGCTGTCATTGATGCTTGGGTGCTCTCCTATCGTTAGGCTTTATCCACACTGGGAATTGGCTTCAATTCTAGATATCAGTGGACAGCCATTGATGTACCTGAATTGTTCCAAACAATAAGTATGGACAAAGTCAAGATTTGTACAAATGGAACTTATCTCTGCTTGAAACTGGGGTAAGCTCTACCTGAAAATTGTGGCTGTCCTTGTTTATGTTTGAGATTTGCCCTGCTCCAGCTACATTGCCAGTGTGGACATGGTCTTAGAAAGTCAGGTGCTACGCAAAGGAATCATAGACTATCAGGGTTGGAAGGGACCTCAGGAGGTCATCTAGTCCAACCCCCTGCTCAAAGCTGGACCAATCCCCAATTTTTGTCCCAGATCCCTAAATGACCCCCTCAAAGATTGAACTCACAACCCTGGGTTTAGCAGGCCAGTGCTCAAACCACTGAGCTATCCCTCCCCTCCTTAAGAAATATTGGGAAGCCAAGTTTTTCATTCCCCTGTCTCAAGGCTTAAGACAGTTCTTGGCTCCATAAACTTCTCTGAGCAATATTCCTCTGGAAACTTGAATTAATCTGGCTCACATTGACTCTAGAGCCTTAGGTAGCAATTCCTACGTAAATAATAGGTCAGTTATGCATCCTTATGCTATAAACACAACCAGTGTTGATTTAGCAAATCATTGTTGTCCTAAAAGTTTCCCCTATAGTTCTTGTCAGTCTGTTATGGAAAAATAGGACACAATTGCCAAATGGCTTCCCTTTAATTCTTTCTCTGTACTTTGAAAGGTGATGAGATTATGCCACTTACTGTGAAAAGGATAAAAGATAATGCTATTTCTTTCATCTGCCATCAATGAAGACTAACTCTTGGGGAGACTGAATCGTGGGAACCTCCTGATAAATTCAGATCTTAATAAATTGCAAATGGATGATGCCATCCTTTGGATTTCACTGTTATGAAATATTCCAGAAAAATATATTTGCCCATTAGAGGCAATTCTATTTCTGGGCTCTAAATGGAAGAAGAGGGTGAATCGAGCTTTTAAAAAGAGCTTAACTTTTCTTCCACACAGTCTTCTGCTTCTGTACACTACCTTCATGCTAAGTAGGCTCTTGTTACCTCTGCTTAGGTAATACCCTGTTATGCAAACCAGCAATATGGAGTTCAATCCAGACATTTACCACTCACTGTTCCTGGTGAAAGCTTTCATGTTGGATGCTGGTTTTGGCGGGGCTGTCCTACAAACACTGTTCAAGAAGGCTTCTGCTCACCTACCTGCTGGATAACTGCCTGTTGATTACCACGCATGGAATTTGTGTAGAAAATCATTTGAAGAAAGAATGGTTACTTACAATTCCTGTGCATCTTTGAGATGTGTTACCCACACAGATTCCATATCCTGTCGTCTTTTCCCTACTCTTTATGTCATGCGCTATGGGAACCAAGAAGGCACAGGCGTGGTCTGAATGGATACTGCTATTCAAAATAATCCAATGTCAGGCATAAGTATGCCAACAATGGAAGTTGTGTGGACAACACATTTAGAAGTATCCACAGCTAAGTAACTGTTCTCTCATGCTCTCAGAAAGAGAATATATTAGTGACATAGAACTGCAGTCTTGGTGTTCAGTGCATACCCTTACCAGTTATTATAAGACAGATGCTATCTGTAGGCTAATGTGGAATTACTGAAAACAGCTGTCGCCTTAAATTGCATCCTTCAAGTGTTAATAAAAAATCCAGATGAGGAATTCAAGAGAACTAGTATATCCTGGATGGTACTGGAAAGTTCTGAATTCTGATTGGTCCTTCCTTGTTTTGTGAAAGAAGGTAAAACCTCTACCTCCATAGATTGGATTGTCAGATCCCTCTTGCAAATAAATTGTTCTTTCTGGAGGAAGTAGAAGACAACTAACACTTCATTTTCCAATACAGAACAGGGAAAATGTCAAAGGACAAATACTATTAATAATTCAAGCTGAGTCTGTGCCACACAGATACATTTCATAAAAGTGTGAAGAAACTGTTCCTTAAAGGGTCAGCATGTGATAGTCTCATCTAATTATGATTTTTACATGAATTCTGTTTTAGGTTGACACATGCATTCGGAAAACAAAAGGTGTGATGACCATATTATCCCAAGTTCTCCCACTCAGTTGCAAGCTACTGAAAAAGGTGAGTTAATGATCCATTTGCAGCAATGAGAAAAAATAAAACAATCCTGCTTCTCTGCTTTTTGTTTTGTTTCTACAGTGTGGAACTGGAAATGGCTGGCTTAAATCACCTCATCCATGGAGAGAGAACAGATTACAAACAAATACAAATGACGACAGTATGGAAGGGAAAACTGATGCCTTTGGAATAAAATCGTTGGAACATCATGTAGCAAATCTGACATTTTTAGAGAGCAAATAGTAGTAGTATTTAGGAATGGAAGAATTTCATGTGGAAACTACAAACTGGCTCAAGTTTCAAAGTTGCTTTCTTTTGTGAAAGATAAAGCAGGTTATTTGAATTAAAGCTGTTGTGACCTTCTCACATCTAATAGATGTCCTGGTACTTAACAGTAACAGTTGCATCATCGGTCAGTTTTTAACTGTTCTGTATTTTTATAATGTGAATGTGTCTCCTTTGCTCAACATTAATGCTGTTATTTTTGTAACTAACACTTGTGAACATCTTAATGGAAGTTTCACCCAAAGATGCTGCTGATGGACATTTATGCAGAGAAACTGGATAGTTTGAGGATATGTGCTGCATATACTACTACTGTGGAAGTTTGTCAGTCTCATTGTTGGCCAATATCCAGAAGATAATCTGGAAGGCTCTGGCCTCAAGCACTGAATGTTGCTGTCTTAACTATGAGATACTTCTGCAATGAACAAAAGCCTCCTGCTGGTTTGCAATACACATGCCAATTTTTTTAGGCTAGTTTGATTTAAATAATTTAATTTTACTGCTGTCAGTCTGAACTAATGATGTGTTCATCCTCCAGACACATTTTATATTTCCAGTGAATACTTAAGAATTCTCTTTGTTTTAGTGATAAATAGCTGATCTTACTGCTGCTTTTGATTTATCATCAAAACTTAGAGTAGGATTTGAAATGCATGTGAAACTACTGAAATCTTCATTTAGAATGTATGGCATATTTAAGTTTCATAAAGTAGATTTTTACAGTGCAAGATTTAGAACGCTTAGAAAAGATATTCTGATAGCAATTATGACCAATTGTTGTACAAAGGGCATTATTTGATTCCAAGCCACTATACTCTAACCACAAGTGAAATATACATTTAACGTTGGAGATGCCTGTTTGCTCTTTGTACAGATGCCATACCTTATTTTGTTGGCCTTGTATATCATTAGTCTTTGTTTTATTGTTTCTTTAAAACGTAGGGTTTTTTTCCTTGTTTTACTACTTTGAGAACAGAGTACTCTAAGGGATTCAGGTCTTAAGGGTATTTAATTCTTGTGGGGCATCGTCGTCTCACCAGTAGCTCTGTGTGTGTCCTTCGCTGGTAATAGACATCACAATGGGGATGCTGGCTTTGCAGCACCAAAGAAGAAACAGCTGAAATCCTCAACACTAGGGATTGGGGATTAATCTTGATCAGTCAGAAATGGTTTTCATTTGTCTATCTGTGTAAGATGACTTAGGTGAAACTAAGGTTTTTTGCTTATGACATTAAGCACTAGAAAGATAGTTATTTTTCTACACTGCACCTGTCAAAAAGATGCAGAAGACTTAAATGTTTAAACTGTTTATTTCTGTATGAAATAAAATGATGACTGTTTACTGATCACTTGTTTAAAAAACAACAAACAACTAATTTCCAGTCCCCTACATTAAGTCTGTACAATTTTACAACTCTTTCATGTTACAACTATGGGATATACTGGAAGTAGATGATTACAAGTGTTATCTATGCAATACTTAATTCTGAAGCTACTCACAGTGTAGTTCAGACATTTATGTATTCAGTTAAATATAGAGCTTCATGAAGTGGAATTAAAACGTTTCAACAAAACTTCTTCATATTCCTTCTGTGTCAGAAGTCCTTGAGTTATGGTCTTACTTTCTTCAAATTTGGGTAGTACAACTGCAATGTATCCCTCAGTAGATGGCTAGAAAATAAGACCATGATATATATAGCACAGGAATAAAAAGGAAAAAAAACTCAATGTAAGCAAAATTCTTACCTTTTCTTGTAGAATAGCTGGATTATCCAGAATGTTTTCATTAACTTCCATCAACCGCCCTCTTATACAACTGCAAAGAGGTTTCAGTGTTAGTAAAACCATGCTTTGTAATCAAAATACCAAAAAAAAAAAAAAATTACTTACCTATATATAGTATATTCTTCTCCATCTGAACAAGATATTCTGCACAGAGGGGCAAGTTCTGTTAGAAACTGAGCACCCTGCATGTGAAACAAAGAATTCTTATGACTGTAAGAAGTTTGTTTTTTTCACGTGTGGCCTTCCTAGCATATTGAGAGAAAATTCTGAACCGTGTTACAATCAGCAGTACAAAGTAGTCACATGTTCCAAGATTGTTTTAAAAGACTTTTGGTCTCACAGTTTTATCTTTTTCTAAATTTTTCACATGACTAAAAGTAACTGACGTTGTTATCCACAATGCAGGAACCAAATATACCCCTAAGGATTTCTTTTTAACAGTGTAAATGAACTGAAATAAGTGTGCGTGGACATTTACATGAAAATAAGACAGTCTTATATTAAGGCCTGGTCCACACTGGGGGCTGGGAGGGGAAGTCTATCTAAATTATGCAACTTCAGCTATGCGAATAATGTAGGTAAAGTTGATGTACTTAGATCTACTTATCATGGTGTCTTTACTGCGGAAAGTTGACAGCTGACGCTCTCCCGTCGACTCCGCCTGCGCCTCTTGCCTTGGTGGAGTACCGGAGTCGACAGGAGAGCGCTCGGCAGTTGATAAATCGACCCCCGCTGGTAATGTAGACAAGCCCTAAAATAAAGACGTTTATTTTGTTGTTCTTTGGGTGTAGACCAGCCCTCAGGAGGTATCTACACACATCTCTAACAGCTTACTTAAACCAAAATCGGTTTAGCTCAAACTCTGGTTCTAAATCAACATAAGCTAAATTGAAATGAGTATCCACACTACCTTTTGCACTGGTTTAACTAAAGGTGTAATTTCAATGTGACTGTTTTTAGACAACCCATAAGCTTGCCATATATATTTTCAACAAAAGGGCAGTTTTCATGTCCATTAAGTCCTTGACATCTCTGAGGAGGCTTTTAATGTTTGAGATCTAGTTTTTTTAAAATAAAAAAGACATTACACCTTTAAGCCCTATATACCGTAGGGAAAGTTTGACATTTTCCACCACTTAACACCAGCATGGACAAACTACTTTAGACAACCCTAGCACTGGTATTGTAACAGTATTACATATTCCTCCTCAGAACAGATCTAAGGAATGGGGTGCTTAGTATAGACACTGCTGCAGGTATTTGAAGAGCAGTCTAGGTTGGAGTTCTTTAATCTTGGAGGATCTGAACCAACGTCAACAATGGTAGACAACGTAAGAAATTTCTTTCTGGGAAAGGAACTCCAGCCTCTGATATAGTGGATCCTTTTTATGTTGCCATTAGAGGTAAGCATTTCAAGGACTTAAATAAAACGTGAACTGATAAGATAGTTTTAAAATTAAAAAAAGAAAAAAGCCATACCCGCTTTGACTTTCCAGAGACTTTATTTTGAAGTCTACTGCAGTTGGCACTGATTTGGTAATTAATACTCTTAATTGTTTTTCCATTTTGAAGAAGAGGATGAGCTTCTGCCAGCGTGATGACACAGATTCTGCAAGAAAAGTTACAATTACCTACTGTACTTAAGCTTCATCCCTGGGATTGTTTAGCCTTCTAATATGCAAATAACTGCCTCCCGTAGTGAGTTAGTTCTATGAAAGGCAATATTTTCTTATTCAACTCAGCTGCTACCGAGGGCATGTCTTCACTACATGGTTCACTCAGGCTCTTCATGGGGTGTTGCCCCTCACACACAAAACCCAACTTTAGTGGAGAGTTCAACACAGACTACCTGGTTCATCTAGGACTGCAGGCTAAAACTTCTGAGCCTTTCACTAGGGTTGCTCACCTGCCCCCTTTGTAGCGAGCGCTTAGGCTAAGCCACTCGAGTACTGACAGTCCTCCAATACCTTCCCACAATTCACTGGGAAAGAATGAGAGCAGTGGTCCCCAACGCAGTGCCCACGGGTGCCATTTCTTGCCACTCCTGCTTCTCAGCGGCATTTTGGTGGCGGGGTGTCTGGCACCCACCAGAGTCTTCTGGGAATAGCAATATGCTATTCCCACAAGAAAGGTTGGGGACCACTAAATCAGAGGCTCAGCTTACAACAGAGCAAAGGACAAGGAGGTAAAGCTCCAGAAGTCTTAACACCCACATGGTTAAGTGCAGCACCAATGCAGAGAGAGTAATTCAGGTATGGTTTTGCTGTGTGGCTGCTCACACTTGAGTGCCAATCATTCAAGTTAACTTTGCAGTGAAGACACACCCTGTATGTCAACTATACCTGCTTGCTTCCATGACAAGTTTTATATCCATTGCCCCCCTCCTACATTTTAAAATTACAACTGCAGAGCCAAATTCAACCCTCACTTCCATGTGTGCAACTCACTTGAAACTTTGGGGATTGCACAGTTGTATCATTAGCTGGAAACTGGCCAGCAGATCTGTCATCGCTGATACACAATTCATTAAGCATCCATGCTTTATTTTCAGATGGCAGATTGAAATTGCAAAGCAGGTAGTTAAAGCCATCTTTTTACTTGCAAACTGAACAAGTTTTTTACAGATGCCATATAAGAACAATTGCAAATAGGAAAAAGAAAAGGAGTACTTTGTGGCACCTTAGAGACTAACCAATTTATCTGAGCATAAGCTTTCGTGAGCTACAGCTCACTTCATCGGATGCTTTCATCCTTTTCTTTTTGCGAATACAGACTAACACGGCTGCTACTCTGAAACCTGCAAATAGGAAATTTCACAGGTCGTTTACGAGTGAAATCTATCAAACTATTATGACAGCAGTAGCAAACTTACTCAACTGACAGATCAACCAGAGTCAAGGTATGCTGATTACCTAAATGTCACACATCTGCATTGCAATCTATGCTATTTTTAATCTTATATTTTAGTTTTAAGTGATCTTTCCTCAAATGCAACAGCAAAGTTTCCTAGGTGACAGTATCACCTCTGTAAGGTATTTCCTTGTTTTACACATAACCATTGAATTTTAGAATGTATTTTAAAGTCAGCAGCTATATGAGTTCTAGAAAACACTCAGACAGTGAATAGTAGAATAGGACAATTTAGTAAAAGTTAAAGAGGCATCAAGGCTATGAAATGAGAGCACAGGTAGCTAAAGTTCTAGAAATGAGTTAATCCCCTTTAATTGGCTAAGTGTTTTGGTACATTTTAAGGAGGAGGAGTTTCTTGGAGCTGACTAAGCTTTATTATAAGAGGGGATGTTTCTCAAATGAGAATCAAATAGACTTTAAATTCACTCTTATCAAGACTAGTAATGTTACAAAACATAATTTTGTATCAAAAATACATTGGAAACTGAAGGCCCTGTGGACTATGTTGTATAATTATTGATTTTTAAAGGCAGATTAAGTCAAAGTACGGTCTAGGCATTATCACCTCGTAGTAATATGCACATATTAAAAGTGAATTGGCTGTGTAACATCAGGCCTAGAGCTGAAAACCTCATTCCCTACAAAAGGCGATGTACACTAGGGTAGTACCCAATACAAAATATGCCATGGATTTGATACAGAATTATGCTCAGCTTTTGTTTTTAAAAAGTGTTTCTAGCCCTTATGATTAGGGCTGTCGATTTAATCGCAGTTAACTTGTGTGATTAACTCAAAATTAATCATTATTAAAAAGATTAATCGCACTGTTAAACAATAGAATACTAATTGAAATGTATTAAATATTTTTGGATGTTTTTCTACATTTTCAAATATATTGATTTCAATTACAACACAGAATACAAAATGTACAGTGCTCACTTTAATTTTTTATTACAAATATTTGCACTAAAAATTATAAGAAATCCTATTTTTCAGTTCACTTCATACAAGTACTGTAGTGCAGTCTCTATCATGAAAGTGCAACTTACAAATGTAATTTTTTGTTACATTACTGTGCTCAAAAACAAAACAATGTAAAACTTTAGAGCCTACAAGTTCACTCAGTCCTACTTCTTGTTCAGCAAATCGCTAAGAGACAAGTTTGTTTGCATTTACGGGAGATAATGCTGGCCGCTTCTTAATTACAATGTCACCTGGAAGTGAGAATAGGTGTTTGTATGGCACTGTTGTAGCTGGCGTCAAAAGATATTTACATACCAGATGTGCTCAAGATTTGTATGCCTCTTCATGCTTCAGCCATCATTCCAGAGAACATGCTTCTATGCGGATGACACTCTTTAAAAAATAATGTGTTTATTAAAGGTGTGACTGAACTCCTTGGGGGAGAATTTTATGTCTCCTGCTCTGTTTTACCCGCATTCTGCCATATATTTCATGTTACAGCAGTCTTGGATGATAACCCAGCACATGTTGTTCATTTTAAGAACACTTTCACTGTAAATCTGACACCAATTTGAAATTTCTAAAGATCGCCACAGCACTTGACCCAAGGTTTAAGAATCTGAAGTGCCCTCCAAAATCTGAGAAGGATGAGGTGTGGAGCATGTTTTCAAGTCTTAAAAGAACAACACTCCAATGCGGAAACTACAGAACTGAACCACCAAAAAAGAAAATAAACCTTCTGATAGTGGCATCTGATTCAGATGATGAAAATGAATATGCATCAGTCCACACTGCTTTGGATCGCTATCCAGCAGAACCCATCATCAGCATGGACGCATGTCCTCTGGAAGGGTGGTTGAAGCATGAAGGGACATCTGAATCTTTAGCACATCTGGCACGTAAATATCTTGCAGTGCCGGCTATAACAATGCCATGCAAACACCTGTTGTCACTTTCAGGTGACACTGTAAACAAGAAGCAGGCAGCATTACCTCCTGCAAATGTAAACAAACTTGTTCAGCCAATCGCTCAAACAAGAAATAGGACTGAGTGGACTTGTGGGCTCTGAAGTTTTACACTGTTGTTTTTGAGTGCAGTTATTTTTGTACATAATTCTATATTTGTAAATTCAGCTTTCATGTTAGAGATTACACTACATTATTTGTATTAGGTGAATTGAAAAATATTTTTTGGCTGTGCAAATATTTGTAATAAATATACAGTGAGCACTGTACACTTTGTATTGTGTGGTAATTGAAATCATTTGAAAAAGTAGAAAACATCCAAAAACATTTAAATAAATGGTATTCTATTATTCTTTAACAGTGCGATTAATCATGATTAATTTTTTTAATCACTTGACAGCCCTACAAACAATATAAAAAAGCAGAAGAATACGTGAAGAGGAACAAACATGTTGTATCACAAAATAAGAGAACTGAGCGGGGCATATGAGTTGAAGATGTCAGCCATGAAAGACAAGCACAGCCAAGTAATTGAGGATGAACAAAAAACGTAAAGAATATTCTGAAGAACTGTGCAACCTGCAGAATGCAGTGGATTAAACTGTCCTGGAGACGCTCCCCAGTACAAATAAGGGAGAGCATGTGCTGGAATTTTTAGACGAAATAGCAAATATCTTGATAGAAAGTTAGGAAAAGCTTCTGGGAAACAACAACATAACCACAGAGCTGTTCCACAAGAGAAAATGCTAAGTAAATGGGGGGAAAGTGAAAATAGTACCAAATCTATAAAGAGAGAAGACTGAATGCAAGAACTATAGAGGAACCAACTTATTTAGCATACCAGGAAAAGCATTCACTGAGATGCAGCAGAGGACAACGAAAAGGTATGTGGATGCAGCGTTTGCAGAGGAATAGGCCAGACTTCAACTAAGATAAACTATAATAAATCAGCTAATTGTGATGAGACAGATATCAGAGATGTATACAAAACACAACTAAACCTGTTACAACTACTTTATAAACTTCATACAAGCTTTTGATAGTATTTGGCAGAAGGCATTATGGCAAGTTTTGAGAACATATGTATCCCTGAGAAATCAAACTGATAGAAGACATCTACAGCAAGTCAATAAGTGTGGTTAGAAAAGACAAGAAGTTGATGGAATCGTTCAGGATGACTGTAGGAGTGAGACAAGGATGCATGCTGTCACCAGATTTGTTCAGCATGGTACTGGAAGCAGTAATGGCTGTAGCATTGAGAGATTAAACGGAAAGAGTTATGTGGAACAACAGAAAATAACCTTAGATTGGCAGATGTTACTAACCTTGTACCACTGACCAATTAAGATTTACAGAGAATCTGTAGAAGGCAGACAAGGAAAACAGAAAATCCAGATTGAAGATCAGTAGAGATTACAAAAATTATGGCAACTGGAAGACATGAGGAAGAGATAAAGATTAAAGTCAAAGACAAAGAACTAGAACAAGGGAAAAAATATGTACCTTGGAGAACTATCAAAGAATGGGAATTATGACGACGACATAGGAAGAATCAGACTAGCTGCTACTGTACTCAGAAAAGCTGCAAGATCTGGAAGGCTAATGACATGTCAATAGAAATAAAAATTAGTGTATATGAGACAGTGCCATGTCAATACCACTGTATGGGTTGGAATGTCTGGAGTATGAGGTAAGCTGATGAAAGAAAGATGTCGACTGCAGAAATGAACTGGCTGAGAGTTTCAGGACAGCGGAAAATAATTTAAGTTATAAGAAAACAGCTAGGACAAGAAATGACACTGTTGCAAAAGATTCAAGACAGACAACTACAATGCTTTGGACATGTGTCAAAACAGACCTGGAAAGTATACCATATCTGGTGATTCACACCCAGAGTGCAAAGAACTAGAAATAGAGGAAGACTGAGGATGTGCTGGATGAACACAGAAGAAAAAGTTTTAGAGACAAATTAACCTGTGAAGTGTACACAAGGCAAAAATAGTTGAAAGACTGAATTCAATGCCATCATTACTTCTGAGCCGACAGACTGGAATTGAAGAACAAGAGAAATGGTTTGTGCCACAGAGTACATGGGGCCCTGCTATTAGGAAACCTCAAATACGTAAGGGCATGTCTACACAACAAAATTTGATCAACCTAAGTTAGATTGATCTACAGCCACCACAGCAATTAAATCAACTACCCTCCTTCTGCCAGTGGTGCGTGTCTTCACCAAACAGCGCTTGCACCGACTGAAGTGGGGTATTGTGGGGCATTGTGGGGCACTGACAGCTACATGGGCCTCACAGCTGGAGCCCTTAACCCCCCCCAGGACAGAGCACAATTTCACAGCAGGGAGCCTACCTCCAGTGAAATTGACATTCTTGTCAGTTTCACAGTTGCTATTATTTCACATTTTGTCTTGGGCTCCTGCTGTCAGCCCCTCATCCTGGGGCTAACAGAGCTTGATGGGAATGGGGGGCTGGGCTGACAGCCAACAGGAGATGTAAGTCATGCAGTGTCTGTTTAAACACTGCATCACCTTAACTACATCGACCTAAGCACTACGCCTCTCGGGGAGGTGGAGTTGCTACATCAATGTAGTGGGCAACTTACATCAGCAGGAGCACCACTGTAATGTAGACACTTAAGAGTTAGGTCAGCGTAAATAGCCCTACCTCGACCTAGCTCTGTAGTGTAAACCAGGCCTAAGCAATACCACCACATAACTGAGGCCTAAAGTCTAGAGAAGAGGCATCTTTGCTTAAACGGCTATAAACAAAGTTGATTCTGTTCCTTCACTCATCAAGCATTGCAGGGAGATGAGCAGTGTACTTGAAGACACTCAGTAACGCAGATTTGTAAGTCCAGTGATTCAACTATAATAGAATTGATCTAATGTTTGTATGAATCCTGCAGATGACGATCATGGCTTAAAGGCGTTGAGCTTAATACCCAAGCTCTCTGAGTGTCAAATTTAGCCAAGAAAACCAGTGACAAAAAAATATAATTTTTATAACAAAAGCTCCAAATCTAATAGTTTTAGATGGAGAACATTACACCTCAAGGAAAACAATTAAGCACAGCATGCTGAGAAGGCAATGTTGCCAATGAAGCCATCAATGTGAATAAATGTCAATCTCCTCAGATGTTAAAGTCAAAGACAACCCACACCAGGGTCGCTGACACTTGAGCCCTAGTGTCTAAGACACCCTTCCTCCTCATCGGAAAGAGGCTCTGACCACTCAAAAGCAACTTTATCTACACAGCTAGAAGAGTCTGAGAAAGGCAGTGTTGTAGGGAGCTACTTCAGCGCACCACCAAACTAGGGAAACCAGGGAAAAAATACAGAAATATTGCCAAAGCCACAAGGTCTAGAACCAGCCTGAGCAGCTGCAGTTCCAGTAGGAGCAGCACCTTAGCTGACTGCCATCAGAAATTAAGTGAAACAATGTTCTGGGGTACCCAACCCTCGCAGCTGGTCTCAAAATGAGGCCAGCCTGCTAGTATTTCAAAGGGCCAAAAATCTTTGAGACCTAAGGCAGATCCAGCTTCTCCATTAGCACCTGGAGAATAATAATTTTCCTAAAAGTCTGCCTGTGGTACGATAGATCAATAAGCAAGGCTAAAGTACACTCCTGGGGGAATTCTGTGCCACTGCGTAACTTGTGCAGAACTCATGTTCTGCACAGAATTTTGTTGTTCCCCATAGAACTGGTGCTGCAGAGCTGCTGGCTGCCACTAGGGGCCATTGAACCCAGCAGAGTCCAGCTCACGAATACAGGACACTGCTGGGTTAGAGGGGAGGGAAGGGTGCTGGGCAGCTGTGGTTCCTGGCACATCCTGAAGGAAGAAGGCACCATGCAGGAAACTCCATACAAGCCCGAGACTCAATATTAGGATGTTTTTCCCTTGAATCCTTAGGCTCTGTGCAGTAGGGGCTGTGGGTGTCTGGACTTGGGCCTACCCCACAGCTGGGCTCTGGGGGGTGGGTGTCTGGTCTTGGGGGCACCCTGCAGCTGGGCTCTGGGGGTGCAGGTATCTGGGGGGTAGAGGGTGTGGGTGTCTGGGCTGGGGCGTGGCCTGCAGCTGGGCTCAGGGGTAAGGGGTATAGGTGCCTGGGCAACCTGCAGCAGGGCTCTGGGGGGCAGCTGATGCAGATGTGTGAGCCAAGGAGTGCCCTGCAGCTGGGCGAGGGGATGTGCATGTCTGAGACCAGAGGGGCAGAGTTTTCCCCCTAAAATATGCCCAGGTGGCACATGTGAAAATACCCAAACTGAGGCACCCAACAAAAACATAACAGAGAAACAGGAACTGGGTTGTCATAGAGGCTTCTTTAACTCTCTACTTTCAGGGGAATTGGGTTTTGTTGTCTTTATTGTTACAGACATACTTGCTGACAGGTATTTGAAATAAATTACCAAAATAATTGAAAATGGTGAGATAGTGTTATTCTGACAAAATATACAGAATTTTAAATTTTTTGGCACAGGATTCCCCCAGGAGTAAAAATAGTCCTCAGTCAATAGAAAAGGTTCTTTGGCAGATATTTACAGCCAGCATATAGGAGTGTTTTATGCAAGGTGAGAGGGTTCTGTCTTGCTGCTGCCTAAAATTGCTTCCCTGGCAGCAGCAGAAGCAGGTTGACCTGATTATACTACTTTGAGTATATGTCCCTAGGGGTGTTCCACCATAGCATGTGTGTGCACTCTCAACCAGAGAACACAGAATCTGCAGGCTTGTGCAGAGGAGTGCCTCTTACCTCTAAACAAGGGCATATAAGGAGGTGCGGACCACTGCCACCCAGTTCCTTCCCAACTGCCTATGGCTTGAAACAGAGTGGTTGCATGTCTGTTGATTCTCAGCTTCCTGCCTTTGTTAGTATACCATTTTAGTCTTCACTTTTTCCATTTACTTTATTTAGAAGGGTCCCTCCCCCAGATTCTTTTATTGGTCCATTATCACCCAGGGTTATGCCCTGGCATAGGTCTTTTCCTATTAGTGACTAGCATTCAAGCTGAGGCCAGCTACATTCAGGAACACTAGAGACTTAAATGTCATCCTCTGTTGCTGGAAACCCTTCAGAAGAGGAGCAGATCTAACTGCCCACTACTACTTTGCTCTTGCTTGAGATGCAGTGTGCATACCATTAAGAACAGGAAAAATGTCTACACTGCATCTGGAGAAGACAGGAAGCGGTAAGAGGAAAAACACAGAATGGCATTAGCCCTTCTGCAGCAGAAGAGAAGGGGAACAAGTTCTACCCCCTCTCAGCAGCTAGGAGTGGTCAGGGACACTTAAGCCTCCATACCAGGCTGCTGCATTTAGACCTGGCTTTAAGAATAGGGCAGGGAGAGGACATTGATATTTTCACAGGACTAGCCCTATTAGAGCAAACCTTATTAATAATATACTAATCTAAAGGGTACAAAATAAGGGGTTGAATACAAAAGATGCTGACAATATAAAAAGATTACAAGTGACTAATTTCCCATTTCAATTTATTTTCAGTGTGTATAACAAATGCAAGAAGAGAAATTATTTTTTCCATTTAATGTCATTAAAGCAACACTTTCATCTTGAATGTTAAGTATCCAAGTTGGATAGAAGGACCTTTAATAGCATGTCTAGTGTTCTTTCTTGGAAGTGTTTTTTTGTCATTTGTTTTTTAATGAAGTTATTTTCAGGAAGAGAGACTGGGTGGGCCCAAGAACAGCAAAGTGGGCTCCCCTCTCTATGCACATATGTGTCCGCCTGCTCTTCAGCAGCAGCATAACTCCTCTCTGGGAATTGCAGAGGAGTCCCTGCAAGTAAAGAATTCCCCACTCCTTTCCTCCCCACGACCCCACCCCACTAATCCCTGCTTCATATAGGGATCTGGAGGCTTCTCTCTGTGAACTCCCTGCTTCAGAGAGAGAAGGCGGCTTCCAGGCCTTCATGGACTTCTGTTACTCCCCAGCCCCATTCATGAGGGTAGTGACTGAAGAAAGGGATTGTGTGAAACCCAATGTTTCAGTCCTGTTGAAGAATCTAGGGAGTACATGGAGCTCCCCATCCCCTTGTTCAGGAACTTGGAGAGGAAGAGGTTCTCCACTTTGGAGGAAGCCCCAAGTACCACAGAGTTTTAGAAGTAGGAATAAATAGCTCCTAATCCAATTTTAAAAGATTAGCTGAATCACCAGATTGTTAATGTAGTCTATACAAAGCTGAGTATGAACGAATATGACTGTTTTCTACTTTATTATCAGCCTTATGATTTCTAGCAGGACCGGAAGTCAGAGTTGCAAGCAGACAAAGGAACAGCAGGAGTCTTCAACAGTTGTTCAATGTGACCAGTAAAGGATTTTAAAAGAGGATGCGTGTCCCTTTTGCTTCTTTGTGTTGTAAGAAACAAGACTGAAATGAGGTTTTCTGCTGTGTATTTTTCTAAAGTTCTTGATTTGTACCCAAGAAAAATCAGGAACATTAAGTCTATTCTTCCCTATTGTGCTGGAAGACTTCAGAGATGTTTATTGTCAGCTCTCACACCTTAACTGGAGGGAGAAATAAATCAACAAGATACATCTTTCTTACAAATGTTTATGGTGTTAAATGAATTAAACAAAACAAAGTTGAATCTCTTGCCCTCAATTACTCAGCTTGCAGTGACTTATTAACCATCTAGATTGTGGCTGTGCCCAAGATGTGCTTGGTACATGTCCTTTGTAATGTTAATTTTACAAGTTCAAGTAACCATAAAATGTTCCATGGTAGACATGACCTGGTGCTCTAATATTTGAAAAGAATCAGAAAAAAACCAAAACAGCCTTTTTGAATGAAGCTGGGCATTTTTTATACTTGAAAGAAACAAAATAGGACCCAGGTCCAATATCCTCCCACCCTGGAAGGTCTAATTTTTTTTTCTCATTTAATACGACTTAATACTTCCACTTTTTGTCAGAATCAGAGACCCAATCATAATAGTAGAGCACAGACTGCTTCTAAAAACTAAGTGTTCCCTGTGTGTCTTCCCGTAGTACTGATCTTCATGTCCTGATAGGCACCATCCAGATGCCTTCCTTGGTCTGACCCAGTATGGCCATTCTTATGTTCCTTACTACAATTGTAGCCTCAAGAGATTACACAGCTTCTCAATTCACATTAATCAAAGTTTTAAAATACATTCCAATCTTTTTAAATCAGCTTTAAAAAAAAAATTTAATTTAAGATAGTCAGCAGGTTTCCTTTAAAAAAACAGGCCTCACTGGAAAGTGGCATCATGGGACTCAATGTCATCTTAGTGATTTTTATACATATTACTAAAACTTTTACAAGTTACAATAATTTTACAGGTACCCACCCTGCAAACCTTGCCTGGGCTTGGAAACTCAAGTTATGTTCTGCCTTCTCATGCATAAATCGCTAGTAGTAGAGGTTCTGCAGGCAATGAGTAGCTCTATGGGTTAACAACTGTAATTTTGTACTCAGTTCTGTTGAGAATGCAGAAGGAACTGAATCCAACTTACACTCTGAGTTGTGCTGACTACAGGACTAACAGAACTACAAACTTAGCAACTAGTTTAAGCAGACGCAATTCCAAATACACAAAGAGAGCTGCTGAGTACCCTGATAACATTCTTACCCAATGATTTTCATGGTAAAACCGCATTTTAAAAATGGGAGGCCATTTGTTCATATTTGCAACTTACAGGAGACATACTCAGCAACATGACTAAAAAATTTTAAAATGAGACTTGTATTACAAAATAATTCCTTAAACATTTTTGGCCCAAATGCTGTCAACTAGAGTCAGAGTAGGTATATTGTGACCAAATATGAAAACCATCATAATATCTTCTGATACTGAAATATTTTGGACTTTTTTTAAAAAAGACAAGATACTTTACATTTACATATTACAACCATCAGAAATTAAAACTAACTAATCTAGTAATTTGCATTTCACTAGACTGATGAATTTCAGTTTTAGGTTATCATACACTAGCAAAATACATACTCCAAATTTAAACCATCAAATGGAAATGTTTTAATAAAAAGGCTTGTTGAAAAAATTTCAAAAATACTCATTCATATTAGGTTTTCTAATATTAAAACCTAAATATTGTGTCTAATTTACTTAGCTATGTACTTAGGGTAACTAAAGTGTTAATAAAGAAGCTATCAAAGAATGGTGGTGCTTACTCTGAAATATAGAAAACCCAAATATCATCCTTTCAGTGTTGAAAACATTAGCTCTCTATTAAAGATGTGTTTTCAAACTAGTAGTGCAAAACAAATATCCTAAGAATTTAACCAGATTTTACTTACCTATTAGAATGCTGCAATATACAGTGGTCCTCACATAGATTACCCTTAACATCTGTAAAAAAGAACCAAAACCAATCACTACACTAAGCTAGAAACATGCAAGAACCAATACACTGAAATGTATTTCTGCATACTAAGATGGATTTATAGTTCATGAAGAAGGTTCCTACACACTTCAGTGATGAAAAGCAATCTCTGTGCCTCAGTTCTCCCATCTGTAGAACAGGAGTCATATTTTCCTGCTTTGTAAAAGCTGTGGCAGACCCACCCCCAGAATCCTCCCCCAGATGCAAGAAGCTCAGCATCCTTCCCTGCTTCCTTCCCCCACCACTCCTCAACTGTGGGGTGAGGAGTCACTGTACAGGGAGCTGCTCCCCAATCCACCCAACTCCCTTGCATCTGGACCTCCCATACCCAGATACCCCTGCCACGCCTCAGCAGGTACATCCAGAAGCCCCCTAGCCCTCCATACCCAAACCTCAACCCCTGCATCTGGAGCCCTCTGCACCCAGACCCCCTGCCTCCAAACCCCCATCCCTGCACCCAGACCGCCCCCTACTGAGCTCCTTGCACTCAAACCCCAACTCTGATGTCCCTTCCCCTGCACCACCCTGAGCCCCCACACCACTGACCCCCAACTAGTTGTACCCAGACCCCTACCCCACTAAGCCCCATTCTCCCAGCAACCAGACCCCACCGCTAAGCCCCAACCAGCTTCACCTGGAAGCCTTTGCAGAGTCCCATTGCCCCTGCACCTGGAACCTCCCTCTCCCCACCCCGAGCCTCTGTGCATCCACACCTACACCCCCCACTGAGCTGCCTGCACCCAGATTGTCCCACACAGAACACTCTCACCCACACCTAGATTCCCTCCACACTTGGATCCTGCCTGGTTGAGCCTGCCTGCCCCACACCTGGTGTGCCTGGAGCAGAGGGGCAGGGCCCCAGGGCATTTCTTGGGCAGATCCAGACCTTGTGCTGTGTCAGGATCGGGTGCAGCCTCACCACCGAGTCTATGTCCCAGGGGTGGGGGGCAGTTGGGTGATCTTCCACCTTCAGCAAGCCAGTGGCCTGTGATCCCCACTGCCATGCCAGAGCCTCTGCATTTATTTATTGACAAATAAAACTTGCAGAATTTTAAAATATTGTACACAGAATTTTTAATTTTTGGTGCAGAATTTCCTCAGGAGTACTACAGTAACTCCCCACTTAACGTCCTCTCGCTTAACATTGTTTCTATCTTACATCCCTGCTCAATTACAGAATGTGCTTCATTTAAAGTTGTGCAATGCTTCACAAAAACATCCTCTGGCTGCCTGCTTTGTCCACAGCTGACAGCCCTCCTATCAGCTCCTCTATGCCCGCCCCCACAGCGCTTCCCACCCGCCTGCAGACCGCATGGATCAGCGCCTTCTCCCTCCTTCCCCCCACCTCCTGCCCACGGCAATCAGCTGGCTTGCAGCAGTCGCCACATAGCCAGGTGGAGAGAACAGGGGGAGCGATCCAAAAAAAAAAAAAAGAGGCGCCACCCACGGCACCGAAGGTCCCGCCGAAGACCCAGAGCGCCGCTGGGTGAGTAAAAGCGCCGCAGCGGGTGGCACCTTTTTTTTTTGGATCGCTCCTCCTGTTCCCTCAACAGGTGAAAATTTAAAAGGCGCCAAGACATTGACAAGGCACCACCTGTGCTCAATGGGGGAGTGCCGCTGCCCCGCTCCCCCCCAGCTACGCTACTGGCTTGTGGTGTTCAGGATGGAGGGGGGAGGAGCAAGGATGCGGCGTGCCTCCCGCCTCCCTCCCCTGCGTCCTGCCTGCGGAAATCAGCTGGTATGCAGCATTCAGGAGGCAGGGGAGGGAGGGGGAGCCTGCACACTGTGTCCTTGCTCCTCCCCGTCTCCTGAACACTGCAAGCCAGCTGATTGCTGCGGGCAGGGGGGAGGAGCTAGGACATGGCGTGAGGAGTAAATGGGAAGGGGGGGGGGGGAAAGAGGCGGATTAAGGGTGGGGGGTTGGGGGGATGAGGTGGAGTGGGCAGGCCAGCCAAGGGTTGAGCCCCCTGCCTCTGGTGCTTGCAGAGTAGGGGAAGCTGCCACTGTGCTTCTCCTAGCCTACAGCACCTTCAGCCTCCTTGCCTGCCTCATTGTCTCCAGTGCCTGTGGGCTGTGCGGGATAAGGTGGGGGCACCTCCCAACTATAGTACTATATGGCAAAAAAAAACAAAAAACAATTCCCTGGAACCTAACCCCCCCCCCCCCCATTCACTTTCCTCATAAAAATGAATGTAGATTCGCTTAACATAGTTTCACTTAAAATTGCATTTTTCAGGAATATAACTACAACATTAAGCGAGGAGTTACTGTACTTGTATTCTCACAGCATCTCGCAGCTCCAGTGACAGACCACCACCTCACGGCACTAGCTGATGTACAACACAGAACAAAGAGGCAGCCCTGCAGGCCCAAGGAGTTTACAATCTAAGTATAAAATAAGAGACAACAGACAAATACTACAGGCAGACTAGCAAATGAGTCCAAGAAAACCAGGAGACAACATTGGTCAGCATGAAAGGCAGCTGTCTCAGCACATCAGCAGGGAGTGTTTTCTTACCCAAATAGTTAAATATGCAATCCTTACTGCGGGCTCAGGTAGACTGGTACAAAGCTGCCTTATAATGCTGACTTTTATTCTCTTCAGTTTACTGGAATAAGCTGTACTGGCACAAGGCACCTCTGTACCCAGATAACTGCATCTACACAAGGAAGTTACCCTGCTTCGACTATAGCCGTTTCACACTGATGCCCTCAAAGTAACTGCACAGACCAGCCCTCACACGACCAGGGAAGTCTGCACAACACAGAGCCCCGCACCACCCCGCCCCGCATCACACAAAACCCGCTCCCCGCCCCCCCTCTCTGGGGCTCTCCACGGTGCGGCCTGGCTCACCCAGGGCGGCAGGCGACAGCCTGAGCGGGGCTCTCACGCCAGCCGCGAGCTCAGCCCCTTGGCAGGGAGGACAGCGGCGAAGCCGGGTACGAGCTGACAGCCCGGCCGCGGCCAGACCCGCCGCTCACCCGCCCGCAGCCGCGGGACGCGCCGCCGGGAGCCGCAGCGCACCCGCGGGCGAGGGCCGGGCTCCGCACAGGGGCGGGTCGCGCCCGGCGGGCTCTGCACGGGAGGGAAGGAGGGAGGCGGACCCTGGGCCGAGCTCTGCCACCAGCCCCCTCCCCCGGGCGGGGTTCGGGCAGGCCCGGCCCGGCCCGGCCCGGCCCATCCCCCCGTTACAGGGGTTGGCCCCGTTCCCGCGCGACCCCCCGCCCGGCCTCTCCACAGCCCCCGCGGGGGGAGGGGCGGGTACCTGGCTTGTACCAGCGCGTGAAGTACCGCTCCGTCACCCCCGGCGCCGCCGCCGCCGCCATGCCCGCTCCGACCTGGCGGCGGGCGCCTCCCCCTCCAGTCACGGGGTCACCGCGAGCCAATCAGCGCGCGAGTCCCTTCCTGGATTGCGTCCGGGCGGCGGCGGCGGGAGGGGCTCCTGCCCCGAGGCGGGAAGAGCCGCCCCTCGCTCGGCGCCGCTGAGACACGTGCGATGGGCGGTGACCTGCCAGCACGTGGCTTCTCACCCGCAGCCGCGAGAACGGCTCGCGCTCCCCGCTGGGCGGTTACGAGCCTGCTCCAAGCTCATTCCCGCCCGGCCGGCGGCGCGTAACCGGCGTGAGCGGTTACACAGCGCGCCACGAGGGGCCTGAGCGGAAATCCCAGTCGGCTGCAGCGTCCTCCATGAATCGGGGCCTGGGGAGAGACCCTCTCAGAACAGGCGCCCCGGCGATAGCCTCCCGTGCACGTGCGTGTTCCGCACAGACACGCCCAGCCCCTGTGCACACTGGGTGCATGTCGCGCACAGTCCCACACAAGGGCTGGGTGTGTGTCATGCTAATGCACAGTCACACACCACACGCACACACTGGGTGCGTGTCACGCACAGTCCCACACAAGGGCTGGGTGTGTGTCATGCTAATGCACAGTCACACAGCATGCACACACACTGGGTGCGTGTCACGCACAGTCACACGCGCCGGTATGTGTAGGGCCCTACCAAATTCATGGCCATGAAAAACGCATCATAGAGTCAGGGCTGGATTAAGGTTATGAGGGGTCTAAGGTTAACGGGAGGGAAGGGCCTAAGTATGAATTACATATTGCAAAAAAAAATAATGAAGTCATCAAACATTTCTCTAGATACATATTTACATGTTATTTATTTATGTAAAATTAACAAGTGTATTCTAATCTCGCTACACTCAGTCCTTCAAACAGATATTTCTGAGTAAGAGGTAGCATGAAGGATGCTACGCTGCCCTTCTCTTAGGCAGAGGTGAAAGTAAGCCAGCAGCTGGAGCCCCGGGCCCTTTAAATCATTGCCTGAGCCCAGGGTAGCGGTGGTGGCCCGGCACTCCAGTGGCTATTTAAAGAGCCGGAGCCCCAGGCCCTTTAAATCACTGCCGGAGCCGTGGGGAAGTGGTGATGGCAGGGAGCCCTGGGCCATTTAAATCGCTGCCTGGCCGCGCTGAAGGGCTGGCTACAGGAGACTAGCCACAGCCCTGCCCCTTCTGCCCGAGGCTGCACCCCCCACCTTGCTCAGAACCTCGGCTGCCGTGTGTCCCTTAAGTTATTTTCACCCCTGCTCTTAGGCCTCCTTCTTCCTAGGTAGTGAGTGGAGTGCTAGTCATACATATGCTGGGTACATGTGAAGTTGCACACAGCACACACACTATGTTCATGTAATGTACAGTCCCACACAGCATACACACACTGGGTTCATGTCACATAGAGTCACACACTGTACACGCACTATGCTGTCACACATAATGTACACACTACAAACAATGTATAGACTACACAGCATGTACACACTCAATTACACATAGCGTACATACACAATACAGACTGTAGGCTACACACAGCGTATACACACTGTACACATACAAATATACAGTAAATACAAATACAGTGTGCACACCGGACACAGCATATACATCCAAAATGTAACACTGTACAATGTGTGTGTGTGTGCAATGAAGGAGTACTGCAGAAAAGGACCGGGGGTTATAGTAGATCACAAACTAACCGTGTCAGCAATGTAACACTGTTGCAAAAAAAAATGAACATCACTATGGGATATATTAGCAAGACTGTTGCAAGCAAGACACGAGAAGTAATTCTTCCACTTTGCTCAGCAGTGATAAGGCCTCAGCGAATACTGTGTGCAGTTCTGGGCACACTCTGTGGAAAGGATGTGGGCAAATTGGAGAAAGTCCAGAAGAGAGGAACAGAATCATTAAAGCTCTAGAAAACATGACCTGTGGGAAAAGATTGACAAAACTTGGGGGGTTTTTTAGTCTGGAGACGAGAAAACAGACAGGGGACATGATAGCAGTCTTTAAATACATAAAAAGTTGTTATAAAGAGAAGGGTGATAAATTGTTCTTACCCACTGGGGACAGGATAAAAAGTAATAGCTTTAAATTGAAGCAAGGGAGATTTAGGTTAAATATTAGGAAAAATGTCCTAATTGTAAGGATTTTTAAGCACTGGAACACATTACCTAGGGACGTTGTGGAATCTCCATTATTGGAGATTTTTTTAGAACAGGTTGGACAAACATTTGTCAGGAATGCTCTAGGTAATACTTAGTCCTGTGTGTCAGTGTAGGGACTGGACTAGATGACCTACTGAGGTCCCTTACAGATCTATATTTCTGTGAGTCTAGAATGTAAGTGCAAGGTATGCACTGTTCACACAGTGTACACACTATTCCCACTCACAGGATATGCGCACAATGTGCACACTATACACTCAATGTACACAGAATGTACATTCATATGCAGTGTACACAGAGCAAATACAATCCCTCCAGAGATATTTACAGTAACCTGGATTGGTTCCCCCTGGCGCCCCCAATGCTGTCAGCTCCAAGTTGCTCCAGTTCCTAGCTTCTGTTTGCACTATTATGTGGTGAATGAAACAATAATAATTGTATGGCCATCTAGACAGGGGTGACCATGCTCAGCGATCAGTAACCTGGGATCATGAGGCAGCCCTGCCTGCTTGACCTCTTTGAACAGTCACAGACCAAGTGGCCCACGGGGCGAGGTGGATATGATGCTCTTTCTAACATGTCATTGATGTGTCACAAAACCTGACTGGAAAAGTGAATTCAGACCAGCCTGTACATAGGCATTGTCATGTGAATATGGCCCGCTGATTGGCTCTAAGCAAAAGGGAGCACACAGTGAGAAGTGCTGCATTTTATTGTGTTGGTGCCCACTGCAAGGGTGGACGTCATGTTTTCACTCCTCCCTGATAAGGGAAGGGGAATAGCCTGTCCATGAGACTCACAGACCCTATTCACATCTGACGAACTTAAAAACACCATTGAGGACACTTGCAGTCACTAGTCTTTTTTTTCCCCCCGCTATACCTTTATCGTGTTAACCTGACATATCTTCTATCTCACAGATTTTATTATGTAATCCTACAGGCCTTAGATGCATTATCTTTTATAATTAGCTGATGGTAGGGCCTCTGCTTTGTTTTTCTCCACACGGTCTCCTTAGGTACAGTCTTCTTATCATCTGAAATGGGAAGGGGTATTTGGCTGAGTAAATTTGCTGAAGGAAAATTGGTCAGTTGCATGATTTGTGGTACAACAGAACCACTAACCCAGGAACCTATCCTTGCAACAAAGTCCATTGCCAACTGTGTCCACATATCTATTCAGGGGACACCATCATAAGGCCTAATCACATCAGCCACACTATCAGAAGCTCGTTTACCTGCACATCTACCAATGTGATGTATGCCATCATGTGCCAGCAATGCCCCTCTGCCATGTACATTGGCCAAACTGGACAGTCTCTTCGTAAAAGAATAAATGGACACAAATCAGACGTCAAGAATTATAACATTCAAACACCAGTCGGAGAACACTTCAGTCTCTCTGGTCACTCGATTACAGACCTAAAAGTGGCAATTCTTCAACAAAAAAACTTCAAAAACAGACTCCAACGAGAGACTGCTGAATTGGAATTAATTTGCAAACTGGACACAATTAACTTAGGCTTGAATAAAGACTGGGAGTGGATGGGGTCATTACACAAAGCAAAACTATTTCCCCATGTTTATATGTTTATTCCCTCCCCCCCCCTCGCCCACTGTTCCTCAGACATTCTTGTCAACTGCTGGAAATGGCCCACATTGATTATCACTACAAAAGGTTCCCCCCCACCCCAGCTTTCCTGCTGGTAATAGCTTACCTTACCTGATCACTCTCATTTCATGTTCATGAACACCCATTTTTTCATGTTCTCTATGTATATAAATCTCCCCACTGTATTTTCCACTGAATGCATCCGATGAAGTGAGCTGTAGCTCACGAAAGCTTATGCTCAAATAAATTTGTTAGTCTCTAAGGTGCCACAGGTACTCCTTTTCTTAAAGCTTATACTGTATTCAGTAGATGCTGAAAAAAGATTACGTGAAGAAGAGCAGAGGAGAGGAAATGTATGACTAGAACAGCCTTCTAAATACCTTTGGATACTTCCCATACACAGGTCTCAGGGTATAGGCCTAGATGCTAACATAACCAATCATGCGTATTTCTGTATCCAGATAGACAACTTTTCAACATTTACTTCTAGCTTGGTACATCTTCTGAAAAATATAGTTAGTTTTTGTCACACAATTGCTCATCTGAAACAGATGCATGCTGTACAGTTGTCAAATTAGGTCAGCTGGAATAAGAGTAATTTCAGAATATTATGTATGAGATTTTAAATGGCTTGGGGAAATATGGAGTGAATATTTCACCTTAAATGGAGTTAGTTTTAAGATTACTTAAAAACTAATCCCAGAATGAAGATTCTCTCTCTCTCCAAATGAGTGAAACCTAGCAAATATACATACTAGTTGGGCAAAACATGACCTTGTGACCTTTTGGCTATCTAGCATTCCTCCAACTGCAGCAATTACTGAACACAATGAACCTGATTCTCCATTGACTTCAGTAAAGCATCTCCCAGTTTGCACGTCTGAGTAAGGGGTAAAATCAGGTCCAATAAGATTTTTTTAACATTAAATGTAAGTGTTTCTGAAGCTTCTCAAAGTAGTGTAATCCTAATTTTCAGTTTTAAAAGAAAATTATATAATAAACTGTCTTTTTGCCCAAATCCCCCCTGCAAAAAAAGTCTGTGGTAATAAATGAATTAAATTTCACTATCTTGAATGCACAGCAAAACCTAAATTCAGCTGACATGGTGGTTTTGACCAAGGAAATAGAGCCACGCTTAGAGCTATCAGAACAAAAAGATGTTCACTCATCTGAATGGATTTTGACGTGGTGAAGATGTTTCACATGCCACAGACAGGTTATAGTACACAGACAGGTCTGAACGGGCTGGTGTACTTCAGCCTCTGGATCACAAGTCAGTTGACCTGTCTAGGATGACATCTGTCAGGAATGCCCTTGACTCCTGCTACCAATCCTCCTTCACATTGGGGCACAACTACTTAATTTTCATCTTAGTCTGTCACATTTACTGCCATGATTAGCACATGATATCACACAATATAACTAGTCAAGCTTGAAGTAAAACAGACAGAAACCAACAATAAGAATAGGAAAGCAAGAAAATAGTGGCGAAGTAGTTACACACAAGGAAGTGCATAGCAGGAATCTTAAAGACCAGAGGTTGCTTAGAATCCAGTTGATGGCCTGACATTCCAGAATCTAACTGGTTCATTTGTGATCCAGATGTATAGGAGTATTCCCCCAGACTTCATAGCAAAGGTGTTGGCTGAGGGTGAGGTGAGGATTTTCAGGATCCTAAAAAATGTTAGTGGTGTGTTCCTCTAAAATTTTGGAGAGGCGTGGTCAAGCATTGCTGTTTCATCAGGCTGATTAATTGAAAACAAAATATGATGGTCCAAACATAGGCATTTTTTTTTCTATTTCAGAGAATACCTACTCTATTTTTATGCCAACTTGTGTCCTTTATAAAAGCCCCTTGAAGGTCATACCACCACCACACTTCAACCTAAACAAACACAATTCAGATAATTCTTTTCGCTTTGCCTTCTGCTCATTTTTATTAGCAATTCTATATAACAGGTTTATGGGTCAAGATGACCTGTCACCTTTTATCTACTTTGGCTCAGCAAGGGTCTATAAAAAGGTAACACCAAGTTACGGTCCTTAATACAACAAAGAAAACTTCATCACAATACAACTTCTTGAAGAAAGCAGTTGAATTTTAGAGACAAAAGGAAAACAAACTCTGCATTGGGAAGGAATATTGAAGTGAAAGGAAAAGAGAGACACAGAATATACAAAAGCAGTGTGTCTTTCAGAAGAGAGAAGAAAAGAAAAAAAATAAAACAGCAAATGAATTGGATTCTGGAAAGAGGACATCAAACTTGCTGTGATATGTTCATGTTCCAAATCTTTTACTGAAATTTTCATTGCTTGTCTGAAATGAATCATATACATCCAAGCTGCAGGACAGATTGAAAAGAAAAAATGGAGGTGGAAGGAAAAGCCGATTTGCATTTATATCTATTTTTAAGGTCAGTAGAAAACTCTCTACTAAAAATTAAACTGTTGAAACAGAAGGATGGTCAACAACTTCAGGATACTGTTTTGATTTTTTTCCCCTTACATTTTAAAGAAGTCCCTTTGGGGATGGGAAAATTTCTGCTAAAGCAAGTATTCATACAATTTTCCATTAAATACAAATGTAACTGAAATGAAGGCCTCTCGTGATCTTGTCTTCACTAAGAAAAAAGTTGTTGTTTTTTACTATTTGCTAGCTAACACATGGAAACTAACACGTGGTAAAATTGTAGCATGGGCAAGACAGTTTGTAGTTTTCACATGTCAGGTGGTCAAGGTAAACTCTAAGCTCACCCCACCTGTTTACCTCAACCGGCTAACATGTGAAAACTACACACTGCTTTGTCCATGCTACAGTTTTGGTAAAATTCTAATGTTACCATGTTAGCTAATGCTTTGAGTTTTTCCTAAGGTGGATGTGCTTTCTGTATTCAAATGCAGCAGCTGTTTAGCAGCTGTTCTGATGCTGAGAACACAGTTCAAGTGAGGAAGAAGGAAAAAAAATTTATCCAGCTGAAGTTACATGGGAATTGTAGGTACACAAAATTCATTCACACACACACACATACACACACACACACACACAGGTTCTGCAAGGTTGTTATCGTAGTTACCAGCCTTAGAGTTGCTCGTGCCAAGGCACTGGCCAGGTGGCCTGGACATGAGGAGGGAGCAGGGCCTTGTCAGATGCACATCTGATGCTCCTGGAAGTTGATTTGCAGAATCAGACCCCAAAGTTCTCAGTTTCTAGAGTCCATTTTTATAGGAATTTATTCCTATGCCAGTCTATGGGAATTGCTTCATCATGCTGTTGCTGAATCAATCAGCAGATGGCACATTCCTGATGGCTCCGTGCTGCCAGATGTTATCTTGTTCTTCGGTTCTCCCATTCTTGAGGCTGTTAGATGGATTCCAGTCTGCCATCCGGGGGTCCTCTGGTTGTTTCCACTTGACGCCTTCTTCGGCCGATCGACAATGGATTCTTAGGCTGACACTTCCCTGATCATTCATTTATTATCCACACCAAGCATCCATTACATACATCCTCTATCTCTATTTTAATCACAATTGTTAACAAAGCGAGATTAATACAACAAAAGGGCAGAGAGTCTCTGTGTGCTGTTTCTGTTGTTACAAAGTATTGCTTTGAGTCTGTCTCTGTGAGTAGTTGTTGTTACAAAGTATTGCTTTGAGAACAGACTCTGTCTTAGGATGTACTAACACAATTAGCAGCTTGCAAGTTTCACACAGAGAGGGAGAGAAACAGTAAAAACAAGAGACCAAAAACCAAGAGACCTCTTAATTAATAATACCCTGGAATTTAAACTATGGGGAATCAAACTCATTTGTGATTTTAATACAGAACTTCTTTAATATGATCCAACAAACTAACAATAGGAATATTAACAATGTTAATATGTTACTACATAGGCAGGCTGCTACATTTCTGCCTCAGAGAATGAGATCAATTAACCATCAACAGCAACTTTAACGTTATTACTACACAGTCAGGCTGCTACATTTGTGCCAGAGAATGAGATCAATTAACTCAGGCAGGCTGCCACATTTCTGCCTCTAGCCTGCTTCATGCATAATAAAGAGCCCTACCCTTCCACGCCAGTGAGCTGCAGTCGGAAGAGAGATGGACAGAGTCACTCTCTCCCTTGATAGTTGGCACGTGCATATGCCCAGCCCTGCTCCCCCACCCCCAACGGTGATCAATCATGCATGCACACACACCTAGCCCCCTCCCCCATCTCTGAGGCTGCTCCAGGCACACTGGAACAGCCGCACTGTCTGGGCTGCCAGCGAAGAGGTGTGTTTCCCCTGGCAGATTTTTTGTGTGTTTTTCTGTGCAGGGGGCACACAAAAATGCAGGCCATAGGAATTCTAAATCTGTCAGGAGTAATTTGTGTGAGAAATGGAGTCCTTATCTGCATCTGTTGCATTCCTTGTGCTTTAAGTTTAAGAGCCTGTGGAGAGGGCAAAGGGGATCCCCTTCCTGCCTTTGAAACAGTACTTTTCTCTGGCAGAGTGGGGGCCCACGGTCTGCAAACCAGACAGGTCAGAAGCCATTACACTGCTACCAGAGACAGACAGGGCTTTATGGAAATAGCAGTCTTGAACAAAAGCCCTTCCCTGCATGCCCAGACTTGCTTCAGGGTGGGAGAGGGGTTGTGCACCTCATACAGAGCACTATGAAAGAGCCCTGTTTAGAAAAAAGAGCCCTGTTTCAAGAAAACCTGCAGCAAACATTCTCTCACACTGGGAGGACAAAAGGAAGAATTTAAACCCTGATTTTTATACCACTTGCATTGAAGTTACAAATAAGCAACTTATTAATTTGCTTCTGTCTGGGGACCAGAGCCTTGTTTGCAGTGCAGTGCTCTGACTGATAGTTCTCTGATTCAATGCTGTCTTGGGAAGTATGGCATCAGCCGCATGGCAGACCTCGACCATGAGACCTATACTGTTGACAAGAACTTCAAAGTGGTGAACAACTTTCTATGGCTCTTCAAGTTATCTTCTCCTTGTGGTGGAATGAAGAAGAAAACTGCCCACTTTGTGGAAGGTGGAGATGCTGAACATAGGGAAGACCAGATTAATTGGCTCATAAGGAGAAGGAATTAATGGTGACATGCTCCAGACTTTCCTACTCCGTCCTTTTGTTAAAAGAATAAATACATTAAAAAGGACTGAATTGGCTGTGGGGAATCCTTGCTTTTGAACAAACCTGCCTCTGTCAGGGGCCACTGGTCTTGAATCCAGGTCCCCAATAACCTTAAGAGCTAGACAGACCTAACCTCCCACCCAGTGACCTTCTAACAGCTACTAGAATAGCAGTTGAATGCTAGAAGAGGACTGTAGTGCTGGGATTTGATTAGTGCAACTCCTGATTGGTCCCCAGCCTCTGTGTAACCCAAGTACAGGAACAGGAAGTTGTCCATGCAGCTGGGGTCTCCCTGATTTGGAGTGTTTCCTGTGATACCTGCTCCTACTTTCTGCTGCTGATCTCCTGGTAGTCTGACCCTGCCTGCCTCCTGACACCTGATTCTCAGTTTGCCATCTGGCCCATCTCAGACTCTGACCTCCTGGTATTGCACCCATCCTGACCCCCACCACTTGGTTAAACTGCTCACATCCTGGTTGTGACAACCTCTGGCTGAATTACGGCTTCACACAGGTATAAGACCTGGCATGCCAGGCCAGTCTGACTCTGCTCTGACAGAGGCAGAGCACAGCTTGCCTTTTGAAGCTCCTGAATAGCTGCCTTATAAATATAGCACAACTTGGACTTGGCTCAATGCTTACAGGGCTTCTCTGTCATTGGACTGAGGAAAGAGGAAGCCAATTAAAGAGGGTCACGCAAAGGATTAAAGCCCCAATACTCTGGTAATTTCTCAGCTAAGGAGAGAGAGAGCAGAGCTAAAAGTGAAATGAAGTCACTATTGCACAAAAATGAATAAGAATTAAAATTATAAAACAAAGTAGTCAGGAAAAAATGAGCCACCAACCCTGCTGCCAGAGGCAGAATTTCTAGAAGCCTGATATGAGGGGCAGTGCTTAGTTTTGGAACCCCCAGCAATAATACTGGACCTCCACCATACTCCATAGGTGAGAGGATTTGCCATTCATAAAGAGTAAGGGGAGAAGCTGTGCATCGGAATATAGAGCTGTCCTAAGAAAAATGAAACAGCAGCTTTATGACACATATGAAATTTCCCCATTTGTGGCAGTTATATGTCAACTCTGATACTTTCAAAGTAAGATTGTCAACTAAAGCATGTAGTTGCTCATGGAAAAATACATGTCTCATTTAGCATACATAATTACTGTAGTGGTGCGCTTAGATCAGGTAATTCCATATGTATGACTTTGGATCAAATAAGTAAAGGGTAGAATTAGCAGTAGTCCTAAAATGACCCTGTTTAATTTTCCACTTAGTGAGGCTGAATGTGAAGTAATTTTAACTAAAGTTGCAATTATACTTGCTTTTTGTGCAACCCACTCATCACCCGTGGGAGATCTGCTTGTATGTGCCTCTGACTTAGTAGCCCCAATTCACACCACATAAGTAAAAATGTAGTTAAGGTCAGGCCCTGGAATGCTTTTGACATTGTTCCAAATCATAATCATAAACAGTAGAAAAAATTGCAGCCATCTGCATAAAGTTGCTCTTCTCATGGTAACTTTTGAGTGTGTTTTTATGATATTTATATTATACTGCAGTCCAATGCTACAAAATACCTCAGTATGGAACACCTTATTCTATACAATGATATACAAAAAAGCTACACATCATTTAGGCTGCAAAAGCAAGCACTCAAAAGGTAGGAAAAGCCAGACTTATGGTTGCCCGTACAACTTTCATTCTGCCTATTTTCAAATCCATCCTCTGCCTTGAATGAGGCAAGGGTCCTGTGGAATAAATAGTATATGATCATGTAATTAAAGATTGTATCATAATGCAAACACATAAAGAAGCTGAATGTGAACCAGTTACATTTATCAGTCATCAGAGACAGTCAGAAAGACTTGGACAAAGAAACTGCTCTGGATGACTAGGCTCCTATATGGGAAAGGGCAACAGAACCAACTCTCATTCTCCTGGGGAGCCTCAATTGTCCTGTGTGTCTGGCAGACTCCCAAACCTGGTCCTCCCTCTCTCCTGACAGGGTCTTGGCCCAGTTAACGTATTGCTCCATTGTTTCTAGAATGCAAAGCCTCTTGGTGCCCGAGACTATTTTTCCCTGGCCCCAGGGAGCATGCAGTAGGGCCCATCCACAAGAATGCACCTGCCATGGCTGCTACAGTTTTTGGGCTGTTCAGTCTCGGCATCAATATGTAGCCCTGGTGTTGCCCCTAACCCCCTTTCTGTCCACACACAAAAACCTCTAACCCAGGCTTGAGGGCGCTTTAAACCAGAGCTGGAAGGCATAGCTGATGATATAGGCTTGAGCCTAGGTTTTGGTTCAGCCCAGGCTGGCAACCCACTGACTTTGCAGTGAGAATGCAGGCTAATCAAGCACCTGTGCTCTTAGTCCTCCAATCCTATCTCATAATTACCCACCTAAACTGTACTCTGTCTAAATCTTCCCTTGGTTTGCATTGCATTTTAACCCCATGTTTGCCTTCTCCATTTCTGCTGCACTGTCACAGCATTTGGACAGAGATTTTATCCAAGAAATGCTTCTCCCCTGCTTCAGTTGGCCAGAAGCTAACACCAGCTGGCAAAGCTATGGTGTGATAGCAGCATGACCTATAATTTGAGGAAATGTACACAAAATAATATTTTTTATGTGCACTGGGAAGGAAGGAAGCAGAGAGGCAGAGATGTCAGTTTGGTGCTCTATGACTCACATTGTGATTTGCAAACTGAATTCCTTAATGACATTCTCAGTAAAAGTTCTTGCTGTTTGCTTTCTTCTTCTGAACTGTCTACATTAATGAGCAACACCGTTTGGAAGTTTAAATCAGGTATTGTTAGCATGTCACTGTCACAGACAGCAGCTCCATACTACCTGAAAGTGAGAGCACATTAAGAATGAATTCAGAGCCAATCAGTTTAATGCACCACTTAGAACCATGGGATAGCCCACCAGAAAACCATCTCCGCATACAGGTTAGTACAGCAGCATTGTGGACCCAGTTACACACGTCTGGCACAGATAATACTTTGCAGTGGGAATGTGCTGCCCTTGTTGGTTAGCCCAGGCAGACTCCACAATGAAGACATGCTCAATAATGAGTTGTAATCATTAGTCTGGTGGCTCTCTCTCCTCTGCAGGTGAGCGGGCTGAAAATTGTCTACTAAGTAGGTGTGGCCTCCTCAACCCTCTTTGCTGTAGTTGAGCACACGAATCACATTTTGGCTACAGATCAAAATATGGAATTAATAGATTCTGACAGTCATGTTTTCATATTATTTTATCCCCTCCCTTTGTCTTTGTATTCTTGATCCCTTTTTAATCAGGACCCCTCCTTATTTTTTCCTCTCAGAGTCCTCCCTTCCACCTTCCTACGTCCATAAAGCTCCTTCCTTCCAAGTAAGAGTAGGAATCCATCCTCTGCAGCCTCATAAATAGTTTCACACTGTTATTATTCAACAGAAATTCTAGGTTTAGAACTTTGTATTTTTGTTGAGTCTTCTATCCAAGTATCTCAAAGCGTCACCACGAATGAATTAAAGGTAACATCCTATACAGATGAGAAAAGTAGGCACGGCAAAGAGTATGTGATCTCCCTAACTTCACTAAGGAAATTTGTGGCACAGAGTGGATTAGAACCCCAATCTCTTGACTCTGATCTACTACAAACCAAGAAGTTGGTCAATGTGCACTAGGAACTTTTAGTGTACTGTAGATTAGTGCACATCGTAAGATGAGCTGTTGCCAGCAGGAGAATGAGTTTGTGTGTGTGGTTTTTGGAGGGGGGGGTGTGTGTGGGGGGGGGTGAGAAAACCTGGATTAGTGCTGGAGGTGACCCACCTTGATTATCATGCGCATTATAAAGAGGGGTTTCAAAGGGGGATGGGCTGTTGCCAGCAGGAGAGTGAGTTTGTATGTGTGTGGGGGGGGGGAAGGGTGAGAAAACCTGGATTTGTGCTGGAAATGGCTCTACTTGATGATCACTTTAGATAAGCTGTTACCAGCAGGAGAGTGGGGTTGGAGGAAGTTTTGTTTCATGGTCTCTGTGTGTATATAATGTCTTCTGCAGTTTCCACGATATGCTATGCATCCGATGAAGTGAGCTGTAGCTCACGAAAGCTCATGCTCAAATAAACTGGTTAGTCTCTAAGGTGCCACAAGTACTCCTTTTCTTTTTACGAATACAGACTAACACGGCTGTTACTCTGAAACCTGTAGATTAAACTGTTCGTCTAGACAAATCCTAAAAAACGTGGCACGTCCTGATTTTATTAGAATGAAATCACCCATGAACTTTAAATGGAACACTGAATTAAGCTTTGCAACAAAGTGGAATTTATTGATTCTATCAACTCTATGCAGAATGGAACTTGTGTTTTAAACAGAGGGCTACAGATAACTCAGTCAATTGTTACAAAGAATACACAAGTTACAGAAATAGTGCTGCATTTAATTAATCTAAAACAACACCATCACCTAGTGTAGTTTATTTTAATGAGGCCCTTTCTGTTTAGTTTCCCAAGCACTTCCAGAGGATCATAGGCTACACTTTTTGGATTTCTGAAGTAGCTACAAAATTTTATAGAAATTATTGTAAAATATCACCTCCTTAATGGATAAAATTGTTGCCTAAATCTTCCTGTGAAACACTAAGGTATACTGAAATCAAGCATTGGGCATGGAATCTAAGCTGTACCTCTTAGGATGCTCAGCCCCAGAGATGTGGGTGACAAAGTGGCTGTACCATATTTGTGCTTCTTGAAGTCTGGAGGCAACTGCAAAGGACTAGAGTTGTCCCCAGTCCAAGCTAGAGCAGCACAATAATCTATTTTGCTTTTCTCTTTTTCATGTGGTTAGTTCTCCTCCGCCTTCATATAACCAAAATAACTTTTTGAGACCTCAGGTCCATAGAACAGAGGGACCTCGTCAGTACACTTAGGTTAAAAGAAAAGTCCCTCTCATCAGGAATAATGGCTTCTTCCTCATACCCATGGAAGCATTCTGCGCCAAAAAATTCTGCAAAATTCTGCAAATTTTGTCAAAATAACACTACATAATCATGCCAGTTTCAATTATTTTGGTAATGTATTCAAAATACCTGTCAGCAAGTATGTCTGTAACAATACAGACACACACACAAATTCCCCCAGGAGTAGAGAGTTAAAGAAACCCCTATGACAACCCCGTTCCTGTTTCTCTACCCCCTTTCCCCCACCCCACAACCCAGCCAGGGGCCAGACACTCACAATCCCTCCCCCCTCAGAGCCCCCTTGTGGCCCCCCCAGCCAATACACCCAAACCTGCTCCTCCCCAGAGCCCAACCACGGGGGGGCTCCCCTTCCCAAGACACTCATCCTCCTCTTCCCCAGAGCGCAGGGATCCAGAGGGAGAAACAGCCTGATGCTGGCTCTCAGGCTTGCATGAAGTTTCCTGTGCACTGCCCTCTCCTTCCCTTGGGGCATTCTGGGAACTGCAGCGGTCAGGAATCCTCTAGCTCCCTCCTGCTCCCCCTCCCCCCAGCAGTGTCTTCTATGTCTGAGCTGGGCTCTTCCGAGTCCAGTGGCCCCTAGTGCTGGCTAACAGCACTGCAGCCCATTTCTGTGGGGGAAAGGAAGTTTTCTGCATGTATGTTAATCTCTGCAACATCCTGCATTGCGCAGTGGTGCAGAATTCCCCCAGGAGGATTCCTCATCAGCATATTAAGACTAAAGTTAGAGAAAAGTAATTGGTTACAGTAGTCTATATCCTTCAAGATGATGCATCATCAATAGACACTGTAGATATTTTTTTCCTTCTTAAGGTCTTCTGGTAGAATATTGATCATTTCAATGGCAACAATAGACTGATCTACTTCAGATGCTCTGAGTTAAGTTATTTAGCAGGTCTAAACTATATCAGAATAATGGTCAATTTTCAAACTACTTTGAGAATGAAAATACTATATCGTTTATTATTTGGCACTCAGGAGCAAGTTCACCAAAGGCCCTGCCTGCAGCTGAACTGTTAAGTTCTGCCACATGGGTGGAGCAGGTCAATATTTGAGGAGTCGAGAGGATCCACATATCCTGTGGAACACAGAGCTCTATAAAGGTTCCCTGCCCGTGGCTGCTGAAGATGATTAGAGGGATTCACCAGCTATACACCAAAGGTAGGCAGGGGCAGCACACAACCCTAATAGAGGATACTTCAGCTCTCAGGTTGATGTTTTTATTAAACATTGATATTGTGGTTGCACCTAACACCATAAACTGATTTGTCCCCATTATGCTAGGTGCTGTACAAACATCAGTCCCTCCCCAAAGAGCTTACAGACTAAAATGTAAGACGGACGTAGAGAGGACGAACAAGCAAGCTGGGGTGGTGGGTAACAAATCTCAGTCATTTAGCAGCAGTGATCACAACTTACCACACATCTAGTCATCCAGTTGTAGTGGTCAGTGTGCATTAAGGCAGAGGTGGGTTCTGAGGAGGGTCTCTAAAGGAGGACAGGGTGGTGGCCTTACTGATTTTGATTGGGAACTTTTCCCATTTGTGAGATGGGCAGGCCTGGGAGAAATGCAAATGCACTTGTCAGCAGCTTCAGCAATGGAGACTGGCATCTTTGTTAGAATGAAGGCAGGAATTAATCTTGTAATAAGACAGTAGGTAGGGTAGCGCAACATTGCAGAGGGCTTTGAAAGTAAGGACAAGAAGTTTGAGTTTAATGCAGTGGAAGAAGGGGAGACCAGACAAGGACTTAAAGAGGAGGGAGATGTAGTCAGAGCAATGACCAAAGAACAGTGGCCATATTTTGTGTGGGCTAGAAAGGGGCACAGTTGGCAGGCATAAAATCCAGAGCAGAGTCAGGGCAAGAGATGATCAGGACTGGGACAGGAGTCTTGGCTGTGCAGAGATAGGTTAGATCTTAGAAAAGCTGTGCGGAAAGAAGTGGTAAGATATAGACACAGAGAGGATGTGTGGTTCAAAGCAGAGGGCTGAGTCAAAGATAAAGCTAAGATTATGTGTAGGCCCAGGACTTAACTCATACTAAACTATCCTTAGGTGAAACTCAGGGATTTCACCACTAAAATTAAGAGAAATGCTCAGCTGCTGCTAAGACACACCCACGTCAGGAATGCTCCGAACAAGAGTTATAACACCAAGGGTTGTAAAATAGCGACACCCGGGTGCTGGGAAGTTTAGGCAGAAAACAGAGAGGCACAACAAATGGTAAAATAGAAAATATAAACTCTGACCAGCAAATGTATGCTGACCAGCTGCACAAAGGAGGTCGTAAATAAATTACAATGTGGGCATGAGAGATAAAATGTAAAAAAGATTTGAGCAGGGAGAAGGAAACATAGATGCCAATGCATAATTGGTTAAATTTTGTTACCTAGGGATATCAAATAACGTGATGGCTTTAGTGAAATTAAAGGAGGTAGCCAGTTTTACCCATCTAATGTAAATGAAAAACAGTGCTCTTTGGGAACCATCTCCAGACTGCAGTTCAACATCAAGCTGCTGGAACTCTGATCCCTCTGCATGACCACAATATGCAGAGGCATTGCTGGAAACCTCAGATGAGTGGGTCCTGACTGACCATCAGGTGAAGTTCGTCTGTATATTGGGAGTGGTGAGCATAAGAGATTTGCTTGGCATATGTATTCTGTGTGTGTTGCCAATAAATAGATGTTTAGAGCACAGCTGTGTAAGGCTCTTTCATTACGACAAGGTGCTGCAGACCCAAAGAGCCCCTTGAGAATGGGTGGGTGTTTTACACCTTGAGCCCTCGGTAGGGAAAGGGTGGGGGTGCCTAAATTAACCAGGTCATGTCTTGAGCCTTCAGTAGGATATAGGTGGGATGCTCTAGACTTTTTGTTGGTAACAATGAGCTCATGTAACAGGGTGGTTAATGGTGATATTCGGTTGATTCTCTACTGTGATAGAGAAAGAGGAGGGCTCTGAAGAGACAATTTAAGAGCTTGGTGTTGGAGATGTTACGTTTCAGTTGATGGCTGGACATCCACAAGACGGCAACAGGGATAGGCCACAATTTGAGTCTGGAGGGTGAGAGAACAGATGGGCAATTAAGGGATCAGATGTGTTAATGTAAAATTGATGTCCCTAAGGATGCGTATGGGAGACTGTCAGGAGAGGAAGAGAGCAAGCCAGGAGTCAAAAATCAGAGGAAAGTGAACATTGAAAGCATAGACAGCACTCTCACCATATTCCTTTTGGATAAGATTCAGGGTGGGGGTGGTAGGGGGACTTTATAAGAGAAAAGGACTGCTGCAACAGCACTGGATGGAAGAGCTAGAGGTGGTAAAATATGAGAGAGGTCACAGATGGCTGTAGCACCATGGAGCGGTTTTGCTACTGCCATGGAGTTTAAGGGAACAATTCCTCCCTCCACCTAAAACCCCTCGGGATCTTCTCTTGCAACCCTAGCTAGTTGGTTTTGGTGTAGGACAAGATTTCCCCCTTAAAAAGTGCACAGATCTAATGAAATTGCGTAAGTGTAAAAAGAATCAAGGATATCGTGAAGCTGCCTCAATATGCTCAATCCAAGGGGTTCAAAGTCGGGCTGTCAATTGCAGTTAACTCAAGCGATTAATTTTTTTGAGTTAATCAGTTTTAATTGCAGTGTTAAACAAAAGAATACCAATTGAAATGTATTAAATATTTTTGGATGTTTTCTACATTTTCTTATATATTGATTTAAATTTCAGCACAGAATACAGAGTATACAGTGCTCACTTTATATTACAAATATATGCACTGTAAAAATGATAAAATTATATTTTTCAGTTCCTCATACAAGTGCCGTAATGCACTCTTTATTATGAAAGTGCAAATTACAAACGTAGATTTTTTTTTTGTGTTACATAACTACACTCAAAAACAAAACAAACGTCCATGCTGATGACAGGTTCTGCTCAATAATGATCCAAAACAGTGCAAACCAATGAATGTTCACTTTCATCATCTGAGTCAGATGCCATCAGCAGAAGGTTGATTTTTATTTCGTGGTTTGGGTTCTGTAGTTACCACATTGGAGTGTTGCTCTTTTAACACTTCTGAAAGCATGCACCACACTTCATCCTTTTCAGATTCTTGAAGGTACTTCAGATTCTTAAACCTTGGGTCAAGCGTTGTAGCCATCTTTAGAAACCTCACATTGGTACCTTCTTTGCGTTTTGTCAGATCTGCAGTGAAAGTGTTCTTAAAATGAACAACATGTGTTGGGTCATCATCCGAGACTTCTATAACATGAAATACATATTAGAATGCAGGTAAAACAGAGCAGGAGACATATTATTCTCCCCCAAGGAGTTCAGTCAAAATTTAATTAAAGTATTTTTTTTACCGAGTGTCATCAGCATGGAAGCATGTCCTCTGGAATGGTGGCCAAAGCATGAAAGGGCATATGAATATTTAGCACATCTGGAAGGTAAATACCTTACAATGCCAGCTACAAAAGTGCCAAGTGAATGCCTGTTCTCACTTTCAGGTGACATTGTAAATAAGAAGCGGGCAGCATTATCTCCCACAAATGTAAACACACTTGTTTGTCTTAGCGATTGGCTGAACAAGAAGCAGGACTGAGTGGACTTGGAGGCTCTAAAGCTTTAATTTTTACTTTTGAATGCAGTTGTACATAATTCTACATTTGTAAGTTCAACTTTCATGATAAAGAAATTGCACTACAGTACTACAGTACTTGCATGAGGTGAATTGAAAAATACAAATATTTGCTGTAAAAAAGTTGTAATAAAAATATAAAGTGAGCAATGTAGTGTTCTGTGTTGTAATTGAAATCAATATATTTTAATACAGAAAACATCCAAAAATATTTAAATAAATGGTATTCTATTATTAACAGTGTGATTAATCACATGATTAATTGCGATTGTCTTTAATTGCTTGATTGCCCTATTTCAAACATGTGGCGCTACCTCAAAATGCTCAGTCCAAGAGTTCAAATAGATCAAGGGCGGATCTATTTTGGTGATTGTCATCACTTTAATATTAAATGTGAAGGTGCAGCATTGCATCAGCCTGTAGCAATGGAATGCAACAAGGGGAAAAATATGGAGACAAAACAAATGTTTCCCAAAGGAGTTCTTTTACCCATAGAGGGCCATAGCCAGCCAGCCAACCAAATGCTACACGTATGCCCATGCAGAGTGGGTTGAGTTGGTTAGGGGCACATCACTGGTCTCCCCACCTATTTGTTTCAGGATGGAAATTGTGTAGTGATGTTAAACACAAAATATGGGAAGAGGCAAGGAAGGAGCTTTTCCCATAAATTTTTGAAATTTCTAATACAGCAGCCTGGATTTTAGAAGATTTAAATACATTTCATCAGTAGACATTTTGGGGCACTACCTATGGAGCTGGAGAGAGTACATCTCTCTCCTTTCCTCTCCTGGTAAAGGAAGGGAGACCACAGGGGATGGTTGTAATCTCCTTGTGGCCCTTGGAGTGCAGAAGGTGCCAACAACTGGGAGATTTTTTTCTTCAGAGGAAAGGAGAACAAATGGAGATTCCCAGTTGGGAATCTTTTTTTCTCTCAATTAGGTGCTGTTGCAGAAATTGCTTGTAGTGATGGAATGCCTCAAGGTGGAAAAATGGGGACAAAAATGTTTCCATGTAGTAGTTCCCAATCCAGGAACCAGTTCCTCCGGCTGCTCTCACTTCAGATTCCTTGTACTGGGGAATCTTAATTTCACCAGCACTTTGACCCATGGTGAGCCCACAAGGTTTGGTCCTTATTTTTACATTCTATTGCTACTGAGATGTCAATATTAACATATAGAATTGTATGGTTGTTGTAGCAGTGTTCGTCCCAGGAAATTAGGGAGACTAGGGGGGTGAAGGAATATCTTTTATTGGTTCAATAAAAGGTGTGACTTCAGCCACCTTGTATCTCTAATACTGATGTGTGGCTCTTTGAGAATTCAAAACAGAGTGAGGAATGAACTGAATTTTAGATCAGTGCTATTTTAGGTTGTTTTGGAGCGTATAATTCATACAAAAGAAATTTAACCACCAGCAATTAGAATCGTCTCCTTTTATTCTCATTAATTCATGTAAAGTTGCATTACATAACTTAGGTCCAAATGGGCTGCGGGGAAGATACTGAAACCTCGGAGTGTGGCAAGTTCTGGTTCCACATTTAAAACCTACATTCTATCCAGCAACACTAAATAGACAATTTCAAATTAAACCAAGTGGTTAGCCACTTTATTACTTTGATAAGCTTCTGAAAGCTGCCTTTGAGATCAAGGATAATGAGGTTCAGAATTTCCATTTCAAGTATATAACACAAATACCACATGCATGTACAGACAATGGTAACAGAGAATACTAATGTTTTGTCAAGTGAATGTATTTCGACTAATCCAATCATCCTTACTAAAGACTTTTGTACTCAATGGGAGCTTTCTCCATTATTCAGGTGTAATTATGATAGAATTTAAGACTATACCAAACCTTCCTTTCTTCCACCACATGCTAGTGAACATGTTCATTAGTGAGATTTGAGGGAAGGGTTAATGTTCACCACACAACTGTTTAGTAAGAAAGTTTGTCTAAAGCGTAAACCTGATGAGCTAAAAGGAACTGGAACACACGGCTCAAATGGAAAGGCCCTGAGCAATCACCACCATGGAGAGAAGGAAAACCATGGAGAAATACACAGTGGGATCCCGCAGAGGGGTAAAGCTACTACAGAGGATGCCCTCCAGCTCCACATAGGATCCCCATTCCAACTACACAAAAAAACCCCACCACCAGTGAGTGGGCAGCATAGACAAAGCAGGCAGGGCAGGAGCTGCACTGAGCAGTATGTACTATGGAATGCTGCCCGCAGTGAGCAGATGCAAGTTCTCCAGGTCCCATTGAACAGATAAAGGGAAAAAACAGCTACTGGTCTTGTAATACAAGAGAAAAAAGCTGAAGAGAAATCTAGCAAAGTCTTTCTGCAGGGCTGGTATCTACAAATTATCACCCCTATTCCGTGCACACACACACCCCTCCCATATTTCCTGCGCACCTGTGAGAAGACTGCATGATTTCATGGTTTGGCTGAGCCTAAGTTTTTGAATTACTTTGTTCTTTCTAGATGCCTTTGCTTATGAAAGTATATGGGCTTAAATGCTGAGCTGCATCATTTATGAAAAATGCAGAGAGATTCTTAGTGCTATGTCAGAGAGTTCAGAATATTTAAGATAAACAAAATGGCCAAGCAGTATAGAAGATGCCCCAAAATGTTGACAGATCTCCCCTGGGTACTACCATTTTCATATTTACAAGGGAGACACCCCGCGGACATGCACCAAGCCAAGATCAGACACCGTGGGCAGCAGAAGCAGCATTTTTCAGGTAAGTTCTGTAGGTGAAATCCTGGCCACACTGAAGCCACTGGGGCCTTGCCATTGACTTCAACCGAACCAAGATTTCACCCAGTTTCTTTGTTTGGTTTTATACAGTTGCAAATATTAAGATAGCACATCTCACCACATGAAATACACCATTTATCGAAAAAGAGGTGTTAATGTTTCTTGTTCCTTTTGCCTCAGCTTGTTGTTCTGGTAATTTTTCTGGTACATAGATTATACACAATATCTTCCACCTTCATTACTGCAGCAAGCTTTGTTATGAAATTTCCATATTTTGACTCAACTTGGGCACACTTTGGATAAGCCATGTGTCTGATTTGTAACTCCCGTAATAGCTGATAGCTATATCCCATTTATTACATTTCTCTCTTCAAATATTTTGTTTTACAATACTCACTCTGCCTACATGTTAAGAGTATTCACTGTTTCTTGAAATAGAAAAAGTGGACATATTTTGCATTACATACTAGAATGGCCATTTCACTTGTTTATACAGGCAAGCACCATTTAGGTAAAAGTACAAGATACTAATATCTCACAATTATTACATGCAGTAAATGAATCAGAGAACAGTACTTTAAAATAAAAATTGTAAAAAAAAATGATACTCCTTTATGGATTTGGCACTTTTGCCATGTGTAACAGTGCAGCAGTCTAACTAGCGCAGTTATCTATAGTACCTTATACAATACTGAGCATTATGTGTAAACAGTTCATACCATTCAGTTATACTTCTGGAAAAAAAGATACATCAATAAAAAAATGCCTAGCCTATAAAGCCTAGAGCTCATTTACAGTAGCTAATAGAAAAAGCAGAACCATGTCTACTATAAGCTTCAATTCAACATCAGATAACCAAAATTATAGGTTTATGCTGAACACAATTTTATGTTCAAACACAGAGATAAGCAGCATAATCCCAAAACCTAACAGGATTCCAGCATTCTGTAACAGGAAATATCCCCAACGGCTACATCCGTGATCACTAGCATCATTGTGCAGCATTTCAGGCACCTAAATAAAAAAATAATAATATTACCATCTTCAAAATAAATAGTATCCCTCATTCTGACTTGTTGACTAAGGGCCAGATTCTGTCCCCCTCACTCAGGTGGAGTAGTCCCTTCCTCCTTGAGCAGTCCCACTGACTTCAGTGACACCACATGTGGCGTAAAGTGCTAGTCCTCAGGTGTAAGGATATCAGAGTCTGCCTCCAAACAGCTCATCATAACCTGGAACGTGATGATGTTGCACAGGTCTAATCAGCACCATCTATTTTCAGGAATGATAACAAATGAAATGAATGCCTTCCAATTATATTATTGGTGCATAGATGACTTATTTACAAATTAAAAATAAGAATATAATCTGATTTTCATAAACAATATAGTTCTAGAAACAAGAACAAGTTTGTACATTATTTCTGCCTATTAGAATAATTTTCAGTCTTGTACTGTCCCAGTTTAATCCAGAGAAGTGCTGAAGATTTACTGCAAGTGTGCAGCATGTCTCAGGATCATGCCAATAGTGTACAACCAGGCCATTGCACCATTATCCAATACACCAGCCACAGCATCTTCATCACTAATAAACTGGTATTAAAAAGTAACAAACAGGCTGACATAGGGGGAATGTCTCACTGAAAACAAACATCTCTACCTCCCCTCACTGTTATTTTTTTTTAAATGTCTCATGTTTTTGCCTCAATACTTACTGCCAGAGACCATTGTCCTTTAATGTTCCATTCCACCAATATCTCCTATACAGAACAAATCCAGAACCTGAACAATTTTACTCAATTAAGCAACACCATTCAGGTGCCTAAAGATTCTTTACAATGTGGTTATGTGGATTCCCAGAGAATTTTGCTTTAAGCAGAAAAAAAATTCTAGTAATATTCCAATTTGGCATAAAATTTCAATTATTTGAATAGGAACTTCCAACACATTACACTATTCACAATAATTTAATGTCTATTTACTTGTGTGTGTTCCATAATTGTGTTGAAAAGCTTCCTTAAGAACAAATTAAATGGTGTCAGTCTTTAGGTTAAGAAACGTTTAATACATGTGGTCAATGTTTTCTAAGAGGAAAGAAACCCACTTCCTATTTTATGACAAACTGATTTTGGTATTGATTCTGAATCTCAGTTATGTAAACAGCAAGTAGTTCTAGATACATACTTACCATATCAACAAGAGCCACATACATGAACAAGCCAGCAGTAAGTGCAAATATCCACATTGAAACATTGTCAGCATAGTGACCAATAAGAATCCCAGTTGCCATTCCAAGATATGCTAGCATAGCTGATAGAGCATTATAAAGAACAGCTTGTTTGACTGTCATGCCAGCTTTTAGAAGTACAGCAAAATCTCCTATAGCAGGAAAAAAAAAAAAAAGTATCTTTCACCCACTCATGTAACTACTGTAACATGCGCAGTAACATTTATTTTCACCACCTAGAAAGAATATATGGAACTATTTTAGTGCCCGTTATTGGCTTTCTTCAAAGTTTTCGTCCAGAAAATAAGTTGTTCATTTATGGGGAAATAGGTCAGTCAATGAGTGAACATGTGAAAACTGCTTCATAGCCACGATCTATAGTATGAAAATTTAGTCCTGAACAAGATCACATTTTTAGTTTATTTTTAATATTCTGGAAAATGCATACTGTCGGACTTACCTGATTTAATAATGTATATCATTTTAACCGAAGTATTCCACAGTATTCAACCTCAGTGAACACTGTATAAAGTATTTTTTCCACAAACTGGCTTTAATGGATTTTGAAAAAAAATTGCTATGTGATGTGTTCTCATCATGGTTCTACCAGTTATCCAGTGACTTTTCTAAATACTTTATACTCTAGCCCAGTCATTGCTTAAGAATTTCTTTACTAATTTCTATAAAAGTGACCTCACGTATCTCAGTTTCACTAGAATGATTAACAGCAGTGCTAATCTGAAATGGGTAGGAGTAGGGAAATATCCCTGTGCCATTTCAAACTCACTGTAAAGGAAATTGCCATGTTTTGTAGTGTTTACCTATTACACACACACACACACATATATATATATATATATGTTTGCAAACCATTTCTCTCTGGGGGATGCGACTCACCTGCTAATCTCTATGTAAACCCACCATTTTATACCACAACCTGTAAAATCCTATGTCAAGGCAAATTTCCAGCCAAGACAGGCTTGATGAGATTCCTTTTTAAAATCATCCACAGAAACATTCTAAGCAATGGGCAGCCTCCATTAGTTCAGTAAACAAAACAAGCTTCATTCTACTGAGATAAAAAAGATTAAGTGCTCAATCCAATTCCTAATGACTTCTCTGTGACAGATACCAGGCCCCAAACCTATAACCTCGTAGTATGTAAATTCTTATGTGGAAGACACAAACAGATTAATCCAATCTGACTAGAAAGACTCAAGATGTAGAGTTCCAAACAACATCCCCAAGTTAGACTTTGGATGGGAATCTTTTGCAAGATCTGAACTTGAGCTGAATAATAGTGGAAAAAGCAATCCACCAATGTTTGTTCAAACTTGAAAGTGAATTTTGATTTGATATTTGTGACCTAAGTACCCTTTCAGTAAATATTCAAGCACTTCCATATTGTCCTCTGTGCACACACACAAAAATCAAGTTAAGCAGGTATTTGACAGAAACCAATTGCAAATTGCATATTCAGTTGCAAGATTCACAAGTTACACATAAGTCACACAAATTAAGGAACAGAAATAATGCCACGTAATTAAACATAATACATGTTGAATATCTGCAAACTTAGTGATCTGATCAACAAAAACTTAACTTCTGAGATTTGCAAATAATTCTAAATAGTAAATCTATTCATGAATTTTATAATCTGTTTAAAAAACAGCTGTAAACTGAGTGAACACTTCTGATCCTGGTTAGAATTATTTCCTCCTAAGACTTCAGAAAAATGTTTGCTATGCAATAAAACATTGATAAAATAAAGCATTATCCTTTAATGTCTCCCAAATTCCTAGCAAGCTATCCTTTACTAAAATATCGTGCTGTCTTACCTAACTCATGGGGTAATTCATGGCAAAATACAGCCACAGAAGTACTTAATCCACTAGATAAACCTTCAGTAAAGGCTGCGCCTGTGAAAAGACAAAAAAAAAAAACCCCCAAAATGTTACAGTCGAAAAAAATCAAGCTTGGAAACATTGCTGTATGTGTTCATATCTGACTAGGGCAGAAATGGCCAAACAGCCGAACTCCAAAGAAAAGTGAAAGTGTTTGTGTGTCAGATTTTAAAGCCAGAAGGGACAATCATCATCTAGTCAAACCAGTATAACAAAATAATTTAACCTTGTAATTTCTGTTTCAAGCCCATCTCTTATAGCACTTTTTCTTAAAAAGCAAAAACCTACCATTGGTCTCAAATGCCAAAACAAAAAAAGCAGAGGATTGGTGCTTCATCGACCAACTTCACCCTATGCTTTACTCAAGCTGCTGTAGATTAAAAAAGTGTGATTTTTACTAGCCAGTTCTATATTTACTCCTGACAGCATTCTGCACCAACAAATTTAAAAATTCTACGCACAGTATTTTAAAATTCTGCAAGTTTTATTTGTCAATCAATAAATGCAGAGGCTCCAGCATGGCAGTGAGGAGCACAGGCCACTGGTTGCATGAAGGTGGGAGACCACCCTGCAGCCTCCCCACCCCAGGGACACAGACTCAGTGGTGAGGCTGCACCCAACCCTGACACAGCACAAGGCCTGAGCCTGCCCCAGTAACACCCTGGGGCCCTGCCGCTCTGCACCGGGTATAGGGCAGGCAGACTCAACCAGGCAGGATCCAAGTGTGAAGGGGCTCGGGGGGGAGGGGGGGTGTAGGCTCCAGGTGTGGGGTGAGAGGATTCTGCGTGGGACAATCTGGGTGCAGGCAGCTCGGGGGGGGGGGGGGGGGGGGGGGGGATGTCCCCTAGGTGTGGGGGGATCTGGATGCACAGAGGCTTGTTGGAGAGGGGGAGGGGAGAGGTTCCAGGTGCAGGGACAATGGGACTCTGCCGGGGCTTCCAGGTGAAAGTGGTTGGGGCTCACGAGAAGGGTTTGGGTGTCGGGGTCTCAGCAGGGGGGTCCGAGTGCTGGAGGGGTGGGGGTCTGGGTGCAGCTAATTGGGAGTCAGTAGCATGGGAGTCTGGATGTTGGAGCTCAAGAGGTGCGGGGGGTAGGGCTTGAGTGCAAAGAGTTCAGTGGGGAGTGGTATGAGTGCAGGGGTGGGGTTCCAGATGGACAGGTTGAGGTTCAATGGGGTGAGGTTTGGGTATGGAGAGCTGGGGGGTTCTAGATGTAGCGGGTGAGGCTTGGAAGGGGGTGTCTGGGTATGGGAGATACCGATGCACAGGGGTTGGGTGAATGGGGGAACAGCTTCCCATACAGTGACCTCTCCCCTCACAGCTGAGTGATGGGGGCAGGAAGCAGGAAAGGATGCTGAGCTTCCTGCAGCTGGGGGAGATTTCTCGGGGTAAGTCTGACACAGCCCCAGCCTGCAAGGGGAAGTCCCAGTCCCATCCTCTCCTGCCTCCAGCCCAGCCAGGACTAGCAGCTAATCCTGGCTCAAGGTAGAAGCCACTGGCTGGGGTGTCCCCAGCCCTGCAGTGATTTACCATTTTTCTGCAGGGAAGCAAAGAAATCTGCGGGGAACATGAACTCTGCACACACATCATGGCGCAGAATTCCCCCAGGAGTATATATTGCTCAATTTCACAAAATTTTGTCCTGAATAAATCTAGCACTGAAATAGTGAGAGGTTATTCTTGTGGTTGTGTCAACCCTGCTGTGTATCAAGAAATACTTGAAATATCACAAGAAAGCTGTTTCCGGATCAAAGGCTCAAATAAACACCAAAGAATTTGAATTCTTAGACACGTCTTAGCTTAACATTTTGTGGTTCATCTCCTGCTACTTGCAAGAAATAGTTTATACAGAGTGTATTTTATCAATTTTTGAAGGAGAAGCCCGGGATATATTCAAAGCTCTATTTGCATAATGTCTTTTGTCAAGGCCTGTACCATGGTTTATTAAAGTCTTAAGTGGATGAAAGATAACACAAAGGCAATATTGACCCCTAACTGTTATATAAAATTTATGAACATACATATGAATGGAGCTGAAAAGGCAGACACCAGGTCCTAAAATCTGATTAGGGATTTTCAAGGCTTCCGGTAAGGCTGTATAATTCTATTAACAACAAACAAAGACCTTTCCCAGACCTGAAGAGCAGCTCTGTGTAAGCTCGAAAGCTTGTCTGTCAACAACAGAAGTTGGTCCAATAAAAGACATTACCTCACCTATCTTGTCTCTAAAAAACCAAGATGTTAAGATGGGAGAGGTTCATACGTGGAACCAATGGATATTAGTTTTTATTGCAGTGGTGACTGGTGCTGAAAATAAGTGTGTGGGGGTGGAGGGCTGGTGGTAGCAAACTGCCTGTGGCCCAGCTTCTGCCAGGGTGATTATGTTTTTCAAAGTGGAAAACTAGAAGAATGCAAAAAGCAAAGGAGTACTTGTGGCACCTTAGAGACTAACCAATTTATTTGAGCATAAGCTTTCGTGAGCGACAGAAAAGCTCACAAAAGATTATGCTCAAATAAAATTTGTTAGTCTCTAAGGTGCCACAAGTACTCCTTTTTTTTTTGCGGATACAGACTAACACGGTTGCTACTCTGAAACCTGGAAGAATGCATGTGGTCATCTCAAGGAAGCATTTTGATAGGAGATATAGGGGTGAGGGGGTGGCTAGTGGAGAAGTGAGCGGGACAAAAGAGGGCACCCATTCCCTTTTCAGACTAGGACACTTTCTTGTCTAGAATAAGGAGGGGCTCCCTCTGTCATCCCTTTACTATGCTCCCTACCTTTAGACTCTTCCCCTGCATTCTAGCTTTTACTTACTCTTCCCCAACTCTCCTTGCAGCATTCACCCACACCCTCATTCGCCAACTGATTCCCTCCCGACCCCACACTCAACCCTTCAAACCCAGCCCAATTCTACTCTCCCCACCCAACTGAGGACCTCCCTAAACTCTCACCAGTCCCCACAACTGAACTTCCAACAACTCAGGAATGGCCACCTCACCTCTTCACAACTCAAAACCATCCCCTCAAGTCTGAACCCTCTCTCACACAGCACTACAGGCCCCTTCTCCCTCTGACCAGACACACATCACCAAGAGGCTCAAAAGCAACTCAAGCTCAGAAGCTTCCCTCACTTATTACTGGCCCTGGAGAAACAGGAGCAGAAATAGCTGTGTAGGAGTGTGAGAGCAGTTTCCGGACTTCACTGGCTCATTTACCATCTTCTTAAGTTGTTGCAAAGTGAACTGGTGGAACATTAAGCTGACAGTTGTGAGCTACATGCTTCCTCTGTCAGACAAACTTGAGTTAGCTGCACAGAATCCTGCTATCTCCTCTCCTGCTGTCTGCAGTCTATGGAAGCGTATGGCACTCTGCAGGGTGGGACTGGAGATGTTTCAACCTGAAGTCCCACTGACAGCAGGAGGCACTACACCATACAGTCCATCAGTCACATAGAAGAATCATAGAAGACAGGGTTGGAAGAGGGTCATCTAGTCCAACCCCCTGCTCAAAGCAGGACCAACCCCAACTAAATAATCCCAGCCAGGGCTTTGTCATGTAATGTCTATAGAGCAGCTGACAACTCTGGCATTATTGCTGGGGCGTAGCTACATAAAGGCCTAATGAGTAACCACCCTCCTTGACTGGATGATTATGACATGCCAAAGTTATCACTCTTTTCGGACACTGTTTTTCTGAACATTACTCTGTAATTAGCTTAAACTTGCGGTCAGAGAAAATGTTGGACAATGAGTGTACATGCGACAGGGAAGGCCAACAAGCTTCACCACCATGGGTATCACAACCTAATGGGAAAGAGTGATTTATATCACTCCATTGGGCCTCTATTCCTAATCCTGAAAGATGTCCTGATTAGGAGATGAGAAGAGAGATAGAAGATATCACTGTCGCCATGGCTGTGTCCTCAGCAACTCCTGGAACGTAAACCTAGGAGTCCTACTATTACAGCCTCCACAGGGTAAGTTTCCCTTCCTTCCCATCACCTCATTTCTCTAATTGTAGGCTTCTGTCTTTTTGCCTTCTTGAGCCCGAATGACTTTGCCAGGTTCTCAATTGGCTAATAAGACTGTATACTGTGTGATTTGCCTGGGATTACTCAGCAACTAAAACTACAAGCTTTAGTGAGACAGAAGCAGCATTTTCCTATCTTTCACTGTTTTATTCTCTTTGCCTTCACGTATGTTTGTCTTTTTGCTTCTTTAACAAAAGAGATTAGACTTTAACTCAAGGAGCTACTACCTAAAATGGCCTCCCTAAAACAAGGGAATTTAGTATAGTTTAAGATATGACTAAAGGGATTTTCCTTTAAAAGACTAAAATAAATGAAAAATAAGGGCGCTTGTTACAATAAAGGTTTATCTATAATTTTAAGATGTTCTACATTTTAACCATTTATTAAGAGCACAAACAGAAGAGGGTTTTTTGTTTGTTTGTTTTTTTTATAGTGATGGTGGCAGGAACTTGTCCCTTTATTATATTTAATATTGTAACAGTAATACCAGAATTCTAGTATACCTTAGTACCTTCGAGTCTTATCCCATCTCAATAAATAAAACCGGCCCACGAAAACGAAATAAATACATGCTGGAATACAGTAAGGAATCATTATGAATCTGAGAAGAACTCATTTACTGCAAATGAGAAGGTTTATTTTAGCCTAATATTTTCCCGCAACCAAAACTAAATTAATATTTTTTCATTCAAATACCAGGAATCTTTTTTCCTAATGGTTCCAGGATTTTCCCTCCCCATAAGATAGGCAGGTTGGGCTGTCCCATAATATGAAATTTTAGACAGACCAAAGGGAAGAAATCCATCTTTCTAGTAGTCTAGATCAGGGGTGGGCAAACTTTTTGGCCCGAGGGCCACATCGTGGGTCCAAAACTGTATGGAGGGCCGCGTAGGGAAGGCTGTGCCTCCCCAAACAGCCTGCCCCCCGCCCCCTATCCGCCCCCCTCAGAACCGCCAACCCATCCAACCCCTTCTGCTCCTTGTCCCCTGATCGTTCCCTCCCGGGACCTCCACCCGCTAACCGTGCCCTGGGACCCCACCCACTATCTAACCCCCCTGCTCCCTGACTGCCCGCACCTCTATCCACACCCCTGCCCCTGACAGGCCCCGCAGGACTCCGACACCTATCCAACCCCCCATTCCCCATCCCCTGACCATTCCCCCCACCCCCCTGAACCTCCACCCCATCCAACTGCCCCCCTGCTCCCTGTCCCCTGATTGCCTCCGGGAGCCCCTGCCCTTATCCAACCCCCCTGCTCCCTTACCATGCCACTCAGAGCACCAGGACTGGCAGCCGCGCCGCCCAACCAAAGCCAATCACACAGTCAAACCGCACAGTCTAGAGCAGCAGGGCAGGAGCTCGCAGTCCCACTGCCCAGAGCTCTGGCGGTACGGCAAGCTGAGGCTGTGGGGAAGGGCGGACAGCAGGGGAGGGGCTGGGGGCTAGCCTCTCCGGCCGGGAGCTCAAAGGCTGGGCAGGAGGGGCCCGCGGGCCGGATGTTACCCGTGGACCGCAGTTTGCCCACCTCTGGTCTAGATGAATCAGTTAATGAGGCCTTACTAAATTGGCTGGTCTCATTTGTTACAGACTATATTAGCCTTCCCTTGTATTTTACTTCAAGTCCACCAAATCCATCCTTTCCCAAATCTCTCTCACATATACTTAGGAAAATTGATTCTTCTTGGCTTTTATTACATGCAAATCCTCTTATTTTTCCTACCACGTTTTCACTACTGATAAGCTGGAAAATTTAGATTCGATGGTCCAATTTTTATTTTAAAAAAAGGTTATATCAGAAGCTCTCGTCACATTATATTATGAATTGGATACAGAATCTATGTTTGTTCACATCATTATTCTGAAGTCCAAAGAAATACTTATACACTATCACTTATTGTAACCCTTCCTCATGCAAACAAGAAAAAGGAATTCAGCTCTGCAATGTGATTTATAGTAAAGCTACTGTCCTTGAACTGACTACAGTGCATTGTTGCAACTGACCCTACATTAAAAATGAACCCAACATCTGTAGAGCAATGAGCACATCTAGAAAACTGTTAGCCTTTCGTGATCTTGACTTGTTGGTGTTGACTGCTCATTTAAAAAAAAAAAAAAATTTCCCTCCCATCACCATCTTACTTTACATCCAGAATTCTCATTATCCATCTTGCTAGAGAAAGGTAGGGGACAGCCAACCTGATCTCACTTGTCTAATGCCCAAAATGCCGTGCTGCATATATGGCTTTTGTGAATAGCTCATTAAATCTTTCCAAAGAAGCTATAGCATTCCAGTATCACAGAACTGAAGGAATAAAACATGCATGAGAGAAGGAATAGGTACACGAACAAACCATGCAGGAAGAGGAGATACTGTTATACCTTTAGACAAGCTATGGTTTAAAAAAAAAAAAAAAAAGAAAAAGAAAGAAGTCACAGGATATACACTAAACATTCAGTCAAAAAGTTTAGGAACCCCTTCCTTAGGGGCTCTGGACATTTAAAGTATGAATCCTGACATTGGTGAAGGTCAATGAAGCTTGAGGAAAAATATGAAAGACGATGACCTGATTAAAATGAAAACTGGAGACTACATAGACAGGGTATAGGAGTGAAGACATGGGATCACCTATTTTTATGAACACAGCATAGGGAGAATTAACATCAAGCCTGAAATCAGTGGATGCTGCTGGGTGCCCAGCACTTTTGAAACGTGAGGCCAACTACTTAAGTAACTAAATCATGAATTTAGGTGCCTATCTTTAGGCTCCTAGTTTTGAAAATCTTGGTCTGATCTTTTGGGTGTAAAATAATTAAAGCAATATTTATAACTTCCCATTGTCTGTTTCTTTAAGAAATGTCTTTTCTGTTATCTGGTCATTATCCTTATACCTTTCTCAGTTGCAACAAATAAGTTATGGTTTACTGTTTCGCACTAGCTATCCAGGTTTCCAATCTGTAACCTTGACTGATCAATTCAAAACCCACTAGCAGATCACTGGCTAATTTATTATGGCAAGACTCTTATCTGATATCCTCTCGCTAGAAGTTAAGTGGCAGCAGAGGAACAATTTTACCTTGCTGTTATTACATGAGAAGGCAAAAGTATTGTATAAACACTTACCGATTGCTAAGCCATCACTGAAGTTGTGTAGTCCATCACCCATAATCACCATCCAGGCTAGAGTAGCTATCCCAGCATCCTTCAGCTCTTCGCGTGAGTAGCGCTGACTGTGGCTGTGCGGATGATGATTCTGGGTATGATGGTGATGCAGAATATGATGGTAGTCATGATGATGGTGACTCAGATGATCTGACTGTCCAAGAGTGTCATGTAAATGAGAATGGCATTTGTTTCTACACCCCCTGGATACATATTCATTGTCTGTTTCCTCTTGATGGGAATGAGCTATCATGACTTCTTCTTCTTCTTGTACCACAGGTTGCTGAGAAATGAAGTGTGATGGATCTTGTGACTCTGTCCCTAAGTAACCTTCAGGCCCTTGTAAATAATAAAATAAATAAGACTACATAACTGTACATAAAAATAACCACATACAATGTTACGTTACAATAAGAGAAAAGCAAATAAATTCAGAATTGAGACGGACACCTTCTTCCACTGTGACTAAGTATGGCAATATTTTGAATGACTTTCCACAATAGTTTCCTTTTAAGTATCATCTCAAATTTCCCTAAACTCACCATGAAATTCTACAGAAATGTTACAAAATTATATATAAAAAAAGAGTCTTGGGTCTTAACTCCTAACTCATCTCTAAAGACTCATTTCCAAAAAACAAAATCTTCACAAGTTATACTGTGGTGATCTAACTTCTTTCAGCTGATAAAATATATTATTTTTATAGCAACAATAGATTATACCATATTACATATTAAATCATTTGCTAGTTTTTGAACTATTTTTCTTAGGCACAAATGTGTACAGTTTTTACTTTTTAAACTTGCACTATTTGACTTGTAGCCCAATTGTTTTGAAAATTAAAAAAAGTCTGTAATCACATTGTGTGTACTTTTAATGAATTTTAGGCTGAATTATAAGCCACCAAAATCAGAGAAGTTATATTATAAGGATCAATTCTGACACTTTGTGATGATATAGATGTAATTGATCACTACATAAAAATCCGGAAGTCTGAACTTCCAAAAAATAGTCAGACATATGCACAGAAGGAAAGTATGTAATACAGAAGGACATAGCAAGTTGTATTAAACATTTAATGTCAAGATAGGTCAGTTAAGTTAAGAATTGGCTCTAACTGGCACTTCAGTTAACTTCTTTACCTGCAGTGAGTGACACTGAAAGAAGACAATTCTTGTGTCTTTGGGGGAAAAACACAAAACAAAAAACAAAAAATGTAATTTGCAATATAATCCTGAAATAAAAACCCCATTGACCTCAGCACCAATGGGAACTGGTTTCTGCAAAATAAGATATGCTCCATATAGCCACATGAAAACTACAAATGGGGATCAGTAAAACCAAATTCCACTGAGATACCTATGCAGACAATCAGATATAGAAGAGTTCTGTTTGAGGCTACAGGATCATGTATGGCATGCAACACTAAGCCAACATATGAGCTTTTATGTATTTTCAGGAGAGTCTGGAGTTCTGTCAAATCAAATAGATAATATTAGTATTCTGGTAGTTCTGGTCAGTGTTAGATGCTTGAGGTGCTTAAAAAACAAGAGACAGAAAATTGGAGAAAAAAATACAATTAAAAGAAGCCAGAGATGATGTTTCTGGCATGATAAATTATCTCCTGTTAACTACAGATAAAAAGTGCTGTCTCCATATAATATGATTGCAGGAGATACACCCATGTGATTTGGGGTCCCTGCAAACTTAACAAAGTTCCTTTTTTAAACTGACTATTTTGGTACTGTTCTACTCGGTGGAGCAGTTCACACATTTTGATTCCAAGAAATGCTTCTGAGATGGTGTTTTGCTCAAGAGTCTGAAAAACGAGTTAAAGCGGTAAAAGTGAAAGTAACCCTTCTAACCTTGAACATAGAAACAGAAATAAACCCAAATCCCCATTTATTTTTTTTCAATTGAGTATATGATTCAGCCTTGCAATAGGATCAAGAGGAGAGAGAGGAAGTCCACAGAGGAAGTAACAGAGGCATATAAGGGCACATCTTAAAACCTCTAATGGGGTAACTGGAGAATATGAAGTCCAGGGTTTAAAGGAGTGAGGCAAAGGGGCATAAGTCAACTTCATCTATGCTTTCAATCCACCAACTTCAGTGGGCTTTCACCAAGGATGTGTATATTTGTTCGCAGACAGAACACTGCTGTACTTGGACAAATTTTTGACATGAACTCCGCTCCAGCAAATATCACACTAATATGCAAGACATTTTGTAATTATATTTTCACCTCAGAATTGCTTTAATCTCACTCTTGCTGAGAATGAGGTATTTTGAGCACATTATAATTTAAAACCCAGAATGAGATTACTTAATGTTAATATATCACACACACACACATGCCCTGTTTACACCTACCTTACAATCCAAGTGCTTATCATAGTGGATATTTCAGTAGCCGAGCACACACAGTACTGAAATCAGCCTATAAAAATCAAAAAGCTCAATGTTTTATTGTAAACTTGTACCAGAAGATCTGGACGTTTGGTGGCACTCTTGTTCCATGAAATTTTTAAGGTGTTTTCATTAATGGTCTGATTTTGAGAAATGCTGAATACCTGCAGCTTCCCTCTCCCCAATTAACTTCATCTAGAATTGTGGGTGCTCAGCCCTTCTGAAAATCAAGTCCTCAGGCATTTGAAATATGTAAGCTTGAGTGCTTACGTTTTGATATCAGATTTGATACAGGGACTCTTAAAAATCCTTCCTCCATAGAGTTACAGGTACTATTAGTCTAGAAATTGGTAGATGCATAAGCATCTTGAACTTCTGTAGACAGAAGGGCTTAAACAGAACAGTTTTGATTTCCAGTGCTCAATCCTGTATCATAAGAGTAGAAGCTTAAAAATTCAGAAAACACATGGACTACTTCGAACCCCTATCAACATTAAAAAATGGTTAAAAATCAACTTACTTAGGGTCAATCCTCTGCATACCAACGTGTATCAAGATTTTGTTTCAGGAAAGATTTAATTAACCTAGCTACACAGTGATCCAGTCAACAGTAAGTGAAAGGATCAATGAGCCTTCAATAGCATAGAAAAGATTCTTTACCCTTTTGATTGATACAATTGTGCAGTAGTATTACTAAGACTTACGATAATCTGCATCTAATTTTTCTTCATTTGTTGAAAACTTCTTACTTTCTCCATCTTCATTTTTTTTCTGACTCCAAAAGAAAAATTGAAGTTATAAATATTTTACTTATTTTTCAGGATATACATGAGCAATACACAGTATATTTATAAAATTATGCAGCGTGAAAATCAAGAGGATGGCATGGAGATATCCAAAGAATACATAATCAGGAAGATGACTAGAATGTCAGCAGAAGTAGAGTAAGAAGCAGAGTAAAAAAGCAAAGAATTAGCTAGGGTACAGAGGGGAAAAAAAAAAAGTCACAATGAGCAGGCATAAGGATTTATACAGAATTACACAGTAACTATAGTTCCACTTTATACTTGAAACACCTCTAAAGCCTCACAAAATGCCAATTTTTTCCCTATTGTAGTGTTTAACGCATAGTCAAATTTTAAACAAATGTCTCATTAAAACATGATGAAAACCAAGCATCTGCTCTGCCTGGGAACTATTTGCCCAGAGGTACCTTGCAAAGAGCAAAGAACTTTAGCTGTAGTTATGGAGACTGATCCTGCCAACCTCATGAGTATTTCTTACCTATTTTTACACTATGCAGCTTGCTACAGTGAGCACCATTTTGTAAAATAACATTTATACCCACAGTAGTTAGAATAGGAATAACACCAACGATGTAAGTGTAAGGACTACCATAACAATCCCAATATAGTAACCACTGGGATTTCTGGAGGGAGGAGGAGAATGGTGTGGTTTTTGTTGTTTTAAGATGGCACTCACTGTAAATCAGGTCTTTCACTGTAACTTCAAGGTAAACAACTGAAAGATGCAGACTGAATTATCTGCTTGTGCAAGAAAACAGTTAACAGAATTCTTTTTAGGAATATAAATACACGTCTACTCCGAAGGAGGAAAGATGGTTAGGATCACCCAAAGTATAGTACTATAGACTTATAAGCAAAGATTGAGTTGTGAGCACATTCCTCATTAGCTACCAAATCTAATCAACAAGCTGCTCTCTACAAAAGACTAATTTTAATATCCACAGACACGACTATTACATAGTGCAATGAGGCTTCAAAAATGTAATTTCCCTACCTTTTTCTTCTTGTCTTTAAACTGCTTAATTAAAGTGATCAAATGCTCAGCTAGAAACATGAAATACAGGCCTCCAAGGGCTGTCAGTCCTTTCCATGTGGAATCCAAATAAGCAGTTTCTTCTACACTTTGAAAGACAAGATGCTTGAACAGGGCATCTTTATTTTGTTCAAGTAAAAGTTTCTCGTGGTGATGGTGATGATTTCCATGAGACTAAGGGAAATTCAAAAGAAAAACATTCAAGTTCCACTAATTCAGAACAAATTTCAGTACAACAGAAGAAAAAACTGAAAGGTGCTCTGTGGCTCATTTTTATTGATTCCAGAGACGAATCTTATTACTTTCTTAATGTGAGAAAGAACTATAAATGAAAACAACTCAAAATGGATTAAATGGCTGTGATGTTTGTGGGTAAAGGGAAATATTTAAAGAGTACATGTAGACCCAGCCATCACCCTCTACCAAGTGTGTATATGCACCTTTCATTAGAATGGTTTGCAACATTAGGATGCTCTTGCTAAATCCTCAGCTAGTAGTGGTGGCCCAGACCACCATTTTTACTGCCTCATCTATAGCTGACAAAGAAGGTAGGAACATTCCTTTCTAATACGGACCACACAATAGTGACCCAAGCCTTTGCCTGATCTCAGAGGACCCCACCTCTGGGGCTCTCCCTCACTGGGAGGCTACTTGAACCAGAGTTGGGCAGCTTTCAGAGCAGGAGAGAAGGACTTCTGCTTAACTTTTGCATGAGTTTGTCTTATTCCTGAAAATTCTGCTGCCAATATATTTTTGAGGTGGCAGCAGCAGTAATTTTGTTTAATGTACACGTTGATTAAATTTATGTTTTGAAACAGTAAACGGCGTTCACTTCCTATGACAATAAATAAATGGCTGGTTAAATAGAGCAGAAAGGATCAAAATAATCTGCTAGCTAAAAAAGATCCCCCAACTCAGGCAGGTTAGTGTTAAGGTGAATCCAAGGGTGTATAATGAATAAACCATCTGACAGAAGCACCATTATGGAGACTGAATTTTAATACCCGGGAAAACAAAAATCTAGGTATTGCATTATAAGTGCTCTAAAAAGATGACTGTTTAGCACTAAAAATCAAACTATTCCCTTTCCCATTTTTTTGCCAGGTATGTTGGATCTAGGGCAGCAGTTAAACAAGTCAACTCTACTCCCAAAATAGTCTTGATATGACTGTGAAAGTTATTTTGCATTTTTTTTTGTTTTTTTTTTGGGGGGGGGGGCAGGGGAGTGGAGGGCATGCAGAGAGAATAAAATGACACCTATTTGAACAAGACAAAATCATAAGGGAAAAAATTTGATAACAATGATAAATTTACTCATTTTCACTCTCAGTTGTATAGTAGTAAATTTTACAGATGGAGATACCACAAATCTAGAATTTCTGACCAGATTTAATTCCTTAGGTCAAATTTTGAGGTAGAGGTGCATTCCCCTAAAAAGCCCCAATGCATTCCTAAAGTATAGTTTCTTGTCCAGTATGAAAGAGGAAATCCCCTGAGGTCCAGATTCAGACCTGATATAAGCATGGTGCAACTCCCATAAAACACTCTGGATCAAATGCAATAGTGACAGTGTAAATGGGTTGGAAAATGAGTGTAAACTAAGGATGTCAAGCAGTTAAAAAAAATTAATCGCACGATGAATCGCACTGTTAAACAATAATAGAATACCATTTCTTTAAATAGTTTTGGATATTTTCATTTTTAAGTATATTTATTTCAATTACAACACAGCATAGAAAATGTACAGTACTCACTTTATATTTATTTTTGATTATAAATATTTGCACTGTAAAAAACAAAATAAATAGTATTTTTCAATTCACTTACTACAAGTACTGTAGTGTAATTTCTTTATCAGGAAAGTTTAACTTACAAATGTAGAATTATGTACATTATGTACAAAAAATAACTGCATTCAAAAAATAAAAATGTAAAACTTTAGAGCCTACAAGTCCATTCGGTCCTACTTCTTGTTCAGCCAATTGCTCAGACAAACAAGTTTGTTTATATTTGCAGGAGATAATGCTGTCCATTTCTTGTTTACAGTATCACCTGAAAGTGAGAACAGGCGTTTGCATAGCACTGTTGTAGCCAGCACTGCAAGATATTTATGTACCAGATGCCCTAAAGATTCATGTCCCTTCACGCTTCTACCACCGTTCCAGAGGTCATGCGTCCATGCTGATAACTGGCTGTGCTCGATAACCGGCTGTGCTCGATAACCATCCAAAGCAGTGCGGACCGATGCATGTTCATTTTCACCATCTGAGTCAAATGTGACTAGCAGAAGGTGGATTTTCTTTTTTGGTGGTTCGGGTTCTGTAGTTTCTGTATCAGAATGTTGCTTCTGAAAGCATGCTCTACATCTCGTCCCTCTCAGATTTTGGAAGGCAATTCAGATTCTTAAACCTTGGGTTGAGTGATGTAGCTATCTTTAGAAATCTCACATTGGTACCTTCTTTGTGTTTTGTCAAATCTGCAGTGAAAATGTTCTCAAAATGAACAACATGTGCTGCGTCATCATCCAAGACTGCTATAACACGAAATATATGGAAGAATGTGGGCAAAACAGAGCTGAAGACATAGTTCTCCCCCAAGGAGTTCAGTCATAAATTTAATTAAACCATTATTTTTTAGCGAGCATCATTAGCATGGAGGCATGTCCTCTGGAATGGTGGCCGAAGCATGAAGGGGCATACAAATGTTTAGCATATCTGGCACATAAATACCACACAACGCCAACTATAAAAGTGCCATGCGAATGCCTGTTCTCACTTTCAGGGGACATTGTAAATAAGAAGCAGGCAGCATTATCTCACGTAAATGTAAACAATCTTGTTTGTCTTAGCAATTGGCTGAACAAGAAGTAGGACTGAGTGGACTTGTAGGCTCTAAAGTTTTACATTGTTTTATTTTTTGAATGCAGTTATTTTTTTGTACATAATTCTATATTTGTAAATTAAACTTTCATGATAAAAAGATTACACTTCAGTATTTGTATTAGGTGAATTGAAAAATAATGTTTCTTTTGTTTGCCATTTTTACAGTGCAAACATTTGTAATAAAAATAATATAAAGTGAGCATTGTCAACTTTTCATTCTGTGTTGTAACTGAAATCAATATATTTAAAAATGTAGAAAAACATCCAAAAATATGTAGTAAGTTTCATATTCTATTGGTATTCTATTGTTTATCAGTGCAATTAAAATGGATTAATCGGGATTAATTTTTTTAATCCTGATTACTTTGAGTTAATCACATGCATTAACTGCGATTGACAGCCCTAGTATAAATATTAAAGTAGTGTAGCTTGTACTAAACGGACATTAAGTGTGAAAAACAAATATATCTTGAACATCAAGGAACACAGGAACACAAAAAGCAACTTTCAGGAGGGTGCAAGATAAAGAAAAGCAGCCTAATAAAAGGGTCAGAGCTGTTCTTAATCAGGACCTGCTTTTCCTGCTCCCCTCCCTGGTGTGAGAGAATTACTCTTATTTTACCCACCCACCAACTGCCAAATCAGTGCAAGTTTTACTACCTTAATATATGCACCCAAGTTCCTGTCCCGGTTATGACATTGCTGAATTTAGGCCTGAAGGCTAGTACTTAGCACTTTTGTACACGAGAAGAGTGCTAGTGGAGGTTCTTATGAAGAAGTGTATAGGACTCAGCAGCAGTGCTGCTTTTGTTGCTTCTTTTGAAAATTTTCAAGTTAAGATACATTAGCAACCCCTTAATTGCAGCATAAGTATGGTTCAAGCATCATTGAGAATACTGCTTTCACAAAGCCAGTCTTCCATAAGGTTTGCAAGTAAAGAACATACAATAAAGCATGCTGGATTTTTAGGATACTTGCACCCCAAGCACAGAGGCCCAAGTGCCTCCAGAATCTGAGAAACAGGTCAACAATATAATTAACTGAAGGGAATAAGGAAAAACCTACACATATAGAAAGCAAGGCTTTCAACTCACTGCATAACACTTAGTTTTACTGATGGAGCGTACCACAGGGTTGGACTGTCCCTGTACTATAAGTCCGGCACATAGACTTCCCTAGAGACAGAATTTTATACTGATTCTAGTCCAGTTCCATTCTTGACCTAAGTTGAGTCTCTTCAACCCCATCACATGGGTAAGTGATCTGGTACTAAACCTCTCCAAGTGTTGTGTTCCCAGCATTTCTCAGATGCTCCATTCAGAGGATAAGCAGTGTCAGCATTTGAATGTTGCAATTATCTCTCTCCCATCACACTGGAAAGAGATAATGGAGCTATTTTTTTTTTTTTTTTTTTTGAGAAATAGAAAGTCAGGAGGTAGGGGAGGAGGGTGAAAAGAAAAAAAAAAAATACCGAAAGGATTCTAAATTGCTAATCTACAAGCGCAACTTGTGTGTGAGGCACTGAGTAATGTACAAGAACGTTGCAAACCAACGCATGATGGTGCAACTGCATGCGTTGTGGGGAATCCTAAGTCAGATCAGAAACAGCAGCTACAGTTTTACATAGATTACTTGAAGGTAGATCATCTTTTCTTATTAGGTTAATACAAGTTTTCATTAACGTCAATAAACCACTAGGTTTGGTAGACAGCCAAACCAAGTGTTAGTAGGCTTCCTAAAGCACTTGACATTAATAATAAGATAATAAAGCCATATTTCACTAACATTTTTCAAGTTAAGATGAATGATTTAATATGAGTAAAAAATACTTACATGTGGAAGGAGATGTAAAAAAGCATCTCCACTCAGAGTCCCAACAGCCAGTGACACAAGGAAACTTAGAAGAAACTTGAAAAATACACGATTCATCAGAGGTATCAATATAACACCCAATAAAGAAAGAAAACTGATGATGGAGATTGATATAAGACCACCAATCCAAGCTGGTAAGAGAAATACAAAATATATCAGATGATGCTTGCTTTCTTCAAAACACTGATTTAGACGTTAGTAACTAAGAAAATCCCCAGGATAAGGGTGTCTAGAAAGAACTCTTTGTACAGCATATAGAAAAGTCAAGTATCTAAGAAAAAATAATAGTTTAGAATCTAAATATTTATATTAGCTATAAAAAAAAGCAAATTTCAAGTGCAAATGATTATTGGTAAGATTTATTCTAAATTTAAAAAGAAATTAAAACCTACCTATTTGCAAAGAATAGCTTTTTGGAGGGCTTTCAGTCTTTTCACTAGCTGCATGGATTACGCAGTGTTTGCCATCAATCTGGTTAATAATTGCTGGACAAAGATAGCTGAATTCTGTAGCAGTCAACAATACTTGTGTGCTTATTCCATGAGACGTCATCAGTTTTGATACATTGAAGCACTGCAGAAAGAAAAACTCTGTTTAAGATTAATAAGAACAGAAGTACTATCATATCCTAGAAAAACTTCAAGAGCAGTCCAATACCAGTTCAAAATACAGTAGCACGTCCCTAAAATAGTTAATTCAATTTTAGCCAAGGTCGGTCGCTAAGGTTGGTAACAAGCTGACTTCAGCTAGATAAACTTTTGCAAGTTTTATTCTGAAATAATTGTCAATGCACAGGCACCAAAACAGTTAAACCTATCAGTTCACACCTTTTGTTGTTTCAGTTCAAATTTGTGTGTAGATGGAAGCAGCCTCTAGTCACTACACTCTAACCAAGAAGACACCCTTCATTGAAGACATTGAAATCCAATCTCCCTCAAGATTCTATCCTTTCTTGTGTCTACAGTACATGTTGCATACACCTAAGGGAGGTGGACAATGCTAGCAGTACATTTCTTGTTCCATGGGCTAGCCTCAGCCTCCAGACTGGAGAGTTAATTGGACAACATTGCCAGCTGGATGCATGAGCTGACTCATTCCTAATTGAAGGAAGACAGAAATCATGCTGGAGGAAGAAGTCTTTCTTATGAGAGGCTCGTAATAAATCTTGTCAATCACATCATTTCGATCGAAAGCCATGTTCTGAACATGTTTCTTCCTGCAATTATCTTTGTACTCCACTACTTGCAGTCTTTAAAAGTCTAGTCATTCCTCTTTAGTAGGGCTGCCAGCCTTGTTTCTCCTCTGCTTGTGAAAAAAGAAATATGCCTCAACACTGAATTCAGAACCTGTGATTATGTGCGCACACACACACCCTGAACTATTTAGCTTAGCTACCTCAAGTAGGGTAAATAGACTTCAAAGAGGATCTGCTGATTTTTAAAGCCCTTAATGGTGAAGGATTTGGCTGTAGGAAAAGCTCTCATTACAGTGGTTTTATTTAGTGATACCAGCCAGCAGTTCCACGAGCATCCCTTTCCCCTTTTAAAAAAGAAAGAGAAGACATTTTATTTTCATTTGGGTTTGCCTCTACAAAACCTCCCCCACCTCTTAAGAAAAGAGGTAGGATCCAGCACTCAAAAAAAAAAAAAAAAAAAAAAGGTATGTTTGTGATTGGATTTTAATAATCTGTGCAACCGTACCAGTGGAAGGTAGTAGTGGGGTGAATATATACATATTACTTTAACAAAAACAAGATACTTCAGAATTAATTGGACATAGTCAAAAACACAAGCCTTCTTTTGGGGAAAAAAGCCTTACATTTTACAGAAGAGGACACTGAATGACAGCTACCACATCCTTACTAAAGGCAAGTTTACACTACAGCGCTACATCGGCACAGCTGTACCGATGCAACTGTGCCACTGTAGTGCATCTGGTGAAGATGCGCGATGCCGATGGGAGAGCGCTCTCCCATCGGCATAATTACTCCACCTTAGCGAGAAGCAGAAGCTATGTCAGCAGGAGACATAGTGCCAGTGTGGACAGCGCGCAACTTGTGTTGCTTGGGGGTGGGGGGAGAAGAGGGCTTTTTCACACCCCTGAGCCACATAAGTTATATTGATTTAGGTATCGCTTAGGTAACGTAGACCTACCCTAAGAAGCAGGAGAAGTTAGGATAGGAAGAAACTTAGTCTGCATTGAAATGAATGGGAAAAGCATTAAAGACACTGAAGGGTTTGTTTGTTTGTTTAGTTTCATTACACTTAAGGCTTCCAGCTAAATTTTATATTATTGTCAGAATGGTTTCAGGAATATCTCAGTGCCCGTATGTCCCTTCCATGCTTCAAGCCCCTCGTAGACCCCATCATTCCCTCAGATCATCTGCTTGTCCTAACCTCAGGCCCATCCCACCTAAACTTCACCTTCTCAAAACCATGCTCCAACTTGAAAATACAGGGTAGCAGCAGGGAAGTGGAAGTGAAAGTGAAATGAGAGGATTATCATTTTTCAGGGACAGAGATGCAAGTATCTACTGCAGCTCTAATTACAGAAATAAAGAAAGCGCAGACAACAACTTTCACCAGAGAATGAGAATGTTTTACAAAGGTGATTATTTTCCCCATTTTAAAAGGGGAAAGTAAGGCACAGCAAGACTTATTTGCCTGATCACAGAAGAGTAAGCCAATTGCAGAGTGGTGAACAGAATTTAGGGCTCCCAACCTCTAGAATACAAGTTAATACCAGATTACATTTACCCAAAGATGATTAGTAAATATACATAATGAAACTTGCATAAAATCCATACTTAAGTTCCAAGGCCTCTCATTGATTTCTATGTAGGATGAATTACTTTCTGTCCTAGCCTTTTACTTCCTGCAGAAAAATGTAAGCCTACCTGGAATAAGTTCAGCAATATGCATGGTTATAGAAATGTTAAACTTTCAAAGAGTACTATTTGTTTTTAAATTTTTTTTAATCTACCCTTTTCTACACCATAAGAAAACGTAATTGTTTTCCTATAATAAGCATCAAAAACTTTCACATACTTGTGTCAGACATTAACTAGTCTTAAAATGTTCTCCTAAAGAGAGAAACCAGAAAGAAAAAAAAAATAAATCAAATATTACAACCCAGTGTACAAACCAGAATACCTAACTATTCCACACACACACACCTCTTGCATCAAGATTCCCAGAAGTTAAATGAATGTCTCTGGAAGACAAACCATACTAACACACTTCTAATGGGCATATGCCCCCAAGAAGAGTACAGAACACTAGTTTCACCTCTTGTGTATTTTGGTTTTTAAATTTATAATACATGTAACTTCCTCTTTCCGATTCCCTTAGGGAAAGAAGTGATTCATTAGTTTTTCCATTAACAAGTAAACTCACACTGCTGCTTTCTGTGACATTCATGGCACTGGGGCTGGTTAGACTTATATGAACAGGCTTCACTTCTCTGGTTTCCGAATTCTGTAACATAGGATTGCCATCTGTAGCAGTGGTGTTGGTATATGCAGTTACTTCCATAACAGTGTTTTTGTTGCTTATCAAGTTCTGCTTGTGCTCAGCGTTTTCTATTCTTTGTAATTCCTTTGCCTGACCATTACTAGGATCTTTATTTACACCACCAGATTCATGATGTGGGCAATCTGTTCTCTCTAAGTTTTTGCTTAGCATAACATGGTTATGATGAAGATGATGATCATGATCGTGGCCAATAGTGATACTTTTCACTTTATCTATTCCTATGTTTTGCAGCAACTTTCTAAATCCTTCAATAGTCAAAGTATTGTTCTCCCCATAACGTTGGAAAAGTTCCTGAAGGTGATGCTTCTGCATAAGTGCTGCCAAGTCAGTGTTGATACCAGCTGCCTTATCTGGAATTAATTTCTCAGAGGTCTGTGCAACAGTAGCCAGCTCTACTTCATGACGATGACTTTTGCAGAACAATATGGAAAATGACAAAAGAAAGGCCATCAGAAGCTCATTCTCCATTGCAGCTTCCTATAAAAAAGGAATGACAAAAGAAAGTTATGAGACAGCACATATGTGCTGTAGTGCAACTCACTGGCTAATTTAGCTGACCTGAATTATTACCAGAAAAGGTGCCATAGCGAGAGGAATATCCATCAGTTGAAACCTGGCTTATATTGGTTTAGCTTGTTGGTAAATTTACAAGAGGCAAGCTAAACCAACACAAACCAGTGAGAGAGCATCATCACGCAGAAGTTCAACTAGTTTAACGAAACTGGTTTAAAGTTAAATTGGTGCAACTGTGTTTAGACCAGCCCTGTAAGATAGCGTTTGACCAAACTCAACATTGCAGTAGGGGGAACTGTGCTGCTAAAGATTTTAGAGCAGTGGTTTTAGAGCAGTGGCAACCCAGTTGAAGAAAACTGTTGATGCCAACGGGTTTGGGGTATGGGAGGGGCTCAGGGCTGGGGGTGAGGGCTGCGGCCGGGGGTGAGGGGTTTGGGTGCAGGAAGGGGCTCTGGGTTTGGGGGGGCTCAGAGGAGGGGCAGGGGATTGGGCCACAGGCTTACCTCAGGCAGCTCCCTGTCAGTGGCACAGCAGGGGTGCAGAGGCAGGCTTCCTGCCTGTCTTGGGACCACGGACCACCCTGCACCCCGGAAGCGGCCAGCAGCAGGTCTGGCTCCTAGGCGGAGGTGCGCAAGCTACTCTGCGCAGCTGTTGCCTGCAGGCACCGCCCTCTCCAGCTCCCACTGGCCAGAAACTGGCCAATGGGAGTGCGGAGCCGGTGCTGGGGCAGCACACAGGGCCCAATGCCTCCCGCCTTCTTCCCCCGCAGGAGCTGGACCTGCTGCTGCCTGCTTCTGGGGCGTGGTGTTGGAAATGGTAGGACTAGCCTGCCTTAGCTTGGCAGCACCACTGACAGGACTTTTAACGGCCCCGTCGGCAGTCCTGACCAGAGCCGCTACAACCCAGTCCCTTCTATTCCGCAATCCAGTCGTGACCCATGGTTTGAAAACCCATGTATTAGAGCAATGGAAAAGCAAGATCCTGAACTCCTCATCATTAAGACGTCATGACATACCTAATAAGAGTTAGAGTGTGAATTAATTTTCTACATACTTTAAGACTTATTCCTACATTTTGCCTAAGTTATACCTGTAGTTTAATTTTGATATAATAATCTCAATTTTTCGTAAATGGTTGTGTAGTATTGCTGGGAGCTATTAAACATTACCACATTTCACTCCAAAGGTGCAGACAGAGATAAACTGTATAAACAGGTATAGAAACTATATACAAATGTAAGTTTTAAAGTGCCTTTGGTTCTTGGACCAAGAAGTTGCTATAAACATTTGTAATGTTTCATACAAAAGGGAACATTTAATTGTCAAATGCAGTATTTATATGCTGCCTAACATTTTAAATCAGTATTATGTTGCAGCAAAGACTATACACATTTTTGAAGCCTGCTATTGCAAATAATAGTTGGTATGGGTACTTCCCCCTTTTCATGTTCTCTGTATAGATAAAAATCTTCTTACTATATGTTCCATTCTATGCATCCGGTGAAGTGAGCTGTAGCCCACAAAAGCTTATGCTCAAATAAATTTGTTAGTCTCTAAGGTGCCACAAGTACTCCTGTTTTTTTTACCTAAATGTACAGTTACTCCTGTGCTGATTCCCACTAACTATAATGAAATGCCATAAGGTAGGAACTACAGATTCAGGCCCTTAAACTCTGATTCTGAAAACACTTAAGCTTGTGCTTAATTTTACACATCATGGGACTACTCAGCTGCGTTGTTTGAAGCCTGTGCACGAGCATTTGCAGTATCAGACTCTTAGTTTACAAGCAGTAGACAAAGTGTTTACTTCATATTGTGAAGAAGTTGCCCCACATGCTCCATGGACCCTGAACACAAAATACTCAGTTAAGTTTCCCACTGACTATGAACAACAGCACGTTCAAACAGTTAAGATTTGTACTTCAAAATTAGTGCGTCCATCTCTTATCAATCTAATGCAACTTTCCTCCAATTATCTCCAATACCCCGGACCAATCCCCTACCGCATCTGGTCCATTTCTAATATTAAACAAATTGCGAAGAGGGGAAGCCAGCCCTGGACAGATGTGTGACTAAGACGACACATTAATTGCACATACGACAAACAGCAGCGCCGGGGCTTGGGGCCTATCACTGAGTGAGTACCCTAAGGCAGCGCGAAGGCAGATCCGGCCCAGCTCGGAGGACACCGCTCCCCTCCGTACAACTGGAGTGTGGGGGGCCGGGATCCCCACGCGGGCAGCAGGCTGGGCGGGGCACTTCCCCAGGCAGGAGACCGGCCTCCGCCTATGCGCCCCGCTCAGGCATCGCCCGCATGCCGGGCGTGGGCGGGACTCGGGGCCGAGGCTCGCGGGCCGGCCGCAGTCGGAGCCAGACAAGCCCGGCACAGGCGGGCGCCATCCCCACCAGCCCACGTGGCCTCCCCGGGGAGTCACGGCCGCGCAGGCCCGGCCCGGTCCCGCCTCCCCTCACACCGCTCCGGCGGGGACAATTCACCTCCTCCTGCAGCCGCCCCGCGCCCCGGCTCCTCAGCGCGCCCCCGCCGCCCTCTCCCCTTCCGGCTTCGTTCCCAACCCCAGCAGGACAGGCAGAGTCCGGGCCCGGCCCCCCGGGCAGCCAATCAGGATGTAGCGGAATGTCACGGGTTGACTCCGAGCCAATGGGCACAGGAACCGCGGGCCCCGCCCCCTAGCGGCGAACGCAGGCCGCGCGCCGGGTGGGCGGCAGTTGGGTGAGCGGCCCGGGTTACGCGAGCGCGCTGTCCCGGCCCGCTCCAGGGGGCGGGGTTCGGCTGCTCGCGCGTCCCCCTCGGCAGCCGTGGTCAGGGCCCGGGCTGGAGACCCCTGGGCGGCGGCGACTGCCCGGGAGACCCCGCGGAAGGCGGAACGGCCCCAGCGCCGCTGGGCTGGGCTTAGAGGGCGGCCCGGCGTCGTGCCGCGCCCCGGCGGGGCTCAGAGGCCGGGCGGGCGCGGAGGAGAAACCTGCCTGAGCGGCGTGTCGGCTCGGTGGGGCGGCTCCGCTCGCCGCCCGGCTGGGGAGGCTGGGCAGGAGCGGGCGCTGGGGAGCCGTCGGCGGCTGCCTCGCTGCTGCTCAGGGCGCGGAGGGAAGGCGAGGCGCGCGGGCAGGGGCGTTATGAGGCGCGGGGCGACTTGTGGTGCCGGGGGAGCGGCCGGCGCGTGGGAGCGGCCGGCGCCTGCTGATCGCACCCTCCCGGGAGCCAAAAGACCGGAGGGGGGAAGCCGCGGTCCAGGCCTTGGCGTGCCCGGAGCCGTGGGATGCGGCTCCGCCCCGCCCTGCTGGTGGACTGGAGCCAGGGAGCTTCTTCCCGCCGCGGCGGCTGGAGCTGCTGCTGGTCCCTGGGCTGGAGGCTGGCTGCGGTGTCACTCGGGTCCCAGTTCCCCATTTGTCTTGGTAACCCTGGGGGCTGGACTGTGTTCAGTTCAAGCTGAAGTGGGGGCACCAGGCACGTGCCTAGTGGGCCGCCTGAGCCGGGATGCGGCTTTCCCCAGTTTAGATCCACACCTCCCTGAGGCAGAACCGACTCTGACAGCTCCGCAACGCCTGACTTCAGCGCGGTGATGTCTGCACAGCCTGTGTGGGGCATCTCAAGTGGGCTTGGAAGAGTCCCCCTCCCCTCCAAGCCCTAGTCATAGTTTTAAACCGTGGCTGTAATTTATTTTCTAGAATTTATTCTTATTGTTAGCTGAGTATAACTCTAAAACAAGTTGACCTAGACACATCCATTATGTTTTCTTGAGTTGTGTGTGCTGAGGAGAGGTTCCTTTTAATCTTTTTGGGAGGGTGGGATTGTGGGGTGGGGGGAGATTTGAGTGTATAGGGTGAGGGTTTTTTAGTAATGGCTTATAAATATTGTTTATAAACAACCTTAATAAATATTGTATCAGTTCAGGGCACTCACACCTGTATTCTCTGTGGTCTTTCAAGGGCACCCAGTCTAGGCTCCTGGATCCTCAGCCATGTCCTCACCTGGGCAGAGACCGGCATCTCTCTCCCTCCTGACTAAGTTTTTCCCCCAGGCTGCACAATTCCCTGCCTACGCTATGATATCACCAGCAAGCCAGACTGCCTGAACAAGTCAGCATCTGTGCTTTGCTTTCTCTTCAAAGGCTATTAATGTAATTGTTAGCAGTTACAAGTTACCACACAGCTCTTGCTAAGAAAACACTTTTTTCTTAAAGTAAAAGCATTACAGAACAACAACAACAAATCTACCATCATGGTAATAAGCTTAGCAGAGATCACCTGTCCAGTTCCAACAAAGGCTGTGGTAAAGGAGTTAGTCCTTCAAACCACCTTGGGGTTTTTCTGTGCTTACAAGTTCATAACAGCCTCAGCTCAGAATAAGCATACTGAACAGGGCAGATCAGCCTTTTTCTTTATAAAGCTTTTGGGCCTTTGATCTTCAGATTCTGGGAACAGGTAATTAATAGACAATGGTCCCTTCCTCAGGGCATAGCTTCAAAAGTCTGGATTTGTGCATAAAGATATTTGCATTAACCTTCCCATAGCTACTTCCCAGGAACTCCACATGTAATGTCCCAAATTACCATTCTTGTCTGCCACGCTTAATGCTGTCTGTTGATTTTCCAAGTGCACAATAATACATTATATTTGCATTTAATACAATGGACTGCAAAGATACTTATCGGGGTAGCCGTGTTAGTCTGTATCCACAAAAACAACAAGGAGTCTGGTGGCACTTTAAAGACTAACAGATTTATTTGGGCATAAGCTTTCGTGTGTAAAACACCACTTAGAATCATAGAATATCAGGGTTGGAAGGGACCTCAGGAGGTCATCTAGTCCATCCCCCTGCTCAAAGCAGGACCAATCCCCAATCAAATCATCCCAGCCAAGGCTTTGACAAGCCTGACCTTAAAAACTTCCAAGGAAGGAGATTCTACCACCTCCCTAGGTAACGCATTCCAGTGTTTCACCACCCTCCTAGTAAAAAAAGTTTTTCCTAATATCCAACCTAAACCTCCCCCACTGCAACTTGAGACCATTACTCCTTGTCCTGTCCTCTTCTACCACTGAGAATAGTCTAGAACCATCCTCTCTGGAACCACCTCTCAGGTAGTTGAAAGCAGCTATCAAATCCCCCCTCATTCTTCTCTTCTGCAGACTAAACAATCCCAGTTCCCTCAGGCTCTCCTCATAAGTCATGTGTTCCAGACCCCTAATCATTTTTGTTGCCCTTCGCTGGACTCTCTCCAATTTATCCACATCCTTCTTGTAGTGTGGGGCCCAAAACTGGACACAGTACTCCAGATGAGGCCTCACCAATGTCGAATAGAGGGGAACGATCACGTCCCTCGATCTGCTCGCTATGCCCCTACATATACATCCCAAAATGCCATTGGCCTTCTTGGCAACAAGGGCACACTGCTGACTCATATCCAGCTTCTCGTCCACTGTAACCCCTAGGTCCTTTTCCGCAGAACTGCTGCCTAGCCATTCGGTCCCTAGTCTGTAGCTGTGCATTGGGTTCTTCCGTCCTAAGTGCAGGGTCCTGCACTTATCCTTATTGAACCGCATCAGGTTTCTTTTGGCCCAATCCTCCAATTTGTCTAGGTCCCTCTGTATCCTATCCCTGCCCTCCAGCGTATCTACCACTCCTCCCAGTTTAGTATCATCCGCAAATTTGCTGAGAGTGCAATCCACACCATCCTCCAGATCATTTATGAAGATATTGAACAAAACCGGCCCCAGGACCGACCCTTGGGGCACTCCACTTGACACCGGCTGCCAACTAGACATGGAGCCATTGATCACTACCCGTTGAGCCCGACAATCTAGCCAACTTTCTACCCACCTTATAGTGCATTCATCCAGCCCATACTTCTTTAACTTGCTGACAAGAATACTGTGGGAGACCGTGGCAAAAGCTTTGCTAAAGTCAAGAAACAATACATCCACTGCTTTCCCTTCATCCACAGAATCAGTAATCTCATCATAGAAGACTATTAGATTAGTCAGGCATGAGCTACCCTTGGTGAATCCATGCTGACTGTTCCTGATCACTTTCCTCTCGTGTAAGTGCTTCAGGATTGATTCCTTGAGGACCTGCTCCATGATTTTTCCGGGGACTGAGGTGAGGCTGACTGGCCTGTAGTTCCCAGGATCCTCCTTCTTCCCTTTTTTAAAGATTGGCACTACATTAGCCTTTTTCCAGTCATCTGGGACTTCCCCCGTTCACCACGAGTTTTCAAAGATAATGGCCAATGGCTCTGCAATCACATCCGCCAATTCCTTTAGCACTCTCAGATGCAACTCGTCCGGCCCCATGGACTTGTGCACGTCCAGCTTTTCTAAATAGTCCCTAACCACCTCTTTCTCCACAGAGGGCTGGCCATCTACTCCCCATGTTGCGATGCCCAGCGCAGCAGTCTGGGAGCTGTCCTTGTTAGTGAAGACAGAGGCAAAAAAAGCATTGAGCACATTAGCTTTTTCCACATCCTCTGTCACTAGGTTGCCTCCCTCATTCAGTAAGGGGCCCACACTTTCCTTGGCTTTCTTCTTGTTGCCAACATACCTGAAGAAACCCTTCTTGTTCCTCTTGACATCTCTTGCTAGCTGCGGCTCCAGGTGCGATTTGGCCCTCCTGATTTCATTCCTACATGCCCGAGCAATATTTTTATACTCTTCCCTGGTCATATGTCCAACCTTCCACTTCTTGTAAGCTTCTTTTTTATGTTTAAGATCCGCTAGGATTTCACCGTTAAGCCAAGCTGGTCGCCTGCCATATTTACTATTCTTTCGACTCATCAGGATGGTTTGTCCCTGTAACCTCAACAGGGATTCCTTGAAATACAGCCAGCTCTCCTGGACTCCTTTCCCCTTCATGTTAGTCCCCCAGGGGATCCTACCCACCCGCTCCCTGAGGGAGTCGAAGTCTGCTTTCCTGAAGTCCAGGGTCCGTATCCTGCTGCTTACCTTTCTTCCCTGCGTCAGGATCCTGAACTCAACCAACTCATGGTCACTGCCTCCCAGATTCCCGTCCACTTTTGCTTCCCCCACTAATTCTTCCCTGTTTGTGAGCAGCAGGTCAAGAAAAGCTCCCCCCCTAGTTGGCTCGTCTAGCACTTGCACCAGGAAATTGTCCCCTACGCTTTCCAAAAACTTCCTGGATTGTCTGTGCACCGCTGTATTGCTCTCCCAGCAAATATCAGGAAAATTAAAGTCACCCATGAGAACCAGGGCATGCGATCTAGTAGCTTCTGCGAGTTGCCGGAAGAAAGCCTCATCCACCTCATCCCCCTGGTCCGGTGGTCTATAGCAGACTCCCACCACTACATCACTTCTTAAGATGCAGGTAGTAAAAAATTACAGACGCAGGCAATATATTGACACATGAAGGGAAGGGAGTTACCTCACAAGTGGAGAACCAGTAGTGACAGGGCCAATTCAATCAGGGTGGATGTAGTCCACTCCCAATAATTGATGAGGAGGTGTCAATTCCAGGAGAGGCAAAGCTGCCTTTGTAAGGAGCCAGCCACTGCCTGTCCCTATTCAAGCCCAAATTAATGGTGTTAAATTTGCAAATGATACTTGAACTTAATTAAATAATGTTTTTCAAGTATATTTTAGGAAATTGCCATATCTGTCACATCTCCCTCTGTAAAAATTGAGTGTAACTAGTGTGCTTGAGCAGCATCCTGGGGAACCCTTGACTTATTTTGTGGACAGGTTTGTTCCCTGGACAGGGGTGGCAGGTTTGTAGAAATTTTGGTGGTGCCCAGAATCCCAGAGCCTGCCCCCCTCCCCCCCGAACTCCGCCCCCCCACCTGCCTAAGGCTCTGTGAGGGCGTTTGGGTGTGGGGAGGAGATCTGAGGTGCAGGCCCTGAGCTGAGGCAGGGGATTGGGGTGTAGGACGGTTGAGAGCTTGGGCTCTGGGATGGAGTTTGGGTGCTGGGTGCAAGCTCTGGGCAGGGGCAGGGGGTAGAGGTGCAGGAGGGGGTGAGGGTTGCAGGTTCTGGGATGGAGTTTGGGTGTAGGCTCTGGGCTGGGGCAAGGGGTGGGGGTGCAGGCTCTAGGAGGGAGTTTTGGGGCAGGAGAGGGTGTGTGGGAAGGGGGTGGGGGTGCAGGCTCTGGGATGGAATTTGGGTGCTGGCTGTAGGCTCCAGGCTAGGGCAGGGGGTGGGGGTGCAGGATCGGGTGAGGGGTGCCAGCTCTGGGCTGGGGTGGGGGTCAAGGCTCTGGAAGGGAGTTAGGGGATGGGAGGGGGTGCAGGCTCTGGAACGGAGTTTGGGTGTAGGCTCTGGGCTGGGGCAAGGGGTGGGGGTGTAGGAGGGAGTTTGCAGGCTCTGGGAGGGAATTTGGGTGCAGGAGGGGGTGTGTGGGAAGGAGTGGGGCTCTGGGACGGAGTTTGGATGCAGGCTCTGGGTTGGGGGTGCAGGCTTTGGGAGCAAGTTTGGGGGTAGGAGGGGTTGCGTAGGGAGGGGGTGCAGCCTCTGGGAGGGGGTAAGGGGTATGGCACGGGGAGAGGACTGTTATCACATGTGGCTTCCTTCCTCCCTTGCAGCCTCTCACCACAGCCTCGGTAGTGGATGGGGCTGCCACTTGCCCAGCGTTGGGCAGGATTGGTGGCTGCGGGGGGCGGATCACAGGGTCAAACACTCACGGAAGTCCCAGCAGCTGCTCAGGTGAGTGAGGTCCACTCCAGCTGTCACCCACCAGAAGCCCCCTTGGCGGTGTCTCCTCCCGGTGGGTGCAGGGGGAGGGGAGGGCTGCCAAGCATGTGTGCGCCCCCTCCCCCTCCTGAGGTTTAGCAGCAGCAGCCAGCTGCCTCAGCCTGCCACCAGCACTGCTCTTGTGCTGTGCTGTAGCCGTAGGCAGCAGCAGGCAGGTGAGGCAGAGCCCTGCCGCTTTCATTCAGGTAGGGACCTCTGGGTTGGCAGGGGGGACTCTCCGGGGCCCGGGTGAGGTGTGCGAGGGGGCAGGCAGGGGCCAGGAGCTGCTGCAGGCAGGGCCAGGGGAGAGACCCAGCTCCAAACATTGATGGCGCAGGGCCCCCAGCCCTGAATATTCCTGGACCCCGGCACCACAGGCCCATACAACTCACCATCCCTATCCCAGGATGGTGTTTCTGACATGACCTTTATAATTTCACATTTCAGCGATTCAGATAAACATTCTGCTGTCCCAGGATATATCCTTCAAAAAAATCTATTGAGTCTTTTGATGTTTGACAAACATCCTTCATGATTTCTCTCCTTAGAACCTCTGAGCTCTTACATGCCCTTCTTAACCTTGTTCCCCCAAAATCTTTGGGTGTGAATTTGAGACCTGATCCTCAGATTCCCACATCCCATGCAGCTTTTAGGGAGTGTGTGTGGTGTCCCTTTGTCCCTCAAGGGGTCAGCTGCCCCACTGCCCCAGAAGTAGCAATTCTTTGGACCAAAGGGAGTAAGGAACGGCTTCCTCCCTATGAAATGAATTTCAACCTTGCACTGCTTCTAATAACAGGGGGATTGGGCAAGACAGGTTCTTCAGACCTCCCCTACAGCCAAATTCCTTTATCCCATTTCCCCAGAGGTCGGGGTCCAGGTACTTGAGTGGCTTTACCTCAGCTTCTCTTGGGGGAGGGGAGGAGTATTGATCTCCTACCTCACTGGGGTGGTCTTTTGAGCCTCATATGTAGAGTCAAGGGGAGCAGAATTTATTCTCCCATCCAGCTTAGGTCTTTTACATTTTCACAGACCATCAGGCAGTTGGAGACTGTGAGAAGATCTCCCTACTCCCTCCTGCTGGTAGTTACCTTTGTCGTCTCTCAAACAGCTAATATAAGAACATAATGGCCATACTGGGTCAGACCAATGGTCCATTTAGCCCAGTATCCTGTCTCTGACAGTGGCAAGTACTAGAACTTCTGGGGGAGTGTACAGGGCAGATGGAGTGATCCACCTGTTTTTCCCCTTCTGGCTTCTGGTAGTCAGACGTTTAGGGTTGCCCCAAGCACAAAGTTAATAGCCATTGATGGACCTATCTTCCATGAATTTATCCAGTGCTTTTTTGAACCCAGTTATACTTTTGGCCAACACATCCCATGGCAAAGAGTTCCACGGGTTAATTGTGAATTGTGTGAAAAAATACACCTTCTTGTTTGTATTAAAACCATTGCCTATTAATTTCATAGGGTGACCCCTCTTTTTTGTATTGTGGGAAAGGGAAAATAACACTTTTCTATTCACTTTTTCCACACCATTCATTATTTTATAGACCTCTATTGTATCACCCATTAATCATCTTTTTTCTAAGATGAAGAACCTTAATCTTTTTTGTCTCTTCTTGTATGGAAGCCATTCCATACCACTGATCATCTTTGTTGCCCTACTCTGAACCTTTTCCAGTTCCACTGTATCCTTTTTGAGATGGGGTGACTCGAGCTACACTCAATATTCAGGATGTGGATGCACCATAGATTTATATAGTGGCAGTATATTTTCTTATTATTTTCTATCCCTTTCCTGATAGTTCCTAATATTGTTAGTCTTTTTGAACACTACTGTGCATTATTGACCTGAAGTTTTCAAAGAACTATCCACATGAGAAGGGCAAACATAGTGTGACACCCTGGCACCCCACTGTTTACCACTGTCGTGTAATTAGGATATGTTTTGTACAAAGTATGCCTTGTGAGGTATCATTCTAAAAGTCTTGATCTGCTAGACAGTAATATCTCGTTGGATTATATGTGCTGTAGTCAAATGTGAAATTATGCAGGTTGGCTCTGCAAGTGTTACTGAAACATGTTGTGAGATTGAAAACACCCACAAGCAGTCTTTCAGGTACAACAGTAAAAAGGCCAAACAATGTTAATGTCTTATTGAAGAAATGCGCACAAGGATTACTCCAGGAACTGTGTACAATAGAAACCTCTCAGAGATAGCACTACACAATGGGAACCGTTTGACCCAGGTCACACCAAAAGAGCTTTCCAGCAAGTGGGAAGAAGATATAAAAGGGGGAAAATGACATCATGATGGTATCTCACTCTCCTTACAACAACACACCTGGAAACATCTGAAGGGCAAGGACTGAACTGTGGGACATAATGGTCCCCAGCTAGAGGGATTTTTAGCCTGTATGTGAAAATGTGGGGAAGCCAAGGCAACTTGTGCCTTAAGAATCTGCCAGCCTGTTTATCACTCAGGGTGAGAATTTGCTAATTTATATCCTACTATCTAGTGTGTTAAACTCAGTTTGCAGTTATGTTTATTTACTAAGGTAATCTGCTTTGATCTTTTTGCTATCATTTCACTTAAAAATCTATCTTTTGTAGTTAATAAACTTGTTTTTGTTTTCTCTAAAACCAGTGTGTGGAAATTATAACTTGGGGCAAAAAGCTGTTGCGTATCTCTCTCCACATTGAGGGAGGGGGTGAATTTCAGAGAACTATACAGCAGAAGTTCATTGTGCAGCGCACGATGATACAATTTTGGGTTTACCCTCCAGAGTGGGAGTGCACTCGAGTGCTGGGCAATTCCTTAGCTGAGCTTTCCTATGCAGAGCTGATCTCAGCATCTGTGAAACTGCAGCTGGGTGTATCCCTACCTGTGTGTGTGCTGGAAAGGGGCTTGAGAGCACCTCACAGCAGCACAGTATAAAGGGAACCCAGTCTGGTGGTCAGGTGGGCTCAGTGGTACCCCAGTTTCAAGTGTCATCACAGGGGTACCTAAATTAACCAGGTCACATCTTGAGCCCTTGGTAGGGAATAGGCAGCATGTCCTAGGTTTTTGTGGGTAACAATGAGCTCAAGCAACAGGGAGGTTAATGGTGATAGTAGGTTGATTCTCTACAGTGATAGAGAAAGGGGAGGGCTCTGCAAAGAACATTTAAGAGCTTGGTGTTAGAGATGTTACGTTTCAGTTGATGGCTGGACATCCACAAGACGGCAACAGGGATAGGCCACAATTTGAGTCTGGAGGGTGAGAGAACAGATGGGCAATTAAGGGATCAGATGTGTTAATGTAAAATTGAAGTCACCAAGGATCCGTATGGGAGACTGTCAGGAGAGGAAGAGAGCAAGCCAGGAGTCAAAAATCAGAGGAAAGTGAACATTGAAGGCATAGACAGCACTCTCACCATATTCCTTTTGGATAAGATTCAGGGTGGGGGTGTTAGGAGGACTTTATAAGAGAAAAAGACTGCTGCAACAGCACTGGATGGAAGAGCTAGAGGTGGTAAAATATGAGAGAGGTCACAGATGGCTGTAGCACCGTGGAGCGGTTTTGCTACTGCCATGGAGTTTAAGGGAACAATTCCTCCCTCCACCTAAAACCCCTCAGGATCTTCTCTTGCAAACCTAGCTAGTTGGTTTTGGTGTAGGACAAGATTTCCCCCTTAAAAAGTGCAAAAGTTTAATGAAATTGCAGAAGTGTAAAAAGAATCAAGGACATGAGGAGCTGCCTCAAAATGTTCAGTCCAAGGAGTTCAAATAGATCAAGGGAGGATCTATTTTGGTGATTGTCATAACTTTAATATTAATGTGAAGATGCAGCATTGCATCAGCCTGTAGCGATGGAATGCAGCAAGGGGAAAAATAGGGAGAGAAAAGAAAAGTTTCCCAGAGGAGTTCTTTTACCCATAGACGGCCATAGCCAGCCAGCCAGCCAATCAAATGTACATGTATGTACATGCAGAGTGGGTTGAGTTGGTTAGGGGAACATCACTGGTCTCCCCACCTATTCGTTTCAGGATGGAAACTGTGCAGTGATGTTAAATAAAATGCGGGGAGGAGCTCTTCCCAGAAATTTTTGAAATTTCTAATACAGCATCCTGGATTTTAGAAGATTTAAATACATTTCATCAGTAGACATTTTGGGGCACTACCTATGGAGCTGGAGAGAGTGCATCTGTCTCCTTTCCTCTCCTGGTAAAGGAAGGGAGACAGTGCGGTGGGGTGCTAATCTCCTTGTGGCCCTTGGAGTGCAGAAGGGGCCAACAACTGGTAGAGATTTTTCTTCAGAGGAAAGGAGAATAAATGGAGATTCCCAACTGGGAATCTTCTTTTCTCTCAATTAGGCGCTGTTGCAGAAATTGCTTGTAGTGATGGGATGCCTCAAGGTGGAAAAATGGGGACAAAAATGTTTCCATGTAGTAGTTATCAATCCAGGAACCAGTTTCTCTAACTCCAGATTCCCCTTAGTGGGGAATCTTAATTTCACCAGCACTTTGACCCCAGGTGAGCCCACAAGGTCTGGTCCTCATTTTTACACTCTGTTACTGCTGAGATATCAATATTGATGTATAGTTGCATGGTTGTTGTAGCAGTATTGGTCCCAGGAAATTAGGGAGACTAGGTGGGTGAGGTTCAATAAAAGATATTACCTCACCCACCTTGTCTCTCTAATACTGACGTATGGCTTTGTGAGAATTCAAAACAGAATGAGGAATTAATTGAATTTTAAATCAGTGCTTATTTTAGGTTGTTTTGGAGTGTATAATTCATACAAAAGAAATCCAACCACCAGCAATTTAAAGGAGAAGATTCTATTCTCATTAATTAATGTAAAGTTGAATTACATAGCTTAGATCCAAAAGGGCTGTGGGGAAGATATAGAAACCTAGGTGTGTGGCAAGTTTTAGTTCTGCATTTAAAACCCAGATTCTACCCAGCAAGACCAAAAAACAGCAGTAAAAAGAGCGCCTGTACCCTGTCCGGAAGTTTGCTGTTAAGGCATAAACCCTTTGCATACTATGGATCTGTCAATTATATTGGCTAACTTTTTCTCATTAAACATCAAGTTGTTTGGAAACTGAAACACCTCCCCCCCCCCCCCCCCCCCCCCACTAAATAGAGAATTTCAAATTAAACCAAGTGTTTAGCCACTTTATTACTTTGATAAGCCTCCAAACGCTGGCTTGGGGATCAAGAATAATGAGGTTCAGAATTTCCATTTTGAGTATAAACACAAATACCAGATGCATGCACATACAATGGTAACAAAAAATACTAATGTTTTGTCAAGTGAACATATTTGGACTAAATCAATCATCTCTACTAAAGACTTTGCACTCATCCCCCATCATAGCAATGAGCTCTCTCCATTATTCAGATGTAGGTATGATTAAAATCTAAGACTAATTACCAGGGGTCTCAAACTCAAATGACCATGAGGGCCACATGAGGACTATTATATTGGCCCGAGGGCCGCACCACTGACCAACCCCTGCCCCCACTCCACCCCTTATGTGAGGCCCCGCCCCTGCCCCGCCTCTTCCCACTCCTTCCCTGCCCCCATTCCAACTCCTTCCCTGAAATCCCCACCCCAACTCTGCCCCCTCCTGCCCCCAGGGGGTGCAAGAGGGGTGCAGGCTGCGGCAGGGGGCTCATGGCAAGGGGTTGGAGTGCAGGAGGGGTGTGGGGTGTGTTGGGGGCTCAGGGCAGGCGGTTGGGGTGCAGGAGGGGTACAGCAGGGGGCTCAGGGCAGGCGGTCGGAGTGCAGGAGGTGTGTAGGGTGTAGCAGGGGGCTCAGGGTAGGGGGTTCAGCTGCAGGAAGGGTTCGGGGGGAGGATCCGGCCCAGTGTGCACCGGGAGGAGGGCAGGCTCCCTGCCTGCCCTGCCCCCACACCGCTCCAGGAAGCGGCCGGGACCTGGGGGGTGCGGGGGCACAGGGGTCTGTGTGTTGCCCTGGTCACTGCTCCAGGTACCTCCCCTGAAGTTCCCATTTGCCGGGAACGGGGAACCGTGGGGCAGGGAGCCTGCCCTGCCCCCGGTGCGTGCTGGGCCGGAGCCGCTCTAGGTAAATGCTGGGGTGCGCGGGGGTGCTGCGGGGAGCTGGCGGGCTGCAGAAAATAACCCCGTGGGCCACGTGTTTGAGACCCCCGGATTATACCAAACCTTCCTTTCTTCCACCACATGCTAGTGAGCATGTTCAGTAGTGAGATTTGAAGGTAGGGTTACTGTTCATCACACAACAGTTTAGTAAGAAAGGAGTAAAGCTACTACAGAGGATGCCCTCCAGCTCCACATAGGATCCCCTTTCCAACTACACACACACAAAAAAACCCCACTACCAGTGGGCAGCATAGACAAAGCAGGCAGGGCAGGAGCTGCACTAAGCAGTATGTACTATGGAATGCTGCCCGCAGTGAGCAGATGCAAGTTCTCCAGGTCCCATAGAACAGATAAAGGGAAAAAACAGCTACTGGTCTTGTAATACAAGAGAAAAAAGCTGAAGAGAAATCTAGCAAAGTCTTTCTGCAGGGCTGGTATCCACAAATTATCACCCCTATTCCGTGCACACACACACACCTCCCATATTTCCTGCGCACCTGTGAGAAGACTGCATGATTTCATGGTTTGGCTGAGCCAAAGTTTTTGAATTACTTTGTTCTTTCATAAGCTAGATGCCTTTGCTTATGAAAGTATATAGGCTTAAATGCTGAGCTGCATCATTTAAGAAAACTGCAGAGAGATTCTTAGTGCTGTGTCAGAGAGTTCAGAATATTTAAGATAAACAAAATGGCCAAGCAGTATAGAAGATGCCCCAAAATGTTGACAGATCTCCCCTGGGTACTACCATTTTCATATTTACAAGGGAGACACCCCGCTGACATGCACCAAGCCAAGATCAGACACTGTGGGCAGCAGAAGCAGCATTTTTCAGGTAAGTTCTGCAGGTGAAATCCTGGCCCCACTGAAGCCACTGGGGCCTTGCCATTGACTTCAACCGAACCAAGATTTCACCCAGTTTCTTTGTTTGGTTTTATACAGATGCAAATATAGCACATCTCACCACACGAAATACACCATTTATCAAAAAAGAGGTGTTAATGCTTCTTGTTCCTTTTGCCTCAGCCTGTAGTTCTGGTAATTTTTCTTGTACATAGATTATACACAATATCTTCCAGCTTCATTATTGTAGCAAGCTTTGTTATGAAATTTCCATATTTTGACTCAACTTGGGCACACTTTGGATAAGCCATGTGTCTGATTTGTAACTCCCGTAATAGCTGATAGCTATATCCCATTTATTACATTTCTCTCTTCAAATATTTTCTTTTACAATACTCACTCTGCCCATACATTAAGAGTATTCACTGTTTCTTGAAATAGAAAAAGTAGACAATTTTTGCATTTCATACTACAAGAAGAACATGGCCATTTCACTTGTTTATATAGGCAAGCACCATTTAGGTAAAAGTACAAGATACTAAAATCTCACAATTATTACATGCAGTAAATGAATCAGAGAACAGTACTTTAAAATAAAAATTGTAAAAAAAGTGATACTCCTTTATGGATTTGGCACTTTTGCCATGTGTAACAGTGCAGCAGTCTGACTAGCGCAGTTATCTATAGTACCTCATACAATACTGAGCATTATGTGTAAACAGTTCACACCATTCAGTTTTACTTCTGGAAAAAAAGATACATCAATAAAAAAAATGCCTAGCCTATAAAGCCTAGAGCTCATTTACAGTAGCTAATAGAAAAAGCAGAACCATGTCTACTATAAGCTTCAATTCAACATCAGATAACCAAAATTATAGGTTTATGCTGAACACAATTTTATGTTCAAACACAGAGATAAGCAACATAATCCCAAAACCTAACAGGATTCCAGCATTCTGTAACAGGAAATATCCCCAACGGCTACATCCGTGATCACTAGCATCATTGTGCAGCATTTCAGGCACCTAAATAAAAAAATAATAATATTACCATCTTCAAAATAAATAGTATCCCTCATTCTGACTTGTTGACTAAGGGCCAGATTCTGTCCCCCTCACTCAGGTGGAGTAGTCCCTTCCTCCTTGAGCAGTCCCACTGACTTCAGTGACACCACTTGTGGCGTAAAGTGCTAGTCCTCAGGTGTAAGGATATCAGAGTCTGCCTCCAAACAGCTCATCATAACCTGGAACGTGATGATGTTGCACAGGTCTAATCAGCACCATCTATTTTCAGGAATGATAACAAATGAAATGAATGCCTTCCAATTATATTATTGGTGCATAGATGACTTATTTACAAATTAAAAATAAGAATATAATCTGATTTTCATAAACAATATAGTTCTAGAAACTGGAAACAAGAACAAGTTTGTACGTTATTTCTGTCTATTAGAATAATTTCCAGTGTTGTATTACTGTACTGGTTTAATCCAGAGAAGTGCTGAAGATTTACTGCAAGTGTGCAGCATGTCTCAGGATCATACTAATAGTGTACAACCAGGCCATTGCACCATTATCCAATACACCAGCCACAGCATCTTCATCACTAATAAACTGGTATTAAAAAGTAATTGAAACAACAGGCTGACATAGAGGGAGTGTCTCACTGAAAATAAAGATCTCTGCTTCCCCTCACTCTTAATTTTTGTTAAATGTCTCATGTTTTTGCCTCAATACTTACTGCCAGAGACCATTGTCCTTTAATGTTCCATTCCACCAACATCTCCGATACAGAACAAATCCAGAACCTGAACAATTCTACTCAATAAAGCAACAACATTCAGGTGCCTAAAGATTCTTTACAATGTGATTATGTGCATTCCCAGATAATTATGCTTTATTAAGCAGAAAAGAATTCTAGTAATATTCCAATTTGGCATAAAATTTCAGTTATTTGAATAGGAACTTCCAACACATTACACTACTCACAATACGATACTTACTTGTTTGTGTTCCATAATTGTGTTGAAAAGTTTCCTTAAGAACAAATTAAATGGTATCAGTCTTTAGGTTAAGAAATGCGTAATACATTTATAGTTTATATCCTACCTATCTAGTGTGTTAAGATTAGTTTGTGGTTTTGTTTATTTACTAAAGTAATCTGCTTTGATCTGTTTGCTATCACTTATATTCACTTAAAATCCATGTGTTGTAGTTAACAAACTTATTTTTGTTTAAAACTAGTGTGTGCAAATTATAATTTGTGGCAAAAAGTTGTTGCGTATCTCTGTCCACATTGAGGAAGGGGGTGAATTTTATGAGCTTACGCTGTGCAGTTAGTTCCCTGTGCAGCACAAGATGGTCAGGGGTGCTGGAACAATTTTTATAGTGGGGGTGCTGACAGCCATTGAACCAAACTGTAAACCCTGTATATAAAGGAAACCACTTCAAGTCAGGGGTGCTGCAGTACCTCCTGCACCCCTACTTCCAGCATGGTATAATTTTGGGTTTACACTCCAGAAGGGAGTATGTGCACTTGAGTACTGGGCAATTCCTTAGTTGAGCCTTCCCATGCAAAGCTGATCTCAACATCTGTGTGTCTAGCTGCATCTGGGTGTGTATGTGTAAAGTGCAGTTTGAAGCCTGAGGGAGGGCTTGGCTGGGAGAGAGGGCTTGGCTTGGCTGTGTAAAGGGAACCCAGGCTGGTGGGTCAGGTGGGCTCAGTGGTACCCCAGTTCCAAGCAGCACCCCGGTGGGCAGGGGAGGAGAGAACTCATCACACATAGTACCTATCTTTAAAAAGGGGATCAAGGAGGACCCAGGGAATTATAGACCAGTCAGCCTAACTTCAATACCTAGAAAGATACTGGACCAAATTATTAAACAATCAGTTTGTAAACATCTGGAAGATGATAGGGTTGTAAGAAATAGTCAGCATGGATTTGTCAATAACAAATCATGCCAAACCAATTTAATTTATTTCTTTGATAGGATTACTGACCTAATGGGTGAGCGGGGAGGGGGGGGAGCAGTAGACATGTTATATCTTGATTTTCAGTAAGGCTTTTCACAGAGTTCCACATGGCATTCTTCTAAGCAAATTAGGGAAATGTGGTCTAGATGAAATTGCTATAACATGTGTGCACAACTGGTTAAAAGACCATACTCAAAAAGTTGTTCTCAATGGTTTTCTGTCCAACTGGGAAGGTTTCTCTAGTGGGGTTCCATGGGGTCAGTCATGGGTCCAGTACTATGTATTCATTATTTTCATTTATGACTTGGATAATGGAGTAAAGTGTGTGCTTATAAAATTTGCAGATGACATCAAACTGGAGGGGTTGCAAGCACTTTGGAGAACAGGCTTAAAATTCAAAATGACATTGACAAATTGGAGAATTGATCTGAATTCAACAAGATGAAATTCAATAAATAGAAGTGAAGTACTTTTTACTTAGGAAGGAAAAATCAAATGCGCAACTACAAAATGGGGAATAACTATCTCAAACTTTCCATACTACTGTACCCCTTTCAGAAGTCTGATTTGTCTTGCGTACCTCCAAGTTTCACCTCACTTAAAAACTACTTGCTTACAAAATCAGACAAAAATATAAAAGTGTCATAGCACACTTACTGAAAAATTGCTTATTTTCTCATTTTTATCATATCAATATAAAATCAACTGGAATGTAAACATTGTACTTACACTTCAGTATATAGAGCAGTATGAACAAGTCACTGTATGAAATTTTAGTTTGTACTGACTTTGCTAGTGTTCTTTATATAACCTGTTGTGAAACTAGGCCTGTATCTAGATGAGTTGATGTACCCCCTGAAAGAACCCTGTGTACCCCCAGGGGTATGTGTACCCTGCTTGAGAACCACTGGTCTAGGTGGTAGTACTATGGAAAAGGATCTAGGGGTTATAATGGATCACAAAGTGAATATGAGTCGCCAATGTGATGCAGCTGAAAAAAAGGGTAATACAATTCTGGGTGTATTAACAGGAGTATTGTAAGTAAGACACAAGACATAATTGTCCTGCTCTACTCAGCACTGGTGAGGCTCTAGATAGAGTACTGTGTCCAATTCTGGGCACCACAATTTAGGCAAGTTGTGGACAAACTGGAAAGAGTCCAGAGGAGAGCAGCAAAAATGATAAAATGTTTAGAAAAACCTGACCTCTGAGGAAAGGTTGAAAAAAATTGGGCATGTTTAGTCTTGAGAAAAGTAAATTGTGGGGTGACCTGATAAGTCTTCCAATGTGTTAAGGGCTGTTATAAAGAGGACAGTGATCAATTGTTCTCCATGTTCATTAAAGGTAGGACAAGAAGTAATGGGCTTAGTCTGCAACAAGGGAGATTTACATCAGATATTAGTAAAAACTTTCTAAATATAAGTAGTTAAGCTGTGGAGTAGGCTTCCAAGGGTGGTTGTGGATTCCCCATCATTGGAAAGTTTTAAAAATAAGCTGAACACCTGTCAAGGATAGTCTGGGTTTACTTTGTCCTGCCACAGCACAGGGGGTTGGATTTGACGACGTGTTCAAGTGCCTTAATGGAGAGAAAATATCAGGAATTAAAGGGCTCTTTAATCTAGCAGGGGAAGGCATAACAAGACCCAATGGCTGGAAGGTGAAAAGAGACAAATTCATACTACAAATAAGGCACAAATATCCAACAGCGAAGATGATTCACCACAGGAACAAACTACCTAGAGAAGTGGTGGATTCTTCATTTCTTGATGTCTTTGAATGAAGACTAGATGCCTTTCTGAAATGTGTTTGGTCAAAAACTAGCTACTGTGCTGTACAGGAGGCCTGTGACATGCAGCGGGTCAGATTAGATGCTCTAATGGTCCCTTCTGGCCTGGAAGTCTACTAATTTATGAAAACCTGAATGTGGCATGAGGAGCAGCCTCGGATGTTTTACTCTGTAGATGGCTTGCTTCCTAGAATGAACACTCATTGAGTGGGGTGATCCACAGGGGTTAGATCAAACATCCAAAGGGGTTAGCCATGGGCAGGACATTAGCCCTGCAGGGGAGAGGTGGGTGTGGCAGTGACATCACAAGGGCCTTTGGCAGGACTTCAGCCTATTGGTTGAAAGTGGTGGGAAGGTGGTGACCTCACAGAGAGATGCTGACATCAGCCAGAAAGGACAGGGGTGCAGGGCCAGGACAACCTCAGAGACCCCTGTGGCTTTGCCTCAGCAAGTCTCCTTCTCGAGGTCTCTCCTAGAGGACTGAGAAAGTATTCTGGTTCACGTACGTGAGCACAAGGAGGACCCTCTTTTGAGTTTTCTCCTTTCCTTTTACTGATTTTACTAAGAAAACGGACGTCCCTGTTCAGAAGGTAAGAGCCTCCAGAGAGGTTTGGAACCTGTTTGGTCTTATCCACCTGGTGCTGACTGAATTCTAAGCACAAAGGTTAAGGTGGCAGAATTTTATTCCCCACCTAGGACTTTGTCCCTTAGAATCACTGGGGACATTGGGGTATGTCTTTTTTGGTTTCCCTTTTCCTCTGTCCCTCCCTCCTTTCTCTTCTTTTCTTGCTGGGCTGGGGGAGTGCACTGCAGCTCTCATTCTGGGAGGCTCACCCAAAAATGTGGGGCTGGAATATTTACACCTACAGTTAACCCCTGTAGTGGGGACTTGGGCCATCCTTTGGGCTCTTTGGTGAGAACACTCAGCCTCCCGCCCCTCAGTCTCTACCCTGATTGGCTGAGCCGGGGGCTATTGACAGGGAGGAGACTCAGGTCCTTGTTGTTCTCTTTTAAGACCAAGCAAATAAGTCATAACCAATTCTATGTTTGACTAAATTTACTGCTTCTCTGCATTAATTGTCTCTGAGCAGTTCATGATTCTCTCTAACATTCCAGTATCAGAGGGGTAGCCGTGTCAGTCTGGATCTGTAAAAGCGGCAAAGAGTCCTGTGGCACCTTATAGACTAATGGACGTATTGGAGCATAAGCTTTCGTGGGTGAATACCCACTTCAGATGCATCTGAAGAAGTGGGTATTCACCCACGAAAGCTTATGCTCCAATACGTCCGTTAGTCTATAAGATGCATCTGAAGAAGTGGGTATTCACCCATGAAAGCTTATGCTCCAATACGTCTGTTAGTCTATAAGATGCCACAAGACTCTTTGGGCTCTAACATTCCAGTTCTTCTAAAATACTTGCTGAATAATTACTATGAACAGTTGTTGGTCTATAGCTCATTTGAAAGCACTTTATTCAGGTCATTCAATGTATGAAATTCAAGAGGTGATGGTTAATTTGAAAGTCAGGACTCCTGGGTCCTATTCCCAACTCTGCCATTGACTGGCTGTGTGACCTAAGACAAGTCACTTCTCCTTTCTCAGACTTAGTTTCTCCCTCTGTCAAGTAGAGATAACAATCCTCTCCTACCTACCTCATGGTGGGTGTAGGATGGGGATCCATTGGAGAGTGTCACTAGGAGCAGTGCATAATATGAGGTGTCCTATCACATGGAGTCATATCAGATTATAACATTCTATAATAGCTGGAAGATTCTATTTTATGTGTATTTTATTATTTTGAAATTGTTAAGAGCAGCAACTACTTAGCTCAGACTGAAGCAGCTCATCTGATTGTCTAGATCACAGTGACTCCTCTTTGTGTGCGACGAGACAATTGAACACACTGTGAGGCACAGGAGATGCTTTTGTTTTGCAAACAAATATTTTTGCAAAGAGTTTTCATCCAACTTGTTACAATTTCAAGAAACAAACTGGTTAGTCTGAATGGGATTTTCTGACAGAGAATGGTTTCCATGAAAATGTTCCCACCATCGGGATTCCTGGGCTCTATCCCTGCCTCTGGGGGGTTTCTGGTCTGACAGTTAGGACAGGAGACAGGACTGGTGGCTTTTCTATTTGGCTCGCTACTGCCTTGCTGTGTGGGACCTTGGATAGGTCACTTCCCTTCTCTGTACATCAGCATCCCCTTTTGTCCCATGGGAATAGGGACAATTCTCTAACTCCGGGCAGCAGTGAGCCTGGGTGAGATAAGGGGCGTTAAAGCTCTCTGCGAAGGAGAAAGGGGTGTTTCCAGGTGCTGAGCGCCAAGGAATTCTAAACTTTGCTAAAATGGCTAGTCTGTGGAAAGAAGAAATGGTCGGGGACAAATTTTAACCATTTTATTTTTTAAAGCCCATTCAGGGATGTGAGTCCCACTATTTTAATCACCTGGGGCTCTTTACCAGGAGGAGAGAAGAGGTTCCTGCCTCAATTTTTGTGGCCTTAACAAACCAGGTGCTGTGCACAGCTGTCTTCTGAGATCCCAGAAAAAGAACATCTTCCCACCCATTAACAAGACAGGACCTATCTTTAAAAGCCTGGAAAGATACTGGAACAAATGATTAAACAATCAGTTTGTAAGCACCTATAGGATAATTGGGTTATTAGGACTAGTGAACATGGATTTGTCAAGAACAAATCATTCCAAACCAATCCTATTTCCCTCTTGGACAGGGTTACTGGCCTAATTGAGGTGAGTAAACAGTTGACATGATGTATCTTTGTGTTAATAAGGCTTTTGACACAGTGCCATAGGACAGTCTCACAAGCAAACTAGGGAAATGAGGTCTAGATGCGATTAGTACAATGTGAGTACACAACTGGTTGGAAGCCTATACTCAAAGTCCTTCTCCATGTTTGGCTGTCCAACAGAGGGGGTGTACCTAATGGGTCTGGCAGGGATCGGTCCAGAGTCTGGTACTATTCAATATTCTCATTAATGATTTAGAAAATGGAGTGGAGAGAATGCTTCTAAAATTTGCAGATGGCACCAAGAATTTTGGAGCACAGGATTGGAATAACAAATTGGAGAACTGGTCTCCTTGAGCCAAACTCCATGGCTGGGCCCTTCTCCCAGCACTTTACACAAGTGGGAAAGTATTAAATCCCCATTTGACTGCTGGAGACAGAGCCATAGAGAAGTGAACAACTTGCCCAGAGTCCCACAGGTCAATAGGAAAACCAGCAATGGAACCCAGGAGTCCTGCCTCCCAATGCACTGGTCCAGTCACTACAGCAGAGCACACTCCCTCTCAAAGGCAGGGGGACCGGACACAAAGGTCTGGTTCTAATTGCCAGCTGTGGGAAGGAGTGTACAGCAGGGGTTAGTGAAGGGGCCTAAAAATAAGGACTACTGGGTCCTATCCATGGCTCTGACACTTGGTGACCTTGAGCCAGTAGTTTTCCCTCCTCAAGCTCCATTTCCCATCAGTAGGGTTGGGGTGCCATCCCTCCAGCCCTGGGCGTTTGGGAGGCTTCATGAAGGTGTGTAAAGTGCCGGGATGTCAGGAGCTGGGAGGCGCTGTCAGCCCTGCACTAGGGCAGTGTTCTGCACCCCCTGCTGCTGGCTGAGTTTCTCCATCCCTTGGCAATAAGCCAGACTCTTGTTTTCACAGCCAGTCGATCGCCCAGTGTCATCACCCTGCCTGCTGGCTGGGCAGGGTAACTCCTCAGGTCACCACCCTCTCCAGCTTGGGGAGTGAGGAGGAGGGCAAAGGACAGCTGGCGACTCTGAACATCCTCCATCCATCACACCATCGCCTAGAGCAAGTGAGTGACATTAGGGTTCCTCGGTGGCTTCCCCTGTCCATCTGGGGAGAGGCAGAAATAGGGGGAGAGAATCTCTCCCAAAGGAGATTGGATTTGCAAACAGCCCCTTGCTCTCAGACCGGGCAGGGGCTTCTCCAGAGCCATCTCTGGTGTGTTTGGAAATGTCCCAGCAATGGGACTCCCAGCCCTTCCCTTATGGGAGACTGTTACCCAGGCTGAGAGTCTCTGAGCTGGGTCAAACCCTGTGAGCTGCTAAGCATGGAAATCAGTGGGAAACGAGGGGGCCCTGGGCTTCCTGTGCCTATGGATTTTGTGACTTTGAAGTGGGGAATGGTTTCCGTGAGAAGTAAGGACCCCTGGGTTCTGTTCCTTCTCTAGCCTGGGCGGGAGTGTGGCCTGGGACGGCAGGATGGGGCTGCTTGTCCAAAGTAACTGATGGTCTTTGTGACTGATCCCACTACTCTAAAAGGATGACGCTCCCTGGGTATTGCAGCAACAGGGCTGATGAGGAGGAACATTGGGAGCAGATCATGCAATGAACTCCTGCCAGTGTGTGGAGATTGCACTCCCTGCACCCCTGTGGGGGGAGGAGGAGCTGCTCTGGCTGGGGCAGGGATGGAGAGGGACCAAAAAGGCTGGTTAGTGAGAGGCTGCCTTGACCCCAGACTCACAATGCTCCCTGCTTGGTTCCAGGATGGCCAGGCTCACCCTGTCCCCTTCTCTCCCTGGTGTAGGGACTCCCAGGTACTCAGAGGAAGGCTCTGCAGGTGGCCCCAGAGCCTGAGGGAAGCAGCCGCCATCTTCCCCAGGAGTAGAGTGGCCCCTGTGTCCGGGCTGGTGGGGAAGCAGCTCTTTGCCAGGCCAGGAGGTGGAAGTGCCCAGCCTTTAAGTTCTGGCAGAGGAAACCCGCTCCGCTCCCAGCGCAGGCGCCGGGGCAGGAGAGGCAGTGTCCAGGCCCCAGTGGAGCTGGCCCAGGATGCGGCTGGGCAGGCGGGACCCAGCCCAGGAGGGGAGCAGGGCAGGGTGGCTCTGGGGCTTGTTGTGTGGGCAGCAGCGGCCACAGGAGCCCAGCCCTGATTCCCAGCAGGAGGCATCGCCCTGCCTGGTCACTTGGGACCTTCCAGCCTCCCCAGAGCAGGAGGTGGAGGATCCCTTTCCCAACACCAGCAGCTCGGCATGGGACAGCAGCAGCTCCTGGGACTCCGCCAGCAGTGAGGCCGATGGGCGCCACTGCTTTGTTCCAGGTGAGGAGCCAGGCTGGGCTCAGGGAGGGGTGAGGATGGGGCTGTGAATACCCTGGGCCCAGGCGCTCTACCAGTGCTATGGGGCAGGAGTCCCCAGCCCAGGTGTCTGGCCTGAGCCACACGAACCCCACTGACACCAGCAGCAGTCACAGAGCTGCCCCTGCAGCAAGGGAAACTTAGGGGTGGGGGCAGCGCTGCCACTTTGGTCTCTGATGCTTTCAGGGGGGCAGGCACCTCCCAGGGAGTCCAGGACAGTGCTCTCTTCTATGGGCTCCTAAAGCTGTTGGGGGCTGAAGGCACCGCTGAGTGGGGGGAGTGTGGAGTCTGATCTGCCCTGGGTCCCTGAGGTGGGAAGGGGGGACATTAATCCTTCACTCCCCACCACGCCCCTGTCCTTCCCCCGAGTAGCAGCAGGAGTCACCCTGTCCCGTTCTCTCCCTGGTGTAGGGACCCCCAGGGACTCAGAGGATGAGGAGGAGGAGGAGGAATTGGTGGACGTGGCCATAGAGGAAGCTGCTCTCAAGGACATCTGAGAGCAGCTCCAGGGCAGAAAAAAGATACAAACGTTCCCTATCTGGACTAGAACTGAGATTGTCCTGCCCCTTCCCAGCACCCAGACCCCTTGCTGAGGGTCATATCTGTGATCATCCACCACCTCTAATTAGAACCTTTCTCCTCCATGATCTGGAACCCCCAAGATGGGGGTGTTTGTCACACACCAGCCGGGGTCTCCTCCCCCCACAGGCACTGTCCCAGTTCCTCACCCTGCTTGTGTAGGAGTCGTGGGTGATTTGGACAATGGGAGGGTCCCCACTATCCTCCACTGAGGCCTGAGGCCTGCAGCTTGTGGGGGTGGGACAGGGAGGTCCCTGGCTACCTGGCTTTCTCTCCCCTAACCCCACTCCTGGTGAGTGTAGGATGAGGCCCAGCAGCTCATGTTCCTGCACGCCATCCACCCCGCGTGTCTCGCTGCACAGCAGAGAGGGCAGGACACATTGGAGCCACAGTGCTGTAAGGCGGCTGTGGTAGAGAGGATTGTGCTGAGCGAGACATGGCACCCAGCAGCTGGAATGAGGAGAGAGACATGGGACAGGCAGGGGTCCACCCGGGCCAATGGATGGGGGCTGGGTGGTGCTGGAGGGGGCAGCACAGGGCAGGGATTGCTGGGGCTGAAAATTGGGGAGAAGAGATGGGAGAAATTCTGAGATTGGTCACTAGTGGGCAGTGAGGGAATTGTGGGGCTGGAGGGGCAGCTGAGGCTGGGGGACAAGGAATCAGATGGTCCCAGTTCGGTAGTCGGGATGGTGGAGCGAGCAAGGCAGGAATCCTGGGAGGGGGCCAAGTTTGATGGGCAGTAAGGAATGGGAGGAGTGGGAGGCATGTGGAGGGATCCTGCTGGCCGTGTGTGGGGCTGGTTGTGTAATCTCCTCACAGATATTCCACCCCACACACAATGCCTCAGCCCCCTGGGGATGGGGAGGGGCTCATTTGCACAGCACGTGCACCTGTCTATTGATTCTGACCTGCCTCCTTCCCCCACAGCACACCAACTTCTGGATCATCCAGGGTGTGCCAGGAGACAGCCAGGGCCATTAGGAGCAGCACAGCCCTGCTCAGATCCACCATCACCCTCCCTGAGTTTGATGTAAGTGAACTCTGTTGCCAGCTTCCTGACTCCAGGCATGGGTGGGCTGGCTCCGATGGGCTGTAGGATCTGCTGCTGCGGGGGCTGTGGGTTAGGAGTATTTCTCTTAGGGAAGCAGTGTCAGAACAGGGAAAGAGCTAGACTTGAGTCAAGTTCTATTCCTGGTTAACTGATGACCCTGGGCTTTGAAAGGGACCATGCTCCAGGTTCATGCCTTCCTGTCATCCTGGAGCAGCTGGGGTAGCAAGTCCTCATGGAGGACCCTGCCCACATCCCTTTGCTCCAGGCTTCCTTGGGGGCAGAGAAAATGAAGGGTCTAGCTCTAGTTCCTATCCTTTAGTATCTTCTGCAGAGGGGCTGAGGGGAAGGAGACTCCTGGCCCAGGGGGGACTGGGAGCTGACAGGAAAATGCTGATGGAGTCCCCTCTCCCTCTCCCTTCCATTAGAGCTCAGCAGAATTCCCCAGGATGGGTCACCATGTGGCACAGCTGGCTGTGTTCATCGGTGACCCAGCCAACGACATCAGCCGGCAGGCCAGGTAGGGGGTTTACTGGCTCGACCAGCTGCTGCTGCACCAGAGGGGTAAGGAACTCAGCCGGGAAATGGCACCCGATAGAAGAGTGAGACTGGGACCCCAGCCAATTTCTCTCAGACTGACCCCAGCGAGAGGATGAGTCTCTCTCTGTGTTCTACACCACCCCCTGCAATTCTGTTGGGCCAGGCACGCAGCGAGGACTCTGCCCGCTGTGCAGCCAACAGTGGGATTGGAAGGACACAGACACTGCAACCAGAATGACAAATGTGTGTCTCTTTCTCAGGGCTGACCATCCATGAGGCTGAAGACTTGTGGTGTTGGGACTGGTACCGGGACAGCAGGCTCCTGGGCTACAGGAACACAGCCAGGGTGGGGGAGGTAAGGACACTCTGCCAGGGCATGAGACAGCTCAGGGAGTGAAGGTGGCTGGGTCCCCTGCAGTGGTTGCCTCTTGGGGCCACTAGAGGGCGATGCTGTTCTAGTGCCAGAATTTGGAGCCTGGTTCTGGGTAATCTGCTAATGCCTCACATCTTTTTTGGTGTTAGGTCTTCAGAAAGTTCTTCTCGGAGGAGCAGAGAAGATTCTTCCTCCGGACGGCAGTGCTGGCCATCCACAACCCCCTACTGCGTGTCTGCCAGGCTGGGCTGCTCCTCACCTACTTCCTCTTGGGGGAAGCCCAGCAGTTGGTGGGGACAAGGTAAGCAGCTGCATTAGACTCAGGAGATTGGGGCGGGGCCCAGGCCTCATTCCCATCCTTTGCCCATTCACTGGCCTGGCAGCAAGGAGCCTGGTGGGGAATGAGAGTCAGAGCAGATGCTACTGGGATGGGAGATGAACTTACCTCCATGAGCAGGAGGGAGCCAGCTTGTCCCCGGAGCAGGTCCAACCCAGCTCTTTAGCAAGGCTAATTAATGACAAGTGTTACCTCATCATGGACTTATGTTCTTAGGACACGGTGCTATTGCTCTTGGGAAGGGCAGCAGAGTCCCCTAAGTGCCCTCTGTGAGCCTCTCCTGTCCCACAGGGCGGCACCCAGTTCCCCGTGGCCTAGTGTCCTTGTCACCTGAGCCACCACTCAGAGTTGCTCCCATCACTGGCAGCCTGGGAGGCCAAGAACTGATGTGTGATGGCGACTGACCAGGCAGGGCTGAAGCACATGGGCAGACATGGGGGAAACTGGGAACAGCAGTCATGGGGGAAACCAGGGAAAACCGCAGCAAAGGACCGGAGCAGGCCTAGCTGTTCAGTACAGGGCCTTAGGGCAGAACCTAGAATCCAGGGCAGGACTGGGTTCTCCCACTGTCCCCGAGGAAGGGGATGTACAAGGCCATAGAAAGGGCTGCCAAGCCTAGCCAAGGGCAGGCCGAGCCGAACTCAGGCTGAGGAAGAGCCCCCAAGAGGGCGGAAGGTCTTGTTTCTGTTTAAGACATGTTTGGACTTTTAGTCTGGGATGTGCACGACCCAGGAAGAAGTGGACTAAAGGACAGTCACCTGGCTGGAGGGCTGAGTTCCCAGCCAACAAATGCCAGAGTGCCAGAGCAGCTATTGGCAGGGGTGTGAGCCCAGCAAAAAGGCTGAGACACCAGGCCTGGCCAGGACCTATCAGTGAGTGAACTCTGGTACAAGCCTGCTTCCATTATGAAAACAGCCTGGTATTGGAGAATGGTGAGGATGGCTGGAGGGGTCATACAGGAGGGTCAGCAGGGTCCAGTGATGAGCGTAGGGAATAGGTTGTATTGCAGCCCTGCCACTGAATGGTAAAGTGATCCTGGCCAGGTCACTCTCCCACCTGGTGCCTCACTTTCTCCATCTTTGAAGTGGGGATAATCCTGACGCAAATTAAGGAAGTGTTTGATCCTCTGCTCTTGCTTTGCAAATTTCTGCCCTCCTTGCCCCACACAGGACTCTGCCCTGTTCCTCAAACTTCCATGTCCATGTTAGTGCCTGTGTCACCCCCCAACTGTAAGGTCTCATGTACAGTCTCCTGCCAGGAAACTGAAGCTGCCCCTAGATCTGGAACAGGATTCGCAGTTCCTGTGCGCTGTCCTGCATAGATTATTGCCCATGGGCGTGGGGAAGGCCAACATTCACATCCAGGTAGATCATCAACGTACTCCTCTGTCCCAGGAGCAGGAAGGACTCTGGTCCTTGCTCTCTTCCGTAGCTGGATCTGCTGAGTTGGGAGCAGGAAATCGTGGAACAAATATTAAGGGGAAACTATTAGCAGACAGCTAGAAGATAGCATAACTAGTAACAACCAACATAATCAGTTTAAAAGTAAACCATTCTTTTCCCAAAATATCACTTTTTATCAAATTATATTTGTGGGAAAAGAAAATGCACTTAATGTAACAGCATATCTAGACTTTAGTAAATCTTTTGAAGCAGTATCTCATACTTGAAAAACGTATTCAAATTGGTCTGGAAATGAGCACTGTCATATGGATTAGAAACTGGGTGAATGACTGTAAACAAAGGGCCATGGTAAATGGAAAACAATTTAGTTTTTGGAAGGCATCCACCATGGTGCTACAATGATCACTGTTAGGCCTGGATTTATCATCATAATTAATGATCTGGCAGAAGTAGAAAACCACACATTAACTGACTTCACAGATGACTGAAAACAAAAACAATTCCAAAGGACCTAGAGAATTTAGACACAGGACTTAAATCAGGCTGTTATGCCATATGAGCACTTTCCTCCAATAAGATGTACTGACTCTACTCCCTGTGATCTTAGGAACCCCACAGTGTCCACTAGCAAAGGGCTCGTGGTCACGTAACAGCAACTTCTGTGTGGCCTGACAAACTCACTACATATAACACATTGCTGTCATGGTATTTATAAGAAATGTGATGTAAGGTATCATATGAATATATAATAATGGTCATCATAATCACTGTGTAGTGTATGTATGGGTAACAATTAAAAAGTTGTATGCATATATCAAGAGTATGCTCAAACCATGAAACCAGGCAGGGCTGGTAAAAAAGTTTGTCTCAGACAAAGGAATTTTGAGTGGCCTGTGTGCCTGGGTCTGGGATGTAAATGGAGCAGAGTGAGCCAAAGACAGTGAGAATTATATGTACATATTGAAGTAACAAGAAAAGCAAATTAACAGAAGTATGAGAGGAGCACAGCATAGACAGCATGACATCTGCACCCCAAAGAATAAATCGGGGATGGGGGGGAGGACAGGAATTTTGCCTGGGGTGAGGATACACTTCAAAGGGTACATTTCAAAGGTTTTACTGGACTATAAGAAGACGGGGGGAAAGTCACTGTGGTTATCCATCATTGATTCATCAAAGAGATCTTTGCATTCCTGAGCACTGGGTCCTGGCCCAGCAGGGCTTGTGATGCTGAGTGGAAGCTTTGGGTGAGAAAATTGCCTTAGACAAGGAGTGAAGTATGTTACATTTCAGTTACTAGAAAGTACATAATATTTCTATTTGTAACAAGTTTCTGTTTCTATTATCTTTGTTTAGTATCACCTGGCTCTGTTCTTTATTAATAAACTTATTCTTGGTTTTACTGTAAGTTCATCTCAGTCCAATATATTACAGTAAAGTGTACATCTTCAGCTGAGCTAATAAGCTGGTGTGTTTACTGTCTCTTTGGAGATAGCAGAGTTTGTCATTTCTGTGAGTGCCCAGTGACAGGGGCTGGGTACTGCAGAGGAACGCTTTTCCAGGGAGTTCAGGAATTGAAGTGCAACAAGTGTTACCTGCAAAGCAAAGTGGGGACTGGCAGCGTCCTAAGGATTGCAGGGAGCTGTCACGCAGTTTAGCACCAGCAAAAGTCTCTCTTGCTGAGGCAGAGGGGTAACAAGGTGACTTACAGTTCTGGCCACCAACCATCAGATTCCCCCACACCACCTTCCTCCCATTTGGTGACCTGGACCCCCACTGCCCATAAGCCTTGCAAGTGCGTGTCCTGAGTTCTGTTACTGTATTTCCTGCTCCCTCCTTCCAGAACTACTCTCTCTATCCCCCGTGTCAATTAGAATTGCTCAGAGATTGGCTTCAGTGCTGCTTGCACATCCCAGCAAATACAAAGGGAAGAAATAACTCTTTCATCCCTCACTTTTCAATCCCTCACCCAGTCTGTACCCATTTTTTCTACTGGAAAAAAATAAAATGTTAATTTCTTTTCATTGAAAAAACTAAAAACATTCAACCAAAATTAAATTTTCACAAATTGTTGTTTTGGTTAAAAAAAGCTATAAGAAGTTGACCGGCTGTATTCATAGCAATTCCAAAAATCCAACACTTTCTCTCTGTCTGGACTGCTAAAATTCTAGGTCAGACCCTTTTGACTACTGCAACTGCCTTTTCTTTGGTGTCTGACACACACAACTCCTTTCAGTATATTCACAATGTAGCTTTTAGGATCAGCCTCTTGGTCCATCATTCTAGCCTATCAGATCCCTCTATTGGCTTCCCTTGTTTCAGTGCCACCAAGTCTGAGCTCCTTCCTCATTTTCAGTAGTTGCATCACTGGATTTAGTTGCTGCGCTTTGCATAATTAGTCTCCCACTATCAGCCACCACTAGCAACCTTCTCTGCCTGTTTGTCATCTTCTCCCACAATCATCTCCATGATACTTTCCACCCTGCCCCATGCAAGGTGGTTTAGATTTTCAAAAATAGAAGCCTAAAGATAGGCTCCTAATTCTGTCTGGTGCCTAATAAGTGGTCTCTTGCTGTGGCTCTGATGTAAATTAAGAGGCTCAGGAGTGAGGTACTTTGATTTGAATGGCTGGATTAGATGTGAGAAGATGGCGCAGGGGACTGATTTCATGTCTTGATTACTGTAACCTCTTTTTCCTACCCCCTCTCTTGCTTCTCTCTTCTCTGTACAAAATACAGCCATTCTCTATTATGATCTTCTTTGCCCATTACTTTGACTATACCTCTTACCCCTTTGAATCTCTCTGACTCCTGAATGATGTTCTAGCTTCTTGTTACTGCCTTCAGAGCCCTGCATAATAGGTATATTTAATCATGCCTCACTGCAATGGGGTGAGGTGGGGGGATGAGAATAGGGGAAATGGACTAGGTGACCTCTTGAGGTTATCTTCCAACACTGCATTTCTATGATTCTGTAATCTGACATTCACTATTTATCTGCCCTTGTCTCGTTTTATTCTGTGGTCACCCCCGTTGGTCTGCTAATGATGCCAGCTTTGTGCGCCCATTTGTCAGTTTCTCTCACAAATGTCTCGTAGTCTTTTCCCACACCATCTATCAGATGAATGGGAAGCCCTTTTCCCATACCATCTATCAGATGAATGGGAAGTACTACCCTCTCCATGTTCAAGTTCCCAATAAACACCCACTTCTGTAATAACACCTATAGGAGACTGGCTTAATAAGGGCAAGTTTGAGGAGTAACTGGGAATAGTAAATGGGGCATGTCTCCATGTCTCCTTCCTTCTGTTGAGATAATTGTGTCAGGGTTCTTCTGTAAAGGACTGAGCTATCCCATGTAATCTTGGGTAACATGTTCATCATGGGGAGTACTGGCTCTTTAACACTAGTATGGGAAGCCTCCGGGGCTGGCACTGCCACAGTCACCAGAAATACACCAGTGGCATGGTAACTGCAGATGGCTGAGGAGCTGGGGTAGTATAAAAAAGCTAGGAAGTGAGAGAAGGAAAGAGCTGGCTGACAGTGGCTGGGCTGGGCCTGGGGTAGCTGCTGGCCAGGCTGCAGGCTGGCTGTGTAGGCTGGGAGAGGCTGAGAGCTGGGGCTTGCAACTCAGGGTGGCTTGGCCTGGCAGTTGGCTGGTTTGGACATGTGACAGCTGCCTGTAAGGGGAAACTGAAGTGTGGTAAATATGGAGGAGAACACTCGTATGTGGACTGTCTGGAAGGAACAGAACTAAAAGCAGCAATTCTGGGGGTAAGCCCAGTTCAGCATACAAAGGGGGTGTGGCAACAGAGTGCTCCAGAGAGATACAGAAAATTAAAACTCACCCTAAAATATTATATGCAGAAGCATCAAAAGATATTCGCAGAGGAATATGCAGAAGGAAGAAAATGCCAGTGAGGGAAAAGAGCTACTGGTACAACAACACACAGTTAGGGCAGGAAAGATAACATAAAGGAAAAAGATGATGTACTGCTTGTAGGCAAAGAGAATTTTATAGCATTTAAGATATAAGTGATTAATTGCACTTTACAGATGGGGGAAAAGATTGAAAGAATAAAAATTATAACAAAAGCAGCAGAAAAGTATTTGCATATAGGCAACCTCTCCACAGACCCCATTCATGCAATTTTAAATAAAGGTAATAATGTAGTTTTAACAACATGGTTCTAATATGTGGTGTGTGTTTTTTTTTGCTGGAACACCCATAGTCTAATAACACATGCTCACAGATTAAAAAATTGTTTTTTAAATGGAAACCAAACCTGATGTTATGTGTGTACAAGAAACATAGTGAGTGAGAGAACTTATGTTTAGACTTCCAGGATATGATGTAATCAGACATGACAGAGAATAACAAGTGGAGGAGGAGTCTGTATATTTACAAAGGAAGGTCTTAGTTATGTTGACATAGATGTTCAGAATTTAAGTTTTGAGCATAGTGCTGTTTAGATTACTCTGCAGAATAATAGCTCCTTTATATGAATCTATCATGTTTACAACCCATATAAAAAACTAGACAATCAAGAATTGGAAGAGTTAGTTAAGGGTGTCAAAGGCCTGTATATTATTTGTGAAGACCTTAATAGCCATACTAAGTTACAGTGAAGCAGGAAAACTGATTATAATGGCAAATGCCAGGAACAGTTCATTAACATGCACAACTTGGTATTGTTCAATACTGGAATGCCTGCTAGGTTTAATTTAGTAGATGGAACCTTTTCATGTTTAGATCTGGGAATTGCAACAAGCAATACTGCAAGTAAATGCAATTGGGAAATCTATAAAGAAGATGGAATGCGAAGTAATCACTTCCCTATGCTAATTACATATCAAGGCCACGGTAATGTTGAAAACACTGAAGGAATTCCTACCCGGAGCCTTAGCAAAGCAAATTGGAGACTCTTCAAGAGTAAGCGTGCTTAGTATCTAAGTGCCAATTATATAAGAGATAATCTAGAGGAATTTCATGATAATATAATAGACGGAGTTGTAGCAGCAGCCAACTTACCTATATGTAAGACACTGAATTGCCACAAACTCAGAAATCCCGTTCCCTGGTGGAATGAAAATTGTAAAGCAGCAGTTACAGGCAATAAGGCATACAAACAAGCAAAAAGTATAATGAATAGCAAGGACTTAATGACCTACAAAAGATGTAAAGCAGTGGCACAAAGAATTATTAAAAAGACAGAGACAGTATTTTGGGAAAAAGAACAAAGATTACAAGGATTTAGAAATATAAACAAGTTAAGAGAACGAATGGGATACAGAGTAAAAATAAATTTGTACCAGGTCTTATAGTAAATGATAAAGTTGAAAGTTCTAACGTAGGAAAAGTGAACATTTTAGCAAAAGAGTTCCAAAAAGCTAGTAGTTATATAATTCAAAGTAAAGAGTTATGTGGAAAACAAATATTCACTGAAGAAAATGTTGAGCTCTTGCATGGCTGGGTAGAATATAAAGATGATATACTGGATGAAAACTTCAGCATACGTGAACTCAAAGCTATAGACAAAAATAAAAATACAGCCTCAGGTAAAGATAGCATATGTAATCCAATGCTAAAGCACCTAATGGAAGGGAGTTTGAGTTTTATTGGAATAATATATGGGGGAAAAGGAATACTACTGGCAAAATGGAAGCAAGCAGTGGATATATCTGTAGGAGAAGCTGGCAAATTATACACAGGACCTGATGTATATAGACTTATTGCCCTCACGTTGTGCATGGGCAAAATTATGGAAAGAATGACAAATGAGATTGTGAGGTTGGCTGACCAGGTCATGCAAAAGTGTATTCAGGTCAATTCGCTTCTGAATTAGATCGAAGCAATTGTAAATGTATAAGTGTTTTGGGTGTTTAAACTTCATAAAACTAATCAGATGGTACATGTGTTTTCACTTATCTGTTCCTGTCATCATGTAGTTTCAGAGTAGCAGCCGTGTTAGTCTATATTCGCAAAAAGAAAAGGAGGACTTGTGGCACCTTAGAGACTAACAAATTTATTTGAGCATAAGCTTTTGTGAGCTACAGCTCACTTCATCGGATGCATTCAGTGGAAAATACAGTGGGGAGATTTATATACATAGAGAACATGAAACAATGGGTGTTACCATACACACTGTAACCAGAGTTATCACTTAAGGTGAGCTATTACCAGCAGGAGAGCGGGGGGACGGTGGACGGACCTTTTGTAGTGATAATCAAGGTGGGCCATTTCCAGCAGTTGACAAGAACGTCTGAGGAACAGTGGGAGGTGGGGGGGGGGGATAAACATGGTGAAATAGTTTTACTCTGTGTAATGACCCATCCACTCCCAGTCTCTATTCAAGCCTAAGTTAATTGTATCCAGTTTACAAATTAATTCCAATTCAGCAGTCTCTCATTGGAGTCTGTTTCTGAAGTTTTTTTGTTGAAGTATTGCCACTTTTAGGTCTGTAATCGAGTGACCAGAGAGACTGAAGTGTTCTAAACATTTACATGGTAAATACCCTCGTAACCAAATAACTCATCAGACATCAATGAAATCTAGTGAAATGCTAATGAAGGACTTAACATTTGCTGTTAAAGCCCTTAATTTCAAAGCAATTGGCTAGTAGGTGATGGTTGGAGGTAAAAAGACTAAGTGCATTTCTCATGCATGGTCTTCAAAGGAAAACCCATGTGGGTAGAGACATGTCAAGTTGCTTTCTGTGTGAAGATACTATAAATATGGATTCAAAGAAAGATCCTGTATCTCTGGGCTGTTTGGATTTTAGCAGGGCAAAACAACTGAACAAGAAGATGGAGATCCCCAGAGTTATTCTGGGTAGATCTAAAAGACTTTTGGGAAACTGGCAGTTTATTATTTCACTGCCACCATTTGGAATTATAAATTGTGATTCATCTGTTATTACATTTCACCTGCTTTAACCTCTCAATAACTTTTATTCCTTTTTTTAGCTAATAAACCTTTAGTTAGTTTACTACAGAACTGGCTGCCAGTGTTATCTTTGGTGTAAGATCCGGAGTGCCAATTGATCTGGGGTAAGTGACTGGTCCTTCGGAATTGGGAGAAATCTGATGTTGTGTGATTTTAGGTTTAAATAACCTTTTATCACAAAGTTCAGTTTGTCTGGGAGGTAAGATAGACTGGAGAGGCTAAGGGGACTGTCTCTGACTCCAGGGTAAGACTGGTATAGTGATCCAGAAGTTCACATTTGTTACAGGCCTGGTGAAATATAATTATAGAACAAGGCACTAGTTTGGGATGTCTGCCCTTGTTTTCTGACAGTTTTCCCTGAGGTAGGTACTCACAGTTGTGAGCTACTCCAGACAGCATGACAGAGAGTAGTAGCATACTTGGAAAAAATAAAATTATAAACCGTACACAGTGATTTCAGGAAAGGAAGATGCACAGTTGATCATATTGTAAGATTAGAAACAAATACAAAAAACCATGAGGAACAGAGTTGGATAGTTGACTTTTTGGATATACAAAAAAGCATATAACATGCTATGGAGGGAAGGCTTGCTGTATAAACTACCCACAATTGGAATAAGAGGAAGAATGTTCTGATGGATAGAGAGTTCTTAAGTGATAGAACCATATGAGACAGGGTAGGGCAGCTTTGTTAAATATTTATAAACTTCTTAATAGCACTCCACAGGGGAGTGTTATCAGCCCAACCCTGTTTACCATTATGATTACTGACCTCCTGGTGCGTATACCAGCAGGACTAGATATTACTCTATTTGTGGATGTGACATTCCCCAGCATACAATATGGACTGTTGAAAAGCTGTGTCCCCACAATTTGCAAAATGGGGTGCCTTTTGCACTGTTTTGCTGTGAGAGAAGCCACTCCTAGCCCGTTCACACACAGCCTCTAGCATGCAAAATCACTCCCAGTTGAATTATATGAATGCTTATAGCCAGCGACTCCTGAATTTTATTGCTCTGCCCTACCCCATGGGTCAGACCCCTTTAAAACTGTTTGTTGCTCCGCCTTGCCTGAGGGCCTGAACTCCCTAGGGTGTTTATTGCTCTGCCCTGCCAGAAGGCCAGAGCCCTACAGATGGCTTGCTGATCAGCCCCAGCCAGAGGGCCAGAGTCTCCTAGACTGTGTGTCGCTCGGCCCCGCCCACAGGGCCAGAGCCTCCTAGATTGCTTGTTGATCTGCCCAAGCCAGGGGAATCAGAGCCCTGAAAATGCTAATTCCCCCTTATTTTTGTTGGGCAGCCACACAGTAGTGAGGGGGCATTGCCCCCCCACTGAAACTGAGAGGGAGGGACAACCATGGACCCTTACAGCATAATAACAGACACATGGGTAGGTATCCTGTTGGCACTGAGCTGGATAAGGGATTTTTGCCCAACTGTGACTATTAGCCTATCTGACTGTCCATCACATATAATGGCAATTAGAAAGGCACCCTCCTACACCCCAAACCCCTCATCCCCAGTCCCACCTCAGAGCCTGCACCCCCAGCCAGAGCCATCACCTCCCCCCTGCACCCGAGCCCCCTGCCCCAGCCCTGATCCCCCTCCCACTCTCCAAACCCCTCAGTCCCAGCCCTGATCCCCCTCCTGCATTCTGAACCCCTTTGTCTCACCCAGGAGCACCCTCCTGCACCCCAAATCCCTCATCCCTGACCCCACATCAGAGCCCACCCCCCCACACACCCCAACCTCTGCCCCAGCCTGGAGCCCCCTCCTGCACCCTGAACCCTCATTTCTGGCCCCACCCTGGAACCTGAACCCCTAGCCCAGAACCCATACTTCCTCCCACACCCCAATCCCCTGCCTCAGCCCAGAGTCCCCTCCGTACTCTGAACCCCTTGGCTCCACCCCTGAGCCTGGAGCCCCCTCCTGCACCTCAAACCCCTCGTCCCTGGCCCCATCCCAGACCCCACGTCCCCAGACGGAGCCCTCCTCCCCTCTCACATCCCAACCCACTGCCTCAGCCTGGCGCCCCCTCCTGCACTCTGAACTCCTCATATCTGGCCCCACCCTGGAGTCTGCACCCCCAGCCAGAGCCCGCACCCCAGCCCCCTGAGCCAGCCCAGTGAAAAGAGGCGAGTGAGTCAGGGTGGGGAGAGCGAGTGACAGAGGGAGGGGGGATGGAGTGAGCGGGGATGGGACCTCTGAGAAGGGGTGGGCCATGGGCAGGGCCTCAGAGGAGGGGCAGGGCAAGGGTGTTCGTTTTTGTGCAAGTAGAAAGTTGACAACCCTACCGGGCAAGGGAAGGGAAGGATTATTTTCAAAGAACTCGGCAGGTGTAGGTTCCAGGAAGTGGGTTCTAATTCATGGATTACTAAACAGCCTGGATTTAGGTGCCTATCTCTGAGAGATAGGTGGGTCTTAGCGTACACCCCTCTCATTGGTTATGTAGGCTGCTCCCTGCCTTGCATGGTGGCTTTTGTGGATTACATCCTAAAGGACCTCTCTCTCTCCATTTTATAGGGAGCCTAGGTGCCTAACTCTGTTTTGTGGACTGCAGTGTTCCTGTGATTTTTTTTTCTAAGCACCTAAAAGTTAGGCGCTGTGACACTCAACATTACAACACCTAATTTCCTTCGTGGATCCTACCCATCATCCCCATCCTTTATAGCTCTGTTAAGATTTTTCCTAATGCATTGAATTCAGTTTTGGGCAAGTCAACTCAGTACCAGAAAGATGCCAAACATTGGAGAGGATTTAGAGAATGTTATTGGCAGGAGGATTGACGGGCTGAATTAATAGCTTTTATTTTCCATCTCCAATTTTTATGACAGAAAAACTACTCCTTCCCCCCTCACAGGAAGCTCTATGCTATGCACTATTAATGTTCTGCAACTGGATACTCTATTCATGTGAAAAACAGTAAGTGGTTAAATTTTCCCAAGTGGCTTTCTATATCCAATGTGGAGGAGGATTTCAGATGTCATTTTATCTGAGAATCTTTACTATATATAGAAATTAAGTGATACATTTGCACAAAAAAGAGAATATTTAATCAACAATAAAGTAGGCTAAAGCTGTAATGTGTGTGGGATAATGATATGCTCATCAAAAAGAGAGAGTAGAGCCTGTAGGGGGAAGTGTATAGAATCAGTGGAAAACTTCACATTTTTATGTATTTCACTTTCATCTAAAGGTGGTACTCCCCCATCTCTACCCCCATAAGCTTCTTGACACTTTTAAATAGCTTCTGTGAATGCTACCGGCGGCAGGTGTGACAAGACCCTCAAATTACATATCTCAAAACACAAAAAAGTGCCATAAAACCTGGAGCTATGTCCTTGTCAATAGTTCAAAATTTTCAAGACAGAAATCATCCAGTCTCATCACTGCAACTTATTGGAATTGATTGGGCACAAAGACATCATGGTTGGAAGAATAGACCCAATGTCTCCAAGGACTTTCCTGGATATTTATGCTGGGATCTGCTTATAGTTTGAATGGGACCTACTTCAGTTGATCGATGGACCCTACTTACTGAATTCATATGGTGATTTTTCATGAGCCCTGAAGTGACATTGTCACTGTGACACGCTATTTGTTTATTTACAAAATGTACATGAGTCCTGTTTCCTTGAATAGAGGTGGTAACAAACACACAAGCATCTGCCTCTTACAGGAATCTCAGGGGACCTCTGCCCTGTCCCCAGAACCAGCTATCTTGTGCCCCGTCTCACTCCATGGCCTCACTCCAATTTCACAAATTCTGTCCCTCTTTCTTCCTCAAATCCTGAGATTCCTGGATTTTACATGGAAAAGTGCTCAACCAAGTTGTTCACCAACACCTAATGGTGCTTCCTTTTATATTGTACTCGGCAGTGCAGAGGACCTGCTGGGAGAGTACTTTAGTCCACACCATACCCTTAACAGCCCTCTGGGTTCAGCCACTGTACAAGCATCTTAACTCTTCCTATGTTCCCAATGTACCTAAAACAACAGGTCCTGCATCCTGATTGGGCCATCTGTGTATGACTGCAAAAAAACCTGTTAAACATTTTATTGTAATCCCTGAGAAAATCCAAATGCCAAAGCATTTGTTGTATAGATACAGCGTCAGAGAGGATGGGGGAAAGGAATGAGAAAGCGGGAAATACTCTGTAAATAAAAACAGTAAAAGTTTGTTTGGCTGTCCTCTTGTACACAACCTACTCCAAAGCCTGTATATTATTTATTTATATTGTAGTGGTGTTTAGAAGTCCCAACCCTGGAGGGGCTGGCCATAGGGTTTTGAGAAAGAAAACAAGAGCAAAATAAAGAAACACTGAGGATGAACAATATTAAAAAGCAATACAAGGAAACAGAAGATAGAGAAATGAAAATGTGAAAGAGAGAGACTTCCACACACAATGTTAGTAGTGGCTGGAATAGAGAGGCTGGAGCAAGGCCCTAGGAATGTTTGTTTGTTATTGCTCCATTTTTGACATGAGCGACTAGTTGAATTTTTGGGCCCTGAGGAAGTTCCAGCTGGAAGTAGAAATGGATGGAGTCTGATGTTTTCTTTGATGCAAAAGTACAAAATCCTGCCTCTCCAAATGCAGGAAGAAGTAAGAACAAATGGAGCAGTTAGCCTACAGCCTCAAGTCTCTTTAGCCATAGACTCAAAAGCACCCTGCCTAGCTTTTCCCAGGGTCACACAATGCTCACAAGCTACTGCTTGGATTTTTTGCTTTTTTGCTTCTTCTTTCTGTTCTCGTCTGTTCCCAGTTTGTGTGTCTTCTCTCACACCCACACCCACAACACTCAATGGAACCTCCTGCACACATGGTGCTAGTTTCTGGGCAGACTTTAATAGGTCTTGTTTTAGGTGTAGGCGTAGGATCCCAAAACTGTTGCAACTAGCTTAAATCTTAAATGAAGTTTGAACAAGGTTTTAACTCAACCCATAACAAAGTTTCACCCAGCTCACTTCCCACCTCAGTTTTGCTTATTGTCCGAGATGAGGCCTAAAATGGAGACACCAACTAATCCACCCCAAACAGAAAGAAAAATAATGTAACAAATTACTAATGATACACACTTACATAAGAATGGGCATACTGGGTCAGACAAATGTGCCATTGAGCCCAGTATCCTGTTTTCTGACAGTGGGCAGATGCTTCGGTGGGAATGAACAGAACATGACAATTTCAAATGACCCATCCAGTCCCAGCTTCTTGAAGTTAAAGGTTTAAACTATAGGGACACCTGGAGCATGGAATTGCATCTTTGACCATCTTAGGTCAATCAACGGTAGTTACCCATCCTCCATGAACTTATCTAATTCTTTTTTGAACCCAGTTATAGTCTTGACCTTCAAAACATCCCCGGCAATGAGTTCCACAGGTTGGCTGTGCCTTGTGTGAAGAAGTACTTCCTTTTGTTTGTTTTAAACCTCCTGTCTATTAATTTCATGGGTGACCCCTAGTTCTTGTATTATGTGAAGGAGTAAATAACACTTCCTTATTCACTTTCTCCACACCATTTGTGATTTTTACAGACTTCTATCATATCCCCCCTTAGTCATCTCTTTTCTAGGCTGAACAATTCCAGTCTTCTTACTCTCTCCTCATAAGGAAGTTGTTCCATACCCCTTATCACTTTTGTTTCCATTCTCTGTATCTCTTCCAATTCTAATATATTTTCTGAGGTGGCGGGGGACCAGTATTGCACATAGTAGTCCAAGTGTGGGCATACCATGGATTTATAGAATGGCAATATATTTTCTGTCTTATTTATCCATCCCTTTCCTAATGATTCCTAATACTGTTCGCTTTTTTGACTGCCGCTGCACATTGAGCAGATGTTTTCAGAGAACTATCCACAATGACTCCAAGAGCATTCTTGAGTGGTAACAGCCAAGTTAGAATTCTTCATTTTGTACATATAGTTGGGATTATTTTTTTCAATGTGCATTACTTTGCATTTATCAACACTGAATTTCATTTACCATTTTGTCATCTAGTGACCCAGCTTAGTGAGATCCCTTTGTAACTGTTCACAGTCAGCTTTGGACTTAACTATCTTGAGTAGGTTTGTATCATTGGCAAACTTTGCCATATCAGCATTCACCCCCTTCTCCAAATCATCTACGAATGTTTTGAAAATCACAGCTCCCAGTACAGCCCTGGAGAGCCCTGCTATTTGACTCTTTCCACTGTGAAAACTTAACATTTATTCCTACCCTTTGTTTCCTATTTTTTAACTACTTACTGATCCACAAGAGGATCTTCTCTCTTACTCTATGACTGCTTAGTTTGCTTAAGAGCCTTTGGTGAGAGCCTTTGAGAGGATCCTTCTGAAAGTCCAAGTATACTATATTGATTGGATTACCCTTGTCCACATGCTCGTTGAGGCCCTCAAAGAATTTTAACAGATTGGTGGGGCATGATTTCCCTTTACAAAAGCTGTGTTGACTCTTCCCCCAACATGTCATGTCAGTTTCTATATTTATAGCAAGGAAAAGAATTATTAGTTTCAACCACTTTGCCTGGTACTGAGGTTTGGCTAACCACACCTACACCCAGTCTTTGTCAGGATAGTTTCACATCACCAACATAAACTAATTTTATTCCCACCTAAATCTCTTTTGGGCTTTTCTTTCCATGGATTTCATTTCAATCACCAGAGAAGAATCCATTTCAGTCAACCTCTGAGGAATGCCTATTGTTTCTGTAAAATGTGCTGGTTGAGGCAGACTGTACCCATTCTGTTTGAATAGGGGATTCACCTTTGTAACAACTTTTCCCACCTCAACTTCCACAGCTACATTCTCAGATGTGGGGGTTGGGGTGAGGCAGCCAAGCTGAAATTCTGTCCCCCAAACTGTAAGCACCAGCATCTGTGTCCAACATGAAAGGGGTTTTGAAACACGGATAGTCCAAGACAGCAGTCATTTTTCACCTCTGAAAATTCTAAATCACACCCTGCTCACCACTGAAATGGTTTGTTTGCAGCATTATAGCAGTGTTGGTCTCAGGATATTAACAAGACATAGGGTATGTCTACACTACGAAATTAGGTCGAATTTATAGAAGTCGTTTTTTTAGAAATCGGTTTTATATATTCGACTGTGTGTGTCCCCACAGAAAATGCTCTAAGTGCATTAAGTGCATTAACTTGGCGGAGTGCTTCCACAGCACCGAGGCTAGAGTCGACTTCCGGAGCGTTGCACTGTGGGTAGCTATCCCACAGTTCCCGCAGTCTCCGCTGCCCATTGGAATTCTGGGTTGAGATCCCAATGCCTGATGGGGCTAAAACATTGTCGCGGGTGGTTCTGGATACATATCGTCAGGCCCCCGTTCCCTCCCTCCCTCCGTGAAAGCAAGGGCAGACAATCATTTTGCGCCTTTTTTCCTGAGTTACCTGTGCAGACGCCATACCACGGCAAGCATGGAGCCCGCTCAGCTCACTGTCACCGTATCTCTCCTGGGTGCTGGCAGACGCGGTACTGCATTGCTACACAGTAGCAGCAACCCATTGCCTTGTGGCAGCAGACGGTGCAATAGGACTGGTAGCCGTCATCGTCATGTCCGAAGTGCTCCTGGCCATGTCGGCCAGGAGCGCCTGGGCAGACATGGGCGCAGGGACTAAATTTGGAGTGACTTGATCAAGTCATTCTCTTTAGTCCTGCAGTCAGTCCTATTGAACCATCTTATGGTGAGCAGGCAGGCGATACGGATTGCTAGCATTCCTATTGCATCATCTTCTGCTGGGCAAGCAAGAGATGAGGATGGCTAGCAGTCCTATTGTACCATCTTCTGCCGAGCAGCCATGAGATGTGGATGGCATGCAGTCCTTCTGCAGCGTCTGCTGCCAGCCAAAGATGTAAAAGATAGATGGAGTGGATCAGAACAAGAAATAGACCAGATTTGTTTTGTACTCATTTGCTTCCCACCCTCCCCCATCTAGGGGACTCATTCCTCTAGGTCACACTGCAGTCACTCACAGAGAAGGTGCAGTGAGGTAAATCTAGCCATGTATCAATCAGAGGCCAGACTAACCTCCTTGTTCCAATAAGAACAATAACTTAGGTGCACCATTTCTTATTGGAACCCTCCGTGAAGTCCTGCCTGAAATAGTCCTTGATGTAAAGCCACCCCCTTTGTTGATTTTAGCTCCCTGAAGCCAACCCTGTAAGCCGTGTCGTCAGTCGCCCCTCCCTCCGTCAGAGCAACAGCAGACAATCGTTCCGCGCCTTTTTTCTGTGTGGATGCTATACCAAGGCAAGCATAGAGGCCGCTCAGCTTACTTTGGCAATTAGGAGCACATTAAACACCACACGCATTATCCAGCAGTATATGCAGCACCAGAACCTGGCAGAGCGATACCAGGCAAGGAGGTGACATCAGCGCGGTCACGTGAGTGATCAGGACATGGACACAGATTTCTCTGAAAGCATGGGCCCTGCCAATGCATGCATCATGGTGCTAATGGGGCAGGTTCATGCTGTGGAACGCCGATTCTGGGCTCGGGAAACAAGCACAGACTGGTGGGACCGCATAGTGTTGCAGGTCTGGGACGATTCCCAGTGGCTGCGAAACTTTCGCATGCGTGAGGGCACTTTCATGGAACTTTGTGACTTGCTTTCCCCTGCCCTGAAGCGCAAGAATACCAAGATGAGAGCAGCCCCCATAGTTGAGAAGCGAGTGGCGATAGCCCTGTGGACGCTTGCAATGCCAGACAGCTACCGGTCAGTTGGGAATCAATTTGGAGTGGGCAAATCTACTGTGGGGGCTGCTGTGATGCAAGTAGCCCACGCAATCAAAGATCTGCTGATATCAAGGGTAGTGACCCTGGGAAATGTGCAGGTCATAGTGGATGGCTTTGCTGCAATGGGATTCCCTAACTGTGATGGGACCATAGACGGAACCCATATCCCTATCTTGGCACCGGAGCACCAAGCTGGCAAGTACATAAACCGCAAGGGGTACTTTTCAATAGTGCTGCAAGCTCTGGTGGATCACAAGGGACGTTTCACCAACATCAACGTGGGATGGCCGGGAAAGGTACATGACGCTCGCATCTTCAGGAACTCTGGTCTGTTTCAAAAGCTGCAGGAAGGGACTTTATTCCCAGACCAGAAAATAACTGTTGGGGATGTTGAAATGCCTATAGTTATCCTTGGGGACCCAGCCTACCCCTTAATGCCATGGCTCATGAAGCCGTACACAGGCAGCCTGGACAGTAGTCAGGAGCTGTTCAACTACAGGCTGAGCAAGTGCAGAATGGTGGTAGAATGTGCATTTGGACGTTTAAAGGCGCGCTGGTGCAGTTTACTGACTCGCTTAGACCTCAACGAAACCAATATTCCCACTGTTATTACTGCTTTCTGTGCGCTTCACAATATCTGTGAGAGTAAGGGGGAGACGTTTATGGCGGGGTGGGAGGTTGAGGCAAATCGCCTGGCTGCTGGTTACGTGCAGCCAGACACCAGGGTGGTTAGAAGAGCACAGGAGAGCACAGGGAACATTTCTGTTCAGCCATAGGCAAAACAGCCCAGCAGGAACGGGCTCCTCTGAGTGTCCCCTGAAGACAAGCATCCTATTTCAACCAGGTGACCATGAATGATATCTCACTCTCCTGAGGATAACACAGAGAGATAAAGAACGGATGTTGTTTGAACGCCAGCAAACATACACTGCAATGCTTTGTTGTACAATGATTCCCGAGTACGTGTTACTGGCCTGGAGTGGTAAAGTGTCCTACCATGGTGGATAGAATAAGGCTGCCCTCCCCAGAAACCTTTTGCAAAGGCTTTGGGAGTACATCCAGGAGAGCCGCGAATGCCAGGGCAAATTAATCCTTTCACATGCTTGCTTTTAAACCATGTATAGTATTTTAAAAGGTACACTCACTGGAGGTCACTTCTCCGCCTGCCAGGTCCAGGAGGCAGCCTTGGGTGGGTTCGGGGGGTACTGCCTCCAGGTCCAGGATGAGAAACAGTTCTTGGCTGTTGGGAAAACTGGTTTCTCCTCTTGCTTGCTGTGAGCTATCTACAACCTCATCATCATCATCATCTTCTTTGTCCCCAAAACCTGCTTCCGTGTTGCCTCCATCTCCATTGAAGGAGTCAAACAACACGGCTGGGGTAGTGGTGGCTGAACCCCCTAAAATGGCATGCAGCTCATCATAGAAGCGGCATGTTTGGGGCTCTGACCCGGAGCGGCCGTTTGCCTCTCTGGTTTTTGGTAGGCTTGGCTCAGCTCCTTAAGTTTCACACGGCACTGCTTCGGGTCCCTGTTATGGCCTCTGTCCTTCATGCCCTGGGAGATTTTGACAAATGTTTTGGCATTTCAAAAACTGGAACGGAGTTCTGATAGCACGGATTCCTCTCCCCATACAGCGATCAGATCCCGTACCTCCCATTCCGTCCGTGCTGGAGCTCTTTTGCGATTCTGGGACTCCATCATGGTCACCTCTGCTGATGAGCTCTGCATGGTCACCTCTGCCGATGAGCTCTGCATGGTCACCTCTGCCGATGAGCTCTGCATGGTCACCTGCAGCTTGCCACGCTGGCCAGACAGGAAATGAGATTCAAAAGTTTGCAGTTCTTTTCCTGTCTACCTGGCCAGTGCATCTGAGTTGAGAGTGCTGTCCAGAGTGGTCACAATGGCGCACTCTGGGATAGCTCCCGGAGGCCAATACTGTCGAATTGTGTCCACAGTACCCCAAATTCGACCCGGCAAGGCCGATTTAAGCGCTAATCCACTTGTCAGGGGTGGAGTAAGGAAATCGATTTTAAGAGCCCTTTAAGTCGAAATAAAGGGCTTCATCGTGTGGATGGGTGCAGGTTCACATTGATTTAACGCTGCTAAATTCGACCTAAAGTCCTAGTGTAGACCAGGGCATAGTGGGTGAGGTAATATCTTTTATTGGACCAACTTCTCTTGGTGAAAGGGACAAGCTTTGAACCTACACAGAGCTCTTCTTCAGGTCTGGAGAAGGTATTCCAATTGCCACAGCTAAATACAAGGTGGATCAGATTGTTTAGCATAAGTAGTTAACACATGTTGTAAAAGACCATTTAAAGTGGCCTGCTAACACCTCTGCTGCAATCATAGGACAAAAAAAGGGGGTTAGTGGGTTACAGATTGCTGGATTGCCATAAATTCAGTGTCTCTATCAAGACCATGATTTTTAGTGTCTAGTAAAGTTATGAATTTAAGCTTCCAGGCTCGTCTTTTGAAGATGTTGCATAGAATTCCTTTGAGAATGAGGACTGAGGGTGTGTCTACACTGCAACGTAAGTCCAGGGTTTGAATTCAGCATAACTCCCCCTTACATCTACACATACTGAAGTAACCCAGCGTTTGGACTCAGGGTGCCAGGATCCCATGGTGGTGAGGGGTCTGAGCCTGAGTCAAGCTGGGACTCAAGGTTTAAGCCCTATTGCTGTGCAGTGTAGATGCAACCGCACTGGACTTGTGCTTTGGGAGTTCACCAAAAGAATCCCATAGGCTGACTTTCCTTGTCTTCTGGACAATCAAGTTTGATGGACAGACAAGTATTCCCACACTGTATCATGACCAAAGAGCTACTGTGGCCACATTTTGGCAGCGTGCTAGGAAGTCAAGAAGTGTGGTTGGACTTGGGCCCACGTAATGCATTGTAGCCACCAGAGCCCCCACCTTGGGGCTCAACAATTCCTAATCAGTGGTTACAAATGTGTGTAGACACGCCAGCCCAGGATCTGCTAACTCAAGTTCTACTAACACTGGGCTTACGTTGCAGTGTAGACATACCCTGAGGGGTCAATACAGAGTGATTGCCTATGGGCGAGATGGTGTTTTATCATATTTTCTGTGTGAGCTCATTCGAGAACATAGTGATTGTCTGGTTTCATCCACATAGTTGTTGTTCGGATGTCTAGTGCACTGAATGAGATATACTACATTTTGTGAAAGGCATGTATAGGACCCATGGATCTTGAAAGGTGTGTTTTGGGGGGTATTGATTATCATAGCAGTGGAACTATGTCTCCAGGTTTTGCATCTGTTGTTCTGGTTCTGGTACTGCTTTCAAGGCTCCTGGTCTGTGAGGAGCTTGCTTCTGATGATGAAGTTGGGGGAGGGTTGTTTGAAGGCCAGGAGAGGGGATTTGGGAAAGATTTCTTTCAGGATGTGGTCTCCATAGAGTATGGGTTGTAACTGTTTGAAACCTTGTATGGGTTCCAGTGTGACACCTAGGGGTGTGTGGCCAGAGGGAAGGAGGGTTTCTGTACTTAAGCATGTTCTCTCTGGGTATTTGGGTGGCTGATTCCATGATGTGATCTACTTCCCTGGTGGAGTGTTCTTATTTGGGGAAGGCCATTTTAAGTGTGTATCTAGACTTTTTCTTCAGAGCATATTCTGTGGTATCTGTAGAATAACAGATTTGTTGGTGTGGTTGGGGTGTTTACTGGATCTGTGAAGGAAGTGTGGTGATCTGTGGGTTTTTTGTACATAGTTGGCTGTAGGGTTCCATTGCTGAAATTGATCATGATGTCCAGGAATTTGAGGCTGGTGTGGGAGTGTTCTAGAGAGAGTTTGATGGATGGGTGGTGGTTGTTGAAGTTGTGGGGGAAATCCTATGAGGGAGTTTATGTCATCTGTCCAGTGAATGAAAATATCATCTATGTATCTCAGATATATCATTAGTTTCATGGTGCATTTGTCAAGACATTGTTCCTTAAGGTGGTCTATGAAGAGGTTGGCATATTAGGGAGCCATCTTAGCACTCATGGCTATTCCCATCGTTTGGAGAAAGTGTTGTTGAATGTATAACTATTACAGGTGAGGATGAAATGGATGAGTTTGATGATGTGTTTCGGGTGAATATCTGAGAGTTGTCCATTGTCTGGCAGATATTTGAGGTAGGCAGTAATGCTGTCATTGTGAGGGATGTTGGTGTATAGAGAGGTGACATCCAGGGTGGCAAGGATGGTGTTCTGAGGGAGGTTGGTAATGTTGCAGAGTTTCTGGAGGAAGTAGGTTGTGTCCTGGAGGAAGCAGGCCCTTTGAGTGGTTTTGAGCATGGTTTCTATGAGTTCTGATATTCCTTCAGTAAGAGTGCCATGACCAGGTATGATGCGTCTTCCTGGGTTCCCTTGTTTGTGTGTCTTGGTTAGCATGCAGAAGATCCTTGGGGGATTTGTGGGGGATGAGTTTGTAGAGTTTCTCTTGGAGTTGTCTGAGGAAGGATTTTATGATATCCTTAAACTCTGTGGTGAATTTTGGTGTGAGGTCTTCTTTGAGTTCTTTATAATAGATGGTGTCAGAGTTGTTGGTTGGCCTCATTAATGTAGTCATCACAATTAAGGACTATGATGGCATCCCCTTTGTGTGCTGGTTTGACCTCTATCTGGTGGTTGGATTTCAGGGACTATGTAACTGTTCTCACAGCGGTGGATTGATTGCAGTGGATGTGATGGTTGTTGAGGGTTTCAGTCCATTTTTTCCCTTAAGCAATCAATGTAAACCACACACTTGATCATTACTTGATATATCACTACATTGCAGTTGCAGGCTGCCTGCCAAATAAGGAAAACAAGGTTACATTGAGTCACGTTCAGAAGGTTCTTCAACCATAAGGGCTAAGAACAGTGGTCAAAACTTTACAGATACAAGTGCCTTTGAAATCAATGGGGCCAGTGGATGCCCAGCACTTCTGAAAGTCAGGCCTAAATATGGGTCTGGGTTCTTATCAGTTAGGGCCCCTGTTTAAAAACATTGTCCTTAATATATTAAAATGAAAGCTTATATTCTGCAGAATCTTCGTTTGTCATGGGGGTTAAGTTTACACATGAAGCAAACTGGATCTGTCCGATGGGCCAGATGTTTGATCCGTGTAATCACTGGATCTTTTAAAAGATAAATAAAGGGGGATTATAATGACTGATGAGTCATTCCTACAGTTACAAAGGAGTGCAGGCAATGTGTCAGCCTCAAGACTGACAGCAGTTCAACTTGCTTTGTTAAGTCATCATGCTTGTTAAAGTTGGAGCTGTTTTCGTACCAGTAATTCAACAATAATGATATGACACTTGACAGGTGCCACAAAAATATGTAATGTTAGGGTCATTGTAGTCTCCTCCATTTACCCTACATTAAATTTGGATAGTATAATATCTCTTGTGAAATAGAACACCACTGGATTGCTTGAAAATTGGGTACTGCAATTTTTCCCCTTATCAGGCTAATTTCTTTTAAATCTGTTTGCGCTTGAAGCAGCATCTATCAGATGCTGTCAGCAGAACAATAAGGTACCTACTGTAGATACTCTGTGGAATACCAATGAGCTCCTCATTTTACCACACTATGTAGTCACAAAACCTATTGTTTTCAGATGATGGCAGAAGGTCATTAGAACAAATGATCCTATTTCCAAACAGTGACAACAAAAACACAGCTCAATACAAAGTGGTGTATCTGTTATTGAGTACAAACAGCATGCTAAAGATTGTGCTGTACTAACTTCATCTGGTTCTTTACAGGTGGACTGATAGCAGTGTTGAAGTACTAAAGCTAAACATGCTGTTCTGATTTCTAAGGTTAAGTTGCAACCATGTTTGTCAGACAGAAGATACACAGGAACTTCTAATATAAAAAATGTCAAGTGCTGTAGCCCTTGCTTAGCTTGCAGACATTGCAGGTTAGTCCCTAGCTAGCACTTCATAACTTCATCCAAATAAACAGCTAATTGATCCATAAAGAATTCTAAATATTGGCCCTTTGTCCTGTGAGAGTCAGAATATCTGTGAATGATAAGATTTTACACTATGTTCAGAACACTGCATAGTGAGCGAGACCTGTCAAGCCTGTGGCTTTTCCCTTTAGGCTTTTGCTTTTTGGCTTGGTCCACTGGGAAACCTGACCAGTCTACTGCTTTTCCTGGTTCTGGTCCCGAGGGCGTCATACGAACTCAGAATCATGTGTATCAGGAAATGGCCCTGTTTCGTGCTGCTCTCCACCATCCATCCCTTATTTCTAAGGCCCTACTTGAAATGTGGGATGATTGGCAAAAAACTGCAGTTGAGTTGTGGCCAAGCCATGGAAAATTGTGGAAAAGTAACAATGGACCTTATTCTTTGAGGTAATAAAGTCCATTATTACTTTTCCATGATTTTTCTGCCCAGGGCTGAGAGCGGGGTCTCCCACAGTCAGCCCTGTGCACGGCAGGGCTCCCACTATCAAAATTGCAATAGAAGCCTAATATTGTGGAATCTGCAATTTCTGAAATATCACAAGTTAATTAGGGCCTTACTTATTTCAGAATTTAGATGATCTATCCAGATTCCTCAGTCTCTCACATAACGTAATTATAAGCAAATATTTTTCTTTATTTTCTAATGTCAACACTTATCAGATTTCCCATTTCATCCCATTCAAGATTGAAATTCTTCTTGAAGGGTACAATTACTGAGATTCCTCCCTTGGGTCAGAGAGCAAACTGCTTGACACAGACACATGGGAATGCAGTTTTCTGTGCACAAGCTGAAAAGGTCATCACCAAGCTCTAAGCTAACCTGTACAAAATTGTTAGAAATACCTTGATATTTCTGATATTTCTATTGCTTGATATAAAAAAAATTGGGGTTAATTAATAAAAGTATGGATAGTGCTAACAGGCACTAATTCCCATGCCTCTTCCCCCCATCCCCGCCCCCCGGACTTGTGCACATGAAAAAGAGAATAGGATCAGTATTGGAAACTGGACATGGAAATAATTGTACGGTATTGACATAGTATCTCCCCACATTGCGGTTTTGTTATAACAGTTTGTCCTTTTTGTGCTATCTTGCTTTTGCTGTTTCTGTGTGTGGAACCAGATTGCTCCAAAACATAGGTGGGAATTGGGCGTAAGAAGGTGCATTTACACATAAAAAAATCCTGTGGCATTGAGTCTCAGAACCTGGGTCTAGTGTCTTGGGCTCTGAAGCCTGGGGACTGGGATTGGCTTCAGAGTCTGAGCTCCAGCCCAAATCACAATGTCCACATGGCGCTTTTTGACACCATAGCGCAAACCTGTAGACCCAGGCTCTGAAACTCACTACTGTGTGGATTTTTATTTATTTATTTTTGCTGTGTAGACATACTGAGAGAGACTGCACTCCCAGCAATCAGAAAGGCGGTCTTTTTTCCCTCTCTCTCTCACACTCACGCAATGTTAAAAAAAAACATTAAGGTTGCAAAGTCAAGCACTCCAAATCAGGAAACTAGTCCCCTCTAACCTGTCCCAATCTTGTCTTTTCCCCACCTGAGGCTCCTCATCCCAGTCCCATTCTTTTTGCTTATCCAGTCCCAGTGTCCACTCCTCATCCCAGTCTCAGTCTCCTTGCCCAGCCAGTCATGATCTCTGCTTCCGAGCTCCTTGTTTGATTCTTAGTCTCCCCCTCTCAGTCCCAGTCTTCTTGTCCAGCCAGTCCCAATTCCTCCTTCCCTGTTCCTCATCCAATCTGTCTCTCCATCCCTTTCCCCCACTACACTGGTCTGGTACGACAGCTCTGCCTGATTGCAGGCCAGAGCCTTAACTGTTGGTTGCCCTGCCCTGCTTAAAGGCTGGGGAAATAGACTACTGCAGCTCTGCCCTGGTCACCAGCCAGAGCCCAGACTATGTACAGCCTGCCCCACTTGAAGGACAGCCCCTGGGAATCGCTAATTCCTCCCCCCGTCTTTTTCTGCTTAGAGAAGGATTTAGCAGACCCAGATTGTGGGGAGGCGTGGTCCCCCTCAGACACGGATGTGGAGGGATGGCCCCGCCAGCCTACACCCTGCCTTCACTCTGCCTCTTCCCCTGAGGCCCGGCCTGCCTCTCACTCCTTTCTGCCCCCTCCTCCCCGTTGCTTGCCCTTCAGGCAGGAAAAAAGTGGGAGGGCATAACTCTGGCACTTTAAAAAGTGATGGCCTCATGGGAAGAGGTGGAGTGGGGGTGGGAAGAGGCGAAGAAAGGGCAGGGCCTCAGGGGAGGAGGCAAAGCAGAGGTGGGGTCTCGGGGCAGAGCAGGGGCCGGGCCATGGGGGGGAGCGGTGGCAGAGCACAGGCGGGGCCTTGGGGGGAGGGGCAGAGCGGGGGAAGCGGGGCCATGGTCTGGGTGCCGGTAGTCCCCCCACTTCTAGGGACCTTCCAGTGCTTCTGCTCCCAGGGTGAAAAGGCGGCAGGCCGGTACGCCTCCAAAGGAAGGCATCCAGCATTTGCCTCCTATTCTATATATTCTAAGCTCGGGTTTGGGGCTGACAGCAGGGAGCCCTGGCCGTGCCCACGGCTGACAGGATTTCTCAGTAAAAGTAAGCCTCGCTTTAGAACTCTCAAACGTCAGCATTTTTTTTTTTCAGCTGAGTCTGAAAAAAAAGTTCTGACATTTGGGAGTTCTGTGGTGAGATCATGAGTGAGGCTTAATTTTACTCAGAAATAGCGTCTCTCGTGATCAGTTTGTGAGAGTTGGCGTGTCTGGAATTGCCAGCCTAATGCTGGCACATGCAGTGTAGCTGCTGCCTATGCCACCTACGTCTCCCCTTCCTGGTCTAAAAAGGGCAAGAGAGCACGCTGGGGCAGGCAAGGAGCCTGGGGATGTGTGGTGGAGCCAGGCTATGCTTGAACCTCACTGGCATGAACTCACTAAGGCTTTACTTTATGCTCTTATTTTCTGGTTTCAGAGTAACAGCCTTGTTAGTCTGTATTCGCAAAAAGAAAAGGAGTACTTGTGGCACCTTAGAGACTAACCAATTTATTTGAGCATAAGCTTTCGCGAGCTACAGCTCACTTCATCGGATGCATACTGTGGAAAGTATAGAAGATCTTTTTATACATTTTTATACATCTTTTTATAAATTGGTTAGTCTCTAAGGTGCCACAAGTACTCCTTTTCTTTTTGCTCTTATTTTTGAAAATCTTGGGCCAAGTACATAGCGATGTCCTTTCACTGTCTTAGAAACAAAACATATGTGCAGTCATCACATATATATGGTGCATATATACGGCTACAGGACAAATGTAAGGGCTCTTAAGAGAATACCACTGGCACAAGGGCACCTACACTAGATGGTAGCACTTATTTGCTAGCACTATACTCTAGCACTTATTTGCTCGGGTGCTATCAACTCTCACCATTGTGATAAAAAGGCCTGGTATTGCCAATCCCAAGTATTCAAAAAGCATAAGTCAGGTGCCAAAATGATAAATGTTGAGTCCTCTTGATTTGCCTTCTGGTGTTGAGCATTTAAAAGTCACATTTTCAAGTTTTTCCCTGCAACCGTGGAGGCAAGAACTTACTTATTTTGTGAGACTGAAAGCAGAGTCATTCCCCCAACAATTAGTTCTGCCCCTGCAGCCTTCCAGAAACTCTGTCTCCCACCTGTTCTTCCCTCGCCTCATCTCAGCGCCTCATGTAGTTCCTGGGATTCTTCAGGGCAGGGTGTTGCAGAGAGAGAGGGAGAAGCAGTAAAGGAGCTGTCCCATTGCCCACAGGAGAGAAGAAGGGGCAGAGTCAGTCTGAGCTGCTGGGCTATTTCTGCTCACTCCTCTCCTCCTGTGAGAATGATGTCAGCTCCTGAGGGGATGCGGGTGAGCTCTGCCTGCTTTCTGCCACAGCCCTGACTGACTAATCTTCCCCAGGAGGCAGGCAAGTGGGGAAAGCAGCTAATTGAAGGGGTTTCCCCCCAGGCGGGGTTAAAAAATTGCACCTGCCACCAATTTGGCTCACTTCTTAGAAATTTCATTTCCCAGGTCTGTAAGCGCTGGTGCACACTAAGCACTGCCTGAGCCAGAGGCTCCACTCACTCCTCTTGCAGAATCTGAATAGGGGAGGCCCAAACTGTGTCCACTCTATCCCTGTGTAAGCCACAGGCGTTACGTCGGATCAGTGTATTTATTTCTGCTGAAAGAAACTGAGAACGGTGGTGGGCAGAAGGAAGGGACGTTCCTGAATTAGCTGTATCTCGGCTCACACGAAAGAAGCAGAGCTGGGGACTCAGCTGGAAGTGCCCCGAAACAGCCAGAACACAGTGTGGTAGTTACTGATTGTGCCCAGTAGGCTGCTTGAAGCCATATGGAAATCCTCCATTGTGGACAAGCTGTCCTCACATCCATCCTCCCCCTGAGAGCTCAACTAATCGGAGCTCTGGGGGGAAATGTTATGAATACACGAGCTATTGGGAGCCCTAGAGGGCTGAAGAAGATAACGCAAGGTCAGGAGGCATGCTGTCTGTCAGGGCTGGGTCTTAACGCCTGTGTCACCTTGACTACAGGCAGGATCTTCCTATATGACATACAAGCTGGGGAGTGTCAGCCATCTATTGGGGACTAAGAGCAGATAGGTAAGAGGGGGGTAAATATTTGTTTACTAAGTACTCTCTGAAGGTGAGCAGTTGTTCATACCTCAGTTAAAGTGTGTTAATACAATAAGCCCTGGGGTTTGAATTGTGTGCAGTGCCTTCTGGAAAGAACAGACTCTAGCCTGTGCTTTAGCCAAGTGCTGAGCTGAGGGAGTGTGAAAAAAGGGAATATAATAATAGCTGTACATAACTTGCTCACATCTCATTTAGCACTTGCAGTGGCACAGAGGCCAGTGGGGATGAGTCTCCTTAGCAAGGAGAGTAGGAGGCAGAACAGAGAGTAACTTTGTGTTCACCAAGCACCACCTGGTTGTATCTCTGGAGCCAACACAGCTTCTTTCAGAGATCAGTAACTTGCATGATCAAGCCCTGTGTATGCACTTGTACAGTACTAAAACTACCTCTGTTGTGGCTATGGTATTTATTCAGTTATCTGAATTCCTTTTTCATTCTCATTCCTGAATTCCTTTTTGATACCCAACACACACAACAGCAGGATGTGGCCATGCACCCCTGCATTCAAAAATAATCTTAAAGCAACATACAACAGTATCTTGGAGGGTGTGGGGAGACCCACTGATATTAATAGAATCATGAATGGAAGAGCCAATGTTAATTTTTGCCAGAAGACAGTCTTCTGACAGCAAATCTGCATTTTAAGGCATGTTGCTACTTTCAGAAAAAGGTTAGTTTCTAATGTTTATGGTAGATTATCATTGAATTGTAAGACTGGAAGGGACTTCTAGAGGTCATCTCGTCCGGTCCCCTGCACTCAAGGCAGGTGGATTAACTATAAGAAATGGATTTCTCACAAGCTAGAAAGTTAATTTTGACTTCTATATTGTACCTTGACATTTTTGTGGCAAGATTCTTATTGTGCAGCTAAAATTGAAATGGGATGTTACTCATTTTGAAAAGAGGCACAAACTAGCAACAGCTTCTCAAGTTATTCTTTATATACTATACTATTTATTCTAATATCTAGTAGCTGAGAATGCAGCTGCAATATCGTTATACAACATATTATTATTTAATACAGACACGGCCTCTTGAATCTTTAGAATATTATAATTTAAATTGTCCCCATATCCACAAATGTTTCTGAACACCGTTAGAGACTGATAGAGACTGTGGACATGGTATTTATATCTGTTTTTCTTGGGGGGCAGGGGTAGGGGGGAAACCTCATTAGCAGGCAAGAGCTGAAAATTAGTAAACTAAAAGTGACGTTTAATCAAATCTCCCATCTTTTGTGGGGGGTTAGGGTGGGGGAAGAAGCAGCAAATGTATGTGGTAAATTTTAATAAGTGAGAGGGTAGAGCATCAATGAATTTCTGAGCCCCTACATTTTTGTTTGGGGGTGGGATTTTTGGAAGAAAATTATGTTTTTGCCTACTACCTAGGCAAAAATGAATGAAGAAAACAAAATGCTTGTTTACTTAATTTTTTCTGATATTGTGTTCATGTAGAAGTTTTACTAGCCCTCTGTTGTAAATTTGTACATTATTGTTATTCATTGCTTCTTACAAATGTGTGAAAAACAATTTACCTGCAGTTTCTTTAAACACATTTACAACCATCATTTCAGTTGAATGTTTTTCTCCACAGTTACAGAAATAAGATCTGAAATAATTCTCTCTCCTAAAGACATTTCCTTTGCTGCTCCTACAAGTGGATAATTTAAAATATTACTGTCATAAGAGGTCTGATATGGTTTTTTTATTACTGTGAACTTCACACCCTATTTGAGACAAATAAGTGTTCTTTTGCTTTCAACTTACAATATACTCCCTGAAGAAATAATTTGCCATGGTGTGTTGTCCATTAGCCCACATCTACATTCTCAGTTCTGCTGTTATTTCACCATAATTGATATGTTTTTGTTCAAGGCTACAACAGAATTTAGAGTCCTATAAATGGCACTATTTACTCTTCTGTTCCAATTATATCCTATCTTTCTCAAGCTCTTCCTTTAAAACTAACATCCAGTGATTTAAATAAGCTAGGATGAGGGAGGTGTACAGGAGTGTGTGTGTCACCCCTTCCTGTGTGAACCCTAAAGCCTTAAAGATAAGAAAGCAAATAAAGACTCCAGCTACACAGTATTTCTTTTTAATAGGCTCAGTCAACTTGATGTTAATTTGAACATTTGTACTGCATAGTTCTGATTGCTGTTGAACTCGCTTGAATACGAGTAATTTCCCCAGGTATCCCATATTTAGCATAGGGAAATACGGTCACCCTAAAATAAGCAATCCCTCATGATGACCATGGTCCTCAGAAATATTACATGAAGAAAAAATTGCTTAGAGGCAGCATTGAAACAGAAGTGGTCCCACATTATAAAATTCAGAGCTGGACCCAGGGGCTTGTTCTGGCACATTAGAGATGGAGGTTTCAGTTAAGCCAATATCAAGATCTAGGTCTTACGTTTGGGAGTCTTTGGTGCCGTACCAAACTAAGTATAAACACTTAATTTCAAATATTTAATAGCAGTATCCAGTCTTCAATGTGGACTGAATTTTTAGGCTAAAATATGCTAAAATTGCGCATTTTCATTTAGAAACAGTTACTGAATATAATTACTTTATGGCTAGCTATCATGGTGAAAGCAACAGCAATATTAAGGAGTACTAGTGGCACCTTAGAGACTAACCAATTTATTTGAGCATAAGCTTTCGTGAGCTATAGCTCACTTCATCGGATGCATTCAGTGGATGCATCCGATGAAGTGAGCTGTAGCTCACGAAAGCTTATGCTCAAATAAATTGGTTAGTCTCTAAGGTGCCACTAGTATTCCTTTTTGCGAATACAGACTAACATGGCTGCTACTCTGAAACCTAGCAATATTAAGGTTGCCTAATACCTTCCATAATAAAAATTGGTGTGACTGTTTGATTTGCACCAGGACTTGGAAGGGGCATAGTCCATGAGGCCAGTAAAGTGCACCCCACAAAAATATGTTCAGACTTGGCTGAGTTATAAACTGTCCAAAATAACTATTTTTTCTCTCTGCTTTATTTAGTACATCTTGGTTTTTGGCTTGCTGTCAAAACCCTCAGCATTCAATAGCAACACCATGCGCACCAGCAAGGCATCTTGCTTCAGCATTTCACACAAAACTCAAATTCCAGATGGGTCACAGACAAAATGGATTGTCCTTCTTCTAAAATACACTTTGACCTAAAGGAATGGGAATCAGGAAATGAGTTCTAGATTCACTTCTAATCCTCTTTAATAATCCTGCACCTGTCACAACCCTTCTTACTAAGCAAGTTTTAATACTCCACTGAGGTTATGTCTACACTACGAGCTAGGGGTGTGATTTCCCCTCCGCTCATATATACACACTTGCACTAGCTTTTATGGAGTTAGGGTGAGTATAAAGAGCAATGGTTGTGGCAGTGGGGGTACAGCGGAGCCGTGTTGGGTACAAACCTGCCTGAAACCAGTGGGTTTTCACTTGGCACCACTCAGCTGTGCCTCCACCACCACCACCACCAGTGTTACCATGGCTACACGGTTATTTATACTCACCCTAATTTGATAAAAGCTACTGCAAGTATGTATATAGGAGCAGAGGGGAACATCACACCCTGAGCTTGTAGAGTAGGCAAAGCCTGAGAAGATACATAAACTGGGAATAGAACCCAAATCTAGGGCTGACACAAATCCCATCCACTTAGCCACACTAACTCTTAGAAAGCGCCTGCCATATTTTGCTCATTGTCTATGCTATCCGTAAAATTGGACTAGACATGCACAGGTCAGCCATACATAAATCAAAATTAGATTAATAAGGAATGAGAGGTAGACAGCCTCTATGGTTCTTGTAATACTATAATACTGCCTTTGTGAATTAAATATCTAATTATTATAAAGTTCTAGCAGAACTGATGTAATATTAATTGCTAGCTTTAAAAAATGTGAACTTTGTGAATCAGGCTCATGCAAATTTCCTAACATTTATTCACTAATATGAAGATGATGAATTTACTGATAAGATACTTTCATAAATATGTAATAGACAGTAGCTTCCTATTATGAATCAGACACTTAGACAAATCTGTTCATAGCTCATAGTGTGTCCATCACTAGGAAAACTTTTCAAATTATCTATTGATGCCATAAAACGATTGTGGAAAAAAGTGAATAACAATGTTTTAAATAAACTGAAACATGAAAGAGTGAGATGCATTCATCACAAGTGTCTTGAAATTGCCAAGAGAGAGTGAGGTCACTCCCTTGGCCTCTACCAAGCAGTGGGATTACAACTAGATTCAAGGTGACATATGATACGATACACACACCAGTGATTCATACAGAATCTTGTTCAGAATGAAAGAAATTGACCATGATGAAGGAGGCTGGGAAAACCCCCAAAACACCATAACTAAGGTGGAATAAAGCAGTCCCCTGGCTGATCTAAGTTATGACAGCCTTGCATGCCTGCCTGCGGGATTCTTCACAGCCTGAATGAATAGCCAGATCATGCTTCCTTTCCTGTCTCTAGTATGCCTGCAGCCATGCCCCTGCACTAAGGGCTGTGCAGGATGGTGGTACAGCACTGCCCAAAGAAACCCTCCTACACTGGTGGAATTCCCCAGGGGCCCACTATGCCCTTTTATGCCACAGCACAAAGTAGAATTGGAGCCCTTGTTTTGCTGAGGTATTTTTGGTCTTGTGCTGTCTTGTTTATATTTAGTCTTTAAATTTTTGCCATCTATAACAACCAACAGTGCTTATGAAGAATCTTATAATATCTGGAGAAAAGTGCAGTATCAAGGCATTCAGCTGTCCAGCTACTAGCAACCATTCCAGTGTTTTTAAATCATAACAGTATAGAAACCAAAAAAATAATTTGAGTCTTCCAGTTCTGGGAGGTGGCAGCACTGATAAAATGTATAACATATCTTGAAACATAAGATTTCAATTCTCAGTTTTAGCAAGTACTGTAGGATTCTTAGGAGAAAGACATAAAATGAATACAAACTGCTTCAAATCTACCACAACCAAATAATTTCACACCCCTGGGAGACTTAAGTTTTACTGAAATAAGCGTTAGTATAGACATGGCCTAAGTAAAACTGCAGAATACCGTTTATAAGCTAACAAACAAATGAAAAATATGTTTACACTGCAAATAACCTGCAGCTGGTCCAAGCCAACCTGCCTTGGGCACCTGGAGCTTGGGCTAAGGGGCTGTCTAATTGCAATGTAGATATTCAGGCTGGAGCCTGAGCTCTGGGATCTTTTTTTGCGGGGGTGGGGTGGGGTGGGGTGGGGAGGGTAACAAAAGCTTAAGCTAATGTTCAAAAAAAGTCTCTCAACCACTCTAGCCTCCTTCTTAGGTACATCAGAGACTTCTCCCCAGCTCCAGCCATGAGCACTGGCCCCTAGCATCTCTCAGCGGTGTCTGTTCTCCTACAGGCTTTGGCTTGGTTCCCTTCACAAGACCTTCTACACCCTAGGCTTCCTCCCTTCTTACTGAACTCTCCTTTCCTTTTATGAGGCCCAGTTGTCCTATTACATTGTCATCTGATGCTTCTTTGGCCTCTCTAGGTGAGAAGCAATTTTAATTAATTAATTACTGCACAGGCGCAACAGATGTAATTAAGTGGCTCTTCATCCCTTTCCATCCCCTGGTTGGTTTCACCCCATCATTGGCACTTTCAATTTGAACTTTTCTAAAAAAATGGCTTTTACAAAATATTTTTGTAATTTTATAACATTCTAAAAGTAGGGAATACAGGTCATATAGAAGAATGAGGAAATGGTATAAATCATAGAAACTAGAGTCAAAATGAATCTTGGCATCCTGACAGTGAAGGCATTGTTCTTTACAGTCTATCTTTCAGTGCTTATCTAGTCCAGTTTTAAATGACAGAAGGCGATAAGACTTTGTGCTTGCCCATGAGAAAGTACACCGTGCTTTAGTAGATATTTGCCATTAGGACATGTTTCCTGATATTCAACGTTCAGCTTTCTCACTCCTCAAATTCAAAACCCAATTAATTTTATCCCTTATGTTTTAGCTGAATTCAGATTCCAAATCTTGCAGGACCCTTTCAGCTTTTACTCCTTTATTGGAAAAGCTAAACAAAGCTTTGATTAACAACTCTGACTGAAAAAAAATAATGGACGCCCAGGGGATCCGAGTTTGAAGATGTGGCATTTCTCTTTGAAGTGTGAGCATTAGTTGTTACTTCTGTAAGCAGAGCCAGAGTGAGCTCTACCCTGACATCTGGTGGTGAGCTGTGGAAAAGGACTTCAGGAGCTGATCTTGTTTGCATGGGCACACCCACCCTGCCTAGCGTGATGGACTGCTTGCCCAAATGGTCACTTTGGCTGCTGTGGGATCCCCAGTCTCTTTGTTATTGGGGCAGGAGTAATAAAGGATTGTTATCCTGGTTATGTGAATCAAGGACAGTAGAACTGTACTTGGCATTTTATGACAGAGGGACTTGCCCTCAACTAAGTAGCACTCGCTAGGCAAGGGACATGGGTTCCAAAACCCAGTGAATTGAGAGAGGTGGGGTGTAGGTATGTGTATCTGGCTGTCTGGGTCCTAAACACTACTTTGAGCTCTTCACTGTATAATAATAGAGCTAATTTTGGCTCCATTAAGAGTCTTGTTATAGGCTGCAAAGCTGAAATCACTAATACTTAGATCTAAGCATTAGGCCTACTTTAGGCTAGAGGTGCACCAGCACTGAGGCTCCCCTACTACCAGCTAAAAAATCACTGAGAGCTGAAATCACTAAAGAGCTGAAGTTGCTGACAGCTGTGTTAAGTTGGGGGGGGGGGGCTGAAGACAAGTTGGTGAGCAGACAGCAAGATAGCTAGCATGTGGAGCAGAGCGGCGTGGAGAGCGGAGTAGAGCAGATAGCAAGGTGGCTGGCGGTGAAGTCTGCAGCAGAACCCCATGGAGAGGCGTGGCACTCGGCCATTGACCTGAGCAGTGGAGCATGTAAGATGCCCCCCATACCTCCCTCTACTTCCACCCAGGCTGGGAGGTAAACTCTGCAGATGAACTTCTGAACTCTGGGGGGGCTGCACTGACCAAGGACAGAAACTTTAGGGGAGGGGGTGACCATTGGGTTGCTGGACTTAAGACCCTGAGGGGAAAAGGACACTGCCAAACTTACTTGGGGGTGGGTCTTTTGCTCATGGTTGGTGTTATGAATCCTGTTTATGGTGTTTCCCCAACATAATGCCGCATTGTTTCCCTCCTTTATTAAAAGGCTTTTGCTACACTCAGACTCTGTGCTTGCGAGAGGGGAAGTATTGCCTCTTAAAGGCGCCCAGGGGGAAGGTATGTAATTGTCCCAGGTCACTGGGTGGGGGCTCAAGCCAGTTTTGCATTCTGTTATTGAAACGGAACCCCTAGATAACCAGAACCCGGCCCTTGTTGCTGCCAACTCTGATGGGCAGAAGGGTTACACTTCTACATGCAGCTTTCAAGGGTTAGTTTCTGAAATATCACACAGAGCATTAAACAGCTCCCAATTTTGACATTGTCAAAAAACGAAACCCTGAAAGGTGTCCAGCTGCCTGTGTGTTGCTGGTAAACAGAGATACTGTGTGGAAAATACTGAAATAAAAATACTGCTTGGCTTTGTTGGATGATGTGGGGGGGAAGGGGTCCCCTAAAGTCCCCTCCAGATTCCACTTCAGATCCTTGTATAGTCTTTCTCTCCCGCACCCCTGAGGAGACACCCAAGAGGCTCTTAGAGTAAACAAACAAAAAAGAAAAGTCCTCTCCCCTCTTTTGTCACTTATGGGAGAGGGGAGTCTGTGGGAAACTGAAAAGAAGCAACTCAGGCAGTCTTCCTGGGTCAGCCCTTTGGGCTTACTTGACACAGGGTCTACTTCCAGCCCCTCTTCATGGGATATGCTACTCTAAGGCTGGGTCATGCAGCTTCAGGAGTGGTGTCTGTCTCCGTCTTGGTGAGCCTGTCTCAACTATCTGAGGCAGGGCAGCCTTCCCGCTGTTCACTTCCCCCTCCTGGGTCACGTTTTCCCTTTTTAAGCTCCCCCCACCAAGCAGAACAAGCCTTGCAGGCATAGGCACTGACTTTTCTTTTCCCGCACAAAGGCCACGCCCCCCACTCTGTCCCTTCCCCCGAGGGTCCACCTTTGCTCAGCCTCTGCCTGTCCGCACTCCACCTCCTCCTCCCAGGCCCCCCCTGCACGCCCGCCCGCCTGCCTGCCGCTGGCTCCTCTCCACCCTCTCCTGAGCACCTCCCGCCAGCTGCCGAACAGCTGATTGGCAGCCAGCCCCAGGACTCTGCTGAACAACTATGGCTGGTGAGTGCTGAGCACCCCCTGTTTTGTTTTTTACATGGGTGCTTCAGCAATGGAGCACCCATGGAGTCGGTGTCTATGGTTGCAAGTGTGCATCACTGCTGTTGAACAGGCCCAGAGGAACACATTTAGCCCTGGTCTACCCTACGAGTTTAGGTCAAATTTAGCAGCGTTAGATCGATTTAACCCTGTACCCGTCCACACAACGAAGCCATTTTTGTCAACTTAATGGGCTCTTAAAATTGATTTCTGTACTCCTCCCCAACGAGGGGATTAGCACTGAAATCGACATCGCAGGGTTGAATTTGGGGTAGTGTGGATGCAATTTGATGGTATTGGCCTCCGGGAGCTATCCCAGAGTGCTCCATTGTGACCGCTCTGGACAGCACTCTCAACTCGGATGCACTGGCCAGGTAGACAGGAAAAGCCCCGCAAACTTTTGAATTTCATTTCCTGTTTGGCCACCATGGAAGCTGATCAGCACAGGTGACCGTGCAGATCTCATCAGCAGAGGTGACCATGGAGTCCCAGAATCGCAAAGGAGCTCCAGCATGGACTGAAAGGGAGGTACTGGATCTGATCACTGTATGGGGAGATGAATCCGTGCTATCAGAACTCCGTTCCAAAAGATGAAATGCCAAAATATTTGAAAAAATCTCCAAGGGCATGAAGGACAGAGGCTATAACAGGGACCCGCAGCAGTAGCCGCGTGAAACGTAAGGAGTTCAGGCAAGCCTACCAAAAAACCACAGAGGCAAACGCCTGCTCGGGGTCAGAGCCCCAGACATGCTACTTCTGTGATGAGCTGCATGCAATTCTAGGGGGTACCCCTACAACTACCCCACACCTGTACGTGAACCCCTGCAAGGGAGTGTCACGCAACAGGGATGAGGATTTTGGGGACGAGGAAGATAGTGCACACCAGGCAAATGGAGAAACCGTTCTCCCAGACAGCCAGGAACTGTTTATCAACCTGGAGCCAATACTCTCCCAAGCCGGGCTCCCGGACCTTAAAAGGAGGAGAGGGCACCTCTGGTGCGTGTACCATTGTAAATATAATATACGGTTTAAAAGCAAGCATGTTTAATGATTAATTTGCCCTGAAGACTTGGGATGCATTCGCGGCCAGTACAGCTACTGGAAAAGTCTGTTAACATGTCTGGGGATGGAGCGGAAATCCTCCAGGGACATCTCAATGAAGCTGTCCTGGAGGTACTCCCAAAGCCTTTGCAAAAGGTTTCTGCGGAGGGCAGTCTTATTGCGTCCTCCATGGTAGGACACTTTACCATGCCAGGCCAGTAGCACGTAATCTGCAATCATTGCATAGGAAAGCATGGCAGCATGTGGTCCCAGTGTTTGCTGGCATTCAAGCAACATCTGTTCTTTATCTCTCTGTGTTATCCTCAGGAGAGTGATATCATTCATGGTCACCTGGTTGAAATAGGGGAATTTTATTAAGGGGACATTTAGAGGTGGCAGTTCCTGCTGGGCTCTTTGCCTGGGGCCTAAAAGAAATCATCCCCGCTGTTAGCCATGTGGTGGGGGAAGGGGTGAAACGATCATCCCAGAGAATTGGGTGTGTGTGGGGGGCTTAGTTGGGTTTGTGCTGCATGGTGACCCAAAAATATCAGCCCCTCCTTTGAAATGGCCAATATGTCTCTCTCAATTTTACTCTCCCTTTTTTTCCTCCCACAGCTGCAAATGTTTCAATGTTGCCACTAGCATCTCCATCCCAGAGGCTAGTGCAGATAAGAAGGTGAAAAAAACGCACTTGCCATGAAATGTTCTCTGAGCTCATGCAGTCCTCCCAAACTGAAAGAGTCCAGCAGAATGCGTGGAGGCAGACAATGGCAGAGTCCAGGAAAGCACAAAATGAACGTGAGGACAGATGGCTGGAGCAACAGGAGAGATGGCAGCAGCGTGATGAGAGGAGGCAGGATGCAATGCTGAGGCTACTGGAAGATCAAACTGATATGCTCCAGCGAATGGTTGAGCTGCAGGAAAGATAGAGACCGCCACTGCAGCCTCTGTGTAATCAACTGCCCTCTTCCCCAGGTTCCATAGCATCCTCACCCAGACGCCCAAGAACGCGGGGGTGGGGAGGGGACGGGAGGCTCCAGGCACCCAACTACTCCACCCTAGAGGACTGCCCAAGCAACAGAAGGCTGGCATTCAATAAGTTTTGAAGTGCAGTGTGGCCTTGTCCTCCCCTCCTCCCTCACCCTACTCAGTGCTTCCCTCCTCCCGCACCCGTCCCAAGCTACCTTGGCAGTTATCCCCCTATTTGTGTGATGAATTAATAAAGAATGCATGAATTTGAAACAACAATGACTTTATTGCCTCTGCAAGTGGTGATTGAAGCGGGGAGGGCGGTTGGCTTACAGGGAAGTACAGTGAATCAAGCTGGCTGGTTTTCATCAAGGAGAAACAAACAGAACTGTCACACCATAGCCTGGTCAGCCATGAAACTGGTTTTCAAAGCTTCTCTGATGCGCACCGCACCCTGCTGTGCTCTTCTAATCGCCCTGGTGTCTGGCTGTGCGTAATCAACGGCCAGGCGATTTGCCTCAACTTCCCACTCCGCCATAAATGTCTTCCCCTTACTCTCACAGATAGTGTGGAGCACACAGCAAGCAGTAATAACAATGGGAATATTGGTTTCGCTGAGGTCTAACCGACTCAGTAAACTGTGCCAGTGCACTTTTAAACATCCAAATGCACATTCTACCACCATTCTGCACTTGCTCAGCCTGTAGTTGAACAGCTCCTGATTACTCTCCAGGGTGCCTGTGTATGGCTTCATGAGCCATGGAATTAAGGGGTAGGCTGGGTCCCCAAGGACAACTATTGGCATTTCAACATTCCTAATGGATATTTTCTTGTCTGGAAAGTAAGTCCCTGGCTGCAGCTGTTCAAACAGACCAGAGTTCCTGAAGATGCGAGCGTCATGTACCTTTCCTGGCCATCCCACGCTGATGTTGGTGAAACATCCCTTGTGATCCACCAGTGCTTGCAGCACCATTGAAAAGTATCCCTTTTGGTTTACGTACTGGCTGCCTTGGTGCTCCGGTCCCAAGATAGGGATATGCTTTCCGTCTATCACCCTACCACAGTTAGGGAATCCCATTGCAGCAAAGCCATCCACTGTAACCTGCACATTTCTCAGAGTCACTACCCTTGATAGCAGCAGCTCAGTGATTGTGTTGGCTACTTGGATCACAGCAGCCCGCACAGTAGATTTGCCCACTCCAAATTGATTCCCGAGTGACTGGTAGCTGTCTGGCGTTGCAAGCTTCCAGAGGGCTATCGCTACTCGCTTGTGAACTGTGAGGGCTGCTCTCATCTTGGTATTCTTGCACTTCAGGGCAGGGGAAAGCAAGTCACAAAGGTCCATGAAAGTGCTCTTACGCATGCGAAAGTTTCGCAGCCACTGGGAATCATCCCAGACCTGCAACACTATGTGGTCCCACCAGTCTGCGCTTGTTTCCTGGGCCCAGAATCGGCATTCCATGGCATGAGCCTGCCTCATTACCACAGGGATGGCCAAATTGCCGGGGCCTGTGCTTTGAGAGAAGTCTGCGTCCATGTCCTCATCACTCTCGTCACCGCGCTGCTGTCGCCTCCTCGCCTGCTTTTGCAGGTTCTGGTTCTGCATATACTGCAGGATAATGCGTGAGGTGTTTACAATGCTCATAACTGCCGTGGTGATCTGAGCGGGCTCCATGCTTGCCGTGGTATGACGTCTGCAGGAGAGCAGAGTTGCAGGGGAAGCGGTGGTTGGATGACCAGTTTTGCAGACCTACTGCACCGTCTGCTGCCAGGACACAACAGCTGAGCGGGCTGCAAGCTTGCCGTGGTATGGCGAGACAAGAGCAGCTCAGCAGAGTTACAGCAGAAGCGGTGGATGACGACAGTCATATAGAGGGCCTGCGAGGTGGATTCATAGCACTCGATAACGACGGTTTGCAGCCCTACTGTGCTGTCTGCTGAAAGCAGTATGGCGCCTGCACCGAAAAAAGGCGTGAAACAATTGTCTGCCGTTGCTTTCATGGAGTGAAGGGTGACTGATGACATGTACCCAAAACCACCCACGACAATGTTTTTGCCCCATCAGGCATTGGAACCTCAACCCAGAATTCCAATGGGCAGTGGAGACTGCGGGAACTGTGGGATAGCTACCCACAAGGACAGAACTCAGCTCTCCTGAATAAGGGCAGGTCTACACTATGGCAGGGATCGATGCTCTGAGATCAATCCACCCGTGGTCGATTTAGCGTGTCTAGTAAAGACCTACCAAATCAACTGCAGATCGCTCTCCAGTCAGCCCCTGTACTCTACCCCAGACAAGAAGAGTAAGGTAAGTCAATGGGAGATTTTCTCCCATTGACCCCCCGTGGTGTAGACCAGGCGGTAACTCGACCTAAGGTACATCGACTCCAGCTATGTTATTCGTGGAGCTATAGGGTGACCAGATAGCAAGTGTGAAAAATTGGGACAGGGAGTGGGAGGTAATAGGAGCCCATATAAAAAAAAAGTCCCAAATATCGGGACTGTCCCTATAAAATCAGGACATCAGGTCACCCTATGTAGCTGCAGTTGCATAGTGTAGTGTAGGTTGACTTACTGCGGGAGTGTAGACATAGTGTCAGTTCCATGCTCTAAACCCAAAAGAACATCCTTTTTCTTCTTGCAGCCCTCTGCCTTATTCAGTCCCCAGCCTGTGTCTTGAGTAATGCAATCCTGTGATCATGTAATTAAAAACTGTATCTAATGCATACACACAAGGGGACTGAACTAAAGTTGCACAGGGGAACCTCAATACTGGTATTGTGGAATTTGAGTCCTTTATCTGATCATCTTAATGTTCTTTAACATAGCTTTTTGTATACAATTTCCTACTTTTTTTAAAATAAAAAATACCCTGATAATATATAAATTCCATTATGTGAAACCATATTGACCCCATTGCTGCAAAGGTAGTAAGCAGAGTTTGAGTGTAAGACCTTTCGAGCCACACCACAGACCTCTACCACTTGAGCTAAAGGAGTAACTAGGATCAAGCTACCGTCTTCTGTGGACCAGCCACTAGAGGGGCACACAGGAGACACTTTGGCCAAAAAACAAACAAACAAACAAAAGCCCAAGTGTTCAGACCTGTACCCTGTTTTTAAATCATGAACACCCAACAGCAAGGACTTACTATATGAGGGACCTATAACCTTGCCCTGAACACTCAGATCTCCATGCATGCACTATTTTCCAGATTGCTTCAAGCTCACAGTACATCTTTTCCTAAGGAAGTGGAACTGCAGATGCAATTTAATGGAGAATTGCATCTTCATAGTATGGTACGAGGGGGCACTCATCCCACACTAGCCCTGCAGGGGTTATTATAGGCAAGAGAGGTCAGTTAACCATAAACTGCACCTGGAGGGGAGCCAGGATGCAGTGAAGCTTAATTGGGGTGCAGGCTCTGGGAGGGAGTTTGGGTACAGGAGGGGGCTCCAGGATGGGTTAGGGCGTTGGGGTGTAGAAGGGGGCTCGGGGTACAGGCTCCGGCCAGGAGGCACTTACCTGGGGCGGCTCCCAGTCAGCGGTGGAGCGGGGCTAAGGCAGGCTCCCTGCCTGCCCTGGCCCTATGCTGCTCCCAGAAGCAGCCTGCAGCACCTGGGGGGAAGGGACAGGGCACCGTGCGCTGCCTGTGCACCATCCCCACAGCTCCCATTGGCCACAGTTCCCAGCCAATGGGAACTGCGAAGTTGGCACTCAGGGCAGGGGCAGTGCACGGAGACCCCCTGCCCTCCCCCCAAGGGCCTCGGAGACATGCTGGCCACTTCCGGGAGTGGCATGGGGCCAGGGCAGGCAGGGAGCCTACCTTAGCCCAGCTGAGCTCCTGGACTTGTAGCGACCTAAAATCTCCTGGTTTGGCGTCAGTAGCCTTCGGGAGATAGGACCTAGTTCCAGGAGACTCCCGGTGAAACCAGGAGGGTTGACAACCCTATAATTGAAAGGACACTCTGATAATACCCTTGAAGGGGGAGAACTTCAGTGTGACTTGGCTGGAGGACTAAGCCACAAAGAAGAAAGTGCTGCAGTTCCAGCAACGCGAGAGAGGCCACAGAGTGAGTGAGTGAGTGAGAGAGAGACAATGGGCTGAGCAATTGCAGGAAGGGGTGTCAATGTGGTGAACTTATCCCCAGATGGGCCACTAGGCGGCAGCAGAGCAGTAAGAGGGCATGCCATCCCCTATCCCATATGGTTATAGAGAAATAACCATGCAGTGATTAAGCAAATGGTTGTAACCTGATGAATAATGGCTGTCAGCCAATCAGTCAGAGTACAGGGATTTGGATACTTGATAGTTCTTTAGGAACTGTATGATCATTATGCAGATCAGACACTCACAACCAGAGATCAGGGAAATGCACAGGTAATACAAAAAGTACTCTTTTTATGTATCAAGCTGAACAGCACCACTGCATTCTGATAGATGATTCCATTTCAATATAGTACATTATTTAGTCACATATTTTCCCTCATTGTTACACAGCTCACTACGTTTTAAGCAATTAACTTTATTATCCAAATATATTCTATATGTAGCCAAATATTTTAGCTCGTTAAAGAAACAAAACCATGTACAGTTTTAACCCTCAGAGAGCTGGTCCTATACCTCTGGTAGATGAAGAGATGTTTTCAATCTTCAGATTTGTAAATCTTGTACCTTTTAATGTGACTTAAATTCATTTTTTAAAGAGCATCCTGGCAGGGAATGGAAAGGGAAGAAGTATGATACAATGAGTAGAGCATAGGACTTAGTGGGAACTAACATGTTCTCTGGCTCTGCTATTGACTTCCCATATGATCGTGGGCCAGTCACTTAACCTTTCTGTTTGTTTTCACATCTGTAAAATACTGGAGAGGATACTTATCTACTGCACTAGGACTAGTGCTTGTCCCATGCAAACCTAAATGATATATTCTTTAAGAGCCTAATCTCAAAGGCCAGTGATTTCAAAGAAAAGACTGAAATTAGCCCTAACTACTTATTCAACATGTTCAAAATCTTGACATAAATGTGTAAAATGAGTTAGTCTTAACTAATGACCAAGGCAGTATAAAAAAATTCAAAATAGTACTTTGAATGCAGTGGAGGGATTCAAAGTGCATTAAACTTTATTTTATTTATGAAGAAAAAGCTAACGGCTCCTGCAACAATAATAACAATTTTATGCTTTTAGTTTAACCAGCTATGACGTAACTGGAGAACACAAAGTAGGCTAGACTAAAATATTAACATGAGTTATTGTAAGAATTGGAAAAGAGAATGGGCAGCAATAATGACAGTTAGAGCTCATCTCTGTTTGCTTATTCGAGACTAATGACTAGCAGTGTTTGTATTTGCTATATATGGAGAGCAACCCTAAAATAAAGTTCTCTGGGAAATTCTAAAACAGTTACAAATTATAGGTCACTATATCCAAATGAAGAAGCCCCGCGTGTCCACACTACCAGCTACTGCTGTTGCTTACAAGCAACCATCTAGCCCTTAAATTTTTGTGTGTGACCATACTAAGTAATGCCATAGCTGAGAACCTACAATTCCATGCTGATCTTAATTTTGATTACTTTCTAGCAATTGCTATAGCCAGCCTATTAATTTTTCCTGTATAAATGCACCTCTCTCTGTGTTCCCTGTAAGCTGCGCGGTTGGGTGGCTGCGCAAGACAGATACAAGTGTCGTGAAGCTGATGAGCAGAGTACTCATATCCAGCAGTGTGTGTTCAGGTGCCCTCCCCCACTGCTTTGCAGCCACGTTGCTCCTGCAGCTGCTCCCAGGACCCTCCTGCTGGCTGTGCAGAGCATGGGGTGGGTGCTGATGTCAGGGTTTCACCTCCCCCTGCCCCTGTACCCCATTTCCACAGAGCAGGCAGAGGGGACAGCCTGGCTCAGAACTCAGAGCTGCTTTGGTCTGACATCTGTGAGTGAATGCCTTTCTTAAAGAGACAGCGCACTGTCTCTGAGACTTCCCCAGCACCCAGCTCACACAGTCTCTGGGTATGCCTACACAACAAAATTAGGTCTATTTTATAGAAGTCGATTTTTAGAAATTGATTTTATACAGTCAATTGTGTATGTCCCCACTAAGTGCATTAAGTAGGCGGAGTGAGTCCTCACTACCGTGGCTAGCATCGACTCACAGAGCGGTGCACTATGGGAAGCTATCCCACAGTTCCTGCAGTTTCCGCTGCCCATTGGAATTCTGGGTTAAGTTCCCAATGTCTGATGGGGCAAAAACATTGTTGCGGGTGGTTTTGGGTATATGTCGTCAGTCTCCTCTCCCTTCCTCCTTCCCTCCCTCCATGAAAGCAACTGCAGACAATTGTTTCATGCCTTTTTTCCTGAGTTACCCAGGCAGACCCCATAGCACGGCAAGCATGGAGCCCACTCAGCTCACTGCTGCTGTTGCGAACATTGTAAACACTTTGCGCATTATACTGCAGTGTGTGCAGAACCTGGCTAAGAGACAGCAGCATGAGGATGATTGTGAGGAGGACATGGACACAGATGTTCCTGAAAGCACGGGATCTGGAAATCGGGACATCATGGCGGCAGTGGGGCGGGTTGATACAGTGGAACACCGATTCTGGGCCTGGCAAACAAGCACAGGCTGGTGGGACTGCATAGTGTTGCAGGTATGGGATGATTCCCAGTGGCTGCAAAACTTTTGCATGCATAAGGCCACTTTCCTGGAACTCTGTGAGTTGCTTTCCCCCTCCCTGAAGCGCAGGAATACCAAGATGAGAGCTGCCCTGACAGTTGAGAAACGAGTGGCGATAACCCTGTGGAAGCTTGCAACGCCTGACTGCTACCGGTCAGTCAGGAATCAATTTGGAGTGGGCAAATCTACTGGGGAGACTGCTGTGATTCAAGTAGCCAATGCAATCACTGACGTTCTGCTATCAAGGGTAATGACTATGGGAAATGTGCAGGTCATAGTGGATGGTGGTTTTTTCGCCTTCTAATCTGCGATAACCTCAGGGACGGAGATCATAGGGGGACCATAGAAACATTTGCACCTACAGGGGGATAAAAAGGGAGAGTAAAATTTAAGATGATACATTTCTGAGAACAAAAGGGAGACTCTTTCACAGTGAATCAAGCAATTCACAGCAGACAGCACATGTGCTTTAGGTACAAGGTCGCATTTTGCCTTTTCTATTGAGCGCCTGCCAGTATGGTGACACATCACATACAGCTGGGCAACAGAATTCGGTTTCCAGGCAGCCATGTTAAACCAAAGGGTATGCGGGTTTGGTTTCTAACGCCTTCATAACGTGTGGGAATGTTTTCAAACGGCAGCGTCCTCCTTTCCCATAGTAAGCAATGCTGGTTGGGTTTGCCATTTAAAAGCAAGGGCTGCAGTTTTCGGGTGGATGTGCAGCACACACCTTCCCCCAGCCCTCCACGTGGCTATTTGGGATGATCCCTTCACCCCTCCCCCGCCGCATGGCTATGGGATGATCCCTTTTAGCCAAGCGCAAACCACCCAGCATAAACAGGGTCCTCTTACTGTTCCCTTACAAAAATTCCCCTATTTCAACCAGGTGACCATGAATAATATCACTCTCCTGAGGCAAACACAGAAAGATAAAGACCGAATGTTTCTTGAATGCCACCAAAACCCAGGACCATTCGCTGCCATGCTTTGTGCTGCAATGATTCCAGACTACTTGCTACTGGCTTGGAGTGGTAAAGTGTCCTACAGTGGAGGACGAAATAAGGCAGTCCTCCCCAGAAACCTTCTGCAAAGGCTTTCAGAGTACCTCCAAGAGAGCTTCATGGAGATGTCCCTGGAGGATTCCTGCTCCATCCCCAGACACATTAACAGACTTTTCCAGTAGCTGTACTGACTGCGAATGCATCCCAAGTCTTCAGGGCAAATCAATCTTAAACACTATTGCTTTTAAACCCTGTACTGTAGTTACAAATGTGTACTCACCAGAGGTGCTTTCTCTGGCTTCAGGGTCGGGGATCCTGGCTTGGGAAGGTATTGGCTCCAGGGTGATGAAAATGTCCTGACTGCCAGGGAGAACGGATTCACAGCTTGCCTGCTGTACATTCTCCTCCTCCTCCTCCTTCTCTTCCTCATCCACAAAATCCTCCTCCCTGTTGTGTGAGACTCCCCCCTTGCAGGTGTCCATGAACAGTGGTGTGGTAGTGTACCATGCAGCTGATCATAGAAGTAGCATGTATGGGGCTCTGACCCAGAGCGAACGTTTGCCTCCTTTGTCTTTTGGTAGGCTTTCCTGAGCTCCTTGACTTTCATGCGGCACTGCTGTGTGTCCCTGTTGTAGCCTCTGTCCACCATGCCCTGTGCGATTTTGGCATATATATTAGCATTTCTTCTTTTTGATTGGAGTTTGGCCTGCACAGATTCTTCTCCCCATACAACAATCAGATCCAGTGTCTCCCTTTCGCTCCATGCTGGAGCTCGTTTGCGATTCTGGGGGGTCTGCACAGTCACCTGTGCTGCTGAGCTCGCCACGCTGACCAAACAGGAAATGAAATTCAAACTTTACCGGAGCTTTTACTGTGTACCTGGCTAGTGCATCTGAGTTCAAAGTGCTGTCCAGAGCGGTCACATTGGTGCACTCTGGGATAGCTCCTGGAGGCCAATAATGTCGATTTGCGTCCGCACTACCCCAAATTCGACCCAGCAAGGTTGATTTTAGCACTATTCCCCTCGCCGGGGAGGAGTACAGCAGTAGATTTTAAGAGTCCTTTAGGTCAATGGAACAGGGTTGCTTGTGTAGACGCATTGCTTATAAAATCGACCTAACGTGGCTAAATTCAACCTAACCCTGTAGTGTAGACCAGGGCTCTGTCCCTCTCTCTCTCCCCCCCACAGAGCAGGGGCAGGGGAGACAGGGCTCAGGACAGAGCAGGAGAGCTTTCAGTGAGTGCCTTAAGGAGGCAGCGCACGGCGTCTCTCAGAAACTTCCCCAGCAGCCAGCAAACACTCTCTCTCCCTCTCTCTCACACACACACAGAGAGTCTCTGACACACACACACACTGTGTCACACACACACACAGACACTCTGTCTCTTTCACACTCAACTCCCAGCACATACTTGTATTATTGTTGTTGTCACTTCTTGGGACTTCCTACAATGCACATATATTCTTTGTAATTTTATTCTTTCAAAGTGTTATTTTAGTGTTTTGACTGGTCTATGCATTTCATAATTTTTATTTCTCTTACCCTTCAATTTAATTCTTTGATTAGTGGGTACTAAAATGCCTAACCTCTCCTGGCTGGAGTAATTATGCCTATGGTAACTTTTAAAAAATATATATTATATCTAGGTTTTGTGTTTGTACTGGTGACATACATCCACGTATACCTCAGTACATATACAATTTATTCTGCACATGAATGGAAAAAATTAGAGGGAACATGGACCTCTCTCTCATCTACAGACTGCTACCATGTATAGGTGCCCACTTCAGTTACACAAATATTACCTACTGGTTATGTTACTCGTGACTACTGTAAATTGACTTGTAACTCTTTTTCATTTAGTTTATTCTCTCAAGAAATCCACTGTCTTTATTTTGAAACAGGAAAGTGATAGATTGATGAGGAATAGCTGATTTCACCTCAGCCTACTCTAATGGATTATCCTAGATACAGAATGTCAGATTGAGGGAAGGTAACAAAACCCACAGATATTACCTTTTTCTGATCACTCCCTGCAAACTGCTTTATAATTCAAATAGCTGAACAGAAACTGAGCAGCTTTAATGCCTACTCATGCAGAAAAGGAAATTTATTTTTAGAAGTGTATCCACGCAGACTCCCATAGGCAGCTTTGTGAAAACCAACCAGAGGTTAAATGAAGTGGCTATTATTATCTTAAACCAAAATAGTTTGAAAGAGAATATTTGCTATAATGTTTTCAACAATGGAAATATTTTCAATGGACTGTGGAGACTACAACCTATATCCCTCCAAACATACCAAAATAATAGGGGAACTGTAAAGGAAAACCTCTAAATAAATACAGTTTGAGGGTCGGTTTGAATTATAGTTCCTATCTCTGTTCTATAAAAGCTAAAGATCAGAAAGGAAGTTTAGAATATGGCAGGATAAAGAGATCAAGAGGGTGGTAAAGTCACTGAGGCTTAACATTTTTATCACGGAAGAGAGATAAAACATGCCTACTGATTTTGACCATGTACTGGGTCAGAGAGAACTTCCTAAATAATAGCAAGATTAACAAAGCAGACATTTTAAGTAAGGGAGGAGGAATAAATCAACAAAACCAGACATGATTTATCACAGATTGTTAAAGTTAACCAGGGGCAGATATTTGTTCTACTTGTAAACATGTAGGGGTACTTCCTTGCTGTGTAATACGGGATGTGTGGGTGGATGTAGGAAAGGAATGAGTGGGCGATTTGAGAGTGAATTTGACTGGATGCAAACAAATGTCCTACCACTAGTCAAGAACTGGGATTACACTAAATCACAAAAATGTGTACATATTCATCTAGATAAACAAATATATTAGCTGCCCCAAATCTTCATTAATACAGCGTTAATATTGTCCAGTGATTCCTTGTGCACTTCCAGAACGTCAAGTTCAGCTATGCTCAAACCTCTTGAAAACCAGGAAATAGAGTTAAGGTACATGCCACCTCCACATCAGAACCTTACCTCTGCTCCCTTGGGGCTGGCACTAGCCAATGGGAATGATTCAGTAAGGGTGGTACCATAATAACTAAACACAAGGAAGGACTATGAGAAGGTGCCATTGTTGTGTTCCACAGATTTGAATTTCAGCATTTATCTGCATGCACTCCAGCTGTTGTTCACTATGTTCGGTGTAGCAGAATTGAATGGTGGAGGGATTATTTGGAGCAGGTTGAAAGAGTTGTCACTGTGATGGGAGAAGAGGTGCATGTGCACTTTGAAGGATCAAATATTACTCATTTCAACACTGTGTTCTGTAGATATGTCAGTATTGGTGTTCAGGGAGTTTCTTGCCGTAGGGATCGTCAGCATTCTGGTGGCAGACATGACAGTGGTCTCCAAGGCTTAGTGAGGGGTGCGACAGCGACACTGGCAGACCAGATGTCAGCTCAGGCTGAGGCCCCGAGGCCTCAACTGAACACTGACAAATGCATAGCTGGAAACCAGTCTGTGTTAGTCTTGGTAAAATAGTTATTAGATTTATAAAAATGCGTTTAGTGTTTAGATTTTATGAAAGGCTTGTAAATTGCTGCATGCATTAATCTCATGTATAATATCCGTATCCCATGTTATAAGGTAATATTTAAGTGTTTGCTCTGAAATTCTAAACCACACAGTCAGGAGAGAAGTATAACTAGGTGTGAAATACTAGCTTACTACAAGAAGTATTATCTCCTACTGAGCAAAAGAAGCCACATAGACACCAGGCAAACAGTGTGGAACATCAGAGGGCAAAAAACTTTGCTGATTACTCCCCCAACACCCATAAAGATGAGACTTGTAGGAGAACTGGTTCCATCAGTGTAAAATCTGGGGGAAGGGAATAAAAACTGCTGACAGGAAGAAATTGGATCTCTTTGCTGCCTGAACTTTGGGAGGGCAAGATTTCTAAGCATAAGCAAGGGATTCCCCAGCTGCTTAGCATAGGTTAGCCTTAAAGGACATATAGAGCTTGCATATTACAGCAGCTTCTATCACCTCGGAACCTAAGACTGTAACTCTCTCTCACTCTTTGTGTGTGTGTGTGTGTGTGTGTGTGTTATGTGTGTTTACCTGCTTTAACCTTGTAAATAACTCTCATTTATTTTCTTAGTTAATAAAACTTTAGATAGTTAATTATAGGATTGGCTACAAGCATTGTCTTTGGTGTGTGATCTAAGGTGCAGTTGACCAGTCGTTTTGGGACTGGGAATAACCTGAATATTGTGATTCTTGGTGTAAGGGACCATCTATCACAAAAGCAAGCTTACCTGGGTGGAAAGATAGATCAGAGTACCCCAAGGGACTGTCTGTGACTCCCTGGTTAGGCTGTTATAGTGCCTGAGGAGTTTACACTTGGTACCTGATGAAATCCAAGTATAGAGTTCACAACCAATTTGTGGTTTGTGCTCCGCTTAACAGTTTGCCCTGAGTCTAGTACTCACCCTCCAGAGCCACTCCAGACAACTTGACTAGGGGTAAGTGAAAACAACATTTCTGAAGGAATTCTCAGGGTAAGAGTGAAGGGGTGGTAACATTGACCAAGCCTGGGGTAGTTTGTGTGGAGCAGCCTCAGTGTTTGTGTAAGCCAGGTGTAGGTAGATCCTGTTTGCTACACCTGACTTAAACCCAAGTTTTGCCTAAGGAAAGAGAGGATATTAGGCTGTGTCTACAGTCCCTGAGGTTCTGTAGAATCTATAAGGCGTGTGTGTATGTTAGAGTGCTGGTATGTATCTTATTGGTGTGTTGGGGCATTGCTCAAAAAGGACAGAGTTAAGGTTGCATTATGGGGATGGTATACACCTAAACTCCCTATTTTGTTTGCTTTACAATAATTCTTTGATTCCTAGGTTTTGGATATTTTAATATAGCTGAACTTTAGTTCTGGAAGGGCACAAGGCACTGCTGAACCACCGTAACTCTGTATTAATGAACTTTTGGGGCAGTCAATGTCCTTGGTTTTTTTTAAAATAATTTTTCAGCCCCCACACATTCTACAACCCAGGTCTCCCCTTCTACTGCCTCTGGCTCATTTGCAATAATTACCCCAGTCACAGAAGGCACTGGATGCACATTTATCTCTTCATTGCCTTTGCATCATCTACTTGTCTCCCATCTCTTTGCCTGTCCAGCACAGCCTATGCTCCTCTGCATTGATAATACCTCCCTACATTGTCATCAACAAATTTCATTAGCACACTCCTACTTTTTGTGCCAAGGTCATTCATGAAGATATTAAATAATATCAGTTCCAAGACTGATCCTTGAGGAACTACACTATTTACCTACCTCCATCCTGGTAGTTGTCCTTTCAGCACAATCCACTATAACCTCCTCTTTAGCTAGTCCTTACCCACCTTACAGTTCTTGTACTAACCCCCATATTCTCCATTTTAGCTAGTAATTTCACATGTGTACTGTATCAAATGCCTTACAGAAGGGCTGATAAACTAGCTCTCCCACATTTCCCTTGCCTAGTTAGTCAGTTGTCTTATCAAAGAAAGATATCAGGTTAGTCTGGCAGAGAACAATTAATGTGCACAACACAGATTCTTTAAAAGCTGCCAAAGGAAGGGCTCAGACTCTGGATATTGAACCATTTTACTGAGTCCCTCTCTTGACTCTGCTAAACTGGCTTTTCTTTGTGAATTATTTTTAATACCAATTTAGATAACCCCAAAACCCAAACACCTTCTCCCCAAACAAAGGCAAGTTTCCTCACAGCAGTCCAGACTCATTCAAAAAGATATGGCAAAGATGTTGCCTAATGCTACTTTAATGATACCATAAGCATTAATGGAAATTGGCTTTTCCTTCCAATGGTCACAATAAGTACAATAGACTTGTTGGAAAAATAATTGAGAATATATTTGCCTTGTGTTGAAGAAGATGTCTGATCTTTTTTCCTAATATATTGAAGACATTATTCTTAAAGCTGCATGCTGCTGTTGTCAGTGTAACATGGGCCAGAGTCTTCCATCCTTCCAGAAGAACTTCCAGCGTTTGGCTCTATACAGTTTGAAGTTTCCTGGCCTGCTTTAATTTACCCACCTAGTTTTTCTGGAAGTTTCAAAATTGATGGAGAAAATACATATCCTGTTCTTGTTTTCCCTCATCGACTTTATTCTATTGTTGTTCCATGCCCACAAATCCTAATGAAGTTAATGAGTAGTGTAAAAATAGTGGGAATCAGTGACTCAGCAATATTTTTAGATTTTTTTTCACAACTATGTGGACGTACCCCTTCCCATCGCCTCCAGGAAAGAAATACCATTATTACGTGATGCAATGAGATGCAATATTTAGCACTTTGTAGATTATAATACGGAAAATCCTCAAACTGTAAATGAAATGAGAATAAGGTCAGAAGAGTATTATGTTCAGTTTTGGCCATCCTTTTAATGACAAGAGAATGCTCAAAGAAGTACTGTAGAGAAGTGTAATTAAGGAAGTGTTAGGAGTATGGGGAAGAATATTCTACTTTGTCTTAACTGACATCTTAAAAGAAAGGTTCTCATTTTACTATACCAAATTACAAACACATTTAATGTCAGATCTGAGGTTTCATCAAATCAGGCAGTGGAGTTAAATGAAAGTCAAGGCAAAGAAAATAAATAAGGAGGATGTTACTTTTACTCAGAAAGCAATGAATCTTTGGAATTGCCCACCTGATAAAGTTAAAGGAGTGAAGCCACTAAAGGAGCAACTAGGTCTTGTTCTTGGAGAATATGCTTTAACAAGGATAAGCTTCATTGAGCTGAATGGCCTATTCCTCTTCTGAATCGTTCACTTTAGAGGAAAGCAAATATTATTTATTTTTCTAGCAATTTGCTAATGCCAGTAGAGACTAGCAAAGCTCTAATTTTCATATGCCATAAAACCATGCTGTGAGTTTTAATAAAGTCATTATAAATGATTACTCAGTGCTCCCAAACTTATCATTTAATTGGTTTTCATTCATACTGATAATTGTGGCTGTTTAATGGGAGCAGTTCTCTCTTTAAAATGTAATACAACTTGTCCAGAAAACTATAATATTTTTGTTTCAACGATTTTTCATGTAATACCAGTTATAGAATTTAAGGGGAGAGAAATTACGATTTTTATATTTTTTTCATGATGTCCATACTCTATTTCCCATTTTAATAGATAGTTTTCTTTAAATAAGAACTTTTAACTTCTTACCTCCAGCTTAACACATTACTACATCATTTTCCCTCTTTAATAATTTCTTGGTATAATTTCTCTGATATTATGAAAGCCACTGAAAGTAGAGAAACTAAGCACCTCCACAAAAACTGTGAATAAACTACCCACAGCTTTGTGCAATATGTCTAAGCATTGCATTGTTATCCAGCATCCATTTAAAATGGGATAAGGAGTATGCTTTGGGTTTTGGAACAACCTTAGTTGCTACTTTTTGCATTGGCAAGTAAAAGGCAAAACCTGAGAGTTTAGTGTTCTGGAGATTGGATTCATAGCCTATAGAATGTAGTGAAAGCCCTGAAATCTTCCTGTTATAAAGAAAGATACTGAACTTCCAGGAAGCGGTAGTTTCAAAACGTGTTTCAAGGAAGAACATAGGATCAGAAATTAGCAGAAACTAGAGGGTGAAGAAGGATTTGACAGATATTGCAACCACATGCAATATCTTTGAGGTCAATTGTATTAACTTTATTAACGTTATATGTACATATTATATGTATTGTTGTGGGCTAGGGATTGTATTCTACTCCATGGGGGAGGGTTACTGCAGCTTCTCTAGGAACTAAAAATCTTGTTCAAATTTTTACCGCCTGGCCATTGTTGTGCAGCATGCTATATACCCACCCTCCACTACAGAACAGACTGCATTTCTGGGCAGTTATATATTGTTATTTATTTATTTATTTTATCCTAATTGTATTCTCATAATCCCTAAGAGCCCCAGTAATAGTCCATGACCCCATTGTGCTGAGTGCTGTACAAACACAGAAGAAAAAGACGGTCTCTGCCCCAAAGAGCTTCTAAGCTAGTTTATAAAACACTGGGATCCTTTGGAACATAAGAAGATAAATAAAAATAATTATATATATGAACTATCTCTGTAGGTCATTTCCTCTGCACTTTCAATAATTACCTAGTTTTATATTAAACAGATGCTCAATGATGCACAGTACTTTAAAGTGATTTAAAGTAGTGTAATAAGATAAATTTGTCCAGGTTACCTTACAGTTAAGTATAAATATATTCTTATTTTTGCGTTATCAATTAATTCAAATAAGTCTGCCTTTACAATGATTCAAATCCAGAGGGTTCTCAGAATTCAAAGAGAAAATTCAAAACGATATGTTAAATACAGAGAAAGAAAATACATCTTGCTCCTGCACAGAACATACAGAAATTGCAGTGACATTTAGCATCATAGAGAACAAAGCCTGGAACTGAATATGGCTAATAGCCCAGCCCCACTGACAAGAATAATATAATGCATCGCCTAACACAGAACCACCACCCAGGGAGGCCACCAGCTGGCCTGAGCAATGTACCCAGTCAGTGAAGCATGATTTGAGTTTTAACAACATGGACTATGGCAATAACATTTCACCCCCTTAATTTTCAGATTTCACAAATGCTAACAAAAATAACTTGTCACCAAACAGACACAAAAGCTTTTGTGAAAGTTGTCTTACCAATGAAATCCCCAGTTCACACTACTAACCAAGTTAAACCAACCACTGCTATTGTATTCTGACACTGTTCCAACAAGGGGAATGTAAAATTGTTTCAGAGAGTTCTACAGTACTTACTTGCTCAACATAGCCATGTAAATAAGCTCCTGGACCACTACTGAAGAGCTATGTGAAATAGTCATTAGTATTGTGTTGTTATTGGATATAACTCTAATTTAGTATCCATTAATATTAGAAACCTTTTTGCATCCTCTGCTGACCATCCGTTAGATTCTGACACCCTCAGGCACCGACTCAGTGGGTGCTCCAGGGCTAGAGCACCCACAGAAAAAAATTAGTGGTGCTTAGCACCCACTGGCAGCCAGCTCTCCCCACCCTCCTGCCCACCAGCAGCCCCGCAAATCAATTTCCCCCTCCTTCCCTGCCTATCTCGCCTGCCACAATCAACTATTCTGTGGCGTGCAGGAGGCACTGGAGGGGGAAGAGGGAGGAACGGGTATGGGGTGCACTCAAGGGAGCGGGTGGGAAGAGGCAGGGCAGGGTGGGGAGTTGGGGGAAGGGGTGGAGTGGGGGTGGGGGCATCAAAATCTCTCCCAGTGTAAGTGTAGATTATGGAATACATGACTGTTATCTCTTTCAGCTCACAAAGAGCAGTCATATAATGTCAGAATGAAGGACTTATTTTAGATTAAGTAGAGTGGCAAAAAAAAAAAAGAGTAAAAAGACTCCATGAGAGAGTATAGTGTGTGGGTGTGTGTCCGCTGGGTCAGTCCATATTGAACTGATTATAACTGCTTATCTATACAGAAAGCAATGATGGTAGAGATTCAAAGGTGCTATATGCAGAAAACCAAAAGGCATAGCAACTATGTAGCCAAAATACAAACTGCTATCTGCTTCTGAAACCCTCAGATGGAAATAGCTAAAGGAAATTGCACCTCATCTTATCCAGAACACTCTATGACCTTGATAGATTTTATGTAGCCCCTGGTTATTCAAATTTATCTCTCCTGGTTATTCAAATTTATTATAATTTTTCAAGTCCTGTAAAGCTGCAGGCACAAATCCAGATTGATTGATTGATTTATTTATTTATTGCTTTATTTGATCTGGAATGACAAAAACCAGTGAGGAGTCATGTTCCAACCGTGCACTTCTCAAAATTCAGTAGTTAGGCTTCAAGATTGTCCAGCCATTATAAAACCTAGATTTTCAGCATTATGCATGTACATTTGTATGCATAATTGCCATAGTTGTATGTGAAAATTAGGCATCCAAATAAACATTTTCCACATGCAGTTATAAAAATCTGGGCCTGTATCTTCAACACACTAAAAGAATGGAAGTGGCCAGTCTGGATTTCCTTGTCTTCCAGTTGATTAATTCCACAGAAATATTTTTAACCTTTCCCCCTAGGTTTAGGATTTTCTAGAGTGCATATGTACGCTTTGTTATTAAAAGCAAATGCCCATAGCAAGTGCTACACCTTCAACTTTAAATGAAAAAAGTCAAAAATGTAGATGTTTTGCCTTGGAATATATCAGGTCTTGTGCAGCTGGCAAACTCCTCTACTACAGGACAGGCCTAACAAAGAAAATAACAGAACACCACTAGCCGTCACCTTCAGCCCCCAACTAAAACCCCTCCAACGCATTATTAAGGATCTACAACCTATCCTGAAGGACGACCCAACACTCTCACAAACCTTGGGAGACAGGCCAGTCCTTGCCTACAGACAGCCCCCCAACCTGAAGCAAATACTCACCAGCAACCACATAACAGAACCACTAACCCAGGAACCTATCCTTGCAACAAAGCCCGTTGCCAACTGTGCCCACATATCTATTCAGGGGACACCATCACAGGGCCTAATAACATCAGCCACACTAACAGAGGCTCGTTCACCTGCACATCCACCAATGTGATATATGCCAGCAATGTGCCAGCAATGCCCCTCTTCCATGTACATTGGTCAAACTGGACAGTCTCTACGTAAAAGAATAAATGGACACAAATCAGATGTCAAGAATTATAACATTCATAAACCAGTCGGAGAACACTTCAATCTCTCTGGTCACGCGATTACAGACCTGAAAGTTGCGATATTACAACAAAAAAACTTCAAAACTAGACTCCAGCGAGAGACTGTTGAATTGGAATTCATTTGCAAATTGGATACAATTAACTTAGGCTTGAATAGAGACTGGGAGTGGCTAAGTCATTATGCAAGGTAACCTATTTCCCCTTGTTTTTTCCTACCCCACCCAGACGTTCTTGTTAAACCCTGGATTTGTGCTGGAAATGGCCCACCTTGATTATCATACACATTGTAAGGAGAGTGATCACTTTAGATAAGCTATTACCAACAGGAGAATGGGTTTGTGGGGGGGGGGGGGGGGGGAGGAGAAAACCTGGATTTGTGCTGGAAATGGCCCAACTTGATTATCATACACATTGTAAGGAGAGTGATCACTTTTAGATAAGCTATTACCAGCAGGAGAGTGGGGTGGGGGGAGGTATTTTTTCATGCTTTGTATATATAAAAAGATCTACACTTTCCACAGTATGCATCCGATGAAGTGAGCTGTAGCTCACAAAAACTTATGCTCAAATAAATTGGTTAGTCTCTAAGGTGCCACAAGTACTCGTTTTCTTTTTGCTCTTGGTTAACATACAGTTTCCATATTTCCAGTTGGAGATTCAAGACAGGAAAAGCTCTTAGTTTCCAGAAGCCAAACCTGGGCACAAGACAGCCCATGAGTCAATTCCCAGTTTCCTCAGTACCTCTTATAGTCTCGGTCTGTAATCAGACTTTTTTATTCCCCAAATCCTGCTGCTCAAATCCTGGACACTTTATACCCACTGGGTGTAAATAAAGGGGAACTCGGCTGATGATTCTTACAGTCCTTTCAAAACTTCTGTTCATGTTTATTTTTAATTTTCAAACTACAGATTGAATGTTCTCTAGCTTTACCTGGAGAGCAGAGCAGTTTATCTGCAATTTGAGAATGATAATTAAAATTTAAGCTACTTCAAGTTAGCCATGTAAAGCTGTTATATCACCTTTGTAAAATTTTGAGGTGCACAGTAAAGCATCAAGAGTTTTCACAGAAACAGAATAGGAAAATGTTAATTTCTGTCATAATCTGAACCACCTGTGAGAAGACATTGAGCATACTGGAAGAAAACGGTATCATATTGTATGTGGAACAGAGCTTTGCTATCGTACAGAAGTTTTAGTATAAACTTAGTAAAGACTGAAGACCAATTTTATGGCTGCAGGGCAATGGACCAACCAGGGCTGGATTAAGGCATAAAGTAATTAAGCTACAGTTTAGGGCCTCACAATATGAGAAGCCTCTAAAAAAGAAAAAACTGATTCCATTCCAAATTTTATCAAAATCAGTTGATAAATAAAGGAGATATGGGAAAAAGAAGAGTCTCTCTAAATATAGACATTTTTGTTCAAATATGACAAAAATATACACATCTTGCTATACAAATAGCCTTACCCTTCACTAATTGTTCATTATTGACAAGTGGGAGGCCAGGGTTGAGGAAAAAAAACTATAATTGCACTTGTAAAATTAGTATTTCTACGAGTAAGTCTGCTGTCCTTCTCTTAAGGCAGCGTTTTGTTGGCTGGCTGCTACTGGTAAAATTCTGACCATGCCTCATCATTTATTTAAATAAATAAAAGCGGCAAAGAGACCTGTGGCACCTTATAGACTAACAGACGTATTGGAGCAAAGGTTTTTGGGGGTGAATACCCACTATTATGCTCCAATACGTCTGTTAGTCTATAAGGTGCCACAGGACTCTTTGCCGATTTTACAGATCCAGACTAACATGGCTACCCCTCTGATAAATAAATAAATAATCTCATTGCCAATAAAATCGGGAAAACTGTGAGGTCGGAGACGGCAGTATCGTGAAGCCGTCCTGCCACTCTCATACTCGTATGGGACTTGTCCTAGGAGTGACATCATGTATAGCATCCCTCTTGGCTGGTAATAGCCGGAAGGCCTCCATCTTTTGTTTATGGTCTAGCACGCTCAGTTGTATAGTGTCTTTGCTTCTGTTTTTCTTCATTTTATTAAGTGTTAGTGTATTCTTTCTTCTTTTGATCTGTATATACATACAACTGTGTATTTTAGTATGCACACCACTTTCTGCTTTGTGCCCTGTCCATGCTTCACATGATTTGAGTTTGCAGGTGATTGTCTTATGCACTTGGGTCGAATGGATCTTGAGGAGTGAAGGAAGATATACATATATATCAAAATATTCTGAGTACTTGGTGAGCAAGTTATTTCAAACTATGTGCATATATGATTTATAGGTTATTAAAGCCTATAATATTCATTATATTTGCTTGAATATAGGCTAGTTTTTCTCACTTTCTCAATGCCTGTCTAGAGATTACCAGTCTTTTTTCTGGTTAACTTCTTTCTTTCTCTTTTGCGCATATAGCTTGTTGTCATTCTCTAGGTCTGAGTTGTTTATTCGAGATTAATTAGTGGTCCTGGGGGAGACAGAGGTTAGAGAAGCACATACGAAGAGAGACGTCTGCCTAGAAAATGCTGCAAGAAAAGATATCTGTCCTAAGCATTCTGTGCATCAAAAGTGACAAACTCTGTAGCTTATCATTTGATGACATCATCAATAACTTTGCTCTCCAAAAATTACAAAAGAAAGAAATCACAAAAGAAATTTCAGTGTTAAAATTAATATGATGTGCAAACAGATATGCTGCAGGTTGTACTGCTTCCATTAAGTAAGCTGGGCTGTGTAACTGTAACTGCTTTTGCGTTGCTGTATATATAAAGTTTTCATATCTACTAATTAAGAAATCACAGATGAAAATATGTTAATTTGAAACTATTTTATAATGCAAACAGGCATATTGCAAGACGTGTTTTAGATTATTATTCTATTTTTACAACTTTGCCTTTGTATATATGCAAATATAAAGCTTTTTGTTTATATATTCAATGTCCTTTCTGTGAAAATAATACCTGTTTTTTTATGGTATGGGGCCTCTTACACTTGACATAGCTTAGGACCTCAGAATGTCATAATCTGGTCCTGGAACCAACTGCAGAATGCAGCAGATAACCAAAGACTGAGTCAGGTATGGTATTGCTCTAACAAAAGCTGATTATGGGACATAAACTCTGAGAGCTGCTGGGAATGTTATATGAAAACCCTGAAGGATAGAACAGCTACCAAGTGCATGAAAAAGCAACAACGAGAAGAGCTTCTGGAGCCTGAGCCAACCACAGGCTCATTGTTTTTTGAAAGTGCTGCTTGAAATTTTAAATGTTCTTGTTCAAGAGCTTAACTAGAAGTGTGTGCCTCTACTACTGCTTGCAAGTTCTTTGTAAGAGATTGAAGAGAAAATCATTTCTGGATCTCAGCCAACCTACGACTTAAGCTCTGTAACTGAACAAAGAAAATTGAGAAAGTTAAAAGGCAGAGAAAAGAAAAGTTTAAGAAAAAATTCTCTTGACAAGCCGAAAGCAGTGAATAGTGTAGCAGATGATAGCCCAGACAGATGGGAAAGTAAATGTAGCTGTGGAATATGTGCAGCCATTTTTGTGTCATGCATGAGTGGCAGAGCTTAGGTTGTGAGCTCTGGAGAATATACCGATGCAGTGTTGTTGTACACGTGGCAGTTCCAGGGTATTAGAGAGAAAAGGTGGGTGAGGTAATATCTTTTACTTTCTTGGTGAAAGAGACAAGCTTTTGAGCCATAATAAGCTTGTAAGCTTGTCTCCTCAACAGAAGTTGTTCTAATAAATGAGAATATATCTACTTTTTTTTTCAATCTGACCTCTCACGGACACAAAATAAAACTCTGCACAGCCTCTTCCACGTTTAGCAGCTCGCTGCACAGTCAAGGAGACCACAAGAACAGTTGTGCTGAACTGCACAACTTTGTACTGCAGACAAATGGGAACTGCCATTTCAAACACATTTCTGAGCATGCTTCATAAATGCTAGAGCACCTAAAATAGTGTCTGTTTCAGTAAAGGATCAGAGCTATATTATTTGTGTCCCACAGCCTAGGTTTAAGGTGTCTCAGTTTAGTTCTGATGCAAAGAATGGCATTGCTGAAACTGCCACACCGCTCACATTTACATCAATTTGAGTTTTGCATTAATTTTAATTAGGGCTGTCAAGTGATTAAAAAAATTAATTGCGATTAATCACGCGATTAATCACGCTGTTAAACAATAATAGAATACCATTTATTTAAATATTTTTGGATGTTTTCTACATTTTCAAATATATTGATTTCAATTACAACACAGAATACAAAGTGTACAGTGGCTCACTTTATATTTATTTTTTATTACAAATATTTGCACTGTAAAAAAACAAAATAAATAGTATTTTTCAATCCACCTATTAAAAGTACTGTAGTGCAGTCTCTTTATCATGAAAGTTGAACTTACAAATATAGAATTTTTACAAAAAAATAACTGCATCCGGAAATAAAACAGTGTAAAACTTTAGAGCCTGCACGTCCACTCAGTCCTACTTCAGCTAATCGCTCCAACAAAGAAGTTTAGTTACAATTTGCAAAAGATAATGCTGCCCGTGTCTTGTTTACAATGTCACCTGAAAGTGAGAACAGGTGTTCTCATGGCACTGTTGTAGCCGGCATCGCAAGATATTTGCATGCCAGATGTGCTAAAGATTCATATGTCCCTTCATGCTTCAACCACCATTCCAGAGGACATGCTGGGTTCTGCTCAGTAACGATCCAAAGCAGAGCAGACCGATACATGTTCATTTTCATCATCTGAGTCAGATGCCACCAGCAGAAGGTTGATTTTCTTTTTTGGTTGTTCGGGTTCTGTAGTTTCCGCATCGGAGTGTTGCTCTTTTCAGACTTCTGAAAGTATTCTCCACACCTCGTCTCTCTCAGATTTTGGAAGGCACTTCAGATTCTTAAACCTTGGGTCGAGGGCTGTATCTATCTTTAGAAACCTCACATTGGTATCTTCTTTGCGTTTTGTCAAATCTGCTGTAACAGTGTTCTTAAAATGAACATGTGCTAGGTAATCATCTGAGACTGCTATAACATGAAATACATGGCAGAATATGTGTAAAACAGAACAGGAGACATACAATTCTCCCCCAAGGAGTTCAGTCACAAATTTAATTAACACATTATTTTTTTAACAAGCATCATCAGCATGGAAGCATGTCTTCTGGAATGGTGGCCGAAACATGAAGGCGGCATATGAATGCTTAGCTTATCTGGCACGTAAATACCTTGCAATGCCAGCTACAAAAGTGCCATGCAAATGCCTGTTCTCACTTTCAGGTGACATTATAAATAAGAAGCAGTCAGCAGTATCTCCTGCTCAGCAATTGGCTGAACAAGAAGTAGGACTGAGTGGACTTGTGGGCTCTAAAGTTTTACATTGTTTGTTTTTGAGTGCAGTTATGTAACAAAAAAAATCTACATTTGTAAGTTGCACTTTCACAACAAAGAGATTGCACTACAGTAGTTGTATGAGGTGAATTGAAAAATAGTATTTCTTTTGTTTATCATTTTTACAATGCAAATATTTTTAATAAAAATAAATATAAAGTGAGCACTGTACACTTTGTATTTTGTGTTGTAATGGAAATCAATATATTTGAAAATGTAGAAAAACATCCAAAATATTTAATAAATTTCAATTGGTATTCTATTGTTTAACAGTGCGATTAATCGCGATTAATTTTTTTGAGGTAATCACATGGGTTAACTGCAATTAATCGACAGCCCTAATTTTAATTGAACCAGGAGGATCACGCTCTGTGTAGCAACTCTTTAAAAGATAAATCAATAGAGTGGCACTAGAAGGTGGTGCTTTGTAAAGTAATCAGTAAAGCTGCAGACCTTATTGGTGCTTTGTAAGATGATAGCACAACACACAGCATACTGGACATTTCACACTAAATTCTTCCTTAAAAGCAGAATGCAAAGTTTAGAAAACAAGTAATGCCATTTGTGCTATTAGTAGATTCATACATTAGATCATATGTGTTAAACAGGCATTAGTAAGTAAAGCAAGTCAATAGGTCTTAAAATAAAGAAGTAAAGGACGCTTAATTCAAAATGTAATGTTGGCTTGCAAGTATTGGCCAGCTAATCTCCTCCACCCCTACCCCCCATGCTGTCCCTTTCTATCCCACCTCCCATCAGCATTGGTATCCAGTAGAGGAATAGCAGCAATACACCAAGCCCATAGTACTCTTCCCACAGCAGCAGGATTTTCATCATGTTCCTTTTGGTGGCAGCCAATAAAGCACATAGGGCCCTGGAGAGGAAAGGACTCCATTCAGCAACAGAAGTATGGCAGCGCACCTTCCCTGTGCCTGCAGTGACCTGCCTGCGTCAGAGCAAATATTCCTAGAACTTTTATTTCTCTGTTATCTGACATGGATTTAGGAGTATATGGCGGGAGGGGGAGGCCAAAGAATTTGGAGAAATCTCTTATCTATGTTCTAGGGCAGGGGAGGCCAAACTACAGCCTGTGGGCGGGATCTGGCCGGTCAGGGCTTTCAATCCGGCCCGCAGGATTGCCAACCCCCTGGTGCAGTGGGGCTAAGGCAGGCTCCCTGCCTGCTCTGGCCCTGTGCCGCTCCCAGAAGTGGTTGGCACCATGTCCCTGTGGTTCCTGGTGGAGCAGGAGGGAGGGCAGAGGGCTCCATGCACTGCCCTTGCCTGCAGGCACCACTCCCCCACCCCTGCAGCTCTCATTGGCTGGGAATGGGGAACCACAGCCAATAGGAGCTTCAGGGGCGGTACCCTCAGGCCAGGGCAGTGTGCGGCGGAGCCACCTGCCCCACCCCACACCCAAAAGCCACTGCCGGACATGCTGGCCACTTCCAGGAGTGGCGTGGGGCCAGGGCAGGGAGCCTGCCTTAGCCTTGCTGCGTGCCACTGCCACTCCACAGCCGCTTGAGGTAAGTGGCTCTGGGCCGGAGCCTGAACCCTTCCTGCACCCTAACCCCCTGCCCTGAGCCCCCTGCCGCACCCTTCCTGCACCCCAATCCCCTGCCCTGAACCCCCTCCTGCACCCCACACCCCCTCCCACACCCCACACTCCATCCCACACCCCAACATTCATGGCCATGCATACAATTTTCCCATCCAGATGTAGTCCTCGGGCCAAAACGTTTGCCCAGCCCTGTTTTAAGGAGTGAGCGGGGATGATGGTAAGTTACCACAGGGTCAATGGGACTGCTCATGTGCTTATGCATGTGTTTAAGTATCGGGGCCTTGGGGCCTTCCAGAACTAACTAAATAAGGTAGGTGAAATAGAAAAACAAGAGAAGTTTCTTTAGAACATATTAGAAAATAAAAAATAAAAAGGACCTAGAAATGAATTGTTTTTCAAACATAGATAGGAAAAGAATTTTAAGAATACCAAAGGGTTACAAACAGACAATTAAAAGGAATGAACTAAAAAAACTGGCAAGGCAAAGGCAAAAAAGAAAAGAAAGGGGGATGAATAGACAAAGCTGGAAGAAAACAACCAGAAAAAGTCCTTCATTCTTGTTCCTCCAAAGAAAAGAAAATAGGAATGGAAGAAAACATCTAGTGTTGCACCTCTTTCCTCTTCTCCTTTTTGTTTGTATTTTGTTTACTTAAACTGCAAATTCTTTGATACAGGAACCTCTTCTTCTTTGTTAAACACCTAACCTACTCTTGGCCCTGGTCTACACTATGGGGTTAGGTCGAATTTAGCCGTATTAGGTCGATTTTAAAATGAATGTGTCTACAAAACCAACCCCGTTCTGTCGACCTAAAGGCCTCTTAAAATTGACTTCTGTACTCCTCCCCAGCGAGGGGAGTAGCACTAAAATCAACCTTGCTGGGTCAAATTTGGGGTAGTGCGGACACAATTCGACGGTATTGGCCTCCGGGAGCTATCCCAGAGTGCTCCGATGTGACCGCTCTGGACAGCACTTTGAATTCAGATGCACTAGCCAGGTACACAGTAAAAGCTCCGGAAAAGTTTGAATTTCATTTCCTGTTTGGTCAGCGTGGTGAGCTCAACAGCACTGGTGACTGTGCAGACTCCCCAGGTGGAGAGAGGCTACAACAGGGACACGCAGCAGTGCCGCATGAAAGTTAAGGAGCTCAGGAAAGCCTACCAAAAGACAAAGGAGGCAAACGTTCGCTCTGGGTCAGAGCCCCATACATGCTACTTCTATGATCAGCTGCATGGCATTCTAGGGCGGGGGACCCTACCACTACCCCACCACTGTCCATGGACACCTGCAAGGGGGGAGTCTCATGCAACAGCGAGGAGGATTTTGTGGATGAGGAGGAGGAGAATGCACAGCAGGAAAGCTGTGAATCCGTTCTCCCTGGCAGTCAGGACATTTTCATCACCCTGGAGCCAATACCTTCCCAAGCCAGGATCCCCGACCCTGAAGCCAGAGAAAGCACCTCTGGTGAGTACACATTTGTAACTACAGTACAGGGTTTAAAAGCAATAGTGTTTAATGTTTGATTTGCCCTGAAGACTTGGGATGCATTCGCAGTCAGTACAGCTACTGGAAAAGTCTGTTAATGTGTCTGGGGATGGAGCGGGAATCCTCCAGGGACATCTCCATGAAGCTGTCTTGGAGGTACTCTGAAAGTCTTTGCAGAAGGTTTCTGGGGATGGCTGCCTTATTTCGTCCTCCACTGTAGGACACTTTACCACTCCAAGCCAGTAGCAAGTAGTCTGGAATCATTGCAGCACAAAGCATGGCAGCGAATGGTCCTGGGTTTTGGTCACATTCAAGAAACATTCAGTCTTTATCTTTCTGTGTTTGCCTCAGGAGAGTGATATTATTCATGGTCACCTGGTTGAAATAGGGGAATTTTTGTAAGGGAACAGTAAAAGGACCCTGTTTATGCTGGGTGGTTTGCGCTTGGCTAAAAGGGATCATCCCGGAGAACAGCCACGTGGAGGGCTGGGGGGAGGTGTGTGCTGCACATCCACCCAAAAACTGCAGCCCTCCTTTTAAATGTGAAACCCAACCGGAATTGCTTGCTCTGGGAAAGGAGGGCACTGCAGTTTGAAACCATTTCCACATGTTATGAAGGTGGAAGAAGCCAACCCCGCTTACCAAAAGGTTTACCATGGCTGCCTGGAAACCAAAATCTGTTGCCCAGCTGTGTGTGATGTGTCACCATACCAGCAGGCGCTCAATATAAAAGGCAAAATGCAACTTTGTACCTAAAGCACATGTGCTGTGTGCTGTGAATTGCTTGATTCACTGTGAAAGAGTCTCCCTTTTGTTCTCAGAAATGTATCATCTTAAATTTTACTCTCCCTTTTTATCTCCCCCCAGGTGCAAATGTTTCTATGCTCCCCCTATCATCTCTGTCCCTGAGGTTATCGCAGATTAGAAGGCGAAAAAAACACACTCGCGATGACATGTTTTCTGAGCTCATGCAGTCCTCCCACACAGATAGGGCACAGCTGAATGCATGGAGGCATTCAATGGCAGAGGCCAGGAAAGCAGTAAGTGAGCTCAAAGAGCAGAGGCAGGAGGCGATGCTGAGGCTAATGGGGGAGCAAATGGATATGATAAAGCATCTGTTGGAGCTGCAGAAAAGCCAACAAAAGCACAGACCACCACTACATCCACTGTATAACTGCCTGCCCTCCTCCCCAAGTTCCATATCCTCCTCACCCAGACGCCCAAGAAAGTGGGGTCGGGGGAGGCTCCGGGCAACCAGCCACTCCACTCCAGAGGATGGCCCAAGCAACAGAAGGCTCTCATTCAAACAGTTTTGATTTGTAGTGTGGCTACAATATGCAATGTGGCCTTGTCCTTCCCTCCTCCCGCACCCCACCCCACCCAGGCTACCTTATCAGTTCTCACTTTTTTTTTAAATTAATAAAGAAAGAATGCATGGTTTCAAAACAATAGTTACTTTATTTCCTTTGCCAGCTGTGATCGAAGGGGGGAGGGTGGTTGGCTTACAGGGAATTAAAATCAACAAAGGGGGCGGGTTTGCAGCAAGGAGAAACACACACAGCTGTCACACTGTAGCCTGGCCAGTCATGAAACTGGTTTTCAAACTGGTTGTGCTAAGGGCTAACCTAGTCTGCAAAGAGCGCCAGCAACCTTTTAAACATCCAAAGGCACATTCTACAACCATTCTGCACTTGCTCACCCTATAGTTGAACTGCTCCTTACTACTGTCCAGGCTGCCTGTGTACGGCTTCATAAGCCATGGGAGCAAGGGGTAGGTGGGGTCCCCAAGGATAACTATTGGCATTTCAATATCCCCAGTGGTAATTTTCTAGTCTGGGAAGTAAGTCCCTTCTTGCAACTGCTTGAACAGCCCTGAGTTCCTAAAGATGTGAGTGTCATGCACCTTTCCCGGCCATCCCACGTTGATGTTGGTGAAATGTCCCTTGTGATCCATCAGTGCTTGCAGCACCATTGAGAAGTACCCCTTGCGGTTTATGTACTGGTTGGCAAGGTGGTCCGGTGCCAAAATAGGGATATGCGTTCCGTCTATCGCCTCACCACAGTTAGGGAACCCCATTGCAGCAAAGCCATCCAGTATGACCTGTACATTTCCCAGAGTCACTACCTTTGATAGCAGAACGTCAGTGATTGCACTGGCTACTTGGACCACAGCAGTCCCCACAGTAGACTTGGCCACTCCAAATTGATTCCCGACATTGATATCATCCCAAATTGATATCGCCACTCACTTCTCAACTGTCAGGGCAGCTCTCATCTTGGTATTCCTGCGCTTCAGAGCGGGGGAAAGCAACTCACAAAGTTCCATGAAAGTGGCCTTATGCATGCGAAAGTTTCATTCACTGGGAATCATCCCATACCTGCAACACTATGCGGTCCCACCAGTCTGTGCTTGTTTGCCAGGCCCAAAATCAGCATTCCACTGTATCAACCAACCCCACTGCTGCCATGATGTCCCAATTGCTACAGCCCGTGCTTTCAGGAACGTCTGTATCCATGTCCTCATCACAATCATCCTCGTGCTGGCATCGCTTAGCCCGGTTCCGCACATACTCCAGGATAATGCGCGAGGTGTTTACAATGCTCACAACAGCAGCGGTGAGCTGAGCGGGCTCCATGCTTGCCGTGGTATGGCGTCTGCACTGGTAACCCAGGAAAAAAGGCGCGAAACGATGGTCTGCCGTTGCTTTCATGGAGGGAGGGAGGGAGCGAGGGGCGACTGACGACATGTACCCAAAACCACCCTCGGCAATGTTTTTGCCCCATCAGGCATTGGGAGCTTAACCCAGAATTCCAATGGGCAGCGAAGACTGCGGGAACTGTAGGATAGCTACCCACGGTGCACCGCTCTGTAAGTCAATGCTAGCCATGGTATTGAGGACACACTCACTGAATTAATGCACTTAGTGGGGACATAGACAATCAACTGTATAAAGTCGATTTTTAGAAATCGACTTCTATAAAATCGACCTAATTTCATAGTGTAGACATACCCTTGATCACTATACAGATAATTATAAAGTATGTTAAGGTTACAAAGTCAAGCACTCAAATGTCAGTAAATGCCAGAGTTAAGGTTGTCCATGTAACCTTAATTCAGCCTCCTTGTGCATATGCATTATGAAACAGCCTTTAATTGCATGACCACAGACTATTTCCCCAGATTTTTCCTTTTTTCATCTCCCCCTTTCCCACTCCAAGATGGGATTCATCTGATTAGGGTCCCCTCCACCTTGGGAAGTGGAGAGGATGACCAGGTCTTTTACTGAATACAAATCAAGAACATAAGTTGAGTGAAAGGTCTCAGAGGAGTGGTTCTGTCTGATAGACTCATAGACATTAAGGTCAGAAGGGACCATTATGATCATCTAGTCTGACCTCCTGAACAATGCAGGCCACAGAATCTCACCCACCCACTCCTGCAATAAACCTCTCACCTATGTCTGAGCTATTGAAGTCCTCAAATCATGGTTTAAAGACTTCAAAGTGTCCTTCTCCTCTCTCTCTGCACTACCCTCCCAGTGGAAAGAAAGCATAGGATGGCCTTTAGTCCCCTGCCACATGAGCAGACACAGAGCTGTCAGAGCCGGTCTCTGTGCTTCCCTCTCTGCAGCACTCAATGCTGGGGGTGGGGTGCAGTCAGCCTGGGCAGGAATGGCAATCCCCAGCTGGCAAAAAAAAGTCCTTTGTATTTGTAGCTGGGCAGAGGATGAGGGAACCATAATCGGCTCCTTGATAGTCCCCCTGACCCTCCTGAGCATCTGGGCACAGCAGAATTTGGGCCATAACTGGGGTCTAGCCAATGTATTTAGCATCCTACAAATCTACAAGGAAGTGAATTTATCACACCTGTAATTTATTTCAATTTGAGGTTGAAAAGAATGCTGCTGAACTTTAAAGAACATTGTAGTCATAGTGATGATGAACAATGCAGATGCCCAGGAACATTTTTTAAATTAGAAAACTGGAATTATACATTTGTTATTTACTGAATGATTCCTACAGGCAACAAATACTCTGGTGGTAAAGCAATCACCACTAGTCTTATTTACAGTATTGTAAATAAAAATCCTTTCTTTTTCAGAGTTTGTATTATTTATGATCTGTGACATGCATTAACTGTCTGTATACCCAGCCCTTATGCTGGTTGATATTCAGTACAGAAAGGAGCTTTTCAGAAAGTTGATACCACTGCCCACTCAAAAAATCCCCAATTCCCTCAGTGTTTAGATACAAAATTGAAAGGCATCTTACAAATAGCTATGAAAGATGAATTCTTCTAGTTGTTCTAGCTAATTGCACCAAACACACTAACGCTTTTAAAAAGGAAACTATAGTGTTGATTTTATTCCATTTTTATGTAGAACTATTGTGAGAGAAATAATAAAAAACCTGTTAATTTATGAGGTCTGGAGAGAATGTTATGGGAGCTGTCATGATGAAAAAGCATAAGAACTAAGATAAATTATTAAATAAAATGGGATGACTTTTTTGGTTCAAAAAGTTCTTATTTTTATGACAAGACAAATGTAACTAAATTATTAATACAGAAGAGGCATAGTTCCACAATGGGAGAAAATAAAAAAATAAGTACAATAATACAATGGCATAACACAACTATTTTAATGCCCTAATTAAGAGTGCAAGTTATACAAGTGCAAGAGATACTGAGGACTACATCAGGGGATAAATAATCATTTTTACATTGTGGAAATGTAACAGGCATATGAAATTTGATGTAAGTAAAATACAATATGAGACTATAAAAATATGTACGTGTCATTTACATGCTCCAGGAAACATATATTGATTTGTCAAATTGTGAGATATGAAAGGCCATTCTTCCTCAAAGAAAGAAATCTGCCCCATTTATTATCAGCTGTTTTTTTCCCCCCAATACATGACAATAACAACCGCAATGACTAAATACTATTACATCTTTCCAATTAGTAATAATCACTTTTAATGCCAGAAGACTATAATAGGTTATCTTTCTAAAAGCATGACTCATTTCTGCAGAAAGAACTAACTTTTCAGGATTATAATTTGCAGATCTCAAGCTGATTATCACATTGCGACTTCTTTAATGAAATTCCAAATTGGTAACCAGAATCTGAAAGTCAAATGTCAATGAAAAGTTCTAGTTATTTACATTGACAGGAGACTCTGGTCTCTCTCTCTCTTTGTCTTTTTCTATACATTGATAACACAAGGAATTTCTGAAGTATGAAGACTATGTAAGTGGAGGATATAATTTTTTGATTTTGAGGCTCTTGTAAAATGTTACTAAACATAATTCTGGTCTGAGAATGTAAGATCCACAAAGCTCTTTGCCAAATTATCTGTCATGGCCTGCTATGAGCTGTTGGTCCAAGGCTGAGGCCAGGGTGCCAGTGAGCGTGCTTGATGAGCAGTGGTATCACCAAGAGATTGGTGAGACACGGTTGTTTGAAGAGTGAACCGGGTTACACAGTCCAAGGTGCAGACAGGTTCAGCATCTGGGTGTCATTCTGGGGGCGGGGCAGGAGGGGGAAGGCAATGGATGAGCAGGCCAGGGGACAGGCTTGGCAGGATGGGGTTCAGACCGGTTGGAAGACTGGCTTGGAGAAGCAGAAGTTTGGTCCCAGGGCTGTCTGGACGGCAACTGACCTATGAGATTAGTTGCTCAGACAAGGGGTGAGACAGAAATAGGAAGTTCTATATTAAGAGGTGTCCAATTAGCAGTCTGCTGCCAGTTAGCTGATCCTGCTGAGTCAACAGGTGTAGCCCCTGCTTAGGGGATATCAGCTGCTGTTGCATTGTGGTGGTACAAGGGATAAGGCTCTTGTGTGGCACCCCCACAAGCTTGTGTTTGAGATTTGCTGTACCTGAGCCAAGATTCAAAAGTGCTCAACATACTCAACTGGGGCCAGATTACCCTCAGGACTCTTTGGAAAATCTGACCAGTTATTTAGATGTCTAAATGGGAGCTGTTGGATGCGGAGCTGTTTCAAAAATCTGGTGGTATCTGCTTCATCCATCAACCATTTATTATAACAGTTGTGACAATTACTGATGGCAAAATGCAGCTTCTGCTATAGCACCTTCTCACCTCATTTCAGTTGTTCATAACTTTGGCAAATTAATTTCTTCTTGGCTGAAATGTTCCAAGCATACTCACAGCCCAGCAGCGCTTTCTTTTGGACTGATTCAGCAGATTCTGTTATACTATTTTGAGCTCTGCAGTGTAGAAGCAGCAGCGGTGAACCCAATATTTAGGTTGCTTAACACTTTCCACTATAAAAATTCTTGCAACATTTTTAAAGAACTTCAATTCCTCCAGGGTTTTCTACAGAACCTTGACATTTGGCATGGGGCTGTCCTAAGATCAGGGAGGTGCCTTATGTTGGCCTCGTGAAAATTCATTCAGATGTTGGCTAGTTATCAGCTTTCAGAAACTGCCATTTCCCATTTATGGTTTATGTGGTACAGGTTGGTTTTGCCAGCGTGTTAGAAACCCTTAACATTGCATAGTGCTACACATGCAGAGCCCCAACATTTCACAAAGAGTTCAAGCTCCAGATGGGACACAGACAAAATGGACTATTGTCCTCCTCCTCTTCCTCCTTTCCAGGATCAAAATACATGTTGGCCTATTGAGAATGTGCACTGCCCTGGAAACCAGGAGATGAGATTTAGACTCACTTCTTCTACTGACTGGTACTAATAATTCTGTACCTCTCACAACTCTTATTATTAAAGAAGTCTCATGCCCCACAGAGAAGTTACACAAGAAGGGAGGATGACCCACCTATGATTTCTAGTTTTTGTTTTACAGTAGAACCTCAGAGTTAAATATACCTCATGAATGGAGGTTCTTTGTAACTCTGAAATGTTTGTAACTCTGCACAAAATGCTATGGTTGTTCTTTCAAAAGTTTACAACTGAACATTGACTTAATACAGCTTTGAAACTACTAGGTAGAAGAAAAATGCTGCTTTTAACCATCTTAAGTTAAATGAAACAAGCACAGAAAAGTTTCTTCGCCTTGTCAAATCTTTTTTTAAACGTTCCCTTTATTTTTTTAGTAGTTTACATTTAATACAATATTGTACTGTATTTTTTTTAATCTCTGCTGCAGCCTGATTGCGTACTTCTGGTTCCAAATGAGGTGTAAGGTTGACACGTCAGTTTGTAACTCTGGTGTTTGTAACGCTGAGGTTCTACTGTATATTAATTACTATTGACTTTCTTTTCTTCCATTGCATCCCTTCACTTCCCCTCCAACTCTTTTTTTTCTTCTTTTTTAAACGAAGACAGGCTTCTTCCTCACTTGTGGTGTTATGGATTTGGGGGCATTTAGTAAAGTATTCTTCAACAATTCCCAACGATAATTTGCATTTTTCTGATTATATGCTTCCTTGCAGCTGATCAGACTCATAATTGTTTTCACTTTTGTGAAATTAGTCCCTTTTAAACAACAAGCATATAGATTATTAGTTTGGACTTTATTCTGTTTGCACATTATAAGTCTTGATAACTTGTACCTAAGTTACCACTAATTTTTCGTTTTGTGATCAGTTCCTCTTTATCTGTCAATATGTGGTCTACTATAGAATTCCCCTGTGTTGGATGCCACACTTTTTGAGTTAGGAAATTGTCATCTAGAATATTTAGAAATTTCAAGGGTGTTTTTGAGACATTCATCATATGTCATTCAGATTGAAGTTCCCCATAATCATGCAGCTTTTTCCCCTACACATTATAAATATGTGCATAAAGAGCCAGTCATCCTGTACCTTACTATGATTTGGTGGTCTGTAGCAGACACCAAGTTATAGCCCATCTTGTGTTTATCTGTTCGGACACTGATCCATAAGCATTCATGATCGTTGTCTTTCAAATTTTTAGTAACTCAGAAAGAGGTAATGCCATTTTTGACAATACAGTAACTCCCCACTTAACGTCCTCTCACTTAATGTTCTTTTGATCTTACATCCCTGCTCAGTTACAGAACTTGCTCCATTTAAAGTTGTGCAATGCTTCGCTATAACATCGTTTGGCTGCCTGCTTTGTCCACAGCTGGCAGCCCTCCTATCAGCTCCCCTATACACACCCCCCCCACAGTGCCTCCTGCCTCCTGGAAGACCCCACGGATCAGCACCTTCCCCCTCCTCTCCCCACCTCCTGCCTATGGCAATCAGCTGGTTTGCGGCGTTCAGGAGGGAGGGGGGAGGAGTGAGGACTCGGCGCGCAGGCTCCCCCTCCCTCCCCTGCCTCCCAAATGCCACAAACCAGCTGATTGCCATGGGCAGCAGGCAGGGGAGAGGCTGTGAGCCAGGTCCTTGGTCCCCCCGCCCCCGAACGCCACAAGCCAACTGATTGCTGCAGGCAGGTGGCAGGGGAGGGGTGGGGAGGAGCAAGGACACAGTGTGCGGAGTAAAGGGCAGTGGGGGAAGAAGAGGCAGGTTAAGGGTGGGGGTTTGGGGAAGGGGTGGAGTGGACAGGCCGAGGGTTGAGCTCCTCACCCCTGGTGCTTGCAGAGTAGGGGAAGCTGTTGCTGCGCAATGTGCTTCTCCTAGCCTACAGCAGCTTCAGCCTCCTTGCCTGCCTCATTGTCTCCAGTGCCAGTGGGATGTGCCTGTGTGGGGTAAGGCAAGGGCACCTCCCAACTATAGTACTGTATGGCAAAAAAAATTTCCCTGGAGCCTAACCCCCACCCCCCATTTACATTAAATCTTATGGGGAAATTGGATTTGCTTAACATCGTTTCACTTAAAGTCACATTTTTCAGGAACATAACTACAACTTTAAGTGAGGAGTTACTGTAGAGTGCCACTTCCCCTCCCCCCCAATCCTTCCTAAATTGGTTATTGTTGGGGGGCTTTCCCTTCACCCCTGCCCCTGGTTCTTGTTACACAGACAGAAAGCAGGAGACCACAAGTCCGAAGCGCAGGCAATGCAATGTTTATTGGGGTTAGTTCAAAGCAAACATATCCATAGCTCTGCACGCCAGCAGAGTCTGTTCCCCAGTGTTCCATTCCCAGCTCTGATGCTGCAGAGCCTTGCCTGTGTCCCCGTTCCCCATTCCCACCTCCTTCTTCTTCACAGGTCCAAATATACCTGTGGTGCACACTCCTAGTCCCACCCCTTACAACTTATGGTTATGTTCGTTTTTGAAAGGTCGTGAGTCTGGGGTCTTTGCCCCATCTCTTTTGTATCCTATGGGAGGGGTAAGGAGTGAGGTTGTGTTCTGCCCAAGGCCAGGATTTCTTTGGTTTTTAGTGTTTCTTATGCCTCCCTTCATCCCCACTTGCCCCTCCTCGTTGCTTGACCTTGACTTGAGAGAAGAGCCAGGCAGCCTTCCAGTATATGATCATATATTACACTTCCACCATACCCTGTAACACTTTAGTTCCATCTCTTATCTCTTTTCACCCCATCTGCTTGTGGACAGATGCAACATACAGTGTCTTGGTTCACACATATTAGTAAGGATATAAGAGTATCAAAAAGTCAAACCCAAAATTGTATCCCAGGCAAACAAACAGGCCTATATACTAACAATTATAATAATTGATTTTAACATTGCAGTCACAGGAATCATCCCAGCAGGTTTCAGTAATACCAATTACATCAAATTTAGGCTCATAAATGAGCAATCCCAATTGCTCTTGTTACCCAGTGTCCTAGCATTGGTGTATAGACATTTACAGAATTTCTTCCCTTCATGTACTTTGGTTTCTTGATTAATTTTGTTCTGAACAGCTCAGTTTTGTGCTGAGTGCTCATAGCTTTCCTTTATTTACCCTTTCCAGCATTTGCTGGCTTTGGGCACACAAGCTGTGGAGCAAGGATTCCTCTATATTTTCTGCATTGCTGACACAGCACATGTTTATGGCAAAGATTGTGGTTATTCTGCTGCTCTGTGAGAATCTTCTCATTTTTTTAAATTCTTGAGATGTGACTTTAATTTCTGTGAACAACCTCAATAATTGTACCAGAGTTTCTTTATTGTGCAATGTTTTAGCATATCCATTTATTCAGCTGAGCATTCGCAAGTCCTTTTTTCTCATTGTGCTGATATTTTCTTTTCACATTCTGAGTCTTACCTATGTATATACCTGTCTAAATCTTCTTTACGCTAGGATTTTTTTCTAAAATGTCTCACTGTTGCTACTCCTACTGCAGCTCCAGCAGACATTGGCACTTTAAACACAGTGTCACGTGGACCTGCTCCAGCACCGTGAGATGGGGCTTAAAATGCTGGTGGCCACCTGGGAGACCTGACTTCACTGGGACTCCCACTGTTACTTCTACTGGTGGAGCTGCAGCAGTGTTCAGCAACAGTGGAAATTTTTAAAGAAAAAAGCCCATCTGGATATGGCCTCTGAGGTCGTTAACATGCCAAAAATAGGTGTTTTAAACTTATAAAGTCCCATGGGGAAAAACTGAGACAAGGTGATTCTGACTCTCTGTAATGGTATGGGACTTACCCCTGTGGCACCTCCTGCTGGTCATCCAGGGAACTAGCGTTCCAGGCTCTGGAGCACCCTCTGCAGGCTGGTGTCCTGCTTGCCACTGGGCCTGAGTCCCTCCTGGACCCCAGCACCCCTTTCAGGCCAGGTTGCTGCCCCCTGGCAATACCCCCACAGATCTGGATCTCCCCTCCCCAGAGAACCCCCAACCCCCTATCCCCACCTCAATCTATGGCCACAGCCAGTCATCACCTAGCCCCTGTTCCCTGGGGCCAACTGCCATGTAAGTACGACTCAACATAGGCAAGGGGAGTTTTGGACCTACTACCTTTGGCTGCCCCCTGCAACCGCAGTACCTATTTGGCCTTACTCTAGGCCTGCAGGGTTTCCAGTCTGGAGGTCCCCAGCTCTTCCCCCAGCCCTGCTCTACCTCAGGTACTCTCACCACTTCCCAGCAGCCAGGCCCCTCTCCCTCAGCAAGCTCAAGGAAGAGTCCTTTCACTTCCTGGCTTCACTGGCCTTGATAGGGCCAGCTGGGTCTGGTTGGGGCGTGGCCCCAGCTGTGGCTGCTCCGCCAATCAGCCCAGCTTTTCCCCTGCCCCAGCCCTCTCCCAGGGATGTTTTAAGCCATTCAGGGGAGGAGTGGGTGACCAGGCTACTACAGGGAGAGGGAGAGGGAGAGGGAGAGGGAGAGGTCAGTCTGCTTGGGTTGCCCTGCTAGTTAGAACCCTTTCTCTTATTCTCTGGCTGCCCTGGGCTGTTGCTGCTGGCTGGAGCTCTCTCCTTCCCTGGAGGCCTGCTGCTGGCGGGAGGGCCTTGCTGGCCTGCCCCCTTCTCCCCGCCCCCCACCTCTAGAGGGAGAAGACAGGACCCCACTACTGCTGCTTGTGAGGGTCCTTCCTGCCTGGTCGCCAGGGCTGCTGGAGCCGCTGCTGCTGTGTTTGTCCTGGGGAGCTGCTGGAGCCTGGAGCAGGAAGAGGACTAAGGGGACCATTGGCTGCTGGGGGAGTGCACAGAGACTCTGGAGACCACTGTGGAGGGGGCCACTGAGGACTGAGTGGCTCCCTCCACAGTTTATTATGATTATACTGCGCTTTTTTGTGGTCCTGACTGTTTGTGGGGATGTAGGGGGTGTGGTGTGGAGCCTGCCCCTGGTCCATCTGTGTCATCCCCCCCCAACCCCCACCACCACCGTTGCCCCCTCCGCCAGCCACATACCATCTGCCTCAAGCTCCTGCTTCTAGGACTCAGCTGCTTGCCTGGCCTGCCACGCCTGTTTCCACCATTTGCGCTAGCAGCAGCAGCCCAGTGACTTTCCGCAAGTGCATGTGGGTGCACGTGCCCCCCCCTTTTTGGAATGCCCCCTACAATTACAGCTGTTTACCCCCAAAGCTTCTTTGCCTAAGCTCTTTGTGAGCCCAGTTTATTTGCCTGCCCTGCCCTTTTCCCTCTGCAGTTTGGTTTGTTTGTCCTGCCCCAGCCCTACAGCTAACCCCTTGGTTCACCTGCCCCACCCCCAGCCTGGTTGCTCCCTTTCCTTTGCAGCCACCCTTGCCCTGATTGGCCCTCGCTTTGTGTGCCCATGCCCCCTCCCATGTGCTTCCCCCCCCCATTTTGGTTGATCACTGCAGCCCCCTGATGTTATTTTGACCTTCGCTCCCCTAGTGCAGCTAGGGGAGCTGGACTTCCATCCTAGGTCAGTGACTGACCTCCCCCCAAGTCCTTGATAGCCCCCCTATCTGCCCCCACACAAACTTTGGCGCCCTCCTCCCCTGCCTGCAGCCTCGCGGGGAGGAGCCGTTGACCTGCTTCCCCTCTCACTCCTTTCTCCGGTGTTTTTCCCCTCCCACACAGCTCATCATGGCAGGAGACACGACGGGTGGGATCCCTGGGGCGGACCCTGCCCCCCCCCCAGCCTACCCTGCCGAGGCCCCTCCAGCCTCTACTTCAACAGCCACTGCCAAACCACCGGCTATTGCCCCTCTGGGGCGCTGGCAGCGGCGGGCAATGGGGTGACCTCCGCTGCTGCCATGTCTCTTGCCCCCTCCTGGGAAGGGCTGGAGCAAAAAGAAAGGAAAGAGCCCCGGTAAAAAGACTAGGCCCTCCATGGCAGGGGCGCCCCCCACTGCCGCGGTGTCCCTGCCTGCTGCTCCCTCCACCAGCACCGCGGGCATCCCCCCTCCGGCCCTCAGGGCGTACGCCCAGGTGGCAGCAGTGCCCCCACCAGCTACTATGTCATCTCTCCCAGCCACCGCCGCTGTTACCATCCCTAGTGGCCAGGGCCCCTTCCCCACCGTTGCCTCCTGGTGCCCACCTCGCCCCATGTGGAGACCTAAGTGTGGGCATTGGCAAGGGTGGTGGGGTCCATGACCATCATGGAGGCCTCCAAAATGCATGGCAAGGTCGTCATCTTCCTTGCCTCAGAGGCCGCTGCCCAGGAGGCGGTGGAGAAGGGCCTGGCGGTGGGGGGCATGTTTGTCCCCCTGGAGCTGCTGGAGGACCTGGGTGCCTGTGTAGTCCTGACCTCCGTTCCTCCTTTCCTCTCCAATGCTACCTGCCCTCTCTACCCTGGGGAAACCGATCTCTGTCATCAGCCCTCTCCCGCTGGGCTGCAAAGATCCCGCCCTCCGTCACGTCCTCTCATTCCGCCGGCAGGGGCAGCTTCAACTGCTGCCGGCAGCACGTGGTGGAGAGGCGTTCAAGGGGTCTTTCCTGGTCCCCTACCAGGGGGCCCATTACTGGGTGCATTATTCCACGGGGGAGGCCCGGTGCTACCTCTGCCAGGCGATGGGGCGCGTCCGGAGGGACTGCCCCTTGGCCCGGCAAGGGGGGGCATCTGGGACCCTGAGCCCCAGCAGGGTGCCGGCCTGTCATCGCCGGCACCCCTGGCTGCCCAGCACCCGGAGCCGCCCCTCCTCCTTCTCAGACCACCATTGCTCCCACTCGGGCCCAAGGGGTACTCTCCGCAGTGTGCCCAGATGAGCAGGAGAGCCCTGCCTCTGCTGCATGCAGTCTGGCAGGGCCCGTACAGGAGGGTGCAGTGGGAGTATCGCCGGGCGTGGGAGAGGGCCTGCCCCAGGGGGAATCTGCCTCGTGCTGCCCCACCCTTGCCTTTCCGAGTCATCATCCTTGCCCCCTGACCCGACCCCTGTTAACCAGCCCGCAGATGATGCCATGGAGGGCTGGACCCTAGTGTGGGGAAAGCAGAAGGCTTGAGCTTCGCTCCTGCCATCCGATGCAGAGGCCCCCCGGAAAACCAGGAAGGGGGCACTGCTGCCGAGACTTCCACCCTGCCCACGGCCACGTTCCATCCACTGGTGCCGGCTGGGGAAGATGTGGCAGCACCGGAGAGGAGTACCACCCCTCTGTCGGGGTCTCTCCCCACAGAGGCCTCTGGTAGAGCCCCTCCTGCCCCCTTAACATCCGAAGCCCCTGCGAGCCCCGAAGCGAACATCGCTCCGGGCGCTGGCGGGGAGGGCCCCAGTGTGGTGGGAGGTGATCTCCACTCCATCTATGAGGTGATCGAGGCCCTGGGTCTGACCTCAGTCTCCCAAGGGGAGGACGGGCCTTGACCTGAGCGACCTCACCCCGGACCCCCCTTTCCCTGTGCCCCCTCCCCCTGACCACTGCTTCCGCTCCCACCTCCGAGGGTCCCCTGGACTCTTTGACCTGCCCGGACGCAGGTGGCGCTCTGCTGATGGCCGCCGAGCCTGCTGAGGCAACGGCCAATGTCTCGCGGCCGGGACCCAAGTTACCAGGAGTATCCTGGCGTGGGGCAACCGACTTCCTTCCCGGGCACGGGCCCCACTGACAGTTGTCCACCTCCTGATGCCGTGGCTGTTATACCTGCCGTTGAGCCTGGCACCACTGGGGACCCCCTCCTGTCCCTCAGATCCCCCCACCTCCTGGCGGCCCACTTACTGGGGCCCAGGATCCTGCCTCTGTCCTCTCCCCGCTCCTACTCTTGACCCCTGCCCTGCCCCTACTCCTGACCCTGTCCCTATCCCCTCCACCTCCCATGATGCCATTGCCACCCCTGGGGCTGTCTCCTTCCCTTTCCCGGAGGGTGACCCCCAGGGAGCAGCCTTTGTGTTTCCCTGTCCCGACCCACTATCTTCCCTCTGATGCCCCCCATTGAGCCGGGGTCTGAGGCGGGCCATGTGGCACCAGCCCGTTGGGCACCACGTTGAGGGTCTGCCCCTTGCCTGCCTGTCTTGGTAAGCCCCCCCATCGGCTGCAAGAGAAGCTGTGGGAGTTTCTAGAAGACGTCCGTGGCTCCTGCAATAAGATGCAGCTCGCTCTGCAGCGATGGGGGGGATTTTCATCAAGTCCTCTGGGCCGTGAGGACCCTCATGGGGGAGGGTAAGAGGACTGGGAAGCAGGGCACCGCGGCTTACCATCAGGCCCACGGCTTCCGTGACTCCTTGCTCACCTGCAGGGTAGGTCACGGTTTGCTGCACGGCCCACTGGGGGCTGTGAGCGTCCCTGCTGGCGAGGATCCCCCCAGCCCTCCTCATGGCACCTATCATCTTTGCAACACCGAACACCCGGGGCTGTAGGATGGGTTTCCGCAGGTGCCAGGTGCTCTCCCACCTTCGGGAGAGGGGGTACTCTGTGGTTTTTCTGCAGGAGACCCATATGGATCCAGCCACCAAAGACATCCGGTGGCTGGAGTGGGGGGATAGGGTTTACTTTAGCCATCTCACAGTTTGTACGGCTGGAGTGGCGGCCCTGTTCTCCCCCCGACCTACGGCCCGAGGTGCTGGGGGTCACTGAGGTTGTGCCGGGCCACCAGCTGCACCTCCGAGCCCACATGGAGGGGCTTGTAGTCAACCTCGTTAACATCTATGCCCCGACATCAGGCCCGGAACGGCTGCATTTTTATCAGCAGGCGTCTGCCTTCCTCGGCTCCTTGGATCCTCTTGAGTGCCTGGTCCTGGGCGGGGACTTTAACGCCACCCTCGAGAAGTGGGACCGCTCAGGGACCGAGCAGAGCCTGGCCGCCACGGACGTCCTCTGGGAGATTGTCGAACATCCATCCCTGGTGGACGTCTGGCGTGATCACCACCCAGACAATGTCTTGATGTTTACCTATGTCCGGGTGGAGGCCCATCAGTCGTGCCACTCCCAGTTGGACCACATCTATTTGTCACGCTTCCATCATTCATGGGCCCACTCCTCCACAATCTGGGTGGCCCCTTTTTCGGACCGCTATCTGGCCACCGTGATGGCCTCTCTCTGTGCGGAGAGGCCGGGGCTGGCCTATTGGCATTTTAACAACAGCTTGCTGGAGGATGTGGGCTTCGTGGCATTCTTCCAGGAGTTCTGGCTGGCCTGGCAAGGGCAGTGGCGTGCCTTTCCCTTGGTGTGGTGGGACCTGGGGAAGGTGCGCGCTCGGCTCTTCTGCCGTGGCTACACCCGGGGTGCCAGCCGATGGAGGGGTGTGGCAATAGAGCAGTTGAATGGGAGGTCTTAGAGCTAGAGAGGCATCTGGCCACCAGCCCAGAGGATCCATCCCTTTGCGGAGCATACCAGGAGAAGCAGGAGGAGCTGCGGGCCCTCAACGACCATCGGGCCCAGGGTGCTTTTGTTCAATCCCGCATCCGCCTCCTTCGGGAGATGGATCGCGGCTCCCTCTTCTTCTACGCCATGAAGAAAAAGAGGGGGGCCAAGATGCACGTCACCTGCCTTCTAGTTGAGGACGGCACCCCCCTCACGGATCCAGCAGAGATGTGCGAGAGGGCCAGGACCTTCTATTCACACCTTTTCTCCCCGGATCCGACCGATCCTACCGCTTGCAGTGTGTTCTAGGATGGACTCCCGATGGTCAGTGCGGGCGACCGGGACCAGCTAGAGCTGCCTCTCTCTCTGGCCAAGTTCTCGGAAGCCCTCCACTGCATGCCCACCAGCAAATCTCCGGGCATGGACAGGCTGACCGTGGAGTTCTACCGCATGTTCTGGGACATCCTCGGCCCAGACCTAGTCACTGTCTGGACCGAGTCATTACAAAGCGGGGTCCTCCCTCTCTCGTGCAGGCGAGCCATGCTCGCCTTATTGCCGAAGACAGGGGACCTCCGTGACTTCCGGAATTGGCGTCCCGTCTCGCTCCTCAGCACGGACTACAAAATCGTAGCGAAGGCCATCTCGCTGCAGCTGGGGTCCATGCTGGAGGACCAGACCTACACCGTCCTGGGCCGTACCACCTTTGATGACCTGTATCTGGTCCAGGATCTCTTGGAGCTTGGGTGTAGGGATGGTCTGCCTTTCACCCTCCTGTCCCTGGATCAGGAGAAGGTGTTCGACAGGGTGGACCACGGGTATCTCCTGGGCACTCTGCAAGCGTTAGGCTTCGGATCCTAGTTTGTGGGTTTTCTCCAGGTGCTGTACGCTTCCGCAGAGTGTCTGATCAGGCTCAACTGGACCCTGACCGAGTCGGTCAGCTTCAGGTGGGGAGTACAGCAGGGGTGCCCCCTCTTGGGCCAGCTGTACACTCTGGCGATCGAGCCCTTCCTCTGTCTCCTCCGCCGGAGGTTGACAGGGTTGGTGCTTCGAGAGCCGGAGCTGCGACTGGTCCTGTCAGCGTACGCCAACGATGTGCTCCTCATGGTCCAGGACCCGGGCAACTTGGCGCGGGTGGAGGCTTGCCAGACCGTGTACTTGGCGGCCTCCTCTGCCTGGGTCAACTGGGTCAAGAGCTCTGGCCTGGTCATCGGGGATGGGTGGCAGGCAAGCTCCCTCCCACCTGCGCTTCAGGCCATCTGGTGGAGTGTGGGTCGCTGCTCTATCTCGGCGTCTACCTTTCTGACACGCATTCGTCTCCGCCGGAGAACTGGCACGGTTTGCAGGGCAGGGTGATGGAGCAGCTTCGGAGCTGGACAGGACTACTCAAGTGCCTCTCCCTTCGAGGGGAGGCACTGGTACTCAATCGACTAGTCCTGTCTATGCTCTGGTACCAGCTCAACACCCTGGTCCCGGCCCTGGACTTCCTGGCCGACCTCCAGATGGCGATTCTGGAGTTCTTTTGGCCAGGACTGCACTGGGTCTCTGCAGGGGTCCTCCATCTGCTCCTGGAGGAGGGAGGGCAGGGTCTGAAGTGCCTACACACTCAGGTCCATGCCTTCCGCATCCAGGCCCTGCAGAGGATCATTTATGGTGCAGGTAGTCCAGCGTGGAGAGTACTGGTGCACGTCTTCCTGCGCCGCCTCCGAAGGTTCCGATATGACCAGCAGCTCCTTTATCTTGATCCGAGAGGTCTTCCACGAGACCTGTCTGGGCTGGCGTTCTTCTACCAGGACCTCCTCTGGACCTGGTAACTGTTCTCGGTGACCAGGTCTGTGGCAGCCACCAAGGGGGCAGATCTCCTCGCGGAGCCCCTGCTACACAATCCCCAGCTCCATGCGCAGGTGGCGGAGTCCCCCTCGGTGCACCAGAGGTTGGTCCTGGCAGAAGTCACCAGAGTTGGAGACCTCCTGGATTATGACCAGGGAGACTGGCTGGATTCCCTGATGCTCGCTCAGCGTATGGGGCTCTCCAGGCCTTGTACTTCCCGGCACGTATTTCAGGAGGTGAGGGGCGCTTTACCGCCCGCTGCTCGGGCTTACCTCGACCGGGTCCTGCACACGGGCACGCCCCGCCCACCCGCCACTCCAGGACCTCTGGACCTTTTCATCAGGCCCCTGCCCCATGGACCCAACCGGTCCCCTCCGCCCCTTTTCCATGAGCCGGCTGCACGATTTGCAGCCGGTTTGTTTCCAGACTGTGCCAAGGAAACACCTATACATGCTCGTGCTCCACACCCTTTACTTCCTCACCCTCACGTCCCGCCCCGCCACAAAGTGGTGGGAACTCCTGCCACCTCTAGAGGATGAGGAGACGTGGTGGGCCAGCCTATACTCCATCCTAGTCCTGAGGCCCGCCAGGGATATCAGTTGGCAGCCCCCTCATGGGGCCATGAGCACGGGCGTGTATTTGGCATGGTTTACCACTATCCCGGACACCTGCCCCTTCTGCGGCGTGAGGGAGACTCTGGTGCACGTTTACCTGGAGTGCGCCAGGTTGCAGCCCCTATTCCGGCTCCTCACAAATATCCCGGTCCATTTCTGGCTGCACTTTTCCCCTCACCTCCTTCTCTATGCTCTCCCTATCCGTGGCCCCACAAAGTCACGGGACCTCCTGGTCAACCTACCCCTGGCCCTGGCTAAAACAGCCATCTACAAAACCAGGGAGAGGAGGTTGGCCAATGGCGATTCCTGTGACTGTGGGGCCTGTTTCCGAACCTCTAGCCATTCATGTGTCCAGGCAGAGTTCCTCTGGGCAGCGTCCACTGGCTCTCTTGATGCCTTTGAGGAGCAGTGGACACTGTCCGGGGTTCTTTGCTCGGTGTCCCCGTCAGGCTCCCTTCTTTTGACCCTTTGACTGCACTCCCGTCCCTGTTATTTCATTAGTTGTCCCCCAGAATTATTCAGTTTCCAGGTCCTGTAGATCCTCCACTCCCGCCCTCCTACTTCCCGGAACCCAACAGGTACACTCTTATAAATAGATCATGTAATTACAGTAAGTCAGATGGCCTGTTACCCTTGGAAAATTATTTATCTCCTGTTTTTTCCAACTAGAAAAAACATCCATCATAAATCAATTCTTACTAAATCACTTAACTGAAAGAATGAAAGATTGATTTAGACTGGCGTAGTCAATTATTTTTTTGTCAAGCACTAAATTTCTTGGTCAAGGTATAGTCCAGGTCCAGACTACATAGAAAATAATTTAAAAATAATAACAATTTAATAGAGATTTTGGTGTCTGTTCAAAAGCAGCTGGCAGTCCAGATTTGGCCTGCGGTCTGCCTATTGCCTTACCCTGATTTAGATCTTCAGTATAATGATGTTCTGTCCATCCAGCAAAATTTCTAAATGAGCAAGTCATTGTAAATGTGTTTATAAATGGCTACACCATTCATATCCTACACAGGCCAAAAATGCCATATTTCATGGTGAGACCTCACCGACATGCACCAGATGTTAAATAGCAGATAATACACTGATGCACATGATGTGTCTTGTCATTTTGAGAATCTTTGGAAGGCAGCAGGAAACATTAAGCCAGGTGGCTGATGCACTAATCAGTTTATTTCCCTAATATTTTATACACATGGACATAAGTGAACTCACACCAGACAAGTGCTTATGGAAATTCATCAGTTTACCTTTATTATTCACCAAAAGAGACATCACAAGGTTTGGAAATCTAATAAACATCCTGCTTATAAATCCTGGCTTCCAAATACTTACAGGCTTGCTCCACTGGAAAAAATACATTACTATGTTAATGGACGGGCATATGGTTTCCACAAGATTGGGGATTTCTTTCTGGATCTTTGTGAAGGAACATGATAAGAATAAATTATCATTTTGAAATGTTGTTATTCCCAGCTCCTAATCTCTCATTAACCTGAACATGCATTAAATTCTGAGGTTGGTGTTTAGCCTTATATTTCTACTTTATATGCTACAAACCTTGTACATAGCCTAAATATTATGCAACCCAATAATAAGTTAGTCCTCTCTTTTATTGAGTGTTTTATTGTTTTTTCTAAGTAGATAATTTGTTTCAAAATATTTATTTCTAAATTCTTCAAACTTCATTTTCATAATGAAAATACAGCTTTTGATAAAAAGAAGCATTCAGGAATATTTGGAAAAGTTCAACATATATTGATGGCAATCATCTAAGGATGTTAATGGAATTGGTTAATAAACTTTGAAAAGTCATGGAAAACTAGAGAGGTAAAGTACCAGGAGGCTGGAGAAAATTAGATATTGAGTTGCATTAGCTTTTTTTTAAACTGACATATGGCATTGCAATTTTGGATTATAGTCACAGAGCAGGGAAATAATAGTCCTTTTCTATATGTTTATATGGCTGACAACCAGAATGCTACATTCACTTGTATGCATCTTTAAAAGAATATAGCGAGCCCCTTGACAAAAATGTCTCAGAATATTCTACAAACTACTAAAACTGGTTATGAGGGGCACTTAAATTCATCTTAAAACATATCATTCTTTAATCTGTTACATTTTGATTAAGAATTGCAGATAGCAACATGAAGGATCTTTTCAAAGAGAGGGGCATAACTGGAAACATCCTTAGGTCCCTTATCTCAAGATTATTCTCATAACAAACTAAACTACCATCTGATTCAGAAGGCAGTGAACTGTTGGAGCAAGACAGCCCAAGTCTGGATACACTGGAGTTATAATACACTCAGATACTGGATACACTGGAGTTATATCTTTTGAAAGCCTTAAAAGTTAAAAAGTAGAATTTTAAAATCCATACAATATGTAACAAGGGAACCAATGTAAGAAATGTAAATTCAGAATAATATATTGTCTCTTATGTCTCTATTAGAATACATGCAACTCTGTTGTAACTTGTGAATGGGTTGCACTCTAGATATAATACAGGATGAGGCCCTAGGAAACAAAGAATTGCAATAGTCAAATTTATGAAGACAAAAACATTTGTCAACTATTGGAAATCATTTTCACGGACCACAGGGCACACCTGGCAACACTTCATAGAATCATACAGTAACTCCTCACTTAACATTGTAGTTATGTTCCTGAAAAATGCAACTTAAAGCGAAATGATGTTAAGCGAATCCAATTTCCCCATAAGAATTAATGTAAATGGCGGGGGTTAGGTTCCAGAGAAATGTTTTTGCCAGATAAAAGACATTATATATACACACACACAGTATAAGTTTTAAACAAACAATTTAATACTGTACACAGCAATGATGATTGTGAAGTTTGGTTGAGCTGGTGAAGTTAGAGGGTGGAAGAGGGTGGGATATTTCCCAGGGAATGCCTTACCGCTACATGATGAACTAGCACTTGGCTGAGCCCTCAGGGGTTAACACGTTGTTAATGTAGCCTCACATTCTACAAGGCAGCATGAATGGAAGGAGGAGACAGAATAGACACATGGCAGTGGCTGGAAACGTTCCCTGTGGAAACTGAACCTACGCTGCTGAACCCATGCTATCCCACTGGAGCGCACCACTCCCTCCACTTTCTAAAGTGCCGGGGAGAGAGAGAGAGACAGACAGACAGACAGAGATACACACCGTGTGTGTGTGTGTGTGAGAGAGAGAGACATATTGCCCCTTTAAGTACACTGACCCCACTCTAAGTACACTGCCTTTTTAAATAGATCAGCAAGATGAGACAGCAGCTGCTGCCAGCAAGCTCCCTCCATCCTGAGCCCTGTTGTGTCCCCCCTGCTCTGTGGAGATGGGGTACAGGAGCTTGGGGAGGGGGATACCCTAACATCTGCACCCCTCTTCCCCCTCACCCCTTGCACAGCAAGCAGGAGGCTCCCGGGAGCAGCTCCAAGGCAGAGGGCAGGAGCAGCACATGGCAGTGGGGGGAGGGACACCTGAACTGCCGGCAATTGATAGCCTGCTGGGCGGCTGCCGCACAGGGAACTTAGGGGAGCTGATAGGGGGGCTGCTGGCCCACCCTGGTTCCAAGCCCCCACCAGTTGTCTCCAATGGGCTGCTCTTCCTGCAAGCAGTGAACAAAGCAGGTGGCTGCCAAATAATGTTATGAAGAAGCATTGCTCAACTTTAAATGAGCATGTTCCCTAATTGATCAGCGATGAACTAATGTTAACCGGGATGATGTTAAGTGAGGAGTTACTATAGAAGATGAGGGTTGGAAGAGACCTCAGGAGGTCATCTAGTCCAACCCCCTGCTCAAATCAACTAAATCATCCCGGCCAGGGCTTTGTCAAGCTGGGCCTTAAAAACCTCTACGGATGGAGATTCCGCCACCTCCCTAGGTAACCCATTCCAATGCTTCACTACCCTCCTAGTGAAATAGGGTTTCCTAATATCCAACCTAGGCCTTTCCCCACTGCAACTTGAGACCATTGCTCCTTGTTCTGTTATCAGCCACCACTGAGAACAGCCTAGCTCCATCCTCTTTGGAACCCCCCTTCAGGTAGTTGAAGGCTGCTATCAAATCCCCCCAACTTTTCTCTTCTGCAGACTAAATAAGCCCAGTTCCCTCAGCCTCTCCCCATAAATCATGTGCCCCAACCCTCTAATAATTTTCCTTGTCCTCCACTGGACTCCAATTTGTCCACATCCCTTCTGTAGTGGAGGGACCAAAACTGGACGCAATACTCCAGATGTGGCCTTGCCAGTGCTGAATAGAGGGGAATAATCACTTCCCTTGATTTGCTGGCAATGCTCCTACTAATGTAGCCCAATATGTTAGCCTTCTTGGCACACTGTTCACTCATATCCAGCTTCTCATCCACTGTAATCCCCAGGTCCTTTTCTGCAGAACTGCTGCTTAGCCAGTCGGTCCCCAGCCTGTAGCAGTGCATGGGATTCTTCCGTCCTAAGTGCAGGACTCTGCACTTGTCCTTGTTGAATCTCATCAGATCTCTTTTGGCCCAATCCTCCAATTTGTCTAGGTCACTCTGGACCCTATCGCTACCCTCCAGTGTATCTACCTCTCCCCCAAGCTTAGTGTCATCCGTAAACTGGCTGAGGGTGCAATCCATCCCATCATCCAGATCATTAATGAAGATGTTGAACAAAACCGGCCCCAGGACCAATCCCTGGGGCACGCTGCTTGATACTAGCTGCTAACTAGACTGATGATCTAGCTAGCTTTCTATTCACCTTATAGTCCATTCATCCAATCCATAATTTTTTAACTTGCTGGCAAGAATACTATGGGAGACTGTATCAAAACTTTGCTAAAGCCACGTCCACCACTTTCCCCATATCCACAGAGCCAGTTATCTCATCATAGAAGGCAATCAGGTTGGTCAGTTATGACTTGCCCGTGGTGAATCCATGTTGACTGTTCCTGATTACCTTCCTCTTCTCCAAGTGCTTCAAAATGGTTTCCTTGAAGACCTGCTCCATGATTTTTCTGGGAACAGAGGTGAGTCTGACCAGTCTGTAGTCCCCCAGATTCTCCTTCTTTCCTTTTTAAAAGATGGGCACTATATTTGCCTTTTTCCAATCATCTGGGACATCCCCCGATCACCAGGAGTTTTCAAAGATTATGGCTCTGCAATCACATCAGCCAGCTCCCTCAGCACCGTTGGATGCATTGCATCTGGCCCCATGGTCTTGTGCATGTCCAGATTTTCTAAATAGCCCTTGTGATGGTGCTGCCTGTGGTAGCCAGCTAAGGTCACTCAGTCAGGGTGAACTGCAAACAGAACTGGGCAGACAAACCCCAAATGCTGGTGGATATTCCAATACTTAGATTTACCAAGCCAGCACAAAACAGCTTCTCTATTACCTCACTGGTTACTCAGAAGTCCAAATAATGCAGTTCTCTTAAAGTACCCAGCCTCAGGCCTCTATCCAGACACACACGTCAAACATACGATGATAAATTCTGAAAAATCTTATTTCGTCATATAAAAGAAAAGGTTCTCCTGATCCCAAAGGACCAAGCCCCAGACCCAGGTCAAATAATAACTTAGATCTTACCCCAAATACACGCTATCGTCAATTCTTACTAACTAAACTAAAATTTATTTAAAAAGAAAAGAGAGAGAGAGTGTTGGTTAAAAGATCACTATACATACAGACTTGAATTCAATTTTTGAGGTTCAGATACATAGCAGAGATGAGCTTGTAGTTGCCAAAAGTCCTTTTAGAAATAGTCCATAGGTTATAGTCCAATGTCCATCTTCAGGGTGACTCCAGTCAGTGACTGGGGATCTCAATCCTTATGGCTTAAGGTGTCCCCCTCTTGAAACCCAAAGCAGATCTGAGATGAAGAAAGATCGTGTCCCAAGGTCTTTATACATTTCCTGCAGCCTTTTGGCCTGAGAAAACAATAGGCTTAACATTCCTTCTTCCAAACATCATGGCAATTAGCACAGGATAATTTATCCATTAAACAGTTCAGACATAGGTTATCACAACCTTCAAAGAGACATAGACAATAATACTATTTCACTCAAGTATATGTTAATATTCCTTTTTTGATCTTTGAATCAAAACTATAGCAATAGACAAGACTTGTTTGCTTACATCACAGGACCTGAGCAAACATCTACTCTTCTATCTCTAACAATACAGGCTTGCATTTCAAAGCTCTATTCATTTACATATCTTCCTAACCAGTCTCTAAAGTTCAGCCATGGGTCAGGTCAGTGTGAGTTAATTAACTCTTTCTGGCCCTGTCACCTTTCAATGAGATATTATATTACATTCATAACATCACAGTCCTTAACCTGTTCTTTCACTACTGAGGGCTGCTCATCTCCTCCTCATACTGTGCTGCCCAGTGCAGCAGTCTGAGAGGTGACCTTGTCTGTGAAGACCGAGGCAAAAAAGGCATTGAGTACTTCAGCTTTTTCCACATCACCTGTCACTAGGTTGCCTCCCCCATTCAGTAAGGGACCCACACTTTCCCTGACCTTCCTCTTGTTGCTAACATACCTGTAGAAACCCTTCTTGTTACTTTTCACATCCCTTGCTAGCTGCAACTCCAATTGTGCTTTGGTCTTCCTGATTACACCCTGCATGCTCGAGCAATATTTTTATATTCCTCCCTAGTCATCTGTCCAAGTTTCCACTTCTTGTAAGCTTCCCTTTTGTGTTTAAGATCACCAAAGATTTCTCTGTTAAGCCAAGCTGGTTGCCTGCCATATTTGCTATTCTTTCTGCACATTGGGATGGTTTGTTCCTGCACCCTCAATAAGGCTTCCTGAAAATACTGCCAGCTCTCCTGGACTCCTTTCCCCTTCATATTAGCCTCCCAGGGGATCCTGCGCATCAGTTCCCTGAGGGAGTCAAAGTCTGCTTTTCTGAAGTCCAGGGTCCGTATTCTGCTGCTCTCCTTTCTTCCTTTTGTCAGGATCCTGCATGTGACCATCTCATGGTCGCTGCGGTCCACGTTGCCACCCATTTCTACTTCCCCTACAAATTCTTCCCTGTTTGTGAGCAGAAGGTCAAGAGGAGCACAGCCCTAGTTGGTTCCTCCAGCACTTGCACCAGGAAGTTGTCCCCAACACTCTCCAAAAACTTCCTTGTCTGTGTACTGCTGTATTGCTCTCCCAGCAGATGTCAGGGTGATTAAAGACCCCATGAGACCCAGGGCCTGTGATTTGGAAACTTCTGTTAGTTGTCCGAATAAAGCCTTGTCTACCTCATCCTCCTGGTCTGGTGGTCTATAGCAGATGCCCACCATAAGACCACCCTTGTTGCTCTCACCTCTAAACGTAACCCAAAATCTCTGAACAGGCTTTTCTTCAGTTTCATACTGGAGCTCTGAGCAATACATACTGCTCTCTTACATACTCCTCCACCTTTTCTCCTGTGTCTGTCCTTCCTGAACAGTTTGTACGCAACCATGACAGTTCTCCAGTCATGTGAGTTACCCCACCAAGTTTCTGTTATTCCAATCACATCATAGTTCCTTGACTGTGCCAGGACTTCCAATTCTTCCTGCTTGTTTCCCAGGCTTCTTGCTTTAGAAAGATGCTGATAATTTAGAGGAAGTTCCGAGAAAAGCAACAAATATGATTAATGGTCTGGAGGGACTGATTTATGAGGAAAGATCAAAAGAGCTAAATTATATCAAGTTTTACTAAATGACACTTAAAGAGTTTTTTATGTAAACTAAGAAAAGAGAATTGTTTAGAGTGGCCCAGAAGGGACCTACGATATAGAAAGGATGGTCATGTAATTGAAGCACCAGACTGGGATTCAGAAGATAGGGATTCTGTACTTGTCTTTTCTACTTCCTAGATTGACCTTTGGCAAATCATTTAATCTTTCATTGCCTCAGTTTCCCTGTCTGTACAATGGCAATAATCTTACTTCCCTACTTCACATGGGTGTTGTGAGCATAAACTCATTAATAGTTGTGAGGTAGTCAGTGTGGTAATGAGTGCCACAGAACGGTCTGATAGTGATAGGATGAAATTTAGAAAAGTTAAATCAGTAAAAAAATTGTAATGGTGAACTCTATTAGACTATGAAATAATCCTCCTGGAAAATGATAGAAGCACACTACTTAAGACATTTTAAAATGGACTAACAAAAAACCATGTTGCAAAGAACTTGAGAGCAATTCCGCACTGATGGGGGGCAAGGAGGAGGGGTGGGGGACTATATAGTGGGTTGTGATGTGTTGAAATGGTGGGGGAAAAGTGACAAATTGAAAACACAGTAAGAAAGGGTCTTAGGATCTCATCAATAGGAATCATTCCATTGACATGAATGGGATTTGGATCTAGTCCATAGAGAGGAGGAGATATTGTGGGAAAGGACAGACAAGCTAATAGAAAGGGGAGATGTACAAGTGAGAAGCCTTCACAGGGAAGGACAACAGTTGAGAAAAGGAAAAAAACAGGTAAGAAAAGCAGAGAAACAATAGAAGAAAAATGGGGCGGGGGGGGGTGGGACAGGGGAAAGAAAAATAGGAGAGTAGTCAAAGATGAAATACCAGATAGAGAGACATAGGAAAATAAGGCAGAGACGCTTTATCCTGACAGAAACAGGCCCTCTTGCCAGAGTTGCTGCTAGTGTAAGAGGGTGGATGGTCCTGCTATTGTCCAACATTTTAGCTGGTCCCTCTGTATTACTCTCTCAGGACCTCTTCGTTCAGTCTGGATAATGTAAACCGGCAGTTCGGGATTGTTGTGGGTGACCACAGTATGGGGGTTTGACTCCCATTTGTCCTGTATTTTATTACATCTCCAGCATCTATGTTTACAAACTGGTGCACAGTCACCAGGTCTGATGAGAACCCCACTGGACTTGCGATCATAAGTCCTTTTCCTACTTTGGGCTGTGTCTTTAGTTGTACTGAGAGCAACTTCGCCAGCTGTCATTGGCCTGTCATGGACACCTTTGACTCAGTCATCGAAATTGGTCACCTCATCCTTAGAAAAGACTTCTTGATGGTTCTCTGGCAACACCCTTAAGTTAGCCACCTGCACAAGAATCAGCCCTTTGAGCGCCGCTTGAACTGGAACTGGCAGTCTCCCACCACATCTTTCTCAAGGAAAGGTAACTTGTCCTCCCTTCTCCCTCCTTGTCACCCGCAGCTCATTTCTGTTCTCTTCAAATGTTACCTTCACCTGAGGAACCACCTCCTCAGGCCGGCGTACCTCTGCAGTTCTGATTTGAGGATGCAACTCCACAGCCGTTGCACTTGAGTTTAGAAGAATCCCTGGTACTCTTCCTTTGATGGCATTAGTCGGTACATTGGCTGGCTGGAGCTTACTAGCTAGGCTTGCCCCAGATTTAAGCTCTACAAGAGCTCGATATCCATTGGTATTTCCTGGTACCCAGCAGCATTCATCAAGGATCTTCCCTCTCCAAGGAGGAATAACAGTCTTCTGTCTTCTGTCCACTTTAACATTTCCAATCCACGCCATGGAGCCCAGGGAATGGCTCTGTCTCGCCACTCGAGCCAGTACCCTACTCAGCAGAGCATTCTTTTTAGAGTGCCCATGATGGTTCATCCTCCTGGTTCCTTCTCCTGGCAACAGTAGCTCCTTCAGCTCACTAATGATGTTCATTTCTAGAATCCCTGTGACTCCTTCTCTCATATGGCTCCCGTTAAAGGCTTTGTCTTTCAGCATGAAGATGCATGTTCTTGGCAGTGTCTGGCCCATGTTCTTGGCAGTGTCTAGCCAGTGTCTGGCCCACTATATCTGCTTTGAGGCATCCCAACACTGGGAATTCCAGTCCATTAACTGCTGTTAGATGTACAAACCGTGTGCTGTGCATAATCAGCTCCTTGTCCTTCAAATATTTTTGAAAATGCGACTCAGTAACGGTGATGACTTCTGAGCCAGTATCTAACAAACATCTGGTCCTCACCCCTGCTATCCATACTTCAGAAGTTAGAAGTCTCCAAATGCTCGCTCAATGAAGTCGCTAGCTATGCTGGCACTGTCTGTGTTCCTTTCCACACTATATACAGGGTGATTTTTCACCAGGGAGAGGCCTAGGAATCCTTCTGCCTCTGTTTGGCTTTCTACTGTAGATGGACCACTCACTCCTGTTGCCCCTTTGGTTTTGAATGCCTGGGCCTCTGTTCTCCTTCTCAGTGGACATTCTCAGCTAGTATGCCCTGGACTTTCACAAGTGTAAGAAATGTACCTTCCCAGCTTGTCCTTCAGTGGGGAATCTTTGGGATCCTGGTGTCCTTGAATACTTTGGCATACTAATGGGATTTTTTCTTTCATCACTTCGGTCATCACTTTCAGCATCTCCTCCTGTTGGATCACCAGTTTTTGGACACCTTCACTTAAACTTTCCAGTTAACTGTGTTTGGGGCAGGGTCTTTTCCCCAGTAGTTGCATTTACTAGGCCCCTACTTTGTGTAGGCTTGGCCATCTCTTCCACAGGAACTTCCTTTTCTTTGGACCACATAATGGCAGCCTGCATGACTTCATGGAACTTCTTACCAAGCTCTTCCTTAAAACTTCTTTTCATTTCACGGTGGAGGGAACCATCCCAGAGCCCCAGCACCAACTGTTCTTTCAGAACCATATCTGGGTCTGGAACTCGTTGAAGGTCTTGCCGCTCCACTTTGATCATTCTCTTCTGGAGGTCATACGTGTACACCTGGACAGTTTCAGCAGACTCCTGCTTTCTCTCCAAGAACTCCTTCAGTCAGGTTCCAATAGGTACCTTGTCTCCATTCACTTCTAGGAGGAATTCAGATACCTTTTCCACATCTTTCTTATCTGCCATTGCCATGAACTTTACTGTGGCCTTGGCCTGGCCCTTGAGGTGTTCTTCTATGAAGTCCACACTATCTTCTTCAGGTATTCTTAGCACACGCAGAGCCACCTTCAGAGACTTGACCCACTCTACCATAACGTCTCCTGGTCTAGTAGGGAAGCCACCGAACTCTGTGACCTTCTGCTCCCGTGGGACATAAATAGAAAGGGGTTTCTTAGCTTCTGCTGCCTGTTGGTCTATTACTGCCTTAGCCAGCAATAAGGCTTCTCTCTGTTTGGTTCTAGTTTGTTGTAATGCCTCAGCTTGGTCTGATAATATGCGCTGAAGTTCAGCAAACTGGGCCTGTAGTTCTTCAGTTCCAGCCATAGTAGGGTTCTTGACCAGGCCTGGACAGTGCTACTAGAACTCAACGAGTAAACCAATGGGGTGGACCCTGTGGATAGGATCCTGTTCGTGACGCGAATTATGTAAGCAGAAGAATGTAATTCAAGCAAATACACTTTATTAAACAGCAACCAATTTTAAAAAATAAGGAAAAAGTGGGAAAGGTTAAAGGAAAACATGTAACCCCGCTCAGTGGCACGAGGACATCACAACCAGCAGTCTCTGGAATGTAAGGGAAGTTCAATCTGTTCCTCACATGTCCCAGGCCTCCTTCTCAGGCCTTGGCTGTGCTGCAGGGATGCTGAGGTCGGACACTTGCTCTGGGGGTGGCCACACGCCCTCAGGCTCTAGGTGACAGGATCCTTCTTCCCAGGGTCAGCCCTCACCCCCCCTGCCCCCGCATTGGGGTTATGATCCCCCTCCCAGTCTGGCCTGCAAGGCCACTTGGCTGGAGGCCTCTCCCTGCACTGGGACTGCTGCCCAGGGTCCCCCCCTCACATTCTCCAGCTGCTCACCGCACCCAGCTCCAGAGTGCTCCAGCCCCAGATCCAGCTCCACTCTGCCTCATCACTGATGCTGCTCCGCCTCCAGTGCAGCTCCCAGGGCTGCTTCTCTGGCCCCTCTGGCTCTGGTTGCTTCAGTTCTCCTCCCAGCACAGATCTGCTCCCTGGGCTGCTTCTCTGACTTTTGTTGCTGCGATCTGCTCTGTGGACTGCTTCCCTGGTTCTTTCTGGCCAACTTGGTCCTGCTCCCCAGCTCAGCTCGGGCCCCTGCTCTCTCTTTAGCTCGGCCTCACTCCTTTCCAGGCAATTCCAGCTCACATGGAGGATGAGATCTCCCTGGCTCCCTCATTAGCTTGCCCACCTGTCAATCAGGCTGACATGGAGCATTGGCCTCTCCCCATTGCCCCTGGGGAATGTCGGTCTCAGGGTCCTGATTTCCCGTGGACCCTTCCCCTTTCTTGTGGTACTGTGAGCTAGCCAACCAAAACACCCCCCATTGAGTTTTAGAAAGGGCCTGCAGTCCCCTTACACTAGGCATTGAGAACAAAGGGACATCAAAACACTCGACCAAATTTAAAAAAGGAAAAGGAGAACCGCGGAAAAATAGTCTGCAGGAGAGCTATGTTTGATTACTGCAGTCTCAGTCCTGAGCTGATAGAATGGGGGAAACACAGTGCTAAGTCCTGGAAGCAGAATCTCTTCTCTGGTTCAACAGGAGCCTGTCCAGCTGAAAAATCCTGCCTATTCAGAGAGGGGTTGGCTGCATCTTATATGAGTGCATGTCTAAATAAAATGTTTAGGGTGTTATTGATAAGACTCTGGTGGGCTGGATCTGAATTCTGTGTCAGGTTCCTGGATTCTGCACCACTCAGGCATGGCAGACTGAAAATTCTGTAGCATTGTTATATAATTTTAAGATGTAGATTTTTAATTCATGAAGTATGAAATTGAATAATACAACCAGTATAGTAGGCCCTTTGTTATTTATTTTGATATTACACTTAAGGCTGCATGTCTGTCACGGACATCACGGAAGTCCTAGATTCCATGACTTTCCGTGACCTCCGTGATTTCTGCAGCAGCCAGTGCTGGCTCAGGGTCTGCCCGAGTCGGGCGGCCCTGGGCCAGCAGCAGCAGTTTGGGTGTGTGGGAAGAGGCTCAGGGCTGGGGTGGGGTGGGGGCTCCCTGACTCCCACCGGCATGTCCCTGTAGCTCCTAGTGGGAGGGGCCAGGGGGCTCTGCGCGCTGCTCACAAAGGTCACCCGTGCAGCTCCCATTGGCTGTGGTTCCTGGCCAATGGGAGTCATGGAGCCAGCGCTTGTGGTGGGAGCAGCGCATGGAGCCCTCCTGGCCGCCCCTCCTCCTAGGAGCTGCAGTGACATGCCAGCTGGAGCCAGGTAGGGAGCCTGCCAGCCCCGCCAACCTTCCCCTGCCTCAGCACCAGCAGGGGTCCCGGGCCACCGCCCGCCTCCTCCCCAGCACCAGCGGGGGTCCTGGGCGACCCCCCCAGCACTTGCAGTGCCCCCCAGACTGCCCCTCCCCAGTGCACCTGCAGCCCCCCCCGGCCCAAGTTTTAGTTATGAATATATAGTAAAAGTCATGTACAGGTCACGAGCCATGAATTTTTGTTTACTGCCCATAACCTGTCCATGACTTTTACTAAATACCCGTGAGTAAAATGTAGCCTTGATTACACTTAATATATTTATACCATCCCTGATGCTCAGATTCAAAATTCCAAACCTTTATATTGAAAATGCTTAATTGTATTATCTAAATTGTGAGGGTTCAGGTTGGTGATTTTGAGAAGGGGTTTTTGGCACCTGAGGAAGCATTGGAGACAGCTTGAAATTGTGGGATAAGCACAGTTGTAGGATGAGGTGGATGTTTCTGTTAAAAAGCTCAACATTGAAACTGTTGACATGAGTCATCCTTACTGAGCTGAAGAGAACAGTTAGCGTCTCTCAGAGCTATTATTTCAGGCTGTTTGCAGACTCAGGAAGACAACACTATTCCAATTTACACTTATTTAGTGTTTCTGAGTTTTTCTTCACAACTACAAGTGCTAGAAACATATTTTAACAGAACAAAAACTGAGATTCATAAGTACAATTCTCTAGTAGAGTTGGACAACTTATTTTGAACAAAACTCTTTTCGAACAAAAAACCACAAAGATTTGGGTTGACCACAATAATTCACAAATTTGGGTTGAGGAAAAATTGGGTTGGGGAGAAAAAAAAAGAAAACGCAGAAAAAAAAGAAAAAATCAAAATGTAATGCTTTGATACTTTTTAAAATATTTTGAGTTTTCAATTTGAAACACCTTTCTGATTTGAATTTTACTGCAGTTTTATTTTCAAAAAAGCATCCCCCCAAATGAAATAAAACATTTTGTTTAACCCAAACCAATTTATGTTATTTTTTACTTTTTTGGTTCACTAAAAAGTTAAAAAAATGTTTTGGGTTGCTCTCTGTCAAATTTAACTCCTCACATTGGCATCTTTGCTCTTCTCCACACCCACATAATCCTCATCTCTTTTAGTATGTGGGTTCTCCCTCACCCAGCCAAAACAGGGAGATAACAATAAAGAGAAGGTAGCTCCATTAGAAGTAGACTCTTTAAATATTATCCTGTGTTGCTCAGGGCCCCTATGAGAGATGAAGATTTTAGGCACTCTAAATAAATGCCACTTTTCACACAGGACCAATTGGAGGTGAGATGAAATGTAAACATTTTTCCAGTAAATGGGGGGAAAAAAGACAATAATTGAAATAAGGTCATGTTCATTTACCAGAGACTACCACTACTAAATGCTGATAGTGTTTAATGTGATGCCATATTTGTGATTTTCTTATTGTGGAATTCCATTAGTTTGCAACAAGCTATGGGTATAGGTAGAGCAGCTTGTTTAAGAATTATAATTATATACTTCAGGTTTCAGAGTAGCAGCCATGTTAGTCTGTATCCGCAAAAAGAAAAGGAGGACTTGTGGCACCTTAGAGACTAACAAATTTATTTGAGCATAAGCTTTTGTGAGCTACAGCTCACCTCATCGGATGCATTCTTATAATTCTTCTGCTTCTTTTAATGGTCAGGGAAGCTCTTTTTAAAAAAGAAAACCAACCAACCACCACCACAATAACAAAAAAAAACAGAGGGCAGAAGAAGAATGAATACCCAGAGGGCATAGTCTGAATTTGCCAAACCAATCAGGCTTCATTGTATCATCCACTGAAGGCTAGCTACTCACAACAAATTTTTTGGTGGCCTCAGAGTGTGGCCACCAACTCTTGCTGATATTTTTTCTAGAATACTTAATTAACTTTAGGAAAAACAAATACATATGCACATATACATGTCCAAATCATTGTAATTTATTTATGTAGGTTTTTTTTTACCAACTCAGTAATAAAAAAAATGTACAGACTTCTCTATTCTTTACTGGACCTAAACAGAATAGAAACATAAATAAGGTGCTTTGCATGTTCTTGTCTTTTTTCTTTTGTTTCTTTTGCTTTTTTGGTTGCTTTTTTAAAAAACTTGCTGGTTAACAAACATATAAATATCACTTTTAACAACAGACTTACGCAGCCCCAGCAAGCCTGGGGACAAAGTAAGCCCTGGATGGGGAGGTGGGTACAGAGGCAGCAGGGGCCAGGGGTGATGGGGCACTGGGGGATGCAACGGGAGCCAGGGGTGATGGAGGGGTGAGCTCAGGGCCAGAGCCCGCTACCGCACGGCTGGCAAATGGAGCCTGAAGCCCCGTGACTGGAGCCTGACACCCGCCACCCCAGGGATGAAGCCTGACCCCACCACCCGTGGGAAGGTGGGGAACTCACACTTGTTGCCTGTTCCTCCAGCTTTTGTGTCTCCAGAGCGGGGCAGGGCTCAATTACTGCTGGCGGCCCTGGGGGAGGGTCCACTGCTTTTCCCCTGCCCCATCACTGCCCAAGAGGCTGTGGCCACAAGAAAAGCCCCTGGTGGCCACCACGGTGGCCGCATTTGAGAAACGCTAAGCCTGATGTGGCTCTCCGAGTTTAAACAAATGGCAGAATTGCCAACTCCAGGAATTCAAAAATAGAATATAAACCAAAATAAAAACCATGGGACTTATTTCCATTGTGAAATGCACATAAGACCTCCTTGGTTCCCACCCCATCTCCATAGCATCCCTGCCAGTGATATCCTGAAAGGAGCAAAAAAGTTAGGAATACCATGTGATAGAGCTAGAGCTGCACTCCATTTGCCAATAGGAAATTGCTGTTCCAGTCTCGGCGGAATTGATCCTATCTTTTCACCAGCAGCCAGCCCTTCTTTAAGTTTTATGGGGAGTTTTTTAGGCTAGATCTGTCATCCTGGAGGGCTAAACCCACTTTAAGGCCCCAATCCTGCAATGGGATCTCTGCATGGCAGACTTCTGTGCCCACTTGTTGCAGGGGTAGGTCCTTAGTCCTGCCTGCAGGTATTTAATTTGTTGTTTCACCAGGGGGAGCACCCTAAGCACTCTGCAGCAGGTAGAAGAATCTGCTTGCTCTGCAATATGAATGGCTCATGTGGAAGATTAGAGAAGGCTGCTTTTCCCAAGGACTAGCACCAAATATATGTCATAGTTTAGACTTGTCCAAGGAAAATCTTCTGTTGCATGTGTTATTTTTGTGTTATTCCTATATCAGAAACATGCATCCTGTTGCAAATGTACATTGCCCTTCAGGGCCATCTAGTAAGAACTGGTTTCAGAGTGGGCTTTAGCCCATGAAAGCTTATGCTCAGATAAATTTGTTAGTCTCTAAGGTACCACAAGTACTCCTCGTTTTTTTTGCTAGTAAGAACTGTATCCTGTCATAAACTGCTTGCAATCTATAACCCCACATCCTGCAAACACGTGCTCAGCTTTATGTAGGTGAGTAGTCCCTTTGATTTCAAGGAGCAGTTCTGTCCCACCCACTCCAAGTGCCTCCAGGAGAGGCTGCTTTTGGGAGAAGTAACCAGAAGTGCCTTGCAAGTAGTCCCCGCATTTTCCTCAACTGTACTGACTGGGATTTGGAAATTGCTCCTGTCCCACGAGCCGGGCTGAGGGGCAGTAGCAATTACAAGCAAAGCGTCCAGTTAATCAGCAACAATTCCAGTGGGCTGTGGGCTTCCCTCCTCAGCCTCCCGCAGGCCAGCCTTGCAGAGGGCACCAAAGCGCCCCGCGGGGGTGGTGACAGCGGGACTCGCCCTGGGGATTTAGCACAGAGAGAGCTGCGCACAGTTCACCCCGCTCTGTTGTCGCCGCGTCCGCTGCTAGGGCCCCTCTCCTCCGCCCCCGGTGTCTGCGCGCTGCCCAGCGCCCTGCGGGGAGGGCGGGCTGCCGCTCCCCGTCAGCTCGTGGCCTCACTGGTGAAGGGTGCTGCTGCAGCCGCCCCTCACCGTGGCCTCCCTGGGGGCGGGGGCTGCTGCCCATCACCCTGGTGGGGCGGCTGCTGCCCTTTGCCCAGCGTGGGGCGGGAGCGGCGACTGTGGGCGGGGGCGGGCGAGGTGCCACCGCGCTCGCTAGGGTTCCTGGGGCAAGCCCCAGCTCCGGAGGACGAAGTCCCCTCGCCTCCCCTGTGGGGGGGGGAGGGGGGGGCTGCCATCACGTGTGCGTCCTCCCCTCCTCCCTCCGCAGCAGCAGCCGCCTCAGCCCCGCTCCCTTTGTTGTAGCCGGAGCGGTGGCAGCGGCGCTGGTGGGCGCAGCGCACAAAGGAGCGAGCGGCCGGCGAGGGAGCGCAGCGGCTGCCCAGGGCGCAGGGACGCGCCGGGGGAGCCGGGAGGCGCGCGGGGGCGGCGCGGGCCGGCGGCGCCGGGTCTCTCGGGCGGTCCCGGCGGGGATGCTGAGGGCTGGCTCCGGCCCGGCGGAGAAGGGACGGTCCCTGCAGGGCAGCGCTGCCGCCGGCTCCGATTGATGCCCTGGGCCTGCCGCTCCCAGCCGCCGCCGCCACCATCCCGCTGCCGCTCCCCCCCCGCCATGGTGGCGGAGAGCCCGGCCGCCGGCCGGCCGCTGCCGGGCCCCCCCCGGGCGTGGTGCTACACCTCGGTGATCCTGGCGTTCGCCCTCGCCGCCCTGCCCCCCGGCCGCGCCTCCAACCTGCTGCCCGGCGGCGAGTGCCAGGGCGGCGGCAAGGGGAAAGGCATCAACTGCTCAGGTAATGCCCCGGCCGCGGCCGGCTCCCCCGCGGCGCGGCCCCCGGCCACACGCCGCCCCTCGCACGTGCCGGGCTGGGGCTGCGAGCCTGTGCCCACTGCGGGCCTGCCTGTGCCCATCGTGTTTACACGGCAGCGTGGAGCCGGGGCGGGAACGGGCTGCACGCTGCCACTTCCTCGCTCCTGCCCTACGCGCTGCTGAAAACAAAGAGCCCGGGCTCCGGTTCAGGCTGTCCGGGGCTTGGTCCCAGATGCGATTTGCGGATAACCTGAAAAGGAGGAGAAATTTTCTCCTCCGTCGGACAAAATAGGCTTCCTTAGAGAAAGAGAGGAGTTTGTGATGTGTGGACCTTTTGATTTCTTTCTGTCTGTTGGTTGTGGGCATCGGCAGGTGCATGTCAATCGCACCCCTCCCCATCTTAACCTCTAATCTTTTATTCCACTTCCTCGGTCCTGTTTAAGAAAGGGGGGGGTGGTAAATCCCAGAGGAGCCCACGTGACTGTAACCTATTAAAACAGTCACACTGAATATTCTTATATGTGCTTCTCTGTGTTTATAAATACAGTCCAAATACAGAGCCCCTATCCCCTTCAGCTGGTTGCTATGTAGATTCATTGTTGCTCTGATGATTGTTGTGGATGCTCCACTGTATCCACAGAAAGCATTTCCAGGTCGTTCCTTATTTGAGCCACGGTAGAGGAATACTTTCTGTCATCTGCCCATGCCAAACATATATGTGCACTATCATTTTAAAGTAGAATATAAATCCTTTTTCAATTTAGATGGATTGATGAGTATAAGGGATCGCTATTTTCATAATTCTTTCGGGACATTGAACAAGTAGAAGAAAGTAGCAATATCAATGTTATAATTGGTTTTGAATACTTTAAAATGTTTGTCTTCCTCAATAATATTTTGATAAAATAATTTTAGTTTTTCCTTATTAAAATTAGCTGTGTGTATTGAACTTCTTTTAAAATCACAGATTAATTACACTAGAATGATCACTAGTAGAAGTGTTGCAAAGTGGTTGTCCGAGGTGATGAGCATTTCCTGTGAGGTGCTAAGTGCCCTCTATTCCCATTGTTTTTGATGAGAGTTGAAGGTAATTTGTACTTTGGAGGTGGCTATCTGCACTTTTTAGGATGGGGTCCTTATGCAGTATAACAGTTTTGAAATAATTTCAGCAACAATTTCCCTTTTAGTATATGACATTTAAATTGTATAATGTTGGCTAATGCTGGCTATCAAATTTACCACCTAGCAAACCATGTCAAAATAATTTTGCAATATAATAAATCTCATCACTGCTTGTTTGCTCTTAATTTTAGCTCGTCCTGACATCTAATATGTTGCTGTTTTGTACCAAACTACTACTTTTCTATTCCTGCTTGACTTTTTTTATTCTGTTTGCATGAATGTGATGGTTATTTTTAAAGGAAGGTTAATAGGTTACTGTGTCACTAGCATTAGTGGCTTACCCAACAGAGACATGTGGGTCATTAGACCACAGCATATGCATAAATCAACGAGGTTAAGTATGAATGCTCAGTGAAGTATTTGAGGAAGTTGCTAAGGCAATGTGGGAAACATGTATATTATTCTTCTACATAAACAATCCTCCAAATAGCATTTTTTAACCCAGAAACTGACAGAAAACTATGTGCTGTCTCAAAGCTATTCAGAATGATACAATTCTAGTTAAAACAGGCAGAGGTAGTTCTAATACTATATAAGTATACATGGCATGCATTGATTTTTCACATAGCTTTAAAAGATGAAAGAATTGTTTTATTTAAAAAAACCTATTAATTCAATTTTTCTGTGTTAACCATTCTGTGAGGGACTATGGGAGAATATTAAGAGGAAAATTTGTCCCAGTGAGTTTCTGTTATGTAAATCTGCATAATTCTCTTAACTTTTAGTGGATAAGCTTCTCCTAGCATAAGATGAGCTTACTGCATATTTACATATTATGGTCCAGATCCCCCGCTGGCATAAATTGACATGGCTCCATTCATAGTGGAGGTTCATTATATTTACTATCTGGTACCACTTTATTAACCAAAAATTAAGGTAAAACATTGAGAACTCTTCTTCAAATCTACAGAACTTTATAGATTGCTTTTGTATCTATCTATATTTGGAAGAAACAGAATGGATGGCTCTTGTATTATTATCTCGCTCAGCCTCATGCTGACATCAGACTTTATCCGCTGCTCTGGAGCAATTTCTTAAACTTTTTGACCAGATGCTGCTTTTGCAGTGTCTTATCACCAGCAGATAAAGCATCTTCCTGTGAAATCTTTGCCAGTCCTACTGTATATCTGGAATTAACTATTGTGAAGTGCTGAACTCCCCTTCCTCACCCCTTGAATATTCTGTTCAAGAAATTGTCCATAATACATCGCCCATGCAAAAGCTCTTTAAAAGAATGCAGGGTTGCAAAGTGAAGAACACAAAAGTTAGGAAACATCAAAATTAAGATAGTTTGTGAAACCTTATTTGTCTTCATTCTAAATTCTTTCCTTTCTTCATAAGCATTACAGCAGTGGTTCTCATCCAAGGGTATGCAGAAGTCTTCCAGGGGGTACATCAACTCATCTAGAAATTTGCCTAATTTTACAGCAGGCTACATAAAAAAGCACGAACAAAGTCAGTATAAACTAAAATTTCATACACACGAAATGAGAAAGTAAACAATTTTTCTATAATAGCATGCGGTGACACTTTTACATTTTTATGTCTGATTTTGTAAGTAAGTAGTTTTTAAGTGAGGTGAAACTTGGGGTACGCAAGACAAATCAGGCTCCTGAAAGGGGTACAGTAGTCTGGAAAGATTGAGAACCACTGCATTACAGTACGGTCTTTAGTTATGTGGTAACATAGTCTCATCATCACTGAACTACTTTCTGTGAGTAAGTAGTTCACTTTGCTGCTCCTTTACAGTAGTATTTACTGGACTTATATATATGGGGTCTTATTCTGGCTTTATGTAACCATGCATACCATTTTTTGATTAGACCAAATATCTCCTTTGTGGCTCAGAGGGCACGTACTCTGCCCAGGGTTTTGACTTGCTGATATATAAAATGGGTGGTATTATACCTTCATGTAGGTTGTTGATGACTGACTGAGGCCAAGGAAAAAATAAGGACAATTTCCCTTATACAGGATTCCCTTTCTGTTAAATGTAGGGGAGCATGAATATTTACATAAGAATAACTTCACTGGATAGAAGGGTTCTAGAAGTGTAAAGTAACTAGGAACCATGGCTGGTGGAAGGGGATTCAATCAAGTGATGATGGAAAGTTTGAACCTTATCTGGAAAGAAGTATGGAGCCAGTGAGGAGACTTGTGTGTGGATGACATGGTCAGAGCAGCAGGAGCAGAGAATTACTTTAGTTGTTGAATATATGGAGAGAGGTGAGGGTAAAAGTGGTCATTGTCACTAACACTAGTGTTGTGTGCTGGTATCGGTGATGAAGGGCAGTCTTCATGAGACACTCTCTGTTAAGATGAGATCCACTCCACACTATGAAGAATTGACTTAAATTTTTTCATAGTGTGGATCCCATCTTAACAGAGTGAGTATCCCATGAACCTTTCACCTCTCACTCAGGATCACACAACATCCATTTGTCAGTACATTCAGTACATATAACGTGTCTGATTATATTTACACATTAAATACCTTTATATAATGTATATGAATGTTGTCCTTAGTTTGACATTAACCTTCTTTCCCACCCTTTGTATGTTGACTGTCTTTGGGGGATGTAAAAAAATCCTGGACCATTGTGATTGAATGCTGTATCCACCTCCCTTACCTGTCACCTTTCATCTTCTTAGATTGTAAGCTCCTTGAACCATGGACTATCTTTTACTATGAGATTGCACTTTACAAAGCACCATGGACCCAGACCTTAGTTGGAGCCTTTGGGCACTGTTATTATAAATAATAAATAATATTAATCACTATAGCAATTGCTTAGATGGAAAATAGTAGAAAAGTGCTTTTGATGTATTTTTAACTCTGTACTGAAACTTATGTTTTGTCTTCTTGAAAAATCTAAGCACACTTTCTGCTTTTGCTCTTTCCGCTTCCACCTGATTTGTCCTTCTCTCACCCCTTCTTCTCTGCCACAAGGACCTTCTCTCTTGTGCTCCTCTGCACATTCTTTGCCTGATTCTCTTCTCCCCTGAATTTCTCTTTCCATGGATGGCTCTAGTCCTATTTGCAGCTTATAGTTCCTTTTCCCTTTAGCAGCTCCTGCTGGTTGGACCCCTTCCTCCCCCATTTCCTATACTCCTCTTCTTATGTAGCAGCAGCCCATAGTGGAGGCAACCAGGCTGGCTCCTCATTGCCACATCCAGGCTCTTCTCCATCCACTATAGCTATAACTAAGACCGTATGGCTTGCCAGGTCTCTGTGGACCATCAGCAAGTGGCTCATGGTTTGAGAACACACGTGATGCAGGGAATTTCAGGAATGAGGCTGAACCAAAATTGGCAGCAGAATACTTTAAATCCACAGCCTCGATGGGAGCTTTCTCTGAAGTGGTTTTACACAAAGGATCAGTCTGTGAGAGAGAAAGAATCTGAATCTTGCTCCCCTCCTCTCCATCATATTCTAAACTACATCTTGTTAAACATTGATAAACCTATTGTGGAAGAAAACAAATACAAATGAGTTTACCATATGGGAACAAGATAGCTGGCAAAGAAAATTATGAAGTTTGGGGCAGATTATTAAACTAGGAGTTGGAGCAAAGGAAAAAACACTGTCACCAAAGAGAACTCAGGCTGGACCATAAATCTACTTGTAATTGAAGAAAATAGTGAACTTGCACTACTGAACAGAGGACAATGGAAAGAACTAAGGTCAGGGAAGGGAAACACAAGAAACAGAGGTGCAGAAATCAGACAACATTGAAGCAGAGAAACTTATAGATGCTAAAAATAAAAGACCTGTTAGATCAGACATTGAAAAATTTATCAGACACCTATTAGCCTGAGGAATAAACTCACTCACCAGAGACTGGTGCAAAAGGTGAGGCTTGAATAAGCACTGTACAGGTATATGAACTAGTGAAAAGCCCTGCCTTTCCCCAACTGCTGGGAATGGGAAGGGTGCTGGGATTCCTACCAGAGTTCTATTTCTGTCCTTGTTTGGATGCTTCATCTTTTATATCTACCTTTGGCTAAACATTGTCTGATAAACTTAGTAGCCACCAGAACTTCCTCTGGCTGCTAGAAAGCAGGAGAATCTTTCTATCTTTCTGATTCTCCTTTCCCACCATAAAGCCTCGAGCTGCTGTGAGACTGTGTATCTTCATGATTCTATTCCTCTCCCAGCCTTATGGCGGCTGCTCCCTCCAAAAAGATTTGACAGTTATATGTGGGTAATAAGAATATCCAGAGTTAAAATAGTAAGTATTAAAAATAAAATAAACAAGAGCTTTGGTAGGGTTACAGACCCTTAAACTTTGGGGCATAAACCAACCTCAGACTCTTGGGGATGAGGAAAAAACTTTTCTAGGGGGTGGTTTATCCCATAACTGCCACTTGCAGGATTTCTTACTCTGCGCATCTGGAGGTGTATCTGCATTAGGCAAAAAGGTGTGTGTAACGGGTAGCAGGCCCACCACCGTGGCACCTCCTGCTGGTTGCTCCAGGAATTAGCTCTGTCCAGCTGTGGAGCGCCCTCTGCAGGTGGTGTCCCGCCCATTGCTTGCTCAGCTGTGCTGTCTGAGACCCGTGTTGCTCTCTGGCTTGCGGCATCCTCTTCTGGACACAGCCCTCCAGCTGTGCCCCACTTGGTTCTCTCCCCTTCCGCAGGTATCTGCCATCCTCACTCTGCACCTGCCCTCGTGGCCAACTGCAGCTCCTAAGTCTAGCCGCTTGCCTCAGAGGCAAGCCACAGTCTGTATCGGGCCATGCTCCTCCACGGCCTGGTGCAAGCCAACCCACTACTCTGAGTCCCTATCCAGGGACCCTCTGGAGGCAGCCATGTCCTGCCCTCCTTCTCTCCCCTCTACTGCTCGTGCTTCCTGGGACACTTCCCTTTGGCCCTTGCACATTCTCGGCCCTTTCTTTCAGGGGCCTCATCCTGGCAGGTATCAGGCTGGAGATTTCCCTCTGCTCCCCTGAGCCTGCCAAGCGCTGCTCTATCTAAGGTGCTATCCCTGGAAGCTCGTCCTCCTCCCTTGCCTGTCAGGGAGAGACTGCTGTCTCCTCCGCTTTGCAGCCTTCATATTGGGCCCAGCCTGGCTCTGATTGGCTGCTTCCAAGCCTTCTTTGATTGGCTGGGTTCTGCACAGCCACTCCAAGGGCTGCTATTAATCCTTTGTCTGCCAAAATGGGGCAGCTGCCCCACTACAGTGTGCTTTTTGAAATACGATAGCTCAAGTTTTAATATACTAGTGTACCCAGGCCAAATTGTAGTTTTAGGATTCATCTGAACCAAAGGTACAAAATGGCTTGTCCACACTAGGATTTTAATCATGTTACTGATCACACGTTAGCTATCGTAGTTTAAAAACACCCTTTGCCCAGTGTGGCAGGACCTAGTACTCACCTCTTTGTGTCTGTTGACATGGTAAAAAAAATGGTGTACTTTTAAAATCGAGTTTAAGTTGATTGAGTTAATTCTCTTGAAGAACACTTTTTTGCCTATGTAGACAAACTTTCTCAGAGACAATATACTGGACTAGGTGTACCAGTGGTCTGATCCAGGAGAGCATTACCTATGTTCCCGGGAATCAACATATAACACACAATCTCGCTAATAAACAGGATTAAAGGGAGGGAGTAGATCTAACTTCTAAAATTAATGCTGTATCCTCAGTCATTTAGGTTACTTGGCTATTATAGTGATGAATGCTATAAAATAGAACAAATACAGATAAAAGGTAAATAAGATTATGAAAATGACATAAATAAAAAAATCACAGTAACAGATATAAATATTGTTTTTGTTTAATATGATTTTTAGAACCAAAGTGTCCCCTTAAGACAAATTTTTGTATCCTTTAAAAATAATTAGGGGATGATTAAAGTGGAGTGGAAGACGTTTCAGAACAGCTAAATAAAGATTTTGAATCAGGTTTCATTACTGAGAATGATGGGGAAATTCCTATTCCATTTATCAAAGGTTATCAAAATGTAGCCCTGACAGAGATAGAAGTTTTAAAAGGCATAGATGATGGAAAAAACTGTGAAACTTGACTGTAATATGTTTCTAGCACCAGATAACATTCATCTGAGTTCAGAAGGAGCTAATAATATATAGTTGTGCTACTAACAAAGATATATCCTTAAAAACAGCAACTAATTTTAGGGATTGGATGGAGGCCAGGTTGGTTATCATCTTGAGAATAAAAAGGAGCAAAATTTGATCATGGAAATTATAGCCAAGAGGATGTTACTTCTGTATCATATAATACCATAGTTATAATTCCCATTAAGGAGAGAATAATAAATGTCTTTATTATTGAACAATGTAACATTTTTATTGTTGTTGATGTAAGGATAAATAAATTGTGCCTGTAATCTGTTAGCTTTCTTTCAGAGTTGACAGAATAGTGGATAAAGGGAGGAGTGAATACAGTTTATTTGGCCTTTTAAAAAGCTTTTTACAAGTCCGTCAGATAATAATATTGATGATTATTCAAGTTTTTAATACAAAATAAATATAATTAAATAAGCACGGAATCATGCAGTACTGACAGGAAGGTAGATTTGCCTTTTCTCCAGAAGCAGATTATCTGGCTCCATCACTGATCAGTCAGCAAGTAGTGTTGCTGACATTGCCACCCCTATGATGAGATCTTGGAGCAGTTCCACAGGTCAGAGCAGTGGTGCCCATGATACCAATGGTTGCAAAATGGTTATTGTATCAATCTCCTGTTCTCAGTTTAGAATAACTTTCTGTAACTTTTATCTTCTGAGCTGACATTTTCTAGGGATGCCTTTGTCTTTGGGGAAAGTTTGTACAAAAACAGTCTAACTGTTTTTGAGTACAAGGAAAGTTGAAAAGAATTATTTTCCCTATTATAAGGCTTATTATGATTGTGCTGAAGCCCTTTGGTCAGTCCCTGCAGATCTCATGAGGTGAGAAAGGGTTGCGGAGGACTGTTCTGCACTTTGCAGGTGTGAGTACCCCTTTATGGAAAAAGGTCTGTAAAATTCACTAAGGTTCTCTATAAATTACTCTAAATAAATGCATTAAATGATGTAAATAGTGCTATATAAGATAAAAAAAATTATGGCTGCTACTGAAAATAATCAAAATAATCCTGTACAATTAAATATTCCTACTATAAAAATCTGTACATTGGTTTAAAAATTCTAATAGGGAATAAATATAAATGTATAACTTCTATTAACTCTATAGAACTTTTCTGTAGGGGCTGCTCTGGTGCCCTGCGGGGTTCTGCAACACTAATCTTGAGAGAGAGCCTCCGTCTTGGGGAACTTCTTCAAGTACGTGAGACAGGGCATTTTGGTGGTGTTTAGTAAATTTGTTCAGACCATTGCATTTACATATGCTGTTTTTTGCAAGTCAATAGAGTTTGAAATTTGTGGATAATGCAGCTCTTTTATAAAAGTATTTTCTTCCTTTGCCACCTTGTTTCTTTCAGAAAAATATAAGAAACTTCACACAAAAAACAGGCTAAGAGAATTTTTCTGCTGAAGTGGGGAGTAGCATATCAGTGACATCCTTTGAGCAGCTGGTCTAGTAATAGGAAGTTCTTGCTGACTTAGCTATATCCCAGAACATCCTGGCTAGAGGATGCTAGCACCAACAGTACTGGAGGTTGCTGAAACGTTTGCCCATGTATTGTTGTGGTGGTTTTTATTCCCTTTAAGATACCAAATTAATGGGGTATTGATAGCACCACTCTGTTCTGTAAAGTTTCTGTGAAGCTGTGTCATGTTCTAAAGTGATGCTGTGAGGAGTCAGTGTTCTGCTAATGTTTACAGGATTTATTTTAAAATAATTTAAATATGTTTTTAATTTTTTGAGTTAACTGATAAGTACAGAAAAGTCGTGCTCTCCTATTAGTAACCTCTGTAGCCTGTTAGTTAGAACAACGGTCCTATATCAGGGGAGCTGTGTTAGTCTGGATCTGTAAAAGCGGCAAAGAGTCCTATGGCACCTTGTAGACTAACAGATGTATTGGAGCATAAGCTTTCGTGGGTCAATACCCACTTCGTCAGATGCATGACAGTCCTATAGTTCTTAAAGTTGCTAGTTTAATGCAATAGGAAACTGGTTTACACACAGAGTATGTCTACACTGCAAAGTAAGCCCAGAGTTAGTGGTGCTTGAGTCAGCTAACCCATGTTGGGGAACACAGGGCTTGTGCATCTACATTGTTTTTTAAGCCTATCTAAAGACTTTTCTAACCTGTGCTTGAACCTGGGGCTCTGGTGTCCACACTGCAGTGGGCAGACCCAAGTCAAACTAACGATATCCCAGAGTTCCTGGCAGCAACCCAAAATGTGGCCACGCTAGCCCTAGGACCATGATGCACTGTGGGAAAACTTTACTGCCTGCCCTGTACGTTACAGGAAGTTTGAACAGCCCGCCAACACTAGAGATGAGCCATTTCCCCCTGAATGGACCTATGACAGTGAGGGGATGCTGGATCAGTACCCTCAGCCAGAAAGGGCAGCTACTGCTGCAGGAGCTGGTTGCACTTGGGTAGCAAAAGTCAGGGATGCTTTGTGTTCTCACATTATGGACTTGCATGGCCCAATGGAAGAGGAGGAATAGTACCAGTATAAATGTGCTTGTGGGGGAAAATGGCTCATTAATTTTTTTTGTGGGGGGCACTGCTTGGGAGGAGTGTGGGCTTGATTGCAGTGTAAGTGTGAATGACATAATGAATAATGGATGTGAATGGGGGAGGGGCAACCCGGGTTTACAGATGGAATTTATTGAAATGTGAATTGCTATACCTAACTAAACAGAGGAATACTATTTGCTTACTAATATTTAATTGCTCCTGACCATGCTTTTAGTTTTATTATCTCAAATCATGATTGTCTGATATGATGCAGTGATAGCAATAAATGTTCTTGAAAACATAACACATTTCATTTGCAAACATGTCTTAAAATAGTACAGCACTCACAGTGTTGGGCAGGCTAGCTCCCATTTCAAAATCACCCAAACAAAAAAAGAGCGGGAAATAGTGAATACCTGACAAAAATCCCCTTGCTGCTGCATGTCCACTGTCCCCATGTTCTCCTTTCCCTCCTTTCCACATTTCCCCCGAACTTGGGGGCAGAGGAGAAGTGGGAGGTTTCCAGTGGAGAGGGCTTGAAGAAGGAAGGGTACATGGGGTGTTGTTGCCATGCCCAGCTGCTCATGAGTTCTGAATGCATGTGCCAGTTGTCCAAGCCACTGCTGGAGTGAAGGTATGTTGCATGGTGATCATGCTATGGTGTGGGGGATGCAGCAGGAGACGGTGCTCTTGCAGCCATTATGGACAGGCATTACTGAAGTAGTTCTCTCTGTTGACCTCTATCCTCCTTCCTCAGCCACAGTTCCTTTTCCAGGAACTGCTTTGCAAGTGCTTGCTCCCTCGCTGAAACCCTGTCCTCCACCTGGCAGCAAGCCTCAGCCTTTCCTCTTGCCTGGCAGCATGCCATTGTTCCAGGCTTTTGTTGCTTTGCTTCTGGTACTGGGCCTTCTGATCTTGACTATAAATTCATCACAGAAACGCTTCTTTTTGGAACCATGCATGATGGCTCATTGAGTTCCTGCAGAACAGCAGGCAGTATTGGTTGAAGAGCCTGAGATAGACAAGAAACAGAGGATTATTGTCTGAAGCTGTTCAGTGGGGGAGCACAGAATTAATTATTGTGGAATCTCAAGGACAAAAATTGTAACATTTCTAAAGTGAACCAACACATATTGTAAGGGCAGTGCTTAACTTGTGCCAGAGCTGAGCCCCGGCACCTCTAGGCTTGGCAGTTCATAGCCCCGGTACCTCTGAGCTTGGCACATCAGTTATGAAAGTGAAAAAATGGCTTGAGCCCCGGCACCTAATTGTTTGAGCCCCGGAACCTCTTTCATTACAAATTAAGCACCGTGTAAGGGGATGCTTCAGTCTTCATACTGTCTCCGGACATAGTCTTGTTAATTGCAGTTACAGAAGTGCAGAGGTAATGGTAAGTTTAAAATAACCTTTTTTCTGTTCCATAAAAATTTCATAACTAATTGCTATATGGCCGGGGGGGGGAGGGGAGGGATAGTGCGTATGGTTCCCTTGCTGCTTTTTCTGTCGTTTCAGACCTTTCACATTTTGGAAGACGTAACTATTCTTGTGGTGCCCTATTGGCAGGGGGAGATGTTATTCCAAGTTGCTGGTGGGAAACCTGCAGTGGATGCAGCTGAAGTATTCAAACATATAGTGACCGAGCAGCACATTTGTGAATGGAGTGGACTAGTGAGATTCCCGCAGCCCCCATTAGCCGGGAACGGTGAAATGCGGCCACTGGGAGCTGCAGGCAGCCATGCAAATGTAAACAAATGGTTTGGCAGCCCTCCAGCGGATTATCCTGACGGGCCACAGGTTGCCCACCACTGTTCTAGGAGCTTTGGTTTTTATGTCCTAGACACGGTTCACATCATGCAGCACCCAGACCTTTTCCCGATGAAGTTCATACAGCCTTCTTCTATGCAGAACTGAAGAAGAGACCAGAGGTATCATAGCTAAGGCTACGTTTTAGGCATGGGTATTTTTAGTACAGTAACTCCTCACTTAAAGTCATCCCGGTTAATGTTGTTTCGTTGTTATGTTGCTGATCAATTAGGGAACATGCTCGTTTAAAGTTGCGCAGTGCATCCTTATAACGTCGTTTGGCAGCCGCCTGCTTTGTCCACTGCTTGCAGGAAGAGCAGCCCGTTGGAGCTAGCTGGTGGGGGCTTGGAACCAGGGTGGGCCGGCAGCCTTTCTATCAGCTCCCCACTCCCCTAAGTTCCCTGTGCAGCAGCCGCCCAGCAGCTTATCAATTGCCGGCAGTTCAGCTGTCCCTCCCCCCACTGCCATGTGCTGCTCCTGCCCTCTGCCTTGGAGCTGCTCCCAGGAGCCTCCTGATTGCTGGGGGGAACGATGCAAGAGGGGCTAATGTCAGGGTGTCCCCCTCCCCCCTGCTCTTGCCCACCGCTTACCCCTTCTCCATATAGAGCAGGGTGGGGACACGAAAGGACTCAGGATGGAGAGAGCTTGCTGGCTGCAGCTGCTGTCTCAACTTCCTGATATACTTAAAAAGGTGGTGTATTTAGAGTGGGGTCAGTTTATTTAAAGGGGCAATGCACATCTCTCTCTCTCTCCCAGGGTGTGTGTCTCTGTCTCTGTCTGCCATGCTGTCTCCCCTCCCTCCATTCATGCTGCCTTGTAGAGTGTGAGGCTACATTGACAACAATGTGTTAACCCTTGAGGACTTAACCGAATGCTAGTTCATCATTTAGCAGTAAGGCATTCCCTGGGAAATATCCCACCCTCTTCCACCCTCTAACTTCACCACCTCAGCCAAGCTTCACAATCGTCATTGCTGTGTACAGTATTAAATTGTTTGTTTAAAACTTATACTCTGTGTGTGTGTGTGTGTGTGTGTGTGTGTATATATATATAGTTTTTTGTCTGGTGAAAAAAATGTCCCTGGAACCTCCCTTCCCCCCTCCCCCCCGATTTACATTAATTCTTATGGGAAAATTGGATTCGCTTAACATCATTTTGCTTAAAATCGCATTTTTCAGGACTATAACTACAACGTTAAGCAAGGAGTTACTGTAAAAGTCATGGACAGGTCAGGGGCAGTAAACAAAAATTCATGGCCTGTGATCTTTCCATGACTTTTACTATATACCCCTAACCAAAATTTGGGCTGGGGGGTCATGGGTGCTGGGGTGTGTGTGGCCCGGGTCCCCAGCTGGCGCTGGTGGGGTGAGTGTGTGGGTGGCGGTGCATGGCCCAGGACCCCTGCAGGTGCTGGGGTGGGGGAGGGTTGGTGGGGCTGGCAGGCTTCCTACTCGGCTGTGACCAGTGTGTTCCTGCAGCTCCTAGGGGAGGGGTGGCCCGGGGGGCTCTGCACGCTGCTTCTGCCACAAGCATCAGTTCTGCCACTCTGATTGGCCAGGAACCGCAGCCAACTGCAGAAGTCACGGAAAGTCATGGAATCCCCACCACAAAAATGTGTATTTCTGCAGTGTGCAGTGATAAAGACCCAAGTAGAGGAGTTTGTTTGGCATTAATGTAGCTTCCCCTGCACTGCTGCTCCAGATATTTAGAGTGCGTCACCGATGTCATGAGTGATTCCGTGTGTAAGTGGAAAGAGTGGAAAATTAGAGATAGGTCAGTTGCAGGAGGTACTCAACTGATTGTTTTTTAAAAAACAAAACTAAGCACCCAGTCCACAAAACATAAAGTATGGAGTCAGGGCCAGTGCAAGCACTAGGCGAACTCGGTGGTCGCCTAGGGCACCAAGTGGTTGGGGGCGGCCAAAAGCGCGCTCCAGGGCGGCGGTGGAGCAGAGGTGTGCTGGGGCAGGGGGGCGTGGGGAGGGCCGCCTGCAGCAAGTAACGGGGTGGGGGGGCAGCGCCGCGCAGTGGAATCACTCCCTCCCCCAGCTCACCTCCGTTCCACCTCCTCCCCTGAGCACGGCCCCTCCCTCCCTCCCTCACTCCCCTCGGCCCAGGGAGCCATGCGGCAGCTCCCCACCCCAGCTCACCTCTGCTCCACCTACTCCCTGAGCACGTGGCCGCTGCTCCACTTCTCTCCCTCCCAGGCTTGCAGCGCCAAACCACATGGCTCCCTGGGCCAAGGGGGCAGCGGGGAGCTGTCGCACGGCTCCCCAGGCCGAGGGGAGGGAGGGGACGGCGGGGAGATGCCGCACGGCTCCCCGGGCTGAGGGGAAGGAGGGAGGGGGCGGTGGGAAGCTGCCGCACGGCTCCCCGGGCCGAGGGGAAGGAGGGAGGGGGTGATGGGGAGCTGCCGCATGGCTCCCCGGGCTGAGGGGAGGGAGCAGCGGTGAGTTGCTGCACGGCTCCCTGGGCCGAGGAGAGGGAGCGGGAAGTGGGGAGTTGCCGCACGTCTCCCTAGGCCGAGGGAGAGGAGTGGGGGGGCGGCGGTGGAGAGCTGCCGCAGGGGGGGCGCCTCAGGGCGGGGGGGGGATGGGGAGCTGCCTCAAGGCTCGCGGCAGGTGCAAGGTGGAAGTTTCGCCTAGGGTGCGAAACGTCCTTGCACCGGCCCTGACTGGAGTTGTGAGTACTTAGCAAGTCAGATCCAACATGACTCAAATTGAGTCTCAAAAACTGGGACATCCAAAATTAGTGAAGGCTCTTGAAAATTTGGGCCTAACTGAATGTTTACGATTATGCTAGTTAGCCTAGGTCCTGACTGGATATCTCCTTCCCCAAACCCCTGGGAGAGGCAGGGATGGTTGTGTTACATAAATTATTATTTCTAGGACATGGGTTAGCAGCAGTGAATGCTTAGAAAGGATAAGACTAAGAGAGGACTCCATGTGTAGATGCACTGACAGAGAAGCATAGTGTCTCCATACAGAGGGGTCTGTCCTCCTGCAGATTCTCTGTTCTAAAGTATTCTGAAAACTCTGCAAGACAAATCTTATGGAGTTTCCACTTTCTTACTGAACACTTTCCAAGCAGGAGCCTTTTGGGGGCTACAGTTTAAGGGAGTGAAATCAAACTAGCAGGTTACCTTCATGGAAGACTTTTTCCTATTGTTTGCACATGAAACACCAGTCTTCTTGTGAAAATAGTTCCCTTAATTGTGTTAATTCTGTGTTTAAATGTAGTTCTGTCCTGGGTATGTTAGTCAATTTTAAAATGATTTCTGAGCTGAAATGATGACACCTTTTCACCTCAGAAATTTATTGTTATGGTAGTTATGGAACAGGAAGGATGAAAGGTTCTGGCTAGAAAACTGTTTTCAAAGCAAGACACAAAGTGCAGCTGTAGCACATCTTTCATCTAAGTAAGAAGAGTGTAACAGGGCATCACTGGGCCCCCCTCAGTTCTGCCGCTGCTGTGCCCACAAACCAGCCAGAGGCCTCTGCGTTGGTGCAATCACACATGCTCTTCATTTACAATATCCTTTCCCACCAGCTTCTAGCTACAAACAACTTCAGTATTACAGCCTCAGGGACTGCTAGCTCTTGCAGCCAGCAGAGAAGCGGTCCCACTCACTCTACTTCTCTGGCTCCTCCCTTTCCCCGTCCTCTCCCTTCCCCTGCTTCTTTCCTGCCAGGCTTTATGTAGCTCCTGAGGCTGGCAGCTGTTCCCCGTTTGCCAATCAGGCATGGGTTTACTCAGCCAGCTCCAATTCCCTTTTCTTGACTGGAGCTAGCATGACAGAGGCCTGGCTCAGATTTCTTTAGTCAGCACCCTGTCACAAAGAGGTTCTGAATGTAATACCTCAAGGTTCAGTGTTAAGACCTCTGTTCATAATACTGAAAAGTGATCTAGATGAGAACACTGAAAACACAACCTCCAAAGTTTGAAGGAGATATTGATAATGCAGGCTGAGCAAATAAAGAGGAACACTGCAAATCCAGAGTTTGTGTTTTAGAAGATTTATCTAGCAGATGGCAAATGCAGTTCAAAAAATCAGTCTGGGAGCAAGGAGTCAATCCTTTAGTACACTGATCAAGAAAGGGATTTGGGTGTTACCGTGGAAAAATTAATGAAGCTGGCAATTCATTGCAGAGTGGCATTAAAAAACAAAACAGGATGCTATGTTATAATAGAAGAGTCCTCAAACACAAAATACAAGAAAAAAATTGTTGCTATGTTAGCTACTTTTTAAACCCCATCTGGAACAGTGCATTACATGCAAAAAACTAGAGTTAATTCAACACGAAAGTAAAGAGTTGAGGCAACCAGGAGTCTGGAAATGAAGATTTAATGTTAAAAGCTGAAACTTAAGTCTGCTCTCCTGTTTTTCTGCCTGAATATATGGTCTCTGTATCATCATAAATTGTCAGTTAATAAAATCATAGAATCATAGAATATCAGGGTTGGAAGGGACCTCAGGAGGTCATCTAGTCCAACCCCCTGCTCAAAGCAGGACCGATCCCCAATTAAATCGTCCCAGCCAGGGCTTTGTCAAGCCTGACCTTAAAAACTTCTAAGGAAGGAGATTCTACCACCTGCCTAGGTAACGCATTCCAGTGTTTCACCACCCTCCTAGTGAAAAAGTTTTTCCTAATATCCAATCTAAATCTCCCTCACTGCAACTTGAGACCATTACTCCTTGTCCTGTCATCCACTACCACTGAGAATAGTCTAGATCCATCCTCTTTGGAACCACCTTTCAGGTAGTTGAAAGCAGCTATCAAATCTCTCATTCTTCTCTTCTGTAGACTAAACATCCCCAGTTCCCTCAACCTCTCCTCGTAAGTCATGTGTTCCAGTCCCCTAATCATTTTTGTTGCCCTCCGCTGGACTCTCTCCAATTTCTCCACATCCTTCTTGTAGTGTGGGGCTCAAAACTGGACACAGTAATCCAGATGAGGCCTCACCAATGTCGAATAGAGGGGAACGATCACATCCCTCGATCTGCTGGCAATGCCCCTACTTATACATCCCAAAAGGCCATTGGCCTTCTTGGCTACAAGGGCACACTGTTGACTCATATCCAGCTTCTCGTCCACTGTAACCCCTAGGTCCTTTTCCGCAGAACTGCTGCCTAGCCATTCGGTCCCTAGTTTGTAGCGGTGCATTGGATTCTTCCGTCCTAAGTGCAGGACTCTGCACTTGTCCTTGTTGAACCTCATCAGATTTCTTTTGGCCCAATCCTCCAGTTTGTCTAGGTCCCTCTGTATCCTATCCCTACCCTCCAGCATATCTACCACTCCTCCCAGTTTAGTGTCATCTGCAAAGTTGCTGAGGGTGCAATCCACACCATCCTCCAGATCATTAATGAAGATATTGAACAAAACCGTCCCCAGGACCGACCCTTGGGGCACTCCGCTTGATACTGGCTGCCAACTAGACATGGAGCCATTGATCACTACCCATTGAGCCCGACAATCTATCCAATTTTCTACCCACCTTTTATATGATATAAACTGAAATTTCCTATACAACATAAAGTTACAGTACAGTAAATACAAGCTTCTTTTTTGGCATGGTTTTTAAGGCCCCAGTTCTTCAAGGAGCTCAGTGTGGGCTCAGGGGTTTGCCTGTGCAGAACTCATTGCACGACTGGGGGCCCAAGTTTCAAGATCTGTAATGCAAGCCAAATTTGAAGAAAATCAGCTCAGCAGTTTTAAAGTCATAAATGTTTCAAATGAAACTTTTTCATAAGTTTGTTTAGATGAACTGAACTCTAGAGCAGCTTAAAATATCATGGTGCTTTGAATTGGATACTTTTGAAAATGTAGGCTTGAATCACTTTCGCAAAGCTACTTAGCAAGTCAGTGAGGGTTAGAATCTAGGGCAAGGATCAGCAACCTTTGCGGGAAGCAGCGCGGGCCGAGGGATGTGCTGGCCACCGCTTCCCACAGCCCCCATTGGCCTGGAGCGGCGAACTGTGGCCAGTGGGAGCCACGATCGGCTGAACCTGTGGATGCGGCAGGTAAACAAACTAGCCTGGCCCGCCAGGGGGCTTATCCTGGCGGGCCGCGGGCCAAAGGTTGCCGATCCCTGATCTAGGGGGTCTTGGTACCCAGACCTCTGATTTAAGCCACACTATTTATCTAACCATTTCTAAAATTTTGTGTCAGTGGTACTCACTTGTGGATTGAGCCAGAGAGTTGCTTTCACAGGATTTAGGGTAATTTTATTTGAAAAATCTTTGCTGCTTTTGTCAAAATATTTTGACTGTAGTGTTTTAACAGGTTTTCTTCACATTTGTTTTACAGAATAGATATCATACTTACAGTGGAGAGAGGTGATAAGAGATGGATCTTAGCTCAGTGGGATAGTTATCTCTTTCTATAGATTGTCATTCAAAATTAAACTGTCTGGAAGAGACCTGGGACAAACAATCCCTCCCCCACCAAAGAGCCACAGTCACCTGAGAATTGGGAGGTAATTAGGGTTGCCAACCCTCCAGTATTGTCCTGGAATCTCCAGGAATAAAAGCTCAAACTTTAATTAAAGATTATGTCATATGATGAAACCTCCAGGAATACATCCAACTGAAATTGGCAACTCTAGAGGGGAGCAGTGGCTGGTTTCACCTCTCCTTCCTGTGTCTGTAGCCCTTTGATTTCCTGCTGAGTGAGGAATAGGAAAAGGGGGACTTTTGTGGCAAGTTCCTTCTGCTCCTTCTGCTTGTATGGGAGTAGCCTAATCCCTCACTCTAAGGGTATGTCTACACTACGAAATTAGGTCAAATTTATAGAAGTCGGTTTTGTAGAAAGCATTTTTATACAGTCGATTGTGTATGTCCCCACACAAATGCTCTAAGTGCATGTAGTCGGCGGAGTGTGTCCACAGTACCGAGGCAACCGTCGACTTCCGGAGCATTATACTATGGGTAGCTATCCCACAGTTCCCGCAGTCTCTGCCACGCATTTGAATTCTGGGTAGAAATCCCAGTGCCTGATGTGGTTAAAACATTGTCACGAGTGGTTCTGGATGCATATCGTCAGGCCCCCCTTCCCTCCCTCCTTCCGTGAAAGCAAGGGCACACAATCGTTTTGCGCCTTTTTTCTTGAGTTACCTGTGCAGACGCCATACCACGGCAAGCATGGAGCCCACTCAGCTAACCGTCACCATATGTCTTCTGGGTGCTGGCAGACTTGGTACTGCATTGCTACACAGCAGCAGTTTATTGCCTTTTGGCAGCAGACAGTGCAGTATGACTGGTAGCCATCGTCGGCATAGTCCTGGGTACTCTTTTAACCGACCTCGATGAGGTCAGGGGTACCTGGGTAAACATGGGAGTGACTCAGCCAGGTCATTTCCCTTTTAAGTTTCGTCTCATGGCAATTGAGTCCTATCGGCAGTGCACTGTCTTTTAATCAGCAGACGACGATGGCCAGTAGTCATACTGCACCATCTTCTGCCGAGCACCCAGGAGATGATGATGGCTAGCGGTCGTACTGCACAGTCTGCTGCCAGCAAGATGCATAAAGATAGATGAAGTGGCTCAAAACAAGAAATAGACCAGATTTGTTTTTTATTCATTTTCTCCTCCCTCCCTCCCTCTGTGAAATCAACGGCCTGCTAAACCCAGTGCTGAGTTCTATCCTTGAGGGGGCCATTCAGTTTCTTGCAAAGCCACCCCCTTTGTTGATTTTAATTCCCTGTAAGCCAACCCTGTAAGCCATGTCGTCAGTCGCCCCTCCCTCCGTCAGGGCAACAGCAGACAATCGTTTCGACCCTTTTTTCTGTGCAGACGCCATATCACGGCAAGCATGGAGCCCGCTCAGATCACTTTGGCAATTAGGAGCACATTAAACACCACACGCATTATCCAGCCATATATGCAGCACCAGAACCTGGCAAAGCGAAACCGGGCGAGTAGGCGACGTCAGCACGGTGACGAGAGTGATAAGGACATGGACACAGACTTCTCTCAAAGCACGGGCCCTGGCAATGTGGGCATCATGGTGCTAATGGGGCAGGTTCATGCGGTGGAACGCCGATTCTGGGCTCGGGAAACAAGCACAGACTGGTGGGACTGCAAAGTGTTGCAGGTCTGGGACGATTCCCAGTGGCTGCGAAACTTTCGCATGCGTAAGGGCACTTCCATGGAACTTTGTGACTTGCTTTCCCCTGCCCTGAGGTGCAAGAATACCAAGATGAGAACAGCCCTCACAATTGAGAAGTGAGTGGCAATAGCCCTGTGGAAGTTTGCAATGCCAGACAGCTACCGGTCAGTTGGGAATCAATTTGGAGTGGGCAAATCTACTGTGGGGGCTGCTGTGATGCAAGTAGCCCACGCAATCAAAGATCTGCTGATATCAAGGGTAGTGACCCTGGGAAATGTGCAGGTCTAGTGGATGGCTTTGCTGCAATGGGATTCCCTAACTGTGGTGGGGCCATAGATGGAACCCATATCCCTATCTTGGCACCGGAGCACCAAGCCAGCGAGTACATAAACCGCAAGGGGTACTTTTCAATAGTGCTACAAGCACTGGTGGATCACAAGGGACGTTTCATCGACATCAACGTGGGATGGCCGGGAAAGGTACATGACGCTCGCATCTTCAGGAACTCTGGTCTGTTTCAAAAGCTGCAGGAAGGGACTTTATTCCCAGACCAGAAAATAACTGTTGGGGATGTTGAAATGCCTATAGTTATCCTTGGGGACCCAGCCTACCCCTTAATGCCATGGCTCATGAAGCCGTACACAGGCAGCCTGGACAGTAGTCAGGAGCTGTTCAACTACAGGCTGAGCAAGTGCAGAATGGTGGTAGAATGTGCATTTGGACATTTAAAAGCGCGCTGGCGCAGTTTACTGACTCGGTTAGACCTCAACGAAACCAATATTCCCACTGTTATTACTGCTTGCTGTGCGCTCCACAATATCTGTGAGAGTGAGGGGGAGACGTTTATGGTAGGATGGGAGGTTGAGGCAAATTGCCTGGCTGCTGGTTACGCACAGCCAGACACCAGGGCGGTTAGAAGAGCACAGGAGAGCGCGGTGCACATCAGAGAAGCTTTGAAAACCAGTTTCATGACTGGCCAGGCTACGTTGTGAAAGTTCTGTTTGTTTCTCCTTGATGAAACCCCTCGCCTCTTGGTTCACTCTACTTCCCTGTAAGCTAACCACCCTCCCCTCCTCCCTTCGATCACCGCTTGCAGAGGCAATAAAGTCATTGTTCCTTCACATTCATACATTCTTTATTAATTCATCTCACAAATAGGGGGATAATTACCAAGGTAGCCTGGAAGGGTTGGTGGAGGAGAGAAGCACCAGAAGGGGTGGTGGAGGAGGGAAGGACAAGGCCACACAGCACTTTAAAAGTTTAAAACTTATTGAATGCCAGCCTTCTGTTGCTTGGGCACTCCTCGGGGTGGAGTGGCTGGGTGGCCGGGGGCCCTCCCACCGCGTTCTTGGGCGTCTGGGTGAGGAGGCTATGGAACTTGGGAAGAAGGGCGGTTGGTTACACAGGGGCTGTAGCGGCAGTCTGTGCTCCTGCTGCCTTTCCTGCAGCTCAGCCATACGCTGGAGCATATTAGTTTGATCCTCCAGCAGCCTCAGCATTGAGTCCTGCCTCCTCTCATCACGCTGCCTCCACCTTTCAGCTTCAGCCCTCTCTTCAGCCCGCCACCTCTCCTCCTAGTCATTTTATGCTTTCCTGCACTCTGACATTGTCTGCCTCCACGCATTCGTCTGTGCTCTGTCAGTGTGGGAGGACAGCATGAGCTCAGAGAACATTTCATTGCGAGTGCGTTTTTTTCGCCTTCTGATCTTCACTAGCCTCTGGGAAGGAGAAGATCCTGTGATCCTTGAAACACATGCAGCTGGTGGAGAAAAAAAAGGGACAGTGGTATTTAAAAAGACACATTTTATAGAACAATGGGTACACTCTTTCACGGTAAACCTTGCTGTTAATATTACATAGATAGCACATGTGCTTTCGTTCCAAGGTCTCATTTTGCCTCTCCCCACCGCGTGGCTAGCACCTCCCCCCTCCCCGTGGCTAACAGTGGGGAACATTTCTATTCAGCCACAGGCAAACAGCCCAGCAGGAACAGGCACCTCTGAATGTCCCCTTAAGAAAAGCACCTTATTTCAACCAGGTGACCATGAATGATATCACTCTCCTGTGGATAACACAGAGAGATAAAGAACGGATGTTGTTTGAACGCCAGCAAACATACACTGCAATGCTTTGTTGTACAATGATTCCCGAGTACGTGTTACTGGCCTGGAGTGCTAAAGTGTCCTACCATGAAGGACGCAAGAAGTCTGCCCTCCCCAGAAACCTTTTGCAAAGGCTTTGGGAGTACATCCAGGAGAGCCACGAATGCTAGGGCAAATGAATCATTAAACATGCTTGCTTTTAAACCATGTATAGTATTTTAAAAGGTACACTCACCAGAGGTCCCTTCTCCACCTGGCGGGTCCGGGAGGCAGCCTTGGGTGGGTTCGGGGGATACTGACTCCAGGTCCAGGGTGAGAAACAGTTCCTGGCTGTCGGGAAAACTGGTTTCTCCTCTTGCTTGCTGTGAGCTATCTACAACCTCCTCATCATCATCATCTTCTTTGTCCCCAAAACCTGCTTCCATGTTGCCTCCATCTCCATTGAAGGAGTCAAACAACACGGCTGGGGTAATGGTGGCTGAACCCCCTAAAATGGCATGCAGCTCATCATAGAAGCGGCATGTTTGGGGCTCTGACCCGGAGCGGCCGTTTGCCTCTCTCGTTTTCTGGTAGGCTTGCCTCAGCTCCTTAAGTTTCACGCGGCACTGCTTCGGGTCCCTGTTATGGCCTCTGTCCTTCATGCCCTGGGAGATTTTGACAAATGTTTTGGCATTTCGAAAACTGGAACGGAGTTCTGATAGCACGGATTCCTCTCCCCATACAGCGATCAGATCCCGTACCTCCCGTTTGGTCCATGCTGGAGCTCTTTTGCGATTCTGGGACTCCATCATGGTCACCTCTGCTGATGAGCTCTGCATGGTCACCTGCTGCTTGCCACACTGGCCTAACAGGAAGTTGAAATTCAAAAGTTCACAGGCCTTTTCCTGTCTACCTGGCCAGTGCATCTGAGTTGAGAGTGCTGTCCAGGGTGGTCACAATGGAGCACTCTGGAATAGTGCATGGAGGCCAATACTGTCTAATTGTGTCCACAGTACCCCAAATTCGACCCAGCAAGGCCGATTTCAGCGCTAATCCCCTTGTCGGGGGTGGAGTAAGGAAATCGATTTTAAGAGCCCTTTAAGTCGAAAAAAAGGGCTTCGTCGTGTGGACGGGTGCACGGTTAAATCGATTTAATGCTGATAAATTCGACCTCAACTCCTAGTGTAGACCAGGGCTAAGGCATAAGTGGAGGGGGTGAGGGATAATGATATGCTAGATCCAAGGGCTCTCTGGCAATGAAGGAGGAGACTGGCAATGATCCTTCCTGCAGCTAGGTGATCAAAGGCTCATTCCACAGCTGGTGAAACAAGACTTGGCTCTTACTTCTCCTTCCCAAACCCTCTTTGGAGATTTTAAGAGATGTCCGGGATAGCCAGATGAGAAAGCAGGAAGGGATTAGCCCTATCTTAGAAATCTGTCTGTTTCTGGAGGGGGCACTGGAGGTATCTGTAAGGAGTAAATTGGAGAACATCTTTTTTCTAACACCAGGGAGCTTCAGGAGCTCCCTGTCAGATGTCATCAGCACACAGAAGATCTTATTCTTGAAAGCAGGCAGGGAGGTGAGAAGCTTAAGGGCTCTTCACTGCCCTCTGGTTAAAAAAGAAGTCTATGGTTGTTGACTCTTTCCTTCACTCTTTTTTTTAACTAACTGAGGGTCAGTCAGGGATATAATAGGATTTTAAAGAGACACTGTCAACTTGAGTCCCCTTAAAAATGAATGAAAAATAGTTTAAGAAATGTGACAGGGTCGGGCCAGATGGCTACAGGAGAGTGATAGAAGGCACATATATTAGCCCCAGGTTAAGCAGGTCCCTTTCCCCTGGGTAAGGTAACGGGGCAGTTCCAGAACAATCAGGAACTTGCTGGAACCAATTAAGGCAGACAGGCTAATTAGGACACCTGGAGCCAATTAAGAAGCTGCTCGAATCAATTAGGACAGGCAGGCTAATCAGGATTTTAAAAGGACCTCACTTCAGTCAGTGAGGGGTGTGCAAGGAGCTGAGAGTGAGAGGGTGTGCTGCTGGAGGACTGAGGAGTACAAACACTATCTGGCATCAGGAGGAAGGTCCTGTGGTGAGGATACAGAAGGTGTTGGGAGGAGGCCATGGGGAAGTAACCCAGGGAGTTGTAGCTGTCACACAGGTGTTACATGAAACACTACAGACAGCTGTGATCCACAGGGCCCTGGGCTGGAACCTGGAGCAGAGGGTGGGCCCGGGTTCCCCTTATCCCCCCAACTCCCTATTGGATACAGGAGGAGTTGACCTGGACTGTGGGTCCCACCAGAGGGGAAGGTCCCTGGCATGTCCCCTGACGCACTAGGTGGGCCAGCAGAGATTGTGGGGATTGTTCTCCTTATGTTTCCCCATGCTGGCCAGTGATGAGGTTAGCTGAGTGAACAGCAGGTTTGAGCCACTAGCAAAAGTGGCCAAACTGAGGGCTGCTGTGAATCTCTGAGGTGAGCAAATCTGCCAATAAGTGCAGGACCCACCAAGGCAGAAGAGGGACTTTACCACAGGAACCACACTTACCCCAAGTTCCTCAGCCAATTGTTGTGGTTTTTAGAGTCACATTTTCCTATTTTTTTAAAAAATGACTCCTCTCTTCTGTTGCTGAGTGATTCACAAACACAGGGGAAACTGACTGACTACATGAACAGAAGAATGAAACTGACTCCTCAAGAAAGGCCTGATTTTCAGTGAAACCTCCATTTGAAACCATTGGGAGCCATGGGTACACACTGCCTCTGAAAATCAGGCCCAAAATGCTGTCAAACGTGCACAGCAGACAAAATGGAAAAAAATAATTGTAGGCATTCCTTGTAAGAACAGTATCTACCTGTCCAGGTATGTATGGCCCGCCTCATTGTAGTATCTGAGCACCTGACAATGCTCCCCTGAACTAGGGAAGGATCCATATTTTACAGATAGGGAATCTGAGGTATGGAGAGATTTAGTGGCTTGCCCACAGTTACATAGAAAGCCTTTAGTAGAGGGGGGTACTGAAGCCAAGTTTCCTGAGTGCTAGTGCTAGTAGTGTCTTAGCCAAACCTCTTGCCCTTAGGTTTGCTGTCAGAAATACGATTCTAATGCCTAAATTCTGCCTTGAATTATACCTCTGTGTGTGTGTTATACCCATTATACCAAATCTAACTAGTGTAAATGGGTGCAAACTCCTCTGCAGTCAATGGGTGAATGCACATTTGTTTATATCAGGACTGAATTTTGCCTATTTCATTGAAATTGCACAGGCATAACCAAGGGCAAAATTTGGCCGTATATATATTGCAGTATTACGTTCAATTTTTCAGTGTTTCATGTTGAAAATACACAATTCTGTTAAAAGATGTCCAGTCTAATCTGTGGCCTGGGGCCACCTGCGGCACTTGTGGCTCTATATTGTCATCCTCTCAGGCAACTATGTTTAAGTAGAAAATGTTTACTTAATTGTGAATTGCAAATGTATTCCCTGAGCTATGCTGTGTGATTTTTTTTTAATCTGAAGTAGTTCTATCAGCCCTGTCACAACTGCCTCCCACTGCTTCTCCTGCAACCGCAGGAGCCACAATATCAGCCAGATGTTTTCTGAACAGCTGCTGTCCCCCATCTGCTCAACAGCTCCCACAGTGGCCACTTTCCACATTGCAGGGAACGGAGGAGAGCTCTGCTTTGCTCCTTTTTACTTGCATACTTGTCTGGCTGTAAGGGAGCACCTTGGGGGCTCCTCTCTCCAGTGCAGCCACCAAGGGTTGGCCAGGAAATGATAAAATGAGGAAAAGATGAGAACTAATAACTAGTGACAAGCTTCCTGATTCTTTGCCCCCAGCCTGGTCGCAGCAGCTCACTTATGCCAGCTGGTAAACGTCCCTCTAAGGCAACTTGGGATTGCTGGAGAGTAATGTGCTCCAACCACTTCTTCAACCCTTGCTGCCCTCTGCAGCAGGAGTGCAGGGAGGGATGCACAGATGTCTGCACTGGCCCTACCCTTGCTAGGGACTCTCCCATGGTGAGGGAATCCCGAGCAGGGGTATGGTGGGTGATTTCCGCTCCCCTTTTGCTTCATGAGTGGCACAAAGGGAACAAACCAGTGCAGCAAATGTACCTGAAATAATTGCATCCACTTGACCTTTTGAAATAATGCTGGTCCCTCAGGCTGAGAAGCTGGAGCACTGGAGTAGTCTGTCTATCTATTTTATCTAGTCAGTGAGTGAATTTTAAAAAAAATTACAGAGATGCCATTAGCTCTGAATAAGTTGGAGTCAGTCAGATCTCTCTATTTGCAAAACTAGCAGCCTGCCCACCAACTGCGAGAATTAGAAATTAACTAATTGTATTTGTGCTACATTACCTGTGACTGTAATAGGCAGTGAGGCAGGTGCACATTTCTTATTATGCAGTCTGTGCTGGAGCACCACAGTAAATTCATAACTGCTAAAAATCCTTTTGAGAATTTCAGTAGAGATTAATCGAAGCTTTGAAAACAAACATTTCTCCTTATATTTTAGCGAGGATAAGCATCCTGGCTGAATGCGATTATTAGCTCTAGAGTCTAGATTATTAATTAACAAGATTCTGCATGGGATGGAGATATATTTCAATGGACTAGATTTATCAGTAGTGTTGGTTTTGTGTTTGGAAAGGGTAATATCTTAAACTTTTCTAGAAATACCTTGTAAGTCTCTTCTTTCTGTTCTGTAATTTATTGGCATCATTAGAATTCATTAAATAACTTGGGCTGTCTCTTATTTTTCTCTTGTTTTTCCCACCTCTGACATTTATGTCACTGCTTATTTTGTTACTTTTCCAGTTTCTATTGACTATTTAATTATGGTTTTCAAAAACTGCCCTTAAGAGTTGACCAGACTTAAAGTGTATGAATATATGTAGGAGAGACTGTGCACAAATCGAATCCATCTCCACCATTTTCTTACTGTCCATGTTTCAATAATATTAGCTCTAACATTATTTATTTACTTCTTCTGTATTTGGAAAAGGATTTCAGTCACACAGCATTTTCATGCAGGCATATTTGTATATGTATTATAAGAATAAACAATGATACATTGCTAAATTATAGGTTGGTTGAGGGATTCTAATGACGTAAATGGTGTGAGCGAAATCTGAGTTGTTTGTAATAATACCACACTCCAGATTTAACTCTTGCAAGTTGCTATCATTAGCATCATGAACTAATTTTCTTACTTAGAATTAATTTAAGTATGATTTTTGGAAAAATTGAAGAGAGTTTCATCCTTTATGTGAAATTAGTAATTATTTAAGATATTTTATATGATAAATCCTTTATTTTGAAGTAGGCTGGCTTGGTTCTTGGGAGTCTAGAAATTTGTTTCCCTCAAGTGAAGGCATCAAGTGTGTGCTTAGTGTTTGCTTCTCTAACCAGGATTGTAATCTTTAAATGTTCAAAACTGTAATAAAAATGTGGATGAGTACTGACAATATTTGTACAATCTGTACAGTGAATGATATGTTGTTGTTTATGTCTAATGTACTGGTGTGTCTCAAGTGAGGTATAGGTGGCACCTTCGGTGCTTTTTTATAAAAAGGTAAATAAAATAATAAAGAGAAAAGAGCTTCAGATATACTATTTCCTTATCAGTTTGTTGCCATGCATTTTTTTTTATTTTAAAGAGGTCTGATATTTTTAAAATGCTTGGTGTGAGACTATAGCAGCATCAACATTAAGGCCTTTGTTATGGGGAACAACTTCTACTCAAATATTAGGAAGCAACAGCTTATTTTTCTGTAGTGAAGGTTGCTGAATCATTAAACCTCTTTATAATCCTGATTGGTTTGAAAATTGGTTTATCATTTCAAGATCTTGGGTATAGTTTTTGAGTGCATATTTAGGGATCTTTTTTTCAAGGTGTTCCAGAGATAAAGATCTCCCTTCTTCCTCGCCATAATTATTTTCAGAAAGTTTGAACACCAGAATATGTACAGTTAATGTCTCTCAAAGAATCCCGAAAAGAATGTTAGTGTTACAAGAATAAATAAATATACGAAATTTACAAAAACCATGAAATACAGTTAAGGTACTTCTTCACACACAATACAATCCTAAAATTTAACCCTTACTCTATAGTGATTCCAGTACCTTGTTGTATTGTCCTAGGAACAGGGAATATTTGCCTAAACTTGTGCATTACTAGCCTCTTTAATTGTGATTGTGGAACTGGAATCAAGGAGAGTGTCCAAAGTGACTTCAGTCACCAATTACTCCTAATATCAATGTAGCTACATCGGTCATGTTGAGGGCCATGCTACCCTAGTAGGAGAGACAAGGTGGGTGAGAGATAATATTTTTTTTACTTGACCGACTTCTGTTGGTGAGAGAGAAGAGCTTTTGAGCTTATGCAGTTTCTCTTCAGGTCAGGTCAGCTCTGTGTAAGCTCAGGAGCTTGTTTAACCAACAGAAGTTGGTCCAATAAAAGATATTACCTCACCCACCTTGTCTATCTAATATTCTGGGACCAACATGGCTACAGAAACACTGCATACACTAGTGGAAGTCCTGGTTGGGAATTATGGTGGGTGCAAAGAGAATGGCATTTTTGTTAGTACCTTCTTCTTCCCCTAACCAAAAAAAAGAAAAAAAAGAAGCCATTTCTCCTGGCAACCCTTGTTACCATACAGCCTTAATTAATTTCTCTTGTGCATACGCGTTAGAATACAAATTAAAACCCAGTCCAAAGCATGCTCCAAGTTATGCATGATCTTATATAAAAATGTGTTGCAATTCTAACCAGAGACAGCTGGAATGTTATACATTCAAACTTTAGTTAAAAAGCTGAATGGAAAGCTGTTTCAAGGCTCTAAATTCTGTTTCTTTAATGAGAACCAAGGTTTAAAAGAGCTAAGCTTGACTCTGGGGTATGACTCAGTTGCACACCACAGAGTATGTTTTTACCTTTTCTCTTAAACAAACTAGCTAACTAGCAAAAACCAGCCCTTGACCACTACAAAGAAAAAAAACTATGTTAAAATAAAATTATTTATGGTGCAAAGTTAAATGCTTGAAAGTTAGGATATGCTAAAAGATTAAGGTTGCTTGTGCAACCTTAATCTTGGAGCCTTGTGCATATGTCTTATGATAATAGTCTTTAATTACATAATCACATGCTATTTTTTCCACAGGACCCATACCTCACTCAGCCATAGGATGGATTGTGCTCACTGAATGGATAGCTGTTGAATATTTAGGCCTTATTTACTGCACATACTTCAAATCATGTATTGAATATAGAATTATTAATCATTTTCCTCATAGGCTTTTCTGTGACGCTCATCAACAGAGTATCTTAGTGGGTCACAGACATTAATGAATTTATTTTTACAACACTGCTGTTAGGTAAGATTGACTTATTATCCCCATTTTACAACTAGGGAATTGAAGCACAGAGATTTAAGGTCAAAATTGTCAAGAGTGCTCTGTGGCCTGTTTTTGGGTGCCCAATTTGAGATGCCCTGTGGCCTGATTTCAGTGAACTTTGCATTTTTATAAAACTTCATATGTTCAAAACACAGCTCCCATTGTCTTCAGCTGCAGTTGTTTGTGCTCAACACTTCTGCATCAGACCCTAGTTACGTTTTTTTACAAAAAAGATGTTCAGAAAATGAGGAACGCACCATTAGTGGCCAGGTGTGGAAAGTTTGGTTTAAGTGACTTGTCTAACATCACATAGGACCTCTGTGGCAAAGACAGAGATAGACTCTAATTATTTGGAGTGATATTTGATTGCCTTAACCATACAATCATCCCTTTTCTTTCTGTACTCCCCTGCCTCATTTCACTGCACACCTTCCAACCAGGCAGTGATCCTACAGACCACAGCTTAATTCACTACATATCCCCAATTCATTCCCTGAACACTGTCTGTCCTGTGAACCAAATGAGGCAGGGGCCCTGTGAAAATAATAGTATACAATCCTGTCATTCAGTTAAAACTGTATCTTACAATGTATGCTTAAGGGGGTTAGAATTAAATTCATATGGGCACCCTTAATTCAGGCATTTCATAACCTTTGGGTGCTTGATTTTGCACCGTTAATGTTCTTTTAATGTAGTTTTGTTTTAATGTAATTTTATACATTCAAAATAAAATTGGAAAAAACTGAAAATCCATCATGTGTACCATATTGGCCCCCACATGGATCGTCACCAAGGTTGGAACCTTTGCAACCACAGCACAAATCTCTCACATGGACTAATGGATTTACTGTAGGAGCTGAAAATAATTATCATCCGGGGATCAGCCACTAGAGAAGAAAGAGACACCCAGTTTCTTGGTCGGTTTCATAGCTGTTTACTATGGAATCAGAGGAATATTGGCCAAATTTGGTGGATTTTCACAGGGACTGAAAAAGGTACCTCTCTGACCCCCATTCAAACACCCTCCCAAATTTCAAGCCAAATGCCTTGAGACATTAGAACTTCTTAATTAAATAGTTGCATGAATATTGTTTAACATTGGCAAAACAACATATTTTCTCCCTAACCTCATGCTTTGCAATAGCTAAACTTTTTGCTGAAAGTTTCTTAGAAACCATCAGCCTAAGATAGACACCTGCTAGGAAAAATACTAGCTCAAGCAGTTAAAGTTCAGCGAACTTATAAGCAACTGAAAACAGAATCTTATGATGGGATGTGTTAGGCAACTTTAACTACAGGCATTGTTGCCAGCTCTGGCCATAATTCCATTGAATAAAAACATCTATTATAAGGAACATTAAAGTTACTCAGTTAAAACAGTCAAAAGTAAGAAAATGTCAACATTTTGCTTGTCTCTAAAAAAATCACTTTTAATTCAAGTGGATGGTGGAGAAGCTATTTTTGATATTTAATACAAATTCAGCCTCATTCGGGTGAGGTGTGGGGTACCACAGTTGTCATAAGATGAAATACCTGGTCTGTTTAATTAGCAGTATCCACTCTCATTTCCCTGGAAAGGATCCTGAAAGGTCTCCTTACAGATAATCCTCCAAAAGACAAGTAATAATAACAACACACAACTTTTTCCTTTTCTACGTTAGGCTCAGTAAGGCTGGGTATTTTCTCTCATTGCTGCTGACTGTAAGAGAGATAAACAAAAATACCAAGCTCACTTGCTATCCAGTAGAAAAATTAGTCAAAAAATGTTAAATAATACCATATATTAAATCACTTTTTATAAAGTGACTTTTTACTGACAAACAGGAGGCAGGACTTATAAGTGATTCTGTAGTGACACCCTATATCAAGTTTCTATCCTACCGTCCTAATTAAGCCCAGAAGATTCACTAGGTAAAAAAATCAAGTCCTCTCTGAGAAAAATTATGACCTCTTTGCTTGCCAAGAAAGGGCATCTATTTATTCCATAAGTGCAGCAGTTTTAAAATGGTTTCTTTGAACCATTTCCATGAACAAATGTTAAAGTTTCCGACTCGTGTCTTCCTTAATTCTAGGACCACTTGAAATTGGTACAGTGGTAAATCAGTGCTATCCCCTGGATTTCACCCCTCTTCACTGAAAATATCAGTTTCAGAACCTTTTCTGTAAAATGGACAGAAATCTTGTTGGAGACTGTGACGGAGCGGACTGGCCCAGCACTGGGAATGAGAGGGTCAACCCTTCCCTGCTGGCAGAGGAAGCCATGCCCCTGAGGCTCTGCTGGGCATGCTCCAACAGAGAGTCAAGTATAAAAGCCTGCAGAGCTGCTCGGTCAGGGCTGGTGGCTGAGGAAGGAGGACACCCAGCAGAGGCTCCAGCCCAGGAGCAGTGGCGACTCGTACAGGAGGGAGCCGAGGGGCCAGGAAGTGGGACCAGAGACTGGCAGCTGTGGGAACTCCAGGGAGCCCCAGGGACTGAGGAACCAGAAGACCCTGATGCCACAGGGACTGCTACATTTGGAGAAGTGGTAGGAAGTGACCCAGGAAAGGGAAGGGAGTGGTATCTCCCACCACTCTGAATGCAGTGTGTTGCGGTAGGATTCCCCGCTGACCCGGGGCGGATCACGCCGTCAATGACAGGGCCCTGGGGTTGGAGCCCAGTGAAGGCAGGTGGGCCTGGGCTCCCCTACTGGGGGTCTCTAATCCCCCCCCTTTTTGGGACGACATAATTCAGCGACCCCTCTCTTACCCCAAAGGAGATAGATGAACTCCGGCCACTGGGCCGCAGTATCCTATGAGGGAAAGAGGACTTAGAGGGACTCTGGCCATCAGGCCATGGTGCTTTAGGAGTGCACTATAGGGACTCTGGCCGCTAGGCTGCGCTATCCTACCAGGGGAAGAAGATTTAGAGGGACTCTGGCCATTGGGTCATACAGCCCTGACTACCAGGGAGGTTGTGGAACCGGTGTAGAAGCTGGAAGGTGGGGTTAACCTCGCCCCTTGCCCCCCCCGCTCCCCCCCCCCGGAATCAAAGGGGTTGATGAGGTACAAAACCTGCCACAGAGACTGTCATGATTTTTCTCACCAGATTATCCAGCAGTGCATCCGTGTCTTTTCAGTGAACTAGCCAAAGTAATCTCCCTGAAAATTTTATACATTTTCTGCAGAAAATTGGATTAAATTTCCAGCTAATGCAGTAAAGTTTCCTACAGATTTCCAATATTCCTACTGATGACCTGCCTATCAGGTAGAGATGTCCAGTCATCATTTTCAGATTGTTCATGTCTGTCATTAGAGGAATCCTGCCTGGTCTCGCACTGCTTCAGTCTCTGTGTGTAGGAACAGGCAGATACCAAAGCTTTGTTCTGGAGATATTTTGCCACATTGAAAGCTACATGTACAAATGAGGCAAATAATTTATTTCTTTAGTAAAAGTAACACTCAGAAGAAGCCTAACAAAAGAAGGAAATGCACCATATACTGTGTCTCTGTACTGGCTAGCGTGGGGATGCAAGCACTAGCTTTCCTTAAATGTAAAAGCAGTTAAGTCTCATTGTATGGAGAAAGCTAGAACCTGTAAAATAACATGGTAATATAAAGAGCAGCAGTTCCTAATGAAGTTTCTTGGGCAGTTATTACTAGCAAAAAGTAGTTAGGGCTATGACAAACAGAAAGTACTGCGAGTACTGTGTAATCAAATATTGATGGTATTGCAATTAGTTATAGCATTAGACACTGACCTGGTGGAGCTGTTCTATTTAGCATGTCTTTTATGAAGAGCAAAAGAACGAAAGGAAATAATTTCTCTGCAAAAAGTACAGGGGTTAAACCAAGGAAGTATGAGCTCACAAAAGAGAGTGATCGGATTCTCAGTCAGTCAGAGAGTCTTCTATCTCAGAGGAATTTTCTTCCTCAGAATCCGACTCAGAATTTCTGTAAACATGCTTGATGGAAGATTTTAATCACCTCATCAAACAAGTAATAGAAACATTAACAATTTCTAACCTGTTCAAACTGCAGCATCGCTTGGGGGACAATTCAGCATCTGAACAGGTAAGATCTACATCTGTCAGTTTGGCTCATGGGCATAAAACAAAAGAAAAATTAGTTCTGTCTGAGAAAGTCATCCCAACCATTCTCTACTTAAGAAAGAAGGTGACTTTAAAGATGCATTATGAAGTATGGATGGTATTCTTATCAAAGTTTATAGAAAAAGGAATTAATCTAGGGAAAAATTATTCTGTTGCTAACACTGCAGTATTTTTCATAAGAATGGGTGGACAGAGAGCTAGCTGTAAGTGTTTTTCATTATTGTTCAGAAAGCCCATATCACTGCCCTGAGGAGGAGCTTACATTCTAATTTAGAAAAACGAAATGCATGAGACAACGGTGCAAATACAGGGAGGTGTAGAGATGTGGTCTGGGAGAAAATCAGCATTGAGAAGCTCCACAAAAGAAATGGATTTTAAAGAGGGATTTGTGTGAGGAGAGGGAGGGCACTTGGCACAGAGGAAGAAAAAAGCTGCTTCAAACTGAGGGGTGGCATGGAAGAAATACAAGGTTTGATTGTGTTTAGGAGGCTACAAAGAGGGGAGAGCATACAAATCTTGATAGGGGTTTAGGACGAAGTGAGAGCAAAGATGGTGGGGTGGAACTGAGCAGAATCTTGAAGGCAAGGAGCTTGAATTTGACATCAGAGGGTATAAGAAGCCAGTGAAAGGGTTCAAGGAGGTGAGTAAAATGGGAGGATTGGCAAAAGACGAAGAATATCTTAGCTGTATATTGGACAGGATGGAAAGAGGGAAAGGAGATGTGAGAATGCCGGAGAATGGGAGGTTACAGCACCAGGGACATGGCCCAGGAATTTGGTAATACGAATGAAAAACTAAAGATGTATTTTAGAAAGAATACAGAGGGAAAATGACAGGATTTAGCAAGAACTTGGATGTGGGGAGAGAAGGAGAAGAGTCAAACATAACAAGAGTGGGTGACAGAGCATGGTGCTCCTGCTGTACACAGTGATAAAGAAGAGGGAAAAAGAAATGAGGTGAGAGGGAATAATAGGATAATTTTTATACACGTTGAGATATGTATGTTGGTGAGACATTCAAGAGGATTTATCTCTGGGTCAGGTGCAGATTTGTGATTGGAAAGATGGTGAAAGTGAGGAACGGAGAAGTAGATTTGGGATCCAGCAGCACAGAGGTAGTAGCTAAACCTTCAGGATCAAATGAAATCATCCAGAGAGAGAGAGAGTGAAAAGGGAGAAGAGGATGGATCCAAGACAGAACGTGTGTGTGTTTGTGTCTGTCTGTAGAGATAGGACAAGGACTCTAGAAGTGAGGAATGGAGAAGTTCTGACCTTTTTTAAAAGAAAAAGGTAAAAATGAAGGATTGGTCAGAATGTATGAGGAGAATTGGGAGAGTGCAGAGCCATGTAAAGCAAGGCTCAAATATTGTGGCAAAGGACTGACTGACTTTCTTGAAGGAAACAGATTAAGGAGAATGAGGCCAGTGAGAGAAGAGGCAGTAGCATTATTATTTGCCTAGGAAGCGGACATTGCCTTTCAAAACTGGTTCAGTGGAATGAAGATGGAGAATAGAGAGGGAACAAGAAGACAAAGTTCAGGGTGTGGTGCAAATCCACCTGTACAAGGAACTGAGCAGGAAAAAGTAGGATCGAGACTGGGTGGTAGATGTAGTTGGGGTCAAAAGAGGACTTTTTGGGGATAGAAGATAGAAGATGATGTTGAAAACAGAAGGAAAGAAGGGGCTGTGGAAAGAAGAGTTAAAGATATGGGAAAGAGAAGGAACCAGAGGGCAAGTCATGTAGGTGTAACCCTTCTGCCCGTCAGAGTTGGCAGCAACAAGGGCTGGGTTCAATATCTAGGGGATCCATTCCAATAACACAATGCAAACCGGCTCGAGCCCCCACCCAGTGACCTGGGACAAATATATACCACCCCCGCTGGGTGCCTCCAAGAGGCAATACTTCCCCTCTCGCAAGCACATAGTCTGAGTGTAGCAAAAAGCCTTTTAATAACAGAAACAATGTGGCATTATGTTGGGGAAACACCACCAACAGGATTCATAACACAACCCATGAGCAAAAAAAAACCCACCCCAAGCAAATTGGGGCATGCCCCTTTCCCTTTGGTTCTTGAGTCCAGCAACCCCAAATCACCCAAAGTACCAAAAGTCCAATGACCCAAAATTCTCTGTCCCTGGTCAGGGCAGCCCCAGAGTTCAAAAGTTTATCTGCGGAGCTTTACCTCCCAACCTGGGTGGAGATGGGACGGGGGTAAGAGGCACCTTACATGATCTGAAGCTGACCGCTCCACAGCTCCATAGGCCTTCGCTCCGCTCCGCTCCGCCAGCCGCCCCACGAACTCCTTCGCTCAGCTCCGCTCCCACAAGCAGCTCCCGCCGTCCCACAAACTGCTCCACCAGCCAGTCCACAAACTGCTCCGCGTCCCACCAGCAGCTCCCGCCATCCTACGAACTGCTCCACCAGCCTGTCCACAAGGCACTCCAGCCATCCCGCAAACTGCTCCACAATATATCTTCAGGCTCCCCCACTACTTAATACAACGCTCAGTGATTTCAGCTCTTAGTCAGTTCAGCTCTTTAGTGAATTCAGCTTGTAGTAGGGGAGCCTCAGTGCTGGTGCACTGTTAGCCCAAAGCGAGCTCAGCAGCCTGTAACTAGACTGCTAATGAAATCAAAATTAGCTCTGATATTCCACAGTGGAGAGAGGAGGAAGTGCAATTAGCATGTAAGGCCCTCACCAAGAGGCCCATGCCACCAAGTATTAATACTTGTCCCCAGCCTCTCTCAATTCACAGAGTTTTGGAACCCATGACCCTTGCCTAGCGAGTGCCACTTAGTTGAGGGTGAGTCCCTCCATCATAACAAAAGGCCAAGTACAGTTCCAAGCACAGTTCCCATAATCAGGGTAATAACCATTTATTCTTCCTGCCCCAATAACAGACACTGGGGATCCCACAGCAGCCAAAGTGACCATTTGGGCAGCTATGGCCTCATTCTAGGCGGGGTGGGTGTGCCTATGCAAATGAGATCGGCCCCTGAAGTTCTTTTCCACAACTTGCCACACCTCACCACCAGATGTCAGGGTGGAGCTCATCCTGACACTGCTTACATAGGAGTAAGAGAAGAGAAAAGGCAGTGGAGGGAATAGAGTTTCTTTTGGATATTGCTGATTCAATCTGATGAAACAAGCAGTATCTTTGGTGGAGGTGGTAGGAGTGTAGGAGAGAGACAAGGCAGAAGGTTTGAATTGCCAGTGGATAGCCGTGCAGGAGATGATGAGGAGTAGAAACAGAGTTGTTCAGTTAGGGAGATAACTGAGATGAGGAAAGAAAGTACACATCTGTAGTGGTGAGAGTCAGTGGGATTTTTCTGAGGACTTTTATGAGATGCTCCATGGGCTAAATATAGAGGTGGAGGTAGCAGATATGGGAGACAGCCATGGTTGGGAGTTAGAGGTGAACAGGGTAGCTGGAAAGAAGAACAAAGGTTAGGGGCTTTTTCAGGAGCGGGGAGAGTTTTACAGATGCTGTGGAATCCACTGTGGATAGGTGCAGCAGAGAAGTCAGAAAGGCTAACTTGCAGTATGTCAAAAAAATGTGACAGAATAGGAGAGTGAGCAATGTTGAATAAGAAATGTCAGTGGTTAGAGCAAAGAAATATGGAGATTAAAAAGTTAGAAAGAGCAGTTAATTAATAAGAGCCGGTCAGGTGAGTGACACAGTCAGGCCAAAACAGATGAGAAGGGAGAAGAGTTGAGAGGTTCAGCAGTAGGTAAAAATAATTACAGTAAAGGTTGAAATTACTTAAGAACAGGATAGGGAACTGAGGAGACAGGAAGAGGGCAAATCAGCCATCAGAATGGGAGACAAAGGAAGAATGAACAATAGATTGGGCAATAGATGACAGCAATTTGACAGGAGGAATCAATGAAAAGTTCTAATGCACTCAGAGCAGGAAGGAACGGAATGTTTGAAGTGATGACAAAATAAGAGGACTGGCCCCTCCCAGCTTTCCCAGAGGGTAACATTTGAAATTCTCCAAAAGAGAAGATGGCCTCAGACAGAGGGAGATGAACTGCAGTGAGAACCACACAAGAGAAGAGAGCATGGCAGGAAGCTATCGTAGACAACAATGAAATTGCTGAAAAGGGAGCAGGAGAAATGGCAATGTCAAGTTGGAGGGAATAGCGATAAATTGCAACAATGTTAGGAGCATTAGAGTTGATAGGATAGACAGGGGAAAGATATTGAAAGAAGAGGAGAATGGGCTAAATGTTCCAGAGTGCAGCTATCAGCACTATAAGACCTGAGTGGAAAAATTAATTAAGGGGACTCTGTCAATGGAAAATCTAGTCAGTTTTAAAAAAAAGTTGAAAACAGATTTTGCTATTGTACCTAATCCTAAATCCCCTTGCCAATATTGTGGTTTTACAGTGACTGTTTCTGATTTTTTAAAAATATTTTTCTCTCCCTTCTTGGTTTGAAAGACCTACACAAATAGGGGAAACTGATTGACTAGGGCCCTAATCCTGCAAACATATATGTGTTTAATGTTAAGCACTTGAATACTCTTATTAAAGTCAGGCACCTGCATGTGTAACCCACACACCTCTTGGGTGTTTTGTTCTGTCCCCTCTAGTAGCACGGAGACCACTTAGGGCAGGGGTCTCAAACTCAAATGACTATGAGGGCCACATGGGGACTAGTACATTGGCCTGAGGGCCACACCATTGACCACCCCCCCCACTGCTGTCCCAGCCCCACCCCCACTCCACCCCTTCCGTGAGGCCACACCCCTGCTCCGCCTCTTCCCACCCCTTCCCTGCTCCCACTCCAACCCCTTCCCTGAAATCCCCACCCCAACTCCAAGGGGTGCAGGAGGGGTGCAGGGTGCAGCAGGGGGTTGGGGTGCAGGAGGGGTGTGGGGTGCATCAGGAGGCTCAGAGCAGGGGGTCGGAGTGCAGGGTGGGGCAGGGGGTCAGGGTGCGGCAGGCGGCTCAGGGCAGGGGGTTCGGGTGCAGGAGGGGTGCAGGGTGCAGCAGGGGGCTCAGGGCAGGGGGTTGGGGTGCGGGGTGCAGCAGGGGGCTCAGGGCAGGGGGTTCGGCTGCAGGAGGGGTTCAGGGGGTGGGTCTGGCCTGGTGCGCACTGGGGGCAGGGCAGGCTGTTCTTAGGACCTGTTCTTAAGTGATTAGGTCCTGTTCTTAAGTAATTTCAACCTTTACTGTGCCCGGGGGGGCACAGGGGTCTGTGTGTTGCCCTGGCCGCTCCTCCAGCTACCTCCCCTGAAGCTCCCATTGGCCAGAAACAGGGAACCGTGGCCAATGGGAGATTCGGGGGAGGTACCTGGAGGAGCGGGCAGGGCAACACACAAGACCCCTGTGCCCTCCCCCCAGGTCCCGGCCCCTTCCCGGAGCAGCGCGGGGGCAGGGCAGGCAGGCAGGAAGCCTGCCTTGCTCCCCGTGTGCACTGGGCCGGAGCCGCTCTAGGTAAATGCTGGGGGGGCGGGGGTGCCGCGGGGAGCTGGTGGGCTGCAGAAAATAACCCTGCGGGCTGCCTGTTTGAGACCCCTGACTTAGAGATTAATGAGTCTGCTACAGCCTTAGCTAAGAGTTATGTCGCTTTTAGCTCATGCAGTAGAAGCTCATGCATTTAGCTCCAGAGGTTCTCTGGTTCGATCCCACCTGCCGATGACTGGGGTCTGTTGACGTTACAAGTGGGGGCTCACCCTGGATATCAGTAGGGTTGCCAACTTTCTAATTACACCAAACTGAACAGCTTTGCCAGGCTCCCACCCCCAATCCAGTCCCCCTCCCGAGTCTCTCGCGCTCATTCACTTTCACTGGGCTGGGGCAGGGGGTTGGAGTGAGGGCTCCAAGGTGGGGCCAGAAATGAGGGGTTCAAGATGTGGGAGGGGGCTCTGGGCTGCAGCAGGGGGTTGGAGGGCAAGAGGGGGTAAGGGCTCCAGCTGGGGGTGTGGGCTCTGGGATGGGGCTTGGAATGAGGGGTTTGGGGTACAGGAGGGGGATACTGGGGCCAAGGGATTTGGAGTGTGGGAGGGGGCTCAGGGCTGGGGCAGGGGGTTGGGGTGCGTGAGGAGGTTCAGGGTGCAGACTCCAGAGAAAGTTTGGGTGCGGGAGGGAGCTTGGGGTGGGGGTGCAGGGTCTGGGAGGGAGTTAGGGTGAAGGAGGGGGTTCTGACCTGGTGCAGGGGGGTTGGGTGCAGGAGGGGCTTCATGGGCTCCAGCCAGGCAGCGATTATCTTGGGTGGCTCCCGGTTGGAGGCACAGCAGGACTAAGGCAGGCTCCCTGCCTGCCCTGGTTCCACACTGCTCCCAGAAGTGACCAGCATGTCTGGCCCCTAGGCAGCGTGGTCAGGCATCTCTGCGTGCTGCCTGCCCCCGCAGACGCCGCCCTCACAGCTCCCATTGGCCACGGTTCCTGGCCAATGGGAGCTGCGGAGCAGGTGCTGGGGGCGGGAGCAGTGCATGGAACTTTCCTGATCACCCCGTTCTAGTCGAAAACTGGATGCCTCGTAACTCTAGATATCAACTGGGAAGTCTCTGAAGCTTGGGACATGCTTCCTCAGCTAGGGGAAGTATATAACCCACTCACCTCCTGGATGTGGTGTTCTGTCCCCTCTAGTGGCACTGAGACCGCTTAGAGATTATTGAGTCTGCTGCAGCCTCAGCTAACAGCCATGTGGCTTTTAGCTCATGCAGTAGAGGCTCATACACTAAGCTCCAGAAGTCCCAAGTTCGATCCTGCCAAGGTTGCGGATCTCTCGAGGCATCTAGATAGACTTATGTGTAGTGCTGGGGTGGAGCTGGTGGTCGTGGTACATGTAGGTACCAATGACATAGGGAAGGGTAGGAGAGATGTCCTGGAGGCTAAATTTAGGCTGTTAGGAAAGAGACTGAAATCCAGGACCTCTAGGGTGGCATTCTCAGAAATGCTACCAGTTCCATGCGCAGGGCCAGGTAGACCGGCAGAGCTTCAGAGTCTCAATGCGTGGATGAGATGATGGTGTAGAGAGGAGGGGTTTAGATTTATTAGGAACTGGGGAAACTTTTGGGATAGGGGGAACCTATACAGGAAGGATGGGCTCCACCTAAACCAAAGTGGATCCAGACTGCTGGCACTAAACATTAAAAAGGTTGCAGAGCAGTTTTTAAACTAAGAGATGGGGGAAAGCCGATTGCTGCAGAGGCGCACATGGATCAGACAGAGACTTCTCTTAGAGGAGAGTCTATTGATAGAGATTCTCTAGGTTTTAGTCAGGAGGAGGGGATGAAAGAGGACAAACTATGTGCCAGATCAGATGAGAAACATTCACAAAGAATTTGACACATCAGAAAAGGTCAGACAAATAAACAGTGACAAGTTTTAAAAGTGCTTGTACACAAATGCTAGAAGTCTAAATAATAAGATGGGTGAACTACAGTGCCTTGTGTTAAAGGAGGATATTGATATAATGGGCATCACAGAAACCTGGTGGAGTGAGGACAATCAATGGGACACAACCATTCCGGGGTACAAAATATATTGGAAGGACAGAACAGGTGGTGCCGGGGGGAAGAGGGGTAGTGGCACTATATGTGAAAGAAAATGTAGACTCAACTGAAATAAAAATCTTAAATGAATCCACATGTTCCATAGAATCTCTATGGATAGTAATCCCATGCTCTAATAAGAATATAACAGTAGGGATCTATTATCGGCCACCTGACCAGGACAGTGATAGTGATGATGAAATGCTAAGGGAGATTAGAGAGGCTATCAAAATAAAAAACTCAGTAATACTGGGGGATTTCAATTATCCCCATATTGACTGGGTACATGTCACCTCAGTATGAAATGCAGAGACAAAATTTCTCAATACTTTAAATGACGGCTTCTTGGAGCAGCTGGTACAGGAACCCACAAGGGGAGAAGCAACTCTCGATCTAGTCCTGAGTGGAGCGCAGGATCTGATCCAAGAGGTAACTAAAACAGGACCGCTTGGAAAAAGTGACCATAATATAATAACATTTAACATTCCTGTGGTGGGAAGAACACCTCAAAAGCCCAACACTGTGGCATTTAATTTCAGAAAGGGGAACTATGCAAAAATGAGGAGGTTCGTTAAACAGAAATTAAAAGGTACAATGACTAGAGTGAAATCCCTGCAAGCTGCATGGACACTTTTCAAAGACAGCATAATAGAGGCTCAACTTAAATGTATACCCCAAATTAAAAACACACTGTAAAAGAACTAAAAAAGCCACCGTGGCTTAACAACCATGTAAAAGAAGCAGTGAGAAATAAAAAGGCATCTTTTAAAAAGTGGAAGTCAAATCCTAGTGAGGTAAATAGAAAGGAGCATAAACGCTGCCAAATTAAATGTAAGAATGTAATAAGAAAAGCGAAAAAGGAGTTTGAAGAACAGCTAGCCAAAAACTCAAAAGGTAATAACAAAATGTTTTTTAAGTACATTAGAAGCAGGAAGCCTGCTAAACAACCAGTGGGACCCCTGGACAATCAAGACACAAAAGGGGCACTTAAAGACGATAAAGTCATCGTGGAGAAACTAAATGAATTCTTTGCTTCAGTCTTCACGGCTGAGGATGTTAGGGAGATTCCCAAACCTGAGCTGTCTTTTGTAGGTGACAAATCTGAGGAATTGTCACAGATTGAAGTGACACTAGAGGAGGTTTTGGAATCAACTGAGAAACTTAACACTAACAAGTCACCGGGACCAGATGGCATTCACCCAAGAGTTCTGAAAGAACTCAAATGTGAAATTGCAGAACTATTAACTATGGTTTGTAACCTGTCCTTTAAATCAGCTACTGTACCTAATGACTAGAAGATAGCTAATGTAACGCCAATATTTAAGAAGGGCTCTAGAGGTGATCCTGGCAATTACAGACCGGTAAGTCTAACATCAGTACCAGGCAAATTAGTTGAAACAATAGTAGAGAATAAAATTGTCAGACACATAGAAGAACATAAATTGTTGCACAAAAGTCAACATGGTTTCTGTAAAAGGAGATCATGTCTTACTAATCTATTAGAGTTCTTTGAAGGGGTCAACAAACATGTGGACAAGCGGGATCCAGTGGCCATAGTGTACTTAGATTTCCAGAAAGTCTTTGACAAGGTCCCTCACCAAAGGCTCTTACATAAATTAAGCTGTCATGGGATAAGAGGGAAGATCCTTTCATGGATTGAGAAGTGGTTAAAAGACAGGGAACAAAGGGTAGAAATAAATAGTAAATTTTCAGAATGGAGAGGGGTAACTAGTGGTGTTCCCCAAGGGTCAGTCCTAGGACCAATCCTATTCAACCTGTTCATAAATGATCTGGAGAAAGGGATAAACAGTGAGGTGGCAAAGTTTGCAGATGATACTAAACTGCTCAAGATAGTTAAGGCCAAAGCAGACTGTGAAGAACTTCAAAAAGATCTCGCAAAACTAAGTGACTGGGCAACAAAATGGCAAATGAAATTTAATGTGGATAAATGTAAAGTAATGCACATTGGAAAAAATAACCCCAATTATACATGCAATATGATAGGGGCTAATTTAGCTACAACAAATCAGGAGAAGGATCTTGGAGTCATCGTGGATAGTTCTCTGAAGACGTTCACGTTCAAGCAGTGTGCAGTGGCAGTCAAAAAAGCAAATGGGATGTTAGGAATCATTAAAAAAGGGATAGAGAATAAGATGGAGAATATCTTATTGCCCTTATATAAATCCATGGTACGCCCACATCTTGAATACTGCGTACAGATGTGGTCCCCTCATCTCAAAAAAGATATGCTGGCATTAGAAAAGGTTCAGAAAAGGGCAACTAAAAGGATTAGGGGTTTGGAAGGGGTCCCATATGAGGAGAGATTAAAGAGGCTAGGACTTTTCAGCTTGGAAAAGAGGAGACTAAGGGGGGATATGACAGAGGTATATAAAATTGTGAGTGGTGTGGAGAAAGTGAATAAGGAAAAGTTCTTTACTTGTTCCCATAATATAAGAACTAGGGGCAACCAAATGAAATTAATGGGTAGCAGGTTTAAAACAAATAAAAGGAAGTTCTTCTTCAATCAGTGCACAGTCAACCTGTGGAACTCCTTGCCTGAGGAGGTTGTGAAGGCTAGGACTATAACAGGGTTTAAAAGAGAACTGGATAAATTCATGAAGGCTAAGTCCATTAATGGCTATTAGCCAGGATGGGTAAGGAATGGTGTCCCTAGCCTCTGTTTGTCGGAGGGTGGAGATGGATGGCAGGAGGGAGATCACTAGATCATTACCTGTTAGGTTCACTCCCTCTGGGGCACCTGGCATTGGCCACTGTCAGTAGACAGGATACTGGGCTGGATGGACTTTTGGTCTGACCCAGTATGGCCATTCTTATGTTCTTATGTTTTTATGAGGTCTGTCAGTGTTACACATGCTTACCTACGTTGTTGAATCATAGCCAGAGTGCTCAGGACCTTGTAAGATTGAGTCCAAAGTGCTGCCAAATGCACTAAGTAATCTTTCAGTTCGAGGAACCTTAGGTTTTATATCACTAATATGTTAAATAAAATTTCACATGTGTGATTTCTAAGTTGACGGCATCCCTCTAAAATAGGAATATAGTGAATTCTATTGGTAAGTCATTAGGGGAAAGAATTTCAAAAGCACAAAGAACACTTAGGCGCTCAATTACCATTTGTGCCTTTAAAAAATCTCCCCCATAGTTTTTTAGGGCGGCAAAAGAGATCAAATTCAAAATTAAACCAAGAACTACATGGTGCTAGATACAATCAACACTGAATAGACTGGTGGTCATTTAAGATAAAAAATGAATTTTAAAATACCTGCCAACTATTTCTCTGTCATGGAGTCATCACCAGGTTGGAATACACATAGTTCGGATTTTATCTTTGCCATCAATGGGTAATTCATTTGAAGCATAGATTAATAACTGTTTAACTAATCTTATGGTCAGGGTTATTTTATTTTATTTTTTTGGTACGGACTTTTAATTATTTTGCCTTTAAAAAAAAGAAGAAATAATAAAGAAGAAAGTCAAAAAGGATGAAAACATACTGTCAGGGTTTTGTGAGCATACTTGAATTTTATTCTTGAACTGCAATTCCATGTTAAAATATATGAAGTGGGTAATACAGATATTTGTAAGTTCATTTGGGAAGCATGGAATTTAAAAAACTCTTAATTTTTGCATTCTTATTAGTTTCACAGTCTCCAAATATTCTGCTGATAAAATTAAACTGGTGAGAACAAAATGAATAATATAAAAAAAAAGTTGATAAATGTATGCATATGTGTAATTACACATACAATATGTTTTGTCTTGTGTGCATGGGGGAGAGATGCATCAGTGCTGCTATAGTTTTATTTCTGTGACTTAGAAAAATAAATTTTAACAGTGTCTCTTATTATGTGATTATTACTCAGAATAAATGTTCTGTATTACACTGTGCAAAAATACTGATCTTCAGTGACTTATATCTTGGCAACCACAAGAACTTTTGGGCTAAAATTTAGTATGCTAATCTAGGTTCTCAATTCACAGTAAAAATTAGATTTAGCCATTTTGTTTGCATTTTGTAGGGTTACCATACATCCATATTTTCCTGGACATGTCTGGCTTTTTGGTTTTTAAATCGCTGTCTAGGAGGAATTTTTAAATATCTAAAAATATCCAGGATTTTGCCATTATTATTTTTCCCCAAAGAAGAGTTGATCATTCAAGAAAGAGAGTGAATGTTGATCATTCGAGAGAGTGCCTGCTTTCCCCCCTAAGTTCCCAGTGCTTGCGAGGGAGGGAGGGGGGAAGAGGGGGAACGTGGCGCGCTCAGGGGAGGAGGTGGGGCTGGGGTGGGGAAGGGGTGGAGTTGGGGCAGGGCCGGGGCTGGGGTGGCGTTAGCAAATCCGGCCCCCCCGGGGGAGTGTCCTCTTTTTTGAATATTCAAATATGGTAACTCTACATTTTGGGGATCATAATATAGTGTTCAATTCTGTGGCATTTACCCATTGAAAGAGATAGGATAATTGTTTTTGAAAGGTACAAAAAAATTCACAAAGAATTACAATTTTAAACATATTCTAGGAGTTCTCAGAAAATCAAAGTAATTTCCTATAAATGTTTAAAATGTATCGTTTAAAGTGAAACACAATAACTGTCAGACTGATGCAGCAACTTAATACAAGACAGTACTTTTTGTTATATAGTACAGTAGCGGAAGAGTGCATGTTACTGAAAAAAATTGCAAAAACGAATGTTTATATGTGTAACAACAGAGTTTTGGGAAGACCCTGTATGTTTACATTTAAAAGTTCTTTCAAATGTGGATTTGCCATGAATCCACCGTGAAGGACAACATGTTCTTGTGCTGTCCTAGGAGTAGCTCAGAAGACAGATTGTTACTTATGGAGTCACAGTCTCTTCCCAGTTCCCCCACTGCTCCAGGAAGGGAGTAAATTGCACCGGATCTATACTCATCACAGCATACGTTCCCGTCTCCACATGGCCACCTGCATGAAGACAGGGCCTGTAGCAGCTCTGAGGCGCCTGCTTCCCCATCCCATGCTGCTCCCTGTGATGCAGATTGGAAGCACAATATTATAGATGTGTGTCTTGCTCCCATTCACACCACTGTGCCAGCTTGGCCACTATCTGGCCCTGTAGTATTTGCTCAATAACATGATCTAAGACAAAACAAATGTTCCTGTTGGCAATAACGTTGTATTAACAATTTCCATAGAACAACGTGAATATAATGTTCTGATATCTGGGAAGTGTGTTGTTTTTCAATTAGTTGACGAGTTGATGAAGATAGAGGTCATTAAACACTGAAAAAGTGATTTCTTGGCAAAATAATACTCAGTAATTCAGAGAAGAGAAAGTGGTTGGACTGTTTTCTATACTGCTACCTTAACAAAATATTGGGTGATAGCTTTTTAGCATGTAACGCTGTATTAGCTATATTACATCAATTTATGTGCTGTACTTACTAATGCAAAATTAGGTTAGTCAGTTAGATATACTGGAGAACATTCTGGGGCCAAATTATAGAAACCTTCATTACTCGTGCTGGAGAGCACTTACTCACTTGAGAAATTCTGTGGAATTATTTAATTAAGTGGGAGCTCACCAGAGAGGGGAAGGATTCTAGGATTGAGCCTGTAATAATATATTGCACATGTGTATTTTCATATTATGTTCATGTAATTGCAAAAATAAACTAAATGAATGTTAAAGAAGAACTTTTATAGAAATGTAACCACTTAGGGTCTCAGTTGCCCAATTTTGGAGCAAGTTGATCGCACAGTGCTCCTCCTGCAGTAATATTGTGTGCTCTTGAGCAAGAGCATGTCTGACAATCCCTCAGAGAGTGAGTCCCCTCCTCTGCAGTCTTTTAGAAATAGTTCAGTGCTGAATCCAGCTGGTGTCCCCTAACAGCCCACCCACTGGAAACCTGCTAGAATTTCCTGCCTCTCACAGTAGTAACAGCTCAGAGTTTGGAGAACTTCCACTGATCGCTGTCATTTTCTAAAGCTCATGGCTTGTGTTTAGCTAAAAACCTGTTTTATTCTTCTTTCTTGTCATGACTTCTCCTCCCTCTTCCCAGTCAGTCCATTGTCGGGTTACCATCTCTCAGGTTCCCAAAAAGAGAATGCTGTCAGAGGGGATGGGAGGGAGAACTGGAGCGGGTATATGGGGACTGCTAGAGCGGTGTGTGTGTACTGTGAGGGGTATTTGGGAGGTGTTGGAGGGGGTTTTTGAGGGGTGCTGGATCAGTGTGTGTACTGGGGGGTATTTGGTGTGCCGGGGGCTATTTGGGGTGTGATAAAGAGTTGTGTGTACTGGGAGGCGTACCTGGTGGTGTTGGAGGGAGTACCTGCAGCCTCACTCTTGAGGTGGAGGGCCGTGTCTCTCCCTGTTATGGTGGCAGGGCAGCTGGCTGTCAGCACCTCCCTGCCTCTCCTCCTCTTCAGGGCTGGGAGCTGGGGGCTTTGAGGGCAGGATCCGGCAACTGCTGCTGCAGCAGAGGGACCAATCGGGACATGGAGCCAGCTCTTTTTGAGCTGCAATGTCTGCTCTGCAAAAATCACAGACATTGCTGCTTATTTGAAAAATCTTCCCAGACAGAGGGCAGAGGGTCAAAAAAGAGGAAATGTCCAGGAAAACCCAGACATATGATAATCCACAGTCCACTGTGCTTTCCTTAGACATGTGATGTTTCCATTGCTCAGCATGGCAGACATGGACACAGGAGGCAAATTCTATTCTATTCTAATTCTATTCTGTTTAGGTTCTTCCACCATGTGCATCACTGTGATACTGAAGCACCTGGCGGTCATGCATTAAGCAATGTAACTAACATTTGTCATGTGTGGTTGTCTCCTTCTTTCACTCTTCCACTCCCAAGGGGGAAATTGCATTTGAGATTTTTTTAAATGTGTGCTGTGCTGTGTGTGTTTATTAGTGAAGAAAAGGCTGAAGAAATCTTCAGACCAACAGAAATACGTTGGAGGGACAGGTCAAATTCTGCTCCTCAGACACAGTAGATTGAACTATTATGGCAATGGTAAAGCTCACTTGAGCAGGAGATGGAGCTTTCTCAGGAGCCAGTCAAAGACTGTGGCACAAACTCCTGCTGGATCTAGGAACCAGCACAAACCGCACCACTTTCTGTTCAAAGAGAAAAGTACATCCCCAGGTTCAGGTGTTGTGTCATGTTGCTCCCTGACACTTGGCCCTCTATTCTGCTTCTTTCTCCTCCCTTAAAAATCCTTCCTTAAACCCCACTTTTTCCAACAATTTGTTCTACTTTTTGTTCTGCCCTATTGTTCCACGCTTTGTTTTTTGGTGATTGTAAACTCCTTGTGGCAGGGAATATGTCTTCAGTCTTCATGAAGTATGACATAAAAATAACTTCTTTAGCACATTTTTTCATCAGTAACTATAATGGGCCCAATGGTCTGGTGGCAGAGCATCAGAATTTGGAAAAGTCTGTCTTTCACTAGGTTTGGAGCACTCAAGAGGCAACACACTCATTCCCTAAGTAATGGTAAAACTTTTGTCATTCTTTAGTAACTGCTCCACCTCTGGCTGACTGAAGGAAGAAATTTTTCATTGGTTCTAGACTAGTAGTTGCATCCATTGTTGCCTACCAATGAGGATGGTTGCCTAGGTGGATACTTTGAAGCTGGGGAAAGTGAACAAGAAAATATGGGAAAATCAGAACACTTTCGGGAGAAAAAAAGGAGGTGGGGTAGCTTGAACAAAGGGTATTAGTGAGATATGTGGAGACAAGCAGAAATAGGATGTATAACAGAAGAGAAAAATGCATTATATCTGGCGGCGGGAGGGGGGAGAGGAAACAGAAAAGGAAGAGAAACTGGCATGTTACCCTTAAAAGTCTGAAAGATGTAACAGAAACACATTAATTCCTGTTACATACCACTGTACATAGATATTGGAAAGCCTTTTATATGTAGGTTATTAAAGGTTATTGGCAAAGCTCCATGTAGTCTGCAGAAAGATGGACCTAAATTATACAGCAAGGCCACTGGTTTTTACAGCACTCTGGAAATTCTTTAGCAGCTTTATTTACATTAAAAATAAGTTTTGTTCAATAAATATGAAAATGAATAATACACAGTACAGTAGCTCATGTGCTATTTATTGTGATATGAAATTTAGTAGCTCTCCACTTGCTGCATATTTTTGTAATGACAACCCAACACTGAATGATTGGCAGTTGTAAAGGGGAAGTTGTGGCATCTGGCACTCAGGGAGGTGTGTGAGGCCATTTGGGATTGTGGGATAAGCCCATTGGCTGGATACTTTGTGGTAAAACGATAAGCAGTTAACAAAGATGACATTCAAATTGTCATCACTGGGTTTCATCATTAAGTTATTTATATGAATTAGGACAGTTCAAACCATACAGAGCTACTGTGAATGACACAGACAGATGACACTGCATTGGTTTACGCTCTTTAAATGGCTGGAAGATCTTCCTTGTGAATAAAATGACTAGAAACTTAATTTAAAAAAAAACACAGTGAAAGCTTAGATTCTGGAGGAGAACTGGAATATCATACAAGAAGATCTGGACAACCTTGTAAACTGAAGTAATAGAAATGGGATGAAATTTAATAGTGCAAAGTCATACTTTTAGGGACTAACAACAAGAATTTTTGCTATAAGCTAGGGAGGTATCAGTCGGAAGTGACAGAGAAGGAGAAAGACTTGGATATATTGGTTAATCACAGGATGACTATGCCAATGTGATGCAGCCTTGAAAAAGGCTAATGCAGTCCTAGGATGCATCAGGCAAGGTATTTCCAGTAGAGACAGGTAAGTGTTAGTACCATTATACAAGGCACTGGTGAGATCTCATCTGGAATACTGTGTGCAATTCTGGTCTCCCATGTTTAAGAAAGATGAACTCAAACAGGAACAGGTGCGGAGAAGGGCTAGAAGGATGATTCAAAGAATGGAAAACCTACCTTATGAGAGGAGACTCAAAGAGCTTGGCTTATTTCGCGTAACCAAACAAAGGCTGATGAGAGATATGATTGCTCTCTCTAAATTCATCAGAGGGATAAATACCAGGGAGGGAGAGGAGTTTTTTAAGTTAAGTGCCAACATGGACACAAGGACAAATGGATATAAACTGGCCATTAACAGGTTTAGACTTGAAATTAGATGAAAGTTTCTGACTATCGGAGGAGTGAAGTTATGGAACAGCCTTCCAAGGGGAGCAGTGGGGAAAAAAAACCTAACTGGCTTCAAGACTGAGCGTGATAAATTTATGGAGGGGATGGTATAATAAGACTGCCTACAATAGCATTTAGCTAATCAGTGACTCCTAGCTGCAAATATCCCCAGTGGCTGGCTATGGGACACTAGGTGGCGAGGGCTCTGAATTACTACAGAGAATTCTTTCTTATGTATCTGCCTGGTGGGTCTTGCCCACGTGCTCAGGGTCTAACTGATCGCCATATTTGGGGTTGGGAAGGAATTTCCCCCCAGGTCAGAGTGGCAGAGACCCTGGGATTTTCGCCTTCCTCTGCAGCATGGGGCCTGGGTCACTTGCAGGTTTCAACTAGTGTAAATGGTGGATTCTCTGTAACTTGAAGTCTTTAATCATGATTTCAAGACTTCAGTAACTCAGCCAGAGGTTAGGGATTTATTACAGCAGTGGGTGGGTGAGGTTCTGTGGCCTGCAGTGATAAGGAGGTCAGACTAGATGATCATGATGGTCCCTTTTGACCTTAAGTCTATAACTCTGTATATGAAGGAGGGCACCATACCAAATTCTGCAGCCTCAGCCATAGTTTAAGGATTTTCAGGACTAGAACCCAGGTTTATGGAGCCTGGAGTAGCTTACATTCCTACATCACCATCAGGAGGACATGCAGAGCCATATCCGGGGAGCACTATGGAGATTTAGGTGCCATGGGAAGTACTGCTCACAGGCACCAGAGCAGTGGCATCCAGTATTATTCTGATTGGCCCATGCTCACTATTTAACCCTTGAGGGTGCCCCAGAAAGTTGTCTGGTCAACCATACAAACTTCTGGCTTGCTGTCACCTCACCTGCTGATCTCCAGCCTCTGACCCCAGCCTGACTCTGACCCTGACACTTGCCCATTGATCCTGGCTCTTGCGATTACTCTGATCCCTATTCGCTATCACTTTGTGACCGTTTTGACTTGGTGACACCAGCCCAGCTGTGACTGCTAGATCTGACCGCCTATGTCTTGGTCCCTTAAAGTTTTCTCAGACACCTTTGACCTCCTCTGTGGAAGTCCCTTAGCAGTCCCTTTTCCTGCTCCACCATTGAATGTATGCCACCAACCAGGCCAGGGTGGGACTAGTGATAAGCTTGAGAGCTGGAGAAGTAGGACAGCCCAGGAATGCCTTCCTGCAAACATTTTCTGCAATTTTTGATTAACCTTATTGTGCTTGCATAGTGAAAACGGCACTATGAAGGCTCCAGCAAGGGAGTGAGCCAGCTACCTTATACACTGCCCAGTTCCAGAGACTCGCAGCTGAGGTTGAGTGGAACGATGCGGCCCAACTGAATCAATTTTGGTGTGTTCTTAGTGAGGAGGTAAAGGAAGAGGTAGCCTGTGTTGAGACTCTGACAAGCTTGGATGCTTTTGTTGATCTCTCTCTCCTTATCAACAGCTGGCTGCATGAGTGAAATGAGGAGAAGAGGGGAACTATCCTGCCACCTCATCCACACACCATGCTGAAAACCCCAGGGTCCAACCCTGAACCAATGTAGGTTGATCAGGCCTGCCAATGCTTGACCCCAGAAGAGAAGGGGCAATAAATTATGCTTTTATTGCAGTGCACCAAGACATGGGGTCGAGGTTAATGATGGGCAAGAGGTGAGGTCGAAGAATTAGGAAACAAGCAAACCCAGGTTTGCGGGAGGGGGACAGCCTAGGCACCCCCAGACACTATGTTCTGGAACTACATCCTAACCCTAGAGGGAAACTGTTAGTATATAGGCTTGTTTGTCAGCCTGAGATAGAATTTGGGGTTTGACTTTTGATACTCTTATATCCTTACTAGGGCTATCAATTAATCGCAATTAACTTATGGGATTAACTCAAAAAAATTAATCACGATTAATCGCAGTTTTAATCGCACTGTTAAACAATAGAATACCAATTGAAATTTATTGAATATTTTGGATGTTTTTCTACATTTTTATATATATTGATTTCAATTACAACACAGAATACAAAGTGTATTTATTTTTTATTACAAATATTTGCACTATAAAAATGATAAACAACAGTATTTTTAATTCACCTCAAACAAGTACTGTAGTGCAATCTCTTTGTCGTGAAAGTGCAACTTACAAATGTAGATTTTTTTTTGTTACATAACTATATTCAAAAACAAAAAACAATGTAAAACTTTTGAGCCTACAAGTCCACTCAGTTCTACTTCTCGTTCAGCCAGTTTGTTTACATTTGTGGGCAATAAAGCGAGAACAGGCATTTGCATGGCACTTTTGTAGCCGGTATTGCAAGGTATTTACGTGCCGGATATGCTAAACATTCGTATGCCCCTTCATGCTTCGGCCACCATTCCAGAGGACATGGTTCCACACTGATGACACTTGTTAAAAATAATGCATTAATTAAATTTGTGACACAATTCTCCCTCAAGGAGTTCAATGTCCCCTGCTCTGTTTTACCCGCATTCTGCCCTATATTTCATGTTATAGCCATCTCGGATGATGACCCAGCACATGTTGTTTATTTTAAGAACACTTTCACTGCAGATTTCACAAAACGCAAAGAAGGCACCAATGTGAGATTTCTAAAGATAGCTAAATTACCCGAGAAGTGCCTTCCAAAATCTGAGAGGGATGAGGTGTGGAGAATGCTTTCAGATGTCTTAAACCACAAAAAAAGAAAATCAACCTTCTGCTGGTGGCATCTGACTCAGATGATGAAAATGAACATGCATCGGTCCACACTGCTTTGGATCGTTATCGAGCAGAACCGGTCGTCAGCATGGACACATGTCCTGTGGAATGGTGGTTGAAGCATGAAAGGACATATGAATCTGGCACATAAATATCTTGCGATGCCAGCTACAACAGTGCCATGAGAATGCCTGTTCTCACTTTCTGGTGACGTAAACAAGAAGCAGGCAGCATTATCTCCTACAAATGTAAACAAACTTATTTGTCTGAGCGATTGGCTGAATAAGAAGAAGGACTAAGTGGACTTGAAGGCTGTTTTATTTTTGAATGCAGTTATTTTGTACATAATTCTACATTTGTAAGTTCAACTTTCATGATAAAGAGATTGCACTACACTACTTGCATTAGGTGGATTGAAAAATATTATTTCTGCGTTTTTTTTTCAGAGCAAATACTTGTAATAAAAAATAAATATAAAGTGAGCACTGTACACTTTGTATTCTGTGGTCTAATTGAAATCAATATATTTGAAAATGTACAAAACATCCAAAATATTAAATAAATGGTATTCTATTATTGCTTAACAGTGCGATTAATTGCACGATTAATCACGATTAATTTTTTAAATCACTTGACAGCCCTAATCCTTACTAATATGTGTGAAGAACAATGAACAAAGACATGGTGTGCCCCACTCTGGCACTTCAAGAGCAGAAGAAGGTGGGGATCCGCAAGGATTCTAAAAATTAATACTGGCCACTCCAGGCTGGTATTAAACTCCCAAGGTCACAGTTTCTCTCTGACCTTGGAGGGGTAGATGCTGCCACCCCCCCAATGAAAAAAAAAACCTCCTTGGGACCCAGGAAGGCTCACTTGGGAATTTCTTCCTGTGGGGTACCCTCAAGCCCTTTCACGCCCCCCTCCGGGGAAGAGCGGAGAAAGAAAACAAAGGAAATTAGCTGTTGCCCCCAGCTAATTAAACAACACATGCACAAACCTCTTAGGACACCCAAACTCCAATCCTGTTCTTAAAAAAAAGGTAAATTTTATTAAAAATGAAAAGAAAAAAAATACATCTGGAACTTAGGCTTTTGCTAGATTTAAAAAGCCCACTTACAAAATTTAAGCAGCAAGATAGCTCTCTTGAGGTTCAGCTTAAAGGTTATAAGCAAACAAGAACATCTGGGGTTAGCACAGACATTCCCCGATTACTTACATATCTGGGGTTTCAGATAAGTAGGGTTGAGGTATGATTTGATGCTTTTTCATACCTGGTTTTAAAACTTTTTACAGCATAGCTCCAGCTCTGTCCTGCTCTTTCCCAGAGAACCACAACACACAGACAAAGGGAAGTTTTTCCCCCCAATTTTAAAAAGCTCTAACACTCCCACTGGCTCTTTTGGTCAGGTGCCCACTCCTTTCCTTTTACCTGTGGGCTTGTTAACCCTTTACAGGTAAAGCAAATAGAGGACAGCTACTAACAGGGCTTTTATAGCTAACTGGCTGGCTGGGTGTCCATAAAAGGGAGCTACCCTCCTCCCCCTTCATTTATCACAGTATTGCATTTCCCACAACCAGACAGGGCTTTTAGTACAACGAGAAAAGATACGGGATAGAGCTAATAGTGTTACAGGGTATGGTGGGAGTGTAATATATGAGCATACACTGGAAGGCTGCTTGGCTTCTCTCTCAAGCCAAGGTCAAGCAACCAGTTAGGAGGGGCAAGGGGGAATGGGGAACGGGGACACAGGCAAGGCTTTGTGGCGTCAGAGCTGGGAACAGAACACTGGGGAACAGACTCTGCTGGCGTGTAGAGCTATGGATATGTTTGCTTGGAACTAACCCCAATAAACATTGCTTTGCCTGCACTTCAGACTTCTGATCTCCTTTCAGTCTGCGTGACAAGAACCAGGGGATGCGATGAAGGGAAAGCCCCCTAACAGAAATCCCATTTAGGACATGTGGGTCCTCCCCACACTTCCATGTGTGGATACAGTGTACTTCGGATGGGGCCAAGCTGATTCCCACTCAGTGGTCCCTGATCAATTCTGGGGCTGCTGATAATTTCATAGATGCTGAAGCCACCCAAGCCCTACAATTCTGCCTCCAGTTAAAGCAGACATCAGTTCTTGCAGAGGCGATAGACAGGTCACTCCTGCCCACAGGGCCAGTGACACAAGAAACTGTCCCCTACAGGCCATACTCCAGGGACATTGGGAGGTGCTACAATTCAGCCTGACTCATTCTTCACATTCTCAGCCTTTGAAGAAAGGCTCGACGGGGGCCAACATCTGGTGCAAGTATTTTCTGAACATAAGAACCTCGAATATCTGTGTAAGTCTCGAGCCTTGAATCAAAGACAGCTCAGGTGGGTATTGCTCTTCCCTCGGTTTGATTTTGTCATCACCTATCAATAAGGAACCAGGAATGAGAAAGCCAGTGCCTTATCCTGAAAAGGGGAAGGGTGAGGAACCTCACCAAGAATCACCCTGTCTCCTAAAGTCTCGCAACTTCCTTGCCTTGCAATACACCAAGACCTGCTTGATCAAATCTGATCTCCTTTGCAGGGGTGGCCTGTTAGCCCAGGAGGTGGCGAAACAGCCTGAGCAAATGAAAGCCAAAACCAAAATACAGTGTTCTACACTGGATGGGGTCACATACCTCATTGGGCACATATACATCCAATTGGGGTGCCTTCGGTTAGAAGTGCTTCACCTCTGCCATGACGCTCTCTTGGTGGGCCATTTTGGCCACCTTAAGACATTCTGCATAGCTTTCAATTTCTTCTGGTGGTCCCGTATGTGAGCTGAAGTCCAGGACTATGTTGACTCTTGTGACCTGTGTGCACGCACCAAGATGCCTGTGTCCTCTGATTGGCTTATGCTCATTATTTAACTCTGGAGGGTGCCCCAGGAAGTTGTCTGGGTAACCACCCAAACTTCTGGTCTGCTATGACTCCAGATGGCATCTTGCTGTCTGATCTCCAGTTTCTGACTTGAGATGGACTCTGTCCCTGATTCTTGCTTATTGATCCTGGCTGTAGTGGTTACTGTGATCCCTGCTCACTGACTACCACTCTGTGGCCGTCCTTTACTTGGTAACATCAGCCCAGCTGTGACTGCTAGACCAGACCGCCTATGCCTTGGTCCTTTATACACGGAATCCCAGATTACTCTTGGCCCAGACTATTGGATATTGCTCTGTCTTAAAAATACTTTAATATTAAAGTAGTATGCATGCAAGATGATATGTAATCCTCTAGTTAGTGTGTGTCTTACTTGTTCCCCTATATGCCTGTTCCACTGAAGCTGTTAGTCTGTTACAGCTCCCACATGGAGGACTTGGTCCTATAGCTCAAGCTATATAGAATCAGGCTTTCAGCAAAGGTTCCGCTGTTGGCCATGTTGGTAGTTGTTACTAATACACATAACGGCAGGTACAGGCCCATATCAACAGGAGAACATACTTAATTTTCTTCAAATAGATATTTTTTTTAAAAAAAATGAAGGAATGTATTAATTTAGCAGCTTTATTTTATTTGGTTCCGTGTATAACTGAAGAACAACCTTACGCAGCCTCTGAGCACTCTGCCAATTGTTTAAAAGTGCAAAATCAAAACAAACATCAGTCAGCATCTCTCCTTTGACTATGCTACAAGTCGTAATCCTAACACCCCCTAATACTGAAAGAGTTGTGGAGAAGCCAGTGGCAATTTTTAAATCGAGATTTGATATTTTTCGAAAAGCTACGCTCTAGGAATTATTTGTGGGAAGTTTTATGGTCTGTGCTATACAGGTCAGACTAGATGATCACAATAGTACTTTCTGGCCTTGGAATCTATGAATCTATAAAACAATATCTCAGCCTTCTCTAACCATCCTGAAAGGCCCGGCAAAACATATTGGCCATATAGCATGCTCTGACACTGGATACATTTGGCTCTTTTGGACCCAGGCAACTAGGGTCTTTATGGATATTCCGGCTGTCCTCTCTCAACTGTTTACAAATTAAAATCCAGTCAGGCCTTGCTGAAATGGCCCTAATTTGTTCTACACAGGACAAGGTACCAAAAATAAATAAAATAAAACATTAAAAAAACAATAAAAAAAGGCGGGGAGGAGGAAAAAGGGGGAAGGAAATGGTTTGGACTAAAATGTGACAGCACTCCCTAAAATGTAAGGGTACAATAATACACTTTCATCTTCATGATCAAAGTGTCATATGCATAATTCCCCTAGGTGTTAGTGAGAGTGCCATACTTGCTTCCTCAAATACACGTACTTACATACAAATGAATGTGTGTATAAAGACATTCTGTAATTTATGGACTAAATTCTATTGTGGCAAATCTCCACAGAAAATGCATGATACAAATGCTATTGCCTGTGCGACAAACTGCTATGGTACTCACAAAATTTACTTACAAAAGATGTTTTTATATATTTTTAAAAAGCAAAATAACTGGATATGCTGAAGAAATAATTTGCAAAATATCTCTTTTCTATACTGCTTTTCTATACTGCCTATTCAGTAAGCTCCTAAATGGTCCACATGCCCATTAGTGATGAATTTTTGTCAATAGTGGTTTTTCTGAAGGCTACATTGCAGAGCTGTTCTGTCAGCTTTTAGTTATTGGATAATTAACATACAAGCCAACCATATATAGGACACTATATATGATGTATAATTATTAGGCTCACTTGCCAACCAAATATATTGACAGGTACTACTTAGTGTACCGCAGTTTACATTTCACACGTCCTTTACAGAATAGAAGGAAAATAAATGTGAAAAAAAATACTTTATAGCATTGCAATGTTGACTGAAGACTTCCTCATCAAATGACCCAGTAAACAAATGGCGAGGAGAAAAAAAGAAATGTTGTCTTTGTTTATAAAAAGACATCTTTAAAATCAGTGGCTATTGTAATACTGCTATTTTCTGTCTATTTCAAAAAGACGCATTCAGAGAGCAAGGGGATTTGAAAGGTTTTATGTATTTCTTCATCCTTGGCCTCATATCTAGCACAATGTTTTAAAGGATTTTTAAAAATAGCCTTGTAAAAATTGCCACTGAAAAACTATGCAGAGCATAACATAGCATTCCTCCAGAGTAGCAATATTTTGCTCTGACAATAGCATTTCAAGATTTGAATATTAAACAGCTTCCCGTGTAGTATAATTTCAGATTAATGCTGGATAATAAATCATAACCAGCAGCCAAATGCATTTGCATCATATATATTATATTAGTTTTCTTCTAACCAGAGGGGAAATATTTTTAAGACTGCAAAAAGCACTTTTAAAATAGAAAAAATTCACATGAAACTGAATTTAGAAATGGCACAGATTTTAAGGCCAGAAAGGACCATTATGTCTGTCTAGTCTGACCTCCTGCATAACATAGGCCATAGACCTTCACCCAGTAATTCCCTCATTAAGCCCATAATTTCAGGTTGAGCTAACGCATAAGTTTTAAACAAAAAATCCAATCTTGGTTTAAACATTTCTGCTGACAGAGAATCCATATCCTCATGTAAGTCGTTCCAACGGTTAATATCCTTCACCTTAAAATATGCACTTTATTTCTAGTCTGAATTTGTCTAGCTTCAGTTTCTAGCCATTGAATCTTGATAAGCCTTTGTCTTCTAGATTAAAGAGTCTTCTACTATCAGAAATCTTTTCCCCATGTAGGTACTTACAGACCATGATCAAGTCACTTTTTAACCTTCTCTTTGATAAACTGAATAATTGACCTTCCTAAGCCTATAAAGCAGGTTTGCCATATTTTGAATCATTCTTGTAGCCCTTTCCAAATTTTTAACATCCTTTTTGAAGTGTGGACATCAGAAATGAACACAGTATCCTGGTAATGGTCTTACCAATGCTGCTATATACAGAGGTCATATGACCACCTTATTCCTACTCGATACCCCCTGTTTACATACTGAAGAATCACATTAGCCTTCTTAGGTATAGCAATGCAGTAGGAGCTAATTTTCAGCTGGTTATGCACAATGACCTCTAAGTCCTTTTCTGAGTCACTGCTTTCCATGATACAGTCCTTTATCATGTAAGTATGACATACAATCTTTGTTCCTGGATATATGACCTTGCATATGGCTGTATTAAAAGCTCAGGTTACCACCCATCCAGATTGCTCTGTCTAACTGATCTATGCTCATCATTATTTACCATTCCATCACATTTTGTGTAATCTGCAAATTTTGTCAGCAATAATTTTGTCTTTTCTCTCAGATCATTGACAAAGATATTGAATAATATTGGGCCAAGAACACATCACTGGGCTACCTCACTGGAAACACCTGTACATGGTGACAGTTCCCCATTTACCATCACCTCTTGAGATTTATGTGTTAACCAGTTTTTAATCTATTTAATATGAGCTATATTAATTTTGTTTAGTGATGATTTTTAAAATCAGAATATCATGTGGTACTAAGTCAAATGTGCTGCAGAATTCTAAGTATATTATATCAACAAGGTTACCTTTTCAACCAAACTGGTAATCTTATTAAAAAGCAATATGAAGTTTGTTTGATCAGCCCTATTTTCCATAAAACTATGTTGATTGCCATTAATTATGCTACCATCCTTTAATTTTTTTACTGATTGAAGCCCATATCAGCTTTTCCATGACTTTTCCCATGATCAATGTCAAGCTAACTGTCATCAAAACCACTGATGCCTAGCTTTGCACACTGAGTTTAGAAACCCATCCAGATCTTGCAGTCACATTTCTTGTTTTTTCCCCAGGAAGACAGAACACTATTCTGCTGTCCATTTGTAAATTGCAGTATGTTGTGTGAACTCTTCCTAATATTAAATACTTGATGAGGATAGTCTGTCTCCTTAACACAATTGGAGATTTTCTCTTGGGCATCCTTGCTATCCTTGAATATTAAGCAGAGCAGCCATCCTCAGAAATGTCCTATGCAGTTCTCTCTTCCTGCTGTCCAGCTGAATCTTCAGAGGCATTCTCTATAGTTGCCATGCTGTGTCCCTGATAGAAATTGGATACTTTTAGTTGCATAGAATTCCTCCTGGTTCTTGTTACTCTGATATTCACAAACTGCATATCCTCTTCTACTAATAGCTGTGAGGACACCTCTTAGTTCTCTTTCCTCATGTGGCTGGCTGTGAATGGCCAATCCTCTTTTTTAGTGCCTTTCTCTTGTTATCTCTCTCATGGTGCTGCCCAAATCTAGTTATCCAAGAACTCTTTAGCCTCTCTGATGCTAAACAGGGTCGATAGCTCTTCTTCAGGATCACAAATCTTTTCTTCCAGTATGTCCATAAACTTGTACTTCATACAAAGGAAGTTTGTTCTGTCTTCAGGCAGGAAACAGAATGTTGCACATGCTTGGCAGGTCACAATGGCCTCCCCCTTGTAGACAGGAAAGGATCAAATTCTGAGGCTTCAAAAACCTGACCTGATCAAAGCATCCGGAGGAGCTTATCTGCATGAGTCATTTAACCTTGGATTCCCCATGCCTGCCAATATCTGGGTCAAGTATAGGGGGAGGTGTGAGAATTGCATCCCATGATTCTAGGTAACTAGAATTTTGCTTTCTAAAACACCATAGGGATTTTGCATTTGTAGCAGTTTTCCTACAACCTTGATAGTAAATAAACAAGCTCCTTGGCTGCTTCTTATGGCAATCCTAAAATTTTGGTAGCAGAAGTTATCTCAGAAGTGAATAAGACTGTGAAAAGAGTATTCTGTATTGTATGTCTGCCTCCACTTAACTGGTAATTATGATTCTTTAAAAAAAATTACCACTGAAATGATGAACCAGATAAACTCTTCTCCGTTCCAAACAGTACAATGTGATCACTAGGCTTGTTTAAACCCTCTCCCCCAAACCTTCTGCATCAATTTACATCAGTATAATGTACAGTACAGAGAAATTAGTCTTAAGTGAATATTTAGATAGGATAGATGAATAAACCTGCCAGGAGAAGTAAGTTAATTATACATGCCTCCCTTGTATACAAAAGTTATAATTTAGGTTTTTTTGTATAATTGGAATAACATTAAAAAGAAGCACATTGTGTTTGAATTAGCATTTTAATATCCTCTTTAAAGATTGAACACTATTGTTCAAAAGGTATTGTTCTCTTTCCTTCCCTCTAACTATTCATTCTGACTTTAAAACAACTTAAAAGAAAAGAACCTTCTGTCTTACATAACTAAACTAACAGCTACTTTTAAGGGACTTGTGATAAAGAGGTCTAAAACTATTAATTGAATAGGCAGACTGCTCTGGTGAATTCTGGTAGAGAAGAACAACAAACAGCTGGCATGGCACCTTAGAGTATACAGAGTGGTCAGGGCATCAAGACTCTTGTGTTCTATCCTTGGTTTTGCCACTAACTTCTTGTATGATCTTGTGCAAATGTTTTAGTCTCTCTGGTCTTGTCTAAACTGGAGTTTTCAGTCAAGTTGTAACATAAGTTAGCTGATTTTCAATTGATAGATGTCAATTAACACAAATCGGTTAATGTGTACACTTTACAAATGTTTGTTCCATGTCTCAAGAATGTGTTCTTGGTCATGGTTAACCTTAGGCAATGAATTAACATGTGTAACAACGTGGCTGAAAAGTCAAGTCTAGACAAGGTCTCCTTGACTCATTTAAGCCATGTTTAAATAGGTCTAATAATAACACCTACCTGGGAGGGGAGTTGTATGATTGTAAAGGGTTTTGAGACTTTCAGATAAAAGATGAAGCCATCTCCAAGAACAGGAGTGTTAGGAAAGGATTAGCCATTTCAGTGGTCATTTTAATCAGGACACAGTTGCTGCTCAGTTGCTGCTTTTCTGGTTTGGCCAGTTGACAATATCTAGGAAGAAAGAAGAACCTGTAAAATTCAGGCTCCTGTGGAAGATGGAAGGGACTGCTGACTTCAGTGAGGCTGTACCTTCAATTGCTCTGACATTGCCATTGTGTCAGGCTCTCTCTTGTGACTCCAGCATTTTCAAACCTGAAACTATGTGGTTATATTTCTGTCTGATGGTGGCTGGATGAATTAGACTTCATTTTTTTCTTTCCTTTTCCCCTCTTACTAGTAGCTTGAAAATGTAGGAGAGGGCAAGATATTGATATATGAAGTGACAAATCAACTTCTCCCTCCCCTGTCCAGAGAAACATATTCAGATGAAAAGTTAGGGACACAGGATATAATGCTGAAGTCTCATTTCAATTCAATTTAGTTATTATCTGCACAATTTGGTTAATTACATGTCTTTATGGCACTTGAAAACATAACAGAGATGGTTTAGGCAAAACTGAGTAACTATGAGAAAATGGCAACAGTATTCACCAGTCAGTCAGGATGTAGTTAAGGAGTTAACAATATATTGATCAAGGAGAATGAAGTCTTACACAGGAACAAAAGAGAACATATTAGTAAAACCCTCTTGCAAAATCATAATTTAAGGCTCCTATCTCTCCTCGTGTTAAAAGCAAAACTTCAAAAATTAAATCTGAAATTAAAAAAATGTGAAACTGAACACAGAGACAGATAGTGAATGTACTGTTAGCCCTGCGCTCAGAAAAATTGAGCAAAAGATAAGAGGATTTATTTCTGGAACAAATGGAATAATTCCCTCCCTCTTCCCCCCCCTTAGTTTGTCCTTAACAAAAGTAAAAATAAAAACTGGCAAGCAATCTGAATTTTGCTGGTTAAACACTGCAGCCTCTGTTTATTCAGCTCTGGGCCCAGGTGGCCCCACCCAGCGACACCTGCAAAGACTGCACAAACTGGAGGTGGAGTTTAAAACAGGAAGCAGAACAGCTGAGAAGGAGGCAAGTGGTGGGAGGGAACAGACCTCTGCTCTGAGGGCTGGGAAAATAATGGCCCAGGAGTTCTTGTTGCTTGAGATCTGACCATGCCTACAAAGGAGAGACTGATGACTCTCTGGAAAGGTGAGAAATTTTATCTTCTGTTTGATTCTTTAATTTACTCTCAGGAGAAAAAAAGGGGAGGCAACTTAGGTAGGAATTGATCCAAGGAGGCATCTATTTAGCAACCCCAGGTGCAGAACTGCCCATCATTGGGCCTGGGATCAGAGCCCAGTGGAGAGGTGGGCCCAGGCTCCCTACCCAACCCCTGAAGGTGGGACAAGAATAGGAGTCTACCCCTAGGGGAGGAATCCAGTTGAGGAAGACCCAGAGTACACAACAGTCCAGACCCCAAGTCCTGGAGCTAAGGAAAAAGCCCTGAAGCAGCAGGAGGGCTGACCCCCAAAAGATGGGACTGACCCCATAGGATAGAGTTGCAGAAGAAAGGGGAGATATCTGGGAAGGGGCCACGGCCACACCACTGCCTGACCACTACGCAGCACATCTGGTGAGGATCATCCTTCACGCTTTCATTAAAAAACCCAGAAACTTCACGAAGTTACTTACAAAAACTGCATTGAAAGGACATTATGTTGAAAAATTAAGCATTTAAAAGAGGGAATGTAGGTAGTTAAGAATAATTTGGTTCAGAATACAGCTGTAGAAACTTCATTTAATCCTGATGTCATCTTTCCTCTACTTTTCTTCCTTAACCTTATTTGGAGGGGAGGGGGCTGAGGTAGAGACCACGGTTAGCTGTAATTATATCTTGCTTAACATTAGTAAGACACTTGACACAATCCCACATGAGATGAACAAACTAGGGAAATGCAGTCTAGGTCAGGGGTGGGCAAACTATGGCCCACAGGTCGGATCCTGCCCATCAGAGCTTTGGATCCGGCCCATGGGATTGCCACCCCCATGGTGCGGCAGGGCTAAGGCAGGGGAGGGCGGGGCAGAGGTCTCCGCGCGCTGCCCTTGCCTGCAGGCACCACCCCCCAATGGGAGCTTCAGGGGAGGTACCCACAGATGAGGGCAATGCGCAGAGCCCTCTGCCCCCACCAGGGGCTGCAGAGACGTGATGCCAGCCACTTCCGGGAGCAGCGCGGGGCCAGGGCAGGCAGGGAACCTGCCTGAACGCCGTTGTGCACCACTGCCACCCCGGAGCCACTCAAGGTAAGTGGTGCCAGAGCCTACACCCATAACGCCTCCTGCACCCTAACTGCCTGCCCTGAGCCCCCTGCTGCACCACTCCTGCGCCTCAACCCCCTGTCCTGAACCTCCTCCCACACTCTGCACCCCTCCTGTGCCCCAACTCTTGCCCTGAGCCCCTTCCTGCACACTGCACCCCCTGCACCCCAACCCCCTTGCCCCAGCCCTACATTCATGGTCCTGCATGCAATTTCCCCACTCAGATATGGCCCTTGGGCCAAAAAGTTTGCCCACTCCTGGTCTAGGTGAAATGACTATAAGGAAGGTGCACAACTGGTTGAAAGACCATACTCAGAGTAGTACGAACGGGGAGGGTATATCTAGTGGGGCCCAACAGGGGGTCAGTCCTGAGTACATCATTAGTCAGTGTTTTTCATTAATGACTTGGATAATGGATTGGAGGGCATGCTTATAAAGTTTGTGGATAACACCAAGCTGGAAGCAGTTGCAAGCACTTCGGAAGGTTGAATTAGAATTCAAAATGACCTTGACATATTGGAGAATTGGTCTGAAATCAAGATGAAATTCAATAAAGACAAGTGCAAAATAGTTCACTTAGGAAAGAAAAAAAAATCAAATGCACAACTACAAAATGGGGAATAACTGGCTAGGTAGTAGCAGTGCTGAAAATGATCTGTGGATTACAGTGGCTCACAAATCAAATGAATCAACAGTGTGATGCAGTTTCAGAAAAGGTTAATATCATTCTGGGGTGTATGAACAGAAGTGCTGTAACTGTCTCACTCCACTCAGCACTGGAGGAGTCTCATCCAGAGTACTGTGTCCAATTTGGAGTGATCGCTTTAAGAAAGATGAGGAAAAATTGGAGAGAGTCCATGTCAAGGTTCCTTCCCCACTCTGAACTCTAGAGTACAGATGTGGAGGCCTGCATGAAAGACCCCCTAAGCTTATTCTTTACCAGCTTAGGTTAAAAGCTGCCACCATCAAAGTGTTACACAAAGAATAACAGGGGAAGTGCCCACTTGGAAACATATCCCCCCGCAAGCATTTCCCCCCTTTCTTGGGGAAGGCTTGATAAAAATCCTCACCAATTTGCATAGGTGAACAGAGACCCAAACCCTTGGATCTTAAGAACAATAAAAAGCGATCAGGTTCTTAAAAGAAGAATTTTAATTAAAGTAAAAGAATCACCTCTGTAAAATCAGGATGGTAAATACCTTACAGGGTAATCAGATTCAAAACGTAGAGAATCCCTCTAGGCCAAACCTTAAGTTACAAAAAGACACAAAAACAGGAATATACGTCCCATTCAGCACAACTTATTTTATCAGCCATGTAAACAAAACCAAATCTAACACATCTAACTAGATTGTGTACTAACTCTTTACAGGAGTTCTGACCTGCATTCCTGCTCTGGTCCCGGTAAAAGCATCACACAGACAGATAGGATCCTTTGTTCCCCCCGCAGCTTTGTCTCCTCATTGGTCATTTTGGTCAGGTGCAAGCGAGGTTCTTAGCTTCTTAACCCTTTACAGGTGAAAGAGTTTTTCCTCTGGCCAGGAGGGATTTAAAGGTGTTTGGTTCATATCAAAATTAAAGTCCTTTGGGGCTTAAAACAGCCTGGAGAGGGCTGTGGCTAGGGCGAGAACCCCGGGCTGATTGAGGAAGGTAGGCTCAGCTGTAGCCATGCCCCAATCAGGCCCAGCTGGCCCCATAACAGGCTGTGAGCCAGAACCTCAGGCAGTCTCCGTCTGCTTGTAGAGGGAGAAGGACCTGGCTGCAGGGCTGGACACCCAGATTGGAGCAGGGCTGGGAGCTCTGGCCTGGAAAGCCCCAGGCTGCAGGCCTGACTACAGGCCAAATAGATGCAGGGTTGCAGAGGGGCAGCCCATGGGTAGGCAGAGGCAGCAGGTCCAAACCCCCTTGCCTGTGATGAGTGGCTGATACACTGCAGTCTGCCCAGGAAGCGAGGCTAAGTGAGGACTGGGAGTAGCCAAGACTGAGGCAAAGTGGGGATAGTGGGTGGGGAGACCCTGAGACTGAGGGGTTATTGCCAGAGGGGCAGCACCCCAGACAAAAGGGCACCGGGTCTGGGAGGGATATGGGGGGCAGTGACAGACTGGATGCTGGCCTGCAGAGGGTGCTCTGGAGGCTGGTGAGCTAATTCCCGAGGACTACCAGCAGGAGGCGCCACAGGGGTAAGCTAGGTTTACTTGGTCCTGCCTCACTGCAAGGGCTGGACTTCATGACTTTGTGAGGTCCTTTCCAGCTCCATATTTCTATGATTCTATTTTTATACTGTTCAAATGGCTAACTTTCAAACATAGCTATTTTGTAGATATCCCTTTTTATATTGCAGAACTGTTCTATTTTATAAAATAGAAATCTTCCTTCAGATATTCATGTTTATAAAATAAGCAATTACTAGGTTTATAAAAGTGGTAACAATAAAGTTAATCTACAATCTGATCTAAAAAGATAAACATATCTATCAATTGCAACATAAAATTACATTTTTGCATCATATTTCTATGCATATCTACTGAGCCACACAGCCATTGGTTGCCATGCATCTGAATGCACAGATACGAAACTTCAGGGAAGGTCAGATGTTTAAATGAAATAGAAATATAGTAAGAATTTAAAAGTACAGTAATAATAAATATTAGATACAAAGGCTTGGTAGTTCAAAATTGCATTTCTTGGTTCATATCAAAATTTGCAAACATTCAAAATGTTATGCCAATGTTACCTATGTTTTATGCTCAATCATAAAATGGCTAATTTTTATAATTTTTTCATTATAAAGAAAATAAGCATTGCAAATGTAGAGATCCATTGGAGACAGAGAAAATACGGATGGAAGAATTTCTCATAAAACTACACCCCCTTCTCAGGATTTTAGTAGCTTCTGCTATTAAGTATACTACCGGTTGAGACCAAGTCATGAAATACTGAACAACTGACAAGTTTATATCTATCCATGCTACCCCCTTCTGACCTTTCAATAACTGAATTCCCCCTCTCTGACCACTACCTTATTTCTTTCAACGCTGCTCATTCTCTCCCTGCCCCCACTCCTCCACCTGGCCCTTTTGTGACCTCCAATCCATCAATATCCTTGACACCTAAGCACCTCCCAACACCATCCTCCCCTCTCTCAGCTCCAGCAGTTCACTTCTTGTCTCTTACCTCCATTCTCTTTTGACCCTTGACTGTCTTTCCCCTATCTCTCACAGCACTGTCTGTCCCAAACACCCAACCCCGGTTCACACCCAGTATTTGTTTTTACTGAGTGCCTCTGGAAAAAATACCGAGATCATACAGAATTCCACCACTGAAAATGTTTCCTCCCCTTGTCCATCTTCCTTGCCTAACAGCTCTTCTTCTCCACCCTCATAGAGTCTCATGCCTACAACCCCTGTCACCTATTCAGCACTGCAACTCCCTCGCAAAACCTGCCTGCTCCCCTTCTTTACAGGATTGTTTACTTCTTCAAAAAGACTTTTAAAAAAAAAATCTGTTTCTCTCCCTCAGCCTCCCCTCTCTTTCCCTACCCCTCATAAGCTTGCTCCCTTTCCCCCATTTCTGGACTGATGTCTATCACTTACTCTACCTTTAATACTCCTGGATCCCTATATCCCCCTCACTGCTGACCTCTCCCCCCGCCCCCTGCATTCTCACACCATCTTCTCCTTTTCCTCTCTCAGTCCTCTGGCTCCTTTCTCACAAAATACTAGCACACTGTCTGGCTGCTTCTTTCCTTCTCAGAAACACAGGACATCTCCCACCCTTGACCCCTGATGCTTTTACAACCACTTCTCCGTCTGCCTTCTTTCCTTCACCTTTAAACTCATCTGGCTTTTGTCCTTTCCCCATCACTGTAGTTCTGTCACCAAGCTGTCTAATGACCATTTAGCTGACCATACATCTTGGCCTGTACTCCATCCTCATCTTACTGGATTTCCCCATTGCTTTTGGCACAAATGCTCACACCTTTCTTCTCAATCTCTTATCCTTCCTGCTGTGCTGATTTTCACAATATACTGTCCTCTCCTGTTTGTCATTCCACCTCTTTTTGGCTTTTTCTTCGGCATTTTTTGGTGGGTCCTCCCACCTAACTCTCCATCTTAATTTAGCTGTACTGCAGGTCTACACCTTCCTTTACTCAACCTCAGATCCTCAATCACACATCATGATTCCCTTCTTCTGACTTTCTTTTTCTTTCTCATTAGGTCCACAGTATGCATCCGATGAAGTGAGCTGTAGCTCACGAAAGCTTATGCTCAAATAAATTGGTTAGTCTCTAAGGTGCCACAAGTACTCCTTTTCTTTTTTCTCATTAGGGTTGCCAACTTTGGTTGGACGAATTCCTGGAGATTTCATTACTTGACAATCTTTAATTAAAGATTAATCTTTAATTCCTGGAGACTCCAGGACAATCCTGGCAGATTGGCAACCCTATTTCACATACAGAGTCCTACATCTGCTTCTTGCTGGCTGACTTTTTTTCTTTCCTGAAATTACTAAATCTTTCTTTTTGAACAAGAATAGACAACACATGCACATATAGGAATATGCAGCATACACACAAATGACAAAGATTCTCAACAAGGCCCTCTCTGTGTGTTCTTGGGAAGCATTAGTGAATGGCCTTGTTGTATCTAGGAGTATTCAGCTCAGTTGACTCCTTGTAGGAACAGTTTGCCCTTATCCCCTGCTAAAGTCCTGGAAGAAACTAATTTCAGCAAACTTCTCCAGTACTAGGGGTATGATTCCACATTGTCACTCAGGCCTATAACATAAGCATCACCTTTAACTCTTGTCTACCCAGGCTGTGTTAAAATTCTCCTGTTTCTTCCTCCAAAACATTTCTAAATCTGACCTTTTCTTTCTGTTCAGACAGGAAACACTTTTTGATCTATGCCTTTGCCTCTCTTCTTACTTATTGCTTACCTCCTCTGACTCCTAAACCACCCACTCCAAGCCATATAAAAGGCAGAGGCCAAAATCATCTGTCTTGTCTGGCATTCTGACCATGCTGTACCTCTCTCTGAATCCTGCCACTGGCTCCCCCTTCTCCAATGCATCTAGTTTAAACTTCTTGTCCTTGTCTTCAAGGCTGTACACATAACTTTCTCTCTGGGTTTATGTCCAACCTAGTCTTTTATTGTGTCTCCCCCATCTCTCTCCAGTTGGCCACTGATGGTCTGGAAGCCTCGTTTATCTGCTTCTTCCACAACCATCTTTGTGCATTTATTGGTGCCAATCCCCACCTATGGAATGCATTCCTTGTTTTGGGAGGCCAGGCCAGTTACCCCTTGTCACTTAAATTCTTCTGTAAGGGCCACTTCTTCCAGGCCAACCACAGGAAGTGAACCATTATTTATTTTTGTATGGACTGATTTTTTTTTTAAGGTTCTATCCATGATGTGCACCTGCCCTAACAACTCTGATGTTAGTGCTGTCACCACTGTCCTTCTTTCATCTACAATATCCTTCTGTTTGGTTGTACTGTTCATTGTGCTATATCTGAAATTGGATTTTAAGTTCTTTGGGGCGGGAAGCCTGTCCTTTTATACGTACGTACTTAGGTGTCTAGTAGACTTCTGGGTGATGTAAAATTCAACAATTTAAGAGTGTATATGTGAGGAGGTAATTATGGCTTGAGGATCTTTCATTTCCAGAGCTGAGGTTAGCTCCCCACCATCTGAGTTTCACCATTATAGTCTGTTTTTATGTAAGTTTTTAGTTCATAATAACCAAATGGCTCACTGTTATCTTTAAAATTAGTTGATTTAATCACACTGTACATTTTATAAATTTTAAATAAGAGTTTAGTCAGTAATGAGTAATATACCTAGTTGAAACAATTTTTCCTTTGGACAGTCTTCCATTTCATCTTCTATTTTTTTTCTTTTCTTTTTTCTGGCTGTATTGCCTTCTGCACCTACAGAATTTGATTAGCCATTTTTAAATCTCCTTTGTGGTCTGTGAATCATAATCCTCTTTTTTTTAAAAAAAAAATTTAAAAAAGGGGGGGAATCAGAGCCTGCTCCCTGAGCTTCTGATTTTTATTTAAAATTTTTCTATTATTCCATCCCCCTAAAAGTCTCTAGCTGTTACTTCTAGTTTACATATGTTGACTTTAATTACCCAGTAAGTGTTTTGTGATCTCTCTGTTTAGATACATCGTATAAGAATATATTGCAATGCGTTGTATAGTTTCTATTTGTAAATTTGACATAGTGTGACTTCTACCTGAGCAAGCTTAGCCAAGCAACTATTAGGTCAACATAGGGAGGCTGCCGTTTAGCACGTCTGATGGAGTTGCTGTCTATAATCCCAACAGGAGTGTTCACTGCCGTTACAAATAACATGTTAGCCACTGGATGGGGGAATCCACTAATTGCTTGTCTGCTTTGGCATCTGGTTACCAGGTGACAATACCTGCTCAAATCTTGGATTTTAGATTTGACTATCTTTTAAATAAGAGGGGGAGACTTTGTCTCAGTTAGTTAGGATAACCACAGAACCAAAGAAATTGCACATGGGAAAAACACCTACAAAATTAAATCATCCTGTCCATTCTCAAGCAATGCAGTGTAATTTGTACAGTACAATACATATTTGCCCAATCCAGTTTTTAAGTTCTTAAATTATAGGGCTCCCTGGGGAGGCCGTTTCAATATCCAATAGAACTCACTGATGGGAATTTTTTCTTGCTATTCAGCCTAAATTTTCACTTTCTCAATTTCATTGCATTGCTCAGTTGTATCCTTCGGAGTCACGACAGATAATTAGTCCTTCAACTTTACTCCCATTAGATGCTGCAGATGATTATTCCATCCGTCCTGAATTGACAGCTAGGATAGTTTAATCTTTCATTTTAGGAGATCTTTTCCATGCCTTTCTAGGAGGAAAGTTTAAAAAAAATTAGGATTATTAGTTTGGAAAGGAGAAAAAATTTAGATATAGATATGACAGTTATGGTATACTAACTATATGTGATAAAGCATATAAAGTAGTCAATGGTCAATAGAAAAATTCAGTTGAGCACTTCTAATTACCCCATCTCATAATCAAAGAAAGTTGGTACACAATAAAATTAAGACATTAAGCTAAAAAAGAGTGAGTAGCATTCTTGCAAATAACATAGTTAACATGTGGAACTCGCTGCCATATGATTTTCAAGCAAAGAGTTAAGTAGAATTAATAAAACTGTCACACAACTTTGGATAAAAAATTAAGAGATTTTTAGCCTCTTGCTGTAGGACATGAGACAATCTCTGAGTGTCCGGCATTGGCCATTGTTGACAACAAAATATTAAACTAGATGGTCCCAGGAAATGCAATGCCAGTTTCAGACCAATATTCCTGTGATTACTTTTTTTTTTTGTGATCCTATAGGCAGTTGAAAGCATAAGCAACAATTGTGTGAGGCACTGTATCATGTTCAATAGTTCAGGGTGGCGGCAGCTCTGCCTAGTAGCGATAGTTCAATTGGAGGCAGCTCCTCCTAGTGACAATAGTTTAGTGTGGCAGCAATCCTGTGTAGTTGCAATAGCAATAGCTCAGTTGGCAGTAATCCCTCTGAATAGTGATGGTTTCTGTGGCAGTAATCCTGCCTAGTGGTCACCACTTGATCAGGAGTAGGGGAACCTGGGCCCACCCTACTCCACCAAGTAGTGAGCCAGGGCCCTCGTGGGCTGACTCAGCTCGTCACCTGGCTCCACAGGGAGTTCAGTTTCCCATCAACTTCACTGGGCCATTTCCTACTCTGGTCTGTGTGCCATCTAACTGCCGCCCAGCTCTGGGGAACATTGCCTTCAGGGCTCCCAGCCCTCATCCCTGCCATCAGGTGCTGAGTCTCTCCTGCTCTCCAGCCCAAGGCAGGCTCTGCTCCACTCCTCTCTGGGAGCTCCCAGGGTACATCCTTCTCCCTGGTTGGTCAGGCCCAGACTGAGCTGCCTTGCTGGCTTTTAAACCAGGCCTCCAGTTCAAGCATGCTTGACAAGGACTAAGGGACAGGATCTCCTGAGCCCGTAGCTGGACCTCTCTTGGCCAGTGAAGGGTCCATACATCCCATCACACTATTGCATTCTTCTAGTCATAAAATGTTGTAATGGGATGTTTTTCTTTGCAAGTCCATACTACCTATGGTGGTTGATCTTCTTCTCTAGGCTTAGATTTTTTTATATTAGTTTAATTATTTAAAAAAGAATTCAAACTAAACTTAGCTTTTATAATCATTACTTGATTTTTTTCCAGAGCATTAACAGCTTTCTGATTCTCTATACTTAAAAATAATTATCACTCTTTCAATCAGTGAAACAAGGTGGATGAGGTAATATCTTTTATTGGACCAGCTTCTGTTGTTGAAAGAGACAATCTTCTTCTTAGGTGGTGTCCGCATGAGTACTCCACTTTAGGTGTGCATGCACCTCTCATCCTTCATAGGAGATTTTCCATTAGTAGCATTCATTTGGCCCGTGCCTATGCTTTATACAACCTTGTGCCACACACCGAGGATGTATCGGAACGTATGGGTGAACCACCGTCAGTTTTTTCTCTACTACATTGGCCTGAGATGGAGCTTTAGCATGTCTACCTTTTGTGTCTCAATGTGTTTTGCAGCTGTTCTGTAGTTAATTTTTTAGTATTTTCTCATTCCAAAGAAGGAAGGAGGGTGCAGACTGATCTTAGATCTTAAATGACTGAACAAATTTGTGAAGTCTCAAAAGTTCAGGATGGTGACTCTGGCAGCTGTAATCCCTTCTCTAGAGGCCCTTGACCTACAGGATGCCTATTTCTATATAACAATACTTCCCGCACACAGAAAATACCTACATTTCACCATGGGCCAGGATCACTTTCAATACTGAATACTTCTCTTTGGCTGCTCTTCAGTCCCAAAGGTGTTCTTAAATGTTCTAGCAGTAGTAGCTGCTTATTTTCCATGAGAAGCAATTTTAGTTTTTCTATATATTGACAACTGGCTACTCAAGAGACAGTACTAACTTCCAGTCAGACAGCTCTCTCCCTCTCTTCCAGGAATTGGATCTCCAGCTAAATATAAAAATTATCCACATTAGCCTCTGTACCGAGAATACAATTCATAGGGGCATATTTGGATTCATTGACAGCCAAGACCTTCCTTCCCATCAACAGATTCATAACTTTGGTGGATCTACTTGGGACAATTCAAGGAAGCCCCTGTACTATAGTTCGGAACTGTTTTCAGCTCCTGGGTCAAGTGGGAGCTTGAATCTTCGTGACCCTGCAAAACTGCATGCTTTCTGGGCATGTTCAGAAGGATCTGTTCCTCAACCAGTCACAGCTTGGACAAACAGGTCCCTCTCCAGGTGAAGAACTCCCTAGACTGGTGGAAAAAACCAACTCAATATCTGTGTGGGTTTACCTTTATTTGGATAGGACTAAGCAAGGAAATCATTTAGACTGTCTTCATTGCAGAAAGATCTAAGGAATCCATGATTTCCTCATAGACTTTTGAGGTAGGTCTTTGGGTGTATTATTTACCTCTCTAAAGGATAATAGCATATTCTACCTTATCACAGGCAACTTCCACAGCTTTATTCAAAAACATTCCAAGGTCTGAGGTACACAGAGCTCCAACATGGGCCTCTTTTAACACTATGCTTTGGTGCCCACTTGGTTCTGCAGTACTGTCTTCAGTCTTGGATTTGATTCCAAAGATCCCTCCTCCCTGTGGAGATACTGCTCAGGAGCCACCTGAAGTGGAGCACCCATAGGGACACTGTTTGAAGAGGTTACTCACCTTGTGCAGAAATTGTGGCTTTGAGATGTGGAGCACCCACAGGGACACACTACCTGGTGAGTAATCTCTTCTTCCTTTTTCAATGAGTTCATTAGCCAATTCATAGTAAATCTTTATCCTAAATATTATACAAACCAGCTGATTAGTACAAACTGTTTTTTTTCCAAGTATTTTCTATATTATATTCTCAGCTATAGTTACAAAAATGTCATTACTTCCTAACTGTCCATACCTCTTTCCTTTATTTTTCCTATGTCTGATTTAAAAAAAAAAAAAAAAAGCAATTGTGTGCTCAGTCACTTGAGAATCCTCTCATTTTTTTTTATCCTTCCATATTTATTATTGGTCATAATTTCTCTAACTTCTCTCCCGCTCCCCCCCTGGTATATTTATAAGAGCCCTTTTGTTCTCTTTTAATCACTTTAGCTAGCTTTAAATCATTTTCCTTTTCTGCTGCCCTTATTTATTCTTTTTTTCTATGAGGCTTAACTGCCTGTATAGTCTTCTTCTTTCATTTCCATCTCCTTTTGTCCTTTGCTCTCAGATCTTTGAGCAATTCCTCCTAAAGCCACATTAGTTAGTTCCTGTTCCTTTTCCTATGGATTTGCAGTCTGTGGCTCCTTTTAGTTTTGGTTTCCCTTTAAAATGTTCAGCCTTCTTCCACGCTCATGGATTTTAATACCTTTTGCATCATACTGACTAATACCTATCACTTGACTATTGCTTTTCTTTGCTTGCTTGAAATTTAATCAGTGAAACTCTTTGCTATTAAGAGTTCAAGCAGTCCATGAAAACTAGTACCAGTCCTTCCTTTTTATCATACAGGCAATTTTTGCTGTTAAGTAAGAGACCCAGTATACAACTAAAACTTCTTACACATAGGTGGACTGCTACATACAAGATTGTTCAGCCTTATTTTGGAGAGTGTCTGTCTTACAAAATGTCTCCAAATGCCTTATGGAGCTAGAAATAACAGCAAATTACAAAACGATAGCAGAGAAAGTGAAATTAAGTAATAAATATAGAGATGTATGCTGTTCATCCACTTCTACAGTTGATCTGGTGAGCTTTGAAGTAAATATCTTTTTAAATTATCTCTAAGAAATTAGTGATTTTGAGGGCATTAGTGAAATGTGCACATGTAAATCCTGTTGAGTATGAAAGCCTTGCATTGAGAGAGATTGAGCTGATAATCATAACTGCATATTTGATCAGTTAATGGAGATCTGAACAGCTAACAGCACCAATAAAATGACAGAATTTTCAGAACAAATTAATACTTCGTCTCTTTTGAGCTTCATAATTTGCCCTACACAGAGAGTAAACAGCAGGAGGGCTTTCTCCTGTATCTCCTTCCAGAAGTCTCTTTAACATAGACATTTTGAAGAGAGAACCCTAAAATAACATTAATCTGAGAACTAAATCAGAGAAGCAGAATTAAAAATACTGTGCTCCTTAGGTCACAAGGCAGTGCAGCCCATAGTGTGTCCTCCTTGCTCACCAGAGGCTCACAAATGTACTTAAGAATAGAATTTTTGACCCACAGAGTTGCTCTTACTGATGCATAGCTTGACTTCCAGGACAGAGTAAGTTTACAGGTAGAAGAGGCTGGAAAACAGAGTTTCCATCTCATGGGAAGCTTCAAAATGTGTTTTTTGTTCTGAATCTGGACAAAAATATCAAATTCAATTTTTCATGGAACAAAATATTCTGAACTTGGATTCAGAAGTATCAAGACTTTATTGAAATGAGACCCTTTTGAAAACGTTTATTCTGGAATAGTGAACATTTTGAATTCAATTTCCTGTGCATTAGTGATAGGGTGAGAGGAAGTCATTGACACACATACAATATAAATAAATAAAATGAAGGATGGGAGGTGAGGGTGGGAAGGTCGGAGTGAGTGAGAGAGGGGTTTGGAAGAGGGAATAGATGCCTCCCTCACCAGGCTACAAGAAGGAGGCTCTCCAATATTTGGGACCATTTTACAGTGGTGGCAGGGCAGCCACACTGGGAGGCTCCCAGGCACCCAGGAGAAGGGGGTCTGGGACCAGTACCAGGTGTTGCTACATCTGCAGGAAGCACCCAGAGTCCCATCCCAGAGCCAGTAGCCAAGTATTGCCCGCAACCCACTGTAACGCTGGGCTGGCTTACCAGGCCCTGCTCCCCCTAGATGCAGATCCCAACACTCCACCCAAATCTTCTCCTGGTGGAGTGGTACCAGCCGTGGTTGTGTCTGTAACCTGGTAGAAAGCAGGTAGGTGTCTGTAACCTGGTAGGAACCACAGATGATACTAGCTGGTAGGAAGCAGGCTACAGAGCTGGTATCATCTATGGGAATGGAGAGAGAGAGGAGGTGTAGGCATGGGCCAATTGACGTATGGGTGCGGGTGGGTGGGGGGAGAAAGGAATGTTTGGTGCCTTTGGAGCACTGTAACATCTACCCCACTAGATGACGTAATCCTGTCAGCATTTTGTAGTTATTGTGTTGAAGTTGCTGAGAGGCATAGTGGTGTGAGCATGGAAATATTGCCTGTATACATAACCTTATGGCTACCTTTTAATGCTACCAGGGCTGTCTCTGTGCTGTGTGCTGGTTGGAAGCTCCATAGCAAGACATCCAGGATATTGCTTGTAATTGCATTTTGTGGTCACTACTGGCTCAATTATTTTGCCCTGAAATTTGACATTGGGAATGGAGATGGAGAAGTCTTCTGCACAGTGTGGGCTTTTTGAAGATTGGGTGGTCTTTTGCATCTTCTAAGTAGAATAGCAGGTTCACTTCTCCAAACTAGGCATTTCCATTAATAGGGGCATAGCTGTTTTTCACTGGCTTTCACCAGCCATGTGGTGGCTATAATATTTTGAGGGCTTCTTGAGTTTCAGCAGATGTGCTAGGGCCAAACTCTGTTAACAGTGGTGGGATGGGTAATACAGTTTGGTCTATATTAGTTTCCTTCCATGGTTAGTTCCATTTAACCTTTTCAGTAAAAGTAAAAACTCCTTGCTGCTGCCATTTTAAGTGGAATACTAGGTGTTGTCTTTAAAGTTTAGTAGAGATGGGTGCCTTATATTTGCATCACAAAATTCTGCAGTTTCCTTAGTACTCATGCTTATTTTTTATGTGATGGTCAGACACAACACTTGCAATTAAATCATGTATTAGGGTTAGTTTTGATTTTTACAAAGCAAGATCAAAAGTCTTTAACAAAAAAAGAAAATGATTGTTCTTGGCAGCTTTATTTTTTTCTTTTTAAGAATAAAGGAATATATTTTTAATGACTGAGTTCCTCAGCTATGTCTGTTTCACTCACTCAAAGACTGTGTAAGAACACACACCTAATCAGAGCCCCTGTATCTCCACAATTCCACAGCCACAAATATAGTCCTACTTCATGATAGTAAATTGCTCACTTGATGCAGAAAATGCACACTAAGCACCAGTAAAAACTTTTTAAATGCTATCGACTGCCTGCAGTTGGTTCTCTTCTCTGTTTCTCCCTATGTATCTTTGTGAAAGCCAGTTCTGTCATCTACTTAATTTTGTCGTTTTTACTGTAGCTTCCAGAATGAAATATAAGCCAGCCAGTGCAAATTTACTGCTTAGCTAATGCTCCTGCTGCTTTACAAAACAACTAATAAGGCATAGTATCAGAGTATGAGAAATAATAATAAGAGTAAAGTAAAATAGAAATGTGATCATAGGAAAGTCAGGAAGTGGTGTGGAAGACAAAGAGGAGGGAAGAAGCAGACAATGAAGAAAGGCAAGGATTTTGGAAGGAAAAATGTGTAGATCCTTTATAATATTGAATATGGTGAATTAGGTTTTCTGAACAGTGGTTATGTGCCTTTTCATGTTTAAGTGAATTCAGTGCTGGTAAAAAGTGCTAGTTTTACATTGCTGGAGACTAACTGTTCAGACCCAGGATAACATAAGCAAGTGGCAGTGAAGGTTTTGCCCCACTTGGTCCTTCCAATATACCTCAATTATAACTTATTTAATTTCAAAGATCAGCTTTAAAATAAAATATTCCAAACTAAGTGAATGCTATCGTCACACACACATTCACCTGAATTTCCTTTAGTGAGCAATGATGGGTCACTAAAAACACTCTTCATGGCGAGGATGACACATCTCTGAAAGAAAATGTGAAATCATTGTCCACCATAATGGTAAAACTTAACACCGCCTGTTTTTTCGCTACCCATGTAAAATACACAATAGAACAGTGACTAGGAATGGGGAAAAAAAAACTAATTTAAATATTTTAAAGCCCCCTCAATTTTTTTTCTTAGAATAATTTTAAATTGAATCCCCTTACCTTACGAATTTAAATGAGGTCTTCACTAATTTAAATGGTGAAGGGTTCAGTCCTGCAAAATGTAGAGCACTCTGGTCCCAATCCTGCAAAGTAGTTAAACGTGTGTGTGAGCCTTGTGATATTGCCTCACATGACCTTCTTCTTAACAAACTAGAGAAATATAGCGTAGACAAACCTACTATAAGGTGGGTGCACAACTGACTGGAAAACCATACTCAGAGTAGTTATCAATGGCTCACAATAGAGATGGAAGGGCATATCAATTGGAGTCCCGCAGAGATCTGTCCTGGGTCTGGTTCTATTCACAATCTTCAAAAACGATTTAAATAATGGCATAGAGAGTACAACTATAAAGTTTGTGGATGATACCAAGCTGCAACAGGTTGCAAGAGCTCTAGAGGACAGGATTAGAATTCAAAATGATCTTGACAAACTGAAGAAATGGTCTGAATTAAATGGAATGAAATTCAATAAGAGCAAGTACAAAGTACTACACATAGGAAAGAATAATCAATTGCGCACATGCAAATTGGGAAATGACTGCCTAGGCTGGAGTACTGCAGAAAAGGATCTGGGGGCGATAGTAGATCACAAACTAAATGAGTCCATGTAATACTGTTGCAAAAAACCCAAACATCATTCTGGGGGATGTATTAGCAGGACTGGAGAAGAGAAGACTGATCAGGGACATAACAGTCCTCATAAAGAGGAGGGGTGATAAATTGTTCTCCTTAACTACCAAGGACCGGACAAGAAGTAATGGGCTTAAATTGCAGCAAGGGAAACTTAGGTTAGACGTTAAGAAAAGCTTTCTAATTGTAAAGGTACTTAAGCACTGGAACAAATTACCTAGGGAGGTTGTGGAATCTCTGTCATTGGAGGTTTTAAAGATTGGGTTAGACAAACACTTGTCAGGGATGGTCTAGATAATACTTGGTTCTGCCACAGTGCAGGGGACTGGATTAGATGACCTATTGAGGTCCCTTCCATTCCTGCATTTCTATGATTCTGTGTGATTAATGTTAAGAATGTAAGTATTTGCATTGAACTCAATAGACCTTACCTGCTTAAAGTTTAAGCATCTGCTGAAGTAATTTGCTGGATTGGGGGACAGAATTCTTATCTTTCAGGATTGAGCCCCAAATAACTCAAATTAATGGTATTTTAGGTACAAGTGATCATGACTTGATCATATTTATAATATGCAAACAGAATAAAGTCCAAATCAGGAATATATAGACCTGATGTTTTCAGTTTTGCTAAATTGGCTCTTTTAAAACAACTATGAAGCAAGTCATCTGTGAGGAAGAATTTAATCAGAATAATGAGACTGATTGAGAATTTAAGAGCACTTTACTAGGTGCCCCAAAAGCCACAATCAAGTAAGATCATTATACTGGTTAGAAAGCCAACCAGGTGTAGAGTGGAAGTGAAGGCAGCTATAAAAATTATATAAAACATATGGAAGATAGGGGAGTCAATAGTAATATAAACAAAAATTAAGAATTGTAGAAAATTGATAAGGGAAGCAAATGGGCGCAAGGAGACATCTACGACCAGCAGAGGACAGTAACTTTTTTAAAAGTATATTAAGAACAAAAAATCCTTATGATCTTGATCCATTACTAGATGGCAATGGTGGAATGATCAATAATGCAGAAAAGGTAGAAGTGTTCAATAATATTCTGTATTTTGGAAAAAACAGATGTTATATCATGATTGTATTCTTTCCATTCCACTAGTGTCTCAGGAGCATGCTAAACAGCAGCTATTAACTTTAGTCATTTTTAAATCAGCAGGTCCAGATAATTTGCATCCAAGAGTTTTAAAAGAGCTGGCTGAGGAGTTTACTGGACCATTAATGTTGGTTGGGTTATTTTTTCAGTGTCTTGGAACACCAGGGAAGTTCCAGAACACTGGAAGAAATGTAATGTGCCAGTATTTAAAAGGATAAATGAGATGACCTGTCAGTCTGACACCTATCCCAGACAAGATAATGGAGCAGCTGATAAAGGAGGGTAACTATTGCCAAATCAACATGTGTTTATGGAAAATAGATCCTGTTAACCTAACTTGATACTTTTTTGATGAGATTACCAGTTTGGTTGATGAAGGCCATAGTGTTGATGTAATATACTTAGACTTATGTAAGGCATTTGATTTGGTACTGCATGACATTTTTATTTAAAAACTGGAAAGATATAAAATTAACATTAAGTAGATTAAAAACTGGTTAACTGATAAGTCTCAATGTAATTGTAAACAGGGAACAGTCATTGAGTGGGTCTGTTTCCAGTGGGATCCTGCAGGGATTGGTTCTTAGCCCTACGTTATGTAACATTTTTATTTAATGACCTGGAAGAAAACCTAAAACAATTACGGATAAAGTTTGCTGATTATACAAAAATTGGGGGAGTGATAAATAATGAAGAGGACAGATTACTGGTACAGAGCAATCTGGATCGCTTGGTAAGATGGGCACAAGCAAACAATGTGTATTACTATGGGTAAATGTATACATGTAGGAACAAAGAATGCAGGCCACACTTACATAGTGGGGGACTCTATTGTCAGAAATAGTTACCTTGAAAGATTTGGGGGTCATGGTAGATAGTCAGCTGACTGGGACCTCCAGTCAACTCTTTGGTCAAAAGGGCTAATGTGATCCTTGCATACATAAACAGGGTAATCTAGAGTAGGAGTTGGGGGGAAGGGGGTGTTATTTTACCACTAGTGGATCTGGCACTAGTGGAATACTGTGTGCAGTTTTGGTGACTACGGTTCAAGAAGGATGTTGATAAATTGGAGAGGGTTCAGAGAAGAGGATATGAGAGACACAATCAGAATATCTTTTATGAACCAGCTTCAGGTCTGGAGAAGGTAGCCAGAGTGCCTAAGCTAAATACAAGGTGGGACAGCTTGTTAAGTATAAGGGGTTTGCACATGCTGTAGAAAACTACTTAAAATAAAGTGGGCAATTACGGGTTAGCAGGCAGTAGGGTGGACTATAAAATGTGGTAATGTTCTATAAAGCCAATGTCCCTGTCTGTGATTTTCAGTGTTCAGCAGAGTTATGGATTTAAGTTCCAAGGCTCCTCTTTTGAAAGTGATTTTCTGTTATTTTTTCTGTATAAATTCATTGAAGAGCATAATGACAGGTTTCAGAGTAGCAGCCGTGTTAGTCTGTATTTGCAAAAGGAAAAGGAGTACTTGTGGCACCTTAGAGACTAACACATTTATTTGAGCATAAGCTTTCGTGAGCTACAGGTCACTTCATTGGAATCATTCTGTGGATGAAGTGAGCTGTAGCTCACGAAAGCTTATGCTCAAATTTGTTAGTCTCTAAGGTGCCACAAGAACTCCTTTTCTTATTGAAGAGCATAGTGATTTTCTGATTTAACCCACACAGGTGGTGGTGGGGCATTTGATGAAGTGGGAGAGTTACAGAACATGTTGTAGGCATCATGTAGGACCCAATGATCTTGAAAGGTGTGTTGTGGGGGGTATTATCATAGCAGTGAAGATACAAATGGATATAAACTGGTCATTGGGAAGTTTAGACTTGAAATTAGATGAAGGTTTCTAACCATCAGAGGAGTGAAGTTTTGGAATAGCCTTCCAAGGGAAGCAATGAGGGCAAAAGATCTATCTGGCTTTAAGATTAAACTCGATAAGTTTATGGAGGAGATGTTATGATGGGATAACATGATTTTGGTAATTTATTGATCTTTAAATATTCATGGTAAATAGGCCTAATGGCCTGGGATGGGATGGGATGGGATCAGAGTTACTACAGAAAATTCTTTCCTGGGTATCTGGCTGGTGAATCTTGCCCATATGCTCAGGGTTTAGCTGATCACCATATTTGGGGTCGGGAAGGAATTTTCCTCCAGGGCAGATTGAAAGAGGCCCTGGAGCTTTTTAGCCTTCCTCTGTAGCATGGGGCACGGGTCAGTTGCTGGAGGATTCTCTGCTCCTTGAAGTCTTTAAACCACGATTTGAGGACTTCAATAGCTCAGACATAGGTGAGAGGTTTTTCGCAGGAGTGGGTGGGTGAGATTCTGTGGCCTGCGTTGTGCAGGAGGTTGGACTAGATGATCATAATGATCCCTTCTGACCTTAGTATCTATGTCTGCAGGTTTTGCATCTGTTCTGGCAGGGTCTGGTGTTTCCTGGCCTCTGGGGACCTTGCTTCTGATGTGGAGGTTCTAGAAACTTGTACTGCTAGTAGTGAAAACATATTTTCAAGCTGGAAACACTAATCCAAAAATTGGTCTCTTCTATATTACTTTACTAAGATTAGTCTTGTAAACAAATTGAGATTTGTGAATGAAACTTCAATTTAGCAGTCTGGTTATAGGGCATGGGAGCAAGAAAAGATGGATATTGGAAAATGTATCACTTTTCCAGCATGGCTATAGCAATTTAGCAATGTCAGAGGAAAGCATTTATTTTACTATTCTACAATTTCAGTAGGGAATTTTTTACAGGATAAAGACTGAGTTTTCTATCCTGTGATTGCAGCAAAAGCATTGTGTTTTTTTAAAATGATGAGGGCTAATAAGAAAATCAGATTAAAATTTTATTCCTACTAAGAGAACCTAAAACATAGTGTGACACTCCAAGTTATACTTTTGTATAAGGAAACTACTGACTTTGAGTCATATTCTACCCTCCAATAAATGCACACTTCTGATAGACTTCAGTGGGTGTTCTATGCACATAATTGAGGGTACAGTTTGACCTTTTTATATTGCATTTTTTTCAAAGGAACAGCAAACCAAAATCAAGCCAGCATATTAGCTTTCTATAATAGTGAAGGAACATAAATTGTTGTTCACAGACAAAGCTGGCAGATGAGCCAGTTCAATGTGAATGAAAAGCCCCAATTTAAAAGCACGTTGTGAATTACACTTTCTGATACAGGGAGAGCCAGTGCTTTTGACAAGGCCATTTTTATGAATTTTTTTCCCCATGGTTTCTGTGACATAGTAACTGAAGCAACAAAGAGGCAGTGGGTTTCGTCTTTGTCAGTTCAGCAGCTTCCAGTATCTGTGTGGCACAGTGCTATGAACAGCACTTAAATATTTCATAAACTAGGCACTGTGGGGTGAAGCTCACATGAAGAGTCCCCTTTCCAAATGCAATGAAATCACACACAATCATCTGAATAAGGAATGCTTTATTGGTAGAAGTATTAAAAAAAAAAATTAAGATTGATTGAAAGGGTAGTCCTCAGTAAAAGCTGTGTTCCTGTGAAAAATTTTAAATTATCTATAAAGTTTTACTGTTGGATAGTACAGTACACATTTTGCTTTCTAGTTCTATCTTACAAACATTACCCTGTGCAATGGTGGTATAACTGTATTGGTCCCAGGTTATTAGAGAGAAGATGGGAAGTAATTTTTTCCACTAAAAGATACAACCTCAAACATTACCCTGAAATTTCCCGGTGTTTTGTAAAACAGCCCTTTATATAATGTTTGTGTATATATACTAGGCAGTTACAAGAAGGAAGAGACTGTTCCCTTTCTTCTTAGCCCTTCTTTGTGTAGCCCAAGTAATTTCAGCTGTTTTCTTTCACAATGCTCCTTGAGATTTATAGGATCTGAAGAGAAACCAGAGTCTAGCGCGCCACCCCCACCCCACCCCAGGTATATCTTTCAACCTTAATGATGGCTTTGATCTAATACTTTTGAGAGTTCTGGGCCTGATCTTATTCCCATTGGAGAAAAAGGCAAAATTCCCACTGATATGAATGTGGGGCAGGTTCAGATCTCATGTGTATAATTGCATCAGTTGACAAATGGGTCTCTTTGTTTAACTTACACAAAAAGGAATCTTCTGTTTTTTCATTATCATGGTAAATTTTGCACAATTAGGCAAAAATAAGCATTTTTTATTAGCCTGGCATCACAGTGAATAAAACAAAGTCTTGTCCTTCAGATGATAGGGATTTTTTTTCCTTCATATTTTATTTACAATATTTTTGTCTGGCCTACTTTTTATACTCATTGGAAAATTCCCCAGTACATGATTTATAATCCTCTGCTGATACAAGAATGGCAATTTTCCTCACTACAAAATGTAACCAACAAACTGGTGGTATTCCAAAACTAAATTTCTCTTATAAAGAAACAATGAGAAAAAGATGCTAAATATTTATCTGACAACTCCTTAATCAGAGGAAGGTAATACAGGTATTATCCATGCTGTCCTACAACTTTGAGAGGGAGCCTGGAAATAGCCTATTAGGCATCAATTTAATCAATTTTTCTCTTTTCCTCCTCACACTGCAAACATGCCATAACTTTTGGCAGCCTGATATTTCTGTTTAAATACTAAACCAATAACATTGCTTTCAGTGTCTTGTTCAGTGGGGCTCCCTCTTCCTCTTCCTTTGGATGACCCTTAGGGCTCAGTCCTTGCCACCCTTCTTTTCTCTCTACCTCCTATCGCTGGGTAATCTCATCTGCAAATGTGGCCAGCAAACAAGGGGTTTCAGAGAGAATCTAGTTCCTCCTTGTTCCAGTTTTGTTCAACATCTTTATCAATGATCTGGATGATAGGATGGATTGCACCCTCAGAAATCTGCAGATGACACTAAGCTGGGGGGTGAGGTAGATATGCTGGAGGGTAGGGTTAGGGTCCAGAGTGACCTAGACAAAGTAGAGGATTGGGCCAAAAGAAATCTGGTGAGGTTCAACAAGTACAAGTGCAGAGTACTGCACTTAAGGTGGAAGAATCCCATGCACCGGTATAGGCGGGGGACCGACTGGCTAAGCAGCAGTTCTGCAGAAAAGGACCTGGGGATTACAGTGAATGAGAAGCTGGATATGAGTCAGCAATGTGCCCTTTGTTGCCAAGAAGGCTAATGGCATATTGGGCTGCATTAGTAGGAGTATTGCCAGCAGATCGAGGGAAGTGATTGTTCTCCTCTATTTGGCACTGAGGCCACATCTGGAGTATTGCGTCCAGTTTTGGGTCCCCCATTACAGAAAGGATGTGGACAAATTTGGAGAGGGTCCAGCAGAGGGCAATGAAAATGATCATGTGGCTGGGGCACATACCTTACGAGGAGAGGCTGAGGGAACAGGGCTTGTTTAGTCTGCAGAAGAGAAGAGTGAGGGGGGATTTGATAGCAGCCTTCAACTACCTGAAGGGGGTTCCAAAGAGGACAGATCTCAGCTCTTCTCAGTGGTGGCAGATGAGAGAACAAGGAGCAATGGTCTCAAGTTGCAGTGGGGGAAGTCTAGGTTGGATATTAGGAAACCCTATTTCACTAGGAAGTTGGTGAAGCCTTGGAATGGGTTACCTAGGGAGGTGGTGGAATCTCCATCCTTACAGGTTTTTAAGGCCCAGCTTGACAAAGCCCTGGCTGGGATGATTTAGTTGGTGTTGGTCCTGCTTTGAGCAGGGGGTTGGACTAGATGACCTCCTGAGGTCTCTTCTAATCCTAATCTTCTATGATTCTGTTTAGGTATAGCTGTGCATCAGGTAGCACATACGGATGATGAGAAAACAATGGCTGTGACTTGCATTCGATGTTTTCCTTTCTACTGAAAGAGAACTGGTGCATGAAATGCAAGCTAGTGGCCAGACTGAAGGATAGGATACATGAATCTATAAATAGCCTTTACTCCCATTGTGATGCTAAGTCACAAATCTATCCCTTTGTCTTGACCTGTTTCCCTCTATCCAAACTAGATTCTCATCTTATATTTCCATCTCCTTATGAATGCCTAGCCATCAAACAAACTTAACATGGGCGAAACTGACCTCTTGATGTGTCCCACCAAAGCCCTCTCCTCTCCCTCCTTCCTGTACTATGGGAGACAACTTCACCATCCATCCTGTTGCTCAAGCCAATAATCTTGGCTTTATCATTGACTCGGCCCTTTCCTTTGAGCCACTCACCCAGGTCATGTCTGAGTCTTACTACTTTTTCTTGCACAACATCTCCAAGACCCAACTTTCCCACTCTACTCACACTGCTACGCTCCTGTCCAGGCCCATATTGTTTTGTTCCTTGACTTCTACAAGCTCTTCCACTCCGGTCTTAATGCTTCAAATCCATTCCAAACAGGGCTGCTAGATCATCTTCTTCGTTGTTCTAACTACTAGGTCCCCCTCTCTTTCAGTTCCTACATTGAATATTTTATGGAAAATCGGATGTCTTGAGAGATCTTATGGCTGTACTTTGCTTGAAAGTGCCGTTCTGGCTCTTTGATGTGGTATGAGGAAAATGGTATAGAATGGGAGTGGGTGGAGATATGAACCCTGAATAGGCACAGTCAATCTAAACGTTTGAGAAAGTCCTTGAAGGGAGGAAGAGGGTTAGATATAGTACGGAGGCCAAAAATTAAAAGGAACCACTATTTTGTTGGATTTAGGTAGATTTGTTTCCTGAGTAAAAGTTAACCACCCTCTCTCTCTCTCTCTCAGGGAGGCAAGGCCCAGTGTTTGAAAAAGAGAAACTGCAGCAATATTGATCTGACAATGTCATGGAATTTTTATTATCTCTTTGGCAATGCAATAGTTATGGTTGAGGAGACATTTTCATTATATATCCTTTTGTTTTTTAGGTGCTTACAGCTCTCAAATTAACCTTTTTGAGCTGAAATGTGTCTACAGCAGGGGTCTCAACTGTCTTAATTTAGTACCACATTTTGAGACAGTCTCATGGACCACCTTTCCTCCCATACATGATTCTGTGGCCAACCTGTCCTTCAATTTGAAATCCTAAAGCGTCTAGAGCACATGGAAGAATAACTTTAGGAAATTAATTTCTGTCTTATTGCTTTTTTCAATCAAAAGGCTAATGATTTTTATATTTAAAGTTTTTGATTAAAGATTTTCAGTTGCAGTTTTTGCACCAATGTAATGTTAGTCACCTTTTTAAAAAATAGCTTTCAGTTCCAAATGTATTTAATTATCACTCAAGACCAGTGTTTTTGTGTTGAAAGTTTGATTTAGAACTTTGCACTGATAAGCATTAGAAAGTCTCAGTGCACATGTGAAGTAATGTGATTTTCTATCTTTTGAATAATTAATCATGTGATGCTGCTGCTATGCTCCAGTTATGCACATATGTGCATTTGGAGCATCACTCACTAAAATACAGTCCAGGCCATCCACGATCTTGAGCCATTCTGGACTATAGAGATGGTACTGAACAATAACTTCAGATTTGAATGCCTATGAACTTCAGGACAGTTTGAATCCATATCCAAACTTTTACAGCTTAGTCCTACCTTCCCTTTAGACCCTAGCTGCACCACATCCAGCCAACTGTCCCCCTCTGTGATGTATGTATGTTTTTGTTTTTCTACAATCGTTAAATAGCACATCCAGTGCAGAATGGAACATATAGCCTTGCAGCTTGCATAGTGCGTGTTGTGTCCCACCATTTGCTTGACATTTAAAATGGCAAACATTGAGAGAACTTGGATTCAGCTGGACTTTCCTCATGCCACTCTTTCTGCGTCCATCTTAAAAGTGGGGGAGGAGAGAGAAATTAGTCTTAACTGCAACTGCCTTCATTGTGATGTTGGAAGGATTCCAGCACTTCTGGTGGCTTCCTGCTAGGACCAACACACTACCACGTTCATATTTCACACACATAGGAGCATGGGAAATTTTGTGAATGCCCATTAAAATGTTTGTTTGAATGTGAATGTTGTTTTCATTTCTCATTTAGTGTAGTCACACTGGTTGTAGCTTCTACTTCATTCTGCCTCCCTTCCATTCAAACTTTCAGTTGCCACAACCCCACCTTCTGTGCCCATAATGCTTCTTGTCATCCTCCTCCTCCTCTTTCCATCATCTTCCTTCCTTCCTTCCTTCCTTCCTTCCTTCCTCCTCCTCCTCCTGAGTTTTCCTTTACCCAGTTCCCTCATTTGCTGCAGCAGTTGGTCTTGTTTTCCTTGCTTCAGTCAAAGTGCTGCCACAAAAAATAGTCTCCCCCAAAACTAAGATTTTATTTATATCACAAAATGTTGGGTATGGAACTGGAGAGCAGGGGCCACTCTTACATCTACAGAGGGGATCTCTGTGCCTGCCCCATATAGGCTGGCATAGAGATAGCAAGGGCCACAGGATCTGCATTTAGATGGAGCAATGATGAGGGGTTCAGGGGTTGCAACTGCTACTCCAACCACATGGCTAAAGTAGCAACTGTACTAGTGATCAGTGCTATCTGGTAGTCCTGCTCCTTAGCACCATTTGAGTGGGATTAAATTCTTCTCCCTGACCTGACTAGAGTTTCAATACTTGGTGCTTTTGTGGGTGAAGTAGATTTCATCCTAAAACATTACCTCACTTGAGGTCAGAGGTATAAAGTTAACTCAACAGTTTTAATTTTTATGCTTCTCAAAAGAGTAGTCTTGAAATTTTTCCTTGATTCTTGTCTACATGCTTTTCTTTATTTTAAACAGTGGAGCTTAATTTCAAGTAACTCTACTGACAAGGGATTTGTCAATTCTGCCTTTGTAGGTCTAATTAAAGAGATTAGTAATGGCTCTTCCAATTCTACTCAGAGGGTGGTGGTTGTGTTTTTTTTTATAGGGCGAGTTGAAAATTTTCAGTTTTCTTTCCTTTTTTTTTATTTATTGGAGAACCAACATGGAAAACTTTTCCAAATGAAAACTTGGGACGAGGGGTTGGCTAAAATCTCTCATTTTCAGTTAACTTTTCATGTGTCGAGTTTTCAGTTTGTCGAAAATGTCCAATGTTAAAACAAAACAAAACCCATTTTCTGACCAGTTTTACTATCTTGCTGAAGGATGCAGAATTTTCAAAACTGAAGTTAGGCCCAGATCAATTTGACTAACTATATTTAGTCAGGTGAGCAGATAAAAATAGGATGGTCAACAGGTAGTTCTATGATATGTACGATAATTTCTCTGCCTAGGCATTGTTTAGAGTAGACCATACACTGTTACCATCTGTCACCATTCCAGTGGCATATGGTGACTTTTGCTGTACAGACCCACTGGGGGTGGGAGGGAAGGGAACCTGCCTGCCCCCTCAATCAAAACTGGCACTGAGTCATTACCAAAATTGTTGTTTTTAGCAGAGACATGAGACTGAAGTATCTTCTTATACCCAAAGTTTAGCATTCCAGGTCAAGTTTCAGGCATGTTGCTGGGACAAGGTAAAGGAGTTTCCACTGTCACTTACCCACACTGCCTGATCTGTGAATAAATAGAAAACTTCATTGCTGCCAGAGACCATGGTACAAGCATTAAATACACAGAAAACTCTTCCTCCTCCCCAGCTAACTGCACTTGCTTTTCAGCGTCTTCATGCACATAGACATACAACCTCATACACTCGTTGGCATCCATTTTAAAGAGTGACCCTTTAAAGCAGACTAAAATAGAGTAAATGTAACTATTTTGAAAGATCCAAGGTTTTACATAGGCCTTATAAGTGTATTCGTTTTGCCATTTCATCAAAAATGGGATAATACAACTTACAAACACCACAAGCAGTGTTTTTCAGTGTAGTTGCAAAGTATATTAACAGTATTTCAGTTCCATTATTAAAATCAGTTGTATGTTGTCCAGGAATAATAAAGTTTTGCAGTATCATTTGCTCTTACCAAGCAAACCAAAAGAAGAAAGAATGTTACCATGGGAAGACAGAGATAGAAAAAGGAGATTGTAGGGTGGAGGGCAGAACACTTTGAGAAGAGAGAATTTTTTTGGCTTGTAGAAAAAAATTGCATTAGAGAATCATCTGTTAACTGACTTTTATATTTATACAATTGTTTGGGGTTTTTTCCAATTATTTCACAAAGTATAGCTAGAGTTCAGAACACCCTTCGGTCTTATTCATGTACTTTTAGGAACCTGTTACATATCCACTATGAAACAAGCTTGTTGCACTCATTCAGTAAATGTGTGTGTGGGAGAAGGAGAGGATGGCTTTCTCTGTCAAATTTCTGTGGATTAAAAGTGTGCCATGAAGACTAAAATACAGCTAGAGCTTTGCTCCCCCTGCTGATTTTTGAAGTCCTGCAGGTCTAAAATAGACATTTCTCAGGTAGCAGGGATTTGAAGTTTGGTTATTTCTTCCTATAAAATACATGATTAAAAACAAGAAGTGGGTTATCTTTGGACGTTTCTGTGAAGTGTGCCTTTCTGTCAACAGTTCTAGTAAGACTTTCTTTTTAGAAATAAATTTAACAGGCTGATAGAAGGCCTCTGTGCTGTGTAGTTGTGTGAGCCTCTGTGGAAGAAAAAGAGTGACTGCATTACTGCTGGCTGGGAAGAGGACAGAGTGATCTGGATTGTTTGGTAAATGGGGAACAAGCAAACAATTATGCATTTTAATATAGTCAGATGTATGACGTTACATCTAGATCATGCTTTCAGGATGAGGGATTCTATCTTGGGGTAGTAGTGACTCTAAAAGGACTTAGAGATTCAGGATCATGGTTAATAATTAAGAGAACATGAGTGCTCAGTGCAACACTGTGGCCAAAAAGGTGAATGCAATTCATGGATGTATGAACAGGGGACTATTAAGTAGGAACAGACGTTGTATTACCTCTGTATTTGGTACTGGTGCAACCACTACTGGAATATCATGTGTAGTTCTGGTGTCCATATTTCAAGAAGGATATTGGGAAACAAGAGGGTTCAGAGGAGAGCCATGAGAATGATTAAATGATTGAGCTTCTTCAGTTTTCCAGTTTGGTTTAGATTAACAAAAAAAGGTTAAGGGGTGACTTGATCAGTCTGTAAGTACCTACAGGAGGAACAGACATTTGGCAATAGAGGGCTCTTCAATCTAGTAGACAAAGGTATAATGAGATCTAGTGGATGGAAGGTGAAGCAAGACAAACTCAGACTGGAAATAAGGTGCAGGTGCAGGTAATTAACCATTGGAACAATGTACCAAGTGATGTGGTGGATTCTCCAGTGCTGGAAATTTTTTTAATCAAGTTAATCTTTTTCTAAAAGAGATGCCCTAATTGAACCAGGAATTAATTCAGGGATGCCCAATGGCCTGTGTAATACAGGAGGTGAGATTAGATAATGACAATGGTCCCTTCTGGCTTTATTATCTATTAATAAAATAGGGTCCCAGGCGAACATGTATTTAGGAATATCCCCAGAGTGTTCTTCCACAAGGACACTGTAAAGGTCTTCCCTCAGGCACACAGGTATGTAAAATCAAGCCTGTTGTATCTTTTGTGCATCCAACAAAATTGTTGTGTGTAGGGGCTGTTCTTAATAGCCATAATCTGTTAGCTATCTACCTACCTATCAAACTTGAAGTAAACCAAAAAGTCATGCAGGCACAGACAGGATCTGGTATTTGGTAACAGGAAATGGAGAACTATGAAAGAAATTGTGGCACCATGTAAAGAAGCTGACAAGAACCAGGCCCAGTTCTACCCCCTCAAATTTTATATGCATCTGAGATAGCAGATGGCAATACTTATGTTGAGGTGAGAACAAATGGCTAGGCACATGCTTTTCAGTAGATATGGCATTTGCTTTGGGAGATGTTACCACTCCACCTTCTGAGTCATTCCCTTTCTTGTGCTAAACTTCAACTCCTGGAAGTGGGGCAGGGTGTCTGCTCTCTGATAGAATGAGGAACATGGGCTAGCCTCAATCATCTCAGTAAGAGAAATTCAATTTGGTTCTTAGGGTGGAGCAGAGAGCCAACTGCTGCTAAGTGCCTTACATTTGTTCTTATAGCTTTGTCACTCATCGAATTTAAGTCCAGAAGGGACCATTAGATCATCTAGTCCAACTTTGTGTATATCAGAGGCCACCAAAACCACACAGCACCTGCACACTAAACCCAATAATGAAAATGAGACCAAAGTAAATGAGACCCACAGGAGACTAGACTATTATGAGCCACAGGCAGAGTTTAGGAAGGGCTGAGGTGCACCAGTGCTCAAGGCCCCTGCAGTAGCAGGGAAGTGATTAAATGATATGCCCAAATAATCCTGGCAAATGAGCCATATCTACATGCTGCAGAGAGAGACAAAAAAAAAAACCCAACAACCCCAAAGTCACTGCCAATCTGACCTAGGGGAAAGTTCCTTCCCAACACCAGGCAGTGATCAGTTAATCACTAAGTGAGCAAGAACTGGCCAGCCAAGCAGCTGAAAGAGAGAATACTTGGAGCCACCTGAGAGCCCTGACCCACCTTATCTAGTGTCCCATCTCCTCCTCTGCCTATCCCTGATTGATCCTGGGTCCAGTTCTGTTCAATGTCTTTATCAATGATTTAGGTAATGTCAGAGAGTAAACTTATAAAGTTTGCGGACAATACCAAGCTGGGCGGAGTTGCAAGTGCTTTGGAGGATGGATTAAAAATCAGTGATCTAGAGTAACTGGAGAAATGGTCTGAAGTCAATAGGATGAAATTCAATGAGGACAAATGCAAAGTACTGCACTTAGGAAGGAACAATCAATTGCACACACACAAAATGGGAAATGACTGCCTAGGAAGGGATCTGGAGGTTATAGTGGGTTGCACGCTAAATATGAGTCAACTCAACAGTATAACACTATCACGCACAGAAAAAAGCAAACATCATTCTGGGATGTATTAGCAGGAGTGTTGTAAGCAAGAAAAGAAGTAATTCTTCCACTGTACTCCAGGCTGATAAGACCTCAGCTGGAGTATTGTGTCCAGTTCTAGGCACTACATTTCAGGAAAGATGTGGACAAATTGGAGAGAGTCCAGAGGATACAAATAGAAATCATTAAAGGTCTCAAACGTGACCTATCAAGGAAGATTGAAAAAATTGAGTTTCTTTAATCTGGAAAAGAGAAGACTGAGGGGGGACATAACAGTTTTCAAGTACATAAAAGGTTGTTGCAAGGAGGAGGGAGAAAAATTGTTCTCCTTAACTTCTGAGGATAGGACAAGAAGCAGTGGGCTTAAATTGCAGCAAGGGCAGTTTAGGTTGGACATTAGGAAAAACTTCCTGTCAGGATGGTTAAGCACGGGAACAAATTGCCTAAGGAGGGTATGGAATCTTCGTCATTGGAGGTTTTAAGGACAAGTTAGACAAAGACCTGTCAGAAATGGTCTAGTTGTTACTTAGTCCTGCCTTGAGTGCAGGGAACTGAACTAGATGACCTATTGAGGTTCCTTCCTCTCGTACACTTCTGTGATTCTGTATACAGTTCCCATTGACTTTAAGTGGAGCTATGAATATTCAGCACCTTTGGAAGTCAAGACCAAGGTGGCTCAAATTGTATGTCCACAAATTTTGTGTGTGCCTATCGACAGTATGCTGTATATTATATACACACTAATATGTATTATATGCAAGTCTTTGGGCCAGAGGCTGTCATCTGTTTACACTGCCCCTAGTATAATGGGGGGCAAACCTGGTTGAGGCCTTTAGGCACTACCTTTGTATAAATGTTAAATCCTGATAGTCTTATGGTATTGCCCGGATGCCCCAGTCAGATCAAGGGCCCACTGTGCTGGGTGGTGCACAACCCATAGTAAGTGTTTCTGTCCCAAAGGGTTTATAATCTAGATTAACACAAGACATAACAAATGACTGAAGTAGGGAGAATGTGGGTGGTGGAGATAACCCATGGCTACAAAGACTAGCTGTATGCCCGGTTTGTATTTTTTCAAGTCTTTTCTTTAAAAAATACAAAAACATTTTTTTTACCTTTTCCCTTCAGTCCCTCTAATTTACTTCCTCCTTTTGTATATCTTATGTTACATATCTTATTTCTTCCTCCCTCTGAAAATTGCTTCCTTTTCTTCCCTTAACTCTATATCCCTCTGCTGCCTCCCACTCTTTCACCCATGTACTTTTAATCTATCATCGTCTCATTCCCCAGACCACTGCATATCAGTGGTGAATGAAATGGGGTGTGTGTGTGTGTTTAGCAAAATGTTTTGGGACTTGGGGGGATTTACATTTATATAAATAACAAGTACTATGATAGAAAAATTCATTATTTCATCATTATCCCAAAAATATAATATAATAGATTTGTGGTAAAAAAATCTTGAAAACTTCTTGTCGAAGGAATACTGGAAGGTTAAACTCAAGAGTAAGTTTCACTTAAATAATAAAGTGTTCTAATGCTACGTGGATCATTCAAACAGTGGAAATTCTGTTCAAATGCCATTAAACCATGGGAACACAATTTATACCTGGTATTTTAAAGAAAATTTGAAATGTCAAACACACAGGAAGCATATATTGTAATGCTAGATAAAATCACATCATTTCTGTAACTCCTAACATCAAAAATACAAAACAGTTGGAATAATATTAGAGAATACTTATCTGACTATTGAAGTAGAGTTCCCTTATTTCTGAATATTATAAAGGCTTCTATTTTCAAAGCCCTGTAAAGAATTGGGTACTACACTATGGGAGGTAGTTGCGGGCAGGAGATTTGTATTTAAACTTAGTAACTGCTGTAATTTATCTAAATTTAGATCACATATAACCGAGCAAGTGAAGGACAAAGTGAGTGAGAATTAATGTATACCTGTAACTTTCAATAGAGCAATTGGGGCTGTATGCACAGGCAACTCCTGATGATAATGCCAGCATAAGTTTTATATTTGTGCGTGGAGAAGAATATACAACACCCTATTTATAGTTAGTATCTCCAAATATACTTTAACTCACATGCCACTGTTGGTAAGCTTAAGGATCATTATAACTATTAAGCAGACTGATGTTAGCATAGTTGTATTAGATTTGTTTGTTTTTTTGGTCTTATTTCATTTGCCACCCCCCTTATTCTCCATCTCCCTGTTAGCTGTTTAGAACGAGATTTGGGCTCAGAGTTGATTATAAAACTGTGCTGCAGCTCTGCTAAGGGTAGTCTGCAGCCAAAGTGCAATGCAGTTGCTTCAGGCAGAATTGACAGCCTCTGTAAACCTGAGTTCCAATATTAAGGTTTTTTTTATTCATTTCTTACATCATTACTTTTAAAACATTGTAGATATAGTTGTTAGTCTCTATTCCAAAGAGCTTGCATTCTCAGTAGAACTACACACACATGTTTTAAAGTCAGATATGTGCTTATAGAAAAGGAGTACTTGTGGCACCTTAGAGACTAACCAATTTATTTGAGCATAAGCTTTCGTGAGCTACAGCTCACTTCATCCTCACAAAAGCTTATGCTCAAATAAATTGGTTAGTCTCTAAGGTGCCACAAGTACTCCTTTTTCTTTTTGCGAATATAGACTAACACGGCTGTTACTCTGAAATATGTGCTTTATGTTTGTTGCAGAGCAGAGAGCTATGTTAATATAAGAACAATAAGAGGAAAGGACAAACAGATGAAGAGTAGCGGAGAGGAATAAGGTGGTGGAGAAAGAATGGGTTAAAATAGACTGACTATTGACTTCAGTGGAATGCGAATTGGTCTTTTTTTTTTCATTCTCACAGATAAGCTAAGCAAATGACACAATTCTAGAGAAAATGACCCCCTTTAAATTTGCAAACGTCTGAACTCTATATTTCACCTATTTGAGTTGTGAATGCTTTTGTCCACTTCTTCAATGTATCTTGATTTTTCTTGTAATTTCAGTGTTAGTTATATTATACATCTTTCCAGTTGTGTTAGTTGCACTAAATCAGCCTTTTGTTGCCCATGAAATTGAGAATTTATCAAGGTCACTTCCATTTATGCAAGAAGGGAACAGTACACATATCCTTACAAAGGGTTAGGAAACGCACAGATAAGGATGAGTGAACTCTGAACCGAGCCGCCAAGCCTTTCAGCTGCATTCTTTAAAAGAACGCTTTCTTTCTCTAGAAGAAAGCTGTCCAGCTGAGTGATGCACAGAGACAGAGGTGAAAACTCTATGGTGAGAGAGAAGAATTTGATTCCTTATCCTATTGAATCCCATTTCTTTTGATCTTTTCTGTGCTTCTTGCTTTTCAAGCCAGTTAAAAGTGGCAAAGTTTAGTCCAGTATTCACTCGTCCCTACACACAGGAAAAAATGACCACAGGGCAGCTTTAGTTCATGTGATCAGCCTATGATCCACTTGTTGTCCTCATTACAAAACCATAACTTAAGTATGTACAGTTAGACCATATTTTTAGACAAATAAGGTGTTTCCATAAACATATCAATGAGCAGCTTATAATGGCGCATAAAATGCATTCCTTTTTCATATTAAACAGTGTACTAATAGCTACTTAAAAATCTGTACATGAAATGGGAAGAAGGGCATGAAGTTACAAACAAACTGTGGCTTACCTGAAATATAAAATTGTTTTTTACAGCATGAATATTTTATACTATGTATATTTCCAGCCCTCCAGTTGAAATCCCTCTGAAAACATACCTTTGTGAGACCTTTTGCTGATAATCCAAATACTGAATTTAAAATAAATAAAAATATTAAGTTTTATATTTATAGTCATTTTGAAAAATTGATCCATTCAAATCTGCTCTATTGGAATAACCTCTGAAAATTTTCTCATTTTATCTACTGTTGTCTTTTTTCTTATTTTCCCTACCTACCAATGTATGTTTTTTTTTCTTGTATTTCTGATCTAAATTATTATTCCTCAAGTGCTTGTTCATGTCCATTCCACATTAGGTGTGCGTGTGCCACGTGCACGAGTGTCAAACTTTTTCCCTTAGTGGCTCCCAGCGGGCCCCCCGTGTGGCGCCACTGCGCCAGGCATATAAACCCCTGCCGGCCTGACCCCCACCAGTTCCTTCTTACCATCTGTGGCAGTGTTGGATCTCTCTCTTTCACACACTCTCACACACTCTCTCACACAAATAGAAGAGCAGTCCCTTAGCCTTTAGAGTAGCTGTTATCAGTTTAGTTTACATACAGATTGTGGACACTTAAGTCATTAGGTGCTTGGAGGCTTCCAGCACCTGCCACGGGCCCACAGCTTCAAGGCTTGTGCTACGTGCTACAAACCTATGCCAGTTAGTGACCCCCACGACTCATGTCTACGTGGCCTGGGGGACAGACATCAAACTGAAAGATGTAGGATTTGCAAGGTGTTTAAGCCAAGGACAAGGAAAGAGAGACTTTCGCCTAAAGCAACTGTTGATGGAGGCTGCATTGCAGCCGCTGGGCCCGGAGCGCCCTTTGCTGGCTCAGGCTTCCTCTGTGCGTAGTGCCCCGGAGCTGTTGAGAGACCCGACACCAGCTAAGCACCGTAAACTGTCAGCCCCGGAGCACCAGGCTAGGCCCCAGCACCGATCGTCCTCCCCGGTGCTGCCAACGGCGCAGCCTAAAGGAAGGCATGGTCATTCCCAGCACAGGAGGCTGGCGCCTCCCAAGGCCCCGAGCGCCGACAAGAGCGGGAAGGCTGCAGTACCGGTGCTGACACAGGTGGTCCCGGCAGCACAAGCCCCACCAAGCCCAGAGCTAAGTGAGCTCAGTGCAGACGATGGGCTCAAGGGCATAACAGATCAACCCTCTACACCTGGCACCTTTGAGGCTGCAAAGGATCTCATTGAGCTGTCGGTGGCGAGCCCCCTCCGGTGTCCATGTCTTGGGTGCTGTCGAGGGGTAAGCTGGCAATGGTGTGCCGCTCGAAGACACCGTCCCGAAGTTGGTCCCGGTCAAGCTCCGACTCTGCAGACTTGCACTTGCCAGTGGCCCAGAAGGAGGTTGTGGCACCGGCAGCGGGTCAACATGAAGAAGCACCAGAAAGGGCACACTGCTCTCCAGCACTGCCCAGAGACCGGCACCGGGAGAAGTCAAGATGGCCCTCACCAGAGGTCTACCGCAGACGGTCCTGGTCCAGGGAATGCCGGCACTGGTCCCGGTCCCACACAGCCAGGAGCCACTCGTTCTCCCGCCGGTGCAGATTGTTGGTGCCGCCATGGCCTTCGCAATCGGCGTCGCCGCAGTCCGGCGCCAGCTCTGGCTGCTATAGCTACCCGCACTGGGGCCCGGAAGGCAGGGACCTCAAGGGAGCTGGCAACCTCAATGGGGGCCGCCAGGCCATTGGCCCTTCTGGACCCCCTGGGCCTATCAGGAGTGCCAAGGGGCCCTGTCCAGGGCAAGATACTCGGTGCAGCAGTCCCGGTCCCCGCACCAATGCCAGACCGTGCCAGAGGAAATAGTATCCAGGCCTCCAGCAACCCCCCAGCATAGACCGGAGAATCCAGCACCAAGCCTGGTGCTGTCCCATGGACTCCAACCCTGGCCTGAGCCAGAGGCCCCTACCATGGGAGATGGGGAGCAGGAGTACCAACCAAAGGGGGTCAAGCAGCAGCTAACCTTTTCGTCTTCCCCCGAAGAGGCGGTGGCGGGTACAGAGGTGTCCGGCCCTCTGCCGATAGACCATAGAGCCCACCAGGAACCGTTGCGCAGTTGCCCAAAATTTGGGGTTGCAGGCTGAGGAGATGGTTGAGCAGGAGGACTCCATGGTGGGCATTTTGAGCCCCGAAGGTCCATCCAGAATAGCGCTCCCACTCATTAAGACCATCCAGTCTAACCATAAGACTATATGGCAGACCCCGGCCTCCAGCACTCCAACAGCTAAAGGAGCGGAGTGTAAATACTTTGCCCCATCTAAGGGCTATGAGTTCCTGTTCTGCTACCCGAGTCCATGCTCTGTCGTGGTTTTGGCGGTGAACAAAAGGGAGCGCCATGGTCAGCAGGCCCCGGCCCCTAAGGCCAAGGAGGCGAAACACCTGGACCTTTTTGGTAGAAAGGTGTACTCATCTGGGGGCCTTCAATTGAGGATTGTTAACCAGCAGGCCATCCTCAACAGGCACAATGTCAACTCCTGGGCAGCGGTGGGGAAGTTTAAGGACAGCCTCCCACAAGGTTCCCAACAGGAGTTCATGGCCCTGGTGGACGAGGGCAAGGCAGTAGCCAAGACCCCTCTCTCTCTCCAGGCCTCCCTGGATTCAGCAGATGCGGCGGCTAGAACAATCACGTCAGGGTGGTCATGAGGTGCTTGGCGTGGCTCCAGGAGTCAGGCCTGCCCCCTGAAGTCCAGAATACACTCCAGGACTTCCCGTTCCAAGTATCCTGGGCTCTTCTCGGACCAGACAGATGTGAGGCTGCATAGCCTCAAGGACTCGCGAGCTATGCTCAAATCACTGGATATGCACACCCCAGCCACACAGAGGAAGCCCTCTAAGCCGCAGCCTCCCCCTCAATGCCAGTACAAGCCTCGCCATAGGCATGAGCCTTACCGTAGGCGAGGCAGGGATAACAGGCGCAATAAAAATAATGCGCCGGGCCAGAACTAAGGCCAGCACAAACCCCAGCTGGGCACTAAGCCAGGCTTTTGAAGGTGCGCTCGAGGACAGCGTACCAGATCAGTCACCGGATCCGTCCCTTTGTTTCCTGAACCGCCTGTCTTGTTTCTCCCGTGTGTGGTCCACCATTATGTCAGACCGTTGGGTCTTGCGCACAGTGCAGAACAGGTACTCGCTGCAGTTCGCCTCCCTCCCACCCCCCTTCCCTGTTCCTCTTCAGGGACCCCTCTCACGAGCATCTCCTAGAGGAAGTCCGCTCACTGCTAGAGGCAGGGGCGGTAGAGGCGGTGCCTCACGGCCTAAGGGGAAAAGGGTTCTACTGCCGGTACTTCCTCCTCCCCGAGGCCAAAGGGGGCCTTCGCCCCATCCTAGACCTGCGCAGGCTCAACAAGTTCCTGGTCAAGGCCTGGTTCCACATGGTCTCACTGGGCACCATCATCCCTTCCCTGGATCTGGGGGACTGGTATGCTGCCCTCGACACGAAGGACACGTACTTTAATACCGCCATCTTCCCAGCACATCGACAGTTCCTACGCTTCACCGTGGGCTGAGAACATCACCAGTTTGCGGTTCTCCCGTTCAGTCTAGCCACGGCCCCAAGGGTGTTCACGAAGTGCGTGGTGATGATGGTGGCCTTCTTATGGAGGAGAAAATCCGGGTGTACCCGTACCTCGACAACTGGCTCCTGGTGGGCCGATCCGAGGCAGAGGTGCAGGGCCATGTGGAGGTGGCCCTGAGACTTGTTCCGTGAACTGGGGCTCCTGGTCAACATCCCCAAGTCCACGCTCATACCCTCGCAGAGAGTGGAATTCATAGGGGCGGTCCTGGACGCGGTGCAGGCCAGAGCAAGCCTTCCGGTATCCTGATTCCGGGCTATCCAGCAAGCAGTGGCCTCCCTGCGCCAGTTTCTAATGACAACAGCCAGGTGCTGCCTGTGGCTGCTGGGCCACATGATGGCATGCACGCACGTGGTCAGGCATGCCAGACTGAGACTCCGGACTCTGCAGGCGTGGCTCGCTCGGGTGTACCGCCCAGGCAGGGACCCCCTGGACTTGGTAGTGACAGCCCCAAGGGACGTGCTGGACTCTGCTGTGGTGGCAGTCCCAGCCTGTGTTTTGCGAAGGCATCCCCTTTGCCGCCCCACTTCTGGACCTGACGCTGGTAACGGATGTGTCAGACCATGGATGGGGGGCTCACCTGGGGGACTTCATGATGCAGGGGTTGTGGTCGGAGGCAGAGCAGTCGCTCCATCTCAACATGAAGGAGCTCAGGGCAGTTCATCTCGCCTTCCAGACCTTTCACGCCACTCTGAGTGGTCACAGCGTGACGGTTCTGACGGACAACACTACTGCCATGTTTTATATAAACAAGCAGGATGGGGCTCATTCCTCGCCACTCTGTCACGAGGCTCTCCTCCTCTGGGACCTTTGCATGCCCATGCAATTCACCTCAAGGCATCCTATATCCCAGGGGTGTGGAACAAGCTGGCAGTCTCCCTCAGCATGCATGACTGGATGCCCAGGGCGGATGTCGTGTTTTTGCTCTTCCACTGGTGGGGGTTTCCCCGGGTAGATCTGTTTTGCCACCAGGGCCAACGCCCAGTGCCCATGGTTCTGCTCATTCCAGGGCCGCAGCCCAGGCTCACACGGGATTGCAAACGCGTCCGCGAGGAGAGGGGGCTTGATATATGCCTTCCCCCCCCCCCCCGCTCCTCTTGGTGCACAAGGTCCTGCTTAAGGTGCGCAGGGACAGGGCAGTGGTGATCCTCATCGCCCCAGCTTGGGCCTGCCAACACTGGTACACATAGCTCCTAGAGCTGTCGGTGGAGGCCCCAGTAGTCCTGCCCCTGCACCGGGACCTCATTACACAGGACGGCAGCCGACTTTTCCACCCCGACTTGCAGTCACTGCACCTGACGGCATGGAGGCTCTGTGGCTAAACGCACTGGAGAGCCAGTGCTCCCTTCCTGTGCAGCAGATTCTGCTTGGCAGTAGAAAGCCCTTTCGCAGGGCAGCCTATATGGCCAAGTGGAAAAGGTTCTCGTGTTGGTGTGAACCCCAACAGGTGTTGCCGGTGCAGGCCATTCTGGAGTACCTCCTGCACCTCAAGCAGCAAGGGCTAGCCCCGTCCTCACTCAGAGTGCACCTGGCGGCTATTGAGTTGTGAAGAGAGGTGGACCCACATGTCCACTCTAATTTTTTTTGCCATTATAATAGGTGGCCACTTAGCCGGAATGGTGGTGTTTTACTATCAGTTTTGGGAGAACTGCACCTTTTGACCCCCTCTGTGGTCTGGTCAAGGAATGTAGTCTCAGGCCTCCAGTTGTCACCTCTCTCTGGCACAGGACCCATACTTATCTTCCAGACCGGGGTTTAAGTTGCAGTTGCAATGTGATTCTCCCAATGCATCTGACTCACTCAGCACCTGCACTTTCACCCCTCCCCACCCTCCAGGGACAATGAGTGGCTCGCCAGTTATTACAGGTGACCACCATTGCAAAGCAGAGTACATTTATTTAAGGACAAAAGCATATAGAGCAGGGGTGCTGGAACAATTTGTATAGTGGGGGTGCTGAGAGCCATAGAACCAAGCCACTTCAAGACAGGGGGTGCAGCACCACCCCCTATACCCCTAGTTCTAGCACTTTTATGATACAGAAAAAACATACAAAACAATAAAAAGATCTAAATATAGCAGAAGTCAGACTCTGGCAGGTTCAAGTTCTTGTAACTTTTCACCAGGGATGGGTACCCCCTTGGATCAAAGGTCAGATCCATTTGTGAGGGAAAGTTCCCTGTGTCAGAATAAACTCAGCCTTTTATCCCTAAACTCTTGCTTTGTCTTGCAGCTCCTTAGAAATGGCAAAACCAGTCACTGCTCCTCTCCCTAGGTGGTTGAGCCTCAAGGCTGGGTATCTACATAGCCAGCCTTGGGATTGTGCATTAATCACCCCCGGTGAATCTAGATTCCACAGGAAATCCACCCAATGAGCCAGGAACATACGAATACATATATGTATTGAAACAAAGGGCTATGAATTTTCTAAAGGCTCTTATTGTCAGGCCCATCCCAATATAATGGTCTTTGAAGTTGTCATCCTGTCAAGGCTGGCTCAGACATTTAGTTAAGTCCTAATATTAAATTCAAAAGTCTTGTGGTTCGCCGGTGTTCATCAGATTTGTGTCACAGAACTTTCAGGTAAGAACTATGAATGTACTTTCACTGATGTACTTTCTGTAAGTCTGTCTACACTGAGCTAGTGGTGTGATTCCCAGCTCATGTAGACATACTCCTGCTAGTTCTCATCTGAGTAGGTATGTTCAAAGTAGTAGGGTAGCCATGGTAGCACAGACTGCAGTGGCACTGTGCTAGCTACCCCAAGGACAAACCTTCCAGTCCCCAAAGTTTTGACATACTGTAACCTGGCTGTGCATCCACACTCTCCGGAAAGCTCATTCTCTGAAGATTCTTTGCCCAATATTTATTTTCAAACTATTCAAAAAATTCTGGAGTAACATTAAAAAAACACAGAAGTAAATTTAGTGTTCAAAGTGCTGGATTTACAGCTGTTGTGATTGGAACACAGAATAATTGAGAGAGACAGCAGCAAATGCAGATCTCCACATGCTGTCCTGTCACTTTGTGCCTTTGTAGAATCTCCAGGAATCTCTTAGAGGGAGTTTTCTTTCCATGTTTTTGAATTCTTTGGCAGTCCTGGTGAAACGGTCTACCAGGTACCACTTCTTGCCAATTATGGTGGTCATCTATTGGGAAGTGGGCTGAAATCACCAACTAATTTCACACTTGTTAACATTGATGGCACTGAACTAGAGGGAAAATTTATCAGCATGGGGAGTCCCAGTGTAGACAGGTCATTGGCACGTTAAACACCTTGTCATGTAACCCTCTTCTAAGCTGGTGTTTGACATGTTGTTAAAACACTGATGGCAGTTTTTGGCCTGTCTTCAATAGAGCTGTTAACAATGGTAGATTTAAACAGGTGGTTGCAACCCTTGGAAACTTCTAGTAAGGTTACCACCTGAAGGCTGTTTCAGTTGTCTACATGAGGGAAAGAGTTTCAGTCACTACTGACTTGGGTTAGATCTGAAACGCTGACCTGGAGATGGAAAAACTCCATTTCCTATTCCCAATCCCTGAAACAGCAAGTTTTGTTTGTATTCTGAATCTTCCAGAAATAGCTTTGAAACTTGAATTTAATAGTTCCTGATAGTTAGTGCTTGTAAAACGTTTGGGTTCTTCAAATTCGGCAATTTTAGAATTAAGTAAAATACTTAAAGATTTTTAAATCTTGATGGCTTTAAGCGCTACTTGTGGACATATTGCCATATGCACCACCTGCAGAAGCAAACTCCCCAGAATAACTTGCTCAGCACAAAGGGAAAAAGTCAACTCCAGATCTAGCAACTCTCTCCCCATGACCCTCACCACCCTGACCTAAAGTGATGGTTGAAGGCTTTTGCTGGTGGGTTGTCTCCTGTGACTTACTCTTGGGCTGGATCACTGCTGCCCAGAAAGCTCAAATGGTTAAAGATACAGAGAGAGATGAGAGACTGTTCTGCAAACATGAAATCCTCCCATTGAACTCCAAATGCAACAACTGACAGCAGTGCAAATACTCTCAATTTTTTTTCCCCGTTATCCCCCACCACTCCCTAGATTGACAGGTTTTCCTCAGTGAAAAATGGCCTCTGCTTTGGCTGAACCCAGTTTGTGCCAACTCTTGTTTCTTTTCCTCCCCTCCCCTGCATGCAAGGTAATGATGGAACTTTAATTATACTTTCGATTTTCTGGTGAGTAAAGCTTAACCATTGCATCTCAAGGTCCCAGTTTTTTACAATGTGTATTTCTGAATAAACAAGAGGTTATTCCTAACAGAACTATTAAATGCTCCTTTGTGTTTGCATTGTATTATCTTCATTAAGCCCTATCCTAGCTGCGCAGTTTGAATTCTGAGCAGTGATTATCAGCTATTTGAATATGGAATATAAATTGAACAGGCTGCATTAACACATCAGCATGCCTGTTTAGGAGGGTGTTATTAGCATTAGCAAGTTAACAAATTCTCTCTCTCTCTCTCAAGTGACAACTGCATATACTGGGAGTCTTTTTTTTTTTTTTTTTTTTTTCCTTCCATGCTCCATTTTTTAAAATTTTTGCATGGGCATTTTAGACACACTTTTTTTCTAAGGAAAAAATGTGGGGAAGTAGAGAAAAGATGGCCTTGTATTTATGGGACTAGGTTTGAGTCTGGGCTCTCTTTCTTTGACCTTTGATAAGTCACTTCATTTCCCTGTGCCTCAATTCCTCATCAATAAGATGGGTATGATACTTTGTTTCTCTCACCATTTGTATGTCTTGTCTATTTATACTGTCTCCACCAATATGTGTATGCATAGTGCCTACTTCAGCTGGGGCCTCTAGATACCACAGCAATACTTGTTGTTGTTATATCTTTATTAATACAGATGCAAATTGTATGCACTTCTTTTTAAATAAGCCACTTAGAGGCCACACTTCAGATTTCTGCTTTCAATCCCTGTTGTAGTTTCCAACATTTTCCCCTTTGAAATTGAATAATTAAGTACAGATTTATATTTTGTTTGACAACTTTGATATGTTTTCTGCTGCACTTAATGGAAGCTTTCAAATATGAAGATGAAATGGCCTCTTAAAAAGTAAGAAAAAAAATCTGTAAATGCTATAAACTTCTTTCCAAGAGAGTGAGGCCATAGTTACACTGGTTACTTATACAAAAAGTGGGCCATTAAACAACTTGATTATGGCCCTGATCCTGCAGTGCAAATAAAAACATGCTTAACCTTAAATCCCATTAAGCTCATTAGCTCTACACATGTGCATAAGGTGAAGCATGTAAATGTTTGTAGGATTGGCCCTAAAATTGTATCCTCTCTCGTGGCGGCATTTCATTTATAATCCAGTTAATTGATATTCATTCATTCAGGCCTTGTATTTGTTGCTTCCTATATCATGTTCAGAAAATGGCAAATTCTGCTTTTTCTGCCGTAGGGCAGGAGGGCCCTGCATGGGGGAAGCATACCAGAAACCTGTACAGGAGGTCCGTGTCTCCTTTGCACCAAGAAACTGTTTCCCCCCAGGGACTGTGCCATGGCAAAAGAAAGTTGGGTGAGAGGCAGACAGAAGGAGCAGGGCCCGTGGATCTCTATTTACACAGATCCATTATCCATTCCTCCCCCACCTGCAGGGGGAGATCATACTTGTTATGGAGGTTAGCTCAGCCATAAGGCCACAGACTGCCTTTACTGCAGCTCCAGGAGCTGGTTAGGAGGATTGTCCTCCATGTTAAGACCACAAATAATGAGTTGGCACTGGGAGCAAAATTTGTACTAAGCTATTTCGCAACTGAGACTTAACCTGAGCTGCTCAGATAACCTGCAGCTTTGGGGAAAAGTGCCCTGTAATGTATGATGAGACTGCTCAGTTTTGTCTCACTGCTGGTTGTGTTACAAATTAGCTACTTTGTTTGGGGTTGTTTTGCTTTTAGGGGAGGTGCTACTGCACCATTAATTGGGTATAAGTGTAAACCAGAGATCTGGTCTCAGAATTTGTTTGTTTGAAAATTTTGTAATTCTGGTATTGGGTGTCTGGAGGCAGCCATCAGACTTTATAAACAGGCTTAAAGAGTTTGTCCTAACTTCTTCTTACCTGTAGAAAGATTTCTTCGGGGAAAAGATGCAAGTGTTTTGTCTTTAGCACTAGAAGCAATGACTTTCCCAAGGGCAGCGTGGCTGTCCACTCTATCTTTTTATATAGGAATTGATGATGAAAAGAGCCAGAGGGAAGGTTCCAATTTTGTATTAGAGCCAGAGTTTGCCCCTCATAGGCAGAGCTAGGAAAGGGTCATGGAAAATTTGGAAAGGGTTATGGGTGGTCAAGCCCATTTACACTGAGGCTGAAAGACAACAGGAATGCATTAGGAAAAGGAAAAGAAGTCAGATTCCCTGCAGTAGGAAGACACACTAACTCTAGCTCTGGTGGTAATTTTATATAGCAGTTGTTAGTAGTATTACAGTAGTTTCTAGAGGCCCCAGCCAAGATTGGTGCTGCATTGTGGTAGATGCTGTACATACATATTGTGTTGACGGTCAAATTAATCTTTGCTCACTAGCAGCAGATTGTTAAGAGAAAGGTTAGTGGACCAACCAGCTGGAGTTACTAATCTTAAAAACCCAACCTCAATCACTTGTCTTACCATGTGATCCCTAATTCTGTATAAACCTTATCACCACAGTGGGAAAGGAAATGCAGAACAACCTGGTTCTCAAATGGAAAAAAGTGATCAGTTTCTTAAAGTCAGTCCAATATTTGTTCCAGCCCTATTCAGTATGAAATCCACTGTATGTAGATACACTGGGAGTGTTACCTTCTGTGCTGTCAGTTGGGTGCCCATTTAGCTTTATGGAATTCGTTGTTTCTTTGAGTCAAAGGGCCTTAACGGCCTTTGAACAAAGGAATTATAAGCTGCAAAAATCAGTTTGATAAGGAGGAGGGATAAGGGAGGAGCTGTTAAGGGGGTTGCCAATGAGTGCTGAGCACTCACCATTTTTTTTTTTTTCCCCCTGTGGGTGCTCCAGCCCCCAGAGCATCCACGGAGTCAGCATCTGAGTATTCTGATAGAACTGTTGTCCATACACCCATTACAACGACACCTTCTGTACTTGTTCCTGTAGAGTACTGCACACCTGTGGTGGTAATGTGCGTAATTGCAGTGTGGGAGACTCTCGGATTCCAAAGCAGTGTTGTTATTCTGGCCACCTCCACTCCCCTGCACTTCTGTGGCCTTTAGACATTTAAAAATTCCCTATGCTTTCCCATTGTATGCAGGAATTAAAATTATTTTAGCAGTGTGTATGTACGTTCTGTTTTACTTTGTTTAAACAAACTTTAAATAGGTCTCTTAAAATTTCTTCTAGAAGACAACGTTAACATATAATTGTGTAAAAGCACCCCAACTTACCCAGCTGATTGTAGTTTTACATGTGAGGAGAATTCTCCCAATTAACATTTTCAAGAGCCAAGCTACAGCATTTGGATTTGTCTGCTTGATTGAGCTTTAAATATTGCCTCAAGCCACAAGACCAGTTTTATTGGTCCTCTAATACATGGCAAGGGTGTTTTGGAAGCAAACAAGTGCCTTCAGCTGTCCAAAATGTAGATTAATTTACCCATAAAACATACCCTGGAGTGTCTTAATTCTGTCAGACTATAGCTCTCTACATTTTAAGTTAAATTTATTTTAAACAAATGTTTTGGTTTTATTATTTCTTATAACATATCCATCCCCTATGAACTATTTTCTTGTAGTGGAAGAGTGAAAAGAAATAATTGGAAAAAGACAGTCACTTTAAATTAGTTTGCAGTTGACATCTGGGCCATCTTCTCATTTTTCCCCTTTCTTTCTCTTGTTGTCCTTCTCTTCTTTGGCACCTGTTTCCCCATCTGTTCTTCTCTGTCTCTCCTTCCCCTTCTGTCTTTTTTTTTTTTTTTTTTTTTTTTCTTTTTTCATTTCCCGTACAGCAAACACTAGAAGTGATGTTCCCCAGTTAAACTGGGCTTCTTAAGAAGTGCAGGCATTAGTGAATGGACAGCTGAAAAGGGGTCTGCCTTTGGTGTCCCATCTCTTTTCAGCTGTAGCCCTTTGCAGGAAGCTAAGCTGCATCAAAGTTTAACTTCCGCAAAGCTATGAGTTCAACTACTTAATTACAACTAAATTTAAAAGCAGCTCATTTGCCTCAGAAGCACTGCAGTTCAACAAGAGAAAGATCTGTGTGTGTGTGGGCAAAATATGGGGGATAGGGCCAGGGCCAGATTTACCTGTAGGCTAATAAGGCTACAGCCTTAGGCCCTCCTATTTTTAGGTCCTATTGTAGGCCCTCGATTCCATATTGAAGTAACAGCTGAGTGACCGTAGCAGGGCCATCGGAAATGTTTTGTCTCATTAGATATTACTCTGTACAAATTAATCCATCAAGACTGTGAATTCAATTTATGGTGGTTGTGATTTTGTCTTTGTGAGCAAAGTAAGTGTTTGTGGGCCCAAGCAATATTGAACTTTGTACACAGTAGGCTTACGCTGGGCAATAAAAACCATGTCAAAGAAAGGAGGATGGCAGAAATTGAAGGAAGCCAAAGAAAGACAGCAAAGACAAGATGTAGTGCTGAAAGGTACTCCTTCTTGCCTAACGTTTTTCTGCCTACTAAGTCTGGCGGTGAGTAAGTCCAGAATACCAACCCAAGTGGTGAAAAGGAGCAGCCTCCTGTGACTTCTCTGACCCCACTCCTCTGAAGACTTTCCCAGTGATAGTAATACAAAAATAGCCTTCTCCTATGATCCAGGCGAGTGGGACATGACTTCTCAAGATCTCATTGCATATTGGACTGAGAAGGGCCCAAAGAAATGCCAGAATCTAGATTCTGACTTTTAATTGACAAAGTGAGAGTACACCAATCAGAATCGTTAACTGACCAAATCAGTGTTTGAATATGTGAAGCCTAACAAACAGATTGGCACACGAGAATTGCTCATCCATTTGCCTTCTAAGAAGAAAGTGTACTGTTTTTATTTCCGCCTATTTTCTGAAACCAAAAAGTGGGGAATGTTCTGTGAAGGCTTCAGTGATTGGTAATGTATGCAGTATTCTTCCAATCATGTAATGAGTGAGCAGCATACGTTGTCAGTTAACTGAAGCTGTGAATGCAGTTGTTCTGGGATACCCCAACATCCTCGAAGCGCTAGAAAGCATTAAGGATTATGAATCGCAAAAATCAGCAACAAAAAAAGATGTGACGATCCTGAGTGATGCAATGCACACTTTGGAAACTGGTATTTTGTGTGAGATCTGAAATGATATACTTCAGCCATTCAGCAGGTGCAGTCTAAGCTTGCAAAGTGCTCAAATGGACCTTTCTACTGCTGTAAACCTGATGAGGAGTCTTGGAACTGTTCTTCAACAAATGTGGGATAGTTTTGATGAGTATGAAATTCAGGGGGCTGCAAGGACTGCTAACCATGAGTATAAGTCAGCCACATGCTGCAAAGACATATGCAATGATGCAACTGCCCACTCATTCAGTGACAAGGAGGCCTTCAGAGTTAATATGTTCATTACAATCATCGAAAAACTGAAGAATTCATTAGAACATCAGATGGAGGCATACAAAAATATTGACAACTTTTAGTGTACTGACAAATTTTTGCCTAAAATTTCAATTTCTGAAATCAGTGAGGGTATCCAACATCTGTGTCAGAAGTACCCAGATGATCTCCCAGTAGATTTTACTAAAGAATTTCTCCAATTTGTTGAATTCACATCACTCTCAGATATAGAGAGAAGAGAATATGAAAGCAAATCTATTTGGATGTACCGAGTTGTCACTGAATCCAAGGTGAAAGAATGTTTTCCAAATGTTGAAACTGCATTGCGGCTGTATTTGTCACTAATGATCACTAACTAGTGAAGAACATTCCTTCTCTCTTCTAACAAGGGTCAAAAATGTCCTCCAACCCATCAAGACTCGAGCATCTCCATGCTTTGTCCCTCTTGAGCATTGAGAATGAAATCATCAAGTCTTTGAATTACGATGACATAACATCATTGATGTTAAAGCTAAAGCTAAGGAAAAGAAATTGTTTGAAGAATTGAGTGTAGTGAGTAGAATTAACTTGTTAATTTTACATAAATATGTATGTAGATGTTTGACGTCATTTTTTTTGCAATATGTAATTCATACCTAGGTCCTTCCCTCCTATTAGCCTTAGGCTCCTCATGACCTTAATCCAGTCCTGGATCAGGCACTTGAATAGAAAAAAGGACTACAAGTAGGGCTTGTAGAAAATTTTCTGTCAAAACTATTTTGCTGGAAACATTGGGCTTTTTGACTAAATGAATCTTTTTGAAGTGTTTTTTGACTTCAGTGAAGACAACTTTTTGTCCAAACGAACACTCAAAAACTGAAAAGTTTTGGTCAAAACATGAAAAAATGTATTTAAAAATGCTAGTGAAGTGCAGTATGAGTTGTGGTACAGTTGCCCCATGGATCCATTCTCCTCTATGGGCCTACTTCTCTGGCTAGACTACCTGTGGACCTGGTGTCATGATGGATAATCAGCCGAACATCAGCTCCCAGTATGAAGCTGTGGCCAAATGAGCTAATGCAGTTCTGGGATGCATAAATAGGGGAATCTCAAGTTGAAGAAAAGAAGTTTGGCACTGGTGCTGCCATTGCTGGAAGAATATTGTGTCCATTTCTGGGGTCTACAATTCAAGAGGAATGTTGATAAATTGGAGAGGGTTTACAGAAGAGCCATGAGATCGAATGAGGGATTAGAAAACATGCCTTCTAGTGATAGACTCAAGGAGCTAACTCTGTTTAGCTTAACAAAGAGAAAGTTAAGGGATGACTTGATTATAGTCTACAAGTAGCCACCTGGGGAACAAAATATTTAATAATGGGCTCTTCAGTCTAGCAGAGAAAGGTATACCAGGATCCAGTGGGTGGAAGCTGAAGCTAGACAAATTCAGGCTGGAAAGAAGGTGTACATTTTTAATGGTGAGAGTAATTAATTTACCAAGCAAAGGTTGTGACGAATTCTCCATCATTGACATTTTTTTAAACCAAGCGTGGATGTTTTTCTAAAAGATGTGCTCTAGGAATTATTTGAGGGCAGTTCTGTCACCCATGTTATACAGGAGGTTAGATTAAATGATCACAGTGGTCCCTTCTCTGAATGTATGAATCTCTCGATGCACGTGGTGGCTCAGCAAGAAGGGAGATTGTGATGCATCCTGAGAGATGTAGTCTTGCCAGGGAGCCTGACCCACAGAGGAGAATGGGGACTACAATGTGCCCAAACTTTAACTCTCATGAGATACCTCCTGTGGCACTTCTGAACAGATTTTTTTTCTTTTTTTTTCTTTTTTTTTTTTTTTGCTGAAAACTTGAAATATTCCATACCCCACACCATTTTCTGATCCGCTCTAGCTGACACAAATCTGTATTTTTTTTTTTTTTTAGAAGGGGGACAAACATTGGGTGTAAGTCTGAGAGTGTTAGGACTATCCTCAGACTTTTTACCTACAGTCCCAGAATATTTGTATGTTTCTGCCCAAATGATCAGCAGTGACCTAGTCAACAATACAAGCCATCATCATTAGGCTTCAGAATTAACACCTGTTGAAACGAATGTGGACAGTTCAGACTCAAAACTATTGTAGTCTAATTGTGAGAATGCACATTATTTACCAAATTGCCTGGATTTGGGTAATTTTCAAATAATACATTTTTATTCTGTTAGACAAAATAATGAATCTTTCAGAATCTTTAATTTTTGTGCACCAATTTCTGATGTGAGAGATAACTGTAGTGCCATTGAATGAGCTGTTGGGTGCAGGACTGAGCCCAAAAGGCCTCCACAAAAGATGAATAAATCAGCATTTTCACCATATGATCTAATTTGTATAGTATGTATTAGGGTGACCAGACAGCAAATGTGAAAAATTGGGAGAGGGGGTGGGGGGGTAATAGGCGCCTATAATAAGAGAGACCCAAAAATTGGGACCGTCCCTATAAAATCGGGACATCTGGTCACCCTAGTATGTAGGGATACCTTTTATGCACCTGAGATATGTAGAAAAAATAGGAGAAACTGTTAGTATTTTCCCTTTCACCATTTATTTAAAATATTATTTTCAAAAACATACTAAAGGCATCAGCAGAAAATGCCTCAGGCCATTGCCTGAGAACCTGGAGATTCCCCCTGTGATGGGTTGGACTCCCCTGTCTGGGTGTCACCGGATGTGCTGGGGTCCCATTGAGCCCACCGGTCCTACGAGCCTGGGTTTCCCTTGCACTGGGTTGCTGTGCCAGGCTCTCAAGCCCCTTTCCAGCACAAACCCAGACAAGGCCACACCCAGCTGCAGATACAGACTGAAATCAGCTCTGTGTAGGAGGATTCAGCTAGGGGAATGAATGGCCAGCACTCCGGAGCGCACACCATCTGGAGTGTAAACCCCCTAAAATATTGTCTTGTGCTGTATAGAGAGATCTGTACAATGCAAGCTCATAAAAATCTTCCCATCCCTCAATATGGAGGGAGATATGCACACCTTTTTGTCCTCTCCCTCCTTCTCTCTCTTCCCCCCATCCCCCGATATGAATTGCACAAACTGGGTTTTGGAATAAACAAGAAATATGTTTATTAATTCCAAAAGGTAAATGTTAAGTGGTTATAAGGGATAGCAAACAGAACAAGGCAGATTACTGAGCAAATAAAACAAAACATGTAACCTAATCTTAATTCACTAAAGAAACAGGTTACAAAATGTAATTTCTCACCCTAAATGTTGTTTGTGGCAGGTTGCAGAGTTTCTGCAGTTTAGAGTTCCAGTTATTTTTCTTTACAGGCTAGACTCCTGTTCTCAGCCTGGTCTCAGCCCTTGCCTTTCCCCAGCTTAGTTCCTTTGTCTCTTCAGGTGCTTTCAGCAGCCTTCCTTCTTGGACAGGGTAACAATGGAGAAGAGCCCTGATTGACTTACTTCCCAGCCTTAAGTAGGATTTACATAAGGTGGGAATCCTTTGTTTCCAGTGGAAAAATACCAGCAGTGTCCAAGGTGGTACTCCGTACCAGGTGACATAATCAGATGAGCCTGCAGTGTCAAAGCAACATCCCAGGACATTCCTCAGGAGGGTGGGAGATTAGTATCTTCAAAGTTCTGTTGTCCTTAAATGGCTCATTCATGCTGATTGCCTTCTGTCTGGTGGATGTTCCCCCAAATACACACACAATTGTAGTTATATAGTTAATATTCCTATCTTCAGATACAGAAATGATACATGCATACAAATTGGATAAACATATTTAGTAGATCATAACCTTTTCAATGATACCTGACATGACCCATCTTGCATAAAACATATTTTCATTATACCATATTCATATCATACTATTTCTATGAAGAATGTCACCCCGCCTCCCTTTTCCCCTCAGAAGTGCATGTGCATGTGTTTTTGTTTTTAAAATTAACTTGTCTCTGCCATGCATGCAGCCATGCAGCCAGCTGATCGCTGCCTAGGTCCACTTTCAGTGTTTAATTTCTATATTTGAAAATGCTAAATTGGGAACGGTTTGGCTCATAATTCAGCTTTTTCTTAGAAAAACATAGCACAGCCAGAAGTGACTGTATTATCAGGGAAGTGATGATGAGCACAGACAAAAAACCCCTCTGTTTCCAGACTTCTTCCCTCATGTTCTCAGCATGCCTAGAATCATTCTTCCCAGTTTCTTCAAGAAAACTTCTTTGCCTGTCTGACCATTTTCAACTTCTACTACAGAAGCTAAATTGAGAACTGTTTAACATGGTTTATCTATCCTAAAAGAAGCTAAAGGTACCAGGAAAGAGCTATTCTTAGGCTCAGTTGTTGCTGGTGTTTCACACGGTCTACAAAGGAAAGCTGCTTTTCAGACTCCACTAGTGGTTGGTTTTTGCTTCTGCAGCAGCTCCTCAAAGAGAGAGCTACTTTATAGAACCTCCTTTCCCCCACACCACCTTTCCCTGCAGGCTCAGCCTTTTGAACAGAAACAGTTCAGGTGCCATTAACGGGTTGCTAAAGATATGGCAGCTGGATTGTGAAGAAGGGGTGGGCAGTGGAGATACGCAAGGGAGGAAATATTAGGAAACAATGAGTCGTTTGAAGATCCAGACTAAAGCAGATGGAGGGAAGAAGAATTCTGTGCAACTGCCTGTAAATGCCATTTACCTGTATAGTTTTATCTGTACATATTTCCATAATTACCTATATACTTAACTGCAGCCTTGGTGTGTACTTACTAGTAAATGACACTTTGAAATAGAAATAAACACCTATAGAACAAAAATTAAGAGTGGAACATATTACATTTTTTTCCTATTGTCTCTTGTACTTCACAGATGAACTGTTTCTCCATAGAAGGACATCAGAATAAGGAAAATCATTTTTTTCAATATTGTTTCTTAAGAAATATTTTATATATCCATATTAGAATGACATTAAGATACATAATGTTTTATTGGTCCATTGATGCTGTCATGAATGGTTGAAGGTTCATTCAAGGATGACATAATTTCACACCCACGCACATTACACCAGGGTAGTCAACTATTTTTTGTCACGGTCCAAATGTCTCAGTAAAGGTTATAGTGAGGGTCCAGACTCCAGAGAAATATAATACAAAAATAATAATATTGATAAGTAAAAAGATTTCGCGTTTGCCAGTCTTGATTTGGCCAGCAGTCCACCTATTGACTACTACTGCATTACACCATAGCTGTTTCTCTCTTGCCTCATCTTGTGGTTTGGAACTGGTACTAGGGGAACATCTAAAAGCAGATGTCAGAGTAGGTCTTCAATATAATTCCCACTAGCATCTCGAGAGGAGTGCTGCTTGCCTGAAGACCACAAGAGGCAGAATGCCTGAGCCACTGTCATTGGTACCTCAACGATCTTTACCATGGCTGTAGCTTATATAGTCACAACAGAGCCTTTACTGATTTTGCACTGGTATGCTATTTTTCAGTTAATTGATTCTAAAAACAATATCTGAAAAAAGTTAAATGAGGTAAACAAATTTGTTTCTCAAGTGAGACCTTGAATACCAAGCTTCAGTTGGGAGCAGGTTTGCATGGCTAAGTTATAAACCCTTGACCAATAGGGTTTCTACTGGAAGTTCTAACAGCAGCATAAGTCAGTATTCAGATGCGAAGTGACCAAAAAAAAGTAACTTGGTGGTCTTTAGACTTGGCCCACTGTGTGTCACAAGACCTACAAGTTTATGGAAGGGGGAATGGTTTTCTTGAAGAAGCCAGATGTTTTTGGATAGCAATGCACAATATTGCTTATAACTTCAGCTAGGTGTTTCATTTAGCAACAATTCTGGTGGTTGTGATAGATCAGGACGTTTCTTCACTTTGGTAATATTTATGTAACCCAGGTTTTCTGATGGTCACATCATCCCAGCCTTCAGGTGGTGTTTGCACTCATCTGGGATTGGAGACTACTTGGGATTGGAGAATACTCGTGTGACCTGCCTCTGTTGTTAGAGGGGTCTTGATGGGGAGGGAATGAGGAAAGTCACTGACATCCATTTCAAGAGCCTCTCCTGGACTGGGAGGCGCTCAGAAGTCTGTGAGAGGAACCTGTATAGAAGAACCAAGTTGTGTCTGTATCATGTCTGGCTGGGCCTCACCCACCCCTGCTTGTCTGTTACTGACACCATACTGTGGCACTTAGGGGAAGCCATGTGTGAGGATCCTGCCTGGGCTTATGTTAAGAGTTCTGAAAGGCTGGTTATTATATCATATATGGTTCAATGTTTTAATCCTAGTAGAAAGGATTTTTATCCTCCCCACGGTTCCATAATACAGTATTACCAACTTCAAAAGTTCAAAAATCATGGGTCCGATGACCCAAAATCATGAGATTGGCCCCAAAATCACAAACATTATATTGTGTATGCTTGGTCTGTCTGAACTCGTGTTGTCCACCCCAAGATGAGCATGTGTGACAGACTACAGTTAGTGTTGCCCATTCTCCAAAATGTGCGGGGTCAGGTGATTCTGGCCCTGCTGCAGGGCCTCTCGCTGCTGCCTGACGGTGCACAGCTTTCAGCTGCTCCCCAAACCCCAGCATTCCAATTCATTACTGTCCCCCCCCCTCCCCCCCAGCCTAGCAACTAATTGTGCTCCCTCACAACGCCACACCTGACCTCTGCTCCAGAGGTGGTACTTCTCTTCCTGCAGCTCCAGGGGTTCTTCACCCCTTCTCCCAGGCCTGGTGTAGTGGGGTCTTTTCTCTCCTCCCAGGGTGTCTGGGGGCATTTCCAAGGGCATTAACTCCTCTCTTGGGAGAGGGGTGCAGACTGACTCTTTGTTGTTAGGAGGGGAGGCAAGATTTGGGAGCAGAGTCACACTGAGCTTCTGGGCTCTTTCTGCTCCCTCAAAGCCACCTTCCCGTCCTGTGAGAATGTCGGCTTTTCTTGTCTCATGGAAGGAAGGGGAGGAAGAGCTCTGCCTGCCTCCTGCAACAGTTCTTATTGGCTGCGTTCCCTCACAAGGTGGACTATTAGGGAAGGCAACCAATTGTGAGGGGAGGGTTACCCAAGGAGGGCTGAAACTTGAGTCAGGGCTGGAGCTTCTTGGTACATTGTGAGACTGGCCACAATAGGGGCCGAAATAATGTCACTGGTAATGAGCGTTGACAACGCTGCTAATAAATGTGCCATCTCACATGAGAATCCATCCGCCTTCAGAGTTGCTGGTTCTGCGTCTGCCCTAGCTTGTTTAAAATCAAACCCAGGTTTCAGTTACACCAAGCCCACCGTTTTTAACGTGTAATGTAATACCTTGGGTGTAAGGGTCGCTGCCTCTCAGATCAATACATATTGATGGTCCGCAGGACAAATGTCAGTATCCAATTATTTGTATCTGATTATTTCTTGAGTAAAAGAGGTGCCAGTTAAAGGCAAGTGCGTTAGTAAATTAAACTTCTACATTACTAATTGTAGCAGAATGTGATGTTCTAGGATGTTTGGCTGATTTGGCAGAGTCAGCTGCATGGGCAGATCCAAAATATTGAAGTTTTTACTCCATTTGTAGACATTTTCTTATTCATACAAACTCTCACTGTGAATTTTCCTGAGAGGAAAGGGGTGGGGGTGGGGAGAAGAGGGAACCTTGGATTGGGGCTTTACAGCCAGATCTCTGCAAGTTGATCTCTGCGCCTGTGGAGAACCCCATTGGCTAAAAGGGACAGATACTAACAAATCATTTCTAATACCTCCTTTCAGGTCCTTGGTCACAAATGTTACCATAAATTTGGAGGCTTTATTTAATTGTACTAATTATGTTTTTCTCCTGGAACTTGATGAATTACTATTTACCCTTTCTGAGTAATCAATTATGCTGATATGTACTGTTATGTACAACTACTTAAAGCCTTGAAAATGAGTTGTGGTTGTTATTTAATAACCATACAAGAAATCATCCTAAATTGCATGCTACATGTTCTTACTCTTATCCATTCTGGTATATGATGGTAAATGATTCTTTCTTCTGGAAATAATTGCAGAAAATCTTCCTTATCTTTCTTTATCTGCAGGGATTTTGTTCAAGGCTGAGCATATTTTAGACGTGCCAGACATCTTTTTTTTTTTTCTCCTAGCCTTTAAATTACACCATTAACACTGATTTTCATTTTTGAATAAAACACTGTAGGTGTGAAAAGCATTATGGCTAACACACATTCTTACCATACTTGTGATTCCGTCAAGTGTAATTGTATACATGTCAGGGCTCTGATTTTTACTTTTGCTTGACTGCATTTTCAAATGGATACAGGGATTAGAGGACATCTCATCAGAAATGTTAATCTAACAGAAAAATGCCCATCACCATAGTACCTAGGTGCATAATACAGCATTGGAAAAGGACCATTTGTTCCGTTTCCATGAATAGGCAGTATCTATTCATTTCTTCCTCGATGATAGTTCTTCCCACTTGTTGTACATTTTATAACCATTACTTAGAATTGAAACCAAAAGAAACAAATATAATCTGCCCCCTAAAATTAAGCAGTATGCTTCTAATTTTTCATTCTGCCTTCCCCTTGTCTTCAGGGGATACTTTTGTGGGGCATTAGGAGTGGGTCCATCTAGTTTTACTTTTGTTTGTTTTAATTTTGTTCTTCTCTCTTTCCCCTCTCCCGGGGCATTCATACAGAGCTACATTAGTGTCTTTGCAGTAAATCTGGTTGGTAGAAGTGGGTTCAGTCTAAAGCTACTCTCCTCCTCCAGAATCCAGTAGGTTACTGGGGCTTGTTTTGTCCTTTCCTTTGCTCATCCCCTCCTCTCCATCCCACAACTACACAAAGATCTCTCCCCTCCCCCATGGACAGTGAGATCCTCTGCCTCTAGAGAAATGAGATTCGTCTCTGGAATCCTGCAGAGGGATATCTGTCAGATAAGGATCCACATGGGGAGAAGCTATGGGCACCCTCTTATTTGGGTGTTGGCAGAGTGGGATTCCTCCCTCTGGCCCTGCAGAACATACCCACAAAAGGTTGTATTATCTTTTCCACAGAGCCCTCTCCATAGTTAGGTCCCCTGGGAGCGAGGGGAGATTCTGGCAGTGTGGCTGCATCAGAGCCATACTGCCAAGGACTGGCTCCACAACTGCCACAATACATAGCTGCTGCAAAGGTGAGAGGCTGCCACATGGATGGCCCAGGCCAGGCCTACTGCTGCCCCACAGTTTGGGAGTGGGTCTCTTGGCCTGTACTGCAGGGCAAGACAGAGTGTCTGACAGATCAATATTGAGAAAAATCCATGGGGTGATACTTGCTTAGTTTTCCTCATGATGAGCACTATCTCATGCATTAAATTATGAGAGAAAGAAATAGAGCCCATGGATCAGCCGAAGGGCCGAGTAGGGAGGAGCAAGGTGAGCCCAGAGAGCAAGGACTCAGCCTTGCAGATGGGTGGAATTCTCAGCTTCAGGAGAAGTGAAAGTTTGTGGGCTACAGGATTCTTGGACTGCACAGCATACTTACAGTTCTGCTTGCATTATGGTGAAGAAAGTTACACCTTGGAAAATGACCTTGAAATTTTTATTTGCTTTAGAGAATAGGAGGCAAATTCTCTGTTATATTCTCTGCAATAGCCCCCTTATTCTGTGCTAATTGTTTATTATTAGTATTATCATAACATTCAAGTTGCAGTGGGGGAGGTTTAGGTTGGATATTAGGAAAAACTTTTTCACTAGGAGGGTGGTGAAACACTGGAATGCGTTACCTAGGGAGGTGGTGGAATCCCCTTCCTTAGAAGTTTTTAAGGTCAGGCTTGACAAAGCCCTGGCTGGGATGATTTAGTTGGGGATTGGTCCTGCTTTGAGCAGGGGGTTGGACTAGATGACCTCCTGAGGTCCCTTCCAACCCTGATATTCTATGATCTAGGAGCACTAATCATGGACCAGGACCCCACTGTGCTAAGTACTGTACAAACAAAACAAATAAGAGTCCCTTCCCTGAACAGCTGACAATCTAGGTAAAAGACAACACATGGATACAGGCAGGTTCGGGGAGCCGATGGAGGGATGCAAAGAGAGGGGTGACATGGTCAAAGTGATGGATAGGAGAATGACCTTTGCATCAGCATTTTGAATGAATCTAAGTGGGGCAAGATGCATTTGTCGGGCCAGAGAAAAGGATGTTGCAGTAATCAAGATACAAGATGATGAAAACTTGGATGAGAGTGTTTTGTGTGGGTGGATGGGCAAGGCCATATCTCAGATGTGATGCAGAAAGAATCTGCAAGACTTAGACGTAGCCTGGATGTGAGGATCTAAAGACAGGTCCAAGTTGAAGATGACACTCAGGTTATGGGTAGGGTGGCAGCATTGTCCACGGTGTTGGAGAAAGAAGGTAGCAGGAAGGGCTTGGAGTGGAGGAATATTAAGAGCTTGGTTTTAGTCATATTTAGCTTGCACTGACAGCTAGCCAGCCACATGCAGACGTCAGAGAGACAGGTCAAGATGTTAGTTTGGACAGAAGGAAACAGGTCTGGGATCTTCTTAGTATGGGCTAATGTAGTGCCCATCTTTAAAAAAGGGAAGAAGGAGGATCCTGGGAACTACAGGCCAGTCAGCCTCACCTCAGTCCCTGGAAAAATCATGGAGCAGGTCCTCAAGGAATCAATTCTGAAGCACTTAGAGGAGAGGAAAGTGATCAGGAACAGTCAGCATGGATTCACCAAGGGCAAGTCCAAGCCTGACTAATCTAATTGCCTTCTATGACGAGATAACTGGCTCTGTGGATGAAGGGAAAGCAGTGGACGTGTTGTTCCTTGACTTTAGCAAAGCTTTTGATACGGTCTCCCACAGTATTCTTGCCAGCAAGTTAAAGAAGTATGGGCTGGATGAATGGACTATAAGGTGGATAGAAAGCTGGCTAGATTGTCGGGCTCAACGGGTAGTGATCAATGGCTCCATGTCTAGTTGGCAGCCGGTATCAAGTGGAGTGCCCCAGGGGTCGGTCCTGGGGCTGGTTTTGTTCAATATCTTCATAAATGATCTGGAGGATGGTGTGGATTGCACCCTCAGCAACTTTGCAGATGTCACTAAACTGAGAGGAGTGGTAGATACGCTGGAGGGTAGGGATAGGATACAGAGGGACCTAGACAAATTGGAGGATTGGGCCAAAAGAAATCTGATGAGGTTCAACAAGGACAAGTGCAGAGTCCTGCACTTAGGACGGAAGAATCCCATCCACCGCTACAGACTAGGGACCGAATGGCTAGGCAGCAGTTCTGCAGAAAAGGACCTAGGGGTTACAGTGGACAAGAAGCTGGATATGAGTCAACAGTGTGCCCTTGTTGCCAAGAAGGCCAATGGCATTTTGGGATGTATAAGTAGGGGCATTGCCAACAGATCGAGGGACGTGATCGTTCCCCTCTATTCGACATTGGTGAGGCCTCATCTGGAGTGCTGTGTCCAGTTTTGAGCCCCACACTACAAGAAGGATGTGGAGAAACTGGAGAGAGTCCAGCGGAGGGCAACAAAAATGATTAGGGGACTGGAACACATGACTTACGAGGAGAGGTTGAGGGAACTGGGGATGTTTAGTCTACAGAAGAGAAGAATGAGAGGAGATTTGATAGCTGCTTTCAACTACCTGAAAGGTGGTTCCAAAGAGGATGGGTCTAGACTATTCTCAGTGGTAGTGGATGACAGGACAAGGAGTAATGGTCTCAAGTTGCAGTGAGGGAGATTTAGGTCGGATATTAGGAAAAACTTTTTCACTAGGAGGGTGGTGAAACACTGGAATGCGTTACCTAGGGAGGTGGTGGAATCTCCTTCCTTAAAAGTTTTAAGGTCAGGCTTGACAAAGCCCTGGCTGGGAGGATTTAGTCGGGGATTGGTCCTGCTTTGAGCAGGGGGTTGGACTAGATTACCTCCTGAGGTCCCTTCCAATCCTGATATTCTATGATTAGTGTATGCACAACATGCCTCAGGTGACACGTGACCAGGATTCATCACTGAATTTGGTCCCTGGGTTGGATCATTAGTTTCACCGGCCTGGGCTGGCTACTGATGAGGAATGAGACATGAACACTGACTGCAAAGTCCTTATACCAGGTTTGCAGCAGTGATGGAATAGGCTGCTGGCTTGTAAAGTCTCTCTGGTAACTGCCAAGAGATTGGAAGGTCCTCAGTCCATAGTTTAAGATGCTCCTTTTAGTTTGTAAATCCACAATCCAGAGAATTGGAGCAGGAAAGAGGCAAAATGGAGGTGTTTCAGGGGTCTTTTATATCCTTAGCCATGTGCATGAAAATTTACTGTCCCAAACAAAGCCCTCAGGCCCTTTGTAAGGAAAGTTACTGGCCGAAGATGGAGTCCAGGGTCACATGAGCATATCCCATGTTCTTACATGGTTTGCTGAATCACAGGGAGTGGCCATTGGCTCCTCGCTGTCTGAGGCATCCACAGAAAGACCTACTGGGTGGGATGAGGGTTTTTTTTAATGGGCCATTATGAGACTGGAGTGTCCTTAATGGGTCATCAACACATAGCTGTCTATCCCTGATGTAAATCTATCTGGAGGGTGTCAGGAACAAAACATGTTTAAGATAAAAGTACGTAACCAATATTCATAACTTCAGATATAAAGATAATACATGCATATAAACAAGATAATCATACTTAGCAAACCATAACTTTTCCATTGACACCTTACATGATACATTTTGTATAAGATTTATGGAAATTGTGTAACTGTGGTAACAGTGATATAAATGGTCACCTTTCTTATACACAGCATCACAGTTATCATTTGAGAACACATGTGGTGACCTGGCTAGCCTAGCCTAGCCAAACTATGAGGAGAGGCAGAGGCAAACCAAGACAAGGGGGCTAATTTTAGATTTTTAAAACTTTATACGGGAAAACACCAAAGTTGTCTCTGGAGTATAAATAATATAGAACATTACCAAAGACTTACTATTTATAGTAATAAACTATACGTTACCATCTCATTAACCTTTGTGAGCTTGTACACGCTGTGCAGTTAGTACCACGTGCATTGTTATTAACAAGAATAAAAGAGATTACTTTACAATACAGTGTCACTTCAGAGAAGAATCAACTTTTCCTCTCCTTGGCTGTAAGTACAGCTGCATTCTTGCTGTCCTGTTCTTTGCTTTCTTCAGCTCAAAGTGCTCCTCCAATTCAGCATTCCTGTGGCTGTCCCTCTCTTCAATGAGTTTATCCACAAGTGGGGTTTATTCACCTAGTGGCCCTCATTTGTCCATTAGGTGCTTTTGAACTGTGTTCAGTCAATAGATGTTCACACAATCTCTCTCTCTCTCTCTCTCTCTCTCTCTCTCTGTGTTCATGTCTTTTAGGTCCTTTGTGGGTGGGCTTCTTGTTGATTGCTTCCAGGATCTGTTTACATCTAGCACAGCTTTTTGATCAATTCCTTTTTTCACCAATTCCTTTCAGGTTTCTCCCTGGATATTCTCTCTGGTAAGTCTGTAGATTTGATTTCCCTCTTCTTCCCTTCTCTAACAGCATCTGCTCACGTACCCAGGTCTGCTTTTTTTCTGCTTCTCCTAGCCCAAAACCTTTCCTGTTTTCCTCCTCCTCACTTCCTAGTCCTCTACTTTTATTCTCCTGTTCTTCTTTCATTTTATCCCCTCACCTCCTACCCAGGCTCCAGTTCATCTGTTAGCTCAGCATCTCCAGCCTTCTCCTTCTCTAACGGCTTTTTCTGACTGCCCCTTTGGGTGGATTCTGAGCCCCCTCCCCAGCTCAAGCTGCGCTCTCCTTGGACGTCTCTCTCCCCAGGACAGCGTTCTGTGCTGCTGCATCACAACTGCAGCAGGTGCTAGTGCCAGGGTGCGGGTTATTACACATGCACCTAGCTGGTGTGGCAACCAGGGTAGTTAACGAGCACATTAAAGTCTTCATTTATATCTTTTCATGTTTACCTAATTTGGCGGTTGCCGATGGCGCTTCATCATTCAGCTAATAATAGCAAGGTCTGACATAGCTCTTTTGTCTGTAGATCTCAAAGCACTTTACAGATGATGGTATGTATAATTATCTCCATGTTACAGATGGGGAGGCTGGGGGACAGAGGTAGAATGACTTGCCCAAGGTCACCTCACAGGTCGGTGCTAGTGCCAGGTGTAGAGTGTAGATCTCCTTGCTCCAAGCCCAGGGCCTAACCTATTGGTTCATGCTGCCCCCTAGAGTAACCTCACTGTAGCGTGCACTAGGTTCCACACCGCCTACCTTATAAAGTCTGGCAATATGTTTTTCCTTCTTAAACTGGCATCAAAGCATGATGAAAGTATGTTCTATGTTTTCTATTGGGTTTCCACTGCCAGTGTCACCAGTGATGACATCGCCTGTGGTTTTATCCAGTGTCCATCTCTGTGGTGCCTGAGTATTGACATTTTTAGCAGGAAGGTTGCCATGAGCATTGTCCTGTAAATGATTATCATAACTATTTTGTTTTTAACTTTCACCTACATTTCACAGTTCCTGAAGAGTGAGAAGTTCTTTCCTTTCACTTCTGCTTTTATTCAGCCCATCCCCCTGAATACAGTTTTCTTCAAATTATTATCAAAAGTGGTAAAGAAAGTTCTGAAAAACATCGGTGTAAATGGATCTGTGTTTGTGGTCTGTACTATTGTAGAGCTCTGTAGGTCTCTAACACAAACCTAGCCCAAAGCAGGAAAGTTCCTTTTCCGTTTAAAAAAATGTTATCAAGCTAAACTAGTGGCGGGCAACCTGCAGCCCATCATGGTAATCTGATTGCGGGCCGCGAGACATTTTGCTGACATTGACCATCCGCAGGCACGGCCACCCGCAGCTCCCATTGGTGGGAACGGTAAACCATGGCCACTGGGAGCTGCGGAGGTCCATGCCTGCGGACGGTCAACGTCAAAGTGTCTCGCAGCCCGCAATCGGGTTACCCTGATGGGCTGCGTGCGGCCCGTGGGCCACAGGTTGCCCACCACTGTGTTAAACTGTTAGAGTGGGATTTTTAAAAGCACACAGTGCTGGTCTCCCTCTGCTTCCACTGAAGTCAATGGTACAACTCCCATTGTCTTCAGTGAGATTTAAGCTCTGAGCTCTTTAAGTAATCCCCCCCCTTACTTTTCATGTTTATGTGTGGGGTTAATAATATTCAAATCCCCCCTCCCCCCTTAAAGCTCTTCTTTGATGTGATGCCTATAAAAAAAAACTTGACAACAGTTAGGCAGTTGGTCCGCTGAGACCATGCTATCATATACCTATCATGCTGATCAGTATTGTTGCTTTGTGCTCCCCAAGTCTGTTTGTCTGTCGCTCAGTCTGTTGCCTCTTGTCTTAGGCTTTGTCTCCACTATCTTGCTTTGAGCGACAGGGCCGTGCTGCTAAAAGGCACACAGTGTAGCTGCAGTTTGTCAGCAGGAGAGAGCTCTCCTGCCGACAAAAAACTTCCACTCCCCAGGAGCAGCAGTGGCTTTGTCAGCAGGAGAGTGCCTCTGCCAATAAAGCGCTGTTCACACTGGTGCTTTTCATCAGTAAAACTTTTGTCATTTGGGGGTGTGGTTTTTTAACACCCCGGAATGACAAAAGTTTTGCAGAGACAAAGGCCTTAGAGTACTCTAAGGCATGCCTACTCTGCAATGTGAAGGTGTGATTATAGCAGGGGTAGGCCTACTTGTCTTAGCTTTTATCTAGCTAGCATGGGTAGTAATAGCCGTGTAGAATGGGTGGCCTGGGCTAGCAACCTGAGCAGGGCTTGTACTCTGGTTGCTAGCCCATGCTGAACCCCATGCCACTACGTCTACACTGCTACTCTTGCCCACGGTAGCTAGACTAAAGCTAACATGGGTACTCCTATCCCTGCTACAATCACGCCTTCACTTTGCAGTGTAAACACTTTGTTCTGTTATTGTACCACACCTAGCATAGTGAGGTCCTGGTCTATGACTGGGGCTCCTAGGTGCTGCCATAATACTGATCAACAATAATAATATGGTACATATTTATATGAAGGATCACAGTGTGGCTTGCAAACTGGGCTGGAATGCAGGACAGATGTTTTCTGAACAGATTCTAGCCTCCCCTAAAATCCACAGCACAGCTCCTCCTTCAGGCTTTGTGACAAGAAAAGCAGAAGGGGCAGAGGGGACATGGTCTATATATTTGTGTGTGTGTATCTTGACTCCTGCTATTATCTGTCTGGGGAATGGGCCGTTTGTGTATTAAGGAGAGCACTGCTAGTGAGAATATGGAAGACAATAACTCTTCTGGCAGTGTGTGTGTGCGCGCGCCTGGTTGTGTGGTGAGGCAGAATGTAGCTGTACATACAGTGCGAGTGGAACAGCTACACCTCTGGTAGCCAGTTGGCACACAGCAACCGGAACAAGAGTGTCTACTTCTAAAAAAAATATCTGTGTGGGAAAATTACCGGTTTAAAGATGAAGCTGACATTATTATACCAAAAATTAAATCATACTACGTTATCCATCTTTTTTTCTTTTTTTCCCTTTTACAGAATTAAATGTAAGGGAGTCTGATGTGAGAGCGTGTGATGAGTCATCATGTAAATATGGGGGAGTGTGTAAAGAAGATGGAGATGGCTTGAAATGTGCATGTCAGTTTCAGGTAAGGACTTTGCACTTTTGTATCTGCTGTGATTTGAAATACTGGGCTATTTATAGGAACACTGAGAAGTGTGTTAGTTTTAAAGTTTCAGCTACCTAAACATTTGTCCAATCTGATCAGACGTGTTCTCTAGATTCTAAATATGTACTAGTACAGGTTGTGAATCACCCTGACATTGAGTTAGAGGGACTATGCTCCCAACCAACTCCCCTGCACAGCCTCATTAGGACATTCTGCGTCATAGGTCCAAGGATGGGTAGGAGAGCAGGCATTGTACATTTGATGTTCACGAGGCAGGGAGGGAGGAAGAGAATGTGTATCCTCCTGAAACTTATAGCACTGACTCTGAGTATAGAATGAATTTTCTGAGATCATACAAGTAAATCCATTAGTTGTCTTAGGAATTAAATGAATTAAGATATTCATCACCCTGCATCACACCCTTATTTGGCCCTAATGATCCTAACAGAATAACACAGACTTGTCAAACTTACCATACAGTTAAAACACATCAAAACCTTCAGCACAGGCTACAGCTGAACAATTTTTAAAGCATTATTGTTAGTTTTTTCCCGTTATTCTCTATAACTAAAAGTTACTCCCTTAGCAAAGGATAATGTTCAGCTTCAGAAAATTCTACCAAGAATTGCCCCCTTTCAAAAAGGTTACCATCTCCTACTGTTCTGAATGAGAGTAAAGCTACAGGTTGCCCTTATCAAATATGCCCTTCAAAACTACCTTTCTTCAAATCAAGTTTCTTAGTAAACTTGTGCCTTATCTGTATGGCCAGCTTTGTAGCGCCAGAATCTAAAATGATTGCAAGACACTCAGGTTTCTTTAGCTTTCTAAATTATTGGATACAGCGTGCTAAATTATTTTCAAACTGCTAAATCAGTGGCCATCCTATGACTAGTTGACATTGTTGCCAAATTTCACAATTTCATTGTAAGGCTCATATTTTGGTGGGTTTTTTCAAAACCCTGAGCTCCTGGAGTCATGTGAGAATCTCAGCTTTGATTTTTTTTTTTTTTTTTTTTTTAAGTATGCTTCTAACCATAATGGTTATATGGAAAAAAACTTTAAAATGTAACCGGAGTGTCCTCTGAAGTCTCAAAAAACAGAAAGCAAATGACAAAAACACAACATTTCTCACTTTTTAAAATATGATTTTAAAGACAATTTCATGATATTTGGAGGTGCCTGATTCATGATTTTTGAATCAATAAATCACAAATCACTGGTTATTCTGTCTTGTCTTATTTCTGTTTGCAATGCTCAAAGTGTTAGAACATATTGTATTTTTGTTGGTGCACATTTCCACCTCCTCAGCTTAACTTAAAAGTTGCTATTCTCAGCACATAGGAATTTACAAGCCGTAAAATCGGTTTCCACCAAAAGAAGGAAATGGAATGAGGGAATCAACAGAAAATGCCCCTTGCTTAAAATATATGTATTTTTTTCATATGTAACAAAGAGGTTGAATATTTATTTTAAGTGCAAACCTCAACTCAGCCTTAATTAAGGAGCTGCAACTGGCACCACCAAAATATCCCAAATTAAAGACTTATTAAAACAACAACCACACAGAACCAGCTTGACAGTGTCCCTTCAGCTGCTCTGCATATAAATTGAAAAGTCGTGCCTGGCAAGAGAAACAGATAAAAATTTCAGTCGATATTCTAGGGATGCTGCAGTTGTTTTTCAAAGATCTGTTCTATCTTGGCAGTTTCATAACTAAAGAAACTAGTCTGGATTAGCTAGCTGAAAATGTCCCTATTGAAGGACAGTTCTCAGCTGGTGTAAAGCCGATGGAGGTGGATCCACTTTACTCACCCCTTGTCCACCCCCGTAACAGAGATGTCCTGGATGACAAATGGGATACTGTTAAACAGAGCAACTACAAAGTTGCTTTAAATAATTGCTGGCACAGATCTTCCCTCATATTCAGGGGGCTGTAACCAAGTCCCAGATGCCCCCCGCTCTCCTTGCTGAGTTGAGCTCCTCCACATGAGAGATTCTGTCCCTGAATGTATAGGAATAACCAGTGACCAACATCCCAGTCTTGTCTCGTTTCTTCTTAGGTTTTTAAACCTTTAGAAGTTTAAGTACTAATGCATCATAACTTCCTCTTAGAAGCCCTTTTGGAAATGACTTGCTGTCAAATATAAGGATGTCATTGAAACAAATGTAACATCATTGAAGGAATAGCGCCAGGGGATTTAGTCCATCTATGAACAACTCTTTCTTTCTGTCTTCCACATCTATTGAGTTTAGGTGATATTTTGAACTTTAAGACTCCAGAATTACATTTGCAAACGAGGTTGCTTGCAAGTAGCTAGGGGGTTCTCCAGTGCTCTCCCTGCAGTGACCTTGCACATTTTTAATGATGTCCTGACATTCAGCAGCTGTAAACCTTAAAAGGATAGTTTTGTTTTTGTGCTCACGAGGGGGAAAATGTGTTCACTACACTTTTGATAAAGATGTTTCAGTGTTTGATCCTTGCAGAGCAATTTACAGGCTATTTTGCAGGATTTCAATAAAATAAAAATGATTGACATTTATGTCATCCAAAGTTCCCAAAGCATTAAAAACACAAACTATAAAGCAGGCATTACTTCACGTATCACTGAAATACAGTGGAAACTGGCAGCTTTTAAAGAGCACACAGCAACATCTTGATTGAACGTGGGGAATACACATAGGCATTGGAAAATATAGTTCTCCAAAAAAACTTCTCCCATCCCAGCAATGACTAGCCCTGGCCCTGCTAGCATGAGATCTGACAGGTTTACAGGCCAGGGTAGAATGTCTGCAGGCTGCTCAATAAATTAAAAGAACCACAGAGATGCTCTGAACACTTTTCAGAGCAGTAATGTGAATTGTTTCTGTGTGTGGAGTTTATTACATTCTTGGTCACTTCTGATTGGGTGACAGGGAAGGAAGAATAATTTCCTTTAAAATTAACTTTAAAAATGAAATACTTTGATTGCTTGTATGCCAAAAGAGATTCTGATAAATTATACACATTTGAAAAATAAACAACTGCAGTCTCAAAGAAGCTGATCCAGACATCAAAGCATTTGGGGGGCTTGTCTAAACATAAAATTTACACCAGTGCAACCTTGTGTGCAGACACTCTTGCACCAGTTTAGCTAAATCCGTTTAGCATCACACCTTTAGTTAAACAGATGCAATGTCTGTGAGTAGACCAGGCCTTAGTCCCTGTTTTTCCTTGTGGTAATATGGATCAGAAAGTGGTGTACTATGAGAGTTGGATCAGACCCTAAATAGTCATTGGGAGTTTTTTCCTTGATTTTGGTGGGGAGTGGAATGGTATTTCTTTCCCTGGGTATTTGGAAGGTGGGGATGGAGGGGTTACAGTATGTTTTCTATGTTGTTTTTATGTACACTGGGTACAGGAGACACTTACTCTGTCTTTGTTAGGCTAGGACAGCTAGTACTAAAATACTGTGCCAAAGCCTTTCATGGCGTCCTTTCTTTTTTTTAAATGGACCTATCCCAATATCTTTTGATATATAACAACAACACAAAAGTATTATGACAGATGTTGACTAAATTTAAAAAATCACATACTAAATAGGAGTATGAATATTCAAGGGATGGGATTTTTGCCATCTTCCTTGAAAGACAATTCCACAGTCTAAATGATCTTGCAGCCAGGAAATCTTCCCTGATGTTCACCTTAATTTTTTCTTTGCTCAGTTTCATTCCCTTACTCCTAATTATACATTCTTGTTTTACCTTAAAGGACTTTTCTCCCTTCTTGGTGTTTTTTACCCTTCAAATACTTTGTAGATGATTATTGTATTCCCCTTAGTGATTATACAGCCTCGCTACACATATTTAATTCTTTTAATCTTTCCTACTAAATTAATCCCTGTAGCCTCTACAGAGATAGTCTGTCATTCCCATGGCCTGTGAAAGGATATTTTAAGTCATTCTTAACCAAACAGAATGATGATTTACTGTTAACTAGCAGTCCTCTCTGCATTACTATTTTCCTATACATTCATGTGTATCATATTAAAGATTATTCATGTGTGATTGCATGACTGAATTTATTTGGTACTTTCTTTTTTTAGTGTCATACAAATTACATTCCTGTTTGTGGATCAAATGGAGACACTTACCAAAATGAATGCTTCCTCAGGAGAGCTGCTTGCAAGCATCAAAAAGAGATAACAGTGGTAGCAAGAGGACCTTGTTATTCTGGTATGTAAGATATGATTGTGCAACATTAATAAATAAGGTTGTGGCTTTTTAATCAAAGTGCTTTTCATTTTTTTCATGCTCTTTGTAGAATTAATTTTCAAAAAATGCAGAAATCACAGATGACCTTTAATTATGAAACATTGTCACCAGCAGATATAGGGATTCTTCTGTATGTTAGCCAATCAGAACATTTTTTCCTTTTTAAATATTTTTAACCTAGGAAACAATTGGTGAATGCTTTTAGTGCAAAAGAAAAATCTTGATTATCACCTAAAATGCTTAAGGCAAAATTGAGCAGGTTCCATGTTAGTCATCTCTTCATGACTCATGTCTTGTGTGTACAGAATTAAAACAATGTTCAGCAAAGGAATCCACCAAGCACATCCTTATAGCTGCAGAGTACCCCACTGAATGTAATGGAGCTCTTTGGCATGTTCCTGGGCAGGTCCATTTGCAGGATCTTGCCACATATTTACAAACAACCACATGTACCATAGCAAGGTAGTGGCTAATACAACCTACTAGCAAATGGAAAGAAACTAAACACTTTGTTATCTATTCAGGGGAGGGACCCAACTCTGTAGATTTACTATCTAGGGTAAACGGTGACTCTTCTTTAACCCTTTAGCAGTGCAGGATCTGAGAGTGTCGTCTTGTTTCCTTTTTCCCTTTACTCCTTTCTGGAGCATACTTTGGAATGGTTCAGTAGTTTTGGACTCTCCCTTTAGAGCAGAAACCTCCCTGGGAGCAAACAGCTTCTAAGTTCAGGTTCCAGTTCTGTGTCTCCATGAACAGGAGGTGATGGTAGCTTTGGATTAGGCTATTTTAGGGAGCAGGTAAATCTATTTATTGTAGACTCATGGACATCTCATGTTCTTTTTCCGAAACCCACCCACCCTCTATTTTCATTGCTTTTCTACATCAAACTGATAGTTTTATTTTCCAGTACTATAATGTTATAGTGATTTAAAATCAAAGAAAACAATATGGAAGAATTCTAGCCAAAGGCCTTGGATACAAGAAAACTTAATTGCTCGAGCTTTCCTGAACCTATATGCAGATTTCAGTCTTAGGCCAGTTTACTAGGATACAAGCAGGTGGCTTCCTCAAAACTGCCCATTTCAGAAGATTTCAGTGCATGATTAATGCACCAAAATCCAATCTTGGGGGACAAATCTGGCCTATATCGGATGTCCATGAAAACCTCCCATGGACCAATGTCTAAAGAAATAATTAGACTTCATTATCACTGGTTTTCACATGGCCAAACTGTAAAAGTCCAAGAGCTTTCCAATCTAACACCTCATTAGTCTCTTAAGTTCTGCTATGGACACACCAGTAACCAGAGAAAGCGGGTTTCTTTGGAGGAAACTTATTTGTGGTGTCATCCAGTGCCTTTTTCATATCGTTTAGGGGAGTAAACCATGCAGAAATGTCCAAGGTCTCCAAGTGTTAAGACTTGATATAGAATTTGTGATAAAGCTTTGTCTTGACTAGAATATATTGAAATGGGGGAAACCCCACCTCTGGACGGAGCTAAGGGAGTGAAATCTTAAATTGCATCCAAAGACCAGGCAGAGATACTGGACCCTGAAGCCAAACAATGAAGCAAGAGAAGATGCTTCTATGGTCCAGTCACTTTCTCTTCCCAACCTCTAGCTTTACCTATAGGCAACCATCAATGCTGCCTTTCATTTCACTCAAGGAAAAACTGCCTGATTCTCTGAAACAAAAGTAAAATTCTCCCCCACAACCCCATACCCTACTTAGAGTCTGCAGCCTTTAGATAGAGAGGTGCAGGAAGAGGACTTAGAGCACTGAAGCAAATCCAGTGAAGTGTTTAGGCCCTAGGAGGATCAAATCATAAGGGGTTTGTTCCAGGGCTGTGTCCAGCTAAGAGTACTCTCATCTTCAGATCTCTGGTTGCTAATCACCACTTCGCTTAGCTACTCCAAGGCATATATCTCAATGCTCTGGAGAGCTTCCTTCCTTCCATCTCCTTTTTCTCAAAGATCTACACAAAAAGAAGGGAATTCAGGACATTCAGTGTCACTTTATAACAATCATCATAGTAGCTGAAGACCTGTTTTGAGACACATTGGACCAAAACATATAGAACATACGCTTGACCCTAAGGGCTTGATTCTGGCTTCACACCAGTTTTATACTAGTATAATTCCATAGATTTCAATGGAATTACTCCTGATTTACACCAACATAACTGAGATCAGAGCCAGGTCCTAAGTGTCTGCTTTTTTCCATTAAATCCTGGATCATAACACCATAAATTCCTTCCTCTGGGGCTCATCCTGTTCACACGGAGTACTTACCCTGTGATCTTAAATAATTGTAGGTGAACGTTTTTGTGCTCTTGATCTGCATGATGCATACAGTCAAAAACAGACTCTTCAAATTACATCAAAATAAATACAACAGATGCACATTAATTTTCAACTAGCCCACAAGAATTTGCTGTGATAATTCTTTTTGTTCTGAGATGCCATTCGGAGTTCAGAGCTCTGCCTGGCTGCAGCCAATCAAATGTTCACCAACTTCATGGTGGTCCTGGCTTCAGTCCTTTTGAGGGAAAGGCCCTTTCATCCACACACACTTGGACAATTAAACTGGGGCCATTGATTCCTGGAAGCACAAATTGCAGGGAGGAGGGGATGGCGAAGGGAAGTAAACCAACCTTGCTCTAGCTTCTTTTCAGGAGCTGGTTTATTTGGGGACCATATTCAATACCCAGCATCCTGGAGCAGAGGGCGCAGGTGTCTGTTTTGATGCAGGTTATCAGATGGCCTGGACGGGTCTCAGAGTGTTGGGATCTGTGACAACTTGCATAAAAGTGGTTCTCTAGCTGCAGGTTCACATGCATCCTATGGTGTTCCAACTACTCAGCCTCAGGTCATCACATTTAGTAGCTGTACACATTTGGGGCAATAATATATTTGAGACTCACTTTTCACAAACCCCAGACCTTATGCTAGCTCTCAGTTAGCGATCACAGGATGGCAAGATACACTGGGGTTACTAGGCTCGAATTCTTTCAGTAATTGCTGTTTAGGGACTATTTTATTATTACAGTATGTGAGATTTTTTTTTTAAGTCTTCTAATACCCTAAGAACAGGGCAATTCTTATTTGTAGGGGACTGTTCCCACCTGAAACTATATCACAGAATTGGAAAAGGCCACACAGCATGTTTGGTCTGGCTATTAATATCTATTTCTTATTTGGTAACATTTTAATTAATAGCTCAAGTCAGGTTTACAAGGTCATCAGTAACTTAGCCATAAATGTATTAGTAATAGATTGGCTTGCTTTGCACAGGATGCATGGTAAATAAGCCCTGTAGGTTTTTTGAATTCAGAGATTCCCAAATACACAGAATTAGAAAATGGTAAATCTGGGGTGGCATTGGTATAACCAAAATGTAGGACTTCAAACTAAAAGTTATGTTTTAGGGAACGATAATATTATGTGTAACTGAGGGCTTTGAGTGATTGCATGTGGAGCAGCATGCCTCAACTCTACTAGCAAATTTTAATATAAAAGGCCAAAATTTCCAAACATGCAGCTCTACGGAGATATTCAGCACCCATAGCTCTCACTGTAGTTAGTGGGAATTGTGGATGTTCAGCATCTATGAAAAATCAGACCACTTTGTTCAGGTGTCTAAATAGAGGCGTAGGTACCTAAACGTAGGCACCCATGTTTGAAAATTTGAAACGAGTTAAGCCCAGGTTAGCGCACGCTTTACATAATACCTCAGTCTGAAATTTAAGTGCTGATTTTACAAATCTGTTTTTATAAACTGTCCTGCTGTTGTGAAATTCCATGATTGGATTACCACTGCTCAAAATCCATGATCTGTTCATGAAGGTGAAATTCACCCAGGTGCGCTGACACAAGTCCCTCTATGCCATTTAAACCTACTCCATGCCATTTTGGGATTTCCCTGTGCCAGGAAGATTCCTGAACTGCCCAGCTAAGCCAACTGTGATGCTGGTACCAAGCAGATGGAACGGGGACAGGAATTGCCACAGGTGCTTACAATGTTGAGAAATAGTCACAAAACTTTTAGTTTGCTTCCTGTCTCTCTGGTAGGAGGACATTACTCGCTTTGATTTGCATTTTATGGGTCATGAAGAAATCAAACCAGTAAATAAGAAATGAATGTTCATGATTTATTTTAATTTGTGTTTTTCTATTAATCAGTACTGCATGTGTAGATTGTTGCCAAGATTTTGATGTCTTCCAGATTTGTATTATATGCCCATCAAAATTAATCAAGCACAATGACGTAAAACTGATATTTTTATATAATGTACTCTTCAATTCACAGCTCTCAGAGGATAATATTTATTGGAAGAAACAATCTACTTCTTTTACTGGGACTTCTAAACTGAAAAAAGAACATGCTATTTGCATAATTAAAAGCAAATAATATAGCTCTATTAAATTGTATTTTTTCAGTTTGTTTTCTCTTTGACACACTGCACTGCAGTGAAGAATGAGTCTCCTAAGACATCTTTTAATTTAAACTGGTGTTCTTCAGTTTGAAGTAATCAAACTCTTATTATGAATCCTGACTTCACCGGTTTTTACAGTTTGTGGGATTTTTTTCTGTAGGAGATTCACAATGAGTGTAATTAGAAGTACATATCTGAAAAGAACTCCTTGTATCTGGTTTTCTCCTTACTAAACCACCAAAACAGCCTGGGAAATTCATTTATTTATTTTTGATAGCTGAGACACTGCTAGTTAAATTCTTATAAGGATCAAATACAGGAAATAAAATAAAAAAGCCTTTTTAAGAGGGCCAAATTGTCCTGTCCAGCCTGTGAGGAAGATTTGCTCCAATGCAATGTCCCATTTTTATCATTAGGAAAGAAATGGTTTGAGGGTAAACAATGGATGATAGCATTTCATCTTCTGACCATCTGTACTACTTTTCACCATCTATAATTAAGTGAAAAAAGCTGCTACAAGATACAAATTTGGATCAAATAATGGTAAAACTTTTCTAGGAATTTGTGCCACAGTGGACATTCTTGAGATGTAGCCTTGCAAGCCAGAGGTTAAAACCCTATATTAGGCAGCTGGAGTCCCCACAGCTGCTGGCAATTAGGCTTATGAGCATTCCTCTCAGAAAACTCCTGCTGGCATATCAAAATTAAGGGTAATTGCCAGTAGGCAGCAGTGCTCCTGGAGGGTGGGGACACAGCAGGAAGAGGATTGAGTGTTGTTGCTAGGAGTTTGAGAAGACTAAATTGGCATACTTCTTAAACATATTTTGCGTCCTGTTAACTGTGTAAACCTCACTCTGCTGACTGAGTAGCAGGAAGTTGAAGGTTTTTTTGTTATTTGTACTAGAGCTGTGAGAGCGACCAACCTTTCTGTTCAGTAGCCAAACAAAAAATTGAAAAATTCATTTTGGATTAACCTGAAATGAAATTTTTTGCAAACCAAAAAAATTGTAGGGAAAAAAATCATTTCAGGTCATTTTTGTTTGACCCAAAATTAAATATTTCATTTTCTGTTCAAGGGTTTTTTACAAAAATTAATAAAATGGAAGTAAAATTCAAAATTAAAAGTTGTTTTGAATCAAAAAGAGGACACTTTTCATTTTGAAATCATCAAAACAAAACATTTAGACTATTTTTGGATTTCTTGGAGGGGTGAATTTGAAACATTTTGTGAATTTGTGTCTATCAATCTGAAACTGCATTTTTCAGGGGGAAAAAAAAAGTTTTGTCCTAAAAGGTATTACCCAACTGTAGTTTGCACTGTGACTGCTGAAAGCCTTCATCTGTGTGCCAGAATGAATTGGATTGTGCAGTTTTCTTTTCCTTCCTAAAACACCAGTCCCTGTGCTGATGACTGTTCTGACACTCTTGGTATTACATGGAACTGTGATGCTTCCAAAGGGTAAAAGGTGGAATTGCACAGAGTTGTGAGACAGCTAAAGAAAAAGTTAAAGGCCCTTGTTGAGTGCTGTGACAGATGGGTCATTCTAGTTGCTGGTGAGTAAACAGGAGCTGCAGGGTAGAGGATCCTGATGTTTGATGTCAAACTCTCCACAACTGGACCCAAATTTAACCTGGAGGCATTTCTCCTGGCCTGGAGTGAGTTGCAGAAGGCGTGCCTGGCCCAATATACACTGGGCTATTCAGTTAGTTCCATGTTGTCAGTAGTGGTGGATTAATGATTTTGCTGCCTCTATGCCCTGAAATAATTGCCGGCCCCCCCCCAGCAGCTTCCCCCGCTCCAGTTCACCTCCGCTCCCTGCCAGCGCTTGTGCGTGAAACAGCTTCGCGAAGGAGGGGGGAAGAAGGGGGAACACGGCGTGCTCAGGAGAGGAGGCGGGGCCGGGGCAGGGATTTGGGGAAGGGGACCAATGGGGGAGGGGAAGGGGTGGAGTTGGGGCAGGGCCGGGGCGGAGGGCGCAAACGGGCCCTGGGGGGAAGCAGCCACTGGTTGCTATTATAAATTTGCCGCCCCTGCAAATTTGCCAGCCAGGGCATTAATATGCCGCTGGTTGTCAGGAAAAGCCCAGGTGAAATATAGGCAGCCACTGGGAATTGTGGGTGACTTGCAGAAAGCATCCAGTCTTGATCTCTTTCACCTTTGGCCTTATTGAGGAGATCTATCAAAAATATTTCCAGAACTTAACTGCCATTGAATATAAAACCTGGATGATGCTGACCATTTTATGGAAGGCTACATAGGAAAGGCTGAGTACTGGCCTGCACATGAAGGGAGCAAGCACAAGTTGGTGGAAAAGACTTTAGTTTTGCCTCCAAACAGTTTATGGGAGAAATCAGTGATCTCTACAATTGGTTTCAGAGTAGCAGCGGTGTTAGTCTGTATTCGCAAAAAGAAAAGGAGTACTTGTGGCACCTTAGAGACTAACCAATTTATTTGAGCATAAGCTTTCGTGAGCTACAGGTCACTTCATCGGATGCAGCTTATGCTCAAATAAATTGGTTAGTCTCTGAGGTTCCACAAGTACTCCTTTTCTCTCTACAATTGGAACATTCTTTTACTGTCCCTACTCTTTTTGATCATTTGAGAGGTTCCCCTTTTGTCTATGTGGTTCCTCTTATTACAGCTGTTCTGCGGAGACCACGCTGATAAATCCTGACTTGGCTGAAGACATGTGGAAAGAACAGGGCCCCTCTGATACTAATCAGGTGCCAACAGCCCCTTCCCCCACATCCCTCTCTGCTGGACACAGGTGCTGGTACATACACTAAGCTTGCACTATTCCTCTGCGACTTGGGCATTTGCCACCTTTGCTTATGTGGGTCCAGAAATTCCTGACACAAAACCATTACATGCACGGAGCTGTTCACATCATTCACATGACAGACCAATGGGCCCCAGTGGGGCTGGGAAACTTAAGGGAATTCAACAATGGTGAAAAATTGGCAGAGTCCCTGCCCCTCCCACAGCGCAAGACTGCTAACCCCACCAGTGGTGCATATAGAACTGAGATGCGCTAGCCTGGTGAGTTGGCTGTTCCTCTGGGGGCTGCTCAGTGTGGGCCTCCGTCCCAGTGGGGTTGTGGCTCTGCAGCCCCTCGGCCTTCACCTGCCCTCAGGACACATGCAAGCCTGAGGCCAAAGTGCTCACAACAGGACCTGACTAGCTGTGTCTGTCACATGCCTTGCCCTCAGGCTCAAGCACACCCACACCCAGAGCAGCACAGTCCTTCCTCCCTCCACAAAGCCCCTCCTCCACCAACATCCAAAATGGGGCTGCTCCCAGGTTAAGGTTGCCAACTTTCTACTCGCACAAAACCAAACACCTTTGCCCCACCTCTGCCCCGCCCCACCTCTTCGGCTGCTCAGCTCTGAAGGCAATGGAGGAAGTAAAAGTAGCAATACTGCAACAACGCCTTCTACAATAGCCAGATTTCATGAGGAAGACCAGATTTCATGGTCCATGACACATTTTTCATGGCCTTGACTTTGGTAGGGCCCTACTTATGAGCATTAAAAACTGGGCTGACAAAGGGAGAAACAGATCTGCCCTATCATCCTCTCAAAACTCTTGAGGGTGAGAGACAATCTGTTTTATCTCTGGGCCTCAGGCACATAATCATGCTAATTTAGAGTCACTACAGGTGGAAGAGCAGTTTTCATCCCCCCAGGCTGAGATGCAGAATCTAATCAGTAGCTTTTAGCACAGTCTCCAAGAACCAACCACAGTGAGACCAGCCCTAGAGCATGGATACCTCCCAGAAAATGCCAAGGAAGTATTGTTTAATTTATAATATTCCCATTGCATCTCTGTAGGCACACTAATCAAATTCATAATACACACATGAAACAGTTACTTTAAAACCTCCCAATCCACAACCCTTACAAGTTCAAAAAGAAAACCCCCACCTTACTCAACTCCCCCCCCCCCCCCTCCAAGTGGCCTACATAAATAAATAAACCTTGCAGCATAGACTGAAAAGAAGCAAATTTGGGATTTGTCAGACCAAACAATAAAACTGGAATTCCAAAGATGGGAACTTGCCAATGAAAACACTCTGAGACAGATCCTCTGCTGATGTACATTGATTTCAAAGGATATACACCAGCTGAGGATCAAAACTTCTCTGCACGCAGCCGGAGTGAAATCCCAAAGAATGGAATCTTCCTCCCTCTGCCCACAGCATGCTAGTGGAATTTCTACTGCAGCCTCTAGGCTGGAATGTCCTCAGCAGCATATCCCAGCCTCCATGTAAGGGTGTCCCAGAGGTCATGTGTGGTTTAGTCACAAGGTTATGGAACCATTATGTCCCCACACCTCCCCGTCTCAAAAGTGCACCTACCTGGTTGTTTAAATGAAGCCCCAGAGAGTACAGGGGATGTTTGAATACTTTCCAGGGAATTTCAACATCCTGTTCACATGCACCAGACTTCTAGGGTGCTGCTGCCTTTGGGGCTTTCTGGGGCAGGCACTGGGGAATCAGGCTTTGAAATAATTGTATAGATTATGAAAAGTAGCTCTTTTAACACTGGAAGAATTGCAACTGGAATAATTCCAATTTCTTCAGACCTAAACATTTGTTTGTTGGACAGATTTTAGCAGCTTTTATGTCACAGGTACAGAATCAGCTCATCACACAATTTCACAATCCCAAGGATGCCTACGGGTTTAGCTTATGTATGCAGATGATGCCACCTTCAAATTTGTTAATCAAGCAATGCTGCACCATATGTCACATTGTCTGTTCAATGGTGCAACAGTTGAACATTACACAAGGGCTGTCTGCTTTTCAGGAAATTGGGTCATTATTGATGTCAAGAAAATACCAGACAGACATTTTCCTTATGTTATCCTATTAGTTTATTTAAACAATGAGACTCCAGCGTGAGACTTGGTGTAATAGTATGGAATTAAGAAGGGAAAATGTAGGTTGAATAGCAGGAAAATCTCCATTCCAGATGACAGCCCCTGTGGTAAGAGGTTATTTTTAATGTGTGGTAGTGACCTAGTGCCATAGAATTTCACCCTGTAATTCCTGCATTGAAAGAAACAATTCTTAGAAATATAGCAAATTAGAAAAAGAATTGAACAAGCTGGGAGGTTTTCTGGCTTGAACTATGATTTCCTGCCAGGAAGTAAGAACCCCCCTTGGGTCTGGGTGTGTAGAATTAAACAGGGCTAACTCACCTGCCTACTCTATCCCCTGAGCAAGTGTGCCGGGGGAGGTGGGAAATGAGTGGAATTCTGGCTCTACTCCCCTCCTCACCTTCTGGAGTGGCTGAGCCGGTTAGTCAATTTACTGTTGGTATAGGCCAGCTGTAAATTTCTCTCCTCTTCCCCATAAGGAGTAAGGAAATAACAGAGAAGGATTGGTGGCTCAGAAGTGCATGTCTGAAGGCAGTGCGTCTTCACGGCAGTGTCAGCTCATGGTATAACTTGAGTGTTGACCATAGTCCAACTCCAGTCCACACACAAAAATCTGTATCTTGAGTTAAGTGGTACTTTAAATTCAACCTGACTGGTCTGTTGAGGGTATGCATTGAAGCTTGAGTGCTGCTGATGCAGTAGCCAGTAATGAAGTGAGATGCAGCTACAGGCCACAGTTTGAGTTAGTACAACTCATCAGCGGCTCATCCAATCAATTTGTATTACTAATCAAATCACTGTGTAGCTCCAGTGTTGTTTCACAGTGTGGCACTTCAGCAGGAGGCTAGTTAACACCAGACTAGAACAGGTAGCTGGAGCGAACTCTGAAATAAAGACACACCGAGTCACAATGACTCCTGAGGCCACTTCTGGAGTCATGCAATTTATGCACCATCCCTAGCCTAGGGCTGTGTTTCAAGTCAAAATGTAGCCGCTGTTAAATAGATTGCAAAAATCAAATTGTATATTATTAGTCTGTTTTTTGTTTAACAACTTGGAATCTTTTATAATTTAAAAAGGACTTAAAAGCAATATGAAAAACAAGCGAGGTGAAATGATATACAGTAACTCCTCACTTAAAGTCATCCCAGTTAACGTTGTTACGTTGCTGATCAATTAGGGAACATGCTCATTTAAAGTTGTGCAATGCTCCCTTAGAACGTTGTTTGGCAGCCGCCTGCTTTGTCCACTGCTTGCAGGAAGAGCAGCCCGTTGGAGCCAGCTGGTGGGGGCTTGGAACCAGGGTGGACCGGCAGCCGCTCTATCAGCTCCCTACTCCCCTAAGTTCCCTGTGTGGCAGCCGCCCAGCAGGTTATCAGTTGCCGGCAGTTCAGCTGTCCCTCCCCCCACTGCCATGTGCTGCTCCTGCCCTCTGCCTTGGAGCTGCTCCCGGGAGCCTCCTGCTTGCTGGGGGCTGGGGGGAGAAGAGGGGAGCTAATGTCAGGGTGTCCCACTCCCCCTTGCTCCTGCACCCCGCTTACCCCATCTCCATAGAGCAGGGGGACACAGAACAGGGCTCAGGATGGAGGGAGCTTCCTGGCAGCAGCTGTGGTCTCAGCTTACTGATTAACTTAATGAGGCAGTGTACTTAAGAGTGGGTCAGCGTACTTAAAGGGGAAATGCACATCTCTCTCTCTCTCTCTCTCTCACACACACAGAGTGTGTGTCTCTGTCTGCCATGCTGTCTCCCCTCCGTCCATTCCTGCTGCCTTGTAGAGTGTGAGGCTACATTAACAATGAGTTAACCCCTTGAGGGCTCAGCCAATTGGTAGTTCATCATTTAGCAGTAAGGCATTCCCTGGGACATGTCCCACCCTCTGACTTCACCACCTCAACCAAGTTTCACAATCATTATTGCTGTGTACAGTATTAAATTGTTTGTTTAAAACTTATACTCTGTGTGTGTGTGTGTGTGTGTGTGTGTGTGTGTGTGTGTGTGTATTATATATATTCTTTTGTCTGGCAAAAAAAAATCCCTGGAACCTAACCCCCCCCCCCCCCATTTACATTAATTCTTATGGGGAAATTGGATTTGCTTAACATTGTTTCGCTTAAAGTCGCATTTTTCAGGAACATAACTACAACGTTAAGTGAGGAGTTACTGTATTTTGTTGGTGATGCAGCTACAGACTACATGCAATGGTTTTCAGCAACTCATACAAAAAACACTGCTGCTCTCAGAGCAAATTTACCTTGACAGGTAGGGAAAAGAGTGTATGATAAGACTGGACAAATTCTAATAGTGATGCCTGATATGATGGGAGACATTGTTTTTATACTTGGCTCTTGATGTGTAATATTTGTATAGTTTTTGCAATGACAGGTTCTTGAATAAAGAGCTATTCCTGAGACAATGTTGTGATTTTTTTCCCCTTTTATTTCCTTATCAGATAATGGTTCTGGATCAGGAGAAGGGGGTAAGTACACAGTCACAATTGCACTTGTTTTTCTGTTGTAGTACATTTTTGTGTGTACTTTAAGTCTGTTTTAGTTACACTCTTTCCTGTAAATTATGAAAAACAGATAATTTTTAAATTCTTTCAGCATGAAAAACCTAGAGTGGTGTTAGTAATACACGAAAGCCGTTCTATGGAAGTTTGTACCTATCCCACAATGACTTGCACAAACTGTGGCATAATATCTGTTTGCATCCAGTTACATTTTTGGATCATTCCATTACCTGCTTTGAACAGTTCTGCCCTGCCTGAGGGAAAGCACGTTTCATAAGGAGCTAGATGAGTCTGCAAGGTATAGAGTTACAATGGTGCTTCTCTAGCATGGACAAGGTCTTAATTACAGCTGACCTAGAGCAGATTTGAACCAATGCTCTCGGGAGAAAAATCCTCTAGGCATCCAGCACCCCTGTGTTGTTTAATATTTCAAAATATCTTTAATTGCATTAAAAGTTGCTATTGTGGAAAATGATTATTTACTTTGCTGTGTGACTAAACCCTAAATTGAACTCACAAGGAGTCAGGAGCTAGCTTTTCTTTTTTATATACTAAGAGGGAACTGGGGCAATATTTATCCTCTTCACCAACAGGTGACAATCATCACTCCATTGCACCAGTTCCCTTTTCTACTCTGCTTTGTTGGCTAGTTGCCTCAGCAACGTCTTGCATCTCCGATATAGAGGATACAGATTATGTTAATTCACCCCATATCTCCTGATTTTAACTTGGCTTCCAGTTTTAGAAGAGCTCACGTGTTGATAGAATTCACTCTGATTTCGGTCATACAAAACAAATCTTCTTAAAATTAAGTTTAAGTTTAATTTTTAAAAGCATTTGGCCGGAAGATACCATATGATGACAGAATGATATAGTCTTGTTTCACTCTAGCTCTAGCTGCTTAACTGGGAGTTGCATTGTAGGAAAAGAAACTACAAAAAAAGATAAGGCTGGTCTTCAACGTGTCATGTTATTGCTCCGTGTCTGACAAAGTGATGGAATCCGTCCTTCCATGAGTCATTGGAAAATGTTCTGGACAAGAATTCAAGAAGATTATTAAAAAAAATTTGATATTAAACTGAAGCTACGGTTGAGTACGTATCAGTAATTTAAGGTAAAGCATTACATGGATGTTGTAATAATCCTGAGAACAAATATTACAAACCCAGGAAATTCAGAGTTAAGGATAAACTTAAAAGAAATCTGAATGTTAAGGTCTTGAAGTCCACAGTTCCAACACCCAAACAGCCTTAACTCTGCCCTGTAGTGACATCATGCAAAAAGGCTTCTTAGGGTTTTTTTAAAAAAAAAAAATCTTTGTGTACATTTTATTTCTCCACACACCTCAAGATGTTAAGGGTGTTATGAGGGTAACTTTATTAAAGTTTGTGAAGCATTCATATACTGCAGTGACAGGGGAAAAGTAGGGTAGAAGAAGATGAGAGAATCCCTGGTGGAAAAGAAAGGGAGGAGACCCCACTTTGTGTTTGTGGGGGCAAGGAGAATAAACTGAAAGTGACAAAAGGAGAGCCGAACAGGGAACTTAGGTTGGGGAGAAGGAGAGGAAAAAAGGGGGATATGCTAATACCAGAGGAGGGAGCAATCCTGGTAGCCATCCCAGTCGCAGCAGAGAGGGTAGCAAGCTACTAGTCTGTCCCTAAGAAGATCTGAACCATTGTGGTTGGTGATCTTAGCCTACCCAGGGTCGGGTGGTTTTATGCAAGACAGATACAAAGCTCGAAGAGAATTTTATGTGGTTCCAGATAAGTATTCTGGTATGTTCACAGCATACATAAAGAGAAGTTGGATAAAAAACATAAAATACTCTTGCTGGAAGGTTGCAACATAACACTATGTAATTATTGGGGTTGCTCAGGGCCGGAGTACACCAAGCCCCCAAGATGCTAGTAGTGTGCCAGGTGTATTATGATTTGGAGGCAAACACTGTAGGTGTTTCAACAGCTAGGCCTTGTAGATGCTAACCCTGGTGAGTCCCAGTAACCACTCTGACACATAACTAAGTGAAAGGGTATTTTACTAGGGCTGGCAGGAAAGAGAGAGGTTGCAAATACTATAGGTATGCATCCGATGAAGTGAGCTGTAGCTCACGAAAGCTCATGCTCAAATAAATTGGTTAGTCTCTAAGGTGCCACAAGTACTCCTTTTCTAATTGGTACAGAGGCTTAAACAGTTAATGTTCAAAGTGAGTAATATCAATAAATAGTTGGGCCCTGGGGCAGTCCAACTGAGAGTCAGGGCTCTTTGGGCCTAGTGCATGGGATGCCCTCTGCAGTCTCTATTCGAGCAAATCGGAGCTTACAGGTTTCCAAGCCAGGGTCACTTAGTAGTGTCTCTCTCATGGGGCCCCTCTGCACTGGCTTCCTGCCCAGCAACTGCTGCTCCCCCATAAACCCCATACAGACCTGCACCCTGCTGTAATGTCTAGCAGTCACAATTTGTTCTACACCCAGCTCTGCATACAATTCCTGGAATTCCTCTCTGCATCTGGCCCTTCTGCAGCTCCTGTAGGGTTGCCAAGTGTCTGGTTTTTTACTGAAAAGCCTGTTGAAAATGGACCCTGGTGACTCCAGTCTGCACCACCAATCGGGCCATTAAAAGTCCGGTCGGAGGTGTTTCAGGACTAAGGCAGGCTAGTCCCTACCTGTCCTGGCACCGCGCCACAAGCTGGAAGCGGCCAGCAGGTCCGGCTCCTAGGTGGGGGGGCCACGAGGCTCTGCGCGCTGCCCCCACCCCAAGCACCAGCTCTGCACTCCCATTGGCCGAGAACCACAGCCAATGAGCAGTGCCTGCGGATGGGAGCAGCATGTGGAGTCTCCTGTCCTGCCCCTGCCCTGCCAGGAAAGACAGGGAGCCTGCCTTAGCCCCACTGACCAGGATCCGCCCAAGGTAAGCCCGAGCCACTGCCCTAGCCCTGAACCCCTCATCCCCAGCCCTACCCCAGAGCCTGCACCCCAGCCCAGAGCCCGTACCCCCTCCCACATCCCAACCCCCTGCCTCAACCCACAGCTCCCTCCCGCACTCTGAATCCCTCAGCCCCCCTCCTGCACCCCAAGCCCCTTATCTCCAGCCCAACCTCAGATCCTGCAGCCCAGCCCAGAGCCCTTACCCCCTCCTGCATTCCAAATCCCTCAGCCCCACCTCCCAACCCAGAGCTCCCTCCCGCACTCTGAACCCCTGATTTCTGACCCCACCCTGGAGCCCACACCCCCAGCCCAGAGCCCTCACCCTCTCCCGCACTCTGGCCCAGCTCAGTGAAAGTGAGTGAGGGTGGGGGAGAGTGAGCCACCAAGGGAGGGGGAATATAGTGAGCGGAGGGCAAGGCCTCAGGGAAGGGGCAGGGGTAGGGTGTTTGATTTTGTGCAGTTAGAAAGTTGGCAGCCCTACTCGCTAGCCGTGCACCAACTCCTTCCTAACAGAGCCCATCCACTTCCTGGTTCAGGACCCTTCCGCATTCCCTTTGTCTGGCCAGAGGAAAGGGAAGTACAGTGGGGAGGAGGCTGATGGGAGTTGTTGTCATCTACTTAGCAGATCCATCACAGCTATTTTATTTCTTAGAATTCAGAAGAACGGAACAATAACACACAAGAACCCAAAATAGAGCAAAAAGCTGGGAGCTCCCAAAAACAGAGGCACAACTCACCCTCCTGTACTTTATGCTGTGTGTCTGCTAAATGACTGCCGATCTTATGCTTACCTATGGATACCCCTAGCCTGCAAGCAGGAACGGGAAGCCCCACCACTTCTTCCCCCCAAAGTGATAGCTTGCAAACTCAGTACAGTCCTCAATTCACTACAGGTTCCAATTTTCAGATGCTAATGGTGGTAAATGCCAGTTATGTATCTAACTGGTCATGTTGCTGTCCAGGTCCATGGTAATATTAGTAGATTTTTGCACCTGAGTAGAGTAATGGTAAAAGTCTAAATTCTGCCCTACAATCACCATGAATCTGACTGTTAGGGTTTCCAGTGCTAAAAGGAGTCATTGTTCAACAGACTGCTAGCACTAGGTATGATTTAAATTTGTGGTGTTGGTTCATGTGGTTTTGTTTCAGTTGCCAATTCCTTAGTTATTCTGTAACTTGACTCAACACAGAATATCCTCCTACTTGAGAATAGCATCATCTGAAATATAATGGTGTTTGTGCCAAAAGAGCAGATTTGCAACAGGAAAAAGACTTGTTCCACAGTGGATTAGCTCAGACAATGTTTCCCTAAATTGTCATGTATCACAAAAAGGCCAAAGATCATGTAACTACTCTGCTGGACTCTCTGCCAAATCATGTTTACTGTCACCAAGATGTTAGAATAAAGCAGTCGGAGTTGTAGCATTTTGCAGTATGCCTGACAGTGAAATGACAGTCATATCATCCACCTATTTTTTCAGCTGTGCCACACTTATCTAGGTTGCCCTCTGACATTTTGGATAAGCGATTTTCAGTCTCTTGTGCTCTCACAACACATCAGCGGTCACAAAAAAATTGCCCATGTTGCTCATGACAGAAGTCTGAACTTAAAATGCATTATTTTTATTAACCTTATTGAATTTATGAAATTCAGCTGTAGATCACCTGTGGCTATTAGAGTCCGAAGCCACTTAATATGAGGATGGGATGTTAATTCAGAAGGTAAAGCAGTTTTGAAAATCTCATTAATATGCCTTTATGCCCCCACCTTCCTACTGAAAGAAACATTAGTTACTGAGGCTCATCCCTGAAAATATTGCTTATTTGATACCACAACTGATGATTTGGAACTCTTTATATGCATTCTAAAGACAAGGGGATATTCCATTTTTGGAGGCAAAATTGATGATGGAGTTTGGGTATTTTCTTTGATGCAGTATTGTTTAATTACAAGGAATGTACAAAGTCCTGATTCTCTGAGTGTAGGAGGAACTATAGGCAAAAAGAGTAGTTTTTTAATTTACAGCCCCAAGCTTCTTTTCAGCCAGCACCCCCAACTCAGAATCTTTCTCTAAAAAAGTTTCTCTCAAGGTCACACTGTTACCAGCTGCTGCTTGGATTTCTTCATGCTGTCTCTGTCTCTCTCTAGTTCTGTGATCTCCTGCTTCCCCTCCTCCCCACCCCCCTTCTCTCACACTTCTCTCTCGTCCAAAACCATAATCAGCAAACCCCCCTCTGCCCACACAATCCAAAACTCATAGACAAAACCCGTTTTGTCTTAGCTGGAAGATTGTGATTAATTTATCTTTACAGTTATGTTAATTGAAGGGTGCATTCATAATCATCAATCTCAACAAAGTTTTTACTCAACCCATAACCATGTGTCACCCAGCTCATAACAATATTATTCAACAATTTTCCTGCTCTGCCGAAACACATCATCTTAATTGTTTTATATTCTTCTTCCAATAAATATGATTTGTTACTGTTGTTTTCGCTTCAGCAAAATAGAAGTTAGTTTTAAATTCATGTCCCTATCTATCATTTCAGAAAATGGGACAAAGTATACCTGATTTATAACAAAATGAAATCAGTGGGGTTATATAGGTTGTAAATCTTGGCAGAATTTGATCCAGTACATTGAGCAGGAAAATTCTTAGAATGGCCCATCCTTATGAAGAAGCTGGATGGCTAGCTTGCATGCATTTTTGTTTTTGCATACCATGGTATTTTTTGTCTCCAAACCTTTTATTTTTAGTGGTACTTAGTGCACAAATTCTACCTAGAGTGACAGTTGTGTACATTCACTGAAGTACACAACTTGGGAAGAGTGATTTCAGTGGGATTGCATAGGAATGACTGAGAAGAGAATGTAGTCTGTTTTTTCACTGTGCTTTCTTAGTGAAAGCTCTCTAATGGATGGGAAAAACCCAGTGAGTAGTGGCTTTTGTAGTGACTCACTGTAACTTACCTAAAGCAGCCCCGTATTTGTAGCCCCATGGTTTTAACCTGCTCCAATATACCCTGCTTATTTGCTGAAGGCACTTTAGAGCCAAGCACTGCAATGGTCCTGCTGCAGGTGAGTCAACTGCAGGGGAATTATAGGGGCCATTGGACCGAATTCTGCCTGGATTTGCAACCTATGCAACCCCACTAGTTCCATTTTGTTGCAAACCAGAGATACTTTTTTCTACTTTTGTATGGCACTTGCAGTGACTAGCAACGTTCAAGTAACCAAGTCCAGATTAGTGAGCCAGTGTGTCGTGTCTGAAGTGGCTTAATGTAGGTCTGAGATGCCACTGGCAAATGATCAAAGTGGGCACTAATTTACAATGTGGTCCATATTCTGTAAGTTATGGTGTCCACAGTCACATTGTGTATTCTGGCAGCTTCTAGCAGTGTAAGAGATGACAGCATGTGCCATTCGATGTTCTGAAATGGTTCAATACAGACCCTTTTTTCTGAGGAGGTTAAAGCCTGGAAGTTGTTTTGGGGGGGGTCAGCAATCAGATGGTTAGTCGGTATATTAGCATTATCCCATAATTCTTCCCAGTGTGCCTCAGGATTGAATGAGGACTCTTTAAGAAGGTTTGTGGGATTTCAGATGTGTCTTTGGAAGGTTCCGGAGGTCCTCAGAAGTTGGGAAGTTCAGGCTGGGATGTTCGTGGTTTGATTGTACTCACGAGGTGTGTGTGTGTGTGTGTCTGTCAGAGTGGGCAACCATTGAATGGGTGTTGATTTTAATGTTCCCGTTATAATTCTCATTGCAGCATCAGGCTGCACATTGAGAAATATGGTATGTGAACTGCCTGCCCATACTGGAGTGCAATATTCAGTGGTTGAATATACCAGTGAATCAGCACCCACTTCGACCCATGTCCTAGGATAGTAGGTAGGGATATGAATTTAAGTCTTTAAAGGGAACTTTTTGGGGGGTGTGGTTGGGTTCCATTTTGTCAAAGTTGTTTATTGTGATGCACAAAGGAGGATTGTAGCCAAGTCAGATAAATTAAAGGGTGTTATTCAATCTTGTCTTATTTGGAGGGCTTTCTCGGACTGCCATTGGTGGTTGGAGAGTGCAACAGTTCTGAAATCACCATCTTAGAGGTTTGGTTGAGCTCCAGGGGCCCATCTAAATCTACTGAGATCCCTAGTTGGTCCAAAGTGACAGACAATAGCTCATTTGAGGGGAGATCCTCTGGGCTTGTTCCCTCTGGGCAGTTCTTACTATTTCTCCACACACCAGAGCTTCTTCTTTTCTGGTTCCAGACAATCCTTAATTTCTCTGCTGAGACTGCCAATGAGGATTTCAATTAGTTCCTGTTTTCGTAGTGTTGCTTTTGTGCTATTGTCAGCTGTTCACTAGGAACGAGTCTGAAACCACTAATCTATGTCAGATAGGCCATCAAACAGTTATCAGACAGTAATGACTTTGTCACTTCAGGCCTGCTCTTCAGATTCAGATCACTGACCTCAAGGTGAAAGGTTCCATATTCTAGTACCAGTCTCTTAAACCTTCTAGACCCTCAGAGGGCAAGATTTCTAAGTGTCATGCTATGGGCATAGAATTAATTTTTTTCTCTTTCGGTGTAAAAATACATCTAGCAAGTGTCTGTTTACCTAAGCAAATGCATTTTATGTATTAAAATAAAATTAATTTTAGACAGATGGCAGCTGATCAATTCAAGTTTTCAAGCTGAGGAAATAACATGCTTGCAATTCAGATAGCGAAGTTAATTGTTATTAAAATAATTTGTTTTGAATTCCCAATCTCTCTGAAATTTAGTATCTAAAGTATCTTGTGATGAAAGTTTGGCAGATTGCTTTTTATAATTAATAAATTGGTAGACAGTATGTGCTTTTTAGTAGACTACCATCTGTTCCTTACCCTCCTTGGGCACAACAGTTACCCAGGGTTGTCACACACTCAGGCATGTGTCAACATACAGATTTCAAAACCTTTATATTTTATAAATTTCAAAAGCTTGAATTTTTGGAGCTTTCTAAACATGTCAGTTACAGAAGGTGGAGAAGGATAATGTGACTTTGCATTTCTATAGCACCTCCAATCTGAGAGTCTCAGAGTGATTTACAAACATTACAGGCCTGATTCTGTCCTGAATAGTGCCTTAAACCCCTATTAGCCCCATTTATTTCTGTAAGTTAGTAAAAGTGGCAACAAAACACAATCTCACAACACCCTTGTGAGGCAAGGAAAGGAGACAAATATAGAGGGCCTGACTGTGCAGCCTTTAGCACTTACACAAGTAGTGACTTCTGGGTGAGTGATCTCCTGGGTTAGTGCTTGCTATCCTGAGTAAGGGTATCACAATCAGGACCATGGAGAGGCTAAGAGACAGATGTCTGGCCCTTATCTGAAGGGGCAAGGAATGAGGAACTCACTCCCCACTGTGCGGTCCTTGTAAGAGCTTGGCATAATGATATTGCCTTTGTTCATGAAAGTGCAGGGACTGCTCCCTCATCACTCTTCTGGGCATATGGTGACTTTCCGACCTCCTCACTATCATATGTTGGTGCATAGTTTGTCAAATGCATATTTTTGAAGTTGTTTAGCTTCCCTTTGGAGCATCGGGAACTGGCTCCTGAGGAAACAGATCACAGGAGTAGTTGAATATTAGTCTATTCCTCCATGGTGATTCTTATGCAGTCAGAGAAAACTCATCAAATGCTACCAGAAATGTTAACTTTGTCTGACATAACTCATTGTTAATACATAAGAACACTGTTTGTGAGTTAAGTTTGCCAGATATGTAATATAGCTAACACAGAACTACAAAAGGAAGGAAAAGAAAAATGAAAGCATCTAACATACCCTCTACACCCTGAGTCACACGCCTCATCACTAGAACAACCGCCGGACAACACAATCCTACCTTAATTCTGCCTCAGGAGGCATGTCAGTCTTCAAACTCCCCCCTTCCCCAAACTCACAACCACACTAAACGGAGAAGATGTCTCTCCTGCCATTATCTATAGTGATCTCATGGTCGAAGGCAAAGGTGCTGGGAGACTGGCCTCCTACTGGGGCAGAGCTAAGGTTGCTGTGTGGTATTTTATGGTGAATGATGGATGTTCCATCAGTGAGGTGTGGATCTCTGGGTGGAAGAGGAGAACTCTGCTCCTAAACTGGCTAAACAGTTTGATAGTGAACAGGATCTTCCACATTGGTAACCATTCCTTACACAAAGACTAGAGCACACAAGCCAGCAGAAAATTCAACTTTATCGAAAGATAGGAAAATTCAGAATAAATATGCTGTTTTTCATATAAAACAAAGGGTATGTCTACACTGCATTCAGAGGTGTGACTGCAGTATGTGTAGACATACCCAAGCCAGCTTTGATCTAACTAGCTTGAATACCAATAGCCATGAAGCTGCAACAACACAGGCTAGCTGCTCAAGTACATGCCCAGGTCACGAGCAGGCTTATATAGCCCATGCTGGCGCAGTTTTGTTGCTATTGTTATTGGACTTAGCTTGATCAAAGCTAGCTCAGGGATGTCTACACATGCTGCAGTCAACTTCTGATTGCAAAACAGAACTCGGCCTTAACTAAGGCATCATAATAGCGTTTCCATAATCTGTCAATCAGACCAGTCACTAGGTCGTAGCCTTCAGCTACAGCCTGTAGTAAGGGTGTTGTGGCGCTACACTGCCTCAAGGAGGTGCACTGGGAGGCATTTTGGAGACATCCTAGTTGTGCTGAGAGGAGCACAATAGGAGACACCCGTCTTAAGAGGTGCAGCACACAACATGGTCAGCATGCAGGAGTGATAGAGCTCTGGTTCCCCCTATTTCCCAACCCCTTTTAGATAAGTCGCTCCTAAGAGGGACACCTCTCTAGCAGCATTTGTATTCAGAACACAGAGGCTTCAGTTCTTAGTAGGGGGGGCAGGTCAGAGAGCAGTCCTTTCTGCATGGTCACATAAAGACTGGCCACAACTTAACCATAAACACTAGTCACTCCACTCTGGTACAGTGTATTTATATTTCAGTTTCATAGTATTGGATTGTGACTTTAGGCACAGCCCTGAACAAAGTGTGGGTATGTATGCTGCACTATCCCGGGGTAGCCCTGGAAGACATTCAGACTCAGAGAGTATATCTACAACAGCAAAGAAAACCCCACGGCTGGTCACAGGGCTGTTTCAGTGGCGTGTAGACTTCCAGGCTTAGGCTGGAGCCTGATCTCTGGGACCCTGCTACCTTGCAGGGTCCTAGAGCCCGGGCTTCAGTCTGAGACCAGACATCTACACAGCAATGAAGCAGCCTAAGCCCCATGAGCCTGAGTCAGCTGGCACAGGCCAGCCATAGAGGTCTAGTTGCTGTGTAGACATAACAAGAGAGCGAACCTGGGCTGCTGTGTATGTGTGTGTGTATGTTAATTTGATGGTGGCCTGAGACTGTGAAAAGAGGGAACAAATGAGCATTCATTGAGAACAAAATCAAGATGCTGAGAACAAAATTAATCAAGACAACACAGGATGTGAACAGAAGAAGTTCTTTAATTGCCTATGCTCCAGTGCCAGGAGCCTGGGTAATAAACAAGAGGAATTGGAATTGCTCATTTATGAGCATAAATTCAATCTAGTTGGTATTCCTGAAACCTAGTGGGATGATTAGCATGACTGGAATGTAGAAATCAATTATTATAACCCATTTAGGAAGGATCGAGTAGGTAAAAGGGGAGGGAGAGTGACATTCTGTCAAAAATGGCATTACCTGTTTCTGAGTCACTGGCAGCTTGGAAGAAAATGATCTTGAATGTTTATGGATCAAAGTCCCCACAGATAAAGCACAAGATTGGTACTAATTGTTGTCTGTTACAGACGACAAAATCACATTAGAGAACAGGATGACCAGCTCCCTAAGAACCTATCTTTAATGCAGGGGTGGGAGGGGTGAAAGAGGGGGGATCTCTGTGATCATGGAGGACTTTAATCTGAGTGACACATGTTTAGGCCTGGAAGGATTAGATTTTTATTAGTTAATGTTGGTAAGCATTGATTTCACTGTACACACACAAACCGATAAATATTTCTATTGATGATAATACAAATGTTAGCACAGTTTGTTTTAAGGATATTTACTGCGTATATTTTGATATGTGATGTTGACAATTTATGTTTTAACAGTTATAAAGCTTTAACTTTTTGAATCTCCACATCTACTGTCATTAAGTTGTCTGTTCCCCCCCTAATTTCTTGCAACTGTGAAAACTTAGTGATTAAAAATAGAAAATATGCATAAAAATAAGCATCAGTATTAGCCTCATGCTGAGCAGTCCTTTCGAATGAGAGGAGATATGCCTCTATGTCATCTCCTGATGTCATCTTTGGTAGACAACCAGTGGTCCTCAGGGTTCACATCCCGTCGGACCCCGGGCCTGGGTGGTGGGGATCTTCAGCTGGTCTACCACCTCTCTCAAGAGGGCACGATCTTGATTGGTTTCCTGCTGTAGCCGGATAGACTCCTGTTATGCCATTGCCTGAACCCTGGTGGCCTCCTGCTGGGCTACCATGGCTTGTACCAGAGCTCTTACCACCTCCTCCATTGTGGTACAAAGCAAACAAACCAAAATAAAAAAAAATCCAAAATCCCAGTGCACTTTTTTTAAAAAAAAAAACCTCTTTCTTCCGCCACGCTGTGAACGAAGTCCCATTCCTGCCACTAGTTGTGACAAAGTTCTGTTCTTGTCTCCGTGGGTCCCGCGTTTCCTGGTGGATTTCGCTAGCCTCAGAGGCTCACTGTGATCCTCCACGTAACTCTTCTCTCGCTAGAGACGAGGGTCACAGACTACTGAGCCATTCATCATAAGCCAGCGAGGGAGGTGAGAAGAAGTTATCCTTCCTTGCACAGTCTCTGTTGTCTCCCAGTCTCAGTGATTAATCAGGGGGCAAAGGTGGGGGGGGGGGAGCCTGGGCCCACCCTCTACTCCAGGCTCCAGCCCAGGGACCCTAATAGTATCAGCTATGGTAGCTGACCTTTTAGAAACATGACATGTACAATTCCCTGGGCTACTTCCTCCACAGCAGGAGCAGTGGGCTGGCACTCTCGCCCCTTTTTTGTCTGGAGAGGCCCAGAAGGCCTACTTTGACTTGCCTGCCACGGATGCCACTGACTCTTCCCGTCTGAAGGCAGAGATCCTAGCACGATCAGGGGTAACGGCAGCAGTAAGGACCCAGAGGTTCCATGAGTGGAAATACCAGGAGAACAAACCCTCGAGGTCCCAGCTATTTGACCTCATACACCTCTCACAGAAGTGGTTAGAGCCCGAGGCGTGCAGGCCAGAGGAGATTTTGGAGACCCTGGTCATAGATCATTACATGCGGGGACTGCTGCCAGATCTCTGCAAATGGGTAGGCCAGAAAGATCCGTCCACGTACGACAAGATGATCACGTTGGTAGAAAGACGGATGACAGCCAGGGAACTGACCCGACTACCCAAGGAAGGCCCCTTTCAAAGCAAGCACCCGACCCCAAACCTGGAAGTTTGGGCAGCCAAACCCCGGGGAGTCCTAGGTGGAAGAAGGGGGGGCCGAAAACCAGCGGGGACCCCAGAAGGAAGGGATTGGCCTGAGTGGGGGGAACCCCAGGACTAAACCCCGTAATGCCCGGGATAGGGGAGTGATTAAAAGCAATTATAGATGTTATGCATGTGGGGAGTGGGGACACACAGCAGCACAGTGTCCCAGCACTGAGGAGCCTATGCAATGTAACTTGGGGGATTGGGAGGTCCCATGCTCCCTTATCCACCCCGCGGGTGTCGCATTAGCCCCGCATAATTACACCAGGCCAGTGAGGATAAATGGAGCAGAGACTACAGTGCTTGTGGACTCTGGGAGTGCTATCACCCTCATATCGGGTAAGCTGGTAAAAAGTAGTCAGCTGCTACAAGCCAAACACATAGCAGTGACATGCGTGCATGGGGCCGTGAGCCATTACCCCACCATCCCAGTGGAGATAGAGGTTCAGGGAAACCCCATTGAGGTGAGTCGGGGGCGTAGTTCCTAAACTCACGTATCCTGTAGTCATTGGGAGGGAACTATCCAAGGTTTGATAATTTACTCCCCCTGGAGAGGCTGGAGGGAGGTGGGGACCCTGAGGACAGCAACTCGTCACCAGAAGAATGTCAACCCCCGAGGTTCGCTGAGATTTCTCAGGATCTGTTCTCAGCCACCGAATAGACCCGGAAGACAAAAAAAGAATCAATCATAGAATATCAGGGTTGGAAGGGACCTCAGGAGATCATCTTGTCCAACCCCCTGCTCAAAGCAGGACCAATCCTCAATCTTTGCCCCAGATCCCTAAATGGCCCCCTCAAGGATTGAACTCACAACCCTGGGTTTAGCAGGCCAATGCTCAAACCACTGAGCTATCCCTCCCCCCCGAGGAAGGCCGCGAAGGCATTGGGAACCCGGATCCTGACCCAGGGCCAGAAGATTTCCCTAGTAGGCAGATGGATGTGAGCAGCCAACAGAGAAACTTCCACCACAGAAGGTGAGCCAGAGGCTGCCCCCAGCCATGAGGGCGGCGAGCCTTTGGAAGAAGCAGAAGCCGGACCCTGGGAGCTTGGGCAGGTTAGTCCTGGGAGAGAGACTTTTGGGCGGGACCAGGCGGAGGACCCCAGATATGATAACGCCAGGAAAGAGATGGCCAAGATCGATGGGATGCCCGTGGATGGGAAGGTCCGGTGTTCCGGACCTTACTTTATAGTGAAGAAAGATCTCCTGTACCGCGTGGTGCAAATGCAGGAGCAAGAGATACAACAACTTCTGGTGCCACGAAAACATCAAAAAGACATATTGAGTCTCGCCCACAGTCACCTGTTTGGAGGACACCTAGGGGTAGAGAAGACCCAGGCACGGATCCTGCGGAGGTTCTTCTGGCCAGGACTACATGAAGATGTCCAGCGATACTGCTCCTCTTGTCCAGAGTGGCAGTTACATAGCCCTCGCCCATACTTGCAGGCTCCTTTGATACCTCTTCCAATAATAGAGGTTCCTTTCGAACGGATAGCCATGGATCTGGTAGGGCCCCTCGAGAAGACAGCTTGGGACCACCAACATGTGCTTGTTGTACTGGACTATGCAACCCGGTACCCGGAAGCTGTTCCCCTGCGCAACGCAGGTTCCAAGACAATAGCTAAGGAGCTAGTATAGATCTTTGCCCGGGTTGGGCTACCCAAGGAGATATTGACTGATCAAGGGACACCTTTCATGTCCAAGTTGATGAAAGATCTCAGTTCATTGCTCCATGGACAAGCCCTACGGACCTCTGTATACCACCCGCAAACAGATGGCCTTGTGGAAAGATTCAATAGGACCCCCAAGGCCATGATCAGGAAAGTGGTGAGCCGGGATGGGAAAGACTTGGATACCCTATTGACTTACCTCATGTTTGCCATCCGGGAGGTTCTGCAAGCCTCCACGGGTTTCTCTCCATTCGAACTACTATATGGGCACCACCCTAGGGGCATATTGGATATAGCCAGAGAAGCCTGGGAAGAGGAGCCAAATCCTGGAAGGAACATAGTTGAGCATGTACTGCAGATGAGAGATCGGATAGTCCGAGTTACGCCCATTGTACGGGAAGACTTGGAGAGAGCACAGGAGGCCCAACGAACCCACTTGGAGAAAGTTGAGGCAGTACTGCGCACCTTAAGGCGGGCTGGCCTCGCTGCTAATGCGCCATAGGGCTAGCCATAGCTAATGCTAAAGGCGCCATAGGGCTAGCAGAGGCTAGGTACCTGGGATATATTGTGGGAAGGGGCATAGTGAAGCCCCAAATGAATAAGCTAAAGGCAATTCAAAACTGGCCCTGGCCGACCCGAAAGAAGCAGGTCCGTGCGTTCCTAGGCGTGGTAGGCTACTACCGACGTTTTATTCCCCACTTCGCCACTAGGGCAAGTCCCCTAACGGACCTGGTGAAGGCCTAAGGTCCAGACATGGTAAAGTGGACCGACGCAGCAGAGGGGGCATTTACAGACCTTCGGACGGCCCTCTGTAATGACCCCGTACTCATAGCCCCGGACTTTAACAAGGAATTTATTTTACAAACAGACGCTTCCGAGGTGGGGGTGGGGGCAGTTCTGTCACAAATGGTGGGAGAAGAGGAACACCCGATGCTCTACCTAAGCAGAAAGCTTCTCCCAAGAGAACAGAAATACACAGTAGTCGAGAGAGAATGCCTTGCTGTCAAATGGGCTATGGAGACACTGCTTTATTACCTCTTAGGCCGGCGATTTACTCTTGTGATGGGCCATGCACCCCTCCAGTGGATGCAGCAGAATAAGGAAAAGAATGCAAGGGTCACCAGGTGGTTCTTATCCCTCCAACCATTCCAGTTCCGCATACGGCACAGGGCTGGATGCCACCATGGCAACGCTGATGGTCTGTCACGAGCATACTGCCTGGCATCCCAAGTTGCCCAACTCTATGGTGTTGAGCGGGGGGGGGGAGGATATGTGACGGGGCAAGGCCAAATGGCTATAGAAAAGTAGTGGGAAATAGATATATTAGCTCCAGGCTAAACAAATCCCAATAGGACCAGGATAAGTGAAATGGCAGCTGCTCCAGGTCAATTAAGACACCTGGGGCCAATTAAGAACTTTCTAGAAGGCAGGGAGAAGGCTAGGTTGATTGGGACACCTGAAGCCAATCAGGGGCTGGCTGAAACTAGTTAAAAGCCTCCCAGTCAGTCAGGTGGGTGTGCATGTCAGGAGCTGTGGGAGGAAGTTGTGGTGTTGGAGAGGCTGAGTAGTACACACCATATCAGGCACAAGGAAGGAGGCCCTGGGGTAAGGGTGAAGTGGAGCTTGAGGAAGTGAGGGTTACTGTGGGGGAGGTAGCCCAGGGAATTGTACATGTCATGTTTCTAAAAGGTCAGCTACCATAGCTGATACTATTAGGGTCCCTGGGCTGGAGTAGAGGGTTGGCGCGGGCTCCCCCCCAACCTTTGCCCCCTGATTAATCACTGGGACTGGGAGACAACAGAGACTGTGCAAGGAAGGATAACTTCCTCACCTCCCCCACTGGCTTATCATGAAAATGGCTCAGTAGACTGTGACCCTTGTCTCTAGAGAGAGAAGGGTTATGTGGAGGGTCACAGTGAGCCTCTGAGGCTAGCGAAATCCACCAGGAAATGCAGGACCCACGGAGGCAAGGACAGAGCTTTGTCACAATATATATATATTAAGGTGGGCTATTATCAGCAGGAGAATAAAAACTTTTGTAGTGATAATCAGGATGGCCCATTTCAAACTGTTGACAAGAATTTTCCCCCTACTGTTACTCACACCTTCTTGTCAACTGTTTGAAATGGGCCATCCTGATTATCAGTACAAAAGTTTTTTTTCTCCTGCTGATAATAGCCCATCTTAATCGATTAGTCTCATCAGAGTTGGTATGGCAATCCCCATTTTTTCATGTTCTCTGTATGTGTATATATATATATATATATATCTTCCTACTGTATTTTCCACTGCATGCATCTGATAAAGTGGGCATTAGTCCGCGAAAGCTTATGCTCAAATAAATTTGTTAGTCTCTAAGGTGCCACAAGTACTCCTCGTTCTTTTAGCTGTTTCGCTTAGCAAAGAGAAGGTTATAAGGTTATTTGATTACAGTCTATATGTTCCTACATTAGGAATAAATATTTAATAATGGGCTCTTCAGTCTAGCAAAAGATATAACATGATCCAAAGGCTGGAAATTGAAAGTACACCAATTCAGACTAGACATAAAGTGTAAGTTTTTAACACTGAGGTAATTAACCATTAGAACAAGTTATCAAGGGTCATGGTGGATTCTCCATCACTGACCATTGTTAAATCAAGATGGGATGTTTTTCTAAAAGATCTGCTCTAGGAATTATTTTGGGGAAAATTCTATGGCCTGGAAGTCCTAGTCTACAGGAGGTCAGACCACATTGTTGCAGTTGGTCCCTCTGGCCTTGAAATCTATGATAGAAGGATGTTGATAAATTGGAGAGGGTTCAGAGAAGAGCCATGGGAATAATTAAAAGATTGGAAAACATGCCTTATGGTGCAAGACTCAAGGAGCTCAATCTATTTAGCTTAACAAAGAAAAGCTTAAGGGGTGACTTGATCACAGTTTATAAATACATATGTGGGGAATAGAAATTTGATAATAGAGAACTCTTAATCTAGCAGACAAAGGCATAATAAGATTATGGCTGGAATTTGAAGATAGACAAATTCAGACTAGAAATGAGATTTGAATTTACAATAATTAGGATAATTAACCATGGAACAATTGACCCAGGGTTTGATAGATTCTCCATCTCTGGAAACTTTAAAATCAAGATTGGATGTTTTTCCAAAAGGTGTGCTCTAGTTCAAACAGGAATTGATTCAGGGAAGTCCTATGGCCTGTGCTATACAGCAGTTGTTCTCAAAGCCAGTCTGCCGCTTGTTCAGGGAAAGCCCCTGGCGGGCCGGACTGGTTTGTTTACCTGCCGCGTCTGCAGGTTCGGCCAATCGCAGCTCCCACTGGCCGTGGTTTACTGCGCCGGGCCAATGGGGGCTGCAGGAAGCGGTGCAGGCCAAGGGACATGCTGGCTGCCCTTCCCGCAGCCCCCACTGGCCCAGAGCAGCGAACCGTGGGAGCCGCGATCGGCCGAACCTGCAGACGCAGCAGGTAAACAAACCGGTCCAGCCTGCCAGGGGCTTTCCCTGAACAAGCGGCAGACCGGCTTGGAGAACCACTGCTATACAGGAGGTCAGACTAGATTATGACAGTGGTCCTTCTGTCTTTATAATCTATGAATCTATCACTCTGAATTTATATCAACTATAAATTATTACGTCCATCTCTCCTCATGCTTTTTCAGCTGTGCTGGCAACTGAGTAAGAAATGGAGCCAAGACTTTACTCATCTCTTTGTCTATCTAATCCCAGTTTATCTGCTCCAGGTGCATCTAGACCTAAGGTCCAAGAAGCCATGTATAGGTACAAGGGGGTTTCTTCCTCTTCCATACTCCCAGGCATGCTGCATTTAAGGGATACCAACAATTTAGAATTTACATTTCTGCATAATTTGTTTAACTGGCTATTGTTACAAGTAGCACACAAGACCACTATAAGAGAAGGAGATGAGAGAAAATACTTTTCTCTGTTACTAACTTTATCTTTGACAACATTTTGTATTTTGTATAGTCAATTTCACTGTTTCAGTATAGTCAGTTTCCCCTGTTTGAGTCTTTTAAAAGTCAACAAAACAGAGAAAAACACTTTAAAAGTAGGAAAATGTGGTTGTAAAAACCACCAAAATTGGCAGTGTGACTCAGGGACAGGTTAGTATCTGAAATTATTTTAAACAATTTTTTTTAATTCACTGTATTGCGATGTTAGAGTGTTCCTTTAATGGTATTATTGAGATTGAAAATTTAGCTGCAGAACTCCAAATGTAAAAAAAAAAAAAATACTGTAGGAAATTAAATTAACCACATTATTTTAAACTATTTCTCTGCAATATTATTTTTATTCCAGTATGGAAAAAATTGTGTTCTTAAAAGGATAAAGACAGATTTAATTCTTTAAGGTGCACTGAGCATACGTATAAATGTATTATAAAATATAATTAGACACAGCTTTGGTTGTGTTTGATAATTTTATATTTATATTGCCCATCTAACATTAAAATGTGTTTCATTTTTAATGTGTGTGTTTGGCTCAAGTAGATTTTATATTTAACTTTAACTTGGCCACTAATAAAGGCAAGAAAGCTGTGACAATAGTTTAGAAAAAATGTGAGCTTTGAAATATGAAACATGTTTTCATATTATGCTTTCCTGGGGAGTTTTTAATTTAGAATCAATTAACAGAAATATAAGTCATTATGGTGTATAAGGATCCTGTAGTGTATAGAGATTCACAGTGATCTGACATGCAATGTTTGACATGTGATAATGCCTTTAAAATACACCATATCCTTCTAACAATGCAGTATTTTTGGCCCAGTGAACTTTTTGTACCTTTGAAGATCTTAATATTCTTATGGTTACATTGTTCTGCACTTTGAATTTGAAAACTATATTTTTCTTGATCAGCTTGATATTTTTTATGAACTCGTGGAGAGAAAAAAAGAGAACACCATTCACTATGATATTCCACCAAATGTGTCATAACAGATATAAATTGTTATAAACAGCTCAGGATTAAACAAAGACTGTGAATGACTAGCCAACTACAAAAGCAGTTTCTCCGCCCTTGGTGTTCACACCTCAATTGCTAGAAGAGGGCCTCATCCTCCCTGATTGAACTAACCTCGTTATCCCTAGCCTGATTCTTGCTTGCTTGTATTTATACCTGCCTCTGGAAATTTCCACTACATGCATCCGACGAAGTGGGTATTCACCCACAAAAGCTTATGCTCCAATACGTCTGTTAGTCTATAAGGTGCCACAGGACTCTTTGCTGCTTTTAGTGATCCAGACTAACACGGCTACCCCTCTGATACTTGACAGTTATAAATTAGGCATCTATCAAATTCTAGATATCCTACATCAGAACATTGTGGATCTACATTTTCCTCCCATGTGACTGATGAGCTGTGATGTGAGTGTGAACCACAAGAATAATGCTGTTGCCTGTAGGACCAATATTTTTGAACCTTGGAGATGTATTCTATCTTCTACAGGAAGTTCCATTTCTATCAGTATCTTATCAGGATAATGCTCTGGGTCTTCTGTATGTCCTAAACCACTGATGATGATAAGCATGTAAAGGAATAAGGCTGGAACTATGAGAAATTAGTATAATCTAGTACAAAATGGAAGAAAATCTATCCTCAGGGACATAGAGGAAAAAATCATTACATGTAACAAGTAGTTATATGGAACTATGTCTATAATTACAGAACTTCAATTAAAATTTTTTCCTTTCTTTCTGCTTGGCTACGTATACATTCTTTACCTGAACATCATTAAATTACCAGTCAAATGGCATTAAAAGGTGCATGTTTTATATGGTGTTAGTGTCAAATAAAGTTTCCTTAAAATGAGCTAGTATGTATATTAGTGTTGGATTTAGAGAACTGAGGAAAATCAATAGCAAATCACTCTGTACAACAATAAAGGAGTAGTAAATAGCCAATGAAGCAATGGTTTTTGTTTGTTTGTTTGTTTGTTTTGTTTTTGTGTGCTATCTTGTAATTGTTATCACTCTATCAAACTTTAGTTGTTGCCCAATTTTGGAAGAAGTAATACTAGTGAGGCTAATGACTGTGGTATAAATATATGACAACGCTATGCCTACAAGCTGCTTTCCTGTTGAAAGGCAGGCTGTCATAAATATAAAGGGAAGGGTTACCACCTTTCTGTATACAGTGCTATAAAATCCCTCTGGCCAGAGGCAAAGTCCTTTTACCTGCAGAGGATTAAGAAGCTCAGGTAACCTGATTGGCACCTGACCCAAAATGACCAATGAGGGGACAAGATACTTTCAAATCTGGAGGTGGGGAAAAGGCTTTTGTCTGTCTGTGTAATACCTTTGCTGGGAACAGATCAAGGATGCAAGCCCTCCAAGTCCTGTAAAGTTAGTAAGTAATCTAGCTAGAAAATGCATTAGGTTTTCTTTGTTTTGGCTTGTGAAATTCGCTGTGCTGGAGGAAATGTGTATTCCTGTTTTTGTGTCTTTTTGTAACTTAAGGTTTTGCCTAGAGGGATTCTCTATGTTTTTAATCTGACTGCCTGTAAGGTTATCTTCCATTCTGATCTTAGAGTTGTTCTCTTATCTTTTTTGTTCTTCTAATAAAGTTCTGTTTTTTAAAGAATCTGACTGGGTTTTTTGGGCCTTAAAAATCCAAGGCTGGTCTGTGCTCATCTTGTTTATTCTCAAGCCTCCCCAGGAAAGGGGGTGTAAGGGCTTGGGGGGATATTTTGGGGAAATAGGAACTCCAAGTGGTCCTTTCCCTGAGTGTTGGTTTGTTAAAGCACTTGGTGGTGGCAGCGTTTTACCTAATCTAAGGGCAAAGACTTTGTGCGTTGGGGAAGTTTTAACCTAAGCTGGTAAAATAAGCTTAGGGGGTCTTTCATGTGGGTCCCCACATTTGTACCCTAAAGTTCAGAGTGGGGAAGGAACCCTGACACAAGCTAATTTGTGTAGACAGAGTCATAGCATAATGTGAAAGAAGTCATATTTTCTGATGACACTGCCTTGTTTTATTTAGAGTATGAAGGATCTGGAACAGAAGTTCACAGAAAACACTCCAAATGTGGGGCTTGCAAGTACAGGGCTGAGTGTGATGAAGATGCAGAAAATGTTGGGTAAGTAATAAGTTTACTTCCAAAAAAGAAAAGAAAAAGATAAAAACATGATAATGTTCCTGACAGTAATCTTCACCTTTAATATGTGAAATCCTGCAGCTATTTGGTAGAATTGCATGTGAATATATGTAAACAAGGAGCTACATGTAAGGATTTATTTTCTGCTTTACTTTAAAGCCTTCACAAATGGTTTATACTTCATTGGCACAAATATCGCATTTCAGCTTGATTTCTGATTAAGGACATTATAAATACATTATTAAAATATGAATAAATAAAGGAGTCTATCAATATCATTACAATAAATAGCTTTAATGAGTTTTTTTTTTAATTCAGGTAAGAAGGAATAAGGAATCTTTAAAAAAAAGAAATCACAGAAATGTTAGTCCACTTCTCCGTTCAGATTTATTATCTACTGTAGTCCATAAAATGGTATGGGCATTTGTCAAGGCTGTCATTCCTGTCAAAATAAACTTCAGATCAAAATATTGAGCGGAACTGGGGATCTGATTCAGTAATTTTTTTCTAGGTCATTGTGACATTTGACCTCTGAAACACATCTTTGGGAAACCCCTCTTATGAAAAGAAAAATATCTGTCAGTTGTCAAAGTAAAGGACCATGCAAGGAATAGTTTTTAGAGAATTTTAAAGAAAATCCATAGTGCACAAGCAAATGTGCAAATTAGATTGCATTGAGGTCCTGATTACACTACATCATATTTATATTGCATCTAACAATATATTTAGGCTGTTAGCACTGTCCTCTAAGACAGTGGTTCTCAAAGCCGGTCTGCTGCTTTTTCAGACCTGTTTGTTTACCTGCCGCGTCTGCAGGTTTGGCCGATTGCAGCTCCCACTGGCAGCGGTTTGCCGCTCCAAGCCAATGGGGGCTGCAGGAAGGGCGGCCAGCATGTCCCTTGGCCCGCGCCGCTTCCCGCAGCCCCATTGGCCTGGAGCGGCGATCGGCTGAACCTGCGGATGCAGCAGGTAAACAAACCGGTTCAGCCCGCCAGGGGCTTTCCCTGAACAAACGGCAGACCAGCTTTGAGAACCACTGCTCTAAGGTACCAAACTATGTGTTGTCATGCAAGAGACAGCTCCTCAGGGTGGCCCTATGAGGCTTTAGCCCTTTAGGCTTTGGGGAGAAAGAAGTTAAAAGGTTTTGCATTCCAGATTAGCAAGTAGTCACACATTGGCATTGCAGTGCTGAAGGAGGTTATCTTTAGTGTCTGCTGTATGGTGAATACTGGCTTTATGGTTGCTGAGGCTCTGGGTGAGGTGTTGTGGGAAATATCATACCACTGCCTTCCAGGCCTCACTCTGGTTGTACAGGTTAGTGATATTTGTGATGATGTTGTAGCCATGTTGGTCCCAGGATATGAGAAAGACCAGATGGGTGAGGTAATGTCTTTTATTGGACCCACCTCTGTTGGTGAGAGAGAGAGACGAGCTTTCGAGCTGACACACACAGAGCTCTGCTCCAGACTTGAAGAAGTTGGTCCAAAAAAAGATACTATTTCACCCATCTTGTCTCTCAGGTTAGTGACAGGCACACACACAATCTGCCAAGTCCTCTGAGCATTCCCCTGTAGTGTCCAGCCTCTGTTCCACTGAACACTCTCAAGATTCTTAGATCCCCTTTTCCCTAAGGAATAATATACCTCAGCTCACTAGTTTTAAGTCAGGGTCACCACTCCACTCAACACACAGCACTTAGATATATTTATACTACAAACAAAAATAAGTATATTGTCAAGGAATAGAGATTCAAATGATGGGAAGTAAGAATATTGGAAACAAATAATTACATATAAAACAAAATCATAACATCCTTTCTAGAGCCTAAACTTAACTCACAGGATGTTCCCTTTTTCCTACAGAATAGCCTACCCAAAGTCTCTGCACCCCCAGATAGACCAGACCAAACCTTTGATCTGCACCTGAAAATAGGGTCCCACCCTCTGTGCTGTTTACTTCTTCCTGTTGATTTTCCTCTGAAGTCTCCACAATCTCTGAAGTAGCTTTTGACTCAGTATGCTAACAGGTTGCTATGATAACACACACAATGGGCAGCCATGGAGATAAGTGTTTCCCAGCTCCTGTCTGGAGAAGCTTGTCTCAAGGCATGACCTTTGTTAACTGCAGACCTCAAGAACATGATTTTTAGTATCTATACCTAGCTCCTCACTTATTTTCCATACATACCTCTTGCAATGATTATGATGACCAGCGTAATATAGACTTACATTAGAAACCTTACATGACATTCTTTTGGTGAACCCAGGTGGTTCCTGTCACCCTGTGTGCTCAGCCAGTTGGCATCAAGAGGTTTCTGGATCACAGATACGTACACTCAAGGGGAAGGATTAAGATTGCCTGTGCAACCCTTAATCCTAGCGCTTCCTAACTTTTGAGTACATGACTTTTCAACATAAATAACTTCATTTTAAGACAAAGGGATTTTGTTTATGTAGTTATCAATGCTCTATCGATCTATCGATCTAAAGAGATAAAAACAAATGCTGTTGTGTGCAACTGAGTTATGCCCCAAGATTAATGTTCGCTCTTTTTAAACTTTCATTCTCATTAAAGAAACTGAATTGTGAGTCTTGAAATCGCTCTTAACTCAGCTTTTTAACTAACATTAGAGTTTATAACATTCCAGTGGTCTCTGATCAGAACTATAACACATTTTTATTATGCAAGAACATGCAGAGCTTGAAGAACTCAGGCTTTACGTTGGGTTTTGTATTTTTTTTTTCATTTTGTTTGATGCTCTAGAAAAGTTATCTAGTTAGAACATAAGTGGTAGGAGTGCATGGTAAATTAAATGCAAAAATATAAACAACTTTATCACTTTTATAATGTCTCTGTAGAAATTGTTATTGTTGACTTTTATGTTAAGTGGACTGATTAAGAGAAAAGTGACGTCTGAACAGATGGTTGTCACAAATGACATGCCACAGTTGGAAAATTTAATGTTCAAATAGATGCAAATTAGTATACTGTGTAATATTCCTGTATGATAATGCAGAAAGAAATTATGTTGAGGAAACATCTTAGAAATCTAATTCATCATTGTTTTTCATTTCATACATTGGTGATAATTATAATATATATTTTTAGAAGTAAACAGACTTTTATGTAAAGGCTTTTAAATACTATATAATAAGCATTAACACATGCACAAACAATCTCAAGTTTGTATGCACAAACAGAATATGGTTACAATACAGTATATTTTTATATAAGAGAGATAATGTGGCTGATGAAATGTCTTTTATTGGACCAACTTTTGTTGGTGGAAGCTTTCAAGCATCACAGAGCTCTTCCTCAGGCCTGGAGAAGATAACCAGAGTGTCTAAGCTAAATACACGATGGGACACATTGTTAAGCATAAGGTGTTCCATGTTGTAGGAGACCACTTAAAATGAAGTGAGTGATTAACAACTCTGCAATCGTGGGACAATCAAGGGTTAGCTTGCAGCAGGGTGTGTTAGAAATTGTTGTAATGGACCATAAAACCAGTGTCTCTGCTAAATCCATGGTTTTTAGTGCCCATTATACAACAATCTCATACTACTCCAAACCTGCAGAAAACCGGACAAATTCAACAGGAATGGGTTTCATGCAGCAGCCCACAACTCTGTTAAATGAATCCCAAAACATGTATATGGGAATGAGAGTGAAGCCGCCCTCCCACCCTACTTTTTAACTAGCGGGCAGTTATTTGCATCCAGTGTGGTAAGATTATCCAGTTTAACCAAGAGGGGGAGATGGGACTCAGCCTTACCCCAGTAGCCTTCAACTGGGGACTCAGCCTGTGCTGAGATCCTTTAAACCCTCTTCTTGTATGGAGGAGGAGGGTACTCAGGAAGGTGACTGAGGGTTTGTCTACTCTTTAAATGCTACAGCGGCACAGCTGCAATTGCGCCTCTGCAGCGCTTCAGTGTAGATCAGAGGTGGGCAAACTATGGCCCGCGGGCCACATCCAGACCGCAGGTCCGTCCTGCCCAGCCCCTGAGCTCCCTGCTGGGGAGGCTAGCCCGTGGCCTCTCCCCCACTGTCCCCCCTCCCCTGCAGCCTCAGCATGACGCGACGCCAGCACTCCTGCCGGGCAGGGCGGTGGTATGGCTGCAAGCTCCTGCTACTCTGAGCAGCATGGTAAGGGGGGGAGGGGTTGGATAAGGGCCTGGGGGGCAGTCAGGGGACAGGAGCAGGGGGCAGTTGGATGGGGGTGGGGTCCCAGGGAACAGTTAGGGGCAGGGGTCCCAGGAAGGGGCAGTCAGGGGACAAGGAGCGGGGGGGGTTGGATGGGTCGGTGGTTCTGAGGGGGCAGTGAGGGGGCGAGAAGTGGGAGGGGGAGGATAGGGGGCGGGGTCCAGGCTGTTTGGGGAGGCACAGCCTTCCCTACCCGGCCCTCCATAAAGTTTTGCAACCCGGATGTGGCCTTCAGGCCAAAAAGTTTGCCCACCCCTGGTTTAGATGCTACCTACACTGACAGAAGGGATTCTCCTGTCCGTGTAGATAATCCACCTCCCTGAGAGGTGGTAGAATTCTTCCATCAGGAGTTAGTCAGTTTAACTACATTGCACAAGGATGGGAATTTTTCAAACCCCTGGAGTGATGAAGCTGGGTCAACCCAACTTTTTAGTATAAACCAGGCCACTGTCTGCGGAAACTTAAGACCACCCTTGTCCCAAACCAATTCTGGTCTGTGTCAGTCCCTCATGAGTCTGGCACTCAGGTCACCCTTTTAGTCCATTCGTTCACACTGGATGCTGGATGCAAGCTGTAACAAAGCTGGGTTTTGTTTTGTTTTAAATTTGTTATTCCTCTTCACTACCCTAAAATGTGTCTACGCTATAGTAGCTACAGTGGCACAGCTGCGGTACTGCAGCTGTGCTCCTGTAGCACCGTAGTGTAGATCAGGGATAATCAGTTATTTTTTGGCAAGGTCCAAATTTCCTGGGCAAGGTATAGTCAAGGTCCAGATTCCAGAGTAAATCATTTAAAAAGTAATAATGATAATGATAATAAGTAAATACAAAGATTTTGTGGTCCATTCAAAAGCCTCTGGCAGTCCAGATTTGGTCCACAGTCCACCTATTAACCACCCCTGGTATAGATGCTTCCTACTCAACAGAAGGTTTTTTTCTATGGATGTAGTTAATTTGCCTCTCCAAGAGGTGGTAGCTAGGTTGATGGAAGAATTCTTCTGTCTACAGTGGGGGTTAGGTTAACCAAACTATGTCACACAGGGAGTGACATTCTTCACAGTCCTGAGCTATGTAGCTAGATCAATCTAATTTTTAGGTGTAGACTTGGCCTAAGTAACCAGCCAATCCTCTGGGCTTCTGTGAGGGAGGTAAAAAACCTAGTCTGAAATAGGCCAGTCTTGACTGGTGGGGAAAATCCCTTCCCAACCACTAAAAAGGTGATCTGGCTAGGCCCACCATATCCCCAGAGATCCAGCCAGGCACATACAGACCACAAGGGAGGGCTGGGTGGGAGCTGAATGGCCAACCATTCCCAGGAGGCCTTGTATCCCTAGAGGAGGATGATGCAGGAGCCAATTGGATCCAGTAACCCATCCTCAAACTGGCTAGTCATGGATTTTCACAGGGTGGCATAGTCCCGTGCCTTGTCGCACCTGTGTAGGCATTCCTGGTGCCCATGAGGAGAGCAAACCTTGGGAAGGGAAAAGTCACAGTGCCTTCCTTAGGACCCAAAGAGTTGTCTATTCCCCGCTGGTCTGACCAAACCCCCTTCTGCACTGAATTGAAGGGGCAATGTACGACACATATAAGGGTCAAAATGGTATCATAAAAAGGTGAGAGAGGAGCAGATAGGGACAGTAGACAAGAAGAGATAAGAAAAGCTGGTACGTGTAAGCACTGGTATAGGAAACTGGCCAAAAGCTCACTGACTGTGGGCAGTAAAAAAGAACCGTGTTTTGAGTTGAATTTTGAAATGGTTTGGGAATGAAACCTGATGAGAAGGGGAATCAGATATGCCAATATAGCGTTTGAGGCATTCTTGGAGGTTAGTATGTTCTAAAGCTGTAAAAAAGGCTAAGGCATTTAAATAGTGTAGGGCAGCAATTGAAACCTCCATAGTTGGTTTTCCTTAGTTATACCATAGGAAAACTACATTGTAACTTTTTCCAGCATGTATTGTACTTTTCAGTGTTGTTCTGTTTGCACATGTAATAGTAAGTAACAGACAATCCTACCAATATGCAATCAACTTGCAATCAAATGTTTCAATAAATATTGAAACATTAAAACCACTGTTGCATAAATCTTAAATAAACATACGTATGTATGTAGCATATGTTTTTAATCTTTATAGTATAGTGTTTTAATCAACTACTTTTTCGGTGCAAGGAGCATTTAGGACTACATGCTTTTAATATTATTACAAGCAGCAAGAACAGTGAGGCAATTTTTTTATAGCTGAAACAAATGGCACCTGATGTAGATTTGATAAGGAATCTAAAGAACAATAAGATACCTTCATTTTGGTCTGAATATTAAAATTTTACCCATTAATGGATATCAGGGATGCCTAAGACATTTTTCCATCTCTAAGTTTATCTGTAATCCTCTGAAACCTGATGTAGTAGCATGAAGCACAGAATCATCCTTTTCGCAATATCCACCTGCAACTCTGGCAAGTTAACTGGCAACAGAAACATGAACATATTTGAATTCCTTAAGATGTTCTGATGAGAAAGGTGTGGTATCAAGTATGCATACTTTTTCCTGAGGGTTCAGATCTCTCGACAACGTACCAAAAGACATCTGCTTTTTTAAGCTTTAATTTTGTTGTCTTGCTCTTTTCTACGTGTCCCTTTTTGACATACCAAAACTCTTATCAAATTGAAGGCAACATAATAAATATGAATATGTTTTAAATTGGGCTGTCAAGTGATTAAAAATTAATCACGATTAATCGCACTGTTAATAATAGAATGTCATTTATATAAATATTATTGGATGTTTTCTACATTTTCAAATATATTGATTTCAATTACAATACAGAATACAAAGTGTACAGTGCTCACTTTTTATTTATTTTTGATTACAAGTATTTGCACTGTAAAAAAACAAAATAAATAGTATTTTTCAATTTACCTAATACAAGTACTGTTGTGCAATCTCTTTATCACACAAGTTGAACTTAAAAATGTAGAATTATGTACAAAATCCCCTGCATTCAAAAATTAAACAATGTAAAATTTTAGAGCTTGCAAGTCCACCCGGTCCTACTTCTTGTTCAGCCAATCCCTCAGACAAACAAGTTTGTTTACAATTTGCACGAGATAATGCTGCCCACTTCTTGTTTACAATGTTACCTGAAAGTGAGAACAGGCATCCCCATGGCACTGGTGTATCCGGCATTGCAAGATATTTATGTGCCAGATGCGCTAAAGATTGATATGTCCCTTCATGCTTCAACCACCATTCCAGGGGACATGTGTCCATGCTGATGGTTCTACTCGATAACAATCCAAAGCAGTGCTGACTGACGTGTTCATTTTCATTATCTGAGTCAGATGCCACCAGCAGAACGTCGATTTTCTTTTTGGTAGTTCGGGTTCTGTAGTTTCCGCATTGGAGTGTTGCTCTTTTAAGACTTCTGAAAGCATGCTGCACACCTCGTCCCTCTCAGATTTTGGAAGGCACTTCAGATTCTTAAGCCTTGGGTGGAGTGCTGTAGCTATCTTTAGAAATCTCATATTGGTACCTTCTTTGCATTTTGTCAGATCTGCAGTGAAAGTGTTCTTAAAATGAACAACATGTCCTGGGTCATCATCCGAGACGGCTATAACGTGAAATATATGGCAGAATGCAGGTAAAACAGAGCAGGGGACATACAATTCTCCCTGAAGGAGTTCAATCACAAATTTAATTAACACATTATTTTTTTAATGAACATCATCAGCATGGAAGCATGTCCTCTGGAATGGTGGCTGAAGCATGAAGGGGCATACGAATGTTTAGCAGACCTGGCATGTAAATAACTTCCAATGCCAGCTACAAAAGTGCCATGCAAATGCCTGTTCTCACTTTCTGGTGACATTGTAAATAAGAAGTGGGCAGCATTATCTCCTGTAAATGTAAACAAACTTGTTTGTCTTAGCGATTGGCTGAACATGTAGGACTGAGTGGACTTGTAGGCTCTGAAGTTTTCCATTGTTTGGTTTTTGCGTGCAGTTATGTAACAAAAAAAATTACATTTGTAAATTTCACTTTCATGATAAAGAGATTGCACTACAGGACTTGTATGAGGTGAGCTGAAAAATACCTTTTCTTTAGTTTATCATTTTTACAGTGCAAATATTTGTAATAAAAATAATATACACTTTGATTTCAATTACAACACAGAATACAATACGTATGAAAATGTAGAAAAACATCAAAAATATTTAATACATTTCAATTGGTATTCTATTGTTTAACAGTGCGATGAAAACTGCGATTAATCGTGATTGATTTTTTTTAATCACAATTAATGTTTTTGAGTTAATTGCGTGAGTTACCTGTGATTAATCAACACCCTAGTTTTAAAATAAATGAAATGAGGATTTAAGGATTGTACAATTCAGCTGTCCAAGTCAGTTTTGTTTCCCTTTATCTTTCTTGCGCTAGGGACAATGTAATTCAGTACAACCATCTCATATTTTGTAATAATTTTTCAGATGCAAAGTATCTTCCATCACAGAAATTAGCATATATTAATAGGGAACTAAATGAGCCTCTTCTGGTTTTTACACTCTGTTATGTGGTACATCCCCACTTTATCATGCCAAAACATTGCTTAGGGCTTGTCTGCAGAGCAAGTTGCTGTGCTGCAAGCCAGGGTCTGAATCTACAATGCACCAGTTTGCCACACAGTAACATCCCATGTCGACTCAGCTATAGTGCAGTGAAAATCTGGGACTGTAGCTGGTGGGCTATAGATTCACACCCTGGCTTGCAGTTCAGTTACTTGCTGTGTAGACAAGTCCTTAGATAACTGTATAAAATGACATGTTACACTCTAGTAACTGGCTAATTAAGGGTTAGAAAGACTTTTTATTAAAAAACCCTTTTTCCAGCCTGTCATAACTTTAGCAAAAATATTTCCAGGATGAAACATTGAGTGAAAGAGATTCTCCCCCAACTCATTTCTCTTTTTTGGTAAAAACTAATTTATCCATTTCTGAGTTAAAAGAATGCAAAACAAGATAATTTTAAGTCTCATGTATTTTTCTTACCTAACGCCAAAAACGGATTAATTGTAAAACTTCAAATATTGCATTTCATTAGTCCTGACAGAGGATTACAGTTTTACCTATTCCAGTTTTTTTTTTAATGGATAAGATGTGCAAATGAGGTACTGAGCATGCTCACTCTTATTTTATAAAATGTCAAAGCCCTGTTTTGAAACATGATGTGGATTTTCAAAAAAGATTGGCAACTGATCCCTAGGAAGAGCTTTCTGGATTAATGTTCAACAAGATTCACTTTTTGAAAAGAAACATTTTTAGTGATATTTAGATCAATATGAATGATGTTTGACATTAAACATGTTTCTACTTTATTCAGCGACCACAAAAGAAACTTTGTGGCCCTTCTAGGTTATGACAAAGTAAAGTTTAAATAGCTGCTAATAAGCATGCTCACCTTATTTTTGATGAATACAGGTCAGCCGGAATAATCCTCCTTAATTATTCCTCTTTTCTCCTGAACACTTGTTTGTAAAATTGTAAAACGTATAGGAAAACAAATCAAATTAAATAGTGGATCCATGTAAACAAATTATGTAAAATTGAGCTGCCACAGTCCAGGAATAAAAGGGGTTGTATAATAGTTTTTTTATGGTACTGACCATTAAAAAACTTGATTGGTGGAGAAAGCTATTACGAAGCTACTAAGGGAGAGGCTGCTCTAGATTTGATTTTAACAAATAGGGAGGAACTGCTTGAGAATTGCAAAGTAGAAGGCAGCTTGGTTGAAAGTGGTCTGACGAAGTGGGTATTCACCCACAAAAGCTTATACTCCAGTACATCTGTTAGTCTATAAGGTGCCACAGGACTCTTTGCCACTTTTACAGATCCAGACTAACAGGGCTACCCCTCTGATACTTAGACAAGTTACATTAACTGTTACATTTATTTCTTTAAAAAAACAAAAACAAAAAAGACCTCCACGGTTTCGGACATACCTGGATCCCCAGGCTTCAAGAGATGCGCCTCCTGTAAAGATGCCATGTCCATCTCGGACGGGCATTCACAGTGTGTACGCTGTTTGGGGGAGTCTCATGTATCCCAAAAATGTGTCCACTGCAACAAATTGAAAGCGCGAACCCGCAAGGACAGGGAGCTCAGGCTTAAAAAGCTGCTCCTGGAAAACTCCCTCAGATGTGCATCTGACCCTGGCCAGCAAACCTCTGTGACACCCTCCAGAGGCAAAACAAAAGGAAAAAACATGGCCAGTTTCCTCTCCCGTCAGGAGCCGTTCCTTGAGGAAGAAGTTAAAACCGGCTCTCCTGTCACCAGTAACTGCCGCTCCACGGCTCAGCACTTTCTACGTGGCAGGCACCTCAGGCACCGACTGTGAGTCGGCTGCCCCACTACATGGTGCCGAGGCTCAGGGCTTCCAGTTGCCCGCCTCTTTCAGCTCTCCCTTGGCCTCCTCTGTCAGTACGGTGCCAAGAGCTGCTACGGTGCCGACAGTACAAGTGGCAGCTGCAGCACCACCCTTTGATCTTGCAGCACCGCTTTTGCAGCTGCCACTCTTAGCACCGAGCCTCCTGACATCTCTAGCCTCCCTTGCAGTGCCTACCTCAGGGGCTCCTACTCCACGGAGCCAGCTTGCGCCCCCGGGACACCCTTCGGTGCTCCAGCAGATGCCCCAGCAGACTCTGCTTCCACCAGCTACACTGGCACCAACTCCTGGTCACTCAGCTCCACTGCAGTTTTTACAGCCAGAGGAATTAAGGGTGTCCCGTGCTCCTGAGTCTCCTCTTCTCAGCACCAGCCTCTCACTGAGACCTTTAGCACCCTACCTTCAGTACTCCCCTACCACTTCAAACCCCTCCAATGAAGTGTGGGAGGACGAGGAAGAGGAATATGATGACCAGATGTTTTCCTCTCAATACTCTCCCCAGATTCAGTTACCTTCAACTGGGATACACATTACAGCACGATCTCCATATCCTCAAGGGTATCTACACCCCCGTATGGCAATCCCTGGATGGCCACACCGGGGTCCATGGACCTACATCACACCACACTCAGGTCTTTCACGGGCTGCCCAGAGGAAAGCTGTCAGACCCTCTCCACTGCCTGCTTCCACTGAAACCCAGATAAGACCTGAAGTGGCCGCCACCCCTACAAAGGACACTGCCCCGCACACCTCTTCTATAGTGATAACACCACAAGACGCCATGGTACCCCCACCACCTCCCACCACTGATGATGAGCTTCCTCACTTTCTAGAGTTGTTTCAGAGAGTAGCAGAAGAGCTCAAGATTACCCAGGAGGAGGTACCTGAAACATACCACGAGCTTACCGACATCCTGCAAGCTACGACCTCCCCCAAAATAGCCCTACCAATTAATGGGGCCATTATGGAACCTGCTAAAGCTATTTGGCAGACCCCAGCTACAATAACACCCACTAGCAAGAGATTGGACCGTAAATATTTTGTCCTATCTAAGGGTTCTGAGTTTCTATTTACGCACCCCTCACCTAATTCGCTAGTGGTCGACACGGCCAATCAGAAAAACAAATACCAGCACTTCCACTCCACTCCTTCAGACAAAGATAACAAAGGAATGGACTCCTTCAGCCACAAAGTGTATTCTTCTTCCACTTTTCAATTTAGAGTAGCGAACTATGTGGCGCGCTTAGCAAACTCTGACCATAAAAATTATGCTAAAGTAATGCAATTTATTGTGTCGGAGGATAAACGACAAGATTTTAAAGCAGTGGTGTCCGAGGGCCAATTGATCTCCCGCACAGTTCTTCAAGCTGCCCTTGATGCTGCGGACCCAGTGGCCAGATCCACAGCCACGGCTGTCGTCATGCAGCGGGCCTCATGGCTTGCTTCTTTCTCCTTTCCAAAGCAGATACAGAATACAGTCGAAGATCTCCCTTTCGATGGAGACAAGAACTTCGTCTCTACAACCAATGAGGTCCTTCACTCCATGAAGGACTCCCGTGCCACACTCCGATCCTTAGGCATCCAAATACCTGCCTCAAAGAAGAGACAATATAGATATCAGCCATACTAACGGCTGCATTACCATACCTTTGCGCAACATCCACTTTTCAGACAATATGATACGCAAACCACCAATGACATAGGCCCAGGAACCAACGATGTTGCCCTCCGCAAACAGCAACCCACCCTCCTAACCCAAATAAACAAATTTGAAGTCTTGGTCGAGGGTATAGAAAACCTCACACCCCCTCCAGTGCCAACTCCAACCAACCATTTTTTTTGGACACCATTTGTGTCCATTCCTGGCCAATTGGAAAACCATCACTAAGGACAGATGGGTCCTGGAAATTATCAGATTGGGTTATGCCATCCCCTTCCTTGCCTTACCTCCCACCCACCGTCCCACCCCATCCCTCTTCAGGGACCCCTCTCATGAACAGTTGCTCTGTCAAGAGGTACAACATCTCATACATCTCGAAGCAATAGAGGAGGTACCCCCTCAACACAGAGGGAAAGGGTTTTACTCCCACTACTTCTTGACAGAAAATAAAAACGGCTGTTGGCGCCCTATCCTCGATCTTCGACGTTTGAACAAGTTCATCAAGAAACAGAAATTCCAGATGGTTACTCTCCCAATGATAATTCCGACGCTGGAACAAGGAGATTGGTTTTCAATCCTTGACCTCCAAGACGCATATTTCCATGTCTCTATCCACCCTGCCCATCAACATTTCCTCTGGTTTGCTGTGGGAGCGCAACACTACCAATATAGAGTCCTCCCATTTGGCCTCTCCACCACACCACATGTCTTCTCCAAGGTGCTAGCAGTTGTAATAGCACATCTTAGAAAAAAAGGAATCCTCATATTTCCTTACCTGGACGACTGTCTCCTCAAGTCTCCCACTCAGTTAGAAGTGAACCACGCAACTCTTGCAACCCTTCAATGCTTCCGCACCTTGGGCCTGCAAATAAACAAAAACAAATCTACCTTACAACCTACCCAACAAATTGACTTCATCGGCACCCACCTCGATTCCACCACTGGTCTTGTATCTCTCCCCCAGGACAGATTCCACACAATGGGCATTCTTATTACCCAGATACTTGCCAGCCTACAGACTACAGTCCAAGATTCCCTATAGCTCTTAGGACATATGGCTGCTTGCACATTTATGGTAGCAAATGTGCACCTGTACATGTGATGACTTCAGGGTTGGCTCGCCATGGTATACAAACCAAACAAGCACAGGCTAAACAGATTACTAACTATGCCCCAGAAAGTCAAGGACTAACTTCTCTGGTTGACCTCTCCCATCAGCCTCTGCACTGGAATTCCCTTCTGACAAGATCCCCCTTCAGTTACCATCACCACAGATGCATCCCTCACAGGATGGGGAGCACACATCGGCCACCTCACTACTCAGGTTCTATGGGCCACTTCAGAAACCAAGCTTCACATAAATTTGCTAGAGCTCCGGGCCGTACGCAATGCCTGCCTCCATTTCCTTCCCATCATCCAAAACCGCCGAATTCGAATCATGACCGACAACATCACATGCATGTTTTATATCAACAGACAGCGGGGAGCTCGGTCACACTCCCTTTGCACAGAGGCAGTAAAACTTTGGAACTGGTGCCTTCAACACAATTATCCATATCTCTGCCTCATACCTGCCAGGTTCTCAGAATCCCACCGCAGATGAGCTCAGCAGATCGTTCCCCATACAGCATGAGTGGGAACTCAACAACTCCATTCTTTCCAACATTTTCCAGACCTGGGCCTATCCCCAACTGGATCTATTTGCCACAGCAATAAACAAAAAATGCCCAACATTCTGCTCCAGAGTAGGCCTGGGGAAACACTCACGGCGAGACGCCTTTATGCTCCCTTGGACCAAAACTCTCATGTATGAGTTCCCACCAATGCCTCTATTACACAAAGTCATTCAGAAGATACAAACAGACAGAGCTAACATCATTCTCATAACCCCAGCGTGGCCCAGGCAACCGTGGTACCCTTTCCTCCTGCGCATGTCAGTCAAGCCACCCATTCCCCTTCACCCACTCAGCAACCTCTTATCACAACACAGGGGACAACTATTTCACCCCGACATACAACGTCTCCACCTGAGGGCCTGACTGATCAATGGTTCTCTAATGTTGAGTTAACATATTCGGACCAAGTATGCACTATCTTGCTACACAGCAGAACACACAACACACACACTACCTAGCTGCATAAATGGAAACGGTTCGCATCTTGGTGCACTGACAAGCAGACCTCTCCAGTTTCTGCTTCACTCCCACTGATACTGGATTACCTGTTACACCTTAAAACATCTGGCCTCTCTATGAGCTCACTCAAGGTCCACCTCACGGCAATCACCGCTTCCACCATAAGATTGACAACGTAATGGTCTTTGCCCATCCAGTCACCAAAAGGTTCCTGAAGGGTATCCAGACGTTATACCCGGACGTGAAACCATCTGCTACACCTTGGGATTTACTCCTAGTCCTCAAAGCCCTGATGAATACAGCCTTTGAACTGATGGCTACCTGCTCCCTTCTCCACCTATCCATGAAGACCACCTTCCTCATAGCAATCATGTCTGTCAGATGAGTAGGAGAAATGGGGCACTTATGGCAGACCTTCCATATACCACATTCTTCCATGATGAGGTCACACTCTGCATGCATCCAAGGTTCTTACCTAAGATACACTCTTCCTTTCACCTCAATGAACCTATACACCTTCCAACATTTTCCCCAAAACCTCACGCTAATGCCTTTGAATCAACAATGCACACTCTTGATGTTCACAGAGCATTATCCTTTTACCTGGATAGAACAAAACTTTTAGAAACCCCCCCAGACTTTTTGTCTCTACTACTCAGCGCTCACAGGGAAATGCTATCTCTACCCAGAGACTTTCCAAATGGATTGCTGACTGCATACGCTTTTTTACCAACTCAGGCAAATACAACCTTCTATATCAATTAGGGGACACTTTACCAGAGCTGTCTCCACCTCCACGGCCTTTTTCCGTAATGTCCCACTGTCTGACATATGCAAGGCAGCTACCGGGGCATCGAACCTTACCTTCGCTAATCATTACGCTCTCATCCACACTGCAGCATCTCACACCAGATTGGGTAGAGCTGTTTTGTCAACAGCCTTCTTGCCTCATCCGAAGTCCCAACCATCCTAAGGGATACTGCTTTTCAGTCACCTGAAGTGGAACACCCACAGGGACATCTCTTAAAGAAGAGGAAGAGGTTACTCACCCTGTGCAGTAACTGACGTTCTTTGACATGAGTGTCCCTGTGGGTGCTCCACAACCCACCCTCCTCCCTCTACTTCGGAATTCGTAACACACTCCATTGAAGGGAAGGAACTGAGGAGCCCGGGCTGTGCACGCACTATTCAAACACTGACAGCTCGAGAGGCAGGCACAGTGCATCCGCAGCCCGTAGGGGTACTGCTGTAGAAATCTCCGATTGAAGGCGCTGAGACGCACCTTGACCTGAAGTGAAGCATCCACAGGGACGCTCATCTTGAAGAACGTCAGTTACTGCACAGGGTGAATAATCTCTTCTCTCGTACTTAGTTCCTCAGTCCCATAAAGGGTTTTAAAAAAAGGAGACCAGAAAAGCTAATGGAAGCTGCTGTGCCTGAATGGGTAGAGCAATCACTTTGAAATCCAAATTTTCCTGTTCAAATTGTACCTGAGAAGGATTGTTCACAAGGGAAGAAACATCAAATGAGAGTAGTCCTTCATTTGATTTCAACACACTTGGTTATCTTCCTCACTGCAATTGTAACACCTCTGTTGTTATAATTTGCCTAATTTATTCCTGCCATCATGCACTATCCATCTGCTGTTCTTGTGTATTTTGTTTAATTGTAATATTTCCTTTGTAAGTTTGTAAACAGGTGTGCCAGTAAATAAATGAATAGCTGAAGAAGATTACTGCTGCTGGAAATGTATAGTGAAGCCCAGTCCAGCAAAAATTTAATCAAATTTGTGAGCTGAGCAAGTCTCAGAAGGCCACAGATGCTGGCTCTGCAGCATGCTGACCTATTAAGAGGAAAGGTCAGCCTCTCAGAGAAGCCATCCTCAATCCCCCCAATGTTATCTTTGCTTTGTTCTTTCTACTGTTAAAAGCTCATGGGGTACTTAAGAGAGCAAAACTTTCAATACAACATGGATATCTTGAAAGAAAAAGGAGGCCTGGAATGCTTTGGGATCTGTAGTGGGTCTAATTTATCTACTGATAATACCAACCTACTCTACACAAGCTAAATGCTGATTGGACATGTTGTATGATGGTACTATGATCGTACTGTATGATTGTACTAAACCTGGTACAGAAACTTGCTGTGCTGTTTGATCTCCTCTTGGCAGTGGTTGAAGATCAAGTGTCAGTACCTTGGTTTTGCTTGGATTTTTTTTAAGATCAGTCTGCTGGCTTCTGTACTGCTAAACACTAGGGGTTCAAGTCCTGGCTCTATGAGAGTCAATGGCAAAACAGCCTTTGACTTTAGGGAGACCAGGATTTCACCCACGGTTCTTTTTATGCTTTTGTTATCCCTAGCATGGCTACATGGAGTTTACCTTGAGCGGCTTCATTCCATTCTTTCCGAGGATAGCATTGGACAATTGCTCATCTGCCCAGAAGGTTTTCTTATGTGCGGAAGGAGAGGGCTCACTTGTCACTCCTATTTTTCAATGTGTATATGAGCCTGTTAACAGGGCTGTGGTATTTTCAGAAAGCTGATGGCACTCAGCTCTGACTAAGGGTATGTTTACACTACGAAATTAGGTCGAATTTATAGAAGTCAGTTTTGTAGAAAGCGTTTTTATACAGTTGATTGTGTGTGTCCCCACACAAATGCTCTAAGTGCATGTAGTCGGCGGAGTGTGTCCACAGTACCGAGGCAACCGTCGACTTCCGGAGCGTTGCACTGTGGGTAGCTATCCCACAGTTCCCACAGTCTCCGCCGCCCATTTGAATTCTGGGTAGAAATCCTAGTGCCTGATGGGGCTAAAACATTGTCACAAGTGGTTCTGGGTACATATCGTCAGGCCCCCCTTCCCTCCCTCCCTCTGTGAAAGCAAGGGCACACAATCGTTTTGCGCCTTTTTTCTTGAGTTACCTGTGCAGAGGCCATACCATGGCAAGCATGGAGCCCGCTCAGCTAACCGTCACCATATGTCTCCTGGGTGCTGGCAGACGTGGTACTGCATTGCTACACAGCAGCAGTTTATTGCCTTTTGGCAGCAGACAGTGCAGTATGACTGGTAGCCATTGTCAGCATAGTCCTGGGTGCTCTTTTAACCAACCTCGATGAGGTCAGGCAATGCCTGGGCAAACATGGGAGTGACTCAGCCAGGTCATTTCCCTTTTAAGTTTCGTTTCATGGCAGTTGAGTCCTATCGGCAGTGCACTGTCTTTTAATCAGCAGCCAGCAGAAGGCGATGGCCAGTAGTCATACTGCACCGTCTTCTGCTGAGCACCCAGGAGATGACGATGGCTAGCGGTCGTACTGCACAGTCTGCTGCCAGCAAGATGTATAAAGATAGATGAAGTGGCTCAAAACAAGAAATAGACCAGATTCATTTTCTCCACCCTTCCTCCCTCTGTGAAATCAACGGCCTGCTAAACCCAGTTTTGAGTTCTAGCCTTGAGGTTTTGAGTTCTAGCCTTGAGGGGGCCATTCAGTTTCTCCCAAAGCCACCCCCTTTGTTGATTTTAATTCCCTGTAAGCCAACCCTGTAAGCCATGTCATCAGTCACCCCTCCCTCTGTCAGGGCAACAGCAGACAATCGTTTCACACCTTTTTTCTGTGCAGACGCCATACCACGGCAAGCATGGAGCCTGCTCAGATCACTTTGGCAATTAGGAGCACATTAAACACCACATGCATTATCCAGCAGTATATGCAGCACCAGAACCTGGCGAAGCGAAACCGGGCGAGTAGGCGACGTCAGCGCGGTGACGAAAGTGATGAGGACATGGACACAGACTTCTCTCAAAGCACGGGCCCTGGCAATGTGGGCATCATGCTGCTAATGGGGCAGGCTCATGCGGTGGAATGCCGATTCTGGGCCCGGGAAACAAGCACAGACTGGTGGGACCACATAGTGTTGCAGGTCTGGGACGATTCCCAGTGGCTGCGAAACTTTCGCATGCGTAAGGGCACTTCCATGGAACTTTGTGACTTGCTTTCCCCTGCCCTGAGGCGCAAGAATACCAAGAAGAGAGCAGCCCTCACAGTTGAGAAGCGAGTGGCAATAGCCCGGTGGAAGCTTGCAACACCAGACCGCTACCGGTCAGTTGGGAATCAATTTGGAGTGGGCAAATCTACTGTGGGGGCTGCTGTGATGCAAGTAGCCCACGCAATCAAAGATCTGCTGATATCAAGGGTAGTGACCCTGGGAAATGTGCAGGTCATAGCAGATGGCTTTGCTGCAATGGGATTCCCTAACTGTGGTGGGGCCATAGACAGAACCCATATCCCTATCTTGGCACCGGAGCACCAAGCCGGCGAGTACAAAAACCGCAAGGGGTACTTTTCAGTAGTGCTGCAAGCACTGGTGGATCACAAGGGACGTTTCACCAACATCAACGTGGGATGGCCAGGAAAGGTACATGACGCTTGCATCTTCAGGAACTCTGGTCTGTTTCAAAAGCTGCAGGAAGGGACTTTATTTCCAGACCAGAAAATAACCGTTGGGGATGTTGAAATGCCTATAGTTATCCTTGGGGACCCAGCCTATCCCTTAATGCCATGGCTCATGAAGCCATACACAGGCAGCCTGGACAGTAGTCAGGAGCTGTTCAACTACAGGCTGAGCAAGTGCAGAATGGTGGTAGAATGTGCATTTGGACGTTTAAAGGCGCGCTGGTGCAGTTTACTGACTTGGTTAGATCTCAGCGAAACCAGTATTCCCACTGTTATTACTGCTTGCTGTGCGCTCCACAATGTCTGTGAGAGTAAGGGGGAGATGTTTATGGCGGGGTGGGAGGTTGAGGCAAATCACCTGGCTGCTGGTTACGCACAGCCAGACACCAGGGTGGTTAGAAGAGCACAGGAGGGCACGGTGCATATCAGAGAAGCTTTGAAAACCAGTTTCATGACTGGCCAGGTTACGGTGTGAAAGTTCTGTTTGTTTCTCCTTGATGAAACCCCTCACCCCTTGGTTCACTCTACTTCCCTGTAAGCTAACCACCCTCCCCTCCTCCCTTCGATCACCGCTTGCAGAGGCAATAAAATCATTGTTGCTTCACATTCATGCATTCTTTATTCATTCATCACACAAATAGGGGGATAACTACCAAGGTAGCCCAGGAGGGGTGGTGGAGGAGAGAAGCATCAGAAGGGGTGATGGAGGAGGGAAGGACAAGGCCACAAAGCACTTTAAAACTTATTGAATGCCAGCCTTCTGTTGCTTGGGCACTCCTCGGGGTGGAGTGGCTGGGTGGCCGGAGGCCCCCGCACCACGTTCTTGGGCGTCTGGGTGAGGAGGCTATGGAACTTGGGGAGGAGGGCGGTTGGTTACACAGGGGCTGTAGCGGCAGTCTGTGCTCCTGCTGCCTTTCCTGCAGCTCAGCCATACGCTGGAGCATATTAGTTTGATCCTCCAGCAGCCTCAGCATTGAATCCTGCCTCCTCTCATCACGCTGCCTCCACTTTTCAGCTTCACCCTCTCTTCAGCCCGCCACCTCTCCTCCCAGTCATTTTGTGCTTTCCTGCACTCTGACATTGTCTTCCTCCACACATTCGTCTGTGCTCTGTCAGTGTGAGCTCAGAGAACATTTCATCGCAAGTGCGTTTTTTTTTGCCTTCTGATCTTCATTAGCCTCTGGGAAGGAGAAGATCCTGTGATCCTTGAAACACATGCAGCTGGTGGAGAAAAAAAGGACAGTGGTATTTAAAAAGACACATTTTATAAAACAGTGGGTACACTCTTTCACAGTAAATCTTGCTGTTAACATTACATATATAGCACATGTGCTTTCGTTCCAAGGTTGCATTTTGCCTCCCCGCAGCGCGTGGCTAACAGCAGGGAACATTTCTGTTGAGCCACAGGCAAACAGCCCAGCAGGAACAGGCACCTCTGAATGTCCCCTTAAGAAACCAGGTGACCATGAATGACATCTCACTCTCCTGAGGATAACACAGAGAGATAAAGAACGGATGTTGTTTGAACGCCAGCAAATTTACAGTGCAATGCTTTGTTCTACAATGATTCCCGAGTATGTGCTACTGGCCTGGAGTGGTAAAGTGTCCTACCATGGTGGATGGAATAAGGCTGCCCTTCCCAGAAACCTTTTGCAAAGGCTTTGGGAGTATATCCAGGAGAGCCACGAATGCCAGGGCAAATGAATCATTAAACATGCTTGCTTTTAAACCATGTATAGTATTTTAAAAGGTACACTCACCAGAGGTCCCTTCTTCACCTGTCAGGTCTGGGAGGCAGCCTTGGGTGGGTTCGGGGGGTACTGGCTCCAGGTCCAGGGTGAGAAACAGTTCCTGGCTGTCGGGAAAACCGGTTTCTCTGCTTGCTTGCTGTGAGCTAACTACAACCTCATCATCATCATCTTCCTCATCCCCAAAACCTGCTTCTGTGTTGCCTCCATCTCCATTGAAGGAGTCAAACAACACGGCTGGGGTAGTGGGTGGCTGAACCCCCTAAAATGGCATGCAGCTCATCATAGAAGCGGCATGTTTTGGGTTCTGACCCAGAGCAGCCATTCGCCTCTCTGGTTTTTGGTAGGCTTGGCTCAGCTCCTTAAGTTTCACGCGGCACTGCTTTGGGTCCCTGTTATGGCCTCTGTCCTTCATGCCCTGGGAGATTTTGACAAATGTTTTGGCATTTCGAAAACTGGAACGGAGTTCTGATAGCACGGATTCCTCTCCCCATACAGCGATCAGATCCCGTACCTCCCATTTGGTCCATGCTGGAGCTCTTTTGCAATTCTGGGACTCCATCATGGTCACCTCTGCTGATGAGCTCTGCATGGTCACCTGCAGCTTGCCACGCTGGCCAAACCGGAAATTGAAATTCAAACGTTTGCGGGCCTTTTCCTGTCTACCTGGCCAGTGCATCTGAGTTGAGAGTGCTGTCCAGAGCAGTCACAAGGGAGCACTCTGGGATAGCTCACGGAGGCCAATACCATCTAATTGCGTCCACAGTACCCCAAATTCGACCCAGCAAGGCCGATTTCAGCGCTAATTCCCTTGTCAGGGGTGGAGTAAGGAAATCGATTTTAAGAGCCCTTTAAGTCGAAAAAAAGGGCTTCGTCGTGTGGACGGGTGCAGGGTTAAATCGATTTAATGCTGCTAAATTCAACTTCAACTTCTAGTGTAGACCAGGGCTAACAGTGGGAAAACTCCTGTTGACTTCAGTAGGCCCAGGATTTCATCCAGAGTTTTCAATTTGTCTGACCCAGTTGTAAAAAACAATAACACTATTGGGGAAAAAAATTAAATTGTCACATTTTAAAACAAACAAAAAACAGTTTTTTTGCAGTTGGTGCTGATGAGCGATTTACTCAGGGTATGTGTACACTTAAACTGCTACAGCAGCACAGCTTCCGTGCTGGAGCGACACTGCTGTAACACTTCAGTGTAGACACCACCTATGCCATTGGGAGGGGTTCTCCCATCAGCCTAGCTAATCTACCTTCCCGAGAGGTGGTAGCTAGGGTGACAGAAGAATTCTGGGGGTTAGGTTGGCATAGCTACATCACTCGGGATGTGGATTTTACACATCCCTAAGAAACGGCGCAGCTATGCTGATGTGAAGTCCCAATGTAGACAAGCCCTAAGTATCTGGTTGAGACTGCAACTGGATGAGGTTCAACTCACAGAAGACTGAAGTAATACTGCTATGTTAGAGAAAACAACCAGAAGAAGAGCAGAGATTGTGTCGGCCCTCCTAATATAAGGAATGCATCTACTGTTACCCCTCTTTGCAGTTTGGGGATTGTTATCCTCAGATGCAACTTTTTCTTTAGGCTGCAAACCTCACTACAGTTATCTTTGCATTTGTCACCTCAAGGCCAGCATACTCTAATAAGCTCTGTTGAGCTACTCCCGGGGTACACTTTAAGACCAACTGGAATTTTAAATTAGTGCAGAAAGCAAGTTGCAAAATTAACATGAGTTGGTCAGGAGAAAGCAATAGTAAACATTTCAGCGTTTTCTAAAGCATTTTCATTTTGTTGGCTTTTAAAGCAAGGGGCTTTTTGTTTCTTTTAAAATTTGACAATTAAAATTTTTTTCCAATAGTGTTGTTGTTTTTTATCAGTTTTTCATTTTTTATCATCTGTCATTTTTGAAATAGGAAATTCAAATATTTTAAAAGAAAGTCTTACCAGATTAGTAAACTGACCAGTCAAAAGTTACACAATAGCAAAAGGTGGGTAGAGGTGGGAGGCAAAAACACTTAAAACATTTATTAAAAAGGGAATGTTTGACTAGGTCTTCTTGTATAAATAATGCAGATTATACCAATTATCTTTGGTTTGAATTGGCTGCCTACTAGATTCAGGTTTTCCATCCTGCTAGCTCAATTAAGCAAGGATTCTGAAGAAATAAAATAATGTGAAAATGTATTTAAAGACTTACTATCATCCCCCTGATTTACACTGCCCATGAAAACTTAATGTTGTCCTCAAAATTTGCAAAAATATCCACAAAGGTCAAAATAACAGATTACTAGGAGATTATTGGAAATGAATCCCTCACACAGAAGTTGTTACCTACGCACCTCTCCCCTCCCCTCCCCTCCCTCATTCCCCATCCCCACTGGGACCCAGTCCTAATCTCCCTCCTCAGGATCCTCATCCAGTCTCAGTGTTGCCCCTCACTTAGCTCTTTGTTTCAGTCTCGTTGCCCAGCCAGTCTCAGTTCTTCCCGTGCAATCCCACTCTTCCTTAGATCTGTGTCCCCTCTCCCTCCCCTCCTTCCTTCCAGCCCACTGATTCTCAGTCTGGGTCTCCAGAGTAGTTGCCAGGCTAGTCCCAGTCTACCCCACCCTCACCCTCAGGCTTCTCATCCAGTCTGTCTACCTCCCCACCTACTGGTTCCCAGTCCCACCCTGATTCTCTCCCACCCAACTCGCAGTCTCAGTCCACTTGGCCAGCCAATACCAGTCTGGCCCCCGCAACCCAGTCCCAGTTCACCCCCACCCCACCTCTCCTGCTCCAGGTTTTCCTCTCCCCACCCAGGCTAGCCTCCAGTTCCAAGTTTTCACCCCAGGTTGCTTCTCCCAATCTAGCCCACTCTCTCCTGCCCCTACCCCCTTGTGCACAGGTCTGACGCTTGTCTCTTCTGTATTTGAATCAGGCAGCTTATTCCTCCATGCTGCTTGTGCCCAGCACCAGGCAAACAGGCTTCCTGCTCTCATTTCAGGTTCTGGGACGCAGCACAGCCCACAGCAGTCCAGAGCTGCAATTGCATGGAAAGTCCTGCTCAGCCCTAGGCAGGAACATGCTTACTGAATGTGGGAATTAAACTGTGAAATTCAAGTCTCTATGGAGCATGTGCAAACTGCTATATTTCAAAGGCTTACAATTTTGCCAGATTTGGGTGGATGTTTACAGGAGCAGCAAAAGATATTCCTCACAGAAAGGCACCCCCCTCCCCACACCAAATTTCAAGTCCCTGCCCCAGAGCAAGGGGGTGCAAGGGCTTTTCAAAGAAGAGGTCCTTAGAACTTCTTAGTGAGGCCAAAACAATTTATTCCCTAGTCCTTGTTCTCAGAAATGGCTGAAGCATATGGCTGAAATGTTCAAAAAACAATTCAGCCAGTGGCAGATACCTGGCATGGAAAGTTTCAGCCCAATTAGTTAAAGTTTGACAAGGTTATAAGCAACTGAAATGGGGTCTTGTAATGGGAAGTGCTGGGCAACCTAAATAATAGATATTTGTATAGGCCAGGTTTATAGCATTATTCTGGATTTGCCAGTTGTGGTTCCATAGTTAAGCTTCAGTTGAGTTTTCAACCTAAAGGAGGAATTATTTGTTATGTATGAAGCACAAAGATACAGTGTTTAGCCTTTGAGTACAGATTATTTTTCTAAGAATTTACAAGTTAATTTGTTAATTAGTTTATAAATTAATTTTACATGAGTCCTTTAAAAATTTAGCACTTACTGTTAGCATTTATTGTCCTGAATTATTATAATAATGAAAAATACAGATTCATCAAACTTTCCATATAGTTAAAACCAAGTGAAGTCTTAGGTACAGGCTACATTTGAAGAATTAAGTTGTAATTAAGTTATTACTGATTTTTATATCTAATTATTATAGACGGGTCAGGTTAACTGCTTAAGACACTCATAACTGGGGTCATAGTAATACGAGAAGTAATTCAATCAATCAACATCCTTCCTCTACAGTGAATTTGCATGTTACATTTCTATTGACTCAGACTGTGGTATGAGGACAACTGGTCTCATGTGTCAAGAGCTCTCATTGGTTGGTTACTTGGCCCAAATGTCACTGCTGTTTAAAGTTTCCATGTCTGCATGCTGGTTTCAGCATTCATGCTTGGAATGCTCCACATGGCAGCAGTGTTGGGGGCTCAAGCAGGAGCACAGAGGAAGCTTTTAAAAAAACATTCGGACTCAATGACTGCCCCCCACCCTCATCACGTCTCCATTTATGTAGCACCAGTCTCCTCATCACAACCTCCTTTCCAAAACATATCCCTTCTGCTCTCAAGCCCCCACGTCTCTGCTTCCCTCTTCCCCCCTCACACCCTGTTTATCCCAATACTCTCCACATATTACCACTGCAACAGGTTCCCCCTGGGGTGCCACCTGGAACTGTGGTATCACTGAGCCCCCCTGACCCACCAACCTGGGCTCCTTTTACACTGCACTGCTGTGACAAGCTCTCTCCAGGTTCCAGCCTGCACTGTCACCAGCACCCATACAGGCAGGGACACACCCAGCTACAGTTACATGCAGACGCTGTGATCAGCCCTGTATGGGAAGGCTCCAGCTAGGGAACTTCCCAGCTACTGAGGTGTGCACCTAAAATTATACCATCTTGCACTGCACAAGGAACTGTACAGCATAAGCTCATGAAATTTGCCCCTTCCCTCAATTTGGAGAGGAAATGTACAACAGCTTTCTGCCCCAAGTTATGACGCCCACACACTGGTTTTAGACAAAGAAAAACAAGTTTATTGACTACAAAAGATAGATAGATTTTAAGTGATTATAAGGGATAGCAAACAGATCAAAGCAGATTACCTAGCAAATAAACAAAAATGCAAACTAAGCTTAGTATACTAAAGAGATTGGATCTGAATAGACACAAGCAGGCTGCAGATTCTGAAGAGGAAAGCTGCACTTGCTTAAAGCTTGGAATCCCCAGGTGTTCCGTTCACAGGCTAAAAATCCCTTTAGCCTGCGTCCAACACTTCCCCCAGTTCAGTCTTTGTTTCTCTGTTGTTTCCAGGAGTCTCTTTGGGTGGGGAGTCATTGAAGAACCACAATGATGTCACTCCCCTGCCTTATGTAACTTTTGTATAGGGCGGGAACCCGTTGTTTCAAAGCTTGGTTCCCACACCAGTCAGTGGAAAAACACTGGTATCCCAAGATGGAGTCCAGCACAAGGTGACCTGGTCACATGTCCCTGTACTGTCACAACAGCCATTACTCAGAGGCTGTTTGTAGTGTCCTCAGGAAAGCTCCCCAGGTGGGAGATAAGTTTCTCCTAAGGCCTGTTGTTCTCACTAAAGGCTCATTAACTTGAATGGGCCCTTCCCAGCCAGCCAGATTTTAGACTGATATCCTTTTGCCTAGTGAGTGTTGCCCAGGAATAGCTACATGTGAAATACATACATAGTCAATATTCATAACTTCAGATACAAAAACAATACATGCATACAAATAGGATAATCATATTCAGCAAATCAGAACCGTTCCAATGACACCTCACATGACTTATCTTTAAGGCTATGATTTAGTCACGGATATTTTTAGTATAAGTCATGGACAAGTCACGGGCAATACTCAAAAATTCACGGGCCTGTGACCTGTCCATGAGTTATACTATAAATACCCTTGACTAAATCCTAAGGGGATCGCTGCTGAAGGGAAGCTGGGGGCTGCTGCTGGGGGGGGCACCCTCAGGGGCTGCTGCTGTGGGGAGGCTGGGTGCACTGGCTGCTGCTCAGGCAGCACGCCAGCAGTGGCTCATGCAGTTGACTGCGGGGCTGCCAGAGCGGCTGGCTGCAGAGCCGCTCCAGCAGCGGCCGATGTGGCTATTGCCGGGGCCACCTGAGCAGCTGGTCCTGGGGTCAGCCACACTGAAGTTACGGAGGTCATGGAAAGTCACAGAACTCTGCTCCCCTCTCCCCCCCCCCAACCCCCCGCACCATATCTTCCTCCAGGTTTTCACATCAAAATAAAAAGAAGTTAATTGCTATATCCTTTCAGCTACGGCAGTCAAGGTCCACTGCTTCCCATCCTGGACATTTGTTTTGTTCAAAAATTAATTAAAATGTTTTTAAAAAGACCAGGTATCCCAGACATTTACCCCAGTAAGTAGATTGTAAATTACTTATAATTACCATTACACCCCACCAACTTCTTTCTGCTCTGGCAATGCAAAGCATCTATACACCCATCTTAATTGACCAGCATGCCACGGCTGCTGAGATCATTAGAAATATCATATGGTAGCCTTCCCTTTGGGTTTCTTGTTTAGTATTCCTGTATTTTTGTATTATTAATAATCATAAAAAGCAAATTCCAACACATAAACCATGTTAGGGATTTAAATATGAGAGTATATATCTGTACTTGGAGGGTAAAAAAACGTAGCAGGTATGTTGTAATCATCTCAGAAACAAACATTGCAAACTTTAGGAAATTCAGAGTTAAGGACAACCTTAATAGAAACCCGAATATACTACTGTATGCAAAAGCATGGTGAAAACTCTCAAACAACTTGAACTCTGACCTGTAGTGACACTAGGAAGATGAAAAAATGAATGTGTTAAAAATCAGTTTCACATAGTCTGCAACCACAAAGACTGAAATGTGGTAATTATAATTGTATGGTTATTGAAAGACATCACTACAGGCCAGAGTTAAGGTTTTTTGGGTGCCTTATCTATAGTTCCATCTTGATGCAGAGGATTTTGTCTGGGAACAGAAATTATTTATGTATGTGGACCTGTATGCATGGCCGGCTCCAGCGTTTTTGCCACCCCAAGTGGCAGAAAAACCCAAAACTTGCCGCTGAATGGGGAGGCGGAATCCTGCCCGCCGAACACAGAGGCGGAGTGACGGTGCAGCCGCCGGATTGCCGCCGAGCGCGAAACGCGCTGTGACTGAGCAGTTTATTTGAGCATGAGCTTTCGTGAGCTACAGCTCACGAAAGCTCATGCTCAAATAAACTGATTAGTCTCTAAGGTGCCACAAGTACTCCTTTTCTTTTTACGAATACAGACTAACACGGCTGTTACTCTGAAAGCTGTGACTGAGTGGCCGCCGAATTCCCGCCGCCGCCAAGGGCGGATTGCCGCCCCAGAGCCCAACCTCCTGCTGCCCCTTTACAGTGGCCGCCCCAGGCACCTGCTTGGTTCGCTGGTGTCTGGAGCCGGCCCTGCCTGTATGTATTATACATGATATTCACACCCAGCACTTGTTCCTGTGGGTTAAAAATGGGTGAATGTGAAGCAAATGTTAGTGACAAAATGGTCAATGCCATACAAACAAAAGCTGAAATAAACTTAGTAGCAGTGTCGATCTGTGGGAACAATAAAACAGCTAATCTGCTAGCCTCTTATTTAGTGACAGTTATATTAAATCCTTAAGTGTGTGTAAGTCCCTCGTCAGATACCATTATGTGGGAACCGATATAAAATTAAAACGTAAATGTTTTACTAGTATTAGCATTTATAGCCATCCTTATTTTAGTTGTACATTTAGAAATAATAATCAGAATCCATTTTTAACATGATAATATTTAATGGTTATAAGAATGTTTTAAGGCAGCCCAAGATACTTAAATACTTAGTGATGCAGTATCCATGCAATTTTGAAATTACAATCAGAATGGATGCACTTAAAAAGTTCATTCCAGTTTTAGCGATATTACTGGGGCTGTCAAGCGATTAAAAAAATTAGTCATGATTAATCATGTGATTAATCACACTATTAATAATAGAATACCATTTATTTAAATATTTTTGGATGTTTTCTACATTTTCAAATATATTGATTTGAATTAGAACACAGAATACAAAGTGTACAGTGCTCATTTTATATTTATTTTTTATTACAACCTAATACAAGTACTATAGTGCAATCTCTTTATAATGAAAGTCAAACCTACAAATGTAGAATTATGTACAAAAAATAACTGCATTCAAAAATAAAACAATGTAAAACTTCAGACACTACAAGTCCACTCAGTCCTACTTCAGCCAGTCGCTCAGACAAACAAGTTTGGTTACAATTTGCACGAGATAATGCTGCCTATGTCTTGTTTACAACATCACCTGAAGGTGAGAACAGGCTTTCGCATAGCACTGTTGTAGCCGGCATTGCAAGATATTTACATGCCAGATGCACTAAAGATTCATATGTACCTTCATGCTTCAACCACCATTCCAGAAGACGTGTCCATGCTGATGACGGGTTCTGCTCGGTAACGATCCAAAGCAGAGCAGACCGATGCATGTTCATTTTCATCATCTGAGTCAGATGCCGCCAGCAGAAGGTTGGTTTTCTTTTTTGGTGGTTTGGGTTCTGTAGTTTCCGCATTGGAGTGTTGCTCTTTTAAGACATCTGAAAGGATTCTCCACACCTCATCCCTCTCAGATTTTGGAAGGCCCTTCAGATTCTTAAACCTTGAGTCTAATGCTGTATCTATCCTTAGAAATCTCACATTGGTACCTTCTTTGCGTTTTGTCAAATCAGCTGTGAAAGTACTCTTAAAACGAATGTGTGCTGGGTAATCATCTGAGACTGCTATAACATGAAATACATGGCAGAATGTGGGTAAAACAGAACAGGAGACATACAATTCTCCCCCAAGGAGTTCATTCACAAATTTAATTAACACATTATTTTTTTAATGAGCATCATCAGCATGGAAGCATGTCCTCTGGAATGGTGGCCGAAGCATAAAAGGGTATATGAATGGTTAGCATATCTGGCACGTAAATACCTTGCAACACCGGCTACAAATGTGCCATGCAAACGCCTGTTCTCACGTTCAGGTGACATTGTAAATAAGAAGCAGTCAGCAGTATCTCCTGTAAATATAAACAAACTTGTTTGTCTTAGCAATTGGCTGAACAAGAAGTAGGACTAAGTGGACTTGTAGGCTCTAAAGTTTTACGTTGTTTTGTTTTTGAGTGCAGTTATATAACAAAAAAAATCTACATTTGTAAGTTACACTTTCATGATAAAGAGATTGCACTACAGTACTTGTATGAGGTGAGTTGAAAAATACTGTTACTTTTGTTTATCATTTTTACAGTGCAATTATTTGTAATATAAATAATAATATAAAGTGAGCACTGTACACTTTGTATTCTGTGTTGTAATGGAAATCAATATATTTGAAAATGTAGAAAAACATCCAAAAATATTTAATAAATTTAAATTCGTATTCTATTTTTCAACAGTGCGATTAACAGTGTTTACATTTTTGAATTGCAGTTAATTTTTTTTTGAGTTAATCACGTGAGTTAACTGCAATTAATTGACAGCCCTAAATATTACCCAATTTATGTATAGGGAATATCACTGGAACAAATAATATCTTTAAAGCCAGGATGAATTGGGTGTGCTCACTGTACTTAATTAAAAAACAAAAGTTGTTCATAGAAAGAGAGGAGAAAAAAAGAGCTAACAGTAAAACTAAGTTCAAAGATTGGCTTGCCTTATTCAGAGAACCTTGCTGGCACCAAGCATTTGCATTAGCATTTGATGTAGATGCCCAGGGGAAGTAGTAGGAACTCTGAAATCAGTACTCCATTTTTTCAGTGTTCAGTTCGAGTCTGGGGAACGATTATTTAAAGCAGTACATCTTGCACTCTAACTCAGTTCTCTAACTCAGCCTCATGTCACTGCCCACAGACTGGACTGCATTGTGGGGGAGGGAAAGCAGCTCCCCATAACGAAGGATGTATGGCCACATCAACTCTCTTCCATTAGCATACGCTCATACCCCCTTCCTCCATGCAGGAGGAGGCCAATAGAGAGCTGTTTAATCCATACCAGATGCTCTACCACACAGCTCCCTTAGTTTTGTGGTATGCCATCATCCTGAGGCACAACAGAAGATGCACAGCAGTAAGAAATACACGGAGCAAAACATTTAAAAACAAGTTGTTAATTAAATTAAAAATCACAGTATTAGTTTTATTGAATTAAACGAGGGTGACACAGACTTCAGAATTGTTAAGCTTTTCGAAGGCAGCCTCCCTGATATGAAATGTCAGGATTGAGTATTGATTCACTGCAGAACTCCACAGCAAAACTCTGTCATTTAAAGGTAGTGTCCCCTGGACTATACAGTTTTCTAGTGTAGAGACAATCCTGCCCTTGTGTGGGGATGGACCTTATGTGCAGTACATCTTTTCCCCCTCTCATGGCTATGGTTTCTTTGTTACAAATGATAAAAAATGTTCTCTGCCTAAAACTAGAAATGTGTTAATTGGATACATTATGAAATAATCCAGATTGCATAACCCTGTTTTAATTACAGCATAATGAACCACTGAGTTTTCAAAGGCATGAATGAATGGCTTGTTAAAGTAATACACTTGACCAAACTTATTGCTGCTGTTCAGCCTTTGAAATGAAAAATACTTAGTTTTGATTAATAGAAATGAAAGTTCATCCCCACTCCCCACAACAGTCATTCAGTTTTCTTTGCCAAAAAACAAACAGAACATGTAAAATCTTTCTTTGGTTTTACCCACATATAGGAATAGACAATGCACTAAATTGTTTTATTGTCGTAATAAATTTTCCTTGTAATAGGTTGCTGTTGTTTTTTCAGAAATTAAAATAATCAGTAAGATTTATATCATATTAAACCCATGAAAAAATCAATAAAATATTGAAGGGTACACGGTAGCTTCTATTCACAACTGTATACATTCTGTCTGAAAACCTGAGATGGCAGCAAATTCTTTGGTATACATACACAATAGATTTTTCTCCCAGGTCATAGAACTGGTGCTAATGTATAAACAAATGTTTACTCAAGACACAACTTTATTTAACTGTACTTCTTTGATCTCATTGTGTGTTTTTATTAACAGGTATGTATTTTTTATTAACAGGTGTGTATGTAATATAGACTGCAGTGGGTACAGTTTTAATCCTGTGTGTGCTTCTGATGGAAGTTCTTATAACAATCCATGTTTTGTTCGAGAAGCATCATGTTTGAGGCAGGAACAGATTGACATAAGGCACCTTGGACACTGCTTAGGTAGGTTTCATTTTAATTTTCATTAGAATTGTCTCTTGCGTCATAAAGGGCCCAAGCAGGCCCTTTAATTATTTTTTATTTTTGTATTAAAATTCACTGATCTTTCCTAATTGCCACCCAAAATATGTATGTATTTATTTAGTTAGCTAGTTGCTTGTGTTGTATGTATATTATGTCTCTATCACTATGCTCTAGGTTGAGAAAAAACACATGTATTTAAAAAAATACATCTGAGCAATAGTCTAAATGTCCATGAAATCAGCCACAACGGAAACACATTAAGAGAGCTCCATCCTACTAGAACACCCCAAGTCATCCTCTCACAACAGCATGAATTAGATAGGCCTTCCAGCATGCCTAGTGGCTCAATACACTTGGGCCCTGACCCTACAAATACTTATCCATTTGCTTTTTGTGCATGGGAGTGCTGCCATATGCAAATCATGAGCATCAATGTTTGCAAGGTCTGGGGCCTTGGACCCTGCCCTGAGGGTATTCTGCCACCAGCTCCCTGCCACTAACATCTAGATTCCGTAAACTTGAGAATCCCAACTGGTTCAACTGTCTGGCTGAAGAACAAATGAGAGGCTATCTGTAAAATACACTCGACCACCCCGCAAAGAGCTTTTTAGCTCAAAACCAGGAAGAGCACCCAGAATTGAACTGGAAGCTGGTACAATCTCCAGGTGGTGTTTACCTAACTATAACAGAGAAAAAATATTGAATCTGACTGTATGACTGTAACTAAATTATTTTCTCAAATATCAACTTCTTACATTGTAATAATACACAATGGCCTGAAAATAAACACTTCTAAACAGATGTATTTTTATTTATTTATCATATAGAATCAGATGACACCAGCTCAGTAGGAAAGAAAGATGATGGAATGCAATATCGACCAGAGGTGAAAGGTAATGTACTGGTATATTATGAATATGTTACATTCTCCCAAGATACCAAAATATAGCATGCATGCCCTTTCTCATCTGCTTTGCAACCGGGAGAGAAGTGAACATCTGCTTTCCTACACCACTATCACCCCATCTCTGGTGAACAGGAGATATGACTATTCCGAGTCTGCCTGGCTTGTTTCCCTAAAATGCTGAACTCCCTTCTGTATTTAGTAGGTTATAGGATTAGCATTTCGCCAATTGCTGTGCCAGTGCTTTAGCTGGCTCCAAGACTGTAGAAATGTGACTTCTGTACAAGTGGCACAGGCCCCCTCTGCCCAGCCTCCCTCGATGACTTCTGAATAAGTGACAGGTTCTGTATTTGCTGCTTCTGCACCTGTTGGACCACAGTGGATGAACCACGCTGTTTAAAAGATTTTTAGCCACGTAAATTAAATGGGCCAGATCCCCTGCTGCTGCTTTTGTTATTTTGTTTGTTAGGACTTTGTTTATGTTAAATTTGAAATAGTTTAGATGCCACTGTGTAACAACGAGAATGAAGTGAGAAGACAAGCTTACAACCTAATTAGAAATGTTTATGAATACAAATGAGCATGTGTATTACCGGTTTGCTTGTGTGCTGAAAGCGCAGCATTGTGAGAGTGAGTGCATGTGGAACATTTTATCAGAAGAATTAACGAGAAATGAAGGGCGTAGGAAATTAGAACTGGATGAGACTTACTTAGTCATTAAGTCCAGTCCCCTGCGATCACAGGCAACCCCATCATATAATCCATTCATATGTTTATCAGGATTCATCTTAAAACCAGTTAGCTTGTCTGTCCCCCACGCCTCCTATGTCTATTGGGAAGCTGTTCCAGAACTTCACGTTTCTGATGATTAGAAACCTCCTTCTAATTTACAGCCTAAGTTTACTCATCACCAGTTTATATCTATTTGTTCTTCTGCCAGTGTTGTCCTTTAATTTCAGTAGCCCCTCAACTGCCTGGGTGTTTACTCCCCCTCCTCCCTATGTATTTATAGACTGCAATCATATTCCCTCTCAGCCGTCTTTTTGCTAAGCTAAACAAGCCAGACTCTTCTAGTCTCTGCTCATAAGACACGAAGACATGCCCTCCATTGCTCTGATCATCGTAGCAGCCCTTCTCTGCACCAGTTCCAGGTTGAATTCACCCTTTTTAAACATGGGTGAGCAGAATTGCACACAGCATTCCAGATGAGGTCTCCCTAGTGCCTTCTACAATGGCATTAATGTTTCTCTATCTCTGCTAGAAATATCTCACCTGATACTTCCTAGGATCACATTTTCCTCTTTCACAGCCACATCACAATGGTGTTTCATAGTCATGTTGTGATCACCTGGCTCGTTCTCCTTCTTGTTCACTTACAACTGCTGAGCCCCTCAGCTCATAGCAGAAAGATTTGTTATCTGGCCCTAAGTGCACGATTTTGCACTTTGTACTATTACATTTCATCCCATTTCTATTACTCTAGTCAAGATCATCTAATTCTTCCTCTATGATATTCCAGGCTGCCTCTGTTTTGATAATGCCCCCCAACTTGGTGTTATCAGCTAATTTCATTAGCACTCTCCTGCTTCTTGTGCCCAGGTCACTAATGAAAATATTTAATATAGGTCTCAAAGCAGGTCCCTGAGGAATTCCACTAATAACCTCACTCCAGCCTGGTAGTTCACCTTTCAGCACAACCTGTTGTCATCTCCCTTTTAGCCAGATCCTTATCCACCTTACAGTTCTTATACTTATCCTCCAGTTTAGCTAATAATTTCCTGTGTGGCACTGTGTCAAATGCTTATGGAAGTCCAGACCGATTAGATCTACTGTTAGACTAGTCACATTTTCTCAGGCTCCTTGAAAAAAAGCTCTGTTTCTGTGAAGATGGTGATATCTTCAGGAAACTGGCCTGTGCCCAGCTACAGTAACTCCTCGCTTAACGTTGTAGTTATGTCCCTGAACAATGTGCCTTAAAGCAAAACAATGTTAAGCGAATCCAATTTCCCCAGAAGAATTAATGTAAATAGGTGGGGATTAGGTTCCAGGGAAATTTTTTTCCCCAGACAAAAAACTATATTATATACATACAGTGTAAGTTTTAAACAAACAATTTAATAGTGTACATAGCAATGATGATTGTGAAGCTTGGTTGAGGTGGTGAAGTTAGAGGGTGGAAGAGGGAGGGATATTTCCCAGGGAATGCCTTACTGCTAAATGATGAGCTAGCACTCGGCTGAGCCCTCAAGGGTTAACTCATTGTTGTTAATGTAGCCTCACACTCTACAAGGCAGCGCAAATGGAGGGAGGAGAGACAGCATGGCAGACAGAGACACACACCCTGTGTGTGGGAGAGAGAGAGAGATGTGCATTTCCCCTTTAATTATGCTGACACCATTCTAAGTACATTGCCTTTAAAAAGATCAGGAAGTTGAGATAGCAGCTGTGGCCAGTAAGCTCTCTCTGTCCTGAGCCCTGTCCTGTCCCTACTCTGCTCTCTATGGAGAAGGGATAAGCCGGGGGCAGGAGTAGGGGGGAGGGGGATACCCTGACATTAGCCCCCTTCTTCTGCCCTCCTCTGCACAGCAAGCAGGAGGCTCCCAGGAGCAGCTCCAAGGCAGAGGGCAGGAGCAGCACATGGCAGTGGGAGGAGGGACACCTGAACTGCCCCGCAACTGATAGCCTGCTGGGAGGCTGCCACACAGGGAACTTAGGGGAGTGGGGAGCTGATAAGGGAGCTGATAAGGAGGTTGCCAGTCCACCCTGGTTCCAAGCCCCCACCAGCTGGCTGCAACGGGCTGCTCTTCCTGCAAGCAGTGGACAAAGCAGGCAGCTGCCAAACGACGTTATAAGGATGCACTGCGCAACTTTAAACGAGCATGTTCCCTAATTGATCAGCAACGTAACAACAAAACAACATTAACCGGGACGACTTTAAGTGAGGAGTTACTGTAGATGTCCCTTGAGGGCTAGCTACACTGAGGGTTTGGGGAGGTCACTGTGATGCACTTATGCTGAGGCGTAGGGATGGTGAGAGTCTGCTGAGAGGTAGAGCCAAGCCAAGAGTCCTGCCTGCACTGAGTCCAATTGACCCCACCTCATCTCTTCTCGGAACAACTTTGTAACCTCCACCCCCACACTCTTGCTGTTAGCTGCCAGGCCCAGGCCCAGCCCCAGCATAGAGTCTATTCCAGGCCTGGAGTTCACAATGATTTTGCTGAAGAATGAGCTGGCTACTCAGAGGTTCTGGTCATTCTGGAGTGGGACTGTTTCAGCAACTGCTGTGGTAGTCAGGGGAGGAATAGAGAGAGGGAGGAGAAATCATTCTGAAGAAGGAAAGGAGGTGGAGGAGGCCTCTTTGCAGGAAAATAGGCAGGCCATATTGGGTGGGCGTGGGAAGGGCTGAGGTGCTCAGGAGGAGCCTTTGCATCCTAAAAGCCTCAGTACAGTTTATTATAGTAGTCCTTGGAGTACTAAAGTTAACCCTGTGGATCAAAGAGCTGCCACCAGGAGCTGGTGCTAGACATGGGGAGACTTTTATAACTTTGATTATATTCAAATGTTTTCCTCTGTCTTTGCTTTTAGGCCCTTCTCTCTGCTTTCACATCTCTGCTCTCAGAAGCTCCAGCAATTTGTCCTTTGTGCCCATAGGTCTCTTCCTTTTTTTGCTCCAGAGCCCTAAACTTTTTTCTGCCAGCTCTTCTACCTATTCTAAAGTCTTAGTAAGTGCTCACTGTATAACACTGACAGACCCCGGTCGTCGTCGTCAGGATTGAACTGGGGACCTCTGGAACTTAGTGCATGAGCCTCTACCGCATGAGCTAAAAGCCAACTGGCTATTATCTAGGGTAGACTCATTTAACTCTCTCTCTCTAAGTGGTCTCGGTGCCACTAGAGGGGACAGAACACCACACCCAGGAGATGTGTGGGTTACATAGTTCCCCTAGCTGAGGAAGTGCATCCCGAGCTTCAGAGACTTCCCATTTGAAATCCCAGACGAGCCCCAACTTGTAACACCGACAGACCCCAGTCGTCGGCGAGTGGGATTGAACTGGGGACCTCTGGAGCTTAGTGCATGAGCCTCTACTGCCTGAGCTAAAAGCCAACTTCCTGTTAGCTAAGGCTGTAGAGCAGACTCCTTTAACTCTCTCTAAGTGGTCTCAGTGCCTCTAGGTGGGACAGAACTTCACACCCTGGAGGTGTGTGGGTTACACCTGCATCTGCTGCACCCTCGATCTTTTCTGCACCTGAGTCATTTCTCCACTTTCATTCCCTGGCCTTGTCTATGTTGCCCACTCCCTTTTGCTTTCTCCTCTTCCCTCTGCCCTCTTTTTTGTCTTTTGGATCTCTCCTCCTCTTTTGTTCCTGTCCATCTCTCTCCTCCAGGTTCTTTATCGCGCTATTTTCTCCTTCTTGGCCCTCTTTTCTTTCTATTATCTCTTGTTAACTCCGGTCCTTTAGTATTCTCTTGTAACCCTATCTTGCTTTTCTCCAGAGCTCTGTTAGGCCTTGTCTACACTTCCACTTACAGCACTGAAACTTTCTTCGCTCAGGGGTGTGAAAGACACAGCTTTCCCCAAGCCAAGTGCTCTGTGTGGCTGTCTACCAGCTGTTTGCCTAGACCTCACTGGCAGAACTTCAGCCCAGTATGTTGATTCTTTGTCAGGAAGGTTTTCCCCAGTTTAGGAAGCCCACAATAGCAGCAGATTTAGTTATCACTAAGGGGTAATTTACAGCGTTGAGTGAGTGTGCTGCTAAATTCCACAGGCTTCTGTGAAACTTGAGCTCTAAGCCACTGCTTTCTTAATTCTTTGTCCTGTCACCACAGAAGTTTTTGGAAGGATGCTATATGTGTGTTGGTTTTGTATATTTACTAAATCTATTTGTGTATGTTTTCAAGATGCCAGCGATCAAAGAGAAGACATTTATATTGGAAACCACATACCTTGTTCAGAAAGCTTCAATGGTTACTGTATACATGGAAAATGTGAATTCATTTATTCCACTCAGAAGGCTTCCTGCCGGTAAGTCAGTGAATGAATAAGCAGCACAGATCCTATATGCATCTGAAAGTCACTCTCATGCACTGTGTAAAGCTTTAACACAATACATTTTATACACATAATATTGAAAACATTGGTTTGTGATAATGTGCTGTGGATTAGACTGTGGCATTGGAGCCACATCCATGTGTAGGGGGCAGCGCAGAGCTGCCCAACCCCAGTAGGAGCATGAGGAAGGTGGGACTTGGGGGCAGGCACAGTCTCTTCCGGGGCTCATCAGCGCACACGTTAGGAAGGAGTATATTGCTCGTCCCAGGGGACCAGCCCTGTTCTGCAGGCCAGTGAACGTAGCTGCCAAGCCTTTTGTCACTCTGTGTCACGTTTTATAGAAATGATTTAATTATCTAATTTGCACAAACTTATAAACTTACCAGCAACCCACCCTGCCACAAGCAGCAGTCAGGGTAGGACATGGAGCTGGACAAAACTTGGTTGCTGTGTCTAGGTGCTTGATAGATGGGGGGATTCTGGAGGGTGTCTGGGAAGGTAGTTCATTGGGGGGTGGCATCTAAGCTGGGGATAGGTGAGTGCTGGGGCAGCTGTGGATAGGTGGATATTTGGAGTTTGTGATGGGGAAGCCTATGACCTACATTTTCCCTTTCTCAATTCCATCCCATTATCCCTAGTTTTGACACACACATCCCCATGCCTCTCCTGGTATCGTCCTAACTTGATGATTCCCAAACAATGGCCCATGAAGTGCCAGTGGTCCACAGTGTTGGTGGATTGCAGGGAGCTGGTTGGTCACATGATGCTGGTGCCTCATTTTCAGCTGCTAAATCCCATTAAAAAGAACCCACAAATACAATACTTTCCTTTTATTACTTTCTTGTGTAAGCAATGGCTGTAGTTTGCCACAAGGATATTGTATTATCATAAATGGGGGTGGGAGGAAGTGTTCATAAGATGAGATGTTAAGTGTTCTCATGACAAGGTAAGTGAGGTCATATCTTTTATTGGATCCACTTCTGTCGGTGAGAGAGACAAGCTTTCAAGCTACAGAGACTTGAAGAAGAGCTCTGTTTGGCTCAAAAGCTTGTCTCACCAACAGAAGTGTGTCCAATAAAAGAAATTACCTCACCCACCTTGTCTCTGTAATATCCTGGGACCAACATGGCTACAACTACACTGTATACAGTCTGTTAAGACGTCCACAGTACAAAAACTTGACAACTCCTGCCTAAATAATTCTTCTCCTTCCTTGGAGTTTGCATTCTTTGAATATTTGTAGTAATTTTTACATCACTTTTTAATCAACACTTTAACCAAGTTCTGTAAGTGCTGGTCCCTATGTGTATTCCACACATGGGAGCGCATACACATGATCTGCCTGAGTCTGGAAATTCTAACTAGCAGTGTCTGTTGGCCCACACATTTGCTGTTGTTCTCATGCTCCAGACTGAGGGCACAAAAGGCGGTGCGGGCCGATGCCCCTCCAGTTCCTTCTTCCCGCTGCATGGCCTGAGTCAGAATCCCTGTGTTCACAGATTTCTCCAGTTTTTATCCTTAGTCCATACATTTTATCCTGTACATACATTTGTAAATAGTTTTTATAGTTTTTATATTAGTATAGTTAGTTACTGTAGCTAGTTCTTTCCTATTATTAGGGACTCCCTCGCCATGGTCTGTGACTATGCTCAGAGTTCAGGAGTTCAAGAACTGTGTTTCCTGCCCTTGCTCCTTCTCTGTGAGGTGACTATCACCAACGCTGTCTCTACTGCATATCACTTCAAAGTGCATCATCTGTTGCTCGTTTCCAGCACAAACAGGCAAAGCTCGTGAGATTTGATTAAGGGAGAAGGCTATGAAGCCTCACTCTGATCTCGGTCAGGGAGACCCCCTCCCATACATTGTCACCATCAGACAAGCAGCACCCCTCCGAGCACAAGCTTAGAAGCAGAGCTGACAACTGCTAAGGCAAGGCATCTTCTTCCTGGGCTTTCCTTGAGAGTAGGGGGCACTTTGGTGATTGTAAGGACAGAACGCCATCCAGATTTGCTCACAAAAGAAGGGATCCCTCCCCGAGCCTGTCCAGACCGGGTGAGCCTTTACACATGGATCCTGTGGGTCCAGGACTGTTAAAGACCCCCACCCTGAAAGGTAAAGTGGGCAGAAAAAGAAGGATCTGTCAGTATCGTTGGTGGCGCCTGCTCCAAAACACAAGAACTAACATCTGCCGGTTCTGTCCAGAAGTGCTGGGCCTGGTTCTTTCTTGGTACCAGCCAGCAACAACCCAGGACACATTGGTCCTGACTGTCGGAACATGGTGGGATATTTTCCTCCCTTACCTTCAATTTCCCCTCCTCTCCCGCCTGGTCCTCCCAAGAGACATTTCCACACTGGAGGATGAAACTGAATCAGTGACACAAGAACCATCCCCTCTCCAACCCTTGGGGCACGAGCATCCACCCTCTGGTGCCATTGGCCCCAGCAATGGAGACAGAGAAGTTCTTAGACTTGGATGAGTTGGACATCCTGGCCAGTTCTTCATCTCCTCCTAGAGAGCTGAGTCCTGAGAGATGGTTGAAGATCCTCCCAGATCATCCCTGGAACTGAAGATCATCCCTGGTACTGCTGGGACCTGCTGCTGTGGAGTCCCCCTCACCCACTCGATCCCTCCTTTGGACTTATTGGGGCTATTGGAACCCCTATGGCAGACGGCCTGGATTTGCCCATGAGTCATAGCACTCCTCTCCTACCCAGCACCTACCAGATCCGTTGACCTAAGAGGAGGAGAACATAGACCCAGATCTGCAGGTACTGACGGGAATCTCGTCCTCATCTCTAGATCAGTGGTCTCCAACCTTTTTATGCACAAGATAATTCCTGGCAAGTCTCTGCGGCCCCTGGGGTGGGAGTGGAGCAGCAGGTTTCCGTGCGCTCCCCGCACCCGCAAGCGCTGCCCCCACAGCTCCCATTGGCTGGGAACTGGCAAATGGGAGCTGCAGGGACAGTGCTGGGGGTGGGGGCAGCGCACGGAGACGCCTCACTCCCCCCCCACCCCCAGTGGCTGCAGAGATGTGCCGGCACCCAGCCGCTTCCGAGAGCGGTGTGGGGCCAGGGCAGGCAGGCAGCCTGCCTGAGCCCTGCTGCGCTGCTGGACTTTTAGTGGCCAGAGATCGAAATCAACTGGCAGAGGCTCCAGGATTGACCAGTCAATTGCAATCAATCGGTTGGTGACCACTGCTCCAGATGAAGCCATGGCTCCATCTTCACCATCTCTTCTGGACACCCATATGCTGTATGGTTCTCCTTCAGAGAATTGCCAATGACCTCCAGATACCACTGGAGGAGGTCCAGGACTCTCAACACCAGCTCCTGGATATTATGCAACTACAGGTTCAAGCAAGGTGATGCTGCTGGTTAATGAGGTCATGATGGAGCCAGCAAGTGTGGTCTGGCACACCCCAGCCTCCTGTGCTCCCCACACCTAAGAGGGCTAAGAAATGTTTTTGTCTCTGCCTAATGGGCTGAATTTCTTTTCTCCCACTGAGTGCCCAATTCCCTGGTTGTACAGGCACAAAGAGAGCAAGATTGCAGCGTCTCAAGACCACTCCAGCTGACAATGGCTCAAAGAGGTTAGACCTTTGGGAAAGAAAAGCCTTCTCTTTTACGAGCCTACAGTTCCATATTGCAAAGTATTGGGCCTTGTTAGGAGAATATGATTTAACAATTACTCCAGGTTGGCCGACTTTTAGGGCAAGTTTCCCCTGAGAATGGAGCCCAATTTCATTCCTCATAGAAGAGGGCAAGTTAGTAGCAAAGAATTTCCTTTAAGCTGCAGTGGACAAAGCGGACACTGCATCCAGAGGCTTGGCCACTGGCATAGTGATGAGGCATGAGTCTTAACTTCACTCCTCGGGGCTCCCCAGGAAGGTCCAGAGCACCACGCAGGACCTGCCTTTTGACGAGTTGAATTTTAACAAGAAATCAGATGAGTCCCTGTACTTGTTGAGAGACTCAAGGTCAACTCTGTGCTCCCTGGGAATTTACATCCTGGCCCCAAGGAAAAAACACCAGAGGCAGGTGTATAAGCCAAGCCTCCCCCCTACCCCCGACTTTTGCCACCAACATCCAGCCAAGCCTCCGTGTAAACAACAGAGAATTCAGAAGCCACATTTTTTCAGCCCCCCACTACCGCAACCTCTACCCATTCCCAGCTACCCACTAAGGGCTACTTTTGATGCCTTGGTCAAGATCTGCCCACCACTGTTGATACCAACCACCTCTTCCCCCGCCACCCCTTATCTTTGGGGGCTGCCTCTGCCTTTGCACCCACAATTGGAACTCTATCACAACAGACAGTTGGGTTCTAGAAATTATCCATCAAGTGTGCTCTGTAGAGTTTCCCTCCCTCCTCACAAACTCCCATTCTGGTCTCTCTTGAGAAACAACTCTCATGAGGTGATTCTCCAACAGAAGGTGGACTCCCTCCTCCTAAAAGAGGCAAGAGAACAAGTGCCACCTCAGTATCAAGGAAGAGGGTTCTATATCCTTTATTGCTTAGTCCCACAAAAATATGGAGGGTGGAGACTCATTCCGGACCTTCGACAACTTAACATCATTATTCAAAAGTCAATATTCAGGATGGTTACACTAGCATCAATAATCCCTTCCCTACAGGAAGGGATGTAGTTCACGGCTTGCAACATGGACACCTATTTCCATGTAGATATTAATCCATCCCAGAGAAAGTTTGTTTAGTTTCTAGCAGGTCAGGAACATTTCCAGTTCAGAGTCCTTCCCTTTAGAGTAGCAACAGCACCCAGAGTATTCACGGAGGTCTTCTCTGTGGCGGCTGCAGCCCAATATCTCGATGATTGGCTCCGAGTATATTGCTCCAGCAAAGATGTCAGGTCAGCAGCTATGTTCCTGCTGCATCTTCTAGCAGCACTCGGTATCTGCATAAACAAAGAAAAGTCTGTTTTAACACCCACACAGATGATGAACTTTTTCAGCGTGACAGTGGACTCTATTGCAACAAGAGCTTTCCTTCCCATGGAAAGATATCAGTTAATGAGCAGCCTGACAGCACTGATTACTTGCAGACGAAGAACTATGGTCAGGATGTGCCTTTCTCTTCCGGGCCACATGGCCTCCTGTACTTATGTGGCACCATTTGCCAGGCTTCTCCTACGCTGCCCGCAGGCCTGGCTCTGGTTGGTCTACTCACCAGACCAGGATCACATCAACACCAGAGTGACTGTTCCCACCGGGGTCAGCAACTCTCTTACCAGGAGGTTGAACCCGGATAGAGTGAGAGTTGGTGTCCCCTTTGTCACTCCCACTTTCAGCACCATCATTGTAACACACACATCCCTTATGAGGGGGTGCTCACCTGAACAGCCACACTGTACAAGGTGCCTGGACCCCCCGGGAGGCCAGACTGCACATTCATCTACTGGAACTGAGGGCAGTGTACCTGCCATGCAGGGCTTTTCTCTCGCTCATTCATTCTCTTCATGTCCAAGTAATGTCAGACAACATCACCATGGTCTTTTACCTAAACAGGGTAGAGCAAGATGTCCTCTCCTTTTTCTAGAAGCAGTCAAGCCTTGGAACTGGTGTATCACAAACCACATCACTGTCCCAGCCACATACCTTCCAGGTGCCCCAAACTCCCTTGAAGATAGGCTGAGCTGACATTTCTCTGCAGACCATGCGTGGGAGATACTCAGCTCTATCCTGAGCGAGATATTCATTCAGTGGGGAACACCTCAATGGGATCTCTTCACATCCCAAATGAACGGGCAGCTTCCCTTGTACTCAGGGGTGCTGGAACAATTTTTATAGAGGGGGTGCTGAGAGCCATTGAACCAAACTGTAAACCCTGTATATAATGGAAACTATTTCAAGCCAGAGGGTGCGGCAGCACCCCCAGCACTCCTAGTTCCAGCACCTATGCTTGTACTTCTCCAGAGGAGCTATAGGTCACAGTTCCCAGGGCAATGCTCTCCTGTTGTCATTGACAGACAATCTCAGATATGCCTTTCTTCCCATTCCCCTGTTACCACAGGTCTTGAGAAACATCTGTCAGGACAGAGCCAGAGTCATTCTCCTTGCTCCCAACTGGCCCAGACTGTTTTGGTTCCCGGAGCTCCTGAAAACGTCAGTCCATCCTCTTGTTAGGGTCCACCCCTTCCCAGATCTCTTTACTCAGGAAGGGGGCAGAGTCAGACACCCCGATCCAGACCCTCTCCCCCTCATGGCTTGGTGTTTGTATGGGCATCAGAACTAGAACACTCTTGCTTGGCACCTGTCCAATCTATTCTTACTCAAAAGCTCAGTGGTTTGAGCATTGGCCTGCTAAACCCAGGGTTGTGAGTTCAATCCTTGAAGGAGCCATTTAGGAATCTGGTGCAAAAATTGGGGAGTGGTCCTGCCTTGAGCAGGGGGTTGGACTAGATGATCTCCTGAGGTCCCTTCCAACCTGATATTCTGTGATTTATTTATTTAAAATAGGAAGGACTCAACTAGAACCTGCTACCTAGCTAAACAGAAAGACTTCTCTGCCTAGACTCAGCATAAACAGCCTCCACCAACGTCTGCAAATATCCCAGTCATCTTAGATTATTTTTAGGGCTGTCAAGTGATAAAAAAAATTAGTCGCGATTAATCGCACCATTAAACAATAATAGAATACCATTTATTTAAATATTTTTGGATGTTTTCTACATTTTCAAATGTATTGATTTCAGTTACAACACAGAATACAGTGTACAGTGCTCACTTTATATTTATTTTTATTACAAGTATTTGCACTGTAAAAAAACACAAGAAATGGTATTTTTCAATTCACCTAATACAAGTACTGTAGTGCAATCTCTTTATCATGAAAGTTGAACTTACAAATGAATTATGTAGAATTATGTACAAAAACCTGCATTCAAAAATAAAACAATGTAAAATTTTAGAGCCTGCAAGTCCACTCAGTCCAACTTCTTGTTCAGCCAATCGCTCAGACAAACAAATTTGTTTACATTTGCACAAGATAATGCTGCCCGCTTCAGGCTTACAATGTTACCTGAAAGTGAGAACAGGTGTTCTCATGGCACTGTTGTAGCTCGCGTTGCAAGTTATTTATGTGCAAGATGCGCTAAAGAGTGATATGTCCCTTCATGCTTCAACCATCATTCCAGGGGACATGCGTCCATGCTGATGGTTCTGCTCGATAACAATCCAAAGCAGTGTGGACTGATGTATTTTCATTTTCATTATCTGAGTCAGATGCCACCAGCAGAAGGCTGATTTTCTTTTTTGGTGGTTCGGGTTCTGTAGTTTCCGCATTGGAGTGTTGCTCTTTTAAGACTTCTGAAAGCATGCTGCATACCTTGGCCCTCTCAGATTTTGGAAGGCACTTCAGATTCTTAAGCCTTGGGTCGAGTGCTGTAGCTATCTTTAGAAATCTCACATTGGTACCTTCTTTGCATTTTGTCAAATCTGCAGTGAAAGCGTTCATAAAGTGAACAACATGTGCTGAGTCATCATCCGAGACTGCTATAACACAAAATATATGGCAAATGTGGGTAAAATAGAGCAGGGGACATACAATTCTCCCCCAAGGAGTTCAATCACAAATTTAATTAATGCATTATTTTTTTTAACGAGCGTCATCAGCATGGAAGCATGTCCTCTGGAATGGTGGCTGAGGCATGAAGGGGCATACGATAGTGGACATATGCAGAGCGGCTACCCCAGGGTTCCGTTGACAAAACATTACCCACTAATTCAGGCCTCCACTACAGATGCAACAGTGAGAAGTACAGGACTTCAAGCATCTTTCCTGCCAGCATCCTCACACTCACCTCTAGTCTGAATACTACTGGTCAATCACCCACATGTGGAATACACTTAGAGACCAGCACTCAAAGAAGAAATGGAGGTTACTTATCTGTAACTGGAAGTTCTTCGATATGTGTGGTCCCTATCAAAGTTGCTGGCTTTTTCCTTTGCCTGGGGGTGCTCCAACCCCGCTCAACCTCATGCCCCGCCCCCATTCCACCTCTTCCCCCAAGCCTCCACCCCCATCTCGCCTCTTCCTGCTCCCTCTCCGCCCCCACCCTGTATCTTCCCGCCCAGTTCCGCCATCCTCCCCGAGCGCACCCCATTCCCACTCCTCCCTCTCCCTCCCATCATCTCCTGCACACTGTGGAACAGTTGATTGCAGTGGGCGGGAGGGAGGGGGAGGAGTTGATTGGTGGATGGGAGGCACTGGGGGAGATTGGGGGAAGCTGGCTGCCAGTGGGTACTAAGCACCCGCTAATGCGCCTATAGTCCCTATCTTTATTCCACTACCTGCCCTCCGTCCCCTCTGCTTCAGAGCCTACTGGATTTGCAGTAAGAACTGGAGGGGCGTCAGCCCATGCTGCCTTTTATGTCCTCAGTCTGGAGCACAAGGAGAACTACTGTGCATGTGTGGGGCAGTTCTTGTTAGAAGTGCCTCTCTTGGGCACATGGCACGTGTGCACACCTGTGTGTGTCATACAGATAGGGACCAGACAGCTTGAAGAACTTCCAGTTACAGGTAACTAATCTCCATTTATACTCCATTTATATACTGATCTCTTTTAACTTTTTCTTATAAGTCAATCCCTCGTGTGACTGGTCATTATCTGTTACTCTTGTCAAAACTCCCTCTAGTTTGTCAATATTTTACTTTTAACCATTTTTTTTTATTTTATGCAATAGAAAATATTATTTTATAAAAAAAAGTAAACTCTATCCATTGTCTGCTCAGTATACTATGGTAACTCCGTATACTACCAAAACTTGAAATTAAACATTTCCAAAAATCTACGAATGTTTCACTTTATTTCTTTAGTTTCCAAGTAAAATTAATCCTATTTCTTCTAAAGTAAGAAGTCATTGAGGAGTGTATTTAAAGAAAAATGGCCACCTTTTTTTGTGGATGGTGATGGTCTAGTAGTCATGAGCAAACATCATTAAAGAATTTTTATCCTGAGTATATGGCCCATGGTGGTATTTTCATACTAGTGACTGATGGTTCTGTAGCTTTCTGTAGCTCTTTGCTTTACTTTTTTTCCAAAAGATCACTTGTAGAACTGCTAGAGTTCAACATATTTCCTACCTTGATCCTTGAAAGTGCTACAGTAGCCCAGAAGGGAGTAGAGGGCCCCCTCACGAGCCAGCATGGCTGGGAACACAGCCTTTTACAAATCATTATTTTCCTTTTCATCTGACCTTTTTCCTCATTACTGGGACACAATAACCTTTTCATTTGATTTTCACCCTCTTTAGCGAGTGTGTCAGACTCTCTCTTCCTTTAGCAGGGATCAAGCTGCCATTTGCAGCAGCAGAGCTCTCACAACACACCCCTCCTCATTTTTGGCAAATTTGTTATGCCCCCGTCTTATTTTTCTGGTAATGAAGTGACCAGAATTGACTGCAATATCGTTCTGGATTGGGGCCTGGATTAGCATGCTCTCCATCCCATCCTCCTCATCATAAATGAAGAGATTAAACAACATGAAGTACTGGACCCAGTACTTGAAATGGAGAACTGACTCCATTTGGGTGCTACTGAAGAACAACTTGCCCACCCTAACTTGACAGTGAACCTGAACTCTCCATTGGATTTTATTTTAGCCACTTGTGTATTCATCTTCTCATACTTCCATGTGGTACACATTTCCTACCTTCACTATCAGCTGTTCTGGAACAAAAGTGGTTACATTAAAAGCTCAGCATTTAGTCACAGTAATCACACAGTAGTGTACAAGTAAAGCATTTGTCCTTCCTTCTGTATAAAGGGAAATATGGTGGGCAAATGTCAAGGGACAGATTTTCGAAAGGACTTTGCACTCTTGTGCACACCTGACTTACCTGTGTGCAAATTCTGATGCACACAAACTCATTTTTACTCACCTATGTGTATCTGCAAATCTTAGGGTACCTATCCACAATGGAGGTTTTGTGTCTGCTAGTGAGGTGTGCAGTTTTAAAACTTAGTCCTGACAGTTAGATGGTGAGCTCTGATATAGCAATGACTTACTAAATTACAGAGAATCTCAAATTCTACCTTACACAAGTAGGTGTGTAGTGATGGCTAATGGTCTCCTGGTGCATTGGGCAGTCTACGCAGCTGCTAAGCATGATTGCAGACTCTAATGCCCTGCAGGTGCCTGGTACCCCAACAGGGGTGTGGAAGGAGAGAGGACTATGACTTCATCCCCTACTCACCAGCCAGTGGAGCTGTCCAGTCACATGAGGGGTATTCAGTTGCACCCCATCAAGTGATTTAGCAGTGGTCATGCTGTCTCTAAACAGCTAATGGCTCTAGGTTGCCTCCAGGTGCTTGCCCTGGGACAGTGCAGCTTTGCATCACCCCCAGCGTAGGGCTGTGCCAACCACACACAGCTGAGCCCTTTGCTTGTTGTCTGAATAAAGAAATACATTAATTTAACTTGACATAATTTTATTTTGATAAACCCATGTTGCCTACCATTTATCATCTTATTTTCCAGTAAGTGCTTATAAAATGGACTGCTTTACTAGTTTACCAGATAATTAGAGGTTTGGTCTATAATACTTCATCCCCTCACCTGCCAATTCCAGTCTTGAACTCAGTATTTCCTTTGTGTTATTCCAGTCCTCCGGAATCTCTCTTGCCCTGCAGGAGTTCTCAAAAATAATTTCCAACCATTTCAGTAGTTCTGAGAATGTCTTTAGCATTCTAGGGTGACATTCACTGAACTGTAATGATTTTAATATTTTCAGATTATCTGGATATTCTTTAACCTCTTCTTTCTTGATTCTGCTTTATAGAATGGTTCTTGTATTAAGTCTACTATGGCTACTATCTTCTTTAAAGAAGACAAAAGCAAAGTAGGGAATAAGGATTTAGCATTCTATTTGTCACCTGTTCTTTTCCTTTCTTCCTACTAGGTAATGCACAAACAGGTTCTGTTAGGGGGCTTATTCCTTCACCCACTTCCTTCCCTGGTCCTTCTCGCATGAACAGAGAGCAACAATACCCGAAGTCCAAAGGTGCAAACAATTCGATGTTTATTGGGGTGAACTTCCAGCAAGCATGATTCCAGTTTCCTTCCTTAGTATCCTCCTTCCCAGCTCTGACACCACTGAGCCTTACACCTGTGTCCCTGTTCCCATTCCTGCCCTTAGCAAAACATTATTCCAATTTCCTTACCCCCATTCCCTGTTCCCATCTCCCCCACCCACACACCCACCCCCTCCCACCCACACCAACTCACTTCCTCATTGACTACAGATTATATAGTAAAACTTGAGTTCTGCTTAGCTATACCTTAACCAATCATTTTCCTGAAATTTAACTAACCAGTCCTAATATATTGTAACATGATTAGCTAACCAATTATATCCCACCACCTTAATTAGTTTACACCCAGCAAAATTAATTATACAGCAGACAGAAACAATCACAGAACCAGACAGAGACCATCCCAATAAACAATAGCAAAGTGGGAACTATAATGACAAAACAATACAGAAGTGAGGATTTCACAACTACATCTATAAAGACATAAGAGTTTCCCAGCTGTGTCTATTGATAAGTGAGTTCTTACCAGACAGAAAACTATCAACCTCAATTTCCTTTTACATCTTCTAGGCACTTCCCTTTCTCTGGAGGTGATAGGCGCTATCAGGACAGGATTGTATTCCTAACAGCCCAATAGCACCTTCTTTCAATGTGACTACTTTGGAATGTGAGGATGTGACCGGTCGCTTCCCAGCTTATGGCTGCCTCTGTCGCTTAGCCAAAGGCCTTAGCCTAAGAACAGGGCCTCAGACTGTCACAGTAAGAGAAGGACCTTACACTGGCAGACAGTGATTTTGATTCTTTGTTTTATACCTCTAACTAGCCAAGTGATAAGAATACACCTAAATTCTTAAAGTACAGGCCTTTACAGACAGGCCTGAATATCTATATCCTAACAGGTTCCTTTGTCATTTGCTTCCTTCTTATTAATGTACATAAATTTATCTTGGTTCCTTTCCCATCCACTGTTAATTATATCTATCGTAATGTTGTGCCTTTTTCTTAATGACGCTGTTTTTATTGGTACATATCCAATCTGTGAGCCAGTGTCTCCTGCAGAAAGCCCATAGATGAGGAAAGTGTATTCACAAGAATACATGGGTTTCATAGCACTGAAAATCCAGGGCATTTTCCCTGCATGCCTGTGGAACAGTTTTTTGCTTTCCCAAATGTAACTAATTCCTGTCTTCCATCATCATCTCACCAAGCACAGGGATGGATTTGAGGGTGAGTTGGAGTGATTCTTTGTGATACACCCAAGCGTAACTGACTTTGTTTATATCAGGGGTGTTTTGTGTGTGTGTGTGTGTGACAGACTTTTGTTACCAATCTGCCTAAGGCGACAGTTGATCAGGCTGAGGCCACAGGATCTTTAAGGGAGGAGATGACGTAACACACCAAGTGTCTAAATTTTAAAGCTTTATTGATAAAATGATAAAATAATAAAATAACAGCGAAGAGTGATGGGTGCTCCCCATGTCACTCAGAGGAAGGAAGGAAGCGTTAGTGCCCCAAGCCCTAACCCACTTTCATACTCACACGCTCTACCCGAGGCTGGCCAAGCCTGGGTGTAACATAAGAAGAAGAGGGGGTAGGGTGGATGGGAGTACTGTCCTGGGCCCAGGTCGTCCAGGGTCTGCTGTGATCTCCAAATTGCTCCAGCTCTCAGGAGGGTTTTAAGGCTTGGGCTCCTTTGAGGGTGTTCCATTCCACGACCTCTGTTCCTGGTGTTCTTTGTGCCAGCCCAAACCAGCTTTCTGTGGTCTTCTCTGCTTTCCCAAAACAACGGCTCCAGGGACGCGAAGCTCTGCTCCCCCCCTCGTCATCTCACCGGTGTTTTCCATCTCTGCAGCCCTGATTCAGTGTAGTTTTTCTTTTCTCATGGCTGGCTGTGGCTGAGTGAGATAATTTTTCATCTAGTGCCGTGACCTTGGACTGGGGCCAGCTCTTATTGTCGAACTGAGCTTGCTAGCTGCAGTGTTGAGTTAACCCATTCTCTGCTCTCTTTCTCCTTCCTCCTTTGGCCTTTTGCAGCCTGCAAAAGAATCTTCCATCCCACATTCACTCACACCTTTGACTCTTCCCAAAATATCCTGCAGTGCTTGCAACAGCGTTAGCAATATACAATGCTGATCTGCCTTCCCCAGGGGACCCCTTGAGGGAGGGGGCCATTGGGGTGTGACACGTGTGTGTGCATGTATCTTTAATTCCTCTCCAGCCTGCTACTGCAAAAGTGGAGGCCAATTGCTTGTTGAATTCAACACGACTAATATGTTTACATCAGTTCATTTTCAAGGCTAACTTCACAAGGAAAATGAGCAACACGTTTACGTTTTAATGTTAAAGCTGAGATTTTTTCTCTTTGTAGTTCCCCCCCAAGTCAGGGGTGAGGCTTCTGATCTAGCTCTGGCTGCATGGAGAGGTAGGGGTAGGGCCTGTTAGCTATGAAGAATCCACCAGGGGATGCTGGCTCCATTAATCCTGGCTAACCAACGTGGTGCTTTCCTCTCTGTGCTCTTCAGCCTCCCTCCCCTTGGCAGCATGGCTCAGTCAGGAGTGTGCTCTTGTTGTCTTCTTCTCTATGGTTGTGCCCTGCATGGATTGAAAATTTGTGTTGCTCTGATCAGTACAAACATCCACTGAATTGCCTTTGAGAAATCGGCTGGTTTGCTTGGGGAGGATGCTATTTAGAGAACAGTGCTCCTGCTCTGCCTCCTACCAGCGTGTTCACACCCCTCCCAAATTTCCAGGGACTCCCTCAGGAGCACTGCTCACTTGTTTGAGGGGAAGTGGGGCAGCATGCTGTGTAGGACAAGTCTGTACTGCTTCCTGCCTTCCAGTAAGGTTCTGATGGGGTGCTCTGTCCTGCCTGGACATTGACTAGTGCCTGTTACTGCGCTAATCTTCCTGCATGGCTTTTGAGGGGGTGCCTGGTGCAGTCCTAGAATCATCTGACTTGTGAGCCAGGACTGTTCTCAGCCTTCCTGACCTTTCTATACAGTCTTCTGGGGAACTAACCTGGCCTTTGTCTAGCATCTGCAGCCTGGAGTTCTGGCCTACTGGGTGTTTGGTGAGTCCAGGCTAAGAGCTGGCTGAGGGGAGAGCACTGGGGTAGGTTTGGGCTGAAACCCAACCATCCCGGTAAACCAGTTGGTGTCGTTGGTGCCAGTTCTTACACAAGGGCCTCGCAGCATTCTGTTCCTCTAAGTGACACAAACCAAACTCTACATGGTTTGTTCATCTCTGACAGGCATATTATAGTTATATACACACACTTCTTCCATAATATCTATTTTTCTCCATTGTTCCTCATCATTGTCTTTTGATTTGTATCGAATATTCCTGTTTTGTTCCATGCACCCTGGTCCCTGACTGAGTTTTCGGAGATCCTCTGCCCACCCGTTTTATCCCATCTGTTTATTGTTCCCTAACTTAGGCCCCAGTTCAACAAGGTACTTAAGCATGTACTTAACTTTAAGCACATGAGCCGTCCCACTGAAATCACATTCTTAAAGTCTATGCTTACTTCCTTTGCTGAACTGACACCACAGGGCCCAAGGAGCCTTACTAGGCAAAATTAGTTGTACTCGATGAAAGTGGAGGACATCCACTCTGTGCCTCCCTCTCTCCACAAAAGGAAAACCCAGGCTGCCTAAAACCTTGCACTCTACTCAGCCCCCCCCACGTCCTGTGTGACAGCTACAGTCCTGCTTGCTTCATCAGAACTGGCTGAATCTCAGAGGAAATCCCTTGTGCTGTTCTCGCTTTCCAATCTCATCTGAGGTCACGGAAGTAGCAGTGCAGTGACAAGTGGGTTTCTCTCCTGCTGTCTCTATACTATCCTCCATCCTTTACATTATGTCCCAATTTTTCAAGTTTTCATCGATTCCTAGGCTTTTTGCCCTGTCCCTCAGATTACTATTTTATCTACAGAATGATTTGCATATTGATAAGACCCATATTCCATGAAATATTCCTTGTCTCTTTCAGATGTGAATCAGGATATACTGGACAGCACTGTGAAAAGACAGACTTTAGTATTCTTTATGTTGTCCCAAGCAGACAAAAGCTTACACATGTCCTTATTGCAGCAATAATTGGAGCTGTACAGATTGCCATTATAGTTGCAATTGTCATGTGCATAACAAGGTAGGTAATTACAAAAGCAATATAACACCACACATTTTTATGTACGTGTGATTATTTATTATAAATGTATTTAGGAACTTGACCGTCCCGAAGCTCTATGTGCGTAACACACGTTCTAAAAAATACAGTGATCAAATACAGAATGATTAATGTGTCCAGCCTGGTTACACGATGCCTCTGTATATCACAAAATCTAAATCAGTCAGGACAATAAACTACCCCTTCACACACAAATCACCGCTAGCTGCCCCGTTCCCCTCCACCAATCCCTGTGCCAAAAGCTGAAGAGAAAAAATGAGCTTTGCAATAGATCCCAAACATCAGCAAATTGGTTAGACCAGTGGTTCTCAAACTGTGGGTTGGGACCCCAAAGTGGGTTGGGACCCCGTTTGAATGGGGTCACCAGGGCTGGCGTTAGACTTGCTGTGGCCCAGGGCCGAAGCCTGAGCCCCACCATGCAGGGCTGAAGCCGAAGCCCAAGGGCTTCAGTCCTCGGCAACGGGGCTCATGTTACAGGCCCCCTGCCTGAGGCTGAATCCCTTGGGCTTTGCCTCTCCCCCCCACCCACCTGGGCTGGTGGGCCTCGGGCTTTGGCTTTGCCCCCCACCCCCTCCCAGGACAATGGCGCTTGGGCTGGCTCAGACCCCCATCCTGGAGTCGTGTAGTAATTTTTGTTGTCAGAAGGAGCTCGTGGTGTAGTGAAGTTTGGGAACCACTGGGTTAGACAAAAGTGGGAGCTACTTCCAGAGTAGAAGATACCTCATGAAAAACACCATGGCCCCTTCCCGCCACCAGAGGATGGGTTGGTTCAGGCCCCTCCACTGATCATAAATGCAGTGCTGACATATGGAGAAAGGGGCATCCCTCAGGTACCCAGCTGCTTAACCATTTAGGACTTTATTGGTTAAAGCCAACACCTTAAACTCCACCTAGAAATGAATATGCAGCTAGTGCTGTCTGTAGAGCGCCAGTGCAATGTGCTGTCCATGTTAAGCTCCTCTTATGAAATGAGCAGCTGAATTTTGCACTTAGTTAAGTGTCCAAGATATCTTAAGAGAGAGCCCTGTGGACACGTGAGTTGACAAAGGCACAAGTAACTGGAGTGAGGTCCAGATCCTCTTCTCGTCAAAGGCCTGAGCCCATAAGGCACTGAGCACTTTTCTGATCTAACAAAGCTCTTAAGCGTGTACGCACTTTTAAATATGTGAGGCGTCTCAGTGAAGTCAGTGGGGTTAATCACATGCTTAAATATTTTGTGGGATCAAGGCCAGAGTGCTTTCAGCCCTTGCAGGATCAAACTCCATATCCACATGAAAGAAATCTCTCCTAGCAACTGCTGCTACCACTGTAGTCAGGGATCTCCTGGACCCTCCAAAGTGCCAGCCTACCAAACCGCCGGTGCACTTCCCCAGTCAATGATGCTGATAGACACTCTGCCATTCTTGAGATTTTTGGTTAAAAGAAGGAAGTAAAATCATGAATGCTGTTTTAAATATACAGAATAAGATTAAAATACATTTTCTTCTCCTTTTTAAAAAAATACAGAAAATGCCCTAAAAACAACAGAGGACGTCGACAGAAGCAAAACCTAGGCCATTTTACTTCAGATACATCATCCAGGATGGTTTAACATGATGATTTTTATACCTACATTGACCATGTGATGTACATTTTTATTATATCTTTTTTTAAAGAATGGAACTATTTATTTCAGAGGCCTTATTTTTGGACATTTTTAGTGTAGCCCTGTTGGTCTGTTGTATTCTGAAAGCATCAGCTCTAACAGCTAAGGACTGTTTTAGTAATTTTCCTTTTATGTTTTTGAATACTGTAGTTCATTTTCTGTATCTGTATCACATGGTTATATAATAGATTTGTGCTTTATTCATGGAATGTAATATTTTTGAGAACACAGACTTATTTCACCAATGGTTGTAGATAAAAAACAAAAATACGCCCACATTACCTAGCAAACAAGGCATGAACTAAAGGTAAAGATGTTTACAGCTTACTTTTCTTACGAAAAACTAGGAGACACTGTGTTTAAATACCGTAGATATTTAAATGTTTTTGAAAGTTAGGAACTGATTTTTTAGACACTGCCTATCGCATGAACTGTGAAGCTGTGTGCTGTGTGTAGTTGTAACATATTCATAAGATGTATTGGCTGGGTCTAAGCACTACCGTCTTCATAAATAATTCTGACACTTTATTTTTAAAACATAAAAATATAAATTTCATAATCCAGTAGAGCAAATGGCATAGTTCCAAAAGACGTAGGTCTTGGTAGATTTTGGTATTGTAAAAATCTGTGTTTGAATAATCAAACTCACATGATTGGAATAAAGCCTACTTTATCGCTGTTAAAACTGCTTTAATACTTATTAAACTTTTTTTAAGACAATAGATGTTTTAACACCAACAAGACAGATTGTATAGTGTTTGTGATTTAAAAAAATTAAGTTAATTAATGACTAGTGCTCTTATATAGAATATTTTCAAGAGCTAAATAAAGTCCATCCAAGCTAGTCTGCTGGTTATAGTTATATTAATAGACTGTTAGTTGTTGTTTAAAAGATCCAGAGATAGAATGTGAGTAGGATGTGTTCAGCTGTTTAACATGTAGTTTAGGCTTTCAGAATTCTGCATGTAGGATTTAATAATTTGTTCAATAAAAAAAATGCTTTCAACATTTGAACTGGAGAAGCATGTCACAATACAGTGTTTTCATTATATTGCCTCTGCTTTAGTGTGTTTATTTGTTACTTGATTTTGTAGCCAGAATGATTTGAAAACTGCTCCTTTTTTTTTAAAATACACTCGTGTTTACTTTTGAAAACTGTCTGAATTCCCCCAAAGGAAATCGCTTCATTAACATGAGAGCAACAGTAAATCTTAAATAAATATGTCAGTTGGCTTTCCTGCTTAATTAGTAAGTTGCTTAACTTTCCCGGATTAACACTAATAACTTCATTGGTACAGAAGTGTGACCCTTTAAATATATGTTTCATTCCAGACATTGCTTCCTAATTTTAGAGGTTTCATATTGCAAAAAGTATCCAAATAATCATGGAGGGATAGTCTGTAGTTATAAATATTTGACCAACCTCCAGGGATGGAGTTTCACACCCTGCTCTGAACATCTCTGAGGCCAGCTGTCAAGCTTCTTGCACAGGTGCCAGAATTGTTTCCCTATGATTTGAACAGTCATCGTGGGGAGCATTTATACTTCAGTTCCTGTAAACCTGACTGAACACAGACAAAATGGATCACCATGAAGTTACCTCGGAGGCTGATAAAATCCACCAAAATCGTCTCTCAAATGTCACAGAAGATGAAGAGCAAGATGCTGCATATACAATTGTGACAGTCCTAGATAAAGTGGCTAACATTGTACACGGTGTACAGGAGAGCCAGAAAAGAATAGAAGAGCGACACAGAGAAATGGAGAATGCTATCAAGACCATACAGATTGATATTTTAAAGCTTGCCCAGACTCATGGCAATACAGGCTACACTGTTAACAAGTTGCTTGAGAAAACCTGCAAAGTTAGTTCCCACGTTAAAGAAGTGAGGGCACGTGTGGAAAAGCAGAGTGCTAATGTGCGAAAGGTTGAAGCAAAACAAGAGGAGATGCTGAGAAAAAACAAATTTCGGGTTGTAATATACCAGGTACGCATGCACTTTAATTTATTTTACCTTTGAAGTTTTGCCACAATCTTAATAGTTACTGGGAAGTACTAGTTGTTTAACAAATCAAAAGACAGGTAACACAGTCTTCCCAGTGTAGGAGTTGTGTTATATGTTCTTTAAAATTGATTTCTGCCTCTCGGTGTCTTTCAACACGAACCCACCGATGGCAATTCACAGAGTCTATTATTAGTATTGGTTGGCTTCTCAGCCAGGAGTGTAAGATTAACTGCAGATCAGCAAGGACTATTTGTTGCCTATGTGGAAGGTCATATGAGGCAGGCACTGTAAATCTTGTCATGCTAGTCATGCCTGACAATCATCTGTTATTTTTTCACCATATTAGGTAGAAGTCCAAACAGCAAAACTATTTATGGAGGCTCCAGAATTTAGTAATTCCTTTAATGCTAAATGTTGTGTATTTTATTTGCAAAGTTATCAAGGTTTTTTGTAGCTGTGAAAAGTTTTTTCATGGTCTCAATTCATAGGAACGAATATTCAAAACTAAGTTCAGACCTGCACCCCCTTATTGCACAAGCAGTCCTTTTGCGTGTAGTCTCACTGACTGACTGCTTTGGAAATACATGACTGAGGACTACTAACATGAGCAAGGTTTTGCAGGATCAAAAACAAATCATATATTTTTCTGACATTACGATTATTGTATAATGCTACTTGTTCTTGTAAATGAACAAATAGCAATTGTTCTTATTGTCTGAATGCAAGTTGCTTGTCCGTGGATCATACAAATACAAAAAAGATAATCATGCTAGGGGAGTTATAAGGCTAGGCCGCTTACTGGAAAATGCTGCAATACTAGGTGTTAAGGACTTGATCCTGTGAAGTTCTAAGCATGCTCCATCAAGCTGTCCTGCAGTGACACAGGAACATGAGTACCAACCTCTGGGCAGACTGCTAGGAAGTGGGGCACAAACCCCAAATTCTGTACTTAGATTTCACCAATCAATTATCCAGCGTAAACTCCTCAGGCTCTCTAACAGCCATAACACGGAGTCTCAGACCATCCCTTTGGGTACTCCAGTCTGTCTTGTCACCCAGATGGGCGGACGTATGGTCCCTGACACCAAGGATCACAGCAATGTTCAGGTTAATCCCAGTCCCAAAGGACCAGTCATTTACCCCAGGTCAAGACAATGCTTGCAGCCAATCGTGTAATAAACTATCTAAAGATTTATTATATAGGAAAAGGAAATAAGAGTTCCAATCTTAAATTTAAAAAAACTAATTAAGGCTTCTATAATAAACAAGCTCCTTAGGGCCAACGCATATGAAGCACAGGGAATCTTTTGCTTATGCCTAGTGAGCCTTGCACCCCAGCGTCCAAGCAGCATAAAAGATACAGTTCCTCTTTGTTAGGGGTTTTTTATTCCCTTCCCTCCCTGTGCTTTGAGATGCAAACTCAGCTGATGGGAAGGATTCACTTGCCAGACTCATCTCCATAGAGGGGAGAGTAAACAACAGAGTCTTTTGTCCTCTTAAAGGTTCCACTCTAGTCCGTCTGGTGTTGATGGGCCTTCCTTGTCAGGCAGGACATAACTCCTGTTGGAGACCAGCATTTCACACTGGCTGTCTCCTGCCTGGTGATTTACAGTTACAGAGGCTTACAATGCAAACACGCAGGTATTACCTTGTAATGTGGGATAGGATACAGACATTATAAGTGAGATTAATGCCTGCAGCAGCTCACAAGCATTCCATAAAGTCTAAACACATGCTTATCATTCTAATACCTGTGTTAACAGTACTAACACCCCGGTGAGCCAGACTGATTCCAGGTAGGTATTTATCAGTGTTCAGTGGAGGCATGGGGATCTTGGCCTGAGCTGGCGCCTGGTCTGCTAGCATCACATGCTCGGCTCCTCTAGAATTCAGTGGGAACTGAGGGTGCTCAGCCCCTTACTAGGACCCTAAAAGTTTTGTTTGTGTATATCATTTATCATTACGTAGTCTTTAAAATAGCAATGAACCCATACAAATAGCTTTTTTCATTCGAGTAGACCCATGTCCGTGATTGGGAGTATTCATCTGAGAAAAGTTATTCATGTGCATAAGTGTTTGTAGGCCATGATTTAGCTTTTAAATTATTTGATTTCTAGTAAGAGGAGGTACGAGTCAAACCTCTGGTTAGCAATGAAAACAGTGCCGGTGGAAACTGATGATGGGGGGAGAAATGTCTAATTCAATACAAAACACGATGTTTATTTTTTCCCATAGACATGTTTGTTGTCATTTATTTTCAAATAGTTCATGAAAAAGACTGTGGCAATGTCCTACCAGAGATTCACACAGAACCATAAAAGACAACTGTTGCTCTTTTCATTGTCTCTTCTTATGCTTTTCATACAAAGGAGACTTTGCCGAGACTCTCCGTGCATCCGATTTTCTTGAACAGAATCAGCATCTTGAATTATCCTCTTCACTCTTCATATTCCCATCCCTGTTTAGATCAGCTACAGCAAGAGTGGATTCCTCTTAGCATGGATAAAAAAGCTACAGTGACACAGCTGAAACATTTCAGTGTAGACACTACTTATGCCAACAGGAGGGATTCTTCCATTGGCGTAGGTAATCTACCTCCTTGAGAGGCGGTAGTTAGGTCAACGGAAGAATTCTGTCTACACAGGAACTTAAATTGGTTTAATTGCACCACTTGGGGTGTGGATTTTTCATACCCCTGACCAATGTAGTTAAATCGGTCTTTTCTAGTGTAGTCTCCCCCCCCCCCCCCCCCCCCGCACACACATGCTCTTTAGCTAGTGGAAACTTCTCTTATTCCCGATCTGCTAATCCTTTTGGGATGCAACATTTAACACCTGGCTGGTGGGTGATAACTGTCCCCATTCCAGGAGCATTAGAGCAGAGGAACCTGCTAGGAGTGTATTGAAACTTTACACACTGCGCTGGTGCAAGTCACTGTGTACAGCAATGCAGTGCTACTACACCAGGGGCTTGGTCCAGTGCAACTACACTGATATAGTGCAACCACCCACAAACCGCTGCCAAGGCATTAATGGAGTAAAACTTCACTATACGAGGAGTGACAGTCCATTGACATGCACTGAAGCAATTTGGGACTTCCATGCTACTGCACTGTATACTACATTGCACCATAACTCAGTTCATGTCTGAGTTGGATGCTGGAAGGGAAGACTTGGTCTACAGTGGAATTTTGCCTGAGAGGCATTAGGGATATTGTGAAGGACTGTGTGTAATGAGGGGAATGTGACTTACTTGTTTGGATCAATGAGTTTGTATTTCTGTAATGGCCTCTGTCAATCAGCACAGCAGGGTTCGTTTATAAAATGAACACAGAGAAAATTGCCCCAGTTAATTTTTCTTAATTAATAGTTTTGATACTATTAATAGATTGATACAATTAATAGAGGCAGAAGCAGATTAGAGGATGCTGGCCTGGAAATGATTGTCCAAGAGCCCTTAATCCCTCACAAAAAAGAGTTGCAAGAGCCCTTATGCTAAATGGAGACCTACTGAGAATCTTTGACCATGAGAGTTAGGGAAATGAGAACAAGGGGTGGTTTACTAGACATTGTTAGAATTAGGGCTGAGAAAGTTGTTGGGGGTTCAGTTGGCAATCGGGTTAGCAAACTGCATAGTGTAACTTAGCTCAGGTCAGTTGGAAGTAAAGCCGGTTCTCTTGCTGGCTTCACCCCAAACTTCCAGTCAGAATGGAAACCTTCCAGACTCAATTCAAATGGGTTTGAGGCTCAATGTGAATATTTTTCACTGTTCTCGAGATGATTAATTTTTAAGCAGGCCATGTAATGGAGAGAGAGGCAGCCAGGTACCCCTGCCACCCAGACTGTTGTCATGGTTGAAGTCACAGTTTTAGTTCAAATTGGGGTACTGTGTGTCCTGTGGGTACTGCAGTAGTATAGGTTGGAGGGACACACAACAGAAAATGGAGAAGGAAAGGTAAGCAGTAGTCTCAGATAGTTTTGAGGAACAGCCCAGAGAAAGTGATGTTTGTCTGCAGTAAAGTGGTCTTTGGCTATTTTAGTCATTCCAGGTAAATAATTAAAAGATGGAATTAAAGTGTGTGCGTGCATGTGCATGCTTTGTTTTTTTCATTTTGAAGGAATCTGTTCCTTTTTTTTTTAGTTATCTCTTGGAACTCTCTGGTCGAGCTGGGAGTTACCTCAGGTGAAATTTTATTGTAATTTAGAAGTTGTAAGCTTAAAAGAGCCTAGGAACCAGTTAGACAAGGTGCCCGAGGTAATGGCTTTTATTTCAGGAACTAGTTACAAAGTCTAGTAGAAAAGATGTCCTATGAAAGGAATTCTGGATCTCACTCCTGGCTACTGCCTTTCACATTTGAAAATGCTTTGGCAAACAAAGTGGGCATTCCTAAAATGAGCTGGCTTTCATGTTTTTTGGGTTGGCCTGCCAAACAACTTTGCATCCTTGTACTGCACAATAATTGATTCCTCTCCACCATGATCACATCACTACATACAGGGCACGGGCCTGGAATTGTGAAGAGGGTTGGTGAGTTGATTCATTGGGATACGCTCCGAACCTACCTGACTCGTTTACATGTATAGAAATAAAAATGTAAATGTGACATAGAATCATCAGGTCACCATAAAATTCCTGTTGCAGCCTGGTTGGTTGTGTATGGTTGGCTGGACACAGGTCTGGCACCCAGATGACATGATGATGCTTCTTTTGAGGTGCTCCAAGTAAATTTCTTGAAAAATTAAGGTTTTTTTAAAGAGACAATTGTCTAACTAAGCCGATGAATGTGGTGCCAGCTTGGTCCCCAGTCACTGCAGGGTATGGTGTGCATTCTAGTGAATTTTAGCACTTACATTGTGCTTTGCAAACTTTAACTATTTACTCTTCATATTACTTGTGTGGCATAGGTGACAATTTTCAGAGTAACAGCCGTGTTAGTCTGTATTCGTAAAAAGAAAAGGAGTACTTGTGGCACCTTAGAGACTAACCAGTTTATTTGAGCATGAGCTTTCGTGAGCTACAGCTCACTTCATCGGATGCATAGCATATCGTGGAAACTGCAGAAGACATTATATACACACAGAGACCATGAAACAAAACTTCCTCCCACCTCACTCCCCCGCTGGCAACAGCTTATCTAAAGTGATCCTCAAGTAGAGCCAGTGACAATATAATCCCATTTTACAGATGGGGAAACTAAGAAAGAAAAGTTAGTTGCCTTAGCTAAAACCACAGAGAGACTGTGTCAGAGCAGAGCTGTAGCAAAGGAATTGCCTTCAGGGCCATCCATAGTCCACTAAATCAGGTGGTTGTTCACACTTCTGAGCGGCCCGCACCTGTTGTGGCCAACAGCCAAGTTGGCTCTTCAGTAGCACAGCTAGCTCAGTCAGCTGTGAGTGAGCCCTAGAGTCATCAGTGGCATCTCTGGATACTGCCCCCCACAACTGTGAACTGGCCCGTGGCCATCCTAAAACACTGGAGGCAGAGAGGGAGACCATGAATAACCTGTGCTCCTTAGGAAAAAGCAGTTACACCCTGTCAATGCTGGAGTGATAAATTTACCCTTTCGGGGATATGTTTACAAGGAAAGAAGCTTGAAATTGAAGGGGGGGTGGGAAAGGATGAGATTAGTCTGATCATTTATATCCCTAAAAGGCGGCTCATGGCTATGAACTTCATGGGCTCTGTTCAGATGGGATTATAAACCTGACTCCATGTATTTTCTGAACCAGTGTAATCAGACTTACCCAGATTTGCTGTTCTTCTGTGATGGTGTGAACTAGGGTGAGTTAATAATCCTCCTAGAGCCAACATAGACTTTCCCTATCCGGGAAAATGAAGCGGTGAAAACAGCTGATCTAAATTTGCATTTGTATGGGACCTGTTTTCAAAGTTTTGCTTGGGTTTGGCCTGGAAGGCACCAGAATATTGTAGTTAGATGATCACCCTCCATTTCCTATGCCACTTCCCCAAATCATGAGACAGCCTAGATAGTGATTTATCCATAGCAATTGTGGCTGATCAGTATAAAAGTCTCCTTGGTGCTTATCCTTTTGTGCTGACTCCACACTGGGGAATGGAGTTCTACTTCCCTGTAACTGAACTTGCCTTTCAGGATGAGTAGCTTCTGATTTAACTCTATAAGCCAGTGAAGACTCCTGATGTCATTTTCTGCCATGAGTGTTACAGGACTGAAGTTGCTCAAACCAGCACATTTTCAGAACTGGGGAAAATCTGAGCTCATCAATAGTATGTTACAGACTTTTAGTGGTTAGCAGCAGCACCCTGGTGTATTTAATAGATCTGCATCTCTTCCAACTGTATCTAGTCTGCAAGAACCGTACCTTTTGTTATTGTGGGCTAGGACTGAAAGCAAGTTATTAGCAAAGGTCCTGTTTTATCATAGCACCTCCTGTCTGGACCCTGTCTCTGCCCCTTCTCACACATGCAGATGTTCTTTGTATCTACATTTAAAAGAGGCTGTCTAGGAAATTGCATATTTTGAGCTACTAATGACAAATTCACAGGGTTCCCTTTGCTGACACCCACTTAACATGGAACCTCCTAAGGGGTACCTACTGGACTTTCAGGGACTCCTTCAGAGGTACTGATTCACGGGCTTACTTGTTTAGCAAACTTTAAATGTGCCTCAGATGAATACACAGCTTCCTTTTGGGGCTGCAGCTGCCCTTTACATCATTCAGAAGCTGTCCCAGGGAGTGGATGAGATGGGAGATGCTTTGAATGACATTGTACAGTTGTCTAACTTCTTGATCACTGAGTTCTCATTGGATCACTCTAGTCAGTTAATGAGAGAATGGATTTCTTGATGAGATGAGGTGGGTGAGGTACTATCTTCCATTGGACCAACTTTGGTTGGTGTAAGAGAGAGAAGCTTTTGAGGTACACAGAGCTCTTCTTCGGGTCTGGGAAGATGCTCAGTGTCTCAGCTAAATACAAGGTCAAACAGCTAGTTTAGCAGAAGTAGTTACACAGCAGCAGCTGTGTTAGTCTGTATCCGCAAAAAGAAAAGGAGTACTTGTAGCACCTTAGAGACTAACAAATTTATTTGAGCAGAAGCTTTCGTGAGCTACAGCTCACTTCATCGGATGCATGCTGTGGAAAATACAGTGGGGAGATTTATATACACAGCGAACATGAAACAATGGGTGTTACCATACACACTGTAACAAGAGAGTGATCACTTAAGGTGAGCTATTACCAGCAGGAGACCGGGGAGGGGAGAACCTTTTGTAGTGATAATCAAGGTGGGCCATTTCCAGCAGCTGACAAGAACGTGTGAGGAACAGTAGGGGGGGAAATAAACATGGGGAAATAGTTTTACTTAGTGTAATGACACATCCACCTGTGCGTAACCACTTTTTACAACAGGGATGTTAATGGGTCTCTTCACCTTGAATGGCCCCTTGCTGACCACCTATGCTAAATGTTCGACCTGGTATTTAGCTGTGACATTCTGAGTAGCTGTCCCAGACCTGAAAAAGAGCTCTGTGTAAGAGGGAAAGCTTGTCTCTCTCACCAGCAGCAGTTGGGCCAATAAAAGATATTACCTACAACAACACTGAGGGCATGCATGTGGTTTGGGTTAAATTGGTGAACCCCTGTCAGAATTTAAGGAACAGGGATTGTAGCTGAAGCTTTATGAAAGTAGAATGAGGGATTTACTGTGCTGGCCAAGCTAAGCACCTTTTCATTATGTAAGAACAATTCCACATGCCAGCTGTAGCATTTGCCCCCAGAACGGCATATTTTTTGGTCTTATGAGCAGAAGAGTTTATTCAGCACGTACTTTATGGGGTGAACTCACATAGGTGCCCTTAAGAAATAATCCTATTTCGCTTCTATTTGAACAGACTTGGCCTGAGGGCAGAGATTTTAATTCCAAATCTGCAAAACTACAGCAAGATCACGTGTGATTTAGTCCCATGCTTGCAGTGAAAGAGTGACACTTTTACAAAGTGATGGGATGCTTTGTAATTGGGTAGTCACCAGAGGCTAAGGATTGACAGAAGGGTTAATTGCAAGGGGGCTTTAGCAGTAACATAAATTGTGTGATGCTAAGGACACTTTTTGGTCAATGGACGGGTTGTTATGGTAATTTCTGTTAACCAGCTGGCTACATGGTTAATGGGTGTATTAATAGGCATGAGGGTGATGTGGTGTTTTAGAGATTTACTTTGGGCATTGCTTTGAATAATGTACAGTTAATTTAAAATGTAAATTCCTAGGCTGTGATATTGTTTTGATTTCGTTTCTTGCCTACAAGCTGCAGATTGTTTGCAGGCCTTCCCAGTGAGGGTATTTTTGTTATTCTTCATCACGTATCAAACATTTCTAGGTTGTTTCTTTTACAAATCAGTTGTCAGCCACCACTCAGTCAACAACCCTGGCACTGGACTGCCTATTGCCTGATTTGTGCTCCAGCTTCAGGAGTGTGAGGGGTTTATTTATCCCATTTGCAATTGTTAAACATTTTTCACATGAGTATTCCCCACATCATGTAGGCTCAGGGTGACAGGTCACTGGCCCGTTACTTTGCACTGAGCAACACAATAAAATGACATAATTCTGTATTTTTGTCTGTTTTGCCTCTAGTTTTGGTATAAGGATGTTCTGACTTTGAGGAGGTTGAGAGTATTTTGGCTTGTAATGGTTATTATATTTTTCAGAATAGATTCTGGAGCTGAAGGGATGTCATGCTATTTATTATTTTGTTTTTTCTTTGTTTTTATTTTTATTTTCTAGTACTTTTTTATCATTTTTCTAACTTTTTACTTGGGGCTGGGAAATGAGTGGGAGCGTTATGAGTATTGATCATTTTAGTTTTAACGTGCAGTCTGAAAAGTGACTGTAAATAAATGGTTTTCTGGAGTTTTGTGGTATTGACTCAATTATTTCTGGATCAGATGTTTACAAAGAAACAGATGGTCTTTTTTAACTGCCAACCCGGCAAACTCAGTCTGGGTGCTGAGAGACAAACCTAGTGCACCTACTTAGAATTTTTTAATTCATTGAAGTCATTTCCATTTCTCCCAATTTTTCATTATTTTTGTGTTATTTAAATTGCATTCTTTTATCAAATCATCACTGAAATCATTGTGTGTTTTTAATTTACTAAAAATCCATTCTTCAGTCATCAAAAATTTTCAGTAACTGTTTTGACAACATATTTTTTATAAAAATTTGTATTAAAAAGTGGCAAAAAGGTACAAAAATGAAAATTGTTGAAAAAGTCAATAGTTTTGAACAAAACATTTTGTTTTTTAAAAAATGTCATTTTTCTGTGGAAAAAACCATTTTGCATTCAAAAAAATTTGACCAGCTCTATAAACCAGGCACTTTTCACCTCGTGGAGAAGATTATGGAATTGAACCTCTGGCTAGGTAAGTAGTGTTGGGTAGAGAGTTTTGGGGAACGTTGGTCCAGCTTTTATGGGGAGAGTGGGGTTGTTTAATTTGGATGGCCTCCACCTCAATCTCCTTGGGGACAGGCTGGCTCGTGTAGTCAGGAGGGTGTTAAACTAATAGCAAAAGGGGAGGGTAAAAAGAGGCAAACTATGAGCATTCAGTGAGCACAAAATCAAGATATTGGAAAAAAAATTAATTAAGGAACAAAAGGCAGGAAACGAAGAAATTCTTGAATTGCCCAGACACCAATTACTAGGAGCCTGAGTAACAAACAAGAGGAATTGGAATTGCTCATGGATGGGCATAAATTCAATGTTGTTTGTATTACTAAAATGTGATAGGATGATTCGCACTCCTGGAATGTTAAAATAAATGTTATAACCTATTTAGGAAGGAATAAGTATGGAAAAATGGGAGAGGGAATGGCACTCAGCAGGTCTCTCTACATTTACAGGGGCGTGTAGCGTACAGACACAGCATGTCCAGCTAGCAATGTAAACAGTGAGGCACTATTTAGGTGAGCAGGGTAGAGACAAGCCAGTATCACAGGGTGTGGACCCTACACAGCTCTCTACCTGCCCAAACAGTGTCTCCCATGTCTACCCTGCTAGTCTACTGCCTTCCCACTGCCGGAGCCTTCTCCCACCACAGTGAAAGGCTCCAGCCACAGGGAGCTGCCAGAGCCTTTTCCTGCTGCCTCCCCCACTCCCTGCCAGAGCCTTTCACTGCCACCTGAAGATACAGGTACCTGACACATCGCTACAAGGAAAGACAAAGCCTATGTCAAAAATGGCTTTATCTGTTTCCTAGTTACACTGACAACTTGTTGGGTGAACTGCTGGTCCCATTGAAGTCAATGGAAATGTTGTCATTAATGGGGGGCAGGTTTTTATTCTTTTTGTATTATGGTATGTCTAATAAGCTCAAGGTTTGAATTTAGGCTCAAGCCTAACCCTCCTTCTATCGACACACAAATTGCACTAATCCAGGGCTTGCACCCAGGGTCACAGGACCCCATGGGTGTACTGGGTCAAGCAGGGACCCAGGATTCAAGCTCTGTTGCTTTGCAGTGTAGACACAGCCCCTCTGGATTTGTGCTTTGGGTGTTCAGCAAACATATCCCACAGGCCAACTTTCCTTGTCCTCAAGTTTGACGGACAGACAAGTTTTCCCACACTGCACTGTCAACAAAAGGCTAGAGCAACCACATTTTGGTAGAGTGCTAGGAAGTCTGGGAAATGGGTGTTTGGACTCAGGCTTGCACAATGCAGTGTAGGCACTGGAGCTCCAGGGTTTAACAATTCCTAACCTAAAGTTACAGATGAATGTAGACGCGCCAGTCCTAGGTTAACAACCCCAGGGTCTGCTAACTCAGGTTCTACTAACCCTGGGCTTACACCGCACTGTAGCCAGACCCTTAGTTTCCTCGTATGTAAAATGTGACATATTATTCCAAAGAGCTACTAGAGGGTGGACGGGATGGATTGAAATGGAAAGATGATCTAGACAAGAGACTCATTTCTCTGGGGCTTTTCTGTATAGACTTGAACACCTTATGTCCGTGTGAAACAATATCTTAATGTGTTTATAAGCCAATTGTTACATTATCACCCCCTTTTATTGGGTGCTTGCAAGTTTGTGCAACAATCACCATTTGGGTGGACATTTTCCATGTCTGGTCTCTGCTCACATGTGTATTTTTGTCTGGCAAGATCGAACAAAATGGTTCAGTTGCTTGTGAAAACAAGGGCAGCGGGGGAAAAAATCAGATTGTCTCCTTATTTAAAAAAATAAGGAAAAAGCTTCTTTTTCGAAACAACAACAACAAAAAACACTGCAGCCAAAATAGTTGCAGCTTTTGAATCTCAATGGCACGTGGACAGGCTCAACTGAGGAGCACAGTCCAGCCTTGTGTTGGGGGATATTTGTTGTTGTCCTGGGTCTGACCCTTTCCTATTGGAAAGTCTCTCAACCTCTCTGCCCTGTGATGAGGTTACTCTTGTGTACTCAACTCTCAAAAGTGCTTTGAGATAAATAGTGTTTTTTCATTACTCTCCAGCTCTGCTTTATCAGTGGAATAACCGGCTTACTCGACGGGGGGGTATTATGGTCTCAGTGGATTATGAACTGGGGCTGGAGCAAAGACACTTTAGTTCCAGTCCTGAAGCTGACACTTTGTTGTGTAAACTTATCCTTCAGGTTTCCCCAGGTGTAAAAAGAAAATATTGAGATCTGCCTCACAGGGGCACCGGGGAGGCAGTGGGGAAAGGCTGCAGATGAATTAAGATGTATTTGTACATTTTGAACAGGGTTTATAGCGCTTTATTCCATATAAAAACAAACAAGCCCCCCCTTCCTTTAAAAGAGCTTTGTTTGCAAAAACGAAACATTCAGAATTTAAGAGTTGGCTGAGCGGCTCTCGAGACCATTGATGTTCGTATTTAATGAAACTTGGAACACTGGCGAAGTTCCAGAGGACTGGAGGAAAACTAAAGTCACGCCACTATTTCAAGAATAAAGGGATGACTCAGGTAATTAATTATAAGCCTGTTAGCATGACATTGATCCCAGGTAAAACAATGGAATGGCTGATACAGGATTCAGTCAATAAAGACATAAGGTATTGTATCATAATTCATGTAAATCAATGTGGTTTTTATGAGAAATAGTTTTTTGTCAAACTTTATATCCTCAGATGGGAGTACACATTCAGTTGATGAGATGTCTGCATGTGAACTAGCACTGCCTGACACTCTGATTAAAAAAATACTTGCACTATACAAAATCCCTGTAGCATACATTGCATTGACTAGAAAATGGCTAATAGCTAATCTGAAAATGTAATTGTTAATGGGAAAGGATCATCAAGTAGGGGATGTCGTGAGTGGGGTCCTGCAGGAATCTTGGCCAAATGCTTTTTAGTATTTTCCTCAATGAACATATAAAATAATTGATAAAGTTTTCAGATTGCCCAAAGATTGGTGGACTGGTAAATAACAAGGACAAGTCATTATACAGAATGATCTTGAGCATTCGGTAAGCTGGGTGCAAACATAAATGTATTTTAATTCAGACAAATGCAAAGACGTATATTTAAAAGCAAAGAGGACAGTAGAAGGAACTATATCTTCAAAAGCAATGACTCTGAAAAGGGTTTAGCGATCATGATGGATAACCAGCTGAACATGAATGCCCACTGTGAAGCTGAGACCAAAGACCAAAGCTGATGATCCTTAGCTCTATAAACAGAGGACTATCAAGGAGCAGTAATGACGCGGTATTACCTCAACATACAGCCCTGGTGAGACCATTACTGCACCACTGTGTCGCAATCTGGTGGCCACAGTACAAAAGCTGCTGAAAAATTGGAGAGGGTTTAGCCAAGAACGATCGGGGGTCTGGAAAACCTGCCTTACAGTGAGATACTTAAGGCGTTCAGTCTATTTAGGTTATTGAAGACAAAGTTAAAAATCGACTTATAGAAGTCTGGAATTTCCCACCTTAAAAAATAAAGGGGGAAACAAAGAAATTCCACTACTTGATAGGCAGCACGAGCGTGCTCTGGAACCCCCACTATGTACAGTCAGTGAGGCAGGAGCCTTTGCCTCGTTCCATGCATCCCTTCCTATAGCATATGGCAGAAGATAGGACTCATTAGGACCCCTGCTTCTTTTCCTGTGTGCCTTCACTAAGAGAAAAAGGCAGCACGGGCTAGAAGTGTCCTAAGTTGCATACACAAGCACGGACCCAAGAGGACACTGGCAGACCATTAACAGATTTCATTACAAAGTCCCTGGTGCATGCACCCAAAGTACAGCTTTGATAACTTTGATTTAAATTGAAGAGAAGCGCGAAGGTAGCCACAGTGGCAATGGAGCTGTCAGGTTCCGCCGGAGGGAATGGCTTTGTGTTGTAAACATCAGGCTTGAAATATTTTACTCTCTGTGGGGACACCTATGTGAATGTAAGCAGTAATGGTGCAGACCTTTATCCTCAAACTAGCTACAGCGAGTTTCATATTGTTTGCTTTGTGCTGTTCAGACCAGAGCTTAAAAACGGAAGTTCTGTTGTACCTGGCTGTTAGCAAGCTGGGGAGGCACACGGTCAGCGTAAAGTACTCAGAAGCAGGACAAACCCAAGTTGAGTTTTATGCACACAGTCTTAATGCCACTGGTGTACGCAGGCAGACCTAGAAGTATTCAATGGCGTGATCGTACACTATTTCACAAGTAGCGCAAATATCGAGTAGTGTAAATACAATTTACAAAAAAACCCCAATCTGTGTAGCATCTCTTACTCAGGCACAAGACTCTGTCACTACTCAGCGGCTATAAACGCTATTCATGCAAGGCTTGAGCTAGCAAGGTGCTGAGCACTCTGGCTCCTTTCCAGCCCAACTCTTACTCACAGGCTTAACTTTAAGCATACGGGTCATTCCCATTGATTTGCACCAGCATTCTATAATTCAAATAACTCCTATCTCAGTGGCTAGCCAGCTGGCTAGGATAGGTAAGATGAGGTGAGTACATGAATTTACATTTGGGTGGGAAGGACCCACCTTGCCTTTGTAATTTGATCTGGCTATCTTGCAAGCCATCACCGTGTGCTCCTGCTGGAAGAAGGGGGAAAGCAGGCAGGCATCTTACTCCTTTTCCCCTCGTAGGGCTGCTGCCACATCCTTGTCCAGGAGACATACTTGCCCAGTTTAGGGCATGAGCCTGCACCAATGAAATCAATGGAACATTGCCTTTGACTTCAGGGGGAACAGGAGCAAGGTTTTAGCCATCTTTCCCCACATCAGCGTCCCCCCTAGTGCTAAGACCGACTCTCCTCAGATGTTCTAACTCTGGGAGACAGAAGCTTTCATCCTCCCTCTTCCCTAGTAAACAAAAATGACTTTTGACAGTGTAATGCTAAAACCCATTGGTGGTTCAGAGTGGGCAGGTCCCTACCAGGCTGAAGTATAGCACTGATTTTTATTTTGAAAAACCTTCACAATGTTGACCAGTTCCAGTAAGACAGTGCATTTCTGTAGCACCTCCCATTTAAGGATTGCAGCATGATGTACAAACCTGAATGAATTTGGCCTTTGTATACCTGCTTTCTCCAGGGGAGAGGCAGAAACTGAAGAACAGAGAAATTAAATTATTTGGCAAAGGTCACACAAGGAGTCGGTTGAAAAATATTGCCCAGAACTCCTGGGTGCCAGTCCCGTGCCCTAGACACAAAACATTTATCCGATAATCTACAGTTCATAGTTTTTAATTCTAATAAATGTGTGAATGTTACAGCCAGCCCTTTAAACCAGTGAACAGTAAATCTAAATACAGCTGGGGGGAGGGAGAAACAAAGCCTCTCTCTCGGTCTGTGTGATGCTTTTGCCGGGGACAGAACAGGAATGGAGTCTTAGAACTTAGTAATCTAGCTAGATATGCGTTAGATTCTGATTTCTTTAAATAGCTGAGAAAAATAAGCTGTGCTGAATGGAATGGATATTCCTGTTTTTGTGTCTTTTTGTAACTTAAGGTTTTGCCTAGAGGGATTCTCTATGTTTTGAATCTAATTATCCTGTAAGGTATTTACCATCCTGATTTTTACAGAGGTGATTCTTTTTACTTTTCTTCTATTAAAATTCTTCTTTTAAGAAACTGAATGTTTTTTCATGGTTCTTAAGATCCAAGGGTTTGGGTCTGTGGTCACCTATGCAAATTGGTGAGTATTTTTATCAAGCCTTCCCCAGGAAAGGGGGGTAACGTTTGGGAGGATTTTTGGGGGGAAAGACGTTTCCAAACGGACTCTTTTCTAATAATAATACCGGTTAGACGTTTGATGGTGGCAGTGGAAGTCCAAGGGAAAAAGGTAAAATAGTTTGTACCTTGGGGAAGTTTTAACCTAAGCTGGTAAAAGTAAGCTTAGGAGGTTTTCATGCAGGTCCCCACATCTGTACCCTAGAGTTCAGAGTGGGGAAGGAACTCCCCCACTCCCCACTGTTCCTCAGACGTTCTTGTCAACTGCTGGAAATGGCCCACCTTGATTATCACTACAAACCCCCGCCCCCACCCCACCCCCCAGCTCTCCTGCTGGTAATAGCTCACCTTAAGTGATCACTCTGGTTACAGTGTGTATGGTAACACCCATTGTTTCATGTTCTCTATGTATATAAATCTCCCCACTGTATTTTCCACTGAATGCATCTGATGAAGTGAGCTGTGGCTCACGAAAGCTTCTGCTCAAATAAATTTGTTAGTCTCTAAGGTGCCACAAGTACTCCTTTTCTTTTTGCGAATACAGACTAACACGGCTGCTACTCTGAAAACTGAAGAGATGGCATTGAGTAGGGAACACAAGCCTGCTGGAGTCTTCTATGCACTTGAGGATGACAGTTAGTTAGCCCAAATGTTGTCTAAAGAACCTAATCTCTCATTTTCTTCTTCTAGGAGAGACTCTTAAATCTCACCCTACTATACTGATCCCTGTATGGACTAAAGTTTCAGAATAGTTAGTAAGGAAATATTGTTGTCAACGTTTCAGCTAAAGGAGTGGTCTATAATTAAGAGTTTAATTATAGAAAAGCTGCTCTACGTAAACACTATCCCTCATTTTATGAAAAGAAGCTATAACACAGCTAGGTAATAAAGTTAATTTTTACACATTAATGAAGATTATTAACAAAGAATTCTAGTTCTTGCTCATTCTGGTTTTGATATATGGCGTTAAATAAAATTCTGCTGCTCTCACAGCAAAATAATTTCCCCTTAATTTTGATAAGCATTAACAGCCATTTTATGTTTTAAAGAAGCCGGAATAAGATGACCAAACCATAAACAGCCTTTATTTGCTGAGTGGCTTAATATATTTTTATTATATATTACTGATAGTTAATACATTGTAAAGTAAAATTAAACATGCTTTGCTACTAATCAGTCATTTTGAAAATTACAGCTGTTTTTCTGGCCAGAAATCAGTTCAGTCTGCAGTGCACCATACAGGAATTCATCAGCACAAGATACATTTGAGAAACTAATTGGCACTTGGTGGACTCTCTCATTCAAACTTCTTTGGTAGTTAGAAAAGATTATTAAGCTGTGGACCAAATTCTGACAAGCTCCAGGAATCAGGTGTGACACTCCCACAAATGGGAAACGATACATTATGCAAAAGCAATATTAATATGTCATGTATTCTGCCTGAGGCTGTGTGAGGAGCTGCTCCTCGTGGGAGTATGAACAATCTTTGTGCAGCGTAGTTTGTGTGCACAAGGAGGAGACTGCTGAGGTAAGAAAGGGATGTCAGTTTCCATCTCATAGCTGCTACTGCTTTTGCGTTTTCTGCTATAGTACCGGCCAGAAATTGACTCTTATCGGGCAGATCCAGAATCTCCACGGGAATCATTACACTGAGCTAATGGTTCTTGGCTCAGCTCCTGTGTGACTATGATTTACAGGTTGGGTCTACTCTTTTCAGACGTATCCCTTTATTCATCCTAAACTTTTTGCACATAAATTACCATTAAAATGACGCCCAGTAATTTACCGCCCAAAAAGAGCTTTCAGAAAAAACTTGCACTTTTCTGGCTGTTAAAATCTCTCTTTCTCTAGGTATCTACAGCACCCCTATCACCATGCTAGCTGAGATGCTCACCTCCTCCACAAGCATTGCCTCCCTCTGTGTCACTTCTTTTCAAAATGCAGCTACCATTCCTCACCAGCACCCTGTGAAAGAGGTTTGGGTGCATTTGAAGCTGAACTCACTGACAGGGATTAGTGGATAGAGGGCAGCCAAACAAAGCCAAAGGTTTAAAGTAAATGTATTTTATCATTTGGTTTCACTGCTAAGTACGTGGTTAGAATGGCACTTATCTAGAATATGTATTTAATATTCAGTACAAATTAGCAATACTTGTGACATGGCAGGCAGTGGATACCAAGGTGATTAATGCACCATTCAATAACCTCCCATTGAAGCCCTACTATAGAGACCCACAGATATTTGCTGATTGTTCAGCTAATGCATTAACATGGGCTAATACACTTTTACTGTTGAAAATGCCTGTAATACTAAACAATGCCATGCACGTATGTCTAAGAGTTGCTCGCCTCTACTACTGCCACCTGGAGCTTTACTTTTGTTGCTGAACTGATAGGGGAGGAGTAAAATGTGGCACTGAAAAGTGACTATGTAAAACTGGCTTCCCATTCAGCAGATCAACTCCTGGTGCGTACTGAGCCTTACCTGCTCGCGTCAGTGACATCTTACTCCTATGAACCCAACACTGCCAAGGGTGTGTTATCACTGCAGAGCTCACCCTGGCTCTTACCTGGGTTTTAGCCCAACCCGTCACCAGCCACACACACAAACCTTTTACATGGGTTTGCAGGGGGTTTAAACCTGGGCTAGCATCCCTACTTGGGAATGGATTAAAGCCCAGACTCCACTTCAACTTGGGCTGGAACCTGCCCCCTTTGCAGTGAGGACACAGGCTATGCTCCCAGTCACACATGGGCACGTACATAAGCTTTTTAGTGTGGCCACCTGCAGTCAGGCTAGGCTGACCTAGGTGCTCAGACCTGTGTACCAATCAGCTGGATTAGCTGCAGTGAAGACATACCCTAGGAGGGTCTGAGCTGGATTCTGTTCATCAACAGATTTCTCTACTAAGTTCCAGTTAATTACAACTGTGCAAACCTAATGAAAGTAAGGAGGGGTTACAGGTAATACTGAGGAGTTCATATGGAGTCAGTGAGGCTGTATGTAGGTGACGGCCAGCTTGCCCTGCATGATGCTCATTACTGGTGATGTATGAGAAGGGAAGAACCCAGCTTGACTCTCCAACCTCAGAATAGCAGGGCTGGTAGCTAGAAAAACATCCTTTCTAATTGCAAACTAAGCACATTTGAGCTGCAGACAGTCCATGGAGGCACACTAAAGTGGGACACAATGATGCTAGTTTTACATTGTTAATCCCTTTTCAGAGTAGAACCAGCCTTTAAAGCAATCTCCCTAACAGGCATGGGATTGAACAGAGGCTGCAAAATCAGAGTTTTTCCAGTCTCCTTTATCCTCAGGAGATCGTGCAAGTTCTCAGGAGAGATCCCACCTCCCTGTGCCACATGATTATAGCTCAGTTGTTGATACTTACAAATAAGAAGCCCAAAAAATGACATATTTAAATGCTCTGCTCCCTTAAAACACTTGTGGAAAGATGTCTTTATGTTTTCATTCACAGGAGGAAACAGAATGCCCATCTTCGCTGTCTGTTATCAAAGACAGGACAAAAGGTGAAAACCTGGAGGACCAATTCTTTCCACCTGATGACCTCTCTTCTGATGAAGAATATTACATAGACGAAAGCAGAGCATCCCGATTTAAAAAATCAGGCATCAGACGCATAGATAATATCAAAAAGGCATTTTCAAGGGAAAATATCCAGAAGACCAGAAAAAATTTTGGCAAGAAGGTGAACAGGCTTCGAACTAGAATAGTGACACCGGAGAGGCGAGAGAGAATGAGGCAGTCAGGAGAGAGGCTGAAACAATCTGGGATAAGGCTCAAGAAAACTATTTCAAAAGCAGCTCCAACAAAGGAGACATTCAAGCTCAATAAGAAAGATAAAGAGCGAACAGTAGCTGAAGGGCAAGAAGGAATCCAGGAAGCTGGTGTGCGTGCAGTTTCAGCAAGTGGGGCAGAAGAACCAGTTACAGAAGAGATTTCCTACACAGAAGTGATCACTAAAGTGAAGAAAGACAAAGGCAGTGGAACAAAAGGCACGTCCCAGCCAGCAGAGAAAATTGTGCTCACCCCTGAAAAAATCGTTCTTAAACAGGAGGCAGCAGCAGAAGGAGGTGATAACGTGCTTCTGTTGGACCTCAAGCAACCAGCATAAGTGATGGAGTAGTATATACTGTGTTACTGTACAAGAGAAAACATAGTATCTGTTTATTTGGGCAGATTGAGAGGTGTGTGTAACTTTTTATTGTTATATATTGGTGCTGTTCTAGTGTTTATATGTGTAGCAGACAATGTGTTTGTTGCCTTTTTATTACTACGCAAAGTCACATAAACAGAATGAAGGGTCTCATCTCTCTTGACGTGTACATATAACTTCAGTTAATGTGAATGGGAGTTACAATTGCATATCACAAGGAGATGGAAACTCCTTGTATATTTAAATCAAAACTATGAGGCACTTAATAGCCTTGTTGCTATCTTTAGTTGTATGCACAGTGGCATTCAGAGAACATCGCCATTTATCTCATGCCAACATCAAAAAGCAAACAAGCAACTGAGATATATGTCAGGTTTCAGAGTAACAACCGTGTTAGTCTGTATTCGCAAAAAGAAAAGGAGTACTTGTGGCACCTTAGAGACTAACCAATTTATTTGAGCATAAGCTTTCGTGAGCTACAGCTCACTTCATCGGATGCAGACTGTGGAAAGTGTGTATAAAAAGATCTTCTGTACTTTCCACAGTCTGCATCCGATGAAGTGAGCTGTAGCTCACGAAAGCTTACGCTCAAATAAATTGGTTAGTCTCTAAGGTGCCACAAGTCCTCCTTTTCTTTTTGAGATATATGTAGTATTTTATATTAGCAGAAGGGAAGACTACGACTATGAGAATTGTGCTAAGACTCTTCTTGGAGCGCCTGCTCACATAGCAGGAGGAGGAAATTATTGCTTTGGAGACATTGCAATAAAAGGCAGCAGAGACCCTAGATTTTTGAGAACTGTTCTCTGAAGTGACTAAGAGGGATTTCTAGCATTTTGAAAGGGGGGATTGATGAAGTTGAGAGATGTACTTTCTGAAGCAGCAGAAGGCTAAAAACTATAGGCCAAATTAAACACTGGAAAAATCTGGAGGCAATGGAGAACTCTGGTAGAATATCTGTATTATGCAAAGGTCAGTGCAAGTGTCAATTGGTACTGAGGACGGCGATGGTATAAATTAAATAAGGGAAACAAGATTAATATATGGGGACTGAGGAATAGAGAGTTAAAAACAAGAATGTGGGACTAAAGTGAATTTTGAGAAGGGCAGGCCCATTTGTCTTTTCTGTGCAAGAACTAATTAATAGTTGTTCCTCTACTCCCATCATACAAAACTAAAAACAGCTTAAGAATTAATTGCCACCGACAGAGCAGAGGAAAAACAGATCATTGTTGTTTTTTTCTTAAGGTAGCTGCTGAGATAAAAGGACCGCTGTGTTTTCTGCTCTTGACATTTTGCTGGGGTTCTAAACAATTAAAATAAATTCCATAAAAAGCTATTGACACGCAGGCCAATCCATATCCAGGTCTTTGTTTCCTTTTCATCATCACTATCGACCAGTCACAGCCAGAGAGAGTGCAAGCCAGACACTGTCTTTAAGAGTATGAAACACAGTGTGTTTGTAGCACTAAAGAGGCAGGAATCCATGCCCTGAAATGAGGTATGTTAGTAAACATAGCCATTGTACTGGCAGAATAAGTAGGGTTTAATGGGCCTCTTCTGTTTAAGTTTACTTGATGTCTCCTTAGTACTTACATAAAATTAGATCTCAAGGTGAGGCATTGATATCTGTACAATATTGACAACAGCTATGAGTTTATTTACTGTCTAAGATTCTATTTTGACAAACATTGCCCCAGGACCCATGGCTAACTGGTCAAGCTGTCATTCAAACTCAGTTTGATTGCCAATACTTTGCCTGCCAGTCCTGTGATTTAGCCCCTGGTACCTAAAATTGGAATGTTCTGAATTAGGAATTAGCTATGGCAACTATGGAACACCGGTTCTAAGGGCTTAATGATACACTATGTAAATGACATGGCAAAGCTTTCAAATTGGATTCATGTTGCCGGTTTGGGATGAATTACGTCATGAGGCACTGTAAGCGAGAACGATGTTTGCATAACATCTATTGTAAATATATTCAATACTGTAACAATACACTGTTAAAAAGAAAAAACCCCAAAGATTCCTCAGCACATATGGAAGAAATTTTTGAAAGTTTAGCTTGCAAGCTATGTAATTTTGTAATATTTTTCTTTTTCTTTAAATCCCTGGAGCCATCTTAAATTGCACAGATGGTAATGGTGGCTGTTTATGACGTTACATAGTCCGTGTTCTATTTTGCGTGAGTTGATGTTATCCTACAATAAAAAGCCCTAATAGAGACTCAGTCTGTTTCTTAAATACATATTTAAAGCTATCCAATACAGCTGTTTTACTGCCATGTACAAATTGTGAAACTTGCAGTAGTTTGCGAGATACTATGTGCTAACGAATGGGCCTAGAGTTTAAAAAAACAGCTATTTAATTTTCTAATTTTACTATAACTTTATAAAGCAAAGGGGTGATAGAATTAGGATGAAAAGCTTTATCTGGCCCATTACATGGAAATTCTGTCAAATTACTACATTTATTAGAAGGTTTGCTTTTATAGCAAGTGAGCTCTTGAGTTGTGCAGAATATTTCAAAGTGCCATTTTCATTCTAACAGAGTGTATTCTCAACATTATTTTGTTGGCTGCTGCAGCTTATTAGGCCATCAAAGTTAATTTACTCCCCACATACAGAAAACAGTAATTGATTGGAGCCTCTAGTTCCATAGAGTGGAGCAGCCTTGTCCTGGTTAACAGCCTCTCTGATCTTTTCCATAGTTTCCCAAAGGGTCTAAGCAATGTTCTTGAAGCCTGATCCTATATCCCTTTCACACCCCAAACTCTCACGGAAGTCAATGGACGCAAGCAGCTGCACTCCAAGTGGGAGGAGCGATGAGCCTTTTGACAGTGTGGTCTCATTTAGGTCTGGCGTCTCCCAGGAATTGTGCAGAGAGTTCTGTGCACAGATCAAGGGTAGAATGTGACCCTTAAGGTACAGCTTGTTCTCTGTTTTGCAGGAACAAGTCTGACACTCTGTGCTAGTTGTGGAAGTGAATTTTATTCCTCCTAACAGTCAGAGTCCTGCAACTACTAAACATAAAATAAAACTGACTGTGTGAAAAGTTGAACCCTGTTTCTGGGACAGTTGGCCAGATCACCATTTAAATGGACAGAAAAATCAAAGGTATCTGCACAAAAAGCAAAAACACAGAGAGAGACATTGGCAGAGCCTTCCCTGTAGGCTCTTCTTACCCTGGCCCCAACAGTAATGCCTACTACTTTGAAAGTGTCCTGGCCTGGCAAAAAAAAAAAAAAAAGCCATACAGCTTTTCTGCCAGTGGTAGCCTTGTTTCTGTTTTCAAACCAAGCCTGTCTACACCCATCCTTGTTTTACACTGGAAGTGGCATACACGCCTAATAAAAATAAACTCTGCAGCTATTTCTGGATAGAGCTTCTACTATGCCGGCTGCTGTTTCTTTCAGTTTCATCACAAATAGTGATGCAAAATACAGGTATGGGAAATAAGGCCAAGGAACCAGCAGCAACAAAGAGGCTACAAAACTAAGATGTTCTTAAGTAAAAAGGCCTCATGTGAGGTGAGCTTGCATTTCTCTGTGAGCGCTCTGCCTGCATGCACAAAGGAGGTAACTGTCAGACAGAGGTATGTCTCTTTGTATGCACAATTACCCACTTTACAAATGAAATCAAAAGTAACTGCATGCAAATTAGACAGGCCTTTTTGTGTGCAGACATTTAAACTTGTGGTACATCATCAACGTTTTATTTTATTTTACTATTATAAAAATAAGGGGAGAACAGTTTAAAAAAAAAACCCACAAAGAAAAAGAAAGAAAGGAAGTGGGTGTGGCAGAGAAGGGAAAGGAGAGTGACGCCTTGCACCTCACTTTCCAGTCACTAAGAATTAATCAAAGGTTTCTAAAAGTTAGACCAAATCTTTTCACATTTGTCTGAGGTCCTGTTTCTCCAAAACATTAGCTGCCAGCTTAGCCAAGTGTCTATCCCTGGAGGCAGTCTACGCTACCGTCTAAGCAATCTGAGTCATTTAAAGCAGTGCTTATAGCCAGAGAACCATTTGGATATAGCACCATCTTTCTTCAGTTATGCTGCAGCTGATGCACTTGGAACTAAAACATGGCTGCATAATTACAAATCTGTACCCTTGCTCCTTTTTGGCTCCAGAGGCCAGTCAAAGTTCAGGCCCCGAGGGCTGTTCTACTTGGAAGCAGAAATTAATGAGGGAGCTGATATTTTCTTTGATGCAGTTTTGTTTATTTACAAGGCATGCAGGAGGAATTAAAAAAACAGGATCATGTCTTTGATTACAGCCTCTTTACCCAGCACCAAACCCAGAATCTTCCTCTAGGTTTCTCCTGGCTCACCCTGTGCTTACAAGCAACTGCTTGGCTTTCTTCCTACCTCTGAGGCTCGCTCATTCTGCTTGTTCTACATGCACACACATTCACCTTACCTAGCAAATTCCTGGGCAGATTCACACCCCCTTTTGTCTTAGGTCGGGAGGGGGGCTTGTGATTAACCTGTCCTGACATTTATGTTAAATGAAGGGTGTATTTGTACCCACTTCCAAAGAGGTTTGTGATGGATGAAATCACCAATAACTGTCAGCATAACTGTATTATAAAGAGGAGATAAGATCTATAAAGAATCACTGTAAAATCTAGTTAGAACAGTAGTCTCAAGCAAGAGGCATTTTTAATGAGCGTATATTTTGAATGTGGAATAGAGTATTTAGTAGAATGAGTTAATTTATGCAGCAAATTGGGATAGATTCAGTGCAAATAGACTTTATACCTATAATTGTTTTCCATGTTACAGATTTGAAGGTTCCCTGGTTGATGTTCCCAAGTTAAACATGTCTAATGATTCCTGCTGTGAAAAGGTCATACAAATCACCATGGAGATACAGCTGTCTCTACAAATATGATTTGCTAATGCCCATACCTCTATGAATAGAAATATACCACTGCTATGTAATAAAACCAAAGCCTGAATGCCCTTGGCCCAGTATTCCAGTTGGATCTTACAGCCATAGTGCTATTTGGAATCACAGAGTAATGCGACACCCCTTAGAGTCCAGTGGTCAGGATTTTGCACAGTTTTCAAATATAAAGAGAAAATGTATGTCAGGTCCGTCCGTCGAGGTTTTTTGTACACAGGACAGGAGTACAAGCTCCCTGGCTGTTTCTTTGGATCCAGTGGTGCGGTGGTGCTGATCGCGTACACATGGACTACAGGAAGACTTGTGAACAGCACCTAAGGGGAACATTAACAAAAAACAAACCACTCAGAGAGCCATTCCAGGGACGCTGAATCCCACTAGTGACTTAAACCCGTTTGTGATGTAACAGACCAGGGCACGGTAGGTAGCTGCCAGTGGCACAGCACTGCAGGGGACATCAAGGGGCGTGGGCCACCCCCTGACTTTTTCTGCTGCTTCTTTGCTTACAGCAGTGCTGCTGGGAAGCTGCTTTGCTGGGCTCTTAGCAGGTGCAGCAGGGAGTGGAAGCCCCATGCTGCTGCTTAGCCCTGCACGATCACAAAAATATCGTCAAGCCAGTGAAAGCCCCAGGGTGACTGGGGTTGGGAGGACCCGGAAGGTAAAGGCAGTGGGCAGGGGGACCTATAAAAGAGCCAAGAAGTAGAGGAGAGTGGGGAGATTAGGGGAGAGTGGCAGGGAGCCTTCTTCCTTCTCTTTCCCTGTCTTTTCATTAGCTTTCCTCATTCTTTCCCCACCCTCCTCCGCTTTGCTAACTGGGAGTCGTGGAGCTTCAAAGGAGAAGCTGCTACTAGCAGCCCCACTTGCCTGAGCTGTTTTGCTAGCAGTGGAGCTCCAAGGAACAAACAGGCGCCTGCTGGGTGTTTCTCCAAGCCAGCTCGAACTATCCGAGATTTACCCATCACTACACATTACACTTGTGAGCAGCTAACTACCTGACACCAAGGGTCAGCTTGATCACAGTTATACCCCGGATTTGCTGCACAGAAACTGGATAGTATGCACTGCTTGATGACAAGAAGTTTATAAACATTTGCTTCAGTCAGTCAGGACAGGCACACGCGTGGGAAACATCTTACCACGAACACAGAACGCTAGAGGTGGCTGTCACAATGGCAAAGATCTCAAAGACACAGTTCTCCTCCAGTGGGAGGCGTACGTGCTTTACCAACCCCAGACAGGAATTCTCTGACCCACGACTGCAATGTAGTTACCTCTGGGGTAAAGCCTGGCAACGTTTTACAGAATACAGGAACCCTACAGAACAGTCTGGAGTGGGAATTGAAGAATACTGCACCCTGCTGATACCACAGAGGCAACTGGTTTTAGATAAACTTAACCAAACTGAAGCTTGAGCAAGACCTCAGAGCTAACACATCTACTTGTGTAAAAAAATGCCAAGGACTTCAATGACCCCAAAGGTCTGGTCTTCAGTGGCTTCTATCATACCCTATCCTACTTAGCTCACAAGTTTGGATGGAAGCACAGCTTAATTTGATATGGATGTGGGCATTACTATTATGTAGCTACGTACCTGTGGCTCCCTGAAGCAGAAGAGTATGACTTTGAACTGCTACAGTTACACCCATCCCAGATGAGATCCTAAGGTTCCTCTTCACAATGGTGCTTCATTGTTCTAACCCACCCCCCATATTTATCCTTTCCTCCCTAGACAGCCCTGGAAACAGCTTTCACCCCCTGGCTATGAGGATGGCCAGCCATACACATGCCAAAACAACTCTTCCAGATGTGCAGATGAGAGGTTCTTGTGTAATCACCTTTGGCTTCCAAGAGCAGCACCTTGTGCTATGTGTTTGAGTGGTACCATTCTGGGGAGCAAAAGCTCAGGGGCTGCCTGCAAGCCCGGCGTTTCCACATTCCAGGGCACAGAGCTGCTATCAATCTACTCACGTCCCCCGGGTAGCATTTTATCCCAACTACAATATATTGTGCAATCACTGTCCCAGTCACACTGAATGTTTCCTTAAGGCACCCTGCTGACCAGGTTTTATTTACTATTCTGTAACTGTGCCACACTCTCTTTGTTTCAGACAACTTGACACTAACCTTTGGTGCAGACTCCATGAGCTTGGCATTCCTGCGGTCCCAACCTGCTCCGTCCAGGAAAAGGCCATATATGTAAACCCCACCAATGTCAGCAGGAGGAGGGCCGCTTATATCTTCTTTCATCATCCTGGTTACGTCATTGTGTAAAATAACACTGTCGAGCGCCCAGCCTTTTGCTAAATTCAAGCGTGTTGTTTCCTGCCGCATGGCAGTTAGGAATCCCTGTAGTGAAACAATGTTAAGTGGAGAAAGAAAAGGAAAGTTTGAGCTTTAGCCATGTCCCACTACTATTCCTTACTTGGTTATAACAGTGACTTAAAAGCATAAAGTGCTACACTACATAATGTCAGCTGCTTATCAAATCAAGTGCAATAGTGTAAACCCACTGCTTTCATATATAATCACAGTGACATGCCCCATTATGTATTTGCTATTTGGGTGTGGGTGCCAAAAAGCATCCAGCAGTTAGACTTAATTTAACGTATCAAACGTTACATACATAAAGGAGCCCACCTAGCAGACATACTTTACAGCTACAGATACTTTGGACAGATGGAGAGAGATCTGACAAATATGCCAGATTAATTTAATGTGGTTTGTGTCATTCCTGAACACAGGCAATTGCTTGGCCACAAATAATTTTAGTATTTCACTATATGCTCTACAGCTCTGCTTTTCCAAGAATAATATCATTAGTCATTTACACTGCAAAAGTACTTCTCATCCCACAAGGATGCCAAAGTACTTTACAAACTTAAATTGAAGTACAAAGGAAGTATGCACAGGCATCAAATCATCCCCCTGAAATGCAGCCATCACTGGGGTGAAATGCAGTCACTGCTTAATGGGTCGTTGCAAAGCTATACTAAATTATTTTATTATATTTTATTCATTGATGCTCATTTATACAGCACAGTAAATGACACAGCATTTAGAAACACCATGAGATCCATTTCTGCCCCAAAGAGCTACAATCTAAGAGAGACAAGAAGAATAAAACAACGGTTCAGGGAAGTGAAAGGTGGAGGCCGGGAAGAAATAGGTTTTAAGGACAGATTTCAAGGAATAGAGAGAGTGAGGGTTTGGTGGACAGATGTGGGAGACATGTAGGGCAGTGAGTTATAAATATGAAACAAAGGGTGGGAGTGCAAAGGGGGCAGTGAGGTTAGAGGGCTGGTGGTGTCAGTCAGGGAGAAAGAAATGAGACCATCATGGGATTGGAAGCAATGAAAGACATTCACTGTGATATTGGAGACTGTTGGGTGAACAGGCCCATTATTATTATTCACTACTAGTAGCAGAAAGCCCATGCTGTTGCACAGGTGTAATTTGTAAAGTTGTGTGCACAAAAAAGCCAAAAATGGCTGAGAAGCTAAAACCTGGATGGTAATAGATTGCAAATCCTGGTGATGATTGAACTTGGTGCTAGCCTGAAAAAGAAGACTCCCCCACCATGCTTGCAGTTGTATCTGTCACTTCACACTCACTCAACAGACACTCTAGGCTTCAGAGTGATGTTTGGGGCAATTGTGTACACTGGCTGCATTGTGCGGGAGTTATGTTGTGCTAGGAGAGTTATGTGGATTTGTGCAAGTGGTGAATGGGGGTGCGTGCTGCAGTGATAGGTTATGTGTGTTGGGGGTTATTGTGTGTGCTGGCTGTGTTGTTTGCATGACTTGTTGATTTGTGGTTAGGGACTGTTATACTGAGAGATTTGTGTTGATTTGTGTGGGTGGTGAATGAGGGGTGTGTGCTGTGGTGAGGTGCTGTGTGTGTTTGGGGTTATTTTGTGTGTGTGTTACATTGTGCTGTGAGAATTGGGGGGGAGGGATAGCTCAGTGGTTTGAGCATTGGCCTGCTAAACCCAGGGTTGTGAGTTCAATCCTTGAGGGGGCCATTTAGGGATCTGAGGCAAAAATTGGGGATTGGTCCTGCTTTGAGCAGGGGGTTGGACTAAATGACCTCCTGAGGTCCCTTCCAACTCTGATATTCTATGATTCTATGAATTGTAGTGAATTGTGTGTGTGGTGAATCGTGTGTGCTGCTGTGAGGGGCTATGTGTGTTTGAGTAATTGTGTATGCTAGCTGTGCTGTTGTGTGGGTGGTTGTGGTGATTTGTGTCTATAGGTGTTGTGCTGGGAGATTTTTGATGTTTTGTGCGGGTGTCTGTTGGGCATATGGGGGGGGCGCAGTTCTTGGGACAAGTAATCCACCATCTGTGCAGTCTCCCTCATATAACCAATGAAACTACTGCATGCAAATTAGATGTAGAGTTAAGAGGGTGATTGGCTGAGTTACCACTGATATCACAATGATCTAGAATTCTTGGCAGGGCATAGATACATGCCTAAATGTAGCTGTACACGTGTAATTCGTAAAGTCAGAATAACTGAGAACTTAAAAACTGGACACTATCAGACTGCAAAATCCAGTGATGATTGAACCTGGTGATATTCTGAACACAAAGAGCTCTCAAGCACACTTGTGGTGCTTCCATCACTTCACAGTGACTCACCAATATTTTAAGCTTCAGAATAACACACAGAGTGACTGGAATCTTACTATTTAGATTTGTATTGCAGTAGACCATGTTGGGTCCTTGGTTCAGTACTGCTTCCAAGGGAAGAAAGGCACCTGCTGAATGATCAGCATCTTGGCTCAAACAGGTACAGAACCCACCCACCTCTGCTACTTTTGTGAGAACTAGTGGGATTAGAGCACACAGGATATGGCTGCAGGCGCTGTTTGTCACACTACTGGATTCCTTGTTCCTAGTGCCAGTCCCAAGTCCCAGTAATGCAGGAAAGTTGGGTGATGGCCTGGCAAGCCATCCCCATAAAACATCTCTAGCTTCAGCATGTGGAAGAAATGGACATAAAACTTTGGCTACTTCACCAGCTTTGGCAGTTCCATCTGCTACTCACAACAGAACCAAGCTTCAGGATTCATCTAAATCAATTACGTGCAGAGGAGTCAGACTGTATGTTGATGGTCCTTCAATAAACCAAATATGGGGTGGAAGAGCCTGATAATAAAAAAGTACATCCACTTCTGCAGCAATGTCAGTGTCTGAGGATGAGATTGTGGAATAACTGGTCATTAAGAGCTGTTGGAAAAACGACTCTCCCGGCGGAAGAACTGGAAAGGCTGAATGTGGATATATGCAGTGTACAGGAGTCCTGGTGGAATTTGAGCAGCAACGGCACAGCTGTGACTCTTAGAGGTCAGACCTTTTAATTGTTACATGCATGATGAGCATGCTGGTGTTGCTCTGGTTTTGTGCCTGAGGGTGCAATTGGCAATACGGACCTGGCACGCTTCATCACCACGCCTGATAGCCACCATTTTCAGTTGGAAGGTAGGATGTGCGGTAGTTATTATTGCATATGCTCCACAGGACACTAGGCCTGATACTGAGATGCTTTTTTTTTTTTAACCATGGTAGATGCCATTGGATCCGATACATCACCCTGACTTCATATAGTCACCATAAGGAGATATGAACATGAGAACTGGCCATGACAGAACTGGATTTGAACTGGTATTGGGACCACACAGTTTACCAGAAGAGAGATCAGATAATGACGTGCATCTATAAAAATGTGTTTCTACACACAGACTATTTTTAATGGCTACCTGGCTTCAGCAAAAGAAGTGCCATAACATTTTGATATCCATCAGGCAACAATGCAACTTTGGATCACATTTTGAAATCCTTGATTAAAATCATCCGTGGATCTATGTGTATTTAGGAGTGCTGATCTTGCTCTGGAATCTGATCATCGACTCCGAATAGTTCCATTTAAAAAAGTTCCAGAGAGGACATCTATTGCATGGAAATGCTTCAATGTTCATAAACTTCATGAAGAAATGATCACATATAGTTACCCAGTAGTGATTTCCAACAAATATTCTATATTAGATGATCAATTGTCTTCCGCAGAGGAAGAATGGACTTTATTTGGGGATTTTATCACAGAGATTGCTGGAAAACAACTGGGACTAAGGAGAATGAACAAGCAATGTTGGATTACAGATGACTACATCAAATTATGGGAGAGAGAAAAAAAAAAAAGGTGTGATGCCAAAGGGATGCACCTGCAGGTCAGAGCTGAGTCAGCGAAGAGACGAGGAAATGGATAATAGAGGAAAAGAAATGTCTTGAATGAGCAATCAAGAGGGCCTTCTGGAATGATCATAATCAATGTTGAAACAGTATGGCCCAGTACATTGAGAAAGCCTCTGAAAGGCATGACCAGAAATGTGTATTTGTCCTAAATGGAAGTCCATTCTTGTGGGTTCTGCAAGTTAAGGATAAAAATGGATGTTGATGCACAACTTAAGCACTTGCATGATCATTTTTGTGAATTAATGAACAGATCCCCATCAAGCTGTAAACTACAACTTAATCCAAAAATGAATCCACCAGAAAAAAGGCTGGTGACATTAGAGGAAATGATACTTGTGGTTAAACAGTTATGAGATGATAAAGCATCTGATCTTGACAATATTTTACCATAACTGCTAAAGAGAGGAAGCCTGGATTTTGTTCACTGGCTTCACAAAGTTGTCTTAAAAGTTTAAGAAATGAGTTATATTCCATAACATTGGAAAAGGGATTGCATCATCTCTTTTTTCAAAAAAAGGAGAGCAATCAGCTTGCTCAAATTATAGGGGTATATTGCTCCTGCCAGTCAGGAAGGTGTTTACGATCGTATTACTGAACCAACTGAAATATTGTCTCAACCCAAAAAAGAGAGACAACCAGTGTGGTTTCCACACAACTTGATCGGCAATCCATGGTATATATTCTCTTTGGAAAATTATTGAAAACAACTAGAACAATGAAAGGAAGCGAACATCACATTTATAGACTTTGCAGCTCCTTTTTACTCAGTGCATCAAGTACTGCAGATACTGCTACACCAGCATGGGATGCGTAAGGATTTAGTGTGCTAGTGGAGGAACTGTACCTGGGTACATTTAGCTGTGGGAGGTCACAGTTGCATTACAGACTGGTTTTCAGTAGAATCAGGAGTATGCAGGGTTGCGTTCTCTCACGTAGGTTATTTAATGTTCTAATAGACTATCTGATGACAAAACTGACTGAGGCCAAAGTAGGAGGTGTGAAATTTAAAGATTCATCTTTAGAGGATCTCAAATATGTGGATAATATTGCTTTACCTTTACTGACCAACCACAGCTAATGCTAGAAGAGCTGCAAAAAACTGCAGAATCCATAGGATTTAAGATCAATGGTGATAAAACCAAATGCACACCTCTTCTAAACAGCAACAAAAAAATGATCTGCTAACACTGAATGTTGATGGCAGTGACACTGACCGGGTGAATAGTTTCTCTGCCTGGGTAGCTGTTTGACCACAGGAGGTTCTATATCCAGAGAAGTCACACATGGGATCGGTCTTCCATCATGGCATTTCTGCATCATCAAAGGCCTCTGGCTGTGTGACAACGAAGATACAAACATTTCCCATGGTAGTCATGACAACTCTGTTATATGGCTCAGAAACATGGCCATTAAAAACAGCCGAGGAGAGGAAACTAAACAGTTTTCAGCGTCAATAGTTATGGCGTATTCTTAATATTCATTGGTTTGATATTGTCAGAACAAGGAGACACTTAGATGATCCTGGCAAGTCACAATTGTGCACTAGTTGAGAACAATATGACTGCAGTGGTGGGTTTATGTCTGCAGTGCACAAGAAGTTATGCTTTTACAAAAGGTTTATAGAACTGAGATCAAACGAATTAGAGCACAGGGCTGGACATGAACAAGGTTGGAAGATGGAATTTTGAGGGATTTAAGAAATCTAAATCCTCCCATACAGACTCTTACTGAAGAAGACTTGCAAGGAACAGTTCAAGGTGGAACTCCATCTTACTTGCCACCATGACCACATCATAGCCATATGAATCTGCTGCTGGTGCGTTTTGTAAGTGCGTATTACTCCTCAAGTTAAGAGAGCTTGGATACATAAGATAATGCAACACACTGTCTCAGTTAATCCTCATTACTACCTTCCTACTATCATTCTAGAAAGCCCAGCATAGGAACATTTTAAAGAGGTTTTGTGTCAACAAATATCATTATAATTGGGTTTGAACGAGCTGGGATCCCTATTATATAGCTAAGGGAGTTGGTAAGTAATGGTCAAATAGCGTCATCAGATATGCCCATTAGCTCAAAGCAGAACCTATGTGACGAGAATATGTTTTCCCTCTCAGTCTGTAGAAATGATCCCAGTACCAATATTTTAAAATAGAAACCTGTAAAACTAAAAGCCAAGTATCCTTATTCGGAAGGTCACAGAGAGATACCAGATCCCAGATAAACTAAGAAAAGAAAGCACAGAGAAGAGATTAAAGTACAGAGGGCAGGGTGAGGAAAGTGGTTCAGATGCTTGGCCAAACAAGGAAATAGTGATAATAATAAATAAAATACTACTAATAATAAATCATAAGAAGGGAAGGATAGCTGTCCATTAGGAGCAAGCCTGAGACAGACGGCAGAGATCAGCTATTATCACAAAGATGGCAGGACCCATTCATTGTCTATAGCGGGGTTCTTAACATCATCACCACACTGGAAAGAATCCTAATCAATGCAAGAGATGGGCTGATACTGAAAAGGCTGGCTGCCCAATGATTCTGCCATTACTGACGATGAATCAAGAAGCAACAGGATGTAAATCAGTGTAATAGGGGTTCGGGTTCAGTTCTTCTTCCATTTCTCTCTCCCTTGCGACAATTGACTTTCGTGTGGTGTTTTGTTTCAGTTTCTAGTGGTCTATGCCATTTTCATTCAGACTCTGAAGTAGGGCAAGATATTTAATCCCACTCATCTGCATGCCCACTCATCTCCAGCATATTCACTAGAGGCTACTGATGTAAACTGGAGTTTTGTTTTCTTTCCCTTCCAAGAACTAATACAATCTAACTTTGACTCTTTGGATGTGGAGGATCAAGACAACTGGGCTATGTGATGTGGTAGACTGAAGTCAATTATTCTTATTGTTACAATAAACATGTTTTCCTCTTCACCTCACCCAGCTAATGTGGGAGGCCTCCCTTTATGGTTTATTTCATATTTCCCAACTATGCTTGCAAAACAGAACTATCATTGTGTTACTGTGGAAATAAGTGTGCACTGGTGAATGGGGCACTGCACCTTACAGAAGAACCCTTTCCTACCGTGCCTCGAACACTAAGCCCCTGCTGCAGCAGAAAGCAGTGCTTGCGGGGTTTTTTTGTTTTTGTTTATCACTCACATTAAAACATCTTTTTTGACACAAAAACAAAACCAAAGACACCATACTAGCTTGTAGTGAAAGTGCAAGAGAGCAAGGGTACTTTTTGCTTGCTGTAGCCTGGAGGTGCAAAGATGCATGAAAGGTGCTAACATTTTTTTAAACCATATTTTAATCACATTTTGTCTCACTTCTAAAAAAGATCTAGTGCTAGATTAATTCCAGGGGTGGGTGATAGTCCACGTCAGGTCTCATTTACTTGAACTGGTTTCCTTCGCCCAGTGTAAACACAAAAGGAACAGGGTTTCTTTCACATATGGGCCTGATCCTCCTCTCACACCAGTATAAATCAGGAGACGTTCCCATGAAGTCACTCAAGTTACCCTAGTTTAGAACCAGCATAAGTCAGAACAGAATTGGGCCCTCTATTTTTAATGTGAGAGCACACTATATTCTGAATGCAGCAGATTTATCTTCTTCTCTTGTGTTAACCATTACCATCATCAATAGACTGATGCAAAGAGAAGACAGCAGGCTATACAGACGGGGATAAGAAATAGATTTCTGAGATATACAAATGAGAGACGTTCTTGACTATTTATAAGTTATTATTAACGAGCCAGTTTTGCCAGTAAAATTAATTCTTTATCCCTTTCAACCCATTTTTGTAGATGGGAATTCATTTTCTAAATTTCTGATCCATGTGATAGTGATTTAAAAGAATTATAACTATATTATTAATTATAATCATTTTAAATAAAATGTAACACAATAGAGTTTAGCAGGATACTTTCTGACTCTTACGTTTGTAATTGCTGACACAAATGAACATTAAAGTCATGTAAACATACAGTATGCAGGGATTCCTCTATACTTTACAGGTTTAGAAAGTTTTACAAATGTGTGTTATGTAGTGTTAAATTTGCACATTTCTGCAAGCTCTTCCTGTATTGTTGTGGTCTATTAAGTCCCAGCTTGTTTGGAGACATTTTATTCTGATTACTTGGCTTCTTATTGAGGTGTCCAGATGTCCAGAGCCAATAAGTAGGATGCCCAATTTAGCCTGGCAGAATTGTAAACCTGTCACTAGGCCAAGGCATGAACAAAGCCAACTAACATGGCCAGAGTAAAAACTAGGTCTGTTCTTGGGCACCTTTAGCGCAAAATCTAGCAGCAGTAAGTGAAGAAAATGTCAGGAAACAGTATGAATTTTGAGATGTATAACCATTCTCCAGACAAGTACTAGTTTACACAGTACTTCACGTTACCAAAATAGTGTATCAACACTAACTTACTGATTCTCACAGCACCCCTGGTGAGGCAGGTAAGACAGCAACTGGTCTGACAGCATAATAGCAGTTCAGGGATATTTAAAAGTGCCTGTAATGGACTCTGAGTCTTGTGGACAAAATCAAATGTTAAACTATAATAGCTTCTTTAAATCCTTGGATTCTGATGTCTGTAGGACAGGACACTGGGACTATAAAATTGTGACGGTGGACTATTTATTCTCCAAAACAGTCAGTCCAGATAGACACCTGAAGATCCTCTACCCTTAGCCCAGAAGAATATTTGCCACACCCATCTCCATCGATAATTTTTCTCTTCCTGGCAACTCCATCATCTAACATTTACATTGCTAACATCCATTGGTATTAATAAAAACACATCTTTTAAATAACTCTCTTTCGGTTCCACAAAATTGGCCATGCACTCACCCAAGACATCTCAGAATCCATCATTTCCAGATGTCACAGCTCCCAGAAATATCTGCTGCATCATGAAACTTTCATCAGTGTGCACAGCCATACAAAGTAGCCACATGATGAAGGTGTGAATTATTCCTTCTTCCACCCTCAGCCCTTCTCTTTGTTGCTTTTCTTTTTGTTATGTCTGACCTATTTTAGACTATGCAGTGTGGGGACTGTGTTCTTTATCTCTCTGCAAATTGCCTGGCACAATTTTAGGTGCTGTATACATAATATATAACGCCACATTATGGAACTGGCCCACAAGAGCTCGGAGGCAAGTCCCATTTTACCCATAAATGGCATGTTTTTAAAACTTTCTTTTTAAAATGTAATTATTTCATACTCTAGGAAGCTTTAAATAAATGAATGACACGCAAATGACTCTTATTACAGGGCAAGGGGAGGGAAGAAAAAGAAAGAAAAAAGGGAGTAAGGAGTTGAAATGTGCAGAAACTCATTGAGACTATTTATATACATTCTATTATTATTATAATAATAACTTGATGGTGCTGCTTTCTGTTATTTCAGCAACCATACTTTGGGCTAATAAACATCTCATCCTTAAGGTTTGGAGCTTATTTAACTCAGGACACAATTATAACTGAGTTAGTGGGATGCTTTCTCAAGTTATCATTTAGTTATTGCATAGGATTTAAAATACCATGCTTAAGCTAACTTGGTAACCTTACCTGTGGATTAAAGAATCCTGTCATCCAGAATTGATTTGGTCGGCCATCCAGCAGCCAGCTGCTAAACTGTTGGTTTCTTTCAAGAAGCTCAGTAAACCAAAACCCTAAAGTAGCAGATTCCCAGGAAATCTTGAACCAAAGCTTGGGAATTCTGGCATCATACATGTTATCCAAAGCATCTCGCAAGTCTTCTGACATAATAATGGTTCCTGAATTGTAAGTAAAACATGTACAGAATGAACTTCTCCCCAGTTTCCAAAGGCAATTAAAACTTCTAAACAATGTTCTAAATCCAAACGGATCTCTCTTGTTGAGCCTTAATTATACAACTGTACAAATGAAGTCAAATTGCAACAAACATGTAAGTCTTAGTCTACAGCTAATAATGAATAAAGGACATTTCTTATAATATTATGTGAAGAAATAAAGAGATTTTTTTCAAACAACTTTTTTTCCCAACTTATATTCATTGTATTGACACTGTGCTTGTAAATGTGATGAATTGTTTCAATATAAGTATATTTTAATGTCTCCCTTCACACTATCAGAAAGAGATGTTTGCTGTCTATGCCATCTATATTCTAATCATGTATTGACAGAGAATATATTCATTGCAATTATTTTGTTACAGATGATGAGTCCACACATTTTCATTACTAAGAGCTCCCAATAGTGAAATAGTAAAGTAATGGCAGAGATACAGTCAAATGTTTTCTTTTTGGCAGTGGTAGTCCACACACACATGCTACATACAGTACAGTGGTTTCCATTAAAAAAGGTTAGCATTTACTGCTTGTAAAATAATTAACCTCACTATGACATCCACAGTATTCTGTAAAGCAGAGGTACTCAGCCTCTGCTCTGTGGAGCACTTGCTGGTGGTCCACAGCGAGCTGGCTGTCCTCCATATTTTGAGCTCCTAAATTGTATTAAAAGACACCTATAATAAATTAAATAGAGCAACGAGCTCAATGTATCCCAGTTCCAGTTAGAACCCCTAGGTAGTACCACAATACAAATAACAATTATATTTCAATATAACCAACTGCTGTAGTTGCCACGGGGATTGAATGTTATTGCAGATAGAATAAGGGGGCTCACGGAATTGTACAGGGGGGAGAAAGGGAGGTGACCTGTGTGACTACGAATGGGAAGGTGTGTGATCCAGCTGACTACCTCTGTGTTCTGGTGTGGTCCACACTATGGAAACCTCTTTCCTACACTATTCTCTGGTTCACTGAGATAAAATTTGACAAACCTGGGGTGAGAGAAAGGAGTGGTGTGTCAAGAAACCAAATTTCAGTCCATAGTTTAGGTGTACTCCTGATTCCTTGCTGACACAGCTCTCACATAGGAGCATCCATGAATACACTACGTTTATGTCACGGAGGTCAAGGAAGTAACGGAATCCGTGACTTCTGGAGACCTCTGTGACATTCTCTGCTTCAGCCCCAGGAGCTGTAGGACTCTGGAGCTGGCAGCCAGCAGGGCCCTGGCAGGATTCCAGTGACAGCAGCAACAGGGGCCCCCTGCAGGGTTCCAGCGACAGGTGATCAGACTCCTGAGGGAACCCAGGGGGAGGGGGACAAGTTGGGCAAGGGGCTAGGAGTGTCCCATCTTCTCTTTGGGAAATATGGTCACCCTGCAGTTTCCAGCTGCCTTGGGCAGAGGGGGAACCCCACAGCTCCCAGCCACCACGGTGGTGGGGGAAAATCATGGAGCTGCAGTAGCAAAAGTCACAGATGGGTCACGGCTTCCATGAATTTTTATTTATTGCCCGTGACCTGTCCGTGACTTTTACTAAAAATAACCATGACAAAACCTTAGCCTTATCCATGAGTAGTGCTTTTTACCTTCTCCCGTTGGTTATAAGACTCCATCCCTTCCTGGCAAACAATGACCTGGCTCAGTTATACCTGCCTTTGTCACCTCCTGTCTGTGCAATATTCCTAGGCAAGAAGCTGTTAGCTTTTAGGAAACTCCAACTAGTACAGAATGCTACAGTTCATCTCTTCAGCAACACTGGTTTTCCATAGATCACCGAGTCAAGTTCAAGATCTCGGTCCTTACCTAGAAGATGCTCAATGGCAAGGTCCAGAATATCTAAAAGATCATCTAAAGCTCCGGGATGAAGAGCATTGTTGACAACTTCACTCCACAGCTACACTACGCTAAGAGGAAAGCTTGTCTGTGCAGGAGACGGGCAAGTCCGAGACTGTGGAACGAAGTCCTCCAGGAACCACCCCAAGAATAACACAAACCTGACCACCTTCTGCTCCACATTCAAGGGGCATTTCTTCAACCTGACCTTCTCTAACATAAACACAGCAGAATTTACATTACAAAAACACACCAAAACGCTCCTCTGCACACACAATTCTCTCCCTCTAGGGTGAGGATGAGAGGGAGAAAGAACCACACGTGACAGATGTTAATCATGTCACATAATACACTATTAGAAGGCACTCAGACAATACATTGATGAGGGCGGAAAACAGAATAGAAAAGTATAAGGGACCCTAAGGGACCCTCTGCCAGCGAAGGATAGCTAGAGTTCATTGCTCTCTGGCCACTCCTCCTCCCCATACTGACACAACCAACAACCAGGATCTGTGAGAGGGCTACTCCTGAGGGAATTCTGCACCCAAAAATAAAAAAAAAAGTAAAGTTACAAATACTTGGTAACCAAGACCCTGCATTCCAGGTATAATCCTGGATTTTCATTTAAATTACATTACTTTTATTTTGGTGTTTGGGTGTTCTGTAAAGTAGACTGTCGCTTTAAATTGCTCAAAGAAAAGGAGTACTTGTGGCACCTTAGAGACTAACCAATTTATTTGAGCATAAGCTTTCGTGAGCTACAGCTCACTTCATCGGATGCATACTGTGGAAAGTGTAGAAGATCTTTTCTACACACAAAGCATGAAAAAATACCTCCCCCCACCCCACTTTCCTGCTGGTAACAGCTTATCTAAAGTGATCACTCTCCTTACAATGTGTATGATAATTTCCATTTCCAGCACAAATCCAGGTTTTCTCACCCCCCCCACACACAAACCCACTCTCCTGCTGACACCACTAGCCGTCACCTTCAGCCCCCAACTAAAACCCCTCCAACGCATTATTAAGGATCTACAACCTATCCTGAAGGATGACCCAACACTCTCACAAATCTTGGGAGACAGGCCAGTCCTTGCCTACAGACAGCCCCCCAGCCTGAAGCAAATACTCACCAGCAACCACATACCACACAACAGAACCACTAACCCAGGAACCTATCCTTGCAACAAAGCCCGTTGCCAACTGTGCCCACATATCTATTCAGGGGACACCATCACAGGGCCTAATAACATCAGCCACACTATCACTAACTATAACTATCGTTCACCTGCACATCCACCCATGTGATATATGCCAGCAATGTGCCAGCAATGCCCCTCTGCCATGTACATTGGTCAAACTGGACAGTCTCTACGTAAAAGAATAAATGGACACAAATCAGATGTCAAGAATTATAACATTCATAAACCAGTCGGAGAACACTTCGATCTCTCTGGTCACGCGATTACAGACATGAAAGTTGCGATATTACAACAAAAAAACTTCAAATCCAGACTCCAGCGAGAAACTGTTGAATTGGAATTCATTTGCAAATTGGATACAATTAACTTAGGCTTGAATAGAGACTGGGAGTGGCTAAGTCATTATGCAAGGTAACCTATTTCCCCTTGTTTTTTCCTCCCCCCCCCTCCCCCAGACGTTCTTGTTAAATCCTGGATTTGTGCTGGAAATGGCCCACCTTGATTATCATACACATTGTAAGGAGAGTGGTCACTTTAGATAAGCTATTACCAGCAGGAGAGTGGGTTTGTGTGTGTGGGAGGGGGGGAGGGTGAGAAAACCTGGATTTGTGCTGGAAATGGCCCAACTTGATTATCATACACATTGTAAGGAGAGTGATCACTTTAGATAAGCTATTACCAGCAGGAGAGTGGGGTGGGGGGAGGTATTTTTTCATGCTTTGTGTGTATAAAAGATCTTCTATACTTTCCACAGTATGCATCCGATGAAATGAGCTGTAGCTCACGAAAGCTTATGCTCAAATAAATTGGTTAGTCTCTAAGGTGCCACAAGTACTCCTTTTCTTTTTGCGAATACAGACTAACACGGCTGTTACTCTGAAACCTTAAATTGCTCAGACATTCACACGTGAAAGTCATACAGTTTTACTAATCATTGTCCTGCATTTTTTTTAAATGGATAAGTAAAATAGATCCCGAGCTGTAATCTAACCCCATTGTGCCTCTCTGGCACAGGAAAAAAAGGGAGACAGCACATAGACTTTCCTAGCTGAGGATTGCTTTACTGTCATTTACAATAAGGCTCCTTTACACCATTCTGGCAAGGTAAAATTGACCCTAATTGACTAAGAATGGGAACGCCTAACTAACAATGGGAACATTAGCAGCCGGCCTGCTTAGTTGTTACATTCCTGCTCTGCCTCAGGGACAGCGCCTGCTTCACGCAGCCCTACGCGGAGAGGGATAGAGTGAGGGCTAGTCGACACTGGCAGCGTTAAAGCACTGCTGCGGCAGCACCTTAACGTGCCTTGAATGGTCGCAATGCTGCGCTGGGAGCTCTCCTAGCGCTCTAAAAAACCCACCTCCATGAGGGGCGCAGCTCCCAGCGCTGGTGCACTGTCTACACTGGTGCTTTACAGCGCTGAAACTTGCTGCGCTCAGGGGGGTGTTTTTTCACACCCCCTGAGCGAGAAAGTTGCAGCGCTGTAAATTGCCAGTGTAGACAAGGCCTGAGTCTCTCTCACTCGATCCCACGCAGGCATGCGCCCAGCCCCACTCCCTTAACATCTCTCCACAGACTCATGCATGCACACCCAGCCTCCTTCCTCCCCCAGCAGTGATCTGCTCTCTGCTGCCAGCTGCTCCCAGCAGACACACCCAGACTGCCGCAGAAGGGGCATGTTCCTCACAGATTTCTTTGCTCCCCTATTTTTCTGCGGAGAAGCCAAGAAATCTGCGGAAGGTATGAATTCTGCACCCCCGCCCCCAAGGGCGCGGAATTCCCCCAGGAGCAGAGGGCAGTATAGGAGCCAGCTATGCCATCTCTACACCCATTAGGCACTTCCCTATGCTGCAGCCTCCTAGTTGGTGTTTGGGGCGGGGGTGGGGGGGAGAACAGACAGACACAACCAGACTCTGCTCCCTGTGCACCATCTGAGAGACACCAAGGGAGCAGCGTGGACCAGGGAGTCTCCCACTACAACTGGAAACACTGTCCCACATGTCCCTCTGTGATGACTCATGATTGTCACTGGAAATAATAAACCAGACTTTTGTTACGAACATGAAGCAAAGTTAACAAAAGAGCTGTAGAGGCTGAGAAGACGTGCTCAGTGCCCTGGCCTTGGCTACATCTCTGCATTACTATGCTGAGTGAGTGGGTGTGAGCTTTGGCAGCAGGGATATGGTGCTTGAGTTGCAGCACCAGGACAGACTGAATGCCATCTGTGGGCGTTGCTATGCATTCCTGCAGCTCAGATGCTTTGATAAAAATAAAACAGTGGGGAGAAATTAGATTAATTACCAAATGAGAGGGATAGATACATCTGTTCCAGAAAACAGAAACTCTCAAATAACAAGGACTGGAAAACAGACACAGGGAATGTTGAGTGAATAATGCAACACCATATATTTCTACTATCTAACTAATAGAAAACAGGAGGCAGCCCGCTGTAAAGGGGCTGACTGAACATTTTATGAACTTAACGTGACTGGCTGTAATGTTCTATGAACTTCACTTGCCTGCTGTTTATAACAGTTATTTTTGGATTTTATGTGGTCGGGTCCCCTTTCATGGGTACAATGAAGCCCTTATTACGATGACAGATTAAAGGTCAGATCATTTAAAGGCTCTGAAGGGGCTTTTTGATATTTCTAAAATAATTTGTACTGTAACCACACTGCACGTAGATTAGAGCTTTTAAAACAGGTTTCTACCCTGAGTTGCCCTGTCTCTGGCTATGCCTGCACTATGAAGTGCGGTGTGATTTCCCTGCTGGCATATACATACTTGTGCTAGCTCTTATTGAGCAAGGGCAAGTAGAAATCGCTGTGAAGTGGTGGTCACCCTGGCAATGGCAGCAGAGGCACAGCTGAGCTATGCCAAGCACATATACACACACAGCACCCCTAGCTCGTAGTGTAGGCGTAGCCTCTTTTGGCCCGTCTAAATACTTCCAACTACCGTGCAGAGAAAGAGGCAAGGTAAAGCTCCTGTAGGTGTTCAATTCAATACTGGACAAGACTACAGTTTCTGTGGCTAATTAAAGTAATTATGTCAAGGGGCTGCACAGCTACATTCTAGCACATTTGTCCTAGTCTGTGATTCTGTATTTAGTGATTCACCATGTAACAGAATGAAAGCTTTGTTCGATTTATATTATCTGAGGGCTTGGCAGAGCTCAATTTTCCCCCCATAATTTTGATGGATAATGTATGTTTATTTTTTCCTATTTTTATCAATTTAAATCTTTACAGTTCCATGAAATTATGGGGTTTAAGCATTTCTTTAGTTTTTATTGATTTAAATTCTCACAATTATGGGAAATTATGGGACAGTCAGCCAATAATTATTTAATGATGGTAGACAATGAGATTCAAAAAGTTAAAGCTTTATAACTGTTAGAATACCAACTGTCAATATCACATGTCAAAATTTATAAAATAAATGTCCTTAAATCAAACGCTAATAAGTTAAGCAGCATTTTTCTTACTTTGCCTAGCTGTAAATTTTGGTTATTATAGATGGAAGTAGTTTTTAATTGATTTGTGAGTGTCCAGTGAAACTGATGTTCATTTACCGATAACAATTTAATCCTTCCAAGCCTAATTATGTGTATATAGTAGCTCCTTGTTACTACTTGGGCTCACACCTATCTCTATAATGAGCTGGATCTGAACATCCTGAAATATGGGAAGGTTCGGATTTGGACCACAGTTTTGAACCTCTTCATTTGGAAGAATTTGCCTCCAGCTAGAGAGGTGAAGATCCAGATGTGCAGCTCGAACTAGCAGTTGGGATCTTAAGCTTTGGTTTTAGCAAGAACTCAAGTTTCCAAGCCTCATTCTCTTTTCATGTGCATAGGTGTAAATCAGAAATAACTCAACTGAAACGAGGGAGTTACACAAGGATAAAACCCATGTGAATTAAAGGAGAATCAAGCCTTTAGTTCCTGTATTCTGATATTGCTCATAAACAGTTGTCATGGTTACAGAGCAAGCTGTGCTTTAGAGTCCTTTTAGTCTATCTGACGTGCACCCCTCAAGAGGCAGTTTTTGCTACCTTCCATCTGGGTGGAACCACACATTCCTACCACTCTTAGACTGTGTTTCTGGGCTGCAGCCCCTCTGTTTACCAACTATATTAACCCAACAGGCCCAAATGAGTTCTGCTCCTTTAAGACCTTTGCTCTGGGAGCCTGTGACAGTGGCTGATTAGAGTGACTCACAAACAGCTGCTTCAAAACAAAGCTTTATTTATTCATTCACCCAAAGGTACATAGGATGCAGAGCAAAGGGTAAAAACAATAAAGGCCTATACTCATATTTGCCTTTACCTAACTTTTAATCTTTCCTTGCAAGCTTTGGTAAATTCTATTCAGCCCACTTACCTCCATTTCTAGGCTGGAAGAAGCAGACTGACCTGCTGCAGCATGCTGTGTGTGTCTTCTTGCATCCCTGTCAGTGTTCACTCACACTCCCTGGGTGGCTCCTGGCAACATACCCAACTCTCTTCCTTTTCTAGGCCTGAGGTCCTTTAATGGTTTAGCACCCGCTTTGATCCTGAGCTTGTGCATGGGAAGAGTAAACCTTACCAGCCTGGTTGGCGCCAGGCAGGGGCACTCCCCAGTTCATAGCTTCCCCCCTAGTTCCCTCAAGGACTGTTGATATTCTCATGGACTGTACCTTTTCTTTACCATTGTTTTGTTTCCTGTTTGTTTCCCCCCGATAGCCTCCTTTGATTTAAGACCTTGCAGTCAGGCAGGCTACCACCAATCAGGTAAACCGAGGTGCATATATTTGTAAAAAAATAGCACACTTAACTCCCTCATTCTCCCCAATAGCTATTTACTCTATTCAGTAACACTGCTGACATATTTTAAAAACAAGCGCACACAATTTATCCTGGCAAATTGTCTTGAAAATTTACCAGCACAGGCACCAAATCTACAAGTCCACACATTATCATGATGGTAGATGATACAAAAAAATTAATATTTTATGTGTGCGCACATGCACACACATACACAGAGCCTTGCCCCACACCAGCTCAGTAGAACATTGCAAAACTGTTCTGCAGCATATTTTAAAGTCTTCTGTGTTTCCTGTAGTTTATCCTAAATCTACACAATTTGCTTCTGAACACTTAGATATTCAGCATCAAGCCAAGTGTGTATATAAGATTTAGTAATATATCCAAAAGTATCTTTTATCTTTTAAAAAGATAATCAGAGTAACCAGCTTTCCTCAGGGTGAGAAGAATAATAGAAATTGGAAATTATTGGGCCAAAATGTTTTTGAGTTATGAGGTCGCAAAACACATTAGTTCTTTTTTTCCAGAAGTCTCAAAACATGAATTTTCCGATTGTCACATTTATGAATGCTTTCTTGAATGCCTCCAAACATCCCCAAATAAAATTCTCCTCTGGAATACCCTGATGACTCCTGCTGTGGCTCCCATACAGTCATTGTGGGAATCAATGGAGAGAGAACAAAGGACTCTTCAGTCCAAATGCACACGCCCCATGATATGAGCTAAACAAAAATGTCATTATCTTTAGCTGCACTGGAGCTCTTTTCATCTTTGCAGGCAGCCATCAGAAGCCAATAGGATCCTAGCCCGCAGGAGACCATGCTTTTAATCTGGTTGCTAACACAGCAAGATCAACTCATTGAGCTTCAACTTCTCCCTTTGCAAAATGAAGGTAAAATTATAGTTTAGTTTACCAGGGTCTTTTGAGATCTAACTAACCTACGTTTGTAAGGTGCCATGTATAACGTGTGTAAAGCATTATGACTCACTGGAATCACAGATGGGAATAGAATTCAAAGCCTCCTGTCCTGACTGTCTTCCTCCACCTCCAACTATCATTCCTCCTGGCTACCTGGCCTACTGACTGAAAAATGATGATCCTTCATCATAGTTTTTTGGAAAGATAAAGTCAGCTTGTACAGCTACAAATCTTAGGAACTCTGCAAGGTACTTATCCTCCACATAACCCATATTATGTTTCCACAGGGGTCATGGGTACTTCAGCATTGTGGCTGTGCAGCGTAGGAAACACATATGACACTGATGTCATATTTAAGAAGCACCTAAAGCTAGCATGCTAGCCAGCACGCATTACATAGATCAATGCAGAACTCAAAACAGATGATGAAAAGGCTTTTAATAACATATTAAATCTGCAACCGAAACCTATAAAGACTAGTGAAAGGCACCAGTACTCAGCTAGGGCAACATATTAATCTCACATTTGGGATTTCTAGACCAAGCCTTTTCTGAGTTACATTGGTCTGAAAAAGTCAGGAATGTGTCATTTTTTGGACGCCCACAGCTCTATCTCCCAGAAACTTTATCTAAATTATCTCAAGCTTTATACCCTGGCATAAATTTACGCCTGAAAAAATTCCAAATCCAGACAGGAAATTCACCAAAGTTTGGGTCATTTTGATCTGGGGGTTTGATTCAGGGCCATTTCTAGTTACTCCCAAAATGAAAAGATATACATCCACAAAAACACGACCCCCCTCTGAAATGACTGCTCTGTGTCAAACTCACACTTATTTAGGTCACTTGAGAGGACAACGTTCACTTTTGCTTTCAGATTTATGTGGAGTATTATATCATTCCAACTGTGAAATAAATTCTGGGCAATCAGTAAGTAATTAAAACAGCACTAACGGGTGGAATGTAATAGTGAGTACAAAGCGCAGCTACAACTCTAATAACCATAATTTGAACTCAAAAATATAATCTGGATGAAAAACTGGTTGAAAAACCCTACTCAGATATCAATGGTTCACTGTCAAACTGGGGGACTTAACTAGTGGGGTCCCACACCGGTCAATCCTGGGTCCAGCACTACTCATTATTTTCATGAATGACTCAGATAATGAAGTGGAGAGTATTCTTATAAAATTTGTGGATGACACCACACTACACTTCCACGTACTGAAAAAAAACTTCTTAGGCTTTTCTTTTGGGAGTCTGATTTTATATTCTCCTTCCAGCTAGCCATTTTAATGATACCATATGGGCAAAATGGGATGTGAGAAGGAGGAAACAGAAAGCAACACGAGCCATCTATTCCATCGCCTTCACTCCAATATTGCTTATCTCTTACCTTAAGCTGAGCTCTCTCAGCTCCAACGTGTGCAGAATGACACTGCCCCGCTGCTAATTAGTATGTAATTTTATAACTATGCTTCTTCTTAGCTCTATACAATTAAGCCTCAGTTTGATTCTGAATCATTTTGCCATACAGTTTATGGTCCCAATCCTACAATTCATAGCACACAGGCGCAGCAGTGCAGCTCTGCAAAGACAGATTGGCTTCAATGGGGTTCATGTGGGTACAAAAATGATTAGGGGACTGGAACACATGACTTCTGAGGAGAGGCTGAGGGAACTGGGATCGTTTAGTCTGCGGAAGAGAAGAATGAGGGGGGATTTGATAGCTGCTTTCAACTACCTGAAAGGGGGTTCCAAAGAGGATGGATCTAGACTATTCTCAGTGGTAGCAGATGACAGAACGAGGAGTAATGGTCTCAAGTTGCAGTGGGGGAGGTTTAGGATGGATATTAGGAAAAACTTTTTCACTAGGAGGGTGGTGAAACACTGGAATGCATTACCTAGGGAGGTGGTGGAATCTCCTTCCTTAGATATTTTTAAGGTCAGGCTTGACAAAGCCCTGGCTGGGATGATTTAGTTGGGGATTGGTCCTGCTTTGAGCAGAGGGTTGGACTAGATGACCTCCTGAGGTCCCTTCCAACCCTGATATTCTATGATTCTATGAGCAGTGCCGCAAGGCACAGTGAATTGCAGGACCAGGGCACCATAAATCAAGGTAGATGTGGGAACATTGTTAGTGTCACTATACTGTTATAATCCTTTAGAAATTAATGATGTATGATTATATACTTACCATCTATGGCGAGTTTGAGATCAGTCAGTGTAGTTCGAACTCTTGATATAACATGCTGCATACGGTCAATTTCCTGACGTAGAAATATATTTAAGGGTTGAATTTCTCCCATCTTTTGAAGCTGGGCTTTCACCTAAACAGAGTTTAGGGAAAAAAAACATATCTATTATTATGTAGATATACAAATATGGTAACACTTTTAAAAGCACAAAGGTACTTTTTAAAATTTTACCCATAAACCCTAAAAACCAAACTACACAGTAATGGATGGCCAATGGTCATCCTGCACCAGCTTTATGGTCTAGTATGTTGTGACTCTTCAGGCCTAGTAAAAAGGAGCTTCATCCCAATGGAGGGGAGACTGCCAGCTTTTGGAAGGGAAACAGCCTTTACTTCTACAGTAGAAGCTCAGAGTTACAAACACCAGAGTTACGAACTGACCGTTCAACCTCACACCTCATGTGGAACCGGAAGTACGCATTCAGGAATCAGCACAGACAAGAAAAAAGCAAACTCAGTACATTACTGTGTTAAATGTAAACTACTAAAAATATAAAGGGAAAGTTAAAAAAAAGAAAAAGATTTGACAAGTTAGATAGAGTTAGAATTCTAATAAAATCAAACATCGGCCTAATACAGTGGGTGCTATTTTGCCAAGGCCAAAAGTCCATTAAATGTTAATTTGTGCTTTTCTTGAAAGACACCAAGGTTTTGTAGACACAGGGAAGTTAATGCAGAGTAAGCTAGATGAATTTAAAGCACGCTAGTTTTACCATACTAAGGGCTAGTCTACACTTAAAATGCTGCAGGTGCGCTGCTGTAGTACTTCAGTGAAAACACTATCTATGCTGATGGGAGGGCTTCTCCAGTTGGTGTAGGTAATCCATCCACCCCCACCCCCACCCCCCCCCGAGAGGAGGTAGCGAAGTCTATGGAAACATTCTCCCATCGACCTAGCGCTGTCTACACTGGGGCTTGGGTTGGCTTAACTGCGTCATTCATGGGTATGGATTTTTCACACCCCTGAACAACATAGTTAGATCAACCTAATTTCCTACTGTAGACCAGGCCTAACTCCACAAGTGGACATTCAAATGCCCCCAGACAGCTTAGCTTACTACACTTTAAAGGGTAATAAGTTAAAGAGCAAAAAGGCACACTTAGTGCACAGTATCCAAGTACACACAGAGTTAATGAGGAGTAGTGTTGTGATAACTGAGCCTATAAATAATGACAGGTTTCAGAGTAACAGCCGTGTTAGTCTGTATTCGCAAAAAGAAAAGGAGGACTTGTGGCACCTTAGAGACTAACCAATTTATTTGAGCATAAGCTTTCGTGAGCTACAGCTCACTTCATTGGATGCATACTGTGGAAAATACAGAATATGTTTTTATACACACAAACCATGAAAAAATGGGTGTTTATCACTACAAAAGGTTTTCTCTCCCCCCACCCCACTCTCCTGTTGGTAATAGCTTATCTAAAGCGATCACTCTCCTTACAATGTGTATGATAATCAAGGTGGGCCATTTCCAGCACAAATCCAGGTTTTCTCCCCACCCTCCCCAACAAACCCATTCTCCTGTTGGTAATAGCTTATCTAAAGTGTTAAACCCTGGATTTGTGCTGGAAATGGCTCACCTTGATTATCATACACATTGTAAGGAGAGTGATCACTTTAGATAAGCTATTACCAACAGGAGAGTGGGGTGGGGGGAGAGAAAACCTTTTGTAGTGATAAACACCCATTTTTTCATGGTTTGTGTGTATAAAAACATATTCTGTATTTTCCACAGTATGCATCCGATGAAGTGAGCTGTAGCTCACAAAAGCTTATGCTCAAATAAATTGGTTAGTCTCTAAGGTGCCACAAGTACTCCTTTTCTTTGAGCCTATAAATTTACCCTAATTGTAAGCTTAATTGTGAAAAGTATATGAAAGCTCATAAAATGTTACAATAACCTAAAATAACAACTGTTACTAGAAAGTCAGTGAAGTTGCTTTCAATAATGAATGTTATAAACAGGTGCAAAAGACCCAGACAGACTAAATTAGTCCAAACAAAAAGGCCATGTTAATATAATTCAAGGACTATGTTAAAATCATGCTTGGTTAAAAAAAAGATTGGAAGTTAATAAACCAAATGTGGTAAGTTGGAGATTAGGCCTAATCAGTGACCAAAATAATAAGGGGATGGAGTATTCCACCCGCCACTCTCTTTTTGGGTCCTTAAAGAGAAAGACTTTGGAGGAAAGGAAAAAAATAGTAAAGAACAGATGGAGGCTGCTGCAGCAAGCTTCATCATCATGGCTGCCACCCACATCAGTTCCTGGGACTCTGGGCCTTCTTTATCCTAATCCTGAGGGATGCCCAGACCAGACTGGGCTGGAGAGAAAGTTCCAGATGACAATGCCACCCCTTCTAGTGCCAGCTGAATCCCAAACGCCGAAATTAAATGGGATCAGACTTTAACAATTGAAGCAAAACTCCAACTCATCTCAGTTAACTTCTCTTTTTACCCAAAAGGACAGTTATCACCATCTTTAATACCATCTAAAAGATTGTCATACACAAAGGTTTTTCCTTCTAAAACTCTCTCCAGCTACAGTGAAAGGGAAGAAGATATGTTGTTAAAATAAAAGTCTTATTTTATGTTTATCTTACTTTATATTTCAAATGCTTTATCCGTTTTTCCTTCTTTTCTGCATTTTTAATAAAAGGTTAAAAGAAAGTTTAATGGTGTGTTTGCCATGGTACTAAGCAGGCTGAGGTCTCTCTATACCAAACCCCAAACCTTGTTTAACATTGTTCAATGTTGGACAATGAGACTGGGTTATGTTAACATCTTTGGCTCATTTATTCTATTTAAATTAATATAACAGTAGCTAGTTCACTTGAAATTCACACCCTAGGTTTCTCCGTACTAGTTTCTCCATGTAGACAAGCCCGAAGGGTGAATGCTATTGTAACAACATAATGTTATATCTAGCACCATTCCTCTTTAAAAAGGAAGAAAAGAGTAGCACTTGAAAGGGATACTTGATAGGACAAGAGAGTAATGCTTTGACAGCCTCCATTTCTCAGGTTTCATCTTCAGGCCTTTGAAAATACCCTTTTAAACTTTACATGGTTTTCTCCTTGGGGGACAACCACCAGTGAGGTTATTCATTATATTTTAATCATATGCATATATGATTTTACAGAAAGGCTGTCCAAGGAGTAGGTGCCAACAGATTACACCAATGCTTTCAAGTTTGACAGTTCACTCTACAGAATGAGTCAATATGCTTTTCTTTCTTTCTAAATCACTAAAAGCAGCTAGTACTAGAGCATTTAAAATTAGAGCTGGGAGAATAGTTTCCTGTGGACAATTTATTTTGTGAATAATGCCCTCTTTTCTGTTCACAAATGATTTGCAAACAGCCTTTGATTTTTAAGACTTTCACAGGAAATCCATTCCTTTTGCCCAAACAGCCAAAAGAACAACTATCAGAGGGGTAGCTGTGTTAGTCTGTATCCACAAAAACAACAAGGAGGCCGGTGGCACCATAAAGACTAGCAGATTTATTTGGGCATAAGCTTTCGTGGGTAAAAAACCCACTTCTTCAGATGCAAGTGTGAGGAAGTGGGTTTTTTTACTCAAAACCCATGAAAGCTTATGCCCAAATAAATTTGTTAGTCTTTAAGGTGCCAAAAGAACAACTGTTTGCTCCACTTAGTGTTTTGTCTCAGTATCCCTGTGATAAATGAAAGGGGGTAGGCTCCCTGTTATGGACACACAGCCAGCCAGTTAGCTATAAAATCCCTCTTAGGCCTAGTATACACTACGAGTTTATGTCGGATTTAGCAGCGTTAAATCAAATTAACCCTGCACCCGTCCAGACAATGAAGCCATTTTTTTCCGACATAAAGGGCTCTTAAAACCGATTTCTGTACTCTTTCCCAATTCGGGGATTAGCGCTGAAATCAACATCGCCGTTTCGAATTAGGGTTAGTGTGGATGCAATTTGAAGGTATTGGCCTCCAGGAGCTATCCCACAGTGCACCATTGTGACCACTCTGGACAGTACTCTGAACTCGGCTGCACTGGCCAGGTGTACAGGAAAAGCCCCGGGAACTTTTTGAATCTCATTTCCTGTTTGGCCAGGCGAGCTCATCAGCACAGGCAACCATGCAGTCCCAGAATCGAAAAAGAGCTCCAGCATGGACCGAACGGGAGGTACTGGATCTGATCACTGTATGGGGAGAGGAATCCGTGCTATCAGAACTACGTTCCAAAAGACGAAATGCCAAAACATTTCAAAAAATCTCCGAGGCCATGAGGGACAGAGGCTACAGCAGGAACGCAACACAGTGCCGCATGAAACTTATGGAGCTCAGACAAGCGTACCAGAAAACCAAAGAATCAAATGGATGCTCCGGGACAGAGCCCCAGACATGCTGCTTCTACGCTGAGCTGCATGCAATTCTAGGGGGGGCTGCCACCACTACGCCAGCCCTGTCCGTGGACTCCAACGATGGGGTACTTTCTGCCATGCCTGAGGATTTTGAAGACAGGGAAGATGAGCAGGAGGAGGACGAGCTTGAGGAGAGCACACAGCACACCATTCTCCCCGACAGCCAGGATCTTTTTATCACCCTGACTGAAATACCCTCCCAACCCAACAAAGCTGGAGAAGGGACCTCTGGTGAGTGTACCTTTTAAAATATAATACATGTTATAAAAGCAAGCGTTTTTTAATGATTAAGTAGCCTTGAGGACTTGGGATGCATTCTTGGCCAGTACAGCTAATGGAAAAGTCTGTTAACGTGTCTGGGGATGGAGCGGAAATCCTCCAGGGACATCTCCATGAAGCTCTCCTGGAGGTACTCTAAAAGCCTTTGCAGAAGGTTTCTGGGGAGAGCAGCCTTATTCCATCCTCCATGGTAGGACACTTTACCATGCCATGCTAGTAGCAAGTAATCTGGTATCACTGCATGACAAAGCCTGGCAGCATATGGTCCCGGTGTTTGCTGGCATTCAAGCAACATCCGTTCTTTATCTCTCTGTTACCCTCAGGAGAGTGATATTGTTCATGGTAATCTGGTTGAAATCGGGGAATTTAATTAAGGGGACATTCAGAGGTGGCTGAAAAGAAATCCTCCCAGCAGTTAGCCACGCGGTGGGGTGAGGGGGCCATTGGTGCTGAGCTGTTCGCGTTTGGCTAGCAGGGATCTTCCCTGATACCAGCCACACGGTGGGATGAGGGGTAAAGCAATCATCCCAGAAAATTGGATGGGGGGAGAGGGGGTTAGTTTGGTTTCTGCTGCTGCACGTTAACAGGAAAACCACAGCACTAAATGGCCAACTCAACATGCTTTGCTTGGTATGGGAGAGGAGGGCGCTGCGGTTACGAAGGTTGCAGAAGCCGAAAGACTATGGCTTACCATGGCTGCCTGCAAGCCGAATTCTGTTGCCCGACACTGCGTGTGTGATCTCTAACACCAAAGCTGCAGGCACTCAATATAAGATGCAAAATGCGACCTTGTACCAAAATCTCATGTGCTATGTAATGTGAATAGTGTTGTTCACCATGAAAGAGTATAACCACTGTTCTGTAAAATGTATCTTTTTAAATACTTCACTCCCTTTATTTCCTCCAGCAGCTGCAAACGTTTCAAGCCTCCCTCCTCCGTCCCAAAGGCTATCTCAAATAAGGCGGTGAAAAAAACGCACGCGCGATGAAATGTTCTCTGAGCTCATGCAGTTGTCTGGCACTGACAGAGCTCAGCAGAATGTGTGGAGGGACACAACAGCAGAGTACAGGAAAGTGGCCAATGAACGTGAGGAGAGGTGGCGGCAGGAAGATCAGAGGAGGCAGGATGCAACGCTGGGGCTACTGCGGGATCAAACGGACATGCTCCAGCGTCTGGTGGAGGTTCAGGAATGGCAGCAGGATCACAGACTGCTGCGGCAGCCCCTGTTTCACCACCCTCCCTCCTCCCTAAGTTCCATAGCCTCCACACCCAGATGCCCAAGAATGCAGTGCGGGACGCTCCGGGCACCCAACCACTCCACCCCACTGGACAGCCCAAGCAACAGAAGGCTGTCATTCAAGAAGTTTTAAAGTGGCCTTTTCCTTCCCTCCTACCCTCCTCCCACACCCCACCTGGGCTACCTTGTGAGTTATCTCCCTATTTTTATAATCAATTAATAAAGAATACATGGTTTTTAAACAATAGTGACTTTATTTCCTTTGCAAGCAAGCTGTGATCGAAGGGGGGAGGGTGGGTGGCTTACAGGGAATTTAGAGTCAACCAAGGGGGCGGGTTTTCATCAAGGAGAAACAAATAGTGTCACTCGGTTCCCTAGCAAGTCATGAAACTGGTTTTCAAAGCTTCTCTGACGTGCAGCGCTTCCTGCTGTGCTCTTCTAACTGCCCTGGTGTCTGGCTCCATGTATTCAGCGACCAGGCGATTTGCCTCAACCTCCCACCCTGCCATAAACATCTCCCCCTTACTCTCACGGAGATTGTGGAGCACACAGCAAGCAGCAATAACAATGGGAATATTGGTTTTGCTGAGGTCTGAGCGACTCAGTAAACTGCGCCAGTGACCCTTTAAACATCCAAATGCACACACTACCACCATTCTGCACTTGCTCGGCCTATAGTTGAACAGCTCCTTACTACTGTCCAGGGTGCCTGTGTACGGCTTCATGAGCCAGGGCATTAAGGTTAGGCTGGGTCCCCAATGATAACTATAGGCATTTCAACATCCCCAACAGTTATTTTCTGGTCTGGGAAGTAAATCCCTTCCTGCAGTCATTTAAACACACCAGAGTTCCTGAAGACGCAAGCGTCATGAACCTTTCCCAGCCATCCCACATTGATGTTAGTGAAATGTCCCTTGTGATCCACCAGTGCTTGCAGCACCATTGAAAAGTACCCCTGCGGTTTATGTACTGGCTGCCCTGGTGGTCTGGTCCCAAGATAGGGTTATGCGTTCCGTCTATAGCCCCACCACAGTTAGGGAATCCCATTGCAGCAAAGCCATCTACTATGACCTGCACATTTCCCAGAGTCACTACCTTTGATAGCAGCAGCTCAGCTGGATTGCATTGGCTACTTGCATCACAGCAACCCCCAGAGTAGATTTGCCCACTCCAAATTGATTCCCGACTGACCGGTAGCTGTCTGTCATTGCAAGCTTCCACAGGACTATTGCCACTCGCTTGTGAACTGTGAGGGCTGCTCTCATCTTGGTATTCTTGCGCTTCAGGGCAGGGGAAAGCAAGTCACAAAGTTCCATGAAAGTGCTCTTACGCATACGAAAGTTTTGGAGCCACTGGGAATTATCCCCAACCTGCAACACTATGCGGTCCCACCACTCTGTGCTTGTTTCCCGGGCCCAGAATCGGCGTTCCACGGCATAAGCCTGCTCCAGTAACATCATGATCTCCAAATTGCTGGGGACTGCGGTTTTAGAGAAATCTGTGTTCATGTCCTCATCACCGCGCTGCTGTCGCCTCCTCGCCTGGTTTTTCAGGTGCTGGTTCTGCATAAACTGCACGACAATGCGTGAGGTGTTTACAATGGTCATAACTGCTGTGGTGAGCTGAACAGGCTCCAGGCTTGCCATGCTATAGCGTCTGCTCAGGCAACCCAGGGAAAAGGGCATGAAATGATTGTCTGCTGTTGCTTTCACGGAGGGAGGGAGGGAGGGTTGACTGATGACATTTACCCATAACCACTTGCGACAAATTTTTGGCCCCATCAGGCATTGGAAGCTCAGCCCAGAATTCCAATGGGCAGTGGGGACTGTGGGAACTGTGGGATAGCTTCCCACAGTGCACCGCTTGGATTATCGACGCTTGCCACGGTACTGTGGACGCACATTGCTGAATTAATGTGCTTAGTGTGAACGCATGCACTTGACTTTATACAATCTGTTCTCAAAAATCGACTTCTGTAAAATTGGAGTACTTTTGTAGTGTAGACATGGCCTTTAGTAACTGTTCTCTACTTGCTTTACCTGTAAAGGGTTAAAAAAGTCTCACTGCTAAGCATAGGTAAAAGGAAGTGAGTGGTCACCTGACCAAAAGAGTCAATGGGAAGGCTAGAACTTTTTAAAATTGAGGAAAAAACTTCCCCTTTGTCTGTCTGTGGTTGTTCTCCCGGGTAGAGGGGGTTAGAGCAGCGATGCTGTAAGAAGCTTTGGGCCAGGTATGAAGAATCATCTGTATTATACCTAAAAACTACTCATTTGAAACCCCAGATATGTAAGTAGATCAGGAAATGTCTAGGAAGATGCAATTAGGTTTATCTCTTTTATTTCTTTATGGCTTGTGGATTCCTCTGTGCTAACCCCAGGTGCTTTTGTTTTGCTTGTAACCTTTAAATTGGACCTTAAGAAAGCTATTCTTGAAGCTTAATTCTTGTATTTGTTCTTTTTAAATTTAGCAATAGCCTGAGTTTTCAGGTGTATTTTCTTTCCTTTATTTTTTTAAATAAAATTTACCTTTTTTAAGAACAGGATTGGAGTTCTGTGTCTTAAGAGGTTTGTGCACATTTTTTTTTTAAATTAGCTGGAGGCAACAGCTGATTTCCTTTGTTTTTGCTGCTCAGCTTTTCCCGGGGGGGGGGGGGGGGGAGGGCTTGAGGGTACCCCACAGGAAGGAATTCCCAAGTGCGCCCTCCTGGGTTCTCAAAGTGGTTCTGCACTTGGGTGGTAGCAGCATCTACCCATCCAAGGTCAGAGAAAAGCTGTACCTTAGGAGTTTAATACAAGCCTGGAGTGGCCAGTATTAATTTTTAGAATCCTTGCGGACCCCCACCTTCTGCACCTGAAGTGCCAGCCTGGGAATTTAGCTTTGACAATCCCAAAGAAAAAGCGTGATACACGCTAGATAGAAGAAGAGCACTTCACATAGGAGAGGTACGATGCTGCCACAACACTATAATACAGAGCAATTCCCAGGGCTTGGGAATTCTTCTAAGAAACACACATTTTTTAAAGAAATGCAAACCTCTGTATATTCCATAACAGCAATGAAATGTATCAATGCAAGAACTACACTATATTAATTCATCCGTAGCTGCATTCATAGCACTCAGCCTTGACCATCAAGTACAACACAACACAAGGCTTTGAATTAATGACATACCGGTAATTCACAACCTGTCATGCCTTTGTTTTCATTGAGATGAGACTCAAATCGTGACCTCCTGTGAGTTTTGCTAATTACAGTACAGTCCTGTTCTTGGAAATCTTATTGTTAATTACATGATGAAGCGCATAAATTTTGAGTCATGACTGATTGTTTTGCATTAGATTCTGTATCAACCAACAAGATCACTCATTTCCTGATCCCTATTGTAGAATTACATTAAGAAACCAACCTGCCTGGCAGAAAGGAAACCTGAAGACAGAACCCATTAGTCAAAAGAGCCCTCTCTGAGATGAAACAAACTAATTACAAAAAGCCCAGGTAAAAATATTTCCTCACTAGTTGCATATATTTTATCAAGTCACAGTTGGATTGTGAAGTGGAATGTAAACAGATGTCTGTTAACATGAAATACAACAATTTCATAAAGGAGGCAACAAAAATCACAGTCATACTAGTTCTTACTGTTTGTATAATGTCATGGTCCTAGCATGCATGATCCTTACTCAGATGTGCATGGGTAACACAGTACTTTGAGTTCCAGTGGAAAGGCCGTTACCATGAACGAAGATTAGTGACCAAGTATGACCGTAAGCATTGCTGATATTTCTACAAAATATGCCTTGTGAGGTATCACTTGAAAACAAGGGTGAATAGTATCATAGTGGAAGATATGTAACTATACTACATGTGGAGTTATGGATGTTCTTTGATACTATGTTTTAAAGTGAATTTGAACGAAACAGGTCTGCTCAGGTCAAATACAAATGAAGCAGGGTGACCAGTGACAATGGAGTTGCAATTTACATATGCTGTAAACAGAACCATCAAAGCTCAGAAGTTGGTTTGGGACTCAGCATGTCTGGATCATAAAGAACTGTGTATTTGCTTATCTAACCAGCCTGGGTCATCAGGCAGAGACAATGAAGGTACATTTACTGGGGATATGTTGGGGTCACTTGGCTAATAGTAACCAAGGGTGGTGGAGACCAGAATGTGGCTGTGGTGTAAGAAGCAGGCGGCTGTATTTAGAGTTGCTGAACCAGGGCTGCTTATCACACAGAAATTCAATGCAGGCTTATATGCTGGCTGGGAGCATCCAGATAAGGGAGCTACAGCAGCAAGCATTTTAAGGCAACCAGGGTTATAGGTCAGGCAGTGACACAACTTTTCACTGGTCTGGGTTGCACCCCATAGTGTGACACCAAGTAAGTTACTATAGCAGCTCAGGAATTTCAATCTGCTTCTACTTCAAAACTGCAAATTAAGATAATGCTTTGGAATCATTTTCATTAGTCTCCCCCCAGCCCCTGTACTGCCCTGTCAGTAGATTTGGGGAGGACACCATTTTGAGAGGTGATATCCCCTTCCAAAATATGGTAGGGCTGTGGAGGAAAGGCAAGTTCAGTGAGATGCCCCTCCCCCTTGCCACTCCCACCACAAACAGAGCTGCTTTAGAGTGGCACCAGCAACCAGTTCAAGGTAGGAAGGATGAAATCCGGGAGGGGGATGTATACAAAATCATCCTATCATTACTGTTACAGCTCTCTTATTGGTTAAGGGGGGTCACAAGGCGCTGTGGAATAACATAAAGACACCACAACAGAGGGGAATTTAAAGCTGAAATGTATTTAGAGCAAATCGTATATAGGGAAAAAATATTGTCACTTGGATTACACAGCTGACCTCCAATCAGCAATAATGCCTTTAGAATTCCATCATTATATTCCCTAGTGATGTTTTTCAACCTGTAAGGCAATTTTTTTTCATTACTATCAGGATTCCCTCCCCACTCTGAACTCTAGGGTACAGATGTGGGGACCGGCATGAAAGACCCCCTAAGCTTATCTCTACCAGTTTAGGTTAAAACTTCCCCAAGGCAAATTCTTCCTTGTCCTTGGAACGGTATCACTGCCACCACCAAGTGACAGGTTTCAGAGTAGCAGCCGTGTTAGTCTGTATTCGCAAAAACAAAAGGAGTACTTGTGGCACCTTAGAGACTAACCAATTAGACAAAGATTTAGAAAAAAGGACCACTTGGAGTTCCTGTTTCCCCAAAATATCCCCCAAAGCCCTTCACCCTCTTTCCTGGGGAGGCTTGAGAGTAAACAAGGTGAGCATAGACCAGACCCTTGGGTTTTTAGGACACTAAAAACCCCAATCAGATTCTTAAAAACAGAACTTTTATTATAAAGAAGAAAAAGTAAAAGAAACACCTCTGTAAAATCAGGATGGAGGATAATTGTACAGGGTAATAAGATTTAAAACATAGAGGATTCCCCTCTAGGCAAAACTTTAAAGTTCCAAAAAACAGGAATAAATCTTCCTCTTAGCATAGGGAAAATTCACAAGCTAAAACAAAAGATAATCTAACGCATTTCCTTCCTATTACTTAAATTTGTAATCTTAGTTGCTTAGTTCAGGTATGGCTTTAGGAGATGCATTTTCCCTGCCCTGGTTGCTTGCTGACGCAGAGAGAACACAAAGAAACAAAACAAAAACCTTCCCCCACAGATTTGAAAGAATCTTCTCCCCTTATTGGTCCTTTTGGTCAGGTGCCAACCACGTTATCTAAGCTTCTTAATCCTTTACAGGTAAAGGGGGGATTTTATGCTACCCTTAGCTGTATGTTTATGACAATTACAAACCTAACTGCACGATGAGTTGACATTTATATTTGCATCTATCCTCACACATATGGAGAGACTGGACCCTATCATTTTACTTCAGATGAGAAGGTTACTCACCCTGTGCAGTAACTGAGGTTCTTTGAGATTGTTGTCCCTGTGAGTGCTCCACTTTAGGTGTCTTGGTGCCCTGTTTTTGTAATTGCAGATTTGTAGTAGCCGTGCACCAGTTGGCTGCACATGTGCGGCAGCTGTCTCACGCCGCTCTGAGTGGCTACCTAGCATGCGCAGCCAACTGACCGCCAGTTCCTTCTCTACCCCAGAGGATCAGCATGACACTCTGAAGTAGAAGGGAGGAGGTGTGAAGTATATCTCGGTAGTGGAGCAGCCACAGGGACAACCATCTCGAAGAACCTCAGTTACTGCACAATGTGAGTAACCTTCTGTTCTTCTTCGAGGAGCACAGGGGTGAGTGCTCTACTTTAGGTGACTATGGAGCAGTACCCCTCAGTGGAGGGGCGGCTTTGAAGTTGGTTTATTGATGGTGGCTAGCACCGAGAGTCCAAACTGTGCATCTGCAGCTGATTGTTGCTTGAGCACGTAGTGTTTAGTAAAAGTGTGGGCAGAAGCCCAGATAGCTGCTCTACAAATATCCAGGATGGGTATGTCATTAAAAAATGCTACTGAAGTTGATAACACTCTGGTGGAGTGTGTGTGGACTCTTGGTGGAACAGGGAGGTTGTTCCGCTGGTAACACAAATGGATACAGCCCGACAGCCATTTAGTGAGTCTCTGTTTAGAGATGGTCTGACCCTTTGATCGTTCAGTTTTAGAGAGAAAAAGACGAGACGATTTTCTAAATGTTTTTGTTCTTTCTAGGTAAAAGGCTAGTGCTCTTCGGACGTTGAATGTGTGAAGAGACGCTTCCCTGTTGTTGGCATGTGGTGTTGGGAAAAAGACAGGTAAGTATGTTGGTTGATTTAGATCAGTGGTCACCAACTGGTTCATCGCGATCAACTGGTCAGTCCTGGAGACTCTCCCAGCTGATTGCGATCTCCGGTCACTAAAAGTCTGGTGCAGCAGGGCTGCTGCTAAAGCAGGCTCCCTGCCTGCCCCAGCCCCATGCCACTCCCGGAAGCAGCCAGCACACCCCCGTGGTCCCAGGGTCGGGGGCGGGGGGCAGGGGTCTCCACACGCTGCTCCTGCCTGTAAGCACCACCCCCTGCAGCTCCCATTGGCCAGGAATGGGGAACTGTGGCCAATGGGAGCTGCGGGGGTAGTGCCTGCAGAGAGGGGCGTTGGCCCCTTCCGGGAACGGTGTGGGGGCCCAGACAGGCAGGGAGCCTGCCTTAGCCCTACTGTGCCATCGACTGGGAGCAGCCGAAGGTAAGTGCCATCCGGGGGGAGCCCACATTCCAACCCCAGTCCCAGAGCCAGCACTCGATATGCCCATTCTATGGTCCATGACCATAGAAATCAGAGTGATTAAGTTGAGGAATTGCTGATGGGGTAACCTTGCTGTTGCTGTCAGGCAATCGAGATAGGCCTCTATAAATTCCAGTTGTTGGACAGGGACCAAAGTGGACTTCTGAAGATTTATTTGAAGTCCGCAGTTCATAAAGAGGGCTATTGTGGTATGTGCGGCTTCTAGTGCTGCCCGCCGTTTTGGTGCTCTTAACAGGCAGTCATCCAGGTATGGAAAAATCATGACCCCTAGTCTGTGAAGTTGAGCTACAGCGATGGCGAGGACCTTGGAAAAGACCCTTGGGATGGTTGACAGTACAAAGAGTAGCACTTTGTATTGGTAATGTTGATGTCCTAGGGTGAAGTGCAAGAATCTTCTGTGCACTGGGTGAATGGTGACATGAAAGTAAGCCTCTTGCAGGTTGAGGGACAAGAGCCAATCTCCTTTCTCTAATGCTGGAATCATCATCGATAGGGCCACCATTTTGAATCGCTGTGTTCTCACAAACTTGTTGAGTTTGCATAAATGCAGAATGGGTCTCCATCCGCCGTTCTTTTTCTGAGTGAGGAAATAATGGGAATAAAATTCTCTTCTCCTGTGTTGAGCTGGTACAGCTTCCTCGGCCTCTAATTGCAGGAGGTGGTTTATTTCCTGATGTAATAGGAGCTCGTGAGAGGGCTCCCTGAAGAGGGACAGGGAAGGGGGGTGGGTAGATGGGTTAGAAATAAATGGGATCGAGTAACCCTGATGGATAATTTCCAGGACCCATCTGTCTGTGGTGATATTATTCCAGACTGGGTAATATGGTGACAGGGGTCCCCAAACCGTGTTGAAGTGGGGTTGAGATCCGGAATTAGAGATTGTAGAGGTTTCAGGCCCTTGAACAGACCTTCAAAATGATGGCTTAGAAGTGGAAGGCTGGGATGTGGAAGGCTGGTCTTGATTCTGTCTTCGTCCCGTCTGCCTCCATTTAGGCGTTGGGTATGGTGTCTTTGAGGCTGGGAGTATGGTGTAGCCTGGAATTTTTGGTTATAAAACCTGCCCTGCTTTTTCATGTTTCCAGGGACACAGATGCTGAGAGTCTTTAAGGTGGCCTGGGAGTCCTTTAAAGTATGCACAAGTATGCATTGGTGGATTTGGCAAACAGTTTCTGACCTTCAAAGGGTAGGTCCTCAACCGCAGCTTGTACCTCTCTCAGGAATCCTGAGAGGTGGAGCCAAGATGCCTGACACATGACCATGGAGGTCGCAATGGAGCATGCTGCTGTGTCTGCGGAATTGAGAGAGGCGTGGAGGGCAGTCCTTGCGATGAGAGACCCTTCGGAGATGTTGGACTTACACGCTTCTCTTGTCCTCTTATATTTTCAATAAAAGATTTTCAATAGAAGATGACATTGTAGAAAACAGGTTTTGTGTGTGTATTCTGCAAGCAGTGCAGATTAATTCGTGATGCGGAATTGCAAGGTGGCGGAAAAATAGGCTTTGTGGCCAAAGAGGTATAGCCTCTTCCTGTCCTTGTCATAAGGGGTGGATCTAGATGGTTGCCATTTGCCCCTCTGATTTACTGCCTCCATGACCAGTGAATTAGGAGTGGGGTGGGTGAAGAGAAATTCAGGCCCTTTTGCCGGCACATAATATTTTTTGTCCGACCTTTTGCAGAAAGGAGGGGCCGTGGCTGGCATCTGCCAGATGGTTTTTGCAAGGTCCATTATGGCAATGTTAATAATCAGTTCTATTTTTGCTGATGGGGATGCCTGGAGAATGTCAGTGAGCTTATGTTGGGTCTCAGGGATCTCAGACAAGGCGACGTTGAGGGAGTCTGCTACCCTCTTGAAAAGATCCTGAAAGGACTTGAAGTCATCCCCCGATGCGGAGGGTGGTGGCATGATTGTTTCATCTGGATGAGATATGTGTAGGTGGCAAGGTGTCTCCTTCAGGTGCGTCTGCCTGCTCGTCAGTCTCCTCATCCGGGCCTCTGAAGGTGCTGGGTCCATTGATGCGGGAGAGCGGGGTGTTTTGGTGACCAGTGGGTTAGGTGCTCTAATGTTCTGGGCCCTATAAATGGCCCATGGGTCCCAGTATGGCCAGTTGGATGGGAGGGCCATAGGAGGTGGCAGCCAGGATGGGGGTTGACAGGCTCGCGTGTCTACCAGTTACTGGTGATATGAGGGTCCAGCTTTAGGAGCGGAGTGGCCAGGGGTGTACAGTCCTGAGTCAACCTCCTCCTCATCATCACTGGATTGAGGTGGCGCTGAAACCCCAGGGGTAATGATCTGGTTTAGTCCGCGCCTCACTGGGCTACCATCGGTACCGAATAGGGGGATCCCTGGCATAGAAGAAACTGCCAGGTACGCCTGTCTGGTGAAAAGTTGCGGTACCAGAAAGCTCGGTGCCAGGGATGGCAGCGCAGTCTGAGAGGAAAGGGTCAGAACTATCAGTGCCAAGGTCTTACTGAGCTGCGTGTGTGCAGCAGGTGGTGCCATTACACTGGTCAGTGTTGGGATGTTCTTCGGCACGGTCGGTGCTGAGCTGAGGAGCTTGACTTTAGATCATGCACCTGCCTGAGAGCCTGCCCATACCAGTCCTTGGCTCCTCGGGAAGTCTTGGTACCGGGGCTCTTGGTGCCGTCAGTACCGGGGAAGATTTTTCGCCAGGACACCATTTCTTTTTAGGCAGATCTTGCTGTGGCGATGACTGAGACTGGTGTTTGGTCACCTTTTTGGAGACAGAGTCCTTAGAAGCAGTCTTGGTAGTGCAGCCCTTGTCTGAGGCTGCTGGCGACTGTTGGTCAAGAGGCGTCCTGGTCTCTGGGTCGGAGGCTGGCCTGAGGGATTTCTTCATCATGAGTGACTTAAGTTGGAGGTCCCTGGCCTTCAGTTTTTTACAATGAGGACACTTTTGGGGAATTGGGTCTCTTCGAGACAGCGGATGCACTGAGCACGGCCATCTGAAACTGGTATCAATAACCTGCAGGTCAGGCATTGTTAAATCCAGGAGAACCAGGCATGCCTGAGGGAGGTCCAGCTCTGGAGAAAAACGGGGTAGCCCATTTTAAAGCAGTCGTTGTTGGTGGAGGCCCGCCGGGTGGCGAGTGGGGGAAAACTACACTAATTTTTTTTTAATATGGAGGAAATTAAAAGTAATGTTAACTGAAGTTAACTAGAATTGAGAGGATACAAGAAAAAAGGCAGGAACATGATCTATCTATGGAGTTGAAGGGGTGCTGCTGTCGCTCTGACTCAAGCCAAGGGCGGTAAAAAGGAACTGGGGGTCGGTTGGCTGCGCATGCTAGGTACCTGCTTGGAGTGGCGCGAGATGGCTGCTGCGCATGCACAGCCAATCAGGGCACTGCTACTACAAATCTCCGATTACAAGCGCAGGGCACCAAGACACCAAAAGTGGAGCACCCACAGGGACACTCCTTGAAGAAGAACTCTTTGTTATCTGTTATGTAAGTCCCTGAGTGAGGAGGCTTGGAAGCAACAGAACTCTCCGGTTTCTTCTGTATGTGAAATGGGAAAACTAAAGGGGATCTTAGGGTGTGCAAGACAGTTTCAATTGTTTGTCACTTGTTTTGATGTAATCTCATAAAGTGTTTAAAGTTGTTTTTGTGACGGGTTGTCACCCTTGGGGTGCAGTCTGGGAGCTGTGGGAACTGCGGCATCCTTCTAAGACACACAGCTAGGTTGGGGACACATCCAGCCTCAACCCAGGCCCTGTTATCCCCCAACACAACAGCAGGTGGTGACATCCACCCAAACTGGGCTACCTGATTGCAAACAGTAGACACCAGCCAGTTTTCCAGCTCCGGAGGCATGCACCCCACTCTGGAGTATAAAACCAAAATTATACCATCTTGCACTGCACAGAGATCTGTACACTGTAAGCTCATTAATATGTCTACCCCTGCAACATGAAGAATGTGTTTTATGTTTAAACAAAACCACAAACTAAGTCTAAAATACTAGAAAGATTGGATATGAATTAGCAATTTCTCACCCTGACTGATGATACAAGCAGGCTTGCAGATTCTCAAGGCACCAGCTGCACTTGCTTTACAGCTTGGGCTCCCACCCCCGTTCCAAGTCCTTTTCCTTTCGAGCTTCTCTTAGGTGTTGAGTTGTGGGGGAGTGAAGAACCACAGATGAGGTCACTCCCTGCCTTATATAGCTTTAACATATGGCAGGAACCCTTTGCTCTAAAAACAGTTCCCAGCCAGTTTGTGGAAAAATACAGGTACCCAAAATGGAGATCAGTGTCATGTGGTCTGGTCACATGCCCTTGCATGCCCTGCTGAGTCATAGCAGCCATTACTTACAGACTGTCTGAAGCGTTCTCAGGAAGGCTCACCAGGTAGAGGATAAGCTTCTCCTAAGGCCTATCATTTTTCCTAATGGCCCTTTACTCTGAGTAGGCCCTTCACAGCCAACTATCTAGACTGGAAGCTTCTTGCCCAGTGGGCATCACCCAGGTGTAACTACATTTGAAATATAGATACATAGTCAATATTCATAATTTTAGATACAAAAATTATACATGCATACAAATAGGATAATCATATTCAACAAATCATAACTTTTCCAATGACACCTTACATGACGCATCTTGTACAAAATGCACCATAAGTATGCCATAATTGTATCATAATATTATTACTGGGATGAATATGGGGTGTTGTGTCACAGTATTATTTGGAGATATTTTAAATTCTGTTTTTATGAGTGATGTTCTACTTATCTGAAGGGCTACAGGAGACCATCAATGTATGAAGAGGCATACACCATGGGGAAAATGGGTCAGTTTGTTCTGATAGTCAGTGAGCTCAGATCAGGTAGCTGCCCCAGATGGATAAGGAAGAAGACAGGGGCTCTATCAGAGACTCTTGCTTTGTTCTAAGCTTTCAGATTATACCAGAGATGAACATTCTGCCATAGCTCATGCATAGTTTGCGGTTTCTACTTTCATTTTATTACTCAATTAGATGTTTGTCTTCTTCTGTACTGAAAAGTGGGAGTCTTTGGGAATCTGGTAACACAACCAAGTATCCAGTGAGTAGGAAGAAATACCAATATATTCAGTTGTTGCTAAACTCTGTTGCTGCTTCATTCACAGCATGTCTAGAATCTGTCCCTTCCTGTCTATTTCCCCTGCCAGAGTTCTTGGCCATGCCTTAACCAACACAATCTCTCGCTGATCTTCCTGAAACATATTTCCCTTCTTTACAGACTATCCAAACTGTTATCTCCAAGCTCTTCTTCCTTGCTTGCTGCTCCAGCTCTTTTCATGTCTCTCCACTCATACCACATCCGCTTCCTCGATAATTTAAAACTCATCTAGATTATTAAAGCTCTGCAGAGCTCTACCCTGCATTTATGTCACCATTAGTCACCTGCAACTCTGGCAAGCATATTTGGTATGTGATCCTGCTTTTGCTTGCCGCCTAAAGAGCCATCCGCACCTTTGACAAATGTTAATGTAATAAAATAAAATAACAATAATATCCACTTTCTTTTATTCGAACACTAATGCAAGACTCACCACCACTTCCAGACAGCATGTCATGTTAGTGTTTAAATACTATGTAACTAACCATTATTTCTTCATATGTAACTTTTTGATGTATATACATTGTAGATAATAAACCAGAACACTTATACTTTTAATAAAGTGTGAGTTATTTCATTAATTAAAATACTTTAAAAGTTGCACAGAGAAGTGTTTCCACATGAATGGCATATATAATAATTCATATGTATCTATGCAGCAGTGTCTTGCTGTATATATTTGTACCTCATGAGGGATGTAGTCTGGTGGCAACTTCTCCAGCATCTCATCAGCAAGACGCTGTACCATTGCTTCTCTGGTTTCCCCTCCTCCACTGCTACTGTCTTTAGGCTGAATGCTAACTATTGTGCTTAATGTCTCATTAGCCATATTAGTCTGATAAGTTATGTCTGCATTAGGGTGAAGTCCAAACACCTTAAGATAAAAAAAGGACACAATAAGAAAAAAATGAAGAATTATGTCTAAAAAAAATAGAGTGCTCTTGTTAATACACTATATTGATTTTTTAAAATATATATCAGTTAATAGTCTACACAAAAGAAAAAGACAAGGGAGCAGATCCTTAGATAGTGTAAATCAGCATAGCCTCATTAAGGTTAATGGGGTTACACTGATCTAAACTAGCTAAGCATCTGGATCAAGTTATACAAAAAAACTCTAACGTAAGCTATGAATGAATGTGCACCCCCTAAAACCAGCCAAATCACCTTATCCATTTGTTTCAGAAAATGCTTTCCTTGACCTATTAATTTTAACAGAACAGTTACTAGTGACTACAGTACTGACTACTTCCGTATCTTAGTCATGTGAAAGATATGCACATGTATGGTATTGTACAAGTCATAAATATTAGTAATTATGATGTTTCCTTTATCATTACTTTTCCATCATTTTCCATTTCTGACTCCCCACCCCCAAGTTGTCTTTCTTTTTAATTTTCTCTTTTCTCTAATTTAATTGTTAGGAGAGATACTGGTGGATTAGGTTCTAAAACATGGACAATAAAAAACAAAACCCAAACTGTATATATATTTAAAAGCACCCATACAGATGTTATGAACAGAGATATATTCTGGATGTGTTATGTCTTTCTGGTTTTAAGTCTTTTTCCCCTGGCTGTGAAGACTTGATTCTTTTATTTAGTCTGAAAGAGGTATAACATGAGCAGTGACCTATGCCCTCCCCTGCTTCAGTCCTGACCTAAAAACAGCAACCATAGAAGATAACAACAGTTCAGACTTCATGCTTATTCAATCTTCGTATTCTCTGCTGAGACTATCAGTAAGTCTTTAACTGTCCATTTGGATGGTGATTCTTGTCCACCAGGAACTGGACTGTGGACATCAGCTCATTTCATATACACAAGACACGTTTAATTATCAGTAAAATTACTCTAAGAATAAAAGGCATAAAACGATTAAATTTAATATTGTTATGCTTGCAACTTTAAAAATTCAGTCAGATCTTCAGCTGGTGTAAGTGCATCAAAGTAAATGGAGCTGCACCAGTTTAAACCACCTGGGAATCTGGCCCTGAAAGTGTTATTGTTATAGATCCAGTTCTACTTGCAGACACAGTGTATGCACACAATTCCCACTGAATTAGGCTCCAAGTAGAATTTAAAACATATTTCACAGATAGAACTTGTAAAGTTAATACAACCTGCGTATTTAGAAATATGTGAAAGAGTCAATGCACAGTATTACACCTGTATTGACTATCATGGAATAAAATAAAGCATTTGGAGATTAAAGATGTTCATGATTTTTTGATCTCTTTTGTTGAAGAGAGTGAGATTTTCTCCGGGCAAAGGAATTAGGATATGGCTGGCAGGAACCATATCATCTTTATCATTTTAAAAACAGAAAAGCTTCATTTTTGCTAGAGTGAAGTTGTAGCAATGCCTCTGTCCTAGTTCAAAACAAGAGAAAATGTCTCCCTTTGTGTATGTAAATTATAGTCCTAAACTGAGGGCTAGATTCATCCCTGGAGTAACTTCACTGAAGTTAGTGAAGTTACTCCAGGGATGAATTTGGTCTTGTGTGCATCTTTGTGCATGCATGGGAGAATAAAGAAAAAACAGAAAAATCGTATTATCCTGGGGCAGTTCAGTGTCCTTAATCCTCCTGGACACTAATCTAGAAACTCAATTTAAAGGGTGTTTTGGATGCATAAGGAATCCAGAACTGTACCCCTTAGTTTTTCAACTGACTATTGAGTTTCAAATCCGGCCGTAAACACTCCACACCCTCCTGTCTGAAATCTAAGTGCATTTCAAAGGGATTTTTGAATTCAATAGCTCTCTTCAGAAGACAGTGTTTATTCTGATTTACTAATGCAAAGGTTGAATTTCATCAAAGGAGCAATGATACAGCAGTCAGATTTATTCAATCTGTCTTTCTTAACCAAAAATGGAGATAGGAGGAAACAAAAATTATACTGTCTTGACTAATACAATATCCTTCTTGGATCAGAGAAGACTGAGCTTAAAAGGTCAGGGGTTTCCAACAGCAATTCAGAAGGAGCTTGGAGTGACAGAAGGAAGTTGTCACTTTCCTCATGACCTGTGAGAATCTGGGTCAGTCTTTTGAAGGAGAAAGAGATCTTTGCATATTCAGGGTTCGATCCTACACCATTGAAGTGAAAGGCAGAACTCCCGTATATAAAAAAAACCCCACAAATCTGGATTGGCAGGCAACAAAATACTGAGAAAATAAGCCCCCAAATTCTGAAGCAGGCTTCAAAACACTGACGAAAAGCAGCTGCAGGAGCCGGAACTGAGATCTGGGAAAGAGCTGAAGCAGATGGGATGCAGTTCCTGTGGTGACCTGCTTCACTGACTATGATCAAAATGGATCCACTGGAATGTTGGGAGAGCAGCATTTACACTCAGCCAGGGAAGGTGCACATCAGCCAGTAGGGAGTCTGGCTTGCACTTACCCTGCTATTGCTGCCTTAAGGCTCCAAAACCTTAATAGCTAAGGGAGTTGCATTAAGAAGCTGAGACCCAGAAATGAGAATCCTGGACAGATGGTGGGTCAGAATCTCACCCAAAATCAATGGAGCTAGGGGATCTGACCAAGTATCTTTAGAGAGATATTTTATCCAGCGCTTTTCCACAGTTGCTTCTCTCCCTTCAAGAACTCAGATGATGTCATCTATTTTTGCAGCTCTTTTGCAGAATCCCGATAGTCCATTCTGTATGTTTGGAAGTACCTCTGTGGTTTCCTTTCTTGGAATTAGAAGAGGAACCTTCAGTTCTGGATTATACCACTACAAAGTAAAATTCAGGCTTTGCCTACAATGGGCTTTTTGCACGGGGTAAACTGCACTGGTCTGAGCCATTACTGTAGTCACGTTGCACTGTGCCTACACTAATTTTACCTCATTTTCAAACAGGAGAAAGCCACACTGGTGCAAGTCACCTTTTACAGTGGTACAGTACAATTACACTAGAGATTTGCGCCAGTGTAGCTATCTCAGCGCAGCTACACTAGCATAAAAAAACACCAGTGCACACAAGGCATTCATGGATCAATCCCTGCAGCAACCTGCATGCAACTTGGAGGGAGGAGCCCAGGTTGCAGGAGGAAAGAGTTTGGAGGAGGCAGCAGAAAACCAATCTGTGTGCACATGGCTAGGATCCTTACTGCAGTTGCAGGATCTCTGCAAACAGTTCTCTTAATAACGAGACAGTTCAATTTTACAAGTACGGAGTCCTTTCACGTTATTACCTAGCACCTGGTGGTGGTGGATTAAATAGTCTCAGAAACAAGTCTGTATATTCGGTGCATTTTAATTCCAATACATGTTCTCTTCAGAGGCATTTGTAAATCTCATAGTATATGCATTATGAACAGTTAATAACAGTGATACAGAAGTCAAGAGCATCCATTTTTATTTCAACTTCAACTAACAACTTCCTGTTCTCAAAATGGAACAGGCCCAGATGATAACACTGGCTTGTTACGTGAGAACAATTGTTTTCATTTTCATAACGTCTGTTATCTGAGCTCTGCCCTGTTCCATATATGGATGATTAGAAAAGTCTAGCACTTTAATTAGTATAACTCTCTTAATGCTTTAAAACTTAAAACATTTTTACCTCAGGTGTATCGACCATTGGCAGCTGCTCTATGTGCTGGAGATAGTCTTCAACTGTCTTGCCTTTTGGAATAATGTAAGCTTTGTAGAAGCAAAATTTGTCAGTAAACATACTTTCTCCAAACCACACTCTGGCAAATGTATTTAGCAACATTTTGTCAAGGTCGTCTGTTACACGGCCACCATACTGTACTTCTCCAAGCATATAGCGAACACAGCTCCAGTTCACCCCACGCTTAATGTCAACCGCATCCAAATGATTCTGAATAAACTGCACACTGGCTGCAAAGTCTGCTTGGTTAAATTCATAAGGGATGTTCCAGCCCAACGGACCAAACTTTCGTCTTTCCTAATGGAGGGAGATGTTTAAAAGGGTGAAGTTTAGTAACAGAAATTCTACGTGCAAAAGAATTTGTGAAATATACTTAAAATGCAGGTTTCAGAGTAGCAGCCGTGTTAGTCTGTATTCGCAAAAAGAAAAGGAGTACCTGTGGCACCTTAGAGACTAACAAATTTATTTGAGCATAAGCTTTCGTGAGCTACAGCTCACTTCAAAATGCAATAATCCACTAACCATCAATAGAAATTAAAGGGACACTGAGCTTGATTCTAACTGTGTTTACTCCACTGACTTCAATAAAACTATTCTTGATTTACACTAGTGTGAGAACAAAATCAGCCCCAGAATTAATTAGCTGAAATCTTATTTTTTTAATATAACCCACAGGGAGAGGCAAAGGAGCAGGTATTACAAATGACTGGATAGAAATATTTTTATAATTGTTCTTAAAAAGTTCAATGACAGCCACCTGATTAATTTCTGAAAAGATCTTTCATGGAGGATGAAGGTGTATATTATCCATTTTCCTCTCAGGTGTCTCCTGATGGAGGGATATGATCAGTGTGGGCAGGTAAGTTCAGTATTGGGGGTATGTTTCAGTTTAGGGTATGGGTGACATCTTTTGGCTGTTCTCATTTTACATGTCCAATTTTGCCCACCACATTATTTATATTTAACACAGCTTTCAAGTTCTTAATTATATTCTCATTTATGAAATATGGTTTTTTAGTGTAATTGTAAGACAGTTAATTAATAACCTGAACAGTTGTATGTAGAAATGCCACAGCATATAACAATGGTTTCCACTGTGGCATATTGCTCACTTCCAGCTGTTCCTGAGTAATAGCAGAGTATGTCCGCTTTAAACCAGCCTTTACACCTAAAAAATAAATAAATAAAATAAAAATCACACTGTATTAGTAAAAAAAGGTATAGCATCCATATCTTGGCATTTTAAGATTGATTTAGGTCTGTTGTAACAGATGGCCTTCTATGAGAAATGATTATCCCAACACAGAGTATCATTTTTTCTATATTCTGAATCACTGAACTGTTTATTCATTTTGATACACTATCAGTCAAATTACATTTTAGATATGCTTATAGGGACAGGCTTAAACCAAAACATTGGATCTAAAATGTGAGAGTGTCAAAAATTCAAACACAGCTCCAGAGCAGAATTTTTTTTTAAAAAAACCCCCTCTATTTTTAAAATGGGCTGACCCTACATTGCAAACTTGGAGTGTTTGAAACCAGGATCCTAGTCTAAATTTTGGAGGGAAAGCCCATTTCTAATTCTAACACTTTAAACGTTACCATCCCAAAATATGAATTTGCCCACATACAATTTTTTTTTCTGTTTGGAGGAGGGATTGATCATTTTTAATGGTCTATAAAGAACCATTGTAAAGCCCCTCATCATCATGGCTTTTGTTTTTATGTAATAACTTAACATATTATTTAGTATATCACAAAAAGTGGGTTTTTTTTTATTTAAAATATTTAAAGTGTGACCTTCTGAATTAAATGAAACAAAGGTCATCTTTGGGTAGGAGCAGTGATGCCACAATCTAAGCAAAGCAGCGAGGTGCACTTGCTCAGGCTTAGGCCTGGGAGTCCGCAGAGCTAAGTTCTGTTCTCAGCTTTGTCACTGACCTACTGTGTGACCTTGGGCAAATCACTTAACTTCTCCGCACCTCAATTTACCCAATGATTAAACAGGAATAGTGCTATTTACTCACCACTGTATGGCATTTTGATATCAATGAATGAAAAGGGCTACATGAGTTCCAAGTCTTGTTATAATTGCACGTTCTCTGGCCTACAGCAATCATGCACTAGGCTGATATTAAGAGCATTCCAGTACAACTTTCTGCCACTTGGACTGCACAAGTATAAATACTTCTTTGATGTTGCCAATCTTGTTAAGCAATGGAAGAGAGTCCCAAAACTTTGCAGCCTAATTTCAGATAAATGATGATGCTCCAAACCTAAATTAAGCTCAGGAATCTTGAAACAATTGTTCATATTTAATCTGATTCTAAATATTAGCGATGACTGTAGATATATAAATACATACAAAAGTTAAATATACAGTTATATATATTCTGCTAACCAAGAAAGCCATCCACCATGTCTTATGAAATACAATGATACATATTAAAAAGGGTCTGTGGTTCCAATTTTCAAAGACAAGGTGAAATCCTGGCCTTACTGAAGACAGTGGTGAAATTTCCTTTGACTTTGATTTCACCCCCGGGCCTTAACAGGGTGTCAAAATCCCACATTTGGCATATAGGCACACAAAAGGCCATTTACATCAGCACCTAACTGATGAGATGAGAATCCAGCCACTGTGTTTGGATGTTGTACTAAGGTATCCGCATTTGTTCACTGGGCTTCCTAACACAAATCTGTACAAGTCTCCTAACACAAATCTCCACCAGCCCTCTGTGAAGAAAGAAGTAGTTTGGGACTATTTAGAAAAGCTGGATGTGCACAAGTCCATGGGGCCGGATGCGTTGCATCCGAGAGTGCTAAAGGAGTTGGCGGATGTGATTGCAGAGTCATTGGCCATTATCTTTGAAAACTCATGGCACTCGGGGGAAGTCCCAGATGACTGGAAAAAGGCTAATGTAGTACGCATCTTTAAAAAAGGGAAGAAGGAGGATCCTGGGAACTACAGGCCAGTCAGCCTCACCTCAGTCCCTGGAAAAATCATGGAGCAGGTCCTCAAGGAATCAATTCTGAAGCACTTAGAGGAGAGGAAAGTGATCAGGAACAGTCAGCATGGTTTCACCAAGGGCAAGTCATGCTTGACTAATCTAATTGCCTTCTATGACGAGATAACTGGCTCTGTGGATGAAGGGAAAGCAGTGGACGTGTTGTTCCTTGACTTTAGCAAAGCTTTTGATACGGTCTCCCACAGTATTCTTGCCAGCAAGTTAAAGAAGTATGGGCTGGATGAATGGACTATAAGGTGGATAGAAAGCTGGCTAGATTGTCAGGCTCAAAGGGTAGTGATCAATGGCTCCGTGTCTAGTTGGCAGCCGGTATCAAGTGGAGTGCCCCAAGGGTCGGTCCTGGGGCCGGTTTTGTTCAATATCTTCATAAATGATCTGGAGGATGGTGTGGATTGCACCCTCAGCAAGTTTGCAGATGACACTAAACTGGGAGGAGTGGTAGATACACTGGAGGGTAGGGATAGGATACAGAGGGACCTAGACAAATTGGAGGATTGGGCCAAAAGAAATCTGATGAAGTTCAACCAGGACAAGTGCAGAGTCCTGCACTTAGGATGGAAGAATCCAATGCACCGCTACAGACTAGGGACCGAATGGCTCGGCAGCAGTTCTGCAGAAAAGGACCTAGGGTTTACAGTGGACGAGAAGCTGGATATGAGTCAACAGTGTGCCCTTGTTGCCAAGAAGGCCAATGGCATTTTGGGATGTGTAAGTAAGGGCATTGCCAGAAGATTGAGGGACGTGATTGTTCCCCTCTATTCGACATTGGTGAGGCCTCATCTGGAGTACTGTGTCCAGTTTTGGGCCCCACATTACAAGAAGGATGTGGAAAAATTGGAAAGAGTCCAGCGGAGGGCAACAAAAATGATTAGGAGACTGGAACACATGAGTTAGGAGGAGAGGCTGAGGGAACTGGGGATGTTTAGTCTGCGGAAGAGAAGAATGAGGGGGGATTTGATAGCTGCTTTCAACTACCTGAAAAGGGGTTCCAAAGAGGATGGCTCTAGACTGTTCTCAGTGGTAGCAGATGACACAACAAGGAGTAATGGTCTCAAGTTGCAGTGGGGGAGATTTAGGTTGGATATTAGGAAAAACTTTTTCACTAGGAGGGTGGTGAAACACTGGAATGCGTTACCTAGGGAGGTGGTGGAATCTCCTTCCTTAGATATTTTTAAGGTCAGGCTTGACAAAGCCCTGGCTGGGATGATTTAATTGGGGATCGGTCCTGCTTTGAGCAGGGGGTTGGACTAGATGAGCTCCTGAGGTCCCTTCCAACCCTGATATTCTATGATTCTATGAAAGGGCCAGAAATACTGTAGCATGAATTTTTAAAGGCAGGTTTCAAATACAGTGAAATAAATGGCCAAGTCCTAGACTGATAAAACTTGAAAACTTCCTTTCTATGACACAGAAAAAAACACCAGTGTCATCTGCCATGCTTTACAACTTTTCCAAAATATATTCTAAAGGTATTAAAAGAGAATCAAAAGAATCAAGACAAAATTATCAAACCACAGTATTTAACAGCACAGTGTGCAGGCAATCTGGGACAAGATCTGAACAACATTAAAACAGTTTACATTCTACTCAAAATTAAATCATTATCCATAACACATCTCTGAATATTGTTAAAATCAAATTGCAGACTGGCTACAACCTGTCTTATAAAAGAACGAGGATGTCATCTGAATACAGACAAATGCTCTAAAAAAGATGCAATATATTTAAAACAACAAAAAAGAACCTAAACCAGAAACTTGGGTAACTGCCCTTGTGAGTGAAAATATCTGGGATTACTCCATAAATCAAACCACGCTGTCTTTCAGACAGATCAGAAGCAAAGCACATTTAGAATTCTTACTAACTCACCAGAAAGTTAAATAGTGAAATAAGAGGCTTAAATGACTGAGGGATCAAATTTGACCTTGGATACATATTCTCAAGCTCCCACTGACTTCAATAATTGAAACAAGCTGCAACACCTACATATAAATGAAAGGCAAACTGTTGCACGGTGCTATGGTAGTTGAAAAAAAAGGCCTAGAGAATTGCAAGCATTGCAATCTAGCACTCAAAGAAGCCTAGGTTTGACAACAGCTTCCTACCACTGACAAGGTCTGGTCAGCTCCTTTCCCATCTTATCCCAGCAGCGGGCATTAGGCAAGTGGCTTCTTTAAAGGAAAACTAAGGGGTAAGCCTCTTGTGCACTCCCCTGAAAGATCCTTCCCTGTGCTAGCAAAATGCCGTTGGGTACCCACACATGGTTGACAAAACTCTACTCTGCTTCCTGCATGTCTCTCAATAGAGGACTGACTTCGTCCCTAAAACACCAAGAGCCAGACTGTAGTTGGCTGTTGCACATGTGTGCAAAGTGGAGAAAGCATAAATAGTCTTTCCTCAACCTTGCCTCCCTGTCTCCAGTGCAGAGATCAGCCACGGTTGCCATTCATGCACTCTCCTGAGCATAGGGACTGCCTGTTGTTAGTGCCCCTGTGATGCAATCCTCTCAGAGACAAAGCATGACCATGGCTTAAGAGAGGCTCATTCGAGTGATAAGCCTCTGCACTGCCTCCACACATACCTTGGTCTGAAAGGCAGAGTCTGGTCCTGAGTGAGAAGCTGAGGTTTGAAAAGGGATGTAATGCTGAAAAAATTCACCTTAGCAAATAGGCTGCAACAGGCAGCTCTCTCGAGATCTTCACTATAGCTTAATGACGTGTTTTCTGTTTTTTTAATAAAGCAATCTAGTGAAAAGCAGGAACTCAATAGCAACAGTGTAAGGAAAAGTCCTATAGGATTTCATATACTACATGCACACCTCTACACTTCATATTCTCTTAGCCACATGCAAATGAACCATGGAAACAAACTGATCTGCAAAACAAAACTAACATTAATCATTGTATATACACTGGGGAGGAAAACATCCATGTGACATATGATGTGATGATGCCAAAAGAATCCTCATTCTCAGTCTGATTCTCTATACACACTTTCAGTCTGATTCTCTATACACACATTCAGGAGACATTCACCTTCCCCAGCAGCTGCACTACTCCAGCTGTTCCTCTCTGCTCTTTCCCTTTGCTTGGTTAATTTGTGCCAGTGTCCTTTTCAGCACAAAGGAGGTTAGAGATAATGGAATTGCAAAGTACGGCAGTATGAAAAAATCTACACTAAAGCACAGGTTCTGGAAATAGGGGTGCTAGAGGTGTGGCAGCACTCCCTGGCTTGAAGTGATTTCCATTATATTTAGGGGTTACAGTTTTGTTCAATGGCTTTCAGCACCCACACTATACAAATTGTTCCAGCACCTATGCACCAAAGTAAAATTATATTAAAAGTTGCCAAATTTATGAGAAGCAAGAGAGTTAGCCTTCAATTTATTTATTACTTTGTGTTTTCTGAAGAAACAAAAGGATATTTTTGAGGGCAAAAAAAGGTGTGTGAAAATGGTAACTGTTGCCTTGAGACAAATATAAAGAAATCTGAGATTTGTTACAGAGTGCAATGTCACCAGTTATGGTAAGAAAACTCAGATTCAGTGACAAACATTAGCCCTTCAAATTTGCAAATTCTTGTGAAAATTCCTGTTTTGACATGTGAACATTTGTATATAAAAATCTCTTTCCATCTTTCAGCATAGATCAGTCCCTCATTCTTAGCAGAGAAAGACACACAGAAAAATGCATATTTAGGAATAATATCATCTCCTACAACAAACGTAGAGTGCTTCCTGTTAGTCAGGGTTGGGACCCAGAAGGGGGATCCTGGCTGATTCCTGCTGAGTTGACTCAGTCTGGCAGGTGTGGCTTCCACATAAGGAAGGGGCAAGTGACTCTTTGGGTAGATGAAACTTGGATCTATGGCAGGAAACCTCTGGTGACAGCCAAGCTTAGGAAGAAAGTTCACACTGAGGTTTATGATTTTATTCTTGTTATTATTTGAAATACCAGTACATCCAAACCCCAGGAACAGAAAAATTTGGATGAGATGCTGTGAGCCAGATTGACCCCTCTCAGATTATCTCTCTGGTGATGATCACCCCAAATTGTCTGTCCCCCCAAAAGGTAAAAGCCACTGGGGTCAACATGTGCCCCTGCAGCAGCTCTGGCCACTGGTCCTCCTGTGACACCCAGATTCCAGTCAGCACACTGGCTTTGGAGCCGTGCTTCCAAGGACTAACCCCAGCCACATCAGCTGCCACAGACCCTGGGTAGGATCTGCAGAAAAGTGAATGAGGCCTGGGGCTATGTTAACTTGTCAGTGTAATTTTTGTGGAGCTAGAGTGGGGGATAATGTCTGTCCTGCTAGCCCTTTCCTGTTGACCCTTCCCCCTGCCTGCCTGAATACAACCTCTTCCCACAGAAGACCCTGAACCACACAGAGCCTCTACAGGGTGTAAGGAGGGGAACAGTGTTGTGGATGGGTTGAAGCGCCCCTTCCAGGCAGAGAGGGAAGATCCATGGCTGCAGGAAACCTCCTTGCACGTGTCTATGTGGAAACACTCCGGCCCAATATGTGTAGTTTCAGTTCAGAGCAGGAAGGGGTTCTACCTTACCATAAAGATTTCTGTAAACAGGAACATAATTTTGTTCTCTAATGAAAACACCATTCTAAATCAGGAGGGTAAATTCTAATGAACGTAAATACCCTGGAAACTTAAATATCCCAGGACTAAATGGTGGTAAATACTTATGATCTGTGTTTCCAGCAAGATACTAAACTTGTTACAAGCCTCAAGTTCCACAGCCATCCATTCGTTGGAAAATATTTCATTATGAGAAACAGCATCTGTATATTATTGAAAATTCTGGCAGTCTTGGATGCCAAAAGTTAGGCGCCTAAATTTATTTTTAAGCATCTATGTACATAGCCTGATTGCAAAAGTGCTGAGCACCACAGCTCCTGTTGATATTCAAGCCACTTATTTAGGCTCCAAAATCTACACTTAGGCATCAATTTTTAGCACTAATTGCAGATTTTGGCCTAATATTCTTCACAATTTATTATATACTGAAACAACAAGATCGCCAATAGTCTGTGTTACAAAATGAACAATGAAAATCTTCACAAAAACAGTTTAATGCTTCATGCATAATGAAATTGATTCACACAGGGTTGCATTTAGTTAACTGAAGAACACGGAGAACTGAAGAACTGAAGAACAGGGAGAACTGAAGAACATAGAGCAGCATAGAGTAATCAGTAAAAGCAGCAACTGTCAGGATGATTTTTTTTTACCTTGAGGTGGTTCATTAGTAAATTTGATAGATGACTGCAAAAGATTAATAGGAAATTTTGAATGGACTTCTGTAGTAATCCACGTCCTGAAACCCTCGTTCATAGATTCTGTTGTTACGATGGTGTCCAATAATTCATTAAGGAAATCCAAGCCCAGGTGGCAGTTCTGCAGAAGGAGCCATCCTCCATCTTGCATACACTGATTTAATAAGCGCCTTGCATGGATCTCCTGGCCCTGACCCATTGAAATGGCACGACAAGGAGTATTCTGTAAGAAAAAAGTATCTTGTAATCTCTTAGGAATGATTATTAGTGTTGCTTATTATTTTTACAGCACCACAGGGGCTTATAGAACTTAACAGACAAAGAAATGAAATGTAAGGGGGCGATCCAGTCTGCTGCACTAAAGCTGACACCTCTGAAGATCTGGGTTCTGAACAGGCCCCTATCCTCTTCTCCTCCCGCACAAGCTAAGAGGAAACTATTTCTATGAACATGGTTGCAGCAGGATCCATGAAACACCCACCTTTGCTGCACTTCCCTTCCCCACAACTCTGTGGAAACCTTTCTGTGGTGCAACATGGATAGGGAAGGGTGGATTGGATGTAAACCAGCAGTTTTCTGCTGGATGCCCTGATACCAGTCAGCTCTGTGTTCTTGGGGAACCAGGGCGCAATATCCAGTCTGTCTGATTCATGAAGGGCACCCCCACCCCAGTCTTCTGCTTGAACCAAAGCCGACAGAAGAAAGACTTACAGAAAGCAATGAAAAGGCGGTGGGAGACACACCTAAACCCCTCCTGACAAGGGTGACAAGATTAAGGCAACTCCCCTAGCCTCATTTGCATCAAAGATGGGACAGGGAGGCATCTCTATTAGCATACAGAATGGAGAACAGAGATTCCAAGGCAAGAACCACACTGAACTCTGGGACCAGAAAAGCAGGGACACACTGCATCATGGGGGATCTCTGCTCCAGATGTTAGTGAACCCACACCTGCACACACCCAGCTCAGCAGTCATCAGACTAATTCTAGTAATGAACCCTTGATTGATATCCAAAATACTGAAGCTGCCTAATTGCATTGTGAGCTCCCTTGAAGGAACACCACCCCTGAATGATCAGTTCCTATTGTCTAGCCTAAAGAAAACAGTTTACCCATAAACAAATCAAGTGTTCTCCCTTGAACCATTGTTGTTTCCCTACAAAAAACTCCTATGCACACTCAAGTAAGTGCTCTGATGCCTGAATTCAAACTCTGCATCAGTTCCACTGGCACTTCATCTTCTCCTGACTGATCGTGCTGGGGGCTCTGCCTGTAACCAGCACTCAGGACCCTGAGCTACCACCATCACCTGGGAACCCCGACCAGTTCACGCTTCATGGAGTGGTGAGACCCCAGCTCTCTCTCTCTCTCTCTGTTTTCTTTTCTATCTCAGGTATAACTTTTTAACAGTGACTTGTTTGATCAGTTTTTGTAATCTTTAATAATGTAACTGTTATGTCTGTTTCGGCTCTCCTTGTGTGGTTATTCAAGAAATAACTTTTATGGTTAAGCTGGTTGCTTCCCTCCCTCTCTCTCTCTGAACTTTTCTCTTTAGTGTTTCTGGCTTCCCTATTTACTCCGCAGCAACGCTCCTCTTACCTAAGCTAAAGATCCCTGTAGTGCCCAAAACTACGGTGGGGTTTGCTCATCAAGTGGGTTACTACCAGAACAATTGTAATATGAAAGTGGGGATAGTGCTGAACCTGGGACATATGAGGGTGGCAGCTTGGAAGTGCTGCTTGGCCCAGCTTATTGAGTCCAGGGACATATAAGGGGTCAGCTTGAGAGTGCTGATTGACCCAGTCCACTCAGACTTGCTGTGTTAGTGTGTGTGTGTCTGTTCATCTGATTCTGGGGCTAGAGAAACCCAGCCCTGGGGAACATAGGTCCTGCAGGACAGCTCCATTGGGAGGGGACTTGCAGAAGGGAGAAGTAGAGCTCCATATAAAAACACAAGGGACACAAGCAGTACATTAACAGAATTACAGAACCCCCTCCCCTCAGAAGAATAACCCAAATAAAAGAGCGTACCCCAAAGTAATGGGCAAATCTGGTAACAGCTCCCCCACCCCTCCAGTTAAAGTACCACACATTACTGTGAGCAGGGTGTGTAGTAGCTTATTGTTTTCCCCTTCTGACACTCTGTACTTCAAAACAGCATCCTGGAACCCCCATATTCACCACTGTGATTTAATTATATGTTTTGTACAAAGTATGCCTTGTGAGCTATCATTTAAAAAGTCTTGATGTGTTGAACATTAATATCTTGTTGAATTGTAGGTTCTATCATTGTATGATAACTTAGGAAGTATTGCTATATGTTTGTTACTGAAATATGTGCTAGGTGGGAAATGCCCACAGCTAGCCTTTCAGTGGCAACAAAGGAGTAACTAATACTGACAAGACAGATTTACATCAGGACCTGCCAGACGTGTTGATGGCTCATCAAAAAGAATCCCACTCTCTCAGAGAGGGTATGTACACAATGGAGGCTACCTCCCCCCCACGTCACAGCAAAGATCTTTCTAGCACCTGGAGAGAAAGTATAAATGAGGGTCAAGGACATCACCTCTTAGCCTCTCTCCTCCCCCATCTCAATACCTGGAAGATTGTTTGGAAGACAAACACTTTGAACTAGGGAGATTGGTCCCAGGCTGAGAAGGGAATTCAGCCTGTGCATTAAGAACTGTAAAGTGCCTGGAACATCCAGTGAGCTAAGAAAAGCTGTTTGATTCAAATCTTGCTCAGTCTGTTAAAGTTAGACTGTGATTCTATTTCTTATGTAACCAACTTTGACCTCTGTACCTAACACTTATAATCACTTAAAATCTATCTTTATGTAGTTAATAAACTTATTTTAATGTTTTGTCCTTACCAGTGAGTTTGTCTAAAGTGGTTGGGGAATCTGCTCAGATTACAAAGGCTGGTGCATGTCCACTTTCCTGTCACGAAGTGGTGAACTAATTAATGAGCTTGCACTGTTCAAGAGAAGGTCTTGAGCAGTGTAAGACAGGACATCACTGGGGTGCAAGACTTGGAGGCTGGGGTCTCCCTGCATACAATTCATGAGTGGCTTAGAGAGCATTCATGCAATTCAGCTGGACATATGCCTCTACATGTTGATGGCTGCTTGATCACAGCACCTGGAGGGGTTTGCTGTTTGTCACTAGCAAAGCACTGTGAGAGACAGCCCAGGCTGCAAAGTTTAAAGGGAATCATTGGTCTTGCAGTCTAGGTTGTACCCTAAGGGTATATCACACCCCTTTATGCTGTGGAAAATCTTCAGGAGGTGTGATGGATTTGGAGCAGCTCTGTAGTGATTTATGAATACTGTATGTTGATCTGGTTATTGGGATGTTTACTGTATGACAGTATGGATTTAGTTTAATCAGGAGCTATCTGGGGAAAAAATGTAGGAAAGGAAAGTGTGGCTCAAGATAAGAAGTGAAGCTCTGTGCATGGATGTCCTTGCCACCAGCAGAGCCCCAGGATTTATGGGGGCCAAACCCCCTGCCGCTAATGTGGGAGCAACCCTGCTGCCCTGAGGCAATCAGAAAGAACCTCTGCAAGTGAAATCTTGTGGAGTTTTACTCCTGGGGGAATTCTGCGCCACTGAGTGTGTGCAGAATTCATGACCCCCACAGATTTCTCTGCTTCCCTGCAGAAAAATGACTTCTGACAGGGAAACAAAGCGAAGCTGCAAGAGCAGTCACGCACCACTCCCTAGCTGCACAGGTACATCATTTCAGGAACCCGGAGCAGCCAGTGGAGAGGTAAATCACCACAAGGCTGGAGACACCCCAGCCAGTGGCTCCCAACCTGAGATGGGCTCAGCTGCTAGTCCCAGCTGGGCTGGAGGCAGAAGACGGGACTTCCTCTACCCCTGAAAGGAGTGGCTGGGGCTGGGTCAGACCCACCCCCAGAAACCTCCCCCAGCTGCAGGAAGCTCAGCATCCTCCCATGCTTCCTGCCCCCACCGCTCCTCAGCTGCAGGGGAGGGCTCACTGTACGGGGAGCTGCTCCCCCATCTGCCCAACCCCCGTGCATCTGGACCTCCCATACCCAGGCACCCCACCAAGTCTCACCCCATACACCCAGAACCCCCCTAGCCCTCCATACCTGAACCCCACCTCATTGAACCTCAACCCCTGCATCTGGATACCCCTGCCCCTAGACCTCCTGCCTCCAGACCCTCACTCCTGCACCCAAACCACCCCCCACTGAGCTCCCTGCACTCAAACGCACACCCTGAGCCCCACCTCCCTGCATCCCCCCTGAACCCTCCACACCCAAACCCTCATCCTACTGACCCCCAATTAGCTGCACCCAGACCCCCACCCCACCAAGCCCCAGTCCTCCAGCACCCAGACCCCCCTGCAGAGACTCCCACACCAGAGCCCTCCGCTGAGCCCCAACCACTTTCACCTGGAAGCCCCGGCAGAGTCCCATTGCCCCTGCACCTGGAACTGCCCCGACGAGCCTCTGTGCATCCAGCTCCCCCCAACATCTAGACCCCCCACTGAGGTGCCTGCCCCCAGGTTGTCCCACACAGAATCCTCTCACCCCACACCTGGATCCCACCACACCGAGCCCATCCACACTTATATCCTGCCAGGTTGAGCCTGCCTGCCCCACACCTGGTGCACCTGGCACAGAGAGGCAGGGCCCCAGGGTGTTTCTGGGGCAGGCCCAGGCCTTGTGTTGTGTCAGGGTTGAGTGCGTATCCCTGGCATAGGGAGGCTGCAGGATGATCTCTCACCTTCGTGTAGCCAGGAGGGTTAGACTGATTAATCTCTCGTCTTCCTCTAAGTGGCTACAGCAGAGACTGAGGCTAGGTCGGCACTACAGACCTATGTCGGTATAACTACATGTGAAAAATCCACACCCCTGAGTGACATTGGTATACCAATCTTAACCCCCTATGTAGACAGCGCTATGTCAACAGGAGAGCTGCTCCGATGCACCATTTTAAGTGTAGACCTGCCATTACTGGCAGCAAGGGAGGATGGAATGAGGCTATTATTGGCAAAACAGTAGGCCATGGAATCACAAGTATCACGAAGGCAGCCGAGAGTACTGAAAAAATCAATTTCTGGACAACACCTGCAAGACCCCCCTTGTGACAATCAGGGTCCAGACAGGGGAGAACAGGGGGCTTGAACCCCAAAGAATAAGCAGTTGAATCAACTGATTGTATACCATGTGTGCTATAAAAATATGCTGAGCAAGGTCTTTAATGAAAGCTTGTAATGTTCTAAACTTAGTGGTCATTATGAGATATGTAGACAGGCTGTGGTTATGAATTTATGTATTTGTGTATATGGACAACTGTGCTCATAATCTGTGGTGCAGTTCCACCTCACCCCTCAGGGTGGAGGACAGACAGGCAGGGAGGGGCTGCCTCCACAACCAGTTGAGACTAGCTACACGCACCTAGCACTGTACCACCCAGGAAAAGACAAATGATGGGCCATTCGAGTTACTGGAAAGACACTGAGACATCCCAGCTAGAATTTCCCCAACTAAGAGTCACCATGTCTGAAGGAAAAAAAATTGTGAACCCTTTTAAAATGGAAGGGGTTTGAAACAAAAGGCATCCAGAAACTGAAGGACAGTGACTTGGTGGTTGCTGTCCATGAAACACTGGATCCTCCCTCTGCCTAAGGGGTATGCTAGGAAACGGTTCAAAAGCAACAGGTAGAAGAGGGAATGTATTAGAAAAGGGATTTTATCTAATATGGAAGTGAAACACCTCAGAATGCACATTTATGTTTATTTTCTGTGTAACTTGTATAAGTTTCCTTTCCCTTACTATTTCATCTTTGAATCTGTGGCTTTTCTATTACATAAACCTTTTGTTTATTTCTACCCCAAGCAGGTCTCTGGTGTGCAAACTGAGTGGAGCTTGTATCTGGGAGGCTGGTTTCACACCTCCAGGGGCTGTGAACCAGAGGGGAAAAGTCCGAGTGTCTTGTAGTTAATAGCATGGGGAGGATGGATTTGGAGAGACTCAGGACTGGACGGCCTGTTAGTGTCATCCTGCAGGGAGTAACTAGGCTGGTGGAAGCCAGGGTGAAACCTTGTGCTTGGGGGCAGGATACTGGTGTCAGGGGTCTGGACCAAAGCTGCACAGGATAAAGAAACTGAGCAGGAGGTGGCAGAACCCCTTTCTGGTCTGGATGATTCCCAAAATGTCACACCGCATCAGATCACAGTAAGGATCTTTTACACTCCAAGGAAGAGCGTCTTCTGATCCCTGGGGACAAGAAGGGTAGCTTGAAGATCCACACTAAAAGGTTTGGGTTTTATTTTGCTTTTAATTTTGAGATTGTCTCTTTCAAGTTACCCCTTCAAATGCACTGCTTCCAACAAAGATACAGACCTAGTCCCTGTCTCAGGGGTGTCTTCACAACCTCTATTTAAAAATAAAAAATTGGAGCTATATGGAGCTATGCCATATCCCCCAGCTCACTCCAACTGCCTCCCTTCCACACCCAGTGATTGTGAGTTAGCTTCCTAGACCGTAAATTCTCTGGGATGGGGATCATGCCCAGAGTAATCCAACTTGTGTTCCTAAAGTTAGACCCTTAAATCTGTATCTTATTTAAGCACCTAAATAACAGTGGCCTGAATTTCAAAGGTGCTAAGCACCCAGAGGTTCGAATGAAGCTAATGGGATCTATGGATGCTCAGCACTTTGAATATCAGGCCACTCTTACCCAATTTTTATAACATTATGCATCTTTATTTGAAAATTTTGGCCAGAGTCTCACATACATCCTCATAGGCAGGCAGCATAATGGGGATCCATTATTCAGGTGAAAATTTCTTCTCGGTAAATTCACGTTTATATCTACATTTTGAACCATAAATACAAGGGACCACAACCCTTTCCAATGATGCTGTGCTGTTGGTAAGCAATTTTTCATGTATCTACCATGCAAATGTATTGAATGTTATGGTCTCCAGTTTCCTTTTGTCTTTCATCATTCACTGCAGTCACTGACACAAATGAATTGGGAACTATGGCGTGTGTATGTACAGTTCTAGTTAAGAAAGGTGGGTCTGGTTCCCCAAAACCCCTCCACATCAGGACATCGGCCAGGCTTCCGAGGAACATTTTCACAAATCTGTTCACCTGATGGATTAATTAAACATTGTTCTATTTCCAACTGTAACTGCCATCAGTTCACAGAACAAACAAAAGATAACAATATACACCATCAGCACTGCTTTTTTGTTACAACTAGATACCTCATGGTGATCTCTGGCACAGAAACAGCTGTCTCTTTGTACAAACTGACTGGGAAAAGTAGAACAGACCCAAAATCCATTTCCTAAGAACACAGGCATGAACCAAAGTGTGCTCATATGAATGCATGTGAAAAGTGACAAAAAAGGGTGAGCTCACTGCAAATCAACATTCAATTTCTAATTCAACAAAATATTCATCAATAATTTTTACCACTGTTCATGCAGCTCCACTAAATACGATTTAAGATACCTTTGATTTTGCAAGACGCTCTATATTTTCAGTGGGATCAGATCCCATAGATAAAAAGCAAGTCAAGGGTGTTCGACAGTCACTTTCAGTCCACATTGCTTCCATATCAAGAATAAATCCTTCTGCATATTTCACACCGAGAGATTCTGCAATGTAGTGCCGAGCCTGCAACAAACATTTCCAAATACATATTAAATAATCTTACTTGTATACCATTACCCACATCAATGTGTGTCACACAAACCCAATGTCTACTACCATGGAAACTGAGGAACCATTCACAGATAGCCCTGGTGGACTGGATGGAGGAGCTAGATCTAAGTTTAATTTTCAGTTTAACTTAAACCCAAGTTACAAATATTATAGCTTTAAATAGAAAATTTCTTACCTGATGCTGTCCTTTCTGGGACTGACCTATTCCCAGTCCAAGACATGTGGGCAGCACCTCTCCTGTAAATACTGGAAGCAGCTCAGATTTTATCCATAAGGCTCTGGGCCTTGCCCATACCCTTTCTGCCCTCATTTCACATGAGTACTTCCAAAGCTAACTTGAAAGAGTAAATTTTGACTGGGATATAAAACATAACCTTTTGGACAATAATGCCTCTTCAAGTGTACTAACTATATATATGAATCTTGAAGAGTCCCATTAAAGAAGCACCCGGAAGGACTTATCTTGGGTGTGAGTGGGCTGACAGGGAACTAAATTTTTCATTACAGATCATGACCTCTCCCCCAGTCCAAGATATGTGACTTAGTGAGCACATTAGGCAGACTCTGAACCGTTTTAGAACTGGTTTATCCACAGCTGTTGTGACAATGTTCCTCCTCTGCCTTGGTGGGTCCTGCGCTTATTGGCAGATTTGCTTGCCTCAGAGATTCACAGCAGCCCTCAGTTTGGCCACTTTTGCTAGTGGCTCAAACCTGCCGTCCACTCAGCTAATCTCATCACTGGCCAGCATAGGGGAAACATAGAACAACCCCTGCAGTCTCTGTGTCCCACCTAGTGGGTCAGGGACAGACCAGATCCCTTTCCAATTTAGACCTTCCCTTCTGGTGTTTCTCACAGACCAGGTGAACTCCTCCTGTGTCCGATCAGGAGTTGGGAGGATAGGGGGGGAACACGGGCCCACCCTCTACACTGGGTTCCAGACCAGGGCCTGTGGATAGCAGCTGCCTACAATATTCCCTGTATTAGCTGTGTGACAGCTACAACTCCCTGGGCTACTTCTCCATGGCCCTCTCCCAGCACCTTCTTTATCCTCACTGCAGGATCTTCCTCCCGAAGCCTGATCAAGCTTGACCTCTTCAGTCCTCCAGCAGCACACCTTCTCACTCTCTACTCCTTGCGCACTCCCCTACTAACTGATGGGAGGTCCTTTTTAAACCAGGTGTCTAGATTAGCCTGCCTGCCATAATTGATTCTAGAAAGTTCTTAATTGGCTCCAGGTGTCTTGATTAGCGTGCCTGTCTTAATTGGTTCTAGCAGGTTCCTGATTGCTCTAGGGCATCCCCTGCTCTGGTCACTCAGGAAACAGAAAACTGTTTATCCAGTGGCCAGTATATTTGCCTTCTACCAAACTCCTGTACACTGTTCCGGGCCGCACCATCTTCGACAACCTGTATCTGGTCCGGGACCTTTTGGAACTCGGGTGTAGGGACGGTCTGTCGTTCGCCCTCCTGTCCCTGGATCAGGAGAAGGCGTTCGACAGGGTGGATCACGGGTATCTTCTGGGCACTCTGCGAGCGTTTGGCTTGGGTCCCCAGTTTGTGGGTTTTCTCCAGGTGCTGTACGCCTCCGCAGAGTGTCTGGTCAGACTCAACTGGACCCTGACCGAACCGGTCAGCTTCGGGCGAGGAGTACGGCAGGGGTGCCCCCTCTCGGGCCAGCTGTACGCTCTGGCGATCGAGCCCTTCCTCTGTCTCCTCCGCAGGAGGTTGACGGGGTTGGCGCTACGGGAGCCGGAGCTGCGGCTGGTCCTGTCGGCATATGCCGACGATGTACTCCTCGTGGTCCAGGACCCGGGCGACTTGGCGTGGGTGGAGGCTTGCCAGGCTGTGTACTTGGCAGCCTCCTCCGCCTGGGTCAACTGGGTCAAGAGCTCTGGCTTGGTGGTAGGGGGCTGGCGGCAGGCGAGCTCCCTCCCACCCACGCTTCAAGCCATCTGGTGGGGCGCGGGTCCGCTGCTCTATCTCGGCGTTTACCTTTCCGCCACGCATCCGTCTCCGCCGGAGAACTGGCAAGGTTTAGAGGGCAGGGTGGTAGAGCGGCTTCGGAGGTGGACGGGACTGCTCCGGTGTCTGTCCTTTCGAGGGCGGGCACTGGTGCTCAACCAACTAGTCCTGTCCATGCTCTGGTACCGGCTCAACACCCTGGTCTCGGCCCCGGATTTCCTGGCCAACCTCCGGAAATTGATTCTGGAGTTCTTCTGGTCAGGACTGCACTGGGTCTCTGCAGGGGTTCTCCATCTGCCCCTGGAGGAGGGAGGGCAGGGCCTGAAGTGTCTCCGCACTCAGGTTCATGTCTTCTGCCTCCAGGCCCTGCAGAGGCTCCTTTATGGTGCAGGTTGTCCGGCGTGGAGCATATTGGCGCACGCCTTCCTGCGCCGCCTCTGAGGGCTCCGATATGACCGGCAGCTCCTTTATCTCCATCCGAGGGGTCTTCCGCGAGACCTCTCCGGGCTGCCGGTCTTCTACCAGGACCTCCTCCGGACCTGGAAACTGTTTGCAGCGACCAGGTCCGTGGCGGCCTCCGTGGGGGAAGATCTCCTCGCGGAGCCCCTGCTACACAACCCCTACCTCCGTGTGCAGGCGGCGGAGTCCCCCTCGGTGCGCCAGAGGTTGGTCCTGGCAGAAGTCACCAAAGTCGGAGACCTCCTGGACTACGACCGGGGAGACTGGCTGGATCCCCTGACGCTCGCTCAGCGCATGGGGCTCTCCAGACCTCGTACCGCCCTGCGCGTACTTCAGGAGGGGAGGGCCGCTTTGCCGCCTGCTGCTCGGGTTTACCTCGACCGGGTCCTGCGAGAGGGCGCGCCCCGCCCACCCTCCACCCCAGGCCCTCCGGACCTTTTCATCGGGCCCCTGCCCCGTGGACCCGACCAACCCCCCCGCCCCTTCACCGTGAGCCAGCTGCACGAGCTGCAGCCGGTCCGGTTCCAGACCGCGCCAAAACAACATCTCTACACGCTCGTGCTCCACACACTTCATGTCCTCACCCTCGCGTCCCGCCCTGACACAAAGTGGCGGGACCTCCTGCCACCTCTAGAGGGTGAGGAGCCCCGGTGGGCCAGCCTCTATTCCACCTTAGTCCCGAGGCCCGCCGGGGCTATCAGTTGGCGGCTCCTTCACGGGGCCGTGAGCACAGGCGTGTACTTGGCGCGGTTCACCCCAATGCCAGACACCTGCCCCTTTTGCGGCGTGAGGGAAACCCTGGCGCACGTCTACCTGGAGTGCGCCAGGTTGCAGCCCCTATTCCGGCTCCTCACCAATATTTTGTTAAGGTTTTGGTTGCACTTTTCCCCTCACCTTCTTATCTACGCACTCCCTGTCCGTGGCCCCACTAAGTCGCGAGACCTCCTGGTCAACCTCCTCCTGGCCCTGGCTAAAGTGGCCATCTATAACACCAGGGTGAGGAGGTTGGCCGATGGAGTCTCCTGCGACTGCGGGGCCTATTTCCGATCCTCCGTCCGTTCACGCCTCCGGGCAGAGTTCCTCTGGGCGGCGTCCACAGACTCCCTTGACGCCTTTGAGGAGCGGTGGGCGCTGTCCGGGGTTCTCTGCTCGGTGTCCCCGTCCGGTTCCCTTCTTTTGACCCTTTGACCGCACTCCCATCCCTGTTCTTCATTAGTTGCCCCCCGTAATTACTTGGATTCCAGGTCCTGTGGATCTCCCCTTTAGGCTGCAGGGGGGATCCTTTAGCAGTGGGCGAGCTTTGCCCGCCCACTTCCTGGATCCCAATAGGACCAAACTCCTGTACCCCACTGGTCTGGGTCTGTCACACTGTATAGACTTTGGTGATGCAGCTTATCCAGCTGGCAATGGGAGATTTAGAAACTTTCAGACCCCAGAATATAGGGAGAAAGGAAGTGAATAGAGGTATTTTTTCTTAACTGTTTGGTTCCACTAAGGTATATTTTAACTGTTCGTTTCACATCTAGCATGTGCCGTGCTCTTCCTTTCAAAGGAAGAATGCTCTTCTATGATACATGGAATAAAGAGTTTGTCTTTGTAACGAAAGTTTCTGCAGTATGCAAAAGGGCCTTGTCTTCATGGAAGAGGCAATGATGGTCATCCCTTCTAAGAGTGGAAATTCTATAACATCTTCTTGCTGACTTGATTACAGCCTGGACCCCTCATCTCTACTCTGTCATTGGCCAGGAAATGGAGAGAAACACTCCTGAGGGTTCCCAAATCCTCCTCATGGAAGGAAGGAGATTTGGAAAGAATGCAAGACTCCTTGCCAAGTGGTTCAGTTGCACACTTGAGAATGCAAGAGGGAACTGTGGACCTTTTTTTCTGGTGGACTGGGCCAGGGGATTTACCCCACAAAGAATCCCTGATCAGTGAGGACAGAACCACCTGCTAGGTTTCAAATGCTGAAGAGGATGGATACACCATCCAGACTCAGAGTTTCTTCTCCTGGCAGAATGAGGGTCCATGGGCTGGGAGTAATTGCGGTATATAGAGAGTCCCTTCTCAGGCTCCTCCTACACCTAAGCTGCCTAACTCCATAAGAAGGGTTCCAGGTTGTGGATCAGTGGCAGAGATAGGTGTCTCCCTGCAGCCTGGACTTAGATGCCTATCTCTAAAAGTGGGACAGAGGTTAGGACACACTTCACTTGTTGGCATCTCCCATTGGATAGCTTAGATTGCTCCCCATCTAGTATGCTGGCTTTTGTGGATTGCATTATTGGGCGCTTATCTCTCCCCATTCCTTGTACAGGGAACCTAGGCTCCTAACTCAGGCTTTGTGGATCACAATGTTGTTCCTGTGATTTTCTAGGTGCCTAAAAGTTTGGCATTGCAATGCTGAGTGCCAAAATGTCTAACTCCTTTTGTGCATCTAGGCCTGGGGTATACAGATATTATGGTGGAGCAATCACTAGATCATAAGCACCGATTCTGTGCATGCTCCTTTGTGCTCACATCCATCAGCCACCCACCGACCAACTGTTCGGTGGGCTCTGCCAATCAGCTCCACCCCATCCTGCCCCGGCGCCTCCCGCCCACTGCCAATTAGCTGTTCAGCAGCTGCTGGGTGTATCGGGAGGAGTGGGGGAGGGGCATGGAGGAGCCTCGGGGGGGGGGGTGGAGTGGGTGTGGGGCCTTGGGGGAAAACGTGGAGTGCTGGGTGTCCTCTAGATGAAGAAGGGGCGCTACTCCACAATTTACCTGTAAGAGTTGGAATAATGATAGATGAGATAGGAGAAGTGAGATGCTCCTCTTTAGTCTGGCTACAGGCATAGAATTTGGAGTGAGAGTGGAAGGGACGTGATTAGAGCTGTACAAATAACAGATTTATGAGTTTGCTGGCAATTAAAAAAAAAAGAAAATTGTTTTGTGTCGACCTGTTCCATATTTGCAATGTGCCTTTCAGAGATTCAAACTGAACTGTTCTCTTTCCACTGCTTAAGTGAAGAAATGAGACTGTGTCTTCTTATGTGAAGAACCACAAAAGCTGTACAAATTTCAGGACCATACTGTATAGCTGTGCCACTGTGTAATCCTTCCTGGCACATAAAGCAATATAATAGCTCTAACAAATTAATTAACATATTACATATTCCTTTTTAATTTGTTATAACCAGCTATGTAAAAAGTATCCATAAAATATTTCCAAACCTTCAGAACGGGCAATTGGATTTCTACCATATATTTTGGTGCAAAACCAAAGAAACTTGTATCAATAATGCTCGCTTATGGCTTATACCGTACATTAAATCTCTCCTTCTCACCTGAGCAATGGTATGATCAGGACACCAGCTCCGGATAAGGAGCAGTTTACGGAATGTATCCAGTAAACTGTCATACCCATCAGGAAGAGGGGCCTCTTCAGGTGCTTCTTTATCAAACCAGGATTTCCAGGCCTTTTCATTCCTTGTAACTTGCCCCAGAAGCTGATTAAAAGGGTACAGATTAGATAACTGTACAAGATTGAGCCATGTCATGTCAAGCATCCACTTCTTTGGTTTTGCTTGTACAGAGTTCAGATCCAAACTTGCACCTCCTGCAAGATGAAAAGCATTGTGAAGAAAGCATACATTATTTAAGCCAAAAATTATGAGTCAGCAAAGTACTTAACTCTTAGTAGTAACAATCTTATGGAATTTGCAAACAGAAATTTGGACTCCCAAAACTGCATTGCAAAACTTCATTAATTCAGAAGGATTGTTTATAACCCAAAGTCCATAAAATGGAAGGGAGAAAAGGTGGTCTTGTATTAACACGCAGGAGGAGTCAAGAGATCTAGGCTCTTAGGGCATGACTCTGAAGTGCACAATGCCTCCTGAGGGGTAGAAGTTAAAGGTTCTCAGCAGACCACAGGGCTGTTATCTTAATTTCTCTGTTATTCATTTTCCTCATCTGCAAAGTGGGAATAATTGCCTACCAAATAGGGTGCTGCATGAAAGCCCCCAGAGCGGAAGGAGAGAGGATCCGAGGACAATCTCATCCTCCTTCATCTAGGCCAGAAAACCTGGCCTAGAATGAGGAAGCACACGATGCATCCTTGTCAAGGGCATCACAATGCTTATGCTCTTCTTGCATGCCAGAAGGCACAGTAGCTGTTTGCACCACCACCCCACCAAGGCCGATAGCTTAATGCCACCACCATGGAATCCTTAACTAATGGATCCTGAGATCCTTGGATGGAAGGCACAAAATACTGGTAGTATAAATATTGCCAAGTGCTGGTTTGACAGCTCATGGATATATTTAAATAGGAACATATTACAAGAAACTACCTTTGATGAGTGTCTGAAACTCATTGTGAGAAATTTTCTTGGCTTGCAAGTCAATCTTCAGTGCCATGAGCAATGTGAAGAGGAACTTGTGATTTTCATACAGCCCTCGCACAGTGTACTTGTATACTTCATAGGTGAGATGCTCAATTATGTTGGCTACTCGTTTGGCTGTGATCTGAGATTTCAATGATTTTTCCACCGATAGATCAAAAATGCCAAGGAATTGCCGTAAGGATGTTTGGTACATTACATTTACCAAGCTCATTTCCACAATTAGGAAATAAAGGATGCTGCCACGACAAGCAACTGGACGATATTCTTCACGTGCGGTGTTGATTTTCACCTCTGTCTCTGCTGCAACATTTAACTTTTCACTCACCTTAAAATACATTGAAAGACCATGTAGATTATGTTGTGTCACTTGCGATTTATACAGCAAAGATAGAAAGGAAGGTATTGATTAAGAAGATAACAGTATTTTTATTTAAATTTGACTTTTTATTGTAAGAGCTTCTGGGCAGGCACTGTGTCTTCATATGTGTTTACACAACCACAAGCACAGTGTGCTTTGATACGGCTTGGGCCCACTAGGCATTATTTTATTAAAATGTGCCCCGCCAGAGTTGTATTTTCTGTAGAGAACGCAAGGCAGGCTTGCAGAGGGCTCCCTGTGCTGCTGTGAGGCTGCTGACACCTGATCCCTGCAGCTGTGAGTGGGAGGCTGTGACCCTAGCTTGGCAGAGCAGAGACTCCCCAAGCGATATAAGAAGAGGCTGAGGAGGAGCCCCCAGCCACAGGGGAGGCCACCCCAACTGCTGAAGGATCCTGCCGTAGACTTGTGCTTCTCTTCCTCCCCGTTCCAGTCCCGGCTGGGGGGTCTCTGCTCTGCCCTGCCAGGACCACAGCCTTCCCCACTCACCCCCACCCAACACACCTTATGCTTCCAGAAATCGTGTGTCAGCAACCCTGGGGGCGGTGCAGGAAGCCCTCTGCAGCTCAGCTCTTATAGGAGCGAGTGAGCCCGTCCTGGGCTCCCTGCACTCTGCTACAGGGCTGGTGACACCCAATCCCTGGAGACACAAGGTGCTGCGGCGGGAAGGAGAGAGGCTATACTTGTGCCAACTTTTATCAATTGATGTTTTTCCCCAGATTTCAGTGTATTTGTTGAAACTGGTGTTTACTGATCTTTAGCCATTAAAATTGATTCCTGCCAGGCCTAATTAGATTATTTATTTGTTATACAGTCAGATATTAGGTAGTATTATAAACTGTGGAACAACAGCAAAGAGGCAAGTCTGTTCAGACAATATTTAAATAACAAAATATATCCCCAATTTATTCAAAAGTCACCTCTTCTGCAGTTATTTTAGTGATTCTTAGGACTTCTATCAGAGATTCATCTTCAACCAGAGATCCTTCTGTGCTGGTTAGACGGAAGAGAAGACTGTCTTCAAGATCCTGCATTTTCCTCTTGTTAGATGTCACTTCTTCCATCAGCTTGACTCTTTCTGCCTCCAGTTCCTACAGAAGAAAATATTAGAATCTTTAAAGTTTATTCAAAGGAGAGACGACTTATACCCATGCAGAAAATGCATGATTTCATGTATGGCAGAAAGAACGGGAATTTTTCTACTGTTTCTCTAAGACACAAAAATGTATGTAAAATGGGATGTATGCACATACTGTATTAATCTGAGTAATGGAGCATATGGATTAATGAAATAGTAGGTTGAGTATCAGGAAAACTTCCTGACAGTAACGTTATGAAGCTGTAGTAAAAGACACATTGTTTTGGATAGTTAAAATTAGACTGGACAGAGGACTGGAAAATGTAATGCAGGGACTAATCTTGCATAGGCGGGGGAACTGGATAGATGACCTTTTCCATTTCTAACTTCTATTATTCTTTGGTTTAGCAAAGTAACAATTTTCTCTCAGCTTATAAAGCAAGAGATGCTCTAGTGGCGAACATTTGTACAGTGTGACATTTCTATAATATTTCTACAAGAAAGATGGACAACAGAGCAGATCTTCAGCCCATTCAATCTCATTTGTGCTGCTTCAGTGGCATAATACAGACCCAAAGACGGCGTAACTGGCCACCTCTGGAGTCCCTTTGCATAAATGGAGTGTTGGTGTATGGCCATGAAGGGCCTCTGGGCCCAGCTGCTGGAAGACCCTCTTGACCCATCCTCTGCAGGGAGGATGCTTTGCCTCTCCTGAACTTTCAGTTTATTTAGCCTTAAAGATTAAACCTTTTATTGTAAAATTGGTATTTTTAAACAAATTATTGGTTTATCTCTATCCATAACTCCTGACAATCTATTTTCATTCATTTCAATATGTCGTGTTACTGAAACAATGGAACTGCTGTTCTGAATGTCAAGGGGTAAGGGATTCTCCCCAAATTCTTCCCAAACACTGGAAATCTTTCACTTTGGAAAACTGTCATCTGTTGCTTTTCATTCATACCATATAGCCATGATACCTTAGAAAGTTACAAATAACTGAATCATAAGTAAAGGGAGTGGCTCAAGCATGCATTTCATCTTGACTTTAAATTCTCCCCATTTTCCCCTCAACCTTTCATACCAATACAGCAGAGGGCAGAGGTTAGCTCTAAAATGTGAATTATGGGGTAGGGCCCTGTGACAGGGCTTGTAACCCTTTGCTCCCTTCTTCCTGCACAAATGGCTCTAACACCTCCAGTTTGTAACCACCACCGCTGTACATTTTATTTGTGTTATATCAAGCATCACCCCCTTACGGTCCCATGCAGCAATTCTATTTACAGTGGCATATGATCATCATCCCCTTTTGCCAGAGAGAAGAGAGGGAAGAGATCTCCCCCTGCAGAGGTCTCCCTTTACCTGGGCCAGGCCAGGCTGGGCCTCCCCATCCATCACTTCCTTCCTGTGCTCTTTTTAAAACACTTGCCTGTTAATGGACGATTTAGCTCATTAACTTCCTAAACCCACTCTTGCCTAGTAACCAGGCACCCCCTGACCAATTAGGCCTTCTCCAGGGGAACCTAATTGCTGCCAGTAGTGCCCAGAGTACTGGCTCAAGCTCCATCTCTCAGCACTCTGTCACAGGCACTCTGTCATACTTCAGCAGAGTCTTTGAGCATGTATTTATCTTTAAATATACCTTTAAATTCAATTTAATACAGTTTTCATTCCATATTTAATACTTTAATGTATATCTTCAAAAAATGGTTAAACAATTTTTCCCCCTTTGCCCCTCAATGCTAGGCTTCTGCCTGCGGAGAATTTTTATGGCTGCATTTATAATATCAGAAAATAGCAGTTTAGAACAGAAGTAGTGACAGCACCTTCACTATCATGGTGCAACAGGGTTCTTCTATCATTATCATCACGCAAGTGGTTTCAGCAACACCTTTTTAAGATGAGAAGAACACACCCTCCACTGGTTATACGTTTTATTGATTCCTGTAACAGCCCTTAAGAATGTCAGGGCTCTTTCTTTCATTTTTAATCTGTTGTTGAAGGTCAGTAGTTGTGTACTTGCCTTCCTGATTATAACAGGAGGCCTGCTTTTCAGTTTCTCTGATACAATTTACAATTTATCATTATCAGAGAGAGCTCCCTTGGTTTTGAGTTTCTGTGGCAGAACGTTAATCTTTTCTTGAGAGAAGAGGGACAGGTACCTTAAATATTTTATCTCTGCTAAAAGGGGAGAGGTTTAATAAATGTTCATCATTTCACAATTGCATCCTAAAGCAGTAGATAGTGCTAATTCTAAACAGATATTCTGCAGCCCTAGTTAGCAAGGCATTGACTGCTAAACTTTCCAGTAAGCAGTCAATTAAACCATGAAGTGGCAGGGCAGAGATGAATAGAAAAGGTCTAAGAAGGAAAGAAATGAAGCTGCAGAACTTCACAGGGTTGATGTGAGGGAGTAAGGCTCTGCAAAACACTAGCAATAGGATTTTCAAAGCACTCAGCACTGACCTAACTCTGTTCCCAATTAAATCAACAGGAGTTTCAAAGGGCACAGTCAGACCACAGCTGAGCACTTTTGAAAATCCCATGTTAGATTTCCTCAAACACTAGAGACAGGCCTGGGTTCACAAAATTGATTTAAGTTCAGCAGCCCTTTTGCATGTAATAAACTCAATTTTTAAACATTCTGATTTATGAAAATCTTTTTCTCGTTGAACAGGAAGTCTGTGTTACATATCAGGGAACAAGGAACTGCCTCAAAACCAGGCTGGTTCAAGTGGATGCTTTCATGTATGGAATATATGTTACTCTACATCTTTATTTTTATTAGCATTTTCTCTCTCCTCAGCTCCTTCCCCGCACCATTCTCTCCTATGTGAGAGTAAGCCCAATAAAACTTACACTTTCATTCAATTTTTTGTACTCACAGTCTTTGAGTTGGTTCAGAGTTATGCAAAACAAGTGTGACACAGAGACCCATTGATTCTTCACTATTCTGTCAGCAACTCTTGTCAGCTCACTACACCTAACACACTGTTGTCATGATATACAACCAAAAGTTGGCATGTAATATGCCACTGGAAAAAAATAGCTTACTGATCATTAATATTCTTACATGATGTATGTACAAGGTATGTACTAAGTGTTATAGACCCGTGCTATTATTATGTTCTTAAAATGTGTTTGTCTAGGGCAGACTGGGCTTATGCATTGCTTGCCAGAGGAATGTGTATTTCTTTATCTGACCAGCCTGGTCGTGAGGCAAACACAATGAAGGCATATTTACATAAAAGGTAAACAAAGTCATCAACCTACCAAGTCAAGATAGCCCCTTGTGAGGGGCTGAACCTCAAATGATAAGTAATTGAAACAACCGATTGTATACATTATTACTGTTTTATACAAGTGCATCAAGTAAGGTCCATTTGAAAAGCCATTGACACACTGGTGATTAGTATCATTGTAAAACATATGCATTAACACTATATGAGAAATTATGAATACTCACTGATACTATGCTTTAAAGTCTGTGACCACGAAGGGAGAAACAGGTTTTCTCCCAGATCGGAGGGAAGGCAGCTTTCTACCCGTCTCCAATTAAATTAAGCCAGGTGTGACCAAAAACAATGGAAGCCCAATTTACATACAAATCAGCAGGGGAATGGGAAGTCCACAGGAAGGAAAGAATAGCATGAGATCATCCAAAGCCCAGGGACAATACAGTGAGTTTGGGAAGATATAAGGGGAGAGAAGCTTCTTGGCATCCATCACTAGACAGACACTAGGGGCCAGAGCTTTTGCAAGCTGAGAAAAATGGGGCCTTCAACCAAGGGGTTGAAGTCTTTGGGGTCTGACTATAAATGAAAAATCTGCTTAAGCAAAGATCTTTCACCTAGGAAGACAAGGGAAACCAGCACTGTGTACGTCTGTGGAAGGTCTTGACTAAGAGAAAGTCAGCCATGGCTGGGAAGAAAAAGATTGGTAAGAAAACTACCTTGTGCAAAAACTGTAACTTTTAAAGTTAGGTCTTAAGCACTAGAAAGAGTATTTTTACTTTTGTTGGTTTGTAACCCATTGTACCTACAATCCTTTCTACTTGGTATCACTTAACCTATGTCCTTTTGTTAATAAATTTGTTTTACTTTTATTCAAAATCAACCTCGTGTTGTATTTGAATTGAAGTGATTGTTAACCTGTACTTTTGTCCCTTTAAAGGAGCAATGAAACTTATTGTTTCTTTGAGTGTTCCAGGAGGGAGCTGGACACTTCAGGGCAGACAGTTTGGGGAAAAATTGGGACTGGGAGTGTGTTGGGGGTCACGCTGCAAGCAGTAACCAAGGTTGGTGGAAACCACTGCGGAGCTGGTGTGTTGTAGGCAAGCTCCTAGGATCAGAACACTGAACCAGGGCTGCACATCACACAGACACTCAGGGAACCATGCGGTTGTCTGCTGGCTGTTGGTGTCCAGGCTGTGAGTCAAAGCAGCAGAGCATCTAAGGCACCTGGAGTTACAGGGCAGGTGATGACACAACTTCTCACTGTTCTGGGCTGCACCCTGAATTGTGACAAGTCAACTCAAATTGCAAATATCAAGTAAGCCTTCTTTTTATACAAGTTCAAATGTTGCTAACCCAAAGATCAACATTTACCTGTTTTTCAGTGAGAATGACATGGCCAAGGAGCTGATCTTCCAAGCCTTTCATGGTAACAGTAAAATCAATCACAGCCGTTTTTGCACTGATTTCTGGAGTATAGGCAGGATTAGCCAATTTAGTTGTTATATAAAGGGTAAATCCCTTCATTACATCTACCTCCTTGTCACCTACTTTTACCTGAAAATAAAATATAAATATATTTTTCATTTTTTAACAGCTCACTTTCCAACAACAGTTGTTTCTTCCGATGAAAGATGATCCCCTCTTAAAAAAAATCAGAACAATTCGGATAAATTATTTACTTAAATAAGTGATTGCTGTCTGCTTGTCTAAACATTTCAAAGGTGTAATCACTATGGTGTCTAGTCACCAGCCGATATCAGGTATCTATGACACTGTCCTTTTATTTTCATGTTCAAAATTCATCTTACTTTATGAGTTGAGCCAGATTTTATGAAATTTTTTTCCAAAATGTTATCCAGAGCAGGGTCGAGTTCTTCTCCAACATCTTCTATTAACAAAGGTCTTCCTAGGGAAAGGCAGTCTTCTAGGTGACTCCTGAAGTATTTGTGGTTCAGAGACGTAACCTATGGAGATTTGCTTATAATAAAATCCAGTTTTGCTCTATACAGTGATCAACATAAAACCAATCAGAATTTTTTAAACATTCAGTTCACAGTGAGAGATCCATATATATCACCACAATTTTTGGGCCTACTCCTGCTCCCATTTAAATTAATAGAAGTTTTGCCGTTGACTTGAATGGGAGGAGGATCTGTCTCTTTGCTTTTCCTCATTGTTATCTATTTTATTTGCTTGCTTTACCTGGCTCCCATCACTGCAGTGCCTGACTACCTCATAAACATTAATGACTTTATCCTCACAACACCCATGTGAGGCAGAGAAGTGTTACAGTGGATGATCGACAGGGGGCAGCTATTGTGAGGTACTGAATGCCTCCTGAGAGGTGTTGAGAACCTTCAGTTGTCATTGACTTCAACAGGAGCTCAGCGCTTCACGAGATCAAATCCCTTCCCAAATCTTTGAATATCAAATGGTCTGATCATGATTTATTTATAATTCTTAAATTGCGTGCAAGTCTTTTTCAGTCTTTGGATGAAAATAGAACAGTGTTCCTCATCAGCCTGGTAAATTGTGTTTTTTCAGATGACACTAAGATACACACACAATTAAAATGAAGAAAGCCCTTGCCCAGAAGACATAGATTCATAGAAAAGTAGGACTAGAAGGGACCTCGATAAGTCATCTAGTCCAGTCCCCTGCAGTGAGGCAGGACTAAGTATTATCTAGCATCTCTATGTATACCTTTTCAATTAAAATGTTAAGAAATATAGTACACAGATATAATTAGATAAATATAAAACATAATTGAAAAGATTACAACTATAGCTGTTCACACTTTTAGCCTTGTTAAAACTGAAGTATGTATAAAACCACCATAATAGCACTATACCCATAGCTTCTGTCAAATTAGGTTGATGGATGAGAAGAAATTTATTGAGAAATAAGATAAACACAACAACCACACAGGAAATGAAGATGTTCCAGATATGATGCTATGACCTAAACCCTCACTCTTCCGAGGATCTGGCCTAACCCTTTTCACCCCTTGACTCCCAGCTTGAAGGCCAACCTTACATAGGGAGGTTTGGTGTATGGTCCAGAACCCCTAGACCAATGTCTGTTGAGTAGTCCCACTCCTAGAAATTATAAACACAGCTAAAACCATGTAAAAAAAACTAAAATGTAAAAAGAGATGAAGAGAGAAGGAGGAATTTTAATATACTTTCAAAGAGACCTGGAAAAGAAAAAGGGATGTTTATAAATCTAAATGTTAGCAAAAAGACCCCCGTGTGTTTTTTCACATGAAGAACTGGGGAGAAAATGTTTTTGACTTTAAATTCTGATATAACTACTGGTCTGATGTTAGAAAATTGATGAAAAAGTTATTTCAGGGCCAGTATCCCCCAAGTTCCCATGGGCATGGTGCTAGGAATATATACTGATATGTCTGAATTTAAATAAAGACAGACATCTATTCAAAATGTGTGTGGTTACACCCAATAAATGTACTTTACCACTCTGGTTCCCAAAACATGTATCCTACACAGAACCAGCATTGGAAAATTTCTTACGTATAATTTCCTTTCTGCTATCAGCGTGTCCCACAATTTTGGATGCTTCAGCTACTCTCCTCTTTCTGCAGCTCATGGAGGGAGATCAGCATTTTGGCATGCAAAATTTAGCCATGCCCCCTCTGCTCCTGCTTGAGCCAAATGAGTTATTCCCAAACTGTAAAACTTGCATATTATTATTAACACATATTCCAGAGATAATGAAATAACTATATACATTAGACCAAGGAAGATGATTATATGCTAATGATTATATCTGACTCTTGACTCATGAGCCATCTAGGGAGGGCAGAATTGTGGGAGACACTGCTAGCAGGAATTAAATTATTGGCAAGAAATTTTCTTTTCTCTAGCCTTGCATCTCCCACAATTCCAGATGTTTGGGTAGTAGCGAGTAGTGATCAGGTGTAAGGAGGGATATGAAACAAAAGTTTGGTAGGAAAGAAGTACCCCCCTTTTGTAAGCTCATTCAGAAGTCTGTATTATATTTGGGCCACCGCCTGCAGTGCCTTTCTGCCAAAGGAGGCCTCTGTATTGCTGTCCATCTTGTATTGCCTAATGAAGGGGTAATTTATAGACCATGTGGCCACGTTGCAACTGTCTGAAATTGATGCACTTGGTCATTCTGTCCATAAGGTTTCTAAGGATCTTGTGGACAGCACCTTGATCCCTTCTGGGACAGGAGCCTCTGATGATTTGTTCTACAATACACAGTCTAAATCCATCTACAAATGCAGAATGTGGAAGTTCTGAGCCCTTGCTATTTCATGTGGAAGGACGTGAATAAGGAGCTCAATCGTCTCAGGGATTCTTTATGCTTGAGACAAAATTTCAGTACTCTTCTGACATTTGAGGTCTGCCACACCTTTTCAGTTGGACGTTGTGGTTTTTGATGGAACAAAAGAAACACAACTTCTTGGGAAGTGTGGAAAGATGAATTCACCTTAGAAAGAAAGAATTCTGGTGTCCTGAGCACAACCTTGCTCTTGTGGAACACGCAATATGGCTTCTGTATAGATAAGGCTGCCTGCTCTGACACTTGCCTGGAGGATGTGACAACTAATAAGAAACAAGTCTTAGTCGGTAAATAAAAGGCTGACACTGAAGTCAGATGCTCTAAGAGCTCATCAGGGCCCTCAAAACTGGCAGAAGGTCACCAGTGTGGCTTATCAAACTCCTTGAAAGAAAGTGGCTATCTGTGCATTGTCTGCCAGGGAGCCCGAGGATAACCTGCTACTAAGAGCAGACACCTGACACACAACAGCACTGGTTTGAAGGCCTCTATCTATGGCTTCTTGGAGAAGTCCAGTATGGTTAGAATTCCTGGATTTCTGGGATACACATTGTGCTCTTGGCACCAGTTGTTGAATCTGGACCAGAGCTGATAGTGTCAATACTCTCCTAGACGAAAGTAATTTTTTAATGACTCTGGTGGACTGACCAAGACCTTCTAGTTCTTCCTTTTCAACAGCAAGGCTGTTAGTTGAAGCTGTTTTGGGTCCAGATGAAGTTGACGACCTTGCAAGAGGATATCCAGTCTCCATGAAAGCTGGAGTGGGAACTCTAGTTTCAGCTCTGTAAGGTCTGGGAACCCAGGTCTCCGCAGTCAATGAGGAGTTATCACTATTACCGTAGCCTGTTCTCATTTTCTGGACCATCTTCTCCAGTAGTGGAAAGGGTAGAAATTAGAAAGTAGGCCCTGCGGCCAACTGCATGATAAGGCAACTGTCCCCATGGATCTGGGGTCTGCCTCCCTTTGAATCAATCATAGGAATGTAGGACTGGAAGGGACCTCAGTAGGTCATCTAGTCCAGTCTCCTGCACTCAAGGCAGAACTAAGCAATGACTAGACCATTCCTGACAGTTTCTTAAAAACTCCAATGACAGAGATTCCACAACATCCCTAGGCAATTTATTCCAGTGCTTAACTGGACAGGATCGAAAACCTCCTGATTCAGGTACCACTCAGAGTTTTTGACCATGCACCTAAGTCAGTCTGCCTTTTGATTCAAGTCCCCTGTGATGTGGATTGCTTTGAGAAAAAGGAGGAACTGTTCTGCCCATCTCATTATGTCCACTGCTTCTGTGGGTAGTGCTGGACTCCTTGTTCCCCCTTGGTTGTTTAAATATGCGACCACAGTCATATTGTCTGACTGAACCAGGACACGGTTCAGCCTTTGGGTAGGCTGGAACCTTTGCAGAACTAGTTTGACAGCTCTCAGTTCTAGGAGGTTTATGCTGTGAGCCTTTTCCTCCTCGCTCCAGAGGCCCTGGGCTGTTTTGGGTTTCCAAGTGAGCTCCCCAGCCTTCCAGGTTGGATTCAGTTGCCAGGACTAAAGGAAGTGGAAGGCAGTTGGGCATGCCCTTGTGGGCACTGTAGCGGGCTCACCACCATTGTGAGGAGTTGAACATCTGTGTCAGAACCCACAACTGATCTTTCATGTGTTTCGGGGAGTGGTACCACACCTTTAGTATGATGGCTTTAAGACTGCTGATACATGATTGTCCTCATGGAGTGACTCCTCTGCATCACACCAGCAGTCCTAGCACTTGGAGAAATAGTGCTAGGGTGGGCCTCCTGAAGCTCTGGATCAAGAAAATACATTCCTGGATGGAAAAAGAAAACTGTTCTTGGCATTGGTGATGAAGCTGTGCACCTGGAGGAGTTTCAACATCCGATATGTGTGGCTCTGTGCTCTGCTGATGGCGACAGATTAAAATGTCATCCAGGAAGGTACAGGTGAATTTCCTGTGACCTGAGTATAGCTATTATTACCACCACCATCTCTATAAAAACCCTTGAGGCCAACGTCATGCTGAACAGGAGAGTTTAGTACTGATAAATGTTTCCTACATAGATAAATCTCGGAAGTCTGAAGTGGCACAGACTGACGGGGATATGGAGATATGCATTCACTAGACCTACTGAAGACAAGAAGTCCTCCTGGGGTAGGGATGACACCACAGAGGCCAGGGTCTCCACCCAAAACTTCATTTTCTTTATCCACTTGTTGCGCCTTTTGAGGTTAAGACTGGCTGTGATACCTCCTCCCCCTGCCTCCCCATGAACTTCTGTACAATAAAGAAGATGGAGAAGAACTTGGAGAATCTTTCCTCTGAGGGGACACTCTCTATCACTCCCATATCCAGAAGATGAGATATTTCATTCTGGATTAGATTTTGTTTTATGGGGTCATTGGAGCTGGATGACTGGATGAAGAATGGATGGGGTGAAGCCCACAGTTCGAAAGAGTATCCCTGGCTCACTATCTCCCTGACGTGTCTGTGGTTAATGAAAACCATTCCTTTAGGAAATGGGAAATCCTGCCTCTTAGCTTCAGTTATTGATGGAGGTTTGTGTAAACAGTGGATTGGGGCATGGGGGGGACCTGAGGTATGTCTGGATTACATCACACCCCTTAGGCTTTGATTCTGCTGTATTTCCTTTGGGAACCTGTTCTTCCTTCACTTACACCTTTGTGAAAGGAGCACCTCTCTCCGAAGGGCAGTCTATATTCTTTCCTGATGGCATTTAGTGGGGAAGAAAGTGTTTGGATTTTGTCGCACAGTCATCCACCATCTTATCCAGCTTTTCTCCATAAAGCACGGAGCCAGTAAACTTGGCCAAGCATCAGACCTGCTTAGAGCCACCTTCCAGATTCAGAGCCATAGGCAATGCTGGCGCCTGGCTACTGAGCTGGAAGCCATTGTTTGTGCTGAGGAGGACCTCACTGCATCCATTCAGACATCAGCTACAAACACTGTTGCTAGGGAGACTTTCTTTAAAGTGGAGCCAAAGTCAGGGTTATCTCTGTCCTTAATGGCTTTGAGATGTTCCAGCCAGGAAAGAGATGCTCTTGCAAAGCAGGCAGCTGCCAGGGACACTCAGATAATGATGGAGGAGGCTTGAAAGCCCTTTTGGAGAGAGGCCTCCATCTTTCTTTTGTTGGATCCTTGGGATAGAACTCACAGTCTGACGAAGTAACCATAGCCGGCGAGGGATGCTCAATCTTCAGAGGTGTCAATCTTCAGTGTTTCAGCAATGGTGCCCTGTGGTTCTTGAATGTTATAGACCTTGAGGTCACTCTTGTTAAGGTGTTGCCCTTGTCAGGCTTGTTCCATGTACCCCTAATCACTTCCTCAAGGGACGAGTGAAGGGGTATTGCAGTACTCAGACGAGGAGCTTAAGGGGAGAAATTTACTCTGAGGCTTAATCTCAGGAGCCTGCTCAGGTTTCTGAGCCAGACAGCTCACCCTCCTCAGTAGAGGAAGAGGAGTCAGGGGTATCTCATCTCCTGGATTTGTTGTGCTTTGTGTTTCCCTTTTTAGCCTTTAAAAAAAAATGTAAACCTCTTTTACCCTTGTTGTGTGTTTTGGGAGTGCAGAAGCTCGGCTGAGGCTTTGGTGAGGCCTTTTGCAGCTTGTCTTCCTTCAGACCTGGAGCCCTCTCGAGACGTCTGTCCCAGAATCCTCCCCACTGAATCCCATTCCCCCTGGGAGGGGGGAACTCATTGTCAGAGCCCTCCTGGTTGGCTTGGGAGGGAGGAGGGCTGATTAGAAGCTCTGCTTCTTTCCCTAAAGCATTCAGAACAAACTTTAAGACTTGGGGGGGCGACTTGTGGCCCCACAAGCCTCCCCTCTTTGTTTGGCAGGGGTTCACTGGGACTTACCCTCTAAGTAGAGTGGTCAGGGTCCTCCCCACTGTTGGTGCCTCTCCCTGCTCTGCACTGGGGTTCCTGGTATATTTCCCCCCCACTGGATTCACGGCTACCTTAATGGGTAGGGGACCCCACCTGCCTGTCCAACTTGCAGCCTCAGGACCTAATAGAGTAAGGAATGGAAGGCTGGGTGGAGGCTGGGCCCAACTTGTTATCTGCCTAACCTGGACAGGCTGCCTCCCATATACAGCATTGCTTGGATTTGACCTGATGCTTTCTTGGCTGCTCTGCTGTTCCTATAAGGGGCAGGGAAGCCAGCAGGGAGATGCTGCAGTGGAGGCGTTGGGACTCGGGAGGGTTAAACCCCTGAAGGGTTGACCGACTCAGGGAGGAGGAATGCTGAGAAGCGAGAACACTGCTCCCCAAGCCCCCCAAAAAGGGCAGAAAAGCTGAACTAGAAGGATGAAGGATGAGAGCCAAAGAAGCCACCCTGTCTGCTGCTATGGAGGCAAAGAACCTAGCAGCAAGCAGGAGCAGAGGGGGCATGGCCACCTGGACAGACCATGCGGCACCAGAACTCTGATCCCACGTCCATGAGCAGCTGAGAGAGGAGAGCATCCCTGATATCCAGAATTGTGGGAGATGCTGGGCTACAGAAAAAAAAAGAACAGAAGTGTAGTGACTTACTGCCTGTAAGAGACTAACAATAGATTTATCTGAGGAAAGATGAGACAAATGGGATTAATTGACTTTTTAAAATTCATTTAACAGAAATTTTACGAAATCAATATGAATACCTTCTGGAACGCATAACCTAGAATGTCTCAGTTCTGTTGCATTCCCTTACTCTTGGTATGTGCTTCCTCTCTTTTAAGACTTACATAAGGATATCAACAATTCTATTTATCTTTAAATAAAAAGTCTAATATTTGCCCTCTAGTAGCAAATGTGTAATAAATATATACCTTATGTCACAGGTTTAAAAAGGATCATTATAAATACCTGTCTTTTACAATTTTCTCTTCAGTTACTCTCATGGAAAATCATACTGGGGTGTTTTTGTTAACATTTGGATCTATAAAATGTCCCCTTTTCCTTCACAGGACTTTAACTTTTTTAAAACATCTCTCTCTCTTTACATTTTATCTTTTCTCATTAATTTAGCTGCAGTTCTTTATCCTTTCTACATGTGGTGTTACAAATCAGTCTGTACAAACTGGGTTACAGTTCTGAGTCATATGCCAAATATTACTGGCTTCCCTCTCTAGCTAAGAAGGGCCTTAAGGAACTGGTAGATTCTTGCTCAGGTACCCCTCTAGCTAAAACACAGATCGAGGTGATTTTGCTAGCCTGTTAGTAAACAAAACAAAACAAAACAAAACCCTCAAAACACGTAGATTCTAACATTCATTTTTTTCTTGGCAGGTCTCTGCAGATATTTTATATCATTTTTTTCTTTTTTCTCATTTTAGTTTTGTCATGCTCTTAGCTGTGTTTCTTCGCCATATCTGGGGTGGGGGTGATGTTTCTCAATTACTGGTTTAAGGGTTTTGGGCTTGATACCAAATCCTATTGATTTCCCTCCTTAGATGATGTGGCCTTCTGTTTGGAGGTTGCAGGCACAACAGAAAGGTAAGGGTTTAGGTCATAATATCACATCTGGGACATCATCATTGCCCAGGATGTTGTTGTCCTATTCTTTTTTATTAGTCTCTTTTCTCATCCATCAACCTCATTTTGACAGGCTCTAGAGGCAGTATATTACTCACCACATTAACAGTGATGGGGTATCCATGTGAGAAATTGCAATCCTCATGCACCTTCGACTGCCTCAGTGGCACTCTCCCAATAATCCATCTCCACCAGGACCACATTGGCAGACAATAGTATAAAGCTCCCATTTCTACCTCTTCAGGATCATGAGATATTGGACTTTAAATCCATCAAAGATGCAGGATTGCACTATTGCCCATCTTGCATCCTTGAGCAGTGGAGTTTGGAGAGGAGGTAAAAATTCCACACTTGTTGAGGAGAACAGAAAACTATCAAGTAAGAAATTTCTCTTCTGTTAGCAACTTCTCTCTTCATTCACCACTAATGGATTAATGACCCCCCAACTATGGAATTCAAAGGTGGTGTTGCTGGAGGCTCCAGGATTATGCTCCATCCTTCAGCTCAGGCCTACAGCAGAGTTCTTCCACAAATACAGAAAACCTCCAGCAACCAATTATTAGCATTAAGACACTATATGTCTAAATCTCTCACTAGAGAACATTTTCAATTTATATTCTGGTCATTTACCAAACTACCAGGATGGGTTGAATTCAGAGAGAAGGTGCGGACAGAAATAAAATTATCAGGTAAGAAAATTCTCATTCTGTTGCACGGCTTCTCTCCTCATTCATTACTCCTGGGAAGTAATGAGCAGTGCATACCAGATGTAGAGAGGGAAAGAGTAAGCAGAGTTCAATTATTATAGTAGAATAGTAGGCAGGAACAGATGTTTCCTCCATATAAAGCAAGAACTTTATACACTAAGGAATTATATGGGAACCAACCCAGCAGCACCTTCCTACCAAAGGATGCCTCTGCAGAGGAATGGAAACTTACTTTGCAAGTATTCCTCGGATGAGGCTCATACACTCATACCCAGTACCTTTAGGGACTTCTGTGAATAGTTTCCCAACTATTCACAGAGTAGCATGCCAACTGGTGCAGGATTTTTACATCTTGCCTGCAGCAACTTTGAGGCTCTCGGGCCTTGGCATTATGATAGAATGAAATGAACAGGGTGCAATTGGTATATGCATTCTGTATGCTTGAAATATATCTTTAGAGCTGTAAGAATGCCTATTTATGCCACAAATCTTCCAAGGATTAGAATACAATGATGGGAGAACTATTTCCCAGGAATTGTGGAAAGCGTAACTTACCTTGAAGAGAAAGGTTTCTGGAACTATAAGAATAACCTTTTCCTCATGACAAAGGCAGTGTGGTTTTTGTAGGGATATGGGAACTAATTCTCAAACTTACTTTTCAGAAGTAATGGTGACAAGAAAGGCCAGCTAAAGGCTCATCTAATTTGTCACTGTGATTAAACTTGGCACCTGATACTCAAATGCAAGATCTGATGTGCCTGGCTACAAAATGCCACTACGGTTGGTACCCACATTTCTATAGCACTCAGTTGTAGGACTCCAACCAGACCTCCTGGAGACACTCTAGTGTAGCTGAGATCACCAGATCTTTGGGGATTATAATAATATTCATATCACAACAGCACTGACAGGTCAGGGCACCACTGTGCTGGGCAATACACAGTGAGGCAGTCCCTGTCCCAAAGAGCTTTCTGTTTCCCCACAATCCTGACATGTAAATTTGGCCAGATGAGTAAATGAAATATCCTGGTTGAGTTCTGTCTGGATACGAAACTGTATCATTGCTTAATGGAGATTCCATGTTGAACTACACTTCTCTTCCAATGCCCAAGTTGTTAAAGGTAGATGTTCCCAGTCTACATGAAGGAATCCCAGCTTCAAGACGTCTGGTCTTTTCTGAAGGTACAATGTGGGGTCCTTGCCTATTTAGCAAGTCCAAAGTATCTTCTCGGCCAGTGAAGGATGAGGAGGAGGATTTCAGCTTCTTCTTCTTCAATTTCTTCTGTATCCTTTATGTGAACTCTCTGGAAAGGCAGCAGATTCTTCTCTTCCCAGGACACTATTTCCATTGTTATGGAGAAGCTTTGGACTCTGGTTACTCCCTAGTCTTCAGAACGGATATAAACATTCATGCCTCAAAAATAAGCCAACTCTTAACAGGAAGCAGGGGGACACTTCCTCTGCAAATACCATAATTGCCTGCCATACAGTATCTTGCACCTTCCATTGAGGCAGCTGGTACTGGTCACAGTCACAGAAAGGATATGGTACTCAGTGGTCCCATCCCATATGGCCATGTTTGTGGTTTTTGCTTTTTAAAATAATCTATTTAAAGACACATCCTGATAGATGTGTCGAAATGAACTAAAAGGACACCTACAATGAGATTTTGGAAATTTGTCTTCCAAGTATGCTTGCTTCCATAGTGAGTTTGCAAGGGTCTAGCGTGAATGTTGTGTTGGCTTTCAACATGTTGTTTATGCTTGCCTCCCCACAAAGGGGCACTGGATGTTATCTGAGAATAATGCTTAATTTTGCATTACATCAAGTACATGGTTTTATGTTTTCAGAAGGAATTTCAGCAGGTGTGCTTTGAGAAACCCATGAGGAATGAAGCTGATGCATGGCACTAGCAATCCTAACCATTGGAAATAACTAACTAACTACTACAAGGAGTCCTTGTGGCACCTTAGAGACTAACAAATTTATTTGGGCATAAGCTTTCGTGGGCTATAACCCACTTCATCAGATACATGGAGTGAAAAATACAGTAAGCAGGTATAAATATACCGCACATGAAAAGGTGGGAGTTGCCTTACCAAGTGGGAGGTCAGTGCTAACAAGGCCGATTCAATCAGGGTGGATGTGGCCCATTCTCAACAGCTGACAAGAAGCTGTGAGTATCAACAGAGGAAAAATTACTTTTTGTAATTACTTCTCCTGGCTGTTTACAGTGGTGAGGTAGTACACTATTTATCCTGGCCTGGGGACCTGTTGTGATAACTGGGCCCACAAACTGGGACTAATTGTGAGCTCAATTGTAAAAAGTATGTGATCGTTCATAAGATGTCACAATAACCTATAATGTTGATGGGAAAAGATACAAAAAGGAGGCAGAAAGACTAAATTAATCAAAACAAAAAGGCCTCCTGATATAACTCACGGAACGTGGTAAGATCATGCTTGGTAAATACGAAAAGTGGAAACAGAAATCAGTGAACCAAAATTGGTGTGTCAGAAACTATGCCTAATTGGTGGACAAAATAATGGTGGGGATGGTCTGTTCCACCCACCACTTCGTTTTGGGGTCTGTGATGGGGTGTACCAGCCCTGCACTGGACAAGAAGGGGTTAACTCCATATTGTGGGTAGAGGATGTCACACCTCCTGACCACTGCTGGGCATGCTCCAATTAGAGCCTAGGTATAAAAGAGAGCAGCCCAGCTCAGTCAGGGCTGACCACTGAAGAGAGAGGACACACATTACAGGCGACCACCCAGCAGCTGCTGGAGCCCCAGATCACGAAGGCAAAGTGCGTTGAGAGCCAGGCAGATATCCGGCTGCCCATGGAAGCCCAAGAGAGGACGGAGTTTTTGAGAGCTTCACAGGCTGACGACCCCAGATGTCCAGGAGACCTGTGGACAGCAACATTCGAAAAGAGGGTAGGAAGTAACCCAGGGAGACTAGACATTGATCCGGTTGTGGAACTGGGACAAAGGCAGCATGTTTCAGGTAGATCCCCGCTGACCTAGTGGCAAATCCACTCGATGTTGACTGGGCTGGGTTGGGACCCAGTGGACTATTGAGGGTCTGGTCCCCTGGCCCCTACCCTGGCTACCACCCAGCCCTGAGTGGCGTCCCACTTCCCCCCTGGCTTCTAGGCCACACAGCCCTGATAAGTGGGCAGCCATATTGACTCTGGCCACTGGGCCACACTGCCCCGAATAGGTGGGCAGCCATATTGACTCTGGCCACTAGGGAACACAGCCCTGCTTAAGAGGGCAGCCTCACTGACACTGGCCCTTAGGTCATACTGCCCTGGGGCTAAGGGTAGCCATTTGGACTCAGCCGTGGGGCTATAACACCCCACCTCCACCCCAAAGAGTGACAGGGTGTACCATTAACACTGTTTAATGTTGGACAGTGAGTGGCTATGTTAACACTTCTAGCCTATATATTCCATCTAAATTAATACAGCAGACCACACAACAAAGGAAGGGTAATGGTATGTATACCTCGATTGTTGAAGAAGCTTGTTAACTGACTTGGGGAGTCTGAAAGGCCTGTTCTCCCAGGCTAGCTAACACGCAGGTAAGTACTATAGGTGCAACCTAGTACCACTCGTGGCTTTCCTCAGTCAGTCAGGATCATTCTGATCATGGGAAGGGATTTCTCACTTACCTCCCTGGAAGGGGAGCTAGGTAGGAGCCCTGCTACTTTCCCCAAGGAGCAGCAGAAAGCCCCTTTCAGGACCCAGCCCAGCTCTGTTGTGGGACTTACCAGCTGAGCTGGCCAGATAGCTTCCTCCTTGTCTGTAGGCTCTCTCCCTGAAAGCTCAGAAACCCCTTAGTTGGCTTTTCTGCTTTGAAGCCGGGACTCCACAGGGCATGGCAGGGACCTGACATGCCAGTCTGACTCTATGCCCCGTGCCCTGGGAAGTGGCAGGACATAATTCCCTCTCTAGAGAGCCTATAAATGCTGCCTTGTGTAGGGAGCCCTGTTTACATTTAAGTCAGTTGTTTGCAGGACAGCTCAGCCGTGCCTGAGTTGGGACAGAAGAGTCTGGCAGTGGCACATCCAAGTGGTTGACACCACCACACTGCTATTTACCTGACACAGGGGAGGGGGAGGAGAAGGAGGAAGATTAAAACTTGCAACTGCACAAAAATGAATACAAAGATGATAAAACAAAATCACTGGGAGAAAGTGAACCGCCAATTTGTCATACTTCTGGAGGCAGAAAATCTGGTGGCCTGAGTTGAAGGGCAGAGCTTAGCCTTGCAGCCTCCAGCAACACTACTGGACCGCTGCTGAAGGGGCATTAGCCCATGAAAAATGAATGGAGAGAGAAGGTGTGCAACAGAAAGGAAACATTAACATGGAATGCAGACTGAACAAATCATCTATCTGAAGATCTCACAGATCTGGAATGTAACAGTAAGTCCCAAATCCCAAAGAGGATCGACTGGTCACTAGAGTGTGGGTGAGGTGGTCAAAGGTGTAGGATAAATACAAGTTATCACATGGATATCGTCCTTTTACATAAAGGCATAATATATATGTGATCTTTACAGCATTTCTTTACATCTTTTCACCACATACAGAATATAAAATGAAGACTTGATTTGAATTACCATAGTGCACAGCCAAAATATGGTGGTGTATAATTAACTTGTATTGGTTATTATACTATTAGCAATGATCTAACATGACACAGAGATGAAAAACGATTTAAACGAAGAATGTACCTGGAGTTCGTTATTCTTTTCCTTATTCTTAATCCAGATCTTTCCTTGACCCTGTGGGTCAATCAGCAAAGGATATCGAGATGCCTTTGTGACAATGATGCCATTCTGAATTGAAAGGTCATCATTTGGAAGACCCTGGAGGCTCCATTCTCCAATTGTAGCGTTGTCAACAAGCATACTGATGAGGTTAAGATCCTAATATAAAAGCTTAAATTATAATCTGTTAGCATGCTCTTATTAAAAATGCTTAGTTGGAAGCTAAAGTTTGTGAAAAAGCAAACATGCTTCATCTCCCTGGGTTTTAGAGCTTGAGCTCCAGCTTGAATGGGAATGCCTACACTGCTATTTTTAGCCCCATAGCATGAGCCCCACAAGAACTGTCTGGGGCTCTGAGACTCGCTGCCATGTTTTTGTTTTTTATTTTGAAAATTAGATGCACCATAAGACAAAAAGGATAAGTGACCTGACCGGTCCAACGAAGGGAGTCAGTGTCAGAGCCAGGATTAAACTGCAGGAGCACTTTACTCCCAGTTCTGTTCTCAGTCCACAACCACACTCTGTGTCACTGTTAGTGAGCTGCCCTCCTTTTTGCCAGCTCAGCTACAAGCAGCCACTTTGTAGCCACATCTGCTGTAGGCAGCCTTTGTCTTTGGTTTCATCCTGCGAAGCACTGCCCATTACAGCTATAAATTCATATCATGCCCTCCAATGGATCCAAAGGCAGGGAGCGACTATCCCACAAACTCCAAATCATAGCAATTAATTTACATTTTCAAGGGTATTTTCAAAGAAAAGGATTAGAAACTTACTGTTAAAATGTCAAGGCTTTCCCCCGCTTTCATTCTCTTTTAAGGCCTGATCCTGCAAAGATTTACTCACATGCTTAACTTTATGTACTGTGAGTAGCCTGATTGGCTTCGATGGCCTAAGTCTCCCCAATTTAGAGGTGGTCAGAGCTAGGCTCGCTATTGCCAACCCCGAGAGTTCAGAAATCATGAGTCAGACCTCCAAAAATCAAGAGATTTTAAAAATAATATAGTTTGAGTTCTTTTATTTGCCTTCTGTTTGGGGGGCTTTTAGCATTCACATTTTCAAGTTTTCTCTGCAACTACTAGGGCTAGAAACTTCTTTATTTTTTAAATGTAAGCTGAGATTCTTACAAAAGCAGATGACTCTAGAAGATGAAGCTTTAAGAAAAACACCAAAAATTGCAAGACTTGTAATAAAATCATGAGAGTTAGCAACACTGGTGGCTGGAAGACCTAATGGCTAGTTCTATTTGCATTCCTTTGACACCTTCAGTCTGGCCATGTCAAAACCTTAATAATTTCACTTCAAGCTGGGAAAAGTGAGGCACAAAGAAGTTAATAGTAGGGCTGTCAAGCAATTAAAAAAATGAAAAAAAAATTAATCATGATTAATCTTGTGATTAAAAAAATGAATCGTGATTAATCGCACTGTTAAACAATTATAGAATACAATTTAGTTGAATATTTTTGGATGTTTTCTACATTTTCAAATATATTGATTTCAATTACAACACAGCATACAAAGTGTACAGTGCTGGTTTTATATTTATTTTTGATTACAAATATTTGCACTATAAAAAACAAAAGAAATAGTATATTTCAATTCACCAAATACAAGTACAGTAGTGCAATCTCTATTATGAAATTTAAACTTACAAATTTAGAATTATGTACAAAAAATAATTGCATTAAATTTTTTTTTAAAACTTTAGAACCTACAAATCCACTCAGTCCTACTTCAGCCAATCACTCAGACAAACAAGTTTGGTTACAATTTGCAGGAGATAATGCTGCTCATGTCTTGCTTACAATGTCTTGTTACCTGAATGTGAGAACAGGTGTTCGCATGGCACTATTGTAGCTGGCATCACAAGATATTTACTTGCCAGATGCGCTAAAGATTCATATGTCACTTCAAGCTTCAACCACCATTCTGGAATACACGTGTCCACGCTGATGACGGGTTCTGCTCGATATCAATCCAAAGCAGAGCAGACCGAAGCATGTTCATTTTCATCATCTGAGTCAAATGCCACCAGCAGAAGGTTGATTTTCTTTTTTGGTGGTTCGGGTTCTGTACCTTCTGCATCCAAGTGTTGCTCTTTTAAGACATCTGAAAGTATTCTCCACATCTCGTCTCTCTCAGATTTTGGAAGGCACTTCAGATTCTTAAACCTTGGGTCAAGGGCTATGTCTATTTTTAGAAATCTCACATTGGTACCACCTTTGCGTCTTATCAAATCTGCTGTGACAGTGTTCTTAAAATGAACATGTCCTGGGTCATCATCTGAGACTGCTATAACATGAAATATATGGCAGAATGCGGGTAAAACAGAACAGGAGATATACAGTTCTCCCTCAATGAGTTCGGTCATAAATTTAATAACGCATTTTTTTTAATGAGCATCATCAGCATGGAAGCATGTTCTCTGGAATGGTGGCCGAAGCATGAAGGGGCATATGAATGTTTAGCATATCTGGCACATAAATACCTTGCAACGCCAGCTACAAAAGTGCCATGTGAACGCCTGTTCTCACTGTCAAGTGACATAGTAAATAAGAAGCACTCAGCAGTATCTCCCATAAATGTAAACAAACTTGTTTGTCTTAGCAATTGGCTGAACAAGAAGTAGGACTGAGTACACTTGTAGGCTCTAAAGTTTTACATTGTTTTGTTTTTGAGTGCAGTTACGTAACGAAGAGTTTAAAAATGAAGCATGAAGCTTGAGAAACGGAAAAGCTGTTTAGTTCCTTTTTACAAACATTTTCTAGCAAATCTTGATTATCCTGATGTTATACTTAAGTAACCCTAAATCCTAGTAAACCTTATTCTGTGAGTGAGGAGTCAATTGCTTTGCCAACTTAATCTGTAAAAACAGTGGGTTAAAGTATTCATTACACAATCTGGCAGAAATATGAAACAAATAAAGGGAGCTTTCATCCAGATCCATCCTTGATATTCATGGCTTTATACTTCAGAATCATAACAACAAAATAAGTGATTCTAGGTTGACCAGATTTTTGATGTTGGTGGGAGGGATAGTGGGTAACAACGGAAAGGGGGTGGTCTTGGTGACAATAGGAAGAGGTGCTTGGGAGAGTGAGAGAAGGGAACCTCTGCTCTCCTCAGCCAAACAAGCCTCTTCCCTCTCCTACATGCCATCCTGTGGGTTTGTCACAGGAGGAGTGCGGGTTAAAGGACAAGTACAGAGGGGTGGGGCAGTCCCTGGAAAGTTCTGGCAAGAGTATGATCATCCTTTTAGGGGGAAGTCCTTGAAACACACATGTACTCATTGCTTTTAGTGAAACACACCCTGAAAACAAGGATATTTTGTTTTTTAGGGACACAATCACCCTATATATGCTGACAGCGATTTAGTGCCTAAAATTGCCGCAATTGACTTCAATGGGAGCAGGAACAGGCTCTTTTTTATATTATCTTACTGTCACGAAATACCATATATAGCTAAAGTGATTCACAGAAATGTTAACATAAGGGGTTCTCAGATTACAGTAACCTGGTTGAATTTGCTAACTCCACCATGTGATTCAGTACGCGCAGGATTTAAGATGTACTGAAGTAAAAAGAGAGGATTTTTGAATGAGATTTTTTCATATTAGCATATTTGCCAATTTTTTTTTTTTAAAGAAGGAGATGGAACTTGACAGCCGGTAAATCTTTTCAAAGGATTTCTCTGTTAAGGATTACATGTTCTTAGCAGTATTTCTCTGTGGGGCACAATAATGTATCTTTTTCTAGAATGCAGGAATACTTACGTCACTATATGGAATCCTATTTTGGTCCATCTCTGTCTTCCACAGCCGGAGCAGCAAGTTTCTATACTCCTGATTGAATGGCCCAGAGTAGGAGAGAAATCCAGTGGCTAGAAGAACATTTCCAACTAATCGAATAATTTGATCTTGAAAATTTTTGCTGCTTTCTGTCCAACGAATCTAAATTTTAAAATGTTGTAAAGAACTTTGTTAAATAGGCACAAAATTCAACTGAAGTTCAAATCAAAGCATCTATTTTTTCTTCCCAGTATATTTTTTACTGCTAATTGAACCAAGAGTGTTTTGGGCTTAAAACAGTCTATTCTGAAAGCATAAGAAATTTCCTAAATCACTTTTTTAATTATTCCCTTACTGTTATGAATTTCTATTCTCATTTGTTCTGTATGCACTATGGACCTGGTCTTACAATCTTTACTTAAACAAAACTCTCATTAAAGCCAGTGACAGTTTTGCCCAAGTGAAGATGGCAGGACCAGGCTCTGTGTATCCCCTTATCGTGCTGTCGGTCTCTGAAAGTATAGCTGACTCACAGGTCCTGAAAGATCTTACAGCTCAACACCCATGAAAACCCACCATACTGAATTGCAGACACATGTTGAGATTTGCTCTTTCAGTTTAAGTATTGACTTAAAAATATGTAGCCGAAGCATTCAATACATTTCATATATATTTAAAACACAATAAAAAAACGACAGCTTTTTCACCTCAAACTTCGAGACTCTGTGGATGCAATGGTGGAGGCAAAAAATGTCTTTATAGTTCTGAACAGCCACAGCATATGATTAAATCATCACATCATATACTTGATGATGGAATGAATTAGATCAAGTCTTGCACCACCACTGGTCTAGCTGTCCCTGTTTCTGCTTCAGCAGTCACAAGTCCTCCATAAGCAGGGTGACTTGTGAAGAACCCAGGGAAGAAGGAACCGAGGAGCCAACCCATCAAAGTGAAGGACATACAGTGAAATCCTGGGCCCACTGGAATCAATGGCAAAACTCTCATTGACTTTACTGAGGCCAGGATTTCACCCAAACAATTATTATAAGGTGCTACCAAATGACCAGCAGAGATGAACAGTACCCTGCTTCAGAGTCCTCTGGAAAGGTTCAGGTTCCATAAGCCTCTGAAGTCGGGCCATCAAAGCAGTTCCCTCACCCTTACAAGAAACGGCAACTTCAAGCTCAAAGCACATGGGGCAATGGTCAGACCATGACATAGTCAAAATTTCCAACCCTTGGGTTCAAAACATACATTCAGTGTTTACTGGAAGCACACATAATTTCGTAAAGGCAATGCTCCTCTACCTTCAGATATGCATTCTGAATTAAAAACAAAGTATTTTAAAGATCTGAAATGCTGCCAGGTCTTATTCTTCTACTGGGTGAAAACTATAACAACATCTGTGACCTGAAAGGTCTTGCCCATGGGATAATGACAAATCAAAATTATACCCTATGGATTGAAATGTTTGTCAACTCACAGACCTGCAACTGGAAGTTTTGCAGGGAAGTAGTCAATACTTTGAACTACTATTCTTGGGTATATATAAAAAACAACAATTCTTTTCATAATATTTAATTCAAATGTTTAATTAAAGACCTATTTCATGATCCTATTGAAGTTAAAGGAGTTTTGCCAGTATTGCTCCCAGTGCTTGAATCAAACCATTAGCACAACATGAATTGCAGAATAATGATCTAAATATGCATACAAAAGAGCAATATTAACTCAACAGGCTATTATAACTTTGTTATATACACACAGATCAACCAAGAATTTATATATATATATAAGCAAAATACAATAACATTCACACTACAGTATATAGATGTCACTTTTTGTCTGTGAATTTATTTGGCACTATTGATTGTTGCTATGGATTGTGCTCAAAGCAATTAATTTAGGCTGGATCTCTGCTCAGATGCATCAATACCTTTTCTCCACCTAATCCTTCAATTAGGGCTGTGGCATTGTTCATCTTCCGTCTGCATGCATCAGCATCATCCAGTAAAGTTTGTTTCTCTTGCATGGTAGCATTATACATGGCTTGTACTTGGTCCAGTTCCCTCTGTTTCTCATCAAGCTGGTTCTGTGCATTATTTAATTCAGTTTGCGCAACTGCTAGCCTTGCTTCCTGCAACGCTAGATTTGCCTACAAATAATTCAGAGTGAAAAATATTGAATCCCAATTATCTGACAGTTCTAACTCATAGCATTCATTCCATACTACTATAGTGTTGTATGTACTGTACAGTACTGGGGTATTATTTTAATACAATGCTTTGTTTGAAACCACAAAATTTGAATATAGTTTCTTTTTTCAATTTTAGTTATTGCTGGCAAGAAATCACAACATTAAGCAGTTTGGTGCAATATTAAACTGCTTTGATTCATTAGTATCTTCAGGCTGATCAGTTAATCATACAATGCATCTTCATTTTCAACAGTTCAAAATCGGCAATGCACTCGAAGGCCATCATGAAACAGCTGTACGCTAGGGACTTTAGGTAATCTGTTCAGTATTACACCCAAGACTCAAACTTTTGTAATTTCTTCTCAGGGCAAGAACAAATGACAACTGTGACTTTTGAATTATGAACAGATAATTATGGAAACTACTGATTTTCCTCCCAACTACTTCTGTGATAAAAGTAAAAGGAAGCACACTGTACCAGTTGCACTAAACATGCATTTTTGCTCTTCTGGGAGCTAAAATCCAATCAACATGCTTCATCTAACTGTTTAATTCTTAATTACTAATATTAAATCATTGAAATCTGAGCTCATGACTAGTGCATTCCTACCATACAAAACTGATATTTATTCAATGAATTATGAAAAGTTTATTCCACTATATACATGATTGTAAAAAATCAGGGAGCAACTAAAGGAAACCCTGCTTAGTAATCACATTTATAATTAAAGATTATTTCCAGCTGAACTGGTTATTTTGGAATTTAACAAGCATCTGGTTTAATCAGCATGTAACTTAACTCTATACTCCTTTTGTTACAAGATTTCTGAAGTGGTCATGCATTTTCTGTCAAAAGCTTTATTACCCGTATATATCTCATAAAAGGTCTCACTTAGGCAAATACCTCCCACCTTGCCCAAGCCAATAAACAAATAGAACATTGACACTATTAGGGTGACTCTGTAAACAGTCTAAATAAGCACTAGTTTGTAACACAGGGCTCTGCTAAGAAAATGTCCTTAATTCTGATTATAATATGCTGAAATCCAGTAAATTGTCCTTGCTTTAATTAGTGAAATCCTTGTGAAAAAGAAAAGCCAAGTGCATGTCTTGAGATTTTATCCCAAGAGCAGGGCTGGATTTAGCAGCAGGTGACCCAGGCAACTGCCTGGGGTGCCGGGCGTGGCGGGTGCTGGGCTTGGGGTGCTGCCTGGTTTACTCAAAATCAACTGACAAAGTGTTCTGTTTTTCTTGCAAAATATTTGACAAGAATGCCAAATTGTTGCTTATGCTTTCTGGGTACAATTACTGGCATAACTTAGCTGATGCTCTGAAGCAACATGAAAAGTCACCTGGCCATTTCGTGCCCTACTCCAAATGGATGGAGTTCGAGTCTAGGCTCAAGCTAAATAAATGCACAGACGCAGAAAACCAACGCATTATTACTGTAGAAACCCAGCATTGGAGGAACATGCTCAATTACCCTCTTCCTTGCAAACATGGGAGGCCAGTGACCCGGCCACCCAGGGAGGCTAATGCTTGTCTCCTCCCCTTGTGCCTGAGGCCCCGCACCTCCCCTTCTGTCCCCTCTCCCCTGCAGAAGCCCAAAGCACTCCCACCGCAGCCCCCTGGCCCCAGTGCCGGATGGCCGGGGGCCGAGGGCCCAGCCCCGGTGTGCCACAACCTCAACTCCCACAGCCCCTGGGCAGCGTGGCCACAGCACCCCCAACCCCGGTGCTGTGGGTGGCTGGGAAGCGCAGCTGCCGCGCCCCCAGCTCCAGGACTCCAGATGTCTGGGCAGCATAGTCACCACGTCCCCAGCCCCGGGGTCAGGTGGCCGGGCAACACCTGCACTGCACCCCTGGCCCTAGGGCTGAAGCGGTCAGGCAGCACAGTCACCACGCCCCCAGTCCCAGTGCTCGGGCAGCCAGCCCCAGAGCACCGGGCAGGCAGCACGGCCCAGCAGCAGCTGCCCCAGTGACCCCGAGTCCCTTCAGGAGGCATGCTGGCCTGGGGGCAGGGCCATGGTAGGCTGTTTGGGGAGGCACAGCCTCCCCTTGCCTACAATACCCACCACCATGCTTGCAAAGAATAATATGGCTTTCCAGAGTTTGTTGGATATGTTGTTCACTGAACGTAATGGTAATTTCCTTGGTTTAGTAGAGCTCCTTGGGAAATACTATAATGTCTTTCATGAGCACCTACATTGAGTAGTTCGTAAAGAAACTGTGGACCATTACTGCAGCAAAACAATTCAAAACAAATTGATTGACCTTATGGAAAGGAAGGTGCTTGATAACATATTGATGCGGCTCGGCAAAGCCAAGTACTATGCTGTAATAATGGATTCCACGCTCCCCATATCGGTCACATAATGTCATTTACAGTAAGATTTGTTGATGACAAAGATGGCTGTATCCAAGTAAAGGAACATTTTATCTGTTTCCGGTCTGTGGACGAACTCTATTAGAAAAGGCCTAACAGAACTGTTCATAAATGGCTTGAATGAGAATAAAATAAAGCTTCAGGACTGCTGTGGTCAAGGCTATGACAACGGTGCGAACATGACGGGAAGAAACAATGGTGTCCAGACAAGGATCCTTGTGCTGAATTCAAGAGCTGTCTTCCTGCCTTGTGGCTGCCGTTCCCTCCACCGGATTGTGTCTGATGCAGCATCATTTTCTTTACATTCAGTATCTCTCTTCGGAGTACAGCAAAGGCTATACATCCTGTTTTCAGCATCATTTATCAGGTGCAAGATCCTCAGAGCCATGTTACAAATCTGACTGTGAAGCTGCTAAGTGATGCTCGCTGGGAGAGCTGCATTGACCGCATAAGACCAGTGAGGTACCAAGAGACTGAGGTTTACGACATATTGATGGAACTGGCATAGTCGAGTAAAGCCAAGGCCAGAGCCCAACACGAAGTGCAAAGCCTGGCAAACCAGATCACTGACTTCAAACTTCTGGTCTCAGTTGTGGTTTGGCACAATATCCTGTTCCAAGTAAACACTGTAAGCAAGGCATTACAAACTCAGTCAATGGACATCACGATCACTACTACTTTGAAAAGAAGCTGCCTTGATTTCTTTGTAGCCATCAGAGACAACGGATTTGAAGATGCCATCACTGCTGCTAAAGAAATGGCAGAAAACTTGGGAGTTGAGCCAGTCTTCAAGGAAACTCACAGTCATCGGAAAAAGAGAGTTTGGTTACGAGGGCAGAGATGAAGTGATGGGAAGCTCAGAAGAAAAATTCAAGAGGGAGGTTTTTTTGCTCACTCTTTAACTGCTTGAGTGTCCATTGAAGAAAGGTTTGGATAAATGAAGCAGCACAAAAAGACCTCGGGGGGGAGGGGAGGTTGTATGACCTTAGTAAGCTGCCAGCAGACAGGAAAACACTTTTGGACAATTGTACAGACCTTCTCTGGACACTGACACATGGGGAATGTTCAGACGTCGATGATAAAGACCTCTATGTCAAATTGGACAACATCTGTACATTCTACAAAACAGGAAGCACTCTCTTTTCCAATTAATTCATGATGCAGAGCTGACAGACACTTTTCCTAATCTGTGGATAGCTTTGAGGATTCTGTTCACGCTGCCGGTCACAGTTGCAAGTGGTAAGTGCAGCTTTTTGAAGCTCAGGCTCATTAAAACATAACTTTGATCGATGATGGCTATTTTATCGCTTCAAAATGCTATTGGCCAGTCTTTGGATCTCTGTGACACTCTGACAGTTCGCAAGGACAAAGGTGAGAAAAGCAACTTTTTGAACGAAAGGACTAGAGTTAACATTCTAAGGCTGTCACCTACTGCAACACTACTTAATGCTGGTCCACCAAAGGTTAGTGCCCAGTTCAATTTGTTGAAGTTAGTACATTTCAGCTATTCTTAAAATTAAAAAGTTTCTATAAGCTTAGAGGAAACTATTTTTATTTGCTTATATATGGCATGAATAAATACAGATTTACAGATACTAGCATGCAAATTTATCATCTTATATGACAGGGATAAATCATGCATGCAAATCATAGAATCATAGAATAACAGAGTTGGAAGGGACCTCTGGGGGCCATCTAGTCCAACCCCCTGCCCAGAGCAGGACCAATCCCAACTAAATCATCCCAGCTAGGGCTTTGTCAAGCCTGACCTTAAAAATATCTAAGGAAGGAGATTCCACCACCTCCCTAGGTAACGTATTCCAGTGTTTCACCACCCTCCTAGTGAAAAAGTTTTTCCTAATATCCAACCTAAATCTCCCACACTGCAACTTGAGACCATTACTCCTTGTCCTGTCATCTGCTATCACTGAGAATAGTCTAGAGCCATCCTCTTTGGAACCCCTTTCAGGTAGTTGAAAGCAGCTATCAAATCCCCCCTCATTCTTCTCTTCCGTAGACTAAACAATCCCAGTTCCCTCAGCCTCTCCTCAGAAGTCATGTGTTCCAGACCCCTAATCATTTTTGTTGCCCTTCGCTGGACTCTCTCCAATTTATCCACATCCTTCTTGTAGTGTGGGGCCCAAAGCTGGACACAGTACTCCAGATGAGGCCTCACCAATGTCGAATAGAGGGGAACGATCACGTCCCTCGATCTGCTGGCAATGCCCCTACATATACATCCCAAAATGCCACTGGCCTTCTTGGCAACAAGGGCACACTGTTGACTCATATCCAGCTTCTCATCCACTGTCACCCCTAGGTCCTTCTCTGCAGAACTGCTGCCTAGCCATTCGGTCCCTAGTCTGTAGCGGTGCATTGGATTCTTCCGTCCTAAGTGCAGGACTCTGCACTTGTCCTTGTTGAACTTCATCAGATTTCTTTTGGCCCAATCCTCCAATTTGTCTAGGGCCCTCTGTATCCTAACCCTACCCTCCAGTGTATCTACCTCTCCTCCCAGTTTAGTGTCATCTGCAAACTTGCTGAGGGTGCAATCCACACCATCCTCCAGATCATTAAGGAAGATATTGAACAAAACTGGCCCCAGGACTGACCCTTGGGGCACTCCGCTAGATACCGGCTACCAACTAGACATGGAGCCATTGATCACTACCCGTTGAGCCCGACAATCTAGCCAACTTTCTACCCACCTTGCAGTGCATCCATCTAGCCCATACTTCTTTAACTTGCTGACAAGAATACTGTGGGAGACCGTGTCAAAAGCTTTGCTAAAGTCGAGGAATAACACGTCCACTGCTTTCCCTTCATCCACAGAACCAGTTATCTCATCATAGAAGGCAATTAGATTAATCAGGCATGACTTTCCCTTGGTGAATCCATGCTGACTGTTCCTGATCACTTTTCTCTCGTCTAAGTGCTTCAGAATTGATTCCTTGAGGACATGCTCCATGATTTTTCCGGGGACTGAGGTGAGGCTGACCGGCCTGTAGTTCCCAAGTTGTGCATCAAAGTCATGAAATGGACTACAAATGCAGTAAAAAATAAGGTATTCAAAAGTTTAATACATGGTGGGGATCGCTGAAGATGCTCCTCGCCTGGAGCACCATATGGTCTAGAGCTGGCCCTGGCCAAGCGTGATAAAACATACAGCATGAAGTCTGGTGGGCCCTAAGAGAAACGGCTCTGTCAACAGAGAATTAGAGGAGCAAATCTGATTCATGTCAACAAAGGAAGAGTACATTGTTCCATGAATTCAACCTCCGGGGAATAGCAATGTCAACAAGAACTTCAGTAGCTATTGCCACTACATCTGCTGACATACAGCAGATCATAGGGACCAGGCTGGTGATAGAAATTATTTTATAGTGGAGAAAAGCAAGGAAAAATACACACCATGACACCTAAAAGGTGAGGTGTGCAAGACTGAGAGAGAAGACTTGAGAGAGAGCTGCCCCCCATAGAATGGGGTATTTGGAGCTGAAAGCTAATCCAACACAAAGAGGCAGGTCTTTGGGAGAAAAGAACTAAATAGATCAACTGGAACAGGGAGCTTAGGTATCAGGGCCTGCAGCAGAGCGAGTTTGGAAGTAGGGCCTGCAGCTGAATCAGTCTCCAGTCAAACTAACCAGTGCAGCTGGCCTGAAGTGGGCTGCCTGATTGGCTACCTCACCTGATTGGTTGGAAGAGTCAGCAGACTGGCTCTTCAGCACAGCAACAACAGCTGTTCAGCAGCTGCTCAAAGCATTAGCCCATGGCCGTTATAGTTTTTGTGCCTGCTTGTTCCTACTCCTGTTCCTGCCTTGCACCCAGTCTTACCTCACTCCAGGGAACCCAGTCCTGACCCTTGCTGCAATTCCTTACTTTTAGCTCTGGAATCTGACCTCTGACTCTGATTATGACCCCTAGCTCTGATTTCTGACTTCTGATTTGAACTCTGACCCTTGATTCTGGTGCCTGGCCTCTGACTCCAGCTCTGACTCTGGTCTGTGATTCCTGGCTACCGACTCCTGCTCTAACCACTGGGCATGATCGTCCATGTCCTGATCACTGACAGTGTGCATAGCCCAGTCACAAACAATAAAAGGACTAGGACTGATAGGGCAAGCATGGATTTGATAAAGGTCAATATCTCTCTGACAGAGACAGTGGAAGCCCCACGAGACCTTGCAAGCCCAGATTGCTGCCCTGCAGGCACAGAATGCAGCCCTGTAAGCTCAAGCCATGCTACCTTCAGCAGTGACCGCTGCTCCTCATGGGCTCAAGCTCCCCCTACCTGACAAGTTCCATGGAAATTCAGTGTCAGGTCATATTTCTTCTCTGCCCACAATTGCACCCTACTGACCAAGCCCGAGAGGGAATGATTATAAGCCTGCTTCCCAGGGAGGCCCTGGCTTGGGTATCTCCACTCCTGGAATAATCAAGCCACTTCTGGGACAATTTGAGGACTTGGTTCAAGCTATGGTGATGATCTTCAGTGACCCAAGTCACAAGTGTATGGCCAAAACCACGTTTCAAGTATTGTAGCAGGAACACGGGCCAGTTGCTAAATATGTAGTGGAGTTCTGATGTTTGGTAGAAGAGACCGAGTGGAATGAGGCTGCCCAGTGTTATCATTTCCGGATCACCTTAATCAATGATATTAAAGATGAATTGGCATGGGTGGAATCCCTGTCCATTCTGGAAGCCTTATCTGACCTATGCATCAAGTTTGACTATCGCTTGACCAAACACTGGCAAGAAAAAAGATGGTCCTCTTGGCTCCAGCCAGCCCTGCTGGTTCAGCCCTTCCCCCATCACCAAGCCCTTCCTTGTTGCCCAAACCCATGCAAGTCGAGGAGGCCTGACCCTGCCTCTCAACATGAAGAAGAACCAATGCCGGGCAACAGCCTATGCCTATACTGCTGGGAACTAGAACACTTTGCATCAAGCAGCCTGCCAAGGTTCAATCTGTGCCCTGGTCAGGTAAACATCAAGCACCAGCCTCGATAGGGGGTCCAGGCTGGGCTGGCATCCTTCCTCTCTCCCCAAGCAGCCCACACCAACTCGTGTCTGCCAGTACCCTGGTGATGGCCAATCAGGATCCAACATATTTCCAACTCCCTCTCAGGCTCTGGCACTCTGTGATGCCCGATACCAACCTAGAGACACTGGTGGACTTGTTTGCCCTCAGGCAATTTCATGGAACTGGAGTTTGACCAACCACACAATACCCCCATCCAGTGCAAGGACTCCACCAAGTTAGTGGAGTCCATAAATGGTTCACTCCTTTTGTTGGGACTGGTCACCCACCAGATGGTTCCCCTAGAGTTAACTGCCATTTGAGGCCACCAAGAAATTTTCCAATTTGGGCTAAATTCCTGCACCAGATTCAACTGTTGTCCTTGGCATCCCCTGGTTCATCACCCACAACCCGCACATCTGCTGGTTGTCAGGCACAGTACACTTTGACTCTGTCTTGCCAACAGTTCTGTTTCCCAAGAGTTGACCCAGGACCAGCAACCTACTGCAGTGTACTGTGTCCTCCTCCAAAGAATTCAAAGGGAGGATCCAAAAATGCAAAGGGAGGATTCAAAGGCAACTCCCATGACCTCCCCAATAGCTCCTGGGATTCCTGTTAAATATCAACACTGTGCAACATGTTCAAAAAAAAGAAAGCCGACAGCATACCGCCTCCTCACAGCTATAACTTTAGGATTATAGGAAGTCCAGATAGTGACCCCTATAGTTAAGGTTACCACCATTTTCCATTATAATAAAATGTTTGGCTTATAACTTTGCCAAACTTTAACTGTTCAGGCTGATTATTATTTTACTTTTAATCAAAAACAGTTCAGAGAGATGAGGGAAACTTTTTCTCCATTGTAAATAATTCTTTCAAACTTTGTGTTGAGAAGCTGTAGCATCTCCATACTTTGGAGAAGGGACTTGAAATTTGGCACAGAGGCACTCTGGTATCAGGAATGTATCTTTTCCCATCAAAGTGAAAAACCACCCACGTTTGCCCAAGTAAGCCTTTGAAAGATCTCACATATGCTCAGGAGAGATTTGTTAGAGTTTGGCAGCTAAATTCTCCAAAGATTCCATTTGCACCGAGCATGCTCCAGCTCCTCACAGCTTATACATGTGAACTGAACAGAGGATGCTCCATCCCAAGGCTTGGAGGCTGAGCAGTAATTTCCTTGCAATTGCTCTTCCTAGCAGCAAGCCATAAACAACCTTTCACTAGGCCTAGGGGAGACTCATAACACAGGCCCACATCCCAACGCACACAGACACACTAATTAAAGTTTTTTTTGTCATGGTCATGGGCTTGTGGTCTTCTGGCTGAGCACCTCCCTTGGACTGGGCCCTGGTAAAGTGTACCCATTTCCCCTCTGTATTTGGGGCCTGCCCATCAGCAGGGAGCCACTGTGACACTGTACTTTCAATATTCTTCCATGCGGGAGCCCAAGTAGAGTGAAGGAGAAGGAGAAGCTGGGCTGTGAATGAGGCGGGGTTCTGTCTAAAAAACAGTATGTGATCATGCAGTTAAAGTCTATATTATAACATATATGCATCAGAGGTCGAATTAAAGTTGCACAAGCAAACTTAATTCTGGCATTTCCCAACTTTTAAATGCTTGACTTTCCAACCTTAGTGTTCTTTTAACATAGTTTCTTTCAAAGTAAATAGTTTAGTTATTTCAAACGTGATGAGAAGTTATTTTTACCCATGTGTTTTAGCATTTTAACCCATCTCTCACTGGTGGAAAATAAATATATGAAATACCTTAAGGGGAAGGACTTCTTTATTAATACTGTAGAAGTATGCCATTGCTTGTGTCCATGAACACAGACCTGCTACATTCCCACAAACTTTTTTAGCCGTCTCCAGATTATAATCTTCCATGTCTAAATAAGGCTGTAGCAGTTCCACAATCTCTCCTGTAATTGAATCCTATTTAATAAAAAAAGAAATATATATATTTATATATACACACACAAAACACAATACATCATTTTATCATGCATATAAAAGTAGAACACGTAAAGCCAAAAAACTGTAATTAGAGGATTTTATTTGCAAGAAATCTAAAGATAAAGTTAAATTATAAATTCAATTACATGATTGTGACCAATTAATTTTCAGGCAAACATGCAGTATGAACATATGATCCTTACCAAAATAATAATCACTTTACAGTGTGCATAATTATACTTATTTTAAAAACATGACTGTAAAATAATATTGTTCTTCAAAAAATGTTTTTTCTTAAAAAAGTGATTTACCATTATATGTATATTAAATCACTTCACTTCTCAACTCCTTTTCCCATTTACATGGGGCAGGAGGTGCCCACAGTTCTTCGCAACTCCTGCCAGTCCATGGCACAGGTTCACAGGTCTTGGTGTTCCATTGTATTCTCTTCAAACTTCTCTTGACAGAGTCTTTCCATTGTATTTTCAGTCTTCCATGTCTTTTCTTGCTGCCCTCTTCCTCCCATTCTTTCTTTGCTGGTTTCTTCCATTCTTATCACATGTTCAGCCCACCTCAAGTATGCACTCTTCAGCCTGTCTATCACTGAGAGTCCCAAGTTCATCTTCCCCCTAATTTCTTCCAGGCACACTCTGTCTACCCTCTGCTTGTCTGCCACTCTCCTCAGTATATTATTTTCAACTATCTCCATAAGACCCACCATTTCCAAATCACAGAGCAGGCAGGAACAAATACATGCAGCATACACTTTTCCTTTCAGTTTGTTACTTAATTGCTAGCCCTCTTTTCAATTCTCCAGATCTCTCTCCAATTGCACTAAGTGTACTTCCCAAGCACACAAATTCATTCTTCTGCTTCCCTCCTGAAACCTACTAGCATATATTAAATATCCCTATTAATTATTAATCATTTATATTACTATTGCACCCAGAGTATTGTATCTGGGTTTATATTTCACTCAGTATTGGAATATGGTACTCTACACTGTTTTTTTTTTCTTTTTTAAATCTAGGTTGTATCTACATAGGATTAAGTTAGTCAAAGTTTTGCTTGGGATCTGCTCTAGAAAGATGATGGAGAATTTATATCCACATGACTTCAATAATTTAACACCAGTTTTAAAGTGATCGATTTATGTTCTTAATTTTCTTTTTGAACTTTCCCCTGTATTCAGTACTCAGAGTGTGTTGAAAAAAATTAGCAACCTATCAGATTTTGCAGAGTAGGCTTGAATTTGAAAGCAGAACACAAACAATTAAAGCAAATTATTAAAGACCAGATCACTCCTGGTTCAATATGGATGCACCAGGAGGAGGGAAGAATGCTTTTCGCACCTCTTGCAGAGGCCAGCTACAATCTGACTGGGGAGCGAATGCATTCTTTTTGGCTGATGCAAGCCTCCCCAAAGGAGCAGGGAATGATGGGTGAGGGGAGGACTATGGCCTACCATAGCAAACCTACCAGTGTTGAGAGAAGTGCAGGCTGCACCCTTTCATCCTTTTTAATGGGTAGTGGAGTTGCTTCTCCTCACAGTTTGCCAGAATTTCCTCCTGCAGCCCCACTGCAACATGGCCCCATCTGTACCAACCAAGGGTTTAATCTTGAAAGCCCTATTTGGCTCTACACGGATTGCTGATAATACTGATGCTGATCCTAAATTTTAAAAGGCATTTGTTTCAACTTTCCATTTCATTATTTTAATCTAATTTTTTCTCACAAACTATAGAGAACATTAAAAGGCAAATCAATAAAGAAATGATGATTGTGGTCCTTATATAATTATTTAAATAATGGAAAAAACTGAAACTAACCCCTTAAACAATATAATATGTACTGGTAAGGCATATATGTGGTAGGCATGACTGTTTAATGGAGGAAGTATTAAATGTTTCAAACTTTATTTTACAGACAATTTATTAATATGCTTATTTTAATGAGTCTAAAAATCACCCTCCTATTCATAGCATCAAAGTAATAGATCTTTGTTCTGAAGGTACTTGACAGAAATGTCTGCCTTGCTCCTGACAGATCACTAGCTAATGTAATGGTTACAAAGACAGTCATGAAAATAGATGAAATTAGGTTTAGTTACATTATAATGAGGAAAGTTTGCTGAAATTTGGATGTTTGAAAAATATCTAGATTTTATTTCTTCCTATTCAATTTTTGGGTTTAGCAAACTAGCATAGGTGGAATAAGAACCAGTCTAAATCTCTATTTAGAGGTTTGAAACATGCAGTTAATGATTTTGCTTTTAAATAGAGGCATGTCTAAAATCCATCTGGGACCTGAAGTGACATTCCTGGCCCTGACAAAACCAGGCGATAAGGGAAATCTCTCAAAAAGTAAGATTTACATCAAATGGTTCAGATGTAGCATTGTAACCAATTCAAAACTCCAAACATTATGAGGTTTCCCCACCACTATATACACTAATGCAGAAATTCAGAGTAAGGAAAGAAGAAGGCAAGAAAATCACTTAATCAAAAATGGAAGATGTTTTCCAGTGTTTTTCATTCCATTTGCCAGTATCACTTACAACAAGAATTTAGACATTCTGATAGAAGTTGTTCTGGTTCCTTGGAGTAAAGTTAAATGCATTGAGAACTACCACTCGGAACATATATAGTATTAATAAGTGACGAACAGGACAACTCATTAGGTCTTCTGCAGTTTCCACGATATGCTATGCATCCGATGAAGTGAGCTGTAGCTCACGAAAGCTCATGCTCAAATAAACTGGTTAGTCTCTAAGGTGCCACAAGTACTCCTTTTCTTTTTATGAATACAGACTAACACGGCTGTTACTCTGAAACTCATTAGGAGTTTCAGTTGAGAGAGGAGTACATAATCAGGCCTCATTGTCTTTAATCTCATTTTCTTCTTTTTTACTTTCAGTGATTATAGAGTTTGGGAAAGATACCAGATAAAGAGTCCTAGGAACTGACTGCCTACAGAGGTGTCAGGAATAATGTAGCTGGGCCTGGGATCAACTGGCTAACTACAGCCCTGGTTAACCAGATCATCTGACTGACTGAGTGCCATTGCCAGGATTGCTGTTAAGACCAGCAGTAGCACTTGGACAGCAACTGCTCAGTGCACTCACTCACAATTGTGATCTCTCTTGCATCTGCCTCGTTCCTGCCTTACTCCCAGCTCTGCTCCTGCCTTGTTTCCAGCCATGCTCCAGTCCTGCCTTCGCCCTGTCCCAGCCCTCTGACACTGTCTCTGGCCCTTGACTTGGCTCCTGGTTCTTGACTCTGGCTGTCACCGCCACTGTTCCAACCACTAGTCCTGACCACCCACCTCCTGGTCCATGACAAGATATGGCTGAACAGGTGCAGTTGAAGTTTGCTCATACTGCCTTGCCAATATGCCTCAGGAGGGAGGGACCACCACTACTGAGGATGAAAGGAGAGTGGAGACTCCATGCACTACAAAAATCACCCGCTATTGACAACGGGCATCAACCAAGTGTGCATCTGAAGCAGTGCTGAAATTAATTTAACTTGACATGCAGATAAGGATAAAGTGTAGTTAGCACCATTTCAGAAACCATGGTTAAAACCTGTTCAGGTCTACTAAGTCTGCAGTTGTGTCAGGATCCTGGTTCCCCTCAAACAGATTCTGTGATCCCCACAGCTCCAGGCCTGGCTCCACAGCATCTGGGTCTTCCCAGCTCCTTGAGGCAGTCCTTTCCCCAGACAGTCACCCCACCTGGCTTTTTACTTGTGTCCAACAGCATCTCAGGTTGAGGGTGAAGCCTCAGAATCCAATTAAGCTCCTTGTAAAAAAGGGAAGATTTTCTGCCCAGACCCAGAGTAGTTGTGATTATCTTTCTTATATTCGACTTTCAAGCTTTTAATTTTTACTGTCATCAACTGCTTCTCTGGTTTACATTAAGCTCAAAACGTCACTCAGACATCCAGCTAAACACATGTTTTTTCTTCCATGCTGCTTCTAGATCTCCTCTTCACACTACAATCAGGACCCAAGTGCTGGCCTCTGGCCAGCTGGGCGCATACATATAAACTGTCTTCTTTGGGACATTGTTGTGAGATGAGAAAAAGCTGTTGCAGATCTGTTGCTAATAGAAGTTGTCTTCCCTTGAAATAGCTCACATAGCAGAGCTCCATAGTGTGTGCAGAGATATTTCTGTGAGTAAGTGGCTTCCAGTCAAACTGACCTCTGTGCAGTGGAATGCAGAAAATCAAGTGCAGGCATCTGAGCAGTGATTGGTGCACTGCAGCACAATCATGGAAGGACAATGTGTGAATGATTTGTGCTAGGATGCCAGAAACTTCTGTCCACATTGGCATTAAAATGGTTCAAAATGAAACAGTTAAGACTGAACCAGTTCTTACACTTGCTGAAAGCAAGTATAATCAGAATGGTTCCTTGAATACATGCAGACCATTTGGAACACTTTTGTTGTGGATGTGAAACATTTCACAAGCTTTTAGGATGACCAAGCAGTTCTTAGAATGGTAAATTTCTCTAGTGTAGACAAGACCTTACATGCATGTATGCAAACAGTTCTGGTAACATAATGATATGAATGGTAGGATGTTGTGGTCTGTTCCAAAAACAGTAGTCCAGATCCAGCTATCCTTACTCAAATTTCAATCCATTCTTTTTTAGACAAAGTCCCATTAAAGAATAGGAGCTTGCCTGAGTAAGAACTGAATCAAACCAGAGTAAGGATTTCAGGATTTGACCACTGCTTGGGACATTTGTGCCTACCAGCGCAATCCCCTTGCTAGACTCCTGAGCCATCCAGTTCTCTTCAGCAGAAAGGACTATAAAAATAATGATCAATGAAAAAGAAATGAGCTTACTTACATTACTGAATGTAAAAGCTATGAACTATAAAAAGCCCCAAACAGCTTTAATAAGGTCAATGTTTGAACTACAGCTACTATGAATTATACATAATATAAACACAAAGGGCATGCTCATGTGGATCTATAGAGGTGTTATGAGGAATGATGATGTAATTTATTTGTTACCTTTTGGAAAGTAAGCAGCATGCTGAGAAATCCTGAATTATTCATTAGCTTCAGAGCTTCATTCCATGATGGCTTCACACATGTTCGTTCTGGGTCAGCTGTCACAGAATCAATTTTTCTTTGGAACAGAAGTAGCACACAATCCATGATCCGCATTATCAAGTGAGGAGGTTTACCCAGTTTGCGAACAGTAGCAATGTCAACTGGTTTAATAGTCTGAAAAATTACAAAAGAAAATGACCCTCTTATTTAAGCATCTATCCTTTGCAAACTGAAGTGCATGAGAATTAATGACTGTCTCCATCAGGGACCAATGTCTCTTTGAATCCAACATAATGTAACTAAAATTCAAAATGTAGTGTATCTCTTTTAGCCTTTTACATAAAGGGCAAGACTGTGGCTTAGCCGCTACCCATGATGGATAGTGGCGGTAATGATGAGGTGCTATACACTGGTGGCACCTCCCTGAAGTTCTGTGCCTCAGGTAGACACAATTGACTTGTTTTAAAGTTGTATCTGTAAAATGAGCACTGCAGCTGCAGTTTTGCAAGCAGTTCTGGTGTACCTAATTCTCCAATAGTTTTAACTTCATAAATGTACAAGCAGAGGTGCTGGAACAATTTGTATAGAGGGGGTGCTGAGAGTCATTGAACCAAACTGTGAACCCTGTATATAATGGAAACCACTTCAAGCCAGCGGGTGCAGCAGCACCCCCAGCACCCTTAGTTCCAGCACCTATGTGCACAAGTGAAGATAAGACATCCTTTGTGCAAGGGGAGGAGCTAAATGAGTGGGCCTTGCAGCCAACAACCCTATTCCCTTCTGTCCATTCTCTTGTCTGCAGCAGTGGCTTTCTGGAGCATTGTAACCCCTGGATTAGTTAATCTTACCACATTTCAGATCAGTTCAGCAAAATGAAATATTCCAATTCAGGTCGAACTGACCTGAAACTAAACATTTTAATTTTCCAGGTGGAAAATCAAATATTTTTTACCAAATATTTTTTACCAAAAATTTTGATTTTTGCAGAAACTGCATTTTCCATCAGCAAATCATTCCGGAGGAAAGTTCCCAACCAGCTCTTGTCCTGAGTGACTTTTACATGCTGAATCTACACAAACACGCTGCTGCTGCCTGTGGGCAACTCTCTGTGATGAAAGAAAAGGAGTACTTGTGGCACCTTAGAGACTAACCAATTTATTGGAGCATAAGCTTTCGTGAGCTACAGCTCACTTCATTGGATGCATGAGTCATGCCTGAGCCTGAGCTGGTGAGTCATCAGAGGCAACTGCCTGCAGGGCCTATGACAGGGGCAAGCCAATCAACAAAGGCCCAGCCAATCCACAAGCAGGTATAAAAGTTCCTAACGGAAGCAGACACTCCAGTCTCCTCAATGTTGCTATCTTGCTGGGAGATTCTCCACTACCTGGTAGTTCTGACAGACTCCCCCAGATTCAGCTTGCTCCTGCCCCAGTTTGTGTCTGTTCCTGCCCCTGTTCCAGCCTTAGCCAACCCCTCGGCTATCTGACACTCTCCCTACCATACACACAGGAAAACAGATTGCTATTTCCACGGACTATATGCCAGGCATCAATGTTATACCAAATGAGAATACAGGATAGGGAATATGAAAAGAGACACGTCTCACCAGGGAACGTCAGTTGAGCGTAGACAAGAAGAATGGCACTCCCAGGACTCGTTATTGAGCAGGGTCCCTGTACACCAGCTTTGCACTTGTGATAAAAGCAGACTTGTGGCTACTCTAGATTACACCCACCACTTATACCTGCTTTATCTAGACACTAGCCAGAGAATCAGTGCAGTGTACATTTTTGCACATTATGTCCCTTTGTGGCTACCTGCCTCCCTTTTTGAGTTTATACCTCAGCACACAGAGGCAGCCAGTGCAACTGTCACTGCACCTACTTTGTACAAGAGGAGAATCACTTCAGAAGCGTAGAATGGGTACGACTCACTTTACATTGACTCAGCAGCCTACACATAGCGCAACACTTTGAAGATATGGCCAAAGTGTGCTGAGGGAATGCACACAAAAGCAGCATCTTCTACACTGTGCACTCTCCCCTGGAGCCCACCTCTGCTGCCTGATTGTGGGAGAAGCATTGCCCACCTTTACTTCTCTGCTCCCTTCCCCAGCCTTTAGGGTTTCTGCACAGGGGTTAGCAGTCCAGTGCCAGAGCCCTCTGGACGTTACCAGTCAGAAGAATAAAACTGAGATTGCAACTGGCCTCTGCTTAGGAGTGAAAGTTGAGAAAACAGCCTTTTAAATCTCACCCAGGGCACCTTTGCCGAGCTAGGTTCAATCTAACCCAAAGGGTAGTATGTGATTGTGTCTAGTGTAAGGTGTCCGGATGATTCAACTGCAGTCTCTGGACCTTGTATGTCACTCACAATTAATATGGCAAGTGGAACCTGTCCGTTTATGCATTTTCAGCATTCTGATTTGCCTTGTTGAAGATGGACAAACATAATTAAATGCTCTAGGTTCCACACATAATGATCATTACACTCATTATCCGTATGCGTTGTCATGGGATCAATTCAATTCTAACCTGCAGTGCTGCCTCTGCTTCCTCCAGTGCAGGCCTTGCAGCTTCAAGCTTCTCCTCAGCCGCTGCTTTATCAATGGCAATTTCATCTACAATGGCATGGGCTTTATCTTTCACCTTTTGGACCTGCATTTTCACCTTTTCAGCAGCTTGGGCTTTCATAGTCACGTCCAGTAAAACACCATCAGCTCTTTTAGAAGCAACAGCCAAGTCTCTCTCTTTCACTGCCAGTTCTTTGGACAGCTGGTTTACTGAAATCTCAGCTTCCATGAGTTTTGCAAGACCTGTTTCAATCAAATTATGACAGTATATTTATGCATCAGGAAAAAGTGAGATGTAAGCCTAAATGTTCAAACTTCGGTGCCTACAACCAGTCATCCAAATCCATATTTAGGAACCTGAGTAAGTGACCTGAAATCTGATCTCACTTATTGTAAACCAGTTTTACACCTGTGTAAATTCATTTATTTCCCTAGAGTTACCTCTGATTTTCATTGCAGTAAGGGACATCAGAATCATGCTCCAGGGTCACTTACTCAGGTTCCTAAATATGGATTTGGGTGACTAATTTTAAATATTTATTTTCTTTTTATGCATGTTTTTAATTCCTTAAATCTATCACACCACATTGCATAATGGTACTCATTCAGGCTAACAGCCATTTAATTTAATATTAGCACAGAAATATGAAGCGAGATTTTCAAACATTGTTAAAATTTAGTATTGTGATGTGCAGTTTTATAAATTTCATACGACCTGACAGGCACTTTATAAATCCATTAGAGACAAGGAGAAACAGGAACTCATTAGATTGCTCCTAAGCTCCATAGAATAGGGCAAAGCAGAGAGGCCTGGAGACTTGTGGAGCTCAGGAGATGCAGCGGACCATGTTGAGCTCCTAAGCTCAGCATTACATGGAAATCTGGGGAGGTGGGGGGAGCTAGAGACAGACAGTATGTTCCTGAGCTCTGGACTGGCTCCACATTTTTAACAAACAATGAGAGAAACAGACACAAAAAAATCACGTGTAAAAAAACTCACAAATAAACCATTACTTTGCATACTCTCCAAACAAGGATAACTCTGCATTTGTGTAGCCATCCACCGGCCATCTATAGGGGTATGATTGCACAGCTCAATTCTGCAAGGTGCTCAGCATTATTTAAGGTACTGAATATTCTTGTGAGGTTCTGAACACTCTCTTCTTCAGCTGACTACCTTGGCAGCTCAGGGGACTCAGCACACTGCAGGATCAAGACCCTAGCCCCACCCCCCTACTTCAGCAATTGGTGAAATCATTGACTGCATAAGAAAAGGTGGTACATTCTGCAAATGGGCTGATTCCCTACTCTCCTCTGTGGTAACTAAGTAATGTACTTGACGGATCTAATGAATACACTACTCTAAGGTCTGCAGGCTGCATGGGCTGACTGAAGATTGTTGTGTGAGTCCAGGTCCTGAGCTATTGTAAATCAGCATATCTCCATTGACCTCTATGGAGCTAGGCAGATTTACACCAACTAAAGAGCTGGCCTATGGTCTTTATCTGAGTGGTGGGAACTCAGTCATGAGAGGGTGGTGGATAGGAAAGCTGTAAAGAGATTTCCAGTCTGTATAGAAAGGGTAGATAAAGTAGATTGGGTTTTCTGCCTCATTGTGCAATAGTGGACTGAGGAAATGTGGTGTTTCTCATTTTGATCACAGTGGGTTGCTGGCATGCATGGGACAGGAAAGTCTCTGGTCTGCATGTGAATGGCAAGATAGTGTGTATCTGGCTGATAATTGGTGAGTAAACTGGAGGATGGTCTGTAAACTGGAGTAAACTGGAGGATGGTCTGTGGTTGGGTCTGTAAACCTTTGGATGATTATTTGTGAGAGTTTGTAGCCCATATTGGAAATGACTATGGAGGTAGAATGGATAGGTGCAGATTTTTAGGATGAATGCTGATCAGGAACTCTGGGAACAGTTAAGCTTGGTTTTGGAAATTTTACCTGGGTATATTTATTTAATAGACTATTAATTGTGAATGTATTTGAATATTTACCTACTTTCCTTTGGTTGTTAATTTCAATACTTTTAAATGCATAATCTATTTTGGGTTTTTTTTAGCAGTACCATTTCTTGGAATACATCCACAGTAGCAGTTTTAACTTAAAGCAAACAAAGGGTTTTTTATCTGTTAATTAATATCAATTTACAATTCACTTGTAGTCTACAAAACATATAAAGTTAATGAAGCGAAAATTTCAAGTGTTTTGTAAGCACACTGTACAATATAACTGAAAACCAATTATGGTAGCTGCCTTGCTAATAGAAATGAGCTCAATTCATTTAAATCTATACAAACAGGATAATTTTTTGAAATGCTGTGACTCAGATTCTTGTATAAAAGAGTAACTATTAATGGTATACTACCATTCTATAAAATGTTAATTTTGCAACGTAGGTTTTAATGGTATCAAAACCATTAATTCCCCATCTAGTACAAAAGAGTTTTAGAAATAATAATGGTCTCTGACATGTTCAGCCTTTTGAGAGATCTAAAGGATATGTCAAGCTGTGCAAGATCTAAGAGTGGAATGTTATATACAATTCACTTTGGACCAATTCTGGTCCCACTCCATTTTTTATCCACAGCAATGGGAGCAGGATTGGAAACTTACACTGATCTACCCTATAGGGTGAAATCTTGCTCACATCCACAACCGCAGACAAGCCAAAATGCAACAGAACCACCATGAAGCACAAAGGGTAGCAGGAGTGAGCAAAATGGAAGTGCTGGGGGCTTCTCCAGACCCTCTTTCCCAAACTTTGCATCATTCACTGACTCCTCCTCCATCCTTCTGCCTTCCATGTCCCCTTTCTCATCACCTCTGCTCTCATATTCTTATGTCCTCCCTGACCATCAAAAATTTTCCTTATACCCCAAAAAAGCATTGCTACTTATTACATTTAAAAAGCAAGTATGTGAACTTTAGAGTTGTACATAAAACAAATTCTTGTACCACAAAGGAATAATTACACACACACACACACTATAAAATGGAGGCACCAGTTGTGACTCTGGACTCTATAGTTAAGGATGAGTTGACTTTTGCATTTAGAGCAGGAATGCAACCTCTTTATTCTTATATCTATTATACAGTATATACATATCTCTTTCTAAAAAAAAGTATATTGTACCTGTTTTCATGCGGTCAGACAAATTTCCCACACCAGCAAATTTCTCTCTGTAGATGGTTTTGTAGCCACTGATGAATGATAGATAAGACTTTGGAGTCACAAACGTTCGACGCCTGTATCGTTCGAAGTACTCAACACATTGTTCAGCTACAAGATCTTGAAACGTTCCCATAGCGTTAACAATGCTTTGTTTTACTCCATCTGTGCATTCAATTTTGTAGGAAGCTAAAAAATGCTGTGCAACAGCTACTAGAGCATCTTTAGGCCAGGGCTGGAGCCAGTCCATAGTACATCCTGAAATCAAACCCGGAAACTTCAGTGCGCGAGTTCTGAATTTTTCCCCAACAGGCGAAAAACAAAGAACCACATGCAAATTGTTGCGAACTCGAGTAAGAAAATAGTCATAGAGATTTTCACTACTAGGAGAACGTCTTGGGTACTCTTTCTTCATCACATATATTAGGTCTTGTGTAATTTCATCTATTTCATCTCGTGCAAAAAGACTGGAAACCTCACCTGAAGCCAAAACATTGTTCATGTACTCAAGAAAAGACTCATCTCTGATTTCATTGTCTGTGAATATAAAGGTAATACCCTGTCCTTTCTGTCCAGCGGTGCGATACAGAATTTTCAGATCATCCATAAGGTTATTAATGCCATATGTTCTAAGGTAGGGAAGGGTTAAAGATGGACAAAATAAAATAAACAGATCATTTCAGGAAACAATTTAATATTTTGTGGCTCAATCTAGTTAGGTAAAAATGTATAAATATGAAATTCATTTACAATATCTCCTTTCACAAACACAATCTATTGCATTATGTTAGGTTCTCTTACACCATTTGGACAAATTCAGCACTGGCAAAAACTGGGGCAACTTCGCTGAAATTAATGGGGTTGCCTCCTTTAATAGGGTGGCAAGACTAAGACCCTGTCTAGGAGTGTGGGACTGCATTGATGAGTCACTAAGACTCAGGTGCTAAAGTTCTTCATTAAGATTCAGGGTAACTACTGCTGAGTCACACCGGAGAATGGGTCCAATTACTTCTAACCAAGATATAAAGAATGTGGGATTGTCTTTTAGGGCAACTGAGAGTTAGAACTGAGAGGATCCTTAAAGGAAAGCCCTAGGAACTTCCAAGCTTAAGGTGGAATCTTAGGCTGAGGTTTATATTGTGTTATTCATTTTGAGTTAACAATTATGCCAAACTCCAAAAAGGGGTGAGTCTGGACACTAGCTCAGGGTCTATGTGCTCTGTTGACAACAGAGGAGGGACTCAGCTTGTTCACACATCAAATATGTAAAACTGTGGTCCATATGAAGCCAACGGTCATTTTGCTATTGATTTCAGATGGCTCAATATCAGGTCAATAGTTCATAAACTGGTCTTTTTATCCATTGTATCTTTAACCAATGGAAGTTGAAATTAATATTTTCCCCTTTCCTTTATCAGTTCATCTTTGAAATGAACATTTGGTTTCTAATGTGCCTTCTAAAAGTAATAAATAATACTTGTAATATCCACATAACTAATTCTAAAGCACTTCATAACAAACCTCTGAGTCAAGGTTAAATCAATTACCCAGCAAACATTTCTAAGTTCTGCTGCAGTTCCTTCACAATATTAACATTGCCCTGTAGCTACTGCCAGTTCTGCCACTGCGGGGCACCTGAAGCAATCCATCCGTTTAGTCTACACTTAGTGACTATGGTTATTACAGTAATTTGTGTTATACTGATCACCACAACATTTATCCATTCCTGAAAGTTTATGAAAAATTTTATTCATCACATGGATATGAATGGAATCCTACAGATATAGAACTAAATTCTGTGCTGTCTTGAACCTAATTCTGTGCTGCCTTGAACCTATTTCTCTGCTTTCTCTCTTTTTTTTTAGCCGATCTCTCTCCTGCTGTCTCTTTCTTTTCTACCTCTCTGAGAGGTTAGAGGGGCTTGACATGTCTTTTTTCCCTTTCCCTTGGGTACATCTCCAAGTTGCAAGATTTTCAGTTGCAAGATTTTCACTCGAAGTGTTTATTTACAAGTGATACTGCACAGAGAGACCTAATGACGTATTCAGTCTGGTCATTTTAAAGTGAGAGATTTTTGAAGCAGGATTTAAATAGGATTTTATAGGGAAACACTGTGGGCCAGAATCACTTAAAGGAAGAAGAAAGGCTTTGTGCCAAAAGTTTTTACTGTATCTCCGTGTATTATTAAGGCAGCAGAACAGCCACCCAGTTCTGCCATCTGCCAAATGTGCATCTCAACGTGCACTTTTGGCTGAAAAATGTAGTTTACAATTCAGGCTGAAATGCTTGAAAGGCTTTGTACTATTTGAAATTAATTGTAAATGGTTAATTTACATAGCAGATTAAGGAACCAACATATTAACGTCTGTGTTTATTGCATTGTGTTACCTTGTTAGAGTAATCTGAAAGCTCTGATATCCAGCAATATATGATGCTAATCTGGTCAGGCTCTGTTTTCCAGATCCACCCACACCAACCAACAAGGCATTTCCCTGCGGAGTACGGATAATTCGGGATATTTTAACCAAATGGATCATTGCATCCTGCATAAAGAAAACATTGTTAAAATGATGTAAAGACAAAAAAAATATTGTCTATCATCTTCATGCAGAAACTCATCAGTTAGTGACTGCCTTCATTTGGAGCCAGATCCTCACCTGATGTCCACTCAGGGACCAATCCAATGCCCTATGAAATCAATGGAAAGGCTCCCATTTACTTCAATGGGCAGTAGATCTGGCCCTGAAAGAGCATCCCTATTTCATGCTCACCCAAGAGCATGTGATATGCAGTGCCTGCTCTCAGGGGACCTAAGGGGACCTGTGACTCTGAGGGTAGAGGAGGGGCAGGGAGGAAGCCTACTGAGGCTCCTAAAGACTGGTCTCTGAGGAGAAATATTTACAACCTCTCTAAACAGCAGTTTGTCTAATTAGGAAAAGTAGAAGAGCAGTGTATTTGTATTCTATTAACCATATTATTTATGCCCTAAACGGTGACAGCAATACATAAAACAAGCCTTTCTGTTAATCCGATCACACTTGAATTCAGTTCAAAACCATGCACTCAGCCCCAGGGAACAGGCCCATCCCTTGCAGTGGACATGACAAAGGACAGGATGGTGTCAGTATGGTGAGCTGATACAATCAAAAACTGGTCTGTAAGTCCACCACACCCAGACAGCAAGAAGTGTCTGTGAAGAAAAAGGGGTCAAGGGATCTTTTAGGAGGGGGTAGCCTCAATGTGGAGGAGGTTGGGGAAAATTAGTGAGGAGATGCTCTCAGTGAATGCAACAAGCTTTTGCTTTGGAGTTTCAAGGCAGGAAGAAGGAAAAGACTGGGAGCTGGAAACTGACTGAATAACTGGTGTGAACAGAGGCAGCAGCCTGGTGGCATAAAGAGCATCCTCTATGGCTCATTTGTAAGAGATACAGGAGTTCCTCACAGAACATAGAATTGGCAGGTTTGGTCAAACTTCAATGACAATCTTGGCAGGACCATATAAAATCCATGCATCATTAAATAAAGAGAAATCTACACAAGAAGGGCTGTATATTGGGGCACTTTCAATAATAACTATTTTTACTGTCAATCAGAGAAATAAATACCTTGAATAATACTAAGTCCATATGTGTTCCTCTGATGGTTTCATTGTACTGCTGCATGAACATCTGTAATCTTTCAGCCAAGTTATCAAAGGAAGGAATAGACTCATACATTTTAGGAGCTTCTAGCTCTACCTCATCAGGTTCATCCCCAGTGGCCTCTGGGGCATCACGCAAAAAATCCACAAAGTATAATTCTTTGTGGTCATTTCCTAGTAAGTCTTGACCATGATCCTCAGAAGCAATCTACAAAAAAACGTTGTATATTACCATCATCAATTATGTTTTTGGTAAGCCTCCTTCAAAGTGAATACTGAACATTATTCATCTTACCTTTCTTATCATAACTTCAAACCAGCCTTTGTCATTTTGGTTGATGAACCTATCTGCAATAACACGACTGCATTCATGCTGGAAGAGAGCAGCCAAAACACTGGTGTTCTGGCAGACTTCAGCGGAAACTGTAAGAATTCCTTGCCAAATACGACTGAGATCTCGTAAATTAAAGATGTAATGAAATTTAGCTGGAGTTGGTAACATCTATAAAAGAATGTTAGATCCATTTTCAAGTAACTACTTAAGAAGCACTGAAATAGTTCTTTCATAATTATCCACGTGGTATTAAATGAACACTGCATTTTTTACATCAACTTCAAAATTAATTTTGCACTAAAGACAGAAATTAATTCATGATATTTAGAACACAGTTAATATATGAAAGTAAAACAAGATTAGGATGATGATCAGCTCATAAATTACTTGTATGTGGGATATCAACTTCTCCAGAAATCTTCAAAGCCACAGTAACAAGGAATGAAGGGCAGTAAGGACAGTTCAGCCAACCATGGAATGAAAGGCCTCACTAAAAACAGCTGCCATTCTTGGCCCCTCGATCCTCTCCTCCCTCTTCCCCTGATTTTGTCTCCCTCTTTTTGTTCTTTTTGAGAACATTTGTCTTGTTCACAAGCATGAGTACAAGGAGATGAAGGGAAATGCAGGGGGGTGGAGGGGAGGAGGGGGGAGGGGAAGAAGAGGAAGGAAATGAGGAAGGATAGGAAGGAGGAAAAAGAGCATGGAGGAAGATGAAGAGTGAAAGGAGTTCTTTAAACAAAAAACTTTAAAAGCAAAGTAGCCCCTTTTCCTCTTCTTCCAAAGACAGCTGAGGTAATGGATATCTTTAGCCTTTTTGTTTTATATTTAGCAAATTTGGAGTTCTAATAGTTCACAAACACACTTTTTTTTCTCCTGGGGCACCGTTCCCTTCGTGGAGAGTGGGGTAAATAGTGGGGGAAAGTATTTACAAATGTTTTATCCCAATTCAGAGACATGCCCCCCTTATTTTGCTTGCGTCTCACGAGCATTCATATGAGTGAAATTTTATTCAAATGAATGTTCACAAGAAGCAAATTTCAAGCTATTAACCAATATTATTTGAATTAGAAAATGAAATTAGTTTTGTGATTCATTAAATTAATTCAGGTGGAAGTGGAGTAGTTCATGACAATTTGGTCAGCCAATCAACGAGCAAAACAAATGTCATATGACTTTGGTGATCAGTCACAGATCTCAAATATCCTGATCATCAAATAATTGACTGACTACTCAATGCAAACAGATCACCAGTGATCTGTAATTCAAGATGTTTGTAAAATCTATGTGTTAAGCAATTTTGAACAATGAATAAACGTGTAAAAAATACAATTTCTTCTTAGACAATTCACTGACAGAAAAAAGGCCTATATTTGTTGAATAAATTGTTCACTATAAAAAGTTTGACTAGCTGTTCCTCTGTGTCTCTGCTGAGGCCCATATAATATGCACAGTTCCTTATCCCCTTTCCATACCCCTATTCTCCAGGCCTCAAGTCATGGTCACAATCCTACCGACCAAGGAAGTTTATGACAGCTAGAGTTGGCTGTGAATACCTGTTCAAATTCAAAACCAATCTGTGATTCAACTGGGTTTGTGGCCTTTTCATATTCAATACTTATGAATATTTGAGCACTCAAGCTTTATTAGCATAAAAACTTGAGAAAAATATTTTAAATTTTAGCATTTGCCAGAAATGAATTTTAAATTGCATTCTATATTGTAAATCTGCCATTCCCACTGTGTGTGTTAGTTAAGCTCATCATCCAGGCAAGGGACAGAAACGCCATCATGTGATGTAAGCAGCTAGCCAGCACAGCATGGATATTGCATATTCACCATGAATCATTTGCAAACAATCTGCAAACCAAAAATTATTTGCTGAAGAAATTCAAATAAATTCAAAAATTTCATAATTCATGTACAGAAAAGAGGCAAAATTTGTATGATAAGTTATTCATTGTTAATTACTTGCTCAGGTCTCCTATCATTATCTCAGAAATGCATATAAAAATACAATTTGATTACAGCTAGACTGATGGCAAGTTATGACTATTGCTTGTGATCAGCTAAGAATTACGGAGACTATTATTTTTTGTTACTCTGTTCCCACATCCCAATATTTGTCCCGCTTCTTTATTTCTTCCACCTGCAATTTTTTGTCATTTAGAGTGTAAGCTCCCTGGAGCAGGGACTTGTATTTAATAGATGTTTGTGCACTGCCTGGTACAATGGGGGCCCACCTGCATGGCTTCCAGGAGCCACCACTAATAGCATAAAATAACAAAATAATAATATCATCCCATCAGAATCATGGTCACCATCACATTTTCCAACAGACAATAGATTCTGTGGATACTGATTATCATTATAGCAGAAATTCCACAGGTACTGTGCTATAGTAAAAAAAGACATAATTCTCCCACCTTTTCATTTCATGGTGCAAATATAGGCTTGTTAACAAAAGTCACATTTGTTTTACCTTTACTTTAGTTGCTTGCCAGACTTTTCGAGTTGTAGGTACTAATGCTGATGCCAGTTTACATATTTCGTCTGGGAAGCCTCTCTGCACACAGAAATAGCCTTCAGCTACTGTTCTAAATATTTTGTCAATAGACGAATTGGAAGGTAGGGTGCAGTTATAAACACTAAATTGACGCTTGAGGCGCTGAGGAATGTCATTCCGACCTCCTCCAGGGTGAATCATGGCTGCTACAAACTGGATGTCAACCACATTAGTGAATTCTCCTGGCTTTTCCAAATTGTAGAAACCTTTCTGCTCCATCAGCTGCCTTACAATCTCATTGGTGATCTTACAGAAACATAAAGAGAATAATCAGGTATTATTTCTTGACAGTTCATCTGAATCCAAATCTCCTGCACAATAAATGAGCAAGCAAAAGAAAAAGGCACAGTACTTTGCAGTGAATCATGTTGTTTACAGAATACCATTCAGGAAAGCAACAAAAGAAAACAAATAAGTTATTCCAAATATTCTGGTCCAGTTTGGCAGATGTAACTGATTACTTGTCCAGGAATTTTCAAAACTATCTAGTAACCTCACTTATCTTTTAGAACATTAACTAGCACCTACTGTTCTTCCAAGCACCTCAGAAATGTTTATACAGGATGGTAAGTGGGACCAGCAGCTGCAGGTGCACAGGGTTGGCTGCATAGAATGGTATGTATTGTAGTCATAGCCAGGTGACCAATTGGGTTTGTCACAATGCAAGAGAGTACTGGGGGCCAGGGAGAAGGAAGGTGCCTAGGAAAACTTAAGCACCTCAATGTTAGGCATGGTGAGGTGCCACCCAACTCATGAGGTGCAGGTGGGTAGAGAATCAGCCTGCAGCCACATACTAGAGACATCAGGTGGGCCAGGAAGCCCAAGAAGGGACAGAGAGAGAGACACACACATTCATACAGTGACTGGAACAGACACTTGATGAGTGAGTGGAAGTGGTTACTTCAGCAGCGGGGATGGTTATATAGGGGCTTTGGAAAGTGAGAGAGACAGGTTTCGGGGGCTGGATGGAAGGAGAGGGGGAGACATGATAGAACATGTGCTTTGGATGGGAAGGGGAAGGCTAAGGAGTAGTCCATGATGAATAACCTCTACTTCCAGAGGGAAAGAAAGCAGGAAACTGAGAAGATCCTTACTTTCCAAACCAGGTCTACAAGGCTTGCAGGACCTGGCTGGGGTTCACAGGGCTACAGATTCGGAGGTACAGGCTCAGGAAGGATGCCTGCTGTCCCAGTGTATGAGTGATTAAATTGAAGACAGACTTTCAGAAAGGGCAGGTATATAAAATATTCATTTATTAATTTTTGAAAACTCATGTAAATACCTAGGCACCTAAATACCTGGCTAAGCTATCGTGTTGGAATCTAGCTAGTGATAACTGTGCTTTAAAGTCTGGATTGATCAAGAAGGAAAGATGCTTTGACTGCTTCCTGGATTCTCATACTCCCTTTTCCTATCTAGATAAGCATAGTTGTTTCAGTAGAAAATAGAAACTACTGCTTTACTTCCCATTGCTTTCAGTACAGCACACCACAAGTACTACAAGTAACTGGGATGAAAGGCCTAAAAGCTACAATGGTTATCAAATAGCTTAATGTTAATTCTGACCACTTTATTCTGACAATTTCTCATCAATTATGAGGAAAAATAGCACAGAGGTATTTATAATCCAATAGATCACAGGGATATGTCATCCTGTGCTATTTGCCCATCTAGTATTCATCACTTTTGCTATGCCTGGTTCTCCACAACCATCAGTAGTAATGGTAGGAACGCTGGAATTGACAGTGCTCTGGTTGCCCATTTAAACTCTGTGTTGTCTAAATGCTGTTCAGAACAAGTCTACAGATACAGCCTATAAAACACTGTTGGCCCCTGGTACCATTGCTACAAATGGTGGGGAATTTTAGGCAAAATGCCCCATTGTTGACATGGCCTAGTATTCACTGCAAACACACCCAAAGCAAAAAATATGGATTTTCAGTTCTCCTTAAAATATTTACAAAGTCTTAAAAACACCACTGTATCAAGTTGGCTTCTCCTTTATGTACACATGAAGCATCTGCATTCACTCATTACTTAATGCTAACATTTTTTCACCTGATCACCCCATTCATTAATCACAGGCATGTTGATGTCATCAATAAATATGGTCATTTTCTTTCCAGCTGGAGGACCGTAGGTAGTGCCCATTCTTTTATCTATGTAGCTTTCCATACTCCTTTGGAACATATTTGGCAGAGTGGCAGAAGAGAAGTTTAAGCGCTTTGTCAGATGAAGTTCAGGATCATATTTGCTGGTATAACCCTATAAAATAAACACATGTTTTATGTAATTCAGAACTGCAGAGCACCCACAATTCTAGGTGAAGTCAATGAGAGACACTAAGCTCAGCCCATCTGAAAAATCAGACATAAGGTATCTCAAGTTGGGCACCCATGGATAGAAGCAACCAAAATTACTGGCAACTTTTAAGAATCCTGGACTTACTATTTAGTTTAAAATATTAACAGAAGTTTATTTAAAACAAACATTATGAGCCTATAACCTGAAATTCAAAAAAACTCTTAATCAATGTATAGTATTAAAGTTTACAGGGTTTAACAGATGTCTTCAATTGTTGCCACTGTTGACATAATGCAAATAAATCTTAAACTCGTTTTTTTCTGAAGGTAAAGGGGCACTTTTGTAAATGAGAAACAGGCACATCAAAGGGACTGATATTTCTCTTTTCCTGATAATACAGAGAATCTTTGTGATTGTCTGAAAGCTTTTTACCTACAAAGACCTGGGTTCACACTCGTATTATTCCTGCTACTGTTGATGATAACCTTAAGCAGCCAAGGGGGTTCAACTCTCTGCACTGCTTTAGGTATTTGTAACATCACCAACTGTACCAAAGGTGAAATCCACAAACCCTGAATTTAAGTGAAGTCAAGGCAGGTACATTAAGGAGGAAACTGTTTTCTGATATTTTGTTTAACAGGATAAGTCGCTACATATGCTGCATTAAAAACCTGGGATTTTCAATTGTGTTTTTAACTGAACAGTTTTAAAAGATTCACTTTGCCTATAAGGATGAAAATACCAAACATAATTTAAATTCTTAAATTTATAACAGGGTTGAATGGAAATTCTCCAATTTCAGAACCTCAGAACAAAGAATATTTAGAGCTCTGCATTACTCTTAGTCAGATTTTATAACTATCTGATCAACAGCAGATCTAGTGGGGTACTTCAGAAAAGAAAATCAGCTACATCAGAAAGGAAAATATTTTCCATCCCCAAAAAGATATTTTGATGAACAACATTAGGATCTCGATTTTGCTGACTGCCCAAAACCAGAATCTCCCTTTCAGAAGTGCTGCCTTTTAGAAGCACTTTTTCTGAAGAAGACACAAAAAGATGATGTTCCTCGAAGTTGGGGATATTTGGGTATACATAGTTGGGTATTTGAAGAACACCACAGGCAGCTGGTTAACTGGAGCATTTCACTGCCCATCCCTCTCCTTATGGTATTAATAATAGCCTGTGTAACCTTACAAATGCAAGAACAATTCAAAAGAAATCCTGTCTCATTTTTTTTAGTACAAACTTTACATGGTGAGAATAATTACAGCTCAAATAATTAATGCTCATATATATATGGAATAAATAGTTTTGACTTAAATGGGTCTTCTGAGATCTCCTGTTGCAGAAGTCATGTTGCTGAAAATCATTTCTGACATCTGTAGGACAGGAACTCTCAATGTCAAGATTATTAACCGGATTCTGGGCCTGGTTCTCCACTCTACTACACCAGTGTAAATAAGGCTTTCTACTCTTAGAACAGTAGAACTCCCAACAACTACTACTATAATAAAGGTTGTAAACCAGCCTCCATTATAACCATCACCATGTATTCACACAAAAAGCTTTTCCAAATTTTCAGTTAAACTCCTGAAATTTTCCATTTCAAAAAGGTGCTTGGGGATTTTTGTTTTGTTTTTTTATGAAAGCAGTTGCACATATCTGGCAATTCCTGAACACAAGGAATTCCTTTCTATAAAGTGCAGGTAATGAGCAGGGCCGGCTCTACAGTTTTTGCCGCCCCACGCAGTGAAAAAAACTGCCGCTGCAGACGGCAAAAGGAAGAAGCTGCCCCCGACTTGCCGCCGCGGTGGGCGGGACAGAGGAGCTGCCGCCAAATTGCCGCAGCGGCCGGAGGAACTGCCGCCGCTTTCCAACTGCCGCCCCAAGCACCTGCTTGGAATGCTGGTGCCTGGAGCTGGCCCTGGTAATGAGTAAAGTAAAGGAGGAGGAGGAGGATCACTTGGAGAGGCAGTTTGCTATAATCCTTAATCTGAAATGAGACTGAATGGATCTTGGTGCTTTTTAAAATTATGCCTCCCTCTCTGAAGGGATATTCTTTTTCTGTTTAGAATAGATAAGAGGTAAGTCACTCCTTGGAATAAGTTCTAAGTATTTTTAGGGAGGGGAGAGGCAGCTGAAGGCTGGAGATTGTTAGCATCTGGCTGAATTCCAGTATGTAGGCTATCAGGACCAATATCCATACCACTCCCCTTCATGCGGCTAAAAGAGTTTTCCCAGCTGGTGCCAGGAACAGAAGTTGACATTATATTGGCACGCATGGTGGCACCAACAGCTGAACTGAAAAAGTAGTATTAATTGCTACTGGCGTCAGTACAAACCACTTTCAGATGGGTCTTAAAATTCACATTCCAGTGGAAGCAGATTATCTAGAGGGTGCACTGGTGTTTAATCTATAATTTGGGAGTAGATCTTTTCTTCTAGTCTTTGGGTTCTTATGTAGTAAGCTATTAAATTTTGTACATGAACCATGAGACTAACTAGGGGCATTTTATAAATGAAAAAAAAAAACACGCATTGAGTACTTTAAGAGTAATTCTTGTAGCATTCCCCCCGTGGAGAAAAGAACAATAAGTAGTTTTCTATTAGCCAATGAAGAGGGCAGATAAGAACTATTAGACTTGGCCTCTGAAAAATCTCCAAGTGAAGAAAGAAGTTTTTATTTCTGTCCTTCTTAGCTTCTGAAAAAAGTCTTTGCAATGTGGACAAATAGTGTTGGGGTAAAGGATCAAAAGGATAGTTCATGCATATGTCACAGAAAGAGCATGGAGAGAAACATAAGAAATGCTCCAGCCAGAGGTAGTGTGTTAGCAAGCTCTCTAATCTAGCTTCTCATGAGAAATCCGGAGACACCACCTGAAAAAAGGTGACTTACCTAACAATTATGTCATGGTCCTATGATCATCACTAGCAAAATGATAAATAGCTATTATGTATCCTTTTCTGAACTACAATTTGTATGTATTGGGCAAAATGTCTCAATGGGAATTGCTGTAATTTAATGTGGTGGGCATTTAATCATATTTTCTAACCTGCCCATTTCAGTGTAACACATGCGCTCAGGTCAATTATTTTTGTACCAGTGCTGCACTATTAAGATGGGAGGATTTTTTTTCTGTTCTATGTACCTTAACCATAACTGTTTTTGCTGTTCCCTGCTCTCCAATAAGCAGAACTGCTTTCCCCTGCTTCATGATAGTGTCCATTAGAAAATCTGTTCGGACATTGTCTACATTTGGAACTAGGATGGAAGTATATTCCGGCACTGACTCTTTAGGATAAACATATTCAGGTACCTGAAATAAAAATAATATAAACAATAGGTTAGACATTTTCTTCAGAACCATAAGGGCACTGCATGTGAACACAAAACCAATACACTATTTCAAAAGTATTTTTTCTTGAAAGCAGAGTGTTCGCTAGCATTTAGTCAGTAGGCTGCCCTGCTTTCCTGAATGGGGTGCAAGACTAATGGAGTATTTTCACTGCCCCCAGCCCGATTATCCATTTTATAGACTACTTTGGTCTTTGCTGGGGGAACTTAATTATATTATGGTGACAGGCACTGGAGAAAGCTAAGACAGGATTTTTTTTCCTGTTTCATTCCCAAACTATTTCCATTGTCTGTTCTCAATCTCTGACCCAAAATATTTGTGGTGAAAGAAAAATTCCTTCAAAAAAGAATCTTATGGTCATTTATTAGGCATAATTTTCCAAACTAAATTACAAGTTTTAGTGAGTAAAAAACAATGTTTTTCTTGTCAAATATATTTATCAGGCTTACTCAAAAGAATGAACTAGTATATTACTGCATACAAACCCTCTTTGACCAGTGCTCCCACTGACCACAATCACTAATACCAAACTCAAACACGGTTTCCTCTCCATTCACGGCTGGAAGTTCCAGCGTTGTAGAATGATTCTGTAAGAACAGTTCCATTTTCACTCTGTCATCCAATTCCAGAAGAGCTCCTACTGACCACATTATAGCAAAAACAAACAAGCGAGCTAGATGCTCTTGGCTGGGCTGCTTCTCATTTCTGTCTGCCAATAAACCCTGTAAAAAAGACACAATGTGTAACCATTGCCTGCTCTGAACTATATCCAGGCACAAATAACAGAATAAGAGACAGATAACCTGATGTCATACCTACCTGTAGGAGGTCAATAGCTTGTTTGATGTACATGCATTCTAAAACTGGCATTTTTGGTGTCACAGCAGTGAAAACAAAATCAATCAAATCCTGCAAAGGAAAACATTACGTTCATCTGAGTATAAAGAAACCCATTTTAAAAACTCATAAATCAGTGCCATGATATATTTTTAATACAAGTGTTCAATTGCTTTATTCTGTGACTTAAATACATTTCACTTCAGTTTCTGAGAGTACGAATATTCAGATTTAAAACATGAAAAGTCACTATTAGCAAACATCCTAAATAGGTAACTTTGATGTATCATAGTGAGTGAAATTATTCATAATGGCTACATAAAGCAATATTCAAAAGGAGCAATTCAAAAAGTGTTCTTGAGTTACATTGCGGATCTGCTATATATGTTGTGCACATTTACTGTTGCCTTTTTTTTGGTTGGAAGACAGCAACACAAAGCTTGCCATAACGATACATACATTAGACCATCTCCCTCTTTCTTGAGTATGATTCTCCTCTCACACATGCTGGTTTTTCACTAATATAACTGCAATGAGGTCCTTGGTTCAAACTGATGTGAGAGGATAATCAGGGCTATAGTTTCTAATGCACTTCAAATAAATTTCTATTACTATATTTTTAAATGCTTTCAATACATTGGAAGAAAGTAGGTTGCAAGCTCCAGGAAGATAGTTTAAATGAGTTTATCATTTATTTGGATATTTTGTTTAGACATGGAGGAACTGGAGAAATAATAAGAGGAAATGATAAAAAGTATATAAAAATATTAATGGTATTGAGAAGTTAGATCAGAAACTTCTGTTTTCCCTGTCTCAGAACACAAGAACAAGGGGACATTCAATGAAATTAAAAGGTGGCAAGTTCAAAACTGATAAAAGGAAAAAAAAATTTCTCAAGATGTGTAGACTGTGGAACTCTCTGCCACAAAAATTTAGCAAGATTCAAAAAAGGCTTGGACATTTATATTAATAACAAAAATAGCCAGAGTCATAATAGTTAATGTTAACAAAAATTTTGGATGGGAGATTAAACTTCATGCTCCAAGGCTAATGCTATTCTTCAACTGTTAGAGATCAGGTTGAGATCTAATGTGGGGACCAGATCATCTCCCATCTGTCTATTGCAGTGCTTTTACAAGTTCCTTTGAAGCACCTGTTTCTGGCCACTGTCAGAGATAGGACACTGGATTAGATGAACCTTAGCTCTGATCCAGGATGACAATTGCTCTGTATCGAATTGTACAAGAAAATGATAAAGCTCAAGTTGCCTACATCAAAGCAACAACAGATTTTACAGCTTTATATTCTCTGACAAAAAGGACCAATGCCACTAACTGAGCATCTTCTTTGTAGGATTCCTCTGATTACTTCAATCTCCAGAAACTCCCCCAGATGCTTACCTCTTGCAAAAAAGCAACTCTATCAGTTATAGGAGGCTGTATAACTCAGGGAGAGGAAATGTGCATGTAGAGCTTAGTGTTAGGATTTCAGATGTGGACAGTAAAGTTTAATATTTTGAAGCCACTTCTGAGGGTCACAGTAACCTGACTGAAAAAGCTCCTATGGAAAAAAGAGACCTCAAAGATAGTCCTGATTCTATTGAAAATAGGTTTTTGTGAGTTTATTCTTCTCTTTTCTTTTGGTCTTTATATCACATTTTATATAGAAAGCTGAACTTTTGTAATTGTGTATATTTTATAAATGAGTAAATAGATACATTTTCCCCAAAGTTTCATACTGATATGTAATCTTCTTCACTTCCTGTCCTAAACTGTTGTCCACCACTGTTGTTTGCTATTAAATAGCTGCTGCAATTCCACACCACATGTGTTCAGTAGTGGGTGAAGTGGTTCTTGCACAGCAAAGTGTTTTGGGATCCTTTGATAATGAAAGTAAATTTAAAATATTGGTATTATTTTTGGTCTCCTAACAGAATGTTATCATGACAAGAATTATAACAATATTCACCTTGACAGTCCCTTTACATTATGGCTTAGTACAAATTGTCAGGACATCTGTGCCAGACAAAATAATATGGCAACTCTGATTCACAGTTCTTGTTTCTGATTATGAACTGGCCCTGAGATTTCATTCATGGATCATGTTTACCTTATATACTGATTTTTAATGCTGTATAATCAAAGAACTGATTGTGCCTTGTAAACGAACTGTAAATACTGCATTTGATCTCTCACCTAATTCGGAGCCAAATTTAGTTCAATTCGCATCGATTTAAGTGGTTTTGTACAAGTGGTAATTGAAGACAGATTCTGTCCCTTCTGTAGCATTATCAACACTGTTCTTCTACATGTTACTTACTTATAAGCTATCATCTCTGTATTTTTATCGATACTGGGTCTAATGTGAGTAATCCTGTATTTGAAGTTTGAATACTGCTGTTAGTACACTTTATTTTATGAAGTTCTCTTGTATAGTTTACTTATCCAATTTTTTATATACTGAAAAAAGTAATAAGAGAAAAAGAAGCCATCTGTATATGGAATCAGTATTATCTCCATCTGTAAAATCAGTGTTATCGCTCACATTATTTGAGAAGCAAAGCTAGCTCATTAAAAATGAAAGGAGAACTGACAGTCTGACAACTTTGGTTTACATTTGGATAGTTCCAAATACAGCCTTCAGCATGGAAAAAACTTTATATTTCACTGCTTTTCCATCTCTCAGGCTAATAAAATACACTTTTTTTCTGAAAAATGTCACTCTTATGCGTTCAGAACAAGATACAGCATAAAATATAAAAGAAGATCATGGGACGGAAACAGTAAATTGACCCAAATATACATTATTTTGGAAGCATATTTTAAAAATTCATTATAAAAGTTACCTTTCTTACCGCTGCAGGAAATATTAAGTCTGAGCATTACTTTTTGGAGGTTACAGCAAAATGAATGTAATGCCAGAAGTGGGTTTCAATGTAAATGGGAAGGAACTAAGATGAAATGTTTCTATGAGAAGCCATTTGTTAACATTCTAGCTATTGTAATAGTATATTAGTCATTGCTTTTGTCATATTTATAAACAATTTTTTTACAATGACAGGTCAAAAGGCCAGCACAAGAAAAACCTCACTTGTAGACTCCAACAAAAATGAAAAAGGTGGGGAAAAAACAACTATGGAATCTGAGGTAAATGAACAGGGAAAATTGGCAAAAGAGACAGTTAATGAGAAAGGAAAGAAAAGGAAAGATCGGTTTCAGTTGTGCTACTACAGGTGGCAACTAAAGAAATGAGAAGAAAATTACAAAGGCAAAAAGAATACACAGCATTAACTTTCAGTAGTAATGTTTTATGAAGAAAAATTAAGTTTCAGTTGCATCAGAGATGGTCTATTACATGTAAGACTAATATACATCCACCACTGTGTAGGACTGTCCCCGGTGATTAATGAAAACTCTGTCAATTCTCAGCCTTTGCCTCGTTCATGAATATCTTGCAGAGGGTTACATATCATTTTGTACTTGTAGTATGGGAGGATAAGACATTCTGGATTTTCCTTCTGGTCTTTTTGGATTCAGCATGATTTAGCCTAATAATTTATTAAAGAGATGCTATGTCAAAAGTATCATGCACACAAGTCTTAACTTAAAAGTGCATGGTGCTATAGAATATACACTTCACGGATCAAATGCACCCCTGCTGTAACTGAAGTTAACAGAGCTTCAATAAGGATGAATTTGGTCTGATTTTTTTCTTATTTATTTAAATATAACACAAACAAAAAAGCCCATTTAGACCCTCCTGAGCACTCTAGTGATAATTAAAATATCAAAAACAATGTTAGTCACCAAGCAGCATAAATTAATTCTGCCAGCCAGCAGCATAAAATAATCAAATGGAGATAACAATTTATCTCCAACCAGTCAACAGATTAAAAAAATAAAAACAAAGGGAAAAGCTCTCCCACCACTCAAATTAGTGGCCATATTATCCAGCTAATATCGTTTCATTTAGATTACGTTAGCTATTGTTATAGGCCCTTTCTTTGTCCGCATTATGTCTTGTGGTTATCCTTCATGTCAGTTCTTTATTTTATTAAATAAATAAATGGGATAAACAACTGAAGTAGAATTTAGGAAAAATAATGCTAATTTATCCAGATGTGTTAAATAAGCAGATTGCAATTCATTTTTCTTTGTAACAAGTATCGGCCTTAATACCTGAAATACACTGTTAAAGCTGTTCCATAGGACATCAGAGTGTGTAGCAGGCAAAGTTTGCAGCCAAGCCTTTAAAATAGGCCTCCAGTCTAACACTGAGGAACTCATGAAGACCATCCCATTACGAGATACTGTTGCTGGGGAAGCATTGTCAATGTTATGGGGCTCAAAAACAATCTTGCAGTTTGGGGACATTGGAATACGATCTCCATTAGCCAAAGTAAGGGTCTTGTTATCATCTAGAACGGAGTTCAGATTTTCAATCCATATTGCATCCACAGGACCATCCAAAACTATCCATATGTGTTCTCCCTAAAACATACATGTGCAAGTGTAAATACTATGATCAAAAATATAGTTTTTTTAACACATACGAGAATACATTACTTTATATAAACATTGACTTATAAATTATCTGATCTGGTGCTGAATGCTTTATTATTAATCATAATATTTCCTTTTTTTCCTTATTTACCCAGTGATTTGAAATCTCATTTCATTACTGTGTGTCATACCAAAGATTTTTTGATCAAAGTGACAAAAAGTTAACTTCAGTTTTTATATACAGAGAGATGTTGCTTTCCCCTGTGACAGCCATATGGCCTGATCCTGTTCCCACAGAAGCAGGTGAAAACAATTTCCATTAACTTCAGTGAGAACAGGAGCAGGCCTACAATCCCTTAACAGATTATACCTAATTCTTTCATATCAAGCTTTCACATTTTCCAAGGCTTAAATAAAACACAATGCAACCTTCATAACATATATGGCTCTGTGGCAGCACTGTTGGCAGGTCTGAGGAGAGAGAAGAGAAATCAGTATGCAACATTTTTCAACTGTGGCTATAACTACATTGCTCCAATATAATTACTGATCTGGAGCAGCATGGATGTAAAACATGGGTGGGAGAGATTCCCCCACTTTGTCTCTATATTAAACCACTGAAAATCTTTGTATCGGAGTTGAAAAGAATGGAAGGACTAAAGGTTTACAGAAGATGAAAGAGGAAATAAAACCCTACAGAGCTCACTGATCCAGCCCCAGAACCTCAAGTCTGTGCTTAAGGAGGTGAGTGTTCTCTGGCATGTACTTCAGAGTAACCCTGTATACATTCCTAAATGCTCAGGGCTTGTCTTCACTACCAGGGATATTGCAGCGGATGTCAATTTAGTGGGTCTAGTGAAGACCCACTAAATCAATGGCAGAACACTATCCGGTCAACTCTAGTACTCCAGCTCCATGAGAAGATTAAGGTGAGTCGACCAGAGAGCATCTCCCATAGACGCAGCACAGTGAAGACACCGAGGCAAGCTGACCTAAGCTACATCAACTCCATCTACGTTATTCATGTAGCTGGAGTAGCGTAACTTAGGTCGACTTACCGCGGTACTGAAGACAAGCCCTCAGACACAAACAATAACTAAAATATTATATTTTCAAATTTGATTTGATCAAAACAGACCCTTCATATAAATGAAGCACTGAAAGGGATGTGTTGCTTTGTAATACCACCTTACAGAAACAGTATTAAATGCTATTATTGGCTGTCAGAACACAATATCCAGTTACCTTCTTTGCTTTTAAAGTTTTTCTCCATAAAGTAGAGAAAATGCCATCTGTCCAATCATTTGTAGCAACATCGAGAGTACCAAACATCTGGGAAGCTGTAATTGCCTTTGGGTTCATCCTCATCTCTTTATGAGGAATGCCACAGTCTGTCATGGCTTTCATCAAGATATTAATGCATTTTGTCTTTCCTGCACCAGTCGGACCCAGAGTCATCATACCTTAAAACAACATAAACTTGTTTTAAAATAAAATGCCAAAATGTCAGACACCAATTTAATGATGCATTACATAAGAAACTTGTTTTTTTAAAATCAAAACTAAATTTAAAAAAGATGTTTTTCATTCCACTTTCTTGATGTTGACTGAAATTAAATTTTTAAATGTTTTATTAAAGGCTTTCATAAATGCCTGATTTATTCTGCTAGGCAAGCCAATGTGGCTCTCTATCCTCCCGTAGGCAGTTCTGTTCCTTTTTCTAATTGGAAAACACAGCTGCCTTTCGATGTTCATATGTGGTGACACTCAATTGATTGGTGGTAAACAAAAACAATCATTTTTAAATATCTTTTACAAGAAAGAGTTGTTCCAAGTGATATACAAAACTGAACATTTCTTCCTGGAGTACAAGGAACAAAAACATACACTTGCATAAACCATGAAGACATTTTTGATATATTTTTCTTAGTAACAGACAAACTTGTTACTTCATCAGTTTATACTCATGTTGCCAACTGAGTTCTTAAACAATAAATTAAAATTAGGCTATAGCTGATCCTACTCAGTTACTTTATATTAAATCAACAAAGCTGTTTGCCAAGAAACAATGACATAGTTTGAAAGCAGATGGGACATTCAGACTGAGATTTTCAAAGCCACCTAGAGATTTGGATGCCCGTTTCCCATTAATTGTAAGGGAAATTGGACATCGAAATCCCATAGGTGACTTTGAAAATCTTGGATGCAAAGTTATGGAGGGATTTAGTAGCATAGAGCTTCTGACCAACATTATGGACCCAAGCATGCGTAATGCAGAGTGACTGTGGCTCCCTCTAAAAGGAATAGGAGTTGTATGTGTTCAGTATCTCATAGGAGGTGCTCAGAACTGTGCAGGATCCATCCCTACATTAGGAACATAAGATCTGAGCCAAACCCATTCCAGTTAGAGAGAGACTCTCCGCTGACTCCAATGAGCTTTGGATTAGGCCCATAATGCAGAGCATGCCTCTAGGATCTGCGCACAGAGGGGACTCTAAACATGCACAGATCTCCCTCTCTCCCTGTAGAAGAGAACAATTACCTCTGCAGCACTCTTACCATTTCACTCTGGGTCCCCTGGAGAGCTCTCATAGATCTGAAGATCCAGGAGTGGTGAGGGTACTGGGAGGAACTGGAGCTACGGGAATGTGCACTGTCTCCCCTCCAATTTATAAAATTAACAGTGGAAAGTTAATACAGGTAAAGGTGATGTTAACTTTTCAGTGGTGCCTCTCTGCCTTGGCAACCACCTAAAAGGAGTATTACTAGGCCAAACATCTGCAAGGGAGTCTCTGACAGCAGATCTCACAGCTTCCTTTGGAGCTGCACTGCCAGGGAGCTGGGCCAGAGTTTCAGGGGCCCAGACCCAATATGGAGGCACTGCACAGCAGACCCTCTGCTCTCAAGGGATCTTGGGGATCTGTGTGGATCTCAGGGGAATTGTGGTGTTTGCGGGTGAATGTTCAGTTTCTTGCAGTTGGACACTCCAAGAGTAAAATTCAAGGAAATTCTACAAGGGGAACCTTGAAGTTTCCCTGGCCCTCACATTGGTATTGCCCCTAGCGGGTATTATATGAGCCCCAGAATTTCATTCTGCATTAGACCAATGAATCAAGAAGAAATATTATTAGCCATAACATTATTCAGCTCTTTAGTTTAACCAGACATAATATGTGAACTGACTTTTTGAGATAGTAAAGACCACAGATTTAAATATGCTTTTGTGAAGAAAGATCTCCTTTTATTTGTTCTAAATGCATCAGGGTATTAGTTTAAGCTAGAGACCCCTGATTTGTGCACTACTGGAAAGCATAAAAAGGATCATCCTTCACAAATCCCTTCATAAATCTTGACAAATTTAATCAGAGTCCCTTTATCTCTTTTCCTTTCCAGGCTAAGTAATTCTGGTGTTTGCAATCTCCCATCATTTGTAAATCTGGCTGTAGCACTGTCTTTGTTACCCTTCTATGGACTGCGTCAATTTCTGTTCTATCTTTCTTCAACTGAAGAGATCAGCATTGAACAGAGAAGTTCTAATGGTGTTTGGAAGTACAACAGGCATGTGGTAGTAACCATTACAGTTAAGGATTCAAGACAGTTCATTTGCAACCTCTTCACTATAACATGGTCATAACTATAGGAAACATTCACCTTTTGAGCTGAAAAGAGCCATGATTAGTCTCTGCCTGAATTTGACTTTTTTCAGAATATTGAGCAAAATCAGCTGTTTCTGAGTTTGGCGAGAAGATTTCCCATAAAAAGACATACCATCGCACAGCTAAATTGTCAATATTATGAGGACAAGGTGGGCTCTTTGTTTATGATAAAAATTATTCTTAACAATTTTCTCATAAAAATATCCATATGAGGCTTTAAAAACGACATCTGTTTAGTTTCAAAATACATTATTAAAGAAAAAAATCTACAATTTGTAGAAAATAAATATAAAAGCCTTTACTGCTATAATAGAGTATGAAACCCTCATTTGGCATGCTAACCATGTCGGACTCGCTGAGTTTCATACAGCTGAATAAGCTTAAGAATCCAGGGAGGATGATGAATAAGCCCTGCTTTCTCCGTCTCTTTCCGAATGGCCGACTCCAGTTCAGGATACCCAACCTTATCAAGAGTAATTCCAGGGAACAGGTCGTTAATCAGACTCATAAATAAAGGTTCATCTTCATCTACCTGTCAATTAAAAAGTAGGAAAAAAACACAATTATTTATTCTTTGAAATTAATTATTATTGTAATTACAATCTGCAAGAATATGTTATTTAAATGACAGTAGTAAAATAGATCTCTTTTCTAAAACAAACGTGAAAATCATGAGTGGATGTATGCTATTAAAATGACTTTCAAGCAATTTAGCCATAGATAGGAATTTCTAAATTAAATATTAACTTAAAATGTATGTGAATGTTTAAATTTTAGTACAATTCTTGTAAATCTCTCCATCCATTAGTCCTTTAGACAAACAGGCTAGATTTCCCCTTACTTCTTCTCTTGAAGTCTAATTTTTTTCTATGTAAATCATTATAATCTAGACTGTGGTTTAAAAATGTGCATGAATTAGCAAGACAGTTAATTGTGAATCTGGTGTTTGTGTACTTTAGCAGAGGTTACACACAGTATATAATCTTCCAGCTACAGCAAAATGGAAAAAACGAAGAATTCTTTGGATAGAAGAGGGTAATGGTGGAAGAGAACAGAATAGATAAGTATTCTTTAGCTGCTTCAAAACAGCTCACTCACTATAAGTCATTCTGGTTGTTATGATGTCTGAAAAGGCAGATTGCCAAGAATTAGTGTAAATTGAAATTCTGGATTACTAGGGATCTAAAATGACAGATGAAATGTTAATTCAATGTGCTCTTTTTCCCTCTCTCTTTTGTTTGCTCTCCTTTCCATTCCATATAAAAGTAATTTAAAAATCAGGGTAGATTTTCCTCTCAGATCTTATAGGATTTCTTCTTATTATTTCCTCATTTGAAGTCTTTGATTGCTGGGGGGGAGCGGGGAGAGTTGTCCTCTCTTCATAAAAAGGAAAAAATGGGTTCAGAGCCCCATCACTTTGATATGCCAGACATTAAAAGAGAAGTAGTATCATTGCAAACGGATGTAGCCTACTGCTGAGAAAATACACTTTATTTCATACTAACATGTAATAAATACATTTTTAAAAAGCATTTTGTGAAGGTAACCAATGTTACGATACCAGCTTGGAGAGGTTCATGTCCCGTAGAACTCTCATCACTACTGTTTTCTCTGGCTCATTGGGATTGGATCTTTTTACTGCTCCAAGAGTTCTTAAGACAGATAAAATATTTCTTAATCCAAAATCATAGTGAACCTTAAAACAAAGCATGAACACAATTAGTACTGTAGAAGTTAAGTACTTTAAAATTATGGCAAAGGCTGGAAACTAAATGCATTTAAGAAGTAGCCTATCAATAAAATTTCACAGTTCTTCATCCTCACAAAAAGAGTAAAGGTTTTGTTGGTGTCAGAGTCTATAAATAATTTTCATTGTTGTATCTCCAGTTATAACAAACACAATTACATTTACTTAACCTTAAAGTTGTAACACAAAGCCACAGCAAATAAAATCAAAGGTTCTATTCTTAACACTCTGTGTGATGCCCAGGATTTGACACACATATGGCACTGTAAGGAAAATCACCCATTTTCTGCTTAGAGCCCTCAACAATAGGTAGATTCTACCAAACAGACTCAGGAGTGCGTATCCTGATTTTTTATTGCCTAATTTTGGGACTGACACACACGCACACAAGTATTTGCAAGCTTCTCAGCTGTGCAAGTAGCTGAAAGCTGTGGCTCCTGCCTTGCTGTAGAATGAACATCCAAGGAAAACAATGGCCTGCCAATGAAAGCCTTCTTCCTCTTCATCAAAAGATTCAGCCCTGCAGCCACAAACTGTTGTGATGCTGAAGGGTTGAGAGCTCGTGCAAATCACTCTCTTCCTCCTTTGCTTCACAATTCTGGATAAATCATGTGCTTTAAACTGCTGTGAAGCAAGTTGGAGTTACTTTAGTGATAGGGTGGAATAACTATCCTACATACTAATTTAAGGCAGAACAGAGTTGCTCCCACAAGCTGCCAAATATTCTTGGCTCTCCATGGGAAATATGCCTAACCCAATCTTCTACCAAGTGTGCTGCCACTCCTTTGCTCGGCAATGAAGTATTACAGCAATACCACCACTGCAGTTACAAATGCTCACTTTCATAACTTCAGGTGAAAGGTGATACAGAATGGCAAATTATTACCATTTTACTATTATTTCAGGGGAAAGGAAGTACAAAATTAACTGCAAATGTTGACCCAGAGGAGCAGAGACAGGCAAAAAGAAGCAACTACGGGGGGAGGAAGAAGTGCAGAGTAATTCTAAACACAAAAGAGGAAATGCTGAAAGATCATTTCTTATCCAATAACATCTTTTTGAAGGCCCAGCATCTCCACTAGTCCTGACTGCTCAGTGCGGGCCTCTGCTGGAATTCTGGGGGCTACTGAACTGCTGCAACCATGAAAACTGTGCCCCTCAGGCCACACCTCTTCCTCTTGGTGTACACTTGAGTATTTTCAAAACTGTGTAAATAGACTCAAGCATTAGCAGCCACACCTAATTATATTCTTTGTAACTTTAAACAAAGCTTTAAACAATTAACTGCAAACTGTGTTCAAACATGGTACAATGTCCCTCCTTCCTCTGGGTGGGATGAACTACTGCAGATGCAATTTCTAAAAAGGAAATTTTCAGATAAGAAGTTTGCCATTCTAAGGGAAGGGATCTCCTCTTCTTCTCACAGCTGAGAAATCATAGCAATAAATAAAGAATAAGGAGGGAGAGAGAGAAAAAAGAAAGATTATTAGCTAGATTAGAATATCTCCTCTCTTGAAATACTTCAGAGTTCATCTGGGAACCACTACATGGAGCAACTTTCTCCTGAAGGACGCATCTTCAGAGGAACGTATGCCAAGTCTGTAGCGCTTACAGAAAGAGCTGAATGTCCACAACTCTGCCTTGTGTATTTTTTCTGATGTGGCCATACCTCTGTCTGCCCAGAAGATGGCTGTAGATCTAACTGTGGGAGCTGTTGTTTTCTCTGGGATGGGCTGATCTGGTGATATATAAGAGTGTGTGATGCATTCCTTTATATGTTTGGCTACTTTGAGGTCTTGTGTAATTTGCATTTAAAGTGAACTACCACAAACAGTCACATGATTTTTCTTAGCGCTTGGATAGGTTTTATGTATATTAGGACTGCCCTATGTTCAACCAGACTGTGCAAAGGTGATGTTCTGTCATAGACAGGATTAGTGCTAAAAGATGGCAGAATAATTTCCTGTGAAGGATGATGACACCTTAATGGTGAAATCTGGTATAGTGCTCATAATTCGTCTGTCTTGGTGAAATGTTCAGCAGAGTTGTGAGGCAGACAGGGCCGATATTTCTGATACTCTTCATGCTAGGTGACTGAAGAAATGATTATCTTATCAAACTTGCAGAAATGCTGTCAGAATCATCCAAAGATAGATAGAAAAACTAGGTAGAGACTTTGGGCCAGATGCTCCGGTACACTCTGGCTGCTCTGTACCACTCTAGTGATACAAAATGATCTTAAGCCTGGCTTAATCAGTCTGCTATTTTTACAATTGCATTGCATCTCTGGAATGTCAGAAAGCAGCTGGAGCTTACTGGCAATTTTGTTCTTCTCCTTTTCATCCCAAAACATCTTTACAGACAGAGGGAGCTGTTACTCTTGTTGTTCATTCCTGTCCCTGTCTTGTTCCTCCATTAAGCCCAGTCTGGTCATGACCCTGCACACAACGTCCCATCATCTAGTCAGTGGTCAGCCTCTAGGTCAGACTGACCTTGGGTGTGTTTGCATTACAGGGAGTCCTCGGACTTACAACGCAATTTGTTCCTCAGAATTGCTTTGTAAGTTGAAACGTAAGTCGAAACTACTTTTCCCATAGGAATCAATGGTATGAAGGGGGGATTGGTTCCTGAACCAAGGCTTGATACATTATTTTCACCACAAAAAGAAAAGGAGTACTTGTGGCACCTTAGAGACTAACAAATTTATTTGAGCATAACCTTTCATGAGCTACAGCTCACTTCATTGGATGCATGCAGTAGAAAATACAGTGGGGAGATTTTATATACACAGAGAACATGAAACAATGGGTGTCACCATACACACTGTAACGAGAGTGATCAGGTAAGGTGAGCTATTACCAGCAGGAGAGAAAGGTATCTCGGGGCCTCTCCTTCTGCCCCTCCACCCCCATGAACATGATAAAGTTCTGTGGTGACCTAGAATCCTATTTTTGACGTCTCCAACTCAAGGAATATTTCCAACACACCTCTGAACAACATACTAACTCACAGATACCTTCCTACCAACAGTACAGAAAGAAGGATTCTGGGTGGACTCCTCCTGAACGTCGAAACAACAGACAGGACTTCTACATAGAGTGCTTCCGCTGACGTGCACAGGCTGAAATTGTGGAAAAGCAGCATCACTTGCCCCAGAACCTCAGCCATGCAGAACACAATGCCATCCACAGCCTCAGAAACAACTCTGACATCATAATCAAAAAGGCTGACAAAGAAGGTGCTGTCGTCATCATGAATAGGTCGGAATATGAACAAGAGGCTGCTAGGCAGCTCTCCAACACCACTTTCTACAAGCCATTAGCTTCTGATCCCACAGAGGGTTATCAAAAGAAACGACGCTATTTGCTCAAGAAACTCCCTGAAAAAGCACAAGAACAAATCCGCACAGACACACCCCTGGAACCCCGACCAGGGGTATTCTATCTGTTACCCAAGATCCATAAACCTGGAAATCCTGGACACCCCATCATCTCAGGCACTGGCACCCTGACAGCAGGATTGTCTGGCTATATAGACTCCCTTCTCAGGCCCTATGCTACCAGCACTCCCAGCTATCTTTGAGACACCACTGACTTTCTGAGGAAACTACAATCCATCGGTGATCTTCCTGAAAACACCATCCTGGCCACTATGGATGTAGAAGCCTTCTACATCCAACATTCCACACAAAGATGGACTACAAGCCATCAGGAACAGTATCCCCGATAATGTCATGGCAAACCTGGTGGCTGAACTTTGTGACTTTGTCCTCACCCATAACTATTTCACATTTGGGGACAATGTATACCTTCAAATCAGCGGCACTGCTATGGGTACCCGCATGGCCCAACAGTATGCCAACATTTTTATGGCTGACTTAGAACAACGCTTCCTCAGCTCTCGTCCCCTAACGCCCCTACTTTACTTGCGCTACATTGATGACATCTTCATCATCTGGACCCATGGAAAAGAAGCCCTTGAGGAATTCCACCATGATTTTAACAATTTCCATCCCACCATCAACCTCAGCCTGGACCAGTCCACACAAGAGATCCACTTCCTGGACACTACGGTGCTAATAAGCGATGGTCAAATAAACACCACACTATACCGGAAACCTACTGACCACTATGCCTACCTACATGCCTCCAGCTTTCATCCAGACCACACCACACGATCCATTGTCTACAGCCAAGCTCTACGGTACAGCCGCATTTGCTCCAACCCCTCAGACAGAGACAAACACCTACAAGATCTCTATCAAGCGTTCTTACAACTACAATACCTACCTGCTGAAGTGAAGAAACAGATTGACAGAGCCAGAAGAGTACCCAGAAGTCACCTACTACAGGACAGGCCCAACAAAGAAAATAACAGAATGCCACTAGCCATCACCTTCAGCCCCCAACTAAAACCTCTCCAACGCATCATCAAGGATCTCCAACCTATCCTGAAGGATGGACCCATCACTCTCACAGATCTTGGGAGACCAGTCCCAAGGCCAGTCCTTGCTTACAGACAGCCCCCCAACCTGAAGCAAATACTCACCAGCAACCACACACCACACAACAAAAACACTAACCCAGGAACCTATCCTTGCAACAAAGCCCGTTGCCAACTGTGTCCACATATCTATTCAGGGGACACCATCATAGGGCCTAATCACATCAGCCACACTATCAGAGGCTCGTTCACCTGCACATCTATCAATGTGATATATGCCATCATGTGCCAGCAATGCCCCTCTGCCATGTACATTGGCCAAACTGGACAGTCTCTAAGTAAAAGAATAAATGGACACAAATCAGACGTCAAGAATTATAACATTCAAAAACCAGTTGGAGAACACTTCAATCTCTTTGGTCACTTGATTACAGACCTAAAAGTGGCAATTCTTCCACAAAAAAGTTTCAAAAACAAACAGACTCCAACGAGAGACTGCTGAATGAGAATTAATTTGCAAACTGGACACCATTAAGTTAGGCTTGAATAAAGACTGGGAGTGGATGTAAGTAAAACTAGTAATAGTAAAACTATTTCCCCACGTTTATTTCCCCCCCGCCCCCCATTCCTCACACGTTCTTGTCAACTGCTGGAAATGGCCCACCTTGATTATCACTACAAAAGGTTTTTTTTCCTCTCCTGCTGGTAATAGCTCACCTTACCTGATCACTCTCCTTACAGTGTGTATGGTAACACCCATTGTTTCATGTTCTCTGTATATATAAAATCTCCCCACTGTATTTTCTACTGCATGCATCCGATGAAGTGAGCTGTAGCTCACGAAAGCTTGTGCTCAAATAAATTTGTTAGTCTCTCAGGTGCCACAAGTACTTCTTTTCTTTTTGCGGATACAGACTAACACGGCTGCTACTCTGAAACCTATTTTCACCACAATAACCCAGAATTTTGTACTAAATTAATTATAGATGACTAAGGTTGCAACATCAATGTATTTACTGTACACTGTATTTTGTAAACAGCATTCAAATAAACATATAAACTCACATATGCAGCTCAGAATCCCAACAACAAAGGCTCATAAAGCCAGAGAAAATGGCACACATGCTGAGCTTCAGCCAATCACTGTTCAAGCTTTGTGATTGGTTGAGCCTGGGGCCGGGAGCCAATCAAAAACAAGTGGCAACCCTACCCAGCAACAAGCTACCCTGCTGCCTCGAACCCAATCAGAAGCGACCCCTTCCAGCTCCATACCAATATAACGCAACCAGGAAGTGATTTCAAGTGAACTTTTTGCAAATCGAGCATCATAAGGCTAAAACAAGTGTCGTAGGGGTGAAATGGGAAGTCAATTAAAAAAACGTCGTAAGTGGCATCCGATGTAAGTCGGGCATCGCAAGTCCAAGGACTCAGGTTTTTTTTTACATCCTATCACCCTTTGATATCCCTCACGCTGGAATACAATGGCTTGCAGGTGGGTTGCATGGGTGGTGGATGGGGGTAGCCCATCTTGGGGAAACCTACAAGGGTTGCACCAAATATTACAAAATAAGGTGCCAGGAATCAACAGTATCTAGGAAAAGAAAAACTCTGATTTCAAACCGGGGCAGAAAGAGCTCACTTAGCCTCTTCAGGCAAGTCTTCCCAGGAGAAGGAAAACTCTGATTTCAAATCCAAGCAACCCAAGCTCATTAGCCTTGGAAGACAAGCGGACTAGGGTGGAATCACTTATACCTGTTCCTAGCAGGCCAGCAGGCTATGACATGGCATTCCCAGGAGCTGGATAGGGTGGATTCACCTAACAAGCTATAACCTCTGAAACACCTTTGTTATAGAAACAGTACAACAAACCAAACTGATTTATATGTATTTGACCCAGGTCTGTCAGGCCTAGCAAATGGTTATTTTGCTAGTGATTGTAGTGTTACACAAGAGATCACACTGGCAAAAGACTCATCCAATGATAGGCAGAGCTGATAGTCTCCTAAGAAAGACTGCAAACAGGCATATAAGATGCTGCTGATAGCAGTGTTGTGCTTGGCTGGAGTGGGTACTTTTGGATCTAAGTTCTGTCCATCCAGAAGGTAGTTCAGTATGGCAGATATCCCCGTGTCTTCACCCTTCTCTGTGCACAAGAAAAATAATGTTATGCTGAGGTTTGGGCAAAACCTTGTTGACTCTGCCCTTCATTCAGGATAAATGTAGAAAGAAACTGAACTCCTCTATGGAAAAGATGGCTGAAACAATAGGAGTCTCCACCCAAAACACAAGCCACATGCAAGACTGGGAGGAGTTCAGCCATGCAGCCCCAAGTCGTTTCCTGGGGTTCTGGTGATAATGCAAGGGCAGGGGAATGAATGGATTGAAGCTGTGTATCTGTGTGCACATGAGAGAAACATCACAGAAACAAAGAGAAGGCAGCAGAAACCCATGGACAGATAGAGAAAAAATGAAGAGAGAGCTTTTGGGTAATGTGCTAAATGGAGAGTGGCATCGATCAGTGAGCAAAGAAACTGACTCCTGATGTCTGATTCCTGCTTTGCTGAGGGATACAAGACTTTGGACATTCTTTGTAAATCAACGGGATTGCATCAAAGAAATACCTCACTCCTCATCATCAATTTCTCTTCCTAAGAATGGCCCTACTGGGTCAGACCAAAGGTCCATCTAGCCCAGTATCCTGTCTTCCGACAGTGGCCAGTACCAGGTGCCCCAGAGGGAATGAACAGAACAGGTAATCATCAAGTGATCCATCCCCTATTGCTCATTCCCAGCATCTGGCAAACAGAGGCTAAGGACACCATTCCTGCCCATTGTAGCTAATAGCCATTGATGGACCTATCCTCCATGAATTTATCTAGTTCTTTTTTGAACCCTGTTATGGTCTTGGCCTTCACAACATCCTCTGGCAAGAAGTTCCACAGGTTCCTAAAGGAAACAACCTGCAAAACCTCAAATTTTGGCTACCCACTCAGGTGTAAAGGGATAAGAATAATTTTCTCCACACCTTTACACACGCTTCTTAAGTAGATGGTCTTCTAGAGGTGATCATGGTCTCTATTGCCTTTGAGGGAAAGGCTTTTCCTTCCAGTGTGTAGTGCCTTGGTTTGAATTGTTCTGGGTTGGTGGGGAAGCGCACTGATGAACCTTGGCTGATAAGTCCTGTAGCGGGGGCTGATTGTTTGGATGGGTCCCCAATAGAGATGCCATGTTGGAGTTCCACAGTCTTCAAGGGTTTTGGGGTTACCATAATTATTGAATATTATGCCTTAATTTTTAAAAATTATTTTTGTATGTTTTTTCTGTTAAAGGATGTGGTAGTAAAGCTGCCTTTGGCTATCTGTGAGTCAGAGCTTCTGTTTCAATGGAGTTTGGGTCTGCATCTTATGAAGTGCCTGGGGGATTTTGTATTTTTACTCATGGTCAACAGGTTCTCGTGTGGATTTTGCAAGAGGCAAAGTTTGTGAATACGTCATTCAATCTCTGCTGGGTCCACCATTATTCTGCTGATACAGTCTGCCTTTTAGTTGCTAGTTTCTTTGATGCATGTTGCCTTTATTGAAATTAGGCATTGTTCTGCCCACTATCGTCATTGATGCATGATTTGTTCTTCCCCGTCAGCTGTGTGGATACAATTATTGTGTTGTCTGACTGGATAAGAACATTCTCCCGCATTTTTAACTGAACCAGTAATGGATAGTGCGTCTTTATGTCAAGGAAATTTATCCTCCTGAGTTTGTTTGGGGGTGATCATTCCCCTGGAGCTGTTAATATGAGGAGCCCACTTCCAACACTTGACAGCTTGGCATCTATTATGGTTATTACACAGAGAGAAGAGAGGAATTCTCAATGTGTACCTCTATCCACCATCTCAGTGAATCTGAATGTTATTCAGCATGGCCAGGGAATTATCCCACTGGTAATAGAAGCAGGGTCTGAAGTTGTCTCATGTGTAATCTTGGCCGGGGTGAGATCCTTATGCATCATACTATTGTACTTAGTAGCAGTAAGCAGAGCAGGACTGATGTGTTCTGCTTTGGTCTGATCTGTTTGTTATGCCTTTTCAGTCTGTCTGGAGCCTCCTGTTCAGCTCTGGTCACTTATTCGAATGAGGGATGAAGGGACTCTATTTTAGATGTATATGGTTGGTGTTTCCCTGTTATCTGAGTCCCCTCTGGTTCCTTTGTTGGGTCCAGAGCAAGGTTAGCAATTATTCTTCGAGACTGATATGCAATCAAAGAAATCAGGAGAGAAAAATCTCTCTGGAGTATCTTGTTCTAGGTTTATGTTATCTGACTCAGAAAGCTGGCCTTCTTCTGAGGAGGATGAGATGGATAAGTGCAGAGGAGGCTGCATCCCAGTGCCTGTACTAGTTTGGATATAGGCTATAGATTCCCTATCCTGCTGGAAACTGGTAAGACTGTGGGCTATGGGCTCAAGAACTGTAATTGCTGATGGCTGTAAGGATCTGTTGTTTGCCAAATTGGTTCTGAAGAGTTTGTAGGGGAGCTGTGAGGCTGCCATTCTCTTCAGGCTTTGGCGATTACAGGGGACACATGCATACATTTCAAGGCTGTACTATAGAGATTGAGCAATTATCTATTAGAAGATGAGAGGGAATGTGTCTGTATGTCTGTTGTGAGGTATAAAAATAAAACTATAAAAGTATGTTCTGTTGAAACCTTTTAGATATATTAGAGTGCAAATTGGGGAAAGAATGTATATAGAACACCAACAAATTTACTACATAATAGTTTTTTAAGAAGTTATTCAAATGTATTCCAAATATTTTTTGTAAATTTTTGTGGATGTATTAAATATTTGTTCTCTAATTAATTGTATTGTTCTCTCTCTCTCTGAGGCTGACTGGCAGCTGTCATTAACATCTATATTCCAGGGTTTGCATACACAGCTCTGAGGTTTAATTTTGTATAATACTCTTCTGAAAAATCCTGAAAAGATAGAACTTTGGTCTGCGCTTTACTGAATTTAGCATTCTTGACACATTCCATCATCTGATGCAGGATTAGGACATGTGACTTTGCCATTTCTGCAGCTATGATCATGTCATCTACTGTAATTTTAACTCCTTGAATTTTTCTGCTGAAAGACCTCACTTGCAGACTTGATCCCAAATGGCAGATACCAAAAGTGGTCTCTTCTGTGTACAGCTTTATTCAGGTCCTGTAGGTCCAAACATACCTGCAAAGTGCCATTCTTTTCCTTTATGATCTCAAGGCTATTAATGTAAGTGTGTGGCTTTCTCAACCCAGGTTATAATTCCTGCTTTTTCCATCTGGTGCAAGGTATTCTTAAGTCTGTGTAGTATGGTGAAGGATATATTTCAGCACCTTTGCACAACCAGTATTAGAGCCCTGCGCAAATACAAAAATGTGTACCCGCATCTGATCTGCAATCCACAAAAATTGTCTGCTGGCCTGGTCAGGGGCAGGGGTGACCTGTGAAGCTGTTGGGGGCTGCTTGGGCCCCCCATCCAGGGCAGGTGAAGGGTCCACCACAGCTCCCCAGAGCTGCCCGCCCGGCTCCTACCATGACTGGGCTGCAGCTCTGAGCCGCGACCCCCACGCTCCAGCCGGAGCCATGGGAGAGTCGTGCTGGCAGCTGTGGGGAGCCTTGGTCCCTCCACCTGCCCTGGAGGGACCCAGGTCCCCACAGCTGCCAGCGTGGCTCTCCTGCTCCGACCCACAAAATAAACAAAGCAACTTTTTTAAAAGTGGGGAAAAAAACAGAAAAACTCAGGATTTAAGTTATTAGAAACTGAGACATCCCTTCACCCCGCTCCCTGCAAGTTAAAATCGTGCTGCTGGCTCAGCAAGTGGGCAATCAGCCCATGGGGGACAGGGGCGAGTCCCTCTCCAGTGCGCTGCGGACCTGGCAGGGGCAGCAAAGTGCAAACGGCCACCTCCGAGGCGAGGCAGGAGCTGCCTATGCACCCCTCGTGCGGAGTGGGGGTGTCGGAGGCAGGGGTGTGTCTGGTCTGGGTTATGGCCGGTCTGGGTTATGGCCTAGGTCCCTGTCTCAAAGCTGGGAGCCCCCCCCCCGTCTAATGACCTTGCCTCCCAGACCTCCACCCAGGATGGGTGAAGGATCCGTGCTGCAATTCCTCACAGCTGCCCGCCTGGCTCTTACCGTCATAGCCCTGCATGGATACAAAATTTGTATCTGCATCCATGCTGATATCTGCAAAAATCGTCCACGGATATGAAGCGGATACCCGCAGATTTGCAGGACTCTAACCAGTATCACCTGGGGATCTGTACAGATGTAATGCTCTCCTTGAAACTCCCAAAGGCCCTCAAATACAATCTTGTATCTGGCAGTCAGGCTTTCCTTGGTCATTGGCTCAGTTATTCCTAGACCATAATTTCAGCAGATTACATTCAGCACTTCAGAGGCTGTAAGTGAGGTATCTTTTCAGTGCAAGGGTAAAGCTGTAATGGTGGATCTAGTATTCAGTGTCAGCTACTCCTCTTGGCTTTATATTGGCCCCTCCAAAGGAGGGTTGCTTTAGGCAAATTGTTCCATGGTTTTTCCTTGACCTAGGTCACCAGCCATAAGAATAAACTACCCAGGTACAGGAAGTTTTCCCTGCCCCTTTCTAGGCATTCAGCAGCCCCTTTTGCATAGTATGTGTGACAGGGTCAGGCCAGATGGCTATAGGAGAGTAATAGAAGGCAGATATATTAGCCCCAGGTTAAGTAGGTCCCTTTTCCCTGGGTAAGGTAATAGGGAAGGTTCCGGAACAATCAGGAACCTTCTGGAGACAATTAAGACAGGCTGATTAGAACACCTGCAGCCAATTAAGAAGCTGCTAGAATCAATTAAGGCAGGCTAATCAGGGCATCTGGGTTTTAAAAAGGAGCTCACTTCAGTTTGTGGTGTGCGTGTGAGGAGCTGGGAGCAAGAGACAATAGGAGCTGAGAGTGAGAATGCGGACTGTTGGAGGACTGAGGAGTACAAGCATTATCAGACACCAGGGGGAAGGTCCTATGGTGAGGATAAAGAAGGTGTTGGGAGGAGGCCCTGGGGAAGTAGCCCAGGGAGTTGTAGCTGTTGCACAGCTGTTCCAGCAGGCACTCTAGACAGCTGCATTCCACAGGGCCCTGGGCTGGAACCCTGGAGCCCTGGGCTGAGGGTTCCCCCCAAATCCTCCCAATTCCTGGTCAGACACAGGAGGAGTTGACCTGGACTGTGAATTCAGAAAAACGGCCAAGCTGAGGGCTGCCGTGAAGCTCCAAGGCGAGCAAATCCGCCAATAAGCACAAGACCCACCAAGTTAAAGCAGGAACTTTGTCACATATGTCATAGATATTTTACCGCCACACTTCCAACAAACCTTTCTGTATGCAGCACAACTTCGTGGGCTGTGCACCTATGCACAGTGCTGCCCTACTTTATCCAAGTCTGGTTTGTCTCTCTCTTTACGCTTTGTTTTGAATTTCTTTACTGTGAAGGTGGTGGCACTTACCCTTTCATAGTTCTAGGGAAATGAATGACATCTGGTTACTTGTCCAGCCTGCTTGTTGGCCATTTCTCTTTGTTGTCTGGCTTCCTAGACAAGTCTCTGCTCTGGAGTAAGGGGAGGACCCATCTTGCCTCAAAGAATCAAACTGCCTTAGTTAGCAAGGGCCAGATCAGATTTTCATAGGTATTTAGACACTCAAAGATGAAAATAGATGTCTATTGGGATTCTCAAAAGCCCCTAAGCAATTTAGGTACCTAACTCTCATTGAAAATCTGGCATCACGAATCCAAACATACAAAACTTACAGGGAGAGAAACATTAGGGGCACCTAACATAGCTTTTCTGTACTTGGAAGTTCAGTAAGTTGGGACTTTCAAGGGCCAGAAGCAAGTGATGTGTCCCATTGCATAGCTGGAACTCTCACCTTTTCAGTTGGTATCAAGCTCCCATTACTAGGTGGATCATGAGATCATCATCATCATGTTCCCATTAAGCCTCTGGCGTTTAGGGCAGTGACGAAGCTCCTCAGTCCTCTCTGTTTCTGGCAAGTCTTTCAGTGGCTCCCCAGCTGTGCCCCAGGTTTTTCAGCTCAGCTCTCACAGCTCTTCGCCATGTTGTTTTCGGGCAGCCTCGTTTTCACTTGTCTTCAGGTGTCCATCTTATTGCTACTCTGGTGATGGAATCAGTTTCCAAACAAAGCACATGGCCAATCCATCTCCAGCGCCTCCTGGCAATGATGGTGCTCAGATCCTCTTGGCTGCACTGTGTCAATAGATCTTGGTTTGAGATTGTTCTGGGCCAAAACATATGGAGGATTTTTCTGTGGCAGGTTGTATGGAATCAAGACAGTTTGGACATGTCATACTTTCTCATTCCCCAGCATTCTGCACTGTAAAGTAATGTTGAAAGTATGCAGCTCTGATACATCTTGAGTTTGGTTTTGGTGTTGTATTTTGATGATTTCCAGACTGTATTTAAGCTCCTGGAGGTGTTCCTGGCTTTACTGATTTTGTTCCGGATGTCCTGGCTTGTTCCACCATCCTGGCTGATGGTGCTGCCCACGTATGTGAAACATTTCTACAATGGTGACAACATAATCTTCTATCTGTACTGGTGATGGTGAGGCAATATTAAGGGTCATGATATCTGTCTTATTGCGATTGATTTTCAGTCCAATTTGCTGACTGAATGCGTTGAGTTGAGTTGTTTTTTCTTGTATATGGTGTTGAGTATGTGATAGGACAGCGAGATCATCTGTGATGTCCAGGTCTTCAAGGGATGAGAAGAGTGTTCATTTAATGCCTCTTGGCATGTCTTCTGTTGTACGCTGCATTACCTAGTCGATGGCAATGTTGAAGAGGATTGCAGATATGACACACCCCTGATGTACTCCTGTTTTGACTTCAAAACTGAGCTCACTGTGATCAACACTGCATGTAAAGTTGAAATAAAAGCTTTAGATGATGATGATGATATGGAGAGGGATTCCATATGCCCTCAGAATGCGCCATAGGCTGGTCCTGTGAATGCTATCAAAAGCCTTCTCAAAGTCTATGAAGTTTATGTAGAGCTGCTGTTGCCATTCTAAGCATTGTTCTATTATGTTTCGTAGAGTGAAGATCTGGTCTGTGCATCCACGCCCTTTCCAAAAACTGGCTTGCTCTTTTCCGAGAAAGCTATCAACTGCCTCTGATATACGCTGGACTATGGTCTTACACAATACTTTGCTTGGCACAGATAAACGTATGATACAAAGCCAGTTATTACAATCCCTGAGAGTTCCTTTCTTTGGTATCTTCACTATAACCCCATTGGTCCACTCATTTGGCACTTTTTCCCTTTCCCAGACTGATGTAAATAGAGTGGCCAGGATAGATGCTGCTAACTCAGGATTTACCTTGAACAGTTCTGCATTCCAGTTATCCTTACCAGGAGCTTTCCCATTTTTTAAGGATTTGATGGCTTGAATGATCTCTTCCTTAGTTGGGGTGTCAGTGTTGATATCAAGATCTTCTTCTGCCTCCTGGATGTTTGCTTCCTCTTTAGGTGGCTCCCTGTTCTGCAATTCTTTAAAATGCTCTGTCCAGCGCACTTCTTGTTCTTTTTCTGTTGTTAGTTGGTGGCTTTGTTTGTCCCTGATGAGAGTGTTTGTTGGTGTCTGCTGTTTACCATTGATAAGCCGCGTCATTTTGTAGATGGTTCCTTGTTCACCACAAGCAGCTGCATCCTCTGCTTGTGTTGCCAGATTATCAGTATAATGTCATTTGTCCGTTCTCACAAGAACATAAGAATGGACATATTGGGTCCATCTAGCCCAGTATTCTGTCTTCTGACAGTGGTCAGAACCAAATGCTTCACAGGAACAGAACATGGCAATTTTGAGTGATCCATTCCCCATTGTCCAGTCCCAGCTTCTGGAAGTTGGAAGTTTATGGACACTAGGAGCATGGGGTTACATCCCTGACTATCTTGGCTAATAGCCATTGATGGACCTGTGCTCCATGAACTTATCTAATTCTTTTCTGAAGTCAGTTGTACTTTTGGCCTTCACAACACCCCATGGCAACGAGTTCCACACGATGACTGTGCATTGTCTGAAGAAGTACTTCCTTATGTTATGCTACCTACTCAACCCCCTTGTTCTTGTGTTATGTGAAGGGGTAATATAACCTTTCCAATTCACTCTCTCCACACTGTTCATGATTTTATAGACCTCTGTCAGATCCTCCCTTAATAGTCTCTTTTCTAAGCTGAACAGTCCCAGTCTTTTTAACCTCTCCTTGTATGGAAGCTGTTCCATATGCCTAATAACTTTTGTTGCCCTTCTCTGCACTTTTTCCAATTCTAATATACCTTTTTTGAGATAGAGTGACCAGAACTGCATGCATTATTCAAGGTGTGTGTGCACCATGCATTTATATAGTGGCATTATTATTATGTTTTCCTTTCCTTTCCATACATTCCGTTACCTTTTTGACTGAGGCTGCACTTTGAGTGGATGTTTTCAAAGAACTATCCATGATGACTCCAAGATCTGTTTCTTGAGCGTTAACAGCTAATTTAGACCCCATCATTTTAAATGTATAGTTGGGATTATGTTTTCCAACGTGCATTACTTCGCACTTATCAACATTGAATTTCATCTGCCATTTTGTCACTCAGTCAAGTGAGATCCTTTTTCAACTCTTCACTGTCAGGTTTGGATTTAACTATCTTGGATTAAAAACTATCTATTCACATATTCATACACAGTCACAGCATGGCCCTAGTCCCACACTGGGATATTCAGGAGCTTGCCAGTCTGAATACCACAGATGCACAGAAGCTCTGGTGAGCAAACTATTTAAACAGCTGAGTAAATCCCCTCCACATCACACTATCCAGTGTTCTTCCAGTGCACACCTCTGCTAGGTTTACTACAGGTAAACTGGAAGATGGGTAGAGAGTAGATAAAAACTGGCTATGGTCATCCAGATAAGTTGTTATTCCCCTACCTAAAAGAAGCAGTACATAGGAACTCCAGCAGGTCCCTCAAGTTAATCCATCACCTTATCTGTAGCAAGCATGTTGGTACAGAAGCAGATGGTCATGCACAGGCAGGACAAGCTGGCATACTGTAATGAGCCAGCAGATGGTAGCACTTCCAAGCACCAGAAGGAAGGGACAGCTTGGAGCAAACTCTCCAATGACCAACAGTTCCCTCTGCTAATAGTAGGTACAGAAGGCCTAGCAAGGAGTAATCAGTATACCGTGCATACACACACGGTGCACTGTCCCACAGGGACCCCCTTGGAGTGTGAGGAACTGAGACACCCCAGGTACCACAGACAGGACACACAGGTAGTGAACAACCACTAACCAGCCAGAAACTTTCACATAGGACACTCATAACAAATCAACAGACAGTATCACACTCCTGACAAGGATACAGAATCATCACCTGGAGCTGGCAAGACAACCCTCCCAACATACAAGTGACCCAGCCAAATAACCACCAACACAGAGGATGTGGTGGTTGTTTCAAAAAACTCTGGGGGGCGCTCACACTGAAAAGCAAATGCCATCCCTTCTGAGGCTAGACAAAATATTAGGAGTGAAATTCCATATTGCTCCATGTACAGTTTATCATAGATCATAGATAATCATAGAATACCAGGGTTGGAAGGGACCTCAGGAGGTCATCTAGTCCAACCCCCTGCTCAAAGCAGGACCAATCCCCAATTTTTTGCCCCAGATCCCAAATGGCCCCCTCAAGGATTGAACTCACAACCCTGGGTTTAGCAGGCCAATGCTCAAACCACCGAGCTATCCCTCCCAGTTCTAATGTCTGTGAGTGTACCTCCCAGTACAGTGGAGAGAACCGTGTCCAAAACAGAAACTAACAGCAACAACACAGACAAACCATTCAGACAAGGAGAAAATCCAATACAATATCCCACTGAGACTGACCCTGGGGAAACAGGCCAGACCATGTCCAATACAATATCTCTGCAGATAACTGTGTTGCTGACCCAGGAAATGGTGCGTACACACAATATTCCTAAACTTCATGACAAATCTGCACCCAGCACAGGGTTTCTCTACGACAAGTCATCTCACTCCACAACACCCTCTGACACAGTGAAGCCCTTTCTCCCGAGGTGCTGGAAGATGTCTCTACAGAAAACACAGTCTGGTTACCTCAAAGGGCCTGCTATAAAGCGAAAAGTGGACAGATGGCTGGACCGATGAAGCAGGATCATAAGCAATATTTAAATTGTTAACAATTATGCTGGATCAATATATGGGACTGTATGGGAAGTTCACAGACAAGGCAGACCCTCTGGCAATATTACAGGAAAGCTAGCAGCTGACGTGACCCGTCAGAAAATCAATCTGCAGCAGAGAGCTGCTATATGACCAAAATTAACCTGAAACAAAAATCAAACTAATGTTGTCAAAAATAATGAGGCAAGGCACTTCACAGAGTCTGGGGGTGGAGGTGTGGGTGGAAGAATTAATACATGGAGAGAGAAAAACATCCCAACCTGTACATTTCTTTTCTCTGAAATAATGGGTGTGATTCACCCCGGATTGCTCAAATTGTATGCCAAGATAACTCCATTGAAGTCAATGGAGATACCATGGGGTAGAACTGGAGTAATGCAGTGGTGAAGCTGGCCTAATATGACTCTTCAATGGGTCCCAAACTGCAGGACACCTAGGCTTTGGCTACACTAGCACTTTTGTCGGCAAAACTTTTGTCAGTCAGGGCTGTGACACCTCCCCCCCCCCCACCGACCGACATAAGTTTCACCAACAAAAGCACCGGTGTGGACAGCGCTGTGTTAGTGGGAGACACTCTCCCGCCAACATAGCTACCACCACTCGTTGGAGGTGGTTTAATTATGCCGGCAGGAGAGCTCTCTCCCACTGGTTACACGGGAGTCCTTACAGTGGTGCAGCTGCAGTGGTACAGCTGTGCTGCTGTAAGGTCCGTAATGTAGACATAGCCCTAGTTTGTGTTTTGCCTCAATGTTCACATCTCCTCTCTCTGGATAACTCCCCTTTGAGAGCCCTTAGTGGGCATCCCGGGCAGAAAACTCAGAATTCAGCTATTTCTGTATAGATTCTCACCAAAAACCTGTACCTTTGTCTGCATTTAAATAACTCTCACTAGATAAAATGGTATGTTTCTGGTAACACCCAGCAAGATGTGCCAAACACAGGAATATGATTTCTGGACATTGTAAAATTGATTATAATTCATAAAATTCAATACCCCTTTTTGACTATATATATATACACACACAGACACGCTCCTGTAGCAAATAACCAAAATCAGAAAGAAGAAAAAAGTTTTTAAGAGCAATGGGCGAAAAATTTGGCTTCTACCAACATATCTGCAAACTGTCCCTGATATTTAATCCCTTAAAGCTTGAGTTTTTAATTAAAAAACAAAACAAAAAAAACCCACAAAAAACCCCAAATCAACAAGCTTCTGTTAGTGAGTAAAGTACTTTGAAAATTAGAATAACATGATTATTTAAGATCCAGTTGCTAGTACATTCTGAACTGTGAACTTAACCAAAAAACAGGCTTACTCAACTTCAGAATAGTTAGTAATACACACAAAAAGTGCTATAAATTCGTTTACAGCAGTGGTTTACTCCTAAACAAATGTTTATTTCACCTGTTTAGATAACTGTTCTTCACAAAGTTTGTAGAGTGTGTAAAATTTTCGACTAAGGATTTGATTGTCTCGGAAACCTGCACTTGCCAGCTTGACTCTCATAATGATACCACGGTCAGGCACCATCATAGCTACTGTACGGAACTGAATCTTTAGATTTTCTGGAAGTTCCTGTCGCCCTGCATAACCAGGATTCTGAAAGACACAGAGTGCAAAATAATAAATTATCACTTTAACCCTCTGCTCACACTGAGAGTATTTTTTTCTGGATATTACCAAATATAAACACAGGAGTGAGTGCTGGAATATGACAACCAGAGCACACAGCACTCACATACCATGATCCAATTTAATCTAAAATACTGCAGCTCATGCAATATGTAATACCACACCCACTATTCTGAGACCACAGGAATGTCTAGTAAATGTGTTGCTTTGGCAAACCACAGTAATATTATTAATATTTTTAAAAGTAAACAATTTTAAAATAAAGATAAATGCCTCGATCTTCAATTATGATTGAGGAACACTCAGCACAGCTTTATGCTCCCCTGTTCCTGTACCCATTATGCTGACAGCAGAAGTTATGCACTGCTGCCCTGCCCAGGAGGAATTCTCCAGTGGTCAATTAAACTGGATCTTAGGCAGATTTGGGCCACACCTAAATTCTGGAGGACTGACACCAAAAATTCTAAATTCTGATGAAGAGCTTGATGAGACAGACTATAATGGGTCCTGAAAGAGCCGACTGTGTGTCCTTTTGTTCGTTCCGGTTTGTAAAAATATTTAGTACTTGAATTTCATCTCAGCCTGACAAGTTTTCCATATCCAATTAAAAAAAACACCCTGAAACATGTGGTTTATGATGGAAATATGACTTGTATTCAGTACAGCAAATCCTATGTTACTATTAGAGATAAGGGCAACAGAGGACGTCAATATTATTTATGAGCCTGCACACTATCGGTCAAATCCTGATTGCTTTACTCATACAAATAGTCCCATTGACTACATACAAATAGTCCCATAAGACTATTTTGTGGGTAAAGGAAACAGGAGTCTGTCCTCTGATGCTATGATTCACACAGACATACCATAGTCAGAAATATGCCAAATTCTCTGTCCATGTCAACAACGTCACCATCAGTAAAGATGAACTGGGGCTTCTTATTTTTCTTACACTGAAGCACAATATAGATCTGCTGAGCAGCTACTGACAGAACAGGAAGTTCAATGCGATTAAATTCATCAAAGCAACCCCATGCACCCGACTGGGCTAAACCTATGAGAAAACGAGGGGGGAACCACAAGAATTTTGTTAGACACAGTACATCAGGCCATACATAAAGTACAGTATATTTTGGATTTATAATGTAGCATGAGAAAAAACTAAGAGAATGTGATAAAACATACGGAGGAAAAACTCAAAATAAATCAGCTTACCCATTAGAACCACCCAAGGAAACACTCCTCAATAAAATAGATATATGAACACCTTTGCAGGGAATCCCATGCCTTTATAGCTACCATTATCAAAGCCAGGGACTGCTGTAAATATTATATTTATATATAGCACCTATGGGCAGAAAAAAAGGCCCAACACCCTTTGCAGTGCACAGAGAGCCAAGAGTGCACGGGGCCAAGAACAGGATTGTTTGAGGGGGTTCACTTGAAGTAGAGCTTGGGACCACATCCAGATATCATCATACTCCTGATAGCACCACAGCTGCACTCAGCTTTTTATAGTAACCAATGCACACAGCAAGAACTGAATGGAAAACAGAGTTCTCCTCCTGAAGAACTAACAATCTGAAGTCACACACCATTACAACAAATGCACGTAACAGGTCATGGAGTGGAATTGTGGCCTGATGTTATAAACCTCTTGGTACAGGTATACTTTTAAGAGGGTCAAATCCCTCCATTTCTGCATCAAGTCCAAGTCACCAGGCTTGTAGCAGGGGATTTTACAGTTATGGATGAGGGAAGAAATTCTCTCCCAAGTTGTGGCGTGGCAGTGAAGGTGCTGCAGTAGCCCCTTCTGCTATTTCACTCCCACCCCAAGAGAGGCAACAGCCAATCAATGTGTGCAGGAGTTGATCCACTCTCTCCTCTCCTCAGCGGTGCAAGCAGAAATCGTTTCTTGATGGTATACAGCACTCATGGGAGGGACACAAAGGGGGGGGCACATGACCTCCCCAGGTGACCCCCCTCCTGCCCCACTCCCAGCCTTGGGCCCCACGCTCTCCCCATCCCCTCTCTATGATCCACATCCATCCCACGTTACCTGCGGTGGGGAGGGGGGAGCTCTGTCCTCCTTCTGCTGTGTCAGAGACTTCTGCTGTACAGACCCCAGGCAGGAGACTCAGGAGATGCAGCTGCATGGAAGAGCTGGGGGGGTGGGGCTGGGGGCAGTACAGCCACTCCAGAGCTGCTGCTGGTGTTCTGCTCCTTTCCCCGCTGGGAACTGCAGCAGTTCCTCCGGTGGCTGTACTGCCCCCAGCCTCACACCCCCGAGCCCTTGCCTCCAGCGGGGCTGCCATACAGACGGAAGAGACGCAGCTCCGTGGAACAGCAGGGTTGGGGGTGAGCTCCTCCTCTGTCTTTCCGGTACACCATACTAGCTATAAATATCTTACTGGTACGGCGTACCGGACTGTACCACCATACTTGCACCACTGCCTCTCCTCTCACAGCCCACTGCTGCCCCGTCTACAAACCTTGATGCACTTGGATAGAGGGAACCTTAGCAGGTGGCCCCTGTGGCGCGGCCTCTGTGCAGACTCACTAAACCCCGCCTGCTCTTGTGTAGCAGAATATCCCCCGTTCTCCAGCAGGAAGGATCTCCATGGACATCCGGATTTAACCCAAACAGTAGTTTGGAGCTGAAGATAGCTAATTCCTGGTAACAACTGATTGGGAGGCCATTCCAAGTATAGAGTGGGGCATGGAGGAAGGTATTACACTGGGAGTGGATAAAGAAACAAGGATCATTGTGCAGTAGAGGGAGTGACCTGGGATGAGATGGGAAGAGAGAAGACTAGAGCTGTAAGCTGGAATGGAGCAGTGGAGTGCTTTAAAGACAAGGACAAATAACTCAGACTGAACACACACAAAAAGAGAAGGAGCCAGGACAAAGATTTAAGATGCGGGGAAAGAGGTGAGAGGGAAATGACATTGGTGGCATCCTTTTGCACAGAGCGTAGAGGGAAAGGATGAGGTACAGAGAGGCCAGAGGTTCAGACTGTCATGGTACCCAGGGAGGAAGAAATAGAAAATGTGGCTATTCTGCCTGAAAGACTATTTACAGCAATTTTTTAATATAGTACTATTTTATATTCTTTGTATGGAATGCTCTATTTAAAAAATGTCTCTAACATGCACCCACTATAAGAAGAAAACAGACAGGACCCTGTATATGCCATGATTCTGCATATTCATATTCTGTATTTTTCCCTCCTAGGGTACCTTATGAATGCCATATTATCCAGCCCTTGCCACAGAATTGTCCTACAGAATCTAAGATTTCGTTTATAAATTTTGTTAGCCCTTATTGTTATGAAAAAATCTTTACAAACATAAACCACCTCTCAATCAATGTAGGACTGCCTTCCTGCAGACAGTGTGCAACAATATCAGAGAGTTGTGTGCAGTCCTATTCATCTCCACGGGTGGCTAACAATGAAATCTAAAATGTACAATTCAAAACGTGACTCAGGTTTCTATTTCTATTCAGGAAGGGTGCCTAGGCATGTGCTCAATTTTAAGTATGTGCTTAAGTGCTTTGCTTAAAAGGGGGGGGAGGGAGATTTAAGAGCATGCTTAAGTACTTTCCTGAATCGGGGCCCAAATGTCAACTCTGTTAACTACTTCACTGCTGATACGTTTAGCAGAAACATCCAGTTAATATGTTTATCCCACAATGCCAAGCTGCCTCTGAAAACCACAAATATCCAAAACCCAAAATACCCCAACCCAGCTACCAAAACTTCCAGCGTTAGCCCTGAGAATATCTAACGCAGTTACACACTGTCCATACAGAAACATGCAGTATATTGAAAGCATTAAATGTTGAGACAGTGGAAATGGAATTTAATATCAAAATAAAATGCACAGGGAGTTTTATACTGGGTATATTTTTCCTTTTCGTACTTAATTTAAACTCTTTCTTTTTAATTTAAACAAAGCTGCTACAGAATTTTTCATCAAATGTTTTTCATCATTTTCCACCGAAGTGCTGAGGAATCCAGGGCCCTTCTGCAGAATTTAGGTCTAACTTGTCCCAGATTACATGGGGCGTAGAAAACATATGTCTCACACATATATACTAGCCAAATCTATGATGAGATATGATAACACTGGCTTTGGCAGGCCACATTTCACTTTATTAATTAAGAACCTATTTTAACTTCACCACTGGAGCTTTTAAAGAGAACATAACAGAACTAAAACTCAGAGTCTTGTAACTGGTTAGGACAAAAATGGTTAAACACATCAGGAAACCTACTCCCGGCTCCTCCCCACCCTAACCAGCAGACCTTTATCAACAAGGCATATGTCCTACAAGAGGCATTAGTGGCTCTGTGATGTTGAACTATATAGTATGTTCAGGGTTCTCAGATTTTTCATGCCAATGTTTGCCGCACAGGTGAAATAAATCAAGGGCTGATTTTACAGATTCTGCAGAAGCTGTTTCCCCACAAAATTCCAAGAAACTGAAAATACTGAGTTTTTTGTGCATATGCATTTACATACACACACAATATGCTAATATAGACTGTGTGTAAATTGCATTCTTTGAGTGAGAGCATCCCTCTGGTTTTAAAAACTGTAGCAGGGGACTGTGTGGGAAGAAATCTTTATGAGGATTTCATCACAACATCCCATGGAAAGGAGGGATTGACCTCTGCATAAAAGGCCACAGGTCCATTCCCAAACCTGGCAGATCTACATAGAAGCCCAATACTTCTACAACAACTCTGGGCCCCAGCAGGCTGCTCCTTGTCACTCTGGCTGCAGTGGCTCCTAAGACTCCAGAGGGAGACTGTAGAAAAGTTATTACAATTTGGGGCTATATTACCTTTTCCAGGTTTCTCCACAAACCTGGACACACTGGATGATGTGCAAACCCACCTGGCCCACCCAATTTTCTCCCCACAAGTTTACCCTGCCAGGCCTCCTTAGGGTCCATGTGTGTGCCAGGATTGCGGTGGAAGAAAACCATGCCAAAGAGTGGGTGAGCCTCCTTCTGGGTAGAGAGGGGAGATCTTTCCACAGAGGGTCCTCATCGTGTGTGGATCTAGGGAAGGGAGATGATCCAGTACTTTCCTTGTATCTTGTTTAGCTTGCCCATGTGAACAGCTAACTCTTTTCTAATGTGATAGCTTTTTTAAAGATATGATGGAGGCGATTCCCCACAGTGCTACACTAGTTTTATGTCAGTGAAATTCCATTAATTGTAATGGTGGTATACTGGTATAAACTGGAGGAGCATAGTGATGAATCCACCTCATACCTTTATTTAGCGGAATTCTTTTTTCTTCCTTGGCTTTTGTGAGCACATGAACAGGCACTAAAGATCCAATCCTACCCCTTTAAAAGCAGTTCAAAAACTTCCATTTTCTTCAGTGGTGCAGAATTGGATCCCTTTCTGAAGTATTTTTCCTCTATGTAGACAGAGAATTTGATGAGTTTTCAAAGATCCAGACAGAGTTAACATTGGGGACGGATTTGGCCCTACATGTTTTCTGCTTTAAGTGACATACTTTTATTGCAAGTTATCAGGTTCCACTCTAAAAACTATTTTTGCAACAATGATCACCTTGGGGAAACAACAGGAAAAAAAATAAAACATGCAATTCTTTAACATAAGTGTATGTTGCTGGGTATAATATTGACATTTTATGCATACTGTGAGCTGTGTATGAAATTATCTTAAACTTACTTTGCCTTTATAATGGTGAAATTCAGTTCTGGTCAGATTTTTTTCCCCTTTGGGAGGAAATAATAATTTGTTTTGTATTGCCACCTGCTGGAAAAGTTGAGAGTGCCTAAGAATTGGGAGGCCTGACTTTCAGAGGAGCTGAGCATTCCACAACTCCCAGTGAAATCTGGCCCTTGCAAAATAATTTCACTTGTGCAGAAAAGGACAGTGTGAGGGGTTATCTACCCCAAACAAGGCCTGAGTAGGAAAAAGGGGCCAATTAACCCCATGACAGGCCTGGAAGAGAGTCAGGACTGATAAGGCCTAATAGCGGATGAGGCCCAGCCAGGGGAGGAGCTAGGATAGGCATGAAAAGAGAGACCAACCAGGGGGCGAGCAACTGAAAGAGAGCTAGTCTAGAGCTAATCCCCGAGATGAGCCAACAAGAGGCAGCAAGTAGTAAATGCCATGACAATTTGGTGGCAAATACGTGTATGACGGTTGCCCCTGGTACAAGGGGAGGGTGAGAGGCCATAGTAGCGAGTTTAGAAAAAAAGAGACAATGGGGCCACAGGGTCTGGGGGCCTTTTTTGGAGAAGGCCAGTGTACCCTTCTGAACTGGGCACCAGCGTTTTCACTCCCATTTAACCGAGGAAGAAAAGCACCCAACGGGGATCCCGGCACTGCTTGCACAGGCCCTGCAGAACCAGCAGGGGCAGGAAGGGTATTTAATGAAACCGGTGCAACAGCAACAATATTTTTTTAAGATCCTCCCCCAAAGCGAGCAGGGGCGGAAGAGGCTGGGAGCGGAAATGAAGTTCCAGGGCCAGGAGGCTGGTGACCAGGCTGAGAGAGTGTTATGCCTGGGGGCAGAAGGGACGCCTGGAAAGGGAATGCCCCTACATATAAGGGCAAGAAAGCTAGTCATGAAGTGAGGGATGTAGGAAAGCCTCAGAAAGTCCCAGCTGCTGAGGGAGTAGGGAAAAAAGGGACCTGTTTTTCCTTCGGGGAATGGGGACATGTGAGGAGGCATTGTCTGCTCAAGAAAAAGGAAAATAGTCAAGAAAAGGGCATAGAGTCAGTAAAGGAACAGAAGGAGGAGCCAGAGGCCCACTGTATGTGCACAGTGGTTGTAGAGAAGGCGGGGGACTTGTGAGGACGGAAGGTGAAGAGAAATTGGAGGGAAGAAAGAGTCCCCAAAAGACAAAGTTAAATGATACTGGGACCAATACAGAGGGTAATCAGAATACAGCAGGAACTTAAACCCTGATCAAAAGGGTGGTGGGAGAATCTGCGGAACAAGGGCAAAAGCTACAAGAGAAGTTAGTAGCTGCAGAGCAAGCATTGCGAATTGCTTTGCAAGACTTAGAATTTCAGAGGGATCAGTATCAGAACACAATGGAGGAGAAGGGTAGATTGCTTCTCATGGTGGACAAGCTGAAGCAGGAATGAGATGACTGGTAAGCCCAGCTCCAGCAACTCCAGGGGAGAAGGCAGCCGTATTCCTGAGGGTTACAGGGTTACCTTGGAGGGTATGTGATGGGGGTCTACCCCACACAAGACCTGAGTAGGAAAAAGGGCCAATTAACCGTGGAGGAGAGTCAAGACTGAGAAGGTCCAATAGCTGATGAAGCCCAGCTGGGGGAGGAGTTGGGATAGGCATACAGAGAGAGAGACCACGGGGTGAACAACTGAAGCAGGGGGGCATAAGACCAGTTGAGAGCTAATTGCCAAGAGGAGCCACAAGGAACAAACTCTGTGACAGAGAGGCACAGCAAGTGAACTGCCAGCCCTGTAGGACATTAGAGCCATATTAATTACTAGGAAATATTCAGGTACATTCACGCAGCATATGATGACAGTGCTTGAATCAGCTGTAGAAGCAGACATCATTTCATGTAGAATAAAAAACTGAAAGAAACAAATAAAAAACAGACTACACAGAGGCCATTTTCCATTTACACAATCATCCAAGGGGACTTCAATGCAATAGCAGGTGGAAATGAGGGTGAGAATGAAAAGTACGTGGGAAAATTCAGTAAAGGTTGAAAAGCCCAGATGGAGTCATACTTGAAGCTGTGGAGGTGCAGAGAAGTACAGCAGAGAGGATGGGGATGCAAAAGGAGGAGAGGAGCGAAACAGGAAGTATTCAGGAAAGATGAAGGAAAGAAAGGGGAAGCAGTTTGGAAACAGAAGGAAAGAACAATAATCAGATATCAAGACAGTAGAGAGAATGGCAGACAGAGAGGATTCGTTAAGGAAAACAGAGAAAATGGGAATAGTGGGGAAGGAAATATAAAAGAACAAGAGGGAGAGAGGACAAGGCACAACTGGTGCTTAAAAGGAAAATGGAGACTACAGAAAAGGAAGGTAACAGAAAAGGATGGAAGAGGATGGAAGATAGAACACAGTCCCTTCAGAAATTAATTATTTCCGACATCAGCTGTGTACAGTAATGTCATCAAATAGAAAATGGAGAAACAAATACACCATAGCACATGTGTGAAAACTCACTCATGAACTGGCAAATGTTCTTATTTACAGGAGTCTCTCTGACAGGGCAGTCTAGCATTACTGTTCTGTACTGCCTTGCAAGAGACCCAAATGAGATTGTTCCTGCCAGTCTATCAGCATTGGGGTGTGCAGTGTAGGGGAGTGGGATGGGGAAGGTTAGGGTTCTTGGAGAACACCACCTGAGTGCATGATAAATCTCTATGGCTCAACAGGCACTGAAACAATGCTAAATGTAGAGGCACATGGCCTGATTCTACTCTCACTTATTACGGCAGTGTCACTACATTGACTGCAGTGGAATTACCCTGATTTACAGCAGAGTGACTGCAATGAAAATCAGGTTCATAGACCAGAGTGCAGATTAGGTGACTTTCAGTGCATCCACCAGTTGCCACTGAGACCCAATTCAAAGTCTGTGGAAGGAACTGTTTAAAGCATAGAGCTCTCCAAGCAGAAACTGAAATAAAAGAAGGGCAGTGAGGAGAATAGTACGGCTCTCTTATTTGTATCCCCAATTATTTATTTTTCCATCAAGCTAATCTTAAGCAGGCTGCTTCTGCGCTTCTTCATCCTTCTGCTGGCTGTAGACAAAGCTCACTAACCATAGGTCATTCTATTGTTTCAGTCTCACTCACAAAAACACTCCACACAGAAACGCATTTTTCTTTTAACGGCTAAAATGAATAAACAGAACAGTGTCTTACCTTTATAAATACGACCTAGGCCTCTGTAGTCCATCTGGTCTGAACAATTAAAGACAACAACGTATTTTCCCAGACATTTGCCCATGTCTTTAGTTGTCTCTGTTTTCCCAGTACCTGCGGGTCCTGCTGGAGCACCACCCATACTCATTCCCAAAGCCTGAGCCAATGTGATATAACATCTGGAGACAGATTGGAAAACAGCATTAATTTTTCTTCACTGTTATCTGCCCAAAGTATAGTGACTAAGTGTAGTAACTGTTCTATAAATCTGGGGGTGGGAAAGGAAAGGGAATTTCTTCCTTTCAGTACAGCCTGGTAACTGCCATTGGTGTTAACAGTAATTGGTGCATATCAGGGGACAAATCCTGCTTTTCCTTTATGTTGTTGGGCGTAGGATTTTGCCTCCAAAGTGGATACTATACTCCTAGTGTGATTACCTGTCAGTTAAAGGAGTTATAACGAGTCTGTCTGTACAGCCTAAGTATTCATTGCAGTAGCTGAACTCCACATCAGTGATTTGGATGATGCATTTGTCCACATCTTCAATAAAGTAAAACCTGGATTGTTTTTGCCATTCAAAGTCAGATGGAGATTTAATATTCATACGGACCTGTAACAAAAGCACAAAACCATTAGTGTAGACGTGATATACTGTAATAAAAAATATGAGCAGAGAAAGTGACATATCTTAAAGTGTCTGCTTTCCATTTCCATCAACAGGTCAGAAAAAACACAATAGGATTAACCAATTTCCGAAGGGTTAATATACAGCAGACGTCAATAATACTTCACACTGAATTAACTGATATGAAATATACATTCAAAAATACTCATAAAAATTAATGAAAAATGATGGGGACAGGAAAAAGCCTCAGGCATCATACAGAACTTCGCACTTTGACTTCTAGCTATCAGTGTTAGTTCTTTATACTTTTCTTTCCTTATTTAGAAACTCATTTGATATTTCTCTCTAAATATAAATCATTTAAACAATACATATCCCCCTGAATTACTGCTCTTAGTATGCAGGATGTTTCCTTCAACCTTCTTTTTTTTTTTTGCTTCCAATTTCTTAATCATTGTCTCATGCTTTCATATTATCTACCATAGGGAAGAGTTTGATGCACTTAAAATTTCAAAAGTAAATCTGTGTAAGTTATTGTTTACTCCTCTTCTCAAAATACATCAAACCCAGCTTCTTTAATCTTCCAGCAGCCCTTGCCTCAAATCAGGAAGTGGAGACAGGGGCTGGAAATCACAAAACTCAATCTAAAGCTAAAACAGAACATATTTTTGAAAAACTCCAATGATGTAAAGTCTTAAATTTTGAATCACAGGGTAAGGTCAACAATGCTTTCCCCTTAGCAAAGACAGTTCTTGTATGCTGAAAAACAGTAATAATTTTAAAAAGGAAAACCCACAGTTTATGAGTCTGACTCTGCAAACTGATCCACATGCATGCACCCTTCCACCTGTGTGGAGTCCTGTTGACTTCAATGGAATTCCACAAGAGAGTAAAGATCTGTGTGTGTGGCTCTATTTGCAGGACTGGACTCTAAAGTTGTATGTTGTGAAGCCCTGGCCCCACGGAAGTCAATGGCAAAACTATCACTTCAGTGGGCCAAAAATTCACACTATGTTTTTAAGTCCCCAGTCCTGCAATTTGTTTCATGTGGCTGGACTGCTGCCCCTGGAGAAAGCCACAGTGAGATCAATAGGCAGCCATCAATAGTCTGCCCATATGCAACTACTTGCAGGATCGGAATCTACATTTTTCTTAGTGAATATGTTTATGTTGTCACCCACAAATAATTCAATACTGCAAACAAATAAGATACTTGTAATGTAAATCTTTTAAGATGCAGTTAGAAAAGACAAACCCAGATAGCATGCAACTGCATGACAGTACTAACAGCAGTTAAACAAATATTTTGAAATGTTTTTCAATTAGAGAGCTCTTAAAAAAAAACCTCACCAAATCATCAAAGATATCCTTTTGATGTACATGAATAGTGATTAAAGTCTCATATTTTGTGCGCTCCATCCTTGTCAGATTACGTGTTGTCACGTCAATCAAATCATTTAAAAGGTCCAGAAACTTCTGATTTGTTGTGTGCATGACCTTTCCCACACAGCAAGAGAACAGAGTTATATTAATACAAACACCCTTTGCTCTTTCAATCTCTAGAGGATGAACAGTTGAAGACATTTACAAATATATATCCCCTGTTTTAGTTACGTTTTGCTCCAGCCTCACTTTGTATTAACTGGGGCTGCAATCCTGAATCAAGAGCTACTAGAGCATATTCCCTGAGCCCCTGTGGAGTCCCAGTGACTTTAGTGGGATGATACATGGGCTGAGGGGTCTATGCTAGCAGGTTCCATTGCAGGACAGTGGCCTAATATAGTACACCTCACCTTCACCTGGTAGAGTGTTTGTATTGTGTCCTCGTCAAAAGCAATTAAGCAATGAGACTTCAGCCTTTGGGTACTAAACTATACACATCAGCCAACCAATATGTTCACTTTTGGGAAACGTGAAGCTAGGATTCTGACTCTGTCCTTAATACCACGGTAGCTTTCAGAGGAGAAAACTGGTGTAAGGGACAATTTAAATGTGCCTGAAGTGACCCTTTATCTCTGCTACAAGAGACTATGGAATAAAATAGTCTGACTTCTTACGATTATAACAGGGGCTCCACTCCTGCAGTTGCGGCGATAAGTTGGACCCCGGTCAATAACTCCAAATGGGATTCTGTGCAGGCCCAGGGGTGATGGAGTAGTTTGTAGCACTTAGGCCACAGTGAGTGCTTTGAACACATGAAGGGATGATCATATTGGGGATTGTGGGTTTTTTGAGGATATTTGCAGACCCAGACCTATTCCATATGCTGAGGAAAATTACAAATAAATGTTTTTTTAAAGGAGGATACAAACAAACAAAACCAACAAGAAATTTTGTTTGCCAGTGACATTTGATTCTAGTTAAATTAGCTGCAATGGAACAAAAACTGGGTCCATGCCCTTTTTGGTTTTGTCTGATGTAGAAAAATGGGGGGTTAAAGTACTTCCCCCCTAGTCTGGAGACTTGTCTAGTTTAATTTTAGCCAGTAACATCACAATATGGTATGCTGTTTTCTTTAGCATTTGCCTGTGTTTATTTTCACGGTAGGACAGTGTTACTAGCTCTTAGCTTGGTACTACTGCAAATGTTCCTTACGCTGCTGTATTAGTACTCTTGGGCTATGTCTACACGGACAATTGAATGACAAAACTTTTGCCTTTCAGAGGTGTTAACCCCCTTCGCACCCGAAAGACAAAAGTTATGCCGCAACAGGTTCCCATGTGAACAGCGCGTTGTCAGCAGGAGCGCTCTCCTGCTGACAAGCTAACCTGCTCGTTGGGGGTGGAAGTTTTTTGTCGTCAGAAGAGCCGACAAACAGCGGCTACACTGAACGACTTTTAGCGGCATGGCTGTGGTGACACAGCCATGTCACTAAAAAGCTGTGTCGTGTAGACGAAGCCTTGAGCACTCCTCTGAGTTGCCTTCTCACATGCCTCTATATAAGTTCCAGAGGAGAGGCACTTACCAAAAACATGCTGGAAGCATCTTTCCTGGGCATAAGGTGGAACCAATCCCCCACCAAACTTGCTCCCATGCTCCCCCTTCCTCCAAAAGAGGGGGAGGACGCTAGCACTGTCCCCTCAAGCAGCTCCATGCACAAGAGAGACACTGCTATTCCCCTGTACTGGTGGCTCTCACTTCCCCCAAACCAGTTTTGGGATTATAGTAGATGATGACACGCCCTTGACCCTAAACTGCCCATTGTTCCCTCCCAAAGCTTGTAGCCACTGACAAGAATGGGGGGATGGGACACAACATTAGAAACTGTTTTAAAGTTAGTTTTAAAGCAAGTGAGGATTGACCTTCTATCACTTCCTGTCATACTCCTTTCCTCACTAGTTCACAGCATCAGAGGTTCTGAGCAGTGCCTCTCCATCAGCGCCAATATGGACAGCGGATGGAAGCAGGTGGTGCACAAACCCTATAAGCTAGACCCTCAGCTTATGTAAATCAGTGTCTTGCCATTAAGATATACTGATTTACCCCAGCTGGGGATTGGTCCCATGTCACCAGTTGTCAGGACAGGTAGCGCAGTAGTGCAAAGAGCATACAGAGAGGATGCTAATACTGTGGGTTAGTATCACCACCCTACATATCAATATGGAGGAATTAACGGGTCATTCCAGTTACTTCCTTTTTATTTTGTCATTTTCTACCTTTTTTTTTTTAACTTGCACAGAGTGCACTGATCTAAACAATGTTTTTAATTAACCCCCAAGGATTTGCTAAGTACAACCTTTTTGTCTGTTTTGGCACTGTTTAGAGCATCCTCTGCATCTCTGGTCCAAATCATTTGAATTCCCAGAAGACCGATTTGTGCAGGAAACGTTGTCTGAAAGTCATACAGCTTAAATCCTGAATCACTAATGGCTATAGATGCCTGTCTAATGATAGAGTGTATTGTTTTCTTAATCCCATTCAGCAGCTGTCCTAGCCAGAATTCCACGTTACCCTGGAAGACAAAAAAAGCACTTTTAAAGTAAACTGCTCCAACCCAGCAAAAACTCCACAGAAGACATTTCCTCCCCAGGGCTGATGTTCCCATTTCCCACTTTTCTATTTCTCATCCTCACATTTGTGCCTGACTCGTTCTTCCAGATGCAGAGTGATGGATTTAGCAACTTCAGTGCTGCAGGGGAGACAACTAGAAGGGTTGCTACAGAATAATACAAGCCCTTCCATCCTCCCTCTGGAGCAAAAGCACTTTGCCCCTGTACTGGGCAGCTGAAGGGTCTCTACTTCAGATTCTCAAATGGAAGCATGCTGTGGTACTGCATGGAAGTGGGCCAGCCCCTTATTACACAGATTTGCTTTAAAGTAGCGAATGAAAAAAGCGTAATATATTCTTTTATTACCTGAGCTAGAACAGGCTCAATAATATTGACTTGTTCTCCTTCTTGAGATTCAAATAATAAAATCTGGTCATAGTTCTTTTCATGAAATCCCACTCGGTTAACATTGTCAAACAGACTCAGTAAATGTGCCTAGAATAAACAAACACCGGATCAGCCAAATACGACCGATAAAATGATCTATAATGTTATTTTTAAACTGCATCAAAACCTGCAAGTTTAGAAGGCTAAATGGATCTTTCCTCAAATAAACAAACTTAGGTCAATTCAGTAACAAAAGGAAATCATTTAACACCATTCCATTCAGTTATTAATTCTGGCTATAAAGGGGGTTACTGCTACATAATTTATACCTGAATAGTGTGTGAATCTGATGCCTGACCAAGGATTTCCAGAAGTGCAGGATCAGATACAAAGAAAAATCTTGGAAATACTAATCGTTTCTTTTCCAAATACCCAGTTAATGATTTCTGACATATTTCCAGTTGTTCCAGCAAATGTGGTAGTAGCTGTGCCAACGTCTCATCTCCAACACAGCACTGTACTATGTTTGATGTCTCATGAGCTCTCTGAATAATCTTCTGCCAAGATTTATCAATGTTCTGAAACCTCTTGGCTTCCTGAAACACATTACAAATGCATTAGCTATTCCTGCTGCTTCCCAAAATGCTGAAAAATAAAAGTATCCTGTAAGTGAGTCTGATTCTATTAATCAGTACGTCCTTTGGATGGTCAACATTATGCATATTCTATTGGTGGATATCAAGAAAAAATGGGCCATGAGGCCAGCCTCCATCGTCCACTTACTATATTTTCAAACAAGTACCATTGTGCTTTCTCCCATGCTGTCCCTCACACTTGGGAGCACTCCTCGTAAATATCTGCCAAGCTATCTCATTATCTGCCTTCAAATTCCCCCTTAAAACTCTCCTTTGTTGTGATGTCCAGAAAAAACTCAACAGTTAGGCTGCTGGTGCTGAGACCACTGCCTATCAAGCTGGCCCGCATTTTCTCATTGTTTCCTTGGACTCCCACATCAGTATCTATCTGTTGGCTCTTGTCTTAGTCTAGGACTGTAAGCTTTGTGGGGCAGGGAAGAACTTTTCTGTTCTGTGTTTGTACAGTGCCTAGCATAACAGGGTCTTTGTCTGTGACTGGGGCTTGTAGGTCCTACAATAATAAATATAATAAATAAATAATAATCAGACAAGGTAATAGTTTAATATTCACTTTGCTGCTCGTGTCTGTTGAAGAGTACAGTGCGTGAATGTTTTTAGAGTGCCTTTGTAACACTGGTAGAGCCACAGAAATGCAAATGGGTAAGATTCAAGGGATGATCTAGAGTTCTAGACAATACTTAGTCCTGCCATGAGTGCAGGGAACGGGATTAGATGACCTCTTGAGGTCCTTTCCAGTCCTATGGTTTTATGACCCATCCACAAAGTGTTGAAAGTGAATGAAGCTGAATTTTCAAATCCTCAAAAGGCAAGAAAAGAACTATTTTTCTGAGCTTTATTGTGTGATTTTCTTTTATTCTTCTTATTGCACAATGGGAATAACATTCATGCAGTATACTTACAATAAGTGGCTCCTGCAATTATCAAATTCATAAGCATTGCTGTGGTGTTTAGTCATCTGCAAAAACCGCTTATTGCCTCCATAATGAAAGTTATCCTATAAATATACTGTAGGACCTAAGAGGCAATTTATTATAATCTTAATTAACAACTAAGGAGGTTTTAGCTAATCACAGAACAAAATGTTCTGGGTTATGGAAAATGGAAACTGTAGATATTTAATTATAATGTCCTTGGCCTGAAATAAATGGAATAGTGTAGAATATTCTTGTTTTTATTAAATTATATATTTCTGACATCTTTAAGCAGTAGATGATCCTACATACCATGTGCCAAATTCTGACTGGCTGACACACATGTAAACCTGCCAGCAGAAGCAAGAGCATGCAATGGAAGTTTATTGCTCTGATTCTGCCTCACCCAGAAAATCAGAGAGAGGTCAGTCTTTAGGTTCTCTACAACTGACATCACAGAAAGACATAACAGGGCATGGACTGGTGAAAAGTGAGCAAGATCCACATATGTATATACATATACGTGGCTGCCCAGGCCTAGCAATGTCCCTATGCACAGCCCCTTGCAAAAGTTATTGCAACTCTTAACAGTATTGAATGCATAAATGAGGTGTATAAGGGCTAGTGTCAGGCAGAATAAGGGATTGCATTATCACAGCATTAGCCAGAATTTACCTCTCCACCAATATGTGCTATAATATCTGAATAATACAAAGTGAATTGAGGTAAGCATTTCAGCCTTAACTTTAAAGTGTCTTGCTCTTGTAGGTTTGAATCAGGCCCTAAGAGTCCAACCCTGTAGACCTCACTCTGGAAAAGCTCCCTCTGAAGTTATCTGTGGTAATTTTTCCTGAGTAAAGTATGGTATAATTAGACTTCCTCAGTATAGACTAACTTCTTTTATTTAAAAGGTACTGTGGTTTGGCTGTCTATAGTGTGCCTTCATATATTGCTATTATAAATCAACAGACCTGAGGCAGCTGTTTTGCAATGTCTCCACCAACAAAAACAGCTTCAAGGTAAATCCAGAGGTTTTGTACAGTAATCCAATTTTCAATTATTTCTGTGGTATTGGCCAATTTCTGGACCCACTGTTGGATCATGGGCTTGAATGGTGCATTGTACCTGTTATATGAACATGAGTTAAAAAAAAAAGATTATGGTATTTTATTTGTACTTATTATATTTATACAATATATTCTTTTGTTAATTTTGTACCTGTTGCTCATGAGGGATCCCAAAATCATGAGACTATCCTCCATCAGAGCTATCTTCTCGGAAGTATCTGAGCCTTTCAGAAGCAATTCTCCTCTGGTTTTGAACTGGCCAAATGTAAAGACATGAGTACTCCACTCATTGATGACATGTTTCAGTTTTGCTTCAATATCCTTTTCTTTAACAGCACTGATGCAGATATCCTAAGTAATATCAAGTTATTGTGTTTTATTACACTGAAGATAATGTAATATCTACTTATCAAAACAATTAAAACTCATGGGCCAAATTCAGAGTTGAAAGGGAATTGTACATGCTCAGAATAATAAATTAAAATGGATCAAAATGACTATATTGTAAGACTGGAATATCCTTCACCTGTTCTATGGGCCAAATTTTGTCGTCAGTTACACTTAGCTAGTCACATTTCAGTGACTTAATTGGACTTTTACAAGTGCAACTGAAGGCAGAATTTGTATCTGTACATGAACTAAACCTCTCCATTCTGTGCTGGGGATGGGCGGGAATTTACATTACTGATGTGAAATTAACCAGTAAATCTTAGAAAGAGGGGAGAGTCTGTCTCCACATAAGCCCCTCCATGTGAAAATTGTGTATCTGTGTGAACACTGTGTATCTTGGGTTTGACAGAAGCTTGAGGACATGGCTCTCTGAAGGAGGGTAGAGCTGTTCTGCTAGATCTTCTAGAAGAAAACCTTGTGACAGTTTACAGCAACATTACCTTCATGTCTGCAGGTTCTGTCGCCCCTTGCAGGCACCAGTGGCATCACAGTCACTAAAATGCCCATGTTGTCAGAGGGGAGTGGGGCAGACACTCTGTGTGGATCACCCAAGATCCACCAAGTTCGGCTACCAATCATCATAGATTCCACGAAGCCCCATGACTGCAGGGTGATGTCCCTGATCCTTCCATAAAGCTAAATAATCCTGCCTCCTGTAGAAAGCCTCCATACAGAGTGTTTGACTTAGTTTTTCTCCTTCCATGTTGTCATAAAAATAAAGGGAAGGGTAACCACCATTCTGTATACAGTGCTATAAAATCCCTCCTGGCCAGAGGCAAAACGCTTTCACCTATAAAGGGTTAAGAAGCTAAGATAACCTCGCTGGCACCTGACCAAAATGACCAATGAGGAGACAAGATACTTTCCAGTCAGGAGGGGGGAAACAAAGGGTCTGTCTGTCTGTGTGATGCTTTTGCCGGGAACAGATCAGGAAGGCAGACTCAGAACTTCTGTAAAGTTAGTAAGTAATCTAGCTAGAAATGCATTAGATTTCCTTTTGTTTAATGGCTGGTAAAATACACTGTGCTGAATGGAATGTATATTCCTGTTTTTGTGTCTTTTTGTAACTTAAGGTTTTGCCTAGAGGGATTCTATATGTTTTGAATCTAATTACCCTGTAAGGTATTTACCATCCTGATTTTACAGAGGTGATTCTCTTACCTTTTCTTTAATTAAAATTCTTCTTTTAAGAACCTGATTGCTTTTCCCTTGTTCTTAAGATCCAAGGGTTTGGGTCCGTGTTCACCTGTACAAATTGGTGAGGATTTTTATCAAGCCTTCCCCAGGAAAGGGGGTGTAGGGCTTGGGGGGATATTTTGGGGGAAGACGTCTCCAAGTGGGCTCTTTCCCTGTTCTTTGTTTAACACGCTTGGTGGTGGCAGCACAGGATTCAAGGACAAGGCAAAGTTTGTACCTTGGGAAAGTATTTAACTTAAGCTGGTAAGAATAAGCTTAGGGGGTCTTTCATGCAGGTCCCCCCATCTGTACCATAGAGTTCAGAGTGGGGTAGGAACCTTGACACATGTAGAATAAGACATCTTAGTCCATAGTGTTTAAAGGGCTAATCTCTTGGCTGACAAGCTCACAATATAATTTAAGTTTAAAAGTTTTTTTTCTCCTTTTTGCCATCCTTCTGCTCTTGCAAAAATTATCAGGCCTTGTAAATCTAACATATTTGCTGGGTGACCGTGCCCAATAAACACAGAGGCAATAGATTTGTACTGGGTGCACATCACAAAAGACTACTTGTTTGCCAGCCTCTTCTGGTCCTGTGAAATAGTGGATTTCTTGCTCTTCTTTAATATTCTCCCAAACCACCCTCAATATATTAATCTAAGACCCGATCCTGCGAAGTGCCAAGCACCCTCCACTCTCACAGAGTTCAGTGGGAGTGGAGGTTGCTCATCACCTTACAGGATCAGGCCTATAATGACCAATTTCTCTTATTCCTGCATGAGACTAGAGGCAAACAAAATTACAATAAGTAGCATCTAAAACCAGAGTTCAAATTAGCCTTACAAACAATAAGAAGAAAGAATTCTTTAGAAGTGTTAGCTTTAATCCATCCAACCACTTTTCTATTGCTCCATGATCAAAGGAAGTGAGCTAACCATTTCAGCTACAACCAGCTGCCAAATTCCATTCTCCAAATGAACTAAACAAGCAAAGTTAAATTTGTTTGCACTATTAAGCTACGTAGGAATGGAGGACTCTGAAAGCGCAGAATCCCAGATCACAAAGCTAGCCTTTAATGCCAACAGAAGAAGTATGTGTACCTCAATATCTTCCTTATATTTTAACAATGAGGCATCCATTATGTTCTTCAGAGAGAAACTTTCAGAGACGACATCAAACTTATGGCCAGTTACTTGTGCAATTCTTTCCCAGTGTCTTGGCATCATTGCCTAGAAAAGTCCACAGGCATTAGAGTACAATAACATTTTAAAATCAATATTATTTTTAGGGGGGAAATTATTATGCAATTTTCCACTGAAACAGTTCAATATCGGGAAATGTCTCAATCTTCATTCCATTAAAAGAATTACCATTCATCTAGTCAAGCTGTGAAGTATTTTGTCTTTAGTTGTCTGTAACTAATCCTAATCAGATGTTACCATGCATACAGTTGCTTTGATCTTTTAAAAATGAAAGGTTGAAAGCATCTTATACACATAACAACATTATTTTGATCATCAAGTTAATCTTATCTTTAAAGTACCATATTGAACTAACTTTGTTTGCCATCATTTCAAGCAAAGGACAACTCTCAGCAAAATCATCAATCTTCTTTTTTAGGTCGTGAAAAGCTTGCCATTCCTTCAGAGCCTTAGGCAATTTACGAATTCTAAAAAGAGAATGAAATATCAGATTTGACATACCCATCATTCATGTTCTTTTATAACTGTTATCATCATCTCACCTTTCAATTTGTGGACAAAAAGACTGTAAATAAAACACCTGAGTGCGACAGAGTGAAAACATCCCATAATATACTGAAAAAACTTTATGGAATTAAGATAAGTTTTACTGAGTTAAGTTAAACCTCATTGAATTAGAGTTAACACCGTTGTGGTACATTGTATTCAAAATGAAATTGTGAATGTGCTACTCTGGAATTGTATAGCAAAGGGGGATGAACTTCCTCAGGGCATGTCTACATTATGCGCAGGATCGACGGTCAGCCATTGATCCAGCGGGGGTCAATTTATCGCATCTCTAGTCTAGGCATGATAAATCGACTGCCGAGCACTCTCCTGTCAACTCCGGTACTCCACCAGAGCGAGAAACATAGGTGGAGTCGACGGGGGAGTGTCAGCCATCGACTTACCACAGTGAAGACACAGCGGTAAGTAGATCTAAGTATGTCGACTTCAGCTATGTTATTCACGTAGCTGAAATTGCGTAACTTAGATCGACACTCCCCTCCCCCCCACAGTGTAGACGAGGCCTTAGTGATCAGCCTTTCAAGTCTCTCTAGAGAGGTGCAGATATACTAGTTCAAACTGGATTCTCCAGAGGCAAACAGACAAAGAAATGACTTTTGGATAAAAAGCTTGAGTTTAGGCTGACTCAGGACCTTCTTCCTGATCCCACAAATGGATAGGACCCCTGGTCTGTGAAGGGGATTGGAAAGACTGTGGGCTCATTCTGAGATGAAGCTCTGACAAATGTGTGATCACAAAGAAACCGTTACAATGGGGTGCTGTCTAGTAAGCTTATTAGCATGCATGTAGGTTCTTTTATTGTTTTTTATGTTTTCTCTGCAATGTTTTTTTACCTTAAAAATAAAGTAGCCTTGCTTTGAAAGACCTGTGTGGTAACTTATATGTGTAGCAATTACACTGTTATCCATCTCTGAAGAGAAAGTAAGCAGGTCTGTTTGGGCAAACTGCCTGTGCTGTGAATTACACAGTGAAGGCAGGCAACTGTCCAGCCTGGAAATACCCTGGTCAGAAGAGAGAGGGATGTGTGTCTCCACCCAAGAGAGGCCACAGCTGGGGAGTTGGAAGCCTGAGCATGGGTGCCCTTGCTGGAGCACTGAGGGGAAATAGAGGTGCAGTTGCCCTGAACTGTGACATTGACCTGTATGAAAAAAATTTAAGGTAATGAAAAACTACTTGAAAATTGTTTCTCTTCCTCCCTCCTCAAAATGTAGGTCCCAATCCTGCAAACATTTTAGCATGTATCTGTAGCTTTATAAATTTGAATAGTCCACTAACTTCAAGGAGGTTACTCAGATGTGTAAAGTATGCAAGTGTTAAAGTTTTCACAGGATCATCGCCTTAATTATTAATTTGCAAATAGACCCATTTTTGCAAACATGCACAAAAGATATCAATTTTTCCAAGCAAAATGAGACCTCACGTTGGAGGGCAAACTGATGGGTTTTTGAGCAGAAAAACAGTACAGTTTCAGTCCAAATGATTTTGCATTGTTATTTTACAGGGTCCCCATCACTCTGATATTTGGACATACTTTGCATGACTTAAAGCCGGATCACTTAACTTTTCCATATTAAAGGTGTTTGCAGTGTAGCTGTAGCTGTGTTGGGCCCAAGATATTAGAGACAAGGTGGGTGAGGTAGTATCTTTTATTGGACTAACTTCTGCTGGTGAAAGAGACATGCTTTTGAGCTTACACAGAGCTCTTCTTCAGGTCTGAGAAAGGTACTCACATAAAAAGAGCAGATTCATCACTCAACTTCAAAGCGAGTACAGACACAGCCCTGGCCAAACTGGCTAAATGCCCCAGACGTCATATTCACTGGAAGCCTGACCAAAAGACATGCTTTCCTCAGGTTATGTTTTCGGAGATTTAAGATGAGACAGATGGTCAGATTCTGATCTGAATTGTATCTACTTAAATCCTGAATAACACCAGTGACTTCAGTTAAGTTATTCTGGAGTTACCCTAATGTAACTGAGATCAGAATCTGTCCCAGACTGTTGATAAAGCAGTGAGATACAAGCAGAGGACAGGAGCTGCAGAAGAACAGGCTCTTACATGTACAGTACATGTACAGTAGTGATCTCGGGCATGATTCTGCTTTGATCAACCTCAGTGGGAGAAGGATCAGGCCTATTATGTAAAGGGGTCAAGAAAAGACTGGTACAGAGGAGTGGACGAAGACCGAAGGGGACCAGAAAGAGACAAGACTATGATATTTTTTTCCACTAGGTGATCGAGACAAAACTCCTTCTGTTTTGAGCAACACTTTCATTAGCTTTTCAGATGCCCTGTGCATAATTTGGTTATGCTATACATTTTATAATCCCATAAACAGCAAAACATACTATGGACCTGTGACGGGGCAGCTGCCCCCCACTGGCTGGTAAAGGGTCAAAAGCAGCCCTTGGAGCGGCTGCGCAGAACCCAGCCAATCAGAAGAAGGCTTGAAAGCAGCCTATCGGGGCCAGGCTGGGCCCTATAAGAAGGTTGCAGGGCAGAGAGGAGCACAGTCTTTCCCTGGACAGCAAAGGAAGAAGAACTGGCTCTTAGAGAAGTATCTAAGACAGAGCAGTGGTGGGCAGGGTCAGCAGAGGCTGGGAGAGTTCTATGTTGACCACTGCCAGACTGGGGCCACAAATGGGCAGAAAAGGTGCTGGGGCTATGGGGAAGCAGGCAGTGGAGGAGAGTTGTAGGAGGGCAGTAAGTGGCTGCTGCTAGAGGGTCCCTGGGTCAGGGCCGGGAGTAGCGGGCGGGCCTGGGTCCCCCTTTAACTCCCACTTGCCAGTGATGAGAGTGGCTAAGCCAGACTGCAGTTTGCCCTTGGAGGAAGGGCCTAGACTGAGGACTGCAGTGAGCCACCGGAGGGCAGTGTCCAGAAGTGGACGCCGTGGTCTGGGAGTGACATGAGTCCGACTGTGAGGACAGTGGAAACCAAGAAAGTAACAGAGGGCAAGACACCACTAGTGAAGGCATGCTGCTGAAAGAGCTAATTCCCTAACCAACCAGCAGGAGGCGCCGCTGTGGTGAGTCCGACCCCATTACAGGGCCATAATCCCTGCTGTGACGATGGGGGAACAGAATATCTGAAGCCTGTACATAGGGTCCGCACATCTACTGTCATAGATCTCAGTTCTTTGGCAACTCTGCCCATACCACTGTACACCAGGATTTTGAGTTAGAACAGGTATGGGTCAGAGGAGAAGCAGGAGAAAATCTAGTGGATCTGCCAGTAGCTGTAGTCACCAACCATTGATCCAGATATTGCAGAGGAGGAGTGCGGGGTTATTGCAGTCTTATAGATTCAGTTGTGGCCACTCCCTCGATGAAATCTTGGACCTACTGATGTCAATGGCAAAATCCCCATTGACTTCGGTGGGGTCAGGATTTCACTTCATGGCTCTACTGTGTTCCATGGACTGTGGGAAATATTTCTCCTCTGAGCCCTCACAAAGAATCCCTATGAACCAAGCCTGACTACTCAATCTCAACAGAGGGGGAAGGCTTTGGTTCCTATAGAAGAAAATGGAAAACTGAGGGTATAGAAATTGATAGTCACTTGACAGAATTCTGCCTAAAAAGCTCAAAGATTTTGGTTGCGAATAAAAGACCCAATTACAAAATCATAGACTCTCAGAACTGGAAGGGACCTCAAGAGGTCATCTAGTCCAGTCCCCTCTACTCATGGTAGAACTAAGTATTATCTACACCATCCCTGATAGGTGTTTGTCTAACCTACTCTTAAAAATCTTGAATGATAGAGATTCCACAACCTCCCTGGGCAATTTATTCCAGTGCTCAACCACTCTGACAATAAAGAAGTTTTTCCTAATGTCCAACTGTGATGGGGCAGTCGCCCCACCGCCTGAGAAAAGGGCTGGAACAGGCCTTTTGAGGCTGCGCAGACCGGCAGCCAATCAATAAAGGCCTGTGGAGGGCCAATCAGGGAAAGGAAGAGGCAGCCAATCAGGGCTGGGCGAGGCCCTATGTAAAGGCTGCCTAGCAGAGAAGAAGGGAGTCTCTCCCTGACTAGCGAGGGAGAAGGACAGGCTCCTGAAGCAAGGAGCCAGCACCTTGGACAGAGCAGTGCTGGGCAGGCTCTGGGGAGCAGGAGAGAGCTCCAGCCCCATTACCTGCCAGGCTGCAGACCCTGCTACCAAGGGCCAAGAAGGTGCACGAGGCCAAAGGGGAAGTGGCCCAGGAAAGAATAGGCAGACAAAAAGGGAACGAAGGAGAGCAGAAAGAGGCTGCCGCTAGAGGGTCCCTGGGTCGGGACTCAAGAGTATCTGGCGGGCCCGGGTCCCCCCATACCCCCCTTATACTGCACCTGGCCACAGAAGACGGTGGCCCATAAAGACTGCAACTTGCCCCTGAGCTAAAGGGCTAGATTTTGGGTTGTGGTTGGCCACTGAGGCAGGTGCAAGTCCCAAAGTCTGCTGTTAACATCCCCCACCCAGAAGGGAGTGAGACTGGAGTAGTAGGCACTGCTGGAGGGCAGTGTCCTGAAGAGGACGCCGCCGGGCGGGGAGCAACGCAGGTCCCAAGGCAGCAGAGCAGATGATGGGCAAGGCACCACACACAGAGGGTGCTCCATGATTGGACAAAGCTAATTCCTGGAGTAACTAGCGGGAGGCGCTGGCAGTGGTGAGTCTGGACCCTGTCACGCCAATCTAAACCTCCCTTGCTGCAATTTAAGCACACTGCTTCTTGTCCTATCCTCAGAAGTTAAGGAGAACAATTTACCTCTCTCCTCCTTCCAATAACCTTTTATGTACTTGAAAACTTATCATGTCCCCTCTCAGTCTTAAACAAACCCAATTTTTTCAATCTTCCCTCAAAGATCATGTTTTCTAGACCTTTAATCATTTTTGTTTCTCTTCTCTGGACATTGTCCAATTTGTCCACATCAATGTGGCGCCCATATCCCTTTCCGCAGTACTCCATTTAGGCAGTCATTTCCCATTTTGTATGTGTGCAGCTGATTGTACTCCACTTAGGAAGGAACAATCACCATTTGTCCTTAGTGAATTTCATCCTATTTACTGCAGACCATTTCTCCAGTTTGTCCAGATCATTTGAATTTTAATCCTATCCTCCAAAGCACTTGCAACCCTTCCCAGTTGGGTATCATCCGCAAACGTTATAAGTGTACTCTCTGTGCCATGATTGAAATCATTGGTGAAGATACTGAACAGAACCAAACCCAGAATTGATCCCTGCAGGACCCTCACTCAATATGCCCTTCCAACTTAACTATGAAGCACAGATAACAGTTTTCCAACCAATTATGCACCCACCTTATAGTAGCTCCATCTAGGTTACATTTCCCTAGTTTGTTTATGAAAAGGTCATGTGAGACCATATCAAAATCAAGATATATCACATCTACCACTTGTCCCCATCCACAAGGCTTTTTACCCTGTCAAAGAAAGCTATCAGGTTGGTTTGACACTATTTGCTCTTGACAAATCCATGCTGATTGTTACTTATCACCTTATTGTGTTCAATGTATTTATATTCATGCAGCAGCTGTGTTGTTTTTTCTGCCTCCTTCTGCCTGAAATTTCTGCCTCTTGGATATTAGATAAAGCCAAGGTTAGAAATATATAAGCATGCTGAAAAAATTCCCTAAAGGATCAGCTCTCATGAATGAAAGATGGGAGAGAAGAATTTTGATGCATTTTAACGTATACTAAATCATTTACCTGTTTTGAAAATCCAGAAGCTCACTGTTAATTTTTTCAATGTCCAAGTCACTCCAAAATATTTCATAGTATCCACTGATATTAGCATTAACTGAATTGTAAAGACCATAAAGTTTCTGAAGCAGTGTAAGCTCCCGTCTTATTTTTTGTAGTTCCGGATATTCTGTTCCAAATTTTAAAAGAAGCAAATTGTGATTATCTACTAAATTCAAACTATTTCAGAAAAAATATAATCTGTGCCTTTTTAAAATGAAGTTTTAATAAACATAAAGGATCAGGTTTTGACACCATTATTCACACTGAGTAGTGAATACTCCTCAAATAGTCCCAAAAACAGTCCCATTGAGCAAAAATGTCTGGCCCACAGTAATTACTCAGTTTCCAGCCAGTGTATGACCACTTCTTTATATCATAAACCTAGCCATATTATGGAGCTACAACTCATGACTTTGTACTTAAATTTGTGTTAAAGAAGGCAGCTAAAGTGGAGACTTAGTCTACCGATTTCATATGAAAACTAAAATATTTTCTTCCCAAATTTGCACCGGTTACAAAAGAGGTACAGATTTAATATTAACATTTAAAATGATCCTATAAAATATGTTAAAAGTTAGAAGCATTTAGAAATGACCCCATTTTTTAAAAAAATCACTCATTTTATCACAGTGCTTTGGGGATCCCTAGCTAAATATATTGCTAAAATTTAGAAATGTCAAACTTCCCATTTGCAGGCACATTTCTTCCTTTTTTTTTTTTTTGTTAAAGTTACAATAAAATGTTAGCATACTTCATTGTTAATGCTACGATTGTGACGGAGGTCACAGAATCCATGACTTCCACTGACCTCCATGACATTTTCTGCCCTGGGGCTGGAGCTCCCAGCCAGCCCCGCCCCCGCAGCTGCCCAGCTGCGCTGGGTATCAGCCACATGCAGATCCTGCAGCTCCCACAGCAGTGAGGACCCAGGAGCCCCAGCAGCAGTGAGAGCTGAACCTGCCTCTCCCTTTTGTCAGGGATATTTTTAGTGAAAGTCAGAGACAGATCACGGGCTTCTGTGAATTTTTGTTTATTGCTCGTGACCTGTCCATGACTTTTATTAAACATAAAAGTGACAAAAACTTAGCCTTATTCATTGTACATTACTTACTCAGGAACAGGTTAATAATCAAAGAACCTGACTAAAGATTCTGGCTTGCTCCATGGAAAGCCCGTCTCCTCTGAGTTTGCTAGAAAAAAAAAAGGGTGACCAAATTTCTGAACACCGATGAGGTTGCTCTATATAGACTTTTAATAACATTTGAGGAGTTGACCCAGGAGCAAGCTGGAACAAATGGTTTAAATCCTAAGATCTACACACTTTTCATTCACAAATTTGTTAGTCTCTAAGGTGCCACAAGTACTCCTCTTCTTTTTGCGGATAACATGGCTGCTACTCTGAAACTGAACAATTTTGATTGAAAACAATGTTGATAATAACCTAGATGAAAAGATGGGTGAGGGATTAGGACAAAGAAATGGGTCTGGATGAGTGGGTCTCTGTATGGGAAAGGGCATAAACATTTTTAATTAGTGTAGCTCATAATGAAAATGTTTATAAATTACTGTCTAGATGGCATTGGATTTCAGTTGAGATCCATCACATTTTTGCTACTAGGGAGGCGCTCTGTTGGAAGGTTGCAGGGAAAGGTGGTTGTGTCCAGAAATGAAACAGTTTTGGGAGGAAATTATTGAAAAGATCCATCTTATGACAAAATGCCAACTTCCTAGAGATACCTCGACCTGCTTACTTAATGCCCTAGTAAAGGATCTACATTTTAAACAGAGCAACAAATTAATTTATTACTTATTGTTAATAGCTAGACTTTGTATTGCACATTATTATTAAAATGACCCCCTCCTCCTATGGAATTGTGGGATAGTAAAATACAGATGTCCTTGTAATGGAAAAGCTTTCACACCATGAAGCACCAAAAAGAGGATAGGTATGTATATATATTTCTGATGTCTCATAGGGAAAGCACTAAATTGAATATTTACAAAATAAGGTGTTTATTGCATTTTGGTCATAACTTTAATTTAAACCAAAGCATTTGTTGGGGAAGGCACTTTACTCTAGACAAGGAACATATTTTACTACAATGAAGCTGACACTGAAAGTATTTACCAGTATCACTATCAGGATTTACAGCATTATGGATAAGGTGTCAACGTCCCCTCTTTGGTCCAGAGCCTTGCTGGACCCCATCTCCCAGAGAACCTATCCCTGACATAATTTTCTATAGCCCCATCCCTTCCTGTCAGAGTTCACTGTCCCTTATTTCTAACCCTACCCCCTGTTGTTTTTAACGACCTTGCCCTCATCACCTCTGCAAGCACCTAGGCCTACATTCACACATACTCATATTAACCATGTACTCTTATTAACCATGCCCACTCACACAGGGACCACAAACACCTTAGTACCACACTCAATTCAACAAATTTTTATTTCAATTCATTAATACTGGACTGATAAGACAATCTACTCTAAAAGTGTCACCAAAGCGTAACAGAGACAAAAGCTCAGGTTCTATATGCAAGATGCCTTTCCAATCTTCAATAGCGTGCACACTGTCTCCTGGATGCGGTCACTATGGGTATGTCTACACTGCAATTCAACACCCAGGTCTGGCCTCTGTCAGCTGATTCAGATTCATGGGACTTGAGCTAAGAGGCTGTTTAGTTGCTGTGAAGATGTATGGGCTCAGGCCAGAGCCCATGCTCTGGGACCGCGCAGACAAGCCCAATCATCTACACAGCAATTAAACAGCCAGTAACTTAAGTCCTGCAAGCCCGAGTCAGCTGACACAGACCAGCTGTGTTTGTTTAATTGCAGTGCAGACATACCCTTATATTAACAAGAATTTGTCATGTTGCATCTCCTTCGGAGCTCCATTTCTCAAAAAAGCTGTCTTCTTTATGTCAGGTAGAATCTATGGTTAAACTCATTTCTGCACAGCGTTGTCTAAATCATCTGTAACTGCAAATAAAATATTCCTTTGAGGATGTTGACCCAGATCTTCAGGTGTGTCACAGTGCCTCTTTGTGCACCGGAGGAAGTCATCTTTGCAGTAACCCAGGGCCAGATTTGTAAAGGTATTTGAGCACCTAAAGATGCAGATAGGCGCTTAGTGGGATTTCAAAAGCACCTAGGCACTTCTGAAAACCCCAGTAAGTACCTATTTGCATCTTTAAGTGCCTAAATACCTTTACATATGTCACCTCCAGCCCCTGGGCAACAGGGGACCAGTTTGGTATTGGATACAAACTGCTGCAACCGCTATAATTTTCCTTTGATTTTAGTTCGTGCTTTTGAAGCAGAAGTACCTGAGGTCTATTTTGTTGTCATATTGAGGTCCTAAGTGGCCACAGATTTGTTAGAGATGCCTATAATAGAGTTAATCTTTTAATTTCTCCAGCTATTTGTTTAGACCTCCAGATTACAAAAGCAAATGTTGAGATGATATCCCTGTGACAATATCTGATTAGCCCTTTGTACAACTAAGACCCAAACCTTAATGGACAAAGCTGCCAGCCAGACAGCAACCACACGAACACTTGGCTAATATTATTTGCCTGACATTTATTTTGTGACGTTTTGAACTCCAACTGTGGCGTCATTACCTGTGACAGAAAGACCAAATAATTCTTCCCCACCAGAAAAAGTGATATACTTTCTCCACAGTTCATCAAACTTGGCTTGGAAGACTTGTAATCTATCACTTGCTTCCCAGGGAGGAATGTCTTCCACACCAGGGCCTCTGCAAAAATCAACATAGTCAAATTCACATATACAGTAATACCAATTGTGCAGGTTTTCCAAAGAGCATCATAGAGGTACTGTTTAAAGAAATGGAAAACTCTCCTAGCGCACACTATGAAATATTTTTTAAACATAAGGGATTTTTTTCTGATAATTGACGTTTATCACAAAAGATCTGAGAAGAGAGACCAAAAATATAATTGTTCTGACATTAGATGTTGGTCTTTCCTAAGGGCCTTTCCTACATTTTTGGTGACACAACTCGCCCAACTGCCAGCATCTGAAGTTAACAGGAACAAAAAGTTCACAATCATTTTGTTTGTTTCTATTGCTTTACATTAATTTTTGTTTTTAAACATATATTTTAATTAATGAGATTTTCACTTTCACTCTTCATGAAACAAGGGAGGTGGTGGAATCTCCTTCCTTAGATATTTTTAAGGTCAGACTTGACAAATCCCTGGCTGGGATGATTTAGTTGGGGACTGGTCCTGCTTTGAGCAGGGGGTTGGACTAGATGATCTCCTGAGGTCCCTTCCAACCCTGATATTCTATGTTTCTATGAAGGGCAAAATCACTACAATAGATAGCAATCAACACTCAGTGGAGAAGATTACAACAGTTTGTGCCAGAGACAAAATTAAACAATCAAGTAAATACAATGAAGGTATATGATTTTTGACCCTAACTGTAAACTTGGATGGCTCAGAGCACTGGGTAATGGGATTCAGCAGGCCTGAATCTCCATTGACTTCAAAGGGACTATTCACACATTTAAAATTAACCACATGCTTAAATGCTTTGCTGGATCAGGACCTTAGAACAGTTTGACTTGACATCTGGGCTGAGGTTCTGGTTGATTCTTATGTTTTCCAATCCTAACTAATTCATCTGACATTTCAGACTTGAATCTTACACTGAAATTACTGAAATGAATCTATGGCAGTAATAGTATTTGCCCAACCTACACCTTTAACTGTCAAACATATTGGGAAAAAATTGTACTTTTTGAAATTATGTATTTCTTTCAGCTGTAATGTGCTTCTTGCAGCCTCTTGTTAGTTTCCTGAAGACACCTTAGATGTACTGTTCTGGAACAATTACCAGTGTAACATAATGTTGTACTGCACCATGATTCACTCACTTTTCATTATAGTCTGTGTAAAATTCCTCAGCATCAATCTGGAACTTTTTAACACCATTCAGTAAATCTGTTTTCATGGATGGTTGCACTTCAAGCAGCAAGTCCTGCATCTTCAATACCTGTCATAAGTAAATATATGGCATAAAAGTGAAAATAATCAGGAAGATTTGAAATAAGTGAATGTTTAAAATAAACTGGTTCTCCTCCAGTCATGTGGCACAAATTCTGACAAGAATGACTGTACTTTGCCTACTCTAGAAATGATAAAGCTACAATACCTGTGTGTTTAGGTTCTTCCAAGCATATGCCAACCCATCAACTCTTTCTGCATTTCCATCTTTAAACAGTAGATCATATTTATGTAGCAGAGCATAAGATTCCTCTATAGGTCCAATTGTCATGTCAATTTTAATCTCAGCCTCTCGTATTTCCTTTAGTGCTTCCATTGCTCCTCGCACATCATCAAGATCATTGACTGGCCTGTTTAATCGCTTGCCGAGATTGTCCAATGGAATGTGTAAATTGCATCCATGTCCATTGCAGCTTTTTTTTTTAAAGCTAATCCAAATGATCTCTGCCTCAAACGACATTCCTGAATTAAGGCCATTTTCAAAGACTCAGTTGCAAAATCCACTGATTCCAATATGCAATGACTTTGCAGTTCTCTAATTTGGATTTCTAATTGCTAAGAATAAAACAAATTATCAACTTTACTGCACTATAACTTTTCTCTGAACAGCAGAAGAATTTTAGGCAATACTTACAGAAAAGTAATTAATCTGTGTTTGGAATTCAGACATCACTGGGTTAGTCTCTAGAAACTCTTTACTTTTCCTCTGGATCCTATACAAATGGAGAATTGTGTATTATTGTTTAACATTTATAGTAGCCTCCTTATCCCCCAATTGGACTAGATGCTGTTCAAACATAAATGAAGACATGGTCTCTGTCTCAAAGAGTTTAAGATCTAATTTAAGTTTTCTAAATCATTCCAACTGCTTTGTTTTTCTGTCTTCTCTCCTTTTCCCCATTACCCTTTTGAATCACATTTTCTGTATCTGTCAGCAGGAAATTGACACAGACCATGATTCCAGTTACCACTCCAAATATTTCTATGGAGTTTGATATCAAGCGACCAAAACTATGGTAGGAATTTTTAGTCTACCCATCCCCACGCATTGCAAAAAAATCATATTCACCAACACCTAGCACATCTTCATGAAGTTGAAAATACACTCCATAGCTGCCTAACAGTAGCTGAATGAATCAACAGTCCCTTCTCCCAGAAATTGTATGTTTTTTACCTGCACTTTACAGCTACTAATATCAGACTAGGGCATATTCAGCACCAGATCATTTAGCATACAGTGTAGCTTGGTGGGAGGAGATACTAATAATGGCACTGGCAGGATGTTCTGCTTCTATGGAGGCTGGCTGTTGGGCTCTGTACAAGTTGAAGTTGCAGTTTCACCTCCACCCTCACACCCAGATATATTTTTGGTCTTGTATAGGCTCACTTTGAACGATCTGATCTTCATGCAGGTGCTTATCTGTAGCTGGCATTGGGAGGTCTTTGTGATTACACTTTTTGCATCTGCTGAGGAGATAGAAAGCAGAGTATCACCGGTCTAGTGTTGGTTACGGAGACCATGGCAACTCACAATTTGCACAAATGGCCTCACAGAGACACTGAAGAGGAAGAAGGACAGCACTGATTCCTGCAGAACTCTATACATAAGTGCTCTTGTGGATGAAGAGCAGCTGCCATTCACAATTCTTGGGATATTACTGGAGAAACCATTTGTTTAATGGTTTAATGATTGAAACCATTACAGTGCTATATCATTTGATCTCGCAAGTCTTGTAAGTGCACGAGCAGCAACGGTGGCCAACTCTGTCAAATGCTGAGGAAAGATTAGGTAATCACTGAGGTTCAGCCCCTATTCATGGCCATGAAGTATCTCCCCATTGGGGCTTTCAGAGTGGTCTCAATGGCAATCCCTGGTCTGAAGTCTGACTGATTGTGAACGATCCAGAAAGTCAGCAGATGGCATAGACTGTTGGAGCTTGTTTGTCACAATGTACTCTATGATTTTGCTTAGGAGGGGAGGTTGGAATCAGCCAATAGTTAGAGAGATAGCATTCATCATGTGCAAGGATCAGACTCTCTCATTCTTTAGCATGAAGGGCTCTTTAGCATGAAGCACTAAAGGAGGCACTGACAATATATGTTTCTCTGCACTGGTTTTACTAATCAGGAGCTTCCCAGATCTATGTCACAAGTTATTACTTGCTAAGCCATTGATGGGGCCAAACTCAGAGCAAAATCCCATCCACCATCTTGGACTCTGTTCTGTTTTAAAATCTTCAGTCCTGGCTTGTTTTTCCTGTATGCAGTTTATCCTTTCTGTGAAGTTGGATGAAAGCTCCTTGCAGCAGCTGGTGCTTGTGTCTGAGGTCTCATTTATGCATTCAGGGAGGATTAGCCAGTTCACTCTTTGGAACATCTCTGCAGGCTCTGATTTCCCAGAGGCAATGGTGGAGGAGAAGATGATTCTTTTCACTTTCTATACAGCTGAGGCACATTCCTGTAGCAAGTCCTTCTGCTGTTGTCAGAAAGATCCAAAGTGGATTTTGTGCTACCAATGTTTTGTTTTTTCTATCTTCTTCTGACCAATAAAAGATATTACCTCACCACCTTGTTCTTCTGACATAGTTCATCAGTGAATTGTGCTCATTTATGTGGTCAGTAAGAAAGGAGGGGAAGTATAGGGCTGAGGTATCAACTTTATACTGTAAAATCTTAAGATCTAGGAAACACCTACAAAAAATAAACCTATTGCTCCTACAAAATGTTTGAGGGGGGAAAAGCATGAAACAGTCAAAATCATCCACATTTACAGGAAACACAATTTATTCATATAACGAAAAGTAGATCACTCTACCCAGTAAAAAGTAGCATATTTTGCAATAAAGTGAGGTATATTAATGTATCTATTTAACCTGATTCCAGATGCTGGAGAATTTAACAAAGCTCTTCAAAATATCCGCTGCATCAGTTTTAAGAGATAAAATTACTGTGGTAAGCTGGATCATAGTTTTGTTCACATCCTTATGTTCACTGATCTGTTTGTCCAAAGGTCTCAATGCCACCATCTTGGTGAGTTTGCTCTCATCACCTAGCTCTGTGGCAGCAGTCTGTTCCATCTGACATAAATGAAACAACAGTAAACCTGTGTCCAGTAGTTTTACTGAATATTCTACAACAAGAATGAGCAACTTATTAGTGCAGATAAAAACAAAAGAAAAACACCCTTCATGAATAACCACTTGCTCTTAGTTTGGCTCATGTCACTGAATTATAATTCTATTCTTAAAGGTGACTTTGTAAAAACTGTTTTTGTGGGGTTCCATGTTTGTCTCTCAATGATTTCTATATCAAATGTGCTGCATTTACGAGTAATATTGTAGGGGCGGGAGTCCCCTAAACTGCCAGCCCTGCAGTTCCTGTCTGGGCTCTGAGAGCAAAGCTGAGTTTTTTCCTTCTTGCACATACAAGCTTCTGTAAGCTGCAGAGGGGTAACTGGAACATAGTAAACAATTCTGTTCTGATGATGCATAAGGAGAAATTGAACCCTACTCCCTCTCTCTTAGCTGTTTTCATGATGTAGGGTTAAGAGAAGGAAAAAGCAGTAAATCCTTTATTTTTGTCATTGAAATCTGCAGATATCACTAACTACACACGGAACAGATCTGCCAAATAAAAAGGAACCATTTTTACAAAGCCACTTTTCAGAGAATTAGCTTGGAAATGAAGCATTTTCTCTTTCCCTTTCTTGGAATTAAAGCCAGCTCCTTCCCCTCTTTGATGGTCACAATGATAGAGAATTTATTTGGACAACCCTCAATCTGATAGAGTTTTTCCTTTGACTTTCAACCTGATACAGCTGAGGCATGACACTGCAGGCTCCAAACCCCTAGATATTCCAGTAGTAGCACCAGTATTTTAAAAAAAAAAAAACACACACACACACACATCCCTTACTGTATGTATTAACGAGGCTAGAAAGAACATGATTTCCACTGTCCAGTGGAGAAATGTCTTCTGTCTGCAAACCTTGCTGGAGCCCTAGGCATAACTAACAGTGTGAACCAAAGGCTGCGAACCAAAGTAGAGCTGGTACTGGTACAATAGTAACACACTAGGTATAAGCTAACACCAGATAAGGACATTCCTGACCAGACAGGATGGCGCAAAACCACACAGATCTCTCAAGTAACTATGTTAACACATTCCTAAGAGATGGTACAAGAATACACTGACCCCTCCTAAAGATAAGGATGGAATGACAGGATAATGGATAAGGATGTTTTGTTCAAACTAGCAGGTACAAGCTATAAGGGTGGCAACTAACAACATCTGGAGTGTAATATGTAACTTGTTTATACTAATGTATAAAAGAAGAAGTCCTAGGAGGGGCATCTTTGTATTGGCCTAGGGGACAGCATCCTGTTATGCTGACTGAGCCTTTACTTTGTCACAGGCATACATGGGTTAGCATCCCTGTGACCCACTGGACTCATTGTTCAACTCAAGTGTTCAGACTCATTTCTGACACACATTGAGCATTAGGTTTGAAAGAAGCATGCCTTTGAAAATTGTCCATGTTTCCTGAATCAACTTATCTGAAACCTGCTTTTCCTTTCCCTGTCCCTGTTACATACAGACTTGCAAACCAAAAATGTCAGGTTTCAGAGCAGCAGCCGTGTTAGTCTGTATCCGCAAAAAGAACAGGAGTACTTGTGGCACCTTAGAGACTAACAAATTTTATCTGAGCATAAGCTTTCGTGAGCTACAGCTCACTTCATCGGATGCATTCAGTGGAAAATATAGTGGGGATGCAGCCGATGAAGTGAGCTGTAGCTCACAAAAGCTTATGCTCAAATAAATTTGTTAGTCTCTAAGGTGCCACAAGTCCTCCTTTTCTTCCTATCTATTTAGTTTCTTTAACCATTCTTTTTTAACATTCTAAGCAGTTTAAATTTTAAAAAGTACTCTACCTGCTGCTGTCTATGATGTAAATGAGCAAACTTCCACAGTGGGATATTTCTGGCCATCGATAATATGATATTTACTGCTTTGTTTACAGCATTCTGAAAAGAGTAAAACATTCACCTTAAACAAAGGTCAGTCCTCGCTTCAAAAAAAACAGACTGATTAATAGCAAAGTTGAACACACCTCTCATCTTTACATTCTTCCACTTAGCAATGCTATATTCTAGTAAGTGATATATTATAGGGCACCCCAAATAATTCATATACTTTGAGAAAGCAAAGGGGTGTTCCATAACATCCTATCCACAACAGCACAAAGTTAAACCGGATTTAAAAAATCATCTAATTTAAACATGGATTAAACCACATACTAATAATCCTTACACTTCTACATGCCTTTCATCCAAGGATTTTAAAGAGCTTTACAAACATTGATTATACCTCATAGCACATTGTGGTTTAATTATTATATCCTTTTTAAAGAGGAATAAACAGAGGCAGTTAACAGAATTAATTTAATCTTATTTCACAACCATCAGAGTGCCTTTATACATTTATTTACTCTAGTTACATATATTTGTAGCTGTACAAATGATGGCATCACACAACCCTTTCTATCTACAGTATTTAAATTTACTTCTTATTGTCTGACTTCTTGTTCACAGACCACACAGGCTGCAAATTAAATCTGACTGAGAATTCTAAGATTGATTTAGGGAGTGGCAGATCAAAATGTTGCTAGGCTGCCAGTCACAATATAATTGCTTTTGGAATCCGTGTAAAATGATTCACATAGCAGTTGATTTTTAAGCATGTGCTTAAATGTTTTGATGAAATAAAATGGGATTACTCATATGCTTAAACCTAAGACTGTTCTTAAGTGTGTCACTAAATCAGAGCCTCATTGTGTGGCAACTGATATATAGCTTTCAGAGTAGCAGCCGTGTTAGTCTGTATTCGCAAAAAGAAGAGGAGTACTTGTGGCACTTTAGAGACTAACAAATTTATCTGAGCATAAGCTTTCGTGAGCTACAGCTCACTTCATTACTGAATGCATCCGATGAAGTGAGCTGTAGCTCACGAAAGCTTATGCTCAAATAAATTGGTTAGTCTCTAAGGTGCCACAAGTACTCCTTTTCTTTTTGATATATAGCTGTTATTTCACACTTATACGGTCATTGAATATTCTTCAGGAATTGTAAGTAATGGGAGCAGCCTGAGTTTTTACTGATGGCTTTGAATTCAACTTCTTTGGTCCGCACACCCTCTTTGAAAAGTTTTCCTTTTTAAAGTAGAGAATTATAGATGGGAGGTGTTAAGTTTCCAGTAGAATTATTGTTTTTATTGGCCAGTATAACATCTTGATGGATGGCTCCAGTTATCTAATTTCTCAAGATGCCATCTTGTGTACCACTGATTTTTTTTTTAAATGTAGTCCTATTTTTCTCAGTTCTATTCTTATCCGAGGTTCAATAGACACACCTTATTTTTAAAAAAACCAACTTATTTACATAAGTATGTGATACCAAGAATGATTGTGATGTGCATTTATTTTTTGTTGATGTTACCTGAATATCATCAAGACTTGGCCTCAAGACAACATTTGGAATGGCCAATTGAATTTCAGCTTTGAATAACGGAACTCTTTGATCCTTTATGAACTTCGTCATCTGATATTTAGAGTTGAGAACATGTAAGCGACGCCTTAAAGCATCTAAAGAAATCCTGGTGCCTAGATAAATGCACATTTTAGAAAAATTATAGTTGTGACCACAAGTTCAGAAATCTTTAAAATATTATAAAAATAAGTATAGTTTAAAATGAAAAACCTACATTTGACTAGAGAGTCAGTATTTTTCTGGCAAAGCTGCCCCATCAGGTTATAGTAACTACAGGACAGACATTCCTGGCAGCGTGTTTTCTGTTTCATATCAAGATGTCCACAGGCAAATGAATCCTGAAGTCACAGTGAAACAGCAAACAAAAAATAAAAAGTCTCCAAATAATTCATATTTAATAAATGAAATATAAGAGGCTTAAGAAATGCTTCACAATTATTTACATTTTAGATCTTACCTGCAGATTGCTTTTGTCTTCCGGTTTCAATCTGCGCTTCAGAATGTCTATCAATTCATACATGGAACGTTCCACTTGCAGGCTTTGTCTACAAAGGAACGTTATGGATTTCAGAATATAACCACCCACAAAAGAAATGGGGTGCCCAAAAGAGAAGAGACTACTACCACTCTGGTTTTCAGAACACACTATATTAAAGGGAGAATGCAGAAATACACGTAAACTGTTCAGTTCGTTTCTACTGCCTGGATATACTACAAAATAACCAAGAGATGTTAAAGTATCCTAGGGATATTATCAACATCCTATTTTGAAGATTGCAGTATATCCAGTACAACTAGATCTCCTAGATTGTTTAAAGGGGATCGGGGGGGGGGGGGTTAGCTTTGGTGAGCAATCATAGACACACATTTCATCCAGGTTGGGCATATCAGGATGATACAGCAAGCTAACTTGATGTACAGACCAAACCATATAAAAATTATAGTAGGCTAGAAGAAAGGCAGCCTTTCATCATTCTGACATGCAAAGCACACTTAGATATGTCTCAGTGGAACACAACTGAACAAGTATTGCATGATAATGTAAAAATGCAAAATATTATATGCAGCACCTAGAGAGGGAAAGAGTCTATCTTCTAGTCCTAAATCAGTTAACATTAAGAATCAATGTTACTTGTCATTGCATAGATAATGGACTGATCTAAAGTTCTCTAACCAAAGGAAAGGAGAGTAAATATCAGTCAAACAAAACAGGAGTGAAATAGTATTAATGCTTTATTTTTGTTGCATTTAAGATGCCTATAGATTTTGTTGTTAAAAGTTCAGAATAAGAGTTCAACTTTGTCCAGCAGTCTTGTTACAATAGAGATTAAAATGCTAACCATACAATTTTAAATCCTATCATTATGGACTCTACAAACCACACATGAGTAGACCTACTGAGAGAGAGTTTCAGCAGCTGCAGCAGTAAGTTTTTCTGTCCTTTCCAGGAAAGCAGGTACTTCAATGGGTTCATCTTCGGGCAGAGTTACAAGAGGAATTTCGGACATACCCTGCAGAATTCTTTCAATTCTGCATTCCAGAGTGTCAGAAGCTTCTTTTACTATATATCCCACTTCTTCTAGGGAATTATAAACTTTCTCAAGGACTAAGCAAACAGAAAATAAAATGAGAACATACAAAATATAGCACATGAAATCACTTTTTAAAATATCATATTATATTGGAATACAAAAGAGTTATCTTTCTAAATGTGAATCTTAATTAATGACGACATACTAAATTAACAGGCTGAAACCAAAGACCTAATGGGTCTCTGTGCATCTGAATCTTTAAATACAATTGTTTTGCAAGAAAAAGACATAATGGAATATTTAGTATTATAAAAATATTATATTAAAGAGGACAGTATCTAATGGAAAGGATCAATAATAGTATACCAGAAATAAAAGGAATGTTACTATTGAAAAGTTATTTCATCCTTCACACATACACCTACTTTAGGAAAAAGCAGATCTGCTCCATATTCCATCTAAACTATTCAGGGAAATTCAGTATTTCATCTTCCAAATCACCTTATGGGCAAAATTCCTCAAGGCAAATTAGTATGTAGATTATGCCACTGAATTTCTTCTTACAAATTTATTATCTAATTTATGAGTCCTCTACAAGCATTGTGAGTACTAAATCATGCCAGATAATGGTCTCAGAGACCAGGGAGTAGAGTTTTCCTCTAACTTTTCAATCTTTTTCAAACATTTATCTTCCCAACCCTCTAATCCACAAACCATTGATTTGCAACTAAGTACTATACATATTTTTGTTTTTAATAAATCTTTTGTATTTTTTCATAATGAAGAAGAGGAAAAATAAAATCACATAAAAGTACATTCAGTGCAATCACCGCACTATGTCCCTTCATAACCATACAGCGGTCATAATTAAAAAGGCATAGTTTATCCACACAGTGGTATTGGAATTGCCAAAATTATTTCCTGTTCTAAGTAAGAAGGAATTGCTGGGGTATCTGTGATCTATCAAAATGTGATGATAGTGGGCAAACTGATATTTTTAATGGAAAATACTGAACAAGAAAACTCTCATATTTACCATGAACATCTCTTTTTAACAGACAGTTATTGAGTACACAAACAAAAGTGAACTGTGTGTGTGTTGACTGTCAAAAAAACCTACAGTATTAACTTATTAATTTTGGAATCCAGAACCAAGATGAGGGATAACATTCACTACTGAAAAAATTGGACAAATGAGTCAGTCCATTAACTACACAGTATACATTTAAATTAAGCAATCCTACACCCCTTTGCCTCTTGTTTCTCAAGTCCTACTTTAGGATGAATCCTATGTAATGATTCACATCTGAACAATTCTGGGATATTCTGGATGTGTTTTAGGAATCCCACTTCTATTTTTAATTGGATGTTATTAATTAACCTGAACCTAGTTCCTTCCCCATCAGTGTGTGGTGGAGGTATGGAATGGTCTTGGAGCCCAAGCACTGGACTGACATTCTGGAGATCCGGGTTCAACTCCCACCTCTCTTACAGATGTCAGCAATTTGCCTAACCTCTGCATCTCAGTCCTTCATCTGTAAAATACATATATTGATCTTTCCCTACCTCACTGGAGTGTTATGAGGATAAATTCATTCACAACTGTAGAGTGCCCAGACACAAGTGATGAGTACCATATAAGTACCTAGAGATATAGATGCTGAGTGTAATCAGGTAGCCCCCTTACAGGTAGTGATGTCTTGGGATCAGCCCACCCACCCCCATCACCTGGAATGGCCCTTTAAGATTTGGGACATTTTGATGTATACAAAGACCTAGGAAATAAGAAGGTTTGATAGAGAGGAAGACGCCCCAGGAATCAGTAGTGTTTGGGAGCAAGTCATCTACTGTTTCTTTAAGGGTCTAGAATCAGGACCCTTGCAGTGTGGATGGGGCAAGGCTCCCCTCTCACTCAACCAATTGGGGAGGAGCTGTAAGGAAGAGGACCAGCATATATGCTGCCTCCTTCCTCAGAGCATGGCAGACACCAAGGGAAGGCTATTTGCTGAATCTTCTGAGCCGGAGGACTGAGCAGGGGCGCTGGAACCATTTGTATGATGGGGGCGCTGAGAGCCATTGAAACAAACTATAAACCCTGCATCTGATGGAAATCACTTCAAGCAGCAGCAACCCCAGTATGCCTAGTTCCAGCATCTATGCGACTGAATGCAATCCACCTGGAGAGCAACGAGGGGGCATGCTGAAGGGAAGCACCCCATGACATTGAGCAATTCACAATTGCCACTCTGTAAAGGTACAACACCTGAAAGGGGACAAGTACTTTTAACTCTCATTTAAATCAACTGGAGTTGACTGCACTCAGCACTTCACAAATGAAAATCAGCAGTTGGCAGGATGAGGCCTTTAATCAGTTTGCAGGGGGTACTATTAAAGGGACATATCCTGCTTGCTGATTTTGAGGTCCAAAATTGTCCTAAGAATAGCTCAGGATGGCAGAGTTCTAGTAAAGAGATTCTGTACTGTGAGAAATGGGAAAGAAAGACTTAAAATGATCTAATTAATATTGAAATAAAAGATGCACTTTATAAGAACCAGTGCAAAATGTACTGGATAATTAATGCTTTTAAAACCCCCATTTAACTTCTACCAAACTAAACACAAAAAGAAAGCATTTCATCCTCACTCAAGAAAAGCATGAGCTTCCAGGAAAGATTCTAATCCCCATCTCTAGTTCCTTAGAGCCACAGGAAGGCCAGCAGCAGCCACCCGCATACCCCTGCTATAACTACTAGTTCAACAGATACACAAAAAAGCTGCCACAAAAAAAGCTGACCCAAAGAACCACACAGACTACTTCAGCTGAAAGCATCAGTAAAAAACTATGTTCCAAATATTCAAACGGTAAGGTTTTAAGAGGGCAGTCACTGGATTAACATCCTTTGGTAGTGAGGTGGGAGTTAGTAACAAATGTTTAATTTTAATTTAAATAATATTTGCAACATCTTTCTTAATAAATGATATGTTACTGTACTAACCAGTAACAAAAAATCCTTTGAGCTGAGATTGTAAAACAAAGCATGCTGCTGTTTAGTGTTATCTTGTTGTTTACATTTTAAAAAACATAAGTAAAGCCATATACCAATCTGTCTCCACTGAAAAATGATCCATAAGCATAGCCTGTTGGCTTATTGTAGAACTGCAACATACTAATTCCTCCTAATGCCTTTACATTTATGCATTTGGATCACTCATTACTGTATTATTAATAAGTTTTATGCTCTTTGAGGCAAGGGTTGTGCATCATGCTAGGTTTGTACAGTGCATGGTACGTTCTGAGCACTTACATTTAATTTTTTTAATTACTATTTGGATAGAAACCTCCATGTAGATAACTTAATGGCTAGAAACTATAATGTGGACAATGATCTTTAAAGATACTCAGCCAACATTAAAAAACATTTTAAATAAAAAATGAGATCTTCTCTTCTGATAGTTCACTGCCACCCCGATTTCAAATTTGTGCTTCATGTTGTAATCATCTCCCTCATCTCAATGGGCCAGCCCATCAGCATACTTTTCACAGAGAAATAATATCATAATAAAGGCATGTGACAAAACTCTTTATAGCTTCCTTAAGTGGTAAATCAGTTAAAAGAAAGATCAAAATAATGCTAATGGGGTGAATGAAGCAAACTTATAAAAACAACAAATTGTTATTCTAATTTTAAAAATGAAACTTGGACAGTTAGTTTAAACTCAGTACATGAAGATACATACAATTAAAATGGGATTAGACTGTATAATAAGTAGTTTACATAACTGTACACAAATTGCAGGTACTAGCTAAAAACTTGTGAGAAAACAAGAAATTTGAGGCCCTAGAGAATCTATACGCCAATAAAGGATTGTGTATGCCAGCTATTTAGTGTCAGATGAACAGGCCAAATTCTTCTCTGAGTTACACTGGTATAACTCTCAAGTAACTCCATTGACTTCACTGCAACTTCAGTGAAATTACTCTGGATTAACACTAGTGTAATTAAGAGCAGAATTTGATCTATATACTTGAATGGTTTACAACGTTTTCCAAAAGCCATAGAAACCTTGATTGGAAAGACTTGTTTTAATCTGTGTGATACTGCTGTACGTGCATTATTTCATAATAGTAAACAACATCTTTAAGGAGGAAAAGGGTAAGGAGTACTTTTCAGGGTGGGAGCTATTTTAATTCACAACTTTCTCAGGCTCTTCAGCAAATAACTGCACCTATGTACGTTGGGAGAACAGGTTTTAGTAGGTCTTTAGTAGGTCTTGACAGTGTAAGGTAGAGAGACAAGATGGGTGAGGTCATATCTTTTATTGCAGGGGTGAGCAAAGTACAGCTCCCGCCGGGGAGCAGGGTCAGGGACTTGCTCCACTCTGCACGTGCTGTGGCTCCGCGCAGCTCCCGGAAGCAGCGGCATGTCCCCCCTACCACTCCTACACATAGGGGCAGCCAGGGGGCTCCGCATGCTGCCCCGCCCCAATCACCAGCTCTGCAGTTCCCATTGGCCTGGAACTGCGGCCAATGGAAGCTGCAGGGGTGGCACCTGTGGACAGGGCAGCGTGCAGAGCCGCCTGGCCACCACTGCATCTCTGTGTAGGAGCCGGAGGGGGGACATGCCGCTGCTTCCAGGAGCTGAGGAGGTGGCGCCAGAGGATGGGGCAGCGTGCAGAGCCACCTGGACGCGCCTCCACATAGGAGCCAGAGAGCAGACATGCCGCTGCTTTTGGGAGCTGCGGGGGCAGCACCTGCAGACGGGGCAGAGCACAGACTCACTTGGCTGTGCCGGAGCTGGAGGGGGGACATGCTGCTACTTCCAGGAGCTGCTTGAAGTAAGCACCACCCGGAGCCTGCACCACTGACCTCCTCCCATGCCCCAACCCCCTGCCCCAGCCCTGAACCCCCTCCCACCCTGCAAACCCTTAGGTCCCAGGCTGGAGCACCCTCCTGTACCCCAAACCACCACTGACCTCCTCCTGTACCCCAAACCCATCATCTCCAGCCCCACCCCAGAGTCTGTAGCCCCAGCCAGAGCCCTCACCGCCCCCCCCCCTGCACTCCAACCCCCGGCCCCAGCCTGGAGCCCCCTCCCGCACCCTGAACTCCTCATTTCTGGCCCCATCCCAGAGCCCGCACCCCCAGGCAGAGCCCTCACCCCCTCCCAACTCCCAATTTCATGAGCATTCATGACCTGCCATACAATTTCCATAACCAGATGTGGCCCTCAGGCCAAAATGTTTGCCCACCCCTGTTTTATTGGATCAGCTTCTGCTGGTGAAAGAGACAAGCTTTTGAGCTTACACGGAGCTTTTCTTCAGATCAGTGTACGGTAGTCTAAATTACTGCAGGGGCATGTAGGTTACACAACCTGACACATCCCATCTGAAGGATTCCTTCTAAAGGCTCCAAAATCTCTTTTGAAAATGGGAATTAGGCTGCTACATCACAGACAGACAGGTGGATCCTGAATCGATCTGGTGAAACTGGTCGGGATTTGTTTGTTTTAAATTTGAATTTTGGGTCATTTTTAGTTTTCATTTACCCAGGAATGGTCAGTGATCACATGGGTACACAGGCTTCAGTGGTGCAATAAGATTGTCAGAGATGGACATGCAGAGAACATCCAACCAGTGTGTCTTAAGGATGTAACCAGAGATCAGTACTTGATCTGAAAGGAGGCTATGTCCCTTTGAGATTTGCCATAATGATGATAATAATAAGAACAGCCACAATGGGTCAGACCAATGGTCCATCTAGCCCAATATCCGGTTTTCTGACAATGGCCAGACCCAGATGCTTCAGAGGGAATTCTGAGTGATCCAGCCCCTGTCATGTAGTCCCAGCTTAAATCACACCTAAATCATGGGGTTGTGTCTCTAACCAACTTGGCTAATAGCCATTGATGGACCTATCCTGTATGAAAGTATCCAATTATTTTTTTTAACCTAGTTGTACTTTGGCCTTCAGAACATCCCATGGCAATGATTTCTACAGGTTGACTGTGCATTGTGTGAAGAAGTACTTTTGTTTGTTTTAAACCTGCTGCCTCTTCATTTCACCTAGTTCTTGTGTTATGTGAAGAGGTAAATAACACTTCACTATTCACTTTCTCTACACCATTCATGATTTATAGACCACTATCATATCCCTCCTTAATCATCTCTTTTCTAAGACGAACACCACCAGTCTTTTTAATCTCTCCTCAATATGGAAGCTGTTCCATACTCCTAACAATTTTTGTTGTCCTTCTCTGCACCTTTTCCAATTCTACTGTATATTTTGAGGTGGGGTGACCAGAACTGTTTGCAGTATTGAAGGTGTGAATGTACTATGATATATTCTGTTTTATTATCTATTTCTTTCCTAATGGTTCCTGACATTCTGTTAGCTTTTTTTAACTGCCGCTACACACTGAGCACGTTTTCAGAGAACTATCCAAGGTCTCTTTCTTGAGTGGTAACAGTTAATTTAGATCCCAGCATTTTGTACGTATAGTTGGGATTATGTTTTCCAATGTACATTACTTTGCACTTAACACTGAATTCATCTGTCATTTTGTTGCCCAAATTTTGTTGTCAATTTAGTGAAATCCCTTTGTAACTCATCGCAGTCAGCTTTGGACTTATCCAATTAATTTTGAATCATCTGCAAATTTTGCCACATTCATTTATGAATATGTTGAACTGCACAGGTCCCAGTACAGGTCCTTAAGGGACCCTGCTATTTACCTCTCTCCACTGAAACTTTTTATTCACATTGTAAATTAAAGTTCACACATTGTGCACGTAATTTGGATAGATGGGGCAGGCACATCCAGGCCTGACTGATGGGGCTGGACATATAAAATTTCCATCATAACCTACAATTTCCTGTCAGATTGTTACCTACAATGGCGACTGTTTCATGGGCAGTGGTTTACCGACCAAATATTCTCCTTCAGCCGCTGTACTTCAAACCCTACAGATTTGTACTCCCCTGGCCCCAAATCATGAAACTGCCATATGGTTAAATAACCATTAAATTAATAAACAAAAAATTCATTGGGAAGCCATTAGGGTTGCTATACATATAAAAGCTACATGACACAAACCTACATAAAAAAGGAAATGAAAAGTTAAGCCACACAATAATACGTACACTCTTCTCCTTCACCCACAGACACATACATTACCACTGCCACCACTATCATACATCACAGAACACACACCATACCCTTAACTTTCCCCGTAGAGATCCCAAATCCTATCACACCCTTTAATTGCTCTTCTACACACAACCCTTTACCAAACTACCTTCTTCCAACACAAACTAGTCTCCAAGCATCCAGTGATAGGAGGAAAATAATCTGCTAAAGAGGAGTGCAGGAGAGGGAGAAGGGGGGTCTGAATGAAGGTGACAGTACCTGCACTGTGGAGTATGGTTGTTGTGGCAATGATAGGGTGTGCCCTTACTATTATTATCATATTATCATTACCAAGGATGGATTTTAAAACCTGGATTTATGTTATAATGGGTGGTGGCAACTGTACTGATTTATTGATATGGATGTTTGGGATCTACATCTTTTTATTTAGTATTCCAATCTACCCAGATTTACTTTGAATGCTATACAGATAACAATGTATGAATAACAGTAATGTCAGCAAATTAAAATATTTTTTAAAACTTCCTGCTGACTATTTTTGTATAAGACTAGAATTTTCTTCTCAAAAGTAAGACTCTCATGGTACAAGGAATAATTTTTTCTACAAGTTTGTATCCCTGACTGCTTTATTTTGAACAATAATCCCTCTTTCTATTAATGTAAACAGTATGGCGCAGATTGTGACTGGCCTTTCCACAGATGCATGGCTGTGTTTGAGCAAGGAGTTTTCCTCCCTCTCTTCTGAATCCTGTAAAAGGGTCAGGGACAGTTGCAGTTCATCTATTTAAGGAAGAACAGGGACAGCTCCCTCTAGACAACATTGGGTATGTATACATCACCTCAGAGAAGGTTGAGAGAACTTGGGGCAATGACTCCATCCCTTATCCACACTGACCCTGCTTTCCTGGGAGCTCAGGAAGGGACTGTACTTCCCTGAGGAACAATCATTGACCGAGTCCCCACAGAGCCATGAGGCAAAGCACCACCCCATTCATGTCTGTGCCCACCTAGCACAATCCATATAAATATAACTAAAATGTCATCACATTTACAATCAAACAAACGTAAAATATTTTAGTTTGTGTACACATATGCTATCCATCACTCACAACATGTAAAAGCAAACTGGAAAAAACTAGAGAGTGCACTGCAGAGAACCATGTTTTACTGACAGTGGGATGAACCAGAAGACCTAATAGGTCTTTCCATCTGCAAACGCTATGACACTACGATTCGCATAGAAATAACAAAGGTCCATACATTTGTCAATGTTTGAAGAAGTCCATGATAACTGTGTCAGGCCTGGAGTAAGGGCTTCCTCAATTTGCTCCATAAATGGTTTCATCAGTGGTTCCAGAATAGCAGGAATTCCATTTACAAACTTTTTGTAATCAATCAAAAGATCCTGAAGTCTGCAAGATACAATCGTATTTTTTTAAGGCTAGCAATCATTTTTGTATTTCTTTCCATTTATTTAAAATGCACATAAATCTGGGCACATCTGCAATATCAATTAATAAAAATCCATCTATTTTGGACCAACATCCAAAACTAGACACTCTCCCTAACTGACTCAAACTAAGACTCTCAATAATAACAACAAAACAAAAATCCTTACAGACACTTTACACATCATCAAGAAGAAAGAAATGGCATATATCTTTTTTTAAAATTCCTTTGTAATTTACCTTTATTACTAGTGTGACAGATTGAGGGGGTGGGAGCAGTATGTTTGGGTCAAACTGCAAACTCCATCTTGTTTTGTGAATGCCATTTTGACTGTAACTTTCATTTTTGGGTGTATCCCTCAGAGGCACCTACCCCATGGGTGCTCTAGGCTTTAGAACCCACGGAAAAAAACTAGTGGGTACTTAGCACCCACCGGCAGCCAGCTCCCCCCTCCCCTCCCAGTGCCTCCCATCCATTGCCCAGCTCTGCCAACCAACTCTTCCCCCTCCCTCCCAGCGCCTCCCACCCACCGCAATCAGCTGTTTCACAGCATGCAGGAGATGCTGGGGGGAGGGGGAGGAGTGGGAAGAAGGCATGCTCGCGGGAGGGGGTGAAACTGGGTGGGAAGAGGAGGGGCAGGAAGAGGCGAACGGGGGTGGGGGCTTGGGAGAAGGGCTGGGGTGGGGGTGGGGCCTGGGCGAAGTCGGGGTTTGAGCACCCCCAGGGCCCAGAGCAAGCCGGTGCCTGTGGTGACCCTCATGTGGTATTGCAACCTCCTTTGTGAATAACATCCATTTTGGAAAGAGAGCTTGATACCTAGTGGCATGTTTAAGTAGTCTGAGAAACCAGCACAAAACAATCTAGGGCCATCAACATGGAATGAGTCTTCCCTAGTAGAACTAGGGGTTTTCTATCCATAGGGCGTTTGACTTCGACTCTCTACACAGAAGCCGATGGAGGTGGGGCTGGAGCCAGGAACTTCTCCAGTGAAAGCACAAAGGTAACCAAGAGGGCCAGAGTTTTACAAGGTGGCTGCTTCTCAGAGCAAGAGGCTAGAATTCCACAACATGGTGGGGGGGTGGGGCAGGCTAAGAGGGGAAGCCTAAGGATGCTGACCAAACCCAGGATTCCCAGGAGGGGTGAGATCAGACCTGGGGAGCTGCATTCAGGATTTTATTGTTTTTCAAAGATCTGTAACTTAGAGAAGTGACTAGTCATTACCCATATGCAGGGAGTTTAGAAACACATGGGATACAGCAGTTGGGTCCACTCATAACAGATAGTATCAGTCACAAGAGGGAGACTGGGCCAGACTGTGACAACAAGCAAACTGGTATAACATAACCTATGGGCAAGACACTGAATAATATGCATAGGTGGCCATTCAAATAGCTACAAAATAACCCTATTTCTTAAATTGACATATAATTGTTTTCCAGAATCTTAGCCTTTACGGATGCAAAGAAAACTTTCAAAATGAAAACTATGTTCAGGTTTTGCACAGATACATGAGCGTCTGCCTGAGTCTGCTGACCAATCCTGAAACAATCCTAGCCCTATATAAATCAACAAGAGCTTTGCCATTGACTTCAGTGGAGCCAGGTTTTCACCCACCAGACTGCCCCTTGATATTAATCTCAATGTGTGTTAACTCCATGGACTAATAAGGACAATTTAATTGGGAGCACTCTTACTTATTTAACTACTGATCACTTCAGCGAAAACATCCAGCTGTGGTACTTATCCATCATTGGCGGATGAAGCAGCAGATAGTGGGGAAAGATAACTAGCTGCTGTCAAAGAATGGGGAAGTCAGATCTCCTTTACTCAGATGTGAAGATGCCTCTGTTCCACCTCAAAAGAGGAAGGGCAAGAACAGATGCATCCCCTCCCCACTGAAAAAGTTTCCACAGCCTCTTGAGTGTGAAAAACAAAAAGTGTCTGCTATACCTTGTTGGATACCAAAAGGGGAGGTTACTGACCTGTAACTGCAGGTTCTTCGAGCTGTGTGGCCCCTATCTGTATTCCACAGTGGGCTACACATGCACACCATGCGCCCAGAGCCGGAGAATTTGAAAGTAGTGTTCGCTGGTCCGCACATGTGCCCTGCTTCACCTCGTGCCTCCATCTGATGGGATAAAGGATGGAGCAGACTGCCTGCCTCTCCAGTTCCTTCTCTACCATCAGTCAGGTAAGATCTGAAGCAGAGGGGAAGGAGGGTGGGTAGTGGAATGAAATAGGGGCCACACATCTCAAAGAATCTCCCCTTCTTCTTTGAGTAATGGTCCCTATTGTATTCCACTGAGGGTGACTGACAAGCAGTATCTAAGTAGGAGGGGGATGCAAGGATACAGAGGATGCGAGGATGCCCCAAAGGAGGCATCAGCAGAGGAGTCCTGCTCCAGGGCATAAATGTCTTGCAAACATGTGAACGGAGCCCCACATGGCTGCTTTACAGATGTCAAGGAGGGGCACCTTCTGAAGTGATGCCATAATTGTTGCTTGTGGTGTGGTGGAATAAGCTCTTACCCCAGGGAGGTTGGTGCAGAGGAAGGTTCGATAGCGGATAGAGCATAATGTAGCCAGAAATCCATCTGGAGATTCTCTGAGTGGAAAAGGTGTGCCCCATAATTCTTTCTGCTATGGCAACAAACAGTCTCAAGGATTTCCTGATTGGCTTTGTTCTTTGCGGGTAAAAGGCCAGGGCCTGCCAAACACTGAGGGAGTGGAGTCTTCGTTCCTTTGGAGCAGGGTGCAATTTTGGGAAGAACACAAGTAACTGAATCGATTGGTTAAGGTGAAATTCTGAGACTACTTTAGGAGTGAATTTGGGGTATAGACACGGAGAAACCTTATCCTTATGCAATATAATATAAGAAGGATCTCCCATCAGCACTGCAAGCTCGCCAATCCTTCTAGCTGAAGTGACAGTTACAAGGAAAGCAACCTTCGTGGAAAGGAGAGCATGAAGCAAGAAGCTAAAGGTTCTAAAGGGGCCTATGAGTACTGAGAGAATAAGGTTTATGTCCCACTGGGGAGCAGGCCTCTGAATAGATGTGAAAGTTCTGATTAGGCCTTTCCAGAATCTATTGGTCAGTGGATGTGCAAAGACTGGGCAGCCATGAGAAGGTGGATGGTATGCACTGATTGCTGCCAAGTGGTCTTGCAAGGAGCTGATGGACAAGCCTGATGTCTTCAAAGATAGGATATAGTCCAAGATGAAGGGAATATCTGCAGTTTCTGGGAGAATGCCTCTTTGATGTACCCAAGAAGAAAAGCGCTTCCATTTAGCTCGGTAACATCTTCTAGTAGAGTCCTTTCTACTGTTCAAAAGGATGTCTCACACAGCTGTGGAGCATGAATGTTTTAAGGATGATGCCCATCCAAATAGCAAGCCCTAAGACATAGAGGATGCAGATTTGGGTGCTTGATCTTGCTGTTCCACTAGGTCAGGAGCTCAGGAAATGTTGGGATGAGGATTGGTGTTCAGGATGATGTGCATAGGAGGTTGGGAAACAAAAACTGTCTGGGCTAGAACGGGGCAATCAGGAAGAGCTGTGCCCTGTCCTTCTGGATTTTGCATAGAACTCATGGCAGGAGTGGTAGCAGAGGGAAGGCATAGCTGAACTGGTCCAACCAAGAAAGAAGCAGAGTGGAGGGTAGCCCTGGAGTCCTTCAGGGTATGGAGGGACTCATCAGTCTTTTGGTTGAAAAGCTGCAATTCATTGAAGGGAAGGTCCTCAATGACATTCTGGGCCTCTCTAGGGAACCCTTACACATGGAGCCATGACTCCCTGTGCATGACAATGGCAGTAGCCATAGCTCTGGAGGAAATACCAGCAGCACTGACTGAGGATTGGAGAACGGTCTTGGCTATCAGTTTGCCTTCATCTATCAGAGCTTGGAAATGAGCTCTGTCCTGCTGCGAAAGGCTGTCGGTAAATTCCACAAACTTGGCATAGTTGAGGAAATCATATTTAGCCAGTAGCACCTGGTAATTGGCTATCCTGAACTGGAGGCTGGATGCTGAGAAGACCTTTCTCCCCAACAGATCCAAATGTTTACCCTCTTTATCAGGAGGAGTAGACCAGGCCTTTCAGAAATGGCTTGGACTACCACTGAGTTGGGAACGGGGTGAGAAAACAAAAATTCCACTCCTTTGGTTAGCACATCTGTCCTTTTGGTCCTAACGCTTCTCTGTCCTTTTCAGGAAGTACAAGTGGCAGGGGTGTGCCAAACTGTCCCAGTTGGCTCCATTAATGGAAAGAGCTATTCTGTTGGGTCCAGATGTATGGAGAATGTCTCAGAGTTTGTGCTGGGAGTCCTAGACTTCTTCAAGACAGATCTGAAGTTCTCCAGCAACTCTGCGAAGAAGGTCCTGGAACTATCTGAAGCCATTGGCGGGTGAGGAGAGAGATGTAGAAGTCACTGCTTTGTCTGGAGATGAAGACAACAGTCTTACTGGTTCCAGCGGAACAGCAGTTTCTGATGTGTAATGTTCCTCCTCTGTTCTGTCATATCCGGGTGCATATCTGAGTATTCCCTTAGAGAGGAGGCAAGGGGTGACTCACTAGCAAATTGGATTGACTCCAGGGGAGAACTGGTCCCAAGATCCTCAATATGGCCAGTAGAAAAGGTCAATATGTGGTCGCAGGGGCCACCATGGCATGGGGTACATCAACAGCTCCGATGAGACAGAGGTTGGCCCCAAACCAGAGGTTGGATGAGGCAGAGGTTGGCCCCAAACTAGTGCAGATCTTTTGGGTGGCAGAGGATACCTAGGATGGGGGGGGGGGGGAAGGTTCATTGAGTGGTTCAGAATCTCCCAATTAAGAGAAGGTTGATTCTGGTTCCAGTAGCAGTACCATCAGAGCTGTCAGAGGGAAGATATTCCCTGTACTGGATGGGTGTCAAACTCCTTCCAGCTGTCAACTCCCTCGGTGGTGGTGTTATCTCTTTGGAGATGGAGGGACCCGATGAGGAAAGGAATTGTGGATCCAGGACAGCAAAAATGTCCTATGGAGCAGTAATGGATTCAGCTCTCCCTGGTGTGAGAGGGGTTCTACTTGTTCGAGCCACTGGAGCCAGCAAGGAAGACAGTGCCCAAAAGCTGATGATGATCGGGCTTCGTACTGATTAATTCTGGGGTTTTGGAGGTGCCAAGGATGACGGTACCAACGGATCATGGTCTGGTACCAATGTAGCCCAATACTTATGAACTTTCTTGTCATGCCTCTTCGACTTAGGACGTACTAAGTCCTCATGGGCTGAGCTGATGGGCTTACTTAGAGCCAAATCCAACTTCTTTCAAGTGGATTTAGAGGAAGACTTTAGGATATGTCTGCACTACGAAATTAGGTCAATTTTATAGAAGTCGATTTTTAGAATTAGATTTTATACAGTCGATTGCGTATGTCCACATTAAGCACATCAAGTCGGCAGACTGCGTCCTCGCTACTGTGGCTAGCATTGACTTACAGAGTGGTGCACTATGGATAGCTATCCCACAGTTCCCGCAGTCTCCGCCACCCATTGGAATTCTGGGTAAGCTCCCAATGCCTGATGGGGCAAAAACATTGTCACAGATGGTTTTGGGTACATGTCGTTAGTCATCCCTCCCTTCGGGAAAGCAACGGCAGACAATCGTTTCACGCCTTTTTTCCTGGGTTACCTGTGCAGACGCGATACCACGGCAAGCATGGAGCCCGCTCAGCTCACTGTCACTGCTGCTGTAGGACTAGTAGCTGTGATCTTCGGACATGTAGCTTGGCCAGGGGTTCTAGGAAGTCTTCCCTGCCCAGCTCCTAGCAAGCTCCAGGGCATGGTGTACAGTTCTAGCGCTTCCGCTGCAACTCTGCTCTCCTGCAAGCTGGAGGCTTCTGCCTCAGGCTGCTCTCCCAGCTGGCAGCACTGCGCGGTCGCACCTACCCCAGCCTACCCCTTGCTCCCATGGCTCATGAAGCCTGGACAGTAGTAAGGAGCAGTTCAACTATAGGCTAAGCAAGTGCAGAATGGTGGTAGAATGTGCCTTTGGATGTTTAAAAGCTTGCTGGCGCTGTTGGTCAGACCTCAGTGCAGCCAACAATCCCATTGTTATTGCTACTTGCTGTGTGCTCCATAATATCTGTGAGAGTAAGGGGGAGACATTCATGGCGGGGTGGGAGCTTGAGGCAAATTGCCTGGAGTCCAATTTTGAGCAGCCAGACACCAGGGCAATTAGAAGAGCAGAGCAAGGCACGCTGCGCATCAGAGAGGCTTTGAAAACCAGTTTCATGACTGGCCAGGCTTCGGTGTGACAGTTGTATGTGTTTCTCCTTGATGCAAACCCGCCCCTTTGTTGATTTTAATTCCCTGTAAGCCAACCACCCTTCCCCCTTCGAAATAAAGTAACTATTGTTTTGAAACCATGCATTCTTTCTTTATTAACTAAAAAAAATGAGATAACGGACAAAGTAGCCCGGGCGGGGTGGGGGAGGAGGGAAGGACAAGGCCAAATTGCTTATTGTAGCCACACTAAAAATCCAACTGTTTGAATGACAGCCTTCTGTTGCTTGGGCCATCCTCTGGAGTGGAGTGGCTGGGTGCCCAGAGCCTCCCCCTCCATGTTCTTGGGCGTCTGGGTGAGGAGGCTATGAAACATGGGCAGGAGGGTAGGCGGTTATACAGTGGATGCAGCGGGGGTCTGTGCTCTTGTTGGCTTTCCTGCAGCTCCAACAAACTCTTCATCATGTCTGTTTGCTCCCCCAACTGATGCTTCATCATGTCCGTTTGCTCCCCCATTAGCCTCAGCATCGCGTCCTGCCTCCGCTCTTCATGCTCACTTAATTCTTTCCTGGCCTCTGCCACTGAATGCCTCCCTGCATTAAGCTGTGCCCTATCAGTGCGGGAGGACTGCATGAGCTCGGAAAACATGTCATCGCTAGTGCGTTTTTTTCGCTTCTAATCTGCGATAACCTCAGGGACGGAGATGATACTGGGAGTGTAGAAACATTCTACGCTCTACGATTCTGGGGGGACTGCATGGTCACCTGTGCTGCTGAGTTCGCCATGCTGACCAAACAGGAAATGAAATTCAAAAGTTCCTGGGGCTTTTCCTGTGTACCTGGCTAGTGCATCGGAGTTCAAAGTGCTGTCCAGAGCAGTTACAATGGAACACTCTGGGATAGCTCCCGGAGGCCAATACCATCAATTTGCATCCGCATTACCCCAAATTCGACCCAGCAAGGTCTATTTTAGTGCTACTCCCCTCGTCGGGGAGGAGTTCAGAAGTCGATTTTAAGAGGCCTTTAGGTCGACGGAACGGGGTTGGTTGTGTGGACGCAGTCATTTTTAAACTGATCTAACGTGGCTAAATTCAACCTAACCCCATAGTGTAGATCAGGGCTTAGTCTCATGCTTATGAGAGTGCTTCCTGGATTCCTGACAAGATCCTGCCAGAGGGCCTGGGGGTGGGGGGTAGAGTCTCCCACAACAAAGTCGGACTTCTCCATGACCTTTTCCATGAGGTATTTGTGGAGACGAAGTTCCCACCCTTCTTTGGTATGGCTGGAGAATGACTGGCAGATTGATTGGCACCTAGCTGTAATGTCGGCTTCCCCGAGGCCATACAGGCAGCACTGGTGGTCATCACTAACTGGGGAGGATTGTGGGCATGAAGAGCAGAGTTTGAACCCCAGAGTCCTAAGCGTAGTCCAGGACCCAAACAGAGTCCAAAACGCTAAACTGTAAAAACTGTTAAAACTATTTATAAAAGTAGATCAGATTCTTATTTTGTAGAATGAAGCTGAAGCTACGGACACAGGAGGTTCCAACCCAAAACATGCAGCGGTAAGAAGGAATTGGAAAGGAAGTCAGTCAGTCCCACCGTTTACCCCTTTGGATGGAGGCATGAAGTGAACCAGGGCACATGTAGGCCCAGGGACACTATTTTCAGATTCTCCAGCTCTGGGTGCATGCATAACCCATAGTGGAACACAACAGGGACCATCACTCAAAGATGAATCCCAATTTCCCCTTCCCAGCTGCCAAATTCCCCAGCTTTTCCCTGGCAACTTCTATAGGGCAGTTATCCATTGTCAACAGGAAAATCTTCTACACATTAATAGCTGAAAATCTGGGGACAGCATAAACTAAATTGCTTTTTCACCAAAATAAAGAAATAAGTAACACAAGCAATAGTATATTGACAGTACTTTGTACTGCACCTGGATTGTAGCAGGGACAATTAGTAGGGAGAAGAACTGGACAGCAGTGCTCCATAATTCTAGCATCAATGCAGCATAGTTTTGGCCTAATATGCCACACACGACATGGAGATTTGCGTATGAGTGAATGTCCCTGCCTTTGGAATGATTGCAAGGGGTCAAAGGGACTTTAAGGAAAAAGCATAAGAAAAGAGTATTGATGCTTTCTAATGATCGGGTATTTATGGAGATGGAAACCATGAATCACTACACTGGGGACAATATTATTAAAGATGGGTGGGCAAATGTACTTAGACTCCATTGGACTCTACTAACATCTGTCACAAGGAAAAGTTATTATAATGACCAAAAAAGCAGATAGAAATGAGACTCAAAAGAAAATTTCCAGATAAAGATGAAATCAAGTTAAGTGTTCACTAACTTCATTTGCTGTTTTTTAATCTGTTCTTCTTCTGCACACATGCCAAGGGCAACATCTGGAACTTCAAAATTCATTTTTTTCAGGTATTTTGTTTCACACAGTACTTCGAGGACCATAGGATCCAAATTCACAAATAATTCCTTTACACACCAGAACAGGAGGGGAGGAAAAAACAACAGTGAACACAAAGTGGCAGTTTGGTGGTCACATAGGCAGTGTGATTTTTCTGAAAAATGTATAAAGTGTAGTACAGATGACTGACCAAGATTTTGAAAATGGGTGCCTACATTTAGACTCCTGAACCCAAACTCAGGCACCTCTATACTGTGACAAAGCTCTGTCCTTGCCTCCGTGGGTCCCGCGTTTCCTGGTGGATTTCGCTAGCCTCAGAGGCTCACTGTGACCCTCCACGTAACCCTTCTCTCTCTAGAGACAAGGGTCACAGTCTACTGAGCCATTTTCATCATAAGCCAGCGAGGGAGGTGAGGAGAAGTTATCCTTCCTTGTACAGTCTCTGTTGTCTCCCAGTCTCAGTGATTAATCAGGGGGCAAAGGGGGGGGGGAGCCCAGGCCAACCCTCTACTCCGGGCTCCAGCCCAGGGACCCTAATAGTATCAGCTATGGTAGCTGACCTTTTAGAAACATGACATGTACAATTCCCTGGGCTACTTCCCCCACAGCAGCCCTCACTTCCTCAAGCTCCACTTCACCCTTACCTCAGGGCCTCCTTCCTGTGCCTGATATGTTGAGTACTACTTAGTCTCTCCAACAGCACAACTTCCTCCCACAGCTCCTGACATGCCCACCCACCTGACTAACTGGGAGGCTTTTAACTAGTTTCAGCCAGCTCCTGATTGGCTTCAGGTGTCCCAATCAACCTAGCATTCACCCTGCCTTCTGGAAAGTTCTTAATTGGCCCCAGGTGTCTTAATTGACCTGGAGCAGCTGCCATTTCACTTATCCTGGTCCTATTGGGATTTGTTTAGCCTGGAGCTAATATATCTATCTCCCACTACTTTTCTATAGCCATCTGGCCTTGCCCCGTCACAATACGTAACTGGATTTTCCAAGTGCTGAGCAACCAGCAACTCCCACTGACTTCATTTTGCTGTGAATCTTTTACTGTATCTTCATCATTTGAATACAAATATTGGCTAGAATAGTCTTCTTTCTCCATACACTGTGGTTAGAAAACCCAAAACTTGCTAAGCTAGAAAATTATTCCTGCCAATATGAAAATAAAAATTAACAAAACAATTGCTTATCATCAGAAACTAACAAAACAAGTTATATTTTAGCAACAAAGCAGCCTTTGAGCTATCTGGGCACAAAAAGAGTAAAACTCAAAATAATTAATTTTTATGTCAATAACTCAAGAATAACCACAATAAAGGCCTGATCTTCCAAATGGAGAGGAGGAGGATGTTGTTACATTTGGGCACAATAAAATTTGGATGTGATTTTACCTTTTTTTTCTTTTCTTAAAAACTAGGATATTAAATTTTAAAAATGACATTAACAGAATGTTATTAAGGTTGGAAAATCAGGCACTCATAAGTTACAATTAATGTTGCCCATTCTCTCTCTTCCTCTGCCACAGAATTCCTATGTGATGTGGGCAAGTCCCTTAAATTTAATTTTGGCCAGTGGCCATTAATTGTGTGTTCATCTCTGGGTGCCTATAGTGAGGCTTTATTGGGAATCCTGGGAGGTGTGCAGGCACAAACCTGCCCACGTCTAAAGGCCCCTCCCCCAGCCTTGCGGGAGGGACCACTAGACCCAGAAACCAACTGAATGCAGGTGACAACTAATGAATAACAGGGTCAGGAGTGAAGGTCACAGGTTCAAAACTAGGGATCCAGAGGGGGACACCCAGCAGAGAACCCCGGACAGCACCCACTGCTCCACAAAGCTGTCTAGGGAGCCAGCAGATGCTGCCCAGAGGAACTTTGCCCGGATATGTGAGATCAGGGAGGAGCGGAAATGGCCCCACACTCACAGAGCACCCCCTCTTCTAGCATCCTCCTCCTGGTGTTGAAGATGGTCACTTTGGCCAGGTCCCGGAGAAGGCTGACGAGGTGGTCTTGCAACTTCGTGGGGCCAGGGACAGGGTTTGAGAATAAAAACTGGTGTAGGGAAAAGTGCAGCCAGAAGTTCAACAGAAGGAGCAGCCAGAATAGGGGCTGTAACCTGGTGTACTTGAGATAAGCGTGCCCCAGGTTCTCCCTCATGCCGCAAAAGGGGCAGGCTTCGGGGATGGGGGTGAACCACACCGGGTACACGCCCGTGCTCATGGCTCCATGAAGGAGCCACCAACCAATATCCCCAGCAGGCCATGGGACCAGAGTGTAATAGAGGCTGGCTCACTGGGGTTCCTCACCCTCCACAGGTCATAGATAGTCCCGCCATTTGGTATCAGGGCGGGACAGGAGGGTAAGGAAGTGAAACGTGTGGAGCACAAGCATGTAGAACTGTTTCCTTGGCGTGGTTCAGAAGCAAACTGGCTGCAGAGCATGCAGCTGACTCGGATTGCGGAAGAAAGGGGGCCGGGAGGGCTCGCAGGACAGGGGCCCAATGAAAAGGTCCGGAGGACCTGGGGTGATTGGGGAGCACCCTCTTGCAGTACCCACTCAAGGAAAACCCAAGAGGTGGGCGACAAGGCTGCCCCAACCTACTGAAGCACGTGCAGGGAGGTCAGGAGGGTGAAGAGCCCCATGCACCAACTGAGCGCTCAGGGATCCACCCAGTCCCCCCGTCGTAGTCCAGGAGTCTCAGATTCTGGTGGTTTCTGCCATGACCACCCTCTGGCGCACTGAGGGGGACTCCGCTACCTGCACATGAAGGTAGGGGTTGTGTAGCAGGGGCTCCGCGAGGAGGTCTGCCCCTCAGTGGCTACAACGGATCTGGTTGCCAAAAACAGCTTCCAGGTCAGGAGGAGGTCCTGGTAGAAGACTGGCAACTCAGAGAGGTCTCGCAGAAGACCCCTCGGTTGGAGAAAAAAGAGATGCCGGTCGTATTGGAACCCTCGGAGGCAGCGGAGGAAGGCATGCGCCAACGTGCTGCACACCAGATTACCTGTGGCATAAAGGAATCTCTGCAGGGCCTGGAGGCAGAAGACATGGACCTGGCTGTGGAGGCAGACCAGGCCCTGTCCTCCCTCCTCCAGGGGAAGACTCAGAACCCCTGCAGAGACCCAGTGCAGTCCTGGCCAGAACTCCAGAACTACCCACTGGAGCCTAGCCAGGATCCCTGGGGCCGGGCTCAGAGTGTTGGTGCCAGAGCATGGATGGGACAAGTTGGTTCAACACCAGTGCCCTCCCTTGCACTGAGAGACACCGGAGGAGTCCCGTCCATCTCTGCAGCTGCTCACCCACCCTGGCCTCCAAATCCTGCCAGTTCTCCGGCAGAGAAGGATGCATGGCGGATAGATAAACCCCAAGATAGAGCAGTGGTCCCACGATCCCCCGGATGGCTTGAAGGTGGGAGGTAACTCGGCTGCCATCTGTCTCCGACCATCAGGCCAGAGCTCTTGACCCAGTTAACCCAGGCAGAGGAGGCCACCGAACAGATCGCTTGGCAGGCCTCCACCCGCACTAGGTCGCCCGGGTCCTGGACCATGAGGAGCATGTCATCGGCGTACGCCAACAGCACCAGCTGCAACTCTGGCTCCTGAAGCGCCAAGCCCGTCAACCTCCGACAGAAGACGCAGAGGAAGGGCTCGATCGCCAGTGTGTACAGCTGGCCTGACAGCAGGCTTCCCTGATGTACTCCCCGCCCAAAGCTGACCGGCTCGGTCAGGGTCCAGTTGAGCCTGACCAAACACTCCGTGGAGGCGTACAGCACCTGGAGGAAGCCCACAAACTGGGGCCTGAAGCCGGGTGCATCCTGTCCAATGCCTTCTCCTGGTCCAGGGACAGGAGGGTGAATGACGGATCATCCCTACCAGACTTGAGAGTGAAAGATCACTACTCTCCCCATGGTGGGCAGAACCAAACCCACCTCGCCCACCTCGTCAGAAGTACTGGGGAGGGGCACGAAATAGAAAGGGAGGGCCCTGCAGTTCAGTTGCAGCTGTACCAGGGAAGGAGGCGGACGTCTCTTCTAGGGAGCCGAACCTTCTTCGGGACCCTGGACCAGCAGCCAAGCAGACAAGCAACCTACAGACTGAAGAGAGTGAGGACCCCGAGGAATGGCTGAAGTGGCCACCGCCCGACTGTGGGGCAACCAGACGGAGCTCCAGCTTCACAGAGCAATGCCAGCTAAGTGGGGTAGGAAGTAGCCAGGGGAACCAGACTTTGGTCCAGCCGTGGTGCCAGGAAGCGAGGCACCATATTTCGGTTTCCCCGCCAACCCAGTGGCAGAACCACCTGCCATTAATAGGGCCATGGGCTGGGACCCAGTGGAGTAAGGTGGACCCAGATCCCTCTATCTCCTTTGCCACTAGTTCACATCTGGGGATTGGCAGCACACTCATGCTAGGACAGAAGGCCTCTGCCTTGATTGTTGGTTGTCCCAGCCAGGAGGCTGTGGACTCTAGATTGTTGGTTGCTGTCTGCCGTAGCCAGGAGGCTCTAGGCTAAAGACTGCTTATGCCTCTGCCCCTCCCCGGGAGCCAGCGCTCCAGAATGTTAACTGTTGTTTACCTCAGACAGGAGGCTGCAAGCTATAGACTGCTTGGTTTTTTTGTGTGTTTTTTTTGTTTTTTTAGCTTAAGCAGCCTGTTCTTTATTTACAGCTGTAATGCAAACATTAAAAAGAAGAATGAAAAAGGCTTATCAGCATATGACTTGGCATTGAAGACTGGGAATGAGGAAATAATTTCAGGTTTCAGAGTAACAGCCATGTTAGTCTGTATTCGCAAAAAGAAAAGGAGTACTTGTGGCACCTTAGAGACTAACCAATTTATTTGAGCATAAGCTTTCGTGAGCTACAGCTCACTTCATTGGATGCATCCGATGAAGTGAGCTGTAGCTCACGAAAGCTTATGCTCTAATAAATTGGTTAGTCTCTAAGGTGCCACAAGTACTCCTTTTCTTTTTGCGAAATAATTTCATTGTTTGCTAGTAAACTTGGACAGGGAATGCTGGACAAACTGACCAAGTCCAAGAATATCAGTCTGGCCATGGCTTGACTGGAGCTCTCTTATCCAAGGTAGAGCTGGATGCTGTGTGTGTGAGGAAGAAAGTGGGTTTTTTTGGTTTTTAAAAGACTGCATCGCCAAGGCTTGGGTTTTTTTCATTTTTTTTTTTTAAACTGACTCTGAGGGACTTTGAATCAAGCAAGTGGTTGACACCTTTTGATATCAAAATCACAAGTAATCTTCTTATACTTGTAAGAACTACAGGATTGAGCACAAGGAGAGTAATTGCTTGTTGCTTGACCCCAGCCAGCAGGGCCCGAGCCCAACTACTGTTGCCTGATGCAGTGAGGCGGAGTGGCCTCCCTCCCAACTGAGAGTGAGGGACCACTACACTGCCCAACCTGAGTCAAAGAAGGTCTAATATGCAAAAGAGCTAAGGACTCACAAATGCAAATGAAGTCAGTAAGAGGCATATTTGGCACATGCACATGAGGCAGCACCGTCTGGAGAAATGTGCATAGGGATGGGAATCAGGACAATTTGAGTTCTAATTCTGAATCTGTCAATAAGTCACTCTGTGGCTTTAGGTAAATCACTCTCATGTCACATCTCCATTTCCCCATCTGGGGATAATACCTACTTTAGAGGAATGATGTTGCGAGGATTAATGCCTGTACAGTGCTTTGAACATGTAAAGTGCTATAAAAAAATGCTAAGTACTCTAAAAAATCAGGTTCTAGGTATCTAAAGTGGGGGTTTTCCAACCACTGAAGCATTCAAAATTGCATATTTTGGACTTACTCTCTCTGTGCTGTAATCCCTATCTATAAAGTAAGGATAATAATACTTTCCTATCTCACCAAGTAGTTGCAACCTCAAATTCATGGATGTTTGTGAGGTACTCAGTATAGTGTTGATGAACATAGAAAAGACCATGAGGCAGTTAATAATTACATATTTGCTGCAGGTTTTGGACAATGTATAATAAATAAGACATGGGGTCTATACACGGAAAGAGTAGGATAAAAAAAAATCAACTAGCTATATCATTCTCTGAGTATTGTCCTTTATGTGCTCTAACATAAGAACATAAGAATGGCCATACTGGATCAGACCAATGGTCCATCTAGCCCAGTATCCTGTCTTCCGACAGTGGCCAGTGCCAGGTGCCCCAGAGGGAACTAATGAACAGACAATCATCAGATGATCCATCCCCTGTCATCCACTCCCAGTTTCTGGCAAACAGGCTAGGGACACTCAGAAAATGGTGTTGCATCCCTGGCTAACAGCCATGGATGGACCTATCCTCCACTAAATGAGATAGGCATCCTGTGGGAAAAACTAGCATGTGATAAAACAATTAAAGTCTGTATTGTAATATATACACATAAGGGGGCAGAATTAAGGTCACACAGAGTATCCTTAGAGTGCTTTATTTAGCAATCTTAATGGCATTTTATAAACATAGTTTTTTGTGTGTGATTAAAGTAAAAGCAATAAACTTCACTGTCCTTTTATTCTTAACTTTTAACTTCTTTACCTTGGTTTCTTGATGTCTGACAAGTAATGAAGCACGCAGTCCATTCTTAGCTTGCTCAGCAAACCTGCACCATGCTCTGTGATAAAGAAGTTCGAATTCTAAAAGAACAGCAGCCATCTTGTTGTAGCTCCAAATTACCTTCTTCATTTCCGGAGTCTACAAATCACAAGAAATTTGTTTTTATAAATTTGCGCTCATATAATGGATTAGATTGTGCCTTTCCTCACGATGGTCAATGAAACCAAACAGGTGTGGAGTTTGTAGGCCAAGCCATTTTGGGGATCAGATGTGCCAAACAACTTAAAAAGATATTTTAAAATTCTATTAGGAAACTTTTAAAACACCTTCTTAAACTCCTTTTCTCATTTTTATCAACCTTACCTACAAAAATTCTACACTGTAATATAAGACGTGGCATGTGCAATTTCACAGTGATTTGTTTCTTTTGGGGAAGTTGAAACAATGGTCTACAGCGCAGGGCAATGTGGGGTAGGCCCAGGTGAGGACAAAAGGAGTGACCTGAGTTACCTACTAGGACCAAGCAGCAGAAGGTGATTGGGAAGCAGCTGTGATGAGCCACAGAGGGAACTGGCATTGCCACCAGAGGTCAGAAGCTAGAGTGGTCAAGTATGGCAGGAGCTACTAGGATCTGAGGGCCAGGCCTTTAAAGTTGCAGAGGAATGGATATAAGGGAGATAAAAGTAAGCTATGTTATTGGCATGTCCTTTTTTTTTTTTTTTTTTTCGAATTTAGCTTTCCCCCCACTAATTTCCAACCTTCAAAAGTGCAGTCTTCTTTTTAAAAAATTTCATTGGATGATCTATTTTTCTGAACAACTGCCGGGCCCACATAATCTTCCCAGTTACCTGCAATGGAGCAAGATTTAAGTTTATGTTTTCATTAACATAAAACAGACAAAGAGTAAACATCTTTTTCTCTCGCCTTAGTTTCATCCTTACAGGTGGTACATTACGAGGCATAGGCGGATTTTCTTTTTGCTTCTGGTAGAGTTTTCGAACCAGATCTAAATCTCGGCTGTATCGCTGAAGGATGATTATATATTTTTCAGTAAGATCAATATGGTCTTTACCAATGTGTTCAAACTTCATCAGAAGTCCCAACATCTGTTCAGTCTAAAAAGAGAGATTGGAGATTTGCAGTAAATGCTACATCAAGATGGCAATCGCTTAATAAGTTGTCATTGTGTGTTTATAACTGTTAAGTTATTTTATTGTGAATATAGAACAATCTTATCTAATAGGTTAATTTATTAAATTCTCACTTTGCTCTAATATCATGTTTAAAATAGTCTGATTTGTCAAAAGAGCTACCTACATAGGATAATGGGGCAATACTTAATTTCTCTCTGACTCTTCTCCAAATGATCAGTGTCATTTAGCCATACACAAGTCTGGTGTAGAGTACTCCTGGAATTCTGTGCCACTACACCTGGGAAGAATTCATGTCCCCCACAGATTTCTTTGCTTCTTCGCAGAAAATGATGGAGAAGCAAAGGGAAGCCACAAGATCAATGACGCACCGCTCCTCAGCAGCACAGGGGTGTCTTTTCAGGTGCCCGGAGCAGCTGGCAGAGGGGTAAATTACAGCCACCCCAACCGGTGGCTCCAACCCTGCGCCAGGCTCAGTTGCTAGTCCTGGCTAGCTGGGCAACAACAGGAGTTCCTCTTCCCCTGCAAGGAGTGGCTGGGGCCAGGACCGGATCGGACCCACCCCAGAAATCTCCCCCGGCTACAGGAAGCTCCGCACCCCACTCCCCGTATCCTGCCCCCATCATTCCTCAGCATGGGGTGGGGCACTGTAGAGGGAGCTTCTCTTCTGTATGTCCAACCCGCAGGCATCCATACCCCCCTTACCCAGACTCCCCCCCTGCATCCAGAGCCCCCCTGCACCCAGAGCCCCCCTGCACATGGAACCTCTGCCGAGCCCTACTCCCCTCCCCCACCATCTGGACCCCCACCCCACTGAGCTCCAATCAGCTGTACTTAGATCTGCACCCCACCAAACCCCACTCCCCCAGTTCTCGGACCCCCTGCCCCATTGAGCCTCTCACACCCAGACACCCCCCCAAGCCCCAACCACCTTCACCTGGACTCACCCTCCTGAGCCCTAACTACCTTCACCTGGACCCCCCTGGAGAGTTCCATTCCCCTTGCACCCGGAACTCCCCAACAAGCCCCTGTGCATCCAGATCCCCCCCGCACTTGGACGCCCCCACCAAGCAGCCCGCACTGAGATTTCCCCACATAGAACCCTCTCTCCCCACACCTGGCTCTACCCACACTAAGCCCCTAAACACTTGCATCCTGCTGTCTGAGCCTACTTGCCACACACATGGATCAGGACCTAGGGCTGGGCGTGTGTGCAAGACTCTGTCCCACTCACTTGTGAAATTGGTGTGCCTGGCATGGAGGGGCAGGGCCCCAGGTTGTTTCTGGAGTGGGCCTGGTCCTTGCACTGTGTCAGTGTTGGGTGCAGCCTCACCTCCCAGTCTGTGTCCTGGGGGGAAGAAGGAGACCTGCAGGGTGCTCCCCACTGCCATGCTGGAGCCTCCACATTTATTTATTGACAAATAAAATGGGTAGAATTTTAAAATATTGTGTGCAGAATTTTTTTTTTCTTTTTTTTTTCAGAATTCCCTCAGGAGAAAGTAGAGCAGTACTTCCACCTTCATCAAGACTCCGATTCCTGACATCAGTGGGGCTCTGTGCAGGCACTGAGGTCTGCTCACATAGCTTGTTTCAGAATTGGGGCCCAAATCTAAAATCGGTCCTGATTTTAAAGACATAGCTCACAATGTTGATTTCTTTGTTTATTTCAATCTGGAAGGAGGAGCATAAGAAATGCAACTGAGAAAATATTTCAAATGAGCTGCTGGGTAATATATTTTTTAAACTGAGTACAGCTCTTTTCTGTCTTGTGCTATGTACTGGATGAAACCTTATTATGGGTTGAGTTAAAACTGATATGTGAATGCACTCTTCACTTAAGATAGTTCTAAGAAACACTTAAGAGCCCATATCTAAACATGGCAAAACAGAGCCTGCTCAGAAACTATCACCATGTGGGTGGAGAGTTCCACTGAGTATTGTGACTGTGTGCGTGAGTGAGACACAGACAGACGAACAGTTTAACAGAACAGAGACAGACTGAAAGGCCAAAAACGAAGCAGGAGCCTGTGAGCACAATGTATGACCTTGGAAAAAACTAGAGAAAGAACTTTTTGGCTCTGGTGTTGGCTAAAGAGGCTTGGGGACATAAGCTAATAAACTATTCTTTTGTTTCTGGTTCCTCCTATATTTAGAGTATAAAGAAACAGTATTACATTAAGGAAAATGCTCGAGGCCTTCATCAATTACTATCCCAACCTGAAATATTCACAGGGCTCTGAACTTTGACTAGCAACTCAGGTCAAAAAGGGGCAACACTTGGAATAGTTTAAACTTGATTCTAATTCTTTTAAATTTCCACTACCCATTTTCCCCCTAATAATTCTTGTAATGTAAGCACAATTAGGAATGAAAAAAAAAAAGCCAGCCAACATTTTGGAAGCAATAGGGGGCCAATCTTTAATACACTTTTTAAAAGGGGGAAATATTCATCTTAACAATATCTGTCTGTCAATTTAGGTGTTTATATAAAACTGTCTTCCTTGCCAGCGTAAAAGGAACAACCAACCGCTTTGCTCTGAGGCACAGAGGGGAGCATAGGCACCGTCTTTCTTAGTTACCCAGGGGTGCTCAAACCCCTGCTACACCCCAGGCCCTGCGCCCACTCCACCCCAATGTACCAATGACAAACTGTAGGCTGGAGTAGAGAGCAGAAGGACAGAAAGCACTGAAAGGAAGTAATAGAAGAAAAGCAAAACTGCAGATAGGTCTGGAGATGCAGAGAGGAACCAGGGCCTGTGAGGTAAATTGGAGAGCTGACGACAGATGCTCCAAGAGGAGCAATTTACTATTTTGTTGCATCAGTAGGGAAGAAGTAAGAGCCTGGGGCAGAAAAGAGAAAGACGAAACAAAATGGGGAAGACGAGAGGGACAAAAGATGTGAGGAAGACAGAACAGGAAATTGGCACTTGACAATTACCAGTATTTAAATTTCCAATATTTCTGACTGAGTGCACTTAAGCTTGAAGAGTTTGCCGATACTGCTCAACTCCTCTGATATTATCTCACACCGAACAAGCATTTGTGGCCTGATTTCCAAAGATGCTGAACACCTGCAGCATGCAGAGATTTCAGTAGGATTTGTGGATGCCCAGCACTTCTGAAGGTCAGGTTTTTTACTTGCAGAATTACTCACAGTTAAAGATTTCTCAAACCAAGAATCCACTAATTCTTGCATTGACTGGTGCAGATCTTCAATTTGATTCTTAAATTCAAGGTAATCTTTCTCAAACTGAAAAGGGGGAGAGGGTAACAAAACAAAAAAAAACAAAAATGGGTTATATGATGCCATTAATTTTCATGTAAAGCCACCCTCTTGGAGTCAATACAGCATCTGCATATTCTTCCCATTAAGTGTATTCAGCACTGTACAGAACAGTACAGTGACAGAGCCCATAATCCCCCAGGAGTTTACATGCTAGATCAGGCAAACACGAAACAGTTAGCAGGACTACTTTCCATAATGATTTATCTTGAATGCCCAGTGTGAAGAATCCTGTGAGATTCTGAGTGCCTTCATCATCTCACAAGAGACACCCACCACCCTACAGGGGCAGTCCATACTATACTCTCACCCAATCATTTCATATGTAGAAATGCCAAAAAAACCATAATAGCAGTTAGAGATCTTGAAACAGCCCAAAACCTCAGCAGGAATCCAAATATGATTTTCAGTGGACAACCATACAACAAATATTACAGACATCAGAGCACAGTCCAGAAGTGCTCCACGCCTGAAACATAAAGAGCGATTTTAAAAATTTGCAAACCATGAGTCAGGAAGAACGGTAGTGCAATAAGTCAAAATATTTTTCATGTGTTGTAATTATGATCCAGATCTAGCAAAGCACATGGGCCCTGATTCAAGAAACTGGTGCCTTAAATATGGGAGTAGTCACACTAGCTTCCATCAGACTACTCATGTTCTTGGAGCACATGCATAACTGCTTTGATGGAACAGAGTCTAAGAACTGCTATTAAAACAATCCAGTTTGAGCTCTGTGCTTTACCACGGCACATAAAATAGTCACCTAAGTGCTAACTACAGGCCTGATTCTTCAATTCTTCCTCCTCTAATTAATCCTTACTGATGCAAGTAGTGCCACTGACTTCAGTATCAGTGCATGCATGAGTTAGGGTTTTCCAGATGGGATTCAAGGTTCATGGATCTCAAAAAAAAAAGGAAAAAGTTTTGTTTTCCAATTAGCATAAAATATGCTCAAGATACAAGAAAAAGTGTTTGCACCACTGGGCCATTAAGCTGTCACATTAACAACTAGTTCACTTATCTGGGTACAACTACCAGTGGTGAATGTCTAAAAACTTAAAATTGTCTTAATAAGATAGGAACCTGTTAGAATTATAAACAAATTAATGCCTATATTGTTATAAACTTTACACTGTTTTTTGTACACTGTTATAAAATCCACCATATTTTCAAGGAAATGCATAGTTTAAAGTGACTGATTTAGATTTTCACAAGTGTTTAACATTTCTGATTATTATTTCTGAAATACGTACCTCTTGTTTCCTGTGATCCAGAACATCATAGGTTTTTGATTTGGTGTTTGTAGCAATCATCTGGTAACGAGCACTGATCTTTTCAATACCTTCTATTTTTATATTCTGTAGCTCTAAAAGGCCTTCCATGATATTGCTTATATCTGAAATCTTTTCCAAGCGTTTACAGAATGCGTCAAATTTTCCAAATATATAGTTTTCACTGATGATAAAAAAGGCAATAGAGGGACTATCATAAACATATGGAATAAAACATACTGCAAGAATTTCTAAGATTCAGATATTTTCTTCCAGTACTTGCACAATGTTTCTCTTTTTCTAAAATGTACTCTTCTTAGTGCAGAATCAAGTAAAATACTTTTACCATAAGTATGAAGTACTTAATGCTTAATTCTTACATGTGCCAATTTTGGTCCTAATTATAATTGTTTTATTTAAAAGAGTATCTCCACCTATGTCACATTTTCAGAACATTACAATTTGGCCTTGTAATGCTAAGATGCAGGCTGAAAGCCTTGTTCGACAGTGCTGATTCAGGCAAAACTCTCATTGGCAATTGTTGTAGCAACCAGGCAAGGTACTAACAAACTTCAACAGGACTTTATTTTTAAAGTGGAAACCTCTTTACCAAGCTGCTGCTGCACCCTCGGTAGTTCTCACTCCGCCTCCTCGACTTCCCCCCCCCGCTTCCTGTTTTCTGTCCTTTCAGACTCCCAACAGCCAGTGCTAATAATTACAAGCAGCATCTAAACACCACATTCCCTCCTCTCTTAAGAAACTCTCCCAATTGAAATAAACGTTGTTGTTCTAACCACAGGAACAAATATGAAACAAGACACTATACTGTTGGCAGAAATATTACACTGAAAACACTGTAAATACTACATAACATAGTCTCTAGTCCAGACAGGTGGTCGTCTGGGTATGACAGGCCGTCTCTCAAGCACCGGTTCCAGTGCAATGTCTTGTTGTGTTGATACTATGGTGAAATCATCCAATACAGACTGGGTGTTAGCATAATCTCCTCTTGGTGCATAGGCAGGTGCAAGATAAGAAGCATTCCATACCTGCCCATCAGAAAGTCAATAGGTGTAAGGTCCCTTCTTCTCTATGATTTTAAGAGGAGCTATGAATTTATGGTCCCCTTTGCATAAAATTCCAGGTTTTCATATTCTAACAAAGAAACCACACCCAAACTTTGGTTCCTTAGCACCCCGCCACTTGTCTGTGAAAGCCTTATACTTTGCTTGGTTCTGTTCAACTGTTTTTCTCATATCATCCTAGGTTGGGGCATCAGGTCGTGACTTTAACAATCCAGCAATGTTCAGTTTAGTATTCATCTGTTTCCCATGCAGTAACTCTGCGGGTGATCTTTGCATTGTGGCATGTCGTGTAGCCCGATATGCTTGCAAGAAATCAGTAGTGAAGGGTACCCACAATCGCCCTTCCAGTTTAGCCATTTGCAAACTCTCTTTCAAACTTCTGTTCAACCATTCTTTTTCCCCATTGGCTCGAGGGTAATATAGGGATGACCTTCTGTGTAAAATGTTCCTCTCTGCAAGAAAAGTTTCAAACTCCAAGGAAGTAAATTGACTACCATTATCTGAAACCAGTTCTTTGGGGTTACCTTCCCTGCTAAAAACGAAGAGAGGAACTTAATTTCTGTAGCAGAAGAGATTTGCGATGTAAACGCTACCTCAGGCCATTTACTGAAATAGTCTATTAAAGTGATGGCATGACGGCAGTCACTTGGAGCTGTATTAAAGGGTCCTAAAATGTCAATCGCCACTTTTTCCCATGCAGATTCAGGAAGAGGAACAGGCTGTAATGGAGGGATACATGTCACTGCTGTCTTATCATACTTTTGGCAAGTGACACAGGATTTTATGAGTGCTTCAGTTTGAGAGTCCATCTCTGGCCACCAATACAGATTCCGTAGTCGTTGTCTGGTTCTGACAATTCCTTGATGAGTATCATGTGCCAGGTGTATGAGTTTTGACTGTAATTCTTCTGGCACAAGTAGCTGGTGTGTACTTCATAGCACACAGCCATCAAGCAAAGAAAGTTCATCCCGAACTCTAAAATAAGGCAGCAAAACTGGGTCAAGGTTTTTAGGGTTACTGGGCCACCTCTTTGTCAGAAATTCCCGTAGTTTTTCTTGAATTGGACACACTGAACAAGCAGCTTGAAATTGTTCTTTTGTAACTGCAGTAAGAGTGCTTGTAATAAGGGCAACTACTACACCCTCATCCTCCGGTGGACCATCTGGTGAAGGCAAAGGTAGGCGAGAAAGGCAATCAGCTACCACATTTTGGTTTCCAGGCTTATATTCCAGTTCATAATTGAAAGAGAGTAGTCTTGCAGGCCATCTAGCAATACAATATCCTGCTCTTCTCAGTCCTTTCGTGGCGAGCAACGTCGTCAAAGGGCTGTGGTCTGTGCGCAACTTGAACATGCGGCCCCACAGGTAAGTTCTCCATTTTTCAGTAGCCCAGACACAAACAAGTGCTTCTTTTTCGACTGTAGAATATTTCCTCTCAGCATAACTTAGTGTCCTTGAAGCAAATGCAACAGTCCTCTCTGTGTTGTCCTCATGAAGTTGTGTGAGGACAGCCCCAAGTCCATAATCAGAAGCATCAATAGTTACAACTGTGGGTAATGCAGGAGCGAATAGTGCAAGTGCTGGACTATGTACAATCAAGTCTTTTACCACTTCGAAACTAGCTTGTGCATCCGTTGTCTACACTAAGGTTGAACTTCTCCGTAGTAATTCTCATAACGGTTCAATGACAGAAGCATAATTGGGAATGAATTTTGCATACCAGGGGGTAAGACCCAAGAAGGAAAGTAAGGTTTGCAAATCTGTTGGAGGAGGAGCATTTGAAATTGCCAGGATATGATCTGGATCAGGTTCTAGTCCAGCCTGTGAAATTGTATGCCCCAGAAAGGAGAGTTCAGTTTGTCTAAATTTGCATTTGGACCTATTGAGCTTGAGGCCTGCTTTGCTGATGCAATTTAGTACAGACTGCAGGTTATTGTCATGCTCCTCAGAAGTATTTCCAAACACGATAATATCATCCAGATAGCACTGAACTCCATGTTGATTCTTCAGAATCAATTACATCATTTTTTGGAAGGCACTTGGGGCAGATGCGAGACCATATGGAACATGTTTAAAATGAAATAGTCCCTCGTGTAATAAATGCTGTGAGGTCTCTGCTATCTTCATGCAACATAACCTGGTAGTATGTGGTCTTCAAATCAAGAACAGAAAACATCTTTGCTCCATGGAGTTCTGCAAATACTTCTTCTATGTGAGGAAGAGGATGGCTGTCAATCACAATAGCTTTATTTGGCTCCCTTAAGTCCACACAAAGGCGAATGCCTCCACCCTTCTTCTCCATCACTACTATAGGTGAAACCCATTCCGAGGAGTCAATCTCTTCAATAATGTCCTTTTGAACAAGTTTTCTATGATCCTCTGTAACAGCATCCCTGACTGAAAATGTTAAGCGCCGTAACTTCTGTAGTACAGGCATCACATTATTCCGCATTTTAACTTTATGCATAAAACCATAAGCACAGCCGAGTTTCTCCTCAACCTGGTGTTGGGTCCCAGCTGAAACTGGTGTGTGTACCGCAAGAGTGCTTTGCTGAGGAAGATCAATTCGTCCATTAACTACCCTGAGATTTAAAGCAGCCAATGAATCCCTGCCAAGGATAGGAGTGCCTTTGTGGACAATGTAGAACTCTGCAGTTACACAGCAATCACCAAAAGTAACTACTGCTGGCAGGCAGCCATGTAGTGAAATATGGTTTTTCAAATAGCACACCAAGTGAAGTTTGGGTTCAGTGAGAGGCACATCTTTAAAGTAATGCAAATAGATGGAATAAGGTAGTATAGATACTGCTAAGCCAATGTCCAACATTAGCTGAATAGAGTGTGATTTGTCTGAGGGTAGGGTGGAAACATTTACAGTGCACTTTATTTGTTCTGGAATATGTGCAGTAGTGATATTGTCCACGCTCAGCACAGTAACATCTGGTATTGTAACTGCATGCACCTGTTGATTGAACTGGCTGCTGCGACATACTTTAGCAAAATGCCCAATCTTTTTGCAATGATTGCACTGAGCTACTTTTGCCGGACATCCTGTGTAGCTTGCAAGGTGTTGTGGGGATCTACAGCGAAAGCATGTTTTTACTGTATTTTGAATTTGCTGATTCGGTGGTTTTCCATTAGTTTTCCTCTTGTAATCGTTTGTCTGCAGCGATAGTGAACTTTTCTGCAAAGGAGTCACAGCCTAGACTGTGCCTCCTGTATCCATGCTCATTATTTTGGCTTCAGCTGTAGCTGACTCAATCTGAGTAGCAATGGTTATTGCTTTTTCTAGTGTAAGTTGTGGTTCTAGAAGTAAGAGTTCTCTTACACGAAGCATGGTTGTTTTCTCAATGGGCTGGTCTCTAATCATCTCATCTGCCATATTCCCGAAGTCATAAGTTACAATCAGACTCCTCAGGGAAGCAATATACTGCATTATAGTCTCCCCTGTTTTCTGGTCACACTGGCGAAATCTGTAGTGATTAGCTACTACATTCACTTTTGGCACAAAAATGTTCTTTAATGCAGTGAGTGCAGTCTCATTTATCATCTGCAAGGGGAAAAGCGTAAAATATACGCTGCCCTTCTGCTCCAAGGCAGTGGATTAGCAGAGCACGCTTTCTTGCTTCAGAAATCTCTGTAGCAGTGATTGGAAGCAGATAAGTCTCAAACATATGGATCTAGGCAGTAAAAGCAATTGGAGGCTCACCTGGACTTTGCAGAAAGGGTGCAAGTGGGTTCAGAGGCAGAAGATCTATCCTCGTCGCCAAAATGTTGTAGCAACCAGGGAAGGTACTAACAAACTTCAACAAGGCTTTATTTTTAAAGTGGAAACCTCTTTACCAAGCTGCTGCTGCACCCTCGGTAGCTCTCACTCTGCCTCCTCAACTCCCCCCCCCCCCGCTTCCTGTTTCCTTGTCCTTTCAGACTCCCAACAGCCAGTGCTTCCAGTTCTAATAATTACAAGCAGCATCTAAACTCCACAGCAATATGATTAAAGACCTGATCAAAAAGCCCACTTATGAATATGCTTAACTCTAAATTCATGCATTAGTTCAACTGAAATCCCTTTGGGCCTATGTGGGTGACAAACTCTGGCAAAACTTGTCACTGAAAAAATTTTTCTGAATAAAATCTGCAGGATCAGGTCTGGAACATGCTACAGTTTATATTTTCACTGAATGTTAAACTCTCCAGTTCATCTGAACATATGTTGATTGTGCAGTTATAAATTATATAAATGGACAAGATTTGATTCAAGGACAGAATGAATTATTTACCTGAAATCAAACTGCCGATCACTTGGATTTTCCTTTAGCTTCTCCCTTACTCTCTGAAAATATGTTTGATATTGTTCATTGAGATAAATACATTCTTGTACCCTCTTTAATAATTCTTGCCTAAAAACAAAAGTGAACAGAAGACAAACTTAATAACCATAGAGAGCTGCACAAATGATTACAATAATAGAACATTTCAGCTACGTAGACATTTTATCAAGCCCAGTACTTAGAAAATATTGTATTAACATTATAAAGAGTACCTTGATAAAATGTGGACATAGATGTATATAAATACATCATTCAAAATGTGAAAAGGATTAAATTAAAATGTTCATTCTTAAACTGTTTTACAGGCTAGAATTTTGTTTTGTTTTATATTTTACTGTTATTGGACCAAATCTTGACCCTATGACACTGCCCAGCACAGGCCAGATAGGAACTGCCTACACCATGTAGCCTGTTCAGTTCCTGTACTTCAGCCATTTTTTTTCTCTACAAACTGTGTCCTTGTTTCCAGGAAAGTTTGGATTCTCCTCTTCTTAGGTAGGCTCAAACGTCAGAAAAGTCTCTTGTTTCCTTTAAATGTGAACATCTAGAAAGCCACAATTCCCAAGTCCACAGGCTGGGTTCAATTTATGTGCAGTAGTTTGACCAATCTTGACATAGCTACTATAGATTAAATAGTGGGCAGGGGGAGGCTGTACTTGTCCCTTTTAGTTTAAATAATGGACTGTTATTACATATATAAGCCAATTAGTTGTAAAGATCATCATTCTGTTAGGACTTTGTCACTCTGTTTGGACTTTGTCACTCTGTTTCCAGAACGTTTGTCAGACCAAAGGAATCATAAATTAACAAACGTAAAACCTCATGAATTCACCCTATTGACTCAGAGACTTCTGCAAACAAAGTGATAAAACAAAAAGAATTCATTAGAAATTAATTTTGTTCAAGTATGTTAAAAATTGTATTTTAATTTTATTTATGAACATTCTTTATCTTTAAGGATACAATTTAGTCACGGAGGCCAGGGAAGTCAATGATTCTGTGAATTCACCCAACCTTGGTGACTTCTGTGGCTTAATCTGTGAGCAGCTGGAGCCGGTCACAGGCTCCCATGAATTTTTGTTTATTGCCCATGGCCTGTCCATGACTTTTACTAAAAATTACCATGACAAAATCTTATCCTTATTTATAATGTATATACCAATATTCTGTCATGTGCTGGTTATTCAGTCGAGTGCTGGTTAAAGATAATTACGTTTTTCTACACACAAAGAGCAACTAGAAATCTTCAGCATGAATTACTTTTATGTCACTCACGCCTGTAATCTAGGGATCATCTTTGACTTGATCCTCTCTCTAGATCCTCACATCAAGGCTGTGTCTAAATCTTGCTGTTTATTCCTGCACAAGATCTCTAAAATGCAGTCTTCTCTACCCATCCACAAAGAGAAAACTCTCATCCAGGCTTTCACCATCTTGTTTTCACTATTGCAACATCCTCTTCTCTGGCCATAACAAATGCAATCTCTCGCCCCATTGATCAGTACATGTAGGTGAATGATGACAGATACAGGGATGGATTTAAGCAGGAGGCTACAACTTTATTAGCACTGGGGAAGGATTCTATCTGTGCGGTCTGCCCATCTCTCACATACCAGGGATTTAAGTGGGTCCAGTCCAGTGAGTTATAGGGCTCCCACCGTTTAACACGTAACTCCAGGGAGGCTCTTCTCTGCCTACCTGTAGGATTTAGCTCACTCTTCTGAATCCTCTCCCCAAAAGGGGGACAGAGGGTACCAAAGAGGTCTCTTGGGCTGTGAAGACATCAGGTTTCTCCTTCACCCATAAGCACAAGTTGCAAGTCTCTCTTAAGTCTGGAAGATGGCCCTTTGGCCTTTTATCCACACTGGACACCCTGCACAGCTTGCAATGAACTAAACATTCATTCCCATTACTAATATTAATTTCTAACTCCTATTTCTTCTTTGTGCTTTCTCCTATGCTGCCCCTCACTCGTGGGAGGAGCTTCCCATAAATATCCATAAGGCCATCTCATTGTCCTCCTTCAAATTCCTCCTTAAACTCTCCTTTGCCATGATTCTACAAAAAATTTGACGATGAGGCAGCTGGTGCTGAGATCACAGCCTATCATGCTGATCAACATTGTCTCATTATTTCCTTGTATTCCCCCATTAGTCTGCCTGTTTCCCTTTTGTACTGCAGCAGCGCCTAAGAGTCATGGATAAGGAGCCCACTGTGCGAGGTGCTGTACAAACACAGAAAAATGGTCCCTGACCTAAACAATCTAAGGGTATGTTTACATTACAAAATTAGGTCGATATTATAGAAGTCAGTCTTTAGAAATCAATTGTATACAGTCGATTGCGTATGTCCACACTAAGCGCATTAAGTCGGCAGAGTGCGTCCTCACTACCGTGGCTAGCATCGACTTACAGAGCGGTGCACTGTGGGTAGCTATCCCACAGTTCCTGCAGTCTTCGCTGCCCATTGGAATTCTGGGTTAAGCTCCCAGTGCCTGGTGGGGCAAAAACATTGTCGCAGGTGGTTTGGGGTACATGTCGTCAGGCACCCCTCCTTCCGTGAAAGCAACGGCAGACAATCGTTTTGTGCCTTTTTTCCATGCAGATGCCATACCATGACAAGTGTGCAGCCAGCTCAGCTCAGCTCTCCGACATTGCCGCTGTTCTGTCCTGGGTGCTGCTGGCAGCAGACGGTGCAGTAGGTCTGCTAACCATCGTCATCCACCGCTTCCACTGCAACTCTGCTCTCCTGCAGCTCGGGGGATCCATTCTGGTCCTCCTGGGTGCTGCTAACTGTCGTAATACACCGTTTCTGCTGCAACTCTGCTCTGCTGCTATTGTCTCAATAGCGAATTGCTGCATGTTGTCTGTCATGGGCTCCCAGGTACGTGTGTTCTTCCTCGGGAAATGTGCGCAGTGCTAACCGTCGTCCTCCACCGCTTCCATGCAACTCTGCTCTCATGAATCCGCCTAGCAGGTCCTCTTGTCGTTCTCTATAAATATCTATTCTTGTGGTATCCGTCTTTAGCCACCGCTTCTGCTGCAAATCAGCTCTCCTGCAGACACCATACCACAGCAAGCATGCAGCCCACTCAGATCACTGTGGCAGTTATGAGAATTGTAAACACCTCTCGCATTATCCTGCAATATATGCAGAACCAGAACCTGCAAAAGCAGGCGAGGAGGTGACAGCAGCGCGGTGACGAAAGTGATGAGGACATGAACACAGACTTATCTCAAAGCACGGGCCCCAGCAATTTGGACATCCTGGTGGCAATGGGGCAGGCTCATGACGTGGAACACCGATTCTGTGCCCGGGAAACAAGCACAGACTGGTGGGGCTGCATAAGGAATTGTTGCAGGTCTGGGATGATTCCCAGTGACTCCGAAACTTTCGCATGCGTAAGGGCACTTTCATGGAACTTTGTGACTTGCTTTCCCCTGCCCTGAAGCGCAAGAATACCAAGATGAGAGCAGCCCTCACAGTTCACAAGTGAGTGGCGATAGCCCTGTGGAAGCTTGCAACACCAGACAGCTACCAGTCAGTCGGGAATCAATTTGGAGTGGGCAAATATACTGTGGGGGCTGCTGTGATCCAAGTAGCCAACGCAATCACTGAGCTGCTGCTATCAAAGGTAGTGACTCTGGGAAATGTGCAGGTCGTAGTGGATGGCTTTTCTGCAATGGGATTCCCTAACTGTGGTGGGGTGACAGATGGAACACATATCCCTATCTTGGGACCGGACCACCTTGGCAGCCAGTACATAAACCGCAAGGGGTACTTTTCAATGGTGCTGCAAGCACTGGTGGATCACAAGGGACGTTTCACCAACATCAACGTGGGATGGCCAGGAAAGGTACATGACGCTCGCATCTTCAGGAACTCTGGTCTGTTTGAACAGCTGCAGGAAGGGGTTTTCTTCCCAGAGCAGAAAATAACTGTTGGGGATGTTGAAATGCCTATAGTTATCCTTGGGAACCCAGCTTACCCCCTTAATGCCATTGCTCATGAAGCCATACACAGGCACCCTGGACAGTATTAAGGAGCTGCTCAACTGTAGGCTGACCAAGTGCAGAATGGTTTATACTGCCTACAAAATGTCTACTTTGTGTACCCAGACTAATGTATTGTGTTTTGTAACTAAAGCTATACAATAATCCCAACCACATCACATTATCACCATGAAAATGTTGTTGCTTTTATTGCTGTTTAGCATAAAGTTATGTTATTGTTGCTGTAACGCATGTATTTATCATTGCCTAAACCTGCCAACCTCGGCGCAAAAAAGCAGGTGGCACTAATGATTGTAAATAAAATGTGTAACACAGTTTGGGCAAAAAAACAAAAAAAAATAATTAACGGGCACATGGCTATAAAAGTTTAGGCCCAATCCAAAAAAAAGGGGGAGGGTATGTGGAGGAAAAATTCAGTGGACCCAAGTAGGCCTAAATTGGTCAAGCTAACTGTGTATATGAAGCATAAGAAAAGAGTGTGGAAAATTCCATTGTAAGGCAATTGCAGCAGCACAGCTTAAGAAACGTTAACTGCAAAAGAACACCTGTCAATAACGGAAAAGCTTGTTTTGCTATATTCCAAATAAGGTAATTAAGACGAAAGTATGTGTAATTTGTCTGTGGTTTTAAGCTTTAAAAAGCTGTGTGTGCTTTGCATCTGGGGGCAGCTATTTAGAGCTGTTACCCCCCTGCGCTTGTAATCAATAAAGGAGCTTCAGGCTTCGTTCTGATCCAAACACAACGCATGGTTAATTTTTCCACCACAGATGTTTAAAAGCGCGCTGGCGCAGTTTACTGACTAGGTTAGACCTCAGCGAAACCAATATTCCCATTGTTATTGCTGCTTGCTCCCACAATCTATGTGAGAGTAAGAGGGAGATGTTTATGGCAGTGTGGGAGGTTGAGGCAAATCGCCTGGCCACTGATTACACGCAACCAGACACCAGGGCGATTAGAAGAGCACAGCAGGGCGCGCTGCGCATCAGAGAAGCTTTGAAAACCAGTTTCATGACTGGCCAGGCTATGGTGTGACAGTTCTGATTGTTTCTCCTTGATGAAAACCCGCCCCCTTGGTTGCCTCTAAATTCCCTGTAAGCCACCCGCCCTCCCCTCTTCGATCACAGCTTGCTTGCAAAGGAAATAAAGTCACTATTGTTTAAAAACCATGTATTCTTTATTAATTGATTATAAAAATAGGGAGATAACTCACAAAGTAGCCCGGGTGGGGTATGGGAGGAGGGTAGGAGGGAAGGAAAAGGCACAGATTCGTCTCCCCATACAGCGATCAGATCCAGTACCTCCCATTCGGTCCATGCTGGAGCTCTTTTGCGATTCTGGGGCTGCATGGTCACCTGTGCTGATGAGCTCGCCACGCTGGCCAAACAGGAAATGAAATTCAAAAGTTCCCGGGGCTTTTTCTGTGTACCTGGCTAGTGCATCTGAGTTGAAAGTGCTGTCCAGAGCGGTCACAATGGAGCACTCTGGGATAGCTCCCAGAGGCCAATACCGTCAAATTGCATCCACACTACCCCAAATTCGACCCGGCGATGTTGATCTCAGCGCTAATCCCCTCATCAGGGAGGAGTACAGAAATCGATTTTAAGAGCCCTTTAAGTTGACAAAAATGGCTTCGTCATGTGGACAGGTGCAGGGTTAAATCGATCTAACGCTGCTAAATTCGACCTAAACTTGCAGTGTAGACCAGGGCTAATACTTACAACCTGTAATACTTACTTACAATCTAAGTATAAGACAAAAGACATAAATAATAAAAAGGAAGTAACAGAGCGAGGAAGAACAAAATAAAGTCTCCAAAAAAATGAGAGTGTGTTTAACTTAACTTGCAAGCCTAATGTGGATCCAGCTTTCCTAGGTCAGGAGCTACACTGGCACCATTAAATCTGGCACAGTTAACATTTGCCATACTGAATCCCTGCAGCAATATGTGCAGAACAATAGCAGTACAAGCAAGTTACCACTCTGCTCCTAATAGAGTACATACCCACATTGAATATGGTGCAAACTTACCCCCTTTGTAGTGTTTGCCTGTATTGTTAACTTAAGTACACACAAAGCATAAACCTGAGCTTAAGCTTTCTCAGCTTGCCTGTCCCCAGGGTTTTCTCTCCGAAGAATCTACTTGTTCCTACTCCTAGTTTCCTCTGTCTGAGTGTACTTTGCATCAAGAAAGTCATGATGACAAAATAATAGCTTTTTAAATTGTTGTATTTGCATTTTAATGGCAATCTATATAGCATAAACCCTGATCCAGCAAAGACTTACACATGTGCTTAACATTATGCACTCTGAATATTCCCGCTGAAGTGAATAGAAGCATTCAAGTGCTCCAAATTAAAAACTTATTTGCTTGGGTGAATCAGGGCTTTCACAATATTACTTTGTAATAATGTTCATATTTAACCTATGAATTTTCTATTAGTCTTAACTAAAGAAGAAGGTAAAACTAGTAAAAGGTCATGTTACCTGTCCAAGTCCCAGATTTTCAAAACACCTTCACTTAGATATATCTTGCATGTAATAATCATCTGGTTAGTGATTTTGAGGAGAAGAGAAGTCATCTGTTCTGATGTATTATAGTATGGTGATGTACTGTAAATCATACGAATACTGTTCATTAACCTGGGTATGTGATCCACCATTACTGCCTAAGACACAAAAGGGAAAGGAAAAAATCAGCAATTCAAATGTCCTAAAAACTAGTAAATATGAAAACCTACTGCAAACCTTAAACAAATGTATGCAAGGAACTAAAGGGACAATCATATTAGACAAGTCTGCTCAATTTACTATCAGTGGCAGTTCATTTCAGCACCAGCAGCGGGTGGGGCTTGGGAGAATATTACCAGGATTTGTTCCTGCCCCTGCATTAGCACCTGGAATGGCAGATGTCTGCTACATGAGAAGCAGTATTTTTCCATTTCCGGGGGGGGCGGTTCTTTGAAATCTATACATTCAATTGTATGGGCACTACATTTGAAAATGGAAAAGGAGAGTCATTCTCCCACTGGGAGTAATAGCCCTTTTTTCTCTTCTAAGTTTCATACCATCTAAATGCTTTATTTAAAAAAAATAAAAATACTTACAGGTGAGGCTTTACCAAGTGGACCAAAGAACTTATCCAGTGTATATAAATATTTTACATTGTCTTTAGCTTCATTGGCAGCATTTGTTACATTACCATCCTGAAAGGGAAAAGGCAACTAAAATTAATAGCATTTAGGTCAGGAAAGGGAAAACTACGGCCCATGGGCTGGATCTGGCCCATCAGGGCTTTCAATCCAGCCCATAGGATTGCCAGCCCCATGGCGCAGCTGGGCTAAGACAGGCTCCCTGACTGTCCTGGCCCCACGCCACTCCTGGAAACAGCCAGCACCACATCCCTGGGGTGCGGGGGGGCAGAGGGCTCCGTGTGCTGTCCTCGCCTGCAGGCACCGCCCTCCGCTGCTCCCATTGGCCGGGAACGGGGAACCGCGGCCAATGGAAGCTTTGGGGGTGGTACCCACAGGTAAGGGCAGCGTGCCCCAGCCCTACATTCATGGCCCTGCATACAATTTCCCCACCGAGATGTGGCCCTCGGGCCAAAAAGTTTTCCCACCCCGATTTAGGGTTATCACACAAATCTCAGTGGGCTCACTACCTTTCCAATGCATGTTATTAAAAGAAGAATGAATACAGGAGCCAATCCTGCAAACCTTTACTTATAAAGGTACTCCCAATGAAATCTATGAGACAATTTGTTGGAGTAAGAATTGGCAAGATCTGCCCCACTCTATATTTAATAATTGCTACCTGATGATCAGCAGCTTTTGGACAGGATTATACATCCCAATTTAGGAAAAATTCCTCCCTGAAGTTGACAGAGTTTTGCCTGATTAAACCGCAATTCTACTCTGAAAAGTAAGTGTAAAAATGGCATTCTGGGATCCAATGTGTATTGCCTTTCAGTTGTATATTTTTCAAAGCAGTGTTGGCAACTATCATCAATTTATCACAAGACAGCTCCTGCAGTCATGAGATTTCAACAGAATTTCAGCTGACATTTATTAAAGTAAATTTCTAGTCCTCATGGTTTAAAAAAACACAAACTTGAAAACATAAACCCTAAAAGATCAAAAACTAGGAGGCAAACAAACACAGCACAATGTTATCACTTGGTAAAATCTCATGATTTTTTAGCCAATAATCATGGTTTTGGGGGCCTGACTCATTATGTTTGACTGTTCAGGACTGGCAATATTGAATGTGCTCAATTTACATAGAGACGGTTGATTTTTCTAACTGCCAGCCCTGCAAAACCAGCTCAGGCTCTAAAACATACTGGGTTCTTCCCTGCTTATACACTATCACCTTAATAAAGTAGTTCCTCAATGACACCTGTGTATCCATTTTGTCTACAACAGCTTACACAGGTCTGACTGATTTGAACTTGATAAATAATTCTGTTGATGCTACACAGGAAGAAATGGAATCCAGCTCACTATCTCTTACATGTGTTGGCTCTGCAGGGATAACAGATCAAAAACTATTTTTACCACAAAAGTCAGCAGAAATTACTCTGAGCGCACACAGCAAGATTAGTTGAGTAAGAAGGTACCATTTTTCCACAGGCTATTCTCAAAGTAGATCCACACTTTAAGGAGTAGAAGATTTTGATGGTAGACCTGCTGTTTCTGCCCATCATCTCCTCTACTGGTGAATTCAGTGGCTTTTGAATCTCAGGTCACCTGCACATGGCTTGTGAGTCCATTTTTCTGGACTGTCTGCACTTTGCATTGTTAAATTTGGACGAGGTGTCCATCCGTCTGATGTAGTAAGCGCCCTGGGTAAAACCAGTTTGGGCCTGTAGCCAATACCTCCTCTATCCCCTTCCTGGCAATCCCACAGGCCTGTGTAGATATCTGTGTAACTGGCAACATAGGAGATAGGGTTGCCCCCTCCCCCCCCCCCCCACAAATATGTGTCCTTGACTCCAAATCAAGAGAATTGGTATTACATGTTTATATCAAAGAGAAAATAAAGCCCAATACATAAAAACCATCATCCCCAAACTATTATGAGCAATGTGGGTTCATTTCCCTGTGCAGCATAAGCACAGCAGCGTGTTTTTAATTGACTTAAAATTATTTCTATTAAAAGCACAGTCATTACCAGTTCTTTCCACTGCTTTAATAGTCTTGATTTTGCTGCCTGAAGAATACTTAGAACTTTATTTACTCTTGGACTCTTGATCTCATCTAAAAGGCTTTGAAAAAAGAATAAATTTTAATTTTTTTCTGCCAGTGACAATTCATATTTATAAACAAAATGCCCTTTAGCCTGCAGAAGAAATAATGCAATGCTTTAACCTGTTAAATGATGCCATCCTCGATTTCCAGTGTTCCAGTTCAGCAGCTGGGCCAATGTCATCAGCTTCTTTTCTCATTTGTTCACTTTCCACCAAAATTTGTCCAATCTGTTTGATCCAAATTACTAGCACTCCCTCAAGTTTCTCAATGACCTCGATGTTACTGCCTTTAAAACCACAAGACAAAAGTTGCATTCTACTAATAAGTGCCAAGAAACGCACATAGATTTAAACATTCTCTAGAAGAATTCTCACCACCTGGCTCCAGGTTGGATGCAGAGCTGACTTCGGAAGGATTCTTTACCCCAAAGTAGCCAGCCCACCATTCATCCTAATTCTGGGGCAGATGACTAGAGAATCCATGCAGCAGATCCTCTATCTTGCCACTGTCTTTCCCTCCCTTGTCACCCACCTATTTCCCCTCTGTACACTGCCATGCAGGGAGCTCCAACAGTGCATGTTCCCTGCAATCCTAATTTGTTAGGAATAAATCCTAAAGTCCTTGTGCAAGCTTTGCTCAGTCCATACCCAGGTAAATTCCCAACAAAGTCAAATGAAATAAAACTGAACAAGGACCACAGGCTTTAGCCCCATTAGCACATGCATAACTTCAAAATCAGATGTATACTTAAAAGGCACTGGAATATTGCTGCATTTTTCATGTGGAATTTTCATATCCAACAAAAATGCCAAGCCTAACTAACAATTTAAATTAAAGTACTGGTACATTAACCATATTTAGTTAGGTTTCAGAGTAGCAGCCGTGTTAGTCTGTATTCGCAAAAAGAAAAGGAGTACTTGTGGCACCTTGGAGACTAACAAATTTATTTGAGCATAAGCTTCCGTGAGCTACATCCGATGCATCCGATGAAGTGAGCTGTAGCTCACGAAAGCTTATGCTCAAATAAATTTGTTAGTCTCCAAGGTGCCACAAGTACTCCTTTTCTTTTTGCATATTTAGTTAATAACCCTACTTGTGATTAAACAAGGGTTCTCTCTTTCCCAGCCATCTCCTTCAGTGAAGTTAGAGGGCCACATTGTCCCAAAGGTGGAAGACAATCCACATAGTGACCAGGAAACTCTGTATGTTTCAAATCAAAAGGTCTTTCAGATTGTTCCATCTGCGGAGACAGTGTAGAGTTTGCCCTCTGCATTATGACCAGGGCTCCTGGCCCTTCAAACGTGCAGCTTACCTGAGATCCAGAGGGAAACCTTTCAGACCTTGTGCCATCCATTGGAGAGCAGGGCACTTGCTCAGTGACTCAGGATCCCTTAGCAGCCCTGCTGCCATAGGTTTGTTTTTTTACTTGCAGCTGCCCCAAAACATACCCATTAAGGGGGTTTTAGTATGTAGCACGGGATATGATAATGCTGATCGGATCAGCATTATTTTACACTGAAATGTCATGTGGTGACAAGGAAGGGGGGCAGGGAGGAGAGGCCACTGTTGTAGAGAGGGGCCATAGCCCAAGTCAAGCCCACTTATCCAGCTATGCCCCCTTCCAATCCCTGGATCTCAGAGCCATAGTGTACCTAGTGTACCTGAGGACCAACAAAAGTAAGGAGCATTCCATAGGTAGCAGCTGATCCTCCTTTCTATGCCATCCTCTCCAAACCCACCTTATTGAGCTTCCCTCACCCTGCAGAACTGGATGGTCATAGTGCTGATTTTATCACATCTCAGTCATTTTCAAGATCATAAACTTGGAATTATACTCCACTTCTGAGATCAAGAAGAAGAAGAAATATAGCTCTAAGAAAGAGGATGAATAAACCTTTTAAGAGAAATCATCGCTAACAGCATAGAGGACACGGAACATCTCTCTTCCTATAAATACTCTCATTTCCATGTTCTGTTTTGGAATGTATAATATTTCTCCTTTAAGAATTACTGACCTGCTGTTATGTAGTCAGAAGGGTTATGCAAGTTGTTGAGGTAACTCTCAATATCCACCTTTTGCAGCTGAATTTTATCTTCTAAATTCTGTCTTGCTGATGACAAGGTACCCACAAATTTATCCACAGAATACAGGAAGTCTTGTATCTGGCTGTTCTTCAAGCCTTCTTTCACAGCTCCCCAGTGCTGATTATTTGAAAATAATGAATGCAAGAAAAAATATAAAACAAAGGTATTGTTTTTATTAGAAAAGTATTGCTTATTCACAGAACCATAGAATTTAGAGATAAATCTTTCCTGGCCAGTATGGGACCCCTTACAATATATTAGTCAGTGCTTTGGTATGCCCGATTTTAAATGGGCATATTAATTTTGTGTTTGTTGGTGTGATGGGGTGTACAAGCCCTGCAGCAAGGAGTTTAGGGTTAAGGAGCAGCTCTGGACCCAGAAAGCCATGGACAGCCGCCCCTGCTGGGCATACTTCCAGTGGAGGCTGAGCTCAAAAGGGAGCAGCTCAGATCAGTCTAGTCAGACCACAAAGGAGAGCAGTTGTGTAGTGTAGGCTCCTGCCGAGAAGCTGGTGAGGCCCCACGTGGCCAGGACCAGGCCCCATTGCTGGGTTGCTGCAGGCCCTTCAACCATGGAGGCTGACAATAACAAGCTGTGACTGAAAGAAGATGACTTTCCAGGGCGCAACCACAGAGGACTGTAGAGGGGACTCTGAAACAAACCAGTGGCACCAATAGAGGAACCAAAGCCAGGATAAGAAGTGGCCCAGGTTGCAGACATAGGAGTGGCCCAGGTTGCAGAATAGGAGCGCCCAACCCCTACGCCGAGCATTTTGAACTACAATTTACTGGGCCCTGAGCTGGAACCCAGGGGAGAAAGGAGGAACCAGGTTCCCCACCAGCCCCAGCTACAGTCTCTTGCCACTGGGCAACACAGTCCAGAGTATCGCCATTATGTGGTTCTGCCAGGCTTGGACACCAGTCCCCTGACAGTTGGGTAAAAATTAGGGCTGTCAAGCAATTAAAAAAATTAATCGTGATTAATCATGTTGTTAAACAATAATAGAATACCATTTATTTAAATATTTTTGGATGTTTTCTTCATTTTCAAATGTATTGATTTCAATTACAACACAGAATACAAAGTGTACAATGCTCAGTTTCTATTTATTTTTATTACAAATATTTGCACTCAAAAAAACAAAAGAAATAGTATTTTTCAATTCACCTCATACAAGTACTGTAGTGCAATTTCTTTATCATGAAAGTTGAGCTTACAAATGTAGAATTATGTACAATAACTGCATTCAAAAATAAAACAATGTAAAACTTTAGAGACTACAAGTCCACTCAGGCCTACTTCTTGTTCAGCTAATCGTTAAGACAAACAAGTGTGTTTACATTTGCAGGAGATAATGCTGCCCGCTTCTTGTTTACGTCACCTAAAAGTGAAAACAGGCATTCGCATAGCACTGTAGTAGCTGGCATCGCAAGATATTTACGTGCCAGATATGCTAAAGATTTATATGTACCTTCATACTTTACTCACCATTCCAGAGGACATGCGTCCATGCTGATGACGGGTTCTACTCACTAACCATCCAAAGCAGTGTGGACTGACGCATCTTTATTTTCATCATCTGAGTCAGATGCCACCTGCAGAAGGTTGATTTTCTTTTTTGGTGGTTTGGGTTCTGTAGTATCCGCATTGGAGTTTTGCTCTTTTAAGACTTCTGAAAGCATTCTCCACACTTCGTCCCTCTCAGATTTTGGAAGGCACTTCAGGTTCTTAAACCTTGGGTTGAGTGCTGTAGCTATCTTTAGAAATCTCACATTGGTACCTTCTTCGCATTTTGTCAAATCTGCAGTGAAAGTGTTCTTAAAACATGTGCTGGGTCATCATCCGAGACTGTTATAACATGAAATATATGGCAGAATGTGGGTAAAACAGACCCAGAGACATACAATTCTCCCCCAAGGAGTTCCGTCACAATTTTAATTAACACTTTTTTTAAACGCGCATCATCAGCATGGAAGCATGTCCTCTGGAACGGTGGCTGAAGCATGAAGGGGCATACGAATATTTAGCATATTTGGCATATAAATACCTTGCAATTTACCTTGCTGGCTACAAAAGTGCCACGCGAACGCCTGTGCTCACTTTCAGGAGACATTGTAAATAAGAAGAGGGCAGCATTATCTTCCGTAAATGTAAACACACTTGTTTGTCTTAGCGACTGGCTGAACAAGAAGTAGGACTGAGTGGACTTGTAGGCTCCAAAGATTTACATTGTTTTGTTTTTGAGTGCAGTCATGTAACAAAAGAAATCTACGTTTGTTAGCTGCACTTTTACGATAAAGAGATTGCACTACAGTACTTGCATGAGGTGAATCGAAAAATACTGTCTTTTGTTCATCATTGTTACAGTGCAAATGTTTGTTTTATTATTTTTGATTACAATGTGAGCACCGTACACTTTGTATTCTGTGTTGTAACTGAAATAAATATATTTGAAATACAGAAAAAGATCCAAAATATTTAATAAAATTTCAATTGGTATTCTATTGTTTAACAGTGCGATTAAAACAGTGATTAATCACAATTAATTTTAGTTAACTGCGATTAATCGAAAGGTCTAGTAAAAATCTTATTTTTTACATAATGACAGCTGAGATTCTCATGTAACCTCTTGATTGCAACAGCTGAGGTTATAAGAAAAACACCAAACATTGTGAACATCACAATAAAATTATGAGAGTTGGCAACACTGCATTTAGCAGCTCTGTGTATTTATAATGGTAGTCAAAATGGAGCTGTCTTGTATCAGAGTCAACCATCTAACAAAGCATTATGGCAAGGACACAAAGTTATAAGGAAAATGTCATCTATGCCTCTGACTGTAACTGCTGCTTCAAGAAACTGGGTTGGCCCACTCTCAGAGCTTTGGCAGGTGAGACAAAAGGCTGCAGAGGAGACAAATGAGCGCAAAGACCTCATGGAAATAAAATGTCGCTCTGAGTTCTCTCTCTGAAGGTGACTTGTTGGGCTTTCTTTTCAGCTTGACTTCAGAACAATGGCTCCCTTTGAAGGGAGGAAGTTAGATATTAATCTTTCTTCCTACTTCAGTATGAAAGAAAATCAAAAGAGCAGCTCCTGACCATGTGACACCAAATTACTTTGGAGGGGCTGAAGCTTTGGCAAGGCCCACCCTGCTATGTCCCTGCTGAAGATGGACACAATACTGCATTGTGATAAGCAGGGCACACTGAGCTACAAGGACAAGGGAGGCAAGACAACAGGAGTATGTGTGGATGAGGCAAAAGGAAAGAAGCAGCAGAGTGTAGGTGTGGAAAGGTGGCCAGAATGTCCACTTAACTGGTTCTAATGAAACCGGGGGGTGGGGGGGGGGAGGGTGGAGGGGGTGGTAGGAGGGGGGGAGGAATCTCAGTTTCTACTAGATATAAGGCCCAAGCTGCAAAATACAGTTTCTGATTTCAAACCCAACAACGTCTGAAGTTATTCAGATGCTGGGTTTTAATTTGGTCCCATTTCTAGTTTCAACAGACCAAATCAGGACCCCTGGACAGACCCACAAAACCAGAAAAATTCTAGTAGGCTGGGGCTTGCAGGCTGTGCTAAAGTGCTGAAGACCCTCTAACTGTAAACATCTCTGGATTAAATCATGGGCCTACCTATGTTGCAACCAAGAGAAATTGACACTTCTTTTTACTCGAGCTTACCCTAGCATCACACTCACTGTTATTCTCTTGCTTTATCATGCATACCTTATTATGCTATTTTTAAGTTGTGGTATTTTTAAATACGAACAATGAATATGAAATATGAATTTCAGACTCCCAGATAAAATGTCAGGACCTGTGCACATCCTAATTTAGACCTTTATATCGTTCTCTATTCCCTTTGACAGACACTTTTGTTTTAGTTCATCTGATTTACAACTGAGATAGAAACAGCTATTAGACATAACTCAAAATAGGTTTGTTAAGAAAAGATACTGATTATTTACCTGCTGAGATTTAAGTGCTGGTACCATGACTTGGGCCAAGAAAATTTCCAGGCCCTGAAGGATATTTCCATTAGTACAATCAAACATTCCAAAATTCACCTCCTTTGGGGGGAAAAAATAGTTAACAGAATGCATTTAAATGAAACTTCTGCAGTTTTGTGACCAAGTGAACTTCAGACACATTTAAGATGGATGTAAATAGACTATAACCTAAACTTCTAGGAATGAGAAATTTCTTACCTAATAATATTCTGTTAGCAGCTTCTCTCGTCATTCATTACTAATGTGTTCATGATCTCCACTGTGGAATTTGGAGGCAGTTCAATGTTATTGCTGGAAGCTCCAGGACTAAGACACACCCTTCGGCTCAAGTCACCAGAAGAGTTTTTCCAAAGATAGAGGTGCTCCAGCAACCAATTATTAGCATTAAGACAATAACTTGATATAATGTATTAAATAAACTTGTGATGGGGCATCTGTTCCACACTGGCAGAGAAGGAGTTAAAAGCAGCCTACAGAGGCTGGGCAGGGAACAGTGATACCACAAGTCGAGTCATGAAGAGGATGCTGCTGTACTTGGACTGAGGCAGGTTTGCAGGCGGTGACAATGACAAGCAAGGCACCACCAGGAGAGGGCACACCAGCTAGCAGCACTAATCCCCGAGATAGCCAGCAGGAGGTGCCACAGTGGTGAGTGAATCCCATGACAAACCTTAAGAGAATTATATTTCTAAATCTTTCTGTACAGAAAAAAGTATTCTTGTCATTTCCACACTACTAGTATGGATTGAACTCAGAGAGAAGCTGCTGACAGAAATAAAATGATCAGGTAAGAAATTTCTCATTCTGTTGCACAGCTTTTCTCCTCATTCATCTAATAGGAAGTAGCAAGCAGCGATTCAAAGACGTAATAGGGGAAAGATGAGAAGTGTTTTAATTATTATTATAGTAGAATTGCAGGCCGGAATGGACTCCCCCCCCCCATATAAAGCAAGATCTTTGTACACAAAGGAGTTATGTAGGAACCAACCTAGTAGCACCTTCCTACCAAAGGATGCCTCGGCAGAGAAATGGAAACTTATGTTGCAACTCTGTCTCAGATGAGGCTCGTACACCTCTTTTCCAATGCCCAAGAGATTTCTGCAAATACTTTCACTGATGCCTAGCATGTCAACTGATGCAGGATTGTAACATCTTGCCTGAAGCAACTTTTGAGGCCCTAAGGCCATGACATTTTGGATGGAATGAGATGAACAGCATACTAGCAATGCTCATTTATGTCACAGCCTATCAAATCAGCATCAAGGGTTAGAACAAAATGATGGGAGAACTATTTTGCAGGAATTGTGCAAAGAACTTACCATGGGCAGAATGCTATAACAACTGCCTTTTGCTCATGACAATAACAACATGGTTCTTGTACAGATACAGGAATTAATTCCAAAATCTGCTTTTGGAGGTAATGGGGACTAGAAAGGCTAATCATAGGCTTGTCTAATCTGTCATTCTGATTAATCGTGGCATTTTAAGATACTCAACTGAAGAGTCCAATGTGCCTACCTACAGATCACTGCTAGGGCTGATACGTGTTTCTACGGTGCTTGGTTATAGGAATCCAACCAACCATTCTGGAGAAACTCTAGTGTAGCTGAGATCAATAACTGTGACTATTATTAAAAAGAAAAGGAGTACTTGTGGCACCTTAGAGACTAACAAATATATTTGAGCATAAGCTTTCGTGAGCTACAGCTCACTTCGGTATAGCAGCATCTGGAGGCCAAGGCCCCATTTTGCTGAGCACCGCACAAACAAAGAGGCAGTCCCTGTCCCAAAGAGCTTTCTGTTTTCCCTCACATCAGAAATGTAAATTTGACCAGATCAGTGAGTGAAATATCCTGGTTCTGTCTGGATACCAAACTGATTCTGAGGTTAATGGAGAATCCATGCTGAACTACACTTCTCTTCTGATGCCCAGGCTGTTAAGTGTAGATGTTCCTGGTCTAGATGAAGAAGTTCCTGCTTCAAGAGCTTTGGCCTTTTCTGAAGGTACAGTATGTGGTTCTTGGCTATTTAGCAAGTCCAAAGCACCTTCTAGGCCAGTAGAGGATGGGGAGAAGGACTTTAACTCTCCATTTTCCTTCTTTTCTGTATCCTTCATGTGAACTATCTTGAAAGGCTGCAGATTCTTCTCTGCTCAGAAAACTATTTCCTTTGCCACAGAGAAGTCTGACCTCTGGTTACTCCCTAGTTTTGGAAGGGATATAAACATTCATGCCTCAATTATAAGCCAACCTCTAATGGAAAGTAGGTGACTTCTCTTCTCTTGAGGGTATTGTAATTGCGCTCTGCATGGTTTTTTGCACCTTCTACTGATGCAGCTGATACAGGCCACTGTCACAGTCAATATATTGGACTCTATGGCCAATTGCTCTGATACCATATGGCCACAATGGGAGAGGTGTTCTTGTTCATACATGCCACTGATAGAGATGTCAAAGTGAACCATTTAGTTCACTCTCTAAGACTTTGGAAATTTGTCTTCCAAGTATGCTCCCCATCCTGGGAAGCTTGTGCCCATAGTGAGTATGAAAGAGTCTAGAGTAAAAATCGGGTTGCATTTCAGTGTGTTTGTACTTACCTACCCATAAAGGGACATTTGGATGTGATCTGAGAATGACACCTAATTTTGCATTGCATCAAGTGCATAGTTCCATGTCTTCAGAAGGAATTTCTGCAGGCACATTTTGAAAGATCCACTCAGGAATGAAGCCAACACAAGATATGAGCAATCCTAGCCATTGAACACAATTGGCTATGAATGACCACGGCCCTGAAATGACTGATGCAATGAAGTTTTGGTTCTTTGTTAATCTCTACCATCGTGGTAAAATTATGGCCAGATTCTCGTCTGTTTTGACTCCTCTGAGCAACTCTCAGCATTGGGATCAAAATCTCTTCTTGATTTTGAAGAAGTGGTAGCTACAAATCCTTTACAGCAGCTGCCCAGTAATGAATGGGTCTGTTTCTCAGGACAGGCTACTGACTGTTATGTTGTCTATACATGGAGTAGAAGTGTGTAAATTGTGACCTGTCCCTTGCTGTGATTACTACCAGCTATTTCTTAAGGCTCTAGGTGCAAAGGATGGATAAGAAGGAAGAGTCTTGTACAGGAATTGTGAGCTCTCATTCACAAATGCTCTTTGTCTTTGTCATGCTGACAATTTTTTTGTTCTGGAGGAAAATATATTTAGATTTCTTTGGAAACTTCTGCTCCTGATTTTTCGCTCTGCCAGGGGAAGAGTCCCTTCTTGGATACCATTGGTGTTGGTAGAGACCAATGGATTGCTCTGCTGGCATTGATAACGAAGACTGAAGTCTCTGTGCACTCTCAGTTACTGATGTTTCCCCAAATGGTCCCTCACCTGTAAGTTTGGATGCAAAAGGTATCTGTTTAGGATGACTGATTGCTGTCCTGAGTGTAACATGGCTTCTTTGTACCCATCAAGTTGGAAACCATTGCACATCACAAATCACATCAAGGATTTGACCAGGACAGAACCTAAGATGTCTCACTCTAAGCCAGGATCATAACGCTAGATGATGAGCCACTTGCTTACACCAAGTGGGCTTTCCTTACTGAATATATGAAAAACCTTTGCTCTGCAAAACTTTAACTGAAGCTTTGAAATTGCTGTGCAGTGTGGCATCAGTTTGATGGTCTATAGGCATTTTGGCAGGAAGTCCCTTTCTGAGGATGTGACTGTGTCTTTCACTTGTAGAGCTATAGCTGTACCAACATTAGGCTACTCAAACTTATACCATTTCTTTGGTTTTATATGAGGTTTTAGTTTAACATTTGGTTTTAATCAGATGGCCTCATTTGGATGTTATGATGGTTCTCAAGGGGGCATCTATGTGAAACGGTGTATTTAATAATGCTTGAAAGAGAAGATGTTTTATTAATATTAATGAGTTCCTTGCAGAACACTGGCACCCTGTCTTGTAAGAGCAGGGACAGTTTTGTGGAGGGGGTTGGCAGTGCATCTGTGGTACTTCCCCTGGCTTTTTACAGGGGAGAGGTAGTATGCTATTCAACATGACCTCAAGACCACCCAACCAAGGAGGGGTAATGGACCAAATACCTCAATTGTGTAAGTAGTTTGCTAGATATCTCTGGGAGCCTGAAAGGCTGCCTGCCTGTTCCCTCAGTCTGGTTAGCATGCAAGTAAGTACTGCAGAAACAACCTAGTACTGCTCAGGACTTTACTCAGTAAATCAGGATCATTTTGAACATAGGAAGGGATTATAATCCCATGATCTATAATCCCATGATGGTGCACCTTTGTGGGAACGGACAGGGCTATCCTTAGACATTTTGGGGCCCTACACAGCCCCACCATGGGGGGGGGCAAGAGCAGGCTTCAGGGACAGGGAGGAAATCGCCACCCAGCATGAGCCGGCAGCGGAGCCCCCCCCGCACTCACCAGGGGTGCAGTTGGGAGTCGGCGGAGCAGAGCAGGCTGGGGCGGGACACTACACTTCCTGCCACCCGGTGAGTGCAGGGCATGCCTGACCCTTGCTGCAGTCCCCCGGGATGTAGCTCAAGGGAAGGGGTGGAGTGGGGGCGGGGCTGGGGAGAAGCAGGGGTGGGAAGAGGCAGGGATGGGAGCTTTGGGAAGGGGTGGAGTGGGGGTGGGGCTCAGCCAGAGCAGGGGCCACGGAGAAGAGGTGAAGCAGGGGCGGGGGCAGCTATCCTGGGCGGCTCAGCTGCCCCCGGGGTATTAGGCTGGCCACTGGAGCAGCACGCAGCTGTGTAGGGCACCAGGAAATCTGGGGCAATGTGGTGCCCCAAATTTCCTGGTGTCCTACACAGCTGCGTACTTTGCATATGGGTAAGGACGGCCCTGGGAACAGAGTCCGCATGTGCCTCTGTTCTGGTCAGATATCGCCTCAAATACTCCTTTTGCTTGTCAAGCCATCCTGTGGAGCAGATATGGGGTGATCAGCAAGATAGAGACCTTTCCCTGCCTTTCAGACTCAGCCCTTTTCCTTGGCAGAGCAAAGGTTTATGGCTGATCTCAAGGCACAAATCCCCTTCCACTGCTGCCTAAACCCGAACCCTTGTCTGTGACAGAGAGGATCCTTGGGTTGAGAGCCAACCAGGCACAGTTCCAATTATGCTGCAGACTGAGGCAGGGCTGCACAAGAGGGCCAGGCTTTTCTGCAAACCCAGACATACTGCAGGGGGCAAAGGCTGGTGAGCCTTATTCAGTGCACTGTGAGAGCCTGTGCATAGGAGAAAAGCCCCAGAAAACACTCCTTCTGGAGGGAAGGCAAAGGAAAGGGGGTTTAACCCCTGATCTTCACCTCACATGTTCATTTAACAATACGAATTGCTGCCTTGGGAAGGACACATTTGTTTTTCCTTTTTGTGATGCAGAGTCTCTGGGGTTTGCAGCACTTATCCCTGAGTACAATGAGAATCTCCTGATTCACAGTGGGAGGAAGAGGAGCAGATTAGGAGCCATGCTTCGTTCCTGAGGGAGTCAAGGACCCACTTCAGTATCTGGGGGAGACCTTGGGTCCTTTCAGTGACATTTTCCCCCTCCAGCCAGGTCTGTTGCAGGACTTACCCAGTGAGCTGCCCGGATAGTGTCTTCCTTGTCCATATTTTCCCTGACCAAAAGCTCAGAGGCTCCCGATCAGGCTTTTTCATGGTGGAGTCACTGTTCCTCAGGGCAGGATGGGGACCTGACATGCCTGTCTGACTCTAAGCTCTGTGCTCTGGCAGTGTGAGGGTCGGCTGGCTGAGAACAGGCAGAGCTTAGTAAACCCTCTGTAGATCTTCTAAAAGCTGCCTCACACAGGAAACACTGCTTAGATTTAGCCTGGTGTTTGCAGGATAGCTCTGCCATACCTAAGTGGAGGAAAAGGAGTCCAGCAGGGAGGCACTGCAGTGCCGGATCCAGGTGGCTGAGACCATCACATTGGTCTTTACTCCATCCAGGGGAGGAGGCAGAGGAAGGAAGGAAGATTATAAACCACTACTGAACAGAAATTAATACAGGTGAGTGGCATCATAAGCGCATTTAACTTACGCGAATTCAACTATACGCACTCAGCAAAAAAAAAAAAAAAAAAGAAGAAGATATCTATAAATAGTGTGGGCGATTCCGCCCACCATTCCACTCAATGGGTGTATGCCCCGGAGTGAGCGTGAGATGGGAGACGTGAATCTGCTGTTCCCTCAGTCGGTCTCAGTTCCTGCATGCCTCTCATAGTGTGAGCATCTCGCCGCGCTGAATGTGATTCTAGTGTTTAAAGATACATATTTTTATATAATATGGCGCCTAAACGCAAGCCAACTACTTCATCTGGTGCTCAACCGAAGAAACAGTGATCTGTTCCAACGCTGGAGGAAAAACTGGCTGTACTGGACTTATTGAGAGATGGTATGTCGGTCTCCAATGTGGCGCGTAAATATGGCCTCAATAAATCTAGCATCCATGCCATCAAGATTCGAGGGAAAGAAATTCATCTAGCCGTGGCATCAAGTGCTCCACTAACTGCGCAGGTGATGAGCCAGGTGCATGATAAGACTTTAGTGAAGACTGAAAAGGCATTAAACTTATGGCTCGAAGACATGAACCGTAAATGTGTGCCTATCAATGGCAACATGTTGCGAGAAAAGGCTCTTAGCCTCTACGCGCTGTTCAAACCTCCCGCCGAAGAGGAACAGCCTTCTGATGAGAAGGAATTCAAAGCCAGCAAAGGTTGGCTTAACAGTTTTAGGAACTGCTTCAACCTCAAAAATGTGCAGACTACTTATGAAGCTGCATCTGCCAATGAAGAGGCAGCAAAAGCCTAGCCCAAACAATTAAAAGAAAATCATAGAAGAAAAGGGCTATCTTCCGGAATAAGTTTTTAATGCTAATGGGACTGGGCTCCTCTGGAAAAAAATGCCCAACTGCACTTACATTTCAAAATCAGAAAGACCAGCCCTTGGCTTCAAAGCAGCTAAAGACCGTGTGACTGTGTTGTTTTGTGGCAATGTGGCTGGGCATTTAATAAAGCCGGGCTTGCTCTACAGGGTTGCAAATCCCTATGCCTTAAAAGGCAAGAACAAAAATCTCCTGCCTGTGTTCTGGCAATCAAATAAAAAGGCTTGGCTGACAGCAGCATTATTCTGGATTGGTTCCACAAGTGTTTCATTCCGGAGGTCAAGCGGTACCTCGAAGAGAAAGGACTTGACTTTAAAGGGTTGCTGATCGTAGACAATGCTCCTGGTCACCCTGCGGCACTCCAGTTTGCACATAACAACCTTGAAGTCGTCTTTCTCCCCCCCAATACCACCTCCATCCTCCAACCTCTCAACCAAGGCGTGATTCGCTGTTTCAAGGCCACATACATGAGGCTTACGTTCTCATGGATACGTAGCACTATGGATGCTGATCCCAATCTTAATGTGATGGAGTGTTGTAAGTCCTTCAACATTGCCAATTGTATCACTTATATTAAACCGGCAATGGATGCAGTCAAACCTGAAACAGTCAATGCTTGTTGGCGAAACCTATGGAAAGAATGTGTGAATGATTTTAAGGGTTTCCCAACCATTGACAAAGAAGTGAAACACATTGTTCAGGTGGCCAGGCAAGTGAGTGGTGATGGCTTCGTCAACATCCTTGAGGAAGAAATTGAAGAATTAATTGAAAGCCATAGAGAAACATTAACTAACGAAGAGTTAGAGGAACTGATAAAATCGTTTACAGAAGATGACAATGATGATGACGAACAGGAAGAGCCAGCAAGTTGGAATCTTCATAAATTTGCTGAAGTGTTCCAAGCAGCGAAACACTTGAATGATTTAATTTCTGAATACGATCTCTCTATGGAACGAAGCCTCAAAATCACATGTAGTATTACGGACGATTTGAGACCGTATCAAGAAATGTTTGAGCAGCTCAACAGACAACAGCGACAGTTGCCGATCACCATATTTTTCAAGAGAAAACGACCAGCAGCAGATGAGCCTACAACTTCTCAAGCTGAACCAGAGCCAACCACTTCGTCTATGACTCGCTCTCCGTCACCCAAGCTCTCAGTCACCTCCGTCTCCTGGATCGGCATCAAGCCCTGACGACCCCCTGTAATTACCCCCTGTAATTAAAAATACAGTACTGTAAAATTATATTTTTATCATAGAAATGTAGGGCTGGAAGGGACCTCAAAAGGTCATCAAGTCCAGCCCCCTTTGCTAAGGCAAGACTAAGTAAACCTAAACCATCCCTGGCAGGTGTTGCCCAACCTGTTGATGAAATCCTCCATTGATGGGGATTCCACAACTTCCCTTGGAAGCCTATTCCAGAGCTTAACTCCCTTATAGTTAGAACATTTTTCCTAATAGCTAATGTAATTCTCCCTTGGTGCAGATTAAGTCCATTACTTCTTGTTCTATCTTCAGCCAACATGGAGAACAATCAATCCTCATCCTCTTTATACCAAGCCTTAACATATTTGAAGGCTATCGGATCCTCCCCTCAGTCTTCTTTTCTCAACATTAAACATGTCCAGCTTTTTTAACCTTCCCTCATAGGTCAGGTTTTCTAAGCATCTTTTATCATTTTTATTGCTCTCCTCTGGGATCTCTCCAGTTTATCCACACCTTTTCTAAAGAGTGGTGCCCAAAACTGGGCATGATATTCTGGATCTGAGGTCTCAGCAGCACTGAGTAGAAAAGGACAATTACCTTGCATAACTTACACACGGCACGTCCGTTAATACACCCCAGAATGATACTAGGTTTTTTCATACCGGCATCATACTGTTGACTCATATTCAATTTGTGAATCCCCAGACCCTTTCCAGCTTTACTAGCACTTAGCCAGTTATACCCATTCAGTATTTCCGCATTTGATTTTTCCTTTCTAAATGCACCCCAAACCCTTCATCCCTAACCCCACCCCAGAGCCTGCACCCCAACCTCTTGCCCCAGCCCCGAGCCCCCTCCTGCACCCTCAACTCCTCATTTCTGGCCCCACTCCAGAGCCTGCATCCCCAGCCAGAGCCGTCATCTGCTCCCACACCCCAACCCCCAATTTCATGAGCATTCATGGCCAGCCATACAATTTCTATACCCAGATGTGGCCCTCAGGCCAAAAAGTTTGCTCACCATGGCTTTGACGTCTGGGCCTGAATCCCAAGTATCCTTCCTTAATCCTCTGATTATGATTCTGGACTTAGGCCTCATCTCACAACCCTTACTCATGTGATCAGCCCCATTTACTTTATTTGGGTTACTTGCACGAGTAAGAATTAGTCATATGAGTAAAGTCTGCAGATTTAGGCCCTTAAACATTTCTCTATTGAATTTTACATTTTCACTTAGGAAAATAAGGGAATGTTACTCATACAATGGGTCATTACACCTTTGCTGATGTTCATCATAAATCCTGTGAATAGCTACCTGCATAATTATTCACATCAGAACACTGCCAGGCTGTAAATATTTTTCCAGATCATAAAGGAACATCCTAACATATCCAAGTAGCCCTTTTCATGCAAATACTCCCTGCTGCTTTATCTGACTCCATTGAGACTAGTTGTGTGAGTAAAGGTTTGTAGGATCAAATCCAAAATTTTAAGCAAGCTGTAAACATTATCTGATTTTTGCCTGACCTGAGAGATATTTGCAGTAGTTATTGCTTTATCTGTAGTCCTTAGAAAAAATGCACAAGTTCCTGTTAAGCCCTGTAAAAAAGACAGATATAATACACATACAAGTAAAAATAATATACTCAACAAATTGGAAAGAGACAAAAACTAAATTACTCAAAAAAATATTTAACAAACTATTTCCTGAAACTACTGTACATTTATAGGCAAATAACTGGTTCTCAAATATCAATCACTCAGCTTTGTTTCTCAGCTGGCATTAATTCATTGAACATACCTGAGGAAAAGTTCAATTTTCAAGCATTTCAAGTACTTTCATAGATTCATTGTATTTTTAGGCCAGAATGAACCATTTTGGAATATTCTTTCCTTCCATTTGTTTAATTTTAAAAAATCCCTAAAAGCGTATTTTTTTCAATCCAAATACATTTTTAAATGTCTAACATCAGCTTTTTCCTTCCTGGTGGATTAGAACCATGGGCAAACTGCACTATCAGTTTCTCAGACAACACTCGGATAAATTACAAGTATCTATAGCTAAATGAGCTTACAAATAAAATGAAAATCTTATAAATCTGAATAAAATTCTGTGCTTCATGTTTCTCTTTATTATTTATTTATATTATGGTAATACTTAGGAACCCCAGTCAAAGATGAGAGCCTGACTGTGCTAGACACCATACAGACATATGCAACTAGAGATGGTCAAAAATATTTGCACAAAAAAGTTTTTTCTGTCAGAAAATGTGGTTTTGTGAAAAAAAATTCCGCAAGAAAATATTGATTTTTGTCCAAATGTTTTATTTTCCAGTCAGAAAATTTGAATGAAAATTTTGTTCCATTACAATTTACATGACATTTTGTTAAAGTTTTTTGGAAACAAAAAACTTCAGTTTTCTAGAAAGGTTTTGGATTCTAGGGATGTTTTCACTCCTTTCTCTCCCTTCTGTTCTTTCTCCCTCCCTCCTTTTCATATGGTGAGTTGAGGAAAGCACTTTGAAAGTTTGCAGCCATAATGCAGTCACCTTTGGTTAAAGGACAGATCCATAATTGGACAATTTAATCCACAGTTTGAGTGTTCTTGTTTCTTCACTGACCCTAAGTTCTCACAAAGCAGCATCCATGGGTAATGCTTTCTATGAATCTCCAGTTGGAGTCCACCCCATACTCATGACCTTAGCTTATATGCCTTTGCTACCTTTCAGCTGGACTGCAGCAATACAATATATCTGGGCATGCAGGGCTGGCCTTAGTGGAAATGGTGCCCTTGGCAAACTTGTATTTTGGTGCCCACCCTCCACCTCCCACCATCACCCTTTGCTCCTACAGGCTGCCTGGGCTCCTCCCCCAACCTCCCACCCCATCACCTCTGGGCCATTACATATACTTCATATGGAATGTCCACAGGAAAGTCCATTCAATGTAGATGGGTGTCTCCCATGGTCCACTGTGAGTTAAGTCTCCCTTGATGAGCCACTTAGTTTGACTAGTCCCTTTAAGATGTGCTGGGTAACTACCTTGTGGGTGTTACCCCAGGAGCAAACATTTGAAATACAGGTATAGAGCCAATACTCATAACTTCAAACACAAAAATGATACATGCATACGAATAGCATAAACATATTCACCAAACCATAACCTTTTCATACGTGCCACATTTTGTACAAGATTTGTTGCAAATATATAACAGTGGTTGCAACAATGATCTACATGGTCATGTTTTAATCAGATAACCTCACAATGCGTAACTGCTACAACTAGCAAATTCCTAGACCACTGTCAGCAGAAGCGCAGAAGTAAGGGTGGCATGGTATATGGTGTATTGCCACACTTACTTCTGTACTGCTGCCGTGGCTTGTGGTGCCTGGCGCTTGGCCTGTGGCTCAAGGCAGGCTTTGCACTGTCACATGGGGGCTGCATCATGTCAGAGCCCGTGGCCCTCCTGCAGTCCCCTAGCCACTCCTGGCTCACCACAAGCATTTTGACAGGAAGTACCAAGCAGTAATAACAACAATAATAAAACAAGTATGTGTGTGTGGATGGGTGACAGAGTGTGTATGTGTATGAGAGAGAGAGACAGAGAGCCTGTGTGTGTGTGTTGTGGGACTGTGTGACAGAGTGTGTGTTGGGGAGTGTGAGACTCTGTGTGTGTGTGTGACAATCTGTGTTGGGGGACTGAGAGAGGCAGAGTGTATGGGGTATGAGAGCCAGTCTGTGTGAGGTAGACAGTGTGTGTGTGTGTGTGTGTGTGTGTGTGTGTGACTGTGTGAGAGCCAGTGTGTATGTTCAGGAGTGTGAGACTGTCTCTCACACACACACACACACTCTGTGTTGGGGGACTGTGAGAGACAGTGTGTATGTGGGTGTGAGAGCCTCTGTGTGTGTGTTAGGGAAGTTTGCGAGACAGTGAGCACACTGTCATTTTAAGCCCCCCCTGCCTCCCAGCTCCCCACCCCCACACCACTCATGTGGAAGTTTCGCTCCTCCTGGCCCCAGCCTGGCTGGACCCGCCAGAGACCGAGCAGTGCAGGGCCGCAGGCAGGGAGGGACTCGGCTCCGCTCTGGCCAGCAAGCAGTGGGCCGTGCTGCCAGTGACCAGCCCCGGTTGTGCCGCTCTGGGCTCCCCGGGGCTGGGGCAGAGCCGGAGCCCTCAGCTGGCTGGCTGAGGAGAGAGTGAGGGAGAGGCCAGGGGGGCGGGAGAAGCCCGCCAGCCCAGCACAGGGGAGGGGCCGGAGAAGACAGGAGTCTGGCCACAGCCATCCAGGGAAGCTCAAGCCCCTTGTGGCAACCTCCTGGCTACAGCCCCCTGGGCGTGGGCCCCGTTTGCCCAGCCCTAAGGCCAGCCCTGTGGGCATGAAATCATCATCCATTAGGAAACTCCAACTAGTAGAGAACACTGCAGTGCATCTCCTCAGCAACACAGGCCATCACACCTGTCCTTAGCACTCTACCCTGGCTTCCCATAAAACGTTAAGCCAAGGTCTCTGTCCTTATCTTGAAGGCACTCAATGGCCAGGGCACAGCATATCTAAAAGATTGCTAAAGCTCCGGGACGAGGACCATTACTCAACTCCTTAGGCACAGCAGGACTTTCTGCAATAAGGTAAAGCTCATCTGTGCAAGAGGCTGAGCTTTCATGGTTTAGACTTCTCTACAAGCTGGTGGCCTGCACATAGCATTGCATGGATAAAAATATACCACTTTCAATACACAGAGCTAAATACTTTCACATTTATCAGAATTCTCTACACAAATCTTAAATTGATAGAATTCAAGTTTTGACTTTTCAGTATATAGCTTTCACCTGTATTAAACAAATGCTTATTTACACGGCGGAGAAAGTATAAGGGCTAATAAGGCCATATTCCCATATTGTATTGTTAAACACTGCAAAATATATACACAAAAGTGTAATCTAATATAGGCATCAGTTCTAGAAATATAACCTTACATTTGTACAACATAATTGAGTCAGTATGAAACGACAGCTTTGTTAGCACCAAGCCACCAATGGTTTTCATGAAACTTTTGAGCTTTCTTCTAGTTCCATCAGGAAGGGCTGGTTCAGCAGAATTCTCTAATCGCTGAGCAAAGAAATTGGTGCTTTCAGTACTCCAAGTCCAGAAATATAGTTCCCCAGGAATTAAAGATCATCACAAACCTCACCACTGAGTGCTCCAAGTGCAAGACACTCTTTTTTAACATGCCTTTTCTGAGGGCTTGTCTACACAAACACTTAGTTTGCAACAAGCCGGAGTGTAAATCTACCCCACACTAACCTGCTGTGCACTACATGATCATGTGGACCCTGCTGACAAAGTCATAGAGTTTAAGGTCAAACAGGACCATTAGATATTCTAGTCTGACCTCGTGTATATCACAGACCACCAACACCACCCAGCACCCACAGACTAAACTCAACAATCGAAACGAGAGGCAGGTATTACAACCCACAATTATGTGCCACAGACAGAGAATGGGGGGACTGAGATGCACCAGTACTCAAGGCCCCCACAATGGCAGGGAAATAGTTAAAGGAGATATATCCAGATACTTCTGCCAAGTGACTTGCACCCACACACTGAAGACAAATACAACCTCCCTCCCCTCCCCAAGATCACTGCCAATCTGATCTGGGGGGAAATTCCTTCCTGACTCACATCTGGTGATCAGTTAGACAGTGAGCATATGAGCAAGAATCAGCCAGCCAAGCATCTGAGAGAGAGAATACTCGGTGCCACCTCAGAGCCCTGGCCTACCCCACCCAATGTCCCATCTCCAGCTGTGGCCATCCCTGGTGCTGCAGAAGAAAAAGATAAAAAACCTCTCTCAGAATACATTGGGGTGATTCTTTCCTGACTCCTGCTAGTGGCAGGCTGAAACCCTGAAGCATGAGCTTTAGGAACATAAGATATAATTTAGAAGTGAGCTCCAGAGCTGTTGAACCTTGCTCCCCACCATCACAAGCAACCTCATCACAAAACTGCATTCATTAATTTGTTCAGCTGTCTTAAAACTAATTAAGTTGTTTACCTCCACAACTGCTATTCGGAGCCTGAGCCCAAATGTCACTTAGTGCACTACTAGAAGACGCTCCGATATTACAGTGATGGGGGAGATATTCCCTATATAGAATAGAAGAGAATCAAAACTAAAATTATTTTGTTGGAAGAATATAAAAAAATTTTATCCTTTAAAATATACATTCTCAAAAAATATGTACATTTTAAAGAACAAAAATCTCTTTTTATTGTGGGTTCCACCTCTAAACTAGAAATGACGGAATAGTGAAAAATATAATTCATGAATTAAAAGCACTTGTTTAAAAAAAACTTCCAACACTTACAATACTATTAACAATGAATTATTTGACCAGCTCTCCTCCTGACAATGAGCTCTGAAACCTGTTAAACATCATTGCCTTCAAAGTCAGCTTTCCTGTAGAATTCCTGTCTCAGTTTATAATCTGGTGGGAGAATTTGCAATTATGGAGATGTTGGTATATCTAACAATTATATAAAGCTATTTTAACATTGCATAATATTTAGCACTTACCAGTATACCACATTTTCCATCGTGAAAGCATTCACAAATTTAATATAAGGAATAAATGGATCATACCTCGGTAGAACCCATGGTAATAAATAACTTCTTCCGCAAAAGTGAACTTGGGGAAGACCCATCTGTCCTCAAAGGAACATTTGACTTTTGCTGCCAATTAAATTATAAATAAGATGTTACTAAAATAAAAATTCCATAGAAACTATTAATCATTATGTAATTAAATGTATGAACTATAACTATAGTTTATTCTGAATCAGAGATGAATCCATAGCTCTAGACCTAATGCTTGGCTCAGTTTTATCTGAACAACGAGTACACAATCAAAGCCTCCTGAAATTGGTTTTAAAGTTCCCCTCTCACAGAAAATCTCAGAGGAGGAGGGGGGAAATGTCAGAAAACTTAGCTTGCAATGTTTCATAGGCAAGCCTCCTTCATTGGAACAAATCATTCAAAGCCACATGGAAAGAGCAGAGAGCACAGCTCTGAACCTTTACACATCTGCTGGATCCATGGAGAATTTAGTGCCCAACCTTGTGGATCTTGGAGAAAGTGTAAGGGAACATTTGCATCCCTCCTTCTGAAAACTTTAGCTCTCACACAAGCCGTGCTGTCACTGTCTACCTTTACTGTGCTAGCACACACTACTTTCCTGTCCTTCTGAAGAAGGGGAGAAGCACAAAGGTCTGACCAAAATTTACTGCTGTGTAGATTTCTGCTCTGAAATCCACCAGACCCCCAGGTAGTGCCAGATTGTGACTGCTCCCCATCACCATTCTTGCTGCCCAAAAACAACCCCTGCAAACCTACACACTGCACCAGGTGAACAGAATGCAGCTGAGGTGGTGAGGAGGCAAAGGAGGCTAAGTTACCTTCACAGCTCCATTGATCCTGGGGTAACAGTGGTCAAATCAGTCTTCAGAACCAGTCAGAGCAGCAACAGGGCTGTTCTAACTTACATCAGCCAAAACAATCCCCAAGGGACCATTCCCTTTGACAGGGAGTGCATCACATTCCAGTTCTCCCCTTCACAGTCCCAAATGCTTCCTCTTGCCTCCAGCTGGTCTCAACATACTCCCTGTATTGGGGGACCAGAAGGGACTTGGGGAAAACCAGTGTAAGCTGGAGGAATCCTCAGCTACCCCTTTAGGGCAATTTTAAGGTCCCTTTGTGCCACTCTGGCATCACCAAATCACCTTAGTAGGGGTTAGGGATTTGGCCCTCTCTATTAATGGGGGAGCTTTAATAAGCATCCAGGGAGGGAGAAACATGGTACAGGGCACCATTCCCTCTCTCTCCACTACTTTAGTCTGCTTCTTTGCTCCCCTCCATAGTACGTAATAGAGAAGAACATGGGGGCCATTGTGATTTAGCAGGAACTGATACATTTTTCATTTTTTCTACTCTTTTGTCACTGTCACTAGAGCTGGGCATGGTTCAGACCAGAGGGGAAGAACGAAATAGTTGGTCCAAGTCTCCTGTTTTCACAATTAGTTCCCCTAGTTTTTGAGTGCCTTATCATAGTGAACAGTTTACCATAGTAAACAGTTTGCCAAAGTGAACAGTCAATCCCTTTTGAAATCTTGATAACTTCCTCTTTTGGCCATTTCTGAGTCTTCTGTTTTCTACTGAGATTAAGAATCAAACCATACCATACCATATCAAGAGAGGCTGCTCCAGTTCCCACTGAAGTCAATGGGGATTTTGCCAGTGACTTCAGAGGGAGCAGAATTAGACCTATGGTTTGAAAATACAAATGTATACGCAAGAGAATGCTCTTTAAGATTTTCTGATAAATATGAAATTGCCTTTCAAAAATGCTTTAATCTAACTTTGCTATTTGCAACAGTAATGCTAGAAACATACCTGCCATGCATCTTGGTAAAAGAAAAGTAACTTTTTAAGTCCGCTCTCTGCAAAAAATTCTCCTACAAGCTGAAACTAAAACAAAATTATAGTGCTAGTTAATTATAAAATATTCTGAGAAAAATCTGATGTATGGCAATTTAGGAAGCATTTAATACATACAAAATAAGTATTACCTTTTCATCAGAAATAACAAAGTCCTCTACTTCCTGTTCATTTAAGCCTATCCCATCTGCTAATCTTAATATCAAATACTTGTGTCTGTCGTCTAACCGAGCTCTTCTCTCCTCCTTGGTGACTTTGGCCTGCTTGGCCAATTCTTTCTTAGCTTCACTGGACAGCACTACATTTTTCTTCCCATTTGGCTAGAAGATAAAAATGTTTTAGAAAATATATTATTTTTCAGCACCCTTTTTCTCATTTAACATTTAAGCAGCATATGTTGTTGCTTTTTAAGACAGTTTCAAAAATTCTTTAAACAGGGAGATTTGATGGAAGGTACATTACTTGGCTTAGTGAAATGCTTCTTAACACATTTTAAAAAGTTTTTTAAGTTCTTATTTTACAGTAATTCAAACAGTTGCATAGATTGATATCTACAACATTGTACAAGAAAATACCATTAAAAAGTTAAATAAAAAAAAAAAGAGAGGAACATCAGTTCTAGGGAACTCACCAAGCCAAAAATATTACACATTATAGGGCCAGTACAATTAAAACTTCACATCTGCACCCCAGAAATAGAGGTGTATTCAGACCTAAATTCACAATAAAAACATATGTCAAAACTGGACCTAATCCATAGATGCTGAACTCTGGGAATCCAGCTTCCAAACCTCTAAGTGTTCATTTCTCAGCTTTTGGTCCATGCCCATCTCTACTGTCAGCACTGTGAACTACCATTGCAAGAGTGTTACTCAACAGAAACAAACAAACAGCTCCACAGCAAAATCACCATCATCCTCACTCTCCTTTCTCCCTGGAACATGTTTAATTGGGCTTTCAGATGTAGCTCAGAGAAGGACTGTAATAGAAATGGAAAGAGAAAAGCCCACACAGACAAAGGATTTTTAAACAATCTTCAGATCTATATAATAAGGAGGAAAGCACATGGTGAAGAAGAAATTTTGGAATAAATAGCAAATCTTTACCAATTTTATAAGAAGAAATATACATCTCATAGAAAAATGAAAAATAAAGATTCATTCCAATGAGCCAGGTCCTTGGTTTGTAGGATCCTCTGGCATAAAGCAGTCATACAGCCATCTTAACCACCAACCAGAGCATTCCCTTCATCTGCAGGAGACTGCTTGTGTGGTATGGGGCTGCCTTAGTGGCTCTTACAACTCCCCTCCTCCCTGTTCCCAGTGCAGGAGGTATAGCTGGGGAAAATGGGATGCAGCCACAATGTCCTTCTACTCCAGCAATCTCCAGCTAATGGAACAGCTCTTGGGGTACAGGACACTGAGGCACAAATTATAGCAGCTGTTAGCATGCTCTTAATTACCTCAGAGATTGGGTTGACCCCCACTTGGTCACTGAATTGGGGAGCATAGATGTGGCCTAAAGCCATCTTTTCCCCTACCTTTTAGTCTTGCACCAGAAAATCTGTCCTGATATTTCTAAGCATCCTTTCCTACCTCTCAGAAGCATTTCCCTTACCACAGGAAGAGGAGCTAAATAACTAGTTACTGGGCAAATCTATTGTTATGCCTCTAAGAGAAGCATTTTTCTGATCCACACAGAATTCTTCTATTCATGAGCCATCTCTATTATCAACGTATCAGCTATGACTTCCATGCCAGTAACAGATTTTGTTGTTTTGTATTAGACTATGCCAAGGATGAAAGTTCCAATTCCAGTATCCCTCAAGCCAAATGTCATTCAACAAGAGTCAGAAGACTTACCACTTGAATGTATAATTATTAGTGATAATGGCAAGGTATAACAGGAGTATATATGTTTAATTTAGAGCAGTTAGTGGTGCCATTCTTAAACAGCGCTCCAGATAATGTCACTGCAGTAAGAGTTTATTATCTCTGTGATAGATTAAATACTGGAAATTCAGTACCTCCTTGTCTCCTAATATGGTTATTAGGTGACTAATCAAGTATCATTTTATATATATCATCTGATGTAGGTTTTGTTGTTGTTGTTTTTTGACAATTCCACTGCTGTAGGATATTTTTAAATTCTTTTCTGAGTGAGGATTGTGACACAGAGAAGGTATACAGCAGATTGACATTTTTATTCAGATCATGAATGAAAGCAGAATGAGGATACACTCCTTAGCTGAATTATCTGGAATATATTGTAAGCTTCCTTCGCTTTGTTTGTGAAACACTTAGTCAAGTCTTCCTAGGTTATCTTTAACCTATGAAGACAAAGAAAAGGGGTGAACCAGTGTGTGACACTGAAACCAAATATAAAAATATTGTAACCACAGAAAATAACAGATCTGCTTCTGCACATGTCATGAGGGCTTCCTAGGAACTGCTGGTCATTCAACTGCAGCAGGCTGAAGGAACTCGGCATCATCCGAAAGGCACTTAGGCCTATATCCTCAAAGGTATGCAGGTGCCTAACTCCCATTGATTTCAATGGGAATTAAGCACCTAAATATCTTTGAGGATCCAGGCCTTAGCACCTTGCAGGTCTGTACCAAATTTAGCAACTACATTTTGACAATGAACCCTTCAGGAATGATCTGTAAAGGAAAAGCTTTGATAGTTAAAAGACAAAAGTTAGGTGACGAGCTTTTAAAATGAAATCGCTTGCCGAAACAGCAGCAGTTGAAGATGACACTCTTATAGCTGATCCTGGCTCAGTGATCTTCTTCTTAAAGGCACCTCCACGCCTGTGGCCCTTTCCTTCACCATCTAGGATAAAGAAATGGCAAGCTATAGTTATTCATATTAACTGGCTGTAGATGCAATACAGTGCATCTTTAACACCAGCAATCACAAGTGATGACAGATGCTTTATAGCAACTTTCCTATCTTTGAAAAGGAACCAAGGAAAATTCTGGGAATTATAGATCCGCGAGCCCTTCCTTGGTGCAAGTGAAACTGAGGGAGTGTCTATTTAACAACAGAATAGTACCACATGCACAATCATTTTGGTGATTTTTTTGTTACATGTTAATTGAAAAAAATTGTAACACTGCATCATACATCAAACAAATACATGCATATGTATTTGACAGGAAGAATGCAAAACTTTCCCTGAACTAATCCATAGTGCCATTACTGTCTCCTCAAGACCTACCTCTGTGACAGCGTCTCTAAGAAATCAATGCCTTTGGGCTTGATTTTGCTACCGTTACTCAAATTGTACCTTACCCTGTGAGCAGTACTTTTAATTTGGAGTGCAGCGCTCCTCAAGGAAAGTAATGTTTGCAGAACTGGACTACTTATAATTATTATTAGAAGAAAATTGAAAATGTGTAAATGTATATATTTAATTGTAACTGTCTCCCACTACTCTTTGTATGTCGCTTGTCTTGCAAGCTCGCTGTGGGAGGGATTGTGTCTTCATATATATTTGTACAGCATCTAGAACAATGAAGTCCTGGTCCTGATTGGGCCTCTGGATGCTATCATAATACCAATATTAAATAATAATAAAATCCACTTTGCAGTCATATATATGTTCAGGATACTGAAATATATCAAGTATGTGCTATCTAGAGCAAGTTGGAATACAGTCTTTTTTCCCCAATGGAAAATTTTGACAAAAAATTAAAATTTAAAAATTCAGTCAAAAACTAAAAACTTCTGGCTGAAAACCTAACATTATCAGCCTTGCAGCTGAAAATAAACATTTTTTATTCAAAATGCCTATATAGTGCCTCATGGGAGTTGTAGTTTAGTTGAAAAACCCAATTTTCTGTTTCAGTTTTGACAGAAGTTTTTTTTTACCAGTCCTAGAGCTATCCTTAAAAAACATACACCGATGCTTCATCAGTATTCTATCTCACTGGTGGGAAAGAATCCTGTACTGTGTGATTCCAGACAAATAACACAGACAGAAACTAAAATCGTGCCCCTCTAAAAATTAAAAGGACTCTGTGAACTTTGTTTTTTTTAAGTTGACTATTTTTTTAAAAATTCCAGTTTCTGGATAGAGCATCCTTTATTGTTCTGAATGGTCTTTCTATCTCTTATATTAAAAATATGATTTTCCTGCTCCCTTGATGTAATATTCCCATACATGAGGTTGCTTAAGTGCATTTCCTTTAAACACAATTATTCAAAATGAAGGAAATCACCAGGTAAACCAGTATCAACATCCATTTACATGCCTTACCACACAAATACACACACAGACTCCTCAGCCATACAACAAAGTTCCTTTCTTTTCCAAAACACAATTATCCACAATGCAAATCCTTTTCCTCACAGTCACACTAACTCACAACCTTAACATGATAAATTAATAATATCCTACAATATCCTGGACAAACCTTACTGAATTGAGTTTAATACTTTGGGGGTCCATAATATTCAAAATGTAAATGTTCAAGTGTTATTGTGAGATAATATGTAACTGCTCTCGGATGATGTCTGCAAAAGTAATTCTTTCAGTTATCAGTCCTTTGAAGCCACCTTCCTAGAGAGGTTCACATATATTGTTCAAACTGGATTCTCCAGGGACCAACAGACAAAGAGCGGATTTCTGGATAAGTAGCCTGGTTTTAAACAGCTTCAGAGCTTTTGATCTGATCCAGAAAATGGACAAGATCTTCATTCTACAGCAGGGGGAGGGTATTCATAGGGAACGGTTGGAAGGACTGACACTCTGACCAGAGCCTTTGGCCGGGGAGGATGGAGGATGATCTCCGGTAAGCTTATTAGCATGGGTAGGGGTTCTTTTATTGTTTTAATATGTTTTCTCTGTAGTGCTTTTACCTTAAGAATAAAATATGCTTGCTTAGGAAAAGCTGTGTGATAACTTATAACTGTGGGCACTCACGCTGTGTACTGTCACTGAGGGGACAGGCAAATAGGCCTGCTTAGGCAGACTCTTCTTTGCTGGGAATAACACAGTGAAGACAAGGAACTGTTCAACCTAGAGATACTCTGGTCAGGAGAGACAGGGACACAGGTCTCCACCCACGAAAAGCAAAGGCTGGGGAGCTGGAAGCCTGAGAGTGGGTGCCTTTGCTGGACCACTGAGGGGAAATGCAGGTGCAGTTGCCCTGAGCTTGTGTGTGACTGTGAAGAACTGGATGCATGCATGGTAGGTGGCTGTATGTTGGAATAGACAGGGAGTCTGTTGTGGAATGGAAGAGTCTGTGAGCGTGTCTGGCTATTAGGACATTTGGGTGTTGAGGTCCTGAATCAGCACTATATTGTTATGCTGGACGTTGGGAGGCTCCTAGCAAACATGTCTGATCTATGGACAATCAGAAACTACAGCGAAGCTGATGGTCATGCTTGTCACCTTCCATTCAGGTGAATGAGGGATCGATTAAATGCCCCTTCATTTAGTGATAGCTAAAACAATGAACGCCGTTGCCCAAGGACTAAAGTGAATGCAAACTCGGGTCCAGGGATTGATATGGTTGCTGCTGTCCATCAGGGCATGTGTAAATAGTGAACCAGAGAGCAGACACAAAGCAAAGAAAAAGCAGGAGAAATTCTGGTAATGTGGCTCTTGGGGCAGAGTGGTAGCTGGAAAGGCAGGCTTAGAGTTCTCCTAATGGAAACAAGCTGCCATGGGCATAGGCACCAATTCCGTGAATGCTCTGGGACTGGAGCACCCACAGGGAAAAATTAGTGGATGCTCTGCACCCACCAGCAGCCAAGCTCCCCGCCCCTCCCCTGGCCTCACCTCCTCCTCCCCTGAGCACAAGGCATCCCCGCTCCTCCCCTCCTCCCAGCGCTTGCCACCGCCAAACAGCTGTAGCAAGCTCTGGGAGGGAAGGGGGAGGAGCGGGAACGTGGCACGCTCAGGAGAGGAGACGGGGAAGAGGCAGGGCCGGGGATTTGGGGAATGAGTTGAATAGGGGCAGGGAGGGGGCAGAGTTGAGTCGGGGACTTTGGGAAAGGGGCGGGAGGGGGCGGGGCACGGCCGGGGCCAGAGGGGGGTCGAGCACCCACCAGCGCCATTAGAAGTCAGCACCTATGGCCATGGGTAGCACGTGAATCACCGGGTGGGAGAGGCTAGCCCTCTACCACACCCTTTCCACCCAAGGCCCCGCCCCTTCCACGCCCCCCACCGGAGCCCGGAGCCCCCCCACCGGAGCCGCTAGCTCCCCCCACCAGCCCAGGAACACCGGGAGGGCTGGCAGCACAGCTGCAGCCCCCCAGCCCTGGAGTGAAGGGAGAGTGGGTGGCACGGCCAAAACCCCCACCCAGCCCAGGAGCACAAGGAGGGCGGGTGGCACAGCCCAAGCTGGGGCTACCCCACAGGGAAACTGGACTCCAGCCACGAGCGGGAAGCAGGCAGAAAGGAGCCTGGGGGCAGAGCATGGGTGAAACCACACCTTACTATCTGGGGACACAGAGCAATGTCCAGAATATCTGTTAACTGCTCAGGCCAAAGGAACAACAGTAATAAGGTCACAGTCCTGCAAAGTGCTGAGAACTCTAGCCCTGATCTAGCAAAACACTCCAGAATGTGCTCACCTTTAAGTGTATGAGTGATGACAATGAAGACAATGGATTTACTCAGATGGTTAAAGCTAAGCACACGCCTAAGTACATTGCTGGATCAGGGCTGATGACCTCTGAGTTCAGGACAGGTATTAATGCTAGCTTGTTGACTTCCTTTGTGGACTATGAACTAAACTCTCCCAGGCAAGGGAGGATGAGACTGAATTGTTCTGACTCTGCCTCCAAACTGTGGAGGAACATTAGGAAAACTGAACCCCAGCAGAAATGCCTGGGGAGAAAAGGATTATTTTGGTGTGAAGGTTTTTGTTTCAAATTTTATTTGAGAGGCTTCGCAGCCAGTCAGGACAGAGCAAGATGGAAATAATTAAAAAGGGCTAGCTGGGAGAAGCAGACTCAGGGTCACAGCCTGCTATGCTTCCATAGCAGTATTAATAATATCCATTAAAGAACCTACTAATACCTTCTAAATACATTTTAAAATTAAGCTGGAAAGCTGTTAGACCCTGGAATTTCACCACTTTTCATACTTGCTACTGCCTCTAAGACTCCTCTGTTATTTCTTCATCTAAATTTTCATGATCAATCTCACATATTTTTGGCAAGCCTCCTACTTCCAGTTATGTTTTAATAACTTCAGCATATGGAATAACTAGAATATGAAAGTTACTATGATTACAATGGAAAATACACATATTTCACTAGGATGTGTAACTTCCTCTTGCTGATCATTTTAACCGGTGAGACTGCTTTTGAACCCCTTCAAGTTCATGAACCAACAACTTGTCACATGTATTTTCTTTCTCATAGAAATTCTGTTATATATACACCTTAGAGGTTTTCAGTAATGTTTATCATCAGCATATTCAATTTCCCCACAGTATTAGTTATCTGTCAACATTTTTTTCTAATCTGTAGTCCTATGAATCTGTTGCTACCTATTTTTGTTGAGCTCTTTCCTCTTTTGCTCTAGTTATTAGATAACTCCTAAATATTGCTTTTCCTGTCTCCTAAAGAAGCCCTCACCTTATTGTCTTTATCATTTAACTGAAAGAACTGAACAATATTGTCATGGATCCACAGGATCGGTGCTATGGCCCCAGCTTTGGAACAGTCTCTGGGAGGACCCCTTCAGCATGCCAGACTCCCTAGGAGTCTCACTCTTCTCCAGGATAAGCCACGCAACTTCACTGCCTCGTTAGGCCGCACCTCTGGGTTTTCAGCACCCCTGCTTCACACCATGAGCTTTGTGATTCTGAGCCTTTGTTAATTTAGGCCCTACCTTCCCTACAGCTGTAGGGGCCTGTTTTAAAGTGAAAAATTCCATTGAATAGTGAGTCTCTTTTTTTGTTCCTAGAAAACCATTTCCCAGATAGTGTCAATATAAAGCATTTCCCATTATTTCCTCCCCTACCTTTGTTGATAGTGATTAGAGGCGGACTGAGCTCAGTGTCAGGTTTGGAGACAGCTAAGGCCTCTCTTGGTTCTTGGACTGCTTCTTGCTGTGCAGGTTCAGGGGTAGCAGGGCTGAACTCAGCTCCTCCCCCTGATTCAGTCACACATCCCCCTGCCTCCTCCATCTGCAGCAGCACACAAAGTAACCAAAGACAATGAGATAGAAGATGACTGACAGCTGGACAGTGAAGTTCACAAACTCTCCTTGTAATGTTAAAAGAAAGGTGCACATTTACTACACCTTCAAGTTTTTTCCATTTATAGCATCCAACACTACAGAACAGGGGACTTTTGACTAGCAGTAAACAAAACCACTGATCCAATTGCTTTCCATCTCAGGATTTTGCAAATTCAGTTAAAATGGTACTTAGATTCAAACTACACGCAGCTTTAGTTTTGCAAAACTACTCCAGCTGGTGGTTCGCAAAACAATAAAAGCCCCTCTCTATTTGTCCTTAAGACAACTATCCTGAGAGTTTTTATGATTGTCTCTATCATTATCCCTTGCTCAGATTTGCAATTATTGGAGTTAGAAACTCACCCTTTTGGGGAGAGCGTAAGCTCCTACTGTAAGCTCTGTTGCAGGTCCTGCAGAGAAGCCTGGGGCACAGGGAATTGGGAGACTTGCTTACTCTCTCAGCAGGTTTTTGAGTTTGCTGTCTTCCCGGGCGCTCTGAATTCCTCAGCTGCTACAGCAATTCTTGCAAACCTAGCTAGAACTCCAGAGCCCTGGAGACACCTCATCCCTCCCTATTCCCCACTGTGCCTGCTGAGGTTTTCATTTCATTATTGCCCATCAGTCTTTTTCATGTAATTTAATTTTCTCTGTAAGAGAAGGGAAACCTCCAGACAAACAGCTCCCTTGAGCCTCCCCACTTGCTAATGTGCTGTTGCTATGGAGCATATGTACACACAGTGGAATTGTACACTGACTCATGGGAGGGCATCGTTAGCTGTATCCCAGCAATGAAGTGTTTCTTCTTAAAAACAACCTCCCAGAGAGCTGGAAATTCTTTGTATTCTCTTCAGGTTACATTATGCAATTGCCTGTGCTCTGTACACAAAGTAAAACTATTTCCCCATGTTTATTCCCCCCCTCCACCCCCACTGTTCCTCAGACATTCTTGTCAACTGCTGGAAATGGCCCACCTTGATTATCACTACAAAAGGTTCCCCCCACCCCCTCTCTCCTGCTGGTAATAGCTCACCTTAAGTGATCACTCTCTTGTTACAGTGTGTATGGTAACACCCATTGTTTCATATTCTCTATGTATATAAATCTCCCCACTGTATTTTCCACTGAATGCATCTGATGAAGTGAGCTGTAGCTCATGAAAGCTTATGCTCAAATAAATTTGTTAGTCTCTAAGGCTCCACAAGTCCTCCTTTTCTTTTTGCGAATACAGACTAACACAGCTGCTACTCTGAAACCTGTCATTTAGCAATTACTTTCACTTGGTATTTCATAGAATATCATAGAATATCAGCATTTCTCCATCTCCCTCTGCCGGGCCAAGGCTATTTAGAAATGAATATGAAATACATTCTATTGTTTTGCTATTTGTGTTGCTGCTGTAACTGACAATATCTAACATTTGTAATTTGTTTTAAATGTATTACCTGTAACCCCTCTGCGAGGTGGTGTCTGCAGGACAAGGGCTGGGTTCAATATCTTCTCGGGGCTCTCTTAACACAGCAAAACAGAAATGGCTCAAGCCTTCACCCAGTAACGTGGGAAAACTAAATACCACCCCTAAGTACCTCTAAGAGGCAACACTTCCCCACTCGCAAGCACAGAGTCTGCATATCACAAAAGAAAACTTTTATTGAAAGGGAACCCAGCATTAATTTAGGAAGACATCGCAACAACAATTCAAACTATAAGTAAACACCCACCCCACAGCACATTGGGTAGTGTCCCTTTCCTCAGTTACCCACCTCTGGTGTCAAAGTCCAATGGACAAATGTTCCTTTAACATGCCACTCCCCTTTCCCTCCGCTGCACTCCTCTCACGGTTGGTTGTCTGTGTCATGCTGTCTGCAGTGGCTCACAAGCAAGAATACCAAACCACAGCAGACTGTTAAGAAGCAGGGTAGACACCCCAAACTGGTGGTGTGTTCTAAAATTAGATTCACCAAGGCAGTAACAAATGTGAACTCCTGGATCACAATAACAGGCTTACCATGGAGTCACAGACAGGCCCCTTAGACCAGTGGTTTTCAAACTTTGTTTCTGGGAACCAGGTTGAAGAAAATTGTTGATGCCTGCGACCCAGTGGAACTGGGGATGAGGGATTTGGGGTGTGGGAGGGGCTCAGGGCTGGGGTAGAAAGTTGGTGTGCGGGGGTGACGGCTGCAGGGCGAGGCCGGGAATGAGGGGTTCAGGGTGTGGGAGGGGGCTCTGGGCTGGGGCAGGGGGTTGCAGTCCAGGAAGAGGTCAGGGCTCTGGGCTGGGGTTGTAGGCTCTGGAGTAGGGCCGGGGATGAGGGGTTTGGGTGCAGGAAGGGGTTCCAGGTTTGGGGGAGCTCAGGACAAGGGCAGAGGATTGGGGCACGGGGTTGGGATGCGGACTTACCTCTGGCGGCTCCCAGTCACCGGCGCAGCTGGGGTGCAGAGGCAGACTTCCCACCTGTCCTGGCACTGCAGACCATGCTGCACCCCGGAAACGACCAGCAGCAGGTCCGGCTCCTAGGTGGAAGCGCGCAAGCAGCTTTGCATGACTCTCGCCCACAGGACCCTTCCCCCTTCTCCCCTCTCCCCTGTTCCCATTGGCCAGTTCCCAGTCAGTCCCTGGACGATGCTCGGGGCTGGCACAGAGCCCCATGGCCCCCTGCCTAGAAGCCGGACCCCCTGCTGGCCACTTCCAGGGCACAGTGCAGTATCAAAACAGGTAGGCACCAGCCTGCCTTAGCTGGGCAGCACCACCGACGGGACTTTTAACGTCCTGGTCGGCAGTGCTGATCAGAGTGACCCAGTGCCTGACACGCCGCAACCCAGTACTGGGTCGTAACCCGAAGTTTGAAAAACGCTGCCTTAGACTCTCCAGTCTATCTTGCCACCCAGACAAATTGGACTTAGTGATAAATGGTCACTCACACCAAAAATCTTACAATATTCAGGTTGCTTCCTGTCCCAAGAGACCAGTCACTTACCCAAAGATCAATTGGTACCCTAGATCTTACACCGAAGACAATGCCCATAGCCAATCCTGTAATAAACCACATAAAGGTTTATTAACTAGAGAAAAGAAATTAGAGTTATTTACAGGTTAAAGCAAGCAGACATATCCGCACAACTGAGATATCTAAACCATAAGAGTGACAGAGTTGTCATGATCTGTCAATTCAAAGTGGACCCAGGGGTAACCCCTGGGGATCTCTGCTCAGTTTAGAGTCTCTGGCCCTGTCAGAATTTAAACAACAAAGAGAGATGGAAAACTTTCCTGTCACTTTGTTTTATTTCCTTCATTCAGCTTCAAATCCACAGGACATGCTTCCTTGCACGTAGCATTTCCAGGGTGTGATATGGCCATTAACCAGTCCTTTGTATTGTGATGTTCCTTGACGGTCAATCCAATTTTGATAGTCCATCTGAATGGGCAGAAGAGACAATTCCCATGCCTGAGTTCGCAAGTTCAGAGCAAACATTTTCAAAGTTTATAAAGCAAAATTTACGTATTTTCTTATAGCATGGAATACCGACATTATAAGTGAGATTAATGCATGAAGCAATTTACAAGCATTTCATAGCATTTAAACACTTCATACAGTCTAATAATATATTAACCTATTTTGAACAAAACTAACATATAGGTGACCTGGTCTGGTCTCCAGCTATGAGTTTTTTAGTTCTTAGCTAATTCCTGCAGCCTGGGCAAGAGCTAGCACTTGGTTTGTCAGCATCACAGTTTGAGGTCACAGAAGTCCCAGAATTCAGTGATGCATTTACATGGGTGCCCTTCTCACCCTGAAATCTGAGCAATGCCTCTACTGCTGCTGCCGTCAGCAACCACTGCCACAGTTGGCCACTGGCAGCCACCTCTGCCACTGCTCAGCGCTGCTGCTCTCTCTAATGCTGTTTGCCGCTATCTCTGCCACCACTTGCCACTGTTATCTCTGCCACTGCTTACTGCCACCTCTGCAATGCCGAGTTCTGAGGTTCTGCCACTTAGCCCAGTTCTTAGTGATTTCAGCTCGATTTTACTGGGTAATGGGGAACTTCACTGCTACTCCAGCCTCTGCATTGTCTCTCACTGCAACGCTGCCTGTATAATTTGAGCCGGGGTTCTGGAAGCATAAACCCTGAAAATAGCCATTTTTTAAAAAGTTTCTAGGTGCTTTTTTTTTTTTTTTTTTTGCCCAGAGCTAGAATCATAAAGTCATAGAACTGGAAGGGACCTCGAGAGGTCATCCAGTGCAGACCCCTGCACTCATATTACAAATCATATTATTGATGTGGTGCAAGGTCTACGTCTGTTGAGTTTTCCCCAAGATAGTGCATGGCACACACTAAATCTTTGGGGGACCCAAATTGAGAACAGTATTTAAGAAAATGTACATTTTTACACTGCCCATGCACGAGTACAGAAAAATGGCTAGAATGTTTCCAACCTGGCCATTTTATGCACTTTAAACTCAACTCTTGTAAGTGCTCTAAAATCCAGTTACTCAGATTGCTTTAAATTTGGTATCCCTCACGGAAACACGAGGCAGTCCAAAGGTGAGACCAAGGGGTTTCAGGCCATCCCCCCAAAATTGTTCTCTTCTGCTGCCTTGTTCTGTTAAACTGAGATTAATGACTGGATGAATCACAGACCTCGTGATGACTGTGAATTCACCCTTCAATTAACACAACTAAGGATAAGTTCGTCAAAACCCCCACCTAAGACATAAGGAGTATTGAACTCAGTGACTGGTGGTTGCTGCAAATTTGTGAGTCATGGGTGGCAATTTCATTTTGGGGGGAACACAATCAAAAGTATTTTCTGGGAAAATATAAGATGTGAATGCTTCCCATGGGAGAAGTTTTGGGGATGGAGAAGTGCGGGAAAGGGAGAGAAGGGTTTGGGGCTGCACTACGGTTTTGGGGATGGATGGTAGGCAAGTGAGAGAGATTGGGGGCTCAGGTGAAGGTGACATGGGATCCCCAAGCTCTGCCAGTGCATCCCAACTCCCTGGCCCTCCCATTTCTACCATTGGACCCTATCCTTCCTGCACCCCAACCACCCTGCACCCCAGCATTACAAGTGCACTCAATGCTCCTGATCCCAACCTTCCTGTACCTCCCAGCTCTACCAGTGCACCCCAATGTCCCTGCACCACCAGCTCTGCCAGAACACATCCAGTCCTGCACTCCACACTCTGCCAGCACATCCCACCCAATCCTGCATCCCATGGGCGGCACATGAACCGCCCCCAGTTCGGGGAGGCTGGCCCCCGGCCCTACCACTTCTGCCCAAGGCCCCTCCCTCACCCAAGCCCCCCACCATGCATGGAGGAGACCCGCCCCAGTCACCCCAAGTCCTGACCCACGGGTACTCCCCAAGTCCCAGCCTGCTGGCTGCCCCACCCCAGTCCCGGCTCGAGTGGCCCCAACCCCGGAGCACCGGGCAGCCCAAGCACCAGGTGGTAGGGTTGCCAACTTTCTACTTGCACAAAATGAAACACCCTTGCTCCGCCCCTTCTCCAAGGCCCCACACCCACTCACTCCAACCCCCCTCCCTCAGTCGCTCACTCTCCCCCACCCTCACTCACTTTCACCAGGCTGGGGCAGGGGGTTGGGGTATGGAAGGGAGTGAGGGCTCCAGCTGGTGGTAGTGGCTCTGGGGTGGGGCCAGAAATGAGGTGTTCAGGGTACAGGAGGGGGCTCCGGGCTGGGGATTGGGGTGCAGGGGGGGTGAGGGCTACAGCTGGGGGTGTGGGCTCTGGGGTGGGACCAGAAATGAGGGGTTTGGGATGCAGGAGGGGGCTCCAGGCTGGGGCCAAGGGGTTCAGAGTGCAGGAGGGAGTGCAGGCTCTGGCAAGGAGTTAGGGTGAGGGAGAGAGCTCTGAGCTGGGGCAGGGGGTTGGAGTATGGGATGCAGGCTCCAGCCAGGGAGCACTTACGTCAGGCGGCTCCCAGAAACAGCCAGCATGTCTGGCTCCCAGGCACAGGGCCTGGGGGCTTTGTGTGTGGCCACAGGCACCGCCACTGCAGCTCCCATTGGCCGCAGTTCCCAGCCCATGGAGGCTGCGAAGTTGTCGCTCAGGGTGGGGGCAGTGTGCAGAGCCCCCGTGGCCACCCCTGTGTCTAGGAGCCTGACATGCCGGCTGCTTCCGGGAGCCACGCGGAGCCAGGGCAGGCAGGGAGCCTGCCTTAGCCCCACTGCGCCACTGACTGAACTTTTAGCAGCCCGGAGCCGCCAGTGTCTATTTTCTGCCAGATGTTCCGGTCAAAGACCAGACACCTGGCAACCCCACTGGGAAGCCTCAGCCACCGAGTGCTGGGTAGTCCTGGCAGCCCCAGCACCACATGCTTCGGGGGAGTGACTGAGCAAGGGCAGGAAGAGGAGTAGCCTGCGCTGGGGCCAAGGGAGAAGAGCAGGATGCATGAGGGGACCTTGGGGTGAAGTGTGGGCAGGGCCTGGCTATTAGGGGAGGATTAGCCTCCCCTGGCCTACAATACCCACCACCCATGCTGCACCCCCAACTCTGCCAGTGCACTCCAATCCCTTTGTGCCCTCCATCTCTGCCACTGCAGCCCAACCCTCCTGCATCCAACAGCTCTTCCAGTGAAGGAGACAGGTGTGCATGTGAAACTGGACTGGCACAAAGAGCCAGGGGTGGGGAAGAGACAGGCAGTGACAGGGACAAGCTGGATGTGGGGGGTGGTCAAGCTTGGTGGGAACAGGCAGAAGGCCTGTGCCCACTACAGCACACTCCCCTGTCCCTGCACAGCCTGGCATGGAGCCCAAGATCCCTGTGTTTCATCCCGCCTCTGCTGTCCAAAGACCAGTGAAACCCACTGGCAAATGTGTATCTCACTCTCTCGGGCTGTCCGCACAGAGGATGACAGCCTACTGCTGCTGCACTCACGCCACGGGCGCGGGCAGTGGAGCCAGGCTGAGGAATAGCTTCCACGCTGCTCTCCCGGGGGACGCTTTCAAATCCCGCCCCATGAGCACAACGGGGGAAGGGCGCGAAGCCCCTCTGTAGGACACCGCGAGCCCCCACACAGGTAGCATTGAAGGGCTTTCAGCGCAGGCGCAATGGAGAATTGGGAGGGAGGGGAATGGGAAAGGGTTCGGCGCAAGTGCAATAGGAGAAGCGGGGGGGGGGGGGGAGAATTGGTTCCGCGCTTGCGCAGTGAGCCTGAGGTGCCGGACTGTCCCTCTACGATTCCGGCGTCGAGGGCGGCGCCTGCGCACTGCGCGCCTGTCAGTGGCTTCCTGGGAGCTCGCAGTGCAGGTAACGAAGTGGCAGTTTTCGAGGCCAGTGTCGCTCCGCCTGGCCCCTGCCGGGAGCCGGCTGCGGGTGGGCCCGGTGGCCTCTGGGCAGGGCCGGGCTCTGGGACCAGGGAGTCTCCCACGCGGGGCCGGGCGCGGCGGGAAGCCGCCCCTGCCACAGACCGCAGCCGGCCCGGGTGCGGGGCGGGTTGGGGGATGGGAGTGGGGGCGGGTGAGGCTGGCCCAGGTGGGTTTGGCGCCGGTGGGGGCGGGTGAGGCTGGCCCAGGTGGGTTTGGCGCCGGTGGGGGCGGGTGAGGCTGGCCCAGGTGGGTTTGGCGCCGGTGGGGGCGGGTGAGGCTGGCCCAGGTGGGTTTGGTGCTGGTGGGAGAAGATCAGGATGGTCCTGTGGTGGGTTTGGTTTGATGAGCTGTGCAGATATTGTGAGGAGCAACAGTTTTCCTTTTCCTTGTGTGTGGCGGTGTGACCCTAACTCAGGACAACCTGGGGCCCTGTGCAGGTCCCAACCACCATCAGCTCCTTTTCCTTTGTACTGTTGGGATGCAGGTGCAGTGGGATAGATCAGATAGGCCCTGTCCATGTGGTATTCTTTCAAATAGAGTTCAGGTGTCCTTGTATTATTTCTGACCTTGGAGGGCTCTGGTCTGAATTGTAGGATTTGTTATCTTTTATTTGCAGAGGCCAGTGCAGAAGAGTAGCCAGGGACTCTTTAAGCAACCCTCTTCATTGCTCATGGCTTATGGAGTCCAAATATCACATGTGTTCAATGTGGGAAGCAGTTTTAAATGTTGCCCTGTTACTTCCCTGATGTAGTTGCTGTCCTGAAGAAGTTGTGCATTAGGAGCCTCTCCTGAAGCACAGAAGAAAGAGGGGGCAGGGTGGCCCAAATTAGTCTTTACTCTTTTTTTCTCCTCTTAGTTCCTTACCACTCATGACAAAATCCCAATTCTCCCTTATATCTTGCAGCGCTCTGCTCCCCAACTCTTCTTTTCTCTGTCCCTTGAAAAATGTCAGTCTCATAATTCAGTTGTACAAACTTGTTTTAAAACAAGTATTGTAACATTAATTTAGATATCTATATTAGCTCCCTTTGTGAAAGCGCCTTGGGCACTTTACATCAGTAAAAATTTTAAACAGAATGTCAGAAACCTGTATTATTTTTCTCTCATTGCCCAGAACTTTGTAGTTGCAAAAAGTTCTTTCAGAATTAGTTCTTAAGTTATAGTCCAATGTTTATATTCAGCGTGATTCCAGGTTAGGACTGGAGATTTCAGCCTTGGGGCTTAAGCTTCCCCTGAATGAAGCATCAAGCAGATCTGAGATAAAAAGGATCAGGACCCAAGGGTCTTTTATACAGATCCAGGCCTTCTCTTGACAGATAAGAGTTCTTAGGTGAACAACAGGCAATCATGGGAACTTTGAAGGAGGTCTATTTCCTAAGCATTACCAGTAGTTAGCTATACAAATTAACATAAGGCAATTTATCCATTAGGCTGTCTATCACAAACTTTAAAGAGGCATATAGACAAAGACATTATTTCACCCAAGATTAATCTAAATGTTAATATTTCCTTTTGATATTTGAATCAACAGGTATAGTGACAGACAGGAACTGCCTGTTTAGATGGCTAACATTTAACAAGATATGAGTACACACTCGGGCTGTCAAGCAATTAAAAAATTACTCGCACGATTAAAAAAATTAATTGCACGATTAAACAATAATAGAATACCATTTATTTAAATATTTTTGATGTTTTCTACATTTTCAAACATATTGATTTCAATTATGACACAGAGTACAGAATGTACAGTGCTCACTTTATTTTTGATTACAAATATTTGCACTGTAAAAACAAAAGAAATAATATTTCAATTCACCTAATACAAGTACTGTAGAGCAATCTCTTTATCATGAAAGTTGAACTTACAAATGTAGAATTATATACAAAAAGTTTTATTTTTGAATGCAGTTACTATGTGAAACTTTAGAACCAGAAGTCCATTCAGTCTTACGTCAGCCAGTTGCTCAGACAAACAAGTTTGGTTACAATTTCTAGGAGATCATGCTGTCCACATTATGTTTACAATGTCACCTGAAAGTGAGAACAGGTGTTCGCATGGCACTGTTGTAGCCGGTGTCACAAGATATTTACGTGCCAGATGTGCTAAAGATTCACGTCCGTTCGTGCTTCAACCACCATTCCAGGGGACATGCATCTATGCTGATGACGGGTTCTGCTTGATAACGATCCAAAGCAGAGCAGACCGATGCATGTTCATTTTCATCATCTGAGTCAGATGCCACCAGCAGAAGGTTGATTTTCTTTTTTGGTGATTTGGGTTCTGTAGTGTCTGCATTGGAGCGTTGCTCTTAAGACATCTGAAAGCATTCTCCACTCCTCGTCCTTCTCAGATTTTGGAAGGCACTTCAGATTCTTAAACCTTGGGTTGAGTGCTGTGTCTATACTTAGAAATTTCACATTGCGTTTGTCAAATCTTCTGTGCAAGTGTTCTTAAACGAACATGTGCTGGGTCATCATCCAAGCCTGCTATAACATAAAATATGTGGCAGAATGCAGGTAAAACAGAACAGGAGATATACAATTCTCCCCAAAGAAGTTCAGTCACAAATTTAATTAACGCATTTTTTTTTAACAAGCATCATCAGCATGGAAGCATGTTCTTTGGAACGGTGGCCGAAGCATGAAGGGGTGAATGTTTAGCATATCTGGCACATAAATACCTTGCAACGCCGGCTACAAACATGCCATGCAAATGTCTGTTCTCACTTGAAGTTGATATTGTAAATAAGAAGCAGTCAGCAGTATCTCCCATACATGTTGTTTGTCTTAGCAATTGGCTGAACAAGAAGTAGGACTGAGTGGACTTGTAGGCTCTAGAGTTTTACATTGTTTTGTTTTTGAATGCAGTTATGTAACAACAACAAAATCTACATTTGTAAGTTACACTTTCACGATAAAGAGATTTCACTACAGTACTTGTATGAGGTGAATTGAAAAATACTATTTCTTTTATCATTTTTACAGTGCAAATATTAGTAATAAAATAATAATATAAAGTGAGCACTGTACACTTTGTATTCTGTGTTGTAATAGAAATCAATATGTTTGAAAATGTAGAAAAATATCCAAGAATGTTTAATAAATTTAAATTGGTATTCTATTGCTTAAGAGTGCCATTAATCACAATTAATTTTTTTATCGCGATTAACTCAAAAAAATTAATCGCGTGAGTTAACTGCAATTAATCGACAGCCGTAGTACACACATACAGTTAGTGTCACCTCTAATTTCTAACAATACAGTGTAGGTATACATTTCAAAGTTCTAGCCTTTCTACCATGGAATGGCCCTAATTACCATTTTATACTTTCTAACATGTCTCTACAGATTGGCTCTGGTTCATTTATCCTGCAAGCTGCTTAACCCTTTCTGGCCATGCCTCACACTTTGTATAAGATTCATTGCAATTATATAACAGCAATGATTTGCATGATCATATTTTAATTAGCTAATATCACAGGGGGCATCACAGGATGTGTTATTGGGGGGGGGGGAGATATGACTGGGTGGAAGTTCCCTACTGTTGTCCGAGTCCAATCAGAGAGTAGAGTCTCTGTGTTAATTTTCATAGTCCAACCTCTGGCCTCCTTGGGGTGCAGAGGAAGACAGGGTAGTCGTTCCAGTGTCTGCTGCTGAGGTTTCTCATAGTTTTCCCAAACAGCAGCAGAGTGAAACTGACATGATTTTTGTTAGCTTGCTGCTACCTTCAGTGTTGAGTAGTAGCAGTGAACTAAATAGTCTTGTTAATTGCACTCTGAAGCTGCTTAGGAAAACCATGAACAGCAGCAAAGGCACTGAAGTTGTCTGTCTACACTCTGAGAGAGACAATACGTCACTGGTTAATAAGTTCACATTTAGAAGATTACCTTGACAGCTCTAAATCTGAAAACCTTATTTTTAACTTAATTTTATAAAGAACTTAAACTTTAACAGCTTAGACCTTCTTACTTACCAGAATAATACCTCTTATGTGCTACTAATAAGTGAATTTTTCAAATTCTATTAAATGATATAATAATTTACTAATAAAGCCAACAAATCCAGCATATACACTTTACTTGTGTCTGTCCAGGAGGAGATTGTCAACCATCAATGAAAATACCATCTCTATACTAAATCCACATCTGAAATTAAGTTAGTGGAGACTGAAGATCAGATTGAGATGAGTCTGGAAAGCCCGCAAAGCCCCCTTATTAAAACAGTTTGTTAAACACAGGGGTTTAGAGACAGGTGGTACTGGGACTAAGATTGTTAAAGTCAAGAAATGGTTCCTTGAAGTGGGGCCTCACCAGTACCTTTTCAAAAATAGTTGACACCTTCCCTTTACAAAGGAAAGTGTCAATGATCCTCATAGATCAGGGTGGGCAAGCTAATGTCCAGCCTAAACCTCCCTTTATGCAATTTAAGCTCATTGCTTCTTGGCCTATCCTTAGAGATTAAGAAAAACAATTTTTCTTCCTCCTCCTTGTAACAACCTTTCACATACTTGAAAACTGTTATCATGTCCCTTCTCAGTCCTCTCTTTTCCAGACTTAACAAACCCAGTTTTTTGAGTCTTCCCTCGTAGGCCATGTTTTCTAGACCTTTAATTATTTTTGTTACTCTTCTCTGGGCTCTCTCGAGTTTTTCCACATTTTTCCTGAAATGTGCCAAGAACTGGACACAGTACTTCAAATGAGGCCTAATCCGCGTGGAGTAGAGCAGAAGAATTCTCGTGCCTTGCTTACAACACTCCTGCGAATACATCCCATAATGATGTTTGCTTTTTTTGCAACAGTGTTAAATTGTTGACTCATATTTAGCTTGTGATCCACTATGATCCCCAGATCCCTTTCCGCAGTACTCCTTCCTAGGCCGTCATTTTCCATTTTGTATGTGTGCAACTGGTTGTTCCTTCCTAAATGGAGTACTTTGCATTTGTCCTTATTGAATTTCATCCCATTTACTGCAGACCGTTTCTCCAGTTTTTCCAGATGATTTTGAATTTTAATCCTATCCTCCAAAGCACTTGCAACCCCTCCCAGCTTGGTATCGTCCACAGATTTTATAAGTGTACTCTCTGTTCAATATCTTCATCAATGATTTAGATAATGGCATAGAAACGGACCCAGAACTGATCCCTGCGGGATCCCACTCGTTATGTCCTTCCACCATGACTGTGAACCACTGATAAGTACTCTCTGGGAACGGTTTTCCAACCAGTGTTGCATCCACCTTATAATAGCTCCATCTAGGTTGCGTTTCCCTAGTTTGTTTATGAGAAGGTCATGCGAGACAGTATCAAAAGCTTTACTTTACTTTCTTTACGTTAATACAACTACAATACCCACCTGCTGAAGTGAAGAAACAGATTGACGGAGCCAGAAAAGTACCCAGAAGTCACCTACTACAGGACAGGCCCAACAAAGAAAATAACAGAACGCCGCTAGCCATCACCTTCAGCCCCCAACTAAAACCTCTCCAACGCATCATCCAGGATAGGTTGTAGATCCTTAAGGACGACCCATCACTCTCACAGATCTTGGGAGACAGGCCAGTCCTTGCTTACAGATAGCCCCCCAACCTCAAGCAAATGCTCACGAGCAACCACACACCACACAACAAAAACACTAACCCAGGAACCTACCCTTGCAACAAAGCCTGTTGCCAACTGTGTCCACATATCTATTCAGGGGACACCATCATAGGGCCTAATCACATCAGCCACACTATCAGAGGCTTGTTCACCTGCACATCTACCAATGTGATATGTGCCAGCAATGCCCCTCTGCCATGTACGTTGGCCAAACTGGACAGTCTCTATGTAAAAGAATAAATGGAACAAATCAGACATCAAGAATTATAACATTCAAAAACCAGTTGGAGAACACTTCAGTCTCTTTGGTCACTCGATTACAGACCTAAAAGTGGCAATTCTTGAACAAAAATACTTCAAAAACAGACTCCAATAAGAGTTGAATTGGAATTAATTTACAAACTGGATACAATTAACTTAGGCTTGAATAAAGACTGGGAGTGGATGTGTCATTACACAAAGTAAAACTATTTCCCCTTGTTTATTCCCCCCCTGCCCCGTTCTTGTCAACTGCTGGAAATGGCCCACCTTGATTATCACTACAAAAGGTCCTGTTCCCCCCCCCCCCCCCCGCTGATAATAGCTCACCTTTCCTGATCACTCTTGTTAGTGTGTATGGTAACACCCATTGTTTCATGTTCTCTGTGTATATAAATCTCCCCACTGTATTTTCCACTGTATGCATCCGATGAAGTGAGCTGTAGCTCACAAAAACTTATGCTCAAATAAATTTGTTAGTCTCTAAGGTGCCACAAGTACTCCTTTTCTTTGTGCAAAAACTTTACTAACATCAAGATATACCAAGTCTACTGCTTCCCCCCCTATCCACAAGGCTTGTTACCCTGTCAAGCTATCAGGTTGGTTTGACGCAATTTGTTTTTGATAAATCCATGCTGACTGTTACTTATCACCTTGTTATCATCTAGATGTTTGCAAATTGATAGCTTAATTATTTGCTCCATTATCTTTCCGGGTACAGAAAGAAAGCTGACTGGTTTGTAATTTCCTGGGTTGTCTTTATTTCCCTTTTTATCGATCAGCACTGTATTTATTTACATTTATGAACTTGCCACTGAAATAAGTTGCTTTTTTTAACAATGCAAAAACAAATTAGGTTACGTATATTGTAATGCAATTTATAAATTAGGTGTTGGTCTTTGGCGGATTTGGGAATTTACGCGATACTTAGGGTATCTCTAAACTGCATATGGGAGTGAATTTCCCAGCCCAGGTCCACAGACTCATGTTAGTAGGGGTTGTGCTAGAATACTAAAAATAGCTGTGTAGACATTGCTTTGATGTTGTAGCTCATGCTGGAACTGGGCTGGGAGGCTTACTCCCAGATGCAATGTAGACATTCTTAGTGACAGAGTGTGAGAACATACGGTTTTCGGGTTTTGTTTTTCAGTGCATTTTTGTGTTTAGATAAAAGCCTTCAAAAATGTCAGACTTGACGTATATTCTTCAAATCAATACTACATATGTGCTTGTGCTTTGTCTGGAAAAAAATGTTTTGAAATAACAAAATACTTGAAGTGTCAAAGGAGTGTATTGAGTGTTTGTGATACTTCTCCCTTTAACAGAAGGATATACTGTGTTTTTTCTTTGAATAGATTGTTTGTTCGAATATGGGAAGGGGAAGTGGATAAGAAGTGGGAGGATATTAATACCCAGACGAAAACTGGTAGGATGAAGTTAAGACTGAGGGTACATATCAGTAATTTAGGATAAAATACATTACAGGAATATTGTAATTATAAAAAAAAAAATTAGATTCCCAGGGAATTCAGAATTAAGGTTAAATTTAAAAGAAATCCAAAGATGTTAAAGTATGAAAATGCAATTTGGGTTCCCAAACAAGCTTAATTTTTCCCCATTGCAATAGAATAATCGTACAATTATGCTTAAAGTATTTGTGGTGTTGATTAAACTTATTTTTAAAAGACACATTGAATTTTTTCTCTCCCCCCCCCCATGAGAAATCCTACAAAAATTGCTCTATATCAAAGTGGCTTCTATTATTTCCAGTGGGACAGAAGCCACAGGTTACCCTCAGTTGAGATGCCCTCTTTCAAATTAGCTTCTTCCTCCCATTTTTCTCAATAGAGGTGAAGCCAGCCTACTTTCAAGGAAGATGGTAGCTCCCAATACTGTTAAGAGGTAGAGAGCAGCATGGTGAGGTGCTGGTGAATGGTGGCATTGGCCTTCTTTGTTTGCTGCTAGTAAAATGACAGACATTTTGAAAAGTGCTTTTTTTTTTTGGTGGAATTATCTGAAGAAGATTGTTGTTCAGTAAGGCTGGTGTATAAACTTTTCCCTTCTGAATGATAAAGGCAAAAATGACCATTAATCTTAAATCTTCAAATGTACCTTCTGCACAAGATTTCACTGAGTTTTAAAAACATGGGAAATTTGAAGAGAGGGCCCTCCATGATTTGCATTCCTGGGTGCTAGATCAGAGGAGTCCTTGTCCTCCAAGCACAAGAATAGCTGTTTTATATGGCTCTTGCATGGAGAATTCCTCCTCATATGCCTCTCATTCCCCCTTAGCATCCACTCTAGGTGCATAATCTGTATCCTGATTTGCAAAAGGAAAATATTAGGTTTGCAATCAAATTGTTGACAAACTTAATTAGAGCAATTTGTATAGCAGTGTTTTAAGGAAGAACTATTAACCAAAGGAAATGCTTAAAGTAGAGCGATACAATAAAATGCTTAATTTTTTAAAATATTTTGCTGTGTCTTACTGGTGTTTATAATAGTGATGCTATTTGTTACACTCTTGTTGCCAAAATTGGCTTTCTCTCTAAGTAATATATTGGAACTTTTTATTCAGAAGTGATAAGTAACTATCAAATTGAAATAGATTTTTCTAAACATTTTATGCTTTTCATCCAGGCCTGTTAAATTATGAAGGCTTTTGCATTTTGAGACACTGCTCAACAATGGAGGAAACAGACAGGGAAGCAGTTGCAACAGCTGTACAAAGAGTAGCTGGAATGCTTCAGCGACCTGACCAATTGGATAAAGTGGAGCAGTACCGCAGGAGGGAAGCTCGTAAGAAAGCCTCAGTGGAAGCTCGACTAAAGGTATGAAACTAATAGAGCTGAGCATCAACAAAGTGCATAACAAAGCAGAAATCTTTACTTTGTGTTCAGATTTTTCTAAGTCGTGGAGTTTAGTCTTTGCTCAGTACAATCAGTATGCCAAAGAACAATTGTACAAAATGTGCTAAATTTTGCATGAATGAAAGCTGTATATTGATTGTAACTTCATAATTCATTGTGCTTCTAGATAATCACTCAAATACCCTGAATACCCTCAGACCCTACAACTGCTACCGTTCCGCACTAGGCACCCTCTATTCCTTATGAATTTTAATACCTAAGCAAACAAGGCTCTGTTATAATAATTGGCAATTAATGTTTCAATAAAAGTTGAAGATTGCTTCTCAAAAAAGATCCATTCTAAAAATTTAGCAACTGATTTTACTTAGGTTTATAGAGGATCCCTGCAGATTCTAAAGAGTGTAGTATATATGATTCAGGAAGGGAAAGGCACCTGTGTCCTGTCTGAAGGCTGGAAAAATCCTTTTCCTGTTTGCCTTTATTTAAATGTTTAGATGTGTGAATTTGTTGAATTCTTATTAAATTTAAATTATTTTAAGCAACAATAATTTGCGATATGCATCTGAATATCTCTTAGTGCCAGTAGGCTCTTAAATGAGGAGTATTATTCTCCCTGTATCTGCAGAAGGTTGGGGTAGAAGGTTTTTTCAAGGAAATGAGAGTGGAACTTCATAACTTTGTTCCCCTTTCCTGAAGATCCAGTACCCTAATGATCAAAGGAGGGGAACTGACAAGAATTTCTTATCTCAGTTTTAATAATCCAGCTAAGGGAAGGTTCACAGTTATGAAAATGGAAATGAAAGTTAAGTGGCAATTCTGATAGATGAAGTAGTAAAAGACCTGGTATCTATCTGTAGCTGTATTGGGTCTGCAGTGATGACAGAAAAATATGGTATTATAATTAAGAACTGCATATCTGACTTGGAAGACACATAGGGAGCAGATATTTAAGAATAACACTTGCAGTTCATTTGTTCTGAGGATCTCAAAATGCCTTAAAAACATCTAATTAATTTAGCCTCACAATACCTCTTTGAGGATACAAAAGTATTCAGGGCTCCCACTTGGTTCTAGAGCTTCCATTGTGAGATTGCCAATAACTTCTATAACTCTGAAGGCTTTTTGTCATGTTCAGGGTGCTGGTTTGCATGTCATGTTCAACTAAACCACTAATACCTCAGTTCCGCCAGAATACTTCAGGTCAGTTCTTTTCTGACTGAGGTAAGCAACAGAGCTTCCACTGACCTGTAGTGGCTTTTGACATATCTTTTGAAGTCTCTTCCAGTTTCCAGACCTACTGTTTTCTTTTCTGATTACCCTGTTCCATCTTGGTCATTCTTCATTTTTAAAAATTACTTTATTTCGTGGTCTGACTTCCATCAACCCACTGTATTATGTTAACCCACTGTACTGGACACGCTTCGATGCATCCCAGCTGATCTTAAATGTTGTCCCACGCTGGAGACCTAATTGAAGAGTTTTTGCTTGATAGGTGCAGCTGACTGTTATAGAACTGTGAGCCACTGTTACTATTCCCCTGCCTTTACAAAAGTGAGAGCTTTGCTGCTGCTAAGTTATGTTGGCTTCCTGTCACACCAGCCTGTCTGCCATGCCAGCAAACTCTTCAAGACTCTACCAGTCTAAACCTTGCCTTGCAGGTCAGTGAACCCCAATTCCCGAGTTCCCCGGAGATTGTCCCCCCTAGAGTGTCCAGTCCTGCTCACTGGACACTCATAGAAATTAGTAGGTTTGCTGCTTCAAAAGAGGCAGAGCACACATCAGCCTGTTAAGTTAGCTGAAGACTCACACTTCAGTTTAATACACTGTACTTAGAGGATTTTGTAATAAAACAGGAATAAGTTTGTTAATAAAGAACAGAGATTTAAGTGATTCTAAGCAAGAAAAATAGAGACGGGTTTGGTTACAAACAAAACAAAATAAAACACGCTTTGTAGTGATTAAATGTAATCTTTGCCTTAGCAGTTCTTATTCTCATCGTTATTGGCATTTCCAGCCCTCCAGGCCAGGGTACCCAATATTCACAGAATCAAAAGGTGCTGTTCCCTGTATTCCGTAAGTGATGGATAACTAAAATGTTATCCCCTTCTATTATCCAAAATCCATTGTCTCTGCCTTAAGAGCCAGGAAGGCATCCTGGAGTGCAGACTCTGTGCCCCAAGTGTGCACTGCAAGCTACCATTTGTTAGCTTTATTGTTTTGTTTACCTTACATGTAAAGTACTGTCATCGTCATCTGGTTTACAAAGCTTGATCCAGATAGGTAAATCCATATTCCTTTGTCTAATGCAGGCTGGTTTATCAGCTCTGTCCCCAACATATTTTAGGAACCTATTTCCAGCACACATACCTAACTCAGTATACACCACCCATATATACTTCATGCAATGATGTTCATAACCAGTGTGTCACTAGTTTTCCTAACAGACCTTATTCGATGCACTTTTATAGTACAATAATGCTGTATACAATTCATTGATTCAATTGCTTATTTTTTGGGGTTCAGATCCCGTGTCTGGACCCTGGTTGTCATACTGACTCATCATGTGCTGACTTGTAGTGGTTCTTGACTGTGTGGAAAATGCATCTGATGTAAAGTAACTTTTCTCTCTTGGCCCTCTCTTGGGTTGTGTCTCCCAAGGAGTCCAACTACTGTCACTTTGCAATGGAGAAATTTAATTTAGTCAGTGTGCTTGGTGATGGCTTTGGATTTAGACCCAGTTCTTATAGTGGAGACACTTCAGCTCTCCTGTTTCGTCACAGTCCTGAGGATGTTGAATGTTAAGTAGCATTGTATTGGGGCATCTCTCCTAGTTCATGAAGAGTGCTGGGTCTCTGGTTGCTTCACCGCTTTGTTTTCCTAACAAATAAGTACTACATTCATACTTTTCCCCCCCTAATATCTCTTCTCCATTTTCATCCATTGATAGGGAGAAAAAGAATTAACATCTTTATAGAATGCTTCAGTTATAGCTACATTCTTAATAGGCATGGTATAAATAGGTGTCTGGATCATTATGGTCCTCATAGGTTTGCCAGTGCAACGCTTTTAGTCTGAGCTTGTGAAGAAAGTTTAGAAAACACCTCACTCTGCCATCCCATTATCCCAGTTAACAGAAAGGACATACATTTTACCCAAGGATGCAGTTGAATAATAGTTTCCAAGCATCCCTATGGCTGCTCAATTATTGAAATAGTTATGGCTTGGTCTAAATAAAGATTTTTCCCAGGATTAATTGATATGGAGTAGTGATGGTATTCATTTGACTGACTGTCTTACAATCTTTCATAAATGCATTTTTGATTTTTTTCTCTCTCCTTTGATAAAAACTACCCTATAGATTCTGAAAAAAAAGTTGATAATTTGTACTTTTCAGGGTTTTTTATATAGGTATATTCTTCTGTGATCTTCTTCTTTTCCTTTCTCTTTTTTTTTTTTTTTTTGGTAACACACATCTCATAGAATCCCAGGGTTCGGAGGGACCTCAGAAGGTCATCTAGTCCAATCCCCTGCTCAAAGAAGGACTGATTCCCAATTTTTGCCCCAGATCCCAAATGGCCCCCTCAGGGATTGAACTCACAACCCTGGGTTTAGCAGGCCAATGCTCAAACCACTGAGCTATCCCTCCTGCCACAAGAGATCTTGGAGTCATCATAGATAGTTCTCTGAAAACATCTGTTTAACATATAGTGGCAGTCAAAAAAGCTAACAGAATATTAGGAACCATTAGGAAAGGGACTGGTACCAGCAATGTTGGAAGACGGGATACTGGGCTAGATGGACCATTGGTATGACCCAGTATGACCGTTCTTATGTATAACAATAAGATACTGGTGGAATAGTTGAAAACATAAAAAAAAGACCTTAGTTTTACAATGTTAATATATAGTAAATTTAATTTAATAACTCTCTTTACAGGCAGCAATCCAGTCACAGTTGGATGGGGTACGAACTGGTTTAAGCCAACTGCATAATGCATTGAATGACGTAAAGGACATACAGCGATCTTTGATAGATGTCAATAAAGACTGGCGACAGAGTATCAACACCATAGAAAACCTCAAAGATGTTAAGGATGCTGTAGTCCAACATAGTCAGCTGGCAGCTGCTGTAGAAAACCTCAAAAATATCTTCTCAGGTAATTCATCACTAATCTTTGATGTATGATTTGACAATCACAAATTGAAAGAAAGTATATTCAGATGGCATTAAAGACTATCTTATTGTAAAGGGAAGATGTTGAACTTAGTTTCCCTTTCTTAATTAATCATTATACTTAACCAGACAGAATTTGCCTTTGGTTATGTACATATAGCCTCAATAACTTCAGTGGGGTTGCATCATTTGTTCGGGGGAGTTTACTGGAGAGAGTTTACTTTGCATGAGGTGCAAGAAGATCCCAACTACTGATATTATACGGAATAGTGAGTACACTGACTATTCATACAGCTTTATGTGTATTTTAAACAAAAATAAATGATGCCTTCTGTTGGCTATATGATTCTATAAATCTGTGATATTGTGGTCTATAATCAAAATAAAGATTATGATTAAAGATGTAGCACAGTCATTAAAAACCTAAAAATGATTTGCAGCAATTCTTGAACGTATCTGTGAGCCATTACTTAGGGGAAACCAGACTAGCAAATAGAACTCATTAATTTTCTACTCTTGTTCTACAGTCTCTCTTGATACATTTATGGTTTTGTAACATTTGTTTTTGTATCCTAATAGTGTCATATTACTAGTTTTTCCTTTTTGTTTTTATTTTTCAGTTCCAGAGATTGTTAGGGAGACTCAGGATTTGACTGAACAAGGGGAACTTCTGCAAGCCCATCGAAAGCTGATGGACTTAGAGTGTTCTCGTGATGATCTGATGTATGAGCAGTATCGTATGGATAGCAAGAACACCCATGACATGAATCTTATCCATATTTACTTTGGGGATATGCAAAAACTCTCTGAGGAGCTTGCCAAACAACTCTGGATGGTGGTTCAAAGATCTCTAGTTACTGTTCGTCGAGACCCAACCTTGCTTGTCTCAGTTGTCAGGATAATTGAGAGGGAAGAGAAAATAGACAGGCGCATGCTAGACCGGAAAAAACAAACTGGGTTCATTCCTCCTGGCAGGCCAAAGAAGTGGAAAGAAAAAATGTTCAATATTTTGGACAGAACTGTAACTACCAGGATTGAAGGCACTCAAGCAGATACTAGAGAATCTGACAAAATGTGGCTTGTGCGCCATCTGGAAATCATACGCAAATATGTCCTTGATGATCTGCTAGTGGCCAAAAATCTAATGGTTCAATGTTTTCCCCCACATTATGACATTTTCAAAAAATTATTGAGCATGTACCACCAGGCTTTGTCCACACGCATGCAGGATCTCGCTTCAGAAGATCTGGAAGCAAATGAGATTGTTAGCCTTTTAACTTGGGTTTTAAATACATATAAAAGGTAAAGGCAACTTATTTATTTTAAACTGTTTTATTAGGGATAGTTTCAAATAAATAAAAAATATTTTACATATATAATTGGATTGTATATGCAGATAAGGGTGCAGATATGTGGTGAAATATTATACGCTGATAGACCCATAAGTTCTTTTGTCGAGCTTATATCATGTTTTGTGCAGAATTGTTATACCTAGCTAGGCATCTAGATTTTGGGGATGCGTGTTTTTGTGTCTGTGTATATACATATTTAAGGAATAGAGAAAGGGACTTCTTTCTAAACAGAAAGCAGTGTAATCTTAATTCAAGGTTACTGTTGCATTTCTTTGTTGCATATTCCAAGTAGCTCTCTGGCTAAACCCTAATGCTTCTTAAATGGCTTTGGTTGTGATCTGTTTGCTATCTCATATTCCGTGTAAATTTTTAGCATTTTAATGCAGTGATGCATTTGCTTGCACCTGTTAATCTGAAAAAATCTTTGTTTGCAGATTTAGCTGAGTATTTTCTAGAGTTCAATGGACTATGTTCACATCCAAGTTTACTGAAAACATTTCCTGTAAACTTCTACATGTATTTGTGACCAAAATTTTGGGCATGGGCAACAGTTCCAGGAAATGTTTGTGGTTACCTACTTTCCACTTCCACATTCAGCAAGGATTCTGGCTGTTTGAATTTCAGTTGGTGATTACTGCAGTGTAGAAAAGAATGTGATAACTTTCCACTGAAATTTTCTCCATGGTGGGGAGAATGTGGTGACTTGAATTTCTGCCCAAAAGTTGTCTCTATGATACGGTGAAGTTCTTTTTCTGGTTTTCTTTTATGTGGTGTGATTAATGTTAGGACAGCATCAAACACATATTTGTGATTTAAAAAAAAAAGTCTTATTCATACAAAGTAATTAGGAACAATAGCTTAAGGCAAAACTGTCTTGCCAGTGTGTAGGATTGGGGTTACTGATTCCTTGCTCATTTAGTTTATAAAAAAAAGCCTTCAGGCAAACATTAGGTTTATACATGTTTTGTGGTTCCTGCCTCATGGTGTGTAAATACCATTCTTGTTTACTTAACTCTTCTCAATGGCTGGCATTGACTTGAATTGTACACACTTTCTTTATAGCTGGTTGCTTGGTTTTGCTATAATTTTCTTTGGTTAGTTGAGTCTGGTCTAAACCTGTTAGGTATTAAGTAGTATTTGACAATGAATAGTCATGAAACATAATCACACTGCAGAATTTTTTGTGACCAGCTCCAGGATGCATCTTGAGTCTGGAAATCTGTACTTTCAGTCTGCCTTACAAACAAACAAAAACAATAAGCAACAAAGAACAAAGGAAAAAAAACAACAATGATGAACAGGAGATATTCGTACTCTTCCTAACTAGAAAAAGTTTCTAAGTTAATGCCCTGCTTCCTGTCTACTCTAGTAGTTTATTTGAATGTAAAGAAATGCTAAAGAGGGCACCTGTGCATGCTCTAGGCAACTTGGGTGTAACTTAAAAATAAATGCAACCGATTTCAACATTAGCTGCCAGTGATCATGGTTAGAAATGGAAAATTTTTCTCCACTGAAGATGAATTTATAGATCTCAGAAAGGTCATGTATAGTGCTCATATGAAATTTGGAAGACAAAGGAATTCTAAAATAGTCAAGTTTTATTTTGCTTTCCCAAAATTTGGCTCAGAAGCTGTCTGTGAATTGAATCTATGTCTAATAGCTGAGTAGAGGAGAAATTAAATGAGGCTTGGAGTGAATTAAAAGGCTTAAATTGCTTCCTCTCAAATAAATATTTAATTCTCATAGATTAGCTGACTTTTACAACGGTCTTTTAAGGAGTTGAGATCCTTGGAGTCCTGGTGCTATTTCTTTATACAGCCAAACAAACTGCTATACAGAAAGTGTCCTAGAAATACTTTACATGACTGCATTAGAGTCATGGCCTAAATCCAAATTTGTGTTTTAGCAGACACTAATAAGCTGTTGACGTTAAAAATGGAGGGAGGAGAGTCAGCCATGAGATCTAGGGGCAATGCCAGACTCTGAAGCCCAGCCACCTTCAGACACAACTGTTAGAAATCTGATTTTACCACCTGAGTGATATCCATCGCCCCTATATCTTTGCCCATGTTACAGTAGAGTTAGTTGGTGATGGCATAAATGGATGGGATTGACTCTCGCCCACCTAAGAGCCTTGTGACTGGTGAGGGTGGGGAAGTATTAACACAGTACCTTCCTCCTAATCTTCTGGGTACTGCAAGGGGAAAGAGAAGAGTCTTGTGGAGAGGAAGAATGATCTTTTGGTTAAGGACTAGGACATAGAAGGTGTGGGCTCTATTATTAGCTCTGCTATAGGCTTGCTTTGTTTGACCTTGGGTGAGTCACTTAATTTCTCTGTGCCTCAGTTCCTCATCTGTAAAATGAAGATGATGTGGGTTCCCTGAGGCTAGAAGTATTCAGGAACTGCAGTAATAGTGCCACAGAATAACCTAAATAAACAAACTCCCCTCTACCAGTCTGTTTTTGGGTCCACTTCTCCCATGAATAACACCCAGTGAACCGCAGCAAACAGAATGGAATTCAGGAGTCCGAATTGCAGCTGTGAAACTGACAAGTCTTGTGAGTTTTACTCCACTGCTGTTTGGGAAACTGTCACCGTGCCTCAGTGGGTCACAGCTGAGAATATCAGATTCAGGACAAACTGCTGAGAAATGGGGCAGACCCACCCCAAAACTGGTAGTTATTCTTCCATAAGATATACAAAGCCGGTAACAAAAGTAAACTTCTGTCTCGCCACACAGGTTAACAAGAAGTCAGAAATGCAGTCTCCTTAGGTATCCCAGCCCTTGTTTCACCATGCATACACTAGACTTTATGGTGAGTGGTTATTTAAAACCAATTTCATCAAAAAAAGGGTTTTTCTAATCCCAAGAAATAGCCACATAGCCAGGTAAATAAATAACTCGGATTTTACCCAATAATCATGCTGTTGCCAATCCTTTAAGTATCTAATATCTAAAGGTTTATTTATAAGAAAACAGAAAGAGGAGAGAGTTCAGATGGTTGTGGAAAACAAATACATCCATTCATTGCAAAGTTCTTGTATCAGGCTTGAAGCAGTGATGGCATAAACTGCTGGCTTGTAAAGTCTCTGGTAACTTCCAAAAGATTGGAAGGCCCTCTGTCCATTGATTGGAATGCTCCTTTTATTGTAAGTTCACAGATCAAAGCATGAAAGAGGCAAAATGGAGATGCTTCCAGGGTCTTTTATATCTTCACCCATGTGGAGGGGACGCTCTCAGTCTTAGTTTGTGGAAAATTACAGGCACAAGATGGAGTCTAGGGTCATATGAGTTAGTCCCTTGCATAAATGGATGACTCATAGGGGCACCCATTACCTGTACTGTGGCTAACGTGTCCACAGGAAGGCTAACCGGGCCGGGACAAGCTTCTTCTATGGCCTACTGTGTTCTTTAATTGGGCCATCAACTTGAATAGTTCATTCACAATGTGCTGGCCAGACTGGATGTAAATTACCTTGTGGTGTTACCCCAAGAGCAAATACATTTGAAATACCAGTACATAGTCAATATTCATAACTTTAGATACAGAGACGATACTTACATACAAACAGGATAATCATATTTGATAGATTGTGACTTTTCCATTGGTACCTTACATGACATAATTTGTAAAATATTTGTTGCAATTGTCTAACAGTGGCAATATTAAGGATCTAAATGGTCGTGTTTCAATCATATAGTGTCACAGAAACCTCTGGATGGCAGCAGAGGCACTGGATTAGTGCTTAGATACCAACATGTTAAGCTTCTTAAAAATACCTCAGGCAAACTGCCTGCATGCTCAGGAAGACGTCACTGCATAGTTTACATTTGGAATGATATTTCTGGAACAGTAAGGGCTAGGAACATTTTAAAATTTATTATAGTAGCACCCAGAGATCTCAGTTGGGACTGGATAATGCACACAAGCAGAAAAGAGACAATTCCTGTTCTGAAAGGATGTTTTTCTGCAGAAATTGATGGCCTAAGCACTTGGCATGGAAAATTTCCAATTTATCATTGGTGAGTAGTTTTTTTAGCTGTAGTGTTAAGCTGTATCTACACTAGCAATGTAAATAACGTTTTAAAAAAGTAAATGTTTATCCGTTAGGCTCCACTGCTGCCCCAGCGTGCCTAGGGGCCGAGCTGCCAGCCTCCGGGACCCATGACGGGAGGGGCCAGGACCCATGTGGGGGGAGGGTGGGGATCCTGGGAGCGGAGTCCCGCAGCAGAGTTTAAATGTTAACTGGAATACCTTACCAATAAGACTGATGCTTATCAGTTGACCAGTTAACATTTTACATCCCTAGTCTACACTACAAGCACTACAGCGCAACTGCTGCAGTGCTTCAGCTACATTGCTGTAGTGTAGACACTTAATACAGTGAAGGAAAGGGTTTTTCTATCACATTAGTCAATCGCCCCCTTGAGCGGTGGTAGCTAGATAGACGGAAGAATTGACCTAGCATGTCTACACCAGGATTTAGGTCAGCTTAACTATGTCTCTCAGGGGTGTGAATTTTGCACACCCCCAAGTGTCATGGCTTAGCTGGCCTAAGTTTTAGGTGTAAACCAGACCTAAGACATATCTAGGAGCTATTGGAAGTGATAGTGGTGATTTGGTAGTTGGCACTCTTCCCTCTGAGTTGATATTGAGCCAATTCCCTAGAATGGTGCTATGAAGCATTCTGTTTCTTGAAGTGCCATGTTTTTGGATGAAACCTAAAAGTAAAGTCCTGGTCACTAGCCTGTTTCTTAAGAGCAGGGATAGAATGTATGTATCCTGGCCAATGTCCAACTTTAGTAATTACACTTTGCCCATGTAAATTAGTCCCTACAGTTTCAATTGCATAAAGAAGTTTTTCACTTCCTCTCTCTGAAACCTTGCATAGTGTTGCTGTTGCAGAGTGCTGTTGGAGCGGAAATGTTTCACTTCAGAGATGGCTGCAATTCAGTAGCGAGCAAAGTGATCTCCAGAGTTTCAGTATATCACTTCAAATTTGTAAATTATCTTGCTGATATCGTGCTCGGTAAAATGGACATTGTTTATGAAGAAAGCTCCTCCTAGCTCAGTGTTGGATATATGTGAACTAGAAGATCAGTGAGGTGGACCTGGAAACGGGGACTGGTGGCTATCTTCAGAAAAGTGAAGAAGAAATAATATAAAATAGATTTTAAGATTATATTAAATATATTTATTACTCTCATTTATGTTTGCATTTTAGGAATTTTTATTTCCTTAATTTTGATTACATAATTTTTTTCATTTACAATTTACAAAACACTGTAAAAAGTTTCTTTCCAGATATTGGAACCATTTCATAATTGTAATTAAACAATTATGAAAGTGTGTGCTTTCCTTGGATATCTCCATTTTGGGGTTTGGAAGATGAAGGGCTGTTGCTACTATCTTATGCTTTGGTTTTAATCACGTACAAATGCACATTTTTGTCATCTTGCTTTAATATCTTTATAGTAATATTTTAAATTCAGATGAGTTTAATTTTTGTTTTTGCCCTTGCTAAATTGCATAAATTGCCCTGCTTTCTTCCTCCTACAAAAAAGGTGACCTCTTCATCATGACTACAGCATATAGTACCACTATTGTACTGAACATTTGAGCTATATTGCTAGTTCTGTAACAATGTGTATATATACTGTCTCCTCTTTTATATTTATTGTATACTTTTAAAGAACTATGGTGTTATTGTATGGCTGCTTAAAAGAAACTAGGGAATGATCAGTATTGTTGACTGTGGATATGTTGATCATTATTTACTCCTTCCTTTCTGATGATAGGCTTCTGTACTTAAAGCTCTGATTATGTTTAATTGTTTACACTAATATTCCCCCAAAATTTTAGAATGTATATGTTCTGTGTCTACAGTGTCTGTGTCAGAAATCCATAGTCAGCACAACAATTTAGTTTTTATGTATAAAATTGAGTGATTGCTCATTAGTAACTTTAAGTTCTAGATAAAAAATAATTTAGAAATGGATATAGGGATAAAATCTCTATATTAAAAATATATCTACGTAAATGAATTAGTACTTTAAGTATTTTTGGTTAGCCAAATAGTAGTTCTGGTTTTGAGGTTTCTTTGTACTTTCAATTAATTTATTTCCTGGATTGTTTAAGAATTTTCAGAGACTTCTAAATAATGGAAGATCACCTGTTGAAGTTGTATCAGAACGGTTTCAAATTTCTATAACTTCTTTTCTTTCTTCATTTGCGATTTATGGCTTTGTTTTATTTTTTCAATTCAGTACAGAGATGATGGGGAATTCCGAACTGGCCCCAGAAGTGGATGTAAATTCTCTAAATCCTTTAATTTCACAAAATGCGGTAGACCAGCTTCTTAGCAAGTACATGTCGACACTTACTGTAAGTAACAGTAAACTTCTGGACTCCTTCAAATAAAAATAAGACACCTTGTGTTTGTACCTAAATTCTTAAAATGCTGTTTCATCAGAGGAAAAACTTGTGACTTTTTCTTAAACTTTAATTGGGTGTAATGAATTTTGTGAACTTCATATACATGAGCATTTGGCTTTGAACAGTTAATCAAATGATTTCATGGCTACATTTCAATAAAACACAAAGGATTATTTATGCTGTATAGAAGTTATCAGCCATGAGACGTGGCCACTGTGGTGTTTTGTAATTTAACGACTCCTAAATTCACATAAATGGTTAGATTACATATAGAGGGCTGTCAATTAATTGCAGTTAATACATGCAATTAATACAAAACAAATTAATTAGATTTTAAAAAATAAGTGCAATTAATGACAGTTTTAATCACACTGTTAAACAATAATAGAATACAAATTTAAATTGGTATTCTAAATATTTTTGGATGTTTTTCTACATTTTCAAATACATTGATTTCAATTACAACACAGAATATAAAGTGTAAAGTGCTCACTTTATATTATTATTTTTTATCATAAATATTAGCACTGTAGAAAAAGATGAAGAAAAGAAATAGTATTTTTCAGTTCCCCTCATACAAGTCCACTCAGTCCTACTTCTTGTTCAGCCAATAACTAAGACTAAAAAGTTTGTTTAGATTTACGGGAGATAATGCTGCCCACTTCTTATTTACAATATCACCTGAAAGTGAGAACAGCCATTTGCATGGCACAGTTGTAGCTGGTGTTGCAAGGTATTAATGTGCCAGATATGCTAAACAGTCACATGCCCCTTCGTGCTTCAACTTATAGGCTCTAAAGTATTATGGTTTTGAGTGAAGTTACGTTAAAAGAAAAAATCTACATTTGTTGCACTTTCGTGATAGAGATTGCACTGCAATTACTTGTATGAGGTGAATGAAAAATACTATTTCTTTTATTGATCTTTTTTACAGAGTTAGTGTTAGCTCTTATATATAATGTTCTATTTCTTTTTGAATTTTGGAGATCTCCTATCCAAATACTGGCCAAACTTGATTTAGTTTAGTTGGAATCTTGTGAGATTGTAGTCTGAAGTTGTATTGATCTTTTTGTACATAATCCCTGTGAATCTCAATTTCGTATATGGCACCTCAATACTGCAGTGATTGTTGTAACAGTAGCCATGAGAGTGAGTGAAAACTGATTTTCTTTATTAGTTAAAATACCTTTAATTATGAAAAGGAATATTTGTCTAAAGGCCATGGTGGGTTTTTTTCCTATTTTGATCCCAAGTAATTTTGTCTTTGCTTTTCCTGTTTCTTTTTAATCTAATTTTATTTATTGCAGTCCAACATCATTGGTTGGCTACGAAAAGCACTGGAGACAGATAAAAAAGACTGGATAAAAGAAACTGAGCCAGAAGCAGATCAAGATGGGTACTATCAGACTACACTCCCAGCTATTGTTTTTCAGGTATGAGTTAATTTAAAAAATTTCCCTGCTTGTTTTTTTTTTTACATTAGAAAGTCAGGGTTTGTCAATTGTGGAAGAGTACGACTGACTGGCAAACTGGTAGGTTCATGACATCAGTGATACGAAGAATGTGAAACCTGAATGAAAAGGGAAATTATTCTTATTCAGACAGTTTAAAACTGTTCATTTGGGAGTTTTTTGTTAGCATTTCTATGCTAACACCTGTTTAACTAATAGTCTGTTTATATTAGAGAAATTTGCACTGAAGTAACTACTCATATATCTACTTCTGTTTAAACTCCTAATGTGGATTCTCTACACTGGGGAGGGCAAACTTTTTGGCCTGAGGGCCACATCTGGGAATAGAAATTGTATCACAGACCATGAATACTCACAAAATTGGGGTTGGGGTATGGGAGGGGGCGAGGACTCTGGTTGGGGGTGCAGGCTCTGGGGTAGGGCCAGAAATGAGGAGTTCAGGGTACAGGAGAGGGCTCCAGGCCGGGGGGGGAGTAGCATGCGGGTGGGGTGGGGTAAGGGGTCTAGCTGGGGGGTGCGGATTCTGTGGTGGGGCTGGGGATGAGGAGTTTGGGGTGCAGGAGGTTGCTCTGGGCTGGGACCGAGGGGTCTGGAGGGCAGGAGGGGAATCATGGCTGGGGCAGGGGTTGGGGTGCAGGAAGAGGCTTAGAGGTGCATGCTCTGAGCGGCACTTACCTCAAGCAGCTCCTGGAAGCAGTGGCCATGTCTCCACTCCAGTTCCTATGCGGAGGCATGGGCGGGTGGCTCTGCGCACTGCCCCGTCCACAGGCACCACCCTTGCAACTCCCATTGGCCGCAGTTCCCGGCCAATGGGAGCTGTGGGGGCGGCACTTGGGGTGGGGGCAGTGTGCAGAGCGGAGCCCCCTGGCTGCCCCTACACGTAGGAGCCGGAGCGGGGCCATGCCGCTGCTTCTGGGAGCTGCGTGGAGCGGCCCCCGACCCTGCTCCCTGGCTGGAGCGCCGGAGCAGGGCAAGCCCCAGACCCCGCTCCCCAGCAGGAGCTCAAGGGCTGGCTTAAAACGGCTGGCGGGCCACATCCGGCCCACAGGCCATAGTTTGCCCACCCCTGCTCTACACTGATGCAAAACTACCCATGTAACTTACTTCAGGAAGCAACTGGAGTAATCATACTGATACAGTGCATCAGTATTAGAGGTTTACACCAGGATAGCTACACCAATGCAAATTTCCTAATGTAGATAGGCCCTAAAACACTTGGGAGGAAAAGCGCTCTCTGAAGGATCCAAAAACTTCACCCTTTAAATGCTACTTCAGTTAAGTGCTCCCACCAATCCACATGTGAATCATCAAAGAAGTCCTTCAGCAAAAATAGGGAAGACAGGTCTTCATGTTCCTGATGTTTCTAAGATTAAAAAAGTAGAAACAACCTCCCTTTTGTGTGTGTGTGAGCCTTTCAAACATTCTTTATAAATCATAAAAAGTAGTCACAAACCCATTTTTTTTAATTTTGCCGGTTACCTTTAAAAGTAGTTTGCAAATATCTTAAGGGAACAGATGAGAGTTTCTTTTCCCAGTCTCTCACATGTTCCCCACCTTGTCTCCATGACCTCAGCTATACTAAGGTTTTCATCAAATTTATCCACACTTGTACTAGCACCAGTTCTGGTTATGCTTCTGAACAAGGCTAGATGACAAATAGTTAAAATGCTGGTGACTGATCTACACTAGCACTACAACCATTGACCGCATCGGTGGAGCAGCTCCACTACTAATGCAACAATGAAAGTCTTTTAGAAACTTGCCAGCATAAAGGTAGCCTGTATATCCTCTCAAGTTCTCATTTATTTCCCTTCTCTTTTTCATCTGTATGTCTTCTCCCCATTCCCTTCCCACTCATCCCCCACAATTTTTAGAGCACCTTCAGCTTGTGCCCAGTTGTGAGCATTCTTCTGATACCAAGTTATCTCTTGCATATGCAGGAATAGGTAGAATCATAGAATATTAGGGTTGGAAGAGACCTCAGGAGGTCATCTAGTCCAACCCCCTGTTCAAAGCAGGACCAACACCAACTAAATCATCCCAGCCAGAGCTTTGTCAAGCTGGGCCTTTAAAACCTCTAAGGATGGAGATTCCACCACCTCCCTAGGTAACCCATTCCAGTGCTTCACCACCCTCCTAGTGAAATAGTGTTTCCTAATATCCAACCTAGACCTCCCCCACTGCAACTTGAAACCATTGCTTCTTGTTCTGTCATCTGCCATCACTGAGAACAGCCGAGCTCTATCCTCTTTGGAACCCCGCCTTCAGGTAGTTGAAGGCTGCTATCAAATCCCCCGTCACTCTTCTGCAGACTAAATAACCTCAGCTCCCTCAGCCTCTCCTTGTAAGTCATGTGCCCCGGCCCCCTAATCATTTTTGTTGCCCTCCGCAGGACTCTATCCAAATTGTCCACATCCCTTCTGTAGTGGGGGGGACCAAAACTGGACGCAATACTCCAGGTATGGCCTCACCAGTGCAGAATAGAGGGGAATAATCACTTCCCTTGATCTGCTGGCAATGCTCCTACGAATACAGCCCAATATGCCGCTGGCCTTCTTAGCAACAAGGGCACACTGCTGACTCATATCCAGCTTCTCGTCCACTGTAATCCCCAGGTCCTTTTCTGCAGAACTGTTGCTTAGCCAGTCGGTCCCCAGCCTATACCGGTGCATGGGATTCTTCCTTCCTAAGTGCAAGACTCTGCACTTGTCCTTGTTGAACCTCATCAGATTTCTTTTGGCCCAATCCTCCAATTTGTCTAGGTCACTCTGGACCCTATCCCTACCCTCCAGCATATCTACCTCTTCCCCCCAGTTTAGTGTCATCTGTGAACTTGCTGAGGGTGCAATTAATCCCATCATCCAGATCACTGATAAAGATGTTGACCAAAACCAGCCCCAGGACCAACCCCTGGGGCACTCCACTTGATACCGGCTGCCAACTAGACATCGAGCCGTTGATCACTACCCATTGAGCCCGACAATCTAGCCAGCTTTCTATCCATCTTATAGTCCATTCATCCAATCCATACTTTTTTAACTTGCTGGCAAGAATACTGTGGGAAATGGTGCAGGAGCTGACTTAAAGACATTGGTCCACCATGAAGAGCAAATCAGCATTGATTTGGAGATGTGGGAATGCTTCCTCACATGGAAAATATCTGACTGCCTCTCAGTACTATTTAAAAAAATCAGACATGGATGCCTGGCAAGAAGTTACCTATTAAATTCGTGGCAATTGCTATTCTGTGGATTAGCCAGGAGAGATTTAATTAAAAAAAAAAATGCAGGGGATCTCATCTCCAAACAGCATTTTGTAGGGAATCCTGCCACGTTTGTGTCGCTATTCCAGCTATTGGTCTATCTTTATAACTAAGCTATTTCTCATTTTAGATGTTTGAGCAGAATCTTCAGGTGGCTGCTCAGATAAGTGAAGATTTGAAAATGAAGGTACTGCTTCTCTGTCTTCAACAAATGAATTCATTCCTGACAAGGTAAAAAAAAAAAAAAGTACTCCTGGAGTCTCTTAATCCTCCCTCTCTCTCTGTCCCATACTCCTACCTTTGCTTCCTTGTACATGCTTCCCTGTTCCCTGGTCCCCGTCCTCTCCCAGATATGCTCCTTGTCCTTTTTCCACTGGACATGGTACCTTGCTGCCTTTTTTCCTTCTCCACTCCCCCTGGAAATTTTGTTCTGTTGGTGACTGGCAGCTCCAATCCCACTGGCGGTCAAGTTCTTGAGATCAGCTCCTGACTCTATATCTTCTGCAATACAGCAATGGTTCCGAATAGAGGCAGCTAGGCAGGCACATCCTTCTTGTACTCAGCTGATTTTTAAAGTCTTGCCATGGAAATCCTAGAGACCTATGGAATCAGGTGGAAACAGAGGAGATCCAATACTATGTGATCAACCAGCTTTCCACAAAACACCTGTAAATGTTCCTCAGGCTATCAGTGGGCATTTGGCTTAGGATTGTGTAGCTTTTCATCTATTTAATACCTCTTTGGGTTTTCTACAGGTACAAAGAAGAAGCCCAATTATATAAAGAGGAGCACCTAAAAAATCGTCAGCATCCTCAGTGCTATGTTCAATATATGATTGCAGTAATCAACAACTGTCAGACCTTTAAGTAAGTTTGCACATTTATACGATATTGTAAAAAAATCCATATTTATTTATCTGAATTTATAATGCATATAAGAAACCTAGATTGAAGGCCCCTCTTGGAGAATGCCCTTCCAGCTGTTCCTTCTTTTTTATACCAAGGGGGCTTCAGCTCAAGTATCTCACCTGACAGCAGGGGGAAAAAGGCAGGTCCCAACCCATTTAAGGTGACACCAAAACTGGCCACTGAGCAAAAGCAGCTCAGGCTAATCAAGCTGTCCACCACTCAAAATAAAACCACCAACTAAGACATTGCAGAGTTTTGGAAAGAAAAATAACTTTTTTTTTTTTTTTTTTGCCTCTCTGAGCCATGGCATGAGAATTTAAAGAAATCTTTATCAATTCGCTTTAGCCCATGGCTTCTGCCACGGGCACTCTAGCCGTTTTGCCTTATGCTTGATCTGTCATAACTCATCTGTAAACCACTGTGACCTGTGTAGGCAAAGCTGGAGAAAAGGGTCTGTAGAGACCACTGTAATGATTGAGGATAAATTATTATTATAAAATCTTACCAAATGCTTGATAGGTTGATCTGGAAGAGGACCAATATAATCTCTCATGATCTTTTGGTAGTACTGTGGATTCATTACATTTTGAAGACAATCAAATCCTATCCCTTGTTCTGACAGGATAGGGGTGCCCCAGTCTCAAAATGTAGAAGATAATGGTTCATGAGGAGGGCCTAATTTCCAACTTTCTAACCTCCAGTTTTGGCCCAAATATTATATAAAAAGTGTGATCAACTATGGGAATGGAGCCCGTAACCATCTTTAATGGGCCTATGGTGGTCAGAGCCATGAAAACCTGAGATGATTCTAAGAATTCTTGATGGATTTTTTCAGTCAATGAGCACTATCAGCCTTGTTTCTTCCAAGATTGCTATAGTGAAGAATTTTATTAGATCACACAGGGATTTTGAAATACAAGAGGGAAGTTACAGCTTAACTCCAGCCTGGGACTTGCATCAACAATTAAAGATGACTATCCTTTATTCAGTTCAGTTTTGGGGTAGGAGACCTTCAACTTTTCAGAGTGGATGCAAAAAGAATTATGTTCCCTCTCTATCAATCCCCCTTTTGTTCACGCTGTACTAAATACCAGCCCAGTACCAACTGTTCCCAAATCAGTCCAGCTATAATGAAATTTCAGTAATATACACAGAAGAGGAGCCCTCCTCTTTAATTAAATCATGAAGAGTTGATGTTTTAACGACCAATCTTGCATTTAACAGCATACTTCTAAGACTGGAATCTTTTCTGACATCCCAGCTTCTTGAGAACTGACTCTAGGCCAAAATAATGCAAGAGATTGAATATCTAAACGTTGGTGCCAATACCATGTTTTTTCTTGCCTGGTATCTCACCTGCCCATTACTTCAGAGATCAAGGGACTCAAACCCTCACATCCATTCCTTTGGCCCTCCAGACCTCTGTATCTGTAGAAAAGTAGTCACACATGCACAGCGGCACCCTAAGGTAGTCATTAAAGGGACATAGCCAGGTGCTGGAATAAAGACCTAGAGGCAGACTTCAAAGGCCATTCATCCTCCCAAACCAGCACCACCCAATGTGTCATTCATTCATACACATGCACTCACAAACACAATTTAATAACAGTGTACTAGTACGTACATGTCAGATTGGATGCTGAAAAATGTTCTTGTTTATCGCAGGGAATCTATAATCAGTTTGAAAAGGAAATATTTGAAAAATGAAATGGAAGAGGGAATGTCAAGCAGCCATGCAAACATGGATGTAATTTTAGACACCATTGCCAAGGAAGGATGCTCTAGCCTGCTAGATGAAGTCTTCATGGATTTAGAGGTTGGAACTTTTTTTCCTCCAAAAAGAGCCTTTTTTATTATGAAATTCAGGAATAAGGACGTTAATTAAGAAGCTATCTTGGCTGCTAGTGAGGTCGTTTTTGTATTGCATAATAGCAATATGTCAACAGACTTACCAGTGCAGGGCAATAATATATGTAGTATGTTGTGTAAAAATAGACTTGCGTACACTTCACACCAATGATTTGAGCAGGCAGTGTGTGTCTAGCATATACTAAGTATATTGTGCTGACGTAACATTTGAGTATCCAAAGTTGTAGGGAAAATAAAGGCTAATATATTGCATTATTTGGAAAATAAGATCATGTAACGAGTGTGTATCGAGCACATGTTGAAAGGGGAAGAGTTAAGGTTGTGCCTGCAACCTTAACGGTGGCATTTCCTAACTTTTTGGTTCTGAAACATGCAACTTTAACATGGTTTCTTGTATGGCATTTCCCTTGGAACGTGGTGGGTTTTTTAAAGAAAAAAGTGGGGGAGAATAAAAAGGAGTCGACTCCTCTAGGGCTTAGTAGCTCTGCTGCTTTGCGACAAACTAGCAATAGCACTTTTGAATTCCATATTCTGTAAGTGTTTGACCACAAGCCGTATCCATGCACCATGGAAGGTTCACAGAAAACTTTTTTCTTATGAACCTTAGGAGCTGCTCAGCTCCAGTTACTTATTTATCAAGAAGTATATGGGAATTAGGAACAAAATCCTTCCATTCTAGTGATTGTCCTTAGAATTCCCCAGACATGCCCCTTGCCTCGACTTCTTAACTCCTTGTGTAGACACTCACATTGTTCGTATGAGATATAAAATTCAATATTTTATAAAGAATATTCTTAGAAAGGGAAACGAGGAATTAAGACTTAAGAGGCAAATAAAGTAAGTGGGGAGAGGTAATGGGGAGACACAGACATTTAGGCCACCAGTTTTGGTGTGGACTTGTGGAGTTCTGGGGGAAGTAGCCAGTCAGAGGAGGAGTTTGTAGTAGCCGATCATAGCTCATTCGGGAGAGGACAGATAATATTTCAATATAAGAACAATTACAACTGTTACGTAAGTACCTTTTATCTTGGGCTAATAAACGTTTTGTTCTTTTCACCTCTGAGTTTATTTAGGACAGGATAAAATTGTTACCTTATCCATAGTAAACACCCTTAAACTGTCAATGAACTAACACAAAGCAAACACTAGAGTCAATAGTTGGCTGCTTACTTTAGTTTTTGTATGCTAATATGATAATACTGTCCTTTTTTTTTTTTACTACCAGTCAGATCTATTTGTATATGTAGTTACTTATTTCGTATGAAAGACTTACAAATGGGTCTACATTTGTGGAATCAACTTTACCTGTTGTTTTGAACTTCATTTTAAGATCTGTTGGAAATGAGGGGATAGGCACCGTTCAGAAATTGTTCTGATTAGTTTTCATTGTTTTTTCAGCCACATCTCAATGAGCTGATGACAAAGAAGTGGCTGACTGGATCCAATGCTGTGGACACCATCTGTGTCACTGTAGAGGATTATTTCAATGATTTTGCAAGAATAAAAAAACCCTATAAAAAGGTATTTTGCCTAACATAATTCTCAGGTAATATGCTCTATCAAGTCGGATTAATTTATTGAACATTTTATTAATTCAGAAAATTCAGAAAAATTCAGAGTAATTCAGAAAAAAATAACATTGCTTATTCGTAAAAAACAAATCTATCACAAAAAAATCCCAATTTTCTCATGTCTCCTTTGTTCACTCAGACTCCTATTAACTCTTCCTAAGGACGATTAAGACTAAAGGATTTAGCCCATAAAGTTCACAGGAGTTTAGAATAGCAGTATTTCACTAGATTGCGATCCTCACGCCTGTTTATATCGATCGATAGTGAGATTGATTTTTGGTCTCAATGCTATCGCTGCACTTCTGCAATACATTCTTGGAATTGCACGTTCTGTAAATTCCAGAACCAATATAAAGCAATCAGCCTACTTGAGGCCATAAACCTCAAGCTAAAAGTAGAATTGTTAGAGGCATAATGTCCCAACTCAGCTCCTTTTTTTTCTGTCTGCCAATGGATCTTTGATCTGCTGCTGTACTGTAGATCAAACCTACTTTTTATTTTTTAGTTTTTAATATATTGTGTTTGGGCATTTCCCTTTAATCAGTTTAATTCTAATTCAGTTTTGTGCAGTTAAAATAATTTTTACAAGGTTTTCCTCCCAGCTTTCTAAATTATCAACATAAAATGGCTGAAGCTGACATGGAGGTCAGGGTTTAGGAAAGTTCGCTGAACATAAAATCTGATGCATTCTCTAATAATTTGGAATGATTGGAATAAGGACCTTCTTTCAAATTATATGTAGCTACACCTCCATTACTTTTCAGGCTCAAGAGACTAGAAGAGACTGGTCAGAGTCCTTCTGAAAAAGGACTTTTAGCCCTAGTGAAGACAATTTTGGCATCTTCACCTTCCATATTTACAGGTTTGGAGGTCTAACACTTAATCATAGAACCGCTTCTTAAATTAAAAAAAAAAATCAGAAGAAAAAGACAAGTCAGTCCTGGAATTAGTCCTAATCCAGGGATCAGCTTACTTTACAAGGATATTTCTGTGACCTTGAACCAAAAACTTTTAGCACAGAGAAGACATCTGTCTACTTCAGAGCTTGGCATTGGCTTTTCAACACACAGTCTGTACCACCATCTCATTGTAAGGGATTTGGGCCAATACAGCTTTTGACAACCAGCAGACCCTTACTTTTATCTGCTCTCTCAGCACCACCATCTGCCTTTTCATCACTGAAGACGCAGTGTAGTTTACCTCCTTGTCACCGATAGCCTGGAGGACACTGAGTTTATCAGTGTGTGGGAACCTTTGGTAAATGTTTAGGAGAGAACAAGAAGGGTCTGTATCAAGCTTCCTCTTAAGTCTTTCACAGTCATCATTTATCTACACCATTTCTTGGGAGCTTCTGAGCTCCTAAACAGTCCAGATCCATCACCAAAAGCAATCTTATCTCTACTGCCTCAACCTTACCGGTATCTGGCCCTTCCTTCAGCACAGGAGATCTGATTCTTATCTCTGCTACTCCGGTGTAAATTTAGAGCAACTCTGTGCAACTCAGTAGTATTTTACTTCGGATTTACATGTGTGTGTCTAAAACCAGATTTTGACCCAAAGACTCTGCAGCTGTTCATAAAGTTCCCCACCAGCAAAAGCAGCTTTTTGAAACTTACAAGAACCTTTCACTGCTGCTGCAGGCATTTGTGAGGGACAGCTACCTTTGGGCCAGTTGTGAGTGCAGAAGTGCATTTTTAAAGCCTGATTATACCTCTCTCAAGAAGTGACAGGTAGTTTTTTAAATTAACTGGTACAACTCTAATATTTTTCTTCCTCAGAAAATGACTGTTGAGGCCCATCGTAGAGTGGTTATGGAGTACATCAAGGCTATCATGTTAAAACGTATATCTTTCAAGAATGCAGAAGAGAGAAAAGAAGGTGCAGAAAGAATGATCAAAGAAGCAGACCAGTTCAGGTTTCTGTTTAAAAAATTAACAGCTGTAAGTATTTATACTCTCCAATTTTGCTATTAATCTGACAGTTAACAAAGGATCAGATATGTAAATTTGACTTTTCCTAAAGATGTATAGACATTTAATTCTGGGGTAAAACATTGTATGCAAGATGTTCAAACTTGTTAATTGGTCTGAAGAGACTTTTCTGTTTTCTGTTTTAAGTTTTCTGGGGCATTATTGCATCCTTTCTGGAATTCTGAGTATGAATTTAGGCTGTAATGTTGGACTCCTGAATTCAGTTGTGCAGAAGTTTAATATACAAGATGGCTGCAGTATTATGTGTTACTGGACCAGTTTCTAGTGGTGAAAAATACAAGCTTTCAAGCTTACACAGAACTCTTCTTCAGGTCTGGGAAAGGTACTCAGAGTGTCACAGCTAAAGACAAGATGGGACAGATGAGTTAACACATGATGCAAGAGACCATTCAAGGTGAAGTAGGCAGTTAATACCTATACAGTCATAGGACAAAGAAGGATTAGTGGGTTACAGATTATTGTAATGAGCCATAAATCCAGTGTCTTTATTAAGTCCCTAATTTTTGGTATCTAGCAGTTATGAATTTCAGATCCCAAACTCATCTTTTGAACATTTTTGTGCCAGTTTCCTTTGAGGACGAGGACTGAGAGGTCAGATATGGAGTGATTGTTTTGTGAAAAGTGTTTACGAAAGGGTGATAGGGTGATTCTGTCATTAATCACTTTTCTGTCGAGTACATTTGAGAGCCTCCTGATTGTCTGGTTTCACTCATATAGTTGTAATTAGGGCATTTAGTGGATTTATGGCTCATTACAAGTGTAGCCCACTAACCCTACTTTGTCCTGTGATGAGCAGTTAACACCTTGAATGGTCTCTTGCAACATGTTAACTCCTTATCTGTTCCACTTGTATTTAGCTGTGACGCTCTGAGGCCAGGTCTACACTACAGACCTATATGAATATAACTACGTCCCTCAGCAGTGTGAAAAATCCACACCCCGAGCGGTGTAGTTATACCGACCTAACCACCTGAGGAAGACAGCGATATGTTGACGGGAGAGTTTCTCCCATTAACATAGCTACCACCTCTTGGGGAGGTGGATTAACTACACTGACAGGAGAAGCTCTCCCCCTGGCATAGTAGCATCTTCACTAAAGTGCTGCGGCGACGCATCTGCACCGGTGCAGCTGCGCTGCTGTAGCGCTGTACATAAAGACAAACCCTGAGTACCTTTCCCAGACCTGAAGAAGAGCTCTGTGTAAGCTCAAAAGCTTGTCTTTCACCAACAGAAGTTGGTCCAATAAAAGATATTCTCTGATCCACCTTGTCTCTAATATCCTGGGACCAACACGGCTTCAACAACACTGCAAACAGAAGCTTGACAGACAGTTTCAGGCACTTTGCATGTCAGTGCTGCAAGATGTATTCAGCTATGGAATAATCTTTGAATGCAAGTGGTAAAATACTTAGGACATTTTAAAACGATACTAGACCAAATATTAGAAGTGTACTGTAGGAATCAATCCTGCATCAACACAGAGGTGAACTAGATGACCTCTAATAGGCTTTTTCCATCTCTGACTTCTGTAATACACATGGGAGTGACCCTGAATAATTATTTTGAGAAGTATCCTGCTGATGACTGAGCTTTGGAAGATGAGAATCCAAGATGCCTAAATAGCATACAGAGTAAAAATTAGCTCCTTGAAAAAAATGGGGTTCTTGTCAGAGATGAGCCTAGAGGAGCCAACAGAACTGTATTACAGTAGAACCTCAGAGTTACGAACACCTCAGGAATGGAGGTTGTTCGTAACTGAAATGTTCACAACTCTGAACAAAACGTTATGATTGGTCTTTCAAAAGTTTACAACTGAACATTGACTTAATACAGCTTTGAAACTTTACTATGCAAAACAAAAATGCTTTCTCTTTATTTTTTTAGAAGTTTACATTTAACACATTTATGTATTTGCTTTGTGTGTGTGTGTGTCTGCTGCTGCCTGATTGAATAATTCCAGTTCCAAATGAGGTGTGTGGTTGACTGGTCAATTTGTAACTCTGATGTTCTTAAGTCTGAGGTTCTACTATACTTGAAACTGCAGGCCATTCTCTTCAGAGCCATGAATCACTAATATGTGGTGGTGGTCTGTCCTAAAGCAGACAAAAAAGTGTTAATTCCTGAATATAAGGGGGAAAGAAAAGAACATTGGTCTATGAAAGAGTATCCAGCTGAAACTAAATAAATGTTTAGACACTCAGATAACCAGGTGATGGACATGGTACAGATTAGATTAGGCAAACAATATTGATCAAGAAAAACTAAAGTAGCTTGGTCCAAACATATTGGGAAAATTGGAGACCGAGAATGAGGAAAATATCATTTGTTAAGTGGCCTTTTTTTCCTTCCAATTTTACTAATAATTTGTCTGAAATTTCAGCTGAAGTTCTGAAAATAAATAATGCAGTTAGTGTCTGTAACAAAATATTGAGAGTAAAGGTTAAAGAATTTTGTTGCTTATGTTTTTTGTTGTTCAATTTATAGGGATCTGAAGAGGACACTGAAGGGCTTTGTGACATCATTGTAGCCATTGCAGAAGTTATCAAGCTGACTGATCCTTCATTGCTTTATCTGGAAGTCTCAACTTTAGTTAGTAAATACCCAGACATCAGGTAATACCATTCATACTGTGTCTTAGCTTTGAGTTTTAACAGTATTGATTCTTTAAGATTAGTTCTAGGCTAAAGAGTAGTCCTGTGTGGGCTATGTATATCCTTTTATTGTTTTTTCTATTGTATGGTTTAATAACCTTCTTGTGAGATCGATACAATAAAATGCTAATATTTTAACACACATATGCTAGAGTGGTGTGGGTGGATATGTACTCTGACATATCAAAGGAAATATTTTGGGAATATAGAATAAATTTATATTACACAGCATTCATCTCATAGTTTCAAAGTGGGAGGAGAGAATTCTTGACAAAGAGACTGAGAAGTTGACCTGTGAGCACAATATTTGAATGTCTGGAAGCCTTGCTAAGCAAAGGTACTGTGGCACTGAGTCAGAAGATAGAAAATTTGTGATATAACACATTTTGTCAAGTGCTTAATTACTTGTACAAAGGTTTGTACTGACATTTCTGGTTTGTACCTTTGTTTGGCAGGGATGACCACATTGCGGCTTTGCTGACGGTAAGAGGAGATGCCAGCAGGGACATGAAACAGACCATCATTGAAACTCTGGACCAAGGTTCAAGCCAACCAAATCCTAACTATGTGCCAATTTTTAAAGAAATTACAGTTCCTACACTAAGTGTGCCAAAACTTCTTAAGTAACTGACAAGCTAGAGTTCATGTGTCATTTTTGGTATGGGATCAACATATTTGAAATATTCAAAGGCAAATTTGGCAATGCCACTTTAAAGGACACTTAATATGATGCTGTTACTTATTGGGTATGAGTTTTTAAAAACTTTTGGTGCGGACAGTTGCAATGAAGATTCTGGAAACAACCAGCTGTAGAAATCACTAGCATGGCTGCTTGAAGAATGAAACTTTCTGATGGCCAGAGTGCTGTGTACTGACCACTTACACATTACAGCCATAGGCACCATCAGCAAATATATTTTCTCACAATTACTTAACCTCCTACTTTATGTATGTATTTACTCTGATGTAAAATTGTTTCAGAAAACAATTATGAAATTCACAAATGTTTGTCTAATAAAATGAGTGAAATTTCTAGTATATAATTTGGTTCTAAGGTGAATAAATGAAAGAATTTGATACTTGAGGTACAATTTTTCATCCATTTGACTTTCACTTTGTGTGTATTAAGCGCTGCCAAATGCCAATTAAATAAAATGTTACAGCTTAAACACTGTATTATTTGCACCTGTATAGATTCACTTTCTCATAACTGTGAAGGTTTAAGTAGAGCAATTTACATCATTGTTTTGTTTTGTTATAATCTAGTAGAGAATCACCCTTGGTAGTTTCTGTAGGTCAAATTTATTGCACACACCAGGAACTCATTGCATATTTCCCCCCACGATGCTCTGTGTACCATTCTCCCATTCCCTGTATTTCAGGAATTCCCTCAATTTCCCCCACCCTTTCTGGGTCCCCATTTCCCCCATAGCTAGGGCTCTGTGTGCGCCTCCATTTCTCCCTCCACCACATGCCAGGGTCCCCCCACCATCCGGGATTGTGTGCCCCCTGTTCTTTCTTCCTCTGATATCACTGTTGCCTGTTCTCTCCTTCCTCCTCCCATTGTAAACCCGGCACTGGCTGCAGCCGCTGAAAGAAACAGCGGAGGTTAAAACACAGAACCGCTGGAATCTTAGACAGCAGTTAAACAGGTAATTAAGGAGGATACTGACAATCGGGAAAGGCCGGCCTGCCTCCCATGTGGAGTGTCGACGCCACATCAACCAACTGCAAGACCTGCTACAGTTAGCACAGGAGTTAATGAAGGCAATTTATACTAACCCCCTGGCTGCCTTAACTATGGATTGGTGTGAGGAACATCCACCAGAACATTGGTGTGGGAAAAAGCAGCTCCCCTCTGCACCTCCAAGCTGGGAGGAGATGGAAGCTGCACAGAAAGGATGCCCGTTGGCTCCTGTGGTGACCACAGTTACCCAATTTGAAAACATTGGGCAACCCCCCCGGGTAAAACAGGAAAGTAAAGCTCTTACACCAGAGCAGGCTAGAGCCATAGGAAAGCACATGAGCCCTTGTAACCAAGATACAGTGCTTAACTGGCTAGCGAAATTATCTGTTACACTACATTTGACTCAAGATGATGTAACATGTATACTAAGGGAATGTATGTCTAATGATGATTTTGCAGCTCTTCCTTATAATGTATAATTGATGCAAATAATGAACCATCTTCTGTTTATTCATGTGTATTTTGATTGTTTTACCCACATGATAATGTAATGGGCAAGGCATATTCAGAAAAGCAGAGTGTTGATGAAAGGCCAGAAAAATATTTTCTGAGGAAAAAATTGTTATTCTGGTTAGCTAGACTAGGGGTGAACCCAGGGCTGGAGTAACCACTAGGCGAACTAGATGGCTGCCTAGGGTGCCAAGATTTGGGGGGTGCCAAAAAGCGGTGCCCCCAAAATTTTTTTATACTATTGCTCAGGGGCAAGTACCTGTCAGTCTCCAGCGCTTGGCTCGCGCCAGGGCCAGCAGCCTCTTCACCTTGAAGTCTCTCCCACTTACCCAGGGGCCACTCCTCTCAGCCTACCTGGCTGCGGCTGCCCAGGAGCCGGGAGGACGCGGGCAGGGGGCGCTGCCACAGAGACGCAAGGGGCCAGGCTCTGCTGGGGCTCCGCACTATTCCTAGTTCCTAGTTGAACTAGGCACCACTCGGCAGGAGCCAGGTGGCCCGAGCCCAGGGCAGCAGCAGCCTCTGCAGCAGCAGGGGCAGGGAGGGAGCATAGGTGCCCTGGGCTCGGGCGGCCCGGCTCCCCCTGAGTGGTGCCCGGTTCCTGCTGCTCTTGGCGGGCAGGTGTGGGGCCTCACCTGAGCCTGGCCCCTTGCGTCTCCTCCGCGGTGGCGCCGGGCGGCAGTGGCTGGGGAGCCTGAGAGGAGGAGTGGCCCCCGGGCAAGTGGGAGAGACTCCGAGGTGAAGAGGCGGCTGGCTCTGGCACGGCCTGAGCACTGGAGACTGACAGGTATCTGCCCCTGCCCCATCCCGGCACCGCCTGCCGCCCAGCCCAGTGAGTGTTACCTGCCCCACCAGCCTCAGTACCCTGCCCCATACTGTCAGCCACCCCAAGCTCACTGTGACACCAGCACCCCTTGGCAAAGGGCCCTCTGATCTTCATAAACAGCTGTCACCGCAGGCCTGACAAACTCACTGCACCCTACACGTGTCTTACAGGCACTTACCCACAAAGAGGAACGTGGAAGGGATCTACACAAGGCTGCTAACTTGTCAAGAGTGAGAATCATTGTGAGATGGATGCATGGGTAATATTGAAGGAATAATATATTTACCTTAAAAGTCTGCTTTACAGACTTGGAGTAGAAATTAGTCACCAAGGGATAATGGCCCTTTGGGGCAAGGGGGATTTGTCACCCTGCCTAATCTGGCTGGTGATGCAATGCAAGGCTCAATTGTTTAGCTTTGCACAATAATACGACTTTGAATGGGACACCAACAGAGGCAATGGCAAACAACTGAAACGCCTAAAAGGTAAAAAAAAAAAAAAAGTTAGGACAGCCCTTAACCGTTCTGACAGGCTGTTTATAATGCTCAGTTCACTAGTTTTCGGAGGTTGTCGGCGGGGGGGGGCCGCAAAGTGGAAGTTTCGGCTAGGGCACAAAATACCCTTGCACCGGCCCTGAAACCGAAATGGGGTAATCACATAGGATACAGTTAAGAGACTATATTGATGACATCATCATCATCTGGACCCATGGAAAAGAAGCCCTTGAGGAATTCCACCATGATTTCAACAATTTCCATCCCACCATCAACCTCAGCCTGGTCCAGTCCACACAAGAGATCCACTTCCTGGACACTACAGTGCTAATAAACGATGGTCACATAAACACCACCCTACACCGGAAACCTACTGACGGCTATTCCTACCTACATGCCTCCAGCTTTCACCCTGACCACACCACAGGATCCATCGTCTACTGCCAAGCTCTGCGATACAACTGCATTTGCTCCAACCCCTCAGCCAGAGACAGACACCTACAAGATGTCTATCAAGCATTCTTACAACTACAATACCCACCTGTGGAAGTGAAGAAACAGACTGATAGAGCCAGAAGAGTTCCCAGAAGTCACCTACTACAGGACAGGCCTAACAAAGAAAATAACAGAATGCCACTAGCCGTCACCTTCAGCCCCCAACTAAAACCCCTCCAACGCATTATTAAGGATCTACAACCTATCCTGAAGGATGACCCAACACTCTCACAAATCTTGGGAGACAGGCCGGTCCTTGCCTACAGACAGCCCCCCAACCTGAAGCAAATACTCACCAGCAACCACATACCACACAACAGAACCACTAACCCAGGAACCTATCCTTGCAACAAAGCCCGTTGCCAACTGTGCCTACATATCTATTCAGGGGACACCATCACAGGGCCTAATAACATCAGCCACACTATCAGAGGCTCGTTCACCTGCACATCCACCAATGTGATATATGCCATCATGTGCCAGCAATGCCCCTCTGCCATGTACACTGGTCAAACTGGACAGTCTCTACGTAAAAGAGTAAATGGACACAAATCAGATGTCAAGAATTATAACATTCATGAACCAGTCGGAGAACACTTCAATCTCTCTGGTCACGCGATTACAGACATGAAAGTCGCTATTTTACAACCAAAAAACTTCAAATCCAGACTCCAGCGAGAAACTGCTGAATTGGAATTCATTTGCAAATTGGATACAATTAACTTAGGCTTGAATAGAGACTGGAAGTGGCTTAGTCATTATGCAAGGTAGCCTATTTCACCTTGTTTTTTCCTACCCCCCTGCCCCCCTCAGACGTTCTTGTTAAACCCTGGATTTGTGCTGGAAATGGCCCACCTTGATTATCAGACACAATGTAAGGAGAGTGGTCACTTTGGATAAGCTATTACCAGCAGGAGAGTGAGTTTGGGGGTGGGGGGGTGAGAAAACCTGGATTTGTGTTGGAAATGGCCCACCTTGATTATCATACACATTGTAAGGAGAGTGATCACTTTAGATAAGCTATTACCAGCAGGAGAGTGGGGTGGGAGGAGGTATTTTTTCATGCTTTATGTGTATATAATAAGATCTTCTACACTTTCCACAGTATGCATCCGATGAAGTGAGCTGTAGCTCACAAAAGCTTATGCTCAAATAAATTGGTTAGTCTCTAAGGTGCCACTAGTACTCCTTTTCTTTTTGCGAATACAGACTAACACGGCTATTACTCTGAAACCAGTTAAGAGACTGAGTGAAGAGACCTTTAGGTGCAGGGTTTAGCTCCTCGGATACAACAGAGTCCAGCCTGGGCCCTGTTTCCAACCGCCAGTGGCCGGGTAGGGCGGGAGGAGGGAGTCATCGCACCGCCAGCTACACAGGGTCGGCCCCTCAGCACCCCCCCGGCGCGCGCTCTGGCGGGCGCTACTCCCCCGCCCGTTCGTTCCAGGGGACGGCGGATCCGACCCCCCCAACAGTGCGCGAGCGGGCTGGAGTTCTGAGAACGGTGGCGGCAGCGGCGGGAGGGGTGACGGAGCGCGCACACACCACACTGCGGAGGAGGGAGGGGCGCGTAACAGCCGCGTCAGAAGAGCCGTTGCGCCTGAACGATTCGCCTGGGGGTAAGAAGGGGCGGGGTTTCTCTTAGAATCCCCACAGTGGGGTGGTGGGGGGTCATTCCCCACCCCGCTGTGGAATCCCAGGGGCGGAGCCAGGCCGCTCGCAAGGCTGGTCAGTCATGTGATTCCCCCGCAGGGACACTGTGCCGTAGACGGGCAGGAAGCGGAAGTGAGGTAAGAGTTCGCGGTCTCGTGACCGTTGCTGAGCTGGGTCGCCGTTGCGAGCGAGCAGGGTTGTGTGGCGCGCGAGGGCGATGGCAGCGGGGTATCAGTATCGGCCCGGCGCGGGGCCCGGCGCCCCGGGTATGCAGGAGCCCAACTTCCTGTGGGGCGTGTTCCAGAGGTGAGAGCCCCCGCGCCGAGGGGATGCGGCTGCCGTTACGCGGGTGTCCTCGCCAGCAGCAAACACCCTGGGGCTCCCTTCCCCTCAGCCTGCCCGGAGCCGCCGGGTTACCCCGCCCACCCGCCCGGCTCCCACCGCGGGGCACCTCCCGGGGGTGGGGTCGGGCCCCGCTACCCTGCGGCGGCGGCCGCCGCCCCGCAGCCGGGCTGGTTTCCTGGAGCCGCCCTTCGGTCCGACCCTGTGGGTCCCCACCCAGCTGAGTCTCGCCGCCCCTCCCTCTTCAAAGGCCGCGTCTGGCCCGGTGCAGCACCGCGGTCGGTGGGTCAGTTCCTCGAGCCCGGCCCCGGGGTGGAGGCGGCTGAGCCCGGGGCAGTGCGGGAATAGCCCCTGCTGGGACGGAGAGCGGCCCAACCTGTCCGCGCCGGGCCGTTCCGGTCTAGCCGCACTGGCCTGGTTGAGGGGGATGTGCAGACCGGCCTGAAGAGCAGCCCCTCCCATGTCAGCAGTGAGGCTGCGAGGTGTGTGAAGTCCCTCCGGAGCCGCCAGCTCTGAGGGCGGCTGAGCACGTACTGGGCGCAGCGCTACTTGCAGCTCCTGGGGACACTGCGGGACAGAATAAACGGGGGGCCTAATCCTCTTTTTGGGGGTAGGGAAAGCAACCCTGAAACAGACTGTAGGTTTCCCCACTCTATTGCGCTCTTACTGGAGCACTTGATGAGCATTATGCATTGTGCTCTTCTAAGATGTCTCTCATATAGGCATTAATAGCTAATACTTCGTGTTGTATGCCAAAACCTGTGATTAGGTGATTATCCCTTACTGATTATTTTTTCTCTAAAGGTCACTCTCAGTGTTTGTAGTGCTCCACCTGCTTGGTTTTAATAATATGGGTTTCTTTCATCTATTCCCTGGCTTTTCTTTTCCATTAGTTCAGTGTTCATTGCACAGGTTTTCACACTCATTTTAAATATCATATTGTTGAGTTGTTTTCTGTGGCATATACCCAAACTTTCTGGGGTTTTTTTGGTGGCTTACCAGCGTCTTTGACGATTCATTCATAACTATACATATATTCATTTCTATTCATGATTATTTTTCCTATTCCTGTAGCCCTTAATACTTTTTATCACTAGTTAAAAGGTTTATATTTGTGATACCTGTAAAATATTTACATGTTAAGCTTTGTAATGAATGGCTTTAGAGAAGACAAGATATCTTGTTTTAGCAGGCAGGATCAAAAAACAACTTTTAAAAAGGCCCCAATTCTACAAATACTTAAATATGCTTAATTTTATTACTGTGAGTAGTCCCTCTGACTTCAGTGGGACTGTGCATGCCAGTCAAGTTAAGCATGTGCGTAAGGCCTTGTTTACACTTCAGAGTTTTGTTGAGCAAGTTATGCCGACGATCGAAGAGCGGTATAATTACATCACTTGTGCATGTTCACACGACACTCCTTCCGTCGGCGGAGCGCGTCCACAGTTGGTGCTCTATCATCAACAGTGGATGTAGTCAACTGTGGGTAGCCATCCCACTGTGCAACTCACCACTTTCTGTAGCTAGGCGTTGTGGGAAGGCAGAGTGGATCGCAATGCATCATGGGTACAGGCTCAATGTCCACAATACAGTGTTTTCCATCCCATCATTCCATGGGCTTCCAACTGTGTTTCGTGGCATTTTTCAATGACCTGTGTTCGCTGTGTGGCTGCCATCTCTGTCTGAAAAGATGGATCGTGCACCGCTCTCCACTGTTGTGAACACATCGTGGTTGGTCATGCAGTCTGTCATGAGCACCCAATCTGAACAGGGATCAGAGTTGCCTGACCTGCTGCATGCCCTAGAAAGAAACAACACCAGCGTATTTTTGGCATTCATGGAGCAGCAGCACATGGTGGACCTTGCTTTTGGGCTCAGGAAGCAAGCAATGAGTGATGGGATCACACTGATATGCAGGTCTGGGATGACGAGCAGTGGATGCAGAACTTTCAGATGCGGAAAGCCATCTTCCTGGAACTGTGTGCAGAGCTCACCTCAGCGGTGTAGCAAAAGGACATCAAAATGAGAGCCGCCCTCTTGGTGGAGAAGCACGTGGCAATTGCTGTGTGGAAGCTGGCAACTCCAGACTTCTACCAGACAGTCGCAAATCAGTTTGGAGTCGGGAAGTACACTGTTGGGGCTGCGTTAAGGCAAGTGTGCAGGGCCATTAGTCTCTTCCTGCTATGAAGGACTTTGACTCTTGGAAATGTGCATGAAATAGTGGGTAGCTTTGCAGCAATTGGATTCCCTAACTGTGGCAGGGCAGTAGATGGCACGCATATCCCAATTTTGGACCCGGACTGTCTTGCAGTGGAGTACATTAATAGAAAGGGGTACTTCTCTATGGTATTGCAGGCGCCTGTGGACCACCATGGGCGTTTCACTGACGTCAACACAGGGTGGTCCGGGAAGGTATATCACACATGCATCTTCAGGAACGCTGGCCTGTGTAGCAGGGGTTCTCAACTTTTTTTTTTTTTTTTGAGGGCCCCCCCCCAATGTGCTATTAAAAACTCCACAGCCCACTTGTGCCACAACTGCTTTTTCTGCATATAAAAGCCAGGGCAGGCATTAGGGGGTAGCAAGCAAGGCAATTGTGGCGTGGGTCGTGGGCAGGGGATCCCACAAAGCTAAGTTGCTCAGGCTTTGGCTTCAGCCCCAGGTGGCTTTCTGCACTGGGCCCCAGCAAGTCTAATGCTGGCCCTGCTTGGTGGACCCCCACGGGGCTGGTTGAGAACGACTGCTGTATGGAAAGCTGCAAGGAGGAACTTTATTTCCAGACCAGAACATTCCATTGGGGGATGTTGAAATGCCCACAGTGATCCTGGGGACCCAGCCTGCCCCTTACACCTATGGCTTATGAAGCCTTATATGGGAAACCTGGACAGCAGCAAGGAACACTTCAACAATAGGCTGAGGAGGTGCATAATGACCATAGAATGGTATCTGCATTTGGCAGATAAAGGCAGCGCCAGCGTGCTTTTAATGGCAGATTAGACCTAAATGAGGAAGATGTTCCCATGGTCCTAGCAGCTTGCTGTGCACTCCATAATATTTGTGAGGCTAGGGGTCCAAAGTTTCCCCCTGCGGTGTGGAATGCGGAGGCAGATCACCTAGCAGCTGATTTTGAGCAGCCATATACCAGGGCTACTAGAGGGACACAACAGGGTACTATTCGAATCAGGAAGGCCTTGAGGCACCATTTTGACAATTAGCACCACTAATATCTTTTTCTATACAGCTCTGCCATGCTTTAAGTTATCACCTTGCATGACAATTTTAATGATTCCTGACTGTGATTTGTAGTCTGCAAATGATCCAGTTGCCACTGTGTATTAATTTCAGTAGCAACCACTGTGTGTAGGAGACAGACAAAGGTTGGTGATCTTTCAGATAATTTTTGTTTTTGTTATATATAAATAAGCAACATACACAAAACACTTGATGGGAAGGGAGATGACAAGGAAGGGCAGGGTGGTCTCTCAGAGCTGAGTGCAAGTCCAGCTATCATTTTGGAAGCTGTCGAGTAGAGGTAGAGTGAATAGGGTATCAAGATGTGTCAGGAGGTTGGAAGGAATATATGGGAGGAGTTTGGGGAGAGCAGGGCAAGCAGTTCTGTATTGGCTGTAGTGGGGGAGAGCACACATGAATTCTGCCTGCAGCGTGAATAGGGACTTCCAACATCTCCGTTTGGTCCTCCATCATTTTTATCATCCACTCCTGGTCTATTAAAATTTGGTACTGACTCCTCTTTTTATCCTGCCTGTCTATTTTGTAATTTTCTTTTAAAGTCGCTCTCCACACTCTGTGTTCTTGTTTATCGTCCTCCAAGGATTGGAGCACATCTCGAAACATGTCCTCCTTGCTCTTCCTCAGTTGCTTCCTTATCTGGTGGAAGCGCTCCACCCTGAAGGTCACATCCGCAGAAGCACAAGAAACAGAATCATGATTGTTAGTACACTCACGACATTGAATCATGCTAGTAAAATACAGCTCTTTTTACATACGAATATTTCTCATTTTCTCTTGGCAAGCACAGAGCTCAGCTAATGCCTTAACCATGATTAGTTCAGCCCGGGGGGGAGGGGCTCAAGATAGGGCAAAGGGTTTAGGTGTTTTTTTAAGGGGTTCACTGCAGGTGATTGGGGACAAAATTGTAAATTCTGCCACCACTTTCAACAGGCAGGGGTCATTGTAGCAGATATCTCACTCCTGAGGATAAGTAAGGATGAAAGGGTGCATCTCCTGGATGCATGCAGCTTCAGACTGGGTCCCTGGGCTGCTTACCTGTATGCCGCTTTGGGTCCCTGCACAAGTGACTGCCAGTTGTAAGAAACCTTCCTGTGCCAATGGGGGAAGGAACAAAACAGCTCTGCCAAGGAACCTTCAGCAGAGGATTGGCGAGTACCTCCAGGAAAGTTTCCTAGAGATCTCTATGGAGGATTCCTGTGAAATCCTAGTGTGCAACAACACTGTTCCACAGCACTGCTTAGCTGCACAGGGGAATGTGAAGCACACGCAAACACAGCTAGTTGTGTACATTTCTATTCCTTTACCCACTTCTAGAATATAACAAAGCAAAGAACAGCTCTACCTCATATAACTGAGCAGCATCAACTCAAAAACATCGCTTACCAGAGCTCCCTTCTCCTGTATCGTGCAGTCTAGAGACAGAGCGCTGGGACTGGCTCAAACCCTCTGAGGTCAAGATGAGGTCCTGGACAACCTTGTCCCGTTTTGTCCTCCAACTCAACCTCCTTGTCCACTACTTTGTCCTCAGGATTGATTTCACGGTCTCCAGCCCCGCTGAAGTATCCATGGGGTTCATGGAGATGGGGTCACAGCTGAGGTTGGCATCCAGCTCCTTATAGAAGCAACTGGTCTTCAGCAGCAGAGCAACGGTTTGCCTCTCTTGCCTTCTGGTACGCCTGCTTCAGCTCCTTGATGTTTGCTGGAGTGGAGCTGGGACTGCACAGCCTCCCCTCCTCATATACTCAGCAGATCCAACAGCTCCGGAGTGCTTCAAGTGGGACCCTATTTGGTTCATGGAGCCGCGATGGTCAGATGGGAAGATGCGATATGAGCTTTCCACACCGAGCAAACAAAGCAGAATTTCAAAAATTCCTGAGCCTGTAAAGGGAGAGGGGCGGATGCCTGTGTACCTGGTTGCAGAGCAGCGGGGTTTGAACTGCTGACTAGAGCAGTCAGGATGGGCATTTTGGGACACCACCTGGATGTCATTTATAGCAATATAACCAACCACAGTGTCCACGCTGACACTTTTTGTCAATGTAACTTCACTGTAAAAAGCTCTACGCTTCTCGTCAAGGTGGTTTTATTTCGATGGCAAAGCAGGAGAGTTTTGTTGGTGGAAGGAGCATTGAAGAGTGTGCACCTCCACTGTTTTGTCAACGAAACCTGACTTCTGTCAACAAAACTCAAATGTAGACAAGGCCTAAGGGTTTTTGTTTGGTTGTTTGGATTGTTTTTGTTTTTTTTCCCCTGAATCTGGGCTTTAATTAGTATAAATGTTCTCCTTTTTTAATTTTTTCTGATTAAAAACAGTTTTCAAACTATTACTGAAATAATTCTCACATTTAAAACAATTTTTTTAAGTTACACATTTTAAGGTGAAATCTTTAAAATTTGCATTTGTTTTCAGGGTTGATAAAGACAGGAGTGGAGTAATATCTGACAGTGAACTTCAGCAGGCATTATCCAACGGTAAGTGTGACTAAGGGGAAAAAAAATAGCTTCTTATAAATTTAGCATATGCATTTCTTATTCCCCCTTTGGTTACATGATGTAGATCTCTTCTAAGAAGTACAAAAGGAAACTGAAAATCTTAACATGTAACAGGGAGCAATTCTGCAGTGGAAGACTGAGCACGAAGTGAATAAAAAAGGGAGCAAAACAAAAATCGGAGACAGATAAGATGTATAATTCATAGCCGCAGAAGGTTTCTTTTTTCAGACCTTAAAGAAGAACTGGATTTTTTTTTTTAATGTTCTGTCTTCGGTTTTTGATAGCACAAGCTCAGCTCCAGTTGTCAGTTTCTCTGCATTGGATTGTTTATTCTGGAGAGAAAAAGCATTAAGTAGAGCATCCTCCGGCTGTCCTCGTTTTCACAGAAATTAAGGTGTAATTATGATCCATATTACTCATCGCTTCTCAATGTGCCCTTCATTTTTTTTAACCAGGACCAGTGTATAATCCAGGAAAATTTTACAGGAGCACTTCCAACCTGTCTTGATGCACATGTAATCTTTGTTGCATACCGTGGTGCAGGAAATTAGGATGGTAAGAGGTATAATGGTCAGTGATGGTTTTTAATAGAGACAGAAATAACTGGATATTACAGAAGGAAGGAGGTGGTAAAGTGTTCTCATTAGTGCTTCACAAAGCCATTTATTTAGTCTGTCACAAGGTGGGTGAGGCAATATGTTTTGTTGGACCAACTTTTGCTGGTGGGAGAGACAAGCTTTCAGGCCACACAGAGCTGCTCTTCCGGTCCCACTGTAGCATTTCAAGTGTAGACAAGTCTTAGTTACAGTTGACTAGGAGGTGCTGTTCATACATCTTTGATGTCTAACTACAGTGGGCAGTTTTTTCTGGTAATTTCATGCCTTTTTCTGGAACACCTGAGAGGCTTGTGTTGGGTAGCTGTTGCATTCCCTTTTCCTTTCATGTGGGATCCCTGCAAAGTTTAATTCTGTCACCCTTTCTGCACAAGGGGTCTGTGATGAAGGTGAGGCCAAGTGACATTGGGTTGCAGTGCTATCAGGAACAAAATATCATTTTTATTACTAATCATCTGACCTGGAATATACCTAGGAAACAGAACTTACTGTGGAGTACAAAATGCCATTAGTCTTCTGACTAATAGCAAAATAAATTAGTTGTTTACCTGGGATAATAGGATCTACTCACTGTATCACATATTTTTTTACCCAGTAACTAGAATAGCCTGCTTGAAAGGGTGAAACTTTAAAATTGTGGCAAAAATAGAGAAACTGAAGAAATTTGGGTCGATGTTTTTGTTCACAATTTGTTTACAATAATTTTGGAAACCTGTCTTTGCCAGCCCTTCTACTTTAAATTCCTCAAATTAACCTTTTTTTCACTGTGACCCACTTCAGTGTTGTTACACAACTGCCATAATTTCTATATGCCTTTCTTCCTTGACTGTTTACAGTATTGGTTAGCAGTTTGAACATTATATATAGTTATGAGGAATCACCACTTAGGAATTGAACACTGGGAAGACTGAAAAACAGATGAGCTAGGCTGTTTATATAAATGCATTAACAGATATCTTGCCCACATTCCATAAGTTTTTGTATTCTAACAAACCAAGCATCTCAACCATTCTCAATTCCACCTACTCCCTTGTCCCAGGATATAATGGCAGTTGATTCCACACAAGCTCCTTCTCTCTTTCCATTCACCAGTGATTCCACCCATTCTTCTCTAGGCTTCTAGATGGTTGTATATAAATTTACTGTAGTTTCTAATGTGCATAGTAAAAAGGGATGTGATAAGAACATGTATGTTCTTATCACATCCCTTTTAACTTTGTAAAGGAGAAATATTCTAAAGATTGACATAGATACTAGAAACATTAAGATCTAAACTTTTTGAGTGAAATGCCTGCAAGCTGCTTGGAAGCTTTTTTTTTTTTTAAACCTCCATATTAGAGGTTCAGACTATATGTATACCCCCAATTAAAAACAAAAACAGAGGATCAAAAAAAAAGCATCCCTAAACTGGTATTGGACTAAAAGCTTATTCCCCTTCAGAAAGAGACCTCAACGTATTACTGTTCTTCCCAGTTCCAGCACCTGGGCCATCACACCGATAACTAATGATAATAATATCACAAGTGGAATGTTTGTGAAAGTTAATGGGGAATTAGGTCTAGGAGTAGAGAAGACTTGTGGCACATTTACAAGACACATTTCTTATAAAGGACAACGAATATTCCTAGCCATTCAGGGAGACTTGTCCACACCACTGATAAATCCCTATTGGCTGTATCAGTTGGCCTGTGTGTGTCCGTACACACTAAACAGTTCTATCAATTTGCCAGGCATTTCTACTTACAATACTGGAAAGAATTCAAGCAGGTCACACTTCATCCTGAGAGAATCTTTGTGCAAAAGAGACATGGGAGGTGGCAAATCTTGCAACTTAACAGTGGCCACTGTAATTGGCAGGGCAATAGTTCTCTTTTAGTATGAACTTATTATAGAAGCGGGTGTATTTGTAGTTTCTTGAACAGACAGTTGTGACGAAGTGGGTATTTTCCTTTATGTTGTATGTGAGCCTATGTGAGTGTTACTGTTTTGCATCACTACTGCATGTGCCTCAGTTTCCCTGTGTGCTGCAGCAGTGTCTTGGTGGTAGGAATAAGATGTGAGACTTCGGCTGAGACCCTCTGGGGCAGGTGAAGCTGCTCCAGCTGCCTGCACGTATGCTATGGCCGGTGCCCTTCGTAACCTGAGACCCAGGAGGGGGTACAACCAGGTGACTCTTTGCCCCGGGAAGCAAGACAAAGACCAGGAGGAGGAGCAACAGGGGAGGTCTGAGGTCAGGTCACTGGAAACTGGGCAGTCTGCTTGTGGGGACTGGCAGGGGGAGTCCAGGACATCTGGCCTGGGATTCCAAGATGGACTTGGCTGAAAGTCACTAATTTCTGTGCCAGTAAGCTCTGTTCTACACTGTATTCCTGTCGACTAATAAACCTTCTGTTCTACATGCTAGCTGAGAGTCATAGCTGACTGCAGAGTTGGGGTGCAGGGATCTCTGGCTTCCCCAGGAGCACCGCCCGGGCGGACTCGCTGCAGGAAGCGCATGGTGTGGAAGGGGATGCTGAATGCTCCGAGGCCAGGCCCAGTAAGGTCGAAGCTATGTAAGCTTCTTGCCCTGGCAGCAATATGCTCAGAGAGAGGAGGCATGCTCCCCAGAATCCTGGCTGACTTCATGTGGAGTAGTTCCAGAGCATTGCGCCGGTGACTTTGTGACAACAGTGAAAAGCCTGTGTACTGCCAGCAAATAGGAGACTTCCATGGAGAGCAGAGGCCTAAGCCATTATTTTTGTAGAATTTAGGTTTTCAATATGCTTTGTGGCCCGTTTTCATTCATTACCAGTGATAAGCTCAGTTATGAGGATGACCTTCCAAACGTGAACCAATGCCATACTGACATCCAAATCTGCAGACAGCACCAATGGTTGTCACTGCTGTTCAAAAGCAGCTGGATGGTGAAAACAACTCCCCCAAGAAAAATAACCCAGTGGTGTTTTTTTTTTGGTTCTTTTTCTTGAACTCATCACTGTGATTTACATCATCCCAACAGCCATTCATAAGAACAGCCATACGGAGTAAGACCAATGGTCCAGCTAACCCAGGGGTGGGCAAACTTTTTGGCCCGAGTGCCACATCTGGGTGGGGAAATAGCTTGCAGGGCCAGGGCAGGGGGTTGGGGTGTGGGAGGAAGTGCGGGGTGTGGGAAAAGGGGTGTGGTGTGCAGGAAGGGGCTCAGGGCAAGGGGCTGGGGCAGAGGAGGGGTGCGGGGTGTACGAGAGGGCTCAGGGAAGGGGGTTGCGGTGGAGGAGGGGTGCAGGCAGAGGGCTCAGGGCAGAGGGTTGGGATGCAGGCAGGGGCTCAGGGCAGGGAGTTGGCTGCAGGAGGGGGTTGGGGTGCGAGCTCCAGCCCAGCTCCACTTACCTGGAGCGGCTCCGGGGTGGCAACGGTGTGCGCCAGGGCAGGCTCCAGGAATGGGGAACCACGGCCAATGGGAGCTTCGGGGGAGGTACCCTCAGGCAAGGGCAGCGCACGGAGCTCTTTGCAGCCCCGGGGGTGGGGGGCAGGGATGTGCTGCTGGCTGCTTCCTGGAGCAGCGTGGGGCCCGTGGCACCATGGGGGTGGCAATCCCGCGGGCCAGATCCAAAGCCCTGAGGGGCCGGATCCAGCCCGCAGGCCATAGTTTGCCCACCTCTGATCTAGCTCCACAGCCTACCTTCTGACAGTACTTTGTGCGAGATGCTTAGAGGACATGAACAGAACAGGGCAATTTATCAAGTGACTGTGGATAACTATAAAACTTGAAAAAAGAAAAGGAGTACTAGTGGCACCTTGGAGACTAACCAATTTATCTGAGCATAAGCTTTTGTGAGCTACAGCTCACTTCATCGGATGCATTCAGTGGAAAAAAAACAGCTGCTACTCTGAAACCTGTCATACGGCTGCTACTCTGAAACCTGTAAAACTTGAAACACTGACACTGGCTTCCATGAGGAGTAATGCTGTAAATTTGGTGAAGAAAACGAAAAGATTTAAAAAAAAAAAAAAAAAAAATCACTGCTTCTGTGCATGCTCAGGTCAAATGTTATCAAAGGTCTTACTCTAACACTATACACAATCTAAAGTTTGAATTCTAATGCCAGCCTAAAAGTTCTGGATTGGATAAAGAACTATTGAGTTTTCTGTAAAATAAAAGCAAAGCACTTAAGACTAAAATCCCTATTTGTTTTGTATTTCACAAAGGATTCCATTGAACATTCTTCTTTTAAATGTTTAATTATATGCACATAGTATTTAACGTAATGGATGAGATGGTAAATCCAGATTTTATATTGCCAGTACTTCAAATGAAGAGACACAAATATTGTCCTCTTCTTTATATGCCCCCTCCTCACTTGTGTACCAAGGGAGGAAAAAAAAATTCCTTCCTGATCCGAGCAGTAGTGTCTCAACAACCTGCAGAATGAGTTACTTTCCTGCTAGTGTGCAAACGTTATAAAATGTTGGGTCTGCCTGAAACTAGGGCCACTAAGTGTACACTTGAGACCTATATTGATATAACTACATCACTCAGGAGTGTGGATGATGTCATTATAGCGACCTAACCCCCCACGTAGACAGTGCTATGTTGATGGGAGAGCTCTCCTGTTGGCATAGTAGCATCTTCTGTAAAGCGCTACAGCTGCACCGTACGTGAAGACAAGGCCCTAGATACCACTGAGAAGCGGCCGTATTATTTTGTGTATTGCCTCCACGAGATCTAGCTCTGAGCTTTCTAGCTAGGCTGTCATCTGGGGTGTGGTGGGTTTTTTTGTGGGGTTTGTTTTTTTTTTTAATTATGGTTATTTTTCCTATTTAAGCTTCACCATACTGCTTTTCTGTCTGTTTCAGGAACATGGACTCCATTTAATCCAGCAACTGTCAGGTCAATTCTGTGTAAGTATAATTGTACAATGTTACGTATTCAGGGTATGTCTTTTAAATAACATTTTTATTATCTCCTGTAGCTGATGGCTAAGGTTTTCACATGCTGCAGCACTTAGTTACATCAGTTTAGATTAACAGTAAACTGAAAGTACATGGTACAATGTATAATATATTCTTTATAGCTGATCTTTGCAGCAGCTTTGTGTAACACTGTGAACATCATTAATACAAGCTTCAGTTCTCCCTTCCGGTAACCCCGTTCCAAAAAAGCTATTCATTAGGAAGAAATAGTCCAAAGACCTAGTGACACTTCCTCTGTTTTGAAAACCTATAGTCATTAGTATATTTTCTGTGTGTGTGTGTGCGCGTGCGCACACACGGTTGCCCGAGCAACTGTTAGGGAAGATTACAAGACAGCTGAGAAAATGGCAAGTGTCAGAAACATAGGGGAAAAGTCACCAATTTTTGACAGTAGCACTGTCTTCATGTTTAATACCAGTAAGTCACTGGGAACAATTTTAAAACCTTTGTTCTAATTAGAATCAGTTTTTCTGCTTGATATTTCTATGTTAACCTAAAAAAAAGACCAAAATGGAGGAGGAAAAGCAGAAACCATCTGACAGGTATTGGAGTAATTGTCAGCAATGCAAAAGAAGCTGGTAGCAAGTTAGTGGTATAGCAAGAGACAAACAAATGGAACTTTAAAAATGTCTCTTCCTCCCTCACACAGCTTATAAACAATGTATTCATAATTATTTACTCAAATCTGTTCAAGTATATAGCTCAAATTGAATCTCAAGTCTGGTGCCATTTTATATTTAGGGCCCTACCAAATTCACAGCCATGAAAAACCCATCACGGACCATGAAATCTGGTCTCTTGTGCATTTTACCCTATTCTGTACAGATTTCACAGGGTAGACCAGCGTTTCTCAAACTGGGGGGCTCCTGACCCAAAAGGGAGTTACAAGGGGATAACAACATTATTTTAGGGGGTCACCGTAATTGTCACCCTTGCTTCTGTGCTGCCTTCAGAGCTGGGCAGCTGGAGAGGGTGGCTGTTGGCCAAGTGCCCAGCTCTGAAGGCAGCACCCCGCCAGCATCAGTGCAGAAGTAAGAGTAGTAGTACCATAACCTCCTCTCTCCCCACCCAGTAGCCTTGCAACCCACCCACCCCCAACTCCTTTTTGGGTCAGAATCCCTATAATTACAGCACTGAAATTTCAGAGTTAAATAGCAATTTACCATTTTTAAAACCCAATGACTGTGAAATTGAGCAAAATGGACCACGAATTTGGTAGGGCCCAACTTATATTGTAAAAAAATAAATAAATAAAATAAAATAGTAGTTTATTATAGTTGTAACAAGTCATAGAAATTTCCAATGAGACTGATTGAATGCTAAAGAATCCTTTGGGGGGTTTTCTATCCCCTTCTGATTTGCAATTCCTTGCAGAAGAGCAAAACCATCATGCTAATCTGCTACTGATCCATTTGATCGCTAGGAGACTTCACTGTCACACAATTGTTCTTCCATGTTGCCTTCTTCAGTTACTTCCTTTGTTCTTTCCTATCCTCCTTTGCCATTTCACCACTTCCTCTCCTATCTGCTTTCCTGGACTCTTCTACTTTTACTTCAGGTCAGCACTATTTTCACAAATCCTCCTCCCCTTCATTTGTTTACCACCTCATCAGCCAGTCCAACCAAGCTCTTATTAAAGATGGCAAAATCTTACTAAAGACTGTAGTATAGTTTCTTATGTATTAATGCTTCAATTATGTTGTTTCAGCCATGTTTGATAGAGAGAACAAAGGTGGCGTGAACTTCAATGAATTCACTGGAGTCTGGAAGTATATCTCAGATTGGCAGAATGTTTTTCGAACGTATGATAGAGATAATTCTGGAATGATTGATAAAAATGAACTAAAGCAAGCACTAACAGGTTTTGGTAATTTTTTTTTTATAATTATAGTTTGCTATATAATGGCTGGTTTTGTCCAGAATTAAATTAAATTATCTTTAAGGCTGTGCCACTTCGCAGTTGTGACACAATGGAATAATCAATTGTAAGCAATAATTGAGGTGGAATGTGGCTATTTCTCATTTGGATGTATGTGGCATTTCACAAAAGACTGACATCTGTGCCATGAGCAGTTTACAGATCATCTGAACTCTTTTGTTGAATAAAATTGAAAAATAATTAATGGGAATCAGTGTATGCAAACTTGGTGTGACTCTTTAAATTCATACTTTATTAAACATCCTAAAAGTCTTACCAGCGTTTCAGTTATAAATGTTTTAATTAGTGGCTCACTGTGCTATTGGTCATAAAGCATTTACAGGCTGTAGAATTTTCCCAGAACTTTAAGGAATAAATTTAATTACCTACAAGGAAAAAGTTGTTGGACAAATGCATAAACCTGTTTCCCTTCGCAGGGACACTTGAGGCACCTGTACATTTCTAGTGATAGTTGTCAGTATTCAGCTATATTAAGTAACTTTTGAATTGTATTCTACAAATCCTGCTTTGATGAGAAGTTCTTAACCTTTATATGTAAAGTTAATATTACATATGTAACCTGTTGAAAACAAAAAAATTAACTCTCATTCTGCTATGGAGAAGTCATGTTGTTTGGTAACTTGAATTCTTTTAAAAATGTGAATTAAATCTACTTAGAACCAATGCTCTAAAACATTTAGTTCTTCAAATTTGCCACATCATTATATATACCTCAGAACTCCTAAAAGTTAGGCTACTGTGTAACGCAGCTTATAGGCTAGCTAAGCGGGAGTGGGAGTAAAGGAGGAAGGGGAAGAGTTATCCCTCTTCTCCCTCCCCTCCGCTCCTGTGGAAAGGGTGAAATTTTCTGAAATAGAACAACCTTAAGATTATTTTAATGGTCGTCTACTACACCTCCCCTTAGTATGTGGGCATGATCTAGAGCCCACTGAAGTCAATGGGAAGTCACCCACTGGCTTCACTGGGCTTTAGATCAGGCCCTACAAATGCCGAGATTAGGAAGCTTTTAATTTTTATCTATTTTCAGATAAAAACTGTAGAGGCTCTGAACCCTCCTTTTGATAATTCCTCCTGATTTGTTAACTGTAAAGATAGCAGGTAAAACAGCCAAAGTGTCTGAATTGCTAACGCTTTCTTCACTGCCTCTTTTTCAGAGGAGAATGAATAATCCTCATGAATTTAAAGATAAGCCAGTTCTAACCATCCCTTTTCAAGCAGCTGTGCAGAAACTATCAAATGGGTACCCCCTATATCTTCTGAAAACCTACAGTAGGTGTAGCTGTGACAGGTGCCAGTAAACTCAAATTTCCACATGGTCAAAGGGATCTTATGAGAGTCTTACTGTACACAACTGACTGTATCCCTTCGTCCATTGTACTCTGGTAGACTGCTAGTAGAACATGTTCCAGAGCTTTTCTCTGTGCCTGACAGCTTCTGCTAGAAGTGCTCCAGAGGGTCTCTTGTTTACTTGACATAAGACCTCAGAATATTTAAGTAATTCCTCTCAAACCCTCTTAACGTTATCCCCATTTCCTCATATGTAAATAATTTGGTGGGATAATAATTTGCCCACCTTTCTAAAAACACTGGTCAGATCCTGTGATAAAAGGTGTTAATATAAGCATGAAGTATTAACATTTTCACGTGCTAAGTTTACTCGTAGTGAGCTTTGTTAAAAAAGATGAGGTGTGTGGAGTGTTTCAAACAACAAAATATTGGTTGAAAATAATTCACTGTGTAATTAGCAAAACTCTTAGTCTTCCTGGTTGCTCCATCATGGCATTTGTATCACCTAGCAGTAATTGGAAGTTGTGACTTCAACAGAAAATGGCATTTGGAAACAACAGCTTGTGCCATCCTGTTACGGCACAGTTACATTCTCTTTTGATGCAGCGGATAACAAGTTGTTCAATTGACTTCAATGAAAAAGGATATTAAAATGTTTAATTACAAAATATATTGAGCACAGCCCTAAACGCTTGTTTTAATTTCCCTTCTAACAGCATAATCATTTAAAATTCATTGTAGTATTTCATTTCATCGAGTTTGCAATTCATTCTTTTGTCATGTTCTTAATCATTACACGTTTTTTATATTGCTTCTATTTTGTTGGAGCATTTTTTTCAGTAGATGAATATATTGTAATATCCATTTAAGTTTGATTACTGTTCTACAACTTTTACTTAATGACTCTTGCCTGTTTGTTGCAACATAACTTACGCACATTTGCTTTTGTGTGTTATAATGCTCTTATATAAACTACCCAGCTTTGGTCATGTCAAACTTGTAATCTTTTTTCTTCTAAGGATATCGACTATCTGATCAATTCTATGATATCCTCGTTCGGAAATTTGACAGACAAGGAAGAGGACAAATTGCTTTTGATGACTTCATTCAGTGCTGTGTTGTGTTGCAGGTAATAGAAGAAATACATCTAATATCAAAATGGGAAGCCATGATTTGTACAGGAGTTGAAGCATGTGGTGGATCAGGAATTTAATTTGACATGACTAACATACTACCTCCTAGGAACGCTGTGCTTATATACACCTGTGTGTTGATCAACCTTGAAAAATCTTAAAGCTCGATCTTGAGCTGTGAAGTGCTTTGAGGCCTCTTGGCATTACTATAATACAAATAAGTACAAAATGACAGACCTCAATGTCTAAGTGCTTCCCTTTTTTAGAGTGGCTCTTGTCTGAGAAGTGACTTAGTGTCACTGAGCGAGAGATTCCATGTTTGCCTTCTAGAGAAAAGCTTGGTCTCCCCTTCACTTCCCCCCCCCCCCCCCCCTTTTTTTTAAACAAGCTTTCTGCTGGCTTTGCAAACTCATTCTGGCCTTTAAAGCCAAGCTGAATTCTTATCTTGTGGCTCATGGCAATGAAGACTATGCAATCCAGATTCTGCCTTAGCTTACATTCATGCAACCCCAGTGTTGTCTTTTGGGGTGCACAGGGTGTAACTAAAATAGAATTTGTCCTGCTGACTAGAATCTAATTCTTATTATTTCAGTTCTTGCATAATTTTATTGGCTCTGCAAGCCCAATAAAAATATATCTTTTCAGATAAAAGATTTTGCTAAGTTATAACTGACTATGCACATGAATCGTGTAAGAAGCCATCATCTTTTTGTAGCCACTCCTCGATAGAGAATTGTATTTTAAAGCTTAATTCAGAGCTGAGTTTGTCATTCAGTCAGCATTCAGATTTTTCATTTTAGTCTACACTGCAGGGCTAAACGATCTCTCACTGAAAAGCTCTCAGCGTTCCTCTGTTACCGTTGTACTCAGAAAACAATCTGGAGGATTCAGTGAGACACGGTGGTGCTAAAACACCAGACTGTCTAAAGTTTTGCAGCATTCTGAGTGATGTTCCTTACTGCCAGTGTTTATTCCACAAGGTGTGGACAAATGTGCAGCATGCAGAAAAGGGAGAGAGTGACAAGTAGTATTTCCATTTTGTTTTTTGTGGGTCATCTCCTTAGCTCTGTACTGTTGGTGGTTCTGTCTTCCCACTGCAGAAACATCAGTAGTTTCCTACAAACATTTGCAATGTTAATCAGCACCCACAGCCTTATGCATTGTAATTCCAAACTCTGGTTTAATATAGTAGAGATGTTTAATGATTGACAGGCATAGTCGCTGGTTATAGTGAAGTTATTAAAGTGGTAACTTGTTTCCATAGTATTTTTATACTAGGCCTCTTTATTTTTATACAACACTATAACTATGCATGGTTATTTACATGCAAGTATGATGCAGCACATGACCCATCAAGTTTATAACAGATAGCAAGGTTTGCTTTTCAAACATACAAAGGTTCTTGTTGAACCAGCTTGCAAATCTTGTATCTGTCCAATGGGGAAGTAATTTTGCCCCCTAAATTTCTTGGCAGTCATGTGCTAACAAACATTGAGCTGGATGCTAAACAAAACGTATACAATTCAAAGGCTACATATTATATATAAAAGATGTAATTCAAGACATGGTATGTCACAGGGAGGTGGCGAGGGGGAAGCTTATTCATCCACCAGGTAAGAGCAAAGAGAACCACCTTTTATCTTAGTCATGGAATCTAAATTCCCAAACAATCACCCTAGGGAAAGCTCATGAATTTGTTCTTGCTGGAAATGCATCCCAAAAACCTCAGTTTACATTCATCTGAACGCTTTCTGTTTCTTTCCAGAGGCTGACTGACATATTCAGGCGCTATGATACTGATCAGGATGGCTGGATTCAAGTGTCTTATGAACAATACCTTTCCATGGTCTTCAGCATTGTATGACAGTGACCAGTGCAAATGAGATTGACCATTAGCGATACAAAGACTGGAGTTGCCAAATCTTGTCACTTACTGAATATGACTAAAATGGATATAACTTGTTTCGATTCTCTTACATTGTGATGTCACCAGCTTCAGAATCTGTTTGTACTCAAGCTGCTCAGCTTTTATGTTGTATTACTATAGCAACAATGGCCATATCACCCCTTAGTGCAAAATTTAGAATTGTTTGTGATGTCAGTGCTAAACACTTTTTTCCAGATTATCATGCATGGGAAAAAATATTTTTTTAGAAATGCCAAATTAAAGTAATAATGCTTGTTAATTAAAAGGGATGTAAAGGTCTGACAGAAGTTGCACAACGTGGTTTGCACGTGCCTTACTTTTTTTATAAGGATTTAATGTATTAATTTTTAATACAGAATTTAAAACAGTAAAGACATTAGACAAAGTCACACTGTCCTGTCCAGTTTTTGTGCATAAGGATGTTTCTCCAAAGGCAGCTCTGATAGATCCCTGCTCTTTGAATCTTGTGCTTCATGTTGTCTGAACTTAAACCTCAGGTGTGCTGAGCCATTCAATGGCCTTAGCAGCAGCAGGGGCAAGCTTGTCTTCCTGCCAGGCTCAATAGCCAGCAATTGTCCATACGCTTAGTTCTTTACCCATCATGGATGGGTGAGACTTGGAGCCTCCTTTTAACTTCTGCTCTTTGCTCCCTGTTATGCCTGACCCATTTAGTTCCAGCTCGGTTTTCTTTTGTTGAGTTCTTAGCTAAGTGCAGATACTTCTTTGAGTGATGTCCCTGTGGGTGCTCCACTTCAGGTGATTCTGCACCCCTGGTGGGAGAATTCAGACAGCAGTGCCTGGTCGGGTCACACATGCACCCTCCCTGTCTCGCGCTGCCAGTAGTAGTAAACGAGCGCTGTGAGACCAAACCTCCCCTGCCCTGCCTCAGTTCTTTCTCCACCACCCTTAATCTGAGTCAGAGCTACCAGCAGTGCCTCTGTATGGCTTACCTTGAGGTATAAAATAAGCCAGCATTTCCCAAACTCTTTTGGAGGTTGCCCTCAGGTTCAGAGAGTGCTGCCATTTTGCATCTTGGAGCTGGCACCTCTCTGAAGAGATGGAGAAGTTGCCGCCTGTTGAGTTTGCTGAGGAGAAGGTACAGAACACCAATCGTGGCTGCTCCAGGTTGCCTGTCTCCTGCAGGAGGAGCACAGACCAGCATGGTGTGAATACTGGTGCATGGGATGGAGCTGGTCTGTCAACCGCTCCCTGGTATCACACATGGAAGTTAGAGATCCCAATAGGACCATCTGTTCTGGCCCTGGATTATCAGTTGAGTTCTGTACCAAGGAAGGCAAGGCCAGCACCAGCTGTTCCTGTGCTGGTGGCACATCAAGTAGTAACAGACCTCCTCTGCCTTTCTGTCCCATCCTTTCCCTTTGTCAAGGACTTCACAGGGCTGCAGCTTTTATAACCCTATTGGCTGGGCAGGCTGCTGAACCTGTGGGTCTGTCAGCACCAAACACTGCTATTTCCCTTCTACAGTCAGTGGAAGTGGGGCTCATGCTGGGCTCACCCCAAGTCACTGCTTCAGCATCCCTGCTCTCAGCACTGCTGATGTTACCAGGGAGGTACTCACCATCCTGCATGTTGGCAGGGCTAGTCACTGCAGTACTGCTGCTGACTTTGGACTCAACATCACTTCCAGCACCAGAAATAACAGGTGGGCTTGGTGCTGGAAGTACCATTTCCACCATTGCTGCCAGTTTTGGGCTACAGCTGAGTCAGACCAGTTGTTTACTAGGGCTGGCTCCACCTTTATCCCCTGAAGCCTAGGGCTCCTCGGCATTCAGGTGGGGATCTTCCACCTGACCCACATCAGGGGCCACTCATGGATCAGTGTAGGCACCAGGATTAGCACTCACCTCACAGTTTGGACAGATTTAAATCCACTCCCAAAGATAAGGACTCTAAATGGATGGCCCTAAGGGGGAGGAAGATTTATATCTCTTGGTTACAGGTATGCATTGCTAACCACTTGCCCTTGCTGTCCAAATACAACTTTGAATTGGATGGCTGTGTCTAAATTTGCAGACCTCCTGCCCAAAGCCTCAAGGGAGGAATTTTGAGCACTTATTACAGAAGGCTGCTTAATGGCAAAGACTTCATTGCAGTCCATGCTGGACATTGCAGATACTTCAGCCAGACTCGTGGCGTTGGCATGAAAAGGGCATCCCTGTGATGACAGAGTCCTTTTGGGGGGGGCGGGGGGGCAAGGTGGCTGAGACTGCACTCTTTCAAGGACTTAAGGCTTATCCTATGGTCCGGGGGAAGGCTGTATATGCTGGCAGGGCAGAGGCACCACTATGGTGGTCAACTGCAGCAGTATCATCCACAGTGCACATTTGGGCAGCCTTTCCCTACCCCAGGATAGCAGGACTATGCCAGAAAGGGGCATAGGTCCCAGAGGAGGCAGCATTTGGGTCCAGAGTTTGACCAGTCAACACGCCTTTCCCTGGCACGCCCCAAAGTCCATTTGGACTCCTTGGTCCAGAACAGTGCTCCAGTCATTGCTCCCTACTACCCATCCCCTCCAGTTAGGGACAGGCTGGATTGCTCTATTGACTCTGCTCCCATGTTGTCTCAGAATGATTGGTTTGTTGCTCTGGACCTTCAGGACACATACTTCTATATGGTGGTCTTGCTAAGTCACAGAAAGTTCCTTCAGTTTGTTGTAGCAGAGCACCGCTTTCAGTAGATGATGCTTCCCTTTCTTCTAACCCTTGAGTGTTTATCAAATGGATTGTTGTCATGACAGCATACCTCAGGAAGAAAGAAATCCCCCATCTTCCCATCCCTGGCCTAGTGGTTACTGAGGGGCAAGTGCAGAGAGGAAATCCTTTCCCATGTTGACCCTACACTGTGCTTACTCGACCATCTGGGTCTCATCCTAAACAATGGAAAGTCTACTTTGAACTGTTTTCTGAGTGGGAAACGGTGGGGCCCTAATAAACTCTAGGACTTTAAGAGAGTTTTTGTTGACTGACCATTTTCAGGAGATTCACCACCTTTCCCCTAGCCTGTACTGGGGAGCACAGCTGGGGTTGCTGAAAGTTCAAGGTCTGTGTTGGAACAGAAATCTTCACTGCATATCAGTGTGCTGGAGTTTGGGGCCATCTACAATTCATGTCATGTTTTCCTGGGCCATATCAGGGGCTCAGTATTTCACATGCTTACTACATTGGAATGATATTGTCTGTACGTAAACAAGCAACAGGGAGCACACTCCACAGTGCTCTGCCAAGAGGCTATCAGGTTGTGGCAGTTACTCATGGAGGAGAGTATCACACTGACAGCCAACCCCTTGTCCGGCATCAGAATTCATCTCATGGACCATCTCAGCAGGAATTTTTCCCTGAACCACAAGTGGTCTCTGAACACTCATGTCCTCTAAGTCATCGTTGCAGCTTGGAGCATTCCAGCAATTGACCTGTTTGCCACAAGGGACATCTGCTCTGCTCTGGTCTCAAGGGTGGTCTCAGTCCAGGCTCCCTGTCTGATACTTTCCATTTCTGCTGACAGTTGGCTTTCCTTTACGTGTTTCCCCCGCTCATCCCATGGGTCATCCTCAAGCTGCAGGACAAGCTCATTGTCATTGCCCTGGCATGGCGAAGGCTGCACTGGTTCCCTGACCTTCTCAAGCTGTCAGTTCAGCCTCCCATGTCCCTTCCTCTCCATGCTGACCTACTCGCACAGAACAACAGTCATACCTAACATCCCCCACTCAGCTCCCTGCAACTCACAGAATAGCTGCTTCATGGCTAAATGAAGAGGAAGAGCAACAGTAGAAAGTCCTTAACCAGAATGGCCTATTCTGTGAAATAGAAGCCATTGTCAGTGTGGTCATTGGCCCACAGAATTCAGCAGATATTAGCTTCTATAGAGTACATGCTGCACCATCAGTTGTTGGGACTTGTGCTTAGCTCAGTGAAAGTGCATCTGTCAGTGATATCAGTGTTTCATTCCCCACCCCACCCCCATTTAGAGAAGGTCAGGCTTCTTTAATATCATGGTAGCAAGATTGTTAAAAGGTTTGCCTCCATCCTCCAGTCCATGAGCTGGTTCTTCTGTGGGACCTTAAGATGGTCCTAGCAGCTTTAATGGGACCTGTTGGAACTCTTGGCACCTTGTCCCTTTCCATTTTTGTGCCAAAACTGCCTTCCTGATAGCAGTAACATCTGCAGGAAGTGTGAGAGACTTGCAGGCAATGAGCGCACCTCCTTTTACACAGGTTTCAGAGTAGCAGCCGTGTTAGCCTGTATCCGCAAAAAGCAAAGGAGTACTTGTGGCACCTTAGAGACTAACAAATTTATTTGAGCATAAGCGTTCGTGAGCCAGAGCTCACTAAAGCTTATGCTCAAATAAACCTGATGAAGTGAGCTGTAGCTCTCAAAAGCTTATGCTCAAATAAATTAGTCTCTAAGGTGCCACAAGTACTCCTTTTCCTTTTACACCGTTCTCCAAGGACAAAGTGACTATATAACCACACCCCACATTTTTGTCTGAAGTTGTTTCCCAGTTTCATTTGAATCAGGCAGTATATTTATCTGTATTCTTTCCTAAGCTGCGTTCATCTCCGAAGCAGCAGCAGCATCTCTGTACCCAGAGATCAAGCAATGTCTACCCTTTCATTTGGACGGGACTAATCATTTTGTGCTTCACCTCACTTGTTTGTATCATATGCAGAATATATCCATGGGCAAGCAGTCTCTTCCCGGACAATCTCTGAATGGATAACATCCTGTAGCAAGACTGCACATGAAATGGGGTCAGCTACGCCTCCTCAGTGGCTGTAAGCTTTTTATATGAGAGCATAAGTGAAGTCAATAGCATCCCTCAGAGCTGTCTCAATAGTGATGTTTGCAGGGTTGCTATGTGGTCATCTGTACATACATTTACAAACCGCTGTGCTAGTGCTTCATCTTCTAGGGCGGATGCAAGTTTTGGAAGGGTGCTCCTGTAATCCTTGCTCAGGTAGACTCTGTGCCCTGCTCCCTGGAGTGGGTACTGCTTGTGAGTGATCTAAGTGGAATACATATCTGCATCAAAGAACCACAGTTACAAGAAGTTAGTTGTTTCTTCTTTGAGCAGCTGCAGATGTATTTCACAACCCATCTGCCATCCCCTCTGCATCAGTCTAGGCTCTGGGTGTTTAGTGCAAAGAAATGGGTGGGGTAGGGAAGAGGGTGGTGGTGCTGCATGTAGCCCAGGGAAGGGCTGTGGCCACAAGGCCTGAGCGCTGCCCCCCTATGGGTACTGCTAGGCAAAAGTCTCTGGCTACAGTGTCCTGGGACATACAACTGGAATACATGGCTGCATCACATCTTGAAACATAGTTACAGTAAAAAAACATTTCTTACGGAACCAAGACAGTACTGCAGTAGTTTATGAGGGGAAGAAAGTATCTCTAAAAGTTGATAATGGAAGCCACCAGAGTGCACAGCACAATCCCAGTCCCACATTCTTGCTTCAGTGATAGTGCTATGGATTAATGAGCTTTTGATTGTCCTTATGAGTCTACTGTGTGTTCTCATATTTAACCCCAACTACCACAAGTAGGGGAAGACTAGGAGAGAGGGACTGAGGTCTGCAGGCCCTGACGTCTGCAGGCCCTGAAGCACAGCACATGCCAATTTCAGATGATGCCCCCACAGATTATGCAGCACATTGGAAAATGTGGGTGGCAGGTCTAAACAGCCTATAATCAAAGAAAGGTAACCAACTACACGACAAAAATGACAGGTTTCAGAGTAGCAGCCATGTTAGTCTGTATTCGCAAAAAGAAAAAGGAGTACTTGTGGCACCTTAGAGACTAACCAATTTATTTGAGCATAAGCTTTTGTGAGCTATAGCATCGCGATGCATCCGATGAAGTGAGCTGTAGCTCACGAAAGCTTATGTTCAAATAAATTGGTTAGTCTCTAACGTGCCACAAGTACTCCTTAAGACAAAAATGGTAAAATACAGCTCAAAGATGGTGGGGGGTGGAGATATTGGTCAGTGGCAAGAAACCAAAACACAGGCAACCTAGTGGAGCAATTGCCTGGTCTCTTTGCCACTATCCACTCACAGACCAGACCCTGACTAAAGAAATGTACTTGTCTCACATTGTTTCATCTCATTTCTTAGATGAGACCCATAATGCACTCACACACTGGAACATAAGTACTTGTGATACAGCGGTGCCAGAGCGCAGCAGGAGAGTGATCGGTGGGAGGTAAAAAACCCCAGGATGATCAGAGCCTTATTCCCTGTAGACTAAGGAGAAATTACTATAGATTAATTAGTGCACCTGGAGCTAGACTTAATAAAACCCCCTGCTTCAGTCAGACAGGAGAAGGGAAGGAGAACTGTCTGTAGTTTGGAGGCATACTGGTGTTGACCAGAAGATTTGAATACCATGGAAAGGGAGACCCTCCCCAAGCAGGGCAGAGGGACACCCCCAGCACAGAAAACCAAGAGAAACCCTGTCCAGGGGGAAAGAGGATGTGAAGCCAAAGAGGCTGGGACTGGAGTAGGGAGCAAACCTGGGTCCCCTCTCAGCCACTCTTCTCTTTCCCTCCAGGGCACTTGAGGAGCCCAAGAGGAGGGGGAGGGGTAGTGCCCTGACCCACCACAATAGCATTGGCCATTTGCCACATGTGGTGTCAGGGGTGGGATTATCGTGCTGTGGATTTAATCCAGGGTGAGCCACACCCCCCTCCTTCCCACAAGGAATGATGTGGTCAAGGTGCAGGTGCAAGCCACAGTAGCCCAACAGGAGGCAGTGCAGCAGGAGACCAAGCACATGCTGATGAGCCAGGCCACCCAGGACCACGCCGTGCTACAGGAAGGGCTGAACCCGGAAGTGGCTACACCCCTTGGCCTTCAGCTCCAAGAAAATGATGGAGCTGCTGGTAGTGGACTGGTGTATGAGGGCGCTACCCTCAGGCCTCCGAGCCTGGGTTGGCCAGAATGATCCTTCCACCTGAGATGAGTTAGGTCAACCTTGTAGAGAGACAACTGGCAGCCTGTGAACTGTTCCAGATCCCAGGAGAGAAGACATGGTGTACCAGGAAGCCGGTCCCAACCCCAAGGCCCCAGATTATCAAGAACTCCAGGAGAACTGTGACTGGAAGGCTGGGGCAGGCTGAATAGACTAAGGCAGAGGGCGACAACTGGAGTAAGGTATCAGTGTTATGGGGGGGGGGGACGGGACTGGAGCACATAGCAGCCCAGTGCCCCAACCCAGAGGAGTCCATGTAGTGCACTCTAGGGGATTACAGGGAGCTATGTAGTTTAATTGGCCTGGCGGGGGTTGCAACAACCCCACATGGGTACACCAGGCTGGTAAAAATGAATGGCATTGAGACCATAGCTTTGGTGGATTCTGCGAGTGCTGTCACGCTGGTCTCGGGGAAGTTAGTAGGGAAAGACCAACTGACCCGGGCCGAAACCACAGGAGTAATGTGTGTCCATAGCACCATAAATTTCTACCCCATGATCCAGTATGGATTGAGATCCAAGGAAATACTATCAGTCATCGCAGAGGTGGTCCCCAGACTCCCCTACCCAGTCTTAATTGGTAGGGACGGCCCAGGTTCAAGAACCTACTCCCCCCAATAGAGCTAGGGGAGGGTAGCAACCCCCGGACTGAAATCGAGGCACCCAGAGATAGCCCTGACCAATTTTTGCTGGACTTGCCCCAGAATTATTTTCATGCCCCAGGAAGCCCAGAAAATCTAGGCGGGAAAGGGGCAGATAAAAGGTTAGGAACCAGGATTTTGGCAGGGAACTAGAAAGTTGCTTTAGTTGGTAGGCAAGCCTGTCTGGGAGGCCAGGAAACAGCTCAGACCATTGAGGACCCAGAGGCAGTCCCCAGCACCGGGGGCAGAGTTGAAACAGACTCCACAAAATTAGGGCCGATCAACCCCGCACGTGAGAATTTCGGTTAGGACTAAGCCTATGATCCACTAAATGCAAACGGCCTGCCCGTAGAGAGGAAAACCAAAGGCCCAGAGCCATACCATGTGGTCAAATGTGATCTATTGTTCGGAGCAGTGCAAATAAGAGGGGAGAAAATAGAAGCGGTATTAAACACCCTTAAACAGGCCGGCCTCACTTCCAACCCTCCCAAGTGTGCGATAGGGCTAGCTGAGGCCAGATACCTCGGGTATGTAGTAGGAAGGGGCTTGGTGAAACTCCAATGGAACAAAGAGGCAATACAGGGTTGGCCCCCACTGGTCTGCAAAAAGCAAGTCAGAGCATTTTTTGGGATAGTAGAGTAGTATTGCAGGTTCACCCTCACTTCACCATGAGGGCCTGGTCGCTGACATACATGATAAAAGCTTGCGGTCCAGATATAGCAAAGTGGACCAATGCAGCGGAAGAAACATTCACAGACTTAAGGACGGCCCCTTGCAGTAATCCAGTGCTCGTAGCCCCAGACTTGGAGAAGGAATTCAGCCTACAGCTGGATCCCTCGGAGGTAGGGCTAGGGGCCATCCTCTTGCAGACGGTGGGAGAGGAGGAGCACTCAATCCTGTACCTTAGCCAGAAACTCTTCCCCAGGGAGCAACGGTATGCTGTCATCGAAAAGGAAGGTCTGGCAGTTAAATGGGTCAGGGAGACTCCGCTACTAGCTCTTGGGACGGCGGTTCACCCTCGTGACAGACCACGCTCTGCTCCAGTGGATGTACAGAAACAACCCTCCCACTTCCGGGTACAGTACAGGGCCGCAAGCCCACACAGCAACACTGACTGCCTATCTTGACAGTACTGCCTCTCGTCTCCAGTAGCCCAACCCCATGGTGTTTCACGGGAAGGGGGGAGAAATATGAAATACAGCTGGGCAAGAGGGCAGCAGGAGAGTGATAGATGGGAGGTATATAAGCCCCAGCATGATCAGAGCCTTATTCCCTGTAGACTAAGGCCACATCTAAACTACCCACCGGATTGGTGATCGATCTATCAGGGATTGATTTATCACGTCTAGTGTAGTCGCGATAAATCGATCCCCGATCGCACTGCTGTCAACTCTAGAACTCCACCAGGGGAAGAGGCGGAAGTGGAGTCGACGGGGGAGCTGCGGCCATCGATCCCACGCCATGAGGACGCGAAGTAAGTGATTCTAAGTCGATCTAAGATACGTCTACTTCAGCTACGCTATTCTTGTAGCTGAAGCTGCGTATCTTAGATCGATCCCCTCCCAGTGTAGACCAGGCCTAAGGAGAGGTTACTACAAGTTAATTAGAGCACCTGGAACCAATTAAGGCCTTGCCCAAGACCTAATAAAAACCCCTGCTTCAGTCAGACAGGAGAGGGAAGGAGAGCTGCCTGTAGTTTGGGGGTGTACTAGTGTTGACCAGAGGATTCGAATACCAAGGGAAGGGAGACCCTGCGCCCAAGCAGGGCAGAGGGACTCCCCCAGCACAGAAAACAGATAAACCCTGCCCAGGGGGAAGGAGGATAAGAAGCCTGTGAAGCCAAAGGGGCTGGGACTGGAATAGGGGGCAAACCTGGGACCCTTCCCCACTCCCCTTCTCTCCCAGTCTTGAGGAGTCCAAGAATAGGGGCAGGGGCAGTGCCCTGACCCACCACACCAAGGAAAAGTGCTGGACCCACCACAATAGCATTGGCCATTTGCCACATACTGCATTAAAAATTAAACTGACTTCCTCAGTTTATGTAATGCATAATTAAAACAAGACCTAACTTTCTTCCCAATTTCATCTGTACACTTCCAAGTTAGTTTTTTAACTTCATGGACTGAAAGTGCTTTCTTATTCCTTGCACACAAAGTCCCTCCCTTCTGCCTGCCCGTGGTGATCTTTCCTATATTTCCATATTATCCTTTCTATTAATCTAGTCAAGTTGCTGCTGCTGCATTTTTGGTTGCCTCCTTCAAATACTTTTCACTCCATCAGGAGAGGGAGCTAATCCAAAGGACCAAGCAACAGCTGCAGTTCTGCTAGCATTTGCAGTGCTTGCAGAGCACCCGACAGCAGCTTCATCACCAGAATGAAAGGCCTGAAGGCCACCCTGAAGTCTGGATAATTGACACTCATTGACAACATGTGCCATTGATGGCTAGAGACCACACTGACAAAGTGGGTCATCGCACAGACCTCGTGCAGAGAATGGCTGCACATATTCCTTGGCCAGTGTTCAGCAGAGTCCATAGGTGATGTGGCAGGTCAAATCCTGAAGGTCGAACGGTTGGATCAGCAGCAAGGAAACCATTGCAAATGGCTTTGGCTGACCACTTATTGTGCCATAGGGCTGCTGCTGACAGATTCCGATCTGACATTTGAGACCACAATGGATGTCTCAATGTAAATTGTGCTGTAGGGTGACTGAAGATGTCCATGTACAGAGGGAGAACTGGATTGGCATGTAGCTTTTCCATCAGTCCAGCTGCAGACTCTCTGCAACGAATGTGTGGAGGAGGTAGTTACTCAGAACTGGTAGCCGTGGATACAGGGTGCCTGTGACGATGTGCATGGTCAAGTTCAATTCGACATCGACCAATTTAGTGTAAGGTGAATGACTCCATACAGGGGCACAGTATTTCACTGAGGAATAGCACAGGGCCAGAGCTATGCTCCGTGTTGAACTGGCTAATTTGCTGATTAGATTATTTCCAGTCCTGATTTTGGCACCAGTCTTTTTTAGATGGTCGCAGTAAGTCAGAGCAGTCTGGTGTGACACCAAGGCAGACCAGTTTGCTGTTTTCTGTTGAGGTTGCTTATGTTGTGGAGGTGAAAGCTGCATAACACTGTCTTGGTCACATTTGGTTGGAGATGCCAACTGCTACAGTAGTCTGCCATCTTGGCCAGGTCAGTGTTCGTGATGTTCTCCAATTCAGTGAAAGCTTCAGTATGTCATCCCTATTCTTCCCTACACAGCTATGGCTGCCAATTAAAAGGTCAGATCAAAAGGTACAAGCTCCTCAGTACAGCCCTAAAAAAGCTGCAGTAATGTTACTTTGGTTATAATTTCTATCCTTTTTACTATGCTTTCTGCACTCATTTAGGACAACAGCTACCACTTCCATACTTTTTCAAAAAGGAAACTTTGATACTCACTGAAGACACAGTTAAAAGGAGTAGCCTCCTTATTTCCTCTCCCAAAGTCAATTTTGTCTATAACTTGTCCATACAGGTATCTAGCAATAACCATACAGCCTGAATTATTAAAACAACTTGAAATCTTTCAATTATTACAACCAGTGGGGGGGAGGAAAAACTGGATCTCCGATGACAACTACCAGCTGACCCACAAGCAAACTATTTAAGCTTCCGAGAGGAGAGCTTGAGGGTAAAGTTTAAAAGAACCATAATCAGTTCATTTGTAGCTTGTGTTAAGAAATGCCTCAGACAAACCTGTACAATATTCTATAATGGAGTATAAAAGATATTAGTGGGAAGCAATAAGACATCTCATGGAAACCTAGGATGAAGCTAGCAATGGTTTTGCAGCACCACTAGGACTTAATGCAGAAAATGAAAAGCATCATAAAAGTGGGTGAGAAGTAAAGAAAATTACACTGTCTGCATTACAACACAGAATACAGTTTCCTCAAAGGCACTGAACAGAACGGATCTTTATAATTAGCTGTCCTAGTCCCTTTTTAATTCTGTATCTAAAATCTTTAATCTCACGTTAGGCTTGATAAAACTTTGTCAATAGTTTATATTTTAGACATCTAGAGCCTGACTTAAAAAAAAACAAACAAACACAGGTCCTGTGCATTCATAACCCCTAATGATGTCAGTTGGACTTCGGCACCACAGGGTGGGAGGGAGAGAAATCAGAACCTCAATATGATTATGAATTGAAAAGCATTCACTTAGTTTTTAAGTTTGTGATTTTTTTTTTTATATTTGAACTTTACCCCAATACTGACATTGGATTTCACACAGGTTCCAATATTCACTAGTTTGTTTTTGACAACGAAAGGAAGGATGAATTTCTATTTTGGTGTGAATCACCAATTGTCTTAAGATGGCTGGTGCTGATGTATGTGGGTTGTTCTAGGCCTCATGATGATTTTAACTGTCTCATTCTTGGTGTTCTGTGTTTTCAGTTTTTACCAATTTTCACCATTACCAGGTGGTTTTTTTATTATTATTAATAAAGTAGTGCAGTTTTTTCTGATTTACACCCAATTATCAATCCACTATTTTTTTTGGGTACTTACTTTGTTAAATGCTAACACTTTACATGATTGTTGTGTCCTGCAGCTCTGAGATTGCATTATGGAATTGCTTTAAAACACAGAACACAGCAGAGATCGGAAAAACTGAATGTTAACATCGCGCTAGGATTGGCTCACACGAAGACGCTACCCACCTATTTCTTTGCATCTGTTTAGTGTGGCGCTGAATTTAAACAATCACTCCTTCACAGATAAAGATAAGGTAAAAGGAAACATGGGGTGAAAACACAGATCTATGCCTGAATACCAACAAGAAAATCAGTGCTTAGAAATTTTCAAGAAAAGTAAAGCTGGGAGTGAAGAAGATGCATTGCGCTGCGAGTACTGCAGCACTGAGGGTCAGTGTTCATGCTAACAGAATAAAGGAGCATGTCAAAAGCAAGCAACACAAGAAGCTTGAAGAAGAAGGTGAGCTTTGGGATAAACAGTCAATATGAGGAGCTTTCACTGGGCTTTAATGAAAGAGAGAACAAAGCATGATTGTGTCAATGAATTTGTGTGTGCTCTTTGTTTTGCTGGACAATTACTGTTAATTGCAGATGGGCCTAGTGGTGACTGTCACAATACTGTCCAGCAGCAAAAGCTCTTTCTAATGCAGACATCCTCACTCATACGTATCTGAAAGAAAATGATGATGCTTTAGTATGTAAACTGATGGCAATGTGGTCTCTAGTCTGATTTTTGATGCGTCTTCTGATGTGTTGGACCATCTGATTGTTTTCGGTTTTTGATTTCAAAGCAAAATTGTTTTGTGCTGATGTGACATTCATTCCATCTGCTGCCACCCATTTTGTCGATGCAGCAATAACTGACATGTTTGATACGTACCAACTAACTTGGGAAAACATGGCCACAACACACACAGATTCTGCTTCCTAGATGGTTAAGTTTGCATAGGAGATTAAATTCACTCAAAAACCGGAGCTGCAACGGATTACCTGTCCTGCTCATCTGATTAATGTTGCGCTGTCAGCAGCTATTGCTACAGAAGAAATGATAGAGTTGAAATCTTGCCTCATTGGATTCAGGGCCATTTTCAAGCATGAAAACAAGATGAAGGTTTTGTTTTCCACAGTACAAGATGAGTGCAGAGCCAACTGCTGATTACCTACCCCTGTTGTGCCACATCGGTGGATGAGTTTGTACTTTGCTGCCGGTCATGTAAATAATGCGTCTCTAGATCATCCCAACTTTGATGGTTCTAAAGCAGAAACTCTGAAGAGACTGGCAAATAACCAGAATGACTGCCACATTCTGCATACCGAGGTAATGTTCACTGTTGAAAACACTGTGTGATAACTCCAGTGTTTTCTGTTTCTCTCAGACTACTGCCAACACATGTGCGCAAACAGAGGTTTACTGGATCCTGACAACCAAAATCTCAGGAGAACTGAACACAAAAGGTGAAGGAGAAACATATGATGAGAAAACTCAGCCATTTCTGGAAATCCTTCTGACCCCAGAACACAAGAAAACCAAAAAAGCGTTCAAAACCGTCAACTCAATGCTCAGTGAGAAATGGAAGATGCCTGTGACGCATAACCTGAACCCCAAAGTGTTTGGTGCAGAAGATTCTTTTTGGAATGTCATCCAGGTGTTGCACCCCTTCCTCAAGGTGAATTTTGCAGCAAACTATGACCAGAGCGTTTGAACCATTTGCCACTAACGATAAGATTTCAAATCTGAAAGGGGAGTTTACTACTTACATGAACTTGCCTGACCCTGACAACGCGAAACTGGATGTGTGGGCTTTTTGGAACAGCCATCAAGACATACTTCCCAACTTCAGCAAAGTAGCACAGTGAGCTCTGAGTGTACCCCCGGGATTTAGTGATGCAGAGTGCACATCTTCAAAATTGGATTACCTCCAAGACAGCAAGAGGCTCAATCTGAGTGAGGATACTTGGGAGAAAATTATGGAAGCATATGCAAACCAGAATACTTGGAAAACCTACTAGCTCACAGAGAGACAAAATATCCCTTTGTACATTAAAAAAAAGTGTATACTGTAGTAAAATGTGTATATTACAAAAGGGTTTTTTTGTTCCCCCCCAATTTTTCTATTTTTTTAATATTTTAACCCAATTTCATCCTGGTTTTAATGTTTGGAAAATAAACACTGCAAAATGCTCAGATTTTTTTTTTTTTTTTAACACAAATAAAAATTGAAAATGCAGAATGCTATTCTATACAATGTAATTCTGGTTGTATTTCCATATTTGTGTGCATTTTTACAATTTAAAAATAACATTGGTTAAGTTTTTCCACTAACAAGTGTTTGCATTTTCTTATTTAAGAGCACATTTTGAGTTCACAGTAGGAGAAACGTTTTGTTTAGGGCCCATCATTTTAATGCGTTCCAAAAAGAAATTCAGTATAGTCACTTCTAAAATGTATCCTAACTAGTTATAAAGTCTAAAATTAGAAGAACTGGCCATTTGTTCATATGTGAAGTAATGCATTTCTGTATTTTTCATGCAATGGAACTCTATTTTCAGTGAATATTCTTTCTAAATGGATTATAACATACAAAACCTTTTTTTGGAAAAGGGTGATTAATATTAACCAGCCCTCAAAAATCTAGAGTTTTCACTGCAATCTACTAAAAATATTTAACAAATGCATAAAAATGCCTGGACAGTATATTCATCTCCATGACAATAATTTGTGCTCCAACTACATTTTTACTGTACTAAAAACAAACCCTATCCCCTTCCACAAAAAACAAAAAAACAAACCACATCCAGAACTAAATTGTTCAGTTTCCTAAAAACTCAAAATGAAGATTCTTCAGTGTTCTGTTCATCTGTTCCAGTTCAGCTGTTTTATCTTCTTAATTTATTTCTCTAGTTTCAATTAATGCTTTGACTAATGTTTCAATATTGATTTCTGGTGAAGGAAAAAAGAAAAAATCTTTAAATTATTTATTCATTTTTATGCAACTTTGCATAAATGCATATATCAGATACCACGTTAAAAATTAGAGATTTAGCTTTCCTAATTTCCTTAACTAACTTTCCTAATTCTAATATAGTCGAATAGTTTGCATTATCTGTCCGGCAAATTCACCAACATGATGATTGGCCCCAGTTATATATTAATTCAGTTCTGCCTTAAATGTTCTAGAAATACATTTCATAAAATGGAATATTTTTCTAATATTTAAAACAAACTGCAATTCATAATGCTTATTTGTGTAGATACCAAAGCAAAATAATGTGACAAATTACCATCTCAACAGCAGTCAGAATCAATATCAAACTGTCTAAATATTTTACTAGTAAAAAAATTATCCCCAAGTGTGTTTGACACACATTTTGCATGTCTCTCTACTATTATCGCCAATGCTAGATTTCCCCCAATCCAGTTATTTGTACTCAGTCTCTCTTTAGCAGCCACTCTTGTCTGAAGCAAACTGGCTGCTTTATGAAATTTGAAACCTGGACAGCCAGACGGCCCAGACCAAAGCTCTCTTCCCCCACCCCCCAATGCATAGAATCATAGAAATCAGGGTTGGACGGGAACTCAGGAGATCATCTAGTCCAACCCCCTGCTCAAAGCAGGACCAATCCCCAACTAAAATTAGGTAGGATTCTCTCCTGTTTCATAACATCACTTTCCCACAACCACATCACCAAAACAATTATATCAGTCCTCAGAAGAGTTAAATTGAGCTCCCTTCAGAGCAATATTAATGCCAATCTTGAGCTGCAAATGTGATGTTGAGGGAAGTCAACCCAAAAGTAACCCTCACAACTGAACAAGCCATGTCAGCCCTCTGCACAGTTTGAACCTTTGACTACTGCTTCGTAGCACTACAAACTAGATCAACAAGGCTTTACTAAGCTTAAAATCTTTACAATCTTACTTTGAAGTGCTGGATAATATGGAGTCAGCTGCTTAAGCATTCTGGTCATTGTAGGTACATCCTTTCCTCGAAGTCTATGCAGAATGTTGGGAGTAAGACCACTGGCATTTTCATCAAACATCTTATCTGACTCTCTGTTTTGTTGTTGGCAATCTCTGTATGAATTGTGGACAGAAGAGGAGGAATGAAATGAGGCCGAATCGGTCTTGAAATTTGATTTCTGATATCTCAATTCTTCTGACCAACTAGAACCACCTCTTGATGAAGAAGTGGAATTTGCAGACCCACTCCTGTAGTAAGATGAACAGCCTTGTAAAGGATAGTTTGTTGAATATCCTCCAGATGAAGGATATGTAGCAGAGGAAGCAGAATAGGTTGATCTCTGGTCAGGTAAATTCCTTGTATTTGTAAATGCTCTTTGACTCTTCCAGTTTGTACTTCCAACACCATAAGCGCTTCTGTTATCAGGTTCTGTAGTTTTGTTTCCTTGGGCACTATTAGACTTGTATTCTGTTGAATACCCACTTCCTGAATATGTGAAGTAGGGAGAGGTGCCTCCAACTGAAGTGGACTGGGAGGATACAGAAGCAGATTGGTTGAATTGCTTCAGCCATTCATTGATTCCAGTTGCAAAGCCTCCCGTCTGAAGGGCAAATGAATTACTGAGTGCAGCCATTGTTGCAGAATCATTAGGTCTTAGTCCATATGAGGATGATCCATCACTTGGTTGGTAACTGTATGAACTGGCAGTGGTGAATGAAGGGTTTGCATCTAATTGTGATGTAAATTGTGCCTGTTCAGGTCTTTGAGATGAAAAATCTTGATTCCAGTTAGTATTTCCTGAAAAGAAACATGCAAGTAAACCTAAATAAAATGACAGAAAGGCCAGCAGCACAAGTTGGTCAAACTTAACTAAGCCCATGGCGGGGAGGGTGGGTGGTAATCTGGAAGTTTACCCCCTTTGTATTTTAGGATAGTATTTAAATTATTAAAAACCACTTATGTGTCTCACCACCTACCGCGTGGGCAAAATGTTAAACCACCATCATCAGTTGCCTTTTCACCAGGTTTGTAATAAAATGTTAATAAAATTAATGAAGGAAAGTGGGTGAATGATTCTGACTCAAAAATAGTTAAATCACTTAAGTCACAAATATTTGAATTAAACACACTACCTTCACAGGAGAGAGAAGCATTTTCCTTAGCTGTTCTCTGAAAGTAGTTCTCGGTTGTGCCCCAGTACCTAATTACTTGGCCTGGTCCACACTCCATTTCTGTACAGGTATAACTATCCAGTTAGGTTTGTTATATCAGTACAACCCCAATGTGGACACCGTTCTATCCGTATAAAGGTGCCTGAAATTGTACAGCTTACTCCCCTCTTCCCTTTTGATATTATTCACCTTTACTCTGGTATAACTTAATCCATGCTAGGGTTTTCTACTACTTTAACTATTCCAGTACACTTAAAGCAGTAACATTTATATGTGTAGGCAAGCCCTTGCACAGAATGACTGAAGACAGCAATAGTTACAGACACAAGAGTACAATGTGTCAAAAGAATGTTTTTAAAATTTAAAGACCATTTTAATAGTATACTCATGTACGAGTCTGAACACTAAGGGTAGCATGAATGTACCACCAATGGACAGACAGCATATGCTAATGAAGTTTCTGACATTTCCTACAAAGAGGTTTAGTTCTAGATAAGGAATCTAGGTGGCAAAGATTCCCAAACAGGTAACAGCCAGCGAGTCCAAAAACAAACCAAAAAACAAAAAGACGCAAATCCATGAAAATAAGCTGTGACTGTGTGCCTCACCAACTAACAGTATTGTGCTCAAATGAAGGATAACACAAACGTTAAAGTGCCTGAAAAACAGTTATAATCTGAAGACACTGCAGGTAAAAAAAAAAACAAAAACGTATCTGCCTCTCAGCCACCACATTTAGAATGTATGTCCAAGATGAACCTAAGAAGGGAGTAGGTGAAACTAACACAGAACTTTGTCAGGTTTACTTTTCTCATGTCACTTTAGGCCAGTTTAGAAACTGGAATGCCAAAAATATTTAACGCAATTATTATGGAGATTTTCAGTGCTCAGCCTTTCTATGGTTTGCAGAATCTGCTTCCTCAGTGAGGTCTACATATTTGGGGACTGGATTTCCAAAAGTGCTTAGGGCTGGCCTCATTGTTCCCACTGAAGTCAGTGGTAAAACTCCAAGAGTTGTTAACATCTGTTTTTACTCAAATTACTAACATTCTGATAAAGAGGACGCCTTTGTCTTAGAAATATCAGGAATGTCACTGTTCTTTTGAAGGGTAGGCTGTTGCATTTAAAGTGGAAAAAAAAGGAAGGAAGGAATTTTACAAAATTAAAACCTTTACAACATAATGAATAAAATATTGATACAAGCCTGATTTAAAATATTTTTTGCAGCTCATCTTTGAGAATTTTCTTCTTGGCTTAAGCAATATCCTGTTTTCACAAAGCTTTTGAGAATCTGCTAAAATTCTAACTTTTCTCCAATTTCTATTAACCGTCTCACTTTGCCTATTTAACCAAAATGCTTCAAGTTCCAAATTTTTTTTCTAGCTAATTATATGCACCAGACATTGAAATTTTGCTGCTTTATTCACTTCATTTATAGAATCACAGAACTGGAAGGGACCTCAAGAGGTCTTTTAGTCCAGTCCCCCGTGTGACACTGTATGGAATCTCGGGGACAGTTTAGGATATTATGAATACCAATACTGTAAAATTGCCATGAGTTATGCCAGATATGCCGTGTAAGGTTATCTGCAAAAATGTTATAACTTGCCAGGTATGATAATCTCGTTTATGTGTTTATATCACCTTTGTATTGTAAATTATATGTATGGTACGTCTGTAGTTCCAAACTTGTGCTATGCATCTGGGTAACACACCCAGACAGATTGGTATTAGCACTGCCTAGCCTGTTTGACAGCCCATTAAGGGACATCAGCAATACAACTGACAGAAGGCAAGGTATATGAATCAGCAAGGCATGCAGGGACATGCTTAAGAAGAGAACTCTAAGAGGCCTTTCAAAGTCATGTGCTCTCTGCTATGAATGTGTTCGAAATAAAGGAAGTACCTGACATATGGCAAAAAGACTATAAAAGGCAGCTGCATCTTCTCCATTTTGTCTTCAGTCCTGCTTCTTGTCCTCAGTCCTGCTTCTTACCCCTGGAGTAACCTTCCTACAAACTTCTGAAGCTCTGAACAAAGGACTGAATGACTCATCCAAGTTGTGGATGTGTCCAGCGGGACTTTCAAGCCAACAAACTCACTAATACTGCTAGGGACTGGATGGACTTTAAAGTCATTGTATGTGAGTGTTTTACCATTTAACATCTCTCTTGTTCTTTTTTCTCTATAATAAACCTTTAGCTTTAAGCACTAAAGGATTGGCTAGTATTTTGGGTAAGATCCAAACCTACACTGACCTGGCAATGTGGCTGACCCTTTGGGGTCAGAAGAACATTTTGTACATGTGAGCAGAGTTTTTTAAGTAACTTCTCACTGTACTGGACCTAGGTGCTGACTGGAAGCCAGAAAACTGGAATGCAATAAGGGGGCTGTGAGATTCCTTTTTTGCTTCTTGATAACTAGTGTGGGGGGTCAGAAGCACAGTTTGTGACTGGTTGGGGAGTTTAAATTCAATGTTACCCACCAGTCTCGGGAGTACCTGTTCTCCCTTTTGCAGCCTGCCCTGACCTTGGCATTTCCAGTGAGGGCTGCCCCAGGCACACCGGGTCAGACCCTGCACTCAAGGCAGGACTAAGTATTATCTAGACCATCCCTGCCAGGTGTTTTTCTAACCTGCTTGAAAATCTCCACTGACGGAGATTCCATAACCTCTCTAGGAAATTTCAGTGCTTAACCACCCAGACAGTTAAGAAGTTTTTTCTAATGTCCAACCTAAACTGCCCTTGCTGAAATTTAAGCCCACTGCTTCTTACCCTATCCTCAGAGGTTAATGAGAACAATTTTTCTTCCTCCTCCTTGTAACAACCTTTTATGTATTTGAAAACTGTTATGTCCCCTCTGTCTTCTCTTTTCCAGACTAAACAAACCCAATTTTTCAATCTTCCCTCACAGGTCATGTTTTCTAGACCTTTAATGATTTCTGTTGGTCTTCTCCAGACTTTCTCCAATTTGTCCACATCTTTCCTGAAATGTGGTGCCCAGAATTGGACACAATACTCCAGTTAAGGCCTAATGAGCACGGAGTAGAGCGGAAGAATTATTTCTTGTGTATTGCCTATAACACTCCTGCTTGCAGCCCAGAATGATGTATTCTTTATTTGCAATGTTACACTGTTGACTCTTATTTAGTTTGTGATCCATTATGACCCCCAGATCCCTTTCCACAGTACTCCTTCCTAGGCAGTCATTTTATATGTGTGCAACTGATTGTTCCTGCCTAAGTGAAGTATTTTGCATTTGTCCTTATTGAATTTCATCCTATGTACTGCAGACCATTTCTCCAGATCACTTTGAATTTTAACCCTATCCTTCAAAGCACTTGCAACCGTTCCCAGCTTCGTATCATCTGCAAAATTTGTAAGTGTACTCTATATGCCATTATCTAAATCATTGATGAAGATATTAAACAGAACTGGACCCAAATCCAATCCCTGAGGGACCCCATTTGATGCATCCTTCCAGCTTGACTGTGAACCACTGATAACTACTCTCTGGGAAGAGTTTTCCAACCAGCTATGCACCTACCTTATAGTAGCTCCATCTAAACTGTATTTCCCTAGTTTGTTTATGAGAAGGTCATATGAGACAGTATCAAAAGCCTTACTAAAGTCAAGATATACCACACCTACCACTTTCCCCCATCCACAAGACTTGTTAGTCTGTCAAAGAAAGCTATTAGGTTGGTTTGAAAATGATTTGTTCTTGACAAATCTATGCTGACTGTTACTTATCACTTTATTATCTGTTAGGTATCTGCAAACAGATTGCTTAATTATTTGCTCCATTATTTTTCGGGGTACTGAAGTTAAGATGACTGGTCTGTAATTTCCAGGATTGTCTTTATTCCCTCTTTTATAGATTAGGACTATAATTTTCCCCTTTTCCAGTCCTCTGGAATCTCTCCCATCTTCCATGACTTTTCGAAGATAATAGTTAATGGCTCAGATGTCTCCTAAGTCAGCTCCTTGAGTAGTCTAAAATGTATTTCATCAGGCGCTGGTGACTTGAAAACATCTAACTTCTCTAAGTAATTTCTAACTTGTTCTTTCCCTATTTTAGCCTCTGATCCTACCTCATTTTCACTGGCATTCACTAAGTTAGATATCCAATTGTTAAACTTTTTAGTGAAAACTGAAACAAAAAAATCATTTGGCACTTCTGCCATTTCCACATTTTCTATTATTCCCCCTCCCCCACCCTTGTCTGGTCTTCCTCTTGCTTCTGCTGTATTTGTAGAATGTTTTCTTGTTACCCTTTATGTCTCTAACTAGTTATCTCATTTTGTGCCTTTGCCTTTCTAATTTTGTCCCTACATACTCGTGTTATTTGTTTCTTTTCATCCTTCGTAATTTGATCTAGTTTCCATGTTTTATAGGATTCTTTTTGGAGTTTTAGATCACTGAAGATCTCCTGGTTAAGCCAGGGTGGCCTCTTGCCATGCTTCCTATCTTTCCTATATAGTGGGATAGTTTGCTTTTATGCCATGGAATCAGCTATATCTTTCTTCAGTCCCAGAATTCCCTTTAACAAATCAGACTGTTCTTCAGGTGGACGTGCAGGTTGGTACAGCACCACTCCACTCTTATTTGTTTGATGTAGTGGCTGACCCATATGTAATTTCTTTTTTTTGCCAAAATGGTTTAATACTTTAGAGCAGTCACAAGCTGGGAGGCATGCATCTTATTCTGTGCCCTTAGTGGTTCCAGACTATTTATTTCTGCTCACTGGAAAATATGGCAGACCAATCCCTCACTGAAGAAACCCTCTCATCAAAGCCAGAAGATGACAGCTCTAGCACTGCCTGTTAATCTCAGCTACTTTGGCACTACCCAATGAGATGGGCAGGTCCTCAGGTGGTCAGTATCAGAATCAGGAACGATTTAACAGATTAAAACCCAAAACTCCTTGAACTGCACCAGACAACAAATGGAAATTACAGAGCACTTCTAAAGCACAGCATTCTAGTGGCAGAGTAGCATGACTGGGCAGAAGTTTAAGTCCTCAAATAGCATGTTCTGTGAATTCAAATCCACTTTATAAATAATATTTCGGCAAAGACACCCTGCAAAGTACCTGAATTGCCTTTGTAATTTTCATAAGACTTATAGGGTTTTTGGATGTTTTTTCCTGCTGAAAGCTCATCTTGAGATATTGACATCAATGGCCTCAGGCTGCTGGCATAATTGACCTAGGGGGAAAAAAATAGCACACCTTATGGTATTTGTTCTAAAAATTTACATTTCATTTCCAATATTTCAAAAATAGCAACTTTTCCCATAGCATGCCAATAAATGTTCACTGGCAATGCTATTTTTAAGCAATGAATCCTATGTTTTGCTGTGCTGCTCAAGTTTTCTCCCTATTTTTCTCCCAACTATCAATGTGAGGAACAATGACTTCCTCCCATTTGACCTGGGTTTTGAATTAGCCATTAATCTGAGTAAAATCAACCTCAAATACACAAGTTAGGCCTTTGAGCTTTCTCCCTCTCTCTCATGCATACACACCCACACCTTATGATACCTGTTTATCAAAATGTGCCGAGTGCTAACAAAATGAAAGCCAACCAACCATACTTACCATTTGGCTAGTATTAATACATTCTAGTTTTGACAGTGCTCATGTTTTTTTCCTTGAAAGACTTCAGTGATTATTTTCCTTATTCCCCTCTTCCTTCTCCAGTTACTGTACAGGTTTTCAAAACTTTGTTATATTTTAAAATAATATTCATGGCAATGTCATGGGTGAACATTTGAATTTTGTGGGATATGCATGGCTGCTGAGTCCCCCCAGAACCAAACTGCTTCGATTTTTCCAACAGTGAGGAGGCTATTCATGGGGGGAAAGGGGGAGCAGGCCAGTCCCAAGCCTGTGGGGAAAGCAGAGATGGTGGGCAGGTCCTAATCCAAGGAATCAAGGGGTGGCAGGCAGGCAGCATGTCTCACCACACGGTGCTGACTGATCTGACCCAGCCCAGCATGAGGCAAGGATCAGAGCCTGGCTCATTCTGCACTCAGCTCCAGGCCAGGTTACTGCATAGTGATTAGGAGCCTCAGTGTGGCCCACACACCAGTGGCCCCTGCAGGTCCTGGGAAAAAACTGAAGCTCCAGCTGGTGAGAAACTGAGACCAAGATCCATCCACTCTATCCTCCTGCCAGGGCAGGGCCCTTCACACACCTGCTCCTGTTCCAAGCAGTGGCCGCACAGCTAAGATGTCGGTTACGGTGGAGGGATGGATCCTGGTCTCAGGTCCTGCAGTGTCTCCCTTGGGACTGCAGGAGCCACCGTGTGTAGGCAGGCCAGGCTCCCAACCACTGCGTTGCTAGAGCCAGCCCTTCTTCCCCCCTCCCAACAGCCAGACAGGAAGCAGCAACCTTGGCGGGAGCCAAACAGCGTGAACTGGGCCAGACCATCTGGAGCCATATAATGAGACACATCCCCACCCCAGCCAATCCCCTCCCACGCAGAATAGGACCAACCCACCACCTCCCTGCCCCCCTCCAGAATGGGACCAGTCTGCTAACCCGCCACGAGCAGCCATGGTCTCAATAGGGAGAAAGCAGGGATGCCTGCTTCTGCCTCTCTGCTGTTGAAAGTCACAATACTAGGCTAATTTCACAAGTTCCATGAAACCATGATTTTCTCTGATCCCTGTATATAAGCAGATAGAAACAGAAGAGCAACCAGCCTAGATGTCTCTACTACAGTCTGCTGATATATGAGAAGAAGCAGCAGAAGCTGTCCTCATGGTTCAAAGCCTCAAGCAGGAACAGAGCTACATGCCACCATTGAGAACTGTCCACATGTCCAGGGGAGAAAAGAATGAAGTAATGTCACTTGGGGGGAAAACACCAAGTGGTTGAGTTAGTTCCCTTATATCTTGGATATATAAGTAGCAGGAAAGCAGTGTGGTGGGAGAACAATTAGGCAACATGTAAGCATGTGCAGAAGGAGGTAAAGGAGGCCAACTGCAGAGATACACATGCAGAGGGGAGAAAAACAGGACAAAATGGGACATGGAAAAGAAATTAAAGTGAAAAAACAATGCAATTAACTTCTCAACACCAAGCACACTTATACTAAAAGACAGCTACTTATATTTATTTTCCAATTTCTGTGCCAATTGCCATAATTGTTGCAGGGACGTTACATGATTATGAATGGGAGGAGTGGGTAAACAAATGGGAAAACGTTGCAACAGAACACGACAATATAGAACTAGTCATTGAAGTAGACCGATTACTTACAGCTGCTTTCTTTTTACAAAAGGTCTTCAAAGCTTCTGTCAGATCTTGTGTAATACTAACTACCAGAGTTGCTTCTGTGTCTGAGGTGACCCGAAAAGTTTCCTGTCAAATTAAAAATAATCACACGTTCAAAAAGGTTAATTACGTTTCAAACAATAATTAAGAACACTTATCTCAAATACTCAACCGGACTTCCCCAAGGAGATCATAAGTTTTGGGAAACAGATGCAAAATAGATGGATTCAAATGAAGTTCTATGACCAACTCGAGCAAAAAATTAAGGAAATGAGATTTATACAAGCAGCTGAAAGCCCTGGCCAGTGGCTGGTGTAATTTGTGAAGTTGTGTGTGTAAAAAAGCAAAAAAAGGGTTGAGAACTTACAAACTGGATGCTACAGGCCTCAAATCCCAGTGATGGCTGAACCAGATGATAATCTAAATAAAGAGGGTTCTCATCCACATTGGTAGCTGTTTCCACTGCCTCAGACATTTTAGGATTCAGACTGAGATTCCTGGAATCTTGTTATATAGATGGGGCAAAATGGCATAAAAGAGTGGGAGAGCAGCCAGAGAGCACCACAGTAAAAACCAAAAAGGCAGGATGAAGCAGGTGTTTGAGCCTCTCTCCAAATTTTTTTTTTTTTAAAGAAAATAGTTAAGTAACCTTTTCTTCTCAGAGCTTCAAAATACAGATTAGACACTTACCTAAACAAATTACAAGCCATAATTAATCATGAACATTCTCCTTGCAAAGCATTTTAGACATTAAACATTATTAAAAACTACTACAGCAGCTAATGTTAAAATCTCTACTACAAAAAGCAGAGATATCAAGCTCTATTTTTTTGAACTCTGAAGCAGTTCAAATTCAAGTTCTAGTGTATGATGTTCTGGGCAATAGCAAGCAGCAAAGGATTTATTTATACTGCAGCTGCCCAATCTTTAAGATTTGGTGAAATAAGATGTGAAGAAATATGACTTGAAAAGTAGGAATTACTGATCAAGTTCATTCATACTCTTCCCAGTGTTTCATGCAAGATTTGTTCTTTCTGCAGTGGTGCAAATCCAGTGTTAAAACGTAGCAAAATCCTGGCAAAAGTACTTTTTGTACATACCAAGTATTCTAGGGCTTTCTGCTTTCGAACTGGATCATTCTGTAGGGGGGAAAAACCACCACAAAGACTGATTACAGTGTTTATATATATTTTTCTGCAAAACATCATAAAATATAACAACCAAATGCTTGAGGGAAGAAAGTATTTTACAGCAATTATAATCTTAGGTGCTTATTGCTGGTATATACAGTAACAACTGCAATATTTCCATTTTGGGCTACGTAAATTTCAAAATTAAGACAGACTTCAGTTCCCAAGATATAGAGTTCCTGAAAATCCTCTTCACTTTCAGCAATTACCTTTCTGTTCTCACGTTGACCATAAGAGAACAGGTCTTTTACTGTTAAATATTTAACATTTTATTTCAAATGTTACAGCTATTGATAAGTTGATATTCTTAAGGTGAAATGCTAATAGGATTTACTTTACCCTTAACATATATCGTAAAAGGATAATCAAAGCACCTTACAAAAAAAAATAAAAAATTAGCACCTGTGAGGGACAGAAGTAATTATGCCTATTTTATAGACGGAAGTGAGGTTGAGAGGCTTGTGCATGGTCAGTGTGTCAGTGGATGAATTAGGACTCTGGGCCTCTACTCTGAACATCCAATTGCACAAGTTTAACTAAAGGTACATATACCAAAACAAGATACAGTTATATGAGACTGTTCTAAAACAATATAAATGTTTCCACAAAAGAGTTTGCATTAGGGTTGCCAACTTTCTGATTGCAGAAAACAGAACACACTTCCCCCATCCTCTTCCCTGAGGCCCCACCCCTATCCCAAGGCCCCTCCCCAACTCACTCCATCCCCTGCTCTCACCCACTCTAGCTCATTTTCATTGGACTGGGCCAGGGGGTTGGGGTGTGGGGGCTGGGGGTGAGCCAGAGCTGAGGGGTCTGTGGTGAGGGCTCTGGCTGGGTGTACGCCTCTGGGGTGGGGCTGAGGATGAGGGGTTCAGCGTGTAGGAGGGGGCTCTGGGCTGGGGCAGGAGGTTAGGGTGCAGGGGGATGAGGACTCCAGCTGAAGGTGTGGGCTCTGAGGTGGGATGGGGGATGAGGGGTTTGGGGTGCAAGAGCGGGCTCTGGGCTGGGTCCGAGGGGTTTGGAGTGCAGGAGGGAGCTCAGGGCTGGGGTGCAGGAGGGGGTGCGGGGTGCAGGCTCTGGGAGGGAGTTTGGGTGCAGGAGGGGGCTCAGGGCTGGGGTGCAGGAGGGGGTGCAGGCTCTGGGAGGGAGTTTGGGTGCAGGAGGGGGCTCAGGGCTGGGGCAGGCAGTTGGTGTGCGGGCTCTGGGAAGGAGCTGGGGTGTGGGAGTGGACTCAGGGCTCGTGGAGGAGGTTCGGGGTGCGGTGCAGGCTCTGCGCAGCACTTACCTGAGGCGGTTCCTGGAAGCAGTGACATGTCCTCTGGCTCCTAGGTGCAGGGGCGGCCACGAAGGCTCCGTGCACTGCCCTAGCCCGCAGACACCACCCCAGCAGCTTCCACTGACCGTGATCTCAGCCAATGGGAGCTGTGGAGCCAGTGCTCGGGGTGGGGACAGTGCGCGGAGCCTCCGTGGCTGCCCCTGAGCATAGGGACCGCAGGGACACACTAGCCGCTTCCAGGACACACACGGAGCCAGGGCAGGCAGCGAGCCTGTCTTAGTCCCGCTGCACCTTCGATTGGACTTTTAATGGCCCCGTCAGTGGTGCTGACTGGAGCCACCAGGGTCCCTTTTTGACCGGGCGCCTGACAACCCTCGTTTGTATGGGTTTAACTAGATCAGTTTTTTAAATGTACAAGAAAGCTGCAACTGAAGAGAAGTCTAGTGGTGAATCCAAAGCTTAACAAGCGATACCAAGCCATGATGGAGAGGGAAGATGTCATATTCAAGTGTGGAATTTCTTATAATGTGTGAATATCTTCCTCCTGGAGCCAGTTTCTTCCCTGATGAGACACTGTGCCTTGATAGCTCTCATGGCACTGGCAGTTCTTCTTTGAGTAGTGTCCCTATTGGTGCTCCACTGTAGGTGTATACGTGCCCCCGCACCTCAAATCGGAGATTTTTGGTGGCAGTGTCCAGTTGACCCCGCGCACGTGCCCTCCCTCCCTTGTGGTCTGCCTCGAGGCTATTTAGCACTGCACGGTTGAACCCCCCCTCACTTCCTTCTCAACCGCCTTTGGCCTCAGACAGAATGAACAGCTGTCCCTTCTTTATCTGTATCATTAGCATAAGTAGTGTTTGTTTTGTTACCTTTGTTCTCCTTAAAAGTAGTTAGGCTAGTGTTTATTTTATTTTATTCCTTTGCGTTAAAAAGAAAGAGAAAAAAAAAAAAGAAAGAACTTCAGTTTCCTGCCCTGTCTGGGGGCATTCCCCTCCAGCATCTAGTAGACTTTTTTTTTTAACTGAAAATAAAAAATTAAGTAACGACAAGGTTCTCCTGCATTCCTCCCTGCCAGAGGATGACAACCACCTGCCCAGGGGCATGCCTGGCGCTCTCTGCTCCAAGCGGTGCCTCTCCTGCCAGGAGTTAGTTCCTGTAATGGCCAGACACTCTCGCTGTGCCTGGGAAAGCCTCACAGAAGTGCTTTACCTGCCACAGCTAAAACGGCAGCCTCACAGGAGCTGAGAGCTGAAGTTAAAACTCCTCCCTATGGAGAAAACACTTCAGTCTGCAGGGGACTCTGGTGGGTGCTGACCCGGGATCATACCCAGAGCCTTCACTTCAAAAGGGGTCGAGTTGTGAAGAGGAGGAGGAGGAGGAGGAGAAGGAGAAGAAGAAGAAGAGGTGGGTTGGGGGGGAAGCCACCAGCAGAATCCCCCTGGAAAGGCTCATAAAAAGAGCTCCTCCGACCAACTGGCCAGCCAGAGGGGTTCCCCAGTGCGGCCATCTCGGCACCAATCCAAACACATGCATTCCTAGTAGCTGGCCAGCAGGTGGGGCTCCCCAGAGCAGCCACCTCGGTAGGAGGACACTAGCAGCTCTGAAGCATGGCATTGATAAGGGGCCGCCTGCTGTGAGCTCTGCTGCGGCACCATGGGCACTGTCCGCACTGCAGCTCTGAAGCAGGCACCTGAGAAGGGGTCTCCTGCTGTGAGCTCTGTTGCGGCACCGTCCCCCCGGCACCGTCCCCAAGGGGCTTCCGCAGTCAGGCTCTCAGGAAACGGTACCGCCCCCTAAGGAAAGGGGACAATTACTGAATCATCTCTAAAACAGCGGCACAGAGAAACCCTTTGGTACCATATGCAACAAAACTCCCATCTAGGAAGTGTTCTGCACCTTCCCAACCATCGACACTGACAACATGTTACAGACACTCCTCTGTGGTACCACCTGAGCCCATGGTAACACACGTGCTCTGGTACTCTGGAGACCTGTGGCCTCAGTACCCAGGGAGAGAGAATTACAGTACCATCTCTAAAATAGTGGTGCCAACAAACTTTCTGTGCTGGGCACAACAAAACTCTCATTTAGGCAGTGCTGTGCCCAATTATCGGTACTGACAACATACCAGGGACACTCCTCTTTGGTACCAGATGAACCCATGGTACTGCATGAGCTCTGGTACCCTGGAGACCTGATGATTGGGGAAGAACTGCAATCCCCATTACTTGGTACCAGGACCCCGGTATCAAGCACATCCCGGCACCCAGAATCGCTCTTGGCACTGGGCTGTATGTATACTGCCAATGCCCCAGTCAGCCCCACCCTTACCCACTGAAGAATCTGACACTGGCCAGGAGGAGATCATTTCCCTGGCCCTCATTGTGGCCCACTGTCACACTACAAGAGTCCTCCCCAATTCCATCAATCGTGGTGTGGGCCCCCTGAGGTAAGTCCACTGCCCATGCCCCCCTTCCTCCCGCGCCCCCCCAAGGTCATATTGTAATTCTTGGGCGACATACAAACACGTCGCAACCATCCCTGGTGTCTCTCAGGGCGAGTCCACCAGATGGGACAGCCTGGCTGTCCAGAGCACCTGAGTCAGCACAGGAGGAAGCTTTTTCAGAACAGGAAGAAGAACCTGAAGAGGAAGCTCCCCTCCAGCACACTTCTCCTCATCTCTCCCAGATCAGGCTGTGCTGCCCACCCCTCATCACTAGGTGAAGATTTTAAGAACTTTCTGGACCATATCAAGAGGGTGGCAGATGAGCTGCAGATTCCCCTATAGGAGGTGGCAGATACACATCACAAGTTGGTGGAAATTCTGCATACCACCTTCTCATCTAGAATTGTCCTCCCAAATAATGAGGCAATTCTAGATCCTACTAAAGTCATCTGGCAGACACCAGCTTCCATCGGACCATCCAGCAACAGAGTGTAAAAAACCCAACCCAACCAAACGAACAAAAAACAAAAAAACCCTACATCTCTACCCAAAGAGGCAGACTTTGTTTTCAACATCTGCAATCCAACTCCATCATAGTGGAGGTGGTTAATGCACGAAGCAAGCAACATGATGTCAAGTCAACTCCATACGATCAGGCTTGGCAAGATGGCATATTCATCGACAACATTACTGTTTAGAGTAATAAATTACCAGACTGTCATGGCCAAATACAATTTTATTAATTATGCGAAACCCCATGTGTTTCTGGAACATTACCGGAAACACAAAAAGAACAGATTCAAACCATTCTTAGAGATGGTCAGTTAATAGCCAGACTGTTACTAGAGACAGCACCGGATGTAGCTGTTACAGCTGCCCGCCCAGTCTCCATGACAGTGGTACTGAAGCGGGTTGTGTTGTGGTTGGGTTATTTTGGCTACACCTCTCTAGATTGCCCAAAGAGCTACAGACTTCCAGTTTGAAGGGCCCAACTCTTTGAGGAGAAGACAGATTTTCTCTCCACATCCTGAAGGATTCTTGGATCATGTTACACTTCTTAGGAATCTACACTGTGGGACAGAAGAGAAGATATACCTCTCAACCACACCACAGGTCACAATCTTCTCAATACCCACCATCTCAGTGCTGTCATGAGCCACAGTGTAAGAGGACCAGGGCTTAAAGTGGGAACAGTCTGCACCTCAGTCCGTGACCTCTCCAACTGCCTCTTATAAGCACTTTTGATGAGCTGGTCGAGTGCCTGAACAATGATACCTTACAGCATCATCTGCCATCTATACACCTGTCATGCCACTCAGAAGTCACCTTGCCCTCCTTCACAGCAGTTAGGACCAGCTCTAAACTAAGCAGATTGATTTCTAGCCCTGAACCTACAGGGTGCCTACTTCCATATCTCAATACACCCATTGTACAGGAGATTTCCTACTGCTTACCTTTGGGGCAGGATCACTACCAGTACAGACTGCTCCACACAGGGTATTCTCCAAGGTTCTCTTCATTGTGGCGGCATACTAACCCCGGTACAGTGACTAGACTTTATCAGCAAATGGTCTTCCACAGAAATGACCTTCCACATCACTCTTTTGGGGCTAAGGGCTGTCAGGAGTGCCTGTGCACACTTTCTGCCTTTCATCAAAAACAACACACAAAGGTCAGGATGGAATTAATGTGACCTATATGTTTGTATAAACGGCCAAGGAGCTGCCAAATCTCCCTCCCTCTACAAGAGGGCACTCAAACTTTAGAATTGATGCACCCATCACAATGTGCTCATCTCAGCTGTCTATTGTACCAGGGATACAGAACATCACAGCCGACAATAACAGTTGCAATTTTCTCATGACAATGAGTGTGTACTGAATTCAGAGGTGCTTCAAGATATATCCACCCTTTGGGGAACCCTGCCTATGGATCTCTTTGTTACTTAACGGAACAAGAAAGGTCCTTGTTACTGCTCCAGGGCTGGTCTGGGGAAACATTTACTGGCAGTTGCCCTCATCTTCCCACGGGACAGGGCCCACTTGTATGTCTTTCCCCAGTTTCCTACTCTAAGATTCTGTTGAAAATTCAATGAGACAAAGCGAGAGTTATTCTAATTGCCCCTCTTGACCATGACAAGTCTGGCTCCCTTACCTGACACAGATGGCAATGCCCTCCTGTTTCTCTTCAGCCCATCCCTCACCCGCTCTCTCAAATCAATGGGCTGACCCTTTACCCCAACCTGTGGGTCCTCCACCTCTAGGCTTGGCTCCTTCTTAGTTCCAAGGCTTAGAGGCAGAATGCTCTGACAAGCTGAAAGATGTGTTGCAACACAACCAAAAGTTAACCACTCAACATACTTATCTACAAGTTTGTGTCATTTCAAACACACAGACCCAACCTCATCTTTCCTCCCTCTGATTCTGCACTACATTTTAAACTTTCACTTAGCTCCCTTACGGTTCATCTCGCGGTGAAATCAGCTTCCCACTTGGTGTTTGCTCACCCACTAATGCATAGATTCTTTAAGGGCATTGGGAATCTCTTCCCGCATGTGACACTACCCATTTCAGCCTGGGACTTCAACCTAGTTCTCAGGGCTTTGATTAGACCTCCCTGAGAGTCCAGGGCAACTTGTTCTCTCTTACACCTATCCATGAAAACAGCATTACTAATTGCCACACCATCAGCTAGGCACATAGGAAAAAAAGCGACCCTGATGGCACATCCATCGTTCACGGCCCCTTTTTTTTTTTTTTTTTTTTTTTTAAGACAATAACTCTAAGGCCATATCCCAAGTTTCTCCCTACGTTCTCCGCACTTTCCATATGAATCAACAAATCCATCCCCCTTTTTTTTCCCAAAACCACACTGTGACAACTGGGAGATGATTATGCATATGCTAGATATTAGAAGGACATTAGCATTCTATTTGGACAGGACTAAGGACTTCAGGAAATCCCCTAAATTCTTCCTTTTGTCCACAGAAAGATCCAAAAGCTCTCTGATATCGGCTCAAAGACCATCCAAATGGGTCTCTAATTGCATTAATAACTTATCAAGGGCGCAACTTGCTTCTGTCCAGAGTCCATACCCACTCCACGAGGTCAGTTTCTACCTCAATCACATTCCGTAGGGATACCCCTATCTCAGCAATCTACAGAGCAATGACTTGGGCCTCTGCCCATACTTTCACAGAACATTATGCGATCACTGAAGATTTGGCTGCTGACACCATCTTCGACTCCACAGTACTTTCTGTAGTAAAAGACTCCACTCCGAAGTCCCAGCCTCCAGTGGTGGGTACTGCTCGGGAGTCACCTACAGCGGTGCATCCATAGGGACACTACTCGAAGAAAAAGAGGAAGTTACTCACCTTGTGCAGTAACGATGGTTCTTCAAGATGTGTGTCCCTATGGGTGCTCCACAACCCGCCCTCCTCCCCTCTACTTCGGAGTTCTCTATAGGGCTCTGTGGTAGAGAAGGAAGTGCGGGGGGTTCGCCTGTGCAGTGCTAAATAGCCGGGAGGGAGGGCACATGCGCGGGGTCAATGGGTCACTGCTACCAAAAATCTCCGATTAGAGGCGCGGGGTCACATATACACCTACAGTGGAGCACCCATAGGGACACACATCTCAAAGAACCATCGCTACTGCACAAGGTGAGTAACTTCCTCATATCCATGCCAATGAAATAGGCCACAACTAAGAGAGCCAAAAGTATCAAGACAACTAGTTGGCCTGAGACAACGCACAGTGCCAAATTCCAGAAGAATCATAGTTCTTACAGCAATGGTTCTCAAACAAAGGTACACCTACCCATAGGTGTACGCAGAGGTCTTCCAGGGGATACATCAACTCATCTAGATATTTGCCTAGTTTTACAACAGGCTACATAAAAAGCCTAGTAAAGTCAGTACAAACTAAAATTTCATACACACAAAATGAGAAAGTATGCAATTTCTCCGTGTGTTGTGCCACTTTTGTATTTTTATGTCTGATTTTGTAAGCAAGCAGTTTTTAAGTGAGGTGAAACTTGGGATACGCAAGATAACAGTCTCCTGAAAGGAGTACAGTAGTATCGAAAGGTTGAGAACCACTGATTTACACTATATGGTGTGTCAAAGCTTTGATATTAAGATCAAGATAAGGCTGACAAAGCTGTTGGTGTCTAGTGCTTTTCAGGGCAGCATCAATATATATTAATTATTTGTATTATTGTAGCAACTAGGAGCCATGGTCGTGAACCAAGACCACATTGTGCTAGGGTACATCTTTGAGAAAAATCTAAGAATTTTTTTATTGTCCTTTTGCTAACCCAAGATTTAACAAGTTATTGAGTATAGAAGGTCTTTGATTTAAAGAAGGAGGGAATAGTGAGGAAGCAGACTGACTGACTTTTGGCTTGCGGTACAGAGACATAGCTTCCTACCAAAAAACTTATTAATATCCTTTTAGCTTCTTCCAAAGAGTGGTAAGCATCCCTTACCAACATGAAGATTTGTTACGGTAGGTTATTTCACTTTATTGTATAAAGTGGGATACAATATCAATAAAATGGGAAACTGAGTCAAAACACAGGTAGACATTCAGAAAAGAAGAACAATGAAACATATCTATCATACAACACATTTCAAAATTACTAACACTTACCTCAGGCTTGTAATCATCTTCCCACCTAGAATAAAAAAGAAAGTTTCGTTGTTAAAGCAACAGCATAAAGGCTATTTTAAAAAGGACTTAGAATTTTTTTTTATCTAGGCCATCCTGCACACAGATTTCAACTTCCCAAGTGACCTCAATTATTAATCAAGGCCTCCCACCAGATGGCACAGCTGTAGTACCACAGTCAACGCTAGGATATAGGATTACAGTAAGGCCACCAGAAGAGTCCCGGAACACTTTCTACAGGGCTGTCAAGAGATTAAGAAAATTAATCGTGATTAATCACGCTGTTAAACAATAGAAAACTATTTATATAAATATTGTTGGATGTTCTCCACATTTTCAAATATATTGATTTCAGTTACAAAACAGAATACAAAGTGTACAGTGCTCACTTTATTTTTTATTATAAATATCTGCACTGTAAAAATAAAAGAAATGGTATTTTTCAATTCACTTAATACAAGTACTGTAGTGCAATCTTTATCATGAAAGTTGAACTTACAAATGTAGAATTATATACAAAAAATAAAACAATGTGTTCAAAAATAAAACAATGTAAAATTTTGGATCTTACACATCCACTCAGTCCTACTTCTTGTTCAGCCAATCAGTCAGACAAACAAACTTGTTTACGTTTGCAGGAGATAATGCTGCCCGCTTCTTGCGTACAATGTCACCTGAAAGTGAGAACAGGCATTCACATGGCACTGTTGTTGCTGGTGTTGCAAGATATTTACGTGCCAGATGCACTAAAGATTCGTATGCTCCTCCATGCTTCAACCACCATTCCAGAGGACATGCGTCCATGCTGATGATGGCTTCTGCTCGACAACGATCCAAAGCAGTGCAGAACAACACATGTTCATTTTCATCATCTGAGTCAGATGCCACCAGCAGAAGGCTGATTTTCTTTTTTGGTGGTTTGGGTTCTTTAGTTTCTGCACGGAGCGTTGCTCTTTTAAGATTTCTGTAAGCATGCTCCACACCCCATGCCAATCAGATTTTAGAAGGCACTTCAGATTCTTAAATCTTGGGTCAAGTGCTGTAGCTATCTTTAGAAATCTCACATTGGTACCTTCTTTTCGTTTTGTCAAATCTGCAGTGAAAGTGTTCTTAAAACAAACAACATGCTAGGTTATCATCCGAGACTGCTATAACATGAAACATATGGCAGAATGCGGGTAAAACACAGAGCAGGAGACATACAATTCTCCCCCAAGTTCAGTCTCAAATTTAATTAACGCATTGTTTTTTTAACAAGCGTCATCAGCATGAAAGCATGTCCTCTGAAATGGTGGCCAAAGCATGAAGGGGCATACGAATGTTTAGCATATCTGGCATGTAAATACCTTGCAACGTCTGCAACAAAAGTGCCATGCGAACATCTGTTCTCACTTTCAGGTGGCATTGTAAATAAGAAGCGGGCAGCATTATCTCCTGTACATGTAAACAAGTTTGTTTGTCTGACTGATTGGCTGAACATGAAGTAGGACTGAGTGGACTTGTAGGCTCTAAAGTTTTACATTGTTTTGTGTTTGAGTGCAGTTATGTAACAAAAAAAATAAATCTACATTTGTAAATTGCACTTTCACAATAAAGAGATTGCACCATGGTATTTATATAAGGTGAACTGAAAAATACTATTTCTTTTATCATTTATACAGTGCAAATATTTGTAATACAAATAATATACAGTGAGTACTGTACACTTTGTATTCTGTGTTGTAATTGAAATCAATATATTTGAAAATGTAGAAAAACATCCAAAATATCTAATACATTTCAGTTAGTATTCTACTGTTTAACAGTGCAATTAATCACGATTATTTTTCTACTATACAGACAATTAGTAACAAAGCTCCTTCACAGAACATCAGCTCCTTGAGAAGAAAAACGCTTTAATTATCTTGGTCATCTCCTTTGACTGTGTGCCACCTTTGCAACATTCTCAACCAATGCCAGCCCTGGGTGTGATGGACCATTTTGGGATATGATCTGAAGTCTCTCTCTATATAAATACATCACGCTGCCATTAAATGACTCAGCACGTGCAATACATCAGAAAGTCATAGTTATACATATACAGATAAGATTAAAATAACAACCTATAACTCACTGATAATCAACAAAGTTTTGTACAAGAGCAAAAACTGAACAAAGACAACAAAGACAAAAATGTAGGATTTTTTTTCTAAAGACAAGTAGCAATGGTCTGAGATAAACAAAATAAGTGACCACTTAATCATTTCAAATGTATGGTGATGTGATGGTAATAAATTTATTCATGTGGGAGTTTACTGGAGGTTTCCTCACCTTGATTTTTTCTTTGATGATGAGGCTAGAAAAAAACATTGGAAGCGGTCAGCAAGAGCGTATGGTCATTATAGTATCAATGCAAACGGATCATAATATAAATTCCATATTTATCTACACTCCCAGCTCAGTTAAGTACAGAACTCTTCAGCACTGGCCCTGTTCATTATGCTAATGGATCTGATTAAATTTTGTCACCATCAGCCAAATTCACTTTCCCTCTTATCTTACTATTAGGCTATTAAAATGTACCAGATACTGTCTGCCCCCAATTGGCATCGTTCAGATCGTGTCACACCAAGATGTCCAAGATTATATAAATGTATTTGGATCAAATATTTATAGTTGACCTTTTTCATTACTAAGCTAATTTTAAAGATATAGTATTTGCAATATTCAGCTACACTTACATTCTAATGGGTCAGATGACTGTTAGCATACTAAAGCCAGTTCAGAGGTTCTATAAAGAACCCATAGTTTTTCTAGTGGAGGGCAGATCGTAGAGTACGTAACCAGGTAGGCCTCCTTGTCCTGGTATAAATAGCAGTGTAAATAGTGAAGCGTGGCTTAGGCAAGTAAAGACACGCCTGAAGGACAGAGGTCTGAGTCCAAGCACATGCCCTACATGGCAGTCTACTTGCCCAAGCTGTGCCTCCCTGTCTACACTGCTATTTTTAACAGCATACAGTCACGTTGCCTCCCCAGTGCTAGAGACCTTCCCCTGCTGCAGGGAAAGACTCCAGCAGCAATGAAGAGCTCCAGTAGTGGGAAAAAGCCTCCACCCTGCCAGAGCCTCTCACTTACAGGTATAACTATACACCGCACAGCTGGCTTTTCACTCCAGTGTATAGCTACACATATCCTAGACACTACTGCCGGCAGTGTGTGGTGTAGACATAGCCTCAGTTCAGTCAGGAAGGAGAAATTTATATCAACTTATTCCAAAACAATGACATAATACTGCATTTTTCACTGAAATACATTTTTCAGTTGAGTTAATGAGTACAATAACTACTAATTATGATCTTAAATAGCAGAGATAAGATGGGTGAGGTAATATTTTTTATTGAACCAACTTCTGTTGGTGAAAGACAAGCTTTCAAGTTTATGTAGAGCCCTTCTTCAGGTCTGCAAAATGTAAACAGATTGTTTAGCATAAGTAGCTAACACATAGTTCACATTATATCTTAGTTATGCGTTAGCTACTTATGCTAAACAATCTGTTCCACCTTGTATTTAGCTGTGACACACTGACTACATTTCCCAGACCTGAAGAGCTCTGTGTAACTAAAAAGCTTGTCTCTTTAACCAACAGAAGTTGGTTCAATAAAAAATATTACCTCACCCACCTTGTCTCTCTAATACCCTGGGACCAACACACATACAGCAACACTACATATCTTCAATACTGCCATATGCATTTTCAGTATTTTCAGAATGTTTCAGAAATGTGAAAAATATAACAAGATCACTTTTTGCACATCTAATTAAAATACTGGAGAATTTAAAAACAGAAAGTTATATGCATACCAAAGCTATTGCTCTAAAATTTTACATGTTTTAAGTAATCACTAACTTTTGCGGCTATCTGTAATCTCAAGTTAGGTTCAATTATTCATTATTTGAAGTTTTATTTAAAATATATTAAAATTATATTAATGTAATTTCACAAACTTACAAGATATACTGGGTCTTGTATAACCTTCAGTCTAGGAAGCAAAAACAGGCTTGTTTAGATTAGACGTCCTCGTTTACATATGAATTAATATTGGTTGTTTCCCCACAGTTCAAATCCTCTGCCATGCCCAGCAGAAACTGGGGCCCCCAGAGAACCCATCTCACTATACTTTTATTTACCACTACCTATTGCACCACATAATTTTACATTTAACAAATGCTAAACATTACCAGGCAACCTTACAAATTAGCACTCGTTTTCTGAAAGAATCAAGTTTGAGATGCAAGAATTTCCTCAGGTCCTGAGGATTTCTAAAACATACGCAATTCCAACCCTTTGCTACTATGAATCTTAATGTAATATACCCAACTTTTATCACTGAAAACAGGACTGGCTGGACAATTTCTGATCCTAAAAGTTCTAAATTTCTGTGAAAACAGCAACAAGTTTTTGGTGAAATTTTAAGGAATCTTCCTGATTTTTTGACCAGCATTAAGTGAAATACTGACTCAGGAAGATGTATGCTTTCTGAAAGCACTTTGTAAAATTAAACAGAGTTTACTACTTTTTAAAATTAAAAATTTAACAGGGCCTAGTGTCTAGTTTGCCAGAACCTAGATACAGAACCAAAGAACAAATTTAGTTGTTAGTTTAAACTTATCCAATTTACCTTATAGATCTTTAAGCCTTCAGTCTTTTCTATCTCTCTTGCTATCCGTCTGAGAAATGAGACTTTGTCCTCTTTCACGCCTGGTGTGTTCTTCTTCATTTTATCTGGAAATTCTTTAGACTGTCAATGAAAAAAGGTTTGAGACCATTTCAATACTAAATTTGACGAGTCATGCATTTTGGAAAATTTTACAATACCTGTGGAGAAAACTAAACAATAAGATTTTAGACATTATGGTCCTACATTTCCTCTAGCAGAATATAACTAATTGTGATTTAATATGATAAATTTTTATTAGTTTTCATCATTACAGAATTCAGGTAAGACACCTGACAAAAGAAACATGCTTTGTACAGTGTCCTAAAGGCAACCAGACTTGGGCTCTGATGGACTAAGAGAAGGAGTTGTTGTGACATGCTTCAGGAGTTTTACTAGAGAGACCTCAGCCTGCTTGGTCCCATGGCAAACACCACTAAAAATTCTTGAACCTTTATTGAAGATACGGAAAAGAAAAGTTTGAAATGTAGCGTATTAAGGCTTTCATTTTAACAGTATCCCTTACTCTTTTTCACTGTAACCACAGACAATTTTTCTATGAACCACCCCAGGTATTAAAGATGGGGAAAGAGGTACAGGGAGAAGAAAAAGCAGTTGAGATGGGTTGGAGCTGCTGCTGTTGATCTTAAAATCTGATGCCACTTCCTTGATGACAAACTAAGACAAGCACACATAAAAGAGGAAAGAAAATAATACAAAGGTAGAAAATGAAGCTTCTGTCTTTGGCGTTGATTCTTACTTGCAAATCTCACTACTAGAGAAACACAAGGCCAACACACAGTCTTATCAGCTATTCTGAAACTTGTACCAGCGTCGGGTTGTTTAGGGTTTTGCTTATAGCTGTCTCTCTGGTCCCAGGCTCATAACAGTACTGCAAAGGTGGAGTTGTCTTAGACAGCTAAGCCAGATTCTTTTCAGACAAAAAGCAAAAAGTAACAGATGGGGAAAAAAAGACAGGGTGAAAAAGGAAAATGACACGCATGGGAATGGGTTACAGCAGGAACGCAAGTCTCACACACCAGGGAGGCGGTGCTGGGGATTTAGCTGTTGTAGGTGACAATGTCATCTAGATCCCTTTCTCTGGCCCAGTCTGATCAGGACATTGATCAGAATCAGGCCTGTGATGGTCCAACAGTATCACAGTGGACCTGGGCAACCCAGAAGATGTTGGAAGTAACAATCACAATGGCATAGATTGATCCGTTCAGGCCCTGGGTTCTCCAGCCATCTAATGTTAATTTGATCCTCCCCAAGAGTCTTTTTTTTTTTTTTTTTAAAAGGATCTCAAAAGGAAGTGATGGACAGAATAACCCATCCCCTCATTAGATTCTCTATTAAACCTAGTTTCTGACACACCAATTTTGGTCCATTTATTTCCAGTCTCACACTCCTCTTGGTTACCAGACATGATGTTACAGTCTTTGTGTTATATCAGCAGACTTTTTAAGACTACCCAGTCTTTGGTCTCCTTTACCCATTAAAATTTGTTATAAATTATTGGAATATTTTATTAATGTTTATCCACTTTCCTTGCAGCTGAGCTCACAACTGCGTAGTCCTGTCAGCCCCAAATCACTACAATAGAGTCACTGGTGTATAAGAACTTACACTAGGGACTGAGAGCAAGACCATATTCAAGCAATAGAGAAGAGATTGTTTTAAAAACAACAACAACTGAGTGCTATATCACTTAAGGCTTTAAAAATCATAAGTTAACACACTTACACCCAGAAGCTAGTTTACTACATAGATTTACTGATTACTCTTGGCAATCTGACCTGCTAAAATGACAAGTCTAATGGATTAAGAGAAGTCAAGAGATCTAACTGAATCAGGAACAACAAATGGGCTTTATCACCATTTGCCAATCATCTGAATACAACCTGTGCCATAATATACTCAATCGCAACTGATGGGGTCCAGAAAACCACAAGTCCGGATACACGGGGAGTTGCCCAAGATTCTCAGTGACCATACCTTAAGTAGTTACTGAGCAGATGACCAGCTGTTCTCTTCAGCCACCATTAGATAGCAATGACTTTTGGTCACTAGTGTAGCTGGACATAAAATGCTCCCTATCTCATTATCAACCTCTTGAGCAAACCCTAATCACCACGAGTCTAAACAACAAAAATTAAAATGTTGCCATATCTTCTCAATTCATCTATGCTTTGGATTCCTTAGTATTCTTCATATATTATTATTAGTTCATAATGAGGCCCCTAGGAGCTATCGCAATATAAACAACTGTTTATACAAAAGAAAATAAATGGTGTAATAGAGTATTTAAGCACTGACTCAAATGCATAAAATTTTACTTACAATATATGCTCTTCTGTGTTTATAGCCACTGAGATGTTCTATCATAGGTGCCATCTCCGTGTTAAATTCACATAGTTTGCATTCATAATGTGGCTCTCTCCTCCCTTCAAATCTGATTTCAACCACATGTTCTAAACCTATAAAATCAAAAGTTACAAGTACTTACATTTCTTTACACAGGCAATTACGAACAAATATATTCTTATTTCAGCTGTGTAGGGACAACCAATGACGAATCAATGATAAAAGATACTGATCCATTTTAGGTATTTCCTACACTTCCTCACAATCGCCCATTAAGGATTAGATTTCTTACTGGTAATATTTGTTAGTTCAAGTTTCTCTCTTCACCAGTACAGACTTTTCTCTGAGTAAAAGTTCTGTCCTTGGTAGACTGCCTGTCACAGAACTTCATATACGTAGAATCTTAAGAATATACTACCAGAAGAAAAAACAGAGGGTGCACACAAGCACATACCATAAAAGAACGTTAAGGTCAAGCACTCAAAAGTTAGGAAATGCAAGAATAAAGGTTTCCTGTGCAACCTTAATTCAGCCCCTTTATGCATGTCTATGCAGTCTTTAATTACATGACCTCCCATACTAATATTCCCACAGGATCCTTCCTCATTCAATATACAGGATGGACCACAGTTCTGGGGATGAATCAGCATTGTGTAGACAGAAGACTCCTGTTTGTAGGATCCTGGGAGGTGTGTACTAAATGAGGCAGGAGATCACAGGAAGGGAAAGGTCTCATGGTAAAGGAACTGGAACACCATCCTGGAGAACTGGATTCTATCCCTGCCTCTGCCACAAATTCCTATGTGATGCTCAGCAGGTCACTTAAACCAAACTTCCCTTATGTGGTCAGTTATTTCTGTACTTCATTTTTTGGGTGCCCAACTTGAAACCCTGAGTTCTGAATTGCAGAAGAGCTGAGAACTCACAGTTGCAACTGAACTCAATGGGAGCTGTGCTTAGAACCTGTATAGTGATATATAATGCTAACTACTCTGAGAAAAAAAAAAAAAAGCCCATAAGTGTCTCAAATTGGGCACCCAAAATTAATGGACACTTTAGACCTTAATTTCTCTTAAGTTTTAGCTCCTCAGCTATAAAATGGGGATGATAATAATACATCCTACTGATGAGTGCTATAGAAAAGATTTCAGGAAATAATTCTGTTTTCACAGCAGGGATTGAAATAGTGAATGTGCAGTAAATAATGGTCTAGGCTCCATACTGAACAAGAGGATAAAGCAAAATACCAAGAAGCTGCTCACTGAATGAGCACCATCCCATGGTCATGAGTAAAAAATAGCATATCACATAGTTCAAGACTACGATAATGCATACGTGTAAGGGGGACGAATTAAGGTTGCACTGGTAACCTGAATTCTTGCATTCCCTGAAACTGTCCCCAGAGTAGCTGGGTTTAGAGGTAGGTGAGACAGGAAATGATCTCTCAATCCCACTGTTTACAACAGTAGCTCAATTTAACTCCAACGCTGAACATTTATTCTATACCAATACCATATAAGGCAGCAATAAGCCACCAGGCATAGTGGTACTTTTTGCAGGACTGACAATGGAGGTAACATATATTTTGCACAGCTCAAGAGTTCTATTAAATCAGTTAAGAGCAGACCTTCTGTGAAGAAATAATGATCCAAATAATGATCCAAGCAGCAGGAAACTTACTGCTTACAACAGAGCCCCTATTACTCAATTCAACGTACTCCTCAAAGAGGCTAGCACTTGCTAGGGTCATGGAGGACATTGGCTAGTAGGAAATGATAAATTGATGAAGCTGAGCTCTGCCTAGGAAAAACCATCAAGTAGAGAAAAACGGTAGTATGTCCCAGTAGATTTAATATTCTCAGGAACATCATGAGGGTAAACAATCATACAGAAAATCCTGGGCCATCAGAAAAAACTTATGTCTGGCTTTTCTTCTGCAGAACCACAGAAAGAACAATGGCATGTGGAGTTCAATGTGTCCTTCTAGAGATGGAGTACTACAGGGATGAGATGCCAGATAATCTACCAGCCTCCCAGAGTAGGTCCCATCTTCAAAGTGAAAGCTCAGACTGATGAAAGAAGTAATAGAATATTTGCTATTGGAGATCTTCCAAAAAGCATTAAATGTGGATAATATAAAAGTGATAAACAATATCTAAAATATTACTTGACTTACACCGGTGATTAAAGTTCAAGCAAAGGGAAGTTGTCTGACCACAAACACAACATACCAACTAGCGGTTCCTCTCTTTTGGGATCTTTCATGAAATCTTTCAGACAGGTTATGTCCTTTGTAAGCTTCCGCTTAACTAGTGAAAACAAAATAGAAATACATATTAGACAGACAAATTACAATTACCGTAAGATACTGGGCATTTTGCACATAGTTTCATATGACTGAACTGACAAAATGAGTTGCTAGCCACGGTTTTTGACTGGTCAGAATGAATTTTAGTTATGAAATATTGAAAAATATTAGTTTACAATGGAAACCGATTTCCCTTATTAGCAGTGTTCAAATGCACAGTCTATAAAAAAAATCAAAATAATTTGTATTAGTCATCCAGACTTATCCTGGCATCCCATTTTGTGCCTGAAAAACTGGGAGTTCAATATAGGTAACGGACACATCCAAGTTAATGATTTGCAGACAAAGTTAAACAGACACATTGGCATTCACAAAATTCTTCAGCCAAGTCAAAGCACCTGTAAAGGGCTTTTAAGAAGTTTAGATTTAGATTTCATCAAGCTAAGATGTTTGGGATAGAATCCCAATTCCTAGCAAAGGAAGACCTCAGTATTTTTCACACTAACTTCACTTAGGATTCATTAGGGTTACCATAAGTTCGTATTTTCCCGGACACATCCAGCTTTGTGGTTCTTAAATCGCCATCCGAGAGGAATTTTTAAATATCTAAAAACGTCCGGGATTTTGCCTTTATTATTTTTCCCCAAAGAAGAGCTGGTCATTCAAGACATAGGCGAAGAGTTAGCACTGCCCATCCGGGGAGATCAGCTGTTGGCAACTGCCAATCAGCTATTTAGCATGCGCAGCAGCCCTCAGCATGTGCTGCAGCCAATCAGCTTTTTGGCATGAAGTCCCTGCCTATCAGCTGTTTCCCCTGCAGCTGCTGAAGCTCAGAGGCTGCAGGCAGATGTGAGTCCTTCTAATTTTCAGGGCAGAGAGAGCTGGGCTACGGGTGACAAGCAGCCAGGGCACGGCAGCTTCTGGGCTAGCTGTGGAGGGGTGGGAGAGATGGGGTGGGAAGCCTCTCGGCAGAGGGTTGTGGGGAGATGGGCTGGCAGCTTCTCGGCTGGCTCCAGGGGCCTGCTGGGGGGAGAACGGGCCAAGGGCTTTCTCAAGGACTGAGCCAACCATTTTCAGCCCACCCCGGTGTTTCCCCCAGGACCTGTGCTCCCCCTCCAGCCAGGAGAAACCAGCTGCGTACCCACTTAGTGCTGGGCAAGGAGACAAACCAAAGGACATGGCTCCTTTAAGAAAAGTTTGCCCTTGTGTCTAATGAGTGAACTTGGCTGGGGCGAGCAGCTCGTCCCCTCCCCCTCCTTCACCTGTCCAGAGGGGGTTCACTGAAGCCCCAGCCCCAGCTGCAAATGAGCAGCCTCCCCAAGCCTGGGCCCTGCCTGAGCCCAGACCCCTCCCATGCGGACTCTGGGAGCTCCCAACCCCTACAGTTCTGACCCAGGTCCCGGGGCTGCACATCCCTTCCCCATGCGTGGGGAGTCAGGAGGGGGCAACATACCACCAGTACTTCTAGCCTCAAGCTCCCCGTGGAAGCTGTCTTCCCCCTCCCCCACACCCAGATCAAGCCTGCCTGAGTGGCTTTGCCTCCCAGAGAGGAAGTTTATCCCCTCCTCCCCACGTGAGGAAGGACTGATTCCCTTCCCCTGGATCCACCCTCCCTGCCCAGCTCCCAGGGAATTCCTTCCCTTGCATCCACCCCCCTGTATCAGCTTCAAGTCAGGAGACGCTGCCTTGCTTCACCTTGGGACACCTGAGCTCCTCTTTCTTCAGGATGCTGGGCTGCTGCAGCCCAGTGGAAGAAGCAACCGCCCCTCCTCCCCCGCCTTTGGCCATGGTCCCACCAGGGGCCCCCCTCCCACAAAAGTTGTAGAGTGTGTGAGCGAGTCAGTGAGCGAGCTTCAAAGTGGGGGAGGGCTGCAGCCCTGGAGATTGGGACGAGCTGGAGCGATAGAGCAACCACACAGCAGGATGAATGAATGGGCCATTTCTTTGCTGGGCTGTTGAATTAAATTTCTCTCTGCGTCAGGGCGTGTAGTTTCTGGGCTGGCCGCAGGGGGTGCGGTTCGGGGGAGACAGAGCTGCTTTGAGTGCATGGGTGAGAGGAAAGGACTCACTACATATAAAGTAGTACAGTGAACTTTAAATAATTAAATTTCACTTTTGAGGCCACAGCACTTTTTCTTATATATACTCAATATAGAAGACATGTAGTGCACAGCATATATAGCAGTATAACAACACATTAATACAACGTGAGTTGGTAGATACTGGTGAAAATACACACCCCCCCTCCCCCGGTGGCATGTCCTCTTTTTTGAATGTTCAGATATGGTAACCCTAAATTCATAAAACTATTCAGGGAAGGATCAAAATAATCCAACAGTTACTCTGTCCTGGATATGTTGGCCTGAGAAAATATCCTCAAGCAGTGCTTACATATGCAACCATTTTAGGAAGATGCCTGTATTAAACATCCTTGCGTAATAAAAAACATATACGATAATACTTGAACAAAAAACAGTGCTCCAGTAGTACATTCAGGATCTGCTGGACAGAGATTAAGATCAGGATTCAAACTGATCCTCCTAAAATCAACACAATGTGCTGTCACTAGACTAAGGTTTTATTTGCTTATTTGAGAGATTTACATCTGAGTAACTGCATGATGCGAGTACTTGCCACAATGAAAAAAATATTAAAAAGCAAAGGTATCAAAGCCACATTTAAAATATTTTCTCTTCTTTGCTGACATTATGCTCCTCCCTAATAGAGTCAGTTTCCATAGTTTACTCAGCATTACTACAAAATCCAGTTTTTGTTAATTTTATGGGGTTACAGTGAAACAATTAGTGAATCAGGCATCCACAGGGTGGATTTATTTATATCACCAATTTTAATCATAATTTCAATCACATTTTTCATTTGTACTTTTTAGTTCTTTTCCTAAAGAAAAGTTGAATCTCATTGATTGGTAACCATTAAAACATGTGGATTTGCAACTACATATGGCTTTTACGTTAAATTTGGTGCTTCTTTTTACTACCCAGGAGAATACACTATACTTATAAACCTTTATTTACACAGTTACATAGATTAATTTACATTTATTCAGATTCAATTTTTACATTTTTTATGTTAGAAAATAATGAATGATGCATTTCTTTTTAAATAGATTTACTTTTTACTTGTGATTTGTGTCAAGCTCTATTTGGAAGGAAATTCAAATTCAGTTAAAAATGCACAAAAGCAAAAATTAAATTTTGATTAAATATAACTACCTTTGAAAGTGCTGGATACATGAGAAAAAAGTTCTTCAAAAGACATACTGACTTTAAAAACCGATTTATTACACAAAGGAAGTATTATCTGTAGTTGGTGAATTGAACTAATTGTTTCCGGTAACGATGTCCTTTGAGATTTTAGAACTAGTAGATCTCACACCTAGTTTTTACTCATAGAGTAGAAGAGGAAAACAAGCTTCCCTGCTTCTTCAGGATCTTTTTTTTTTTTGGGTCACTCAACTAGCTGAATAAACAGATGTTAAGAAAATATTCTGACCCCCAGAAGTGGCTACTGATGTCAAAATCTGGTTTAGCACTCAAACTCTAGTTCACGGTGTTTAAACTGTGACTTCCACCAGTTTAGTGGTTTGTCTTTCTTTAAAGCTTGTCAGCAAACGTGTATTAGACATTTTTTGTATTTAATTATTTTAATAATTTAGGCCTTAGCATAGGCTGTCAATTTCAAATTTAATTTTACATGTTTATATTAAAAAATAAACTTGTATTTAGTTTAAATTAAAAAAATCAAATTTAATTTAAAAAATCCAACATTTTTTATTTAATAAAACCATAGGTTTTTTAAAAATCTACCCTGGGCACTTGGACTAAACTAATCATAAAGAAAGCTACTTCCTTCAAATCTCAGGAAAGTAAAACGGTATTACAATAGCGGTAGTTTAGTAAATGCTATTTTCCCCACCCCAAGGATGCCAGAACAGAGTCATGATTAAAGCTACGTAAACAGAAAATGGGATTAAAAAAAACCAAAACATCTTCTTAACTCCATTACAGGCATGGATTATCTGTGCCAACAGAAACAAAATCCAGGCTCAGGTAAGAGAAAGTTTTACCAAACTTCCACACATCTGCTGGAGGATTCATAAGCTAAAAGTCATGCCCTGTATCACAGGTTGCAAGAACATCCCAGATTTGACAAGGTTTCCTTCAATCAAAAGTCTCATATTTTGCTATGTTTTTCAGAGATTCTTAAACTGAAGAAGTTAGCCATTGCATGAAGCACTGATGGTCAAAATTTTTGATAACTCCACTTGTGCACTGTCTCTTCCTAAAACTTAAGACTATCTTCATGAAGTTTGGACTCTGACCATCAAAACAAAAATTTTGTTTTCTAGAAGGGCGACTCAAAGGGTCTCCTGGGGGGCCGCGGGCAGGTTTCAGGGAGTCCACCAAGCAGGGCCATCATTTGACTTGCTGGGGCCCAGTGGAGAAAGCTGAAGACCCACCATATGGGGCTGAAACCCAGGGCCCTGAGCCCTACCACCCGGGGCTGAAACCCAGGGCCCTGAGCAACTTAGCTACATGGGATACCCTGTGGCGAGGGGCCTCGGGCAATTGCCCTGCTTGCTACCCCCCCACCCCACGCTGACCCTGGCTTTCACATGCAGAAAAACTCTTCTTGTGGCACAGGTGGGCCGTGCAGTTTTTAGAGCATGTTGGGGGGGCCTCAAAAAGAAAAAGGTTGAGAAACCCTGGTGTAACAGGTTGAATTTATTCATTTATATTCAGTTTCCTTACCTGGTCTCTGTGTTTCATATATCACCGGCGCGGGAGCACCTAAGATAACATTATTTTGATGGTTATTTGTCTTTCTCCGCATAGCAGAACAGACACAGAAAATAAAATCGGTTTAAAGCGATGTCTCCCTTATTCTATGTACCTAATGTTTTCAATTTAACCTCACTAACAATATTGTTCCATCTTAGTATTTGATTTTTTGGTTTTGTATCTTTTCAGTTAGTATTTTTATTAACAATTTTTTTAAAAAAAGCATTCACCTACAAATTTCATTGCTTCCCCTACCAGGCAAAACACCAAGTATGGATCACAGAAATATTGACTAAAACATTTATTTGAAAGTTTAACTACAAAAATTATTTAATCTATGTTACTCCTATTCCAGTTATTTTCCTTATTTAATATTTATTATGGTAGCTTTGAAAAACCACAACTGGGATCAAAGCCCCACTGTGCTAGATACAGTACTAAAAGGAGAGTCTACACAGTTTACAATATAATCTTTTACGTCCAGAAGCAGTTAGGTCCTGATATTGCATCCATGAGGGGGAGACCCCTTGTACTCATGGGAAACCCCATGCAGGTTCCCAAGTCTATGCCATACAACTGATTACCCAATCAGGCCCTTACAGGGCCTTTTCAGATATTTTCATGCTTGGTAGTGTTACTTTTGCACAGTTACTTTCCCCCTTCCTGTGCCCCTCACCCAGTCCTCCACACGCTCAGATGTCCCCTTATAAATACCCAGTATAAAGCTAATTTAAGGCACACATTCAAAAATTTTAAAAAAGCCCTAAGAAAAGTATCTGATAAAGTTCAATATGCGGTATTAAAATACCCTTTTGCAGAAAATATTAAAAGTTCAACCTAGATTATAAAGCTCCTGGGGCAAGTGTCTGCCTTAAAATTGATGTAAAATACCATATTAATTTTTATGTTACCATAGGTTTATAGCACACTAATGAAGCTAAGGGAATCCTAGACTGTGAGCAGTACTGGTTCTCTTTGGCATCTGTACCAGATAAGTAGTTCAAGAGAAGATTATAGTGGATTACAATATCAAACTTATGTAAATTTGTTGCCCATTTCAAGACACTGTGCTAGTGTTTAAATTTAACAAAAGGAAAAAACGTTTTAACCAGATTTCTTCTTAGAATAATCAGGTCTCCCATTTGACTGAGTCAACCACACCCCTAAACCATCTCTCAATGAAATGGTCATTTGACTTGGTAATCCTGGTCTCTGGGCAAAGTCATAAAACATACAGGGCCAAGTCCCAAAAAATATTTCCAAGATGCTAAGTTATAACAAAACTAAAAAAAGATTTAGAAAGGGAACATACTATATTTCAAGTTGTCCTTTCATCAAATATCACTGATCAACTGAGATCCAATTTAGGTTTCTTTAAAGAAACCCTTCAATATTTTATGGCCATATAGGTCAACACAATTAGCTTGACAAACTAGTCAAGAACAATCTTTCCTCTTGAGTGCAATTATCTCCATTATGCCTCAGGAGAGAAAGCTTACCAGCTATGTGCAACAAGTGAGATTAAAAAACTATTAAAGATAACCCAACACCACACTATTGAGTTACCTTATATATTTCTTTTCAGGGACAAAGGAGGACAATTTGTCCTGGGAAACTGAAACAACCCTGTTCTAGGATCTAGCTCTTTATCATCATGCTACCTTAAAGATGTCCACTGTGGAAGCCTTTGGTGTTTCCCCTCTCCCTCACTCCATCCCCCCACCCCTTTTTGTTTGCTGTATGATAATGAATAAACTCTCTGATCCTTGGCTCACCTAAGACACTGATTGAATCTTACATCCCACTCATTTCAAGCCTTTTCCATACAATCTGGTTTAACCTGAGTTTACTTTAGGAATGAAGACTGGATCCTTTGAAGGCATCTAATCTTTGTGAAAAGAGCACAAATGTTTTGATCATACTTCAAGGACCACGGATGATGGATGTAGCATAAACAGACAGACAGACAGGTTCAAAGTCTCTCCTGCAGAGCGGATGTCCAAAAGTAAGCCTTTATTTTATATAACCAGGAAGTAGGAAGGGTACGGAATTGAGAATACAGTGCCGATAGCTAGTATTTATATTCTAGGTCTGACATTTATATGCTGATATGGACTGACAAGTGGTGCTTCTGTAAGAAATGTGTGTGTGTATAATGTAGGGAAACCTGGTTTATTCTTTTCTATTTATTGGAAGCAAGCCAGATCCTGGAGTAAATTCAGTTTGTAGATTTCATTTCTGGAAGTTGGGAAAGTTTAAACTGTTTGAAAAGCAAGCCTCTCAATTAGTGATTTTGTCTCATTACACAGACTGAGGTCTGAGTGCAAGTCTGAACAACTGTTCAGCAAATCCCTTCAGCTGAAGGTACAGGCACTGAAAACTAGTGTCTTCTTGACCACTGTGGAACAATTATTAATACTGATCATACTTTATTTTCTGTATCATTCTCTAGGACAGGTAAAATCAGGAAGAGATAGCCAACACTTTCATAACATCATTGCCATGGCTTCCACTTCTTTGAGGCAGAACATTTCTTGGAATTCTTCTGACTAAGAGGGATACCAGGAGGACACCAAACTTCTCTGAAGACTTAGATATGAGAATAAATCATCCACTCAATCTACTCTTTGCTGACTAGCTCAAGCTCACCACTCTGAAAGCTGTGCGCCTTTTACTGAACGTTGCACATCACTAAGACTCTTCTCTACAGAACAAGAGGATGGATTCTTTGTGAAGACTGGTGCTTCTCATCCCTTCTTGTCTGTTGACATAACACAGTCAGGATTATAGCCAGGACACATGTTCATATGAGTTTCCATGTAGAGTGTCTACACTGAACATACATTCTTAGGAGCTTGCGTCTTCATGGATACTGAAGTGCTGAGTACGTAGGCTACTAACAGAATATTTTTGTTATTTTTGTTAAAAAATGCACTCTTCTCTGCCACAATCCTCTCTACCCACCACTCTAATACTATATAACACGTGTAAAGTTGTTTTCAAAGTTGCCATTGTTAATTTCCAGTTTTATATAACAATTACTAAAAATTGAAATTTTGAAAAACACACGATATAAAAAGGACTTAGCTGACCTACATCAGGAGACATCGCTACAACAGGAGAGTTTCAGATACTCATGCTATCCCAGAATGATATGTTTTGTACTGTCTGAAGCAAACAGAAGTAGTCAGAGGTTTTTTAAAACCTTCACCTTTTTCCTATGGTAAATGCTCCTTCACAGGCGGAAGTTTCAAATGACTTGGATTTTTCATCTTCCCCAGAGTCACTTAAATTAAATCACAAGTATGTCACACTTCAATACTGCAAGTTGAAACACAGAGGTCTTTAAAACCACAATCGAAGGACTCAAAAAAAGCAGAAGGAAAACACGTTTTCTTAATTGAAGAGCCACACACAGCGTATAACTTGGGATAACTGTCCAAGAATGGACTGTAATAGAGTTACAGTAGAAACTCATTCATTTCCAATCAAAACTGGGAGACCTACCACAGTTTACAAAATTTGTGAATTAAAACAAATAAATTAAAAATATTCTAGGATGCTCTAAGATTTTATTCCTCCATTTAAAAAAGCATCATTATAGTATTTAAGATATTAGACTGTATACTAATAATGTGACAAAAGTAATGACGTCTTAGTGGTGGGTCTGCTACTAAGTCTTAAAAACTGGTGTTCTGTCCCACTTCAAAATTTGCAAATCTTCCTTTGTTATTAGCAAGGCACTAGCTATATAAGTCTGACATTCCTGTTAACTTGTAGGTACACAAAGTTATATATTTCTTCCACGTTCACACATACTTTGTGAAGAAGAGGGAGAAGAGGACCACAAAAACTGTTTAAGAGTAGGATATATGAAGAGAGTCAGAAGCTCTCAAGCTGTGATCCATAGAACAGTGGGATCAGACAGACTGCCATTTAAGTCTAACTTGTAGCTTCATAGATACTAAAGTCAGAAGGGACCATTATGATCATCTAGTCTGACCTCCTGCACAACGCAGGCCACAGAATCTCACCCACCCACTTGTTCCCATCTGCTAAACCACTGAAAAAGAAAAGCTAAAAATACATTACTTTCTTACTATTACTTTTCAAACAAGACACTACAGTAGTGGCCACAGGCTTGCTAAATGATCATGAATGGGAAGCAAGATGGTATGTGTGTAATCATGAGTGGAATAGGAGTTGTTCACAAGACTCTATTAAAGAATAGTACACACAGTGACAAAGAAGTCTGATTTTCCTTTGAACATAAGTAGATACTCTTGTGATATTTCTGAACAATTTAAGACTATAGATATCCTTTGACCCAGATGCCTCCTCACCAAGCGTGAAAAGGTCCTCATGTGAAATTTACATATGGAAATGCTTAATTACAGTTTCAAGGCAGGTAAGAATTAAACTGTCCCAGAACTGAAATATGGCTTTTATTAGGATACCAAAACCCATTTAAGCTCACAGCATATCACTGAAAAAAGTAGCATAAATTCACCTGAAGACAGATATGGCTACTTCAGTTTTTACTGCATGAACACAAATTAAAATAAAAAACTGTTTCCTATACCCATTTTCATCAGTGTCATTATCTGGTAGTCCTTACTTTCATGGTATCAAAGATGCAAGCTGATTCACTAAGCATGAATTTTTTCTGTCATAATGCTAAAATGCATTGAACAGATTTGCAAAACATGCAAAACCACCACAAAATGCAGCAAGTGCTAACACTAGCTGAAATATTGAACAAGCAATTTTATCATTTAAAAATTACAATTTGATAGCACCTATGGAAGCTTGAAGGGAAGAAGAAAAATGTCATACTTACGATAAGCATTCATGGCTCTCTCTTTCTTTAAATATGAAGATGCAAGTCATCCCAAAATAAAATAAGAAAAAAATCATTAATGTGTTAGACCATTTAAAAGAAAAAATGTACTTTCTTAATGCAGCTTTTGCAGATGAACAACAATGAAGGCCAACTTTTCCATTTTTACATAGTAAAAAGTATACAGCCTTTATGATTTTCTGCAAAAGCTGGAAGTGCTGACAAAGAAGTGCTGATAACAATTAATACCAGAAGGTTAACATAAAGACAACCCTGGTATTACTTGAAGGAAAGGGATCAATTCTTAAAGATGATTAAGGCTTGACAGACTGATCTCAGGGATGCCACACAAAACCTTGATTTTTGCATGTTTGCAGCTCCTAAAATTTTAAGAGCTGTAGTTCCAAAAATCAACATTTTGGGCTAATTTGGCAAAATCCTCTGGCTAGCCAAAATTTCCTAAAGCTCTGATAACAACATGAAGAACAGGCAAAGCAGTTTTCATCAACTGAATCCATCACAAGTGGTCTTTTGGGAGTAGATGGAAGAAGAGGAATTGAAATTTCCAATTCAAGATATGGATAAGACTAAATACTGACTTGTTCCTAGGTCTTTCCAGGTAATAAACACACAAAGAAACACGTTACTATTGATATTCTAACTCACCAATTTGAGAAATGAACCAATTCAACATATGTCAATGGTGCAGTTGTTTGTTGAGAGCATTCCAAAAAGAGGAAGAGTTTGAATGGCACATCTGAAATATTCAGTGCCACAGAGCAGATGCTGCAAGTCATTTCAACAATTCAATAAGAGATTTTCTAATTGACACAAATAGTTAGAGGATTTGGTAAAGAAACCAAAATACTGCCACAAAAGAAAACAATGAGAGAGGCAGTACCACTGCAGACAATGCAGCTTAAGCTCAACAGCATTTTAAAAACTTAGAATCTGGGCTTTAAGAATAAGTCTCCCATCTAGCTATAGAGACACAGGAATTATTACAGATAAGACCATTCTAGTCTGGTGTCTTGTGCCTGAGAGTTGCTAGCACCTGAAGTTTCAGAGGAAGGTGGAAAATGCATGTTCCCAATTGCATACTGCTGTACATGGGGGGCATTTCTTCTGGGTCATTTCTGGGCAGTCAGCTTATGCCCTTGATTGCATTTTGATTATTGTTTTCATTAACATCAGTGAAGTGACTCCATAGTTGAGGTTGAGAGATCCATTCTATTTCTGACCCCTTTTAAAAAGCTGCGTTGGGACTGAAAATTCTCATGCTAAAATCTCAGGCCACAGGTGAAATTTCCTACAGGAAGCTGGAAATAAATTGCTCCAGCTGTTTTTGAGTTATAGGGCTCTGAGAAGTTAGTGTTTGATTTTTAACAAAGTATCTAACTTTGAGAAGCCATAACTCAAAAACTGCTGCTTTTTAGGGTTCAAACCTCCCATGCACTTTGTCCACCACAGTGCATAGGCTAGTTTTTACGGTTTACAAATTCACTTACAAAACATTTTGTTCCATGCACATAAGTAGACAAATCGTATCTCTTTATTTGAATCTTACTAAATATGCACACTTTAAATGACCTCACAGCAAGATATCAGAAATCAATATATGGAAATTCTTCACATTCCAGTTATTTAAGGACTCCTCCATAATAACCCTGAGATTTTCCATGAAAGTGAAGCTTTCTTTAACAGAAATTTCTAAGCACTTCTGGTTGTGCAGATAACCTTCAGAGCATAAGAGGATACAGTGTTGCTTGGAATAAAATGCAACAATAGCACCAGAACAGAAGCGTAAATTTCCCCAAGTTCATTTCAATGGGGGTAGTAAACTGAAGTCTAACAATGCTGGTATTTAAGTTACCAACTGTTTCATCACTATCAGTGTCATTGACAACATCTGATTAATATGCTTATCCAGTGTGCTTGGTTTCATTTGGAAGGCCATCCCAAAGGAAATGAAGTTGTGATTGCAAATATCAAATATGCAAACATGTTCTGAAGTTTGATAATTCTGGTCTTCACCAACAAGATTTCCTCCTCCTCCTCCTCCCCCCTGCTCTATCTTTTCCACCACTGTGAGAACTGCCCTGATAGAGACAAGGAAGTTCTGGTTTCGTAGTGGCAGCAGAGTCTTGAACCCCAGAGGTTCTCTCTCTTTAGGAAGAGGGGAGACATTTGCATTTGGCTCCCCATTCTCTGGGTCAATGGGGGGAGATGGAAGAAAGGAATTCCACAATCCCACTGAGACGCCTTGATGGATGAAGGTAGCTCGACATGTGCAATTTGTAACATGTACACAGAGGGGAGGAAACCACCTCTAGGGATGGAGTGAGAGTGGCCTCTTTATCTGTACTCCAGAGAGGGGTCCCAGAGCAGGGGGACACCATTTCTCTCACACAGTGCCACACCTAACATCGACTACCCCTAGAGCCGGTGAAGAAATGGCAGACAACACTCTAGGACTCCATCCCCAGAGAAGCAGACAGGCAATAAAAGAGAACTGGTCCTTGCTCAGACATGATGCACTACATCTTATGAGCATATACATACTGCACGTGAAGACCACCACTGCCTCCCCTTTCTATCTGGAGAAGACTCTCCAAGGTCCTGACCCCTCTCCTTCAGCTGTCAGATGCTGCCATCAAGTACCCCACTGTTTTCTAGGCTTGTTACAAAGGAAAAAGTGTTAGTAAACAGGTATAAATCACAGTATATTTTTGAACCAGGTTAATATAATGGCCAAGATCACAATGATTCAATTATTCTTGAAAGCATAAGACTTAAATATAACCATGCATAAAGGCGGCTATAATCAAATCTCCTTTCTGAAAGTGTCATGCTGCATTAAACCCATGTTTATAATTTACCTGTTTAGTCATTGCTTTTTCATTAATCCACACAACAGAAAGAAAACCAATGGCATGTATCTGTATGACGATTGTTAATTTATTCATTCTGGAAAACTTGCACAACCACCCTTGGCTTTTGGCCATCCCAATCACACACACAACTTTTACACCACCATATGCCAGGTGAACCTGATCTCATGAACCACTAAAGCTAGATACAGTTACTTTGTCACCTTAGAAAGCTTGGAATCCCAGAAAGCCTTGTTTTTAGCCCTGGCTATTAGTAAGACAGCTTTCTTATCTTTTACCTCCTGTCTTAGATCAGTGCCATCTAAAGGGTAAACTTAAATTATGGTTCTATTGAACCACCTTTGTTTGCAGGTTTCTATACTGGACATTTTTTTTTAATTTTGAAAAAAAATGAAGTAATTTGAACACTGTACCTGACTTAGAATGTTACAAGTAATAACGTAGAGATGGATAATCAAGCAGAGTTCAAGACTGGTTCAAAACTGCAGGTCACGGATGTGATACAAAATAAAGGTACTTTTCACAAGAAACTAAGTATTTCCTAATTTATTTATAATTTTCAATTAATGTGAAAAACTAAGCTTTTTAGTTTTTTAGAACTTGGAAACTTCTATATTTAAACATATGTACATACCAAGATACTAGAAAGTTAATTTTGTTTCAATAATCCAAGAACTGGCTGCATCCAATACGATATTAACAGTAACTTCAAAACATGATTAACTAAACTTCAATAAAAATAGAATATATGACTATTATATAGTGTGGACAAAGGCAAGGTGGAGGATGTTTTGTTGAACGCTTTGTTGGAGTTTATATTCAACCGCATCTCTGCTTCTAAAATGAGCAATTTACCTGCTAATCTGTTTTTTCCAAGTTCCACAATATGCCAGTCCAGACAGACGATAAGAGGCTCCAACCAGTGAAGAGAGCCAGAAAATAAAATTAAAATCCGTAGAACTTCACTCACTTATAAATGTGTAGGCTTAGTTGAATGTGCCAAGTTGTAAACTTCCCAAACAATAGTGAAGTAGTTCCATGCAGTGGAGAGTCTGAATTTATTTTAACATAAGTGTACCATGTGAAAACTGCAGCAAAGCACAGATGATTTACACAGCTCTAAAAAGGGTGAGAAAGCATTTCCCTTTTGAAACAGAAGGCAACCATGCTCCAAAAGAGACTCTCTACCTACTATGTGACAGCGGTCTTCCTTAAAGCACTCCATCACTCAATGGTCTGTAGAATCCTTAAAGGCTTGTGAATCTCTAGACATACTGTTAAACAGGTTCTTTCAGGTAGAGGGGCAATGCACTCCTCCCAACTTCAGTGGAGAAGAGCTTCATTTATTTCAGAGGGACTGACACATAACAAGGGCAGGGAAACCATTTGAGATGTAGATGTGAGACATCAGTTTATGAAACTAATGAGTTATGACAACCACCTTATTTTTGATTGAACCTCCAAGGAAGGGGTAGAGTCTGAATGACCCATCTGACCAAGCAAAGGGGAAATAAATAAACAAACAGCGATTGAGAAGGTCACTAGAAAGTTTCTCATCACTAAGCGTTCAAAGGGTGGGCCTCTGAAGGTGTTAAGAACTAGACTGAAGTTCAAAGTGACAGGAAGGAGGGGAGTACAACTGAGTTTTTGCTTCTGCTTTTCCACAGTTTCAAAGTCTATCTTGAGGTGGGACTCACTTTGCTACGGAAGGGTTCCAAATAGTACGCTGAAGCTGTAGTGATCCAAAACTCAGGACTTTGGGCAATCCAGCCTAAAGTAACCCAAGGACTTGTTGTCTCTAAATGCACTTAGCTGGCTCTCTTTGCACGAGTCCCAACACTAATAAATTGCAGAAGCAGCCTTCTGCATCGCTTGGTCAGAGAAGCCCCTTCCCCCTCATTTGTAATCCACTCAAAGAGTCAGAATGACAAACATATGAGTCCTCATGAAGTGGCAACACTGGAACAATAGATTGTGTCTGAAAGGAAGGAACAACTTTGACAGTGACATTGAGATTTGGACAAATTTGTGAGAGAGATTCAGCCACTCTAAGAACTTTTCCTAGATCAGTCCAAGTCTACAATAACGACCTTCTATTCAACCCCATCTATTTTCTGCAGAGTCGTGTCAATCACTTGCAAAAAAGACATGCACTGATCAGGTTAAACTCCCATGAATGACTACATTATTCACTAACAATTCCCTTAATCAGGAGAAGATTGTTATCAACATGTATTTCTAGTATAACCGTTACCAATGAATCTATGTATCAAAGAATTTTTGCTTTACTACTGACTTCTGTAGTATCTGAACACTTCAGAAGTTAAAAAAAACAAAACAAAACACATTCTTCCATCCCCAACAGAAAGGAGTAAATTGCCTGAATGGCATACACAGTTTAAAATATTTTTTTAAACTATGAAATAATTGTGGGAAAGCTAAGGCTAAGAAATGAGTTTTGTATTTAGTCCAATCTGTGGTCCTTCTCTCCTCTGTCAGCAAGTTTCACAATCTTGGTCCAGCTCTTGAGAAAGTTCTGTCTGTGTTCAGGGATCTTCCCCTAGTAAACAACACAATCACCATGTGCATTTGTAAATACACATTTTCCAGATGGTGAAAATAAGATACAGAGAGCTTAAGTGATTTGACCCAGGGTCACAAAAGAAGACTGTCGCAGAAATGAAAATAGAATCCAAGGTCTCTTAAATCCTGTGCTTCAGTCACAAGAACATTCATCCTCTTCTCCTGATGTTGCACTGTCAGTTTGACTCTTCTTCGCTTTGACCTTGGTTTCTATGTTTTAAGTCAGAGAATATGCAAAACTAGCCTGGTCATGAGCTATCAGAGTTCTCTCCACTAACCACTATCAACCATACACTGAAGCAGAAATAAGCCTCACCTCAAAAACCTTGCTTCTTTGATGACAGCTGCCCAATTGTGTAAGAGATGGAAGGAGAAGTAGGGGAGACTGTTGCAGAATTTATGTCTAGAAGATATATGATAATTTCAGATCTTAAGAAAATGAAAGGGCCCAATGGAGCTTTGATAGCATTGGCAAGCAACTAAGAAGCCAAAGCGATGTGGCCACTCAAAACTACACCCATGCAAATATGCCCAAATGAGCTGCTGTGACATTGTGCACTTGCAGGCATGTCCAAGCTAGACTGACGTCCCCTGCCTCAGAGTGGAAATCTGGGCCTTCCAATTAAGACCCCAAAATTTCAGTTCTTAAAGAACACTTATGCCACAATTGTGTAATTTTCCACATGACTGAACCCTACCCACAGCTAGGTGCAAGTCATCCATTTAACATATTTAAGGTATGAATAGACAAAAAAAATCCCTTCATGAAAGGTATCAAGACTAGCTGTCCCTGCCATTTGAGCCCATTGCCAGGGTCCCTTTTCACCTAATATTTCATTTTACATTGTATAATTTCAAATGGTGATGCATGATTGTCAATCTTAGCTTCTCAGTTTACTCCTCCCGGCAGCTAAGATATCAACGAACATAGACCATTCTTCCACAATGAACAGAAGCTGATGTACTGCATCAGTCTCTCCATGTGGTCTCTCTTCCCACTTACAAAACTTTTTCCTGAAGTTAAAATCGATGCACAAAAATTTACGAAGAGAAATCTAACAAAATTCGAAGGACACAAAAACCAACATTGAAATTTCACATAAAAAGGCTATGGGAGGGTGGGAAAGATCTGTATCAACTTATGAACTCTATGTTGTACTAGGAATGAAGACAAGCCCGGACATCTCGAAGACAACCTATTATACTGCATTCAAACAACTGCCCGCCCCTATGAGAGGGCAGTTTGAATGCAGTAATAATAGGGTCCTGAAAAGGTGTTTACACCTCATTGAAAGACTAACATCAAAAGACATCAACACTACAATTCGGAGCCATCAACTTTGTCTCTAAACTGCGCTGTTGGCCCACCCACATGAAACAATGGCTTTTCTACACAGGGGCCGGCAGGGAGACAGGCATGAAAGAGAGAGGACTCGGGGGTAGGCTGGAGCTTCTCACGGTTGGTACATAGTTCACAACAGACCCCTATTTAAGGACAGGTTTATGCTCTGCGGAGGGGCTCCAATCATCACCACACGAAAGGAATGGGAGGTGGGGAACTATGGCCGGACTGAAATGCTGACAAGCCTCTGACTTGCAGGAGAGGTGAGATCAGAGATGGGGAGGGTGCGTCTCATGACTTTTGGTTTTTTTCAAAGATCTCTGTTGAAAAAAAAACAAACAAACAAAAAACCTCTTGAATGCGTTCAGATTTAAAATCTCTATGGTTAAGAAATTCCTTTGCTAAGCCTGTGGTTCCTTGCTTTCCTGCCATGCCATCCCCAAAAGGGTTAAACTAGAAGCCCAGGCTGCCCACAGCCAAGGCAGAACTCAGGTGAAGCAAGTAAAAGCAACTGACAGGTTTGGGAAGTCTCAGACACTGGTTTTGAAATATAGCGTGGCTGGGCAGTGACATCGCACATCCCAAAGAAGGGTGTCAGGCAAGAGGTTTGAGCCTGGGAGTATGCCCTCTTGTCCCAGAGCTAGAAACAATGACTAGACTCTACCTGGACACATTTGGCTTAGAAGCATGTGGAATCCAGTGACTTGGTCCACTTGCAACAGACCGGTGACTAAACAATGGAGTACAGAGCCCTGTTGTAACAAAAGCAATCCACACAGTAGAGAAAAAAATAGAGATTTATTTATTCCCAGCTTTAAGTAGATTTCAGAACATAATCTTAACTATGAAGCAGCTAATATGGCAATTCTCCTTCTGCAATTTAAAAAAAAAAAAAAAGATCATCACTGAGCTCCCACTGCTTTTTAGACATGGGTGAATTCAGTGCTCATGAAAGATGCTCTGGTGACTGGAAAACTAAATGCAGCAAGAGCAGCAGTAATGCAAGCTTCCAGATGTTGCCGCAATAGCGTGCCTCAGCTCTGACCTGGAGCAATCAACTAAAGGGGCTAAAAACGTAGTTTGGCCTCCATGCAATTCTTGGCTTTTCAGGCTGCCAATGCAGTTATAGTTTTGGATGAGATCATCCATCTCTTTGGAACTGGAATGAGGACAAAAAGGAACTATAAAGTGGTACCATGTCATAAGTCAAATTCCAAACCTAAAGAAAAAAAAAAAAAAAAGAAGAGGAAAACCCAAAAACTGAGCAAAACACAACTGAGTAACAAACAGCATGCCTCGGATTTTTTAATAAAATTATAAAGTTAGTGGATGAAAGATAAGGTACATATAAATATTTGGATTTTAATAAGACACTTGACACAGAATCAACACTCCACTTTCAAAATTTATTAAAATTGGCATGGATAGGGACACTCACATAAATAAAAGAGTACTAAGTTCAGGGTGGGGAAGGAGAGGATGAGGAAGTACCCATAGAAACCTAAGTCAGATATGGTCCTATTTTACACCTTTATTACTGGAAACAGTTAACTCCATAATAAAATCTGCAGGTATAACCACCAATGGCATACAAAGGAAACAGCTATTTAGAGAGTAGAAACGAACAGAAAAAAAAGATTAATTTGGAGAAAATGCAAATTATTGTTCAGAGTTGGGTGGGGTGGAATTAGGAACAGATATTCAATGGGAGAGAAATCCGGCAGCAATTCTGAAGAAGAGCTAAGCAGTTGACAGCAAATTAGACACAAGTTTTATGCTAAAAAGGCAGAGGTGTCACATAGCAGTGAAACAACTGTCCTCTACATAGTTTTGATGCAACCACACCCAGAATACTGTACTCAGTTTAGAATGCTTCACTACTGATACATTCAAGAAAGTTCAGAGAATTGTAATCAAAATAATCTTAAAAAAACAAAAAAACAAAAAACAAAACAGGAGTACTTGTGGCACCTTAGAGACTAACAAATTTATTTAAGCACAAGCTTTTGTGAGCTACAGCCCACTTCATCGGATGCATAGAATGGAACATATATTAAGAAGATATACACACACATACAGAGAACATGAAAAGGTGGAGTAAGAGGATAATTAATTAAGATGAACTATTATCAGCAGGAAGAGAAAAAAGAAACAACCCACCTTTGTAGTGATAATCAAGATGGCCCATTTAGACAGTTGACAAGAAGGTGTGAGGATACTTAATATGGGGAAATAGATTCAATATGTGTAATGACCCAGCCACTCCCAAACTCTATTCAAACCCAAGTTAATGGTATCTAGTTTGCACATTAATTCAAGCTCAGCAGTTTCTCATTGGAGTCTGTTTTTGAAGCTTTTCTGTTGTAAAATTGCCACCTTTAAGTCTGTTACTGAGTGGTCAGAGAGGTTGAAGTGTTCTCCTACCGGTTTTTGAATGTTATTCCTGATGTCAGATTTGTGTCCATTTATTCTTTTGCGTAGAGACTGTCCAGTTTGGCCAATGTACATGGCAGAGGGGCATTGCTGGCACATGATGGCATATATCACATTGGTAGATGTGCAGGTGAACGAGCTTCAGATAGTGTGGCTGATGTGATTTGGCCCTATGATGGTGTCACTTGAATAAATATGTGGACAGAGTTGGCATCAGGCTTTGTTGCAAGGATCGGTTCCTGGACTAGTGTTTTTGTTGTGTGGTTGCTAGAGAGTATTTGCTTCAGGTTGGGGGGCTGTCTGTAAGTGAGGACTGGTCTGTCTCACAAGATCTGAGAGATTGCGGGATCATTTTTCAGGATAGGTTGTAGATCTTTGCTGATGCGCTGGAGAGGTTTTAGTTGGGGGCTGAAGGTGACGGCTAGTGGCGTTCTGTTATTTTCTTTGTTGGGCCTGTCCTGTAGTAGGTGACTTCTGGGTACTCTTCTGGCTCTGTCAATCTGTTTTTTTAATTCAGCAAGTGGGTACTGTGGTTGTAAGAATGCTTGATAGAGATCTTGTAGGTGTTTGTCTCTCTCTGAGGGGTTGGAGCAAATGCGGTTGTTTCATAGAGCTTGGCTGTAGACAATAGATCATGTGGTATGTCCTGGATGGAAGCTGGAGGCATATAGGTAAGAATAGCGGTCAGTAGATTTCCGGTATAGGGTGGTGTTTATGTGGCCATTGCTTATTAGCACAGTAGTGTCCAGGAAATGGACCGCTTGTGTGGATTCGTCTAGGCTGAGGTTGATGGTGGGATGGAAATTGTTGAAATCATGGTGGAATTCCTCAAGGCCTTCTTTTCCATAAGTCCAGATGATGAAGACGTCATCAATGTAGAGCAAGTAGAGTAGGGACATTAGGGGACAAGAGCTAAGGAAGCGTTGTTCTAAGTCAGCCATAAAAATATTGGCATAATGTGGGGCCATGCGGGTACTCATAGCAGTGCTGCTGACTTGACGGTATATATTGTCCCCAAATGTGAAATAGTTGTGGGTGAGGACAAAATAATCTAGGATCTTTAAAGAGGTTTAAGAAAAGGCTAGCACCTTATACTTTTTCAGATAAATCTGAACCATGGAAAAACTGAACTATGGATTCAACTATATAATCTGGTGGGCTATAACTACTTTGCCAAACCTTCAGGAGCATGAATAGTAGCCTAGGGCCATATCACACAAACACAAAAAAACACATTAGTTTACACTTTACATGAGTTCCTTAGACTACACAGACTTTTATCCCTAGCCTTAAAGAATAAATTTTGCAGTTCTGTTGTTAGCTATTAAGATGCAAATCACCTATAAAGAGCGCACACACAGACGTTTCATCAGATTGCTCAAAGTTTTTCTCCATCAATCTTGTGCACTGGGTTAGTGGTGGAAGAACTTCCTACATTTCGAGAGGATTGGTTAAGATCCAGTGCATCACTTGGTATGAACCATAAGTTAAAATGTATTTCTTCAGCTATCTATGCAATCTATACAATCCAGAAAAAAAAAATGTCTGGATTTTCACTGAGAGATGAAGCTAGAAATTCTACTGCAGAATAAATTGCTGAGTTTGACAAGGATTCTTTCCAGGACCTCTCTATTTCCAGAAGGAAAAACTTGAGAAGCCTGGTCAGCTTCCCTAAGCAGGCTCAGTTCTGAGTTTTCTTGCACCTTCTCACTTGGTCATGAGCAATCTTCACTAAGGGCTTGTCTACACTTGAAACTCTACAGCAGCACACTTGCAGTAGCACTTCAGTGTAGACACTACCTATGCCAACTGAAAGGGTTCTCCCACTGGCACAAGTAATCCACCTCGTCCATTGACCTGGTGCTGTCTTCGCTGGGAATCAGATTGGCTTACATCATCATTCAGGGCTATGAATTTTTCACACCCCGAATGAAATAGCTGTGTCAACCTAACTTCTTGGGGTAGACCAGGCCTAAGTCCAACAGAGGTTCTCTGTCCTCCACAGCTGAAGTAATACAAGCCTCATTCCAAACTGACTCCAAAGTTCACTTACCCTATGTTTCTTCCACTATTCAGGATATTTTAGCAGTAGGTTTTGTTGCCGAGACTTGAACTTTCAAGAAAATGCTAACGTACAAACGCTAAGTCAGGAACTGTAGTGGAAACCAACTATGGCTAACAGGACATCTTACCATATGATGGAGTGTTTACTTACTTTAACCCAGAACCTAGCTATTATCAGGCATGAACAACTGCACCAAATACCTGTCACGGTGTTGCCCACTTGAAAATTAGACTTCTGCCTCAGCAACTGGGCAAGAAAACTTGGTGACACATTTAAGTGTGTCCTCTCCATCAAGCATAAGTGGCTGATGCATATAACAATTTTATTGTATTAATATTAATTATTTATAAAAGCTACAATGAAAGCCACTGTTTATGCACTATTCATAGCTTTAGCATGAACCTAGATTGGGAGCATTTTCTTTCTTGCTTATAGGTTTGTTTCTTTGTTTTTTTCACTGCCATCTTAATTTTTTCCCCTTAATAGATGCTTCCATGTACTGTTTCATGATGGTCCAAAGGAATTCGGGTAGAGACTTGGTACTCTTCTTCTGGTATCTAGAACTGACAACTGATGGTAAGCATTTGGGATGTCTCCTGGAGAAACTGTAGCTCTTCAGTTTTCCTTTATGTATTTTATGTGTCATGGTCTTCACTTTCAGTCTGCCAGCTGAGCACTGAATAACGGTTTTGCTAACGAAACCCTGTCCAGCCTTGGAATGCTGATTCTCAGAAGTCAAAAGCCAGTAACTGAACTGAAGCACTTCCAGTTCCATTTTGACAGTATATTAAAAAGAAAACATTTTATAAAGCACCTTTCATAGAATTTCTCAATTAATTCATTCACAAAGAGAAATAAAAGTGATTATGACTGGTCATCAGCTCAGAGTAAGAACCCTCCTGTGACGGGACGGGCAATAACAGAGAATGTGGTAATGGCAGAAGTGCCAAATGATTTTTTTGTTTTAGTTTTCCCCAAAAAGCTTAGTAGCAATTGGACACCTAACAGTGAATGCCAGCTAAAATGAGGCAGGATCAGAGGCTAAAATAGGGAAAGAACATGTTAAAAATTAGACAAGTTAAATGTCTTCAAGTCATCAGGGCCTGAAATACATTCTAGAATACTCAAAGAGCTGAATGAAGAGAGATATCTGAGCCATTAGCGATTCTCTTCAAAAACTCATGGAAAATGGGAGAGATTCCAGAGGACTGGAAAGGGGCAAATATAGCACCAATCTATAAAAAAGGAAATAAGGACAGCCCAGGGAATTACAGACCAGTCAGTTTAACTTCAGTACCCAGAAAGATAATGGAGCAAATAATTAAGCAATCAATTTGCAGACACCTAGAAGATAAAAGGATCATAAGTAACAGTCACCGTGTATTTGTCAAGAATAAATTGTGTCAACCAACCTAATAGCTTTCTTTGATAGGGTAACAAGCCTTGTGGATGGGGGGAAAGTGGGGATGTGGTATATCTTGACTTTAGTAAGGCTGTTGATGCGGTCTAGTATGACCTTCTCATAAACAAACTAGGGAAATACAACCTAGATGGAGCTAGTATAATATGGATGCATAACGGGTTGGAAAACCATTCTCAGAGAGTAGTTATCAGTAATTCACAGTCAAGCTCGAAGGGCATTTCAAGTGGGGGCCCTGCAGGAATCAGTGATAGATCCGGTTCTGTTCAATATCTTCATCAATGATTTCGATAATGGCATAGAGAGTACACTCAAAGTTTGCAGAGGATACCAAGCTGAGAAGGGTTGCAAGTGCTTTGGAGGATAGGAGTAAAATTCAAAATGATCTAGACAAACGTCAGAAATGGTCTAAAGTAAATAGGATGAAATTCAATAAGGACAAATTCCAAGTACTCCACTTAGGAAGGATCAACTGCACACATACAAAATGGGAAATGACTGGCTAGGAAGGAGTACTGTGGGAAGGGATCTTGGTGGCATAGTGGATCACAAACTAAATATGAGTCAACAGTTAAACACTGTTGCAAAAAAAAGCAAACATCATTATGGGATTAGCAGGAGCATTGTAAGCAAGACACGAGAAGTAATTCTTCTGCTCTACTCCACGCTGATTAGGCCTCAACCGAAGTATCGTGTCCAGTTCTGGGCACATTTGAGGAAAGATGTGGACAAATTGGAGGAAGTCCCGAGAAAAGCAACACAAATTATTAAAGGTCTAGAAAACGTGATCTATGAGGGAAGATTGAAAACTTTGTGTTTGTTTAGTCTTGAAAAAAGAGAAGAGAAGAGAAGACTGAGGTGGGACACGATAACACTTCTCAAATACATAAAAGGTTGTTACAAGGAGAGGGGTTAATTATTCTTGTTAATCTCTGAGAATAGGGCAAGAAGCAATGGGTTAAAATGGCAGCAAGGGAGGTTTAGGTGGGACATTAGGAATAAGTTCCTGTCAGGGTAGTTAAACACTGGAATAAATTGTCCAGGGAGGTTGTGGAATCTCCACCATTAGAGATTTTTAAGAGCGGGTTAGAAAAACACCTGTCAGGAATGGTCTAGATAATATTTACTCCTGCCATGAGTGCAGGGGAGTGGACTAGATGACCTCTCAAGGTCCCTTCCAGTCCTATGATTCTATGATATTGTTGGTCCCATCACAGAGAATCCACTGCCACAAGTTAGCTCACTATCCCCAACACTGCGGGAGGGTAAAAAGAGAAAATTGCGATCTCTCCCAGAGCAGTCAGAATCTGCTATTGTTGCCCACCTGTCAAGGGGAAAGAGAAAAGGGTTTTCAAAGGAAGACATGTTTTGGAGGTAAGAAAGGAAAAAACTGGGTGTTGTTAGAAAGCAAGCAAGCAAACTAATAATTTCTGGTGGGGGAGAAAGGGAAGAAAGAGGTCTCACATTATAAGCAAGCAGGGTATGAGGAAAAAATGATACGTGAGTAAAGCATTAGGGATTACTGAGAGTTACAGAGTGTTAAGAGAGTAAGCCAGAAGAGGGAGTCATAGATAGCTGTTAGGAGTGTGGCTGGGAGCTAAAGTTACACATCCAGACAACTAGTCAGTTCCACCCTGATGAAATGAAGTTAGTATCAAGTAGGCAACCAGTGGCTCTCACATCTCAAGCAAACTGAATCTGGCTCTTCCATATTCCACAACAAACCAGAGGCAAGAGTGGGGATATTTTTTCTTCATTTTGATACCCCAGACCCATTATCAGCTGGATACTCTCTCTTCATTGGATTTCTGAAATGGACTTCATATCACCCCACAACTAAATGTCATTGTCAGGTAGCACAAAAGGAGTGCACTGACACCACTTCTCCACCATCCATTATGATACACATACTAGAAGGTAGGGCAAACAAGGTTTGTATTTAGAATAGCTAAAATGGAACACTAAAGCCCCAATGCTGCAAACACACATTTGCTTAACTTTACTCACATGCCTGAAGTTAAGCATGTGCATATTCACACAATAGTGGCCTAAAAAGTACTGAGGACTGAGTTTCTGACTTTTGTAAGGTCTGAGGTCTTTTTCTGCAGCAAAAGCAGCAGCAAGAGTAAAAACAGCAGCTATGACCTAAGTTGCAGAGAGCCACATCCTCAGGTTCCATCAATTGCATCAGAACAGTGTAATATCGGGCTGTTAAGAAGGTGTTCCTGTCCTGATCGTACCCACTATCACCAGATAAAGAAACAGATATTAAGATGTTTAAAGAAAACTTTGATAACTTTCTGTCTGGCAAGAAACCACTTATCAACAGTTGTGATTGTAAAATCCACACTTCTCTATTGTTTTGCTATTGTTCACCTGTATGCTCCTGTCTGGTTTTTAATTATTTCTGTCTGCTGTGTAAACTGGTTTCACAACATTTAAATTGACTCTTGTACATAGGGGGTAATGGGCTAGGATTGTTTAAAGAATTGTTTCGTAATGGGCTTGGATTGCTTTGTAGTATTTTAGTTTAAAATGATTGGTTAAAGTATAGCTAAGTAGGACCCAAGTTTTAATTACATAAACTGGGGTCCAAAAGGAAGTTCTTTGGAACCTAACTCCAGAACACAGCCCAAGATGAGAGTGGCCAAAACCATCACACCCTGCCGACCATACCATACAGAAGCTGGAGCCCCGGAAAACCCGATCCTGACTGGCCACCAGGAAAAGTTTGTCCCCCTTATTGGGAGTGGAGAGCACTGTATGCTTAGTGTCTGTATTCTGTTAATAAACATAGGTTAAGAATATTACTGTGTAACGCTGTTTCACTGGGAAAAGGTCCCGCAAACCAGCAGAAGGTTATGCCCTGTGCCCAGGACAGGTAAGAGTGAATGCCTTATGTCCTGAGCCCAGGACAGGAAAGGATGTGGTTCCTAAATTTATAGGGTTATGCCTTGAGCCCCCAGTATGGTAAAGGGGGGGTGCCCTTGATTCTGTGTGTAATACCTTATACCGTCCACAATCAGCTACTCTAGCAAAGACCTGTCCCTTCATTACTGGTCAGTTTTAAATTGCATGTTAAGTATTAGTCAGGCAATGGGATGTTTCTAATAAATTAGTAACTGCTGGGAAGTTGAAAGCCTAATTAATTATTTCAGTATTTTAATCTTTTTCCTCAGTGTTATTCTTTCATAATGATTTTTTTAAGAAGTGAAAATGGTGGTAACACTGTATCAGCAAATTTAAGAGACTGCCTGTAGAGCAATCGCAATTCTTTTTGTTTTCAAAAATTTTGCATTATATTACTAATGAGCAACAGACTCAATACAATTAAAAGCAAGTAAAGGAGGTGAGGGACAACACTTAAGTTAGACAACTGATTTGTGAAGCTGTAATAAATAAATAAAAAGTCCATTCTTTGAGAAAGGATATAAAGAAAGTCTCCCAACTGGATATTAAAGTCTTTTTAAAATGAAAAGGTTTTTTTTCCTGGTCTGAGGAAAACCGAACTTTAAGAACAAACTTGAAGTTCACACTTCTGAGACAGCTAGAGACCAGGTGAGTTACAAGATACCATGTTTGATTTCTAGTAGTACAGGAGGGAAAGAAGGTCACTAAAAGCGTCATTAAGATGGCATCCCTCACTGAGGCAGCTCTTATTGCCAAGCAAGAATGCAGTCTGATGACAGCAGACAGAAGTAACAGAAGAAAAAACACTAGCCACTGAAGTTCTATTATTATAAAGTTCTGTAATCTTAGGCTAACTGAGAAAAGACTGACAACTGTTCAGTTAACCAAGAGTATGAGAACTATAGAACCTGCCTAACAACTTTGAAACCTTTCTGATTTACAGTACTTTCTAGTAGGAAGTTACCTACTTATATCAAATTATAACAGCAACTTTCCTATTATTGGTTTTATTTATGATTATTATATTTAAACTCTTACATAAAAATGCAAATAATGTTCCTTTGTAACTAGAGTTAGTTATTTCTAATTTATAATCACACTGGAGTTTTTCTCCAAATTTAAGCTCAGTTGCATGGAACCTGGGAAGTTGAGCCAGATTTTCTTTTTAAATTGCAGAGAAAAAAGACTTTGCAGGTCAAGCAACCTTAAATACACACAATTCACAATACGCGCATATTAACTTCACTTAAAAGTTAAATTGTAAATATAGCTGCGTTTCAAAAAAATAATGTTCATTGTGTACATTTAACAATTTTAACAATGTTTCAAAAGGCTCAAAATACCAGCATTGGACAATTTTCTGGGGATTTCGTTTTCAGAAAAATTGAATTGCAAATTACACAGGCATTCAAAACTTTTTTTTAAAAACAATTACTCACAATAAGTTTACAGAACATTTAGAAGTGTGAAGTTTATACACAAGACATTAAAATCACATTAGATTACCTTTTTATGTTTTGCTCCACGGAAGTGTGACTGAAGACTTATAGAACTCATACACGGAACTTTACAAACCTAAAGAAATTAATTACATTCAGTTACGCTACAGCCAACTTTAGTATAAAAATACTGTTGTGCAAACACAGCAAATAGGTTTGCAGTTACGGATGAAAACCTTTCATTATATTTTACTATTTTAAGAAACTGGTGAAGGCTTCTTTGAGGAAGGCTTGTGTGAGAAATTTAAAGTAAGAGTAGTACATAACTAATCACATTAAGCCTACTTAGACATCTGGAAAGTGAAGATATTAAAAATAGCACCAGATCTGTGTAAACTGTTTAAGAAGTTTAAAAAAAAAAAAAAACTTCTGTCAATGAACTAGTTTCTGGAATCCCCCCCGATTTTTGACAGTATCCTTTTAACTCAGTAGTTTCCACACTGTTCTGCAGAGTATTGGTGGGTGGTCTGTGCTGAAATAGATGATCACACCATGCAAAGTGCATGGAGAAGGAGCTGGAAACAAGAAGGACTGTAACACCAACACAATAATTATCATAAGATCTCACAGTATCATCAGTACAAGGTCAGCACAAAAATTGTTTACTGTTAACACAAAACAATGACTGAAGGAAGACATCAAACCTATTATTTCCTGCTGTTTTAAGGAACAGCAGCTCAAACAAGCAGAAAAAAGTGGGCAGCTGAGGCCTTGGTTTCTTGCTTCTAGAAATCAGAGCTGGATACATATATGCTGGATCTCTTCCTCCTGATGCAGATACTCTGCCTCATTTTGTCAGAGGTGATGCCTCACCCAAGGAACTCCATCAGAGCGGTAGAAAACGTGTAAAAACTTCCCACAATTCAGCAAAATCAATTTATTGGATTTAGCTTGACACTCTGAGGGTGTTAAAATGCAGCACAGGACTCTATAGAGCAGTGGTCTCCAACCTTTTCACGCCCAAGATCACTTTTTGAATTTAAGGGCCACCCAGGATCTATGCCACCCCTTCCCCAAGGCCCCTCCCCCCACTCACTCCCCCCCCACCCTCACTCACTTTCACTAGGCTGGAGTAGGGGGTTGGGGGGGGGCGGGCCCTCTGGGCTGGCCCTGGGACAGGGGGGTTGGAGTGCAGGAGGGAGTTCGGGGTGCAAGCTCTGAAAGGGGGCTCAGGGCTGCGGTTCAGGGAGCTGGCTCCAGGATGGGGCTCAGGGCTGGGGTGCGGCCTCCCGCCCGGTGGAACTTACCTTGGGCAGCTCCCAGTTGGCAGCGCAGCAAGCAGGCTCCCTGCCTACCCTGGTCCCATGCCGCTCCCGGAAGGGGCCAGCGCGCTGCTAGGGGGAACGGGGGGCACGTGACTCCGTGCGCTGCCCCTCTCTGCAAGCACTGCCCCCGCAGCACCCATTGGCCACAGCTCCCCATTCCCAGCCAATGGTCGCTGCGGGGGCAGTGCTTGCAGAGAGGGGCAGTGTGCCGAGGGAGAACCCTGTCCCTGAACCCCGGGGGCTGCACTGGCTTCTTCCAGGAGCAGCGTGAGCCTAAGACAGGCAGGGAGCCTGCCTTAATGGCAGCCCTGCTTCACCACCAGAGATTGCAATTGACCGGTTGGTGACCACTGCTGTATGGTCAAAATGGACACTAATACTACACAAATAATACACAACTAGGACTCTGTTCTGGGTCAGTTGAGGCTAAAGCCTTTCTAGGTTGGATTCTTATCTGATTAAGGAGAAAGTTTGAAGGACACGTGACGACTTCAGGCACTCTCTAGGATTCAAGCGTTCATTGCTGAGGAAATCTTGCAGTCAAGTCAACTGTGGACCTTTTTTAATCAGAGTCATACTTATCCTTGAAAGACTCCAATTATCTCCAATTTCTCCTGAAGCAACTTGGGTACAAGTATGAAAAAGGATCACATGTTACAAAGTAGATGCCTTAATCCATGAAAGTGGAGAAGCCATCCTAGACCTATTTTCTAATTAGGAGGAAATGAATTGTGCTAACACTGTCACAAGCTACTTCAGTTCAGCACCTGAAGAAACAGGTTCATGGTACACAGCAGGACCAGGTTATTAAGATCATACCCACTCACTTTAAGAAATTAAATATGGGGCCTTACTAGAAGTGCTTAACACTGTTTTTTTTTTCAACACAGATGGGGCAGGGATCAACACTTAATTATTCCTGTTGTCACAAATCTAATTTTATGTTTGCTTTCTGACTCTCTTGCAGGCTACCAGCATCATCCACATTAGTGAAAAGTTACCTGGTTCCTGCACTTTGACCCCTAGGGGCTAGCAAGTGAAGATGATAATACTGCACCGTATGACAGACCTACATTCAGGAGTAAAATGTACTCACTATATCACACAAAACTATGTTATATAATCCATACTTTAAAAAATCACCAAGAAGTCCACTCACCTCACAATAAAATATCTTTTTCTCAGATTCTTGTTTAACATCCTCTGGTTTAGCATCATCCACATTGGTGGTGCTCATCTTGTAAAAGTGGATCAGAGCACTTTAAAAAAACAACAACAATGAATTCACATCTTATTTACACATTTATTTTTTCAGCTTAAAACTAGTAGTGGAAGAATACCTATATGTAAATTATTAGAAACTTGAACTATAGAAAACATCTGAATAGAACCTCTAACACAAAGCAAAAGCATTTTCTACGGTGGTCTTAACTATGAAATATTTTTACCACAAAAACAAGGATGAATATTTAGTTAAAGTCCAGTAAGCTGCTAAAAGCAATTTGATCTTATTGTATCTTAGACACATACGCTTCTTTTTAGTTATCTGTAGTTTTATGGTTTACAAACTTTTACATGTTGAAACAAGGAACACAATTAATTGAATTCATTTTCTTTAAAATGCTTGACTGCTCTATCACCACGCTTGCTTCAGTTATATCGGGGCTTTTCCGAACACAGAAGATACACCAATTTTTTAGTTAAAGGTGTGACAGTTAAACCTATTTAGTTAAAACTGGTGCCACTTTGTGTCTGGACACTCGTCACAAGTGCAAGCTAAACTAATAAAAAACAGGTTTAAATTGATGATCTAATATGTACCCACCATTCGAGTGTTAATTTCAATATGATAAAATTCTAAGTTTGCTCACTAGAAAAAGTACATTACCTATTGCTATACTAACTGAAAATTTATTTCAGTTCCATGTAAATATCTGTGGTGCCCATGTTTTTCTATATCCCACATTCAACCTGTTTTCACACAACTGTGTGCCAAATTATCTCATTTTATTCTGTTTTATTGACATCAGTAAAAGTATCAGGTATCTGTTACAGTTAAGGTGATCACCTGCATAACTGGCAATTCCTAATAGCTTTCAAGCCCAAGGCAGAAAAACAAACTATAAAGAGAAAGTTATAATTTCCCCTGTTTCTTTTCAACTCCAATCCTTTTACACTTTCCTCTATATTAGAAGTGAGGTAATGATTTGTAAATACCACCATTACTCAGCATTAATAAATTTAGCCATTATTAATCAGGCTTAATAAATCCTGTCTTCTCAATGAAGAAACATTAACAAAATCAATTCAGAAGTACATTGAACGACTAGATTTGAAACATTTTCACTGTTTGATGGTTAACAGAAAACAAGAATTATCATCCATTCACTGAAACTAAAGCTAACCAATCTCCCAGGGGACACCTCCCTGCCCCATGGCAAGGGAAAACTAGTTAGCTGGAGATGGTGACAGTTACCTTCCACCACCATGGCAAGGCTGGGACCGAGATATCAGTCCAGCACATTTGAGTGGTGGCAGAGATCACAGGCATCCCCCCACAGGACTGTGACAGTGGAGAGTGGGTAGCTACACTACAGCAGGTGCATGGGGCACCACTATTACCATGGTTCTCAGGAGGTGTTAAGCAGGCCCAGAGTACCAGCACAGAGAACAAAGTGCTGGGGAGTGGAGAGTGTCCTCCTTTCCAACCCCTGAGTTATACAGTAATATAAAAAGGCCATAGTCACCAGCTGGGGGAGAGAAGGACAGTAGAACTCAGAGCCTCAGGCCAGAAAAGATGAGAGGGTGGCAGAGGAACGTGTGTGCTGCAGAGACAAGAGCCACTATAAGCTACAAGACTGACAACAATACAGTCCCCCCCGTACCCTACCCCCCAGACCTTCTCCCCCATACCTTATCTCCCAGCCCCTTGCCCGTGCCCTGCCCCTCAAGCCCTTCTCCCCCATACCTTATCTCCCAGCCCCTTCCCCTGCCCCTCAAGCCCTTCTCCCCCATACCTTATCTCCCAGCCCCTTCCCCTACCCCCCCAGCCCTTCTCCCCCATACCTTATCTCCCAGCCCCTTCCCCTGCCCCCCAGCCCTTCTCCCCCATACCTTATCTCCCAGCCCCTTCCCCTGCCCCCCAGCCCTTCTCCCCCATACCCTATCTCCCAGCCCCTTCCCCTACCCCCCAAGCCCTTCTCCCCCATACCCTATCTCCCAGCCCCTTCCCCTACCCCCCAAGCCCTTCTCCCCCATACCCTATCTCCCAGCCCCTTCCCCTGCCCCCCAGCCCTTCTCCCCCATACCTTATCTCCCAGCCCCTTCCCCTGCCCCCCAGCCCTTCTCCCCCATACCCTATCTCCCAGCCCCTTCCCCTACCCCCCAAGCCCTTCTCCCCCATACCCTATCTCCCAGCCCCTTCCCCGTGCCCTGCCCCCCAGCCCTTCTCCCCCATACCTTATCTCCCAGCCCCTTCCCCTGCCCCCCAAGCCCGGCTGAACTCCCTCCCAGCCCAGGCAGATGAGACTAGGGCGCCCCAGACCCACTCTCGCTTTCTCCCCGCTCCACTCACCGGCCGGCGCCGGGACGCTCCCGAAGAAGACACCAGCGACAGTGCCTCAGGGAATGCGCAACTACATCCGGGACCCCAACTCGAAACGTCACTTCCGCCCCTAACGGCGGGGCCCGCGAGGCTGAGCACGATTATGGTACATGAGACGGAAGGGGGGAGGGATTGACAGCCGGACTCCCTCCCAGCCAATGAGAGAGAGTCTTACAACCAGCCAATAGGAGGGGGAGAGAGGAAGACTCTAACCAATAGCAAGAGCGGGATCTCAGGCCGCTGTTTGTTGCGGCAACAGTTGAGGTGGGTGCGGGTCCAGGGCGCCTTCCCATCGCGGGGCCTGGAAGCGGGTCTGTCTGTGGCCGCCCGCTCCGCATCGAGACGCCCCCGTGCCCAGGCGGGCTCCGAGCGGGGCGGCGGCCCGCTCTGGTGTGTCTCTGCCCGGCCGCTCTGACGCAGACCGGAGACGGGGGCCGCAGCTCTGGCTCGCTGGGTCACCCTCGGTAACGCTGTGGCCGGGCTCGCCCAGCGGGCTTTCGGTCCCTGCTGGCTCGGCTGGCCAGGCTCTGCTGCCCTTTCCCACGGAGCCCTTCGGGTGGGCAGGGGTCTTGCTCTCCTGACGCGCTGCTCCCCTGGGGGCGAGGGGGGGCGCACGCTGGCCCCGCTTTATTGACAGCCCCTTGGCGCAGAAACTGCCGTCGGTGATCAGACACACACCGAAATGGGTTCTAGGCAGCCCTCCTCAGAAAGTGTTCAACCTTATTACATTACTATTGCTGTGTGTGCTGGTACACAAATATGGCCTGGCTCCCTGCCAGGGGATAGAAAAGCAACAAAGACGTCTCAGATTCATCTTGCCCTTGTGCAGTTTGAATTTCCCACTTAGTAAGAGCTGTTGTTTTGCTAATTTGACTGTAGACTTTTTATTCTTTCGAGAGAAAAGATACATGAAAAATAATAAATACGTTTTCATTTAAAAGTAAATGTTTATCATCAAATGCTTAATTTTACATTTCTCAGCAGTATTAAATGCAAACTATAATTAAAGAAATACACATGAAAGCTCTAAAAGTGGTGTGAAAAAGTACAAAATTACATTCTAGTACACATATTAAAAATGAAGAAAATATAGTAACTTCATTTTAATGAAACATTTTTTCTTTCTGAAGAAAATTCCAAGATAAAAAATATACATTTTCTTGGCTGCTTTTAATTAGCTTGCTATTGATATAGTCTGTCAGTCCATTACAATTGTTGTATGCAAAGCAGCATAATATATACTATTTTAAGACAACATATTATCAGAAGATTACTGTTTACAGTTCATTTTCTTACAAGAGTTTAATTTTCCTAGACTAAACATTTAAGGCACAATTTCAAAAGTCCGTTCTACCCATATTTGCATGTGTAAATAGGTATTGTCCAGAGAAAATGATTAGATGGTATAGTTACCTGAATTTTATACGTAAATGCCCATTTTGCACACAAATGTGTTTCTTGGCATCCACAAATTGGTACTTTTACAAATAATGCTAGTGCAGTTAAGGATCCTTTGTTCAAAATTGTATCCCTGAAAATCTGAGACCATGTGATACCCTTTTGAAGAAAAAAGTGCTTAGGCTAAAAATGTTGGTAGAAGGCTATATTCTGTGGATATGATCTTGCTCCACTGGGTCTTTTGAATTCACTGGTTGTGGGATTGGACTTTATTATGGCAGCAGAACTTCTACCAAACTGTATCATTCTTTGATGATCTGGGTGTGAGTGTTTTTTGTTTTGTTTTATACCCGTAAGTAACATGTAGCCAAAAGATAGTCTCTTATGTATGGCTAGATTTAAACACTTTTTCACAGTTCTTTATGATTTGTGCCAATCCTAAAACATACAGTGGCCTTCCTGAAAATACATATAATGCATTATTTTGTATAGGGTCTTCCATACATTCTCTCTTAAAAGGCTTTACATAATTAAAATATACTATTGCACAGTAAAAATAAAAAGTAAAAGGAAAGATATTGACAGGTAATAGCAAGAGAAGAAATGTTTTTAGATTTTGAAAATAAATACAGCGTGAGGCCTATAGATACAATAAGCATGTTTCAGATGATTGGTGTTACAGAAAGCTCTTGCATCAACAGTGATAAGATTGTGAAGGTATATAGAGAACACTGGTGTTAGGTGAACGGGTGGAACAAAGAATGGAGTAGACAAAGAAAAAGTCCAGAGGAAGGCTATAGCAATATCTTGGAGGGAAAGGAAAGAAGCTTTGAAGTGATACCTGGAAAAAATACAGGAAGCCATTGGAGTAGTTTGAGGGTGTCAGGGTGTCAAAGAGGTGATTGTGTGTTTGAATGGGTGAAAGGGAAGCTAGCAACATTCTACACCTGATGAAGTCTCAAGAGAGTCCATAGTTGCAAAGGGTTGTGAGAAGATTACTGGATGGATAAAGATTTCAATAGAGGCAGAAACTGTTTCAGAGATGGTGATATGCAGATTTGCAGACAAATAGTTGGAAGTAAGAGAATTCAGGATTAAGGATGTTGCCAAATTTAAGGACAGTGGAGGTAATGGGTTAACAGGTAACAGGGGTAACATCTTTGAGCAGGGTTTTTTTTGTTTGTTTGTTGTTTTTTTGAAAGAAAAAAAATAAAATTTAGAGGGGGGAGGGATAGCTCTGTGGTTTGAGCATTAGCCTGCTAAACCCAGGGTTGTGAGTTCAATCCTTGAGGGGGCCATTTGGGGATCTGGAGCAAAAATTGAGGATTGGTCCTGCTTTGAGCGGGAGGTTGGACTAGATGACCTCTTGAGGTCCCTTCCAACCCTGATATTCTATGATTCTATGAATAGGAGATCAGCATAAAGAAATGCAACGGTGTTTGGTTTAAAGATGCTTCTCTTGCCCTAAAGAAACAGTTCACTCTGATATGTAGCTGAAAGAAGTTAAAATAAAATCCCAGGTTTATTTGATTAAGAAAGAGTGTTTGGACAGCGAGGTGCACTTTTTCATCAGAGGTGCACTTTCCATGAACAATGAAATACCAGCAGCGTAAAAGTGTTAGCTAAGGTCTTGCCTACACTTGAAAGGGTTTGCCAGTGTAGATATACCAGTAACGCTATATTGGCAACACCTTCCAGCTTGTATCAGAAAGATAGTTCTTTAGCCATGATGGTTTAAACCAGTTCCTTGAGTGGAGTACCACTCCACTGTACCAGTTTATACAGTGGGCTTTTGCCAATGTAACTGTCTCGAGTAGGGTGGGGAAAAATCATACCCCTGACCAATGTAGCTATGCCAGCAAAACTTTTAAGTGTAGATGAGGCCTAAGTTTAAAGTTAGAGACAAGATTAGAGAGAGAGAAAGTAGACAGAAAAGGCCAGAGGGCAAGGCCACAGGAGGAGAGAAGTCATCCCAGAAATAAAGGGCCTTTTAATAGACAAGAACAGAATAATTTGAGGAAGGAACCAAAGTTCGCTGGTTAGTTTAGAGGCTGTTCTGCACTCAAGGAGAATAGGGACAAAGAGCCACCTCAGTAGAGGAGGTTGTTGACTATATACAACTGAAATTTCTCTTCCCTGTGACCAATGTACAAAATCTAGATTGAATACTGTCAGTGAGATTATTGTTTGAGCACTGACTGGAGAACTGAGAAATTGTTATTTTGTCAAGCACTTGCTGAGAAAAGTCAAATTAAAACTGGAGCAGTAGTTAGAGTGTTGTTGTCTAACTTGTTTCTTAAAAATCTCATTTAACCAGAGATATTAAGGAATGTATCAGAAGTAAAGGAATGGTGACTAAGAAGGGAACAAAGGAACACATTGAAGGCAAAATGATAGGCTAGAGAAGGAGATTGAGAGTTCCCTAAGGAGTAGTTTAATAAAGCAGGAGGAAGGAGAGGGAGAGAGAACCTAAATTCTACAGCAACATTTTGGGATTCTGTGGCACTCTGGTGTGGCGGACTGGACATTCAGTGGCAGTTTCATTTAAATTTTAAAAATGTAGGGTTTTAATCAATACAAGATCAGTACAATAGCCACTTTTATTTATTTTGAAATAAAATTCTGTTTATTTTATGCTGTCCTAACACTTGCAGTTTTTGAGATATGAATCTGGAGGTTTTGACAGTTGTGTAGAGGTCGAGACTTTTTACATCTAGGGAGACATGGGAAACAGTTTGAGATTGTTGGGTAAGTACATTAGTTGGATGTTTCTGCTCAAATAATCAGCAGGTAAAATAGTTAACAGTGTTGACATCTAAATTATTATCCTGCGGTTTCAGAGTTCAAATGAGATGCACAGGGCCAATTCATGCCACACAGAGCTATTGTTTCAAGCTACAGAATGAGGAAGACAGCACTACATTGGTTTACACTAAGACCATGTTTTCAAGGTTTTCTTTGCAATCACAAGGTTTAGAAAGTTAATTTTGTAGAAAAAAAAATTTGGATTCTAGAGTACAATTCTCTGGGCAAGGAATAGATTTCATGGTGAATTCTGTGGTCATAGAATACAGGGGAGCCTGGCTGTTGTAAATCAAATTTTGTCTTAAATCTACTTTATCTTTCTAAAAATCAGAAGAAGTACTTGAGCCTTCACCAATATGTTAAAAAAATCCTGATTTTGTATTTTTAAATCACTGTTAATTTGTTCAGTGTTGTTAAATGCAACAAAAATTTTAAACTAAATGTAAAGAAACTGGAATCAGCCACCGTGCCTAATTGCTGTCATAATTTGTTAAATACTTCTTATTTTACAGACATGCATTCTGCATACCACAACATATTGCTGCTTATCTCACATTTTGCTTATTTCAGGTACACGCACAATTTCCACTCTAGTGTGTGTATTCACAAAATATTGTTATCCGTTAACACAAACCAAACACATTTTGTTCATTATAGAAGCACAAGACTTTAAAAGATAATGCCACATGAACTGGAATATGTTTCTCATTTAATTTATACCAAAAGCTGTCTTCTCTTTTGAAATGTTATGTTGCTCACCTGAATGGGGTAGAGTTTTCTTTATAAATTCCTGAACAATAAAGGAGTAGGTTAGAGTTTCAAGCTTACACTTTCCCCACTGGTGGCATTATTGTGCTCTATACTGTCACAGATTCAAGTATCTTATGTAATTCTCATTGTAATTAATTCTTTGCTTTATGGATCCAAAGTCCAAGCATCATTACATATCTACATCAAGTTCCTGACCATTACATTTTGCTTGTGGATCTCTTGTTTAGCTGATTGATGTGAAAACACTCATACAGATAGATAACTCTCCAATGCCTATTCATGTGCAAATGCTGAAAAGTACAGGTTTTTTAAATTACAATCCTACAAATATGTCCAGCAGCCTTAACTTAAAGCATGTGAGTAGTCCTACTAGAGTGAATGGGACTATTCACGTGATTAAAGCCTCTTTTTAAGGTTTTGCAAGATAGGGTGGCCTTTGGCATCAACTTGTGCACCAAAATATTAATAACAAATCTAAAATATTTATGTGATTTAAGGATTTTAAAAAACTATCAACCACTTTGGGACAAACTAATACTGTACCCCCTTTTCTGTAGGGTTGTTAATACAAACACAGAGGACTTCAGGATGCCATACTTCCAGTAGACTTTGCATTTGGTATGGAGAACACCAGCAGGCCATGAAATATAGACAGGACATTTTCTGAGATTTGCAAGGCATATTTTACAGCAAAATGTGTGCCTTAGTGCTCAGTTCACATAGCTGAAGACCCAAAACAGAACTTGTTCTCTCCAAAAAGTGCTGCTCTTTCCACTGATTTCTTCTTTTTTCCCTTTTAAAAGATTTTTATATGTGTTTAATGTCTTGTAATAACAATGTCAAAATAAATAAGGAAACAATAATAGAAGGATGTAAATGTTAGTCTAACACTGTCCATTCAGAAGAAATTCTCAGATACTTAAGGAGAGAAATTCAAGGAGTCTGCTGAGGTAGAGAAATTGATGAAACACATTAAGAATAAAAAAGAGTGACTGAGAACAATTAAAACAGAGAGGTGGGCAGGGGTGGAATAGCAAAGAATGGTGGAGAAAATTGGGATGGAGAGAGAGATTGGGAACAGAAATAGGTGGACTTGGGTAGAGAGAGAGAAAGAGACTCAGGAAGAGTGAGGGGAAAGACAGAAGAAAACCGGAGTGTAGGTGTACAACAAAATGTACACTGTGTAACATTAGATATGTGTAAAAGAGAGCCAACTCAAGGTGAAATAAATAGGGGGAGAAAAGCAGAATCACATTTTAAGAAGTCTGGAGAAAAGAGGAGAGAACAAAATTCTGGGAAGTTTAAAAAACCAGAAGATTAGCATGGGAGAAAATGCAGTCCCTGGAAATAGTAGGGACAAGATGGACCAAGAAAAAATGGAGCGAGAAAAGGGAGAGAATGAAGAACAAAAAAGAAAAGACATAGTAAATTTTTTTTAACCAAAGTTTTACGACATATGTTATATAAAGAAGTATTTACAATGCTGATATGTACTCTGTGTATATATATACGCTATATATAAAGATATATTCACAATATAGTGGCACTGACCAGGAATGTGTTGACCTGGTGGGAGCTCTGGGCCATCAGTCTACTTCAAGTAAATGAAAACTGTGTGCCTCTGGCCTCAGCTTGACCAGCTGCAAAAGTCTCTACCTCTTCCTCCTAATGTTCAAGTTATTAAAATCTTCTTCCATAGCCACACATCTAAGTTCACACACAGCCTTGCAAGGCCTAGAAGAGAGAAAAAACTCCAATGTTTCCAGTGAGATATTCTCTATAAGCTGTGCCTCAGTCTGTTTTCCTCATAATCAGAAAAGAGAAGTTTTCCATCTCCAATTTGAACTTCAGTTTTAAGGAGGGCCATGGACAAATAATAGCTCGGTTCTCCATTATTTTTAATTTACATAACACTTCAAGCGAGGTGTAGTTTTTCCCTCACACAAGGGAATTAATATATTCACAAGCCTTGAAAAGTATTTTCTGAAGCTGTTTCAATTTAGTGGTTATAAAATCCATTGTGAGACCTTTTCTTAAGAGATACCTGTGGTGGGTGAAATTTGACCCTGAGCAGAGGGCCAGCACAAAACCTGTGTACTGTAGTACTAAAGATCTACTATGGCTTCAACATACGGATTAAGGAGGGCTTAAATCATGCACAGGGTGCATTTCACCCCATGGCATATTCTTTGCCTCCTAGTTGATGCCTTCCACTTTAATAATGTCAGACCTAGGGATCTGAGGGAAGATCGGACAGGTCCTTTAAATCTCAGCATTTCAGGGCTCAGCCCTCCTCAACAGTTTATTTGCAGGTGCACAAATTTCAGACACTTCCCATTTGGTCCAGACTCAACCCTCAGGTTTCAATTTCTAATATAGTCTAATGATCTGTATTTAGAGTGGAGAGACATGCATTTCATTACCATGTTTAAAACAGGTTCCAGGAAGGCAGTCTTTTCTATTAGAGCTTGGGTCCGATCCTTCCATTTTGCCATTTGACTACTCAAGTCCCCAAACTGATGATCTATTAAAACCAGTTTACCAAGAGCACAGTCCTGCTTTTGTTCCAAGCTTTCAAAATGAGTTTCTGTTTTGGTCGCCAGAGATTGTAAAGTGAAGGGCCTTTATCTATGGTCTTGTCTACACTTTGGTTCTGCCTCAATTTCAACCACTGATGTAACTGCATCTGTCTACATTAGGAATTTGCACTACTGTACTTACTTTGGTGGCTGGCCCCAGATTGCTGAAATGGGCAAATCCCCAGAAAAGACAAGGCCTTAATGGGGAGCTTTAACAACCTTAAGAGACATCCCTGGTTGAGGATTAAGAAACATGCCCTCTAAGGGAGGCATCTCCAGCGCCTTCTGGCTCAGTATGGTCTCCAGACTCAGATAACTTAAAAATGAGATTGAGGAGGTAAATCCTTTCCTTTTAGCTCCTCTGGACAGGTTCTGGGTATTGAAGTTTAGGAGCTATCACTAGACAAAGATAAAAACAGAAATTATCAAGTAAACAGTAGGGCGAGGAGGAGAACTCCCTTTATCCTGAACTTAATACTCTGAGTTCATGTCAGCCAAATATTTGTCTAGATATTTCATATATAATAAGCAGCTTTTATGACCAACTTCAAAATAAACACAAAAGGAGCCTCCCCAACACAGAAGTTAGAGCAGTAGTTATGGGAATATCAATTCAATACCAACTCATTAATGAAGCACTCCAAGATCAAAGGTAAAAAACTCTACTAAAAGCAAACACCTCATCCACCCTAGTGCTCTAAGCCACTGGTTTTCAACCTTCGGTCCATGGACCTCTGGGGGTCTGCAGACTATGTCTAAGGGGTCTGCAAAAGGTGACTATGAAAATAAAGTTTCAGATCCCAGAAAAGGCGTTCCTTTTTTCTGATCGATCAATAGTATGTGAATACACCTCACCTACAGGTCAAAACCTGGAAGTGTCATTACCATAGAAGCCCACAATTTAGCGCCCAGCGTCACATTTATAGTTGAATTCTGTCCAGTCAGTTTTCAACCTAAGACTTCTATGATAGGGGGTCTGTGGACCACAGGTTGAATTTCCAAAAGGGTCTGGACCTCCATTTGAAATTTTTTAGGATTTGTAAATGAAAGGTTGAAAACCACTGCTCTAAGAAACAGCGATGCAAACACTGCTAGAAATAACACTTCTCCAAAGATGGCTTCTAAAATAGTGAAGTAAACCGTGACCAGTGGAAGAAAGCTGTACAGTTTAAAAGTGCTGTGTCTAAAACATTGTTTAATAATAGGTAAACTGTGAGTGCTCAGCCATTCACATTGTTTACCAATCAAACTTTCATTGGCTCCTTGACATTTTAATCTTCCATAACATTCCTGTTATAAAAGCGGTGGCAGTCCCATAGTGCAACAATGTCAGAAACTACCCTCTAGGGTAGGGGTTCTCAAACTTCATTGCACCGCGACCCCATTCTGACGACAAAAAATATTACATGACCCCAGTATGGGGGAATGAAGCCTGAGCCTGCCCGAGCTCTGCAGCCCCTGGCAAAGGGGACAAAGCCCAAGGGCTTCAGCCCCAGGGGAGGGGCCTGTAACCTGAGCCCCACCACACAGGGCTGAAGCCAAAGCCTGAGACCTGCTGCCCAGGGCTGAAGCCCTTGGGCTTTGGCTTCAACCCTGGGTGGTGGGGCTCAGGCTTCAGCTTCAGCCCCAGGTGGTGGGGCTCGGGCTTTGGCTTCTGCCCCAGCAAGTCTAACGCCAGCCCTGGCAACCCCATTAAAATGGGGTCGCAACCAGTGTTCCCTCTATGTTTTTACATCCATGTGTGGAATGAATTTTGTTATGTGCACCAATACAGAGGTGATGTGTGACACATCACCTTTGTATTGGTGCATATAACAAAATTCATGTGGTGGGGTGGGGCTGAGGGTTTCGGAGTGTGGGAGGGGGCTCAGGGCTGGGGCACAGGGTTGGGGTTCAGTGGGAGGGCTCTGACTGGGGGTGCAAGCTCTGGGGTGGGGCTGGGGATGAGGGGTTCAGGGTGCAGGAGGGGGCTCAGGTCTGGGGCAGAGAGTTGGGGTGTGGGAGGATGAGGGCTCTGGCTGAGGGTGTGGGCTCTGGGGTGGGGTTGGGGATGAGGTTCAGGGTGCAGAAGGGGGCTCAGGCCTGGGGCAGAGGGTTAGGTGCAGGGGGTGAGGGTTCTGGCTAGGGGTGAAAGCTCTGGGGTGGGGCCGGGGATGAGGTCTTGGGGTGTGGAAGGGGGTTCAGGCTGGGGCAGAGGGTTGGGATGTGGCGGGTGTGGGCTCTGGGGTGGGGCTGGGGGAGAGGCATCTGCATAATAGCTTAATAGGCTTAATAGGCAGCTGCACAGCCGTGCAGCTTAGAGGGAACATAGGTCACAAACCACTTTGGGGTCCCGACCCATAGTTTGAGAACTGCTGCTCTTGGGCTATTCTGTGCTTGATGAATGAGTAACTCCTATCAATTGTGGCAGGAAAGATGTCTGTACATCAAATACACTCCCATAGTGAGGGATTCTTACTTTGTTTTTTATTGTCTCTGTTAATATTTATTATTTGCAAATCATACTTTACACCAGTGGCTTACAAGAAACTGATCTTCATGTACTAGCTGTAACATTTACTTCCCCCTGTCCACAGAGAGGATAAAAGCTCTCCATAGACCCATTTGTTAAGATTGTTGTATGTGTGTGAAGATTTACAAGATTCCATTGATAAATACCGTATCCAGTTTCTGTGTTTGAGATATCTGATAACAGCTTAGCTGTAAACCAGTGGAGCAAATTCTAAGATGATGCAAGTTAATGTAAAGGAGTCTAATTTAGACTCTGACAAAGGAGTGTAAACTGGTGTAATTTACACACCTAGGAGCCTGAAGATGTTGGTTTACTTTAACTAACACATTTATATACCCTCCCATGAGTTGTTTTTCTTGCTACACTCCTGCCTCCTGGCATCTCAGCATGCAAATTATATCATTTTAGATTCCCTTACACTCAGTCTCAGTGGGCTTGAGCCTCTACTGCCTTGCACCTTCTGTATGTAGTGTAGTTGTAGCCATGTTGGTCCCAGGATATTCGAGAGACAAGGTGGGTGAGGTAATATCTTTCACTGGACCAATTTCTGTTGGTGAGACAGACAAGCTTTCGAGCTACAGTAGAACCTCAGCATTATGAACACCGGAGTTACATACTGACCAGTCAATCACACACCTCATTTGGAACAGCAATCAAGCAACAGCAAAGACAAAAAAAAAAAAAAGCAATTCTGCATAATACTGTGTTAAACATAAACTACTAAAAAAATAAAGGGGAAAGCTTAAAAAAAAGATTTGACTAGGTCAGGAAACTGTTTCTGTGCTTGTTTCTTTTAAAATAAGATGGTTAAAAGCAGCATTTTTCTTCTGCATAGTAAAGTTTCAAAGCTGTATTAAGTCAATGTTCAATTGTAAACTTTTGAAAGACCAACCATAACATTTTGTTCAGAGTTATGAACAACCTCCATTCCTGAGGTGTTTGTAACTCTGAGGTTCTACAGTACATAAAGAAAAAGAGCTCTGAGTAGTTTGAAAGCATTTCTCTCACCAACAGAAGTTGGTCCCATAGAAGATATTATCTCACCCACCTTGCACCTTCTGTCGTCATTTCCATCTAACCAAAGTAAGTGTAAAATGCTACCATTCTGACCTGGTAAAATTGATGCCCACTTTGCACAGATTTAAATGACTACCCAAGGTGCAAGGCAGTGGAGAATCAGGTCCAGTGGGTCAAATTCAGAGTTGATGTGTTAGGCAGGGTGTGAGTTACCTGTTGGTAAATGGGAGAGAGTCTAAGTAAGTTAGTCTAAAGCAGTCTAAAAAAAGTCTGTAGTCCCAGTCCTGGAACTTGTTCCATAAGAGCAGATCCTAGGGGCCACACAGAACCCCAGTAACTTCAGTGGGGGTCCACATGAATGGTCTGTGCAGAACAAGTTGCAGGATTGGGTCCTAAATTTAGGAAACATAAACACTGAGATCCAGATGGGGGCATGGATTACGCCATCTTTAGACTAAAATCTGAATTAGTCCCAAAATTGTTATTGTAAGAGTAGAGTATGAGGGCAAGATTGTCACCGTCTGTGCCAATGCAGGGATATTAGGGGGCACAAAGTGCCCCTTACTTCCCTGTGTGGCCTACCTGTATTGCAGATGAGAGAACGGGAGTGGGGCAGAGAAGTACATCCCTGCTGTACTTCTGGAGCAATGCAACTACATGCTGCCCCTTACTCAGGCCAGATTGATAACTGATGACAATCTCACCATTACTGACAAGCAGTTACTGAAATGAAAGCATTCTAATTAGTTGTAACACTTTGAATAAGAAAATGTTTACTCTAAGCTTTATAAAAATCACAAAAACATCTAACCATTTTCTTCATAATATGCCTTTTATATATGGGAAAGTGATTTAAAGTTGAAATAGTGCAATTTAAAAACAATAGTGCAGGAAGCGAACAATAAAAAACAAAATAGAAGTTGTAGATTGCATTATATTATTTTCAGCACAAGTAAATTAACTCAGCAACCTCTACATGAAAGAGACCTCGGGCAAAACTTTCACAAGCATGTAAGTGACTTAGGGCATTTCTACACTGCAATAAAAAATCCACTGCACTTAGTCTCAGAGCCTGGGTCAGCAGACTCAGACTTGCAGGATTTGGGCTGCAGGGCTAAAAATTGCAGTGTAGATGTTTGGGCTTGGGCTAGAGCCTGGGCTCTGAGACCCACCTCTCTTGCATGGTCTCAGAGTGCAGGATACAACCCGAACATCTACACTGCAGTTTTATAGCCCTGCAGCCCTAAGTTCCATGAGCCCGAGATCAGCTGATCTGGGCCAGTGGGTCTTTTATTGCCATGCAGATGTACTCCTAGGTGCTTTTGAAAAATTGTTCCCATAATCACCCGAAGACATGGGAACTAGTCATGAAGTCAGAGGACAGCATAGTGACCAATTAAAGGGACATCATCAAATTAAAAACATTTGTCTGATTTTTTTCCTATTAATTGTACACGTAACACAATTTTTGTAAGTGTATGAATTTGTGTGTCACCATCTCCCCTGTATAATGGATAATTAGTCAAATTTTCTTCTTTTTTATGTGGATCTTCCAAACAGCAACAGGGAAGAGATTAATATTTTTAATAGAGGAAATGTGACTGGTAAAACATAAAAATTGTCAGGATAACTAAAGAAGAGGTATAGTAACTGAAAATAATTGTAGCTTGTTTTTGTAAGGTGACTGGATTTTGAGTTAACAGATTCGTAGATTCCAAGACCAGACAGGACCATTGTGATCATCTAGTCTGACCTCCTGTATAACACAGGCCATAGAATTTCCCCTAAATAATTCCTAGAGCATTCCTGTTAGAAAAACATCCCAACTTGATTTCAAATTGCCAGTGATGGAGAATCCACCACAATCCTTTGAAATTACTCTCGCTGTTTAAAAATTTATGCCTTATTTTCCGTCTGTATTAGTCTACCTTCGACTTCTAGCCATTGGATCATGTTATGCCTTTGTCTGTTAGACCGAAGAGTCCAGTATTAAATGTGTGTTCCCCGTGTAGGTACTTATAGACTGTGATCAGATCACTCTTTAACCTTCTATTTGTCAGGCTAAATAGATTGAGGTCCCTGAGTCTATCACTATAATGGTCTTCCTTTAAATTAAGCAATTGTAGTTTGAGAAGCCCTTGCCTGAAGGTGATTAAATTTATGTGGGGAGAAGGCAATAGCTGAGAAACTAAAACTAAAAATATAAACCTTAGATTCACAGGTTGAAAGGCTGGTCTCAGTGAAGTGAATAGGAGTTTTGCCATTGACTTCACAGTGGGGCCAGGATTTCACCCACATCATGCCATGAACAATAGAACAAGGCAAGAGGAAGATATAGTTGTACATTAATAATGCATTCATATATTCAACAGATAAGAACGGAAGCTTGAAAAAGTTAAATTGGTACACCTAAAGGAGGTCTGAATTAGCACTTTGCCATGATATATGTGGTTTTACTTCACTCCATTTCCAAAGATCCCAAAGAGAGTAATATTTTTTTAAATCTTTTCCCTTTGGTTTTTAATTGTAGTTACTCATGTAGTCCACAGGAAGATAATCTACAATTTTGTCTTGTTTTTCAATATCATAAATATTCCAGATGCTACAAAATCTATTGTAAAAATGTACATTCGGTTGTTTTATGAGACACAGGACCTGGTAATGCATTTTCAGGGAAGATCATCTCTATTCCATCCTGCCCATTATCAGACAATGGTGGAGAATCCAAGGGTTCACGCTTGATTGTGTGAACCAAGCAGGGATTTTTAAACTCACATTGCATCTTAAAAATCTGGTTATTCTGCTCTTTCTCTTCTACTGAATTGGGGTTATAGAACTGATTGTAGAAGTCTGTAGGCTGAAAGTCATGGATGCTTTCCAAACATGCAGAGTTCTGGGGGCAAACCTGTGTCATCTCTTTGTTATGTAACCCTTTACATGGTCTGTTTATATTCATATTGTTGGTATGATTTGTTACAATGCATTGCCAATTGTGCGGTGTGTAAACACAGTGCGTTGGTTTTTGACAAGGAGACAGTTGCTCACTGAGGTCTGATTCTGTTTTAAGGTGCACCATGTTAGGGTAGCCAATCAGCTGCTTTTTCACCATACCATTCTCATCCAGCCAGACTCGACTTTGTGACATCATGTAGCTATCAGCTACATTTTCAGAATCAGAATCATATTCAGTTTTGATGGGAATATCTAGAGGAAATACTGTGTCATATAGAGCTTCTGGGTACATCAGTGGACGTTGTAATTTCACAGGATCTGTAGTGTAGTTCTCCACTGTAAATTGCTGTAAGCCTGAATAAGACTGGCAATTTTCTGTAGTACCCCAGTGGGAAGGACAGGTTGATGCTAAATTTAAAAGACTTTGATCTCTGTTACAGAATGGTCCAACTTTTCTGCTCGGACATGTATTCATGCGTTGATTTACAGAACAAGAACTTGATGAATTTTTTAAAGTCCAAATGTTGTTTGTGTTGCAGTTGTTTTGAACACCTAAAAGTAATGTGTTAGAATTGAGAGATTCCTCTTGCATGAAACATTTGTCATTTGTATTAGGTTCAAACTTCACTTTTATGCTATCCTGTTCATTTTTTACAGTTGTCCAGTTAAGATGCTTCATCTGTCCCAAAGTTTCAATGGCACAGTTATAGTTAAGTGCTTCCTTCTGTCCTTTCAAACTTGTGATGTTCTTTGGTACCTTCAGGTGCACATCTTCTTCCCTTTCAATAAAAGTAGAAAAAGTCAGTCAGTCAGTCAAGTGTTTCTAAAATATTTTTCCTGTACTGTGTGCTACCCATGTAGAATATAGAATGGAGTGCTATGATAGAGGTTTCATTCATATTTGTTTGGTGTGATTTGGATAATTCATCTCTCATGAGTAATGCAGGAATCTCATACCCATACCAATATAATCTTATAATGTATTCCATATTTATACTATGCACACACACAGTGCAAGGCCATCTCATTTAAACTACTGTATGCATGTTAAATTCCATTCCACTTTTGGTGTACATTTTACCATTACCTTAAATAAAATAGTAACAAGTTTTACTTTTATTATCTTTTTTATTAAAAAATCACCTAATGTTCTGGGCAGAAAAATGGTTTCAATATACAAAATGGTTTATTCAGCATAGTATATGAGTATATGGAATGGTTTCAATAGTGTGGAATAAAACAGAGTTCATAGTAGTTTAAATGAAATAGTACTACATAGTTAGGAACTTTTTGATTTAAGTGGTTTGAGTGAGAGCTGCAGAGGTGTGTTTTTTCAGAATAGTTTGTTTTAGGAGATGAAAGAAGTGCTCAGAGGAAGTGTCCAGACTAATATTCCCAAGCATTCGCTAATTTGGGTGTCTCCATTTTCATGTGTCCAACTTGAGACATCTTGTGCTTGATTTTCTGAGGCTCTGTGATCCCTTAGTTCTCATTAGCTACACCTGAAGCACACAAAATTAGTGATCATTTATGAAAAAATTGGCCTTAGCTTTTGGATAACAGGTATAGTCTTGTCTTGGGACTTATATTAATCAGAGAGGAAAGATGTGAGACTCTGAATCCAAGTTATTTAAGGTATAGAGCTGAACTTGTTTGGGGAAAAGTGGATATCAGAATTAGAAACTCAAAATGGAAGAGAGAGAAAACTGATGGGGATTTCAGAAGTTAGTTACTTAGCTCAATACTTCTAATTTTTTGTTTTGAGAATGGGTTCAGCATGTAAGTACAAGAATCCCCAGTAGGGGGAGCCCATGCTGTTATAATGTGGAAACTGTCCCATTACAACAAACATAGATTAAGGAGGGAGAAAGAAGTTGTAAGTATGTACTTATAATATTAATGGATTTCAACTCCCTGCTAAATATTATTAAAATTTTAAATTCTTAAAACACAACTAGCATGTTACTCTCTTGCAGAAATAACATCTCAGGAAGAAAGACAAGTATGATGCAGCAACAGCAGCTTTTAGAAATCAGTGAAAATTGGGGGTGTGCGGGGAAGTAACATCCAATGTAAAAAGTAAAGCAGAAGATGGGACTGTTCTGAAATAAAGCATGAAGACAAACATTATACTAAAGTATTTGTATATAAATAGGAGGAGAATGGGGAAAAGGATGCCATTTTATGGCAAACGAATTTACATTTCCAGCAAGCTACTGCAAGGCAGTATTGACAAGGCAGACCCCACCAGGCAGACCTGTGGGGCAAGGATGCAAGTGATGATGAACAAAATACAAAAACAGTGGGTATCTACTACAGCCCACCTGGTCTAGCTAGGGGAGAGTAAGAATGGAACTTCATGGACCAATGCTCATGGTACTCCATGCCACATGATTACCTTGCTCAATGGAGGTATTTAACTATCCACTGGGTAACAAAGGCATCCAAATATGAATCAAAGAGGTTCCTAAATTACACAGAAAACAAACACAAAAATAGAGACTTGAACAAGAAGAGAAGCCACCTTGGGTCTGCTTCTTAATGGTCCAATTCATTCCCTGGACTGGAGTAACAGATGGCAGGAGACTGTGGGAGAGGGATTCCCTGGGGAGAGATGGGGTTTCTCTCTTCATAGGCAAGATTATGAGATCTACCCCCTACAGCTGAAAGATGTCTAGAAATTCTTCTGGGGCATATGCAGGAAGCAAGAGCTATCTGTATAGAGGCCCACTACCTCCTCTCCTGCTTCCCAGCCCCGGGACACCCAAAGCGGGGAAAGATACAGCTCATATTGTTATAAGTGGGGTTAAACCTTATTACGGGTTGTTTTAAAACCTAATCGAAATTGATGTGTGAACATACCCTTCACTTAAGATAGTTGTGGGACAGTTAAGGGGCCACATCCAAAAGAAGGGCTAATAGAGCCCACCCAGGAGTTTTGGATTGCGTAGGCAGAGTGGCTTTTTGTTGAGTGTTGTTTTTTGTGTGTGCACATTCATATGTGTACACATGGGAAGGGAGAACACACAGAAATTAGGGACAGATAAGAACACAGAGAAAGGCAGAGGCAAAAAACAACAAAGCCAACCAATAGCTGAAGAACAGAGTGCAACCCTGGAGAAAGCTAGAGAGTTTTTGGCTAAAGAGATAAGAAGATATCTCTGTGAGATAAGAAACTACTCCTTTTGTTCTTGGTTCCTCCTGCATTTGGAGAAGCAGGATTTTGTACATTGTTTATAAATAAACAAGATTGCATCAAAGAAACTATCAGACTGCATCAAGTTCTGCTTCCAGCTGGAAAATTCCTAGGGCTCTAAACTTTGACTAGCTGCACAGGTCGGAAATGAGTAACACTGATGTGAGGAGTGAGATCCAGTTTCCAAGGAGTGAGACTGTGAGCTGGTATTCCTGCTGAACCAAGATAGAACAAATAATGGAGGTGCTTGTAGAGATCAAAAAAGGTCATCAGGAATTATAACAGGACTAAAATGATTTAAAACAAGACCTGAAACAGGGGCTGGAGGCTTCACAACAGGGATTAAAGGAGCATCTGGAGGTTTACCAGAAAGAGCTCAAAGATGACTTGCAGGCGGAGGTGAGAACTCTGTTGGAGCAACAACTACAAAGCATCTGGACAGATTGGGAATTCCAGCTGCAATACTCCCAGTCTGGAATGGTAAAATGGATTGGTGAGGTGACCAGCAATCTGACTGACATAGTTTTCTGACATAGACCAGAAGTTTTTCCATAAAACAATGAAGACCAAGCAAGCTATAGCTAATCTGGAATTTGCTAATTGAGATGAGCTGGATCAAGGATTTATGGATTTAAAAATTCAGCTCCAGAAGGAAATTAAAGGGTGACTGACTACAGTGGAAAGTGGCCACATGGATGAGGAATTGGGCCAGCGAGAGGAATTGGGTAAGACCGGACATTTTCAGCTGTTTTCTATCCTGTTTGTAACCCACGGGGCCCAAAAGGGAGAGACTGGGGGGTTGTCCCAGCTCAAATAATGAAAAAACTCAGTATCTTTCAGGGCAAAATTCTGGGAGACTTATTTGGCTCAATTCAACATGATAGCTCAAATTAATGACTGGGTGGAGGGACAGAAAGGCTGGGCCCACAGAACCCTTACCATAGCAATTTGATGGGAGTCACTAGCAAGTCTGGGGTTTCATGGACCAATGCTGCTTTCTATTCATGTTGCATCCCCAGATGTACACCTCTGACCCGGCCAACATGGGCTTGGTAATCTGCCTGCTGGTGGGGGAGGTGTTGGACTGGGCCTCCCCCTTGCTGGAGAGTAACAGCAGTTTTGTCAAATTGGAACACCTTCCTCCAATCTATATGAGCGATCTTCAATGACCCACCTTGTGCACATTTAGCCAAGGCTGCTCTAAGGAAATTCTGGCAGTGGCAGGGTAACTGTTGCTTACTCTGTGGCCCATTTCCATCATCTCATTGTGGCCATGGAGTGAAACAAGGCAGTGCAGCAGTACCAGTTCTGGTGGGGTCTGCAGGAGAAAATCAAAGATGAACTGGCCCACATGGAGATGCCCATGGGTCTGGACACCTTCACTGACCTTGCCGTCCACATAGATACTCAGTTACAGGAATGAAGGGAGGAAAATGAGGGTCCCTCCAGCCCCCATCCACGTACTATTAACCAGTGCCTGTTTCATCTGCTGAACCAGTGCAGGTGGATCTGGCTTGTTGACAGCTCACCCCTGTCCTGTGCAAGCTCCAAGGAACCCAGGAAATGAATCACTTCAGGGTCAGTAAGGACTGCCCTGGGCTGTGTGAAGAAAGAATTCCCCTGCACTTCAGTCCTGACTGGGACATGCACCCAGCTCCATCCAGGGGCTTCCCACTTGCAGGTGCCTATCTGGCTGCGCATCCCTGGAGATCCCCAATGGATTCCCATCTAATGAACCCTCATTGATTCAGGAGCAGCTGACAGTTTCATAGATGCAGCGATAACCCAGGCCCTGCAGATTCCTTTGTGACACAAAGCCACTCTGGACCTATGGAAAATATTGATGGCTCCCATCTGTCTTCAGGACTAGTGATTGAGGATACAGTCCACCTGGAAGCCATTATCCAGGAGCACTAAGAAATATTTCGATTCAGCATCATTCAATCCCTGCACTTCCCTCTGATTCTTGGCTTCTCTTGGCAGACTCTTCATAATCACCTCCTTCATTGGTAAGAACAGGAGGACAGTTTCCCTTCAAAATTCTGTCAGCAGTATTGTCAGAAACAAACCAATATTGCCCCAGCACTCGGGGGCTTCAGGCAGGGATGATCACCAAAGTAGGGATGCCCATCAACTCTACTTCAGAACTCCACCTTAAATATCATGACTATGCCAAAGTGTTTGAAAAGAAGATCACAGATACCCTCCCTCTACATCAGGACTGTGACTGCCCCCACAGAATTGCAGCTGGGAGTGTAAATACCATTTGGGTGGATTTATGCCATGTCAGAACCTGAGCTAGCTGCACTAAGTAAATACCTCCAGGAGAACCTGGCTGGAGGGGTCATCCTCAAGTCAACCTCACCAGCTGGTGCACTGGTCCTTTTCATCGAGGGCAAAAAAATGGCAGTTTCCAACTCTATGTTGACAACTGAGCCTTAAACCAAATAATGATCAGGAACCGGTATCCTCGACCCCGATTCCAGAATTACTGGACAGTGTAGGGGCCACATGTCAACAAACTGGACCTCTGGTAAGCCTTCAACTTCATGTGCATCAGGGCTGGGAACGAATGGAAGACTGCCTTCCGAACCTACTACAGCCACTTTGAATATTTAGTGATGCCATTAGGGCTGACAAATGTGCTGGCAAACTCCCAACATTTTATTAACAATGTGTTACGAGACATATTGGATTGTGCGCCATGGTCTGTCTGGACTATATATTGGTGTTTTCAGACAATGCTGAACAACACACCATTCATGTCTGAACTGTTCTGGAGAGGCTACAATGGTCTTTATGCCAGGCTCCAGAAGTGTGCATTTGACCAGGTCTCCCAAGAGTTCTTGGATTTTATCCTGTTCCTAGAGGGAATCACGATGGACCTACACAAACTCCAGGCTGTCCATGGCTGGGCAGCTCCCCACAATATATATGATCTACAGTGTTTTTTGGGTTTAGCAAATTTCTATTGATGGTTTATTCCAAAATTTTTGAAGCAAATTGCACCCCTCACCATGGCTCCCATATTGGCCCACCCAGATGTTACGCAAGCTTTTGTTGGAATTCAGCTCCAGCCTAATTCTCTCCTAAAAACACAGGCCTGAACAAGTAATGCTCCCACATACCTATTACTTTAGAAAACTTACCCCCAGACAGCATAACTACAAGATCCTAGATAAAGAACTTCTGGCAATCAAAATCATCTTTGAGGAGTGGTGACATTACTTAGAATGGACTCATCTCTCAGTCCAAATATTTACCAACCATAAAAACCTGGAGTATTTCTGCAGGGCTAAGGCCCCGAACCAAAGACAGCTCCAGTGGGCCTTGTTCGTCTCACAATTCAGCTTTACCATGACATACTGCCCCAGGACTAAAAATGGCAAAGCCAATGCCCTGCCCCAAAAGGGAGAATATAGTACCAGCCCACGACACCTCAGCCAGCAACTGACCCACATTCTCAAGCCTTGAAACTTTCTTAATGCAACTCTCTGCCACTATCCATTCTGTCTCTGCCTCGGGGATTCCGACCAATGAACTGGCTGATATAAACAAAGAGTCGCACGACACCTGGGAAGTAACCACCTTTGCGAATAACTGTATTTATATTCCCCTGGGTCCAGCAAGAGTGGCTGTTGTACAGTTAAGCCATGACTCCCCACTGATCAGACACTTTGGGTGCTCTAAGAGCCAAGTGTCCTTCTTCTTCTGCTGGCCTCAAATGTGCCTATGACAATCTGTACCAACTATGTTCACCCCTTTTACAAGACTATGATAAATTTTGTATGAAGTACAGCTTGTGAGGTTTCATTTGAAAACTCATAATTTGCTGATCATTGTTGTCCTGGTAAAATATGTGCAGCAACATTGTATGTAAAGTTATAAAATTCTATGGTATAACATTACTGAGACATGTTCCCAGTTTAGAAAAGCATCCACAAACCAATTCCTCGGAAACAATAGATAAACTGATGCCTCAGCCAGATGACAATGAAATTAAATGAACTATCACCTTGTTAACTGGCAGGAAAAAGCGTGTGAGTGAAAAATTTACATCTTGGCAAAGAAACAGTTTCCCACAGACTTCCTGTCTCCTAAACTCCAGCTGGAGATGATTCTCAAAGAAGAAGAAAAGTATAAGAATGGGGAACAGATGACCCAAGTTATCCCTCCTTTTTTCCTCTACCCTTGGCAGCCACAACACCTGAGGAACAAAGAAACAGCTTTGGACTGAGGGAGGGATCCTGTCTGAAAGGATTTCAGCCAGTAACACTGCTGATGCCTGGCATGAGAGAGACTTTTGCTTTGAATTTACTTAGCTGCTTGTTACATATTAGTTGCATTTTACCTTTTATTTCTTTGTTACCAATTTTGACTTTTATGCCTCATTACTTGTAATCGCTTAAAATCTATCTTTCTGTAGTTAATAAACTTGTTTTATTGTTTTATCTAAACCAGTGTGTTTGGACTGAAGTGTTTGGGAAAATACATTTGAGATAATAGAATTTGTGTATCATTTTCTATTAATAAAATGATGTACTTTATATGAGCTTGTGTTTTCCAGGAGAGGGCTGGGCTGTACAAGAAACACATTTCTGGGGGAAAATCTGGGACTGGGAATTTGCTGTTGTTGTTCTGCAGTGTAATTCAAGAGTGGCTGTCCATAGCATTCATAGTGTATAGCTGGGAGCAATTTACATGCTGGAGGCAGAGTGTGAGCAGACCAGGAGTGGTTACTCTCACAGCGAAGCAGTGTAAAAGGCACCGAAGGGTGGAGAATTGAGAGAACACAGTTGTTCAGCAGTCCAGATTGTATCCTGGGTAATGTCACAGTGCCCCACAATGCAGGCATTCACTGCTTCCTGCGATGTATGCACCTCTATCAAGGAACTAAACCATGAACGCTGCAACTTTCTCCAACCTCTGGAAACCCCATCCTGACCCCAAACAGCCATTGCCTTAGTTTTCATCATGGAATTACCAGATTTGGACTGTGGTAGACCACTTTGCCAAGAGGGCCCACTTAATTCCTTGCACTGGTCCACCCTTTGCTGTGGAAACTGCCCAGCTATTGATAAACCACATAGTCAGTCTCCATGGCCTCCCTGATCATGTTACCACCAATCAAGGGCCACAATTCACTTCCCGGTTCTAGCGTGAAACTATGTTACTGAGGATCCATACATACCACACCTCCACCTACCATCCCAGTTGAACAGCCAGAGAAGGTGAATCAGATCCTTGAACAGTACCTGCAATGCTATGTCAATTATCACCAGGATGATTGGTCCTCACTTGGTCTATGTGGAGTTTGCATATAATAATGCACACCAGGCATCCATGGACCCAAGTCCCCCACCCTTTTTTTTGCACTGACTCTGGGTACAACCCTGAATTTCACCGAAGCTACCCAAGACCTCCTCTAACCTGACCACCTCAGATCAGTACAATGGATCCATGAAATCCAGGAGGAAGTGAGGAACACCTCGAAAAAATGAAAGACTACTAATGGCACACATATATCAGCCTCATTAGCAGAGCCCTACGTGTTCAGTGAGACAAAAGTATGGCTCTCGACAGAGAACCTTCGCATGGACAGACTCTCTAGTAAGTTTGACTACCAATTCCTTGGCCCCTATCAAATCTGGCAACAACTTAATCTGGTTCCCTTCAAGCTCCACCTACCTCAATCCCTTAGAATCCACCTGGTGTTCTATGTATCACTCCTAAAACCATTCTCAGAGAATTCATTTCCCCACAGGACCCCTCCCACCAGTGCGTATACAGGGCATGAAGAATACATCATTCAGAAAGTCTTAGGTGCCAAACTGAAATGAGGTAGGCTCTAGTATCTAATTGACTGAGAGGCCTATGGCCTTGATGGGTGGACCTGGAGCCAGCAGAAAATCTTCATGCCCCCACCCAGGTATGAGCCTTCCACAGGAACCACCTTGAGAAACCTGGACCAATGTTGCCCAGTGGATGTCTCTAGGGCATAGGGTGGTGTCACGACCCATGGGTCTCAAACCTGGGTCTGCAGGATTCCTGGCCGGGGCGGGACGACGACACATCATGCTCCAGTCTTCCACTTGATGCTTACTGGCATCAGCTAGAACTGGGACTCCTTGAAGCCCACTTTAGATAGAAGGCTCCAGCCCTGGGTCCCAACTGGTGGAACACCACTGTGCCAGATTGACCCGCTCCCCCTATTTAAGCAGGAAGGAGGAAAAGGAAGCTGCCCATATGGTTGGGCTCCACCCTGGTTCATAGTGCTCACCCAGCTGTTGTATCTTGAGCCTGACCTCGGGTTTCTTAAATTGCCCTTCATGGTATCTGACACTCAGCTCCTGACCTCCTTGTTTTGAACCCCAGCTGTCATGAGGATCTGCCCCCACCCTACACATACCACTAGGCCCAGCCACCTATATTCCTGCCCTGACAGTCTGACTGAAAGACACTGTAAGTTTATACCATTTGTAATTTTTTAAATTATTTCTTTTTTTTTCTGTTTGGGATGGATTATTAGATGGCACCTTTTAGGCCTCATCCTGATGATGGGGAGAAGCTGAGATTGCGGATGCTGTTATGAGCTGGGTTAAACCTTGTTATGTCTTTAGTTAAAAACTCATTGAAATTGATGTGTAAATGTGCCGGGCGCTTAAGATAGTTGTGAGGCAGCTAAAGGGCTACTTCTAAAACACGACATGACAGAGTGCAAACAGGTGAGCCTGCACTCTGATCACTCAGATATGAATTAGTTCCCCTGGGGAAAACTGATGGGGGGAATTAGTTAATCAGGCTGGCCAGCTGAGCCAATTACCCCACCAGCCCAAGGCTGATAAGAAGAAGCAGAGGAAGGAAGCGTAAAGGGGAGAGAGGGAGGAACAGGGGTAGCTGAGCTTAGCCACACAGAGGCTCAGAGTAGGGAGTCTTCTGTTCCCCTCAGGCCCTGATGAGAGGGCCAAAAGCTAGGTTAACAATGTAAATAGACTGTTGCATGGGGATGGCTGTGAAAAAGGTGGAAGGAACTTTTAAAATAAAAAGATATGGTGAAGGCACCACCACTGGAGTTCGTGCAGTTTCTGTGGGGAGAAGGCGGGAGAGGAGCCACATTCCATGACACAAGGCCTAACAGAGCACCTAGGAGTTTTGGATTATGTGGGCAGAGGGGCTTTTTGCTGAGTATTGTTTTGTGTGTGCGTGCGCACAGGCAGGAAAGACGAACACACAGAAACTGAAGACAGGTGAGAACAGAGAGAGGGACAGAGGCAAAAAGCAACAAAGCCAAGGGGCAACAGTCTAAATACAATTTTCACAGTGAGAGGGGGTTCTGTGCACATCTCCTGGCCCTGCACCCAGTCCACCCACTCTCTACCTCCTTCCTCAGCACAGACTGCAGAGAGGCCTCCTTAAGGTCCATGGCGGGGGTGGTGGTGTAAGAGACCATGCCAGAAATATGGCTGAGCCTTTTTTGTGGAGAAGAGGGGAGATCTACATAGACAGGGTCTGGTCCCTCTATGTACAGTTCTATGGGCAGTCTGAGCAAATAATAGAGAACATGTGAATAGGGAGGCTTATATTGATAGGAATAAGAAATGGGTTCCGAAGATGGGCACAGATTCTACTCCCAGTGGAATCTATACCATTTGCATTGAACACAAGCTTCCCTATTTACATCATCCCAGAAAATGTTTAAAGGGTGAGATTCAAGGATACTTTATAATCCCTGCCTCTGACAACATCATTCAGCTATCAGCCATAAAGAGCAAGAAATGACCGTGGTTCCCAGATATTACAAAATAAGAAGACACTGGCAACCAAGGGGACAGTGAAGGCTTCCTGCAGCACACTCTGCTGGTTGCTGAGAAGAGCCTCCGTCATAGTTTTTCTTGTTCTGAGTGTGTTCCCCATACTTCAGAAGGCCAGTACCATCCCAAAATCTATAGCCACAAAAGAGAATATTGTAGTCCAGAGCTGGATTGACTCCCAGTTGATTCTAAGCCATAAATGGGAGGATTGAAGGTCTTAAGAATTGGGAGTTATGAAAGTCAAGTGGTAGAAAGTTATTTGCATGAACTTTCCTTCCCATCAGCTGTCTAGTAGTCTACTGAAGGGATGATTTGTTTAGGGGGTTATTTTGGCTTCCATGAGAGGCTCTTCTTGCTGCCAAATGATCCAACCTACTGTGGAGACAGGATCTGTGCACCTCTAGGAACTGCCTCTTTGAAGAATACAAATATTGTGTTGAGTAAGGCCCACTGAAAGGGCTTGTGAAGTCAGTCGTCATTCATCTTAGGGTTTTGCACTAGTGGCCGTTACAATAGTACCTGAGTGCTTCCCACATAAATTATACTGGCAAAGTGACGTCTCTAATGAAATTAGGCACTCTTGAAAATCCTACCTATGTGATTTCGGAGCCCAAGTCTCATTGACTTTCAGTGGGAATTGTGCTCCTAAGACACTTAAGTGCTTTGGAAAGTCCTACTTTTGGTGAATAGTGTCTTTATCTTTCAGAACTACAGGAAAATGTAAATATACTTACTTTAGAGCTTGCTGTGAGGCAATGACGTATTCTGAACAGCCAGTCCTGTACAGAACTTGAGTATTAGCTTGTACCCAGACCCAGTGATCTTCATTTGTTAGTACTTTGAATAGAGAAATGCCATTTTCTCCATTGTTTGCTATAAAAATTAAAAGAAAATATATTCTAGTGCAAACAATTTTAATATTAGTTTTATATAACCTAATAAACTACTGGACACTCACAAATATGCGTGGTGTCCTTAGTATCTGTTACACAGAAAAGTGCAAGTCAGAATGTGTTATGGCTAAGATTAACTAGGCAAATTACAGGCAAGAATGCACACTGGAAAAAAGATTAAATGTTCAATTTGCAAACACTTAAACTGTAATCAGTGAGATTTTGCACTATCATCAGTTCAGTACAGGTTTTGCCTGTCTAATAATGAAAGATTCAAGAGAAACTAGACAGTGAAAGTGGCTGTGATAGAGAACTTGTATTAAAGACAGTACAATTTCAAGGTTTCAAGCCTGTACAAAAAAGAAGTTAATAGAGTTATCTGTATAGGGAAGCGGGAGAAGGGAAGGCTTGAGGAGAAATAACTCAAAAGTCAAAAGTCAGCAAAGAGGATTACTAAATTCTTACATTTTATATTAAACACCCTGCCAATTTGTAAAAGACAGCTATAGCAGATCATAGATTCTCACAGTAGTGTAAGTCCCAACCATTCAGAAATCATGAGTCAGGTTACCAAAACACAAATAAACAAAAACAAAACCCATAAAAAAACCAATACATTTTCATTGCTTTTTATTTGCTGTCTGGTTTTGCACCTTTAGGGTACACTCACATCATGTTTTCAAGCTTTTTGCTTCAACCATGAGAAACCTCTCTTTGTTTTTAATGAATGCTAAGACTTTACACATTGCAGTGGGGCAGATCTACCAACCCCACTCAGGAGAGGGTTAAAGAGCTCCTCTGGGCACAATCAGCTGCAACCCGGCCACCTGTAAGGAATGTCAAGCCTTGAGGGGGGTGGGTCCTTAAAAAGGAGACTCCCTGCTCAGTGCAGCCTGTATGGCACTCTGAAGGAGCAGGACTGCATCCCAGAGCTCTCCAGGCTCTGGAAGAAGGGGTTACTGACTAGGGAAACTACTTGAGAGCCTTGGCCAACCTGCCCCCCTGAGAAAAGAGAAGGGCTGATACCTTTCTCTTCAGCTTTCCAAAGGCCTTTCATGGCTGCGGAAGCATAGTGACTTTTTGTTTGGACTACTTTAACCTTCCCCACACAAGAGGGGCTGACATCTCAGCTAGTACAGCTGGAGGGCTGTGCCCCGGCAGCTGAGGCAGGATCAATGCCCACCCTTTCCCCAGGGAGCACTAGAGATGTATAGCCTACTATATCTGTAATCACATGAATCTGGGTGCTGGAGCTTTAAGAAAACACACTTAATATCACAAAACTTGTGATAAAATTATGAGAACTGGTAACATTGTATTTCTAGGCAGCTAGTATTGACACCATAATCTAGCCATTCTCTATCTCATATTTGATGAATCTACATCACAATAGCAGACAATAGAAAAATGGGAAATTGGGACTAAAAGATGGAAAACTTAAATTGGGGGGGTGGGGGGAGGAAGAGTGTCTCCATAAACTGTCAGTAATGCAGAATTATTACAACCTGATACCTTTGATCTGGTTTTCAGCATTTTGTAACACATTAGTGAAAGCTGCACCTTCATGGTAACTTGTTCTTCCTTGTAATTCTGTTTCACATAGACCTGAAATAGCTTTTGAACTGCAGAGGACAGACAATGTGAAAATATTTGGTCAGTGAATGACAATTCAGCTAAGGGCAAACACACAAAACTGTGTAAGACATGACTTTTAAACTAGCAAACATGTATTAAGTAATTATGGTTTGAATGTGTGATAATTAAAATTAAATGTTTGCCAGTAATTGCTGGATCATATGAATTTCCAATCCAGTGTTGGACTGGAATACTGTACATACTGTAAAGAAAAAATATGATTAAGAATGTTCTGCTCAGTACTTATTTCCTGGAATAACAACATTTAGATTGGATTGAAAAAAATGGTAATGTTTCCATTCAATTCTATTCCATTAGATTCTTATACAACCAAGGTATCTGAGTGTTAGCATTAAAGATAAATGCTAGCAAATGGGCTTCAACATGTAGCAAGAATCATCACAGAGTTTAGATTTATAATCAGTCACAGTCTTTATTTTTAAATGCATTTTAGAGCTTGTGATTCGTGCCAAACTGACTTCACTGGATTCTAAGGTGATGTCTTCACTGCACAGTTAACTTGGGCTGTTACCTGGGTTTTAGCCAACCCCCTCCCCCATCCCTCACTCCCCGCATCCACACAGAAAAACCTTTAACATAGGTTTGAAGATGCGTTAAGCCTAATTTACCTGGCTGGGGGTACAGGTTAGAGCCCAGGTTCTGCTTTACCTCAGTGGGAAACCTGCCCACTTTGCAATGAAGACACAGGCAAAAGTCACTTGAGTGCTGATAGTCCTCCAGTGCCTTCCCACAATTCCCCGTGAAGGACAGGTAAGTTATCCAAAAAGCTGACACAATTGATTGGGAAAGAATCCTAGATGGGGTTCTCAAACAAATTATTACATGGCCTCAGAGTGTGGCAACCAACTCTTGCTGGTGGCTGCTCTGACAATTTTTCCTAAAATACTTACTTAACTTTAGGAAAAACATATAAATATGCACATACACATGCACAAATCATTATTTTTTATGTTGAATTTTTTGCAGACTCTATAATAAAAAATATGTACAGTTGTCTCTATTCTTTACTGTACCTAAACAGATTAGAAACACAAATAAGGTGCTTTGAACATTCTTGTCTTTTTTCTCGTTGTTTCTTTTGCTTTTTTGGTTGCTTTAAGACTTGATAGCTAGTAAGTCTGCTGTGAAAAGTGATATTAACACACATACAAATATCACTTTTCACAGCAGACTTACTCAGCCCCAGAAAGCCCAGGGACAAATTAAACCCTAGGTGGGGATGGAGGCAGTGGGAGCCAGGGGCAATGGGACACTGGGCGAGACAGCAAGGGTCAGGGGTGATGGGGGGTGTGGTGAGCTCAGGGCCAGAGCCTGCCACTGCATAGCCAGGAAACGGAGCCTGAAGCCCTACGTGCAGGGGACGGAGCCTGAAGCCCCATGGCTGGAACCTGCCACCCACTACCCCAGGGCTGAAGCCTGACCCCACCAACCCCAGGAAGGTAGGGAACTCACACTGGTTGTCTGTTCCTCCAGCTTTTGTGTCTTCAGAGGGGGGGAAGGGCCCAACCACTGCTGCAGGCCACAGGGGAGGAGCTGCTGCTTCCTCCCTCCCAATCACCATCTAGGAGGCTGTGGCCACAAGAAAAGCCCCTAGTGGCCACGTGCAGCCACAGCAGCTGCATTTGAGAAACACATCACAAAGAACCATGGACTATGTCCCAAACTCACAACATGAGTGGAAGAAGAATAACGACACAGTAATATGGGTAGTGCTTCGCTGTAGGAGTTCTCAGACCCAAGCCAGGCTAACCTAGGTCCCAATCTCCCACGTTAACTGTGCATGAAGACAAACCCTACCATTCTTTTTTTATTAACAGAAAAGGTAGGACATGGACATTGGCTGTGTAAGCGCCCCCACACTGCCATGCCAATGTGCCTCAACCCGGGACTGGAGGGACCCTAGAGGTAAAGGATAGTTCATTCTGCATTCCTATTACATCCTTGCCTTTGCTGAGACTGCCAATAATGCTTGTGCTATAATCAGTTCTCTAATAGGAACTGGCCCGAGATCACCAACTCATTTCACGTAGCCCACTGAAAAGCTGGCAAGTTGTAGTGACTTCTGATCACCACTGACCTGGGCTATATTCCAAATGTTGACCTAGAGATCAACTATTTCATATTCCATTATCGCCTTCAACTTTTCAACAATTCCACTGCCTTGTCAAAATGACATCAAGTGGTTAACTTGCCAGAAATACAACATATGGGTATATAGTACACATACAGCACACACAAAAACAATGCTAACAGCCAGATTCTGATAGTCATGCGCACACTGAACAGTACCATATTCCACAAGTCGTCTGTCACCACTGGATCTCATGGTATATGGTACTATTCAGTGCAAGTTACAGAGCACAATCTAAACATTTTTGTAAGGTAACTCTCTTCTCTTCATGTGCCAATATATATTTATGCCTGTATCTGTAATTTTCACTCCATGCATCTGAAGAAGTGGGTTTTTTACCCACGAAAGCTTATGCCCAAGTAAATCCGTTAGTCTTTAAGGTGCCACCAGACTTCTCGTTGTTTTAATCTAAACATTAAATCTGAGATTTAATCACAAAAGAGGCAGGAAATTTACCAAGGAGCAAACACCAGACATACTTTGTCCCGGGCTACACTGACTGCTGCATCATGTTCCGCCCCAAGTCAGCTAGCACAATTGTTGACAAGTGTGTTCCATTTTACAGTGTAGATCAGGTCTGCCTCTCCCTCACATGCATCCAGATACACATACAGGCACATTTAGCATTCAAATGTTCCCCCTTCCTCAGTTTGCTACTAAGGTTTGCCCATGGGGTCATTCTTCAAACAGTAGCCATGCTACACACTGTGGCAAGTTGAGAACTCCCTCCATATGAATGGATATATTTTTATTTGCCACTTTTACATCTAGCACAACTATTTATTATGTTGATATCTTTTGAACAATAGCAAGGAAAGAATAAAAATATTGAAAGAAGCTAGATATCGTTATTAAGATTGAGAGTTTTTAAACAGAGGGATATTTAGAATAAGTTACACTTTTTACATGTTTAATAAATATAAATCCACAGTAAGTAATGATAAATACTAAAAGGTTCATTTGAAAATACTTTGTATCCATTGTGGCTGCATCATCAGCTTTGTGTTTTGCTTTCACAAGCAGACTTTTCATCTTCAGCTCTGTCATAGAAGGGAGCAGAAGTGGTGCCACTATGCAGAATAAGGACAACTGAGGGGGTAATATTGTTCCTGAAGAGGACTTCTTCTTTTGTCCCAAGAGAAACTTCAGTTTACCTTGAAACTGCATTGTCTGTTATGTAAAGAAACAGAATAAAATCATCATAAGTATTCAATGTATAAAACACTTAAATGGTAATATGATCTATAGACCATAATGTTCAAATAATATTGAACATATTCATGTTCTATCTGTTCTAACACATGCAGATAAACCCTTAGTATGTATTTCATTATCTTTATTATGTTTAATGTGTGGCTGTCCAAATCAACTTCTGAAACATGGAAAGGGGAGATAATACTGATTAGAATTGGGACTTTTTAACTAGCCTTTCCCCCTCCTGTTGCTGGAGTAGAAGTTCTGTATCATGTTCCATTAGCCAAGTCTAGCAGCTTATGATGGCATAAGTAACAGTTTCCTGTATGCCTCAGTCTGGAGCTGGAACTGGGTTTTTTTTCCATGCTCTGATCTCTCCAGGATGAAGATTCCTGAGTTTTCTTCCTCTCTCCCCCATCCCCTTGTGAAATAATTGTGTGTATTCTCTGGGAGGTACACAGCTGGGGCAAAATGCAGAGGAACCATGCAGAGACGCAGATGGGAGGGAAGGTAGGCTCAAAATGTCAGGATACTTTGTATGGGGCAGGAAGGGAACCTTCAGTCCCTGTCTGAAGACCTTTACCCTCCACTGTACCCACAATCAGATGTCAGGGATGGGGGGAGGTTTGGAGTTTCAGTCTGGGACTAGTGCCTTCTGCACATTTCTGTCCTAGAGCAGGGTGCTAAGCAAAGATCAACACTGCTGCTGAGACTTGAGAAGAAAGAGTCTGGAGGGACAGACCACTGTATCTCAGGGCTTCTTCACCAGACTGGAACATACTGCAGTTCCACCCCTTTCCCTCAGCTGACATGGTCAGGAACCAGTGCAAAGGTTCAGGGAGGCATTCACCTCATTGCTCTGCCAGCTACTGGTAATGGCTTGACAGTGCAACCACCACAGCCAGGAGGGAGCACATGACATGATTGCCTCCAAAGTGCCTGAGAAACTCCTGCGATGAGAACCTGAGCTTTCTAATATTATCTCTTTCCTGGTGCATCGACTTCCACTCCCTTACTTCTCCCACTTCTCCATCTCTCTTTTTATCTTCTGACTGTAAGAGCTCAGCCAACAGGACAAATCTAACCTTGCAATGCTTAGCCTGCCAAGTTGCTCACAGCTAACAGCTGTTACCAGCAGCCTGATCTCAGTAGAAGTTTGCCTACCAAAGGAAAATACAAGCACTCCAGCCAAATGTTGTCCAGAGCTACAGGAGTAATGCCTGGACCCAGAAGTAGCTAACTGGTTCATATACTATGCCCATGGCCTAGCAGCAAGTGAACCGCAAGCATCCAAGACAGAATATTTTCCTATCTCTTGCTATTTTTCTCTCCCTGTTTTTTTGTGTGTCTTGTTTTAGCTTAAGAAGAAACAGGATTAGACTTTAATAAAAGACTCTGGAAGTTATCACCTACAACTGACTCTCTCTTATCTTCAACAAAGTTATCTGAGACTTTTAAAAATGGGTTTTCCCTTTAAAAGGCTCTATACAAAATTAGAGAGGGAGAGGGATTATTATTGTTGTTGTTTAACATTTATATTGTGATACCATCTCAAGGCCACATCCAGGTTGACTCCATTGTACCAGGCATTGTACAAATGTATAATAGATGACAGTCTGTGTCCCAAAGACTATACAATCTAAAAGTTGATCCTTTGAATTTTAAATATTATCACTTGTTTTTTCTTTTTTTATCTTGTATATATACTTAATAAATGTCCCCCCCACACACAAAGTTCTTTGTTTTGTGTACAACAAATGAAACGATGCCTCCAGCAACACCTAAAATGACATCATGAAAACTCTACCAGTCCTCACAACTGTGTATATTCTGGATTGTGTTTTAGAGCTGAGTTTGTAGCTTGGAGTAGGGAGGATTATAGGAAGCCTATAGCTTACTTCAGCAGCTGCCAGGATAGTGCAGAAAGAGGAAAAAAAAAACGAGGAGTACTTGAGGCACCTTAGAGACTAACAAATTTATTTGGGCATAAGCTTTCGTGGGCTAAAACCCACTTTTTAGCCCACGAAAGCTTATGCCCAAATAAATTTGTTAGTCTCTAAGGTGCCACAAGTACTCCTCGGGGTTTTTTTTTTGGTTTTTTTTTTTACTGATACAGACTAACACGGCTACCACTCTGAAACCTGCATAAAGAGAGAAGGTCTCCTTCTCCTTCAATGTCAACACTCAGGCCCTTAGACTTTATTCACTTCTTAACAGCTGACTCTAGATCAGAGACCATGTGGTTCAAGGACTGTGATAAACTGAGCCACATTGCTCTTGCCTACAAAAGCTGAGTGTCTGATTATCTTAAATGCCATGTAAGGAACCTAAGGAAGAGTTTTCTACAGGGAAGGTGTATTTGGTGGGGAAGGTTAGATGGAAACATTCGCCTTATAATTAGCAAAGAGCCTGTCTATCTAATGAGTTAAAACATGCTTTTGTGCATTAGCACAGAGCACCACCGGGTTAAGGACAAACATTTGCTTCCATATTGGGGAGAAGGTGCTGGGAATTACATAATAAGATGGGGACTCAAACTCTGCTGTGGATCAGTGTCCTGAGCAGGGAAATCCCTTGTGTTTGGCAGTCCTCCTCTCCAGAGGCAAAGCCATAGGTAACTTTAGAGAATAGATATAAGTGTGTGTGGAATGAAGGGAGGAGCTGAAGAAGGTGAGCGAAGAGTCTTCTGGGTCAGGAAGGGAGTATCTGGAGGGAACAGCATGCTCGGATGTAGAACAGAAAGCGGAGAAGAGAATGCAGGGCCTGTTTCAAGTAAGCCAGACAGGAATCTCATGAGTCAACACTAGGGAACACAACTGAAGATTCAGACTGCCATGAAAAAATATCATTTGGTGTGAGGGGTGCTGTAACCCAGGAAGAAGACTTAGAGGAGAAGGAGAGTGTTTGCCTGTAAATGGAGGGAATGGTGACAGCAGAAGAAGAGTTTCACAGACACCCTTTACAAACTGATAGAAAAGTGACGGGAAAAGTGTCAGTCAGTGGCAGGAAAATGAAGGTTCTGGTGAGGCTGAGTTTGTTGTAGGGGAAGGAGAAATTACTGTGGAACCCTCAAATCCTATCAATTTTTGTGATGCCTTTCCTGGGGGGGATTTTCCTGTTATGGTTCAGACCAAGGGACCTTTTGTAAGGGGGATCTGCAAAACTCTGCCCACCTTGCCTGAAACTTTGAGCTCAGTGCTCAGGGAAATCTTGGACCACAGCCTTTTCTCCACAGAGTTCTTCTTAGCTGATCATTTTAATCCTCATCTTTCATCTTAGCTTCCCCTTTGTTTGGGAGATGAAAGGGGAAAATGGAGGGTTCTAGGCTGGTGTACAAAAAGACAGAGCAAAATGGTCACTTTTTGCCTCTTTAATTTTTGCTAGGTGGAGACATTGGTCATGATGTTTATGTTTGTGGGATGGAGGAAGAGAGAACGTATGAGGTCAGGACTTTTAAACTGAACATAAATATAGAAAAGTATTTTTCAAGTACTAGTATGTATGGAAATATACTCTGGGTTTCCCAAAGAATTACAGCTCAAGTATCTTAAGAATGCCCAATACTTACTTGTGTTCTTTTCTTATATAAAGTTCTAGTCAGCTGCATGCTGGAACAATGACAAAAATTTCATACTTTATAACTGAGTGTTTACAGTGTCCTCAAATAGGAGTTGTAACATTAGTACCGATAGATCCTTAACCACAGCAGTGCTACCTGTGCCTTAACTAATAAAGATCGTCATTTGGGACAGTTCCAATGATGCAAAATCATAAATAAAAACATTCAACTAATTAAAAAACTGTCAAAAATAGAAGACATCCTAAAATTGCATTTCCATATCAGTGCATGCAATTCATACAATCATGTTCAAATATCTTTAAGAGGTCATTTAAATTTGTGCTACTCAGCCACAGCTTGTTTCACAAAATTATACTTACAAGGAAACCGGAAGTACTGTCCAACAGGCAGCGGACTCGACAGATGAAACAACGAGTTAAAAAGGAAGAATAATCTGCTGGCATGCTGTCACACTCTTGTGCCTTAAACATCTTACTGAGAATGTATTCTTCTCCTACAAACAATGTGGGTGACATATGTCAGATTATATGAACTCAGAATGAAAATTCTGTGTACATATTTGAACACACAGTTAAAGAAATTCCTAAAAAGAATATTTTGTAGTGAATATTCAGTCATGAATATTAATATCTGCTAGGAGTACAACACAAAACAACAGCTGTGCAATAAGCTTAAGTTAATTTGCCTGGGGGAACATAAACTTTCATATTTTGTGACTTTTTGTGATTTTTAACTTAGCAAAATTAATCTTACAGTAACATAGAAAAGGTTTTTCCTTTTGGTTTGCTACACTTTTCAAAGAAAAGAGACAAAAAAGGAAGAACATTAGGAGAAAATGCTTATTGGCACTGCTGACAGGCACCAGTCAGCCAAAGGTTAGCTGATGCCTCCTGAGTTCTTTTGTAAAGCATGTACCAGTTATGAGCACCAGTGCATAGTTTTTGCAGTATGCATTTCTCAAAAGAAACACGAGTACTTCTCTAGAAGTGTGAACTCTGAGACTTACTGCAATTCTCTACTGTACATACCCAGAAGAAAATTTCAGAGTGTTCATCACTGCTAATTTCCAAAAAATATTGTTCAAATTTAGTTAATGTCTGCATACTGTTTTTACAGTTTCTTAAATGCCTAGTGCAGAGGTCGGCAAACTACAGCCTGTGGGCCACATACGGCCCGCGGGACCCTCCTGCCTGGCCCCTGAGCTCCTGGCCCCTCCCCTGCTGTTCCCCCTCCCCGGCAGCCTCAGCGCACCGCGCCGCCGGCGCAACGCTCTGGGCAGCCAGGCAGCGCAGTTGCAGAGCCGTGGCCTGACCCGGTGCTCTGGGAGGCATGGCTGTAGCGCCGCGAGCCACCGGTGCTCCAGACAGCGCAGTAAGGGGGCAGGGAGCAGGGGGGGTTGGATAGAGGGCAGGGGAGTTGTGAGGGTGGTCAGGGGGCGGGGGTGTGGATAAGGGTTGGGGTGGTCAGAGGGCAGGGAACAGGGGGGTTGGATGGGGCAGGGGTCCCAGAGGGGCAGTCAGGAAGGAGAAGGGGTGTTGGATGGGGTGGCAGGGGGCAGGCAGGGGTGGGGGGTCCGGGGGTGGTCAGGGGACAGGGAGAAGGGGTGGTTGGATGGGGCAGGGGTCCCAGGGGGCAAGTCAGGAATGAGAAGGGGGTTGGATGGGGCGGCAGGGGGCAGGCAGGGGTGGGGGGTCCGGGGGTGGTCAGGGGAGAGGGAGAAGGGGTGGTTGGAAGGGGCAGGGATCCCGGGGGGCAAGTCAGGAATGAGAGGGGGGTTGGATGGGGCGGCGGGGGGGCAGGCAGGTGTGAGCAGGTCCGGGGGTGGTCAGGAGACAGGGGGTGGTGGATGGGGTAGGAGTCCCGGGGGGGCCGTCAGGGGACGGGGGGGTTGGATGGGGCAGGAGTCCTGGGGGAGCCATCAGGGGTGAGAAGCGGGGTTGTCGGATAGGAGGCGGGGGCCGGGCCATGCCTGGCTGTTTGGGGAGACACAGAGTCCCCTATCCGGCCCTCCATACAATTTTGGAAACCGGATGTGGTGGCCAAAAAGTTTGTCCGCCCCTGGCCTAGTGCATTTTGTTCCATTGAGAGCTATTTATTTCTTCTATAAAGAAGGGACCATATTTTACAAAGTTCTCCAAAGACTGCAAGAACTCCTGTGGAAACCATAAGCTTCATGGGGACTGCTTTTGAAGTTAAAAGCCCTGTATAAATTCTCTGAGTTTAAAAGCCAGCCATGGACTCCTGCTTCACGGTGCTGCTTGCAAGTTTCTTCCTACCCATCTGAAAAACCTATTAATGCTCCATTAGCCTTCAGTGATGTATATACATTTTACCCTGGGTCTGGTGTACTTTAAGTTTGTGAAAGGTCTGAAGGACTTCATGCATTTTACCCAAATGATGACAGACTCCAGGAACTGGACAAAATGGGTTATTTCCAGTTAGTAACCCCGTGAGGTAGTTACAGTATCACTCCCATTGTCTAGAAAGGAGAACAGAGAAAGTGGGGCCAACATTTTCAGAAATGATCACTAGTTTTGGGTGCCTCCAATTTTTATGTGCCCAATTTGAGGCACCAGATTTTTCAAAGCATTCACCATTACTATTGACTTAAACTGGAGTTCTGGGTATTCAATTCCTCTGAAAGTTTTAGGCCTTGGGTAACAAAGAGCATTTTTTCACTTGTCAGAAACTGTTCTTACTTTTTTAGCTGGACAAACATAAATAAAATAAATAATAAAACTTGGCAGACTTCATGTTCATGTGCTGAGAAGGTTCTCTGGTCTGTAGCTGGAACGTGGGCAGGTGTGGCATGTCTGAGCTAAGGCTAGAGTTGAAACCTTAACTGAACATTTTCTGTTTTCTCGCATTTCTCATTAATCAAATATTATTGTTAAAAGATGTTGTATTTAAAAGGGCAATAAAGTTTCAACCTCAACTCTATAGTGAAGTTTTACTGGGGATATTATTATTACCACTATTACTACCTTAGACAAGTCACAACCTCTACATACCTTAGTTTGTCTATCTATAAAATGGGAATAAAAATACTTACCTACCTTCCAGGGGTGCCCATTTATAAAGTCCTTTAAAATCTTTTAATGAAAGGCTTAATACCATAGAAGTGCAAATTATTAACTGCTGTAGCAATAGTGTTCAGAAACCTTCTGCATACTGTATTTTTGTGATTGAGAGAAATATTGATGTGTTATTTAAAGACAAGAGCTTAGTAGGATTAACCATTTTTATGGATGATGAGAAGATCTACAGCTACATTTGATAGGAAAAAATAAAAGTAATGTAAACTCTCACACTTCAAGGCATAAACCATTTTCTAACTGTCAAGAGTTAGGAAGAAAGATCCCCCATGGGCTCATCGTGTTGCAATTGTCCACTCTGAGGGTTTCTGCACCTTGCTTTGAGGGATCTGGCACTAGTCACTATCAAAGTCAGGCTGCTGGACTAGATGGACCACTGATCTGGATTCACTATGACAATTCCTATATCTCTAATGAATATTACACAAACCTACCTGTTTCTGTCTGCAGTTGTTGTCCAGATACCAGTTGTGGAGGATTCATGGCCCAGTGCAGTTGTTTACAGAAATCTTGGCGATCATCCACATGAATGTAATCGTATATATTTTGGTGCATTACATCAGTCTGAAATAATTACAATAAACAGTGTTTAGGATGTAAGTTCATTGGCTAGGGGCTATTATCTCTATATCCCCATTAGGTGGATGGTTGGTGGGGATATTGGGTCAGAGCTAAGATTGCTTGAGGAATATTATTTCTGAATTTCCTGACTCTCACGTTTACTTTTTATTTTAAACTACAGTATTGTAGTGAGGATCTTTTTAGCCCTAATTCTTAATTTCCTGACTTTTGTGCACGTGCAAAATATCCATCAATGTTGCATTAAGGTAATTTTTCCATTTATTAAAATAATGCTTGTTCTGAATGTTAAATTGAAGGGATAAATTACAATGATGAGTGTTAGGGGTATATTCTATATTTGTAACAGTTCATGTCTTTGTTTACCAAAGATTCACAATAACAGAATAGCTCAAAATGTCTTCTGGGATGTTACAGAGAATACACATTCACCTGAATTCTAAAAAAAAATAAAAATAAAAAAATAGGAAAATTACAGTACCATATCCTAATCTGAAATTGCATCATAAATATACCTTTAGTCCATTTATACTTTATATCTAGTCAACTGTAAAGGGACATGTCAAAACAGTGTACCGTACATGATTTTAGAGAGTGTATGAAAAGAAATTACAGCAAGGAAGCCATTACAAATTGTACAGCATTAAGCATTCTAAATACTTTTAATATATATTTACCTGATGAAAGCCTAGATAGTCCACAATAGTTGATGATGTATAAAATATCATTCCATCTGAACTCACCACCAAGGCAAAGCCATTCAGTGACTGGGAGCAGGGAGATAAAATAAAGAATAAAAAAGTCAACAAAAGACAAAGCACAAGAAGTAAAACTGGTATGACATTTATTAACATATTTTCTAAGTTTTCTTTCCTAATGTTCAATTATGGAATAGCAGAAAGATGGAAACGAAAGTGTTGCTTAAAACAGACATTTATTAATTTTATTTAGCTTTACTCTGACCATGAGGTTAACAAGCAGCATCTGTACCCCACTGATTTGTCTGCTACATCATATGGACTAGTTTCTTCTGTCTTTACAGTGAGTAGTTCCATTGATATCTGTAGGACTCTGATGTAAAGTTGCTGCTCAGTGCAAGAGGAGCAGACTCTGCCCCTATACAATGATGGGCTAATCAAATATTATTTATCAAATGCTAAAGAAAAATAACACATGGGTATATCTTGTCATCTTGATATATGGGGATTGATTTTCATAACTCAGAATTAAATTCCTGCATATCAACATGAGGCTATAATAGTTTCAAATATAATTAGGCATTTAAATAGCTCAGAGGTTTTGAACATTACATCTGTATTGCCAAAAATATGTAACCCCTGGGTTAGTAATAGTAGGATGTTAATTATTTCAGTCCTAAGCCCTAAATACAAAGTCTGATCCTAAATTTGTTTCCACTGCCTACCACAATGTAAAGATATTTTAATTCCCCCTCCCCCGCCCCATACATTGTGGTAGTTTCCATAATTTTTCAGCAAGATCATTCTCCTTCTTGGAATGACATTGTGGATAATGACCTGGAATGTGTTCTCTCTCCTTTTTTTAAACTTACCTTTTTTGGTTACACTTAATAGAGAGACTAATTAAAATGTAATAACAATGTGGTTAACCTTTATGATACTTGGAATTACTACTAATTCATATAACTGGAAGGTTAATGACATGAGCAAATTACTTGTCACCCATTTAATTTCAAACTTACTATATTCCATTAACTTTTCTGAATATATATTTTTGATACATGTACCTAATACAAAATCCTCTAACCAGAAAATTAACTACTGTGGGTAACACTTTAACAGTAGTACAACTACTATATAACTGCAGTCGTATTCTAAAGTGTAACCAATTTTTCAAGAACTTTAACAAAATACATATGTTGGCATAATTATATAAATAAAATAAGGAATATTTAAAGTAAGTGGACTAAGCGATGGAACTTAATGCACTAAAATATCATAAACCAATACACAGTAAAGAAGACAATATATGTAGAATAATATTATGCCAGGTAATGTAAGCAACAAGACAAGTATAAAAATAAGAACGGATGTAAATGAAGTACACTACACAAACATTAACACTGGTCATACCTAATCTAGATTTGTCTAATTTTGCCTACCTTCCCCTACCCCAGGACCCCCAGGACACTTTTTCACCACAGAGGGACTGTATTTCAGAGATGGATTAACTAATTCTTGCATATGGTTTATATATCAATTGGTAAAAAGCATTGGGATTGTTTGAGATTAAAGTTGTATATTGTGACAACGTTCCTCCTCTACCTTAGTGGATCTTGCGCTTATTGGCGGATTTGCTCGCCTTGGAGCTCAGTTTGGCCGTTTTCATGAACCCACAGTCCAGGTCAACTCCTCCTGTGTCTGACCAGGAGTTGGGAGGTTTGGGGGGAACTCAGGCCCGCCCTCTACTCCGGGTTCCAACCCAGGGCCCTGTGGAATGCAGCTGTCTAGAGTGCCTCCTGGAACAGCTGTGCAACAGCTACAACTCCCTGGGCTACTTCCCCATGGCCTCCTCCCAACACCTTCTTTATCCTCACCATAGGACCTTCCTCCTGGTGTCTGATAATACTTGTACTCCTCAGTCCTCCAACAGTATGCGTTCTCACTCTCAGCTCCTTGCGCCTCTTGCTCCCAGCTCCTTACACGGGCACCACAAACTGAAGTGAGTTCCTGTTTGAACCCAGGTGCCCTGATTAGCCTGCCTTAATTGATTCTAGCAGCTTCTTGATTGGCTGCAGGTATTCTAATCAGCCTGTCTGTCTTAATTGTCTCCAGAAGGTTCCTGATTGTTCGGGAACCTTCCCTTTACCTTACCCAGGGAAAAGGGACCTACTTAACCTGGGGCTAATATATCTGCCTTCTATTACTCTCCTGTTGCCATCTGGCCTGACCCTGTCACATATCCCCCCCCTCTGCTCACCACTACGGGGTTGGGCAACTTGGGATGTCAGGCAGTGTACTCGTGACAAGCCATCTGCATTGCCATGGTGGCTTCCAGCCCGGTGTTGTATGGTGAACTGGAAAGGTTGTAGAGACAGGAACCATCTGGTCACCCTGCGTTCTTCTCTTTATTTCACTGCATCCACTGGACGGGTGCGTGGTCGATCACAAGGGTAAACCATTGTCCCAGAAGGTAATAACGTAGTGTTTCCATGGCCCATTTCACAGGTAGGCATTCTCTTTCAACCACGGCATACTTCTGCTCTCTCGGGAAGAGTTTCCTGCTGAGGTAGAGGATTGGGTGTTCTTCATCTCCGACCATCTGCGATAGGACAGCTACCAATCCTACTTCAGATGTATCTGTTTGTAAAAATGAATTCTTTGTTGAAGTCTGGGGCTATAAGCACGGGGTTACTGCAGACGGCTGTCCATAGATCCATGAATGCTTTCTCTGCGGCATCTGTCCACTTCACCATGTCTGGACCCAGGCTTTTATCAGGTCTGTCAAGTGACTCGCTCTGATAGCAAAATGGGGAATAAACCGTCGGTAGCACACCACCATCCCCAGGAATGCCGGGACTTGCTTTTTCTGATTCAGCCGGGGCCAATTTTGGATGGCCTCTAGTTTGTTTAGTTGGGGCTTGACCATGCCCCTTCCTACAATGTAGCCAAGGTATTTAGCCTCAGCTAGCCCTACAGCACACTTGGCTGGGTTGGCTGTGAGGCCAGCCCGTCTTAGCATGTCCAGAACCGCTTCCACCTTTTCTAAGTGGGTTTCCCAGTCGCGGGTGTGAATAATCACATCATCCAGGTATGCCGCTGCATAACTGGTATGGGGCCGTAGGAGCTTGTCCATAAGACGCTGGAAAGTGGCAGGTGCCCCATGCAGTCCAAAAGGAAGAACAGTATATTGAAACAGACCCTCTGGGATAGAGAATGCCATCTTTTCTTTCGCATCTTTGGCAAGGGGAATCTGCCAGTATCCCTTTGTTAAATCAAGGGTGGTCAAAAATTGGGCCAGGCGGTCAACTAACTCATCAATACAGGGTATGGGGTATGCATCAAATTTGGATATCTCATGTAGCCAGCGAAAGTCATTACAAAACCTAGTGGTGCCATCGGGTTTGGGCACCAACACAATCGGGCTTGACCACTGACTGTGGGACTCTTCGATGACTCCCAGCTCCAACATCCTTTTTACCTCTGCCTTGATCTCCTCCCTTTTTGCTGCTGGGACCCGATAGGGCCTTAAAGTTACCTTTGCCCCAGGGTCTGTGATAATGTGGTGATATGCTTCGGTGGTCTGACCTGGTTTGGTTGAAAGCACATCCTGGTATCAGTTGATCATCTCAGTTACCTCCTTCTTCTGGTTTGGTGTCATATCAGTGGATATCCTGATCTGCTCCTGCATCTTATTTCCCTGGCTCGGGGTCTCTTGGGCCACTACACACGCCTCTCATTGGTGCCAAGGCTTTAAGAGGTTAATGTGATAAATTTGTTCTTGTTTCTGGCATCCTGGCTGCCACACCTTGTAGGTTACTTCCCCCATGGGTTCAACCACCTCATAGGGCCCCTGCCATTGGGCCAAAGCTTGCTTTCTGCCGTGGGTACCAACACCATCTCCCGATCCCCTGGTTGGAACTGTCGGACTTTTGCCTGGCGATTGTAATGGGTTCGCTGGGCCTCCTGCACCTTTTCCAAATGTTCCCATACAATACGGGTGACCCGGGCTATCAGTTCTCGCATCTGCAACACATGGTCAATTATATTTCTCCCCTCATTGGGTTCCTCTTCCCAGATTTCTTTTGTGATATTTAGTATGCGATGGAGGTGGCGTCCGTATAATAATTCAAAGGGAGAAAACCCAGTTGAGGCCTGAGGTACCTCCCGGATTGCAAACATAAGGTAGGGTAGTAGGGTGTCCCAATCCTTCCCATCCCGATTTACCACTTTCCTTATCATTGCCTTGAGGGTTCGGTTAAACCTTTCTACCAGCACATCGGTCTGCAGATGATAGACTGAAGTTCTCAGGGTATGTATATGGAGCAGCGTACAGAGGTCCTTCATTAGCTTTGACATAAATGGGGTACCTTGGTCTGTTAATATCTCCTTTGGTAGCCGCACTCGGGCAAAGATCCCCACCAACTCTTTAGCTATCGTTTCAGATGCGGTGTTCCGCGGGGGACGGCTTCTGGGTAGCGAGTAGCATAATCCAGAATGACAAGTATATATTGGTGGCCCCGGGCTGTCTTCTCCAGGGGTCCCACTAGGTCCATGGCTATTCGCTTGAAGGGGAACTCTATGATGGGAAGGGGTACTAAAGGTGCCCTCAAGTGTGGACGGGGACTGTGCAGCTGACACTCCGGGCAGGACGCACAGTACCTCCACACTTCTTCATGTACTCCGGGCCAGAAGAATCGTCGCAGGACCCATGCCAGGGTCTTCTCTACCCCCAAATGCCGCCCCAAAAAGATGACTATGGGCCAGACTTAATACAGCATTCTGGTGTTTTTGAGGTACTGGGATCTGCTGTACCTTCTGCGCCTGTACTAGTGCAACCCAGTATAAGGGATTCTTCTTCATTATGAAGTAGGGTCCTGGTCCCTGGGTTTTCCCTTCCACGGGGACCCCATCTATTTTGGTCACCTCCTTCCTAATGTTGTCGTACCTTGGGTCTTCAGCCTGGTCCCGTCCAAAATTTCCTCTCCTGGGGCTAATCTGCCCGAGATCTAGGGGGCCAGTCTCTGCTGCCTCTCCTGGTTCAGAGGCGTTAGGGTGTGGGTCAGACTCGGGTGCTTCTCCCTCCTGGGTGGCCTCCTTTTCAGCTGCTCAGATCCGCCAACCTAAGAGAGCGACCCTCTGGCTTTGGGCCAGTATTTGGGTTCCTAAGGCCTTAGCTGCCCTTCTTTCCCCTTTTGTCTTTCTACGCTGTCTGGGAGTGGAGAACAAATCTGGGGATATTTCAGAGAAGGTTGGGGGTTGACAGTCTACTGTGGATGCCTCACTACTTTCAGGGCTTCCCCCTTTCTCCAATTCCCCTACTGGTAGTAAGTCTCCAAACCCTGGGAAGTCCCTCCCTATGAGCACCGGCTATGGGAGTTTAGGGACTACACCTACTGTTACCTCAGTAGTGTTCCCCTGAATCTCGATTTTTACTGGGATGGTGGGGTAATAACCAACTGTCCCATGGACGTATGTTATCCCTGGTCTCTTGGTTTGGGCAGTCTAACATCACGATCCTCTTCCACCTCAGTGTTCCGACTCCTGGTGGCTTCTGGTGGGCCTTCAGCCCCTCTCTTTTTCCACCTGGGCTCTCCTGGTGGCCCAGTCACCCGAGCTCTAGGGCTTGGTGCTGCTAGTTTAACCAGGGGTGCTTCTTCCTTAACTGGTCGGGTCAGCTCCCTCGCCGTCCTTCACCTTTCTACCAGCATGACAACCTCATCGTAGGTGGAGGGTTCGTTCTGGTTTACCCAGACGTGAAGGTCTGGCGGTAGTCCTCTCATGTACCGGTCGATGACAAGAACCTCTGGTATCTCCTCCGGACTCCAGGACTCAGTTCGTAACCACTTTTGTGCGAGATGGATGAGGTCATATAATTGGGACCGCGGGGTTTTGTTTTCCTGATACCTCCACTCATGCTATCGCTGGGCCCGCACTGTGGTCGTTACCCCAGATCTGGCCAGGATCTCTGCTTTCAGCTGGGGGTAGTCTGCCGCAGCCTCTTCAGGCAAATCATAGTAGGCCTTCTGGGCCTCCCCACACAGGAATGGAGCGAGGATGCCTGACCACTGTTCTCGGGGCCAAGCCTCCAGCAGGGCTGTCCTCTCAAAGGCCAGGAGGTATGCCTCTACATCATCCTCCCGCGTCATTTTCTGCAGCCAATTGCTGGCCCGCATGATCTGCGTCCCATCATGGCCACGGTTCAGCTCTGTAAGAGCCTTTACCTGGTTTACCAGTTCCTGCAACATAGCCCAGTCTTGAGCAGCCTGGTCCATCAGCAGGCAATTAGTCTCTTGCTGCAGCCACATTGCCTCCTGTTGGGCGGCTGACTGGACATGAGTAAGCCGCCTGCTGGGCAGCTGTGGCTTGTATCAGTGCCCGCACTACCTCCTCCATTGTGGTGAAAAAAAAAAAATAAACCCTCTCCCTTTTTTTTTTTTCCAAACACCCTCCTTCTTCAGCCGCGCTGTGCACACCAGATCCCACTTTTAATACCAGTTGTGACAAAGTTCCTCCTCTACCTTGGTGGGTCTTGCGCTTATTGGCGGATTTGCTCGCCTTGGAGCTTCACAGCAGCCTTCAGTTTGGCCGTTTTCATGAACCCACAGTCCAGGTCAACTCCTCCTGTGTCTGACCAGGAGTTGGGAGGTTTGGGGGGAACTCAGGGCCCGCCCTCTACTCCGGGTTCCAGCCCAGGGCCCTGTGGAATGCAGCTGTCTAGAGTGCCTCCTGGAACAGCTGTGCAACAGCTACAACTCCCTGGGCTACTTCCCCATGGCCTCCTCCCAACACCTTCTTTATCCTCACCATAGGACCTTCCTCCTGGTGTCTGATAATACTTGTACTCCTCAGTCCTCCAACAGTATGCGTTCTCACTCTCAGCTCCTAGTGCCTCTTGCTCCCAGCTCCTTACACGCACACCACAAACTGAAGTGAGCTCCTTTTTAAACCCAGGTACCCTGATTAGCCTGCCTTGATTGATTCTAGCAGCTTCTTGATTGGCTGCAGGTGTTCTAATCAGCCTGTCTGTCTTAATTGTCTCCAGAAGGTTCCTGATTGTTTGGGAACCTTCCCTGTTACCTTACCCAGGGAAAAGGAACCTACTTAACCTGGGGCTAATATATCTGCCTTCTGTTACTCTCCTGTAGCCATCTGGCCCGACCCTGTCACTATATATATGATACTGCTATTTTTCCCTTCCCTCAACCTGTGTTTTTAATTAAAAACATGAACATTACAGTGGACAGATATATTAATTCTCATGCATTGTGGAGCCACTTTTTCAAGAGCTCAGTTCCCATAAGGGTGAGATTTTTAAGACTGCTCAGCACCCAGCAGTTTCCTTTGTGACATTTATGGCCAGAATTTCAAAAGAGCTCAGCACCAATGTGCTGAGCTTCTCAGAACATTTGTCCGTAATGGTAGGTGCTGAGCACCTTTGAGAAATTTGGACCTGTGTGGCTACTCACCCCAGGGTGAACTATGCGTTAAAGAACCCGCGATGTGTGAAATGGATGGCTAGAGAGAGGTCCAGCAGAAAGACTTTAGGGTAGAGATCCCCAAACTGTGGGGCGCACCCCCCTAAGGGGGCACAGAGGAACATTCCGGGGACATGGCAGGCCAAGGCCAGCCCTCATGGGGGGTGGGGAGGGAGAGCCTCCCAGCCTCAGTGGGGCTCCTGGCCTCCACTGCAGCCCGGCTGCAGCTTTGCTCCCAGGCTCAACCCCAGCCTCAGCCCCTGGCCGCAGCTCTGTTCTCAGCCCCAGACCCACCCCCACCTACGGCCCCAGCTGAGGCCCCCTTACCCCGTCCGCATTCCCACCCACCCACTCCGGGAGCCACAGCCTCGCCTCTCCTCCAGGATGGGGGCGCAGACAAGGGTAAGGGGGGGTCGCAACCCTGAAAAGTTTGGGGACCACTGCTTTAGGGCCTTGTCTACATTAGAAAATAGCACTGTTTCACCAATTGATTAGCTGAACTGGTGCTAGCCAAGGGTTAGCTGTAAAGTAGACAAGGACAAACTGCAGTCAGGATCAGTTTAGCCAACTAGAGTTAATCCCTGCTCAGAACAGGCATTACCTCTGGCTAGCTGAACTGGTGCTGATCACTAGTTTCTCCATGGCTATTCTTCCAGTAAAACCAATTGTGGAAATGGTCCTATTTTCTTCTGTAAACAGGGGTCTAGTCTAGATGCAACATGAATCTTACTTCCTCCCATTTGTGTCTTTCACTGTGCTGAGAGTATCTCTGTGGATGGTATTCTGTCATATCCATTTACAATATCAGATGGAGACAAGAAAGGATTTTTGGCATCTTGTCTCTTTGGATTCTTCTTTGCAGCAATGAAACCACCATTGATGTGATTTCAGGAATTTTATTACATTTTAAACATCTGGTAGAGTCTTTAACTAAAACCTCCAGACTAAAAACCTCCATAAAGATAAATGGAGCATTTATGTGAGCTCCTTTATGCAGGTGACTATACTCGCAATGTGCACACGGCAAAGAACTTCCCAGTCATCAACTATTCATTAGCTGAGATAGCTAGAAATGCTGACCTTGCCATCTGCTTCAAAAAAAACAAGGTAATTTGCCTGCCCACATCTGGGAAAGCATATACGAGACCTAGAATCACTCTGAAACATAGGGCCTGATAATGCAAGGTACCGGGCGCCCTTAATTCCCATTTTTGTTGGCTTCCATGTAAGATGGAGGTATTCAGCCCTGCTAGGTGGTAGTGGACTTACCTTGTAGGAATTTTGTCAAACACTGTTCTTATGGATCAAGAAATTGCTACTCAAATTATTAAGGGATGTTCTGCACCCAATATATTGCCACATCTAGGCCCTGCACCGTATTCTACAAGAGACTGAAGTCTGCTTTTAAAATGCAGAACTAATTTCCAACTCACTCCACAGCTGTGAAACATGGAAAAGCTACTGCTAATATTTCAAAGAACTGGAATGGCGTTGGAGCAGTAGGAAGGGTTTGTGAGGGAGGAGACTAAGTGAGTGTATGTATGTGTAGGGAGAGGTTAGAGAAATGTGGGAGGGAAGAGGGGTGTTTGGGGGGGGTTGGAGGAGGCGAGAGAAAGAGACTGGGGGTTGGAGGGGGTGAGAGAAAGAGAGACAGGCTGGTTGGAGGAGGTGTTCACGGGGATGGGGGTTGATGTAGTGGAGGGAGATTCAGGAGTGGAGTTCAAGGATGTGTGTATTTGGGTAGAGATGGAACAGAGCAGGGAAGTGCAGGAGATGTGTGGAGAGTGCAGTTACCCCTGTTTTTTCTTTCTTGTAACACCTACTTTCTTTTCTGCTTTTTGTGGGAAGACCTTAACTGAGAATCTCCTGGTTTCCCAATATTTAAGCCTGAGGTTTTGAAGCTCCATGTTCTGAAAGAGTACAGGGAATGGAAGGCACTGTTGTGCAGCAGGAACCCTAATTCCACCTTAGCAAAGTTATGTGTGATTAACTCAAGGTCCATGTTACAAAAATTGTACATTAGCTGGGAAACCTGCAGCACAATCCACACTAACTAAAAAACCAGCTGAATATGGAGCAAAACTTCAAAACTAAAGTCCAGGTATTTGGCTGTTTTTTTTAAATGTTATCTTAAAACACTACTCAATGAAAAGACATATTATCCACAGTAGAGAGGGCTCAGTACAGATGAACAGGGCAGTGCATTGTTGTGCTACCCCAGAAACAGACCAGGAATCTGCTTTCATTACCTCTTTGCTCCACAGGGGGTGACTGTGACATTGCACGCCATATGTTTATGGAAATATGTTTATAAGTGTAAATACGATGTAACTGGAGTATGCTTTATGCAAAAGGTCTCTTGTAAGGTATCATTACAAAGCTTATAATCTACTGAGTGTGGTCATCCTATTTGTATAAATGTATCATTCTTGTATCTGAAACTAGAAATATGAAATATAATTCTGAAGTCCTATTGTAATTATGCAAAGTGTGGGCCATTAATGGTGGTTTGGAATTGTGATGGCTCCCATCTACTAGGTTGTAAATGGCTCTGTTTACCTGCAAGCCTTCCTGTGAGTCAGGCCAGGAAGAATGAAGGCTTGGTGTCCCACAGGACATGTGATCATGTCACCTGGTACTGGAATCCATCTTAAACCTGGTGCTTTTCCATTTAGAAGGAGGGGTGGGGACCCAAAGAGACAAAAGATTCCTGCCTTGTGCCAAAACTATATAAGGGGGTGGAACAGAACAAAGGAGGTTCCAGTCATGAGAAATCCCCTAGTTACCACCTGAGCTGGAGCTAACAAGTACTGTACCAGGGAAAGGATTGGGCCCAGACTAAGAAGGAGTCTAGTCTGTGAAAGAAGCTTATTGGAACATCTCTGAGGGTGAGATTTTATCTGTAATCAGTTTCCTAATGTATTAGGCTTAGACTTGCGTGTTTTGTTTTATTTTGCTTGGTAATTTACTTTGTTCTGTCTGTTATTACTTGGAATCACTTAAATCCTACTTTTTATACTTAATAAAATCACTTTTGCTTATTAATTAAGTAAGTAATTAATACCTGGGGGAGCAAACAGCTGTGTATATCTCTCTATCAGTGTTATAGAGGGTGGACAATTTATGAGTTTACCCTATATAAGCTTTATACAGAGTAAAATGGATTCATCTGGGGTTTGGATCCCACTGGGAGCTGGGTGTCTGGGTACTGGAGACAGGAGCACTTCTTAAGCTGTTTCAGTTAAGTCTGCAGCTTTGGGGCATGTGGTTCAGACCCTGGGTCAGTGTTGGAGCAGACTGGCGTGTCTGGCTCAACAAGGCAGGGTTCCAAAGGCCCAAACTGGCAGAGAAAATGGGCTCAAATGTACTCTCTGCACATCAGGTGACAATCCCAAGGGGATTTCTGTGATCGAACCTGTCACAGTGACATACTCAGCACCAGCCCTATATCTGGCTCAGTGTGTGCATCCCCAGCACAGGCTGGAATGTTGGAGATCTGCCCATTCCCTGCCCAATCTTGTCCACTCCTACCTGCATGTGTGGGGAAGGGAATATAGCAGCCCTATGGAAACTGCACAGCCCCCCACAGTATAGATAGCTGGCATCGGGGAGTAAGAGGGCACCTTGCAGGAGTGTGTGGAAGTGTAGGAAGGGCTACAGACTGGTTCTTAGATTTTAGAGAATAGAGAAATATTAAAAGACCTTCATTCTGCAATTCTTTGTCCAAGCTGTGCTTACTACATAGTAATAAATAGCGTTTTATCAATAATAGTTCAATTGCCTGCCAAAACAATTTTCAAACATTGAGTATATTTACTTTTTCAAAAGCTTTCATAGTAGAAATTTGAGCAGTGACAACTAAATACAACTTTATTATCTAAGCTGTAAAAATAAATGATTGTAAAATGCCATTTGGTAAACCATATGGATTCAATGGCAGATGGAATTTCTAACCCAAGCTAAAACTTGAAACATGTGAGACAGACTTAACTATGCACTGCAAACACTTGTTTGTTTGTGTTTGGTTTTGTTTGTTTAAGAAACTCATATTTCTTACATTGTACATGAAAAATGAAATCACTTTTTTCCAAATGGAAAAAAGGGCTTGGCATCAAACTGTGGACTGTGTTCTTTTTAAAAACAAGTACATCCAATTATGTACTCACGAAAAGCTGCACCTGCTACTTAAACAAAAAACAATTAATATGTCAGTGCAAAGCAAGTTCACAGTTACTTTAGTGCCCACAGTAGCTCTGAGATTAAAGTTATCATCCTCTTTCATTATGAGGTTTTAGAAACATTATTAATAAAAAAGTTCTCCCTGGGAATGAAGACAAATATTTTGAGAAAGATAGGACTTCCTATCTTGGCAAGATCCTTTATATATCCTGATGTTTTTTCTGGTCCCTTAACAGAGAATCAGCCAGCAAATACTTCAAAGATATTTTGGTCAAGGTCATGGCACAGTAAAAATAAGAAAAAAAGATCAGTTCCAAGCCACATTTCTCTTATTACTCTTCTTTGAAATAAAGGAAAATTCACTAGCATTGTGATCTCCAGAGACCACACTGCTATGGTTACTAAAGTACAACAGTCAAGGCCTGGAGCCGTGCCTTGCTCAGAACAGATTTTCAAGTCACGCAACACGGGTACTAAATTTCCAGTGTCAGTTGGCTTTCAGTGTATCTAGAGCTGTTTCATTTAGCAGTCTGTTGATAGTCTTTGTATCACATGTGGGGTGGAGTTATTCTTTGATGATCTGAATAATAAGCTTCTGTAAGTGGTACACTCATCCCTATCTTTCTCCATAATGATGTCTACTTAAGAATACTACTGGGAAGATGCAGCCAGCCTTCTTAATTTGTACCATAATGGATCTATCTGTTCCATTCCACTAGTGTTTTTAAAAATTGACAATTACCCTGCACAAAAATCATTTTATAATCCTTAATTAAGATGCTCTTTACAAACTAAAAAAAATCAAGTCCTTAGAACTCTGATATCAAGCTGAAACACAAAAAGACTATTCAAAGAGATACACCAATGTATCGAGTGACATGAAAGCATACCCTTTGCCAGAATAGTAGGATAATTCATAGCACTCCAAAGGTTTGTGTACATGTATTGTATCGACAAAGTTACTTCAAAGGGGCTACTTGAGCAAGTAAACACTGCCCTGCATAATTAGGGACTGTAGAATTGTACCCTTCATAAACAGTTTCTATCACAGCCTTGTGTACTAGGAAACAAAAAAGAGAGCAATTTTTTTAAAAAAAAGCAGACATGCATTTCCATCATTGTAGCCAATGGAGATAGGAAGTGTTGATGGATAATACTTTTGTCATCATGTTTTTGTATGCGTAAGCCCTTTGCACATGGGAAGCTTTATGGGTGAATCCCATGGACAAGGAATACTGTATATGGGAGCTCTTTTCATAGGCAAAACTTTGCATGACAATGGATTTGAACAAGATAAAAATTGCATACCAGCTGCTTTGAGCAGGGAAAACTTTCTAGGGTGAACTTACTCTCGCAAATGTCGGATTTCAGCACCGAAAAAAATTTATTCTCACTCATTCTATCACTCAATGCTACCTTCTCTTTTCCCCAGAAAAAGCCAAGTCCATGTTCCTTCCTATCTGACTCAGTCCAGGTATGACTTCTCAGATCCCCAAGAAGAGTTGTGGTACTTAGAAGGTTAGCGGACCAAGTCCATTAAGTGCTACCCAGAGCAAGGTCAATGCTGACCTTTCAAACATCTCTTGTGCTAATGCAGCTCGGGAAGAGTTTGGACACTGGACCTCAAATTTACGTTTGGACAGGAGACCTGTGCCATCTGACAGGGAGGGAGGACCTGGAAAAATTTAGCTTGCAAAGTTTTTTTCATTTATCTCATGTTTTGCCATCACATCACTATCACAAGGGAATTGGATCAACTTCAGAAATAGTTGTTTGTGAGTGTGTTATTTTACATGTCGGAATTCAGTGAGCGAGCTGAAATGTGACAGCTTGTCAAGAGGGAGTAGGTGTAATCAGCATCTTGGAAATGTGGTGGGAAAGTATAAATCAATGGGCTATGGTAATTCGTAGTTACAAACTTGCACACAAACACATTAGATCACAGAGAGAGCGGGGTGTGAGGGAAAATGCTACTGATGGCATGGGGTACAAACCATAGATCCCAACCATTGCCCTTCCTCTCCTTACATATCCCCATTCAGTGTGATCTTCTGAAATAACCTGAGTTCACTTAATACCTGTCAACCGTTTGGGGAAGGGGCTATCTTTTTACTATGTTTGTACATTGCCTGGCACAGTGGGACTGGGGCCCTTAGGCATTACCACAGTACAAATAAACCCCTTTACCCAAGATGGAATTGAGAACATGGTCTATACTGAGACTGATTTGAAACATCTTATAACCCTGTACTTAGCTGTGTGACACTATGGTGCACTCTAGAAACCGATAAGTTCCATTGTGTGGATGGCCAAGGGATGAAATATACAGTATTGGGTTACAAATACCAGGTACTGGAAATTGGAATGTAGATTATGCTTCAGGCCCCCAACACAGAGCAAGAGTAAAGATTTCAGTAGGTTAATGAAAGATTAAGGAAATTGCTAAATCTGTTGATACAAAAATTATTAATGGGTAACTTTAAATACTCCAATATGAATTGGTTAAATGGCACATTTTGCTAGGTGTGATTCATTGTTACCATACATTTTTGCTTTGTAGACCAGCTTGTTTTGTTGTTTAACAGTGAGAATGTGATTCTTCTCTTTGTGTCAAGAATTACTCATGATTTACTATCGGAAGTGAATGTGGGAGCTCCACTGGACAACAGTTAACATTACTGTGACAATCCAGGTCCAGACATGCCAAGGGGAGAACAGAAGGTTTAAACCGCAAATGTAAGCAGTTAAATCAACTGATTGTATACAACGTTATTGTACTATAAAATATATCAAGTCAGGTCTCTTATGAAAGCTTGTAATGTATTGAACTGAACAGTCATTTTGAGATATGTATACAGATTGTAAATGTATATTAAGACCTTTTTAAATTGTAAGTGTGGTACAACAGGGAGGAGAATCAATAAGACATGAAGGGGCACGTCTCAAACAGTTTGCACAAAACCAGCTTCAAGACAATGGTAGACCATTAGAATTAATGGAAAGACAGTGACACAGCTTGAAACTGAAAAGAAACCCCCTGTCTTGGAAAAATAAGAAAGGCATGAGTTTTCCTCACTTTGCATATCTAGAGTGACTGAAGAAAAAACCCCCGAAAACCCTTAAAAATGGAAGTAGTTTGAACTGCAGAGCATCCACAAGTTGATGGACAGTCATTTGGCAGATGCTGTCCATGAACACTGGCTCCCCTCTCTGGCTAGGGATATACTGGGAAACCGTTCAGAGGCAATATGTAACTTGCATTAGGAAAGGGAGTCTATAACATCTGAAAGTGTAAAGCCTGATTTTGCATCTTTATGTTTATTTTCTGTGTAACTGGTATATGTTTGCTATTCCTTACTATTTTATCTTTGCATCTGTGATTTTTCTATTAAATAAATTTTTCATTTATTTTTATCTCAAGCAGGTCTCTGGTGTGCAAACTGTGTGAAGTGTGAATCCCAAAGTAAGCTAGTGTCTGGAGGGCTGTTTCATGCCTTCAGGGGTGATGAACCAGAGGGCAATGGTTTGAGTGTCTGGTACTTAAGAACTCAGGAAGGGTGGAATTGGGGAGACTTGGGACTGGAAGGCTGTTGGTGTCACCCTACAAGAAGTACCTCGGCTGGCGGAAGCTAGGTTGAGACCTTGTGCTTGTGGGCAGGCTACTGATGTCATGGCTCTGAATCAAAGCAGCACAGCATTAAGGCACCCAACATTATAGAGCAGGCTGTGACAGAACTCCTTACTGGGCTGGGTGATCCCCAAAACATCACACTTAGAGAGTTAGGCTTGATATTATAGTTCATGGTTATATCTTTATAATACTGTGCTGAGGCATTTGAAAAGCATAAAGCTTATCATAACAGCATGCATAATCACGGTAACTGGATGTGCAAATGACTATTTGGATATGTAACAAGTCATTTACCCATGCAATGATCACAAATGCACATTAAAATTTGACGTAGTTTTGCATGTACTCTTCTTGCTACTCCTTTATAATCAATATGATGGTATATAAATTAATATGGGCTCTTCCAAGAATGGAACCCCCTAATCGGTGTTATTCCTCATTGTCATCTCTTATTATTTTTACTGGTAAAGAAAGGTTCAATTCTCACAGTACTTGCTCTTGCACAAATACTATGCCTATACTAAAACTATAATTTCTGAAACAAAGAGACAATCTGTAATAATTTGTGTAATTTCTGTTTTGAGTTCCTCAGAAGCAGGTGTTATATTTGCAGGTTGAAGAAAAATTAGGGTAATAATATGTTTTAATTTTATCCTTTAGTTGTTCTGTAGCTAGTCTCAGTGTTTCAACTTTCTTCTCAATTATTTGTTCAATATAAAAAATGCAACCCTGACTAGTTCTACTTGAGAACTCACAGCATAATGCACTGATTGCTCATTACTCTAAATTAGCAATAACAAACCCAGGCTAAAGAGGATACCCATCCTCATCCACAAAAATAATTCAAATCTGAAAAGAGTCTCACGTAACATTTTTCTGATGTGTAGAAAATTAAGGCATGCACAAGCAGGAGTTCTCTGGAATATTCAGCAGTGTTTCTAACATGTAGGTGAATAAAATATTGAAAAGTAGGAACTGTCATAATTTTTCATCCATAATCAGCTTCCTTCAGTTTCTGCACAGTGATAGCTATTGTAAATGACAGACATATCGTGCTGTTAGAAACAGAATCTCAAACTAGATACTGGTGATAGCCTATATTCTATAGCAGTGGTTTTCAACCTGTAGTCTGCAGACCTCGGGGGTCCACAGACTATGTCTAAGATTTCCAAAGGGGTCCGCACCTCCATTCGAAATTTTTTAGGGGTCCGCAAATGAAAAAAAGGTTGAAAACCACTGTTCTATAGCACTTCTGGAATTGCAGTTTCCCTACCTGTTTTAATTTCTGGTAGCAATTTCTCTGCTTTAGCTTTTTTTCAACTAGTGTAATTATCAATGTGTATTACTCCTGTAATTCTGAAAGGGTTCTTTAAAGAAACCAACATACTCCATGGTTTGCTTAATAACATACATTCAATTGTATGTACTAAAGCATCAAACACTTTTTTTGGACAATTTCTGGTGTCATGGAGTTTGAGAAAAGCAAGAGTGTGGGGACTGTCTTAATGTTCTAGAAGAGACTTTGTAGACCGAAAGCAGAGTTTATAAAACACCCCACCCTGTTGGCAGCTGTTGATTCTGCTGGGAAAGAGCAGAGTGGGTTGTGCAGACTCAGGAAGGCAGGTGGCTCATTAGTCCATCTAGATATAAGGTAGAGGAGGTGACTTGTATGGAAGAGGATGTGGGTTGAATAGTCCAAAGAGTAGCTGCTACTACTGCTGTAAAGCTTATGTAAGTAGTGTCTGGATGATCTCTCCCCTGACAGCTAGTGATGAGCTGTGGAAAAGGATTTCAGGAGCTGATCTCATTTGCATGGGCACATCCACCCTGCCTAGTTGCTCAGCATGATGGGATGTTTGCCCAAATGATCTCTTTTGGATGGTGTTGGATGCCCAGTCTCCTTGTTATTGGGGCAGGAGTGATAAAGCATTGGTATCCTTGTTGTATGCATCAAGGGCAGCAGAACTGTACTTGGCATACCCTGATTGAGGGACTCACCCTCAACTAAACGGCACTCACTAGGCAGAGGGATGTGGGTTCCAAAGCCCAGTGATTTGAGAGAGGGTGAGATAGGTATTTGTGCCTAGTGGTGTGGGTCCTGCTTAAGGGTCTTAGACACCATTTGACCTTTTTCTCTCCACTGTGTAATAAAAACAGCTAATTTAGACTCAATTGAGGATCTTGTTACATACTACCTAGGTTTAAGTGTTAGACCTGCTTGTGCACCAGGAGTGAGGCTCCCCCACTAACAGCTGAAATCACTGAGAGCTGTGTTAAGGGGTGGAACCTGAAGACATCCTGGCCTATTGGCTGGCAGGATGGCCAGCAGGGTGGCTGGCGAAGAGGACCAGTGTGCAAATGCCTGGGCAGTGGAGCAAGTAAGGTGCCTTCTTACTTCTCCCACCCAGGGTGGGAGCTGAATTCTGCAGATGTACCTCTGAACTCTGGATTTGCACTGACCAAGGACAGCAACTGTGAGTGGGGTGCAGAGAAGGGACGGGAACGTTAAAGGAACTTTTGATTGCTGGACTTAAGAACCTGAAGGAAAAGGACACTGCCCAATTTACCATGAGTCTTTTGCTCATGGTTTATGTTTATGAATCCCATTTGTGGTATTTTCCCAAATTAATGCTGAGTTACTCCCCCCCTTTTATTAAAAGTTTCTTTGCTACACTAAGACTATGCGCTTGCGAGAAGGGAAGTATTGCCTCTTTGAGATGCCGGGGTGGTGTGTAATTGTCCCAGATCACTGGATGGGGGAATCAAGCTGGTTTTGTGTTGAATTGTTGAAAAGGAACCCCTAGATACTGAAGCCAGCCCTTGTTGCTGCCAACGCTGATTGGCAGAAGGGTTACACTTAAGCAAAAGGTTGGAGTAGACCTTCATTACCTTATAGTTAAAAAAGCCAAACCTGAGGAAAGGGTGAGTTTAGACTTAGTTTCTGGACCGTGTTTGTTGAACAGATTAGGTAAGGTGCCTGTTTACACATTTCCACTAGTTTCTAAATTGTAGAGTTCACTGAAGAACTGAAATTAGAACGGAATGTAGAAATTCTCACACTTTCCATTTTCTGCTCCTAAGATTTCAGAAAGTGTAAGTTAAGATGAGGTTAAATTTGCAAAGTTTCTGGGACTGGAGCAGCAGGCAGACATTTTAAGGAGGTCTCATTCCGATCTGTCCTCCTGCCCAAAAATGAATACACTCTCTTGGCTATTAGAGAATAGTTTATTATGCCTATTGTGCTTGCTTTGCACCCAGTTTTCCTAACAGTGCAAACCAGTCAGGTATCTTATTCAAGTTTATTCAAACAGAAGTTCAACATCTTTATTAATGATCTAGATGATGGGATGCATTGCACCCTCAGCAAGTTTTCAGATGACACTAAGATGGGGGGAGAAGTAGATATGCCAGAGGGTAGGGATAGGGTCCAGAGTGACCTAGACAAATTGGAGGATTGGGCCAAAAGAAATCTGATGAGGTTCAACAAGGACAAGGACAGAGTCCTGCACTTAGGATGGAAGAATCCCATGTACCGCTACAGGCTGGGCACTGACTGGCTAAGCAGCAGAGGGCAACGAAAGTCCAGCAGAGGGCAACGAAAATGATTCGGGGTCTGGGGCACATGACTTACGAGGAGAGACTGAGGGAACTGGGCTTGTTTAGTCTGCAGAAGAGAAGAGTTGGGGGGGGGGGATTTGATAGCAGCCTTCAACTACCTGAAGAGGGGTTCCAAAGACGATAGAGCTCAGCTGTTCTCAGTGGTGCCAGATGACAAAACAAGGAGTAATGGTCTCAAGTTGCAGTGGGGGAGGTCTAGGTTGGATATTAGGAAACACTATTTCACTAGGAGGGTGGTGAAGCACTGGAATGGGTTACCTAGGAAGATGGTGGAATCTCCATCCTTGGAGGTTTTTAAGTCCAGCTTGACAAAGCCCTGGCTGGGCTAATTTAGCTTTGAGCAGGGGGCTGGACTAGATGACCTCTTGAGGTCTCTTCCAACCCTAATCTTCTATGATTCTAAGTAGGAAAAAAACAAATTATTGAAATCTATTCAAAGTGTCTCTCATAAATCCAAAGTAGCATAAAATCTTTGTCACTACAAAACAAAATTACTTCAGTGTTAACAGTGAAAAGTGTTAAAATATATTAACAAAATTAAATTTTATGAAAACTTGTATACACAGTAGGAGCAGTGTGTTATTAACCCACTGATGTTAAATTCACAATGTAATGCTTTAAACGTAAATACAATTCATGATAAAAAAAATCATTTGTTATTTACTACTTAGTCCCATTATTCCAATTCTCTGAGCATGCTTGCAAGGCTGTCTCTCTACTGCCTTGAGAATGTAACCAGATCAAACCATTTCAACGTTCTTGATTTGTGAACACTGAATTTATTCGAAGGCAGTGTCAGTTATAAATATAGCATGGGCTATTGGCTTATAATTGGGTGTTTGTGTTATTCTCATAACGAAGGATGTTAATTTGAATTTGTCTTATTTTGCACAGATAAACATTTTTAATATGAAACTTCTACGTAAAATCTGAAATTCCACTAATAGTTAGGAAACTAAATAAAGAAATAAGCACAAAACTTCCACTTTAACAACATGAGATTATATAATAAGAAGAAAATAAAGACCTAGCAACACATATATAAAAATAATGTAAGCTAAAAATCATTTTACTTAAATAATGATTTTTATCCACTCCAAATTAGGACACTTATTCTGAAACAAGTATTCACATACAGACTTGCATCAAAAGAACAAAAAATGTGAATGAAAACTGATTTAGTTATTTGGGTGCAAGTTTGTAGGTAGACCAGCCCTAGTAAATGTACAGCATCTTTGCTGCTCCCATGGCACTTTGTTCAAATACATTTATTGAGTGTATCAGATGGAGAGAACAGTTGCTGAGAGATGTAGGTTCCAAAGTCAGTTGGGGAGAGAATGAAGTTGAAACAGGAGAGAATAAGTTTATAGTGGAGGAAGCTACACGGTTTCTGAATTGTCTCCAAAGATGCTCAAGTAGTATGAGACCAGAAACAGAAAGAGGTTGTGAAAAGTGAGCCAGGATGGGTTTTGGTATGGTAGGTGCAGAAGAGGAGCATGTGAATAGGAAAGGGGAATTGAAGTAGAGCTCAGCTGGTATACAAAAGTTCAAGGATTTCTGTCTAAATATATTCAAAGAGTTAAAAAATACAGACGGGAAGTTACTGGCTAATATGCAAAAAAGAGGAAGGAAGGAAGGAAGGAAAAAGACTAATCAATAGATCAAATGTTCAAATATATAAGATCAATTGAAAAAAACAAAACAGTCAACTGTGTTATAATTTCAGTACCATACCAGAAGGGAGTCAGTTAAAAGGAAGATAGATCTTGTAACGTTCTTTTACGTACAGTATAAAGAAGTTAAAAGAAACTTCAAACAGAATAGAGGGATTTGGTGTGGCAAATAAAATTAAGTCATTGAAATGCACCTTAACTTTACTACTGCTTGAATATTTTTTCTTATTATTGTTACAGGAAACACCAGTGATTAGTCTAACTGAAAGAAATTATAGATAAATAGCTACTATTTCTTTCTTCTTCATGTGTATTTGACAACGCTTTTTGTCTAGCCAAAGTAATTATTTCCCTTTTAATAGTCAGTTAGCTTATTAGTTTTCCCCTGTTGGTTGTGTGAGTCTATCACACAGAAGCAGGGGAGAGAAATATTTTAAAAAACAATAGGATAATGTGGTTGGAAAATGACAAACTTGCAGCTGTAGTATTTGAAACTTGTTGTAAAAGGGTGGCAAGGTGACTGCATAAAACTGGAGAAATTTTGTTGACTCATTCCAGCAAGTGCAGTTTCTTAATTTCACCCTAGACTTAAAGGAGACAGGAGTGACTGTCCACAGAGAGGGAAGTAGGACAAAGGAGGTGCTGAAGAGAAGTCCTATGGACAGCCCAATTCCCAGAGAAAACATAGTCTAAGGTCTGTTGTATTATTGTTTTGAGATTACTAATAGAGTCAAATTCCAAGAAGAGGGACACTAAGACACCAACTCTGAGCCCATGTGCAACACTGAGGGCTCGGGAGAGACTAGAGCTGGTTGGAATTTTTTTTGACAGGACATTTTTCTTCAGACAAGGCAGATTTGTCAAAACCGAAGCAGGAAAGGGTTAACTTCTATTAGTTTTCTCATTTCAAAAACTGTTGGAAAAAAGTTTCAAAATTGTCAAAATGTCTCTTTTCTACATTTTCAATAAAAAAAGTTCTGTTTTTTCAGTTTGAAATGATTTTTTCATTTAGAATTTGACATGAGGTATAATAAAAATTAATTTGAAAAGGTTAAAATTGGAATGAAACATTTTGATTTACCCAAATTGAATTTTTTTTAGATTGTCAGTTCATGAAGTTTTTTGAGATTTTGAATTTTCATCCTGATATGGAACACGAAAATTTTTCAAAATTATTCCTGGAATCGGAAAACAGTTTTCTGTCAACTTCTGGTAGAGACTCAATATATTCACATTACTGTATATATTTTTAATTTTTAAATTTACTAGATTTCCAGTGGACTGTGTCCTTTCAAAGACAGACATATTCTTAGTATATTCCTACTTACAACAACAACAGAAGGGAGGAGAAACACTGAAAAGATCTCTTGTATTCTGCCTGCTACGAATTGGAAATGACAAGCAGTGCTGAACAGATGCAGAAAGTAAATGTATGTGTGCAACAGAAGATAGTGAGTCTCTCCTGACCCCAATCTAGAGGTGTCCTTTATAGCTATATTCTCCATAAATCATCCCATATGACTGAAGTCAGATCAGATTAGGTCGTCTGTGGAGGAAGTGTACCATTCACAATCAAAGGCAACTGAAGACAAAAGAATTAATACTGGGAGAATTTTTAAAAGTGGCATTAAGTTAAAAAACCACAAACATAGTCTATGAAAACTTTATACAAATACACTATTTTTGAAAATGTTCTGATCACCACACCACATTTGAAAACAATATAATACAAAGGTGAAGTAGTGAACTTAGTACAGGATTTATTCTAGTGAGAGTATGCTCTCCTAAGACTGAATTGTCAGATGTCAACATTGGTTGGAGTTGAAAAGTGATTCGTGATCACAACAGATGGTAAACTTATCCATGATGGTTCCATCAAACTCTTAAGTGATTTCTGATGTTCCAAACCCCTTCCCCCATCACAATCCTAACCTAATAATCCTCCATTTGTGTTTGACCCCTAATTCTTCTTTTATTTTAAGTTTGTGTTTAAATAAAAAACAGGAAAACAAATTTCTTGCACTCAGATTAAAGTTCAAACTAAGCTACTTTTTTCAAGATCAGAGTTTATTAAGTACTGATTACACAAAGTTTGAAAGAAGGAAATGGAATTACACTAACACTTTTAAAAAAAATTACAGGAAACTGAGTAGGAAAAAGGTTTCCTGTGTTATTTCCTTATACAAAGTGCAGAACAGCACCAATGGGATGTTTTCTACTATATCATTTCCCAATTCATCTTGAAATGAAATTTGAACATATGTTAATTTAAGTTCTGATTCAGATTGTATTAGTAGACACCACCTGGAAATGTCTCCTTGTACTGTAGCACATATTTATTCATCTCGCTTCAAAATAGATTGCAGAAATCCTATTATTCACAGTTATTTTTCAAGTAATGCAATAATGCCTCTAATAATAAATTTCATGTGCTAGGAACCAAATCTTGGAGTCTTTACTCTGCCAAAACGCCCCTTGACTTCAGTCAGAGTATCGACTAAGGATTTCAGGACTGTGTCCAAAAGGCCTGATTCAACTTCCATTCAAGTTGATGGAAAGACTCATTGACTTCAGTGGGAGTTGGATCAGGTCCAAAGGAGTTATCCACAGTTGTCTCTCATACTGTGATTTAGAGTTAAAAAACAGATTAAGGGTCTAATTTTTCAAACAGGGCCTCAATTTTTCAGGTCTATTTTGGTGCCTATACTTAAATTGTGCCAATATTTTTGCACTGACAATGACCTACAGGCACAAATGCTGTTATAGTTAAATATCAAACAACCCAAAGGACCCCACAAATCACCTTCTCAGATCTGAAACTGGCAGCATTTGTACCCCGCCAATGCAATTAAATGCTGGAGTAAAATAAGCTACAAAACATGGAGGCTCAGTTTGAAAATCTAGCCCTAAATAACTATATATAAATAAGATTAAGGACTGAAGTGAGACTAGGCTTATTTACATCAGTTGAAGGTAATGGTAGGAGTGCCACCTGTACCCCTCTTTGGTCTGAAATAACCTTTATTTGTTGACCTTCAGGACTTTGCGGGAGCGGTCTGTTGCTTAAGACATAATGTTGAGGAAGGGGTATGTTATTGTCAGGCTGCATTGTTATTGACATCTATGGTTATTTGTGATTTTTAAATAATTGCTAAAGGTGCCTAGAGACTGATAGATGCTAATTTTGTTTTATAAATCTAAACAAATAAAGGTGGAATATGGTACTATCAATATGAATGAAAGTGGCAGAATCGACTTCTTACTATCTAATATGCAAAATTCAATCATTCATAATGGGTCTCTCCATCATTCGTGCAAATTATGGAGGTTCAACTGTATATCACAAAACAAACAATTTAAGGCTCACTGAGACACACTAACAAGTTCCAAAGCATCAAGCAGTATGAGATTGCCTCACTCTGAAGTCTACCATTAGCCATGTGTACTAAAAGCAAATGCCTCCTGGGCTGCTCTCTTCGGGTGGTAGAATAAATGTCTATAGAACACCCCGTGGTGTGGGCAGGGTTATCCCCCACATGCGCCAACAGAATGGAGTGAGTTACAGAACCGATGTGTACAAATGTTCTAACCCAAAGGGTATTGGAATCATTGGAATGTCAGATATTTTTTAAAGAGATCCTGGATCACTAAAATATGCAGGGAAAAAACAAGCCAAGGGATTCTGTTTTAATCAGTTGTGCCCATATATTCAGCCTTCTGGAGTATGATTCCAAACTACACCTGGAAGATCACTGCCTTTCTGCTCCCTCTAAATCGTATGGGCTTTTTTAGTGGGAATAGTAACCAAATCTGCCAGTGATGTCTTATTATTGGGCCCAATGTAATAAGGAAGGAAACTATAACACTGGCCTGGAAACGACCAGCTTCCACCTTCTGAGACAGAAGGGATACAGTGGATGGGCTATGTCACAGCAATGGGCAAACTGACAATGTCATTAAATAATAAATACCAGGATTGTGTGGTGACCGGGCAGCCTTAGAGCACCAATATGAAAATCGAGGAGGTAAAACTGTTAAACTGCACTGACTTAGAAAACTTTTTGGAAGTGGAAGGTTAAACCTCATTACAGGATACAAGCCACTTGGGCGCAAAGCTAAGAGAATAGAGAAGGTCATACGAGTTGGCTACACAAGAAAAAAAAACAGATCCTTCTTAATAAAATGGACTTTAACTTTAGTCAGAAGGGGTTTGTTTTCTCTTCTCTTCTGGGGACTGTAGAAAGGGGAGACAGGATAATAAGTGGAGCTAAGAGTAAAAGCATTGGGAGAAGTGAACAACTCAAATACCCTGCAGAGGGTAAGTAGCAGCATGGGTGAAAAGAAGAGATTATGACAAACAAAATTACTGGTAAGTAATTGTCTCTTTCCCGTGCCCACACACTATAAATTTACACTGAAATCCTACACAAGGCTTGATCCTGAGAGATGCTGAGCACCTACAACTCCCTTTTGAATTTAAAGGGAATTGTAGCCTCTCAGCACCTCTAAGGATCAGGCTCACAGTTTGTATATTTAAGAAGAAAGCGGAAGAACCTCAAACAGTAATTTGTAGAGCTTTGGCCATGTCAGGAACCTTCCCCACATTGTCTAACAAGAAAATTAAAAGCCTATTAGACCTTCTGGGCAAGGTGACCTTCTTCTTTAAAATACACTTCTGCTAGTCTTTCCATCATTGATCTATTACTTAACAGAACAGTCTATTTAGAAAGTGTGATAAACATACACAGTACAGTTTAAAGATATATTATATGCTGAAGGTCTACATTTCAAGTAGTACTTTAGAAAGGTATTTGAGTTAGCTTGGAAGCATCTCAAGATTAGGACCATACCTTTTTATGTTTGTACGGCACCAAGTACACAACGGGTACTCAAAATAAAATAATCAGGCTTATATGAATCCAGGAACCAACGATGAGAGTTTGTACAGTGAAAGGTGTTTGCATGAGAAGGAAAATGTAAGGACTTCTTGACACACCGAGAGGATCTTACAACAGCAGATAAAATGGCCTTATTCACGTGACTGTCCATAATACACAAAAAGAAAAGGAGGACTTGTGGCACCTTAGAGACTAACCAATTTATTTGAGCATGAGCTTTCGTGAGCTACAGCTCACTTCATCGGATGCATACTGTGGAAATTGCAGAAGACATTATATACACAGACACCATGAAACAATACCTCCTCCCACCCCACTCTCCTGCTGGTAATAGCTTATCTAAAGTGATCATCAAGTTGGGCCATTTCCAGCACAAATCCAGGTTTTCTCACCCTCCGCTTTTTTTTTTACCGCTTTCACACAGTAGCTTTTCCCGCAGAGCAGCAATGAAGGCAACTACTTAGTTAAAACTCCTTTGTCCACTACAGCCAATAAGATGAATTTGGGTCAACAACAAAACACACAATTCATTGCATCCCAGCAATAGAAGCGAAACTCAAACAGCTTAATGGGACTAAATCGGGGGGTCCAGATAATCTTCATCCAAGAATATTAAAGGAATTGGCACCCGAAATTGCAAGCCCATTAGCAAGAATTTTTAATGAATCTGTAAACTCAGGAGTTGTACCGTATGATTGGAGAATTGCTAACATAGTTCCGATTTTTAAGAAAGGGAAAAAAAGCGATCCGGTTAACTACAGGCCTGTTAGTTTGACGTCTGTAGTATGCAAGGTCTTGGAAAAAATTTTGAAGGAGAAAGTAGTTAAGGACACTGAAGTCAATGGTAAATGGGGCAAAATACAACATGGTTTTACAAAAGGTAGATCAAACCAACCTGATCTCCTTCTTTGAGAAAGTAACAGATTTTTTAGACAAAGGAAACGCAGAGGATCTAATTTACCTAGATTTCAGTAAGGCGTTTGATACGGTGCCACATGGGGAATTTTTAGCTAAATTGGACAAGATGGGTATCAATAAGAAAACTGAAAAGTGGATAAGGAATTGGTTAAAAGGGAGACTACAGCGGGTCATACTGAAAGGTGAACTGTCAGGCTGGAGGGAGGTTACCAGTGGAGTTCCTCAAGGATCAGTTTTGGGACCAATCTTATTTAATCTTTTTATTACTGACCTTGGCACAAAAAGTGGGAGCGTGCTAATAAAGTTTGCGGATGATACAAAGCTGGGAGGTATTGTCAATTTAGAGAAGGACCGGGATATCATACAGGAGGATCTGGATGACCTTGTAAATGGAGTAATAGTAATAGGATGAAATTTAATAGTGAGAAGTGTAAGGTCATGCATTTAGGGATTAACAACAAGAATTTTAGTTATAAGCTGGGGATGCATCCATCGGAAGTAATGGAGGAGGAGAAGGACCTTGGAGTACTGGTTGACCACAGGATGACTATGAGCCACCAATGTGATGTGGCTGTGAAAAAAGCTAATGCGGTCTTGGGATGCATCAGGAGAGGTATTTCCAGTAGAGATAAGGAGGTTTTAGTACCGTTATACAAGGCACTGGTGAGACCTCATCTGGAATACTGTGTGCAGTTCTGGTCTCCCATGTTTAAGAAGGATGAATTCAAACTGGAACAGGTACAGAGAAGGGCTACTAGGATGATCCGAGGAATGGAAAACTTGTCTTATGAAAGGAGACTCAAGGAGCTTAGCTTGTTTAGCCTAACTAAAAGAAGGTTGAGGGGAGATATGATTGCTCTCTATAAATATATCAGAGGGATAAATACCAGAGAGGGAGAGGAATTATTTAAGCTCAGTATCAATGTGGACACAAGAACAAATGGATATAAACTGGCCATCAGGAAGTTTAGACTTGAAATTAGACGAAGGTTTCTAACCATCAGAGGAGTGAAGTTTTGGAATAGCCTTCCAAGGGAAGCAGTGGGGGCAAAAGATCTATCTAAGTATTCCTGTAGCCATATGGCTGCCATTCAAGACCTGTAACAATTATATCTTACATGTATACGGCACTTATCACCTTAAAAGATCCCAAACACAAATTAAATACAGTGGGAACCCTTAAGAATTAGACACTTACTGCTTTTGCTATTATTTATATGGACTGTATTCCTTATACATTTAGAATGGGGAACTACTGCAAATAACATTTACTTATAATCAAATGGCAGTTTTATTAAGGGCACTGTGTGTATACAGGCATTGCTTCACCTATCTGTGAAATGTAGCCATCTCTGAGGTGGACCTCAGAGGCTATTTATCAATGCGTAGCAGTGCTACTTTTAAATAAGATTAGTGGGCTTGATTCTCAGTTACACTAAGGCCCCTTTATGCCACTATGGCAACAGAGAATCTTTAAGCAGATGGAAATAGTTCTGCAAGAATAACATGTTCAGAGCTCTTCCCTGATAATGCAGAGCTGGTGTAAGGGTGCTGCACTAGCCCTCCACCTAGCCCTTGTCAGAGGCAGAGTAGAGGTCTATCCAGCGTGTACTGTGGCTATTTTCTGCTTTCTAGTGCATACAGTGTCACATGACCAGAACATGGGCAGTTGTCCCTAGTGGTTGTAGCAGGAGTCAGGCCTAATGGTCCTAACAAGCATCAGGCCTAGTGGCTAGAACAGGAGTTGGTAGCCAGGAATTGAAGCCCAGGGTCAGAGCTGGAGTCAGAGGTCAGGAATTGGAGCCAAGGGTCAGAACTGGGTTACTTGGAGTGAGGAAATGCAGGGGCAGGGCTGGGAACAAGGCAGGAGCTATCACAGCCACAGGCACATGCTTTGAGCAGCCAGTGAACTGCTGCTGCTGGCCTTAAGAGCCAGTCTGCTGTCTCTTCCAACCGATCAGGTGTTGTAGCCAGTCAGGCAGCCTACAATGGGCCAGCTGCACTTGTTAGGTTGCCTGAAGATTGGCTCTACAGGGCTTGCTCCCAGAGTACTTTGCTGCAGGCCCTGACTCCTGACATGTGGGAAGCCATGGAAAGCTGTTTAAATTATAGTAGCTCTTAGGCTGCTCTAACTCACACCAGAGATCAAGCAAGTCCCTGCATAGTCCCACAGGTGTGCACACAGGCAGCTAAAATCAATCTCCGCCACCATCACATGCCTGATGTAAGTGAGAATCAGGTCCTTGTATTTAATTGAAACTACTGGGAAATTTAGGGATGCAGAATGCAATCACCCAAGTTGGAATTTGACTAAGACTCCATAACTGATACTTTTATCCTTGCAAAAACTGCAACTGGATCTTTCGTGTCCACAAGAGTTCTGGACTTTGATTTTGCATCCCATTCAACATAGGACACTTCAAGTAATGCAAAGTCTAACACAATGCAGGGCCATTTGCTCAATACTGGCTCAGGCTAAATAAACTTTAATAAATCACCAATATAACTAAGTTGCATGCATAATCTTAGAACCAGAAATGATAGCATTTATCACTCACTTCTAGTAGAAGTCCACCTTCTGGTATGGCAGTCTCACTGGATACGTAGTCTTTTATTGTGTGACCAACTTGCTTCCTAAAGTGCTTTTCTTGAATGGCTGTTGAAAAAAGCAATTAATAATATATAAATAATACTGATGAGGGCTTTTAGTTACTGCAAACTTATTGTTGGTCCTATGGAGAGAAAAATACATTTCACAGCTCAGATGTTTTTATATAAAGTTCTTTCCTTGCTTGTCATTATACCTATCACATTATTTTTTACTGATTATGTTTTTTCCATTATTATACTCGACATATAAAAAACAACAACAAAATCATAGGAAAGCAGCAGAGAAGACAATTGACATATTGCCACACTGCTTTTGTTTACAAAAGAATAGTTTATGAAAATTCTAACGAATAGCAACACTGTTCAGAAGATTGTCAGAGGGGATACAGGATATGGATGAGTTTTCTTATTTTCTGTTTTGTCCTCTTGTTTGGCATGAAATGATCTTGGCCTCTCACTTCTATGAATTTGAGATTAGTTCTAAGACTCTGGTGTATATTCTTGAAATGCCTTTTTTTCAAATGTGAAGTCAAAGTTTGTTTTTTAGCATGGAAAGCATGAAAACTTTGGATTAAAATTGCAAAATTTTCTCTGGTAATACCAAGAGGCCTGACGGAAACAAACGCAGATTACTTTGGCTGACTGCTTTTCCCCTGTATAGGCTGTAAATATTCGTTCTGAAATATCTTTAGATAATCAGATTTAAGTCTCTGCTGGAATAAATATGAAGTTGAATCACTGAAAGAGTGATGATTTCAGATCCACTCTCGTTTTTGAGGATAATGAAAGAATCACCCAGAAGACAGAGTTGATTATATACATCATCTGCTAGGTGAGTATCTGGATCATTGGGGGAGTATGGAGTGTGAAGCAAATCTTGTGACTCTGTCAATAAATAATGAAGTTAAAGATTCAGCTTCATTATCATTGCAGGGTTTTTAGTTATTTGACCTGGATCATCTCGAAAAAGCTATGATGGCTAACTGAGATGAGACATTCACCACTGTTCAAACGTACCAATCTAACACATTCAATCTACAAAAATACAGTTCTTACTTGGTTTTGCTCTGTTGATGTGAAGGGACAGTGAGAAGGGTCTGCCACTAAGTGGACCCAGGGCAGTTGGTACATATAGGCTACTCCAAATGTCAGCCCATAGGTGCTGGAACTAGGGTACTGGGGGTGCTGCTGCATCCCCTGACTTGAAGTGGTTTCCATTATATACAGGGTTTACGGTTTGGCTCAATGGCTCTCAGGACCCCGCTGTACAAATTGTTCCAACACCCCTGCATCAGCCTGGAGTAACAGCCACAGGTTAATAACCCCAAAATAGGGATGAAACAATCTGAAATAATTCATTCCACATAGGAATATTAAAAAAAAAGTCTGGAATGTTACTTGGCTCTTTGCTAAATGTAGTGATGACAACTGGATGCAATTTTTGAATAAGAGCCCAGAGTAAAAACTGAATAAAAATGTTCATGGATTTAACAGTATTAGCTGAAAATGACAAAGGGCGTGGTCCAAAGCCTATTGGAGTGATTTCTCCTTATTTCATAGGTTTTGGATCAGGTGCTTGTTAACCTGAAGCTCTACAAAGAGTCAAGAGACACGGTATCTTTTCATATCATATGATGGCAACACAGATACCACAGTTCTGGAAGTTACGTAAGAAATTTGAATTGGTTTTTAGTTCAGATAGTGAACATTTACTGCTAGTGATACTGTGGACTCATATTTCCTAAATTGTAATCTCAAGCATAGATAATAAATTCCTCACCTGAGTTGTGGAAAACACACTAGGGTATCCCAAAACTATATGAAACAGGACTAAGGGTGGGTTTCCGTGCAAATTTTTCAAGCTACTATGATTTCATGTTTTCAACCCTGCAAGCCATTCTGCAAAATGGATATGAAACTTCTGTGGAAAGGTGCACATTTTTAGGGGATGGGTTTTGTAGTCGGTCTTGGTTTAAATGTTAGGTTTATTGGGAAAGGTCACATGATGTATCTTTTCCATGTCCCTGCTCAACTGAGCTTGCTCCTAGGATTAGTAAGGTCAGTCATAATGTCATTTGCAGCTGGGTATTACAAAGAGGGTGTAACTGCAATTTCTGAAAGCAGAGCCCCCATCCCATTGCTCCCCTAGACCCCAAAAGTACATTTTCATAATTCTCTACATAGAGGCTCATTATCTTTTTGTAGGTTAAAGGACAGACAGGGAGTGGCAAGAGGAAATGAAGATTTATTTTTATGAGTTCTTTTGGCTTTCTCAAACATTCCAGTGGGGCTAACTCCATCTTTAAGAAGAAAGCATTATTTTATTTCATTTCATTTCATCGAGCAGGCTAGGGTTCCCTGCCTGTTTGTTAGCCTTCAGGCTCACACAAACACAGCAGCAGAGGCACAAGAGATGTTTGTTCCACAGTCCATCTAGTACTAATTCCATTTCCAAATATAAAGTATTATATTGTACTGTCATATCACCTGCTAGAAGTTCCTGTATGTTTGGCCACACCCATCTGTTTCATAATACGTTGTACACATTGCCCCAAAATGTGAACAGACCCATAGCAGCAGGCAAGGCAGCCCTCCTTGTGCCAAGAAGCAGAATGCATTCCTCAGAAGCAGAAAAATTGTTCCCTGTGCCTGGATCAGCATAGCTTCCTCATCACTATATACTCCCCCTCAGGGTTGAAGACACTGCATTAAAATTTAAATATGAATATAAAATCCTTAAGTGGAACCAACCCATCAGGGAAGCAGGGATCAGTCACTAATGCACAAAGAGCTCAGAAGAGAGGCTGATGTTGATGAGAGTGTGTCATTGATGAAGGTAGCAAACATGGTATCTCAGTGAGGAAGAACAGGACATATTACAGAGTGTAGAGGAGAAACTGAAAAATATTACCCCATTGGGAGTAACAGGTAAACACAAGCAACAATTAACCTCTGTTTTAGAGCCCTGCTGATGCCTTATCAGTGACTAGAGACAGGCAATTTTTTTGGACAAACTTTTCATCAAAAAATGCATTTTGGGGGGTCTGAAAGTATTTACCCAAATTGGGTCAATTTGATGAATAGTTTCAGCTGAGAACATTTTGTGAAAAAAGAGTCAAAATATTTTGTTTTGACCATTTTGAAACATTTTGTTTTGATTTTCATTCAAAACAGTATTTCGGTTTCAAATTTGGCCCCAGATTTTTTTTAAAAAACCACAACAAAGAAGGGTGAAAACACCTGTGTCATAAATATAAAGGAAAGGGTAAACCCCTTTAAAATCCTTCCTGGCCAGAGGTAAATTCCTCTCACCTGTAAAGGGTTAAGAAGCTAAAGGTAACCTCGCTGGCACCTGACCAAAATGACCAATGAGGAGACAAGATACTTTCAAAAGCTGGGAGGAGGGAGAAAAACAAAGGGTCTGTATGTCTGTCTTTATGCTGGCTTTGCTGGGGACAGAACAGGAATGGAGTCTTAGAACTTTTAGTAAGTAATCTAGCTAGGTATGTGTTAGATTATGATTTCTTTAAATGGCTGAGAAAAGAATTGTGCTGAATAGAATAACTATTTCTGTCTGTGTATCTTTTTTGTAACTTAAGGTTTTGCCTAGAGGGGTTCTCTATGTTTTGAATCTAATTACCCTGTAAGGTATCTACCATCCTGATTTTACAGAGGTGATTTCTTTACTTCTATTTACTTCTATTTCTATTAAAAGTCTTCTTGTAAGAAAACTGAATGCTTTTTCATTGTTCTCAGATCCAAGGGTTTGGGTCTGTGGTCACCTATGCAAATTGGTGAGGCTTTTTATCCAACATTTCCCAGGAAAGGGGGGGGTGCAAGCGTTGGGAGGATTGTTCTTAAGATCCAAGAGTCTGGGTCTGTAGTCACCTAGGCAAATTGGTGAGGCTTTTTACCAAACCTTGTCCAGGAAGTGGGGTGCAAGGTTTTGGGAAGTATTTGCGGGGAAAGACGTTTCCAAACAGCTCTTCCCCCAGTAACCAGTATTTGTTTGGTGGTGGTAGCGGCCAATTCAAGGACAAAGGGTGGAATATTTTGTACCTTGGGGAAGTTTTGACCTAAGCTGGTAAAGATAAGCTTAGGAGGTTTTTCATGCAGGTTCCCACATCTGTACCCTAGCGTTCAGAGTGGGGAAGGAACCTTGACAACCTGAAACAGGCAAATCAAAATGAAAAAATTGGTTTTATTGACTTGAAACTGATCGAAAAACAAAAATAATTTTGTTTCAGGTCAACTTGAAATGTTTGGGTGGATTCAGTTGAGATTTTTCAGTTTGATGAACATTTTTCAAAAAAATTGTTTCTGTTCATCCCAAACCAGAGGGTATTTTTTTTCCAGATTTTTCAGTTAGTTCTCTGAACTAAAAAACCCATTATTAACTCAGCTCTACCAGTGACTGAGTAGTAAGAATTGAACAGGAGTCACTAGAAAGAAAGTAGCAAGTGATCCTGACTGGTGATTTGATAGTGAGAAATCTTGTTCTGAGACACGTGTGGCCAAATTTGAAAATTAAATAGAATGCCACCTCTATGGGTACAGGACAAATGATATAACAAAAAGGACAAAAGAGAGCTTGAAGAATGCCAGGGAAAAATCCTCTAGATGTCATGCATGTGGGAAAAGATTAGGGGAGATTTAATAAACTCAAGGATGATGCAGGAATCCAGGAAAGCTGAAACCTTGTTGAAATTTCATTCAGTACCAAGAACAATAGAAGGAAAGAAATTGATATTGGAGGCAAACGGATGGAGGTATAAACTGTGTCAAGAGTTGGGGTTGAATTTATGGAGCCTGGAAAAGCTTTCCATGAAGAGACACAACTGTTTGGATTATACTGTCTCCAATTAAGGGCAGGGGACTAACCTGCCAGGTTCAAAATTAGCAAAGCTGGTTAGGTAGGAAGTGGACAGAGGGGGGAGCTTTTGCTTAACACAAATTATCTGTTACATACTTCCAACATACATAATAAAACAGAAGATGGAGCTGTTCTGCAAAAGAAGATGAAAAATAAAAGCTATGTTGATATACAAGAGTGACAAACAAATGAAGCATAGGCAACAAATGTGAGAAGATCACAAATTCTAGCAAGCCTGGTGAAATCAGAGGAAGTATCAAAATCCACAACTCTGGAAAGGCTGGAAACTACTAAAAGACACTATAATTGAAGAACATAAGAATGGCCATACTGGGTCAGACCAATGGTACATCTAGCCTAGTCTCATGTCTCTGACTGTGGCCAATGCCAAATGCTTCAGAGAGAATGAACAGAACAGGGCAGTTATCAAGTGATCCATCCCCTGTTGTCCATTCCCAGCTTCTGACAGTTAGAGGCTGAGGACGCCCAGAGCATGTGGTTGGATCCCTAATTATCTTGACTAATAGCCGTTGATGGACCTATCCTCCATGAACGTATCTAGTTCTTTTCTGAACCCAGTTAGAGCTTGGGCCTTCACAACATCCCCTGGCAATGAGTTCCACAGGTTGACTGTACATTGTATGAAGAAGTACTTTGTTATGTTTGCTTTAAAACTGCAGCCCATTAATTTCATTGGGTGACCCCTGGTTCTTATGTTACGTGAAGGGGGTAAATAACACTTTCACTTTCTCCACACCATTCATGATTTTATAGACCTCTATCATATCCCACCTTAGTCATCTCTTTTCCAAGCTGAAAAGTTCCAGACTTTTTACTCTCTCCTCAAATGGAGTCTGTTCCATACCCCTAATCATTTTGGTTGCCCTCCTCTGCACTTTTTCCAATTCTAATATATCTTTTTTGAGATGGCGTGGCCAGAACTGCACATACTATCCAAGGTGTGGGTGCATCGTGGATTTATATAGTGACATTATGATATTTTCTATCTTATTACCTATCCCTTTTGTAATGGTTCCTAACATTCTGTTACCTTTTTAGACTCCCGCTGCACATTGAGTCGATGTTTTCAGAGAACTATTCACAATGACTCCAAGATCTTTCTTGAGTTGTAACAGCTAATTTAGACCTCATCATTTTACATGTATGGTTGGGATTATGTTTTCCAATGTGAATTACTTTGCATTTATCAACATTGAATTTAATCTGCCATTTTGTTGCCCAGTCTCCCAGTTTTGTGAGATCCCTTTGTAACTCTTCGCAGTCTGCTTTGGACTTATCTTGAGTAACTTTTATCATCTGAAAATTTTACTACCTCACTGTTTACCCCTTTTCGAGATCATTGATGAGCAGCACTAGTCCCAGTACAGATCCTACAGATCCCTGGGGGAACTGCTATTTACCTCACTCCATTTTGAAAACTGACCATTAATTCCTCTGCTTTGTTTCCTGTCTGTTAACCAGTTACTGGTCTGTGACAGGACCTTCCCTCTTATCCCATAACGGCTTATTTGCTTAAGAGCCTTTGGTGAGGGACCTTGTCAAAGGCTTTCTGAAAATCCAAATACACTGAGTCCACTGGATCCCCCTTGTCCACATGCCTGTTGACCCCTTCAAAGAATTCTGATAGATTGGTGAGGCATGATTTCCCTTTACATAAGCCGCCTTGACTCTTCCCCAACAAATTGTGTTCATCTATGTGTCTGATAACTTTTTATTCTTTTTACTATAGGTTCAATCAATTTAGCTAGTACTGAAGTTAGGCTTACCAGCCTATAATTGCCAGAATCTCCTCTGGAGCCTTTTAAAAAAATTGGCATCACATTAGCTAAGCAGTCATCTAGTACAGAAGCTCATTTAAATGATAGTTGACATGCCACCATTAGTAGTTATACAATTTCCTATTTGAGTTCCTTCAGAACTCTTGGGTGAATACCATCTGGTCCTGGTGACTTATTACTGTTTAATTTATCAATTTGTTCCAAAACCTCCTCTACGGACACCTCAATCTGGTCCAGTTCCTCAGATCTGTCACCTAAAAAGAATGGCTCAGGTTTGGGAATCTCCTGCTTATCCTTTGCATTGAAGACTGATGCAAAGAATTCATTTAGCTGCTTTGCAATGGCCTTATCTTCCCTGAGTGCTCCTTTAGTTCCTCAATTGTCCAGTGGCCCTACTGATTGTTTGGTAGGCTTCTTGCTTCTGATGTACTTCAAGAAAATTTTGCTGTTAGTTTTTGTTTTTTACTAGTTGCTTTTCAATTTCTTTTCTGACTTGCCTGATTATACTTTTACACTTGACTTGCAGAGTTTATGCTCTATTCTATACAGACTACAATTTCTTATTGTTTTCTTCTTTTTCAGAGAAGTGTCCAGTGTGATTTCATGAAGGACTGTTCAGCTAGGAGGATGGAGAACAATTTCCTGGTCTGGAAATGCAAAAAGGTGAGGACACCAAAGAAGAATACAAAGTGAAGACTGATAGCTGGAGTAGCTAACTGATGATGAATGCACAAAAAACCCCGAGGATGATGATTTTGGATTAGCTGAATGTTTTATGTAATGAGAGGCAACAGTTTTGTTTTAATGGTCTCCTCTTTAAGCACAAGTTACCAACCTCTGTCAGGGGAATTAGTGGATTGGAGGGATATGAATAATGAAATTGCTCTAAATCAGTTAGAAAATGTACAGTTAGAGGCAGAGAGTATACTACAAAAGTATCTCATTCTTGCACTAGCATTGCCTATCTATAGACCTAAACCTCTTGATTTGAAAAATCAAATCTAGAAGACCTTGAACATGTTAAAGGGGAGAAAAGCACTCTGACATCTTTAATTCCAAATTCTTGAGAAATTTACTAAAAATTGTCCTCATCAATCATTTTCTTTTGTCCCTCACTCCAGAGATCACATATTTGGTGTAAGTTACTATTTTATTTGCATTTATATAAACCTCAGAGCTCTTGTTAAAATATGATTTTAGACCAAGGGGGATTACCCTCTCCAAATCAACCCTCCAAGTCCTCTCATGGATCAGCCTTGACTCCACCCACTCAAGTTATAGTAGTGACACAGTTTAATCCATTCCAAGAGTAGTGGGGAGACCATCTCTCTCCTGGACTGCTGCAACAGCCGTTCTGCCCCTTAGGCTGGGCAGATCGTAACTTCATTTCAAACTCAATTGATCAAAAAAGAAACTGAAAATACGAAGCCTGATTGAACTATATATTATTTTGCACTCTTGAACACTGTCTCTTTTCTATACATATTAATTTCTCTTTAGAGCCAAGAATAGCTGGTCATGTGTACCCTACTGAATGGAAAAAGAACTCTGCGCATGAAATTGTCTTAAACTGAGCAATAGCCATGAATCTAATGGGACTATTCCTCTCACTACTGATGGGGCGTGGAGTACATGTTAACACTAAGGACTAGACTCTACAGACTGTACATTAAAAATCAAGTTACGTACAACATGAAGAAGAGTTATTAAACTACTGAACAATCAGAATAGCATCTTTTCATTCTGAAATGCCACAGCTCACAGTTTGCATGACTGTTTCAGGAAAGAAATCACCGACAAAATCCATTCTCAGACAGCCTGATGCTTGGAGTACAGTACTGTAGCAGGGCCCATCAGACTGCCAGATGAAATTATGCTAGCAATAATACAAAGCTTTCCTTCCCTACTTAGTGGCTTTCTTAGTCTGCTTCTTCTTAAGAGACTCTTTGAAATGTGTCTGCCCTTTGAAGTTTAAGTGCAGCATGGCATTTATTTAAGGTACCAAACTCAGTAAACTGAACTACTTTCTTTTCCTTCAAAATCTCTTCCCCTCTTTCTTTCAGAATTGTTTGCCTCATTCTTAGTGAGAACTTAATGTGTTTCCCATGTACATGAGGTATCAAAGACATGCCCTCTTCTGACAGTTACATTCTCCTCTAGCTATTTTACAGTATATTTTTTTTCTCGCAGCTTTGCATGATTAGAGCTCACAGATATCTTCATGGCATGTGGGCGGGATCTGGGCACAGAGCCACCTACCAAGTTGAAACTCCACCCTTTGCTCCCCTTCCCTCCCCAGTTGAGGAATTCCTTTTGAGAAAAAACACCAGGGGGAGAGCAGGCCTTTTGGTAAAAGCAGACTGCTCACTAACCAGAGCCTCACTGTCACGCAATCTAACCGGCTGTCAATCTTTCCTTGCATCTGACAGTGGCCTGGCTCTTGTTCAAACCATTGCGTGCAAGCAGACAAGCCACATTACCCTATGAAGTATTTCATAATAACAACAGCTGTTAAATATTGATGACTCCTGGCAAGCTCTGAATGCTTTTTGTGAAGGTTAAGCCTTCATGTAATGGAACCTAATTCCTCATTATATATTGTATCAGATATCTGGAAATTGCCTAAAAAAAGAAATGTAGCTTAAAGTAAAGAATCAGAAAATAACTCCCATTCATTAGGGAGGGGGGGAAACTGGCAAGTTAAAAGGTGAAGAATATTTCTGTCAAGTAAATTCCTTTTTACAAATAGAAAGGAAAAGGCTACAGGAAAAACGATCAAAACAATTAGTTTAGTTATATTCCACTGGGTTGGGTTTTTTTATATAAATAAGTTCTGATGAAGAAAACTTTGTAGAAGAGCTGTCTGATTTATCTTGTATATTTACACAGAACACTAGAATGCATGAAACTGTTCATATATTAAACACATCATAAGTGGTAAAGTACACATTTCTGTACCCCTTCTAGTACCCTCAATCCTGAGGGAACTGGCTAGTGCTGGGTTTCATGGAGGGCAGTGAGGATGCTAATGTGAAAGGTCAGAGAGGGCTTCCAGCACTGGGAAGGTAGAAAGGGGCTAGTTTTTTGTCTTGAGCAAGGCCTGAGCTCCCCCAAGCCCCAGCAGAAACCTTTCATGTTCTTCAGCTTGACCTCCTAAAACAACTCGCTCTGTTAACTAGTCTCTCTTGACCTGACTCTTGACCCACCAGAAAGGGAGTCAAGTCAGGCGGAAGAACATGGCTGTTGAACTTGAGCCTTTGGGAGCGAAATGGCATGAAGCTAGAATGGGTAACACTGAGGATTCAGGCTAAAGGCAGAGGTCAGTGTATGAGGCAAATGAAGGAACCTCACCAAGGGAAGGAAAGCAAGTTGGGGCTCTATTAGGGGAGGATTATAGGAGGAATTTTTTTCTCTCTTTTGTGAGGATGTAAGAATGTGGGGAGGAGTGCAGAGGGAGGAGGACTGCAATTAGAAGAGGTAAGCTAAGAAACTGTAAACAACAATATACTTATCTTTAGCTCTATTGCAGTTCCTTGAGGAGAAGCACTGTGAAGTTTAAGAGAATTCATGGCGAAGATTACTCCACCCACCTCCCTGTCCCTATTGCTCACAATCTGGGATTCATACCAAACAATGTAGTCTTGCATTAATATTTTTAAAACTCAGTGAGCATAACAAAGAACTACTCATTATTTATACTTTATTAAAAGCAATATTTTCTAGAGAAAGTGAACTTCTGTCTGTGAAAACCAAGATACAGCTTTTCTGCTAAATGCACTAGAAATTTTGAACTAAACTGTGTCAACAAATGAATCATAAGCTCAACTTGGTGCAAAAGAAATGTAAATATTGTAGTCATGTTAGACTCACTATAACTATGCTAGAGGAGGCACTTTAATTTCATATGTAATTTCTTATAGACTATTTGAAAGAGTTACTCTTGAAGCTGTCAGTCCAGAGGTGACTTATGTAGTATTTAGGAAGTGTGTTTAAAATTGTTTGTCTATTTTTGAGATCTCAGGTTGAAAAATTATGGTTTTTACTGAAGTTTTTCAGATGTTTTACTCTATTTTCCTCTCCCCTGTCCCAATTTTGTACACTGGAACACAGTTTAAACCAGTTAGTATGATCCAGGCTTTCACCTGCTAATCCATTTTAACTTTGACTGCCCTGAGTCTTCCTCATCATCTGGTCAGACATCCCACTCCCTGTTTGTCTGAATGTGAGATCATCAGATTACATATTCATTTTATAGTTGCACATTCAGACTGAGATATGGAGGCACCTGTAGTTTAGCTGATAGGTAACCAGAGCTGCTGAGCATTTCCCATTCCTCCTGTCCTTGCCATTAAGATGGCACTGGAAGTTACCCAGCAGGGCTCGATGGTTATTCTGCTGGACTGTTGTGCATCTTTTCACATGTACAGCAGTTTAAAAAATGTATATAGGAAATAGTCAAAACAATCCTCTATTTCTTCCGAATTCTCAGCATTTTCTCTAGAGTCACAGAATTTAGTCCATCCTCTTTCAGTGTGGCTCAAAATATTTCATTGTTCCTAAGCCATATCTTTTTTTATTGAGCCCTGACCCCTAACAAGAATAGCACAAGCACGCAGACCCTTTTACCCATAAAGAGTTCCTCTGAACTCAGTAGGCTCTGCACTGGCACAAGGATCCACATGCACTGTTCTCATTGCAATATCATGACCTCGTTCTCTCAGTTTCTGGGGATGACAAGAAAGACAGAGGAACAAGAACAATGTCTGTGACATTAACTAAATAAAATATATATCAGCAGCAACAAAAACAGAAATCAGAGCAAGCCTTTGACCAAGCCAGTGTATGACTGAATAAGAGTATGATGAAAGAATAACTAACTTGTTCTATCGAACAGGAACAGCTAACGGGAGTTTTGCGAAGGAGGTCTCCAGGTGCAGGAGGAGCGAGTACATGACCCTTGGGGTAAGTTTGTTGTCTGTAGTGTCTGTGTTTGTGGTGTGCTTGCTACCTGTCTGAAATATACTGTGTGGTCTGTTTGTTTGGGGACCGTGTACTGAGCCTAGCAGCCTGCTAGGCAAGGCTGAGAGCTTCTTAACGAGGCTTTGATCCCTAAGCGCTTTAGCACCATCAACCCTTAACCAGGGGGCGGGGCTAGGAAGACCAGGGCTTTAAAAAGCCCACTTCTAAGCAACTAGAGGAGCTAGTGAACAGGAGCGGCTAACAGTGGAGTCTTCCGAGAGAGTTTAGAGGGGGAGTCAGTGGCGGATTTAGAGTTAGTGGGGCCCTGTGTGCAGATTGGGGCCCCCCTTGGGGACCCAGCCAAGAAAAAGAACATTCTCTCTTATCCCCATCCTCCCTCCCGTTTTTCATTCTTTTTTTCTTCATCCTCCTCCTGTATTATAAGTAATGGGAAGTGAATGAAAATAAAGTGAGGTACCTTGATTGGGGCAGGGGGTTGGGGTGCAGGAGGGGGTGAGGACTCTGGGAGGAAGTTTGGGTGCGGGGTCTGGGCTGGAGCAGGGGGTTGGGGTGTGGAAAGGGGTGAGGGGTGCGGGCTCTGGGAGGTAGTTTGGGTGTGGGGTGCAGGCTCTGGACTAGGGCAGGGGGTTGGGGTGTGGGAAGGGGTGAAGGGTGCAGGCTCTGGGAGGAAGTTTGGGTGTGGGGTGCAGGCTCTGGGCTGAGGCAGGGGGTTGGGGTGCAGGAGGGGTGCAGGGGGGCGGTGCTTACCTTGGGCTGCGCAGCTCCCAAAACAACTGGCACACCCCTCCAGCAGTGGCTCCTAGTCGGGGTGGGGGGGCCCACGCAGGGGGTCTCTGCATGCTGCTGCCCGCAGGCACCACCCCCGCAGCTCCCATTGGCCACAGTTCCCGGCCAATGGGAGCTACGGAATCGGTGCTCGGGGTGGGGGCAGTGCACAGAGACACCTCCTCTCTCAGGGGCCGCAGGGACATGCTGGCCACTTCCGGGAGAGAAGCCGCATGGAGGAAGGGAGGCAGAGAGGACAGGGAGCTGCTTTAGCCCTGCTGCTGGCACATCTCTGTGCACCCCTTAGGGGGAGGAGGGGCAGCGGATCTCCATGTGCTTCCCGGCGGGGGGTGGGGGAGGGGCGACGGACAGCACATGGAGCCACCTTCCCCCCCGCCAGGGGTGTGCAGAGACATGCCAGCAGCCAGCCACTTCCGGGAGTGGAGTGGGGCCTGCCTGCCTGAGTCCTATTGCGCTGCCGGCCGGGACTCAGGGGCAGGTTGTCAGATATTTTTCCTGAATTTTGGGGCCCCCCTGTTTTTGGAGGGCCCCCATACCACTGCACGGTTTGTTTCATGGTAAATATGCTCCATGAGGGAGTGTGGGGGGGGGGGCTAGATGCACTTACCATTTGTAAACTTAAAGCCAAAAACACCCCCTGATAAAAACAAAACAACAAAGGAACGAGCTGCAGGAGTAAAAAGATAATGCAGGCAGAAGTCCAGCAACAGAGTGGGGGCTATCCAGTTTATTGCACCCAATGCAGCATGTATGATTACCTACCCTATGGGCAGGTGGCATATATGTGCATTCAATGCAAGGAGCTCCTGGCCTTCAGAGACCATGTACGTGCTTTGGAGACTAGAGTGGCTGAACTGGAGGAGCTAAGCGAGACAGAGAGGTATATAGATGAGACTTTTCAGGACACAGTAGAACGGTCCCACCCCTACTCTGACAGACTCTGTGCTATTGAGGAGAATGAAAGTCTCAGGGAAGGAGAACATCCAACTGAAGCATAGGGAAACAATCCCATAGTTGGGACCCTCCTTCCAGATGATGTGGTTGTATCCTCTCACACTGAGGATACCTCTCCGGGGGAGGGATTTCCAGTTATTAGGAAGAGACAGGTAATAGTCATGGGGGATTCGATCATTAGGAACATAGATTGTTGGGTTTGCAATGACCGGGAGAGCTGCATGGTGACTTGCTTGCCCGGTGCGAGGGTTGCGGATCTCTTGAGACATCTAGTTAGACTTACGTGTAGTGCTGGGGAGGAGCCAGTGGTCATGGTACATGGTAGATACAGTGATATAGGGAAGGATAGGAGAGAGATCCTGGAGGCCAAATTTAGGCTGCTAGGTAAGAGATTGAAGTTCAGGACCTCCATGGTAGCATTCTCTGAAATGCTCCCAGTTCCAGGCGCAGGGCCAGTTAGACAGGCAGAACTGCAGGGTTTCAATGCGTGGATGAGATGAGAGTGGAGGGAGGAGGGGTTTAGATTTATTAGGCACTGGGGAAACTTTTGGGAAAAGGGGAGCCTATACAGGAAAGATGGGTTTCACCTAAAACAAAATGGAACCAGACTGCTGGCACTAAAAATTAAAAAGTTAGAGCAATTTTTAAAGCCGACAGGTGCGGAGGAGCATGTGGTTCAGACAGAGACATCTCTTAGGGAAGGATCTATTAATGGAGATTCCCTATGTTCTAGTAAAGAGGAGAGGATGGAAGATGATAAAATACGGGTAGGATCTGATGAGAAACAGTCAAATGAAAAAGAGACCCATTCAGTTACACCACATACAAGTTTTGAAAGTGTTTATATACAAATGCTAGAAGTCGAAATAATAATATGGGTGAACTAGAGTGCCTCATATTGAATGAGAATAAAATATATCAGAAGGACGGAACAGGTTGTGCTGGTGGGGGAGTCACACTATATCTGCAAGAAAGTGTAGAAACAAATGAAGTAAAAATCTTAAATGAACCAAACTATACCATGGAATCTCTATGGATAGTAATTCCATGCTCTAATAATAAGAATATTGCAGTAGGGATATATTACCAACCACCTGACCATGATGGTGACGGTGACTGTGAAATGCTTAGGGAGATTACAGAGGCTATAAAAATAAAAAACTCAATAATAATGGGGGATTTCAACTATCCCCATATTGACTGGGTACATGTCACCTCAGGACGGGATGCAGAGATAAAGTTTCTTGACACCTTAAGTGACTGCTTCTTGGAGCAGCTAGTCCTGGAACCCACAAGAGGAAATTCTTGATTTAGTCCTAAATGGAGCACTTAATCTGGTCCAAGAAGAGATTATAGCTGGACCGCTTGGTAATAGTGACCATAATATAATTAAATTTAACATCCATGTGGTGGGGGGAAACACCACAGCAGCCCAGCACTGTAGCATTTAATTTCAGAAAGGGGGACTACACAAAAATGAAGAAGCTAGTGAAAAAGAAATTAAAAGGTACAGTGCCAGAAATGAAATACTTGCAAGGTGTATGGAAACTTTTTAAAGACACCATAATAGAGGCTCAACTTAAATGTATACCCCAAATTAAAAACCATAGTAAGATAACCAAAAAAGTGCCACCATGGCTAAACAAAGTAAAACAAGAAGTCAGAGAAAAAAAGGCATCCTTTAAAAAGTGGAAGTTAAATTCTAGTGAGGAAAATAGAAAGGAGCATAAATTCTGGCAAATGAAGTGTAAAAATATAATTAGGAAGTCCAAAAAAGAATTTTAAAAACAACTAGGAAAAGACTCAAAAAGTAATAGCAATTTTTTTTTTCAGAAGTAGGAAGCCTGCTAAACAACGAGTGGGGCCACTGCATGATCAAGATGCTAAAGGAGCACTCAAGGATGATAAAGCCATTGCAGAGAAACGAAATGAATTCTTTGCATCAGCCTTCACGGCTAAGGATGTGAAGGAGATTCCAAAACATGAGCCATTCTTTTTAGGTGACAAATTTGAGGAACTGGACCAGATTGAAGTGTCATTAGAGGAGGTTTTGGATCAAATAGATAAACTAAACAGCAGTAAGTCATCAGGACCAGATGGTATTCACGCAAAAGTTCTGAAGGAACTCAAATGTGAAATTGCAGAACTACTAACTGTAGTCTGTAACCTATCATTTAAATAAGCTTCTGTACCAAATGACTGGAGGAATGCTAATGTGATGCCATTTTTAAATAGGGCTTCAGAGGTGATCTTGGCATTTACAGGCTGGTAAGCCTGACTTCAGTACTGGGCAAACTGGTTGAAACTATAAAAAAATAACAAAATTGTGAGACACATAGATGAACATAATTTGTTGGGGAAAAGTCAACATGGTTTTTGTAAAGGGAAATCATGCCTCACCAATGTACTAGAATTCTTAGAGGGGATCAACAAGCATATGGTAAGGGGGATCCAGTAGATATAGTGTATTTAGATTTTCAGTAAGCCTTTGGCAAGGTCCCTCACCAAAGGCTCTTAAGCAAAGTAAGCTGTCATGGGAAAAGTGGGAGGGTCCTCTCATGGATTGGTAACCGGTTAAAAGATAGGAAACAAAGGGTAGAAATAAACTGTCATTTTTCAGAATGGAGAGACGTAAATAGTGGTGTCCCCTTGGGGTCCGTATTGGGCCCAGTCCTATTCAACATATTCATAAATGATCTGGTAAAGGGCTAAACAATTAGGTGTCAAAATTTGAAGATGATACAAAATTACTCAAGATAGTTATGTTCCAGGCAGACTGCGAAGAGCTACAAAAGGATCTCTCAAAACTGGGTGACTGAGCAACAAACGGGTAGATGAAATTCAGTGTTGATAAATGCAAAGTAATGCACATTGGAAAACATAATCCCAACCATACATATAAAATGATGGGGTCTAAATTAGCTGTTACCACTCAAGAAAGAGATCTTGGAGTCATTGTGGATAGTTCTCTGAAAACATCCACTCAATGTGCAGCGGCAGTCAAAAAAGTGAACAGAATGTTGGGAATCATTAAGAAAGGGATAAATAATAGGACAGAAAATATCATATTGCCTCTATATAAATCCATGGTATGCTCACATTTTGAATACTGTGTGCAGATGTGGTTGCCCCATCTCAAAAAAGCTATCTTGGAATTGGAAAAGGTTCAGAAAAGGGCAACAAAAATGATTAGGGGTATGGAATGGCTTCCATATGAGGACAGATTAATAAGACTGGGACTTTTCAGCTTGGAAAAGAGAGAACTAACGGGGGATATGATAGAGGTCTATAAAATCATGACGGATATGAAGAAAATAAATAAGGAAGTGTTATTTACTCCTTCTCATAACACAAGAACTAGGAGTCACTAAATGAAATTAATAGGTAGCAGGTTTAAAACAAACAAAGTATATTTTCACACAACGCACAGAATTAAAAGGTGACCATAACACATTTTTTCTCCTATGACAAAAAGAGAAAAGTCTGTGTTGAGTAACAAGTGTTTTAGTAATTGATTGGATCATATGGTTCCATACAGCACCGAGCACAGGGAATTCTCACTTTTGCATACCCTGCTAGGAAAAATAAGGGGATACTGACACAGAAATCTAGGTTGAAAAATACCTGATCATTTTCAGCCCTAACATAACTGAGCTCAGCTCCACTTACTTCAATGGAGGTGCACTGGCTTACTGCATCATAGAATCATAGAATATCAGGGTTAGAAGGGACCTCAGGAGGTCATCTAGTCCAACCCCCTGCTCAAAGCAGGACCAATCCCCAGCTAAATCATCCCAGCCAGGGCTTTGTCAAGCCTGACCTTAAAAACTTCTAAGGAAGGAGATTCCACCACCTCCCTAGGTAACGCATTCCAGTGTTTCACCACCCTCCTAGTGAAAAAGTTTTTCCTAATATCCAACCTAAACCTCCCTCACTGCAACTTGAGACCATTAATCCTCGTTCTGTCATCTGCTACCACTGAGAACAGTCTAGATCCATCCTCTTTGGAACCCCCTTTCAGGTAGTTGAAAGCAGCTATCAAATCTCCCCTCATTCTTCTCTTCCGCAGACTAAACAATCCCAGTTCCCTCAGCCTCTCCTCATAAGTCATGTGTTCCAGTCCCCTAATCATTTTTGTTGCCCTCTGCTGGATGTTTTCCAATTTTTCCACATCCTTCTTGTAGTGTGGGGCCCAAAACTGGACACAGTACTCCAGATGAGGCCTCACCAATGTCGAATAGAGGGGAATGATCACGTCCCTCGATCTGCTGGCAATGCCCCTACTTATAGATCCCAAAATGCCATTGGCCTTTTTGGCAACAAGGGCACACTGTTGACTCATATCCAGCTTCTCATCCACTATAACCCCTAGGTCCTTTTCTGCAGAACTGCTGCCAAGCCATTCGGTCCCTAGTCTGTAGCGGTGCATGGGATTCTTCTGTCCTAAGTGCAGGACTCTGCACTTGTCCTGGTTGAACCTCATCAGATTTCTTTTGGCCCAATCCTCTAATTTGTCTAGGGCCCTCAGTATCATATCCCTACCCTCCAGTGTATCTACCTCTCCTCCCAGTTTAGTGTCATCTGCAAACTTGCTGAGGGTGCAATCCACACCATCCTCCAGATCATTAAGGAAGATATTGAACAAAACCGGCCCCAGGACCGACCCCTGGGGCACTCCACTTGATACCGGCTGCCAACTAGACATGGAGCCATTGATCACTACTTGTTGAGCCCGACAATCTAGCCAGCTTTCTATCCACCTTATCGTCCATTCATCCAGCCCAAACTTCTTTAACTTAATGGCAAGAATACTGTGGGAGACCGTGTCAAAAGCTTTGCTAACGTCAAGGAACAACACGTCCACTGCTTTCCCCTCATCCACAGAGCTAGTTATCTCGTCATAGAAGGCAATTAGATTAGTAAGGCATGACTTGCCCTTGATGAATCCACGCTAACTGTTCCTGATCACTTTCCTCTCCTCTAAGTGCTTCAGAATTGATTCCTTGAGGACCTGCTCCATGATTTTTCCAGGCACTGAGGTGAGGCTGACTGGCCTGTAGTTCCCAGGATCCTCCTTTTTCCCTTTTTTAAAGATGGGCACTACATTAGCCTTTTTCCAGTCATCTGGGACCTCCCCCGATCGCCATGAGTTTTGAAAGATAATGGCCAATGGCTCTGCAATCACATCCGCCAACTCCTTTAGTGCTCTCGGATGCAGCGCATCCGGCCCCATGGACTTGTACTCGTCCAGCTTTTCTAAATAGTCCCAAACCACTTCTTTCTTCACAGTGGGCTGGTCACCTCCTCCCCATGCTATGCTGCCCAGTGCAGCAGTCTAGAAGCTGACTTTGTTCGTGAAGACAGAGGCAAAAGAAGCATTTAGTACATTAGCTTTTTCCACATCCTCTGTCACTAGGTTGCCTCCCTCATTCAGTAAGGGGCCCACGCTTTCCTTGACTTTCTTCTTGTTGCTAACATACCAGAAGAAACCCTTCTTGTTACTCTTAACATCTCTTGCTAGTTGCAACACCAGGTGTGATTTGGCCTTCCTGATTTCACTCCTGCATGCCTGAGCAATATTTTTATACTCTTCCCTGGTCATCTGTCCAATCTTCCGCTTCTTGTAAGCTTCTTTTTTGTGTTTAAGATCAGCAAGGATTTCACTGCTAAGCCAAGCTGGTCGCCTGCCATATTTACTATTCTTTCTACACATCGGGATGGTTTGTCCCTGTAACCTCAATAAGGATTCTTTAAAATACAGCCAGCTCTCCTGGACTCCTTTCCCCCTCATGTTATTCTCCCAGGGGATCTTGCCCATCAGTTCCCTGAGGTTGTCAAAGTCTGCTTTTCTGAAGTCCAGGGTCCGTATTCTGCTCCTCTCCTTTCTTCCCTGTGTCAGGATCCTGAACTCGACCATCTCATGATCACTGCCTCCCAGGTTCCCATCCACTTTTGCTTCCCCTACTAATTCTTCCCGGTTTGTGAGCAGCAGGTCAAGAAGAGCTCTGCCCCTAGTTGGTTCCTCCAGCACTTGCACCAGGAAATTGTCCCCTACACTTTCCAAAAACTTCCTGGATTGTCTGTGCACCGCTGTATTGCTCTCCCAGCAGATATCAGGGTGATTGAAGTTTCCCATGAGAACCAGGGCCTGCGATCTAGTAACTTCCATGAGTTGCCAGAAGAAAGCCTCGTCCACCTCATTCCCCTGGTCTGGTGGTCTATAGCAGACTCCCACCATGACATCACCCTTGTTGCTCACGCTTCTAAACTTAATCCAGAGACACTCAGGTTTTTCTGCAGTTTCATACTTGAGCTCTGAGCAGTCATACTGCTCCCTTACGTACAGTGCAACTCCCCCACCTTTTCTGCCCTGCCTGTCCTTCCTGAATAGTTTATATCCATCCATGACAGTACTCCAGTCATGTGAGATATCCCACCAAGTCTCTGTTATTCCAATCACATCATAATTCCTTGACTGTGCCAGGACTTCCAGTTCTCCCTCCTTGTTTCCCAGGCTTCTTGCATTTGTGTATAGGCACTTGAGATAACTTGCTGTTTGTCCTGCTTTCTTAGTATGAGGCAGGAGCCCTCCCCTTTCGTGTTCTCCTGCTCGTGCTTCCTCCCACTATCCCACGTCCCCACTTACCTCCATGACTCAGTTTGGCTCAAAAAGTTAGGGAATGCAATACATAAATTCCTAATAGAATTCAATCTACTCAAAAATCAAATATGGAAATCCGTGCAATTCAGAAAGTGTACAAAGAAGGCATTTAAAAAAACAAACACTGCAATCCACTTTCCCCTCATCATTCCTGGTAATGCATTAGTTGGCTTGCTGAAGTCAAAGCAATCTTACAGTGACTTACTGATGTGTCATTTCTCTCTCTTCTGGATTTGGTCCCCTATCTGCAGACCAGTGTCACCAGCAGATCATCTCTTAAGACTTTCATTCCTTCATTTCTACTGCTTTCAGAACATTCCTGCCACATATCACTCTTATTTGCTCCTTTCTGTATGAAAAGATGCAGGGCTAAATTCATACCTGGTAACTCCACTGAAGGAGGAAATTTATCCATTGTCTTTTAAAGAAAAGAGTTTCAACAACATATGTCATTAGACCAGTGGATCACTCAAGAGACTGTTTAAAAATAACCAAAACACAGGCACTGGAGAGGATAAAGGAAGCCTTTAACATGAAATAAACATGTTCATTTAAAATATCCCAGCTGAGCACAAGATGTACAGAAAACTCTCTGTATCTGGCTTTATCATAGAATATCAGGATTGAAAGGGACCTCAGGAGGTCATCTTGTCCAACCCCCTGCTCAAAGCAGGACCAATCCCCAATTTTTACCCTGATCCTTAAATGCCCCCCTCAAGAATTGAACTCATAACCCTAGGTTTAGCAGGCTAATGTTCAAACCACTGAGCTATCCCTCCCCCCAAACTTAGAGGTAAAAATATCATAGGAACAATTCCCTGTAATATTGTATTCTAGCACCCAAAAATATCATAGGAACAATTCCTTGTAATATTGTATTCTAGCACCCAAAATATACTAGGAACTTTAAAGACAAAGATGCAGACATATTGCCTCCCTGCATACTTTACAGAAAGCAACCCCCACCCTACAATGGAAAGAAAGAAGAAAAAAATCTGAAATCTTGCTCTTCAATTAGATGGATGTCATGCCACACTGTTGTATAGAAATTGATGAATTCACATTACAGTATGGGGCATTTTGTTTCCAGAGCACAGGAGAGAAGATCTGTTTTGATCTTTCTTGTTCACTGTTATCTAGTGAGACTGTCACATTGTAACTTGTGTAAGGAGCTCAGTGGAGGAAGGAAGTGAAACCCACTAGTTGGGGGTAAATCTGTCTGGGAGCAGTTCCTCAAAAAAGGTCTTTTCCGGTTAAGAAAGATAAAGGAGGTGATGTGACAAGATATTAGTGAACAGAATTCTCTTTACATAACACCTTACACAATGCTTTTGACTCTTTTGACAACAGTTTTCAAGGTTTTTTTAAAATCACTCACTGACATCTCAGAAGTAGTAAACAATAAAATGAAAAATCTTACATTAAAGTTGTGAGTGTAAATGCTCAGATCAGGAAATTAAAATGGAAAATCTACTATAAGAACATTAGTTTGGTCACGTTGTACTTCTTGAATATTTCCTGGTGTAAATTTAACAACAGAACCATGAATATATCAAGGTACACATTTAAAGTTTAATTCTGCAAAGTGATCTGCACAGGTGGACCTTCTCCCCACTTGGAGTCCCATGGAAGTGCATGAATAATAGTCTGCCCAGGCATATATTGCTTTTCAGGACTGGGTGTTTTAAACAGAAATAGCAGATATACAGAATACGTGTGTGTGTGTGTGTGTGTGTGCATGCGAGAGAGAGACAGAGAGATGCTCAACTTAACATTACTATGAGAAACTTAACTTTTCACTTCCTTACTTTCTCATAGCCTCTTCACATAGTATAGTGTCTATGCTGGGAAAAGGGAACATATTAAGTAAGCTGGGAGGGGGTGCAGAGTGTCTCCCCTCTAAGACTTTAGAAATTAAGTAAAAAGATGGCAGTCCCATGAGCAAATGGCAGGACTAGGACCTTCAATATTTCTAAACCATAAGAATTATTTTCCTTCAAAATGTGTAAAATATAATTTTTGAAGGTTCTGAAAGTGCAAATACAGTGCACGCAAACTGTAGCTCTGCTTTTAATTTGTTTTCCAGTTTCCAAAAAATTGCAAATATAGCGACATACAGAAATAAAATTATCATGGCCCAGATCCTCAAAAGTAGGAGTTAAACGCCTAAATATCTTAGAAGATCTGGGCCCATACCATTATTACTGGGCCTAGGGCACATGTACAAAGAGAACTGCCAAGTAATATTCTGTATTAATATAATAAAGTATTAGGGCCCAGTCTCATAACCTTTTTCTCATGTGAAAAGATCCAACTCTGAGCAGTGCCATTGAATTGAATGGTTTCAGAGTAACAGCCGTGTTAGTCTGTATTCGTAAAAAGAAAAGGAGTACTTGTGGCACCTTAGAGACTAACCAGTTTATTTGAGCATGAGCTTTCGTGAGCTACAGCTCACTTCATAGCACTATGCATCCGATGAAGTGAGCTGTAGCTCACGAAAGCTCATGCTCAAATAAACTGGTTAGTCTCTAAGGTGCCACAAGTACTCCTTTTCTTTTTATTGAATTGAATGGGACTTCTTGGACGAGAATGACTCCTCACTTGTGGCCAAATTCTGTCTGCTTGACTCATGGGGACTATTTTAGGAGTAAGGTGAGAGTGAAGTTGGCAATATTGGGCACGTATGTGTAAGATATTGCAGGATGTGGTCCTTACTTTTGGAAATTACATGTAATTATAGCTTTCATGACGATTTGATTTCCAGTTTTTAAAGGATGTCTTTTTGCCACTGGCTTTCTCTTTTACTCTGTTGTTTAGCCACGGTGGCAGGTTTTTGGTTCTCTTGCTGTTTTTCTTTTTATTTGGAGTATACATTTAGCTTGAGCCTTTATTATAGTGTTTTTAAAAACTTTCCATGCAGCTTGCAGTCACTTCACTCTTGTGACTGATCCTTTTAATTTCTGTTTAACTAGACTCCTCATTTTTGTGTAGATCCTGTTTTGGAAGTCACATGCTAGTGTGGTGGGTTTCTTTGGTATTTCCCTCCTAAAAGGATGCTAAATTTAATTATATTACGGTCACGAATACCAAGCAGTTCAGCTATATTCAACTCTTGGAGCAGATTCTGTTTGTCACTTAGGTCTAAATGAAGAATGGCTCTCCCCTTAGTGGTACCAGGACTAGCTGCTCCAAGAAGCAGTCATTTATGGTGCTTAGAAATGTTCTCTCTCCATCCCATCCTGAGGTGACATGTACCTAGTCAATATGGGATAGTTGATACCCCCCAGTGTTATTGGGTTTTCTGTTTTTTTGCTTCTCTAATCTCCCTGAGCATTTCACAATCCCCATCACCATCCTGGTCAGGTGGTCAGTAATATATTCCTATTGCTACACTCTTACTATTTAAGCATGGAATTTGTATCCATTGAGATTCTATGGTATAGTTAGATCCATTTAAGATTTTTATTATATTTTACACTGTGCTTTCATTCACATATAGTGCCACTCCCCCACCAGCAAGACCTAGTCTGTCATTCCTATATATTTTCTATCTTGGTATTACCATGTCCCATCGATTATCATCATTCCACCAATTTTCCTAAGTACTTCTGGTCTCACATTGGTTTTGCACAAGTGTAATACTATTGACTTCAGTGGATTTATTCCTGACTTGTACTGGTGTAAGAATCCAGCTCATAATCCTTGGGTCTTGACATTATAGTTGGTTGCTGCTGAAATGATTATGTTGAAGAAATATTTCAGATGGAAAATAAGCACCAGAAGCTTATAACAGAGAATCAAAGATCATGTTTTCAAGCAAATGATCTTAAAGAATGGTGGGAAAGAACTATAGAAAATACACACAACAGAAGTAGAATGATTTCTAAGAGGAATGTTTTTGAAGAGGAATTATTAAATATGCATCTTATGACTGCAACAGCCTAAAGCGAAGTTGTAAATATAGAGTAAAGAAATTTTCTCGTAGCGGGGCAGAGCTGCAGAGAGGAGGCTCATTTATGCATTGCTGGTCTACCATGCAGCAGAGCTCTATTCCACTGATCAAGAGATCACTTTCATAACCACTTTTCTGAGGTCACAACTGAGTCTGCTACAGTCACGCAAGCTCCGGCTACCGGAGTTTACTATAACAATACATGTTCACAAAAACCTCTTGAAGAGGCAGTACATCCTCTCTACTGAAACAGATTTAAAGAAGACACATGTAAGCAAAATGGGCCACTTGAAGGATGTGTCATGGGCTGTTAGGTTTGGTTTAAACATTTAGCAGAAGTGGAATATGGTACTTTGGAGTTTTGTCCAGATATAACAATGTACCAGTGTACAATGTACCAGGTAGGGAAAAGTAAATCTTTGTCAAGATTAATAGTTCAAGAATGCTCTTAAGAAATGCATGCTGAAGCCTTTTTCAAATATTTATTCAAATAGTTTATAGGTTTTAAAAAAAAACAGTCCATGTCCATAAAGTATATGCTACTGTAAGTTATGTTAGTTAAGTTATTTTAAAAACTCATGGCAAATAGTGAAACAAACATTATACACAATAAATTATAGCTAAGATTGTCTCCAAAAATCAACATTTGTTACTACTAGTCTATTATAAACAGCAGTATTGCAGAAATGTAAGGTAATTAAATGATACTACTGTCAAAAGTTTATTCAGAAAGAAATAAAATAGTAATTATGAATTATAGTTCATAAAGCATAAAGACTTCTTCTTCTTTTTAATTGATAGAAAACCTCCCAAATTACTACACAATAAACTTTTGAATGGAACAGCCTGTTAGGTAATGACTGGGAGAGGTGGTAACAGTGGATAAAGACAAATTTAAAGAAGAAAATTAACACACCATCCCCACTTCCATAAATTGAATTATAATAAGTTTAAAGGTTTAATTTTGTCTATTTCCATTGATTATATTATAGTAGCACTATAAAGACAATTTCTGTTCCATTGAGTTATCATCTTTGGCAATTATCACTTGGGGTAACATTTTTAAAAGGTCCTAAGTGACTTAGGAGCCTATATCCTATTTTTAAAAGTGACCTTAGGAATGTTGGAGCACATCTTCCATTGACTCTCAATGTGACTTAGACTCCCAAGTGCCTACGGGTATGTCTACACTGCAGTTAGTCACCTGCAGCTGGGCCATTTCAGCTGACTGAGGCTTGCGGGGCCTGGGCTAAGGGACTGTTTAACTGTGTTGTAGGCAACCAGGCTCTGGCTGGAGCCCAAGCCCTGGGTCCCTGCGAGATGGGAGGGTCCCAGAGTCCAGGCTCCAGCCCAAGAGTCTACACCACAATTATACAGCCCCTGAACCTGAACCCCAGTCAGCTCACATGGGCCAGCCACGGGTTTTTATTACAGTGTAGACATACCCACTGTCATTAAGTCACTGAAGAGCTTTTGAAAATTTTACCCTGTCTCCTGTAATTATTTTTCACTACTCCGTGTACTACTACTACAAATTTCCATGGAAATGGCATTTAAAAGAGACTCGAACATCAACTCCTCTGTAAATAAACAGACTTGTTTTTGTCTGCTCTTTTTAAAGTCAGGGTAAACTTCAAAAGCTGCATCCAAAGTTAGTGAGCCTGAACTACTAATACACATGCTTAATTAATTAAGCTGACCATTTCCTTTCTTCAGTTATGCTGGAAACAGATACATCAGAGCAATACTGTGTTACTCTGCCTTATACAAAAATTACACATGAATTTGTGTATGCCAGCAGGCTTTGCTGCTCCCTTCCGTGCATCAATTTCACAAGGTCTTTTGCTTTCCCTACCCATTTCCACTGTAGCCAACCTCACCTAAGCAGATCCTCTAAGAACGCCAGTAGACACATCGCAAGCACTCTGCCTGTGACAGCTGGACAATGTAATTACATCTCAGAACATTGTTTTCACCTGAATTGAAAAATTAAAAGCACTAGCAGGGATCAACAAAGCATGGACTCTTATTCCACACTCTAACAGGACCTCAACTAATTCCGCACATACAAAAAACCTTAAGAAGTTTTACTGTAACTTCAGTGATTATACTCACATTTGATCATGAGAATAAATACAGATTATGTTGTTGCCTGTTCCTGACCAGGCAGGAATCAATGTAGGGAGAGCAATAGTCTCTCAAATATAAACACTTACATTCAGTGTGATCAGCATGACAGCCAGTCAGAGGCAGAGCCAGCTGTTGAAAGAATTAATGCTGACAGTGGGCAGAGAGCCTATATGGGCAGTGTCAGCTGCCTCTGGTGCACCCCCTCATGGTCAGGAATGGCTCTGCAGCACTCTGCCTCAGTTTCCCCTCTCAGACAACCCAAGGACTCTACACCTGGCTCTCTTGCTTAAGTACACCTCCGGTGGGTCAGTTTATTATTAAACCTAATGCAAAAGTCCCAAAATAGCAGGAACCCTCCCAGCATCTCTCCCAGGAGGTAATCCTCACCAGGAGAGCATCCCTCACTCCCCCTGGTTCTCTCACTTTTACCCTGGAGCCAACTCTCCACCATGGAGACGTGTAGTGAGTAAGCCCTTCCACTGCTCCCTTGCCTTAAGACCTCTCCAGCTCCTGGCTTTTGCTCTCTGTCTTAGAGCCAGTAGACATCTCCCACACTCTGGCCTTCAGCCCTGGCTCTCTGGCTTGGGGAGGTCAGCTGGCAAACCCCTCTTACTTTCCTGCCTTCAGCCTTCCCCCAGGAACCATCTTCTGGCTTTGGCAGATCTCATCTCCTGCCAACCTCCTTCTCCTGGGCAGCTCTGACCTACTGGTCCCTCTTTAGGGGTCACGTGCCCTTTTTTCAGCCCAATTTGTGTGAGCTGATGATGCACAAGTGCATTAGCTCTGCTCCCTCTTAAAGGGACAATGTCACCATGTGACAGGCAGATTAAAGGAACCAGCACATTTAGCAGCATTGCCTTCATCCTAGCACTGCTCCAGGTGGGAGCCCTTTAGTCTGTTCCCCTCTGTAAGATTTATCATTGTAGGGAAATAGATAGCCTTGGAGCCCTCCCTATACCTCAAAGGCCACAGTGTAAACTGGGAGATATTTAAAGGTGAAATCTCCTTTTCAAAGGAGCATTAAAATTCAGTACTAACTTCTTTCATGTATTGCAAAGCATTGTGGGATTGGAAGATTATAAATCCCTTCTGATGCTGAGGTAGATGGAACTGGTTGTGTTTCGAGAAGGTCTCTTGGAGTTGGGCTGCTGTTAAGGTTTTGGTTATTTTTTGCCTTGCACTTATAAATAAATGTTGGAATTGCATCTTTCCTACCCCATTAGGTTCAAGATTTAAGAAACATAGCATTTAACTTTGTTAGATAACAGCAAATGTCTATGCAAGGAATGAAACATTTTAAATTGGAACTTTAATAGTTGTAACAGATGAAAATAAGACTAAACTAGAGCAGCTCTGAAATTCCAGTTTAAATTATTTGTAATCCATTTATTTTAGAATATACCACATTTTATCAGGTACAGTGTAATCAACTCCCCTTGCTTAAAAGGTGTCCATAACGGGACTTCTTTCTGACACATATACATTTCTACCACTTATCTTTCAATTTTAGGAAAAGAATTGGCTACTAATGTAATGTAGTGAAATCAGGATGCGGCACAACCTCTGTTATTCCAGTCCCCAAATTATTACAAATTTCCTCAATTTTCCTTTACAGCTCTAACTGAGATTCACAGTCTGAGTGCTTCATAACCTCTTAATGCAGATGAGAGGATGAATATAGTGATTCTTATTAGCTGTTAGTCCCCTTAAGAACATAAAAATGGCCATACTGGGTCAGACCAAAGGTCCATCTAGCCTTATCCTGTCTTCTGACAGTGGCCAATGCCAGGTGCTTCAGAGGGAATGAACATAATTGCTATTTTTAAGAAAGGGGAAAAAAGCGATCCGGGTAACTACAGGCCTGTTAGTTTGACATCTGTAGTATGCAAGGTCTTGGAAAAAATTTTGAAGGAGAAAGTAGTTAAGGACATTGAGGTCAATGGTAAATGGGACAAAATACAACATGGTTTTACAAAAGGTAGATCGTGCCAAACCAACCTGATCTCCTTCTTTGAGAAAGTAACAGATTTTTTAGACAAAGGAAACGCAGTGGATCTAATTTACCTAGATTTCAGTAAGGCGTTTGATATGGTGCCACATGGGGAATTATTAGTTAAATTGGAAAAGATGGGGATCAATGTGAACATTGAAAGGTGGATAAGGAACTGGTTAAATGGGCGACTACAGCGGGTCATACTGAAAGGTGAACTGTCAGGCTGGAGGGAGGTTACCAGTGGAGTTCCTCAGGGATCAGTTTTGGGACCAATCTTATTTAATCTTTTTATTACTGACCTTGGCACAAAAAGTGGGAGTGTGCTAATAAAGTTTGCAGATGATACAAAGCTGGGAGGTATTGTCAATTTAGAGAAGGACCGGGATATCGTACAGGAGGATCTGGATGACCTTGTAAATGGAGTAATAGTAATAGGATGAAATGTAATAGTGAGAAGTGTAAGGTCATGCATTTAGGGATTAACAACAAGAATTTTAGTTATAAGCTGGGGATGCATCAATTAGAAGTTAACGGAGGAGGAGAAGGACCTTGGAGTATTGGTTGACCACAGGATGACTATAAGCCGCCAATGTGATATGGCTGTGAAAAAAGCTAATGCGGTCTTGGGATGCACCAGGAGAGGTATTTCCAGTAGAGATAAGGAGGTGTTAGTACCATTATACAAGGCACTGGTGAGACCTCATCTGGAATACTGTGTGCAGTTCTGGTCTCCCATGTTTAAGAAGGATGAATTCAAACTGGAACAGGTACAGAGAAGGGCTACTAGGATGATCCGAGGAATGGAAAACCTGTCTTATGAAAGGAGACTCAAGGAGCTTGGCTTGTTTAGCCTAACTAAAAGAAGGTTGAGGGGAAATAAGATTGCTCTCTATAAATATATCAGAGGGATAAATACCAGAGAGGGAGAGGAATTATTTAAACTCAGTTACCAATGTGGACACAAGAACAAATGGATATAAACTGGCCATCAGGAAGTTTAGACTTGAAATTAGATGCAAGTTTCTAACCATCAGAGGAGTGAAGTTCTGGAGCAGCCTTCCAAGGGAAGCAGTGGGGGCAAAAGACCTATCTGGCTTCCAGATTAAACTTGATAAGTTTATGGAGGAGATGGTATGATGGGATAACATGATTTTGGCAATTAATTGATCTTTAACTTTTCATGGTAAATAGGCCCAATGGCCTGTGATGGGATGTTAAATGGGGTGGGATCTGAGTTACTACAGAGAATTCTTTCCTGAGTATCTGGCTGGTGAACCTTGCCCATATGCTCAGGGTTCAGCTGATCATCATATTTGGGGTCGGAAAGGAATTTTCCTCCAGGGCAGATTGGAAGATGCCCTGGGGGGTTTTCGCCTTCCTCTGTAGCATGGGGCATGAGTCACTTGCTGGAGGATTCTCTGCACCTTGAAGTCTTTAAACCATGATTTGAGGACTTCAATAGCTCATACATAGGTGAGAGGTTTATTGCAGGAGTGGGTGGGTGAGATTTTGTGGCCTGCATTGTGCAGGAGGTCAGACTAGATGATCATAATGGTCCCTTCTGACCTTAATATCTATGAGTCTATGAACTGAACAGGTAATCTTCAAGTGATCCATCTCCTGTAGCCCACTCTCAACTTCTGGCAAACAGAGGCTAGGGACACCAGAACTGGAAGAGACAACCCTTCAGGTTCTCTTTCTAGTTCTTTTGTGGAATTTCCGTTTTATCTGCAAGTTCCACAGTAAAGTGCTATCTGATTCACTTTTACTCCAGATAATAACCCAAAACCAAGCCATTTGAGGTAATATAATTATAAAGTGTTAGCTAATAAATAAACCACTGGAGAGGTTTCAGATGGGGGTTGAAGGTGATGGCTAGTTGTGTTCTGGAGGCAGTATGGATGTAGAAGCCCTCTACACCAACATTCCACACAAAGATGGACTACAAGCCGTCAGAAACAGTATCCCAGATAATGTCACGGCAAACCTGGTCGCTGAACTTTGTGACTTTGTCCTCACCCATAACTATTTCACATTTGGGGACAATGTATACCTTCAAATCAGTGGCACTGCTATGGGTACCTGCATGGCCCCACAGTATGCCAACATTTTTATGGCTGACTTAGAACAACGCTTCCTCAGCTCTCGTCCCCTAATGCCTCTACTCTACTTGCGCTACATTGATGACATCTTCATCATCTGGACCCATGGAAAAGAAGCCCTTGAGGAATTCCACCATGATTTCAACAATTTCCATCCCACCGTCAACCTCAGCCTGGACCAGTCCACACAAGAGATCCACTTCCTGAACACTACAGTGCTAATAAGCGATGGTCAAATAAACACCACACTATACCGGAAACCTACTGACCGCTATACTTACCTATATGCCTCCAGCTTTCATCCAGGACACACCACATGATCCATTGTCTACAGCCAAGCTCTACGATACAACTGCATTTGCTCCAACCCCTCAGACAGAGACAAACACCTACAAGATCTCTATCAAGCATTCTTACAACTACAATACCCACCTGCTGAAGTGAAGAAACAGATTGACAGAGCCAGAAGAGTACCCAGAAGTTACCTACTACAGGACAGGCCCAACAAAGAAAACAACAGAACGCCACTAGCCACCACCTTCAGCCCCCAACTAAAACCTCTCCAACGCACCATCAAGGATCTACAACCTATCCTGAAGGACGGCCCTTCACTCTCACAGATCTTGGGAGACAGGCCAGTCCTTGCTTACAGACAGCCCCCCAGCCTGAAGCAAATACTCACCAGCAACCACACACCACACAACAAAACCACTAACCCAGGAACCTTTCCTTGCAACAAAGCCCGTTGCCAACTGTGTCCACATATCTATTCAGGGGACACCATCATAGGGCCTAATCACATCAGCCATGGAGAGCAATAAGAATCAACCTTTAAAGATTTTACAATTACAAAAATCATGTGAAGCATCATTGTTTTCCAATAAAAAGCCTGTACCCTACCACACTTGCCACATACTGTAAAGATGAACTTAGAGCTCAGCTGCTTTTGTGCCAGGTCCCAATACTTTCTACTTGAATTTTATATGCAGTGAAGTTAAAAGTGTTCCATTTTCCAGCAGCCAAAATTGAACAAGTTCTAGGTTAGATAATACTGCAGTACATAGAATGCAGTACTACAGCCAGACCTCACTGCAATATGTAAGTGGCAAGGAGTTTCAATGGGGCAGCAAACAGAAAAATTAAATCAGTTATAGAAAATGGTTTAAAAATAGGTTGGGGCTTCACTGCAAGTGAGTCTCCCAGATGTGGCTGGGGATAGAACAATATTTAGGACCCAATGCATTGGTGTCCCTTTGTCTATGTGCTGGCATAAAGGAGCTCTGAAGGTATCTAAGTGCCCTGCTGGGGAATTTCACAGACCGAGGGTTTCCCCAATAGACACTGCGATAATGCTGGGAGGTGCAGGGGGCGGGGAGGGGAGCACGGGCATGTTGGGGAAAAGGGGCAGATCTGGGGTGTTCCTGTGCCCAATTTATTCCCTATTCCAGGATTATCCACAGGGGACACTGACAGCCAAGGATAGGTTAGGAGAGCTCCAAGAGGTCTTCTAAACTGTGCCAATGGCCAAAATGGCCGTTGGCAAATACAGCATAGGCGAGACACAAAGGTGGTATGAAGAGACCAGTGTCTATCTCTTCTCCTTCCACCCAGTCCCTCTGTCAAGCTTGGCTCTGGTGCAAGATTAATTTGGCTCACTAGCCTAGTAAGATAAAATACTCCATGGGAGCAAGGTGCAGGTAGTTGCTGTGGAAACAGAAATTTTGAATTTTCTGACTTGTTCAAAGTTTAAATTAACTACCGATTTCATATTTCCCTGCTAACAGATGATGATGAAAGTAGATGGGTTTCAAAATTACCTGCACCAGAGTACATGTGAAGGGAAGAGGAAGGATCACAAACTCATTATCTCTTTACAATCCTGCTTTTTCTTGCAACATTTAAGTTTATAACTTAAAAAAATGCTTCCATTTTTTCCATGGTGAAGACACCCTTCACAATTTAAACACCCATGTAGAAGCCAGCCCCATCCCTGCGAGAGGGAAGGGAGTGGGAAGAGCATCGGTCAGGACAGGACAGCTAACTCATGAACTGACTGGCCCCTAATGTCAGCCACAAAGGACTGAGAATGCTGGTGGTGGCATGAAACCTGTGGGTGGGAGAGAGGAATCTGCAGTAAACTGGCAGCCTAATGACACAGGGAGTGCTGACAACAATTCATTATTTATTCCCTGCCCGTGCTGCAATGATTCTCATTGCCTTGAAGTTAAGGTAGGAATATATGTAGGGGAGGGAAGGAAAGGTGCATTCCCTCCTTATGGCCCATGCAATGAAAGCATGAGAAGGATAACTACTTTCACCATCTCAGATCACATTGGTGAGGAACTTAGAGGCTCACAGAAAGCAGAAGGGAAAAGAGGACTACCTGACTCCTCTCATATCCAGTATGATCCCCTAACCCTCCATTAATACAGGGAAATAAATGGAGAAAAGGATCTGGGACGGAAGGAAGAGTTGGAGAAGACATTGAAAGGAAACAGTGGGGAAGAAGGGAGATGACACAGGGAAAAATGCCTTGGAGATGGAGGAAGCGAGAAAACGAAACAGGGAACATGACCAAAGGAGGGAAAGAGGAAAAATAGATGGAGAAAACAAGAAGGTCCAAAGCAAAACTGAATCAGAAATGGAAAATGTTCCCAAGAAAAGGGGAGGTGGATTGTAAGAAGAATGGTTAAGGAAAAACAAATGGAAAATTCCTCAAAGTCTGAAGAAAACAGATTAAGGAACCATAGACACCAAAACACAGAAGGAAAATCACCAAGGTAAACAGTAAGGGGAAAAGGGGAGGAGGAAAGAAAAAAAAAAAGATGGTAGTTAATTAAAAGTTTAACACAAAAGTACATTGATAAGCATAGGTGCTGGAACTAGGGGTGCTGGGCATGCGGCAGCACCCCTTGACTTGAAGTGGTTTCCATTATATACAGGGTTTACAGCTTGGTTCAGTGGCTCTCAGCACCCCCACTATACACATTGTTTCAGCACCCCTGCTAATAAGATACCTAAAATTCATCAAATACATGACATGATCTCATGGCTGTGTTTTATAGGTCAGTCTGAGTCCACACCTCTGAGCACTCCCAACAGTCCCTATAGCCTTCTACCTTCGCTGCTCTGGCTACAGTGTGGCTGGCTGAAGCCCTCTTCAGATGAACTACAGCAGCAGCGAAGGTGTGAACTGACCCCTCCCACACCGTATTCATTTAAATGACATTTTAACTTCAATATCTAGAAACATGGGACCAAACTCTGAATACCTCATTTGGATAAAACTCCCAATGACATCAAAGCTGAGTAAAACTGAACAAGGAATTGAAGCTTTGCTTCATTGTCTGTATGTTCCCTCCATACCCAAACCTTTTGTTTTACCAGAATGGGCTTTTTTCCCAAATTCTCTTTAGAGCAGGTCTTTCCTGACACACTGCCTCAGTTGGAAGGGGACTGGGTTTCTCTCTGCTCTCTTTATCCTTGGAACTTACATTTCCCAGTCTCCTCTTCAGCAGTTGCAATCAAGATGAACATATTGCTTTAAAACCCCCCACTGTTGCTACAAGCTGCTGTATACATTGTTTGGCAAAGGGCTACTGGGTTGTCACAGTAAGACTTGTACTTTGCCGCTGGGGCTTGTCTCTAGTAGGAGAAATGGACAAAGCAATTCCAGTTCGCTATTCTTTCCTGAAGTAAGGTTAGGGACAACTGGAAGTTAGGTTCAGTGACTTTGTAGAAAATACATAATTTACTGAAAATGGAATATACAGTATATCATATTGGTCATTGCTTGGGTGTTGCGACTCCCTCCTAACTTGTACAGAAAAAGAAGTCAAAGAAATAATGTAACTACAGTGACCTCTTGGAGTTTAGTGTCATTGCAGCTTTACTGCTATAGACAAAGCCCAACTTCTGTCCAGAAAATGAACTCTGAAGAGCTCAGCTTTGTGCCCGAGGGTAATGCCTGACTCACACTGCTGATTTTAAAGGCATTTTAAATTGCCCTGACAATCCCTATAAAGAATGCAGAATGTGATAGGAGGTTTTCACTACTGTGACATATCAGGCATTACTGGTGAGCAAATCCTCAGCCTGATATTATCTCTGCTTTATTAGCTACTAATGTTAGTGACAAAACTGTGAGCATGCTCCACAATTAATACGGTAGCTGTTTATGTGTTTACCTGTTTCTGAAGTGCTTATCACTGTGGTACCAGTGGGGACTTTGAATGCTACTGGGTGGGAATAGAGATAGACAGTAGGAGAGGCTCATCTGTGGTATAACATCTCTGAATTCAACTGAGTTACATCAAGTGTGAATTTGGCCCACTAGTGCTTGGGGCAGTGAGAGTGATGAAGAAAAAATTCAAATCTAAAATGGATACACAGAAAAGTGGCTCACTCCAGTATTAATAGGGCCTTGGAAGGTGCGGAGCTCTCTTATGGGGTGTTGAACACACAACTCCCACTGAATTCTGGCACCCAACACCTTATAGGACCAAACCTTTAATAACAGTGAAGGTAAAACTTGTGTTTTTAATTTAAAATGTCTCTGTTTTTCTCATGTGGATAATGCCTTGTTCTGGGGCATGAAGATTTTTTCCCTTATGCACTAAAGTGCAAGAAACAAAAAAATATATAAAGTAATTCAACCCCTGCTTTTCTGTATTTAAAATGTCAGCCATAATGTTGCATTAGCATATTTTCCATTTAATTATTGTATTCATCAGTATATGATTCATTATTTAAGATAGACTACTTGTTCACTTAGGAAATGTTTCCATAAAAATATCAGTATGTGTATTTTAACAGGCCATTCTCCCCTATAAAGTATATGAAGCTTAACTGATCTAGGATTATTCTTTGAATAAAATATTTGGAGAAAAATATCCAATTTCAGTGATAAGAGTTATAAAGCAACATTGTGAAATATAACACAACTGAGGATAGTGTGTTCTATACCAGATGTTGAAATACTCTGAGTATTTAAGATGTATGTAAGGTGATATGTACGGCTTACAAACATAGAGTTGATAAGAGAGCTATCAATTTGTAAGTTGATTAGAAAAAAAAATCTAGAAACTTCCATGCTGCCTCTTACACTTGGATCTAATCCTTCTCCTCCTTCAAATCCCTCCCCGCAAGACCCATTCCTACCACAATTCCTATAAGAAATCAGCCAGTTAATCACGGTAGATTGAGGGCCATAGGGGGTTAGTTGGCACTTTATTTATAATTATATGAATTGCACATACAGATAATATATATTTGATTGCATTCTCCTCCCTCTATCTTTGGTAGGTCACTTGCCTCCATATGCCTTAGTAGCGCAATGAGCTCCATGCATGCAGGCCCCTACCACCCATGTGGCTCTCCATTCAGCAGGGCTCCATGGGGAGGAAAGGGTCTTCATGCATCTTAATGCAGGACCAGGGAGTTAGATTGTAAGATTTTCAGGGCAGGAACTACACCTTTGTACATATTTGTACAATACTTACCACCATTAACTCCATTTCCAGTTGGGACCTCTGGTCATAAAGATAATATAAATATTAAATAAGAATTAACTACTTTAAAAAAAATTAAAGAGACAAAATTAGCTAGCAAAAATTTAAATATAATATAGAAGTTAGCTGAGACATTTTTCAGCAATGGAAACATTCTAAAATTAGAACATGTGTGGACAGAGACAAGAAGGAAATGATAAATTTGGCAATAAATAAATAGGCTGGGGATGAAAATTTTAAGTAGAAGAAAAAATTAGGCAACGAATATGATCTGAAACTCCTAAAAAATACCTATACTGCCCCAAAAGAAGATGAAACAATTTAACAATCTAAATTAGCACTAATATCAAGAGAAGATTTGGGGATATTAAAAAAATATGCACATCCTTAACTTTTACACATGATAAGTAGTCCCAAGACTCATATGCATAAATCTTTGCAGGATTGGAGACAGAGAGAGCAATAGTTCCTCTTGGTTAACACCTGCTACAGGAGAAATACCACTGTTAATGGGTAAGGATGCAGAATATGTGCTTCCTATTTTGGATAATTATTGTATTTTTAATTGAAATTTGTAAACAATCCATAGAAAATACAGTGATGGACACCATATAAAAACCTGCAATATGATATATTCCATACAGATATAAAAAGGGAGGGGTGAGATTAGAAGCAAAAATGGGATTACAGTAGAATTTTAGAAAATAGAGTAAATAATTCCGTATTTGGCAAGAATATTGTATATCAGTGAACTTTCACAAAAGATAATACCACCTTCCTATGAAGGAGATTGTAAGTGTTTTAAAGGAATCTTAATAAGGATCTAATTTAGTGTAATGCTGTTTTACACTACATTTTCACTTGTACCACTATGATGTCTAGATTTTAGAAAATATATCAGCTGGTGGATAAACAGAAATGCATAAAAAATTGTAATCATATCAAGATTATATTATAAAAGGGAAATCAACTAAACATAATCCGAGAAATTATTTAACTTGATAGAGATAAATTCTAAGTGCACTGACTCATCTGTTATTGCTACATTAGACACAGAGGAAAACTGGAATTTTAGTAAACTGGAATTTTCTTTTCAAAGCACTTCAAAAAAGGAAACTAGGGCAAACATAATAAAATGGAAATACATACTTTACACTAAACCAAATGGGCAAAGAATAGAACAAATTAGATATCTACACAATGTAAGCTTTGCAGATTGTTTGCAGTATTGTTGCTGTGTTGGTCCTAGGATATTAGGGACACAATGTGAGTGAGGTAATTTTTTTTTTTAAGACCATCTTCTGTTGGTGAAAGAGGCAAGCTTTCAAGCTAGCCAGAGCTCTTCTTCAGGGCTGTGAAAGGTATTCAGAGGGTATGTCTATTCTACAATTAAAAACCAGCGGCAGGTCCATGCCAACTGACTTGGGCTCACAGGGCTTGGACTAAGGAGATGTTTAATTGCAGTGTAGATGTTTGGTCTTGGGCTGGAGCTCAGGCTCTAGGACCCTGTGAGATGGGAGGGTCCCAGAGCTCAAGCTTCAGCCAAAGCTCAAATGGCTACACTGCAACTGAACAGCCCCACAGTCTGAGTCCCACCATGAGCCTGAGTCAGTTGGCACAGGCCAGTCACAGGATTTTTTTCTGTATTAAAGCAGGTTCTCTCAGGGTGGAGTGTCCTTGTTTGGTGAAGGCAGTTTTAAGTGTGTTAAGGTGCATACCCTGGACTTTCTCCTCAGAGCATATTCTGTGGTATCTGAGTGTCTGGCAGTAGATAACAGATTTCTTGGTGTGTTAGGTTTGGTTACTGGATCTATGAAGGCAGGTGCGGTGATCCAGGGGTTTCTCGTATATAGTTGTCTGTAGGGGTCCATTGTTGAAGTTGATTGTGGTATCCAGGACGTTGATGCTGGTTTGGGAGAGTTCTAGAGAGAATACAATGTATGGATGGTGGTTTGAAATGGATGAATTTGTGGATGAAATTGTGGTGGAAATCTATGAGGAAGTATAGGTCGTCTGTCCAGGGGATGAAAATATCATCAATGCAGCTCAGGTAGATAATTGGTTTCATGGTGCATTTGTCCAGAAATTCTTCCTCCAGGTGTCCCATGAAGAGGTTAGCATACTGGGCAGCCATCCTAGTACCCATGGCTGTTCTCACTGTTTGGACAAAGTGTTTGGGTGAGTATGGGTGAGGATGAAATGAATGAGTCTGGAAATGTGTTTGGGGTGGATATCTGAGGGTTGTCCATTGTCTTGTGGATATCTGAGACAGCAGCAATGCTGTCATTGTGAGGGATGTTGGTGTATAGGGAGGCCACACAAATATCTCAAAAGAACCTCCTTGAAAAAAAAAAACCTTCCAGAAAAAACCCCCACAAACTTCTGACTGCACACCCCTGCTGGGTCACCTGCCACTCCAGACTGGGGGTATCGTTAAGCAACTACAACCTATTCTCGATGGGAACCACATCCTGAAATAAATCTTCCCCAAACTCCCTCTTCTGGCTTTCAAACAACCCCCCAACCTCTCCAAGCTCATCATCCAAAGCAAGTTCCCCACAAACCAGGACCCTGCTATAATAGCAAATGCAAAATGTGCAGACATATGTCACTGCTACAATGATCAATAACCCCCACAACACCCCTTTCAAGATCCATAGGTACTACACATGCTATCACACCATGTGGTGTATCTTATCGTGTGCACTAAATGCCACAATTACAACTATGTGGGTGAAACCAATCACTACACACTCTCGCATGAACTCACACTGAAAAATGATAAAAGACAAAAACACCTTATAACCTGTGGACGAACTTTTCAGAAATTGATCATTCCCTATCTGACTCCTCAGTCCTCAGCCTCACAGGAAACCGGCACAGCATCTTAAAATATGAACCTGGGAGCTTAAATTCATAATTTTGCTAGACACTAAAAATCATGGGCTTGACAATTGCATTTCCCTTTCAAACAATGTTTCTATCACTACAAAGGCAAACAGTACATTCTCAATCAGTGATCTTACCTCTTCAGCAAGCAGTATTTTATACTTTGCACTTGTACAGTGGGATCGTAAAACACTCCAAATATTACCATGTTTGTCCCACCAAAATTCCTCTTAGAAAGTAAAATTTTCAGGTGGGGAAACTGTAGAATGGAGAGAGGAAGGAGGGATAAATGCCTTGACAAAGATCACAGAGTGTCTCAACAGCAGAGCCAGGAACAGGATCCAGATAACATAACACTATGCTTCTTCACAGCCTCGTGTAATTATATTCTGCCTATCTAAATTTGCACTGTAGTTTCTGTTGGATAGGAGATACTGCAGTTTCTTAATACACATCTGCGTTCAAAATTAGAAATAAAACTAAATCATTTTCTTGAGAGTGAAGAAACACCTTCCCTTCCCATAAACTGAAAAGAGGTGAAAAGCAAATCAGAGTGCACGCCTCAGGCAATGCTTTCCTAATCCTGCCTCCTTTCCATCGAAGCAGTTGTCAGGGCAACATTATTGCTAGTGGCCTTCTTGAACTTTTGCAATTAAACAAATTTTTTTGGATGGCCCAAAACCACCGCATTGATTTTCAAATCCATCTGAGCTGGGATATTGCCAGGCAGCTATTTAGCTCTTCATCACACACGGACATCCACCATCTTCTTTAGACAGGAAAATGAGAGTTAAATCAGTACGTTAATGGAGTTACTCCAGGTTTACCACCAGTGTAAATGAGAACAGAATTTGACCTATAGACTGCTAACAAGTGGCCTCAGAGCCAGACTGTGACTGAAGCCATTGGTTGCAATGGAGGAGGTGAAAATGCACATTGCCCCAGCAGGAACTTATCTGAGAGCACAAGGGAGAGGGTGACCCTCTTTCACCACTGACACTGGACTCAATGGGCCAGATTCTCTCTTGCCCTGCACCTTGACAGTGTTTTACACCAGTGCAGATTGAGTGCAAAGTGCATGTCAATTGTTATCAAATTAGAAATATAATAAATGGTTACACAAGGGGAAGAGCAATGGAAAGATCAGGCCTACTGGCTACATCTAAAATTGAATATTTTATTGACTTCTCCCAGCACTGGTCTAGCACTGATACAGCTCCACGGTGGGAACATTTGTGTAGACCAGCCATCATTGTTTCTACCAACATGTCATATAGTCCTGAGAGTACTCCTGTCATTCCAGCAACAGTGCTAAACCAACCCTGGGAGAACTCCCTAGTAGCCAAAGACAGCCTCCCCCTTTACCATTTCCTGCTCTTGAGGAGAGCACACAGCACACCGTTCTCCCCGACAGCCAGGATCTTTTTATCACCCTGACTGAAATACCCTCCCAACCCAACAAAGCTGGAGAAGGGACCTCTGATGAGTGTACCTTTTTAAATATAATACATGTTTTAAAAGCATGCATTTTTAATGATTAATTTGCCCTGAGGACTTGGGATGCATTCATGGCCAGTACAGCTAATGGAAAAGTCTGTTAACGTGTCTGGGGATGGAGCAGAAATCCTCCAGGGACATCTCCATGAAGCTCTCCTGGAGGAAATCTAAAAGCCTTTGCAGAAGGTTTCTGGGGAGAGCAGCCTTATTCCGTCCTCCATGGTAGGACACTTTACCACGTCATGCTAGTAGCAAGTAATCTGGTATCATTGCATGACAAAGCCTGGCAGCGTATGGTCCCGGTGTTTGCTGGCATTCAAGCAACATCCATTCCTGATCTCTCTGTGTTATCCTCAGGAGAGTGATATTGTTCATGGTAACCTGGTTGAAATAGGGGAATTTAATTAAGGGGAAATTCAGAGGTGGCTGTTCCTACTAGGCTGTTTGCCTGCGGCTGAAAAGAAATCCTCCCAGCAGTTAGCCAAGTGGTTTGGGATGGGAGGCCATTGGCGCTGAGCTGTTTGCGTTTGGCTAGCAGGGATCTTCCCTGATACCAGCCACACGGTGGGGGGAGGGGTAAAGCGATCATCCCAGAGAATTGGATGGGAAGGGATTAGTTTGGTTTCTGCTGCTGCAGGTTAACACAAAAACCGCAGCACTAAATGGCCAACTCAACTGGTTTTGCTTGGTATGGGAAAGGAGGGCACTGCTGTTATGAAGGATGCAGAAGCCGAAAGACTGTGGCTTACCATGGCTGCCTGCAAGCCGAATTCTGTTGCCGGCACTGTGTGTGTGATCTCGAACACCAAAGCTGCAGGCACTCAATATAAGATGCAAAATGCGACCTTGTACCAAAATCTCATGTGCTATGTAATGTGAATAGTGTTGTTCACCGTGAAAGAGTATAGCCATTGTTCTGTAAAATGTATCTTTTTAAATACTTCACTCCCTTTTTTTTCTCCTGCAGCTGCAAATGTTTCAAGCCACCCTCCTCCAACCCAAAGGCTATCTCAGATAAGGCGGCGAAAAAAAAGCATGCGCAATGAAATGTTCTCTGAGCTCATGCAGTCATCCGGCACTGACAGAGCTCAGTAGAATGTGTGGAGGGACACAGTAGCACAGTACAGGAAAGCGGCCAATGAACGTGAGGTCAGGAGGGATGATCGAGATGAGAGGTGGTGGAAGGAAGATCAGAGGAGGCAGGATGCAACGCTGGGGCTACTGTGGGATCAAACGGACATGCTCCGGCATCTGGTGGAGGTTCAGGAATGGCAGCGGGATCACAGACTGCCACTGCAGTCCCTGTTTAACCGCCCTCTCTCCTCCCCAAGTTCCATAGCCTCCTCACCCAGATGCCCAAGAACGCAGGGTAGGGGCGGTTCTGGGCACCCAACCATTCCACCCCACTGGACAGCCCAAGCAACAGAAGGCTGTCATTCAACAAGTTTTGAAGTGGCCTTTTCCTTCCCTCCTACCCTCCTCCCACACCCGACCCGGGCTCCCCTGTGAGTTATCTCCCTATTTTTATAATCAATTAATAAAGAATACATGGTTTTTAAACAATAGTGACTTTATTTCCTTTGCAAGCAAGCTGTGATCAAAGAGGGGAGGGTGGGTGGCTTACAGGGAATTAGAGTCAACCAAGGGGGCGGGTTTTCATCAAGGAGAAACAAACAGAAGTGTCACATGGTTCCCTAGCCAGTCATGAAACTGGTTTTCAAAGCTTCTCTGCAGCGCTTCCTGCTGTGCAGCACTTCCTGCTGTGCTCTTCTAATAGCTCTGGTGTCTGGCTGTGAGTATTCAGCAGCCAGGCGATTTGCCTCAACCTCCCACTCCGCCATAAACGTCTCCCCCTTACTCTCACAGAGATTGTGGACCACACAGCAAGCAGCAATAACAGTGGGAATACTGGTTTCGCTGAGGTCTGAACGAGTCAGTAAACTGCGCCAGCGACCCTTTAAACGTCCAAATGCACACTCTACCACCATTCTGCACTTGCTCAGCCTATAGTTGAACAGCTCCTTACTACTGTCCAGGATGCCTGTGTATGGCTTCAAGAGCCAGGGCATTAAGGGATAGGCTGGGTCCCCAATGATAACTATAGGCATTTCAACATCCCCAACGGTTATTTTCTGGTCTGGGAAGTAAATCCCTTCCTGCAGCCGTTTAAACAGACCAGAATTCCTGAAGATGTGAGCGTCATGAACCTTTCCCGGCCATTCCACATTGATGTTGGTCCCTTGTGATCCACCAGTGCTTGCAGCACCATTGAAAAGTACCCCTGCGGTTTATGTACTGGCTGCCCTGGTGGTCCGGTCCCAAGATAGGGATATGCATTCCGTCTATAGCACCACCACAGTTAGGGAATCCCATTGCAGCAAAGCCATCTACTATGACCTGCACATTTCCCCGAGTCACTACCTTTGATAGCAGCAGCTCAATGATTGCGTTGGCTACTTGCATCACAGCAACGCCCACAGTAGATTTGCCCACTCCAAATTGATTCCCAACTGACCGGTAGCTGTCTGGCATTGCAAGCTTCCACAGGGCTATTGCCACTCGCTTGTGAACTGTGAGGGCTGCTCTCATCTTGGTATTCTTGCACTTCAGGGCAGGGGAAAGCAAGTCACAAAGTTCCATGAAAGTGCTCTTACGCATGCGAAAGTTTCGGAGCCACTGGGAATCATCCCACACCTGCAACCCTATGCGGTCCCAACAGTCTGTGCTTGTTTCCCGGGCCCAGAATCGGCGTTCCATGGCATGAGCCTGCCCCATTAACACCATGATCTCCAAATTGCCGGGGACCGCAGATTTAGAGAAATCTGTGTCCATGTCCTCATCACTCTCGTCACCGCACTGCAATCGCCTCCTCACCTGGTTTTTCAGGTTCTGCATAAACTGCACGATAATGCGCAAGGTGTTTACAATGGTCATAACTGCTGTGGTGAGCTGAACAGGCTCCATGCTTGCTGTGTATGGCGTCTGCTCGGGCAATCCAGGGAACAGGGCACGAAACGATTGTCTGCCATTGCTTTCACGGAGCGAGAGTTGACTGACGACATTTACCCATAACCACCCACGACAAATTTTTGGCCCCATCAGGCATTGGGAGCTCAGCCCAGAATTCCAATGGGCAGCGGGGACTGCGGGAACTGTGGGATAGCTACTCACAGTGCACTGCTCGGAATGTCCACGCTTGCCACGGTACTGTGGACGCACACCACCGAATTAATGTGCTTAGTGTGAACGCATGCATTCGACTTTATACAATCTGTTCCCAAAAATCGACTTCTGTAAAATCGGAGTAATTTCGTAGTGTAGACAATACCCTAACATCGGTTAACTTATCAGGCTTGACATCGTAGATGAATGTCCTCAGGCAAAATTATGTTTTTGTTGTGTGTTTGATAGCTTTTGGTAAGTAAGAGAATATGTAGGAACAAAGTAACAATCTCCTGCATAACGCTGCAGAGTGCTAACACAGTGTAAGACATCAAATACAGATAGAGCATGAAGCCATTAATTCCACAGAGAAGTCTAGAGTGGAAGGCATTCTTGAGTGCCCAAACCACCTTAGTTTTTAAGTTCTGATGGCATCAGGAATATTCAGATTGATATAAACCCCCCTTCCCCCCAAATATCAGCCACTTTTTCTGCAAGTATACCTTACTGTGACTCCCATAATGTTCACCTCCTTTATCATTGTTGCAGCTTACTATACAATTAACTTTAAAGCATTTGTAAAACTGCTATGTAGGTCACAAACTGAAAAAGGAGCTACAGTAAAAGCATACTCAGCCTACTTAAAGGCTCAGAATAATTAAATACACTTTACTGAAGTCCAAAAGCAAACTTAGTAGTACCATACAAAACTGACATTTATTTATAATTAAGGCCACTTCTCTGCCATTATTCCATGAGTACAGAAATAGCCATGGTAATTTGGAGACAGCTTCAGAATTTGCCACTGGCATGGAGCCTTGCTCTAAAAGATTCCCTTGCTATTTGCAGATGAGGGGAATTTGTGCAGATCTCGAGTCCTCTTACCCTTCCTGGGCTCAGGCTCATTCAAAGGAAGTTAAGTCCTGCTCAGACAAGTTACTCTACTACAAAACACAGAGATGTGGAGGCTAACATGATGATTTGGGAACCTGTCTGTAAAACTTATAAATTCTGGTTGATACTGTCAAGTTATTATTATGAAATTGCTGCATCACAGGAAGCCTCTCTATGTGTATCCACCATTGTTGGCAAAGCTGTGTCACCTCCCTGCCAGATGGGGACAATCGAGGGTCATTAGAACTCAAAGCCTGCCTCTTCAGGTGGAATCACCTGAATGACAGTCAGTTGGCTGGAGGTGGGAGAAGATACTTCCCCCAACTTATCCGCAGGGAGGAAGGAAGGGGAGAGAGTGGAAAATTTCCAAACCCGACAGAAAGACAGAAGTGACAAACCAGGAATTTAAACAGGACTCCCAGGGGGAAGACTGAGAGAGCCATAGAGGAAGTTTTGGGCAGGAAAGAGGAAGGGGACAGACGAGCAAGGTCAGAGAAGGTGAGCTCAGGAGAGATGGCTCCATGTTTCAGATGCAAGCCATGCACTGCAGCCCCAGATGACTTTAGATGCTCTGGAATGGTGAGAAAACGGAGGCAGGGAAATGTGCGTCAGGTTCATTATTTTTGTATAGATCTGTGTATTTCTTATGTGATTAAGTAAAGAGTAATGGTTTCAGAATCCTGTGCGAAGTGTCAGTGCATTCCATGCACTACACCGATCACATGCCCCGTGAAGAAGAGAACTGTGGACCCAGAACACCACACAGCTGGATTCTGGAAGAGGATGTGTTTAAGCTACAGAGGAAGCCTGAGGGGCCAGCACTATTTCTACGGTCTGGGCCATGGGCTGCTTGGTCACAGCTCTTGGAGGGGGAGTGCTAGACAAAGGGTCTGCATCCCAAGAGTGCCTAGGGACACCAAGACAGGCTCAGTGCCTAGACTCCATTCAGACTCTGGAGGCTTAACACACCCAGGGATTCAGCAACTGGATCACATCATAGCAGTCTGGTCAGTGGCCAAGAAGAGGCACTCAACTAGACTACCCAGCCCTGTTTCCTGTCAGAGCACACTTACTGCTGGAGGAAGGAAATCTCCACCTTCCAGCAGACAAGAGGAGGAAGTAGAGCCTCCGACTTTCTTGCAGCAGCTGGGGCACAGGCAGAGCGTCCAACCCACTCCCAGGAGTCTGGAGAATCCCCCACTCCTTCCCATCAGCCATGAGCATGTGGTGGTGTAGCAGAACCTGCCAGTTGAACCAAATGATTTCCCCAAAGAGCTGTGGGGAGGAAAAAAGTGGAACTTTGATATAAGCAGCTAGGGTGCAATAAAACTGTTCCTCTACACACAATGAGGAAAACAAAGTCGGAGTAATCCACTCTTTAGAAAGGAATGTGTGAAGGGAAAGGGGTATGCAGCCACTTCTTCAGTAACAAACTCGCCAGGCTTTCAGGAATGAGCGTGCAGAGCCAGCCTTCTTGACACTTCTAATAAATTCCACTGACCTCATGTTATAGCAATTGATTAGATAATGACTTACAGACTGAAGAGCTTCCATCAAAGATTTACTTACGCATCATTTACTCAGTAGAACATTGTTTCCTCTTTTATTCTGTTGTGGTGTTATGAAAATGAATACAACTATATATCTAGAAAAGAAAGAGTTTGCATCTGTGAATGGTGCCTTTTCGGCTGACAAGTTCTTGATACTTCGCTACTCTGAATATTGTGGTAATATACAGCCATTGGTTTTGCCTTGGTTGTCAGCTACTCCAAGAACAGTAGTTGTATTTTTGGTGTCTTTGGTGTTAGTTGTTGTCTTCTCAGGATACCATGGATAAGTAATAGATTTATAGATTCTAAGGCCAGAAGGGACCACTGTGATTATCTAGTCTGATTAGCATAACACAGGCCATAGGACTTCCCTGAAATAATTCCTGTTTGAACTACAGCATATAGAAAAATATCTAAACTTGATTTAAAAAATTCAGTGATGGAGAATCCACCACAACCCTTGGTAATTTGTTCCAATAATTAATTATCCCCACTGTTAACAATGTATGCTTTATTTGCAGTCTGAATTTGTCTAGTTTCAACTTCCAGCCACTGGGATCGTGCAAGATTGAAGAGCCCCTTATCAAATATTTGTTCTCTATACAGGTATTGTAGACTGCCATCAAGTCACCACTTAAATGTCTCTTTCTTACAATAAACAGACTGAGCTCCTTGAGTCTATCACTATAAGGCAAAAAGAAAAGGAGTACTTGAGGCGCCACAAGTACTCCTTTTCTTTTTGCGAATACAGACTAACATGGCTGCTACTCTGAAACCTGTCACTATAAGGCAGTGATTTTCAAACTGGGGTACGAGTACCATTAGGGGTACACAAGCTCTTATCGGGGTACATGAGAAAAATCCTGTAATAGAAGACTATGCATTTTATTTAGACATGGCAATCTAACCATAGGTATATTATGCCCATAACTCAGATGGGGGTATGTGGTAGACTACATTGTTTAGAAAGGAGTACGCAGCCTAAAAAGTTTGAAAACCACTGCTATAAGGCATGTTTTCCAATCCTTTAATCATTCTCACAGCTCTTCTCTGAACCCTCTCCAATCTACAAATATTCCTCTTGACTTGTGGTCATTATTTAATATATATATTTTTAAATGCATTGGCATACTTTAATAGTCAACATAATAAACTATTACTGTGGTCTAATACAATATGTACTCCAAAGTTTTGGGTTGGGTTTTTGTTTTGTTTTTTAAGTCACAGGTTTCTCTTTACTGAGTGAATTTACACATGTACTCAATTAGCTAAAAGAAACATTTATTTTAAACAAATATTCAAATCTACCTGCCAGGTTCTTTTTTTCAGACTAACAGCTCTAACTCCAGCAATGCAACCTTCCAACCTAAACACACATGCTGGGGCTGACATTGAAAGTACAGGTTCAGTTTAAACCAAAGATTACTATTTATAAAATTCAAATGAATTACAATGAATACAAAAACAATACTAAATAAGGAAAAAAAATCTTATTTTGTTTCTTCGAGTGTATATCTCCAGATAGCAGATCTTACTGATCTGTGCCATATGATCTCCCATACCAACAGCAGCATATTTACACAGAATGCAAAGAATCTGGCACTCCCAGGAAAGGCTTTAGGTGAAAACTTACCGTTGATAAAATCCCCGGAAAAACAAGAATCTTGTGCTTAGACCTCCTAGGAAAGCCTGAGAACTGAAGGAATCCCTCTAGGGAACCTTGATCATTTGATAATAGAGAGGAACCCCCTAGATAAATAAGCAGTCCTCTTGAGAATTGAGGTGGTATTGCAAAGGTCAGCCCTGTTCAAATCGCTAGGGCCACAAAGCATAATTCCCTAAACAGCCTCCCCCCCCCCCTCCCCCCCATCAGGAGAGCCTAATCTAAAGAACTTGCACTCAAATAAAATAAGTAGGGACAACTCATACATCTTTTCTCTGGAAGATCCACAAGGCATAGAAATACGATGTGTAGATGAAAGTGGGAACAACCTATAAGTAACTGAGGTACTGGGAATAATGCCAAATGGGGAAAATTCTGTGTTTCTTTCCCCGCTCAGAGGGCCCAATCCAACTTCCATTAAAGTCAGTGGGAATTGGATTAGACCCAAAAAAGCAAGAAACTACAGAAAAGGAGTTACCCTCTAACATAACAGTAATGGCAAATCAGAAAGAACGATGGAAGTCACACAGTGTGCTAATTCTGTCCACATGAAAAAAGCTGAAACAAAGGGACTGAATATGAGAAGTTTCAGAAGTGAGAAGCTGTGTCTAAAAGGACTTTAAATGCATCCTGTAGAAACTAAGCCCCACTTTGTTAGGGGAAAGAAATGGTCTGCTATGGTTAGTAACTGTCACAGTTTAGGACAACTGCACCTACATTTCCCCCTCATTGTCCTCCAAGGGCACCTACTTGTAGGCTCCCAGCTCCTCAGCAAGCACCTCTGTTGAGAGAAGATCCGTGTCTCTCTCCCTCCTGACGAGGGTTTTTTCCAGACTGTACAGTTCCCTGCCTACACTCTGAGTTCTCCAGCAAGTCAGACACTCTAAATCATCAGCGTCTGCATGTTGTTTTCTTACCAAGGCTCTAAACAGTATAACTTCTCACAGCTATAAAGTACCACACACCTCTATCTAAGCAAGTACATTTAGTCTTAAGGTGAAAGCTTTCCAGACAAAACATATTAAAATAATAAAAGAACCTACATGCCTGCTAATAAGCTTACCCGAGATCACCCCCACTCCAATAAGGGGCTCCAGTCAGCGCAGGGTCAGCCTTAGGGGTGGGCCACCTGGGTGACCGCCTAAGGGCGCCATGGTCAAGTGGGGACTGTGCAGCAGCTCAGAGGTATGCGCTGCCAGTGTAGAGTTAGAAACTGCTCCCAGCTGGCAGGGGAGTGCCATGGGGGGCAGTGTTCCCTCTAATTTTTCCCATGCATGTGCGGAATGAATTTTGTTGTGTGACACATCACCTTCATATTGGTTCACATAACAAAATTCATGCGGTGGGGGTGGGGCTTAGGGATTCTGAGTGTGGTAGGGGGGCTCAGGGCTGGGGCAGAGGATTGCAGTGGGGGGGGTGAGGGCTCTTGGGGGGGTTGGTGATGAGGGGCTCAAGGCTGGCGAAGAGGATTGAGGTGCAGGGGAGTGAGGGCTCCAGCTGGAGGTATGGGCTCTGGGATGGGGCCGGGGATGAGGGGTTTGCGGTGCAGGCTGCCTGGGGGTTACAGAGGGGAGAGAGGACTCCCCCAGTTCTCTCTCCCCACAGCAGCACCTGGGCTGGGGTGGGGAAGAGGCTCCTCTCCCCCGGCCGCGGTAAGTCTGGGGCAGGTCCGTGTTGGAGCTGGCGGGGAGAGGCTCCTCTCCCCACCACGGCAGCTCCGTACTGGGCCCTAAGCCCCTGCACAGGGCTTAATAGGCAGCTGCGCAGCTGAAAGGGAATTTAGCTGAGGGGGCACCCAGATTTCTCCCTGCTTCCTCCCAGTGTGGGAGGGAGTGATTACACACAGATACTTCCCCCCCTACGTTACTCTGTGCCCCCCCATGGGGCTGTCGGGGGGGGGAGGAAGGAGCAACAGCAAGTGCTCCTGCATCCAAGTCACTTTCCCCACCTGGGCTGTGCTGTTAAGCAAGCATCAGGAGCTGCTGCTTTGCTTCTCTCCCCTTACGCAGCCCAGGTGGGGAAAGTGACCTGGATGCAGGGAGCCCTGACATTGCTCCTTGCTCCCCCACTCACAGCCTTCTAGGGGGGCATGCAGGAGTGGCGTTGGAGGGGACAGCAAGCAGCAATGCCAGCTGCTCCATGCAGCCATGTCAGTTTTCCCGTGTGGACACAGGAGGGGAGTGTAGGGGTTAGGGGCAAAGGGGGCAGAGTGCAGGGGTTAGGGGCGCAGGAGGGGAATGCAGAAGTTAGGGGCAAAGGGGGCATAATACAGGGGTTGGGACACAGGAGGCATAGGGGCACAGGACGGGGATGCAGGGGTTAGGGGCGCAGGAGGGGAGGCAGGGGTTGGGGCACAGGAGGGAAGTGCAGTGGTTGGGGGCAAAGCGGGAAAAGTGCAGGGGTTAGGGGTGCAGGAGGCATAGGGGCACAGGAGGGGGTGCAGGGGTTGGGGCACAGGAGGGAGGCGCAGAGGGATGCAGGAGGGGTGCAGGGGTTGGGGCAAAGGGGGCATAGTGCAGGGGTTAGGGATGCCGGGGGGAGGCAGGGTTTCGGGGCAAAGGGGGCACAGTGCAGCGGTTAGGAGTGAAGAGGGGGGTGAGGAGGGCAAGCATTACAAATGCAGGAGGGGGTGCAGGGGTTAGGTGAAAAGGGGCCACAGTGCAGGAGTTAGGGGCAAAGGAGGGTGGGTGAGGAGGGGAAATGTCAGTCCTTCAAACCCCACCAAGGGATTTTATTCTGGTTATAAGTTCAGAACAGCTGTTAGGGCAGAACAAGCACCCCATGAATCGTACATTCTTTCCTTTATACAGTTTGAGCCTTTGATCTTGTCCTAATATAACAGGTGATCAGCAGACAAAGGTCCTCTCCTCAGGACAAAAGTTTCAAAAGGCTGAGTTCTCACATAACATAACATGTAATGTTTGCATATACTCACCCCTAGAGATTTCCTGGGAAATTCCTTTTAACTTTGTTTATCCCAAAAGTTCATTCTTGTGTGGCACGTTGTTTCAGAACTCATAACACTTCCCAGGGTTTACATTGTCATATCTCCCCACTATAGAAGTTATATACAATTCCACAATAATACATAAACTTTGCATTTTTAATACAATGGACTCCAAAGCTACTTAAATTCAATGATGTTTTTCAAGGATATTGCAGGAAATTGCCATATCTGTCCCATTCACAAGCTGAATGAAGGGACCATTTCATCTTCTCAAGTGGCAAATGGCAGCAAGGATTTACAGCAGCACAGAGACAAACACAGAACCTGACACTAGATGGCTGTGTACCAAGAAAATGAAACAAAAAATGCTAGGCCTAGAGACACCCTGACTAACACTTGTTCCAGTCAAGAGAAATTAATGAACAAACTGTAAGACCTTGCCTTGAAACTAAGAGAAATTCATGAGAGAGAAGAGGTTTCCCTGGTCCTAACTTCATACTGAGGTTCACTTGGCCCTATATTACTACACTCAAGTAAAGCCCCAATAAGGGTCAGGCCCTTGAGAGAGTGTCTGTCTCTTTAACCCCTCCTGTGTCTTTGATTTCCCCTCCCCTTCACAGGGACTGATTCATTTCTGGGGAAACCTGTCAAGCAACCCCAGAAGGGGGTTGCACTCACAAGAGCATCAAAGCAAATGGCTCTTGCAACATTGTCTCTCAAGTGTTTGCCGAGAAGTGTATATTTCAGGGGTGGGCAAACTACGGCCCAGGGGCCGCATCTGGCCCTCCTGACGTTTTAATCTAGCCCTCAAGCTCCCGCTGGGAAGAGGGCTTGCCCTGTTCTGACGCTCAAGCCGGGGAGCGGGGGTTGAGGTCTTGCCCCTCTCTGCATAGTTCCCAGAAGCAGCGGCATGTCCCCCCTCCAGCTCCTACACATAGGGGCAGCCAGGGGGCTCCACACACTGCCCCTGCCCCAAGCACTGCCCCTGCAGCTCCCACTGTCTGGGAACCACAGCCAATGGGAGCTGAAGGGGCAGCGCCTGCAGACAGGGCAGTGCGCAGAGCTGTCTGGCCGCACCTCTGCGTAGAAGCCAAATGGGGGACATGCCACTGTTTCTGGGAGCTGCTTGAGGTAAGCGCTACCTGGAGCCTGTCCCCACCAGACTCCCTCTCACTCCCCAACCCCCTGCCCCAGCCCTGATCCCCCTCCTGCCCTCTGAACCCCTCAGTCCCAGCTCAGAGCATCCTCCTGTACCCCCAAACCCTCATCCCCAGCCCCACCCCAGATGGAGCCCTCTCGCCCTCCTGCACCCCAACCCCCAATTTCGTAAGCACTCATGGCCTGCCATACAATTTCCATACCCAGATGTGGCCCTCAGGCCAAGAAGTCCCGTCCCCCTGTCCCCCGCCCCCGGTATATTTGGATCTTTCTCCCACTTCCTGGATGTATTTCCTGACAATCCTACCATCCCCATATATTAACTCAATATATGCATACAGTAAACATCACAATAACCAGATCAAGATACAGTGTTCAGAAATTCGCAAAAAGAAAAGGAGTCCTTGTGGCACCTTAGAGACTAACCAATTTATTTGAGCATAAGCTTTCGTGAGCTACAGCTCACTTCATCGGATGCATACTGTGGAAACTGCAGAAGACATTATATACACAGAGACCATGAAACAATACCTCCTCCCACCCCACTCTCCTGCTGGTAATAGCTTATCTAAAGTGACCACTCTCCTTACAATGTGTATGATAATCAAGTTGGGCCATTTCCAGCACAAATCCAGGTTTTCTCACCCTCCACCCCCCCCACACACAAACTCACTCTCCTGCTGGTAATAGCCCATCCAAAGTGACCACTCTCTTTACAATGTGTATGATAATCAAGTTGGGCCATTTCCAGCACAAATCCAGGTTTTCTCACCCTCCCCCCCCTTTTCCAAAAACCACACACACAAACTCACTCTCCTGCTGGTAATAGCTTATCCAAAGTGACCACTCTCCTTACAATGTGTATGAAAATCAAGGTGGGCCATTTCCAGCACAAATCCAGGTTTTCTCACCCACCCCCCCAAAACACACACACACAAACTCACTCTCCTGCTGGTAATAGCTTATCCAAAGTGACCACTCTCCCTACAATGTGCATGATAATCAAGGTGGGCCATTTCCAGCACAAATCCAGGTTTTCTCACCCCCCCACCCCCATACACACACAAACTCACTCTCCTGCTGGTAATAGCCCAACTTGATTATCATACACATTGTAAAGAGAGTGGTCACTTTGGATGGGCTATTACCAGCAGGAGAGTGAGTTTGTGTGGGGGGGGACGGAGGGTGAGGAAACCTGGATTTGTGCTGGAAATGGCCCAACTTGATTATCATACACACTGTAAGGAGAGTGATCACTTTAGATAAGCTATTACCAGCAGGAGAGTGGGGTGGGAGGAGGTATTGTTTCATGGTCTCTGTGTATATAATGTCTTCTGCAGTTTCCACAGTATGCATCCGATGAAGTGAGCTGTAGCTCATGAAAGCTTATGCTCAAATAAATTGGTTAGTCTCTAAGGTGCCACAAGTACTCCTTTTCTTTTTGCGAATACAGACTAACACGGCTGTTACTCTGAAACCTGTTCAGAAATTATTACAGGAAACTCCAAATTCATCACAGCACCACTACACTGAAGTAATTAACTGATTCTGCGCCCACATCCAAATATTCCCAGACTCTGGAGACATTCAGCTCTGAAGTCCATTGTGATGAGCCTTTAGCTATAATGTTTCAAACAAATAATCCTCACTCTAAACAACTACAAACTTTGGGAAAGCTTGGACAATGACCCAATTCAAATTTTGCAAATAATTTTAATGCATTTATTCCCAGACCTAATTCACCATCCTCTATGTTCTGTATGTATTCACATGCTGGTGTACCAAATTTTCAGCCTTCCAGGTAAATGTAGGACTAAATCTGGCGAGTGGATAAATGTGATTGGTCAAAGTAATATGGCAAGGATGGCTTTTAAATATGTAACCATTCATTGTTATGTAGATCATTTTAATATTCAGAATATTAGATAGGGAGGCAACACAGTACTAGTTGAAATGCAGTACATCTGCAAAAAGGACCGAAGTATTAAAAGGTATCCCTGTTCCTTCAATATTGTAAAAGAAAAATGATCCATATTAAAGCCTTTATGTTTCTCAGCTAAAGCTTCGTATTTAGCAACACTCATTACCAATTTCTGAGTTTCTGTGTACAGGAATATCGATGCCAAAGAACTGAAAGTGAAAGAACACGCTCATTTCCCCAACAATTGCTAGAGCAGATTCTGGTGGTTAGAGCAGTGAACTGAGAATCAGCTGAGGTTCTATTCTTGAATCAACCACTGGTTCATTGTGTCACTTGATCTCTCTTCTGTAAAATGGGAATCATAGTACCTTCCTCAGAAGTATTGGCAGGCTAAAATTAGTGTTTGTTGAAGGCCTATAGATGAAAGGTGCTGTATAAGGGCAAAATATGGTTATTATATACAGAGTAGTATGATTACTTTACAGAGTTACAAACTATACATAAAGGGAATCATTTAACCCACCAACAAAATGTAGCCAATTCTGAAGTGGAACACAATATCATTATACTGGCAACAGCAAAACTACAATATGCTTTTGGTACAGGTTGTCAAGAATACCTGATCTAAATGAAATGATAGAGAAATTTAGAAAGGCAGAATACAATTAACCAAGTTGGAATATGGCCAGGAATTTGGTGTTGCAACTCACATGAAAGGTATTTCAGTGCTCATAAGTCACCAGGGCCAGGGCTGTAAATATCATCTGAAAGATGACACCAACAGAAGCAGCACAGAGCCATCTAACACCAAACTGAGGCATTGGTTTGATACTGATCCAGAAGTGAGGGGTAAGGTGCTGAATCACCAGAACAACTTCCTGTAGAACCTGGTGTCTTCCAGCCTAGCACTGAGACAGCCGAATGTTGCTTTCTGTGAGAGAGCTGGTGAAATTGCAGTGATATGGCTGCAAACCACATAGGAACGTTTATGAGGAATTAGTGAAATTAATAACTATGTATAGCTTGGGGGAGAAACTATTAATAGGAAAGTTGACAACTGTTTACAGATATTTGAAGCATGTAAACACCATGAATATGGACGAATTATTTTGTAGTCCAACGAAATATAAACAGGAATGGTGTGGCGGAGTTCAACAAAGAAAAGTTAAATTGAATACTAGGAAAATCTGTCATGACAGTGATATCTACAGTTTGGAACAGCAATTACATCTTTTGCTTGTATAATTTAATGTAAAGTAGAAGTGTTAGTTACTACAAATTATTTACCTTCATATGTTATAGGTAACAAACAGCGTAGTTATTGGTGAAGGACTAGATGAGTATTTTCAATCTCTTAATTTCTAATTATCTGTGAAATTATTTTCTTTCTTGAAATCAATATGGTGAACTTGCTCCATGTACTCTAATTGGCTACTGAACTTTATAAACAGAACACTTGTGCTACCCATGGACTCGTGCTATGTTAGGCGCAGTTACTGAAAGGACACCTAGTGGTGACTAAACGTGTCTGAGTACCAGCTTCTGAAGCTGTTGAAGGTATGTCATGAAGAGGCTAGCAAATTATTACGCTTGAGCCTTCAGTGCCATATATAAATTGTTATGATATTACTGACAAAAAAGTATATTTTGGGGGACTCTGGCTGTGGTATATAATTATAAATGTACAAATCACTTCTTTTTAAACTAAAAGGCAGCTCAAATCCAGAAGACAGGGTATGTGCATGTAGTACATTACAGTGCTTTCTCCAGTCTAGTTTTAACATTGCAGGTCTACCCTACTGCAATTGTAAAAATATTGCTCAGTCTAACAGAACTCACAATGGGATATTCAGCTGATATTCAACCTAAATTTTATTTTGTTCACCTTCATCCCATATCTCCTCAATTGTGCCCATGAAGTATCCTAAACAATCCCTCCTCTTCTTTACAATACATCCTTCCTTTAAATACAAGCACATGATTGTTGTATCCAAACTATACACATTTAATTACTATACTCTTTCTTCCTCCCACCTGTCCTATAGTCATTTATGTGCATTTACTCCAATTCCGTCCAGATGTACTAACATGTTTCCAATATAGAGGTGTCCATAACTGAATGCCATATTCCAGATGTAGTCACACTGATTTTACAGCGAGAGGGACTATCACTTTCCTGTTCTGTGACATGATCCCTCTATGTATACAGGCCAAAAAACACATTTGGCTTTTTTGTTCATTCCTACTTTCCAGGTTCTTCCCCCCAACTGAACATCATTGTTTAGGGTTAAGTTTTCCCACATGAATTAGCTTGCACTTCTAGGTTGATTTTCCAGGTTCATTTTTATTAGGCTATATTTCTAGCATCATTGTGTCCTTCTGCATTGTGTCTCAGTCCATTTTCATTACTTGTGTCCTCAATGGTGTTTGAAATACCTCCCAATTTAGTATCAGCCTTTAATTTAAAGAACTACAAAATAGAACAAGTATTATGTTTCTGCCCTTTTGGGTTCCTTTATTATGTCAACTGAGGGCCTAAATGTTATGAATGTTTGCTATTGTTTTGTTTATTTGGGGGTGGGAGGTGGGGTTTTGTAACTAAATTTTTTACTTAAAAAATCAAATTCTGACTTATTTCCACAGAAATCAACAAACTATGAAGGACTGGAACCTAATACAATGCTAGACCTGAGCTGCAGCTATTGCTCTCACCCAAAGATCAATATCTCAGGCCTTCATCAACCACACTGCAACTGGTCACCCCTTCCTCCACTCCAATCTTCTGAGTCTCTCTGCCTCCTCCCAAGCAGGTCATTGAACATACCTCTTTACTGGCCAGATTCAAATATAGGTCACAAAGCCCTGGTCTACACTAGGACTTTAGGTCGAATTTAACAGCGTTAAATCGATGTAAACCTGCACCCGTCCACACGATGAAGCCCTTTTTTTCGACTTAAAGGGCTCTTAAAATCGATTTCCTTACTCCACCCCTGACAAGTGGATTAGCGCTTAAATCGGCCTTGCCGGCTCGAATTTGGGGTACTGTGGACACAATTCGATGGTATTGGCCTTCAGGAGCTATCCCAGAGTGCTCCATTGTGACCGCTCTGGACAGCACTCTCAATTCAGATGCACTGGCCAGGTAGACAGGAAAAGAACCGCGAACTTTTGAATCTCATTTCCAGAGACTGCGGGAACTGTGGGATAGCTACCCACAGTGCAACACTCCGGAAGTCGACGCTTGTCTCGATACTGTGGAAGCACTCCACTGAGTTAATGCACTTAATGCACTTAGAGCATTTTCTGTGGGGACACACACACTCGAATATATAAAAACGATTTCTAAAAAACCGACTTCTATAAATTCGACCTAATTTCTTAGTGTAGACATACCCTAGACCTCATATGAGGGGCACAAATGCTATTTGTGCACGTAGTTTAAAGTGATGCCAATTTCTTCCTTTTGGATAAACAACTATTTCTGTTACCACAATTTCATTATACTTTATTTCTGGTGTAAATGAGTTTTAATAATAAATGTGAGGGGACACCGAATGTATGTGGAATGCAGGTAATTTTGGATGTTCCTTGAATGTGAGATGTCCCTTGAGACAAGGAACATTTTAGAGCAGGGATCTCAAACCCAAAACACCAGGAGGGCCACATGAGGACTAGTACATTGGCCCGAGGGCCGCATCATTGAAACCTTTTCGTACAACGATACAAAAGTATAGTCAAAAAGGAAGAGTAATATAGTATGCTATTAAAAGTCAATGTATTAACTTTTTAAAAACTGTAATGCAAAAAGTTAGTGCTAATTTTGACAGTCATTTCATTTTTGGCCACTTAGCTGGCAGCGTTTTGCATCAACCAGAGCATCAATATTAGCATTGATACCCTGAGACGAAACCAATCTCAGTGTTGCTTGCAAATGTTCATCAGTGAGCCTTGACCTTAACACAGATTTGTTAATCTTCATGGAAGAGAAAAACTATTCACATATATATGTACTTCCAAACGTTGCCATTACCCTTGCAGAAGCAGAGGGAGCTGTCATGCGGTCTGATGGAGATTGATGGGAATGATGGGCTAAGAGCCACTGGCCGTGAGCATGCGCTGAACCTCACAGAAGGCAGCTGCCAGCACCTTTCAGGCCCAGATCACAGCCCAGAACAGCAAGGGGCTGGGACGCAGGTTTTGAATCCCCCACCTTAGGTCATCTCTCTGTTAGAATTTCCTTTGCATGGAGCTGAGGTGCCTTCTCCTCCCACTGAGACTAGTAGGATCTCAGGGTGCTTAGCACCTTTCAGAACAGGCTCTGATAACATGTGCATTGCAACAAAGCCCTGAAGCCAAGGGGAATGACAGGTATGATTCAAATCACGCCACAGATGCCCAAATAAACAACCCCCTCTCCCAGACTGCTCCAAGTGAATCCCCCCTCTGGGTCTTCCTGTGCATCCTGTCTCCTGTGTGTCTCTGCTAGACTGTAAGCTGTCTGAGGTCTTACCAAGCACATTGCTGGCACCTAATGAAAAGAGGGGTGTTACCATAGCCACAAGAGGTATCTAGCGACACTTCAGTACATGCCCCGCCCCACCTCTTCCCACCCCTTCCTCGCCCCCATTCCAACCCCTTCCCCAAAGTCCCTGCCCCGGCCCCGCCTCTTCCCCGCCTCCTCCCCTGAGCACGCCGCATCCCCGCTTCTCCCCCCTCCCTCCTGGAAAGTCCTATACACTGCCAAACAGCTGTTTGGAGGCGGGAAGCACTGGGAGGTAGGCGGAGGAGCGGGGACGTGGCACGCTCGGTGGGGAGTGAGAAGGGAGGGTGAGGGGCAGAGGCGGGGAGTGGGCGCCTATGGTGGGCCGCAGGAAATAACTCCATGGGCCGCATGCGGCTTGCGGGCTGTGTGTTTGAGACCCCTGTTTTAGAGGCATGTAATGGAGACCACCTTTGCTTTTATCCACCCACCAGCCTGGGGAGAAAGAGCTGCCACACACAGGTGGTGTTCACAGTTCCCCATTATGGTTTCAGGCAGAAGGGTGGTTGAGGCAGCAGAAGAGTCCACTGGGGTTCAAGTGGTAGGAAGGTAAAGCCAGAAGCCAGGTAGAAAGGGGACAGAAGTTCTCCAGTGTGGGTTCAGAAAGAGAAAGAGGCACTCTGGAAACAGAAGGGGGTGATGGGTGACCAGCTACCAAATAACTGAAGGAGAAGGAGGAGGAGGAGAATATTGTTCTTTGGAATAACAGCAGCAGCTACACCTCTGGTTTCAATCTGGAACATGATGTCAGATTCCATGTCCCTAAAGTTTGGCATAGCTTCTCCACAGCCTCACATTTCTTATTTATTAAAAATAAATAAAATAAACAAACATCCTTTTCTTTTAGGAAAAAAATTATTCGGTCTTCATCACATATAATAAAGGGATGAGAATGGGTGGAAAAAAGTACCTGTGTTTCTCTTTGCAGTTCACCTTTAAAGAATGGTTAATTTTTTTAAATCTAGAAAGTTCTGGAGTTTGTTTTTATAACTGTCTCTTTCATGTTTCAATTACAGATTGTATTTCTTCTTTTCCAGCCCTTCCGCCACCTTTCTGAATGAATGCAGGGGCTCCAGGGAGCTCTGTGCTGATATGTGGAGTGGGACAGAGTCAAACAATTAGAATTGACAGGCGGCCTCCAACCTGGAGCAGGCTGGGGGCTGATGGTGGAAGCAGAGGCTGGAAGGGTCCCCCAATGCCCCACTGTTCTCAGTCGAGCGGTACAGATTTGGGAAAACCTTTCATCCTGTGGACAGCCCCAACAGGAGCTGCTGCTCACTCCACCCCTCACTCACTTCCCTCCTACAGCCACATGTTTTTCTGTGCTTTCACTTCATGCAATACTGGGATCTGGTGTTTGAGCTGAGAGCAGGTTGGAGAAATAGGGCTGTCATGGACTGACCACTGTCTTCTTGACTTTCAGGATGGAGGATTCGTAGCCTTATGGAGCAAAGGGCTTGTTTTGACAGCCATTCCTCTGAGACTGATGAAACCAATGGACCTACCAGGCAGTCTTGAGGGCAAATGTTCATCCAACTGACGCCTCTATCAGTAGGTTGACAGGGCTGTATAGTCATCATTTGTCATTCACTAGCTACATAGTGGCCTCTAGATGCTCTCTCCATCAGCTTTGCCTGTACAGGTCACCATGGTTCACAGACTAAATGAGAATGGAGATAACAAGAGCCTGGTGGCATCAGTTTTGTGCCAAGTTTGACCAACTGCAACATAGAGATGCCATGACTCTTCAAGAGGCAAAGAGGTTTCTTCACCTCCACCACAGCACCTGCAAGGTCTTGCACAGGCAGAACTATTCTGAGTAGTGGAAAGCTTCATGAATCCAAGCTGCCTCCACTCAGCTAGAGTCAAGTTTTTCTCTGCATGATGAATTTGCATATTATTGTAAGCAGGGTCTGAATGAACTCTCCCCTGACAGCTAGCTGGGAGTGGGAGAGACTTCAGGAGAAAACTGTATTTACATGAACATACCTACTGGGCTTAGATACCCAGCAGATAGAGTGGTGTTCCTTAAAGTGATCAAATTTTGCTGGTGTTGGGTTACAAATCATTTTAGTACTGTATACAGGGGTAGTGAAATGCTGTTATCAATGTTGTTGTCTTTACTGCATAAATAAAAAGCAGCAGAATTGTACTTAGCCTGTCCCAAATGAGGGGGTCATCCTCAGATGAAAGGACCTTGTTAAGCCAGGGGCTCAAATGCCAGACCCCTGTGAAAGTAAGAGGGGCGGGGACAGGTGTCCCAGCCAGGAGGTGTGGACTCTCCCTAAGGGTTCCCGGCCTGGTTTAGCCTGTTACTCCCCGCTGTTAAAAGAAAGAGCTAAATAGGCTTCATTAGGAACCTTTTTGTTATGTTAAGTACTCACTGAGAGCTGAAATCACTTGTGGTGTGGCAGTGTTTCTGCCCAGCCTGCTGAGAGCTAAAAATCACTAAGAGACTGACCTGCAGAGATCACAGACGAGACACAGGTGGCAGCAGGTGACTGACAGGTGGCCAGCGTGTGCAACTGGCGAAGGTGGCAAATAGTCAGCTGGTTGGAGGCAGCGAGGAACAGCGGCCGGCAGGGTGGCCAGGCAGTGAGGAGCAGCGGCCAGCAGGCGGCCAGCCAAAACAAGTGCTCAGATGGTGGAGTGAGCCAGGTGTCTTCTTCCCCAGGTGGAAGGTGAACTCCCACAGATACACTTCTGAAACCTGGGTCCTCACTGACCAAGGACAACCACTGAGAGTGGGGCATGGTGAGGAAGCAGAGGGGGGCACAGTAAAGGAACTTTTGGTTGTAGAACTCAAGAACATGAGGCAGAAGACTCTGCCCCACGCACTCTGTGGTGGGTGTCCTGCTCACAGTTTTATATTTATGAATCCTGCTTGCGGCTTTTTCCCTAATTTATGTCAGGTGATTTCTCTCCTTTCATTAAAAGTTTCTTTTCTACACACAGACTCTGTGCTTGCGAGTGGGGAAGTAGTGCCTCTCAGAGGTGCCCAAGGATGGTGTGTAATTTTACTGTGTGGGGGCTCAAGCTAGTTCTGTGTTGTATTGTTGAAAAGGAACCCCTAGATATTGAACCTGGCCTTGATTGCTACCGGCTCCACCTGGCAGAAGGGTTACATTATTTTGCAGAGAAAACCACTCCGATTTGGACTGAGCTGTCTACTGCCATAAAACAGAGCAGTGTCTCAGTGGGAAAATCAATGAGAGTGTTCTGCTTGATTTTCCATCAGTACTGTCCACTAAGATTATGCAGGTGCTGTAGCAGCTTCAATCTCCAACCTGTGAGATGGATCCTTGTCCTTCCTGGCTGCTGAAGGTCACCAACAGAAGTATTGGGTCCAGTGTTAGTGAAGACAGTAAGTATTTTCCACATGGGGGAAGGAGGACAGAGTGTTAGTAGTTCTCAGCTATCGTGAGTCCAGTGAGTAGAAAAACCAAACAGCTCTTCAAACTGCCAGTCTGGCTAAGTATAGTCTCATTTTTGGGGAAAGTCATTGTAAAGGCAGTGGCAAGACAACTCTGGCAGTTGTAGTCCTCAAATTTCCTTGACCCCAGCCAATCAGGTTATAGGCTAGGGTATGGAATAGAAAATTATTATTATTGTTTGTATTGTGATTTTGCCTTGAGGCCCTCATCAGGATTATAGCCTATTCTGCTAGGTGCGGTACAAATATCTAATAAAAAGGCGGTCCCTGCTCCATTAGGATTAGCTGTTCTAGCAGTGGGCAAAGAAAGTGACATTCCTGATTCCTTTAGATCTGTCACCAGCCTTTGGTACAGTTCATCATGAAGTTTTGTCAACCCACCTTCAGTCCCTAAAAGGGGTCAGTGGAGCTGCTGGAATGGGTCCATTCTGATCTTTCTGAAGGAACCTAAAGAATATTTGTGGGCAATTTTTTTCTCTGCCCCATGGGCTGCTATGTATACAATTTGCAGGTGACACCCAGGTCTATCATGTCTAACCCAACTAGAGGGAAAAACAAAAAAAACCAAAAAAACGAACAAATAGCATACTGTCTATATTGACCTTGGGGCAGGGAAGAGGAACGGCAACTTAATTTGGATAATACCATGATAATATTGGTAGGTTGAGGTAAGCATCTGGTGGAATTGGGACAGATTATATCAGTGCCCCACATGGAGGGAGTTCAGCCACCATTTATAATAAATGTGCACGGCCTACAAATTTTATTAGATCTTGGATACCCCATTGTCACCGTGGCCAAGGGCACTTTCCTTCACCTGTGTAAGGTGAGATGGGTGTGATCGTCTCTCCAATGTGGACCTCACCACAGTTATCTGAACCTTTGTCACCTCATGACTAGTCTGCTGTAATGCATTCTGCATGGGATGCTAAGTTGAGATCACCCAGAAACTGATAAAAGAACAGGAGTACTTGTGGCACCTTAGAGACTAACAAATTTATTAGAGCACAAGCTTTCATGAGCTACAGCTCACTTCATCGGATGCAATTTGTTAGTTTCTAAGGTGCCACAAGTACTCCTGTTCTTTTTGCGGATACAGACTAACATGGCTGCTGCTCTGAAACCAGAAACTGATGTTACAGCCCAATTATTAAGCAGAGTTTCATGCATGGAACACATTAGACCATAGCCTTGAGATCTGCACTGGATTCCTACAGGTTTGGAGATGGAACTCAAGGTGTTAGTGCTAATCCATGAAGTCTTAATTGGTTAGGGACCCGGTTGCCTGAAAGACTGCTTCTCTCTCCTTCACTCGATATGTGCCTATGTTTTCTTAGGTAATTGGCATTCGCAGTTGAAGACAATACCTGCAAAAGTAGTCTCTCTATTGAATTTAATAAATTTCCCTTTATACCAGCAAAAGCTTCCCAAAAGAGCTTTGTCAACATCTGCTTATGCATAGAATACTTAAGGTTTAATATAGCATCCCAAAGGAGATCTCTGGTGAATAATAGTGTGCTATGGATATTAACTCCCAGGTCTGGGAAATCCTGATTTTGCAGATCTGGCAACAAGCAGACACAAAGCAATTAAAACCCTGTTAAGGAGTGCTATTTCCCTTCCTGATTTCCAAAACTGCTTTTATCTAAATGATCTCTCCTGGTTTTCCAGCCACCAGGGACAAAATAATGGCCCAGATCATCCCCTTGTGCTGAAAACCTGCCAGAAGGGGTGGTGGAGAGCAAATCTGCACAAGGATTCCCTCCCAGAGATCTCTCCACATCATACCATTGAAGGAATGGTGTTTGCCTTGCCCTCAAACCTGGCAGAGCCATGCAGAGGTCCCGTATGGCTGGATTGGCTCTGGAACCTCTACCTCCCTGCTCTGGAACACCTATGGAGGAGGCAGCCCTGTGGAAAATGTAAGATGTCCTGGTGCCATAATATCTTCTGAGGTTTCTCAGCAGGGAGGGAGGGAGGGAGTAAAGGTGTGCATCCACTTATCCTTACAACTAGTCCACCTGCTTCTTCTCCTGGCCCACCCAGTCTCCACCATGTCCCCATGATCCCACAGAGGAGACTCTGCTAAGAGAAGATGCCAAAGACTTGCCTTTCACGTGTCAGGGTTGGAGTGGGGGGATTCATGTGCACACTCTAGGAGTGATGATCTGGGCCATTATATCTTTCATGACCATAAGCTGCCTGACACAATCAGCCATGATTTCAATAGAAGACGTATTAACTTGGTATTTCTCAGGCACCTTGGATTCCCAGAGAGAGGTCTGCCAGGATATAAAATTAAAAACAGCTAGGAATAGAAAGAAATGAGGATGAAAGAGAAGCAATTGTCTATTGGCATGTAGTGGGGAACTCAAGGATTCAGTTAAAAGTGATTATCTCAGTACTCACTGATGTTCACTTTTTAGTTTCTGCATTATTGACTTACTATAAGCAGTAGAAGAGAATTTGATGAATAGCAGGCAACAGAGGCACATGCTTTATTTCCTTGTGTTTTAAGGGTAACATTTCTTGGCAGGCCAACGTTGTTATATTCCAACTTCTGTATGTAATATTTTCTGATGGTGAAATACCCATACACTTCATTAACAGAAGAAACTAGAACTGTCTGCAAATTTGGAAGAATTCTTATTACAGACATCCACACGTACACATTTGGTTTTGATTATACAGTGTGCCAGACAACAGCAAAAACAAAGTTCAGCCCATTATGGCTTTAGTCAACACTTGAGATTTCACATTTCACTTCTCCTGAAAGAAAGTGATCCCTTTGGCCCCTCATCCAGGTCTATTTCCTGTTAGGCATACAGTAAATGCAGATAAAGTCACCATACAGCTGTTGCTTAACGTGTACAACGTACTTAAAAGGATACTATCACCTTGACATCTAGTCAATTTCAAAAAATGAGTTGAAAGTAGTTTCTGGTATTGCATGTGCCCCTGAGTCTCCCTGAAATTTTTTGTGGTTTTACAATTTTCCTATTTTCTAAAAATACGTTTTTATCTCATCATTGTTTGAAAAACCTATAACAGAGGAAACTGATTATACTCAAAGTGGTGTCCTATGCACAAAGCAAACAAGTGGAAAAATATGTTTAAGTTAACAGTATCCCTTTAACCTCACTGAAGTGTTTGATATATTTAAGAGACTTACCTTGAAAGAAGCTTTTGACCCGGAGATAGCTGACACTAAGGCGCAAGACAGAAAGTTTGTCCAACTTGGATATTATGTCCGGTGGAAAAGGCAGGAGGCTGGCCAGATGATCTAATTCAGCATTCAGACGGTCCCTATGTCTCTTAGAAGGATTAGACTTTTCATTCCCAACGGCAGGCCTTCTGTGGTGGGAAAAAGTATTGTTAATCATTCATTACACCTGCATACAGGGACATTGATACACTATTTGCTATTCACAGAAACTTGTAGATTATCTTTTAGGTGAATGAATCCATAAAGTTATTTAAAATTTAGCCATTCTTCATTTGCCTTCCTCATTATACAAAGCATGTTTACTGTAATAGAGAAGAAAGGTTTTTAGTTTAATACAATTATTCAGTCATCAGTGGGGAATGAAGCAACAAATAAAAATGTAAGACTTCCTTCTCTAATGATCTCAGGTGACAAAGGGATTGTAATATGTACTCCTACAGCATAAAACACAGAATTGATCAATTATCTCTGCAATTACAAAGCACATAAAACGTAATTTAATTCTCATTTAAGATTCTGATACCATTCTTGACATTTCCTGATGCACTCATATTCATTTTCCTAACAAAAACTAAAGATTTCTTACACCTTAATGCTTTCCTTATTTGGGATTCAGACCCCAAGTACACACACATACCCTGCACATAAGGGCTGGAAACATGCACAACCCACTTTGCTACAAATATAACTCTTCTCACTTCTGCAAATGTATTACAATTAATATCATTAGAAGATAATACAACCTCTGCACACCCTGCCTTGCCAGATTGAAAGGCCAGACGGCCTGTATCAAGAGGGGGAATGTGGGGGGATAGGGGTTGAGGACCAAATTCAGAGGCAAGTCTAAGCAAACCCAAGAAGTCTGGAGTGAGTCCAGTCCCCTCACTGTGTACGTTATGCCAACTTAAATTATCACAGGGCCAAATTTAGAGGTGATGTGTAAGTTACATTCCCCTTAAACACACATTGTGCTACATATATCAATTCTGACAATGTGTAAGGCAGTCTCAGTAACTAAACAAAGCGCTGCAATTTTTACACATTTATTTATTTAGAATAAGTGGACCAAAATCTGCTCTTGGACATATACAGGCAGATTCCATTGAACTTCCACATGCGAGTACAGAATTTCGGCCACTACCTGTTTCTTGTTTGTTTTTAAACCTGAACTATCTCCAGTGACAAGCCATGATCCCACCAATTGTAAAACGCCTTCCCGGGATCGAGTGTTTGTCAATGGTATGTTTCAGCCGTCTGTCAGACAAAGGGCAGCTGGGGTTTGTAGGGGTAGGGTTTGGCAGTGGGAAGGGGGAAAGCATTGGTGATGCCCACATCTTGTTTATGTGTTACTGTCCCTGAGCAAGATTGGGTCCTCTTTACCCCTTGCTCTAAAGCATTTTTTTCCTCGTTTCTATTCAATGGGTATGACCTGGATTAATAGGTGAAAAGGTGGCCTCCCCAACACTCTCCCAAGAATGGGGCACAGGTGAAGAGGCAAGGTCTTCCACCCACGACCCTGTCTCAGGAGTGGTGGGATAATGCTGTGCTATCCCCACTTTCCAGGGCATGTCAGAAAATACTTTTTTATCTATGTAGTGCGCAGCAGGGTGGGGGAGAGGGTTAGGAGAGATTCAGAGGGAAACTCTGCTTCATCTAGTGGGTATACCCAGGAACATTTCAAAACATAGCTGTAGCTCACGAAAGCTCATGCTCAAATAAATTGGTTAGTCTCTAAGGTGCCACAAGTACTCCTTTTCTTTTTGCGAATACAGACTAACACGGCTGTTACTCTGAAACTCTAGAACATCTAGGGATCCTGATGGGACAGAGGATGGTTAAGGAAAGGATCTCTCCGTACTGGCAAGCACAGGAGGGCCAGGGAGTAACATGAGGAGTCATTCTGTTGCCAAGAGCAAGAACACTTCAGGTACCTACAAATGACATTCACTCGCACCTTTGCAATCTGCATCAGCGGTGGCAGGGATTACAATCAGGCTTATCTCCTCAGAAAATAATTTCTCCTTTCTTTTGACATTTCAATATCCATAGGATAGTCTTATGGACATTTTAATCTCTGTAATATTTAATAAAGCATGCCAGAATGGAAGGACCACCTGCGCCTATGCCAGGGCTCATAGCTGGTCAGAGAACACTGAAGGGCATCTTGCAGCAGTACACGGTGCCTCCCTTGGAGGAATTCTCCTCTAGCCTTTTACAGCCTCCATACACTGTTGCAGAAGCACATAGGCTCTCTAGCAGGGCCCACAATATGCTTTTTACACAAGGCACTTTACAATAATTAAAATGTTCAAACAAAAATTAAAACCCAAATATATAAAAAAACTGCCCTGTCAAAACCACCCCTATGAAAATACTACTTTTCTCGAAAGAATAAATAATTGCACATTAAACAACTATGTTAAAAGAAGATTATTTAGGTTCCATAGTCAAGAGTTCTTAATTCTGCCCCCTTATAAATCCATCTTATAGAGTGAAAAAGTCAGAGGTTCTGTGGAAAAAAACAATATGGGATCAAGTAATTAAAGACTATTATAATGCACACACACAAAGGGGCTGAATTAAGGTTGCATGGGCAGCTGTAAATCTGGCATTCCCTAATTTTTTGAATGGTTGATTTTGTATCCTCAATAATGTTCTTTTCACACAGTTTTTGTGTGTGTGGGACGGGGGGGGGCGGGTGTTACAAAGGAAATGGTAAAAATAAATGCAACCTCAACAGGTAATGGAGTTGCTTTCAAGCACCTGCAATAGTACAGCTGTGACTGGTGCTTAGTAAATATCTACATTTAAAGAGGAAGGGACAACATCAAACCAATTAGTCAATTAATGAAGAGGGAGGAACATTCTGTCTCCTGTCCCAGAGTTAGATATTTTTTCAGCAGCTGATGGACACACAGGGCAATATTAACTTATGAGCTAGCTCTGTATCCCAGTCATACTCACCATGATACCAAGGAATGAGAAACAGTGAAAAAATTACAAAATGTTACATCTAATATTCCTATATCACAGACTAAAGACCACAATGTACACACTTACCCTATCTTGATCTCTGAAGTAAAGCAGCAATGGAGTGAGGAAGAAATGAAATGAGTCCCAGTAAAAGGGTGCTTGATTTGACTGGAGCTCAATTGGTAAAAAATGGTCAAGAATAGCACATTGGAAATAGAAATTATGTGATCTTATTCTATAACCATAGCTGCTCTGTTAGTCTGGAGTGACAAAGAGGTGTGGACTGAGGTAATTGTAGTGCTTAATTTGTGCCAGGGCTTGCCAGGGCTGAGCCCTGGCACCTCTAGGCTTTGCAGTTCATAACCCCAGTGCCTCTGGGCTTGCTGCATTAGTTATGAGAGTTAAAAAATTGCTTGAGCCCCAGGTCAGAGGCAGATTAAGGTTTCCTGGGGCCCTGGGCCAGAGAGAGCCCCTCTCCAACCCTTCCACCTGCGGTTGCTGCCCCGTTCCACCCCTTCTGCTGGCGGCCCTACCCACCACTCTACCCCTTTCTGCCCCTTCCTTGGGGCACCCCAGTTCTACAAGGGTCCCCCCATTCTGCCCCCCACTGCAGCCCCGCAACGCATTTGCTACTTTCTGCCCACCACACACACGCTGCGGCCATGGCCCTGGACTGCAGCGGGGAGTGAGAGCTCCTCCGTCTCAGGGCCACAGCAGGGGTCCAGGTGCTGGGGCTTCCCCTGCCACCTCCTGTGTTTCTGTGGGGGACCAGGTTGGGGTGCTGGGGCTTCTCCTGCCCCATCCAGTGCTTCTGCCAGAGAGTGGGGTCAGGTGTGGGGGCTTCCCCTGTTGCCCCGCAGCTTCTGCCAGGGATGGGGTCGGGGCACTGGGGGCTTCCGATGCTGCCCCACAGCTTCTGCTGAGGACAAGGTTTGGGGGGGCGGGTGCTGGGGCTTCCCCCACCCAACGGCTTCTGCCAGGGTGGGGTTGGGCGACCTGGGTTCAGGGGGCTTCCCCCATTCTGCGGGTTCAGACAGGAATAGGGACAGGGTAGGGGCCACTGGGGGGGGGGCTTCCCCCATCCCATGGCTTCTGCAGGTGAGTGGGGTCAGGGGCCACTGGGGCGGTTTCCCTCACTTTGCCCGCCTGGCGTTGCTGCTGCAGAGTGGGATCGGGGTGTGGGGACTTCCCCTGCTCCGCATGTCAGGCGGACGGGGCTCCGGGCTTCCGTCACCCGGTGGTGGATTTTTTCTGGGAACCTTCAGGTGCCCCCCAGTTGGCCGGGGCCCCTGGGCACAGGTGCCGTCGGCCCAGTGGCTAATCCACCACTGGCCCCAGCACCTCTGCCATTAGAAATTAAGCACTGGGTGATTGTGTTTGGATTGTGATGAGTGTGATAAGTAAAACAAGGTGAGGGAAGAAGCCAAGTGATTTCTAGATGTCCAGTGAAAAGATACAAAATGAAAGCAAGAGAGAGCCCCACATGGCCTCTTGCTGAGAACCTAAAGTAGTGAGGCAGCAAGGGAGTGAATCCAAATGAATGGGAGTTTTATCTAAGTGGGAATTAGGTCCTGAGTGCAATGAACTATATAGCTCAGCTACCCATAAAGAGAAGACAGCAAATAGATAGGTTCTGGATTCTATGGTATAGATTCTATACCAGATTTTGAGCAGCAAGTGGATGACAAAGTGCTGGTTTAAGCAGCAAGTGGATGACAAGGTACACATTTTAAGGGTTGGTCTGCACTAGAACGAGATTCTCAAACTCCTCCATTGCATGGACCACATCACAACTGTGAGATTGCCTCAGAGATCACCAAATCTCCAATTCACTATCCTACCTCTTTATTCTCTACTTCTTATATAGTAGCAGCTTCTAATAAAGGCAGCTGTGCTGGCACCTCCTTCTTTCTAGCTGCTTATAAAAGCCTCCAGGTTGTTATTTGCAATAGAAATCCTGGACACCTGAAGATGCTGTGGGTAAAAAGAGGAGCCAGCACCATGTAATGAGCCAGTTTTCTGTGGACTCCAATTTTGGGAACTGGTGCATTAGAAGTCTGCACTTATTTCACAGTTAAGTGGCAAGCAAGTGACGGAGCCATTTGTTCTTCAAATGGTTCAGTGTGTCTATGCTACCCATTGTAGTTAGTGTAATCCACTGCAGCAGTGGCGGATTTAGAGTTAGTGGGGCCCTGTGTGCAGCTTCATTTTCGGGGAGCCCCCCTCGGGACCCAGCCAAGAAAAAGAACATTCTCTCTTATCTCCCCACCATTTTTCATTCTTTTTTTCCCTTCATACTCCTGCTATAGGTAATGGGAAGTAAATAAAAATAAAGTGAGGTACCGTGACTGGGGCAGGGGGTTGGGGCGCAGGAGAGGGTGCGGGGGGCAGGCTCTAGGAGGAAGTTTTGATGCGGGCTCTGGGCTGTGGCAGGGGATTGGGGTGTGGGGGGTGTGTGGACTGTGGGAGTAAGTTTGGGTGTGGGGTGCAGGCTCCGGGCTGGGACAGGGGGTTGGGGTTCAGGAGGGGTCCAGGGGGGCAACGCTTACCTCGGGCAGTGCAGCTCTCAAAGCGACCAGCACACACACCCATCCAGCAGTCCCCAGGGTGAGGGCAGCACACGGAGCAGCCTTCCCTGCCTGCCAGGGGCGTGCAGAGACATGCCAGCAGCTGGTCGCTTTCGGGAGCTGCGTGGGGCCACTGGCCACGGCATGCAGGCAGCCTGCCTGCCTGAGCCCTGCTGCGCCACTGCCTGGGACTCGAGGGCAGATTGGCAGATATTTGTCCTGCATTTTGGGGGTCCCCTGTCATTGAGGGCCCCATGCCACAGCACAGTTTGTCTCATGGTAAATCCTCTCCTGCACTGCAGTGTATCTACTGTGACAAAGTTCCTCCTTTGCCTTGGTGGGTCCTGCGCTTATTGGCAGATTTTCTCACCGTAGAGGTTCACGGCAGCCCTCAGTTTGGCCACTTTCGTGGCTCAAATCTGCCATTCACTCAGTTTTCCCCATGCTGCCCAGTGATGAGGCTAAGGAAGAAGAACAATCCCCACAGTCTCTGCTGATCCACCTAGTGGATCAGAGAATAGGTCAGAGATCTTCCCCTCTGGTGGAACCCACAGTCCAGGTCAACTCCTCTGGTATCAAGTAGGGAGTTGGGGGGATTTGGGGGGAACCCGGGCCCACCCTCTACTCCGGGTTCCAGCCCAGGGCCCTGTGGATTGCAGCTGTCTACAGTGGCTCCTGTAACAGCTGTGTGACAGCTACAACTCCCTGGGCTACTTCCCGATGGCCTCCTCCCAACACCTTCTTTATTCTCACCACAGGACCTTCCTCCTGATGTCTGATAATGCTTGTACACCTCAGTCCTCCAGCAGTACGAATTCTAACTCTCAGCTCCTAGTGCCTCTTGCTCCCAGCTCCTCACACGCACACCACAAACTGAAGTGAGCTCCTTTTTAAACCCAGGTGCCCTGATTAGCCTGCCTGTCTTAATTGATTCGAGCAGCTTCTTGATTGGCTGCAGTTGTTCTAATCAGCCTGTCTGCCTTAATTGTTTCCAGAAAGTTCCTGATTGTTCTGGAACCTTCCCAGGAACCTTCCCAAGGGAAAAGGGACCTACTTAACCTGGGGCTAATATATCTGCCTTCTATCACTCTCCTGTAGCTGGTGGGCCAGCCTATACTGCACCCTGGTCCCGAGGCCCGCCGGGGATATCAGTTGGCGGCTCCTTCACGGAGCTGTAAGCACGGGCGAGTACTTGGTGTGGTTTACCCCTATCCCAGACACCTGCCCCTTTTGTGGCGTGAGGGAAACCCTGGCAAACATATACTTGGAGTGTGCCAGGCTGCAGCCCCTATTCCGGTTCCTCACGAATATTTTGTTACGTTTTTGGTTACACTTTTCCCCTCACCTTCTTATTTATACACACCCTATCCGTGGCCCCACAAAGTCACAGGATCTCCTGGTCAACCTGGCCCTAGCTAAAATAGCCATCTATAAAATCAGAGTGAGGAGGTCAGCCGATGGAGTCTCCTGTGACTGTGGGGCCTATTTCCAATCCTCCATCCGTTCACGTATCCGGGCAGAGTTCCTCTGGGCGGCATCCGCTGACTCCCTTGACGCCTTTGAGGAGCAGTGGGCGCTGTCCGGGGTTTTCTGCTCAGTGTCCCGGTCCAGTTCCCTTCGTTTGACCCTTTGACCACACTCCTGTCCCTGTTATTTCATTAGTTGTCCCCTGTAAGCATTTGGTGTCCAGGTCTGTGGATCCCCCTCTTAGGCTGGGGGGGAGGATCCTTTAGCAGTGGGCGGGTGAAGCTGGATCCCAATAGGATCACTCTCCTGTAGCCATCTGGCCTGACCCTGTCACACTACACAAGTCAGTTCCTCCAACTGTTGCTATGCCTGTGGAGTGCGATATCTATCCCACAATTCCAGGCACAACTCCCTTCCCTCTGTATTTTGTTTTTCATGAGGTGGAGATGAGTTGATATTTTAAAAAGTTTGTGAATACATTTTAAAAAATGTTCTGGGCTGTACAAAGAGTTAAAGAGCTAAATAAAACACTCTAATCTTTTAATGTGGTGTACTGTCTTTAAAAAATGGGAAGACAGGAGACACCAGTTAGATACAACAATCTGATGAATACAGCACAGAGTAACAGTTATTAGACAATTATGGTTAGTGTACTAAACAGCACTTGCAGCTGCCTAGCTATGACTAGGCATTACTTAGGTATAATGGCATCATGGCAGAGGTGAATTTCAAAGAGAATAATATAGTGCCTTTGCAGATTTTTAGTGGCAACCCCTCCCAAACATAAGGGGTAGCATAGGACAAAGCTCAAAGGTGTTTGAGGGGAAATGGATTAAGGGTCAAAATGGCATCACTGGCAGAGCAGAGGTGAGGGTCAACTGCTTGACAGCATATAAGAAATTATGCCAGGAACGGCAGGGCTAAGCGACAAAGGGCCTTATAAATGAAAACTAACAAACCCAGAGCAGCTGCTCCTTTTGAGGTTCATGTGTATATTAGCACTGAAATGATTCTGACTGAACTGATGTGGGCTGGAGCAGCTGTAAGTTTTGTGCCAAGCTAGGACAACTGTGATGTTACTTTAAATGATGGTAAAATGTTATAAGAACTTTTGAGTTGGGACACAAAGTGTTTTACAAGTGTTCAAGGCTGAGATGCCAGGCCCATAGAGGAAAACAGGGGTATGAGGCACTTGAACAACTCCCAGGAAGTATCACAATGGCATTTCCAAATAAAAGTTTTTGCATTTTGGACAAAAGCTTTCGGGCTTGGGGCGGAACATTTTTTGATTTTTCAATGAAAAGTTAGAATTTCCCACAGAAAGCAGGCACAGTGCAACAAAAATTCCTTTATTTCAAAACCCAGTTTTCTGGCTAAAAAACTATTTTGATGGGAAACTTTTGACCAGACCTGGTTCCTGGTGCTTGAACTGGTGCTGTAAATGCCAAACTTCTTTAGTGTAGACTACCCTTAACAGGGTTTGTCTGGAACAGGAGAGCAGCTGGGGTTTGTGACTGATTTGCACATATTGGAGGACAACTGAACCAGATATATAGGGGCTGGGGCCCCGCAAATGTAGGGACAGATGGTCTCATTACCTCAGTGGGAGAATGGGACTGAAACATAGCAGACTCCAAATGGTGCAGTTCTTCAGCATGTTCCTCCAGCACCTCATGACCCTTCCAAACCTCTCCAAGAGGGTTGTCTATACCTGCTCCCAATTGCCCCCCAACCAACTCCATGATAAATTTCTGCCTAATTTAATGCAATAGGAGGCCACATTAACCTATTAACCTAGGTATTTCTCCATTTTGTGGTACCCCGATTTAAGAGGTAGTTCTAGGATCATCCGCTGACAGGAAGCAGAGAAACAGGGCTTCCATGCAGACAGCTTCTATAGATCCCCTGGTTTCTTTTGTGGGGGGACCAAAAATCCTACTCATTCTGTAAGGGGCAACCCCTATCCCTATCTGTTTACTCTCGCCTTCCCAGAGAATGATGCTGTGAAACCTCTCAAAGATTCCAGACTCCTACCCAGCCTAGCAGAGTGGGATGTTCTAATCCCTAGTGAAAAAACAGGTGAATCCCTGAGGGAAATCAATGCAAGAGAGAGAATACACAGAACAAGGGCAGGTCAAAAAATGTCCGTCCATTTTTTGTCCTCAAATGGAAAACTGGGGTTTCCACTAAACAAACATTTTCATAGACAGCATCTGTTTTCCTTGAATAGTTTCCATTTTTCATCAGAAAACTGAACGCCCCCCAAACCAAATACATTTTTGGTTTTCAGCAACTGAAAATTTCTTCCATTTTCAACAAAATGTCAAAAAGTTCTATGTAAAGTATTGACAAAAAATGAAACAAAACTGTTTCCACTGACATTTTCCATTGAAACACCCACCCTCCTCTTCCCCATTTTCTGACCAGCTCTACCTCAAACCATTTTAGCATGGAGGCTGGCATTGGCAAGTTGCTGGGAGCCCAACTGCCATACCTAATTTAAATATATGATGGAGGGACAAGTGGAAGGGAGAGAGAGAAAAAAAAACATACTGAAAACAACACAGGCAAGATCATGTTCTGTTATAAAAATGAAACAAAAGAAACCATGAAGTGAAGCCAGAGAGGAAAGAAAGTCTAATAAGCAAGAGATACAGGTTATATAATATTCAAAATATATTACATGGAAAGAGGGTTAACAACATTACAGTTAAATATAATGCACTGTAAGCAGTACACAATTGCTTCATCCCTTTAAATACCTGGGAGAGTGGCTTTGGTATGCTGTGGTAGAACAGATACTTTTTGCCCTAACTAATAGGCTTATTCCTCAGGCTAATATGGGAGAGGTAAATTTTTCAAGCACCAGCTTAAAAAAACCCACAGAAAGCCAGATCTGGCCTCTGCTACAGCCCCTTTCTGCCAATTCAGCAGCATTCGGAGGCTGTAAGTGGTGCAGAATAGTAGCTAGAGGAATTTTCCCAGTGCACATGGCTCTGTACTGATTCCCTTGCAACTCCTGGTTTAGGGGCATGCTGGTGATGAAAGGAGATTAGGGTGGGTGAGGGAATGACTGGAACATGTTGGGCCTGTCTTCACTGCAAATGAATGGTGTATTCTTAACCAAAGCTAGCTAACTCCTGTTCATAGGATCATAGAATATCAGGGTTGGAAAGGACCTCTTGAGGTCATCTCATCCAACCCCCTGCTCAAAGCAGGACCAATACTCAATTTTTGCCCCAGATCCCTAAATGGCCCCCTCAAGGATTGAACTCACTACCCTGGGTTTAACAGGCCAATGCTCAAACCACTGAGCTATCCCTCCCCCCTTGTTACGTAGCTCAGGTTAAAATAGCAGTCAAGACAAAGCAACTCAGCTTTTAACTCAAGTTAGCAGGTCAAATTCCACCCCAGGCTCACTATGGGCTTTAACTTGATCTGATAACCTGAGTTAAAAGCTGAGATGCCATGTCTTCACTGCTGTTTTAACCCAAGTTAGCTAATGCAAGGGAGGTAACCCAGATTAAGAACACAGCTTTTTTTGGCAGTGACAATGTATCTTCTGTGGCCTGGCAATCCTGAACTCCTGAGCTGTGTATGACTTTGTGGCAGAAGCGAGCACCTCATCTGAAAGCAGCAGCATCCCTCTGAAAGCAGCAGCTACCACTATCATCATCATGTGAGCTATATTGATGGGGTTGTGCAGATATGCATCTAGAAGAACTCCATACTCCCCTCCTCACTCCCAGCAGGGATCCTGGGCACAAGAAGGAAGGAAGAAACCAACTTGTCTGAGGTCCAGTGTAGGCCAACAACTGCCAGAGGTCTTAGAAATTAGGATATATGAGTACCATCTCCGTCATAGAATCATAGAATATCAGAGTTGGAAGGGACCTTTGGAGGTCATCTAGTCCAACCCCCTGCCCAGAGCAGGACCAATCCCCAACTAAATCATCCCAGCCAGGGTTTTGTCAAGCCTGACCTTAAAAACTTCCAAGGAAGGGGATTCCACCACCTCCCTAGGTAACGCATTCCAGTGTTTCACCACCCTCCTAGTGAAAAAGTTTTTCCTAATATCCAACCTAAATCTCCCCCACTGCAACTTGAGACCATTACTCCTTGTCCTGTCATCTGCTATCACTGAGAATAGTCTAGATCCATCCTCTTTGGATCCACCTTTCAGGTAGTTAAAAGTAGCTATCAAATCCCCCCTCATTCTTCTCTTCCGTAGACTAAACAATCCCAGTTCCCTCAGCCTCTCCTCATAAGTCATGTGTTCCAGTCCCCTAATCATTTTTGTTGCCCTTCGCTGGACTCTCTCCAATTTTTCCACATCCCTCTTGTAGTGTGGGGCCCAAAACTGGACACAGTACTCCAGACGAGGCCTCACCAATGTCGAATAGAGGGGAACGATCACGTCCCTCGATCTGCTGGCAATGCCCTTACTTATACACCCCAAAATGCCATTGGCCTTTTTGGCAACAAGGGCACACTGTTGACTCATATCCAGCTTCTCGTCCACTGTCACCCCTAGGTCCTTCTCATGCCTTTCTAGCAGGAACCAAGTTATTGTTCTGCTCCGAATCTCCTAGATTACCTACAATTTGAGCAGGTCTTTGGAAATGAGTAAAAGAAGAAATAAACCTTGCCTGGGCATTTTAAAACTCAGCTGAGTAACTAAGGAAAACTCTTGCCAAGACCCCATAATCCTAGGTTGTGTGGTCCCATTCCTCTCTCTCTCTCTCTCTCTCTTTTTGTTTGTTTGTTTGTTGATTTATTTATTTGGAAGGACTTTTAGCTTCCTGTTGTAGGCCCATGCCACGTCAGTTGGAGTAAACTGTATGACCAGAGCCTCCTCTAGCCCCATAGCCCTGACTTCTTCCACCCCGGAGAGCAGTGTCATGTGACTGGGACGCGGACAGTCATGCCTAGTGTCAGGGCAGGAGCAATCTAGTGGGTAGAACAGGAGTCAGTAGCAAAGAATTAGAGCCATGGATCACTGCTGGAGTCAGAACCCACATTCAGAACCATAGTCTGAAGCCAGAGCCAAGGGTCAGAAGTCAGGAATCACAGCTGAGTGTCAGAACTGGGTTACCTGCAGTGAGGCAAGGCTGGAGCTATCACAGTCAAGCACAAATGCTTTGAGCAGCCACTAAACAACTAGCTACAGCTGGGCTTACGAGCTGGTCTGCTGACTCTGCCAACCAGTATGGGGCTGCAGCCAATCAGACAACCTATTACAGGCAGCCATACTTGTTAGGTTGCCTGAAGCCTGGATCTAATGCAGACCCTGATTCCTCACACAGAGGACCAAGGGAATGTGAAAAACCCATGGCAGAACAAGGACTGCCTGTTCTCCTGCCTCAGAGTCCTGGAGTGCCAATGTGGTCTGTCTGTGTGAAAGAAATGAAAGAAGCAGATCCTGAAAGAGGCTCTGGGCATCAGAAGTGCCAGTACAGCATTTTCATTCAAGGTCTTTCAGATCAGAGAATGTTCCTGAATAGCAGAGAACACATGAAGGGCTTCACACACCAGCGACCAGGCCCACAGACAGACAAGCTTTGAGGAAGAGACGGACACTGCCATAGACTGAAACATGATCCTGATTAAATCATAAATATCATCACACAGGAAAGTGAGGGCTGCTTACAGTAGGGCAGCTAATAATTCAAAGGTGTATACTCCACCATATTTTATCCAGAGTCAAGTTTCTCGATCCATCTTACAGCTGCCCTGGCTGCCTAAAACAAAATGCATGGCGGTCTGGACTGAAATCCTAAATAGGTAAATAGGCCCAATGGCCTGTGATGGGATGTTAGATGGGGTGGGATCTGAGTTACTACAGAGAATTCTTTCCTGGGTATCTGGCTGGTGAATCTTGCCCATATGCTCAGGGTTTAGCTGATCGCCATATTTGGGGTCGGGAAGGAATTTTCCTCCAGGGCAGATTGGAAGATGCCCTGGAGGTTTTTCGCCTTCATCTGTAGCATGGGGCATGGGTCACTTGCTGGAGGATTCTCTGCACCTTGAAGTCTTTAAACCATGATTTGAGGACTTCAATAACTCAGACATAGGTGAGAGGTTTATCATAGGAGTGGGTGGGTGAGATTCTGTGGCCTGCATTGTGCAGGAGGTCAGACTAGATGATCATAATGGTCCCTTCTGACCTTAATATCTATGAATCTATGAATCTAAGATGTTATGAGCAACTGGAAAGAGGGAGCTTCATTGTAATGATCTTCTCATCCTTAACTGTAGTACCATGCCCATCAATGCCAGTTTGTATTTATAACTCTGAAAAATACCAAAAATATGGTTTGTTTTACAATTACATGGTACAGCACAAAAGATACAGGGATCATTATAATAAAAACATTTATTTCACTGAGTGGTTTGGGGCATCTGGAAACCATTTCATATTTGAATGAAAATTACCTTTCCTTCCTTGCATTTCAAGCCATCCTGCTACTTCACAGTGCTTTTGTTCCTCCACTCCTTGCACAAAACGTAGATTCAAGTCTCCTTATTATGAAAATGATCTAATAAAATAATTATCTCAAACATTTATTCTTTATTGAAAAAGTGCCACTCACCAGTTAATTGTTTCATTTAGTTAAATTAACCCATAATATGTTCAATTTTCAAACTCATATTCAATACATTTTTGGTTCAGTTATGCCACATACACGGCTGAGCCATGTTAGGGGAAGGATAGGAAGGCCATTGCCAGGGCATTGGTGTCAGGAGACACTGAGTCCTTTGAAAGGCATAATGCCTCCTTAGCACTGGGGAGAACGTGATGGAGAGCAGTTCTTGTTACAGCTTTAAAACGTGCAAAGGTATTCCCCCCCACACAGCCAGCCTATGTGGGGTTTATGGGCAAGGGGAAGGGTCAGGACCTCCCCCATTTTCCATTTGAGGACAAAAAATGGATGGAAATGTTTTGACCTGCCCTTGTTCTGTGTATTCTCTCTTTTGTATTGATTTCCTGCAGGGATTCACCTGTTTTTTCACTAGCACTCTTTCTGGGGCCAGTCAGCACTAACGGTACTTCCCACTGTGGGGAGACAGATTAAGCCTCTCCTGTGTGGGTGCATTGTGGAAGGAAGGGACCCCTGCAGTTTATCTCCCTTGTAGCATATCCACGCAGAGGGAGGCATAATTAGCTCATAATGAATATGATACTTAACTGTTTCTGAATGGGTTTCCTCCTTTTCCTCCCAGCATATAGACATTCCCCTGGTGGAATCATTGTCCTGGCACTGAAACAGAAAAGCAATAGGTTTCAGAGTAGCAGCCGTGTTAGTCTGTATTCACAAAAAGAAAAGGAGTACTTGTGGCACCTTAGAGACTAACAATTTTATTTGAGCATAAGCTTTCATGAGCTACAGCTCACTGCATCCGATGAAGTGAGCTGTAGCTCACGAAAGCTTATGCTCAAATAAATTTGTTAGTCTCTAAGGTGCCAAAAGTACTCCTTTTCTTTTTGAGAAAAGCAATAGGTGGTTCATTTTCAGAGTTTTCAGTGTTTCATACCACTTCACAACATTACAAAACCCAGGAAATTCAATTAAAGCCAATGCTCATTCCTTAAGCCATGGCATTATGTAAAGCTAAAAGGCACAGTGACATAAGAAGAAAGAAGGGTCAGGCTTCATTCTGTTTCTTAGTTTATTCCGTTTCTTAGTTATTAGAATATTGATGTTTATATTTAATTTTCACGTTTTTTAAATTAAACCAGCTGAAAAATGGTATAAAATGGGTATAAAAGACATCTTGTTTATTAGAGAGCCTGAAATAGGCTTCTTTCTTCCTCTTAAAAAAAATCTCTTGGCCAATATATATTTTAATTTCCTGGCTAATATATGTTTAGGGTCAATAATAATAAATAATATTATATATCACCTTCCATGAGGAAGGATCCCACAACTCTTGAAATATACAGGAATAATTTCTTCCATTACTGAAATTGTGCTTAGCAGGATGCAATTACTCAACCTGGAATTTGTCCAGGTCCTCACATTTAACATCTTCTACACTCTTTGAGAGGTCATTGGGTCCAGTGCATAGAGCATTCTCCAGAGACAGGTTCAATTCCCAGCTTTGTGACTTTAGGCAAGTTACTTCAATGCTTGTTCTGTCTTTTCTATTTTGACAGCAAGCTCTTTGGAGCAGGAGTTGTGTCTCAGTGTTGGTACAGTGATTAGCATAATGGGGCCCTGATCTGAGTTCAGGCCTCCTGGGGTTGCTACTGTTACCACTACTAAAGCATCTGGAGAGCTTTAATGATCACAAGTAGTCACAACATTAGGTTTGCATTTTGTAGTCCCTCCAGCAGCACAAAACCCCTCCTAGCAATATGATGGGTTGTGGATTCAAGTGACAGCTGAAACAGAAGAGTGCCACACATTGAATCACAAACACCACTTCATGCAGTACCAGGGTTTGTTTGTTTTTTGGAAGCCACCCATCCAAATATTGACCCAGCTTGCCTTTGCTTAGCTGGGGAAGAGTACAGGCCAGCTAGTAGGAGCACATATTATGCATGTAATAATTTCAAATACTCAATATTTTAAATGTCTATTTGAGTACCCTTTTTCTATAGCACATCCAGTTTACAGTCTGGAGACTGACTGAATAGTTCAGTGACAAAAAAACCCTAACAAATAAAACAGTATTAAAGTCCAAGGCTGCAAACCCTTCCACACTTATCTACATGTGTGAATAAGGTTATATGAGGAAGTATATAGTATTGGACCCACAGTCAGTAAGTTCTCTTCCCCAAGATTTATTCCTAGGGTCTGTCTACCCTGCAAATGAATGTATGATTGTAGTGTGGGTAGGTATACTTGCGGTAGCTTTAATCTAGCTAGTGCAGGTACCAACTGTAGTGAAGATGTGGTGGCAAGGGCTTCACCATGGGCTAGCTGCCGCAGTACAAGTCCACCAGGGATCCTGGGAAAATATTCTGGTGGCTGACACACAGCAGAGTCCATGACACCACATCTGCACTACTATTTTTACCCACGTGAGCTAGATTAAAGTTAGTGTGAGTATGCCTACCCATGCTACAATTGCACCTTCATTCGTGGTGTAGACATACCCTACATAACACACCCTAATTTGCAGTGTAGATGTACCTGTGACAAAATGACAATATCCTGAACAATCCTTATGGAATTAAGATAACATTTACAGAATTAAGTTAAACGTTATTGAATTAGGGTTAATACCTTTGGGATATAATACATTAAAATGTTGTTATGGATGTGTTATTGTGGCATTGTATGTATCTTCTCTAGTGGGAGAAAGATGCTAATATACTTCCATCCTTATCAACCCTTAGAAGCCACCTCCCTGGAGAGGTTTGCATACACTGGATTCTCCAAAGACCAACAGACAAAGAAAGTGTTTTTTAAATAAACAGCCTGGTTTTAACCTGGCTCAGGGCCTTCTTCTTGATCCAGCAAATGGACAGGTCCTCTAGTGAAGGAAGAGCCCCAATCCTTTGGGAAGGGTTGGAAGGACTGGGCTTACTGATACCCCATAAGACTGAGTGCTTGTTCTGAGTTGAAGCTGTAATGAAGCACGAGGACTCCCCTTGGGTGGGGATTTGAAGGACTGCTCCTGCCAGAATCCATGTTAGAGCTGTGGGGATCTCCAGTAAGCTTATTAGCATGTGTGTAGGTTTTTTTTATTGTTTTTAGTATGTTTTCTCTGTAGTGCTTTTTACCTTAAGAATAAACTAGGCTTGCATAGAAAGAACTGTGTGGTAGTTAGAACTGTAGTAATTACATCTACTAGCCATCTCTGATGAGAAAGCAAGCAGGTGTCCTTGGGCAATCTATCTGTGCTTGGAATAACATGGTGAAGGCAGGGAACTGTGCAGCCTGGAGATATCATGGTTAAGGCTGTGTGTCTGTCACGGAGGTCACAGAAGTCACAGATTCCATGACCTCCATGACTTTTGCAGCAGCTGGTGCAGATGGCTGAGGGGCTGCCGGAACACTCGGGCAGCCCCTGGGCCAGCAGCAGTTTGGGTGTCGGAGGGGACTCAGAGCTGAGGCAGGGGGTTGGAGTGTGGGAGGGAAGGGGAGGGAGCTCCTTGGAAGCGGCTGGCATGACCCTACAACTCCTGACCCCCAGCAATCGTGGCACTCCCAGACCACCCTCCTGCCCAGAGCACCCAGGGGCCCCGACACAAGTTTTAGTTACAGGTAAATAGTACAAGTCATGGACAGGCTGTGAATTTTTGCTTACTGCCCATGACCTGTCCATGACTTCTACTAAAAATACCCATGACTAAAACGTAGCCTTAATCATGGTCAGAAGGGAGAAAGATGTGTGTCTCCACCCAAGAGCGGTGATAGCCAGGGAAGCCAGAAGCCTGAGAGTTTGTCCCTTTACTGGATCGCTGAGGGGAAATAGAAGTGCAATTGCCCTGGAATGTGACGGTACCCTTGAGAGGGCTGTGTTTACACAACAATTAAAAAAAAGTTCAGCCTAAACCAAAACTAAACAAAAAAATGACACAGTGTGGGATTCAACCTAGGCCACTTGAGGGGTACAGAGCCCACTGGCTCTCAACTAGCCACCATTATAGACCTTCCCTTATGCAAAGGCAGGGAGAAGCCGAGAAGCTGCACTTAATCTGTTTCACAAAGATCAGATAGTGTACTTACACTCTGTCACACAGCCCCTTTCTGCTTTTTCTCTGTTTAGGTGTTTGACTAAACTGGGTACTAAAGTGAACTTTAATCAAGCTGGAAAAGGCATAACAAGAATCATTGGCTGGAAGCTGATGACAGGCAAATTCACATTAGAAATTAGGCACAACCTTTTAACAGTGAAAGTGATACCCTTTGGAAAAAACTACCAAGGGAAGGAGGAGATTCGCCATCTCTTGATGTCTTGAAATCAACACTGGATGCCTTTCTGCAAGATATGCTTTAGCCAAACACAAGTTATTGGGGTAAATACAGAGATAACGGGGTGAAATGTAATGACTTGAGTTATACCTGAGGTCCAACTAAGTGATCTGCTGGGCCTTCTGGGCCTTCAAAACGATTACTCATTTTCTGTCTGTGCTCTTTTAAGCCACACAGAAGTACAATTTAAGCAGCACTGTTTAGAGGAAGAAGTTTGTGAGTCATAAATTCGAGTTCGAATCCTGACTCTTCTACTAATTGGCTGTGTAAACTTGTGAACAAAGAATGTAGGTCAAACCTAAAGAATGGGTGACTTTATTCTGGGGAGCAGTGACTTTGAAAAAGATTTGAGCGTCATGATGGATAATCAGCTGAACATGAGATCCGAATGAGATACTATTACCAAAAGGGCTAATGCAATCCTTGCATTTATAAGCAGGGGAATATCGTGCAGGAGCAGGGAGGTTATATTACCTCTATACTTGGCACTGCTGCAACCTCTAGTGGAATACTGTGTCCAATTTTGGTATCCACACTTCAAGAGGGATGTTGAAAAATTGGAGAGGGCTCAGAGAAAAGCCATGAGAATGATTAAAGGATTGAAAAGGGGTCTTGTAGTGACAGATTCAAGGACCTCAACATATTTAGCTTATCAAAGAGAAGTTTAGGGGATGATTTGACCACAGTGTATAAAAGTACATACTTTCAGAACAGAAATTTGGTAATACAGGGCTCGTCCAATATTTAAGCTCATCCAAAACATCCCTTTATAAGACCCAAGTTTCGGTTGTTTATAACTTTGTCCAACTTTAACCAGTTGGACTGAGATTTCCCATGCCAGGGATTTGCCTCAGTCTGAATTTTTTAGAAAACTTCACCAAAAATGGTTCAGCCATTTCCAAGAATGAGGTTAGTGTAAAATATGTTGTTTTGTTCATGTTAGAGAGTTAGTAAAAACATTTCATTGAGAAGCTTTAGCGCCTCCATGCTTGGGAGCAGGGGCTTAAAATTTGGCAGGGGGGTCACCATGGTGTTAGGGATGTACCTTTAGCCATCCTCATGAAAATGTGTCCAAATTTGGCCATTATGAGCCTCTAAAAAATAGCAGTTTGCACATGCTCAAGAGACTTATTTAGATAGCAGCTAAATTCTCTGAATATTCTGTATGCAATCAGATGCTTCATTGCCTCACAACTCCTACAAGCAACTCCACTGTGCATACGCCAGCACCACACAGCCACTAAGAATGCTCCATCCCAGAGCAGCAGGGAATGAACAAGTCTCTCTCTGCAGAACTCCTCCCACCCACTAAGGGCTGCTCTGGTACCAGGCATTGAATTGAGAGCAGGGAGACTCTCTCTAATGTGTTCTCAATGCTCCCCTTGCAGGCACCTAGGCAGCAAGGAGAAGGTGGAATGCAGAGGAGTGAGGAGCTAGGTCTGGGGGGAATTATAAGGGGGTAGACCGAGATGAAGAGCGAGGAAAAGGAGAGGACTGGGATGAGAAACAGAGAGGGGGTGGTGGTAAGGGAAAATGAAACAAAGACAAGCTGGAGAGACCAGGGATAGAAGGAGTCAGGCTTCTGGGGCCTGGGGCAGAATGGTGCGTGACCTCTACAAGAATTCTCCCCTCGGAATCTGAAATAGGATTCAGGATTCCTAAGTATCAACATTCATATGCTGTTGGCTAGTAGCTGTGAAACTCACTGGAAAATAAGTTTGTGAGGCAAACCAGTAGCCAGACTGGGTCTGCTCACTCCAGTACAGGGGTTCTCTGAGGGATATTAGTTGGCGGCTCCTTCACGGAGCTGTGAGCAGGGGTGTGTACCTGACATGTGGTGTACCTCACCACCCTCCCTGACACTTCCCTCTTCTGCAGCGTGAGGGAGACCCTGGCTACTCCAGAACCGTCTCCTCAGGTTTTGGCTGCACTTCTCCCCCACGCATCCTGATCTTTGTACATCCCATCCACGAAGTTTTGAGACCTTCTCATCAACCTCCTCCTGGCATTGGCCCAGGTGGCCGTCTACCATACCAGGAGGAGGATGCTGGACAGGGAGATACTCTGCGACTGTGGGACCTATTTCTGCTCCTCCCTCAGATCACATCTCTGGGCAAAGTTCCTCTGGGCCACATCCACTAACCCCTGGATGCCTTCAAGGAGCAGTTGGGGCTGTCTGGGGTTCTCTGCTCGGTGTCCCCCTCCCAATCCCTGCTTTTGACCCTGTGACTCTCACTCCCATCCCTATTTTCTCATTTGTTGTCCCTGCATTTACCTGAGCCCTGGGTCCAGTAGCTCCTCCCCTTGGCTGGGGGAGGGGCCTTTAGATGTGGGTGGGCTTGTGGCCACCTGTCCCCAGGAACATTATAGGAACAGGGGTTCTCTGGGGGATATTACTTGCCAGTTCCTTCACTGAGGCAAGAGGGAGACCCTGGCGCACATATACATCAAGAGCACCAGGTTGCAGCCCCTTTTCAGGCTCATCCAGAATCTTCTCCTCAGGTTCCGGCTGCACTTTTCCCAACACCACTTTTCGCACACCCTATCTGTGGCCCCATGACGTTGTGAGACCTCTTCATCAACCTCCTCCTAGCGCTGTCCACCATACCAGGAGGAGGATGCTGGACAGGAAGGTGCTCTGCGAGTGTTGGGCCTATATCTGCTCCTCACATAGGTCATGTCTCTAGATAGAGTTCCTCTGGGCCATGTCCACTAGCTCCCTGGACACCTTCGAGGAGCAGTGGGCACTGTCCGGGGTTCTCTGCTCAGTGTCCCCATCTGGCTCTCTGCTTTTGACCCTGTGACCTTCACTCCCATCACTGTTTTCTCATTTGTTGTCCCACAAACTCATGTAATACTCTGGTCTGGTAGCTCCTCCTCTTAGGCTGGGGGGGGAGGAGGGCTTTAGCTGTGGGCGGCTTTCACCAGCCCAACCCCAGAGCCTCAGTAGGTACAATAACACCCCTCCAGCAGAGTCTGCACTGTCTCATCCCTCAGGCACGCTGCAGCAACTCAGCTACATTGATTCATCCCTCAAGCAGAACCTGCAGGCATGCTGCAGCAGCTTATCCCTGGGCAGGCCCTGGGTCAGATGACCCTCTAAGCACAGGTATTTCACTCTTACTGCCAGAACCACAAAGTTAGTCTGTGCAGCAGCACCACTTGGTTAGGAACCTCCTGCTGCCTTGCAGTGTTACAGACTCCCTAGGCTTCCTTCCAGCCTGTCCTCAATTCTCTCCCTGTTCCTGCCTCAACCTTGCCCATGCCTTGTTCCAGCCTGCTTCAGCCTTGTCCATGCCCTATTCCAACCTCGCTCCAGCCCTGCACCCATCTCCTGACCCAAACCCTTGGACTGACTCCAACCCGGCTTCGACATTCAGCCTGCATCGAGACTCTGACTCTGTTCCTGATTTGGTTTGCCCTATGGACTCTGACCCCGGTTCTGACCCACAGCTTGTCCCCAGACCCCAGTTTCAGCAGTGCCCTTAGCCCGGTTCTGACTCTACATCCAGCTTCGGCCTTTGTCACCTGTTCTCGACCACAGCTCCAACCTCTAGGCTTGACTGCCCAGAACCCAGAGCCTGGCAGTATTCCTCATCCCTCTAATGGCCAGCCCACATAGAAAATAATTTTAAAAGAATGTTAAGTTTGCAAAGTCAAGCACTCAACTGTCAGGAAATGCTAGGATTAAGGTTGACCATGCAACTCTAATTTGGCATCCTTGTGCATAGGCATTATGATACAGTCTTCAGTTACATGGTCACATACCATCTTTTTCACAGGACCCCTACCTCATTCAGTGCACAGATTAGAATAGATGATACTCAAGGAATGAATCAAGGAGGTACAGGGAATAAGGCTGTTGTCTGTAGGATCCGTATCTCATTTTCTCTGGATGGTGTGCAGATAGTGAGGTAGAGGATTGCAAGAAGAAAAGGATGGTCTTGTGGTTAAGGCAGTTGAATACCACCCTGTAAAACGAAAAGGAGTACTTGTGGCACCTTTGAGACTAACAAATTTATTTGAGCATAAGCTTTCGTGAGCTACAGCTCACTTCATCGGATGCATTCAGTGGAAAATACAGTGGGGGGATTTTATATACACAGAGAACATGAAACAATGGGTGTTACCATAAACACTGGAACAAGAGTGATCAGGTAAGGTGAGCTATTACCAGCAGGAGAGCAGGGGGAGGGGGGGAACCTTTTGTAGTGATAATCAAGGTGGGTCATTTCCAGCAGTTGACAAGAACGTGTGAGAAACAGTGTGTGTGTGTGGGTGGGGAAATAAACATGGGGAAATAGTTTTACTTTGTGTAATGACACATCCACTCCCAGTCTTTATTCAAGCCTAAGTTAATTGTATCCAGTTTGCAAATTAATTCCAATTCAGCAGTCTCTCGTTGGAGTCTGTTTCTGAAGTTTTTTTGTTGTAATATTGCCACTTTTAGGTCTGTAATTGAGTGACCAAAGAGACTGAAGTGTTCTCTGACTGGTTTTTGAATGTTATAATTCTTGAGTCTGATTTGTGTCCATTTATTCTTTTATGTAGAGACTGTCCAGTCTGGCCAATGTACATGGCAGAGGGGCATTGCTGGCACATGATGGCATATATCACATTGGTAGATGTGCAGGTGAACGAGCCTCTGATAGTGTGGCTGATGTGATTTGGCCCTATGATGGTGTCCCCTGAATAGATATGTGGACACAATTGGCAATGGGCTTTGTTGCAAGGATAGGTTTCTGGGTTAGTGGTTTTGTTGTGTGGTGTGTGGTTGCTGATGAGTATTTGCTTCAGGCTGGGGGGCTGTCTTTAAGCAAGACTGGCCTGTCTCCCAAGATCTGTGAGAGTGATGGGTCATCCTTCAGGACAGGTTGTAGATCCTTGATGATGCGCTGGAGAGGTTTTAGTTGGGGGCTGAAGGTGATGGCTAGTGGCGTTCTGTTGTTTTCTTTGTTGGGCCTGTCCTGCAGTAGGTAACTTCTGGGTACTCTTCTGGCTCTGTCAATCTGTTTCTTCACTTCAGCAGATGGGTATTGTAGTTGTAAGAACGCTTGATAGAGATCTTGTAGGTATTTGTCTCTGTGTGAGGGGTTGGAGCAAATGCGAAAGCTTATGCTCAAATAAATTTGTTAGTCTCTAAGGTGCCACAAGTATTCCTTTTCTTTTTGCGGATACAGACTAACATGGCTGCTACTCTGAACCCCGTAGAACGATTTTATCCCTGCCAATACCACAGAGTTCCTATGTGATGCTGGGCAAGTCACTTAAACCAAATTTTTCACAGGTGTCCACTGTTCCTCATCATCTTCTGGATGCCCAACTTGAGACCCCGGGGTCTGATTTGCAGAAGGCCTGAGCACTCACAGCTGCAACTGAAGTCAATGAGAACTGCTGTGAACAAATAAAGTGGTATAAAACACTACGTTCTCCCTGGGCTTGTCTACACTTAAAACACTATAGCAGCACATCTGCACCTCTCTTGCTCCACCACTGTAGTGCTTCAGTGTAGACACTACCTATGCCAATGGGAAGGGTTCTCCCATCGATGGAGGAAATCCACCTCCCTGAGAAGTAGTCGCTAGGTCAACAGAAGAATTTTTCACACCCCTGACTGACGTATTTAAGCTGACCTAATTTTCTACTGTAAACCAGGCCTATGTCTTCATTTCAGGTTTAACCTGAGTTATGGACACTCAATTTACTCCTCTCAAGTTAATGTAGCTTGAGTGAGGTCTGATCCACCCTGGACACTTACACTGGTTTAGCTACATCTCTCAGGGACGTGAAAAATCCACCCCCCTGAGAGACGCAGCTATACTGAATAACTCCCAATGCAGACAGTGGAAGAATTCTTCCGTTGACCTAGCTACCGCCTCTCGGGAAGGTGGATTATCTACACTGATGAGAGAACCGCTCCCGTTGGTATAGGTAGTATCTACACTGAAGCAGGGAAGCTGCATCGCTGTAGCATTTTAAGTGCAGACATACCCTGAGAGTGGCCATATTGCAAATTAACACCTGAGCCACACAGAGTGATGGTATTTGCAGCACAGAGTGCTTATGTTAGCAGCTGACCAGTTGTGCTCTCTCGAGCTGTTATCTATACCCCCTGAGAGGCCAACCAACACAAACGGAAAGCATCACCACATTTGGGTTAAGGGGTTTTGTGTGTGGATGGGAGTCAAATTAGGGGTAACCCTTGAGATATAACACATGGTAACTGTAGTGAAGAAAAGCCCTTAGTGTCCAAACTTACCTCCTTCCTGGGGTTTGGCTTTATTGATAAGTCAAAAGCATGAATGTAACAAACCTTGGCTGACACTTCCTCCTAGGATTTCCTTCCAAAACCTCTTGTCCTGAGCACAAAGAGACTCTCTCACATCCCTTACATTCCCATACGAGCTAGTTGAAGTCACATGTCAACAAGAGACAGCAGTAATTACCAAGACTATTAAGGAATAGTTTTGGATGCAGAACCTAGGTAACTCACAAAAAAGCCCCAAGCATTCTACAGGGTCTCAGGCTAAGACTTCACAAGAGATATTGACCCGAAAAACTGCTTTTCGTTCTCACACCAGCTCATCTGTCGTGGTGCTAAGACTGGTGGAAGACACATAGTACACCATCACCAGCACCTGAACTGTTTTTACTATGTCCACGAAAGCTTATGCTCAAATAAATTTGTTAGTCTCTAAGGTGCCACAAGTACTCCTTTTCTTTTTGCGGATACAGACTAACACAGCTGCTACTCTGAAACCTGTTACTATGTTTCAGTTAAGCCTACTGAAAGGCAAGTGTAACCGAAATGCTGTCAGAATAATTTCTGGCCAATGAAGCCTTGTCTGTACTAGAGCTTCCACTGCACCAATTCAGCTGGACCAGTGTTAGAATGGATTAGGAGGGAGGGGATTGGTACATTTTTTCACTGTAGACAAGGCCTTAGAATTTACCAGTCAAGCAAAAAATGACATCAATATACATTTAAGGCTGAGAACATATCCTCCCCATCCACAAAAAAGTATTCCCCCTGTGACACTCTGAGTAAGTTTCACAGACCTGGAGAAGAGCTCTCTGTAAGCTCAAAAGTTTGTCTCTTTCGCCAACAGAAGTTGGTCCAACAAACTATATTACCTCACCCACTTTGTCTCTCTAATATCATGGTACTGACATGGCTACAACACTGCATACTACAATGGAAGATACTGAATTTTGCTGTCTGAAATGGAAACTCTACAATGTGAAGAAAAAGGAAGCAAAACTTAACAGCAACATCTATTTCCTGAGCAAATGCAAGAAGAGGAAGCTAGTCACCTTGTGCAGTAACGATGGTTCTTCGAGATGTGTACCCCTATGGGTGTCCACAATAGGTGTATCTGTGCCTCTGCACCTCTAATAAGAGATTTTAGGTAGCTGTGTGCATTCAGCCCGCACATGCACACTCCCTCCCTCACGGTTTGCCTCTAGCACTGTGTGGGTGAACCCCCCTCAGTTCCCTCTCTACTGCAGAGACCCTTATGGAGAACTCCAAAGTAGAGGGGAGGAGGGCGGGTTGTAGAGCACCCATAGGGGGACACATCTCAAAAAACCATCGTTACTGCACCGGGTAACTTCTTCTTCTTCTTTGAGTAGCGTCCCTGTGGGTGCTTCACTGTAGGTGACTTTGCAGACGTATCTGCAACGGAGGACTGGGGCTTTGGAGTGGAGTTTGTTACTACAGAGAGTTCTGTGGAGCTGAAGATGGCATTGGAGGCTGAATCTCCAGTGATTGCATAATGTTCTGCGGAACTGTGGGGAGAGGCCCAAGTTGCTGCTCTGAAGATTTCTGATAGGGACATCTTTGAGGAATATGACTGAGGTAGAAATTGATCTCATGGAGTGCATACAGATTCTGGATGGAGGCAACAGGTGGCATCCTTGATAACAGTGATTAATGTGACCCACGACTCATTTGGATAGTCTTTCAGCTGATATTGCAGAGCCTTTGGATCTTTCTGCAAATGAAAGGAAGAGTTTAGGGGAATTCCTGAAGTCCTTAGTCCTGTCTAAGTAGAATTCTAGTACTCACCTAACATCTAGCATATGCAGAATCGCCTCCCTGATGTCACTGTGTTGTTGCACTCCATATGTTTTATGGAAATATGCTTATGAGTGTGAATATGATGTAACTGGAATATGCTTTATGCAAAAGGTCTCTTGTAAGGTACCATAACAAAGGTTATAACCTACTGAATATATTCCTCCTATTTGTATGAATGTATCATTCTTGTATCTGAAGCTAGAAATATGAAGTATAATGCTGAGGTCCTATTGTAATTATGCAAAGTGTGGGCCATTAATGGTGGTTTAGAATCTTGATGGCTCCCATTGACTAGGACAATTGTTTGTAAATGGTTTATTTACCAGCAAACCTTCCTGTGTACGTATGGGCCAATCCAGGAAGAATGGAGACTAGGGATCTTACAGTGACATGTGACCATGTCACATGATACTGGAATCCATCTTAAACCTTGTACTTTTCCATTGATGAGGCAGGGGTGGGGACAAGCACAGATAAAGTTTCACACCTTGTGCCAAAGCTATAAAAGGGGGTTGAGCAGGACAAAGGAGGCTGCCAGACATGAGAAAACCCCTGCTTACCACCTGAGATGCTGCTGGAACTAACCAGGACTGTACCAGGGGAAAGGAATGGGCCCAGACTAGGAAGGAGTCTAGTCTGTGAAAGAAGCTTATTGGAACATTTTTGAAGGTGAGATATTACCTGTAATCAGTTTCTTAATGTATTAGGCTTAGACTTGCGTGTTTTGTTTTATTTTGCTTTGTGACTTACTTTATTCTGGCTGTTATTACTTGAAACCACTTACATCCTTCTTTTATTTATACTGAATAAAATCACTTTTGTTTATTAATAAACCCAGAGTAAGTGATTAATACCTGGGAGAGCAAACAGCTGTGCATATCTCTCTGTCAGTGATATAGAGGGTGAATAATTTATAAATTTACCATGTATAAGCTTTATACAGAGTAAATGAATTTATTTGGGGTTTGGGAGCTGGGTGTCTGGGTGCTGGAGACAGGTAACCTGCTGAGCTGTTTTTAGTTAAAGTCTGCAGCTTTGGGGGCGTGACCCAGACCCTGGGTCTGTGTTGCAGCCGGCTAGTGTGTCTGGCTCAAAGAGGCAGAGTTCTGGAGTCCCAAGCTGGCAGGGAAAACGGGCACAGAGGTAATTTAAGCACATCAGGTGACAGTCCCAAGGGGATCTCTGTGACCGAACCCGTCACAGTCACAATGTGGTTTTTGGGAGATGGATCTGTTGATTCAATGGAAAGTGGACACAACTTTAGGAAGAAATTTGGGATGTGGCCTCAGAATTACTTTGTCTTTAAAAAAGACTGTGTATGGTGGGTGTGTCATTAGGGTCTCTATTTATCCTATGCATCTAGCTGAACTGATGGTAATTAGAAATGCTGTCTTCATAGACAGGTGTAAGAGAGGGCAAGTTGCCCTGGGCTCAAAGGGAGCTCTAATCAAAGCTCTGAGAACTAGGTTAATATCCCAGGTTGGAGCGGGTGGTATCGCATGTGGGAAGAGATTCCCAATGCCCTTAAGGAATACATGCATCAGCGGGTGAGCGAACACAGAGTATCCATCTACCTGACGGTGGAAAGCCATTGTGGCCACAAGATGTACCTTAAGGGAGCTGAGTGAGAGTTGTGACATCTTGAGGTTTAAAATGTAAAATGTAAAATCAGAGGGAGGGAAGATAAAGTTGGGTCTGTGTGCTTACAATGACAGCAAACTTGGAATCATTTCCATTTTTGTAGGTAAGTACGTCGAGTGGTCAACTTTCAGCTGTGCAGCAACACGTCTTTCACCTTGTCAGAGCATTCTGCCTCTAAGCCCTGGAGCCAAGACTGGAGACGGTGGACCCGCAGGTTGGGGTGAAGGATCAGCCTATCACTTTGAGAGGGCAGGTGGGGAATGGGCCGAAGAGGAACCAGAGGACATATTGCCATCTGTGGCATGTAAGGGAACCAGACTTGTCTTGGCTAGGAGGGGACAATCAGAATAACTCTCACTTTGTCTTGTCGAATTTTCAACAGGACTGTGGATAGAAGAGGAAACGGGGGGAAGGGCATACAAGACATCCATGCCCCATGGGAGGATGAGGGTGATTTATGTAAAACATACAGATCATATTGTCCATCATGACCTTTGACTGGGTGTTCTGGATGAAAGGCAGAAGGTGTGCACAGCTGTTCCTGATGCCCCTTCGCTCCGAAAGATTGATATGGAGGGTCGCTTCTGTGGAAGACTATTTGTCTTGACCCTTGCGGTCATAGAGGTGAGCTCTCCAGCCTATTAGGGAGGCATCCGCCATTAGAGTCAGCATCGGTGGTGGCTGCATGAATGAAACGCCTGCCCGAACATTGGATGGGTCTTTCCTCCAGTCCATGGAGTGCTTTACTGCGCAGGGCAGTGATAGCAGTTTGATTAGTCTGTGCCTGTTCAGGAAATAGACAGAAGTAAGCCACATCTGAAGACATGTCATGACCATCCGGGCGTTGGGGTGACGAAGGTGCATGCTGCCATATCACCTAGCAGCTGCAGGCAGTTCCTGGCTGATGTTTGAGTGCTGGCCTGGACTGTCTCTATGAGACTAGTAAGGTAAGTTTGTATAGCGGGAGGAATGCTCCCGCTTGTACTGCATCAATAAACTGCTTGTCAGCTTGTCAGCACCGATAAACTCCAGTTGCTATAGCAGGATCAGTGTCAATTTCTATGCAGTAAAGCACTCCATGGACTGGAGGAAAGACCCATCCAATGTTTGGGCAGGCGTTTCATTCGTGCAACCACCACTGATGCTGACTCTAATGACGGATGCCTCCCTAATAGAGTTGCAGATGGCAGTGGAAGATCTTCCATTTGAAAGGACAAGCTCTTCGTAGAGAAGACAGATTTTTCTCTCCACACCTTGAAGGATTCCCGGGCCACATTATGCTACACATGGGAGTCTCATGACTGCAGTCCCCTTTTTTCTGTTCCACCCCCTATATACCTTTGGCATGAGGTGGGAATCTTTTGTCTCTTTGGGTCCCCACCCCTCCTTCTAAATGGAAAACACCAGGTTTAAGATGGATTCCAGTACCAAGTGACATGGTCACATGTCCTGTGAGACCCCAAGCCTTCATTCTTTCCCAGCCTGATTCACAGGAAGGCTTGCAAGTAAACAGAGCCATCTACAGTCAATTGTCCTAGTTGATGGGAGCCATCAAGATTCTAAACCACCATTAATGGCCCACAGTTTGCATAACTACAATAGGACCTCAGAGTTATATTTTATATTCCTAGTTTCAGATACAAGAATGATATATTCATACAAAAAGGATGACCACACTCAGTAGATTATAAGCTTTGTAATGATACCTTATAAGAGACCTTCTGCGTGAAGCATATTCCAGTTACATTATATTCACACTCATTAGCATATTTTTATAAAATCGTATGGAGTGCAGCATCATATCCACCTCAAAGAATTCTATCACAACAATAACAACACAACTTACACTTACCACGTTTCACTGACAACCATAAGAAAAGAGAATTGATTGCTTCAGTAAAAAAAACTGACTGTGAAATCCTTAAACAATATCACATCCACCATAATCTCTCCACTGCCAAGAGAACCCCCATACAGTCTCTGAAATCTAACCACACACCTCTAGTTGTCACCTACCACCCCATACTGGAACCCAAATGAGGTATCATCAAACTATTACAACCCATAATTGACGGGAACCCCATCTTGAAAGAAATCTTTCCGGAATCCCCTCTTCTGGCCTTCAAACAACCCCCCAACCTCAGCAGCAGCAGCAAGCTTCCCAGAGACCAGGATACACCAACTCAAAGCAGTGCCAGACCTTGCAACTACAGATGCAAAACCTGCAGACATATCTCCACTGCTACAATCCCCCACAATACCCCTTTTAAGATCCATGGGTCTTAAACATGCTTTCACAACATGAAGTGTACCTCATCCAGCTTCACCTTCATACACCTTCCACCTTCTCACAGCTATGCCCCAATATAAAGTATGTGGGCGAAATCAGATAATCACTACACTCTCAAATGAACTCACACAGGAAAATGAAAAAAGACAAAAACACCACATTGCCTGTGGGAAAATACTTTTCACAAAGCAGTCGCTCTATATCTGACCTATCAGTCCTCATCCTCAAAGGAAACCTGCACAACACTTTCAAAAGACAAGTCAGTGAGCTTAACTCATAACTTTGCTAGACACAAAAAAATCATGGACTGAATAGAAACACTGGATTTATGTTTTATTATTACAACAATCTATAACCTACTAACAACCCTCCCCAACTGCTTCTCTGCTCTTCTTTTCCTTCCTATGCCTGGAGGGGTGTTAATGGCCACTTTATCTTGAATGGTTCCTTGAAATATGTGTTTGTTTAGCAAAAGTAGCTATATCATATCATTTCTCAAACTGGGGGTCCCACCCCAAAAGGGGATCGCAAGACTACTATAGGGGGGCTCACGAGAGCAGCAGCTGCTGGCTGGGCATCCAGCTCTGAAGGCAGCACTGCTACCAGCAGCAGTGCAAAAATAAGAATTGCATAGTATAGAGCCTGAAATATTTTCAAAGGGGATCCCAGCAAAAAAAGTTTGAGAACCCCTCTATTTAACCGTGACACTCTGATCTATTTCCCACACTTGAAGGCATAGGCACTGACTTCCCCTCTTTCCCATGGGTGCTCGACCCCCCTCTGCCCTTCCCCCACTCCATGAGACCCCCACCCCTGCCCCGCCTCTTCCCAGCCCTGCCCCGCCCCCATTTCAACCCCTTCCCCAAAGTCCCTGCCCCAACTCTGTCCCCTCCCTGCCCCTATTCCAACCCCTTCCCCAAATCCCCACCCCAGACCTGCCTCTTCCCCACCTCCTCCCCTGAGCACACTACGTTCCCGCTCCTCCCTCCCGGAGCGTGCTAATGCTGCCAAATGGGGGGGGGGGGAAGAGAAGCACTGGGAAGTAGGCGGAGGAGCAGGGGAGGAGGAGATGGGGCAGGGGGAGAGGGGAGCTTGGCTGCTGGTGGGTGCAGAGCACCCACTAATTTTCCCCATGGGTGCTCCAGCCCCGGAGCGCCCATGGAGTCGGCGCCTATTCCTGAAGGAGAGCTCTGTGTAAGCTCAAAAGCTTGTCTCTCTCACCAACAGAAGATATTACCTCACCCATCTTGTCTCTCTAATATCCTGGGACCGTCACAGCTACGACAACACTGCATATTACGGATGGGTCATTTTGAATGCAGATATTAGAAATTCATACCGTTCTCAATTAAAATGCAGCCACCAAGTTTAACTTTGTGCCCTGAACCTTTACCAATTCTCCATATAAAAATCTCTCTCTATTCCCGTCCACCTTCTGCAGGAGGGCTTAAAGCCATCCATGCCACAGCGTACCGTCTATCTGTACAGGCCAGAGACTCCTGTATTTTCAATTTATTCTCTACATGCAGGCTGGAGATCTCAAGTACTCACCCACTATCCCGGTACAAATTTCAGATACCCATCTCTCTCTTTGGGCCTGAACATTGACTATAATCAATTAATGAAAAACTGTATTGTAGCATACATACATAATGAGGCAGAGATAAGATTGATGTGGCAATGAAAGAAGAGGTCTTGGCCTGTATTTAGAAAATGGGCAATAGCAGGGGTGGCTCTGTAGAGGTTGCTGTTGGAACCTTAACTGACTATTTCCTAACTTCTTTAGTATTTACATTCTTGGGTACTGCATTACTCTGTTGAGAATTTTTTTAAAACCTCAACCCTGATTGTGAGTTAACCAGTGTTTTTTGCTGGTTTAATTTTGACTATGACAATCTTTAGGCCTCTTTTTGTTTAACTGCACACAAAATTAGTGCACTTACTGCTTACAAAAGTGCTTAACTGACAGCACTGAATAGTGAAGTCCTCTACCCAGCAAATCATTATGTAGCGACAGTGGCATTGTTATCTTCTCCACAGTGGCTCACAAAGATGCCTCAACGTTCTTCTGGGTAGATTACTTCTGGGTCCAATTGGATAATTCAGTTTTTATTTCAATCCAATTGTGAGTCTCTCTGCTGAGACCTTCAACTACCAATTATTGCCAAGCATGCTCGTAAATCAACTTCTGGAAACTAATTTTTAATAATATAAAAGCATAACATCTTGGTGTCCATACTCAGAAAAATGGGTTTCTAAATGAAATAACCTGGCCTTTAAACTGTGTTTTTCCTTAATAACCAAAGTTGCATGTCCACATGAAGGGCTGAAAATTCCAGTTTACAAATCAAACTGAGCCAAACTTCAAAAGTGTTGGAATCTCCCCCTTCCCCCTTCCCCTTACACCAAACTGAAACTCGGGGAGAATTTCTAGATCTAAATTATATATAGGGCTTTATAGAGGAAATGCTGACTGACCCAGAACTATAACCACCTAGTTGTTTTTATTTTTTTTAATTTTGAATATAGTCACTCCATGAAACTGTATTTCATTAACTTTTCATTTGAAGGTCTCCTAAGGCGTCGGTGACAGAAGACGGGGAAAGCCGAATCTGGGAGCCAAAGGGGCCAGTGCAAAATCCTTTTGCTTCTTATATTTTAGTTTTCACCCGCCAGGAAAATGTTCCCAGCATCATGGGTCCCGGGACCTCTGTCCTCCTCGATGCGGGCGCTCAGCACGGGAGTTTCACAGAATGCAACTCGCCTCATGCGCTAGGCTCGGCAGGCTCAGTCGCCGCCCCGAGCGCGCTTAGCCCCGCCGGGCAATAGCACCGCAAGGCACCGGCGAGCGGGGACACCGCGGCTGGGGGTTGATAGCGACGCTCTAGGTCTGCCCCGGCATCCCTGCCTACCCCACGCCAGACACTTGCCTTTATAATAAGAGACCCTCGGAGGCAACAACTCACCCAAAGCAGCAGCCACAGTCCGGGGCGCAGAGTCCCGCGCAGCGGCAGGCGAAGCACTGGGGCCGCTGGCGCAGCGGCTGTGAGCGCGGAGTGGCGGGAGATGCGCGGCCGCCGCTCCCCGGGTGACTCAGGTGGCGGGCGGGGCAGTGACAAGCGGAGCCTCCCGGCTCCCCGCTCGCACGCGATCCTCAGCCCCGCGCGCCGGCAGCAGAGGGCGCTGCGGCGCCAGGAAGGGCGCGGGGGAGGCGGCCCTGCCGCCAGTGCGCGCCCATTGGGACCGGCCGCCCCGCCCGGCCACCAACCCACCCCCACCCCCGCCCGGCTGCCCTGCCCGGGCGGGCTCGTCTCCCCCGAGCGGCGCAGGAGCGGGGCCGGGGGCCGGCGCGTGCCTCTGTCCGGGCGCCCGCCCGAGCGGGCCTGGCTGCAGCCGGCGCCGGCCCGGCCAGAGATACCCCGTCAGTCAGGGAGCGCGGCGTGACAGGCGGCGGAGGGGACCGAGGTTGCCCCCCCTCCCCCCCCAGGCCAGTCCCAGCCCGGCAGGCACCTGAGCCAGGTGCTGTAACTGCTCTGTTGGGCCCCTTTCAGGTGCTCTGCCCCCCACTGCCCCCGGGACACTTGCGCGGCGCTTGCCCTGTGGTGTGACATGGTGCCAGTTGTGACGGGCCCACTCGCCTGAGCACAGCTCGCCAGAGCCTGTCCCGGAAGGGCTGTCAATCAGCCGCTTGCTCGCTGACGCTCCGGCCTGCTGCTGCCCAAAGTCAGGGATTTTTTGAGTAGGCTGTGTCGGGGGCGCTCTGTCGGTCCCAGGATATTACAGAGACAAGGTGGGTGAAGTCACATCTTAACTTACGCTTTCCCCCCTACACAGAGCTCTTCTTCAGGCAGAAGGAGGAGGAGAGCTCTGTGTAGCTCCAGAGCTTGTCTCTTTCACCAGCAGAAATTGGTCCAATAAAAGATATTACTTCACTAACCTTATCTCTCTGTTTTTTGATGGACATTGATCTATTTTATTAGGGTGGATGGGTTAGATTTTTATCAGTAAATGTCGGTAAGTGCCAATTTCACCACACACACATCAACCAAAACAAACATGTCCATCAATAATACTGAAATGTACAGCTAGGCAAAGTAAGAAAAATGCAGTTTGCAACTTATCACGGTTTGATTTAAGGATAATTACATATTTTTTGATGTAATGTTGACAATTTGTGTTTAAGCAGATGTACAACTTTAACTTCTTGAGTCCCAACGTCTACTGTCATTATAGTTATTGTCTCCCCCCCCCCCCCCCATTATTTCCTGCAGATGTGAAAATTTGAATGGATAAAAATTTAAAAAGTGCTTAAAATAAACATCCATCGAAATTAGGAGAAAGGAAAAATTGAATTCTGCCAAGCCTTCATATAGATTATATTGCAATGGCCTAGCTTTAGTACTTCCCATTTGTGTTTCTTATTCAATAGTTGTGTTTTGGATGCCATGTCCCAGATCAATTAACTTGCATTCTCTGTAGGGTATATAATTTGATTATTTCCTGCCCCTATTTCTAACATTTCTACTTTGTATGAGTTTTCTGTCCTCTCTAGTGTTTGAAATACCTCCCAATTTCTGTTCAACACCCCCCCCAACCCTCATAGAATCATAGAATATCAGGGTTGGAAGGGACCTCGGGAGGTCATCTAGTCCAACCCCCTGCTCAAAGCAGGACTGATCCATGACTAAATCATCCCAGCCAGGGTTTTGTCAAGCCTGACCTTAAAAACTTCTAGGGAAGGAGATTCCACCACCTCCCTAGGTAACGCATTCCAGTGTTTCACCACCCTCCTAGTGAAAAAGTTTTTCCTAATATCCAACCTAAATCTCCCCCACTGCAACTTGAGACCATTACTCCTTGTTCTGTCATCTGCTACCACTGAGAACAGTCTAGAGCCATCCTCTTTGGAACCCCCTTTCAGGTAGTTGAAAGCAGCTATCAAATCCCCCCTCATTCTTCTCTTCTGAAGACTAAACATCCCCAGTTCCCTCAGCCTCTCCTCATAAGTCATGTGTTCCAGTCCCCTAATCATTTTTGTTGCCCTCCGCTGGACTCTTTCCAGTTTTTCCACATCCTTCTTGTAGTGTGGGGCCCAAAACTGGACACAGTACTCCCAATGAGGCCTCACCAATGTCGAATAGAGGGGAACGATCACGTCCCTTGATCTGCTGGCAATGCCCCTACTTATACATCCCAAAATGCCATTGGCCTTCTTGGCAACAAGGGCACACTGTTGACTCATATCCAACTTCTCGTCCACTGTAACCCCTAGATCCTTTTCTGCAGAACTGCTGCCGAGCCATTCGGTCCCTATTCTGTAGCGGTGCATGGGGTTCTTCCGTCCTAAGTGCAGGACTCTGCACTTGTCCTTGTTGAACCTCATCAGATTTCTTTTGGCCCAATCCTCCTGTTTGTCTAGGTCCCTCTGTATCCTATCCCTACCCTCCAGCGTATCTACCACTCCTCCCAGTTTAGTGTCATCTGCAAACTTGCTGAGGGTGCAATCCACACCATCCTCCAGATCATTAAGGAAGATATTGAACAAAACCGGCCCCAGGACCGACCCCTGGGGCACTCCACTTGATACCGGCTGCCAACTAGACACGGAGCCATTGATCACTACCTGTTGAGCCCGACAATCTAGCCAGCTTTCTATCCACCTTATAGTCCATTCATCCAGCCCATACTTCTTTAACTTGCTGGCAAGAATATTGTGGGAGACCATGTCAAAAGCTTTGCTAAAATCAAGGAACAACACGTCCACTGCTTTCCCTTCATCCACAGAAAGAAAAGGCGTACTTGTGGCACCTTAGAGACTAACCAATTTATTTGAGCATAAGCTTTCGTGAGCTACAGCTCACTTCATCGGATGCATACTTTCCACAGTATGCATCCGATGAAGTGAGCTGTAGCTCACGAAAGCTTATGCTCAAATAAATTGGTTAGTCTCTAAGGTGCCACAAGTACTCCTTTTCTTTTTGCGAATACAGACTAACACGGCTGTTACTCTGAAACCTTCATCCACAGAGCCAGTTATCTAGACATAGAAGGCAATTAGATTAGTCAGGCAGGACTTGCCCTTGGTGAATCCATGCTGACTGTTCCTGATCACTTTCCTCTCCTCTAAGTGCTTCAGAATTGATTCCTTGAGGACCTGCTCCATGATTTTTCCAGGGACTGAGGTGAGGCTGACTGGCCTGTAGTTCCCAGGATCCTCCTTCTTCCCTTTTTTAAAGATGGGCACTACATTAGCCTTTTTCCAGTCATCTGGGACCTCCCCCGATCGCCATGAGTTTTGAAAGATAATGGCCAATGGCTCTGCAATCACATCCGCCAACTCCTTTAGTGCTCTCGGATGCAACGCATCCGGCCCCATGGACTTGTGCTCATCCAGCTTTTCTAAAGAGTCACAAACCACTTCTTTCTCCACAGAGGGCTGGTCACCACCTCCCCATGCTGTGCTGCCCAGTGTAGTAGTCTGGGAGCTGACCTTGTTCGTGAAGACAGAGGCAAAAAAAAGCATTGAGTACCTTAGCTTTTTCCACCTCCTCTGTCACGAGGTTGCCTCCCTCATTCAGTAAGGGGCCCACACTTTCCTTGACTTTCTTCTTGTTATTAACATACCTGAAGAAACCCTTCTTGTTACTGTTAACATCTCTTGCTAGCTGCAACTCCAGGTGTGATTTGGCCTTCCTGATTTCACTCCTGCAAGCCCGAGCAATATTTTTATACTCATTCCAGGTCATTTGTCCAATCTTCCACTTCTTGTAAGCTTCTTTTTTGTATTTAAGAGCAGCAAGGATTTCACTGTTAAGCCAAGCTGGTCGCCTGCCATATTTACTATTCTTTCTACACATCGGGATGGTTTGTCCCTGTAACCTCAGTAAGGATTCTTTAAAATACAGCCAGCTCTCCTGGACTCCTTTCCCCCTCATGTTATTCTCCCAGGGGATCTTGCCCATCAGTTCCCTGAGAGTGTCAAAGTCTGCTTTTCTGAAGTCCAGGGTCTGTATTCTGCTGCTCTCCTTTCTTCCTTTTGTTAGGATCCTGAACTCGACCATTTCATGGTCACTGCCTCCCAGGTTCCCATCCACTTTTGCTTCCCCTACTAATTCTTCCCAGTTTGTGAACAGCAGGTCAAGAAGAGCTCTGCCCCTAGTTGGTTCCTCCAGCACTTGCACCAGGAAATTGTCCCCTACATTTTCCAAAAACTTCCTGGATTGCCTGTGCACCACTGTATTGCTCTCCCAGCAGATATCAGGGTGATTGAAGTCTCCCATGAGAACCAGGGCCTGCGATCTAGTAACTTCCGTGAGTTGCCGGAAGAAAGCCTCGTCCACCTCATCCCCCTGGTCTGGTGGTCTATAGCAGACTCCCACCACGATATCACCTTTGTTGCTCACACTTCTAAACTTAATCCAGAGACACTCAGGTTTTTCTGCAGTTTCATACTTGAGCTCTGAGCAGTCATACTGCTCCCTTACATACAGTGCAACTCCCCAACCTTTTCTGCCCTTCCTGTCCTTCCTGAACAGCTTATATCCATCCATGACAGTACTCCAGTCATGTGAGTTATCCTACCAAGTCTCTGTTATTCCCATCACATCACAATTCCTTGACTGTGCCAGGACTTCCAGTTCCTCCTGCTTGTTTCCCAGGCTTCATGCATTTGTATATAGGCACTTGAGGTAACCTGCTGATTGCCCCTCTTTCTCAGTATGAGGCAGGAGCCCTCCCCTCTCACGCGCTCCTGCTCGTGCCTCCTCCCGGTATCCCACTTCCCCACTTACCTCAGGGCTTTGGTCTCCTTCCCCCGGTGAACCTAGTTTAAAGCCCTCCTCACTAGGTTAGCCAGCCTGCTTGCAAAGATGCTCTTCCCTGTCTTCGTTAGGTGGAGCCCATCTCTGCCTAGCACTCCTTCTTGGAACACCATCCCATGGTCAAAGAATCCAAAGCCTTCTCTCCGACACCACCTGCATAGCCATTCATTAACTTCCACAATTCGACGGTCTCTATCCAGGCCTTTTCCTTCCACGGGGAGGATGGACGAGAACACCACTTGCACCTCAAACTCCTTTATCCTTCTTCCCAGAGCCACGTAGTCCGCAGTGATCCGCTCAAGGTCATTCTTGGCAGTATCATTGGTGCCCACCTGAAGAAGCGGGAAGGGGTAGCGATCTGAGGGCTTGATGAGTCTCGGCAGTCTCTCCATCACATCGCGAATCTTAGCTCCTGGCAAGCAGCAGACTTCTCGGTTTTCCCGGTCGGGGCGGCAGATAGATGACTCAGTCCCCCTGAGGAGAGAGTCCCCAACCACCACCACCCGCCTCCTTCTCTTGGGAGCAGTGGTCATGGAACCCCCAACCCTAGGACAGTGCATCTCATGCCTTCCAATCGGCGGAGTCTCTTTCTGCTCCCTTCCCTCAGACGTATCATCTGGTCCACTCTCCACATTAGTACCTGTGGAGAGAACATGAAAACGGTTACTTACCTGTATCTGCCCTGCTGGTACAGGGATGTTCCCCTTTTTTCTTCTGGAGGTCACATAATGCCAAATTTCTTCACCATCCTTCTGTCCCCGATGTGCAGCCTGCTCTGAATCTTCAGAACCTTGTGTCCGTAGAAGCCTATCCTGACATCCGTCCAGGAAATCTTCAGTTTCTCTTATGCAACGCAGGGTCGATACCTGTTGCTCCAGACCTTGAACCTTCTCTTCCAGTATGGAGACCAGCTTGCACTTTGTACAGACAAAGTCACATCTGTCCTGTGGAAGAAAGATAAACATAGCACATCCAGTGCAGGTCACAACAGCTGAACACCCCCCATCCATATTACCTTCCTTCTACGAGCTTCCTCAGGAGTTGTAGTAATTACTCAGAGAATCCGGCAAGATGTAAGCCTCAGTGGGCTCTCCCCAGGCGAACTCCCAGGCAAACTCCTTTTGTTAGCTGCTCAGCTGGTTCGCAACTGACTGGCTTTTTATGCAGTCAGGCCCACTTAAGGCTCACCTGGAACAAAGCATACCCAGTTCCCGCCCTTTTCAAACAACCAATCAAGCACACACCTCGCCCCTTTGTTGAATACCTCCTCCCCCAGATCATTTATAAAGATCCTAAATAAGATGCAATCTAACATTGGTACATTGATCTGGATAAGTTCACCCAACGTGATACGCTCTTGTCTGTCAGACTACTTTGCTGAATGTCCTACAATGTTCTGTTCATGTGCTCATAGCTCTTAGTGCTCATAGCTACACAAATGGAGATACTGTAAAAATGCTATGCTAAAATCCAGACTATATTATCATAGTTAAGGACCAGAGCCCCATTGGCTAGACACTGTATAAATATTTATTAAAGGGACAATCCCTGCCCTGAAGGGCTTACAAATTAAGAATGAGACAACAGGTGGATACAAACAAACAGAAGGGAAAGCACAAGGTTACAATGGAGTCATTATTAAGGCTACAATTTTGTCACGGAGGTCGTGACTTCCAGAGACCTCTGAGAGTTCAGCCTGCAGTGACTGGGCACTACAGATTGCCCCTACTGTCCACGGGAACTGTGGGTCCCACCACCACCTGAAGCAATGCAGGCCCCCCAAAGCTGTGAGCCACTGCAGGTGGTGGAGGTACCCTGCAACTGCCTGATGCTGTGGGCAGCGGGGAGCTCCTTGCTGAGCAGCTTCTGGCCACTGTGGACGGTGGGGGCCCCCTCGGAGCTCCAAGCTGTCATGGGCTGCAGGGGGACCCCGCAGCTCCCGGCCACTGGATGGCGAGGGCCCTCCGGAGCTCCCAGCTGCTGCAGGCGGTGTGGGGCTCCGAGCTGAGCCACTCCTGGTCACTGCAGGCAGTAGGGGCCCCAACAGCTCCCGGGTGGTGGGGACCCTGCAGCTCCGAGCCACCATGGGCAGCCAGAGCCCCCTGCAGCTCCCAGCTGCCACAGACAGCAGGGGATCCTGGAGCTCCAAGCCCCCACAGGGCCCACCACAGCTGCCCAGTCTTCCCCAGTTACCTTTTTTTTTTTCAAATGTAACTGTAAGTGGATCATTAAGTTCCATCACCACTTTTGGAGGCATGAGCTGCAGATTGTTGAGCCATCTGGTTCTGATCCAGCAAAGCATGAAAGCATGTACATGCTGTTTAAAATTAAGCATGTGCCTAAACGCTTTGCTGGATTGGGATCAGGGCTCAGGATTAAGACCCAGTTCATCAAAATCTGTTTTATATGGGCATACTTATAAAGTCTGAAAATTATATGTATCTATATAATTTTCAGACTTTACAAGTATTCTTATACCTGTATTTTTAAATCTATTAATCGGTTTTCATTATTTCTTACGCGTACCACCTTCACTTGTCTTGTAAAAGATAGTGAATGCCACAGTTTTAATCTGTTTTAGCATAATCATTATTTGTATGTCCCTACTTACATAATATCATTTTATCTCTAGTATTTTTCCCAATATAGTTGCAAATGTCCCTTTTATGCTCCTTTACTCATTCTGTTAGTATTAAGTTAATTTTGTCTGTTGTTTTTAGAGCACATGGGGTTACTGCCCTTATTTTTCCCCTGATACTTTAACTGACATTGTATATATTCTTCCACTAGACTTTCTTAATATCCTCATGTTTTTGAGCATTCTCCCATGGAGCCATATTGATTGCTTCTTTCTTCCTCCTTCCCCCACCAGCTGGTAGAATTACTGTTAATTAACATTTAACTTGCAGTTCATCTGTTGAGTGGGTAAGGCTATTGATGCTGCTCTCTACACCTATCGGTGCCTAAGTTGCCACTGATCAAATCCCCTAAATTTTCCCAACTGCATCCTGACACCACCAAGCTGCTTGGCTCCTATGCCTCAGCAGCATTCACAAACTAAGCCCACTGATCTTACCTATGGGAGCATGCTCAGAGGCTGTCTTAGAGCAAGTGTGCTAGATCAGACCCCACACAGAACAGCTGGTGAGGTGGTGGTGCCATAAAATACTTGCATACTCATTGGTTGGGTCCCTCACCTGAGAAGTGGGGACGCATGGGTTCTGGATCCTGCTCCAACTAATTAATACAAAGTGGAACAATTTCAACAGGGCAGATTGAGAGAGACCTCTCCCAGAATACCTTATATCCTGGTGGTTAGAGCAATCGTGATGGTGGCTTGGGTTCAAGTCCCTGCTCCAGAGTGGGGGAGGCACTTCCTCCTCTTCAGTTTTATGAATCTCGTCCTTCATTTCCTTTGCTTTTATTTACAAAATGTTTAAAGTGTCCAAAATTGAAATACGATGTTTTGTGCAACCCAAACTGAAAATTTTTCAACTTTTGTAATGTGTTGAAAATTCTGAAAAAATTTGATTTCAGTTCAGACCAATTAATTTTCCCCCCAGTTTTTCAGAACTACTAGAGAGCTAAAAAAATCTGTTATTCTCACAGCTCTGTTCAGGAGCCTTGGGGCCTGGGGAGCATAGTGATTGCAGATGCAATGTTCAGAGATTTTATCAGCAAGCTTCTAACGAGCTGTTCCGTGCATGTTCAAATGGTGCTTTTCTGTGGCTTAGAGCAGATTCACTGGTAGCAAGGTTTCTGTGGCAGCCTTGTGACCAGTGTTCCAGAATGTTTTTGTCACCTTTTCTCTGTGTTTTAAAATTAATTTAAAAGAGCTATCTCTGTTGCAATGGAGAGCTGCAGCCTGATGATCACTGAGTCAGCCATCCTGAACATACACCTTCCAACTGCTGTACCCTTACACCTCCCAGCTGTAGGCATACCCTTAGTGATATTTTGTCTACCCTTTTAAGAATTTAAGAATTTGACCTGTCCCAAACTCCTAAGAAATACTGAAATTTAAAATTTTCAACTTTTAAAAAATTTTAAAATATTAAATTTTCATGCTTTTGCATGGTTTTAATTTTAACAATTTCAGTTGTAAATATATTGCAAGTGTTTTCTCCATTCATTATTGTTATACGGGGTTATTATTGGCTTTGAACTTAGGTATAACTATTGGTCTGATATTAGAAAATGGATGCAAAAATTATTCCAGGGTCCACATCGTCCCAAATTCCTATGGGCACAGTGTTAGGAACACACCCTAATGTCCCTAAAGTTAAAGACAGATATCTGTTTAAAATTTTTGTGATTGCACCCAATAAATGTATTTTATCACTTTCATTGCAAAAACATATATCCTCTACGGAACCAAGATAAAACAGTCAAGAGAAATGGGGTGAATTATGGCCTGTGCTAGATTAAAAATTGATCTAGTTGAGGAAAGAGGGATCAAATGGGATGAATTAACTTTTAAAAATTTAATGATAATTATATAAGGATATCAACAATTTTGTGTGGGTCAGATTTGTAAAAGGTCTTTGCATGCCTAAAGATGCAGATAGGTGTCAAGAGGGGTTTTCTAAAGCACCTCAGCAAGGTAAGCACCTAATTCCCATTGATTTCAGAGGGGGTTAAGCACCTAGGGGCTTTTGAAACTCCCACTCGATGCCTACCTGCATCTCTAGGTGTCTAAATATCTTTACAAATTTGGTCCTTTTTCTTTAGATTAAAAAATGTATATATGCTTTCTACCAAGAAATGTGTTTTAAAAATATATAATTTATATCACAGATTATTATACTGTATAAATGATTTTCTGTTCAGTTATTCTTGTGGAAAACACATTCAGGTGTTTTTGCTAACAGATTTATAAACATTTCTTTTTGATAAACAGGTCTGTTTGCAAGTATTTTAAAACATCTCTTCCTCTTTTTACATTTTCGCTTTTCCCATTATTATAATGCAGTTCTTCATCCTTTCTACAGATAGTGTTACATATCAGTCACTGGGTTATAGTTATGGGCCATATACCAAATCTTATTCCCTCCCTTTTCTCTCTAGCTAAGGAGATTCTTGGGGGACTTTTAGCATCTTGGTCAGGTCCTCCCCAAATTAATACACTAGGAGTACATTGACACAGCAAATTAAAGTCTGCACTAACTTTAATGTAACTAACACAGATAACAATAGCAGTGCCTGGCATGCCATGTGGGCTAGCTGCCCCAGTGCCAGCCCACTGGGGACTCTGGGTACATACTTGGGTGGCTGCCCCATGCCAGGGGCCATGCCACAATATCTATACAACTGTTGTTACCAGTGTTAGCTAGCTGAAAGCCAGTGTAGCCTGTGCTACAGTCATACCTTCATTTGTGGTGTAGACATACCCATATAGGTGATTTGATTAACACCTAGATTCTAACAGGCTTTTTCTTTTTAAACAAATAGCTATTTTTCCTTAAGAGGTGTCTTTGCAAATTTTTTATAACAATTTTCTCTCTCTTTTTACATTTTAGCCTTTTTCATGCTTTTAGCTATGTTTCTTTATCATGTCTAGGGGTGGTGCTACTAATCATTGTTTTAGTGGTTCTGGGCCTGACACCATAGGTAAGTAGTCATATAGGTTTGAGACAAATGTCTCCAATTATTTATGGAGGAAAGCACATTGGGTGTTTTAGTTAACACCTAGATTCTAACAGGGCTTTTTAAAAAAAATATTTTATTTTTACAAATATCCATTTCTTCCCTTTAATGGTCACTTTGCATATATTTTCAACACGTCTCTCTTTTGAGCTTTTTTCATAGCTTTTAGCTGCTGTGTTTCTTTATCATTTCTAGGAGAGGTGCTATTTATCAGTCACTGGTGTAGGGTTTCTTGGCCTGGCACCAAATCCCTCCCTAGGTGGGCTTTCCATTTGGGATGAGGGGATGGAAGGGGTTAGGTCAGACCCTAGAAGGGAAAGGGTTAGACCATGACATTGCCATCCCTGTGACATCATCATTCTTATGTTATCAATATCTTATCTCATCAGTCTTTTATTGACAGACGATTTTGACAGTAATATGCCCCAGCACATTGATAGCTTCTTGAACAATGTCAGTAAATTACTGATATTATTAAAGATGCCGGCTTTGCTTTATTCGTAGCCATAATAAGGAGTGGGTCAAATGCAGTATCCTGCAACTTTCTGTGCTCCTCAGATTCCTCTCCTCAGTCCCACACCTTGGGCTAGTTGTGAAGTAGTGGGCGGTTGCTTCCTACATTGGAAAGTACATGGGGAACAGAGTTTCTGCCAGACACAGGCTGCCAACTGGCCTTGTTGTGCATTTTTTCAACAGATATTTTTGTACAGCTCAAATGTAACCCATTTTTTACAGATTGTTAAAATATTCGGAAATTGTTATCAGCTGTGTTCAAATCCCTGAGCACAAGTTTCTTTAGCAAAGTCACAGATGGTAGAAAGAGCAGTTTTCTGTTTATTCCTTCATTCTATTTCCTTCTTTTGTTAGAATGTGAAGGAATTTATTTTTCCAAAATGACTACGATCTAAGTATAACAAATCCTGACTTAGTGTTGAAGAGGTGGAAAGGTACAACGATAAACCATAAACAATCTGGATATTGATATGTAAAAATGTGACTTGACAAGTAGAATAACCACACCTGGCACTTGATTTATTGATTACACCATGTGCAATGCTGTTTTAGTTCCTCAGTATGCTGATTTCAAGTATCTTGTGGTCACTGGTTCCAAGTTTCCCTGTTGTTTTCGCATTCTGAATCAATTCATTGTTTTTCTCTACAACTAAATAGATCATTTTAAGAAAAAGATATTTGTGTTTAAGGCACAAATGCATCTGAGATGTCACACTATTCTGTGTAATTACAGATTTTGACCATTATTAATGCCCATTCACATATGCCTAGGGTTCTGCTGAAATTAGCTTCCTAAGCTCTTGGTTCCATGTCTTTCTGAATATAGAGATAGAAATAAACTGTATTTCAAGGAATTAAAGGAAAAATGTAAGAAAAATGCAGGATAAAGTTTATTTATAAGGCAAAACACCCATGATGTTTTATAATAGGTACAAAATCAAACATTTCTGTCATCGTGATTAATCCTTTGCTTGATTATGGCTTGAAAGTGATTTTTTATCTGAATTTTTATCTTAGTAAATCCTTATTGAATACAAAGTGGAAGACATTAGACATCAAGTGCTATATTCTGTCAGGGCATTGGTGTACTTGGAAGATGGTGTGAACGTCAGATTTGAATAATGTGTAGACTTGGATATTATCTGCATACTGTTGGCATTGGGATTATGGCATCTCACAGTAACTTTATGTAGATGTCAAAATGAATGAGAGAGAGATTCAAGCCTTGTGGCACTCCACAGGTAAATATTCTGTGCAGAAAGAGCTGCTTGGAAGAAAGCATGGAGACAGTTGTGCGAGAAATGGGTGTTATAGAAGGGGACAAATGGGCTATTGAGGCTGGCAACATCTGCAGGAATGGAGGGGATCAGGGACAACATGATACAATACAAGGGAGGATAATTTGGGAGGAGTAAAGTTATGCAAGGCTTTGAACACAACCATAAGTGGATTAAACTTGATGTGGCAGAAAAGGGGGAGCTATTGCAGGATTCAAAGAGGGTAGTGATGTAGTCAGAATGATGGGCAAGGAAGATGATTTTAAAAGATATATTTTGTATGGACTGGAGAGGGGTGATGTGGGTGTCAATGAGGCCAGTGAGGAGAAAGTTACAAGAGATGCAACTAACATAGTTGCATCTCTTGATTTTCTGTCACTAGAAGTCGCATGGGGTGTGGGAGGAACCTCCCTCATAACTTTTAGCCTAGGGGTTACGGCACTCACCTGTGATCTGGGTGACCCCTAGCTCAAGTCCTCCCTCTACCTAAGTGGGAGAAGAGAGGTGGACTGGAATCTGCCACCTCTCTGGTGAGGGCCCTAACTACTTGAGTATGGGATATTCTGAGGTGGGGCTTCCTCAGTCTCTCTTTTTGAAGCTGTTTCCCTGTGGATTAAATAATTAAAATATTCATTGGACCTGAGAGAAAGAGAGTAAGTGTGAGAATGATTCTGTAGCCTAGTGGTTAGAGCAGAGAGTTGGGAGATCCATGTCCCCATTTTTTATTTATTTATCCAAAATGGAACAGCTTCAACAGCAGAGAGTGAGGAAGCCCCACAGCAAAATGTCCCATAATTCAGTGGTTAGAGCACTCACCTCAGAAGTGACAGATCCTAGTTCAAATCCCTTATCCTACCTCAGGCAGAGGGAGGACTCGAACCAGGGATCACCCATATCCCACGTAGGTACCCTAACCGTGCTACTAAAAGTTATGAGGGTGGGCTGCCCTCCCCCTGTTTTTTTGCTAAAACAGCATAGCACCTAATCCCAAGCAGAGGGAGATGCCTCCCTGCAGCCTGCGTTTAGGCATCTGTCTCCAAGAGAGAGGCAGGGTTTAGCACACATCCCTTGGCTTGGCACCACCAAGTATCTATTTTCAGCAAGGAGCCATGTAGCATGCTGACTTTTGTGAATTGCAGTGTAAGAAGTTTGTGTCCCCCCATTCATTATATAGGAGCCTAGGTGCCTAACTCAGGCTTTGTAGTTCCTGTGATTTCTAGGCACCTAAAAGTTAGGAGTAGCAATGCTCAGTGTCACAAGTACCTTTGTGAATCTAGCCTTAGGAGACTATTTCTTTCAAGACAACCTCTTAGTAGTATTTCCCTGAGAGGACAATCTCACAGGAGAAATTTCCAGACTGAGATAGGGAGACATTCTCCAATTCCTTCTAATAAGATGACATCCACACATCTTGCAAAAACATCTGAAAATTCTGATCCTGTCTCATCACTTAAATAAGATCTTCCATACATGAACTAAGGATAAAATCCTGGCCCCCGAAAAGTCAATGAAAAAACTCCCACTGACTTCAATAATGCCAGGATTTCACCCTATATGTGTAATGTTTTTTCCTCTCTGTAAAAAAGATTTCCAAAGAATTCCCAGAATCAAGTGTGAAAAGTAGGCGAAGGGTTTGTCCATGGAAAAGTTGCCCTGGTTTAACTTAACTTGTTTTTAAAACCAATTTAGCTAAAGCAATGCAAAAGGATGTGTTGAAACTCTGCTTGCAGTATAAGAGTGACTTATTTCGGTTTAGCATTCACTGATTCCACATAGACTTAAACTAAACCAAAATAAATCTGATTTAAAACAAAATAACTAACCAAATCCATTTAAATCACACCTTTATTTAATCCAGTGCAACGTTCTTCTTTATTTATTTGTATTACCGTACTGCCTAGGAGCTTTAGTTATGGTAAACTAAGGTTTTAGGAGCCAAACTTTAGGCTCCTGATTTTGAAAAATGTGATCAGAATTTTCATCTAGTGCAGAATGTTGCTGCCCAACTTTAATTTGGCAGGCTGACTTGAACTGATAACATGTGTGCTCTATAAAGTCTCCCAATCTGATCTGGGGTGGAATTAAAAGTGTTAGTTATCATCTATAAAACTTTCAATGGCCTGGCACTTGGTTATCTTTTGAGATCATCTTTTTCTTTTATGCGCCAGAGTGGCAGTTGTGTTCCACTGGAAAACTTTTGCTGTTGGTCCCTAAGGTTCAACCCTGGCAGAGGGTGCCAGAGTATTCTTCCTGAAGAACACTCAGGTCTAGAATTTGCTCCCTGAGTTTGGCAATTTTTAGAGCAAAGTGCAAGATACCTTTGTATTCTGTTTTTTCTTAAATTGAGCCTGTAACCAGAGATAATTAATCCCAAAATGAGGATGGTGGTGTTGGTTTGCTTCAAGCCAGATTGGTAACAGTCGTTAATTTTAATTTCAGTGGTGTGTACTCAGATGGACAGATGTATTTTAATTACATAAATAAATATTAGACTTTGCTTTCATTTCAGTTGCAAATAAGAAAGATATTTTCCTTGTCAGGCCCATAAGTACAACCTTGTTGGAGGCAGCTCTTTGCTACCACTTACTGGCCAGAATAGAACAGAGCAACAGAAAACAGCTTTTGAAAAACATTTTTGTAATCATGTCATTTCATCTATCAGCCTGCCCTATCTCAGGGGATAAGAGAGAAATACAGGGCGTTTTATTTTCTTACTAAGGATGAAATTGACCCCGTCCAGATGGTCAGTTCTCAGCCATTGCATGATTTACGTCCCACTTTGAGGGTTTAATTGGAATTTAAGTGGTGCATAGATCTAGTACTGGTCCTCACATCAGTTATTAATTTCACTTGAGATATCTTTGCCATCATCATTGTATTTATCACCCTGCACCAGCAAGTTATTCCCATCCACTTTGTGTAATTTGTTGGTTTTAGATCCATAGAACTGAAGACCAGAAAGGACCATTATATCATCTAGTCTGGCCTCCTGTATATCATAAGTATATCATTGCATTTCTCCATATTAAGGAGTTACTCCATATTAAGCCCAATAACTTTTGTGTGATTAAAATATAGCCTGTATTTGGCAAAAGCATGTATTTTCCTCTTCCAGTGCCTTCCTTCACCTGCATTCCCTTCATACAAAGGTTAACAGGGGTAATGTCTGACAAACCTAGGGTGAAATTGCATGACAGTTTTTGAGCAAATGTAAATGCATATAGAAGTTTTACATTAGCAAAGAAGTTTTACAAATTTTATAGATACAGAAAGGGCCCCTATGAACATCAAGTGCAATGAGATAACAAATAGAAACACAGAAAGTTAGACACACACCTACCAGAAACATAAAAGAAGCCACTTGCAGACATTATAAAAAAAGTAAAATCATGAGACCCACACACACACGCAAAGCCTGTTGTCACAGGATGAATGGCCACCTGAGCTCGAGCAATAACAGCCTGTGAAGACCTTAGATGTCTGGGGCTCTTTGCACACTACACTGGCGCAGCTTGTCTCTGGCCTACACTGACAGGTGTGGGTAACCCGTTGAATCCCATTCATGATGGGTATCGGGGATTGCAATTATTCCCTATTGTACGAGGAATTCCCAGTAAGTGAGGGTCATAAGCTCACATTGGTTAAGTCTCTGCCCTTTGTATACACCACCTGTCGCTACTACTGATTGGATGGTTTAGTGAGGTCCTTGGACTGGCTCACCCGGGCTCAGTCATGACCCTGGCAGAGCATTGAGAAGATAGTCGAACTTGACTATCTAGAGGAAAAAGAAAAGGAGTACTTTTGGCACCTTTGAGACTAACAAATTTATTTGAACATAAGCTTTCGTGAGCTACAGCTCACTTCATCGGATGCATTCACTGGAAAATACAGTGGGGAGATTTATATACACAGAGAACATGAAACAATGGGTGTTACCATACACCCTGTAATGAGAGTGATCAGGTAAGGTGAGCTATTACCAGCAGGAGAGCGGCGGGGGGGGGACGGGGGGGGACCTTTTGTAGTGATAATCAAGGTGGGCCATTTCCAGTAACTGACAAGAACGCCTGAGGAACGGGGGGGGGCGGGGGGTGAGGAATAAACATGGGGAAATAGTTTTACTTTGTGTAACGACCCATCCACTCCCAGTCTTTATTCAAGCCTAAGTTAATTGTATCCAGTTTGCAAATTAATTCCAATTCAGCAGTCTCTCATTGGAGTCTGTTTTTTAAGGTTTTTTGTTGAAGAATTGCCACTTTTAGGTCTGTAATCGAGTGACCAAAGAGATTGAAGTGTTCTCCGACTGGTTTTTGAATGTTATAATTCTTGACGTCTGATTTGTGTCCATTTATTCTTTTACGTAGAGGCTGTCCAGTTTGGCCAATGTACATGGCAGAGGGGCATTGCTGGCACATGATGGCGTATATCACATTGGTAGATGTGCAGGTGAACGAGCCTCTGATAGTGTGGCTGATGTGATTAGGCCTTATGATGGTGTTCCCTGAATAGATATATGGATGCAATTGGCAACAGGCTTTGTTGCAAGGATAGGTTCCTGGGTTAGTGGTTTTGTTATGTGGTGTGTGGTTGCTGGTGAGTATTTGCTTCAGGTTTGGGGTCTGTCTGTAAGCAGGGACTGGCTTGTCTCCCAAGATCTGTGAGAGTGATGGGTTGTCCTTCAGGATAGGTTGTAGATCCTTGATGATGCGTTGGAGAGGTTTTAGTTGGGGGCTGAAGGTGATGGCTAGTGGCGTTCTGTTATTTTCTTTGTTGGGCCTGTCCTGTAGTAGGTGACTTCTGGGTACTCTTCTGGCGCTGTCAATCTGTTTCTTCACTTCAGCAGGTGGGTATTGTAGTTGCAAGAACGCTTGATAGAGATCTTGTAGGTGTTTGTCTGAGGGGTTGGAGCAAATGCAGTTGTATCGCAGAGCTTGGCTGTAGACAATGTATCGTGTGGTGTGGTCTGGATGAAAGCTGGAGGCATGTAGGTAGGCATAGTGGTCAGTAGGTTTCCCGTATAGGGTGGTGTTTATTTGACCATCGCTTATTAGCACCGTAGTGTCCAGGAAGTGGATCTCTTGTGTCGACTGGTCCAGGCTGAGGTTGATGGTGGAATGGAAATTGTTGAAATCATGGTGGAATTCCTCAAGGGCTTCTTTTCCATGGGTCCAGATGATGAAGATGTCATCAATGTAGCACAAGTAGAGTAGGGGCATTAGGGGACGAGAGCTGAGGAAGTGTTGTTCTAAGTCAGCCATAAAAATATTGGCATAATGTGGGGCCATGCAGGTACCCATAGCAGTGCTGCTGATTTGAAGGTATACATTGTCCCCAAATGTGAAATAGTTATGGGTGAGGACAAAGTCACAAAGTTCAGCCACCAGGTTTGCCGTGACATTATCGGAGATACTGTTCCTGACGGCTTGTTGTCCATCTTTGTGTGGAATGTTGGTGTAGAGGGCTTCTACATCCATAGTGGCTAGGATGGTGTTTTCAGGAAGATCACCGATGGATTGTAGTTTCCTCAGGAAGTCAGTGGTGTCTTGAAGATAGCTTGGAGTGCTGGTAGCGTAGGGCCTGAGGAGGGAGTCTACATAGCCAGACAATCCTGCTGTCAGGGTGCCAATGCCTGAGATGACGGGGCATCCAGGATTTCCAGGTTTATGGATCTTGGGTAGCAGATAGAATACCCCTGGTCGGGGTTCCAGGGGTGTGTCTGTGCGGATTTGTTCTTGTGCTTTTTCAGGGAGTTTCTTGAGCAAATGGTTTAGTTTCTTTTGGTAACCCTCAGTGGGATCAGAGGGTAATGGCTTGTAGAAAGTGGTGTTGGAGAGCTGCCTAGCAGCCTCTTGTTCATATTCCGACCTATTCATGATGACAACAGCACCTCCTTTGTCAGCCTTTTTTATTATGATGTCAGAGTTGTTTCTGAGGCTGTGGATGGCATTGTGTTCTGCACGGCTGAGGTTATGGGTCAAGTGATGCTGCTTTTCCACCATTTCAGCCCATGCACGTTGGCGGAAGCACTCTATGTAGAAATCCAGTCTGTTGTTTCGACCTTCAGGAGGAATCCACCCAGAATCCTTCTTTTTGTAGTTTTGGTAGGAAGGTCTCTGTGGGTTAGTATGTTGTTCGGAGCTGTGTTGGAAATATTCCTTGAGTCGGAGATGTCGAAAATAGGATTCTAGGTCACAACAGAACTGTATCATGTTCGTGGGGGTGGAGGGGCAGAAGGAGAGGCCCCGAGATAGGACAGATTCTTCTGCTGGGCTAAGGGTATAGTTGGATAGATTAACAATATTGCTGGGTGGGTTAAGGGAACCACTGTTGTGGCCCCTTGTGGCATGTAGTAGTTTAGATAGTTTAGTGTCCTTTCTCTTTTGTAGAGAAGCAAAGTGTGTATTGTAAATGGCTTGTCAAGTTGTTGTAAAGCCCAGCCATGAGGAAGTTTGTGTGGAAGGCTTGGTTTTTTATGACAGTATCCAGTTTTGAGAGCTCATCCTTAATCTTTCCCTGTTTGTTGTAGAGGATGTTGATCAAGTGGTTCCACAGTTTCTTTGAGAGCGTGTGGCACAAGCTGTCAGCATAGTCTGTGTGGTACGTAGATTGTAATGGATTTTTTACCTTCAGTCCTTTTGGTATGATGTCCATCTGTTTGCATTTGGAAAGGAAGATAATGTCTGTCTGTATCTGTACGAGTTTTTTGATGAAGTTGATAGATTTCCACTCCATATGGCTAAATTCAGTGCCTTGCATAATGACAGGTTTCAGAGTAGCAGCCGTGTTAGTCTGTGTCCTCAAAAAGAAAAGGAGTACTTGTGGCACCTTAGAAACTAACAAATTTCTTTGAGCATAAGCTTTCCTGAGCTACAGCTTACTTAATCGGATGCATTCAGTGGAAAATACAGTGGGGAGATTTATATACACAGAGAACATGAAACAATGGGTGTTACCATACACACTGTAACGGGAGTGATCAGGTAAGGTGAGCTATTACCAGCAGGAGAGCAAGGCGGGGGGGAGGGGGAGACATGACCTTTTGTAGTGATAATCAAGGTGGGTCATTTCCAGCAGTTAACAGGAACGTCTGAGGAAAAGAGTATGTGTGTGGGGCGGGGGGGGAATAAACATGGGGAAATAGTTTTACTTTGTGTAATGACCCATCCACTCCAAGTCTTTATTCAAGCCTAAGTTAATTGTATCCAGTTTGCAAATTAATTCCAATTCAGCAGGCTCTCGTTTGAGTCTGTTTTTTAAGGTTTTTTGTTGAAGAATTGCCACTTTTAGGTCTGTAATCGAATGACCAAAGAGATTGAAGTGTTCTCCGACTGGTTTTGAATGTTATAATTCTTGACATCTGATTTGTGTCCATTTATTCTTGATTTATTCATTTATTCACTACAAAAGGTTCCCCTCCTCCCCCCGCTCTCCTGCTGATAATAGCTCACCTTACCTGATTACTCTGGTCTGGATGGCACCCTGACAGCAGTGGCCCGGGTGCAGAGAGGGATGGGCAGCCCCCTTCACTCTTGCTCTGTCCCTGCCACGTGATGAGAGGGAAAGAGGGTGAGGCTGGTGGAGGGGATTTCTTCCATCAGTGCTGGTCTGTTGCCTGGCTACCATGCTGCCTTCCTGTGTGCATATACCCAAGCTGTCATCCCCAACGTAGCCATCAGTCTGTCCTTGTCTCTGAGACTGTCTCCCCTGACTCCGTGCGGCTCCAGGGATCAGAGCTGGAGAACAGAGCTGGAGTCCAAAGCAGGGGACAAGAGTGGGTCTGTTGTAGCAGCAGGCCAGGCAATACTGGTTTGCACAGATTGCCATGTACTTTGTGTGCAACATAGGTTGCAGGGCTGCCACTAGCAGGTCAAGCTTCTGTGCCAGATATGGACTGGCCACAGTGCTTCCTTTGTCCAGAGAGATATACTCGTGGGGCAGCAGGCACAGAGGTCAGATTGCAGCTGAACAGTCTCTCTGAGTCTTGGGATGGCTCTTCTAGATAGTTGGCCAAGTGACAGTTTGTTGCCCCCCTCCTCCTGCAGTCCTCCAGGATCTCTCAGGTGTCCAGGGGAAGAGGGAACAGTAGGGGGTCCCAAGCCTCCCTCTCCACTGGATCCCAGCTCAGGGCCCAAGGGAAGAGAGGCAAGGGGTGGCTCAGTCCCTTCTGGCTGCTACTCCAGATCAGCCTCCTTTCAGCTGCTTCCTACCTTTTCTGTTTTCCCTTCAGTTCAGGGCATGGCCCAAGCCTTCTTGCACAGCCTCAGTAGTTCAGAGCCTCTGCTGGGTGGGGGCTTCCCAGCTCACTCTCAGAGTCCAGTTGTTCCACCTAGTTAGGGAGAAGGGGGCAAACAGGGTGGGATCAGGCCCCCAGCCTCCTGGCCTAGTTGTATTTGCAGTCCCTGACCTTCCCCTGTAGAGCACTCTGCCTCAGCAGCTACAGCCTGTCTGCCTTCTTGCAACCAGTCTCTCTTTCACTCTCCTGCAGCCTGACTGCCAGAGCTTCCTTTTAAGCAGGTCTCCATAGGAAGCATGCCTGGAAGTTGCTGAGGGATGGGGCCCTTCATGGCCCAGTAATGCTCCATGACTCCTTTAACCTTAATGTGGGGTCTGTAAACCCCGTCACACACCCTCGCCCTCAGTCTGGGTGATCCAGGGTCGCTCTGTGCAGATGAGGTCCCCTCCATCCTGGAAAAAGAAGTCCATGTTCTTGTGGTCACATCCTGCTTGATGTAGAACCTCAAACTTGTATGGCTGCTGTGGGAAGTACCAGTGCATAATCCATGAGTTATGATCTTTCATGGCATTCAGCCACCGAAGGGATGCATGATCCGTCACAAGATGGCATGGCTGTTCCCATAAGTAATAGTGGAGTGTTTCAAAGGCCCATTTTACTGCCAATGCCTCCTTCTCTATTACTGAGTATGACACTTTCTGGGGAAACAATTTTTGGCTGAGGTAAAGGATTGGGTGTTCTTGTCCTTCCATCTCTTGGGGCAACACAGGCAGACATCAGAGGCATCCATCTAAAGGATAAAAGGAAAATCAGGGTGGAACAGGACAGGTTCCCAAGTCAGTTAATCTGTCAGTTTCTTGAAGGGTCAGAAATGACTAGAGCTTCTTGGGGGCTGCATCTTTTACCAGGTTCATCACTCGGGCCGCAATCATGGCAAAATCCAGAATAAACCACCCTGTCAATCCCAGGAAGTGTTTTGCCTGCCTCTTCATAGTGGGTTCAAAGCATTCTTTAGAGCTTAGACCTTTCCCACCAATGGGTGTTGGCACCCCCTCCCCACTATATACCCCAGGTACATCACCTCTCGATTAGCTAGGAGGCACTTGAGGGTGTTATCTTTAAGGCCTGCAGGATCGCTGCAACATGTTTTAAATACTCATTCCATGACTTGCTATAGATGATGATGTCATCAGTGTACACAGCTGCATACTTGTCATGAGGTCAGAGCACCTGATCTATCAGCCTTTGGAAAGGGGCTGCTGCACCATGTAGACCAAACGGCATAGTTTTAAAGTGGTACAAGCCAAATAACATATAGAAGGCTGTTTTTTCTTGGGATTCCAGTGTCAAGGGGATCCCTGGTTAGGCTGAAGGTGGTGATATACCTGATGGCCCCTAATCTCTCTAACAATTCATCAACGCTTTGCATCAGATAAGTGTGGAATTTGGATGCCACATTGATCTTCCAGAAGTTTATGCAGAATCTGGTCGACCCATCCCATTTAGACACCAAACCTATAGGACTTTGCTACTCAATATGTGACTTTTCTACCACCCTGAGGTTTAACCCAGCTTGTAGTTCCTTCTGTACCATTTCCTACATGTGGCTTGTGGCTCCGCCATCTCCCCATCTCCAGCATCGCTGTTGGTCCCTCCCAGGTGCTGCCCATTCTCGAGCCTCATCAAGTCTCTAAAAAACTTCCAGTCTCACCCGATTATCACCAGATACGCGAGGTTCGGAGCGACTCACACACGTTTTGCACCTTCAAAGGCACCTTCTTCATAGGGTAAGGGCACACACCCCCATGGGTGCATTGCAAATAGACGGTGCCTGTGAGAACCATTTCAGGCCCTGCCAGATTTGTCCTCACCAGCATCTGGCAGCACCCCAAGTCTATCAGTCCTTACACCTCCATTCCATTGACTGTAGAGGCACTAATAATTTCATTGGTTCCCTCTTACGGGCCCTGGATTCAGTTACCTATACTGGCCATAGAGGCAGTCCATGTTTGAGAAGTTGCAGCAGAAGTGTCCTAGCTCCCTGCATGCGAAGCAAGCCCCTGTCCCGGGGCGGGGGCGGGGGAAGCAGAGGAGCCCATCTGGTCTCCTGCAGCTCCCGCTGGCTTCAGGGTGGGGCTGACCCCCCAGTTCCCTGCACTTCTTAAACTCTAGTCCTGGCAAGGTGCTTGCTCACCTGCCACTCTTATTCCCTCTATCCTTACTGGGGCCAGATAGCCCTGTCCTTCTAGCCCTTTCCCCCTTCTCAAGCTGCCTTCAATTGCCTGGGTCAATTGAAGCAGGACTGGACCAGCCCCAGGTGTCTCTGCCGGGGCCTTATGGGGTACTGGTAATTCTGACCCAAGGTTATGCCTCAGAGAGAGTTTTGGGATGGTGGCACATCACCCACTCCAATCCTCCACCTGGGAGAATCTGTGTGGACTGTTTTAGGACAATTCTTTCTGCTACTTGGGCTCCTGTCTTTTCATCAGGTTGAAGCCACTGCCAACAATGTTCTCTTAGGTGCTGGGCCACCACCCAAGGTTGTGTTCTGGGTGTGAACATTTCCTATTCAAATCATTGGCAGTACATCTCAGAGGAAATATCAAAGGTGTCTAGGATGGCCACCTTAAATCAAGGGTAGTCTTGTGCAGCCATCGCATCGGGACCCCAGTACACTTCCTGGACCGTACCTGTAAACTAGGATGCTAGCAGAGTGGCCTAGCTCTCTGCAGGCCAGCGAGCCACCGTGGCAGGCCAGCAAGCCACTGTGGCAACCCTTTCAAAGGTTCCCAGTGAAGCAGAATGGTAAAAGCTCGCTTGATCCTGATTTTCAGTATGAATACAGACCTTGAAAGCCAGGCCTCATAAACTTTCTGACTTTTGGGGTTTTAAGTAGAAGGTGTCAGAAAAGTTACCACAGGGATGATTGGCTTGTGGCAGCCAAGAGTTCATAGCAATGTCACTTTTTGATTCTTCAAAGTAGTCTCTTCCTATTATTGAGAAGCAGCCTTCACCAAGCATTGGATAGTTCACCCACTAATAGGGAATGTGCACTGGGTTTAGACCATCATGAGACAGGTTAGTTTTACCCTACTGATAATGTATTGTTTCAATAGTAATCCTGCTCAGTACAAGAGGAACCACAAGCAATTGGTGTATGTGGTTGGCTGAGAAGCCAATAGGGTGAAGCTACCATCTGTGGTATTATGCCTGAATGCCTCTAAATCAGAATCCCCCCGAACATAATGATACAAAGTATGGTGGAGACTCGGTTGGCCCCACATAGCTGGCTGTCCTCTCCAAGGGGGAGGGCCTGGTGTGGAGAGTCATTCGCGTTGGGACTGGAGAATGGACACAAGGGAGCCACCTCTCACCCACAGTGCACTGCATGTTCTTGGGGAACCTGGCGTTAAATCAACCTGATTCTTAGTCAGGCTTTCATGTGTAGCAGAGCAGCTACCTTGCTGTGATCTTTTGAAAGTCAACCTTTCATACAAGTTGTTGTCTCTTTTCCCAACACCTCTCCTAAGGGGGCCCTTCAAGCAGGATGGGAAAGGTGCCCTCACTACGTGGTAGAGGGTGCTTCCCTCCTTGGGCTCCCCAGGGGAGATGGGCAGGGTGACCCTAGCAGGAGGTGAGTTGGGCTACCGCCTTTCCTCCCCTCTCCAAGGTCCCAGGTTGACCTGGTGGCTGACAGGGTCTTGGGTCCAGGGGCTGTTGGGGAAGGAGCTGGGCAATGACAACCTTCATGGGAGGAGGCTCCAGTCAGCTCTTTCCCTCCCCTCTCTGGGGTCCCAGGTTGACCTGATGGCTGATAGAGCCTGGGACCAGAGGAGGCGGGCTGTCTTTGTTGGCTGTCTCCCCACTTGAGGGAGAACTGGGTTGACCTGGTGGCTCAGGGACTAGGTTGCAGGGCCATCAGGTCATCTACTTGATACCCAACTGGTTGACCTCGTGGCCAAAATTCTTTCCAGCCAGGGCATCCTTCAAAAAGTACCCCAGCAGGAATTGTGCTGCCCAGCAGGAGAAGCCACAGAGGAAGGTGTGGCACTTCCCAGGAATTCCTGTGTTTTAAGGCACCTCACTACCACCTGCCTTTAGCGTGGGGAAGCTTTGTGCATGTCATGGATCAGCTCCCTGACTCTACCAGCCACGGCCAACATCAGCACTCCCCTCTAAGCCTTGCAGGCCTCATTGTCACTCTGCAGGTTAGCAATAGGCACGCTCCAACCCGCAAGCTCTCCAAGTGTCTCCCTAGAGCATCCAGCCCCTGGTCCACTGGAAACCCTCAGTATTCACCTGTCTGCTGCTGCCAAACAAACGATAGACCTTAGCTTACCAGCTTCCCCTCAGTTCACTGCTCTGCTTAACACACACCACTTAGATTTGTTTATTGTGAAATCAAATATAAGTTTATTTAACAACGCATAGAAAGTCAAGTAGTAGAAAGCAGAAAGATTGGAAACAAATGGTTACATGTAAAATAAAAGCATAACATATATGCTAGAGCCTAGATTTAATTAACAAGTTACTGTACTCTCAGGTTGAATAAAGTATTGCCCATCCTACATCTCTCAGCACATTACAGCCAGGCAGTCTTTGATGAGACAAGTACACAATCATTTTGCATCCTAGGATTCAGTGTGTCATTTTGCCCTCCAAGATATATTAAACCAATCCTTTGTCTTTATTTATAAACAGAACACTCTCCTCTGTTTGTTTCTTCCTGTGGATTTGCAATCTTGTAAATTTTGCAATCTTTTGATTTACACCTGGCTCAGTATATAATGAGGCATAGAATACACCATACACAAATGGCCCAACAGGGAAATAGGTATCAATTACTTTCTGCCTAAAAAGGACATTTACAAGTTATGTCATGTCCTGGTGACCCATCTTAACTCCCAGACATTAAGAACATAGTTTTCAGTATATATGTATAACTCCTCAAATATTATCTGTACATACTTTTTATGATTATTGTAGCGAGGCGGTATGGCTCCCCGCCACCCCGGAGAGGGTCGAGCCCCTCCAGACACCACAGTGGGTGGAGCCAGGAAGCTCTGAGCCCGCCACCCAGAGGGACAGGCGGCGACCCAAAAGTAGAAAGGCGCGACCCAGAAGTATAAAGGTGGGCCTCTCAGAGCTCACTAGAGAACCAGCCGCTGGGGAGGCCACATGTAGCCAGCCTAGCCTTCGACTGAGAAAACCCCACAGCACCAGGTCCACGCCAAGACTGGCCGGACCTGCCCTGCGCCAGCTACCCGGGGGAGTTACCGGGCCTGCCGCTTATCCACTGCCCCGAGGAGCCCATGGTGCTGAACCCCACCAGCGAACACCGCCGTGACCCAGGTACCGGAAGGAGGGGAGTTAGGAAGTAGCCCGAGGGCAGCCGACCCTCATCTGGCTGTAACTCTGCCAGAACCCATGTCAGTGTGTTGCGGTCAGGATCCCCACGGACCCAGCAGCAGGTTGTTTGCCACTGCTAGAGCTCTGGGCTGGGACGCAGTGGAGTGGGAGGGCCTGCGTCCCTCCTGCCAGCCGACTCATGGGTGGCAGTCTCCCTCTCTTCCAGGTCCTTGGAGGCCTGGGCTAATTCACACATGCTGTGTTGCTCAGCCCCTGCCTGAGCGCCTGAGCTACTGACTATCTGGTGCCCCGCCCTGACCCAGGGCCTGGCCTGCTAACATTGGGCTATTTGCTCAGCCTCTCCCTGAGGGCCTGAGCTACTGACTGTTTGGTGCCCCATCCTGACTCAAGGCCCAGGCCTACGGTGCTCGTTCCAGTTACTGCAAGGGCTGCCGAGGGAGATGCCGGTGGCCAGACAAATTCCCCCAAAGTCAACTGTGTGTAGTGAGCCAGTGTGGCTCCCCGCCGCCCTGGAGAGGGTCAAGCCCCGGCCGAGCCCCTTTACAATTATAATGACCTGTGGGCTACTGGCTCTTGACAGAGACCTCATATACCGCCCTGTGGTGAACTGTTATGCAGATCTCTAACCTAGGGGATCCCTGTAAAACCCTATGCATCCCTCTGCCAGTTGGCACCAAGGGGATCACTGGGACACAGAAGGCTTAATAGTTGAGCGTAGCAGAACAGAGGAGGCTTAATAGTCAGCACCTGAACATAGGAGAGAGGCTTACTAGATAGCTACCACAGGGTACATTGTGGACCCCGAGGCTGGAGATCCCTGGAGTTGATCCACTCATCAGTCAGAGTCCTTTCCCCCAGCCGGTGCACCCATGTGAGAGCCCTCCTCCACAGGCACTCTGTCGGCTTCATTTATTTGCTTTTCTTCTTCCCATTTTTTCACCCTAATTCTTGTGGTGTCAAAGTATCCTTCCTTGGGACATGAACATTCAGGCACAGGAATCTACCAGTTCCCAACCACACATACAGAGCCTATTTCATAAGCACATGCACCATTGTATTAATCCCATTTATCTGCACTGATGTGCTTAGGTTGCTAGAGGTCCTGGTGTCAAATCCTATTACACAGGAGTCAAATTTCTGGCTCTTTTCAGTTTTTTCAAGAACAACCTCTAAGGAAAGGAACAAGCTTCTCTGCACAGGCTGCAGCTTTTTGAATCCCAAAGTGGCACTGCTGCTTTGTTTTTGCTTGGGGTGTGGGAGGTGGTGTGTTCTGTTCCTGGCAATATTAGTGTATGTTGTGAGAATAAAAAGTCTCATTCAAACTGTGAAATGATGTGTTGTATCTGATTTCCAAATGCCTTCTAGCAGTGTCACTGAATCTCATGCCACAGGTATCTGTCTGGTGTAATGAGTGTCTTGTTCAATTGCTTTCCACAAGTGCTCTGCTGGAGTGAAAACATGCACCTATCTTCTAAAACAAAAGGTGTCACATAAAACGGTACATTGAAAGGAAGGAAAATAGCCCCTTTTTCTTGCCGAGACACCGCAGTGTGCTGGCTTGTCTACAGGCACAGTTCTGGCTTGAAGGTATGACAGGTGGGACGTGCCCATGCTTGCACTGTGAGGTGCGGACTGCTGCGCTCTTTTGAAATGATGGTTTCGACCTACTTGGCAAACGCCTTCTGAAAAGTAAGAAAGCTAAAGCTTTTGGCTTGAGGGTGTGAAAGGCAGGAAGTACCCACACCTCTTGGCTTAACTTTATTATTCGGTTTTTCTGTGTGGAAGTATCTGAGCAATGGTAGTTACTGATATGGCATAACTGTATATTTTTTATAAACTGTTTTTGTTCCTTTCTAGGAGGGACATTCAGTGAGGCATCGCATTACCTGTTTCTTTGAGTGTATGATCAAATGTACTGATTTGAGTTCAAACCCATGTACTATATTGCAGCTGATACCATAAATATAGAAGCTTGAAGTTTTTTCAGTTAAGTCTTCATCCCCAATTTACAAATTCCTTTCTATTAAAGATGTTTACCAGATTGTGGGGGTGGGGGGGGTTGATGCAGGACTAAGATAGGGCCTTGAGTCTATGGGTTAATTTTCTGATAAAGGTTTGACCAGCTTGTGAAAATGAAGGTCTCTTTCAAATCCTTGAAAAAGCCTCCTCTATGATTTATAAATTAACGAGTCAAACTCAGGTGTACATGTGTTACTGTGGAAAGGGATGACAAGGTGAGATGAAATCTTTTGCTCCAATCCAGTCTACCGTAAACACCACAGGGTTCGCGCTCTGCAGGTTCACCATAACCACAGCTGTAGGTGGTACATTGTGGGGTGTGGCCTGAGGTCAGGATGTATAGTCAACAAATTTTAGTGCAGACACACCATGATGCATCTATCCCCCACAACCTTGCTGCTGGACATAGCAGAAATTATCTTCATGAAGGTCTACTTCGACCATGGCTAGGGAACATCCCAGTGGCACCTTCCATGGGATGTTGTTCCAGGAAGAAGGATTGCTAGGAGGAGATAGGATCCACCTAACAAAGAGAGGGTAGAGGATCTTCTCACTAGATTAGCAAGCCTGCCTGCGGAGGGCTTTAAACTAGGCTCACTGGGGGATGGAGACCTAAGCCCTGAGGTAAGTGGGGAATTGAGATACCGAGAGGAAACACAAGGAGCAGGGTGCAACAGGGGTGGCCTCCTGATTCATACTGAGAAAGTAGGGCAATCCGCTAGTTATCTTAGGTGCCTGTACACGAATGCAAGAAGCCTAGGAAACCAGCAGGAAGAATTGGAAGTCCTGGCACAGTCAAGGAACTATGATGTGACTGGAATAAAAGAGACTTGATGGGGTAACTTACATGACTGGAGCACTGTCATGGATGGGTATAAACTGTTGAGGAAGGGCAGGCGGGGGAGAAAAGGTGGAGGAGTTGCACTGTATGTCAGAGAGCAGTATGATTGCTCAGAGCTCCAGTATGAAACTGGAGAAAAGCCTGTTGGGTGTCTTTGGGTTAAGTTTAGGGACAAGAGCAACAAGGATGATGTCATGGTGGGCATCTGCTATAGACCACCAGACCAGGAGGATGAGGTAGACGAGGCTTTCTTTGGACAACTAACAGAAATTTCCAGATCACAAGCCCTGGTTCTCATGGGGGACTTCAATCACCCTGACATCTGCTGAGAGAGCAATATAGCAGTGCACAGACAATCCAGGAGAGTGTTGGGGACAACTTCCTGGTACAAGTGCTGGAGGAACCACCTAGGGGCCTGCTTGACCTGCTGCTCACAAACACAGAAGAATTGATATGGGAAGTAGAAATGGATGGCAACCTGGGCAGCAGCGACTATGAGATGGTCAAGGTCAAGATCCTGACAAAAGGAAGAAAGGAGAGCAGCAGAATACGGACCCTGGACTTCAAAAAAACAGACTTTGACTCCCTCAGAGAACTGATGGGCAGGATCCCCTGGGAGGCTAATATGAGGGGGAAAGGAGTCCAGAAGAGCTGGCTGTATTTTCAAGAAGGCTTATTGAGGGCACAGGAACAAACCATCCCAATGTTCAGAAAGAATAGCAAATATGGAAAGCAACCAGCTTGGCCTAACAGAGAAATCTTTAGTGAGCTTAAACGCAAAAAAGGAAGCTTACAAGAAGTGGAGCTTGGACAGATGACTAGGAAGGAGTATAAAAATATTGCTTGAGCATGCAGGGGTGTAATCAGGAAAGCCAAAGCATAATTGGAGTTGGAGCTAGCAAGGGATGTGAAGGGTAACAAGAAGGGTTTTCTTGTTAGCAACAAGAGGAAGGTCAGGGAAAGTGTGGGACCCTTACTGAATGGGGGAGGCAACCTACTGACAGATGATGTGGAAAAAGCTGAAGTACTCAATGCTTTTTTTGCCTCAGTCTTCACAGACAAGGTCAACTCCCAGACTGCTACACTAGGCAGCACAGTATGGGGAGGAGGTGAGCAGCCCTCAGTGGTGAAAGAACAGGTTAGGAACTGTTTAGAAAAGCTGGACATACACAAGTCCATGGGACTGGATGCAATGCATCCGAGGGTGCTGAGGGAGTTGGCTGATGTGATTGCAGAGCCATTGGCCATTATCTTTGAAAATTCGTGGCGATTGGGTAGGTCCCGGACGATTGGAAAAAGGCAAATATAGTGCCCATCTTTAAAAAAAGGGAAGAAAGAGAATCTGGTGAACTACAGACCGATCAGCCTCACCTCATGGAGGAGGTCCTCAAGGAATCCATTTTGAAGCACTTGGAGGAGAGAAAGGTGATCAGGAACAATCAACATGGATTCACTGAGGGCAAGTCATGCCTGACCAACCTGATTGCCTTCTATGATGAGACAACTAGCTCTGTGGATATGGGGAAAGCAGTGGACTTTAGGAATGCTTTTGATATGGTCTCCCACAGTATTCTTGCAAGAAGTTAAAGAAGTGCCTTCAGTAAATGATGGCACCCGGCATTAGGTTTCCATGTCAAAATGTGGAAACAGCGTGTCACAGAGTTGCCATCCCTGTGTGCCCCTTGTGGCTGGACATGGTGAGGAGTTTCTCCACAATGATCTTCAGCCAACTTCCAAAATAGAGGTGACCTGGCCCCACAGCCAACCCATTCTAAAGTATTCTACCCTTCCCAGGGTAACAGTCACTTCAGGCAAGTCTACACTTAAAACGCTGCATCAGTGCAGCTGCACCAATGCAGCTGCTCTGCTGTAGCACTTTAATAAAGATGCTCTATGCTGATGGAAGAGAGCTCTCCCATTGACACAGTTAATCCACCTCCCTGAGAGGTAGTAGCTATGTTGGCGGGAAAAGCTCTCCTACGGATGTAGAGCCGTCTACACGGGCGCTGTCATAAACATACAGCTAAGGGTAGCATAAAATCCCTCCTTTACCTGTAAAGGGTTAAGAAGCTCAGATAACCTGGTTGGCACCTGACCAAAAGGACCAATGAGGGGAGAAGATTCTTTCAAATCTGTGGGGGAAGGTTTTTGTTGTGTGCTTCTTTGTGCTCTCTGGAACAGCGAGGAACCACGGCACAGAAAATACATCTCCTAAAGCCATACCTGAAGTAGGCATCCAAGATTACAAATTGTAAGTAATAGGAAGGAAATGCATTAGATTATCTTTTGTTTTAGCTTGTGAATTTTCCCTAGGCTAAGAGGGAGGTTTATTCCTGTTTTGTTTTGGTTTTTTTTGTAACTTTAAAGTTTTGCCTAGAGGGGCATTCTCAGTGTTTTGAATCTGATTACTCTGTAAAATTATCTTCCATCCTGATTTTACAGAGGTGCTTCTTTTTCTTTATAATAAAGTTCTGTTTTTAAGAACCTGATGGGTTTTTAGTGTCCTAAAAACCCAAGGGGCTGGTCTGTGCTCACCTTGTTTACTCTTAAACCTCCCCAGGAAAGGGGGTGAAGGCGTTTGGGGGAATATTTTGGGGAAGCAGGAACTCCAAGTGGTCCTTTTCCTAAATCTTTGACTAACTCACTTGGTAGTGGCAGCGATACCGTTCCAACGACAAGGAAGAATTTGTGCCTTGGGGAAGTTTTTAACCTAAGCTGGTAGAGATAAGCTTAGGGGGTCTTTCATGCAGGTCCCCACATCTGTACTCTAGAGTTCAGAGTGGGGGAACCCTGACATGGTGGCAGAGTAGTGGGATCATTTTGAACCAGAAGCACAAACCTCGGATATTAGAAGGACTTTTTTTCTTCTTTTGGCTGCTTGGAAAGCAGGGAGGGTTTTTTTTTTGTTTTTTTGTTTTTGTTTTTTTAAAGGACACTTTTTTAAAAAAAAGGCTGAGAGCAGCTGGTGGGTTTTTTTTCTTTGCCTGAAGGCAGAGGAGTTGAGTTACCGCAAGGGAATTCACAAGCTATTTTTTTATTTGTTTGTTTTGTTTGTTTGTTTTCTAGCCCTCAGGTTAGGCTAGGCTAAGCGCAGGAAGGCTAGGATGACAGAAAGCGATGTCCAGAGAAAACTAGAATTAGCCAGATTTGAAGCTGAAGACAGACAGAAAGAACATGAAAGGCAGATGGCCTTAAAGCATTTGGATTTGGAAGAAGCGGCAGAGGCAAAACGCGTGGAGACGGAGTTAAAGCTGAAGCGCTTAGATCTGGAAAGGGCTATGATGGGTCTTCCGGATAACCCTAACAATCCTTCCCCAAAAATCCACAAATGGGAGTGACTATGTCCACAGTATAATGAATCCAGCGATATTGCTGAATATTTCATCACCTTTGAGAGACTGCACACTCCATGCAATTCCTGGAGATCACAAGATGACCACATGGGTAGCAAAATTGACTGGAAGAGCTCTGGACATATTCAACAAGATGCCTATTGAGGATGCTTCTGACTATGGTAAATTTAAGGATTTGATTTTGAAACAATTTCAAATTACAGCTGAAACTTACAAAGTAAAATTTAGAACCCTTAAGAGAGGGTCTGGACTAAATAATGTGGCTTATGTAAACCAGATGAAGGATCTGTTAGATAAATGGGTCAAAAGAAGGGGTGTAACTAGCTTTGAAGGGATGTGTAATTTGGTTATACAGGAGCAGTTCCTGACTATTACCAGTGATAATATAAAACAGTGTCTATGGGATAAGAAAATGGACTCAGCAGAAAGTCTTGTTTCTTATGCTGATCAATACGAGCAGTCCCAGACCATCAGAGAGGCGGGGCAAATCGGAACAAAACGGGTGGAGGTAGCAGAGAGGAATAATCCTGGTCACAGTTTGGGCGGATACCAGAAGGGATACCCTGAGACCACACCATACCACCAGGGGCAGCCCAAAGCCCCAATTACGCCCCAAGGAAAACCCCAGACACCTTTTCGTCCCACCACACAATTCTCCAGCAACCCACCTCGCCCCAGTGACCAGTCAGCTGAGCGATGTTTTAAATGTAACGAACTGGGGCATGTAAAGGCCAACTGCCCCAAGAACCCCAACAGATTACAGTTCATTGCACTGGGGTCACACCAAAGGTCCGCCCAGATGCCTCCCAGATATCCTCAGAGCGAAGGGAAACTGTGAGGGTAGGTGGGAAGAAGGTTATCACATGGAGGGACACTGGAGCACAGGTGTCAGCTATCCACCAATCCTTAGTGGATCCCAAATTCATCAATCCAGAGGCCCAAGTGACAATTCAACCCTTCAAGTCCAACTCTTTTGATTTGGCTACAGCCAAGTTGCCTGTCCAGTACAAGGGCTGGTCAGGAATGTGGACTTTTGCAGTCTGTGATGATTATCCCATTCCCATGCTACTGGGGGAAGACCTCGCTCACCATATGAAGCTAGCCAAGAGGGTGGGAATGGTCACCCACAGACAGGCTAAGCAAGCCTTCACACCTAGCTCTGTTCCTGAGCCTTCCACAAGGGCCCAGTCTGTGTTACCAGAGACCCAGAGGGAGGTGGTGGAACCGAACCCCATGCCAACGTCTGTGACAGCAGTAATGGATCCAGTCACAGAGACCCAGCCAGAGCCAGTCCCAGAACCGGCTGAGCAACCAGCACCAGAACCATTGCCAGCACTGAATCCAGTGCTTGCAACCCCACCTGCAACCCCAACACCAGAGGGCACCACCGAGCCTGCACTGGCAGCAGCAGCTAAACCTATGCAAGGGGCTCAGCCGGAGCCTGAACCCCAACACCGTGCACCAGCCGAGAGCAGTTCAGTCAATGGAAACAGCCCCATCCCGTACATCGCTTCCAGAGGGACCAGGTCCACAATCCAATGAGGAATTGATGTCCCCAGCGTCAAGGGAACAGTTCCAGGCCGAGCAGGAAGCAGATGAAAGCCTCCAGGAAGCTTGGATGGCGGCACGGAGCAACCCACCACCTCTCAACTCTTCTAATCGATCCCAGTTTGTTGTAGAAAGAGGACTTTTATACAAGGAAACTCTTTCTGGTGGGCACAGGAAAACTGGCATCCTGAGAGACAGTTGGTAGTTCCAACTAAGTACTGGGAAAAGCTCTTGAGCTTAGCTCATAATCATCGTAGTGGCCATGCTGGGGTGAACAGGACCAAAGACCGTTTGGGAAAGTCCTCCCACTGGGAGGGAATGGGAAGGACATTTGTACTTATGTCTGGTTTGTGAGGTGTGCCAAAGAGTGGGAAACCCCAAGACCAAGTCAAAGCCCCTCTCCAGCCACTCCCCATAACTGAGGTTCCATTTCAGCCAGTAGTTGTGGATATTCTGGGTCCTTTCCTGAAAGACACCCAGAGGAAAGCAGTACATACTGACTTTCATGGATTTTGCCACCCAATGGCCAGAAGCAGTAGCTCTAAGCAACACCAGGGCTAAAAGTGTGTGCCAGCATTAACAGACATTTGTTGGCCCTCTGACATCCTTACCGATTTCGGAAGTAATTTCCCGGCAGGGACCATGAAAAGCCTGTGGGAGGCTCATAGGGTGAACCACTTGGTTGCCACCCCTTACCACCATCAAACAAATGGCCTGGTGGAGAAGTTTAATGGAACTTTGGGGGCCATGATACGTAAATTCGTAAATGTGCACTCCAATGATTGGGACCTAGTGTTGCAGCAGTTGCTCTTTGCCTACAGAGCTGTACTGCATCCTAGTTTAGGGTTTTCACCATTTGAACTTGTGTATGGCCACGAGGTTAATGGGCCATTACAGCTGGTGAAACAGCAATGGGAGGGGTTTATGCCATCTCCAGGAACTAACATTCTTTGTTTGTAAACAACCTACAAAACACCCTCCAAACCTCGTCAGCCCTTGCTAGAGAACCTAAAAGATGCTCAGGAAGAGCAAAAAGCCTGGTATGATAAACATGCCAGAGAGCATTCCTTCAATGTAGGGGACCAGGTCATGGTCCTGAAGGTGCTCCAGGCCCATAAAATGGAAGCGTTGTGGGAAGAGCCATTCACTGTCCAAAAGTGCCTGGGAGCTGTTAACTATCTCATAGCATCCCCCACTCAAACCTAAAGTGTACCATGTTAATTCTCTAAAGCCCTTTCATTCCAGAGAAATAAAGGTTTGTCAGGTTACAGCCCAGGGAGGAGATGACGCTGAGTGGCCTGAAGGTGTCTACTACGAAGGGAAAAAGTGACCGTGGCGTGGAAGAGGTGAACCTCTCCATGACCCTTGGACATATGCAGCGACAGCAGATCAAGGAGCTGTGCACTAGCTTCGTGCCAATGTTCTCAGCCACCACAGGATGGACCGAATGGGCATACCACTCCATTGACACAGAACACCTGGAACATTTGCAAAAAGTCTTTGAGTGCATAAGGGAGGCAGGACTAACTGTTAAGGCTAAAAAGTGTCATAGGCCTAAACAGAGTGACTTACCTTGGATACCAGGTGAGTCAAGGAACTATCAACCCCCTACAGGCCAAGGTGAATGCTATCCAAAAGTGGCCTGTCCCAAAGTCAAAGAAACAAGTCCAATCCTTCTCAGGCTATTACAGACGATTTGTTCCGCACTACAGCCAAATCGCAACCCCACTGACAGACCTAACCAAAAAGAAACAGCCAAATGCAGTTCAGTGGACTGAAGAGTGTCAGAAGGCGTTTAACCAGCTTAAAGCGACACTCATGTCTGACCCAGTGCTAAGGGCCCCAGACTTTGACAAACCTTTCCTAGTAACCACAGATGCGTCAGAGCGTGGTGTGGGAGCAGTCTTAATGCAGAAAGGACTGGATCAAGAATTCCATCCTGTCATGTTTCTCAGCAAAAAACTGTCTGAGAGGGAAAGCCACTGGTCAATCAGCGAAAAGGAATGCTACGCCATTGTGTACGGACTGGAAAAGCTACGCCCGTATGTTTGGGGACGGCATTTCCACCTGCAAACCAACCATGCTGTGCTGAAGTGGCTTCATACCGTCAAGAACAATAGCAAAAAACTTCTTCGGTGGAGTTTGGCTCTCCAAGATTTTGATTTTGAAATACAACACATTTCAGAAGCTTCTAACAAAGTGGCTGATGCACTCTCCCGTGAAAGTTTCCCAGAATCAACTGGTTAAAATCATCCTTGAAATGTGGAAAATATTGTTAGTTTTTATATAATCAGTAGTATATCTAGAGGTGTATGTGTCTTATTAATTCTGTTTTTCTCCTAGAGCTCCAGGAAGAAATCAGTCAGTGTGGAGCAGGCTGTCCAGCACTGTCTATGATTTGGGCGGTGTGTCATAAACATACAGCTAAGGGTAGCACAAAATCCCTCCTTTACCTGTAAAGGGTTAAGAAGCTCAGATGACCTGGTTGGCCCCTGACCAAAAGGACCAATAAGGGGAGAAGATTCTTTCAGATCTGTGGGGGAAGGTTTTTGTTGTGCTTCTTTGTGCTCTCTCTGGAACAGCGAGGAACCAGGGCACGGAAAATAAATCTCCTAAAGCCATACCTGAACTAAGCATCTAAAATTACAAATTGTAAGTAATAGGAAGGAAATGCGTTAGATTATCTTTTGTTTTAGCTTGTGAATTTTCCCTAGGCTAAGAGGGAGGTTTATTCCTGGGGTTTTTTTTGTTTTGTTTTGTTTGTAACTTTAAAGTTTTGCCTAGAGGGGAATCCTCTGTGTTTTGAATCTGATTACCCTGTAGAATTACCTTCCATCCTGATTTTACAGAGGTGCTTCTTTTTCTTTATAATAAAGTTCTGCTTTTAAGGACCTGATGGGTTTTTAGTGTCCTAAAAACCCAAGGGGCTGGTCTGTGCTCACCTTGTTTACTCTCAAGCCTCCACAGGAAAAGGGGTGAAGGGGTTTGGGGGGATATTTTGGGGAAGCAGGAACTCCAAGTGGTCCTTTTCCTAAATCTTTGACTAACTCACTTGGTAGTGGCAGCGATACCGTTCCAAGGACAAGGAAGAATTTGTTCCTTGGAGAAATTTTAACCTAAGCTGGTAGAGATAAGCTTAGGGGGTCTTTCATGCGGGTCCCCACATCTGTACCCTAGAGTTCAGAGTGGGGAGGGAACCCTGACGGGCTTAGGTCGATATAACTATGTAGCTCAAGGGTGTGAATTTTTCACATTCCTGAACAGCATAGTTACACTGATATAGGTCTGTTCAGCCTTTAGCCCAATTCTGTGTAGGCAACCCTCACCAACAACAGCCTGTCTACTTAGTGACTAGTTCTTTGGTTATTCTCTAATCAACCAAACCAGGCCAGGTTTGCCCTCTTGTCAAGGGTTCCAGCAGGCCATAGTCCTTCTACAATTTATGATGTGAACCAGGATCCTTGTCCCACATCAGGAGCAACCTGTCTCTTCTTCTTCCCAGACAGCCCTCAGCTGCTGGGCTTCCCTCCTCTTAAAACGAACACTTAGCACAGGGGTAGCAGGGCAGGGCTAACTGAGCCCAGGGCTGCTCTGTAACTTCTCCGTAGTTGGTGTGCCTACTCTGTCATATGGTGCCACTAGCAAAATGTGAGTCACCTTCCCCACTATTGACTGGTCCACAGGAAAAAAAAACAAACACACTTCTATTCTACATGACACTGGTCTGCAGATTTGAGGGTCCCGCAGTCAAATCCTCCTGACAGGATGAGTGGGGTTCTTGTAGCTGCATGTGATGGCATTTGTTGTTCTAGGTTTTCTTGGTATGGCTGTGTAATTCACACAGCAGGAAAACATGACATGCACTGAAACACATGTTCCACATTTTGATAATCTGACACACATTTGAGTTTCTGGCAAATGGGAAAGTAGAAATGTAGGCTGGACTATATGAATGCAAGTCACTGGGCCCAATCCTGCTCTCTGCCGCAGGGGTGTTAAAGTACTCCCATGTTGCTCAGTGGATTTATGCTTCTGTAAACTGCTCTGTGAGGAGAAGACCTCACTAGAGTTGGAAGAAGGGGTAGAAAAGGAGTTCCTGATGGGGTGAGGAGAAAAGGTTTTTCTTTTATGAATATAAATACAACTGGGGCAGGTGCTAGTGCCTGCTTCCAATACAAATCTGATCCACTCTCTGGAATGGACAAGTTATCCCAATATCTGGAAAGAAATTACAGTTGCATCAAAATTTGGGTAAACTATTGTGGTACCAACCTTTTCCCCCCAGAAAGAGACCAGAATATGGAAATGCAATTTAGAAATAGTTACTGGTGCATATCAAGTGCAGCTATGGAGTAATTTAGAAGGGGGGGGTGGAATTTGTGTTCAAGGTAAATTCAAGCTGTGGGGCTCAAAGACATCACACTCTGGTCCTAATAGAAAGGCCTATTAATGGGAAAAGCAGACAAAAATAGCAAGGTGACATATATGGTACGCCCTGTGAAAGTGCTTTTGATGAGGTAATAGAAATGTCCCAGAATTCTTGAAAAACAGGAGTGCATGGAACTCATGTCAGAGGCCTGGTTCAAAGCATCTGAGTACAGCTGGGGAGGACTGGTACCTAATTAAATTTAGAAAAACACCCAGCCACTAGTTGTAATAAGTCTTTTCTGTAATAAAATATAAGGAAACAAGTTAGTGTGTGCGAAACAGGAATGTTGTAACAGCCTCACTGCAATGTAATTCCATGGGTACACATTAAAATCCACCTCAGTAGGGAGAAGCCACTACTGACTTAAGTCTGACAAAGACTGAAGGTGAGTCAAAATCTTCTTAAAACTATGGTCAGTATTTTTCTAATTTTAATTTTGTACATTTCAAATCTTGAATGGGATATGCATGCATATTAATTTAATGTTCATTATAAATTTGCACTGAGTTTGAATTAATCTCTCCACCCTGGAGGTGGCCCCTCTAGATCAAGGTTGAGGTACATGGTGAGGCTGGGGTAGGGGGAATGGAGCACTGGGGAAGTTTTCACTACTTCTGCCTGTGCACCACGTTCTGTGGACTTTGGCTGACTTGAACGTCAGTGTGTCACCTTTCTCAAGCACTAAACTCATGAAAAACAGGAAGAAAAACAGTTATGCACCAAAGAAAATTACATTCTTTGAAAACAGATATAAAAAGTGGTCTAAAATGAGCCTAATTAATACTTAATAGTTGATTTATTAAGACCTTCCTATTAATATACTTTTCCTATTAACAATAAGTAGGTACATTTTGTCAGAAATTTAGTTATCTATGTTTAGTAATTTATGATTACACATTGTACAAGAAAAAAGGCACTAAAATGTACAGCTAGTCACCCTTATTACAAACTCTGAGTTTCCTCAGCTGATGACAGTTTTTGAATAGCTTCCTTATGTTACTTCTTATACATTTCTTACATCCTGAACCATTACAAAGTATACATTTTAGAGCCCTACTGAAAAATAAGCTTTTGCCCCCTTTAATAACTTTTTCTATGGGAAAAACAATGAATTTTGCCATGAAAACTAGCTACACAATAAAGATAATAAAAAATTCCCTGTTCCTCACATTTGCAAAAAAAGTTAAGCACAGGTTCCCTCCCTGGTTATGGCAATTAAAAATGTGGGCATAACAAGTTTAAAATAAATTGCTTTCAAAAATTTCCCTACGTACAATTCCAGAAACTAATTCTGTGAGGGGAAGAAATAGCTTTGGTGGTGTTTGAGGTACTAAAATACTAACTCAATACTTTACAAATAGGTAAGACAACTGAGGCAGCTAGATTAATAAAATCAGACTGGCTCAATGAAAAACTTCAGGCCAAAAAAGGGTTTTGGTCCAATGAATAATATATAGGTTTCAATGTAGTTTTAAAAACTCACTGCATCTTCAATAAAAGACAAAGACCACAAGAGATATAATCTAATACTCTGTTAAAATACATAGTATCAGAAAGAATTTACACATTTTCAGATATTTTTATAACAAACTTGCCAGTACTTAAATGCTAATTTTGTATTAAGATGCTCACCAACTATAGAAGCACAAACACTGTACAATGTAATTTGTACATTGTTAAAATACAACAGACTCTAATATTACATAATAAATACAACCCAGTGTAAATTAAGAATTACTGCCTGATGGTTTGACCAGTTGCGCAAGAAGCACTAAAAAGTGAGGCACCTAGATTCAAGTTTTCTCTTGGTATTCTCAGGCTCTTGGGCTGGCAGTATTTTGCCAATCATATTTTCAGTCTCTGCATTATCTGTAGCACCCTCAGAACACAGTGAAAGTGCGCCATTTGGTTTTAAAAGATCATAACAGTCCCCATGACCAAAGAGATTCCACCGCTGGTGAAACATAGGTGCAAAATAAGGTAAGTCTCTGCAGGATAAAATAAAATGAAAGTGGAGAGAACCTCTCATTATAACCTTCAACACCACCCTGAGTCGTTGCCATGGGAAAGGAAAAGCTGACTTTTCTGGGGGAAAGTAAGCTTTCTTAAAAAGGGCCACCCCACTGTAGCTCTACAGGGCTGGCAGTATGGGTACTGATAGCATCAGCACATTTTAGAGACAAAAATTTTCACCCCAGGCATTCTTGCTTTTCTTCCCATGCATATTCGGAATTGTAAACGATTCCATAAAAACTCATGGCACCTAACAGTCAAATGTATATTAAGTGATTCTCATTGGTTTGTCAGAGAACGCCTCAAAGATCACAGAAAGAAGTTAAAGAAAAACTACACACAAAAATCATTTTACACAAGAGGGATTATTTTTGTTCCTTGTTGGGTGGAATTTTCAAAAGGTGCCTAAGAGAGTTAGGGCCCCATCTTGCACTGAAACTCAATGGGATCTGTGGGCATAAAGCTCTCACATTATTTTTGAAAATTCCAATCATAATTTTGAAATGGTGGCTTTTCAAAAGCGTTGAGCACACACAACTTCAACTGACGTCAATGGGAGCTCAGCACCTATAGCTTTGCCAGTAATGCTGGATGCCACTCAGTCACAAAACAACCCACTGACATTATTATTGAAAGGGCAAAAAAGAAAACATAAAAAAGAAGAGAGTTAATTAGGCTGATGTATTCTAATTCTGCAGGAACTGAAACAAACCTGAATTGATATTTGCATTTATGGTTTGGCTATTTTTCAGTAGAGATCTAAAACAATATGACACCTGGACAGCCAGGAACTGAAATAGTAAGAAAAGACCAGATCTGTCCTCATTTCCGCCTGAGACACTTAAAAATCAACAAGATGGACAATATAAAAATAAATACAAATATACACAGATGATAGAAGCCCATAAAGGGTTGAAGTGGTAAGTAGAAAAGGCTTTTTAATATTATGCTGTTCATTTTGTTAACTTGCTTTAATATATATTATATACAGGGTGGGGGCTGTTAACGTCATTTGCCATTTGTTAGAGTGTGTCTACTTCAATGGCAGTTGCCAAGATAATAGTGGGAATGAAAGCATGGTGTATATTAGGTATTGGGTAAGTGGTATGATTAATGTAAGTGACCTAAAACTGTACTTCTTACTCTAATGGAATCTTTATTAATTGCTATTCTTATTAGTTGAGTGCAGTCTGTATACTTTGCATTGTAATCAGTCTGGAGGTTTGGAAGAGGTTAATCCAAACTGATTTATAATCAATTATAAAAAACATAATTGTTTAGTGCCCAGAAGCCTCTGGACAACTTAGTAGGAAAATAGTGAACAGCAATGGACCAAATTCAGCTCACAGCTATTTCCATACAAACTAACTGGCATCATTGGGATTACATAGGTCTAACTGAGAGCAGGCAATATTCAGTTGTCTTGCATTTAGTCTGAAGTGAAGTTAAAAAAAACAGATACAGTACTAAGAAGGAATGAGACAGTAGTAGAGATATAGCTATTAGCAGCTTATTGATAACACCTCAAACCATTGCACCTTATCAGTGAGACGCATAGACTCGTACATATTTAATGACAATAAAACTGACCCCTGTAGGATGATGGGCCTCTATGCTTATAAAGGATTACCCACCACCACTGATTCAGTAGCTGAAAGGAATCCCATCTCCACCACGTAGTGCATGGAGTCAGATCAGCATCACTTCATGATCAAAGAGTGTCAAAAATAAATGGCAGAGTAAGAGCAGTACGGAAAGTTGTCTCAAAAACATCAGTCAAAATAATAATAATAAACCTTAGACTCCTTTCCAAGTAAGAGTAGAAGGTCTAAAAAACAAAACAAACTTCTCAAATACGTCTGGTGTGGAAAACTGAAATTGGGCAATAATTGGATAGGACATTCTGGTTTCTTGAGCAGAGGCTGACCCACAGCATATTTTCATTAGGTCAACACTACTTTCCATCAAGGAAGCACTGATGATGACTTCCATCACGGGAAATTCAGTTTGGAGTAAAACACCAAATCTATCAAATAACCCACTTGATGTATACTTTCTGTAACATAATGGGTGGAGTTTATGGATTTGACAGTATCCAAAAGATCTTTAGAAAACATATAGGATTTCTTACTGATGTAATACTTCAAACTTCCCCAGGATCCACAGTCTTGGGTATTCAAAAATTAACAAGCTGAGGAGCTCATCAAGTTCAGAAGTAATTTCTTTGGGATACTTAGATGGTTAGTTCAACAGTTTTTAATCAAAGACCTAACTGAGAGTAACAGGTTAAGTATCCAAAGTCCTGGACTGAACTGCTGCAGAATGCATCTGACATTACAAAACATTGATCCTATTCCCCTATATTTGACTACTGCCAAAGAAACATGGAGTACCCGGCCATGACTGGGCCAAATGAATCTCCCAGTCAGATTCCTGTGATGCAATCTATATTCTGGAGTAAGTCTGGTTAAAAAAAAAATAAACCCACCTTACACAGCTGGGTGGTTTTATATTCCATCACTGTACCTACCACCTTGTTGGTGTTGCACAAATAATAAATAATTATAACTTGGTATTTAACACCAACTTCTGATACAGGAGTATTCAAGAATGGCCCTAGATCTCTGAGAAGGGCTCAAAGATGGGAATGAGATGGTACAAATTATATGTAATGTGAACCCACTTCTGTCCTTCCCTCATGACAACAAACATGGCTAAATAGGGATTTTAACCTCCAGAGCCAGGAACTGAGCAATATAGCCCGTAGTATGCCTATAAAGCATAACAAAGAAAGCAAACACACCTACAATTCCAAAGTACATAAAAACAAACAAATCATGTATCTAATTAAATAATAAACACTATCTAAAATCTAGCTTACTTTAGTTCTGATTTTTTTTAAGGGAGAGAATTCTCTAGTTTCTGTCTAGTCTGCTCTTAGCAGGGAAAGGAAGGGGAAAAGATGATTTCTAGCTATTCTAAAATATTGGGAAATTTCTTCAAGATCAGTCAGAAGACTGGACAAAGATACTGTTCAGTTCTTATCAGTCTGATCATCCACTTTGACCCCAACCGCATTCCCCCATCAACACAGCTGATTATCTCCCTTAACTGTCCAATAGGCCCTCCTCCTCATTCTCTTTCCTTGATTGTTGTGCCCAGCACATTTGGCAGCTTGCCTGCTAGACTCCAACTATCAGAGAAATGATTCTCAAATACCTTTGGCACACAGAATGCATTCTGGGACATACAACCATCAAACATACATAACTTCCATTCAGTATAATTTGGGGACGAGTAGAAAGGTCTAGCACTTTTGGCAGCCAGTTATTGTTACTGCCAGAAAGGGTAGGTACCTAGATCCCCAAAGAAAAGTTGACCAGAGGCTGGGTATGAGGGATATGTAGTCCATCTTCTCAAAGGAAAGCTGTTTTGAGGAGGGTGGAGAAAGGGGAGCCTTCGACATCTGAGAATGTCTTAGGACCATGTTTGTAGGTGCAGAGCAATTCAGCTGACTCATACTGATAGCCAGATTAGGTGGGTCTCTTTATAATCAGCTCAGAAATCAACACTCAACGGCTCTCTGAGATAGGAGAGCTAGAGGTAGATAAAAGGAAGTCCTGCAAGGAGAAACCACAGAGTTAAGTCAGTTTGAGAAGAAGCTAGGAAAATTGTCTGTGGTGAACTCTTTGCATTCCTGACCCAGAGCTTTGTTTGGTATGGTTAGTGTCTCAGACAAAATACAAATAAAATAAAAAATACAAACAAAGGCAAACATTGGGAATACGTTTTTTAGGAAAGACTATACTGTGAGGACATATTGTGGATCTGGCCCATTCACAAACTCCCTTGAAAGATAAACTGCTGGCACTAGAGGAAAGAACTTTGGTATCCCATGGAGTATATCAAACACAGTGCAGCCAGAGGGAGAAGACTCGAGGTACTGAAGGGAGGAAGCAAGGGACTGCGAGAATGTTGTAGTGAGGGAGGCATCAACATATGTGTCTAAGTATCTGAAATTTTGTAGGCATATCCAATGTGAAACAAACAGAACCTTCACAACTTCTAATTAGCACTGAAATGGTAAGAAAGATAGTAACTTTACTTTAAAAGCTTTTAAAGAGAAGTTTCTCTTATTTGCTGTACTCTTTTGCCCTAGCAAATATTAAATTTGTTTCGTGCTACCAATGTGAATGATGATATGGTAGGAATCTTAATGCGTTCAGCACTACAATGATAAAACATTCAGAGCCACAACCCGTAATTTTTTATTTTTTTGCTCTTTTATTATGCCATAAAGTCTATCTACATTCCCCTGGGTACTTGCTTTACATCTAGGTGAACTGACTTGTTCTGTGCAATTCCATGTTTAAAAAAAATATAAAAAAAGCAAGATCCCCCTGGTATTCAAAAGCACCAAAATAATTCTATGAGTTTGGAAGAGCAAAGAGCACTGTGCATGTTTCTACTGGCATAAAATTGGTAGTTCTTTTATTTTTACAGTTGGCAACAAGTTCTCTTCATTCTTCAAAATTATTGACCATCTGCCTTGTATAAAATTTCTTAAATCGTGTTAACATTTCTCTCATATTATTCTACCATCTTTTTATTGTGTTTGTTTTACTAATCTAAATATATTAATTTTAGTAATGCATTAATACTCATATTACAAAGGTATTGTGGTTACCTCTTAACATCTGACCGGAGACAGAAAGAGAAGAAAAGGTGGATGGTGTCCAAAGTATTTACAGAAAGGCATGTACAGTGAGATAGTTTGATAATGAGACAGACAGCAGGAACTCCACTGAGTAAGGGCACAAAGTATGAAAAACACAAAGTGTAACTGCTGTCTGTCCTGACACATTACAAAACATCTTTGAATAAGCTACCCACATGTAGGAAACCACAGGACTGAACTTATGGTGGACTTTACCAGTTTGGCACACAAATAAAACATGCATCAGAAGAATTATGGAAAAAATATGTCTTTAGGAGGAACTGTTCAAAATTTGAGACTAAAAAAACAAAAACAAGTAAGGAGGAATGGAAATGAAACAAGAGAGAAACAATACAACAGGTCCTAGAGATATTAGGGGGAAAAAAAGATTATTCCACTTGAATGGTAAGGCCTATGAGTAGGGCTCTAGAGGAGGAACTTTCCATGTGAATCCTTCATGGAAATTCCTCCCACATCATCCAAGGATCAATGGAAGGCTAGGGCCATCTATGCAGACACTGCTGCTGAACCAGCTCTGGTTCTGAGGCAGGACTCAGCTGAAGAGATAACATACAGCCCAGGGCCATAGTCTTTCCTGTCTGAGCTCTGCACAGCTGGACTGGAAACAACATTTCCCTCCACCCCCTTCTTTCTTCTAGCTTGCCCAGTCTTCCCCACTTCCTTTGCCAAGTCCCCGAAGTGCCCCTCATGGGGTCTTGCGGAATGTGTATGTGACTGTGCTATGCAGTAAGTGGAGCCGATTTTCCATGCAGAAAGGAGAAGATCTATGCAAGGACGGTCCACTCTGTGCACAGATCTTGAGTTGAGTATGATCAAAGCCAAAGGCAGAAAACAGCAAAATGAGATTCTACCTGGAAATATGAAAGCTTGTATTGCTGGGGAATAATAAATGAAACAGATCTTGAGAGACAGAAATTTTGAAACAATGCAGAAAAAGACTTACATGTGACAGTGGATAGCAAGTTAGATGAGCTCCCATTTGATATGGCAGTAAAAAAAGTCAATGTGATAGTGGACAGTATAAGCAGATGTATCATGTCATGGCCAGGGAGAGGACAGTTTCTCTCTGTATGAACAAACAGACCACAACTGGAACTCTGGGCCAAATACCTCACCGGTATAAGTTATCATCCTTGGAGTTAAACCAGGGATAATTTTGGCCCATCATGTTCAGTTCTGGGTACTTTAATACTAGAGAGATGTAAACAATTTGGAGGAAATTCAGAGAAGAGAAACAAATAGTTTAGGGCTGCTGGGATTTACTTATGAGAAAAGATTTAGAAAAAACCTAAGAATCTTGGCCAAACAGCTAGTGGAGGATATTAGGATGTAAGCCAGAAAGAAGAGAGAGGAACAACTTTAAGTGTTTTCCAAGGGGATATATATTAGGACTAAAGAAGATAGACCCAAACAAATGACAATTTAAGCTTAATACCAAGGGGAAATTCCTAGCAGTGAGGTCTATTTTACTAGGTAATAATCAATCTCTCAGCCAAGTGGTGGAAACCCAATCGCTCAAGTCATTTAAAACTAGCCTAGATAAAGTACTCAACAAAGACAATACAGGGAATAATCATTCTGTAAGTCTAGTTGGATCCTTCTCTTCCGAGTGTGGGTGGCTATATGATCAGTAAGACTTCCTTATATAAATAATGTTCCAATGTCCCCAGACATCTTGTGGTACTCAATACCATGTCCCTAGGCATAATACTCACATTAGCTATCCTTTCCTTAAGCTCTTTATCTTGGTTCTTTCCAATCCTTCTGCTATACTTTTTTACAACAGTGACTGAATCAAAGTCCCTCTTGCCCACTCTAAATGCCGTACATTTTGGTTTCATAATTAATACAAGCACTTCTCTGTGTGAATAAGGCTCTAAGAGTGTATATCCAATCTGAGACATCACCAACTTGGTAATCTGAAAATACGTATAATTTAAATGAATTTATTTGGAATATAAAAATAAAAACAACGTATCTCATAAGCAGTGCTATCACCATAAAGAGTCAAAAATGAGGTGATATCACAATCTCCTTGGAGCATGCTGTATTGTCTTCTAGGCCCATCCCATTTAAATCCACATTCTCTCTTCACTCCTGCTCCCTCCCCAACTCTCAAGATGTCTCTTTTCCTCACCTTCTGATACCATTTTTATGCTGTGTAGTTTTGAGTGGTTTTCAGTCAGTAGCAGTGTGGGAAGGGCCTTGTCAGTGTGACAATAATATATATTCTCCTCCATCCCACCTTTTATCATAGGTGAATGCGCCGTCACTATCTCCACTCAAAGCATTCTCACCCCCTAAACCACAGATCATGACCTCAGACCAAGAATTGCCCTCTGCAATCCCAATTCTCCTCTTTAATTCCCCCTACCCGGAGTCATAGATTATTGCCCCACACTCCAACATTGTGTTCCTTTCAGGCCAACAGAATTAGTACCCTCTGGCCCCACTGTCTTCTCCTTCCTACAGCCAATTTGCCAGAAGAGGGAGTCCATCCACACTAAGAATGGGATTTTGCTCCCCAATAGAATTGCCCCCTTTAGATTTCATACCAGACTCATGTTTGTACCTGCTGCATGTCCGCCAGAACTGATTTTGTCAATCATTCAGGAGGAGCAGCACTGAAACAGCACCACTCTCTTCACTTTCACCACTAACGTGCAGACAGCATATTATGACTGACAGGAGCAAAGCCTACAAGTATGCATCAGCAGCAGGGAAAAGTGACCAAGAGAAAAATAAATACGAAAGCTTGCAGCAGGAAGGCAATCTAGAGAAGAGGGAGGATGGCACCTTTTAAAATTTGTTTTCATTTGAAAAATACTGCTAATATATGGTTTTCTTTTCCAATTATCTGTGGGGAAAATACATTTAAAATAATGGAACTCTCAATTTTATAACTGAATAAAAAATAAGGGGTTTTCTGCTCATTCCGTGTCACTTATTTAAAATGCCTCTCCCCCCCCAAAAACACCTTTTCAGATAGAGGAAGATCCTTTAGAATAAACCTCTAAATTTGTTCTAAAATGTGCACTTTAATACTTTACCCTTGGTTTCGTATTGCCCATTTCCCAGCCCTTGTCTTCTTTAGACTAAGATCTTCAGGGTGGGGGCAATCTTTTATTATGTGTACGTGTAGCACCTAGCACAAGAGGGCACCAATTTCTGTTGCGGCCTCTAGGTGCTATTCTGATACATATAAGTAAATAAAGACAACAGGAATCCCTGGTTGATAGCAGAGGCAGGGGTGGCTCTGGGCTGATGTGTGGAACACAGCCAAACAGACAGAATTCACAGGTATAGGGCACTGCACTAAGTGAAAATCGGCCTTTACCTCTATAAGTATGTTGAGTTGGTGAGAAAAGAGCAGGATCCACAACAGACGTTACTTCTAATTAGGAGCAAGATCCAAATCCATTAGCTGGCTGCTGGCAGGAATTACTTGTTGGCGAGATAGCCAGCTGCTTCTCAAGAGTTACACGAAGCAGCGGAAAAGCTTTTATCCACAGACTGATGTCAGGTGTACAGTACAGTTAAGACGCTGGCTTCTTTCTCTAGCAGCTGCAGTAGCATGCTTCCCTCACATACTTCTAGTTCCTGAATATATATCTGGGTGATAGGATAGGACTGAGAGAGGGGAGCCAAAAGTAGCTACTTCTGGGAAAATATCCTCTTCTTTCCCTCTTTCCAACAGTTATGGCCCTAGTAGCTAGCAAGCCAGTGCCCAACCATCGTCTCAATCAGCCAGCTGGTTGGAGGTTTTGATTTCCTTTCCCTGCAAACTACCTACTAGAATGCTCCTCTTGTCTCCTCACTGGCTCCTTCATTTTCACTTACCTGCTGCAGAGGAGGAATAATAAATAAAATAATAAAAAAAGAAAGACCGGGGAGGGGATTTCCTCTATGTCCCTGTATAGCAATTGGGTTACTGCCTGTCAAATATCTGCTGTGTTCAGTGTGAGAGCAAAGAATGACTCCAACCCCTGCCTTCAACCAGGAAATGGAGGAAAGGGCTAGAAAACAAGCAACATAATTTAAAGTGTAAAGTTGTAAAGCCGAAGTTTTAAAACATACTCAAATTTCAGGTATGTCTACTCTACGGGAACGTCCTATATTTAAAAAGGGCAGTTGGAAGTTGAGAGAGGAACAAATGTTATGCTCACAATTCACAAGTACTACTGTGCATATCTGAAACTCAAAGAAGATACAATTTACTTTCAGAGCTCACCCACAAATGAACTATAGAACTTTCCCTTATTAGACTCATCCAATCTGTATTCCTAGATGGTATTAAGGAGTCCAAACATGTTCACTATTGACTGAACATCCATTCTGTCACACTACATTAATTTTAATAGACCCTCTTGCCAATACACCTTAGTAACAATGTGCTCAATCTGATTTTCTCTGCCCACCATAAATTCTAGGGCGAATTAGGAAAGGGTCTGTTAAAGGATGATACAGGCCATTCTTTTGTGATGGTCTGCAGTTTTCTCTCCCAATACATTTTCTTTTTATTTAGCACTTCCATTTTTATCCTGTGTTCTTCTTCAGCCATCTCACACTCCCTTTCTATCTGTTGTATTTTTGCCACATGCACTTCATTCATTTGTATCAGCTGCAGTTGTAAAATTGACATTTGCTGGTGATGCTCTTCCTCATGCATCTTTTTCAAAGCACCCTCCTGAGTGGCTTTACTTCGGTAGTTTTTATTTGCTGTTATTCTGACAGCTGAACATGATGGCTCAGGTTGGGAGGTGCCTTCACATATTGGGAAATGTACTATCTCTTTCTCTTCATCACACAGTTCTCTGTTTGAGACAGCAAATGATTCTGCAAAAAACAGCAAAAAATGGTAAGATACCCTCTTTTTTTCAAACAGCGTGATTGTGTAAGGAATAACACAGTCATCAGTCAACACATGCATACCTTGTGCTTCTGTAATGTAATGTAGGCGCCACCAGGTGATACAGTTATCTAAATATTTAGCATTCCCTTTATATTTTGACAGAGCATGTGAAAAGTTCTTCAATCTCTCTCCTAGAATTGTACCTGAGGTAAGGAAGCACTGGCTCCTACACTAAACTAGAGATTTAGTATGCTATTTACCCCTTAGGCACCACTCCCGTACACCCCAGAAGTATGCATTTTTAAATCGATTTATGTAGCACCCAATTACATCAACCTTACCTTGAGATGTGCCTTATTAGTGCCATTGAAATAAATAGGACTATTTGTTCAACAAAACACTACTGAGACTAAAGGCGTTAGGAAGTAGGAGTACTGTTACAGATCATCACCATGTGTGTACCATAAATAGAATATTAACAATTACAAAAACAAACAGATCACTTTGTTTAGAGAAATATTAGGTAACAATGCAGTCAACTTTTTCTTTTTAATACCAAGTTACAGGACAATCCTTCTTACACAACCTAAGGCACATTGTCTCACCTTATTTGTGCAAAGAACTATATTTAGACAACAACAAAGCAATGCAAATCCATTATACTTATTTCATTTGGTATTTTTTTAAAAATAGTAATATTTCTTTAGCAGGTGAGTGCATTCTCTCTTAGTAGTGAATAAATGGTAACCAAATGCTATGGTAATAAAAATAAGTAATAATCACTACATATCTCCCCTTTCTCTAATTTTACTGTGTATGTACGAGGTACACTTTTTATAACACTTTTTTAGTCATTTATTTAACTTGGTCAATTGTTTCATTTCCAGTGACAAGCAACCAATACTCTAGTGCAGGGGTGGCCAACCTGTGGCTCTGGAGCTCTTCATCCACATGCAGCTCTTCAGAAGTTAATATGTGGCTCCTTGTGCAGGCACCGACTCCGGGGCTGGAGCTACAGGCGCCAACTTTCCAATGGGCCAGGGAGTGCTCACTGCTCAACCCCTGGCTCTGCCACAGGCCCCGCCCCCACTCCACCCCTTCCTGCCCCCTCCCCTGAGCCTACAGTGCCCTCACTCCTCCCCCTTCCCACCCCCGAGCCTCCTGCACGCCACGAAACAGCTGATCAGGAGGTGTGGGGAGGGAAGGAGGGGGCAGGGCTGCCAGTGGGTGGGAGGTGCTGGGAGCGGGGGTGGGGGAGCTGATGGGAGGCTGCTGACATATTACTGTGGATCTTTGGCAATGTACACTGGTAAATTCTGGCTCCTTCGTAGGCTCAGTTTGGCCACCCCTGCATCTACTAACCGATGAGAGATTAATTCTTTATTTCTTTGAATAAGGCCATCTCTACCAGCGGCTCTTTTGGTTTTCAAGTGCATCTCAGTGCTTTCATAAATTGGAGCTATGCATTATTGCGTAAAAATAGATCTAGTGGCCCCTTCAAAGCTCCCTTCTGTGTCATACTAATGAGAGCCAGTGAAGGAAATAATTCCCTATAATGCAAGGGGTATAGTAGGTGCCCTCCTGCAGGGTCACCCCACCTGTACTCTCAATGAATAAAGGCCGGCCTCGCTAGTGCTCAACTTGTCTCATAAATGTCTCAAGTATTCTTCCATGCTGCTTTTTTCAAAATATATCTGCCAGCCTTCCATCTCATTCAAATCCTTCCTAAAACCCCTTTCAGTACATAGTTTACCAAAAACGTGTTTTAACACCTTTCTTGACCTATCAGGACATATGTATGTCTAACCTGAAGCAATGTTTAATCGTGTCTTTAGCCTATGCCCTTCCTTGCCCCTTTTCTTCCAGGTTGTAACTTCACTTGTCCCTTAAGACTATAATCTAAACAGAAGCTTTTTGGAGCATGGACTTGTCTTATGTTTCCTGTGAAGTATATACCACACTTGTGTACACTACAAAATAAAATAATAAATACTAATAATCTTGTAGAAATTCTGGAAATCAGTGATTTTCATCTGGAAAGCAACTGACTGGTTATGTGGAGTTATATCTAAGTAGTAATGAAAAAGGATTATTTTTGTACATTATATAAGTGGCTTCAAGCCATCTGTGCACTTTCAGTGGAATATATTTTATTCATTTCCCCTCTAGAAGCACAGGTAATAGATTTTATTTTGGCAGTGGAACTGCGTGCATGGGTGGTGAGAAATGCTGGGGCTATTTGTCTTCTCATGGCACTGGAGCAGGAAATATCTCACTAGGCAATTTTTTTAAAGATTTGGATCACCCCCCAGTCTCTTAAAAAAAAAATTAACCAGTGATGCTCAGGAAACTGTCTGAATTTCAAGAAGTTTCAGTATGCCAAACCAATGTTCCCAAATCTGTTGTCCTTTCGATAAGCTACAATGAGATAGTGCTAGAGTTTGTTTATCCTATTCTCATAGTACTGGAGTTTTGGTGCCTGGAAATCAATATTATTTCCATTTGCATTCAATAAAATGGCATTTTCTGTGACAAATCGTGCAACAGAAAAGGATCTACAGAATGGGAAACTGTTTAGCTGCTGTGGATGAATGATAACCATTAAGATGGTAGTCTGGCTCATTCACTAGTTCAAGAGGTAGGAAATCTTTCAGGGTGAGTAGCACCTCTATCTTACAGGATGTAACATCTTCTAGTTTTTATCCCACACTCTTTCTGTAAGAGGTTGAATACCACAACTGAGATATTTACCTGAGTGGAGAAGTGGGATAAATGAGTCAATATTTTAAAAAATCAGGGACAAAAAGGATTGGCAGTTTCAAAGTTTAAAGTGCACTAGTCTGCTACACTATTACATCAAGTCTTCATGGTGCCACAGGATGGAGAAGGAGATGACATGTTTAAGGTGAGCTATTTACATGAGAGAGTGCCAGGGCCACCCTCAAGAGAGAGAGGGTCAACATAGTAACCTTTGGTTCAAGTTGCATTACATTTTTATATTGAAAGAGTTTACTTAAGAATATAAGAATGGCCATACTGGGTCAGACCAAAGGTCCATCTAGCCTAGTATCCTGTCTTCCGACAGTGGCCAATGCCAGAGATCCCAGAGGGAATGAACAGGTAACCATCAAGTGATCCATCCCCCATCGCCCATTCCCAGCTTCTGGCAAACAGCAGCTAGGGACACCATTCCTGCCCATCCTGGCTAATAGCCATTGATGGACCTATCCTCCATGAACTTATCTAGTTATTTTTTGAACCCTGTTATAATCTTGGCCTTCACAACATACTTTGGCAAAGAGTTCCACAGACTGACTGTGAGTTGTGTGAAAAAATACTTCCTTTTGTTTGTTTTAAACCTGCTGCCTATTAATTTCATTTGGTGACCCCTAGTTCTGGTGTTATGAGGAGGAGTAAATAACACTTCCTTATTTACTTTCTCCACACCAGTCATAATTTTATAGCCCTCTATCAAATCCCGATTTAGTAGTCTGTTTTCCAAGCTGAAAAGTCCCAGTTTTATTAATCTCTCGTCATACAGAAGCCATTCCATACCCCTAATCATTTTTGTTGCCCTTTTCTGAACCTTTTCCAATTCCAAGATAGCTTTTTTGAGATGGGGCGACCACATCTGCACACAGTATTCAAGATGTGGGTGTTCCATGGATTTATATAGAGGCAATATGATATTTTCTGTCTTATTATCTATCCCTTTCTTAATGCTTCCCAACATTCTGTTCACTTTTTTGACTGCTGCTGCACATTGTGTGGATGTTTTCAGAGAACTATCCACAATGACTCCAAGATCTGTTTCTTGAGTGGTAACAGCTAATTTAGACCCCATCATTTTATATGTATGGTTGGGATTATGTTTTCCAATGTGCATTACTTTGCATTTATCAACATTGAATTTCATCTACCATTTTGTTGCCCAGTCACCCAGTTCTGTGAGATTTTTTTGTAGCTCTTCACAGTCTGCCTGGGACAACTATCTTGAGTAGTTTTGTATCATCTGCAAATTTTGGCACCTCATTGTTTACCCCTTTTTCCAGATCATTTTAGTAACACCACTATTTACCTCTCTCCGTTCTGAAAACTGACCATTCATTCCTACCCTTTGTTTCCTATCTTTTAACCAGTTACCAATTCATGAGAGGACCTGCCCTCTTATCCCATGACAGCTTACTTTGCTTAAGAGCCTTTGGTGAGGGACCTTGTCAAAGGCTTTCTGAAAAATCTAAGTACACTATATCCACTGGATTCCCCTTGTCTACATGTAATAGATTGGTGAGACATTATTTCCCTTTACAAAAAAAACATGTTGACTCTTCCTCAACCAATTATGTTCATCTATGTGTCTGACAATTTTGTTCTTTACTATAGTTTCAACCAGTTTGCCCAATACTGAAGTCAGGCTTATCGGCCTGTAATTGCCAGGATCACCTCTGGAGCCCTTTAAAAAAATTGGCGTCACATTAGGTATCCTCCAGTCACTGGGTACAGAAGCTGATTTAAATGATAGGTTACAAACTACAGTTAGTAGTTCTGCAATTTCACATTTGAGTTCCTTCAGAACTCTTGGGTGAATGCCATCTGGTCCTGGTGACTTATCGCTGTTTAGTTTACCTATTTGTTCCAAAACCTCCTCTTATGACAGCTCAATCTGGGACAGTTCCTCAGATTTGTCACCTCAAAAGAATGGCTCAGGTTTGGGAATCTCCCTCACATTCTCAGCCGTGAAGACCGATGCAAAGAATTAATTTAGTTTTTCCGCAATGGCCTTATCGTCCCTGAGTGCTCCTTTAGCCTCTTGATCGTCCAGTGGCCCCACTAGTTGTTTAGCAGGCTTCCTGCTTCTGATGTACTTAAAAAAAATTTGCTATTACTTTTGAGTTTTTGGCTAGCTGTTCTTTGGAAAACAATCTCAACTATACATATAAAATGATGGCGTCTAAATTAGCTTTAACTACTCATGAAAGAGATCTTGGAGTCATCATGGATCATTCTCTGAAAACATCTGCTCAATGTGCAGCAAGAGTCAAAAAAGCTAACAGAATGTAAAAAAACATTAGGAAAGGGATAAATAAGACGGAAAATATCATAATGCCACTATATAAATCCATGGTACACCCACACCTTAAATACTGTGTGCAGATGTGGTCACCCCATCTCAAAAAAGATATATTAGAACTGGAAAAAGTACAGAGAAGGGCAATAAAAATGATGAGGGGTATGGAACAGGTTTCATATGAGGAGAAATTAAAAAAACTGGGACTGTTCAGCTTGGACAAGAGACGACTAAGGGGGGATACGACAGAGGTCTATAAAATCATGAGTGGTGTGGAGAAACTGAATCAGGAAGGGTTATTTACCTTTTCATATAAGAACCAGGTGTCACCCAATGAAATTAATAGGCAGCAGGTTTAAAGCAAAGATAATGAAGTATTTCGTCACACAATGCACAGTCAGCCTGTGCCACTCATTGCCAGGGGAAGTTGTGAAGACCAAAAGTATAAGTGGTTCAAAAAAGAATTAGATAAGGTCATGAAGGAGAGTCCATCAGCGGTTATTACCCAAGATGATCAGGGATGCAACATCATGCTTTGGGTGTCCCTAATCCTCTGACTGCCAGAAGCTGGGACTGGATGACACATGATGGATCACTTGATAAACTGCCCTTTTCTGTTCATTTTCTCTGAAGCATCTGGCACCGGCCCCTGTTGGAAGACAGGATACTGGGCTAGATGGACCATTGGTCTGACCCAGTATGGCCATTCCTGTGTTTAGAAAGTTGGTTTTACAGTATTTTATCTGCATGCTGTCATGCTACTATATTATGTCCTGTGTGAGATATGTAGGGTTTTTTAAAGTTGTTAGAATAGATTTATTCCACTGCAGTGACAGTCCAGAAAAAGATGTGGAAAGTTTTGTGGGTTTTTTATATGTTTTATTAAGAGTTCATTTAAAAAAAATAAAAGGCTGGAGGGGAGCATAGGGAATTCTTGCCTCAGAGGATAACATCTAAACTTGCTGCTTGTGAGAAAGAAAATAGCTGGTGATCAAACAAGCAAAATGATGCTTTTTAAACAATCAGAAGTGCCCTTTGGGACTTTCCTCTTCCTCTTCTGTGTGATGGCTATCAGGAAATAGATGATCGGTCCACATCTAGAAAGGTCAGCTGTTTAAATGACAACCAGTAACTTAAAAATGTACATAGTTTTCTTCAAACTTGTAAAAAGAATCAGATTTTACTACTGTGTATCTAGTGAAATATACAGAAGGCCTCAGTATTTTTGCTGTGAAATGACTTTTTAATAGCCAGCAATAAAATTTTAAATAGAGAGATTTACACTGCTAAATTGAACCCCTCTAAAAATAGAATAAATAATGAAAATGCATACACACCCTTAACTAGAACAGTGTTACTTGGATCACTATAGTAGCATTTATACCTTGGTTAGAAGCATCAGGTTGATATTCAGAATCTTCTTCTGGTGGACTCTGTAAAAAGTACATTTGCTCAGGCATCATGCTGGCAATCTTCTCTTTCCCTATGATGTGAGTATTTATAAGTGGACTAATACTTCTTTTTACTTTCTCACGTCTTTCATGTGCCATTATCTTTTTTGTCCGTGCCTTGATATTTTCCCAGCATTTCTTTAACTGCTTGAAATCTCGTAGTGATACACTAGGTTGAGAATTATATTCATGGGCAAGCGCTTGCCAAGTACGTTGTTTCAATGCAATAGTTCTTGCATCGCTTTTTTTACACTCAAGTACATATTTGTATTTTTCAACTAATGCAAGCAGCACACTCTTTTCCACTTCTGAGAAGTATTTAGCAGGTTTTATTATTTCGTGGTTTTGCATTTTCTACTGTTTCTCTAGGAAGCCAAAAAATCCTATAAAAACAAAATGTAAAAACAAATAAGGATTGGTTGTTCATTCCGGCATCAAATAATTATATATCAGCAAAGGATTCCAAAATTATGCCTTCAGTTAATAATTTCTAAAGTTGTAATTCTACAAGGCTTCCTTTTTTATATGATAGCTGAATAAAATGTTGGGATAACTAGACAAAATATTCAGGTTATCTATAGTATAAATATCAGCTCTTATACAACAACACCTAACTAAACTGTTATGTAACAAGCACATGATACAGGATAAGCTTCCCACCTTAATTATGATTGGCAGGCCAGCGATGCCACTGTATCATAACATTAAATAACTATGTGTAGCTATAAAAGTGTTTAACTTACAGAAATAATTTGATTTAAAAGGGATATCCAGAGGGTCATCTATGCTACCCCCGTCATTCCAGCAAGTGAGATTTTAGAATTGTTACTGCATAATTGCTGGCTTAATGTCTAAATCTAGCCGTGAATAGCTCCAGTGAAAAGGATTCCACAACCTTTTTTGCAGCTGGTTTCCTTGTTTATCTAATGGTTATAAAGTTTGCCTAAAATTGAACATACATTTTTCCTGCAGCATTTTAAAACAATTATTTTTGTTCCATCCTTGCTGATTGAGAATAACCAGCCTCTATCCTCTTCCCAACAAACCCTTCTAATTATTAAAATTCATGGCTCTACTATAATAGCGCAAATTATAATATCCCAATTATAAAATGCGGTGTTTTGGGCTTGCCATAGAAGTAGTCATAAGATTTTTGAAACATGATCAAATATCTTGAAATGTATTTGTTTATTGTAATTTTCTTTTAGTCAATATGTTTCCCCCCAAGTGTTCTAAATCACTCAGTCTTATTTCATTCTACAATATTATAGGACAGAGAATTCTGCCTTTCTACAGAAAGCCCTATTGGAGGACTAAAGATATTTGGAAAAATATCATGAGGTTGGGAAGAGACAGGGTTTGAATCAGTAGACTTGAGTGCATTTTATGGAGAGGGCCAGCCTCTCTGGGTATGTCTACACTGCAATGTAAGCCTGGGTTCGGATTCAGATTTGAGCCTAAACCCTTCTTCCATTTACACACAAATCTGTCTGAATCAGGACAGTAAGCCATCTGGACCCAAGAGCCGGTGGGGGTGGGCCCGAGCCAGAGTCCAAACTATCATTTGCAGCATGGATGCAAATTAAAGGAATTGGCACATGAAATTGCAAGCCCATTATCAAGAATTTTTAATGAATCTGTAAACTCAGGGGTTGTACCGTATGACTGGAGAATTGCTAACATAGTTCCTATTTTTAAGAAAGGGAAAAAAAGTGATCCAGGTAACTACAGGCCTGTTAGTTTGACATCTGTAGTATGCAAGGTCTTGGAAAAATTTTTGAAGGAGAAAGCAGTTAAGGACATTGAGGTCAATGGTAAATGGGACAAAATACAACATGGTTTTACAAAAGGTAGATCGTGCCAAACCAACCTGATCTCCTTCTTTGAGAAAGTAACAGATTTTTTAGACAAAGGAAATGCAGTGGATCTAATTTACCTAGATTTCAGTAAAGCGTTTGATATGGTGCCATGTGGGGAATTAGTAGTTAAATTGGAAAAGATGGGGATCAGCATGAAAATTGAAAGGTGGTTAAAGGGGAGACTACAGCGGATCCTACTGAAAGGTGAACTGTCAGGCTGGAGGGAGGTTACCAGTGGAGTTCCTCAGGGATCGGTTTTGGGACCAATCTTTTTATTACTGACCTCGGCACAAAAAGTGGGAATGTGCTAATAAAGTTTGCAGATGATACAAAGCTGGGAGGTATTGCCAATTTAGAGAAGGACCAGGATATCATACAGGAGGATCTGGATGACCTTGTAAACTGGAGTAATAGTAATAGGATGAAATTTAATAGTGAGAAGTGTAAGGTCATACATTTAGGGATTAATAACAAGAATTTTAGTTAGAAGCTGGGGATGCATCAATTAGAAGTAATGGAGGAGGAAAAGGACCTTGGAGTATTGGTTAACCACAGGATGACTATGAGCCGCCAATGTGATATGGCCATGAAAAAAGCTAATGCGGTCTTGGGATGCATCAGATGAGGTATTTCCAGTAGAGATAAGGAGGTGTTAGTACCGTTATACAAGGCACTGGTGAGACCTCACCTGGATACTGTGTGCAGTTCTGGTCTCCCATGTTTAAGAAGGATGAATTCAAACTGGAACAGGTACCGAGAAGGGCTACTAGGATGATCTGAGGAATGGAAAACCTGTCTTCTGAAAGGAGACTCAAGGAGCTTGGCTTGTTTAGAGCCTAACCAAAAGAAGGTTGAGGGGAGATAAGATTGCTCTCTATAAACATATCAGAGGGATAAATACCAGAGAGGGAGAGGAATTATTTAAGCTCAGTACCAATGTGGACACAAGAACAAATGGATATAAACTGGCCATCAGGAAGTTTAGACTTGAAATTAGACAAAGGTTTCTAACCATCAGAGGAGTGAAGTTCTGGAATAGCCTTCCAAGGGAAGCAGTGGGGGCAAAAGACCGATCTGGCTTCAAGATTAAACTCAATAAGTTTATGGAGGAGATGGTATGATGGGATAACATGATTCTGGCAATTAATTGATCTTTAACTATTCATAGTAAATAGGCCCAATGGCCTGTGATGGGATGTTATATGGGGTGGGATCTGAGTTACTACAGAGAATTCTTTCCTGGGTATCTGGCCAGTGAATCTTGCCCATATGCTCAGGGTTCAGCTGATTGCCATATTTGGGATCGGGAAGGAATTTTCCTCCAGGGCAGATTGGAAGAGGCCCTGGGGGTTTTTCAACTTCCTCTGTGGCATGGGGCGTGGGTCACTTGCTGGAGGATTCTCTACATCTTGAAGTCTTTAAACCATGATTTGAGGATTTCAATAGCTCATACATAGGTGAGAGGTTTATTGCAGGAGTGGGTGGGTGAGATTTTGTGGCCTGCATTGTGCAGGAGGTCAGACTAGATGATCATAATGGTCCCTTCTGACCTTAATATCTATGAGTCTATGAGCATGGATGCAGCTTGGGCCTGGTTCCCCAGATACATCCTGAAAGTCCACCAACAGTATATTCCACGGTCCTATGGACCAGTGTTCTTTGGCCTTTCTATCCCATGACTAGCCAATCAACTCCCAGGAAACGGAAGCAACCCCCCCAGGTTCAAGTACAGGTGCTCATCGTTTAACCTTTCCATTTTATTCTGATCTCTGAACTGGAAACAGAGTGAACCATCTCACGTGTTAGCTATGGCAACTGATAAGAAGTCCTTTGCTGAGCACGCTGCTACTTGGTCATGGGACCACAGTCAGATTCTGGCAAATCTCTAGTGTGATGAGAGCAAGAGGTTCAGCTTCAATAAGAGTGCCAGAAATAACCATGTGTATCAAGAAATGTTGGAGAACCTGGCAGCACAGGAGTGTGTTCTCTATTATGAGTCCAGGCAGTCCCTGTGGTAGGTATATAATCCATGTGTGCAGGATTAAGAGGCCATATTGTTGAGCGGAGGGGTGCATATAGTCCATAGACAGCTATAGTCCAAGCAGGCTACATCGTGAGCCATAGCTGCACCAGGGTAACTGCATGAATGCAGACAGCTTTCAGCAGCTCACAGAAGGCAGTAATCCATGTGGAAGCTTGCGCAGCATCTTGCTGATTTCATGTATTTTCATCCAACCCCAGGTGCTGATAGTTGCAAACTTTTCCTACATTAGACACTCCAGATGGGAGTCACATTTTGGGGAAAGGCATACTGGTTGGGCCCTCCTCTGTAAGTCACCAGCCCATTCCCCTTCTCGATGTGTTGTCAGTCACAAAAACCTCATTAGCATACAAGGTGGCTTGCACCTGGTAGCTTGAGGCAGAATATCCCTTTGCCATTCAGGAACCTCCAGAATCATTATGTCCTCTAGAAGGTTTGAATGCTTGAAAGGATTGTGAAAACATGTAGAAAACCCTGGCAAGGGGCATCACCCTCACACCTCCCCAAGGCTGAAATTGTCTGCAATATTTAAAAAAAGATAGATCAGTTGTAAATTTCACCATACCATTAGGTGTGAAGGCTTTACACTCCGCTTAATTCTCAAGTGTTTCCATGGAGCCTCGGGGAAACCCTTGCTCTCGGAATATACTGAAGCACTCTTTTACCAAGTATCATTTTTTGGCCTTGAGATTTCAAGGACACTTTTGGTGGTAATGTAGTAAACCTTTTCTGAAGCATGCACACAATAATGTCCTGTTTCATTTCTGTTTTCAGGCCCTTCTATCTCTGCAGGACAGCCACAGTCTGGCAGAAGCTGGGGATGTCACAATGCGATCAAAGAGGAAATGTGTCCACAACAGCTTTATGGTGCACACCATGGACAGGGCCAGCCAGCAGTTTCAGTACCAGAGGGAGAAGGATTCACAACAAATTGAAAGGCAAAGTCTGATGAAGGACTTTCAGTGAAGTTCCTTCAGCAGGAAAAAGGAGGGGAAAAGACACAGCACAGCAGAAAGACCGGTTTGAGAGGTTGCTTGTGCTAATGACTGGGAGAGTGCAGGCCTCCACTTCACCTACACTTCCTGTGCCAGCACCATGGCTGGTGTCCCCTCCATGCTACCATGTCCTGCAGATCAGGAACCCATTGGATAATTTTGTGCTTGGGTGGCCCATGCAACCAGGACTGAATGCTAGTTGGACTGGGCAAATGTACCCTCTGTAATCTTCCACACCTGTGCAATCCTCCACCCCTCTGCAACAGCGCCAAGTGCATGCAAAATGCACTAGAAGGGCAAAGAACATGGGGCTGCGGACACTCTGAGGTAGGGGAATCTTTTTTTTTTTTTTTTTTGTGGCACTGGTTTCACAGGTTTAGATAGCTCACTGTTTGAGATACGCACTTTTTTATTTTGTTTTGGTCATTTCCTGGCAACTGGCTTATACATTTTTAAAATAGTAATTTTTAATACATTCATGTTAACATATAAAGGCTTTGAATTCATTAACAGTTTATCATCATCACTGCAGATGAACTACATAACACATGCATTTCAAAGAACAAATATAAAACCATGATGAGGCATAACTGGGAAGTCGTATGCAACAAAACATCTCAATATAACTTTTCAAATCCACAAGTAAAAACCTGAGTTCATCTCCTCCATAAGAAAATGCATAAGAGCCAACCAGGACCCTCCACAATAGCATAAGCAGTCATTCCATGCATAATTAAAAATTCATAACGATCACTGCCCTCCCTAGCATACAGCGATAATACTTCATTTATTTTGATATTGCTGTATGGAGACAGTGATAAACATACTACTCTCTCTCATCCATTGGTCCATGGAAGGCCATAACTTGGGCACACAAAGCATCCCTAATTTCTGTTGCACTTTCCGGCTGAGTGTACTGGTCTAGCAATCCATTAGTGTCAAGAGTCTACTCTGAATGAAGTTGCTCACCTTTGGCTGCACAAAGCTTGGGAAGAGCACAGTGATGCAGACGGCATTGATAACACTGGAATCCAAACAGTTCTATGAACAGCACCAGCAGGATTTCCATCTGCCAAATGCACTTTCAACCACCATTCTGCACCTACTGAGAGTGTGATTAAACTTTCTTTTGCCCAGCCTCTGAGATCAGGGTACGGTTTCATAACCCAGGACAAAAGGGGGTCTTCCGCAGCAGGGACAGTTACTCCATTTATGACAATGTCATTTGGTGGGCAACAGTGTCTCAGCCTGTCCATGATGGTAACTCCGGATTGGGGAAAAACCCTGTCATCATGCACTTTGCCAGTGCAGCCTATGTTGGCATCCATGAATCAGCTTCTTTGGTTGACGAGGGCCTGCATAACAATGGAGTCCCTTTGCAGTTTTATGTACTCATCTGCTCCTTGAGGATGGTAAAACTATGGGCACATGAATCCCATCAGTGGCCCCTGCACAGTTTGGAAACCCCACAGCCACTTGCCAACACCAAACTGGTTAGCAATGGACCTGTAGGAGTTAGAAGTAGCCAGCTTCCAGACAGTTATAGCAACCCGCTTCTGGACCAGCATGTCCTTTCCTCATTCTTGTGCTGGGGCCAGCTGTTCACAAAAGCTCCAAAAACATTGCTTTCTTCATGCAAAAGTTCTGGACACACTGCTGGTCATCCAAGGGCTGGATGATAATGTAATCCCACCAGTCTATGCTTGTGGCTCTGCTCCACAAGCACCAGTCTACACAGGGGCATTAGCTGCTTACAACTCTTGGTATAGTTGCATCAGCCAGTTGGAGTCTCCCATGTCTGTATCATTCTCCTCCACTGAGAGGTACCTTTGGTAGGTCAGAAAATGCTGTCAAAATGTCCACCAACCTCTGATGGATGCTCTGACCATTCCTAAACAGGAGCAAAAGCGTGCCTCAATCCACATTACCGGCTCTGGTTGACAGGAGCATGCAGACCCAAAAGATAACTTGGTGTTGGCAGGCTGAGACAACTTCCAGTAAAGTGCCATGGGATGGACAGTCAAGTTTCCTCACAGTGCACCATGAATGAAGAGCTAGAGCAGCTACACCAGGGGGAGGGTGCCAGAAAGCCTGGGATAAGCTGGTTTGACTCTGGTCTGCATAGTGAGGTCTGGGATGCATGAGCATGGGTGTGAAAAATTCTAAACCCAAGGTCACTAATCAATGTGGACAGTCAAATGTGGCTTAGAAACCCATGCCCAGAGACTCCCGGTCCCATAAACCCAGGCTTACATTGCAGTATAGACATACCCTCTATGGATCTTTGGAGTCCATCATCCTCTGGTGTATACTGCTAATACCTGGACCTCCCTTCCGCCAAAGGAAAAGGCGCATTGACAGCAAAGAATGGGAATTTCCAATAGCATTAGTTATGGAGTAATTTTCCTGTGTGTTTGACAGAAGATTTTGCTGCAAAGAGTATCTTTTCCTCTTGTCATGTTCCCTCCCTGCTTAGCCACTTTCCCTAAAATCATGTAGCCCCAAAGACTTGTGAGGTTGCACAGAGAAGGTTTTGTGCAGTCAGAAGAGACCTATTAAGACATTTAGTTAATCTCCTTGCCAATGCAGTATTCTTCGCTACAACACACACTCTAGTAGATTGTCCAGTGCAGTGAGGCTTCCTTATTTCCCTGAGGAGTACATTCCAAAATGGAATAGATTTCACTGTACAAATATGTTTTCTGGTATTCAGCCTAAATTTTTCCTTTCTACATTTCATCCCACTAAGTCCTAGTTAGTCCTCCCTGTACCACCTAAACAAATACTTTCCTTCAAACACATTTACAGTCAGCTATTCTTATCTCCTTTCTCAGTAGACAACTGATTTATTAATATTTTCAGAATGAGTGACAGAAGAAATAAGCAAAGGTCAAAAGAAGGAAACAAAAGACAAAAGAGGAAATACAAAAAAATCCAACAACCCTCAAAACAGAAGAAAGAAAATCAGAAAGAAGACTGTATCTGAGGGGATAAAAAAGAACAGACTAGGGGGTAGGAATTGCAGCAAGATGGACAGGAAATAAAATAAGGAGCTCAGCCTCAAGGAATAAAAATACAGTTGAGAGGCTGGGACTGAGAGAAATAGTAAAGACAGAGGAGGAAAATACTGCTTCCTTCTATTTGGCCATTTACTGTATTGCATCTTGATTTTTCATTTTGTAAGGAGAAAAAAGGTGGAAAAAGAGAGGGAGCTGGGTGGCTTGCAGAGGAGGGAGGACCCTCTGCTGTGACACTTCCTGCCTCACATCATGGCAGATGTCCCCTGTTTCTTTGTAAAAATCTGGTCTCCCCACCTGATGACAGAGAAGTTCCTCTGTGTCCTGTAATCCTAGCAGTGCACATACTATATGCGCAAAGAAACCCTGAAAGCAAAAGCAAACCAGGTATTCTAATTGCTGCATTGAATACAAAGAAAAATATACCAGCTTTAAAAGTGTTCTTAAATATAATGAAAAAAACAATTTAACAACAAGAGAAGAAACTGCCATCTGTGATGACGCAAACTAGGAATGAGTAGATAAACTTTCCTATTAGCATTAGAAATTAGTAAGTTTCAAAATTGCTGTTAAGTAAAAATCAATGCGCTCTGCTGACTCATCCATGTTACTCAGGTCATTCTAACATACCACACTGCTCAGCAGCTTCAAACAGCCTCCAAAACCAAAACTAAAACTTTGAAACGAAGTGTGGCATTTCTTCCCCCAAAAAATGTATAGAGGTCCATGAGGACAATATTCATTCGTATATCAGTGGCAAGTTTAAAGTCCAATACCTTGTGACTAGGACTAGGGAAAGGGGGAGATTTCTGCTTTCCAATGGGCCATGCTGTACTTGCTTCTACCTCTGGAAAAGTGAGTGATGTTGTGGTTCAAAGGTTCAATCACTCATGAATAATGCAGCCATCTGAAACTTACAAGTAAACGTTTTATACCACACCTTCATGTATTACTAATATTTATTATTTGCATTGTGGTAGCACCAAGGAGCCCTCATCATGGACCAGAAACTAGGCACTATGTAAATACAGAACAAAGAGACTGTCCCTGCCCCAAAGAGCTTACGATCTAAATATTCATTCTCTCTCTCACACACACATATATACTTACTATTATAATCAGATCTTCACATGTACATACAGTCTGCATGTGCCCCCATGGAGCAGGCAGGGTCATGGCCTGACTCCATTAGAAGGCTTAAGAGACTGCCAAAAGTTGTTTGAGATACCTAATGACTAAATGCATCAAGAATGTGCTTTGAAGCACCTTCTCTTAGATACTTCATCTGCTTGCTTCAATATGTCGAGGCACATTTCTAGTCATTAGATAACTAAGAAGTGCCTTGAGACATCTCAAAGCATCAGATCTTTTGAAAAGGTGCAGCGAGATACATCAATACGTTTGTCCCTTACATGTGCTGAACAACTTCTGTCAGCCCTTTGGCTATTCCATGGAAGAGGAGAAAGAACTCCTTTAGCCCACATCCCATGGAACAAATAATCTCCATGAGATATGGGCCATGGACTATAAATGTGCCCAGTAAAGATTTCTAGTAAGCAGAAATCTTTGTTGAAATGGAAGTAATTTTCTGTGCATGTCCCACAGGATCAATATGGGAACAAGTTAGGTACATGAAAAACTGTTACATGGTAAATCCTGAGAAACAAAGGACTAAGTATTCTCACACCCTTACCTGTTCCCATACAAATTCCTCTTGCAGTCACAAGCATGTGCAGAAGATAATTTGAGTATGCCCAACGTTCTATGCTGGCATAGGGCATAAACAATACATACTTTGCATTAAAAAACAAATTAGTGGATTAAAAGTTACATACTGTGCAAACTGAAATCTTTATTACTCTCAAATACTAAACTATTTTCATTCCACCTTATCTTGGAAAGCATACTTCCATGAGGACTAAATGTTCAACCTTTTTATATTTGGCTGTTTTTGAGTTATTTATTGGCAAAAGTAGATTGGGAGAATTATTATATTTTAAAAAGCTACACACAGAGAAGGAACAAAGCAGGTGTGTATTATTTTATACACACACAATACTCTAACTCCAACATCTGCATCAATTTCATGTGTACCTTTAAAAAAATTATTTTCAAGCTGAGCCCAAGGATGGGCAGAAGACACATTTTTGAGAAAGTTACGAGTAAGAGAAGATAGAATTAGAATGGAAAGCCTTACCCAACCCTATCTTTAGTTTTCATTAACCACAAACATTATGCTATATATGGATATCATCTGCTATTTAACTGCAGCCATCTCGGGGGAGGGGGGTGGTAAAGTTTAATTCATTTAACAACACACAGCAGCATTACAGACAGTAATGGTTGAGCAGGAAAATGAAGAAAAAATTATCCAATTTAAGTTAAAGGAAAAAATGAGAGTAGATAATATAATGATCAGAATTAGAAGTTGGTCATGACACCATGGCTAAAACCCTTGTTTTTAGGGGGCGGGGCAAAATGGCATTGGATTTGTAATGACCCGAAGCAGTCAGGATATTAGGTTTACAGCTCATTCAAATGATGGAACTGCCAACAACCCAGTGTCCCACTTTCCTACAGCATCTAGGTTTTCCTCAGTGGTCTCCTATCCATGTATCACCTAGGGCTGACCCTATTTAGCTTGAGATGTAACAAGATCATAGTGCGAGACAGTACGGCTGCAAGTATGATTTCTCTAAAAGCAGATTTTCCACTATGTGAATTCACAGTTGTCTTTAAATACTTTGTAATGAAAAATACATTACTAATCATGAGAGGTATACATAAACTATAATATTAATATTAAAAATCATTTTTTTAAAATCTCTTTTCTAATCCTGTTTTAGTACAAAGTGTTAATAGTTACTGTGGGTTGTTAGATAAAAAGACAGGTAATTAATTACAGTCCACAAACCTGTTTGTATTCCTGTAATAGCAAAATAAAATTTTAAAGCAACCCAACCTACTAGTTATGGAGGACATCAAAAGCAGTTTGTGTAAGGCAAGAGGTAACAGAGGCAGGTTATTATTTCTAATGTTTTCCTGGAATCTCTTTTCAAAATAGACAGAAATATGAATCCTACCAGGCTTTCATGCATCAGGACATCTCAAGCATTAAGAGCTTGTTCTTATTTCCTTGCTGGTTCCTTCTTTCCTCTTCTAGTTAAATGAAACAGAACAGATTCTAGCCTGACAAAGAAGAATGCACCACCCAATGCATACATACAGGCTGCAGCTGATACACAAATACAGAAACATAAACCATGGCAGAAATAATGAAAAATGTTCATGTTATTACCCCAAGTCCCAGGAAGGCCTCGCTCTGTTGTATATGTAAAAATAACCCCACCCTTAGATACCAAAGCACAGCTCAAATGATTTCTCTGTACTCTTAACAAAGCACCACGATTACCAATCTAATCCCCTCCCCCTACTCCGTTACTGTGTCGGGGCTGGGCCTTTTTCCTTCTTTACCTCCCTACCGGCAGGTCAGACACCACTCCTTCAGCTCCTACCAAACTCCGATCTGGATTTCCCTGCCCTTCCGAGTGAAATCAAATGAAAGGAATCCATTTCATGCATGTTACAGTCGAGGAAGATCCAAAGTGGATGAGTGGGTGGATGTTATTTTCATTTATTTATTTTAGGGGATCTGACCACCTGTATCCCACATGCCAACTTTTAGACTTGATCAAGAGGGAGAATTTGGTTTGATGTAGGAAAAATAAAAAAAAAGTTCCTGGTTCCCCTACAAAGTTCCAAAATATCAGGTGCAGTATCCTGCATTTTAGAAGATTCTCAAAGATAACCTGCAAAGAATGAAAAACCAGGCTTGTGACATTTTTAGTAGATGATGAAGACCTGAAAGATTTCCCTTTCCTGGCTTTTACCACTGCCCTCCCCTTCCCGCCCTCCCCGAAATTCTGGTCTGCTGAGCCTGGAAGACTTCGGAACTAGCGAAATCACAAGAAGAGTGAAAGCTAAGGGAGAAGTGTTTTTAGTCAAACTGTTTAGAATGACAGGTTTCAGAGTAACAGCCGTATTAGTCTTTATTCACAAAAAGAAAAGGAGTACTTGTGGCACCTTAGAGACTAACCAATTTATTTGAGCATGAGCTTTCGTGAGCTACAGCTCACTTCATCGGATGCATACTGTGGAAACTGCAGAAGACATTATATACACAGAGACCATGAAACAATACCTCCTCCCACCCCACTCTCCTGCTGGTAATAGCTTATCTAAAGTGATCATCAAGTTGGGCCATTTCCAGCACAAATCCAGGTTTTCTCACCCTCCGCCCCCCCCCCCCCCCCCACACACACACACAAACTCACTCTCCTGCTGGTAATAGCCCATCCAAAGTGACCACTCTCTTCACAATGTGTATGATAATCAAGGTGGGCCATTTCCTGCACAAATCCAGGTTCTTTCACCCCCTCACCCCCCTCCAAAAACCACACACACAAACTCACTCTCCTGCTGGTAATAGCCTATCCAAAGTGACCACTCTCCTTACAACATGCATGAAAATCAAGGTGGGCCATTTCCAGCACAAATACAGGTTTTCTCACCACCACCACCACCCCCAACACACACACAAACTCACTCTCCTGCAGGCAATAGCTCATCCAAACTGACCACTGAGGTTGATGGTGGGATGGAAATTGTTGAAATCATGGTGGAATTCCTCAAGGGCTTCTTTTCCATGGGTCCAGATGCACGTTGTAAGGAGAGTGGTCACTTTGGATAGGCTATTACCAGCAGGAGAGTGAGTTTGTGTGTGTGGTTTTTGGAGGGGGGTGAGAGGGTGAGAGAACCTGGATTTGTGCAGGAAATGGCCCACCTTGATTATCATACACATTGTGAAGAGAGTGGTCACTTTGGATGAGCTATTACCAGCAGGAGAGTGAGTGTGGGGGGGGGGGGGGGCGGAGGGTGAGAAAACCGGGATTTGTGCTGGAAATGGCCCAACTTGATGATCACTTTAGATAAGCTATTACCAGCAGGAGAGTGGGGTGGGAGGAGGTATTGTTTCATGGTCTCTGTGTACATAATGTCTTCTGCAGTTTCTACAGTATGCATCCGATGAAGTGAGCTGTAGCTCACGAAAGCTCATGCTCAAATAAATTGGTTAGTCTCTAAGGTGCCACAAGTACTCCTTTTCTGTTTAGAATGAATTGTTTTTGTTAACTGTCTCAGTTTCTGCATTGACTGCACTCCCCTCCGCCCCCAGCCATCTTTCTGGTCTTCCTTGAAGGCACCCTCTTAAGGTTTCTAGCTCCCAACCGTTACCTCCTCTTGGGAGGAGGACACCTGTGTCTCTCTCCCTACAGAGGGAGAATTTAGGCTTATAGTCCCTATGCACTTCACTGTGGTTTCTCCAGCATCCAGAACCAGTGGTTAACATTTCTCCAGGAGCTATTACAGTTACCAACCAGCCTTCACAAAGCAAACTGCTCTTGTTCTTAGAATAAAAACATTACATAGAAGACATAGAGAAGACAATAAAAACCTATCCTCATGCTAATAGCATACTAGAGGTATCCCAACTTCCAATAGCAGCAGGACATCTGGGCAGCTGGCCAAGATGCAAGCTGGATCCATTTCATGCATGTTACAGGGCAGCCACATGCTAGAACAGTCTGTCAGAATTAGCAGGCAACTAGCACTATCCCCTTGAGGTCACCTGGTTAGACCCTTGTTTGTGGATCAGCTGGACCTTGGATAATTAGCATGGGCCTATTTTAGGAATCACAGGTGTTTACCTCAGTAAACATATTAGGGCTCTGAACATTCACACCCAGAGGTGACTCATCAGTCTCAGAAAACTGATCACAATTAGGTGTCAATCTTTCAAACCCCAATGCTGGCTGTGCTCTTTTGGCTACAAGTCTATGGGCTTGGCTACACTTGCGAGTTAGAGCACATTAAAGGAGACCCGGGCGCACTAGCTCACTACCCGTCCACACTGGCAAGGCATGTAGAGCGCTCTGACTCCGCAGCTAGAGCACTCCTGGTACTCCACCTTGGCAAGTGGAATAACGTTTGGTGCGCCCCTGCTGGAGCCCCGCGGTGCCAGTGTGGACGCCCTGCTCTGTTAGTGCGCTCTGATCAGCCTCCAGAAGTGTCCCACAATGCCTGTTCTAGCCACTCTGGTCATCACTTTGAACTCTAGTGCCCTGCCCTCAGGTGACCAACCATCAGACCCGCCCTTTAAATTCTCTGGGAATTTTGAAAACCCCCTTTCTGTTTGCTCAGCCAGGCGTGGAGTGCTCTCAGCGAATCTTTCCAGGTGACCATGCCTCCACACACCAGGCGATCCCCAGTATGGAGCAATGGCAAGGTGCTGGACCTCATCAGTGTTTGTGGGGAGGAAGCTGTCCCGTCCCAGCTGCCCTCCAGCCATAGGAATTATGATACCTTCGGGCAGATATCAAGGGACATGATGGAAAGGAGCCATGACCGGGACACACTGCAGTGCAGGATTAAGTGAAGGAGCTGCGGAATGCCTACCGCAAAGCCTGCAAGACAAACAGCCGCTCCGGTGCTGCCCCTGTGATCTGCTGTTTCTACAAAGAGCTGGACACAATACTTGGGGGTGACCCCACCTCCACTCCGAGTGCCACCATGGATACTTCAGAGCCCAGTTCAACAAGGCAGGAGGAGGAGGAACAAAGCGGGAGTGAGGGTGCTGAGGCGGAAGAAGACACCCCAGAATCCCTAGATGCATGCAGCCAGAAGCTGTTCTCGCCAGGAGGAAGGTAGCCAGTCGTGGCGGCCAGTGCTTGGGGAAGGACAAACACCAGAGGAGGTTCCCGGTAAGCGGCTTTTATTTTGGGAAGGAAGTTATTCAGTGCGGGCTCTTGGGGCGAGGAGGGTTAGGGCTGCATGCATGCCTAGGTGCGGAATAGGGCACTGATGTGCTCTCTCACATCGTGGTAATCGGCCTCAGTGACCTCTTCAAAGGTCCCATCCAGAACTTGGGCAATGCGCTTGCGCAGGTTTCTCGGGAGAGCCACTGTGGTCCTTGTCCCAGTAAGGCTAACTTGTCCGCGCCACTGTGCCGTGAGGGGCGGGGGGACCATTGCTGCACACAGGAAAGCTGCATTTGGGCCAGGGCAGAAGCCGCATTGCAGTAGGAAGACCCTCCCTTGCTTCCCAGGTCACCCTCAGCAGCGAGATACTTTCCAGGATGAACTTCTGTGGAAAATGTGGGGTCACTGTTCAGTATAGGGGCCCCCTGCCGCTGTTGGCTCTCCCCAAGACACAGAAACCCAGAGGACAGTACAGCCGTGAAACAATCAGTCACACTTGACCCTGTGCTTACTCACCATTTTGGGGCTCCCGTGGGTTATGTGCACTCGTTTTGGGATGGGCAAATTATGCTATTGTGTAGACTGTGCTTGCCCTTAAGTACGGAGGAATCGTTGCTCTGTCTGGTGTGAACAATGCTGCCTCTGTTAAGTGTTGCATTTTGCCTTTACAGATGAAACCTTGAGATCTCAGCCGTCGGTGTTATCACCGGCCAAAAGACTCCAAAGAATCACAAAGAGGCCACGTAGAAGCAAGGAAGACATGTTGCATGAAGTAATGCAGCATTCAAGTAATGAAAATCAAAAAGTGCAGGAGTGGTGGGACAGTGAAAGGAGGATCCGCCAGCAGAATGAGGAGCGCTGGCACAAAAGCGCGGTGCTCCGGCAGCAAAACACGGATCGGCTGATAAGCATAATGGAGCGCCAAGCGGACGCTATCCAGGTGCTCGTAGCTATACAGGCGGAGCACTACCGTGCCCGCCCACCCCTGCAGCCCTTGTCCCAAAACTCTTTCCTTTGTGCCTCCATGTCACCTCCAACCCACTTTCCCCAACATCCGGGTTCTTACTGCCACCAGCTGCCTCCAACACCTGTAGCTTCACCACCCAGCCCTGAAAACTACCACCCTTAGTCACTGCACTCAACCCCCAACACCATGCAGTATAGCCATCCTGAAGTGCAGCACTCATTGCATAGCACTCCAGACAGGAAGGCTGAGTATGATAACAGGACATACACAAATCTGTGATTGTACCGTTCCCCGCCCCACCCCCTTGCCCTTTCTGTTTCTTTTCAATAAATGAATTTTCTTTTCAATAAATGGATTTTTTTGGCTTTGAAAACATTCTTTATTATTGTATAAAGTAAAAGATACCTTAGCCCAGGAAAGAAACAGGCACTGCAAGTCAGCGTAGCAAACATAGATTCCTACTAACATTGGAACCACTGCACTTCACTCCCATGGAGGGCACCAGACATTACTGGTGGCTTTCAGCCTCAAATTGCTCCCTCAAGGCATCCCTAGTCGTTGCAGCCCCGTGCTGGGCCCCTCTAATAGCCCTGCTCTCTGGATGTTCAAATTCAGCCTCCAGGTGTTGAACCTCCGAGTTCCATGCCTGAGTGAATTGTTCACCCTTCCCTTCACAAATGTTATGGAGGGTACAGCACGTGGATATAACCGTGCGGATGCTGTCATCGGCCAGGTCCAGCTTCCAATACAGAGAGCACCAAACAGCCAAAAGCACACTCCACAGTCATTCTGCACTGGCTCAGCCTGCTGTTGAACGACTTCTTGCTGCTGTCAAGGCTCCCTGTGTAGGGTTTCATGAGCCACGGCATTAAAGGGTAAGGGGTGGTCTCCAAGGATCACAATGGACATTTCGACTTCCCCTACGGTGATCTTCTGGTCTGGGAAAAAAGTCCCGGCATGCAGCTTCCTGAACAGGCCTGTGTTCTGAAAGATGCATGCATCATGCACCTTTCCAGGCCAGCCTGTGTTAATGTCAGTGAAACGCTCACGGTGATCCACATGTGCCTGGAGAACCAGAGAGAAATACCCCTTCCGATTAATGTCCTCGGAGGCTAGGTGGGCTGGTGCCAGAATTGGAATCTGTGTGCCATCTATCGCCCCTCTGCAGTTAGGGAAACCCATTTGTGCAAAGCCATCCACAATGTCATGCACGTTACCCAGAGACATGGTTCTTCTGAGCAGGATGCGATTAATGGCCCTGCAAATTTATATCAACACAATTCCAGCGGTCGACTTTCCCACTCCAAACTGGTTAGCGACTGATCAGTAGTTGTCTGGAGTTTCCAGCGTCCAGACTGCAATAGCCACCCGCTTCTCCTCCATCAGGGCAGCTCTCAATCTCGTGTCCTTGCGCCGCAGGGTGGGGGCGAGCTCCTCACACAGTCCCATGAAAGTGGCTTTTCTCATCCAAAAGTTCTGCAGCCATTGCTCGTCATTCCAGACTTGCATGACGATGTGATCCCACCACTCAGTGCTTGTTTCCCGAGCCCAAAAGCAGCGTGGTGAGCATGTCTGTGAGTGCCACAAGTAAACTTGTGTCATATGCGTTACTCGAGTCGATATCATCGTCGGAGCCCTCACTGTCACTTTGGATCATAAGGAATAACTCAACTGCCAAATGTGACGTGCTGGCAAGACTCATCAGCATACTCCTCAGCAGTTCGGGCTCCATTCTCACAAATCGAAAGGGAAGACAGAGTGTGGAGTACAAAAAACATTTAAAGATGGCGCCAAATGTGGACGGAAGCACAGGGATTGCTGGGATGCGAACTGATGCATCACGGGGTGTTGGGACAGGACCCAGAATGCCCTGCGCTCCCCATCCCCTTCCCACAAGCCACAGCGCCAGAATGGGAAGAGGTGCTCTGTGGGATAGCTGCCTATAATGCACCGCTCCCAATGCCTCTGCAAGTGCCGCAAATGTGGCCATGCCAGTGCGCTTGCAGCTGTCAGCGTGGACAGACTGCAGCGCTTTCCCTACTGCGCTCTCTGAAGGTGGGTTTAACTCAAAGCGCTCTACATCTGCAAATATAGCTGTGCCCTATGCAAGTTTTTCGACTGAACATGAACCCCAGTTGGACAATTCAGCTGTTTCTTTATTCAGCTCAGGCCTTTGAACTCCAGTTTCCAGGAACAGATAATCACCAGTTAATGGCTCTCTCCTCAGGGCATAGCTTCAAAAGGCTGGTTTTTGCATAACCAGAGTTGTAACATTTTCATTAATCACTCCCTAGGGATTCCCCTACTTAACACTTATCATCCCAAAAGTCCATGCCTGTCTGGCACATCTCAGTATAGTCTTTTGAACTCCTTACACTTCCCGGACTCACATCTACCACATTAACATCTATTTAACTTCTACACACAAGTTGCAATGGTTTAACTGAAGATGTGATTTTAAACTAATTTTGCTAAATTGGTGCAATTTTGTGTGTGGATACTCTTAAAGTGATTTAAATCTGATTTATAGCAGTTTCGCATGTCCATACACAGGTTTGCTTTAGTCTAAAATGGTGCCAATTTGTGTCTAGACAAGCCCTTAACGTTTGGAGAAAGAAAACCTTTGTTAAAGATTCCCCACTTTCAATTAAGGTGTAAGAGCTAACCATCTACATCATCTGAGACTCACAAAGAGATTCTCCAGCAGACTCATGGAAGATCAGACTAAGGCCATGCCTACACTTCAGAGGTAAGTTGACTTAAGTTATGTTGATGATAAAAAAAAGTTGTAATTACATCACTTGTGCATGTTAACACAACACTCTTTGTGTCAGCGGAGCGTATCCGTTGTTGGCGCTCCAGCACCAACAGAGAAAGCAATGCACTGTGGATAGCTATCCCACTGCAAATCACCACCTTCTCCTGATAGGAGTTCAGGGAATGGATCGCAGTGCATCATGGGTCAAGGATCATCATCCCAGTGATTCAGTTTTCTCTGGCCCATAACTCCAAGGGCTTCTGACTGCATTTCACGCCATTTTTCAACTACTCCTGAAAACTGTGTGCCCGCCATCTCTGCCTGAAAGCATGGATCTTGCACTGCTTACCAGTCTTGTGATAAGCGTTATGAACACAACGCAGCTGATCCTGCAGTATTTCATGAGCTGTGAATCTGAACAGGAATCAGTGCTGCCTGCGCCCTGCTGTGTGCCTTGGAAAGAAACAATTCAAGATTGATGTTGACATTCACAAAACAGGTGCATATGGTGGACTGTTGCTATTGGGCTCAGGAAACAAGCACTGAGTGATGGAATTGGCTTATGATGCTGGTACGGGAAGACAAGCAGCGGCTACTGAACTTTCCTATGCACAAAGCCACCTTCCTTGTGTAAGGAGACTGTTGGCCCCTTACTAAAACTCAGTGGAGGTTCTTTTGGTTGGGTAGCTTCCAGTACCAAAAGCGAGGGGAAGGGTCGATGGGAAATCAGGACCCTGAAACTGACAGTCCCCGGGGCAATGTGGAGAGGCCAATGCTCCAGGTCAGCCTGATTGACAGAACGGGCAGGCTATAAGAGAGTCAGGAGGCCAGGGGGTTCCCATCCTCCGTGTGAGCTGGAGAGCTGCCTGGAACAGAGTGGGGCTGAGCTAAGGAGAGAGCAGGAGCCTGTGCTGAGCTATGGAGCAGAGCCACAGCAGCAGCCCAGAGAGCAGACCTGGGCTGGGAGGAGAACTGCAGCAACCAGAGCCAGAGGGGCCAGAAAAGCAGCCCAGAGAGCTGGAGGCAAAGCAGCAGCAGCGCTAAGGCAGGCTGGAGCTGGGGCAGAGTGGAGCTGGAACTGAGGCAGAGTGGTGCGGCTGGAGCAGTCTGGAGCAGGGTGTGGTGAGCAGCTTGAGAGAGTGAGGGGGACCCTAGGCAGCGGGCCCAGCAGAGGGAGATGCCCCCAGCCAAGAGGCCTTGCAGGCCAGACTTGGAAGGGAATCGTAACCCTGATGGCCCTGGGAAGAAGGGTTCTGCCACCTAGAGCCTGAGGCCACCACCAGAGCAAGTGTTCGACCTGCAGCATCCCTACAGCACAGCCAAGGCCTGAGAAGTAGGCCTGGGACTAGTGAGGAGGAGACTGAACTTCCCTTACATTCCAGAGATACCGGTTGTGATGTCCCCGTGCCACAGAGCGGGGTTATGTGTTTTCCTTTAACCTTTCCCATTTTTTCCTGATTTTTTTAAATTGGTTTCTGTTTAATAAAGTGTATTTACTTTCAACTGTATGTAATGGTCAGTGAGTCAGGGAAGTGTCCAGTGTGGATAGAGCACCCCAAAGTGGGGACACCCTAGCGCCTGTCCTAAGTGACCATGACAAGGTTGGGGGTTGAGCCCCCGAGGAATCCTGGGCCCAGCCTTGTTGGGGTTACTAGGACTCTGCCACCCAGAAGAGTGGAAGGGGAGTCCTCGAGGTCAGGCAGGCCTTTGGGTAAAGGGAGTGGGAGCAAGGACTCAGATTCTTTTGCTAGCCCATTTCAGAGGGTAGTGTATAAACCAGGAAAGTTCCTCACAATAGCAGGATCATTCCCTCACTTATACTTGAACTGCGTGCAGAGTTTGCCCTCACCCTGCGGCGCAAGGACACCAAAATAAGACAGCTCTAACAGTGCAAAAGTGAGTGGCAATCACTTTGTGGAAGCTGGCAACTCCTAGACAGCTACTGGTGGGGGATGCAGTGATGCAAGTGTGCCAGGCATTAATTACCTCCTGCTATAAAGGAATGTGATTCTGAGCAACGTGCGGGAAATAGTGGATAGCTTTGCAGCAATGAGATTTCCTAACTGTGGTGGGGCGATGAATGTCACGCATATCCCAATTTTGGCCCCAGACCATCTTGTGACGGAGTACATCAACAGAAAAGGCTACTTCTCTATGGAATCACAGGTGCTGGTGGATCACCAGGGTTGTTTCACTGACATCAGTGTGGTGGTCAAGGAAGGTGCATGACACATGCATCTTCAGGACCAGTGGCTTGTATAGAAAGCTGTATGCAGGGACTTTCTTTCCAGACCAGAAGCGGAAATGCCCATAGTGATCCTGGGGGACCCACCTACCCCTTACTCCCGTGACTCATGACACCATACACCAAAAACCTTGACAGCAGCAAGGAGCACTTCAACAACCGGCTCAGCAGGTGCAGAATGACCACACAATGTGCATTTAGAAGATTAAAGGGTCGCTGGCACTGCCTTTTTGGCAGGTTAGACCTCAGTGAGGAAAATATTCCCTTGGTCATAGCAGCCTGCTGTGCTCTGCATAACATTTGTGAGTAAAGGAGGAAAAGTTTCCCAAGGGGTGCATCATTTAGGTGGATAGCCTGGTAGCTGATTTTGAGCAGCCAAACACCAGGGCTACTAGAGGGGCTGAACGGGATGCTATATAAAGCAGCATTTTTTAATGAGCCCCAGTAATTAGTCTTTCTGTAATGAACTGAGCCAGGCATTCTTTACTTGCCACCTTGGATGGCCCCTGTAATAATTCCTGCCTGAGCGTTAACTGTAGCCTGCAAATATGCCAATTGCAACTGTGTATGAATTTCTGTTCCATCCACCTCTGTAGGTCACAAATAATCACTGTCTTTGTAAGACAAAATTTTTATTAAACAGCAATACACAGATGAACATTTCTTACAAGGGACACAAGAATCTCACAGCTGCATGTCAGTCCAGTTGTCATTATGGAAAATGTCCCTAGGGATGGAGTGCAAGGAGTACTGCGAAGGGCTGGGAAAGTGAGAGAAATGGGGGAGGAGGGGCAAGGAAGGCAGTTCTGTATGGGCTGCAGGAGGAGTTGAGCACACATGCATTCTACCTGCAGCACAATCAGGGACCACAGCATCTCTGTTTGGTCCTGCATGAGCTTTATTACTTGCTCCTGAGCCTGTCTCCTCTCCTGGCTATCCATTTCTAGTTTCTCGTTTATGGTCTCTCTCCACGCTCTGTGCTCGCTCTTGGCCTGATCTGAAGATTGCAGCAATTCACGAAACATGTCCTCCTTACTCCTCCTCATTCGCCTCCTTATCTGACAGAGGCACTTCACCAGGATATAGGAGCTGGCCCCCAAGGGCACATCTACAGAAGCAAAAGAAACAGTATTGTGTGTGCATTCAGTCTTGAATCTTAAAAGTTATACACCTCTTTCTCACTTTCCCTTGGCAAGCATGCAGCATGGCCAGAGCACTAAACACAGTTAGTTTGGCCTGGTGGGACTGGGGGTGGGGATTGCAAAATGTGACAAAGGGTCTGGGTAGTTTGAGAAGGGGATCCATACAAGCACCTGGGGACATTATTCTGAATATTAGCACCGTTTTCCACAGATGGTGGTGATCAAACCTGAAATCACACTACTGAGGGTAACTGATGATCCAAGGATGCATCTCCTGCAAGTGTGTGGCTTCAGATCGGGTCCATATGCTGCTCACCCGTGTGCTGCTTTGGTTACTCCAGAAGTAATTGCCGATTGGCATGGGAAAGTTTCCTACAATGGGGAAGAAAGAAAACAGCTCTGAGAAGGAACCTTTGGCAGATGATTTCAGACTATCTGCAGGAAAGTTTCCTAGAAAATTCTAGAGAATTCCTGGGAGATCTTGGTGTGCATTAACAAACTTTTCCGCTGGGCCCCCACTGCATAGCTGCACAGGGGAATGCGAAGCAGATGCAAAAAGTACCTAGTGTTGTTAATGTAGATCCCTTGTCCCACGTGCACCATGTAACAAAATCAAGGATACCTCTACCTCATGTAGCCATGCAGTATCAAAGCATAATGAGTACTTAATGGAGCTCCCCTCTCCTGCTTCTGGAATGCCAGAGATGGACTGCTGGGACTGGCTAGACCACTCCAGAGTCAAAATGAGATCCTGGCTTGCCATGCCACCGGCTGAGCCTGTCACCTGTCCCACATCCTCTTCCAACTCGACCTCATTGTCCACCACTTTGTCCTTGAGATTGACTCTGCTGGCCATTGCCTTCAGTTCCCCTGAAGTATCCATGGGGCTTTCGGTAATGGAGGTGGGGTCATCACTGAGGATGGCATGCAGCTCCTTGTAGAAGTTCTTCTTTCAGAACAACTTCTGAAAGGTTACCAACCCCTGGTGTAGCAAAAGAGTTATATCAATCAGAGGAGCATTGTAGTGTGTACACCTTCACTGTTTTGTCGACGAAACCTGACTTTTGTCGACAAAACTGTATAGCGTAGACAAGGCCTTAATCTTAAAGATATGATATTGCTAAGGTAAAAAACAAGCGGGAAATCAACAACTACAGCAACGATAATTACAATAATGACAAAACCCCAAACATTTTATACATCATAACAAAGAAAAACTGGCACCGTAAAATCATTTAAAAATAAAGATTTTGTGCCAAAGATATCTTATTTATTTAGAATTCAGAACCAAAGGCAAACTGTAATCTAATAAAAGCCCAATGAATGCCAACAAAACTAACAAACAGTTTCCAAACCATATTCATATATTTTTGATCAGCTGCAGACATAGCAAACATAAAACCATATAAAAACCCAGCACCAGTACTGAAACAATATTTTAGTTGGAGTGCACTGTAACCGCTATCAGTGGTTTCCCAAGGAATTGAAATTAGGGGGGGGTGTTTGAATTTACGGCGGGGGGTGTCAGGGCTGATGAGGGGTGAGACTGTGAGGGTGAAGGTGGGCTATATGGCACCATAGTAAAAACTGAAAAATGTTTTATGACCATTTTATTAGATTTTACTCATGTTTTAAAATCATCACACAAATTAAAGTTGGCTACTCAAGCCTTCTATGAAGCACTACATCTACATCCTTCTTGGTTTCTTGTTATAATTTTGCACAACTCAGTTAATTAACTTCTTGAATGCAATGCGGTCATCTCTGGTGGCTTCTCGTGTGTCTGGAACTTCCATTCCTTCAATTGATATGCTCATTAGTTCACTCATATGATCAGGCAGAAGGCAACTTCTTTCAGAACACAAAATTCTATTCAATGATGAAAAAGAACGCTCAACTGTAGCTGTTGTGACTGGGAGTAGCAAGAGATGAATTCCTACTTCTTTCATCCCAGGAAACATAGCATAAAGATCGGGTCGAGCCACTAGTGATGATAAAAAATAAGTTGAAGTCAAATCTTCATTCATTCGTCGTATGATATTCCATTCTATGTTCAAATTCTCTATTCTGTCCTGATCCCATGGCAGCCCCATTGCTGGTAGTGCCTCACTCCACTCAACTGTCTGTGTTTTCTAGGACAGGCATCTGTAAAAGCTACATAGAGGTTGAGTAGAATCTAGAAGTCGCTGTTGTAGATTTTTAAGAATCAAGTCTATGTACTTTTTCAGTTGTCTTAAACACTTCTTGTCCTCTTCACTTAAGGATTCAATATAAATGCCTTCATTAGTCAACTTCGGACTGAAGTCTTGCTTTCTTCCAGTACTTTTTCAATGGACAGCTCTCTGATTGATCCAAATGTAGCTTCTACTGCTGGACAAAGATCTACTACTGTTGTAGCAGATGCCTGGATGGCATTGTTTAACGGCCCGAGAGAGAGAATGGCAATAGTCTTCTCTGAACATAGTAGCAAAAGTAATCCACCAGCCTCACTACTTAGATCCATCGCATCTTGGTAGATACTTTCCAAAGCCAGTAATAATGGCCTGGAGTAATTTTTAAGACAACAGCCAAGGATCGCTCATGAGAAAGCCAGAGGGTTTTCCCAGGTTGGACTAATATGAACTTCAGTCCCAGTGTATCTTCTATATTTTCCAAGCTATTCAGTCTTTTTGGACTCTTGCTGAAAAAGAATATAATGAAGACATTAAATTTATAGCTTTTTGAAATGTGTTTTTGAAGATTCTGCAGCTATTGCTAATGGTAGTGGAGCAGATGGCCTCTGCAGTTGTGTACAGAGAGACTAGGGTTTACACTTTTCTCTGAGCAAAGCTTGTGCTCCACCATGTCTTCCAGAGAAGTTTTGCAGCTCCATCAAATGCACAAGCAGCCATCTGTTTGGGGTCCAATTGACAAGCATTTAACTCTTCTAAGATGTGGGTTGTCACAGATGCAGCTAATGTGTCTTCTATAACTTGAACATCTAGAAATGCATTTACTGGCCTACCACTGACATCAAGATAATGTACACAGTAACTTAATACTTGATGCCCATTTGCATCGGTGCATTCATTCAGCCATGTATGCAACTTTTAAATCATATTTTAAACATGCTCCATGTGGGGTGCTTTTCATCTGCCGCCTTGTTTGTGGGCATTTGGGGTTCCATTTTCAAAGTTTTCTCCACAGCCACTGGGGCTAGAAGAGCCCGGCCTGCGACCAGGAAAGCTGAGATGCTCCTCACCGGGAGCAGGACCTTTAACACAAACCACCAGAGACACGCCGGCATGAGCGGTGCTGAATCCCGCCCGCGGCCCCAGGAAATGCCCCTGACTCTCGGTAACCGTCAACAGCCCCACGGCTCCCCGCGCCCGCTGCTGCCCGGGGCCGCGCACAGGCGGGGCGGTGTGGCGGGCGCCCAGCCCCCGGCGGAGGGCGAGGAGCAGAATCCGATTCCCGCCGCAGGGGATTCCGGTCCGGAGGTTTCCACCCCCCATCCCCAGATCCGACCCCCTCACGCAGCGCGCAGGGGCGAGGCGCATGCGCCCTGCAGTTCTCCTCGCGGCGGCGGGCCGAAGAGCCGCAGCCGGGGCGCGGGGTGAGTGTCGGGGGCGCGGCGGCAGACACGGCGCTTGGGCGGGATGAGGGCTGCTCTCCCCGCCCCCCGCTCGCGCTTCCAACGGGGGGAGCCGCCCCGGCCGGTCCCGTCTCCGCGGGGGCGGGATCGCCTGCTGCCGCGCTCGGAGTCGCGGGCCAGGCGGTTGGGACCGCGCCCGACCGGGCCGACAACAGCCCGGGGCTCGCTCCGCGGGTGGCTGTCCCGGCTTGGCCCGGATCCCGGAGCGGGGGTCGGCCCCGGCGGCTTCGCGGCAGCGATTAGGGAGCGGAGGAGGCTGCTGCTGCGGGGCCTGCAGCTCCGGCGGGAAGCGGCGATGAGCCCCCGGGACCCTTCCGGGGCGGCGGCGGCGGCGGCGGCGGCGGGGGGGGCCGCTGTCTCGCGCTCCCCTCTCACTTGGCCTGTAGTCAGCGGTGCCTGCAGCGCGCCGGGGGGGGGCGGCCGCTGACAGTTTAAACGTTGATGCTGCGGGTGGAAATGTGTCAGAGGAGAGAGCTGATCCTAGGAATTTCTGCACAATTCGCAGTGAGTGAGAGCTCCTGTTGGTGCCACTTCGATGGCTTTTAAGAAAATACCACCACTTCTTTCTTTGCTCAAAGCAGGGTGGGGATGGCAATCCATATTGCTCATGGTGTGGCCTTGCAGCAGCAGGAAAATGGGGGACCACTCCCCATCTCCTGTGCTTGCATTGTCTCCTAGTGTGATGGGTCCTCGGAGTACAACCTTGAGTTGGGATTGCTATGCCCCCTTAACTCTCCATCCTGGGCTGTCTCTCATGATGCTTGACTAATGACAGTAGCAAATCTCTCCAGGTGCTGTTAACACTTAGCCACCAGGATGCGAGATACACCCAGATAAGTTAAACGAATGCTGTGCAAGCCGCTCATGAGCTATACAGAGGGAAACACCAGCAAATCCCCCCCCCCTCCCCGATCCTGCACCCCAGAAATGTACTGTCTAACGTTGCTCAGGACCTTCTCAGTAATTAATTCATGACTTCATCAAAGGATAATGGACATGCACCAGCTAATGTAACGTCAGCAAATTCCGCAACCACTTTAGACAAACTCACTGGTAAGGATAAAACATTAAAATAAGTTTATCAATTGCTGAAAGATAGATTTTAAGTGATTATAAGTGGTAGGCATATAGGACAAAGATGGTTACAAAAGAAATAAAAGCAAAATTGCAGTCTAAATTCTAAACTTTATCAGACTAAGCAAGAGTTGAATCAAACAGCTTTTCTCACGCCCACTGGATGTTGCAGTCATATTACAGTTCTTAATACACAGGCTGAATTTCCTTTGCAGCCTGGGACCAGTCTCCTTAGTTTGAAGACTTTCTTTCCAGCGTTCTTGTTGCTGGTCGGTACCTCATGATGGTCGCTTAATGCCTGTTTGGGTATGGCTCACCTCCTTTGTTGTCATTGACAGGCTAGCAGTGGGCATCTCCCAAACTCACAACATATTTGAATAACAAAATATAGCAAAATCTCATAACTTCATACACAATATTGATATACATAGGGTGGATTTGATTTAAATCAAATTGATCTAAATCATGATTTAAATCACTAATCAGGAAGACTTGATTTAATCATGGATTTCTACATAAAAGTGCGTTCTTGGTGGTGGTTATAACCTTAATACATAGTCTTCACAACTCAGAGATAGATATAGACTTCATTTTTTGAGAAGGTACACACTATATATTTTTTAAAGTGATTTATTTTGAAAACTTTTCAGATTAGTTTTACAGCTATATCAGAAAATGAATGATTGTTTGATTATTCATTTAATAAAGGTAATTGAAACAGTTCACCTCCCAATAACTTCAAAAATATCTATCTTCAATTCAATAGGTTAATCATTAATATTTGGAGGATTTTCTTGCCACGCTGTTTTAAGAGGAGAACATCACCAGACAGACATTTAAATTGTTTTATTTAACTAAAACAGCAACGTTATGTATTCTGGATTTTTTTCTTCAACAGCAAACACATAATATTTTAACAAAACAAGCATATGAATTTTTGAATTTAGTTAAACATTCAAGTTTCTTAAAATCATGTTTGTTTTTGTTAAAATTGCTTTTAACTAAAATAGTTAACGAATTTTTTTTAAAGTAAAACAAAAATTAAATCGACTATGTCAGCCAGGTCAACATGAGAACTTAAAATATTGGCTTCTGCAGCTAACTCAGTTGTCTTCACCTTCATTTTCCTGTTTGTCATAATCTAGAAAAGAAAAAGAAGCTTTCTGCTTTTTCAGGTCCCAAACCACTTCTCAATTTAGAATGAATTAGTCCAAACGAAGAAAAATATTCTTTCTATATCAGCAGAAGAAGCTACTGCTGTTAAAAGTGAGATTATCACTTCAACGGTCTCTGAATCCAAGTGCTTAAGTGACTTCATCAGTTCACTGGTGTGACTTCCTTTAAAACATCAGCAAACCTATATTTCTTGAATGGTCACCCTTAGCTCTGAAGTTTATTATAGTTGGCATTATGGAGGGATGATTGCTGGATGTCCATGTCATAGCCAACTCCTTTTCTTCAGTAGTTAAGATTTGACCCTGGTACTAAGTATTGAGAATATTTGCAAGAAAGGAGCTGGAGATAGTGCTTGTCCCATTCGTTTTTTTAATGCTTGTAATTTTAACTCTCATTTCTCTTTTTAAGATCTCACTCAGTTCCTTCCAAATTTCAACAGCATTAGCAATAAACAGCAATTTCCCTGCACTTTGTTCCAGGCTACAGAAATAGGCTTCAGGGGTACTCAGCATGTGTTCAACATTTCTCTTAAACCCAATGTTGAGAACTTTGGCTGTGACAGTGCCGTCTATTTTTTCACGATTTTTGTTCACAAACTGTCATCCAGATTAGGCCAGTTCTTGATATAGTGCTCAAAACCATCCACTACTGAGTTCCATCACGGTCTTGTGGGAGAGTTAGCTTGGTTCCTCCCACTTTTTTCAGAGCAGCTGCTGCAAAGTGGGAAGTATTTTGCAATTTCAACAGTGTTATTTCTGGAAGGCACTGCATCAAATGGACTCTCTTCACTCCTAAATAATTTCTTCTCCTTTTGGATACATTTTGTAGTGTTATCTGTGACCCAAGCTGCGTACCAGACGTTTGAGGTTTTTTTTCACAGTTTGTTATAGTTTTTACTGTTTACTTCTTGTAAGTATTCTGCTGTGTGTGCATTTCCTGATGTATCAATTGTTTCTGTAAGGAAGACATTCCCTTCTTCTGTTGTCACACAAGCACATACAACAGGATCATTGTGGACATTGCTCCACTCATCAAGACTCAGGTTAACAATTTTACCCTCTAGATCTTTTGCACACTGCTCAATTTCTCTTTCATAAACTTTATCCAGCAATTTGCCTACGGCATCTGCTCTGCTGTGTGGACTGTATCCTGGTCTGAACCATGTTAATGAAGTGTGGGTTCTCAATCATATGGAAAGGGGAGTTTGTTGCATAAACAAACCAGGCAATTTTTTTTATCAATTATCTCTTTTTGTAATCTGCTGGTTCTTATCAGAAATTTATCTAGGGTTGTTTCTGGATTATGGAGGGTTTTTTTTCTTTTTGCTGCAGGTGCTACTGTGGCTATGAGACATACATGATGTGATTGAAACACTATCATTGGCAGATAACTCTGAAACTATAGAAAATGATGGTGATCTTGAAGGTGGATAGTCTTCAGAATCCTGTATGTTGAGGATGGATTCTCCTAAACAAAATAAGTCAATGCAGTTATTTAATTATTATTACCATACTGCTTATTTAGTATTATTCATTGCATTCACTGACACTCAGTACTACTTTAAAGGTGAAGTTGTAAAGGAAGGCCTGCCTATTTCAACTATTTATTTTTGATCACGACTTCATCTAAAATGATAATACCATAGAGTGAAAACTATATGTTTTGCTCAAACATGAGAATTCAAGAATAGTTCAGAAGGAGGACAGGCAGTCCTTAAGAAAGAAGTATGAAATAAAAAAGTTTACCAACCTGAAGATCCTGCATGTTCAGACATGTTCAATGCAGCTTCCTCTTGAGAAGGAACACTTCTCATGATGTTGTTTCATTCGGGCGATCAGGCCTTGCATTTCTTTGTTGCACTGTTTGCATTTTGCATGCATGTTTGTTTTACCCACAGGTAGAGGAATTTCACTGAAATATTCCCAAACTGGGGTTTTCCCTTCTAGTGAGAGAATGGTATTGTAGATCTTAAATCAATGAAAGCTACACTCAGAAAGACCTCAAGACTTCTGGAATATGCTGCTCAAACAGTTTCACTTGTGTTTCTACTGCCTGTCCCTCTCTTCTCACATTTATCTCCAGACTTCTTCTCCTTGTCCAGATTTATTCCGCCCCCAACAATCTTCTATTCATTGAACTTTTTGAAACTTTGCACTTTTAGAGAGAGGTAAGGGATTGACTCTGTGTACACAAATTTCTAGAGCGACAATAGGGTTGAGGTCTGTTATTTCTCACCTTTATATGTTGTTTATTTATTTTAAAACATTTTTGCTGTTAACAAGCATGTTATCTCTGGAGACACAAATCCACAGTTTGAGAACTGCAAAATTAAGCATCTCTGATGATATCTTCTAGACTGAGCACTGAGTCCCATTGGGTAGATAGAAAGATTAACCTAAATAATCTATACAGAAGCCCCTGGAACCCCATACGATTGGATCCCTAATCCATGAACTATTGGAACTCATTTACAAAACTTTTCTTAAACATTACATGAATATATTGTCTGATACTATAGAATTAGAATTTATAATTCCTATTCCATAATGAGATATCTTTGAGCTATATTGTATCTTAATTAAAACTGTTTTTTAGATAGGTTTTTTCCTCAAAAGCATTTTTATCAAAAAAATAATTTAAAATTTATAAAATCCAATTTAAATAAAAATATTTTTTTGATTTAAAAAACAAGTATTGATTTATTTCCACCCTGATACATAGTTTGACAGAACAATGACAAGGCATGGTTTATATGAAATATAACCATATACAAATGATGAATATGGGGTTAAAGTGTGCTACTTTGAGGTACAGTACATCACACCTAGCTTCTTGGAGAAGGTAGCTGAAGTGGCTCAGGCCGTTCTTGTCTTCCCAGGTGTCCGTAGTGGTAGGGACAGCAATGGTTGGGATAGTAACTGACAATAGTATGACCTGGTGTGCTCTGGTAGTGGATGTGGGTATGTGTGCAGCATTTTGGAGCAAGCCTCCCAGTCTAGGATGATATACTTGGGCTAGTGGGATTCATAGTTGTGCTCTAAAAATAGCTGTATAGACAACACTGTGAAGTTGTGGCTCAGGCTGGAACTCTGGCTCTGAAGACCATCCCCTGCCCTAGGCTTCAGAGCCATAACCACGATTTCACAGTGCAGTCTTTTCAGCTATTTTTGGAATAATAGTGTTAGCCCCGCTAGCCCAAGTCTGTTGGACCCAAGCTGGGAGACTTTACTCCAAAATGCTCTGTAGACATACGGAGGCCAGGTAGCTTCCTTACTGGCTGTAAAGGCTGTTTGCTCTGCTCTCTGCTGGAGTCTGTTTGCACAATCTGGCAAACTAATCTGAGTTTGGTTAAATATGGTTCAGATTTTCAGGCTTTTCTTCACAACTGTACAAACCAGAAACATTTTTTTAAAATGTAATCTTAGATTCTGATATCATGTGTCTCTGGAAGCTGGGATCCTAAACACATGGCTGTTATATCTGTGCCTTAATCTGGCTCTGTCCATACATGTATCTGAAAAGGTAAAACCTGAGAAGTGTGGCAGAGCATGTGATTATAGTTTAGATGTGTGTATATTATGCCTGGTGGGTAGGGCTTGGGAGAGTGCCTCCTCCTCCCCCCTCCCCCCCCCAATTTGAGGCCTGCTCTTAATGAAACACTGATGTTCTCAAAACACAATAATTAGCCTGGAAATTCAAAGCTAAACTTCCAGGTTGCTGAAAAGAAAACACCCAAAACCCAAACATTTAAAATATGCATATACCCAGCTACTATAACAGAGGTGGGCCAACTACGGCCCGCGGGACACTCCTGCCCGGCCCCTGAGCTCCTAGCCCGGGAGGCTAGCCCACAGCCCCTCCCCCGCAGCCTCAGCTCACTGCGCCGCCGGTACAATTCTCTGGGCAGCAGGGCTGCGAGCTCCTGGGGCAGCGCAGCTGCAGAGCCCAGCCTGACCAGTGCTCTGTGCTGCCTGGTGGTGTGTCTGTAGCACCGCCAGCCACTGGTGCTCCGGCAGCACGGTAAGGGAAGCAGGGAGTGGGGGTGTTGGATAGAAGGCAGGGGAGTTTGGGGGTGTGGTCAGGGGGTGTGGATAGGGGTCCGGGCGGTCAGAGGGCGGGAAACAGGGGTTGAATGGGGGCAGGGTCCTGGGGGGCCAGTCAGGAAGGAGGGGGGGATTGGATGGGGCGAGGGGGGTGACTGGATGGGGCAGGGGTCCCGGGGGGGCAGTCAGGGTACAGGGAGAAGGGGTGATTGGATGGGGTAGGGGTCCCGGGGTGGCAGTCAGGAATGAGAGGAGGGGTTGGTTGGGGTGGGGATTCCGGGGGCGGTCAGGGAGCAGGGGGGGTGGATGGGGCAGGGGTCCTGAGGGGGCCATTAGGGAACGGGGGGGTTGGTTGGGGCATGCCTTGCAACCTCCCCTAACTGGCCCTCCATACGATTTCCGAAACCCAATGCAGCCCTCAGGCCAAAAAGTGTCGTCCCCTCCCCCCGCCCCTCCCGGTTACTATAACATGTTGACAGATTAAACCAGAATTCTCGTGTCTTGCATCCAGCTAAAGTAATACTTTATAAATATTTTTGTAGCTTTCTTAGTCCTTTTCATCTCTTTTAAACCTCAAACATGGACACCGAACCTGAGGTAAAGAAAGAGAAGAAGCAGCATCAGCATCCTTTCTACTGCAATGTGAGTACTTCATATTATTAAGGGCCTTTGACAAAGTATAATTTTATCCATTGTTGAAGGGTTTGAGAGTAGGAACAAAATCAAAGCGTTTGGGGAAACCATTGAAAACTAGCTGGCTTTAAAATGGCTTAGCATCCTTCTGGTGATTTGCCCAACTATTGCCCAGGTTCTGGAACTTCTCCTCCTCCCTTTTTTTTTTATTTATTTGAATCACCCCTATCATATTTCTAGCTGGTGCCAATACAAGGTCTTCCTGTGCAGATACTTGATTCTTTTTCTCTCTATTAAAATGATAATCCAACTCTACTAGACCAGCTATTTCTGACTATAGATGCTGTGCATTATCTTTTTTCAGGTACAATATTTTTTTTGATTCTCAAGATCAGAAGAGAGAAAAATGTTTTAAATAATGAAATAGCCTCCACAGATATTCCATTCTTTAAGTTGCCACATGGGTCTGGAATCTTTGCAATCAGTTAACACCTAACTGTAGAGTCTTCCTTTGATTTGTGTGCACTGCTGCATAGAAGCTGTCCATACCCAAATATCATTAGCTAATAGTTAAGGCTGAGAGTGCTAGTCATGCATTTCATGTGTGTCTGTGGGTAAGGGGAAAATTATGGAAGTAGTCAATGCTGTTACTCTTAACTGTCTTCATTAATGCACACCCATAAACTGGAAGTTAAGAATATTTTGAGTGTTGTATAGATCTAGCTTGGTCTTGCGATGATGCCCTGGATAAAAAAACAACCAAGGATATGTCTACACTGCAGTTGCAGATGGGATTGCTGCTCATGTATGCCTACCCAAGCTGCAAGCTTTCGTCTGCTTACCACAGATCAAAATAGACAGGAAGCTGCTGTAGTGCTGAGCTTCAGTGTGGCTGTATAAGGGCACCTGGAGTCCTGGGTTTGTAATCATGTTTCTAGCCCATGCTGAAGCCATTGCTATTTTTAGGCATGCTAGGTAGATTAAAACTAGAGCAGGTATGTCTACCTGAGCTACAATTGCACCTCCAATTACAGTACAGTAGAATCTTGGGAATGGAGGTTGTTTGTAACTCCGAAATGTTCATAACTCTGAACTAAACGTTATGGTTGGTCTTTCAAAAGTTTACAACTGAACATTGACTTAATTCAGCTTTGAAACTTTACTATGCAGAAGAAATATGCTGCTTTTAATCATCTTAATTTAAATGAAACAAACATAGAAACAGTTTCCTTATCTTGTCAAATCTTTTTTAAAACTTTCCGTTTATTTTTTAGTAGTTTACATTTAACAGAGCACTGTACAGTTTTTGTTTTTGGGTCTCTGCTGCTTGATTGCGTACTTCCAGTTCCAAATGAGATGTGTGGTTGACTGGTCAATTCGTAACTCTGCTGAACTTTGAGGTTCTACTGTATAGACGTATCCTAAGAGACAACCTTATCCATCCATAACACACACTTTCATCTCACCAGGGACCAAAACTATAATGCTTTGTGCATATTCATATAGCAGTTGATCCAACTCTGTCCTTTGCAGCAGTAAGAAGTTCACATAAAGACATACTTACTGTGATGGGACCCCCGGGGTACAACCTGGAACAGTGGGACCACTGTGCCCCCTTAACTCTCCAGCCCGGGCTGTCTCTCATGATGCTTTGCTAGTGACAAGCAGCAAACCTCTCCAGATGCTACGATCATTCAGTTAACAACATGCAAGGGACACACCCAGCTAAGTTGCATGAATACTCTCTAAGACACACATGAACCATATATGGAGAATCACTAGCAAATCTCCCCAGCCTTGCACCCCAGAAATGGACCGTCTTGCACTACACAAGACCTTCTCTTGAACAATGTAAGCTCATTAATTAGTTCACTGCTTCGTCAAAGGATAGTGGACATGCACCAGCCTTTATAATCTGAGCAGATTCCCCAAGCATTTTAGACAAACTCACTGGTAAGGATAAAATATTAAAATAAGTTTCTTAACTACAGAAAGATAAATTTTAAGTAGTAGTTTGATTATAGTAATCAAACTAGTAGTAGTTACCTAAGAAAATAACAAGTAAACATGCATTCTAAATCCTAAACTTTCAGACTAAGCAAGATTTGAATCAAATAGCTTTTCTCACCCCATTTCATATTGAATGCAGGTTCCAGTTCTTAATATGCAGCTGAATTTCCTTCTCTGCCTGGGACCAGTCTCCTCAGTTCAAAGTTTTTATCTTCCCAGCGTTCTCGTTGTCTTCAGCATAGGCGGGGAAAGAGAGAGGTGGTCTCATGAAGTCCTACCTTGGGGGGTGGGATAGCTCAGTGGTTTGAGCATTGGCCTGCTAAATCCAGGGTTGTTCAATCCTTGAGGGGGCCGTTTAGTTGATCTGGGGCAAAAAATGGGGATTGGTCCTGCTTTGAGCAGGGGGTTGGACTAGATGATCTCCTGAGGTCCCTTCCAACCCTGATATTCTGTGATTCTATGATGCCTTCTTTTATACTCTCAGTTCACTGTCCCAAGGAAGATACTGGCCCAGACATGTCCTGGTGGGCCTTGCTGAGTTATAGTCATAGTTAATCCCCATTGTGTGGTGCTTGCTCAAATGTCTCATAGAATTATAAATTTCTTGTTTACAATTCCCCTGCTGTTCAATGGCTTGTGATGGTCGCTTAACACCCATTTGTGTATGGGTCACCTCCTTTGGTGCCTCTGGAGAGCTAGCTCCGGGCGTCTTCGAGACACATAGCATACTTCAGTGTCAACCATATAGCAGAATATTATAATTCCATATACAATGATTATATGCATATTTTGACAGAACAACGAATTTCAGCATGTGATCTTTCATATGATACCTTGCAAGGCATGCTTTATATGAAATATCACAATGATATTCAAATGATGAATATGGGAGTTACAGGGTGCTACTTTGAGGTACAGTGCATCGCACACATTCTTAATTGGACAGTCAGGATAGAGAAGACCATCCATGTGTCTGTCCATTTTAGGATTTGGAAGGTGCCTCTCTCAGTGTTTTCCAAGTGCTGATGTATTTAACATGCCGCCAGCATACAGATATCAGGAAATGCAGAGCTAGTGTATATCTACATGCATAAACTTCCTAATCCTAGACCATTCTCCAAATATAAGAATTCTGGTTACATATACTGCAGACTGTTTAAAGTCCTTAAAAGAGTTTTAAATGCTTAGTGCCCTCCCCTTCCCCCCCAGAAAATATAGTTTGAAATGGATATAAACCCTCATGCATCAGGGCATATGTCAGCCTCTAACTGACGGAAGTTAGAAAGGAATTTTCCTTATGAATAGGTTACTCCATAATACCAGTTGTAGTGTTTCTTGAAAGGTCTGTTGGGTAGGACAGTAGAGTGGGAGTCAGGAGACCTGAGTATTATTCTCAGTTCTGTCACTGAACTGGTGCCGGCTGTTTTTCAGTCCCATCTTTTGTCTGTCCTGTCTGTTTTAGATTGTAAGCTCTTTGTAACATAGCCTGCGACCTTTTTAAAACCCATATTTATAAAAAGAGCAGAGAGGAGTGATGGTGATGAGGTTATAGAATTTGGGGGGGGGCTAGGAGGAGCCTGGGGCTATTGTGGCACAATAGAGGGGATTTGGGATAGGGTATATATGGGGAATATAGGAGAGAGATGATCGGGGGGGGGGGGGGTGACATGAAGGGATGGGGATAGATGGAAGTCATAAGGTACATGAGGAAAGGAGGCAGCAAGAATCTGTTGTATTCATGTGGAGTGGGAGTGAGAAAGGGGACATGGAAGCTGGGCACACAAGACTGACCCAGGACTTGAGGAAGGGGATGAGGCAGAATGTGTGGTGGCTGGTGGATTTGTGGATGAGGGTAGAAGGGAGGTGCAGCAGAAATGAATTGCAAAGTAGCTGAAGTGCTTTGGATGACAGAAAGTAATGAAGGAATTGTGGCGGAATGTGAGAAATAGTGGTTGTGTGGCAGAGGCTGTGGTGGACGCCAGGTGAGTGGGAGGGAAAAGAGACTGGCTTTGGGCAAAGGGGTTAGGCAAGTAGAGGGGCAGTGAAGGTGAGGGGAAGTAGGAACAGAGTGAGAGGGAAGCTTAATAAACAGAAGTCAGTATCAGTGTTGAGAGGCATCAGGATGTTGTGAGTCTGAAGCACATTTAGCAAGGGCAGCAGAAGTATTCAGGGTGTTAGGCAGAGCATCAGAGAGAAACTCTTTTGTCTGTGCATTGTGAGGACTCTCCAGTAGAGGGAAGTATTAACTCTGGGGGTAGATGATCATTGGTCCTACCTATAAAAGGCAGCATGATAGCCCAACTTCCTACTCTGGCTGCAGGTATGGGCTTTGCTGGGTGGAGAAAAGGCTCTTCTTTTGAAGGGCCACGCTCCCAGAAGGATTTCACAGGACAGCGGACCCTCCTTGGCAGGCCCCTGGAGAAAGAAGATGGGTGATGTGCCAAACCAGCCAACTGTCCTCCAGAAGACTATACAGAGAAGTGGGGGAAATGGTCTCCATTCCCCAGCTCCAGAGTATTTAAATTGGAATGTTGGATGAGACAACATGGGGGAATTGTTGAACACGGAGTGGGGCAGCTGGGTGTTGTGTGAGTTTGGAGGGTAGAGTTTCTTGATTAGGAAGGGACATGTGTAAAACAGGAGGTAGTCGTGCAGAGAGTATGCACTCCACACTCCCCCAGAAGCAAAGCACCTGCTAAGTGGAGATCTTGTTTCTTTACATTTAATCTCTTCAGATTTGAACACACGTGAGGCCTTTACATAGTGGGGGCTATTTTGCTTAGAAGGGAAGCAGGGTTAAGGCAGGGAGTATGGGGAAGCAGATATGTTGGAGGGAGACATCTATCCCCTCTCTCCTGAGGAACCTCATTTAGTAGGCTCATTGGTGTGTGACAAATGTACCTTGGCTTTTGAACCTGACTACCTTACTGAGGTTAGTGTGTACATTGGGAGGAATTGGGATGTTTAGGGGAGTTGTTGGGGAGGAGTGGAGGCTCCTGGATATCTTCATTCACACATGTACGCCACCTCTGATTAATCTCATTTGGCTCATCTTTCCACAAATGAGCCTGCATACATTTGTCAGGGTCTGATGCATCTACTGAAGTTTGTTGGGTGGAAGAGAGAGAACTGGTGTGTTTAATTGTTGCTACTGAGGAGAGCATGGATGTTGGATGTGAGGGAGCTGGCTGTTTTCAGGCACAAAGAGGAGCTGAGTTGCTGAGGGAACTTGGGTGGAACCAGGTTATTTGGGGAGGCATAGAGGGAGTGGTTGGCATGCAGGGGGTGTGGAGCGTTTCTCCCTTCTTGTAAATGTGGATACCTGTCAAACCTCATTAGACTTGTTAGTCTCTGACAAATGTATGCAAGCTCATTGGGGACTGAGGGGAGCCTATGGAGACTTGTTGGGGATGAGGGAGGATGGAGGCACAGGGAGTCATAAGGGATATGGAAAATCTGGCAGTGTGAGGTTGGAGGTACAGGGTGTTAGGGCACATGGAAGGGATAAGAAAGGCATTTACAGACCATGAAATGTATTTAGAGTGAATGCCTTAAGCAGATGGTGTCCTCATCGTTTCAGTACCCTGCTCATTCCCTGCCCAATGTGAGTATACAAACCTTAGGAGGTCTACATTTGCTTAAAGGACTCACTCGCCCTGGGTACCTTTCAAGGGCTGTATGGGGGAAAACATTCCTTTCAGACCATTTTATATCAATTGCTTTCTCTTCAGTTTTATAGTCCCTTCAATGAAGTGTTGATGTGAATCATACTTCTTGAACAACAGGAGAAAAGAGACACAACAGTTCCTGGTCAAAGTTTTCAAATTTCTTTAGAGCTTGGGTTTTGTATCCTTTATTTTGATCTTTTTGAAGATCACCTTTCCATACCTCTTTTAGTGAGTTTGAGAGAGATGGCCTACCCTCAGTTGAATGTATTTGAAAGGTTTGGGCCAACCTGAAACCATCTTATGCTATGGAGAGGGACTTTTAAATGAAAGACAGTACTTTGATCCTCCTCTTCGGAACCCAGTGAATAGAGTGGGTTTTTGGGTTGTTTTTTTTTTGGTTTTTTTTTTGTAATAGCAGTTTTCTTTTTTATTTACGTACATCAGTTGTGTCAGATTTACTCCTGAGTGATAAGTTTTTGCTTCTTCAGCTTATTTTGAGAGATCTTTTTCTTCTGAGCAACTTCCTCTTCTGGCTTTGGAGCAATCTGCTCCTTCTTAGTGAGGATCATCTCAATATGACACAGGGAGCTCATGTCGGGGTTGATACGACCATAACCTCTGTAGGTATGCCTGCGCATTTTGTGGGCCTTGTTGACCTGGATGTGCTCAATTACCAGAGAATCCACATCCTGCTGTTCAGTCTGGGTTTAGAGGAGTTTTGTTTCAGCAGAAATCAATTTGTACAACCTCAGGGGTATAACTGGAGTTTATTAAACAGGGAGATTTTGATTAGTTTGAAATATGAATGATATTTTTCAGAATTATAGTATTTTTTCTGTTTGCTTGCATAATACTGAGAAATAATTATGAATCTTCTTTTTAACCTAGATTTGCAAAATCTCATGTGCTTCTGCATTAAACTTGCAGACTCATTTTCTTGGATTCAAACACAAGACGGTAAGATTAGGGTTTTGTGTGTGTGTGTGTCAGATTTTGTAGATAGTTACATTAAACAATGATGATGTGTAGGATTGTAATCACTATTTTCTTTTTAAAGTAATAAATGTTCTAAAATGTGTAAAATTAGCAAAGCATCTAAATTTTTGTTTAGAATTTTCTTGCGTTACTGTTTTTGTCATGTACAGTAAAGCAGAACTATTTTGTATAGCAATGATGTTTAAAAAGGTTCATGTTGATCTAGCTGAGTCTTGCTGTCTGGATTAGTGAGAGCAAAGGGGGATTTAAACATTGCAACACTCAGTGTTGCAGTGCCTATTTCCTAGGTACCCAACCAGTGGAATTCACAGCCTCAAGTTAGGTGCTTAACACTCCCTATACAAAGCATGGGAGCCTTGGCATCTAAGAAGGGGATTCTCAGTGCCACCTAAGCTAGCCAGGAGCGTGAAATGCAGATGAAAAAGGGCAGGATTTGGGGCCCAGATTCACAGTGGTACTTAGGCACCTAACTCCGATTGATCTGGGCCTTAGGTGTCTATCTCCATTTGGAAAAAGAACAGGAGTACTTGTGGCACCTTAGAGACTAACAAATTTATTTGAACATAAGCTTTTGTGGGCTACAGCCCACTTCATCGGATGCACGCAGTGGAAAATACAGTAGGACGATTTTATATACACAGAGAACATGAAGCAATGGGTGTTACCATGCACACTATAACGAGAGTGATCAGTTAAGGTGAACTATTACCAGCAGGAGAGAGAAACTGCTATGGGTACCCGCATGGCCCCACAGTATGCCAACATTTTTATGGCTGACTTAGAACAACTCTTCCTCAGCTCTCGTCCCCTAATGCCCCTACTCTAGTTGCGCTACATTGATGACCTCTTCATCATCTGGACCCATGGAAAAGAAGCCTTTGAGAAATTCCACCATGATTTTAACAATTTCTATCAACCTCAGCCTGGACCAGTCCACACAAGAGATCCACTTCTGGACATGACAGTGCTAATAAGCGATGGTCACATAAACACCACCATATACCAGAAACCTGCTGACCGCTATTCTTACCTACATGCTTCCAGATTTCATCCAGACCACACCAAACAATCCATTGTCTACGGCCAAGCTCTACAATACAACCACATTTGCTCCAACCCCTCAGACAGAGACAAACACCTACAAGATCTCTATCAAGCATTCTTACAACTACAATATCCGCCTGTTGAAGTGAAGAAACAGATTGACAGACCCAGAAGAGTACCCAGAAGTCACCTACTACAGGACAGGCCCAACAAAGAAAATAACAGAACGCCACTAGCCATCACCTTCAGCCCCCAACTAAAACCTCTCCAGCGCATCATCAAGGATCTACACCTATCCTGAGGGATGACCCATCACTCTCACAGATCTTGGGAGACAGGCCAGTCCTTGCTTACGGACAGCCCCCCAGTCTGAAGCAGATACTCACCAGCAACCACACACTGCACAACAAAACCACTAACCCAGGAACCTATCCTTGCAACAAAGCCCATTGCCACTGTGTCCACATATCTATTCAGGGGACACCATCATAGGGCCAAATCACATCAGCCACACTATCAGAGGCTCGTTCACCTGCACATCTACCAATGTGATATACGCCATCAAGTGCCAGCAATGCCCCTCTGCCATGTACATAGGTCAGACTGGACAGTTTCTACGTAAAAGAATAAATGGACACAAATCAGACGTCAAGAATTAGAACATTCAAAAGCCAGTCAGAGAACACTTCAATCTCTCTGGTCACTCAATTACAGACCTAAAAGTGGCAATATTACAACAAAAAAACTTCAAAAACAGACTCCAACGAGAGACTGCTGAATTGGAATTAATTTACAAACTGGACTTGAATAGGCTTGAATAAAGACTAGGAGTGGATGTGTCATTACACAAAGTAAAACTATTTCCCCATGTTTATTTTTCCCCTCTACTGTTCCTCACACATTCTTGTCAACTGCTGGAAATGGCCCACCTTGATTATCACTACAAAAAGGTTTTTTTCTCTCCTGTTGGTAATAGCTCACCTTAACTGATCACTCTCGTTATAGTGTGCGTGGTAACACCCATTGTTTCATGTTCTCTGTGTATATAAAATCGTTCTACTGTATTTTCCACTGAATGCAGCCAATGAAGTGGGCTGTAGCCCACGAAAGCTTATGATCAAATAAATTTGTTAGTCTCTAAAGTGCCACAAGTCCTCCTGTTCTTTTTGCAGATACAGACTAACATGGCTGCTACTCTGAAACCTGTCTCCATTTAAGATTCTCAGCTATTAACTCTTCCCTGAAGTTAGTCACCTAAGACAGGTCAGTCCTTTCTTGGGGGACGGGGGGGGGAGGGGGAAGAGAAGAGAGAGAGACCTACCCACCCATTATAGCCTATTGGCTCGGGCATTCATCTTTTCAGGTCCTGTAGGGGGGGAACACCTAGTTTGGGAATCCTGTCAGGGCTTAGGTATGAGCAAGGGCTCTGGGATGGCATCTGGACTTAAACGGCTTTGTGCATACCCATTGGCAGAAACTTAGGTATTTAAGTTAGCACGTGCAGCGTTAGGCAGCAGCTGCGCTATGGTTTTGTGAATGCCATTATTACCTAAATATTGGATTTTGGTGCCCAAGTTCCCTTTATAAATCTAGCCCAAAATATGTTTCAGAGCTTCATGCTCTAGTCAGCAAGGGGCATGAGGCAAGATCAAATACAGATGCAGATACTAAAATCTGAATAATGAGGCTTATATAGTAGGAAACAGTGGATTGATTTAAATCAGAACAATGTAAATAATTGACTTTTACTAATGATTTAAATCAGCAAGCAGGAACCATTGATTTAAAAATCCATTTTAATTATGTTTTGCATTTGTACTTTTTCACTATTTTCCTAAAGAAAGTTTATTGTAATTGATTGATAACCCCTGAAATGTTGATTTGCAGCTAAATATAGCCTTTATCCTAAACTTAGTGCTTCTCTTTGCTAACCAAGAGGATACAGTCTCTAAATAAATATAATTGCTTAAAAATGTGTATATAGAGTCTTTAATTTTTACATTTATGTTCGAAAATGGTGATTTATGCATTTCTGATTTACTAGATAATAATTAATTTATACTTGTAATTGGTGTCAAGCTCTGTTTGGGTGGAAGTGCAAGTTTAATGAAAAAGGCACAAAACCAGCATTTTTAAAAATTAAATTATCTTAAATGTACTGGATACATAAGAAAAATGATTTAAAAGTTTATCAAAACGTGTTTTGCATTTTAAACTAATTGTTTTAATAAACAAAAGAGGTATTATCTGTAGTTAGTGATTTGAACTGACCGTTTCTGGGCTGTGTGTCCTTCAAAATTTTGGAACTTGTACATCTCATCCTCTCACACCTAGTTTTTATTCATAGATTGGGAGTGGAAAACAAGCTCCGCTGCTTTTTGAATTCCCAAATGGTTTCTTAACTTTGACTGAACTAGTCATTGGACTGAACTAATAGAATAAACTGAAATGAAGAAAATATTCTCTCTCTAACTGCAGAAGAGGCTCCTGCTCTTAAAAGCTTTCTTAGCATTGCAACAAACTCTGGTTCTAGGTGCTCAGCTAGTGACTTCCAGTAGTTCAGTGGTCTGGATTTCTTTAGAACTTGGTAGCAAATATATATTGCTTAATATTATTTTTGTATTTAATTTCAATGATCGTAATAGATTTAAATCTAGACCTTAACTTAGGTTGTCAGTTTTAAATAGGTTCATTTTTTAAACCTGTATTTAATTTAAATTTAAAAAAATACAATGTTTATGATTTTAAAAAATTGATTCTTATTCACCCTGACATCCATTGATCCATTCATTGGAGAAAAAAATTTTTGAATAATATCTTTTGTGTAACCCTTAATCTAATTAGTTTATTATATAAATAGTGACTGTCCATCTCTTTGGCAATGTAAAATTTCTAAGAAATTAAACCATTAAATTGGTTTTTCTCTCATCAATTTAGGTTGAAGAAGCTCTAAAAGCCCATGGCATTGGTAAGTGCTAAAGTATAACTTTTTGCTTTGGTTAGATGTGTTTTATAAACATCCATACAAAACTGAAAGTGACCTTTTTAAGAACTTTAATTTTAGGTCCAATCCTGCAGAAGTCAGTGTAACTAATTGTGTTAGTAAGGGGTGTACAGGATTGGGCACTAGAATTGTAACATTTTGGGATTAATCATAAGAGGACCTGGTCTACACTAGAGAAATAGCTAGAAGAGGTTTGAATTCATTACTTGTGGAGGGTTAACTAGTAAACCAAATGATAGCTATTTAATTGTCAACTTCAATTATTCCACTGCTAATTATTTTAATAGAAAAATAGTGTGGTTGTATTTCATACAGTTCAGAGGTGGAAAAGACTTAAGTCATTTTACACACCCTTGGCCCTAAAGTTGTACAGTTTGATACAGTGTATTTTCCAGTGCTTTTTTCCAGTCTAAATTTAAATGTCCAATTTAATTTTTTATGTCCCAAGATATTGAGCTTTTGTTGTATTGTTTGGAGAAAGTTCCCACAGCACAATAGACCCCTCACCGCTGGGCAGTTTTTTCCATTTTTTTGTTTTTGTGTTTTATACGTTGGAATTCTTTTTTCTTACTTTTATCCCATTATTCTGTGTTAGACCAGAATTCAAATTCAGACGCAAGCATCACAAGGCCTGTTTGGTGCTCCAAATCTATTCACTGAACACCCCAGGGAGGACTTGTGGCAATTCTCTTCCCAACGCAGGGGGTTGGCCATCTGTGAGAATTTATTTGTGAATAAGAGCACTCCTCTGCTCTTCCCCCTGCCCCAATCTGCTCCCTTTTCTGACTGAAAAACTCAGTTTACATATGAATAAATGATGCATTGTATGTTCTAAATCTGTATCATTTTAGTCTTCCATGCATGGCAAAATAAAGTCTTTTAAATATTAAATTTTGAATAGAAATAACTTCTGCAATGTATGATTACAGTGAAGGAGGGTTCTGATGCACTTTCTTACTTCTTCTTGCAGAGGGGGTGAAGCCAGCAGGGTTTCCTCTTTGTCCTGCAATCTTGCCTGGTTTTTCAGGGCTTGTCTACATTAGCTGTTCTCATCAATTCCCCTGTGTAGATAAGCAGTCCCTTGTGAACGCAAGGGTAACCAGGAGCACTGTGCTCTGCCCTTATGCCAGAGGAGAGCTCTTATATGAAATTAACTAGCCCGTTCCAAATCCCCTCTCTGTATCATGTAATGTCTCAAAGTAGGTGTGAAGTGCTGGATTTAAAGCTTAACGTAGCAGACTCTCATTCCAGGCTGGGTTCGGTAGGAGATTTTCACTATTACTGGGTTCTGCTGTAATTTAATACTTTGGTATGAGTTTAATTAATTGTAAAATTGGCAGCTTGGTTGGTATTGTAATTTCTTGTCCTCTTTATTAAATTGTCTAGCACTAATTTGGTTTATTGTAATTCTTTGGTGTGAATGTTTGTGCTTCAACTATTACCAGCAAAATTTAACTTTTGGTACACAAAGATTAAAGTAATATAATTTGTTCCCTTTCACATCAACAAGAAGTTCGCATTGTTTCCTTTAAACATGGTGTATGTCCAGTCTTTCTGACTGGGTTCTTCTCAAGATCTCGTTCCAGTCTTTGTTCATAAATTTTTACATTTTTTTTTTTTTTTTAAGTTAAAACTGTGGGTGGAATAGGGGACCAAGCAAAAGCACCTATAAAACTTCCTGATTATGGTAAGTTAATTTCCTTATTCAATATAGTGCACAAACATGCAGCTGTGCCATGATTTAATGTCCTGCAAGAGCCAGGGATGCTAGAAGTTAGCACCTCCCGCCGGCCAACAGACCCCGTGGATCAGCGCCTTACCCCTCCTCCCCTCGCGTCTTGCCTGCTGCAATCAGCTGGCTTGCAGCCTTCAGGAGGGAAGGGGAGGAGCAAGGACTCCCGAACGCTGCAAACCAGCTGATTGCTGTGGGCAGGAGGCAGGGAAGGGAGCGGGGAGGCTGCGCACCAAGTCCTTGCTCCTCCCCTCACCCTCCTGCCCCATAAATGTTGCAAGCCAGCTGACTGCCGCCGGCCGTCTCCTCACTCCTCCCCGCTTCCCCCTGAACGTCGCAAGCCAGCTGATTGCTGCAGGCAGGTGGCAGGGGAGGGAGGGGGAAGGAGCGAGGATGCAGTGTGCGGAGTAAAGGGCAGCGGGGGAAGAAGAGGCGGGTTAAGGGTGGGGGCTTGGGGATGGGGTGGAGTGGGCGGGCCGAGGGTTGAGCTCCCCGCCCCTGGTGCTTGCAGAGTAGGGGAAGCTGCCGCTTCTGCGCAACGTGCTTCTCTTAGCCTACAGCACCTTCAGCCTCCATGCCTGCCTCATTGTCTCCAGTGCCAGTGGGCTGTGCCTGTGTGGGGTAAGGCAGGGGCACCTCCCAACTATAGTACTGTACTGTATGGCAAAAAATAAATTTCCCTGGAACCTAACCCCCCCATTTACATTCATTCTTATGGGGAAATAGGATTCGCTTAACATCGTTTCACTTAGTCGCATTTTTCAGGAACATAACTACAATGTTAAGTGAGGAGTTACTGTACCTCTACAACATCTTCCTTGCAAGAGAAGACAGTGTGAGTGGGTGGGACTTCAGGGATAATGCTTCACGACATCAAATGGCTCAATGCTGTTCGTCCTGAAGGGCATTGCAGAGCAGGGATTGGTTTGGATTTGTTGGCAAACTTAAGTCTGTGATTGAAGTGGAGGACACCACTTCCTTCTCCTAGATTTCCCACCGCTCTAGAGAGTATCTAAGTATATTACAGTACACAGTGCGTGGTGGTTATTGCTTTGGTAAAGGGAACTAACCACATTTTAATAAAGTGCTTTTATTTTATAGTTCAAACTGAGCCAGAGAAGTTTCAAGGACAAACCTTGGAAGAACAGCTTAATACATGTAAAGATTCAGAACCTGCACTTGGTGAGCATTTTTTTAAATGCTGTAATTAAATGCCAGCAATGTTTACATTTCCAGAGGGATTGAGTGAATTTATACATTCATAAGTATGAAATTAGGTAAATCTTTTACAATTTCCATTACTTGTTCTGCTGGTACAGTGTAAGTGAATCTTACTGATGAAAGTTTTTGGACTTCTCATTTCATATTTATTCTTGATTAGGTTGGACATGTATCTGTTGAGAGTGTGGGTTACAAATAACGTAAGGGTGTATATATTAGAAGCTACTCTTGACTAAGTGATTCTGTGATTACTCTTATTATAATATCATAGTTGATGGGTTTGAATATAAAAATGCATTTTTATACAAACATGTCAGTTTCTCTTTGTTGGAGAGCAGACAGTCTATTTCTAAGGAACACAGAAAGAGATGGTAAGCAGAGGATTGTCCTACATTTTCCAAAAGTGACTAGTGACTTTTGAATACCTCAGTTTTTGTTGCCCAACTTGAGGAACTTAAAGAGAGCACATTTTCACGGGTTGGTGGTTAGGAAGATGTCTTAAGGTTAGCGCCCAAAAATTGAGGTGTTCAAAATAGCTAGTTATTAAAATCTTGGCCAATTTGTTTAGTACCTAATAAGTCACTAAGGCTTGCTTTAGTTTCTTTTTCTTGTATGGACTGTTGATCGTCTGTGTACTGAGTAATAATATATAGTGCAGATTGTTTTAGTAAACACTAAATTGTAAAATATCTCTTTCTTCTATACAGGACTTGAATATATAATTGAATACCGATCAAAAGAGAATCTCCTTGTTCTCTATGAGTGTCAGCTGTGCCACTGTCAAACGGGATTGAGTAACATGTTCATGCATGTTTATGGCTCTAAACATAGACTGGCATATTTGGTAAGTGGGTTTTTTTTTTTTTTTTTTTTTTGAGTAAGTGTTCTTTAGACTGTTAGGTAGGTGGCAAATTCTCTATTTGCACCTTTCATTTTAAATATATTTGCATTAGGATGTTAAACCAGTAAAAATAAAATGGTTGTATATACACTTTCTCTAAGGCAAGTTCAGTTGTAATAGAGCCACACATGTGGATTTATGCTCTGGACTGTTATTAGGTGTAAAATTCTGAGCTGTTCCTTTGCCTAACAGTAGCAAACATGTTCCTAGCTGCTGCTGACTCCCTAAATTGTCAGTTTCTTTTCTTTGGTTGATTGAAGAAGTTATCTTGATAGCAACAATAAAAGCCTCAGCTTTTCTGTAATATAAACAGATAGCAACAGGTATATTTATAAAGAAAATAATTAAAAACACACACTAGCAAAACAAGACAATGCTTCTCTGTCTGGGCAGAGAATGAGAGAACAAACAACATGTGACAGGTGTGTAGTCATGCTGCTTAATTGCACTACTGGAAGGCATTCAGATACTACAGTAAGGTATAGTATAAAAAATAGAATAATTCCTTAATGGAAGCTTTTTTCAAAAGTTACATTTTTATCATTTATAATTGTTTTTTATTTCTAAAATAAAAGAACCAAAACAGTGAAAAAATGTTGTCTGTTCCAGGGTGCCTCTAAGCATATATTCGTTTTAGGTCTACAGGAACATTGTATGATAAGAGTACATGATTGGGAATCAGGAATTCTGAGTTGTATTTCTGGCATTGCCACTAGAACAGCATATGAGTGGGCAAGCTGTACCTCAGTTTTCCAGTCAAAATTTTTTAAAGCACTTTGAAATCCTTGGATGGGAAGGTGCTTTTAGAATTATCAAGAATTTGTCCTTTTTGAGTTCTCTTTTTCTTAATATGTTCAGACAAACGACATTGCCCCATCTTTGAACACTGACTTGAATTTACTCTGTATCAGTCCAGGATGGACACTTCAGAGGATTGCCTTTTGTGCTTTGAAGGAATATCATGATGCTCTCGGATATGGGATCTGCTCAGAGATGGCTGTTTAAATTCTCAGATCCCATGAAGAACTCTTGGCATCCCTTAAGTTAGTCATTGAAAGCTACAGGGTAAAATAATGGTTCATTGTTGATAGAGATCCTGCTGAAGCTGTCAACTTTTATTCAGAACTCAATTATACTTGTATCACAGCAGCGCTTCAGAGCGGTCCATCTGCTTCAACTTATCAGTGCCAAATAGATCTGTTGAGACAGCCACACTAGTTACGGACTTTTTGATGCATGTTCCTTCTGGTGCTATATTCAAATTTAGAGGTGAAGGTTAAGCCTCTAACAAAATGCAGAGTGAGATCTGCATTGCTGATTGAGATCTTTGCAGCCCTTTGACACCTTATTTGCTCGACTCCTATTTATATATTTCTGAGTTCTTTCCTACTAGCTCTATTTTTATTAGTCCAGATTGGACAAACATCATTAGGGTCTTGAATGCAGCTTGGATTTGATGTAGGGTCTGCGGCATTTTTCAACCATGTACGTTCAGTTAATTTGACACTACAGTTGCCAGGTGCAGTGAGCATTCAGGGCATATTCTGTGTGCCAAGCCAGTTCTTAGTGATAATATGGTTGCATGCAGCCAATCTCTGGGGTGAAAGCTGTGCCCAACCTTTGGTTCCTTCAAAACATTTTACTACTGTACTACTGTATGGAACTTCTTCATTGGTACAAGGGGATATTGTCACAAACACTGGCAAAAAATCAACATGCCCAGATTTCCATATGGCACTCAGCATCTTGAGACTTTGAGTGCAGGATGGAAAGGAATGCAATTCTCAAGTCAGTGCTGGCTAGAGGAGTGGTCCCTTAGTAATCAATATGCAGCTCACAAGGGCCGAGGAAGAAAACTTTCTCAGAGGATTTGAGCTTTAACTTCATGAGAAGGATAAAAATTCCTAGGAGGACGTGATGGAGTTCCTGGAGCTGTAGGCCCTACAAGATTCTGTAGTGAAAGGAGAGCAGCTAGCTCTCTTATTGAAGTTGAATCAAAAAGTGAAGCATAATTCTGAATAATAAGGGGGACAATATCAAATATTGTTTACATCTTCCTTGCATGAGTTTAGTGGAGGCAGTAATGGCCAAAATGAGAACCGACACTAAAACAGGATACATAGTTCAGTTTCCCTGAGTCATGAAGAGCTGTACTGAATAAAGTACTTCTAGTAGGAAATAAGCACCATCATTTCAGATGTTGCTTTTTGGATTGGTATCAGCTCTTTGCATACTTTTATGAAGAGCATGAATGTTGTAGTGGTGTTTTTCCACAAATGCGAAATTGTGTTCCTCTAGCTGGATGTGGACAGCTCTTTAAAAAGATCCAAGAATCTATCCAGATCGCTATCATGTTGCTGAAATCTGAAATTGAAATTAATTTAAATAAAATTTTTAAAAAATCATAGCTTGTTTCTTAAAATTTAGAATACATAGCCCATTCTGAATGTAACTTTGAAAAGTTGTCTTTACATCTTCAAGAGTATAACTCAAGTAGACTTAGATCAAGATAAAAGAGGTAGCAGAGAAGTGGTGTGCTTAACAATTGTCTCTCCTATGAAGCTACATTAGTGATCTCTGACAGTTTTTCCATTTTCCAGTGGGGTTGCTGGCTGTCAGAAAGCTATCTGACATTAAAGGATGATCTGTGAAGTTGGGCTGCTCAGATTCCTGCTGGGGGATGTGAGATACATTGAGAGCCACTCTTCTTGTTGGCAAGTCAATCTTAGAAGCAACGCATGCAGTGTAAAATACAGTGGAAGATATAAATATACACAGAGAACATGAAAAAATGGGTGTTGCCAAACCAACTGATAGGTTTCAGAGTAGCAGCCGTGTTAGTCTGTATTGGCAAAAAGAAAAGGAGTACTTGTGCCACCTTAGAGACTAACAAATTTATTTGAGCATAAGCTTTCGTGAGCTACAGCTCACTTCATCGGATGAATACAGTGGGGAGAGCTTCCTCAGTTCTTGTCCCCTAATGCCCATACTCTACTTGCGCTACATTGATGACATCTTCATCATCTGGACCCATGGAAAAGAAGCCCTTGAGGAATTCCACCATGATTTCAACAATTTCCATTCCACCATCAACCTCACCGGGGACCAGTCCACACAAGAGATCCACTTCCTGGACACTACAGTGCTAATAAGCGATGGTCACATAAACACCACCCTATACCAGAAACCTACTGACCGCTATTCTTACCTATATGCCTCCAGCTTTCATCCAGACCTTACCACACGATCCATTGTCTACAGCCAAGCTCTACAATACAACCGCATTTGCTCCAACCCCTCAGACAGAGACAAACACCTACAAGATCTCTATCAAGCATTCTTACAACTACAATACCCGCCTGTTGAAGTGAAGAAACAGATTGACAGACCCAGAAGAGTACCCAGAAGTCACCTACTACAGGACAGGCCCAACAAAGAAAAAAGCAGAACGCCACTAGCCATCACCTTCAGCCCCCAACTAAAACTTCTCCAGTGCATCATCAAGGATCTACAACCCATCACTCTCACAGATCTTGGGAGACAGGCCAGTCCTTGCTTATGGACAGCCCCCCAGTCTGAAGCAGATACTCACCAGCAACCACACACTGCACAACAAAACCACTAACCCAGGAACCTATCCTTGCAACAAAGCCGTTGCCAACTGTGTCCACTTATCTATTCGGGGACACCATCATAGGGCCTAATCACATCAGCCACACTATCAGAGGCTCTTTCACCTGCACGTCTACCAATGTGATATATGCCATCATGTGCCAGCAATGCCCCTCTGCCATGTACATAGGTCAAACTGGACAGTCTCTACGTAAAAGAATAAGTGGACACAAATCAGATGTCAAGAATTATAACGTTCAAAAACCAGTCCGAGAATACTTCAATCTCGCTGGTCACTCGATTACAGACCTAAAAGTGGCAATATTACAACAAAAAAACTTCAAAAACAGACTCCAACGAGAGACTGCTGAATTGGAATTAATTTGCAAACTGGACACCATTAACTTAGGCTTGAATAAAGACTGGGAGTGGATGTGTCATTACACAAAGTAAAACTGTTTCCCCATGTTTATTCTCCCTCCTCCCCCCACTGTTCCTCACACATTCTTTGTCAACTGCTGGAAATGGCCCACCTTGATTATCACTACAAAAAGGTTTTTTCCTCTCCTGCTGGTAATAGCTCCCCTTAACTGATTAGTCTTGTTACAGTTGGTATGGCAACACCCATTTTTTCATATTCTGTGTGTATATATATCTTCCTACTGTATTTTACACTGCATGCATCCAGTGTAATGGGTTTTACCCCACGAAAGCTTATGCCCAAATAAATTTGTTAGTCTTTAATGTGCCACAAATACTCTTCGTTTTTTTTTTGCTGATACAGACTAACATGGCTACCGCTCTGAAATTTTAGAAGGGTTATTTTGGCTTCCTGTGGATTCATGACATGCTCCCAATGGGTGGAATGACATTCTCAGAACTGGCTATTTCCTTAACATAAAATATTTAAGGAGTACTGGCTTATTATTCAAGCTATCATGAACCCTATCCACCATTTAGGGTTAACCTTGGGGCAGATAACCTAGACAGTTGTTCCTAGTAAAACCATAATAAAAGACTTAAAGAGTGATTACTGTGGTCCTTTGTGGATGGGAGAACACGACTACTGAATGATGGAATGGAAAGTTTGATGTACAAAATACAGGGTATTTAAGCAGAAGATGATAATTCCAAAGCCAGGCTAGATTGATTTTTAAATCAGTTTTTACAGTGATTTAAATAGGAAACAGGAAATCTTGATTTAAATAATTGATTTAAATTATTATTTGCGTTTATACTTTTTTTCCACCTAAAGAAAGATTGATTCCTATTGGTTGGTAACCATTAAAGCATCTTGATTTGTAACCAGTCACCTTCACACTAAACTTTTTTCTAATCAGGAGGTTACACTATATATTTATTTAAGTAATTACAATGCTGCCCTTAAATGCTTGGGGATGCTAGAAGAAATTAGTCTTTGTTCCAGACTTTTTCAATGAGACAAATCATGAGAATTCCGCACTATTATTAGAATTGATTTTGGAGAATTTTTGTTATCTTTGCGGGTGATTCAGAAGGAAAAACCAATTGTGTAACATAGATTCCCCCCCCTCTTTTTATATATTGATAAATTGTTCAGAGATTTGGCAAAGATCTGTAAATTTCAGCACCCAAGTGAATACACTTGATAGGTGCAGTCATAATAAAGGTAATTTTGCTGCTGTCGGCATGCCTAGGGGGCAGTAGCACAATTAAAAGGTTTATGGGTTTGTTTGATGCTTTGCACTTCACAGGCCTTGCAGAATTTTCTTTCCACTGTTTAAAGCGTAGTTTCTCAGTAAATCATCAATTTCTCATGGTGTAAAAATTCTGCTTTTATTATCTAAGTATGTTAGAAAATAGAAAATTATAAATCCAGCTTTGTTTTCTTAAAATGTGTTGAAAAAGTTCTGTTGTCCATGTGCAAATGGTGATTTTTGCCTGATTTATAATCTACCCAAATCTGAAAAGATTTTCCCAGGGAAAAGGGCAGCTATAACTTCAGGACTTTTCCACTTTCAAATCTCTGAATTGCTACAGCTATTTTTTAAAAAGATGGTCTTTTTTTTAAGATTGGCAAAACTCTGTATTTCTCACTGAACTCATTTTCAAAAGCATATACGCTGTATTTGCTCAGACTAAAAAATAATTTGAGGCAGAGACTAAGTGTGGAATATTTAGCCTGAAAGGGTTATTTTTTTATTTAGATTTAAATAATAGATAGTTGTCAATTATAAACAGTTGAAAAAGGAGGGTTGGGCATGGCAACTGTAACTAGATAAAGTACTTATTGCTGTAGTATCTGAGCACCTCACAATCTTTTATCTTTATCTTCACAATGCTCTTGTAAGGTAGGGAAAATACTATTATCCTCATTTTACAGATGAGGAACAGGCACAAGGTCAATGAGAAGTCTGTGGCAGAGTAGGGAATTGAATTTGGGTATCCTGACTCCCAGACTACCACTCTAACTACTGACGTAGCTTTCCTTCACTGGTAGTCATTGCTTCTGATTTTTGCTTATAATTACATCCAAATAGAAAAAAATAGAAACTGTATTGTACATAACTGCTTGTATTGCCAGAGGGGAGAAAAAAGAATATTTGACACTGTATTTTATCATTAAGAAAGCCTGGATTAATAGAGTGGGTGGCATTTTTATTTCTAGACACAGCATTATCCTGAGATAGTGGAATCTGATGAAATTAGAGGTCGAGGCTCAGAACTGAACAGAAGGCTTAAACAAGTTGCTGCAGTTATTGAAAAGAAGGAGGGAAGAAAACAAATAAAGGTAATTTTTTTAAAAAAAAATTCAGTGCCTATGTGTTTATAAAAAATACTGATGTCAACTTTCATTTATGGGATGGTAGACCCAACCCTCTTACTAACTTTGTAAATTACTGCCTATGTTATAAATGCTCTGTTCATTCTTAAAATGTTATTTTGGGTCCAGTTTTCTGTTGTTTACTGTTGAGCATGCAAAATCAGTTTTTTTTAATATAAGTGTATGCCCCTTCAAAAGTTCACAGAAGTTATATTAATCACCTTGTAGTACACTATAACAAAAATGTATATTGGTCAGTCTTCCTTTAGCTAGTAAAACGGAGAATGGGGAGTTTCCCTGTTTCAGCAAAAGTGAGAAACATGCTGTCATGAACAATATAAATTTTACAGGAAAAAGAATCCCACGGCACTGAAATTTCTGCATCTTATGCACTATTGCAATTAGGTAGCGTAACTTTCACATGCTACTGTTCAAACAAAAGTATATTTTACATATGGCAAGAAAATTGACTTATTCTTATCAAGGTGCTTTGATTGCTTGCCATAAATCTTCATAACTGTTCTGAAGTATCCCATGCACATGAGCAAATAGAATACAACATTCTAACCAATATTTATATTAATGGCTATATTGTCATCATGTTGTAACATGCTACACTGTGGTTGAGTTTAGGCCAGTGACACTCATTGCGGTACTGAAAGTGTTGGGAAGATTTCCTCCCACAATCTGTTGTTTGTACCAGTGACCTCGCTGGGGAAGTAGTGGCTCCATTACTGGTGGAGATTCACTGCCTCCATTAGGGAGGGCAAGTGCTGACTTCTCTTAAGAAAACTGTTGCAGTTTTTACCCAGGAAACCAACTATTTTTGGTTAATTATAGGCCAGTAGTACCTCTTCCATTTCTGGATATAATTATAGAGAAGGTAGTGGCAAGACAAATGCTAAGTACCTAGATACCTTGTATCTTGCCACAGACCTGACAATGGGACATAATCAGTACTGGTAGCATTAGTAGATGATCTCTTCTTGGTGCTGAATTAAAACCAACTGTGCATGCTGATATTGTTATGTCTACCAGCAATAGCCTTTGGTACAGTTCTTTCCTTGCAGAGTGTTCCTGGAGACTGGCACGAGGCAATGGTTCCTACATCCTAAGGGCACTGTTTTATGGAGTTCCATAGGCTTCCATCTTGTCTCCTCTTCTGTTCAACATGTATATGGGGCTGCTAGGAAGATTAATGAAGAAGACTGTCCTATTATGTTTTCAGTATGCTGATGACACTGAGCTGCTTATATCCATTCCACTTGATCCAGCCAGTGCTAAAAAATGTCTAGCTTGGTGTTTCAGAGAAATTGGGTAATGGATGAGAGCAAGGTGGCTGAAATTCAGTCCAGACAGTTCAGACTGAGGTGATGCTGGTAGATTGGGGGAAGCACCTTTGTGACATCTCAATCTGGGGTGATATTGGATCCCCTTTTGCTGTTGGAGGATCACATTGCAGCAGTGTACAAGAATGTTTTTTGCCATCTGTCCGGCCAGGTGATTGCAGCTGTTTGTCTTGGATGTGTACCTTGCTACTTTACTACATGCCTTTGTCACCTTGAAACTTGATTATTGCAGTGTACTCTATGTGGGGCTACATCTTAAATCTATCTTAAACTAACTTAAACTGGTTCAGAATGCCGCAGCCTGCTTATTAAGTAGTACTTCTTGATGGCAGCATCTGTTAACGATTCTCCAAAATTTGCATTGGTAGTCTGTTGGTTTTCAGATGGAGTTTTAAGGTGTGGGGTGATATAAACTGTGTTGGACCTGCCTCATTGAGAGAGACAACCTTTCTCCCTGTGCAATACTATCACAGTTGTGATCAGCACAGGAGCTTGATCCCCTTTTTTTAATAAAAGGCAAGGGATGCTGGCTCCTTTCCTTTGAAATGTTCTGCTCCCCAGGCTCTGAAAAAATGTGACTTTGTTGGCCTGGTGAGCATACTGCAAAGCCCATCTATTTGAACAACCTTTGGTGGAGGCAGTTGAGGGTGGAATTTGTAGAAGTATGGCGCATGTTTTAAGCTGCATTGGTCACATGATTTGTGATTAAATGAGGCGTGGTATGGTGGTGGGATGAAGTACTGCTTTAGTTGATTTTTACTTTATACCTCCTACAGTCTAGAGTTTTTAAATATATGTCAAAGGCACCCAGAATTTTGTATGAGAGTCCTCTGGTGTGGAGTCCAAAAGCTAAAGAAATAATGCAGGATAAGGTTAGAGGTGAACAGAAATGGGATATGTTTGCATATGTGATATTAAAATGTTTGCATGCAAATCCCTGATTTGCCACATGTCTGTCTAGCCACATGCATGCACAAATCACAGATTTACACATATCCATTCAGCAAATGTGTGCTACGAACTTACTGAAAATCAGTCCGCACTGTTAGTGGTATCCATGAAGAGCTGATTTGGTCTGAAAAGTAAATCATTGCATCAATTAACCTTATTTCGACAAGCAAAAAGGGAATAAGAGGAATTATTCATTGAATCCTCAATTTGAGTTGCTATTGTTTCTAATTGTTGACTTTCCCCTATAAAATGTCTGACTGAAACGGTAACGTAGAAAATGTTTTTATGTATGGAATTTTGCTGGAAAGAGCACAACTGCCAAGTTGTTTTCATGCAGGCATACTTAATCCAGTTCATTCAGAGACTCTAGATTGTATATTTTACTTGTAATTCTTCTTGTCCTTCAAGTGGTGTCTACATTTTCCCTCTCACAGGATGCACTGGCTGCCTGCGGCTCAGATGGTGAAACTTAACTAGCAGTGTCCGTTGGAGCGCTCATGTGCCTGGCCATGCCTTGCCCCAGCCCTGTTCCTGAATAGTCTAGGGGTGAAGTTATAAAAGGGGGTGTGGTATTTCAACAACCAGCTGTGAGATAAAGAACTGCTCCAGACTTTGTGCCTCGATCTTACCATTAGATAGTGCTTAGTTACTTACTAATTGTTAATTTTAGATGGAAGTTATTTTTAGAGTTACTAAGAATAAGTTTTACAATATCAGTAAGTAAGTTAGGAGATAGTATAGTAGTGTTGAGGCTTTGGCTTTGGCCTGCGATTATGGCAAATCCAAAGGTCAAGAAACATGTTTTAAACAGTGTGCCTCCTGCTCTTCAGTTTTCTGAACATTGGATGTGCATGCATCGCTCCATGCTGCCTCAGAGAAGGACATTTGATCTCCAGATGTGCTATCTGCAGCATTTTTACCTTGAGAACTAAGAAAGACAGATTAAAATAGTCTGCAAGCAGTACTCCTTCAAGAGGAGCTTGCAAGTGAAGCTTACTTGATTAGATAATATGATTGACACCAAAAACTGGCATAGACCATCCTTGTCACGAGATGTATTGAGGGACAAGGCTATACATCATATTAGATGTCTTCATTGGCACCCCGTGCTTCCACCTCCCATCATCAGCTCAGACTTCTAAGAAGTTCCTTAGACAAGATCCTAAGCTTAGGCATCAAAAATCTAGGAAGAGAGAGATTTCAGTGGAAAAGGACTTTGTGACAAAAGCCAATCTACAAATTAGAACCTCCTCTGAATCTGTTATGTTGAAACTGAATAGCGCACCATTGCGTAAAGACTGGAAATATAGCTGAAAGTCCACACAGCATCACCAGATCCAGATATAATCCCAGTTTCCAGGGACTTGGATCTGATGATGAAATCAAAAGATCCAAAGGACCTAGTTGTCAAGACAGAAGGAGGCATGGAAGGTGATCTTGGATTCATGTAACGGTTCCAATCCTCTTATGCAACTATTTATCATGGTACAAGTGTAAATTCATCACTCAGATCTGATGGTGCCTCCCTGATCGGATCCAGAGAATGAAGAACTTTGGAAGAAAAGGAGCTCACCGGAACAGACTGTAGCAGAGAAAAGGAGCGTAGAGGAACGGTATGCGACGCCTCCCCTTCCACTTCCCCTAGCAAGCTTCTCTATCTGATATTGGGTCCGCTGTTCTCTTCTCTGTTCCTAATCAGATTGGCATTGGATCAAAGACCTGATGACGGATCAGAGCAACAGGTGTTTTCCTTGTTCTGCTTACCAATTAGTAGAAAGTATTTGGGTTCTCAGCCATTTCAAGCAGACCTTTATGGTGTACTGTACTATGGTCTGGACCATAACATAGACTTACAGACATTATTGGAGAATGATCCCGGGGCCTAGATGGTTGTATTGGACAGTTCCATGTTGCTAACAGGGTTTGCAGCACAAGATACAGTGAGAAACTCCTTTTACCTCTATCGATAAGAGAATGCTGGCTCCATTGACATTAAGCAAGGAAAGAGCATTCTCTGCTGTGTTGCATGATTCTTTGTCAGAGGAAGACCAAGTCTCTCTCCAGGATTTTCATGAACTGAATCCTGAGACAGACATTCAGACATCTCCAGGTGAGAATGTAGGGGGTCTTCTCAGTGGCTTTTCCACTGGAGAATGTAATAACATTTCAGGAGCTGGTTCAGAGAATGGCATCTACACTTAAACTACCAGCCACTTCGGTGGAAGAAACTGCAACCCCGTCTCTGATATTTGGTTCTCACTCTTCTGTAAAACATCATTACCAATTCTAGATGGACTTCTTCAACTTATTAAATTAATGTACGCAAATCCTTCATCAGTTCAACCAATGTCCAAGAAGGCAGACACATTATAATTTACCCCAGGAGGGGTTTTTATTTTCATACTCACCTGTCTCCAAATTCCTTGAAATTAGAGGTGGCTTAGATCAGTCTACTCCCTGAGGGGGACTGGAAGAAAATGGATGTCCTAGAAAGGAAGATTTTTCTCCTCTTCTACATTGAGCTTCAGAGTTGCAAATTATCAGGCTATTATTGCTTGTTAGTGATAGTTTCTCTGGGAGATGATGTTGGATTTTATTTTAATGTTACTAGTGGAACAAAAGAAACTTGTTGATGCCATTGTCACAGAGGGACAGCAAGTATCAAAGATTGCTGTGAGGGCATCTTTTGATTCCTGAAACTCTGCAGGCAGGGCTGTAGCAGCTGTAACTTCTCCCCAAAGATATGCATGGCTCAAATCATCAGGTTTACCCCCAGAAACTAAAGCCAAAGTGAAGGTCCTTCCCCTTGAGGAAGAAAGTCTGTTTAGAACCAGGACAGGTAAGATTCTGGAGAAGAGCAAAGAAACAAGGTGTTCAGCAATATCTTTGGGCATTTATCAGCCACCCGAGAGAAGACCAGGAGTATTTAGGTATCAAAGACAACATTCTTTCTTATCTGCTTTTCCAACACAGAGAAGACATTATTACCAGCTGCAATATCGTCAACAATCTCAACAAAGGAGGATTAATTTCAAACCCAGTTTTAAAGGCAAACCAAATATCTTTGGCAACTACAACATGAAATCTTAGGCCACACATCTGACACATTGTGCCACAGTACTCAAGCAGTCTTACTCCCCCTTCCCTTGAAGACTGTGACTGACATTATTTCCGTTGTTGGGCTTCCATAAGCACAAGACAGATAGATCTTAAAAATTATTGCCAATGGGTATTCAAAAATCTTCCCTTTTCCAACCCACCCTCCCAGTTTCTATTCAGGAACCCCTCCAACAATAACTTGTTAAGATCAGAGGTTCTGGCTCTAGTCAAAATAGGAGTTGTAGAACAGGTTTTCAATGGCTACAGAGGCATGGGTTTCTTTACCTTTGCATCTATTATTCCTTCCCTTTCTCTAAAAGATTGGTTTACAGCCCTTGATTTGAAAAATGTCTATTTTCACATCACCATAAGAAACACACATCACAAATCTCTTCAATTCGTAGTGGAGGAGGTCCATTTCCACAAGCACCCTTTTAAACCTTTTTTTTTCCCCAGCAGATTGCGCAACCGGTAGCCAATCATGCTCTCCGATGGGAAATTTAAAAAAAAACAAAAAAAGCAGAAGCCACACCCCCAGAAAAGCCCCCAAACAAGCAACATGCTACTTAAAGAAATGAATAGGCAATTACATATACAAAGAAGCCAATATATGCTTGTTAGGTAGGGTTAGGCAACGTATTCACAAAATGTTTGTCAGCAGTAGCAACTCATCTCAGGGGAGACAGTATTCATGCATTCCCTTATGTCGATGATTGAAGGATCATCTTTCCAAAGCTGTCAATTGCACATGTACCCTCTAGATTTCATGATAAACCAGAGTAAATCACTTTTATGACCTTTTCAGAGAATTCACTTCATAGGAATCATCTTGGACTCACAGATAAACAGAGTACTATTACCACAGGGTGGATTCCAGTGTATGACATTCTCCATAGAAACTCTTCCCCAGGTACCCTCTCAAATTGTACTCTTATCTCCAATTTATGGGAATGGTAGCTTCTACAACATATGTCACCCCATTTGCTTGTTTCAAATTAAGAATAATACAGCACTGGTTATCGGCCAATTACAGACAAGGCACAGACAATATGAACTGAAAACTTCTCATTCCCAGACACGTGTTGTTGTTCCTAGATTGGTGAATCCAAGCCCCAGAATGTCTGCTGGGGTGTACCATTCAACCCTCCTCTTCTATCTGCAACAGTGACTACAGATGTATCTTATATAGTTTGGCACACTCAATGCGGCAAGCTCATGGCTCGAGGATGTAAGAATTCCCTGAAGAAAAGATTGCATTTAAACTAACTGGAATGCAGAGCAATTCAGTGTGTGGAAGGTGAGGCATGAATGCTTTCAGTGCCCAAAGTAGTTCAGGTGACCACAGACAATACCTCTGCAACGTTTTACTAGAAGAAGCGAGGAGGTGCACACTCTTCTCAACAATGTCAAGAGATGATGAGGTTGTGGGAATGATGCATCCTCCATAAGATATATCCCATAGTGATATACCTAGCTCAGAAGAACAACAATCTCGCAGACCAGTTAAGGAGAGCTCAAGTGGACAACCATGTGATACAGGAAATATTCACATGTTGGGGCCAGCACAGTTAGACCTCATTGCATCAATTGATAAATTGAAGTCAGTTGCTTGACTGCACTTTGGTTTATTTTGAAATATACTCAAGAGATCAAATAACCAGTGCAAATCAGGTTTTTTTAATATGGTACAGGAAAGAGGTTCTATATGATACCAGTCTCTGAAGAGCAGTCCAGTGCAGTCAGTGCTGTTACATTTGCCTTGCACTGAAGGTGCTCTCCCCAAAGTTATACCTCTAAAGCCATCTTTTTGTACTTTATCTGCTTACCAGTGAAAGGTACCATATTTGTCATTTGAAACTAGAGTATAACATAGTCTTAAGTATAACATAGAATTGAGCAAGTTGTGGGTAGGAGCTGAGGTCCCTTGAACATTCAAGAATGGATATGCGATGGGAGAAGGGGTGCGTGAATGCTCTAATGGACGCTGTTGATTAGAGAGACAAGGTGAGTGAAATAATATATTTTATTGGACCAACTTCTGTTGGTCAGAGATGAGCTTTTGAGCTTACACACAGCTCTTATTCAGAAGAGCTCTGTGTAAGTTTGAAAGCTTGTCTCTCTGACCAATAGAAGTTTGTCACCCACCTTGTCTGTCTGATATCCTGGGACCAACATGGCTACAACAGTGAATACTGCTAATTAGATTCCTCCATCTGAGCTGCATGTGGCTGGTGCATCCCATGAAAGGGAATATGTGGAGTCCATCTCTAAGAACTCTGGTTACAAGTAGGTAACCTTCATTTGTTTGAGCATAGCAGTAAGTAATTCTTTATTTTGTGGGAGATGTCTGTGTCTCCTTTAAGATTCTCTGCTGTTCCTGCACCTTGTTGTTGTAGGAAATAAGTTTTAAAAAACAAAGCAGGTGCACGAATCACTTAAATCCACTGGTTTCAGAGTAGCAGCTGTGTTAGTCTGTATTCACAAAAAGAAAAGGAGTACTAGTGGCACCTTAGAGACTAATCAATAAATCCACTGGTTTGTTTACTGTGAGTCTAATATCTGCATCCGCTTTCCCTAGTTTTCCTACCTCCAGCATGTATGTATTGCAATGTGAAATACATAACTGGTATCCTGAGAGCTGAACTTCAGTTTGGCTCTGCTGTCAGGGATGGTAAATGCACTGACAACGTCTCTTTAAGAATAAATATTTTAATTAGGTTGGTTAGTTAGATGTTTAACCAAATGTGTATTTAAAAGGTTTTGCTAACATAAATGGGCTTTATGTTTAGGTTGTAACGGATCCTCCTGTTATGAAGAGAAAATGGCAAGAATGTAAGTGTTCTCTGTATGTTTAAATCCTTCAATCTTGACTTGGCTGCAAGGTCTATTGACTTCAAAGGGAGTTTTGCCTGAGCATGCACTGCTAGAGTTGTTCGGTAGTTTGGAATGTGTTACTGTTGTTTGCTACATGTCTAGACTTGCGAGATGCTGAGTGAAAAACCGACATAAGCAAAATTGAAATAGGACACTGTTGTTCCAAAATAAGTGTTCACACACAGACTTGTACAGAAATAACAAAAGGTATGAATTAAAACCAGTTTAGTTATTTTGATGCAAGTTTGTGTGGAGACCAGACCTTAGAGTAGTTGAGCAAGAAGAGCAGTTGTATATAGGGGACCTAATAGTCACTTTCAGCCTATTGAGGAAAAAGTTATCCACTGGAAATGCAGATAAACTGGATTAATGTCAGTCTAGATCAAGGGCTCTCAAGCTTTTTCATAGTGTGAACTACTACTTAACAGAGAGTCTCATGGATTACCTCTTGTCCGATAATGATAGCATGGACTACCTTCCTTCTTACTGAATTTGCAAAAAAATCCTTGGAGCAACTTCAGCAATTACACTTATTTTGCCATATAAGCATCTGTCTTTTACTGCAATTTAACAAGTGGAGACTATGAGGAGAGCCAGCACCATGTGGCCTGTCAGCTCTTCATATTACCAGTAAATGTAATTGGCTACAGATAACAGTTTGGCCACAAATTGATTGGCCACAGACAACAGTTTGGGAACCACTGTTTTGGGTTTCTAGTCTCTTGAGGTCTCTGAGTTTTTGGTTAGTGTGTTTGTCCATTTTGTGTAGATGATTCAGCAGAAACCAAAATATCATCAGCCTAGATTCCAACCAAAGATTACATACAGGGTTGCTTGGTTGAAACTATTGAATTTTTAAATGCACAAGGAATGCTGTTAACTTGATAAGGGTTTTTTTTTTGTACTGAATTTACAGATTACACGAACTATACAGTGGTGTAAATAAGAATGTTTAGCAATTTATTAATATTAAGTATGTAAAAATAAGTTGTGTAACAAAGGAAGAAATGTATTTAGCTGAAACACTTTAAATGTAGCTTTAGATGCTTACAAATGAGCAACTTTGAACCTTCCCTAATAAACAGAAAATGTTAATCTAAGTACATTTCAGGCATGTTTTTCTTGACTACCTTACAGATGGCTACCATTCAAAAGCTAAGGTTCAACGTGTGTATGCTTCAGCTAGCAATGAAGGAAAGGCAGAAAGTGATGTTGATAAGGATAAACAGATCACAGATTCTACTCAAAGTCTACCTTCTCAAGGTCAGAGATTTAAACATGTTTTAAAAAATAACTTTATAATGCAATGTTAACCTTTGTAAATTCATACCACCTATGGGATATATAGTTTGGCTTGGAAGGATTAGATTTTTGATAAATGTCAGTGAATGTTGATTTCACCACATACACAAACTGATGAAAAATATTTCGATTTATAAAAGTTGAAATTTACAGATAGACAAAGTAAGAAAAGTGTTGCTTGAAAACTTGTTTGATTTAAGGATTTTTATTTCGTATGCTTTGATGTGTGATGTTTGCCAATTTGTGTTTTAATGGTTATAAAACTCTAACTATATGAATCTCAGCAGCTGTCAGTAAATATTTTCTGACATCCCATAATTGCCACAATTATGAAAATTTAATTAACAATAAAAAATGCTTAAAACCCATAATGTTATGCAACTTTGAAAATTTAAATCTATAAAAATGAAAAAAATGCTTAAAAATGAATATTGATAGCTGTCACTTATTTTTTTAAAAAAATTGAATTCCACCAAGCCCATATATAGCTTCTTTAGGTATTTTCAGCATATTTGTGAGTTTGGTGGGTTTGTTGTGTGGAAAACTAAATGGATTGGAAAATATCTCAGCAATTTAAGGACTGGGGAAGTGAAGAGGCACAGAGGGCACAGCGTAAATTGGCTGGAGCTCAGTACAGTACAGAATGCCTTCAGGGAGCTGACCCTATCAGCACATTACAAGAACATCTTGGTGATGGTGGACAGTATCTCAACTGCTGCCTATGTGAACAAGGAGGAAGACTGTTGCCAGCCTCCTACTCTCTGGGACAGAAAACAAACTGTCATTGCTAGGTCCTTTCCACACAGAAGGAAAATTGACCATCAAAGCAGTCAGTCAGTAGCAGGAAAGACTTTCTTGCCCTGGATTCAATTCTGTGCTAAAGTTGTCGAAGTATATTTTAGAGATCCAAGTACTGTTGCAGTGACAATAATGTGATGCCATGGCAACTATGATGGGTGGAAAAGTTCTATGCTTCTGTCACAGATTGCACCACTCACCTCTAGTCTGGCACCTCCTCTTGGTCACTCTGGGGATTAGCTCTTGATGTTGATGCCCCCTTCCACGCTGTCGTGGCTTGCACGCTGTCGTTCTGTCTCTCTCACAGGTCTGTAGCTTCTCTTGTCCCAGGAACTGCAGTGTCCTCTTCGTGACTCTAGTCCTCTGGCTGGATCACACAGTGTTCTCCCTTTCTGGGGTAGCAAAGTCTTTTCTCCCTAGCAGTACTAAGAAGTCTTCCTTCTCGCTGCACCATGGTGCCACTCCCTCAGTGGCTGGTAGGGGAACCTGGTCTGCCCTATACTCCAAGTTCCAGTCCAGGAACCCTCAGCTCAGCAGTTCTGGGCCTTCCTCTCTCAGCCCTCACTGCTCCTTCCCTGGACTGCTTCCGACCACACCTGGTACCCCTTCTCCCTCTGGGTGTACCAACTCCAAAACTCTCCTTCCTCTTCCCAGGAAGTGACTGCTGCCTGCCTTCCTGCAACCTTTCCCAGCAGCCCCTGTCTGTTGCCAGCTACCTGGCTTTATACAGGCCCCGCCTGTTCCTGCATAGCTGAGCCTGCTCTCAGTTAGTTCCCTGTCTCCTCCTCCAGGTGAAGCCTGTGGAGTTAATTGGCTTGCATGGCCATCTTAACCCCTTCTAATGCTGTGTGGGTGGACACCCCATCACAGCTTCATATGAAGAAATACTTACAGCAGCCATGTGTTGTTCTCTCCATACTTCTACCTATTTTTACAAGCTAGACTTGTAAGAATTATTTGATTCAAGGAGTTATTACTGAGTAAATGGATGAAATTAAGAAAAAGAAACTTAGGGTAGGTCTACACTACAAATTAAGTTGACCTAACTCATGTTGACATACCACCGTCACAGTAATTAAATTGCTTTTGCATGTCCATGCTATGCTCCTTTTGTCGGTGGTGCACATCCTCACTAGCAGCCCTTGCATTGAGGCTGAGAGCAGTGCACCATGGGTAGCTGACCCACTGTGCAACTTGCCACCATCTAGTGCGGGGTGTTTTGGGCAGGGTTTGCAATTCCTCATGGGGGCAAACAAGTCACGCAGGGGTGATTGGGAACATGATTTCAGTGTCCCATGATGCAGGTTTCTCCATCCCATAATTTTATCTGCATCCCATAATGTTTCACACCTTTTTTCAAAAGTCCCGTAAACCCATGTGTCCGCCATCTCTATGTGAAGCATGGATTCTGCATAGCTCTGCACTGTTGTGATGAGTATTGCAAGCACAATGCACCTGATCCTGCAGTATTTGCAGAGCTGCCAGAGGAGCTAGGTAGAACAAGATAATTCCTTGGAGGCTGCCTTGCTGTTGGACATAGAAACAATTCACAGTTATTGTTGGCATTCATGGAGCAGCTGCAGATGGTGGATTGCCAGTTCTGGGCCTGAGAAACAAACATTGACTGGTCAGATAGAATTGTTATGCAGGAATGGGATGATGAGCAGTGGCTACAGAACTTATGGATGTGAGGCCACATTCCTGGAAGTGTTTGTGGCACTTGTCCCAGCCCTCTGGCGCAGCAACACCAAAATGAGAACTACAATGCCAGTGGAGAAGCGAGTGGCAATCACTGTGTGGAAGCTTTCAATGCCAGATTTCTACCGATCAGTCAGGAATCAATTTGGAGGTGGGAAATCCACCGTGGGGGTTGCTGTGATGCAAGTGTGCAGGGTCATTAATCGCATCCTGCTATGAAGGACTGTGACTCTGAGCAATGTGCAGGACAGAGTGGATGGTTTTGCAGCCGTGGGGATCCCAAACTGTGATGGGGTAGTAGATGGCATGCATATCCCTATTTTGGCACCTGACACAGAGTACATCAACAGAAAGGGCTACTTTTCTATGGTATTGCAAGCACTGGTGGATCACCAGGGACATTTTATCAACATCAACACAGGTTGGTGGGGAAGGTGTATGACACACGTTTAAGAACACAGGCCTGTTAAGAAAGCTGCAAACAGACTTCCTTTCCAGACCACAGGGTCGCCATTGGGGATATTGAAATGCCAACAGTGATCCTGGGAAACCCAGCCTACCCCTTACTCCCATGGCTCATGAAGAGGTACACAGGCCAACTCGACAGCAGCAAGGAGCTCTTCAACTACAGGCTGAGCCGGTGCAGAATGACAGTTGAATGTGCCACTGGCCATTTGAAAGGTCGCTAGTGCTGTCTACTCACGAGAGTAGACTTCAGTGAAAAAAATAGCCAAGTGGTTATAGCTGCCTGGTGTGTGCTTCATAATATCTGTGAAGCAAAGGTGAAAAAATTTCTGCAGTATGCTCTCTGCTGATTTTGAGCAGCCAGATACCAGGGCTATAAGAAAAGCTCAGTGGGGAACTGTATGGCTCAGGGAGGCTTTGAAGGACCATTTTAATAGTGAGCCACAATAATGTGTGGTGGTGTAGTACGTTCTGCCTGGCATTGCTTTTTTTGCAGCCCAATGTGAATCTTGTAATGAGTGCTGTGTTTGTAGTAATAGAACATTGTAAATGCACCTGTTGCTATTATCTCAGAATGATGTCAGACCCAGCCAGCATATGTTGTGAATTTATAAAGCTGAATTAAGTTTCCATAAGTAGACTTTTATTCCAAACCTATGCAAACAGACATATTTATAACTGAATGAAACTTTATAAATACGGGGGAAAGAACAGTCATTTCCATTTCACAAACACATATACCAGTTGTCTCTCTCACAGGTCAGTGTATGTGTGGCTGTGATGGTCTGTATTTTCCTCTGGGGTATAGGGGGTACCTCTAGATAGTGCAGCAGCCCTGGATGCCATTTGAAATGTGGGGGGGAAGGGAGATGCAGGGACGTCCTAGAATGCAGTTCTCTATGGACAGCAGAGAGAAGCGAGCACGGTGTGTTGAACCTGAAGATCAACAAGAGTCTCCAGCATGTCTGTTTGCCTCTTGAGAAGTGCTAGCATGTCTTGCTGCACATCTCTCTCCTTTTCCTGTGCTTTTCTCCTCTCCGCTCTATCTCTGTCCATTGTGTCAGCAAGGGTGATCCTCTGTTTTGTGCTCAGTATCCAAAGCACCGGAGGTTTGCGGGATCTCCTGGAACTGCACACTGGCACTGTTTTCTACAGGCGGTGGTGATTTTAGCTGATATCTCACTCCTGAGGGTAACAGAGGCTGAAAGGGAACAGCTCCTGCACGCGTCCGGCTGCAGACCGGGTCTGTATGCTGTTAGCTTGTGTGTTGCAGTGGTGGCTGCTGAGTGGTGTGGGAAAGTGTCCTACTGCAGAGGAAGAGATAAGGCGGCCCTCCCCAGAAACCTTTGGCAGGGGATTGCATACTGCCATCACGAAAGTTCCCTTCAGATCTCTATGGAGGATTCCCAGGACAGCCTGATGCACATAACCATCGGTAGTCCCTCTCCCCCCCTGGCCTAACTGTAGAGGGGAATGAGAAGCAGACTCTACCTCTATTGGTTATTTCACTACTTCTTCCTGATTCAAAAGATTAAATGGTTGAAAAAGAGTAAATGAGCAGATGTGTCCCTGCAATATCAAAGCAAATTGCATACTTATCAGAAGTTCCTTCCCCTGCATCAGGCTCACTTATGCTGGACTGTGGGGCCTGACTCGACTGCTCTGGAGTCAAAAACATATCCTGGTTCACTGTGCCACTGGATCCCCTGCTCGCCTGTGCCCCATACTTCTCCTCTTCCTTGTCCAACACCTCCTCCTTGCTGTTGACTTTGGGGGCCTGTGAATCCAGCTCTCTCGAAATAGCCATGGGGCTCATGGCAGTGGTGGTGGGTCTCGGACGAGGATGGCATGCAGCTCTTTGAAAAAGTGGCATGTCTGCGGCTCTTATCATAGAAGATTAGGGTTGGAAGAGACCTTAGGGGGTCATCTAGTCCAACCCCCTGCTCAAAGCAGGACCAACACCAACTAAATCATCCCAGCCAGGGCTTTGTCAAGCTGGGCCTTAAAAACCTCTAAGGATGGAGATTCCACCACCTCCCTAGGTAACCCATTCCAGTGCTTCACCACCCTCCACTATCCAATCTGCTGCAACTTGAGACCGTTGCTCCTTGTTCTGTCATCTGCCACCACTGAGAACAGCCGAGTTCCATCCTCTTTGGAACCCCCCTTCAGCTAGGTGAAGACTGCTATCAGATTCCCCCCCTCCCCCCACGCTTCTGCAGACTAAACAAGCCCAGTTCCCTCAGTCTCTCCTCATAAGTCATGTGCCCCAGACCCCGAATCATTTTTGCTGCCCTCTGCTGGACTTTCTCCAATTTGTCCACATCCTTTCTTTAGTAGGGGGGCCCAAAACTGGGCGCAATACTCCAGATGTGGCCTCACCAGTGCCGAATAGAGGGGAACAATCACTTCCCTCAATCCACTGGCAGTGCTCCTACTAATGCAGCCCAATGTGCCATTAGCCTTTGTCATAAATATAAAGGGAATGATAACCACCTTTCTGTATACAGTGCTATAAAATCCCTCCTGGCCAGAGGCAAAATCCTTTCACCCGTAAAGGATTAAGAAGCTATGGTAACCTCGCTGGCACCTGACCCAAAATGAGCAATGAGGGGACAAGGTACTTTCAAATCTGGAGGTGGGGGAAAAGCTTTTTGTCTGTCTGTGTGATACCTTTGCCGGGAACAGATCAAGGATGCAAGCTCTCCAACTCGTGTAAAATTAGTAAGTTATCTAGCTAGAAAATGCCTTTTGGTTTTCTTTGTTTTTTGGCTTGTAAATTCACTGTGCTGGACGAAATGTGTATTCCTGTTTTTGTGTCTTTTTGTAACTTAAGGTTTTGCCTAGAGGGATTCTCTATGTTTTGAATCTGACTGCCTGTAAGATTATCTTCCATTCTGATCTTACAGAGTTGTTCTCTTATCTAGTGTTTTTGTTCTTCTAATAAAGTTCTGATTTTTAAGAATCTGATTGGTTTTTTTGGGTCTTAAAAATCCAAGGGGTTTGTGCTCATCTTGTTTGTTCTCAAGCCTCCCCAGGAAAGGGGGTGTAAGGTCTTGGGGGGATATTTTGGGGAAATAGGAACTCCAAGTGGTCCTTTTCCCTTGTGCTGTGTTAAAGCACTTGGTGGTGGCAGCGTTTTACCTAATCCAAGGGCAGAGACTTTGTGCCTTGGTTTCAGAGTAACAGCCGTGTTAGTCTGTATTCGCAAAAAGAAAAGGAGTACTTGTGGCACCTTAGAGACTAACCAGTTTATTTGAGCATGAGCTTTCGTGAGCTACATCCGATGAAGTGAGCTGTAGCTCACGAAAGCTCATGCTCAAATAAATTGGTTAGTCTCTAAGGTGCCACAAGTACTCCTTTTCTTTTTGTGCCTTGGGGAAGTTATAACCTAAGCTGGTAGAAATAAGCTTAGGGGGTCTTTCATGCGGGTCCCCACATCTGTACCCTAGAGTTCAGAGTGGGGAAGGAACCTTGACAGCCTTCTTGGCAACAAGGGCACACTGCTGACTCATATCCAGCTTCTCATCCACTGTAATCCCCAGATCCTTTTCTGCAGAACTGCTGCTTAGCCAGTCGGTCCCTAGCCTGTAGCGGTGTATGGGATTCTTCTGTCCTAAGTGCAGAACTCTACACTTGTCCTTGTTGAACCTCATCAGATTTCTTTTGGCCCAATCCTCCAATTTGTCTAGGTCACTCTGGACACTATCCCTACCCTCCAGTTTATCTACCTCTCCCCCCAGTTTAGTGTCGTCTGCAAACTTGCTGAGGGTCCAATCCATCCCATCATCCAGATCATTAATAAAGATGTTGAACAAAACCGGCCCCAAGACTGACCCCTGGGGCACTCCGCTTGATACTGGCTGCCAACTAGACATCGAGCCGTTGATCACTACCCGTTGAGACCAACAATCTAGCCAGCTTTCTATCTACCTTATAGTCCATTCATCCAGTACATACTTTTTTAACTTGCTGGCAAGAATACTGTGGGAGACGGTATCAGAAGCTCTCCCCCAGAGTGACTGATAGCCTCCATTGCCTTCTTGTACGCCTGTGGTGCTGCAGTGTGTCCCTCCTGTAGCCCTCGCCTACATGCCCCGAATCATCTGCTCATAGATACTGACATTTCTATGGCTGGATCAGAGCTGTGTCTGCACAATCTCTTCTTGCCACAGACCTAGAAGATCCACTACCTCCTATATAGTCCAGGCAGGAGCGTGTTTGCAGCATGGAGCAGGCATGGTCAGCTGCGCAGTTGCTAGGTGTGCGCTCCATGCTGAGCAAATAGGAAATGGAATTTCAAAAATTCACGGGGTTTTGTGACAGGTTTACTCACCACACTGGCACCTCCTACTTGGAGGGAATAAGCTCAGTCACAGCAGGTGCACCCTCAAGTGCTGGTGCTTTTCCCGTCCTCACCTCTGCCTGTAGACCCGTTTTGGCTCCTTTCTCTCCACGTCTGCTTTGTGGCACAGCCCTCCGGCCGTGTCACAATCTGGTTTCCCCACCTTCCGCAGGACTCCTCTAACAAGAGTCCAGCCACTCCTCGCAGCGGCTTGGCAATCCACAGCTGGGCTGCTCCTTCAGTGGCTAGTGGGTGGTGGGGCGGGGGCCCACTACTCTGGGCCCTGGCCCAGAGACCCTGCAAACAGCAGCTTCCTTCCAGCTCATTGTCTCTGTTCCCTGGGCCACTTCCCCGCAGCCTCAGTTCCTTCTGCTCCTGCCTCTGGCTCCAGCTCCTTGCCCTCTTCCCAGGGCCTTGAGCTGGTAAATCCTGGCAGCTCATCAGGAGCTCTCTCTAGCTCCCCCAGTTCCTGTTAGCACCTGCCCTTACCCAGGTGCTGGTCTCTCTCTAGCCTTCTAGGAAGCCAGTTTTCTCCCTAGGGCTCCCTGCAGCAGACTATCTCGTTCTGCTCTGCAGCTTCCTTTTACATGGGCCATCTGGCCCCTGATTGGCTGGTCCAGCCGCCACCCTAATTGTCTGTTTCCCCTGCAGTCACTCCTTTGGCTGCCTGCTGCACAGCCTCCCTAGGCTGGTTTTAACCCTCTCAGAGCCAGCGCGGGGCAGGCACCCCATCACAGGCTTTAAAAGGGGAAGGGCTTATACCTGGCCTCCGGGCAACGAAGTTCAAAACAGTGACTAGAGCAATCACAGTGGGGTATTATGGGACATCTCCTGGAGGCCACTAAAGTCAATATAAGTAATGCAGTGTCTACACCAGGGTTGGGCAAACTTTTTGGCCTGAGAGCCACATCTGGGTATGGAAATTGTATGGCGGGCCATGAATGCCCAGTGGGGAAGAGGGACTCTATGGGGTGTAACATGGGGGAGGGCTCTATAAGGGATGTTACTGAGGTGAGGGGACTCATGGCATGGGGCGAGGGGGTTCTCTACAGGGCCAGTACTGGAGACTCCTAGGGTCCATGCCGGCAGTGACACCAAGGCAGCCGTGCCAGACACTGCTACGGGTGGAGGCACCATAGCTGAGATGGGTGCGGCCCCTGAGTGGTTTCAAGGATCTTGAGGGTGGTGCCATAGGGGGGGATTGGGCTTGATAAAAACGTCTGAGAGATTGGAAGCGGCCCGTGGACCGTAGTTGGCCCACCCCGGTCTACATTGACACTGCATCATCCTAACTACGTTGACCTAAGTGCTATGCCTTTCGTGGAGGTGGAGTTAAGTTGGTGTAGCAGGCAAGTTACATCATCGGGAGAGACATTTTGGTGTAGCGCTCACAGAGTTAGGCAAGGCAGCTTACGTCGATCTAACTCTTTATTGTGGATCAGGCCTTAGGCTGAATATCAGGACCTCTTCCTAATAGTGACATCTGCTACTCTGTAGAAGAGTGTTCAAAGGGAAGTGGTAGAAGCCTTATTCCTTGTAATTGAAAACTAGATGGCACAAAGCACTGGTGAATATACTGTAGCAAACAATCCTTCATTGACAAGGGACTGTATACCTCAAGAAGTTTTTTCTATATCTAATTTCGGTGGTTCAAGGAGTTGCATATTCAGTGGCCTGCTTGGGGCAAGAGGGCAGCGTAGGACAAGACAGAAAATATGAAGAGATGATTTAGGGTCTTTATAAATAACTGAATAGGCTTGATAAAAGACACATCAAAAATCATAGAATCATAGAATATCAGGGTTGGAAGGGACCTCAGGAGGTCATCTAGTCCAACCCCCTGCTCAAAGCAGGACCAATCCCCAATCAAATCATCCCAGCCAGGGCTTTGTCAAGCCTGACCTTAAAAACTTCCAAGGAAGGAGATTCTACCACCTCCCTAGGTAACGCATTCCAGTGTTTCACCACCCTCCTAGTGAAAAAGTTTTTCCTAATATCCAACCTAAACCTCCCCCACTGCAACTTGAGACCATTACTCCTCGTCCTGTCCTCTTCTACCACTGAGAATAGTCTAGAACCATCCTCTCTGGAACCACCTCTCAGGTAGTTGAAAGCAGCTATCAAATCCCCCCTCATTCTTTAACAATGCTTTAACAATGCTTTTTTCCTTTAAAAACACTAGAAATTAAATGTAAAAATAAATATTAGTGCATTGCTAGGGTAGACATAAAGCATGCAAATGCGACAATTCCATAAGATATCATTTCTACTGCAATCCTTATTCTGGCATGATGCAGATATATAATATTTTCCATTTCTTTGTTCCTGGGTAAAAGATAAACCTTAATGTATTAGTGTGTATTTACTATATACCATAAAATATAGGTTGTGCAACATGGCTCAGTTATTGTTGAAGTAAAAACAATAACTTCTGGACTTCCACACTTTTGAATGCTTTATTTTTTTGCTTAACGGTGACTTAATGTTTGAGTTTTATTTTAATGTAAGGACATTCCAATCAAATGCTACTTTGAAAACATAAGATTATGAAAAACTGTTAACAAATATACCCAATTGTTTGTTTTAATTTTTTTCAGATGGAAAGGATACTCAAGATGAACAGGAAAAAAGCCCAAAAGAACATCTGAAACCAGTTGAAAAGCTAAACGCTAACAATGCTGATGAAAGCAACAAAGCTGATGAAAACAGCAAAGGCGATAAGACTGAGTAAATTTAAGTTATTTTTAAAAACTTTACTTTTCCAAGAAAATTACAAGACCAGCATCTAAATCAAATTTGTCTTTCACAGAATTACCTCTGCAAATCCGCCCTATAATAGTCTCATACCTCGTGAGGTCAGGAACTATTTAAAAGCATTTTAATTGTTAAAGGACATGTTTGTCAACCCATAGGACCAGTCATGTTCCAGCTGAGAATAAGATAGACCCATGTCTTTAATTCCTCTTGTTCCCCTGGCGACACACACTTCTAATGGTTAAGAGCCAATACACCCGCATTGGTTCTTTCCACTCTGTGGTTAAAAGAGCATCAGCTTTTTTCCCCACCATTCTGTAAAACGTTTTGTCTTACAGAGTTGCTGTATCTATACTTGACACTTTGTAAATCGAGCTGGTGGGATTTGAACATGTTATCTATGGTCAGGAATTCTCTATTTGATCCCTCAATGTTAACTACCTTGTCATTCTCCAGAAATCACCTTTCTTGTTGCAGTCATTTCACCCAGACGGGTGATCTAAATTGAGGCCCTGATTGCTGATCTTTCCTTTATGTGTTTTCACAAAGATAACTCAGTGCTTAATCCTCAACTTAAATTTTTATCCAGAGTGGTATTCAAATTCCATCCTAACCAGATCTCTACCATTCTGGCTGTCTTCCTGAATCTTATGGGCTGCTTGGTAGGACTAAGTTGCATGTTGAGAGGGCCAATAATTATTATGCAGGACCAAACCCTTCTGGAAATCATTCCAGTTGTTCACCTCTTTTTAAGAAAAGCTCAAGGGAAATTATCTCAGCCCAGCAATTGTTAAATAGAGCCAGGACAGTTATGAAAAGGCTCCGGTGCCAGAAGGATTCAAAAGTTATTCTATTAACATAGTAGTTGTCACCACATCTTGACTCTATACTGTTTCTTTCAGTTCACATCTTTATTCAATACTGTTCTCTTAAAACTGGAGCAAAATCAGATTCTCACTTGTGGAGGGCAGTCCTTTAGTCCCTTTTCAGTTAAAGATTCTTACAATATCTACCTGGAGATTTCTATTCTCCTACAGTGAGATTGCTAATCTCCTGCTGTGGCTCTGCAGGGACAATCCTGTGAAAGAGCAAGTATATTAAGCACTATACAAACACCGTACATAACACAATGGGGGCCTAGTCCATGACAGGGATTCCTAAGTGCCATGTTTATTATCTAGAGTTCACAGTGTGCGTTGCGTCAGGCTATCCTTTTCTGATACACCTTCCTTTCATGCTTCTTCGGACTCTTATGCTAGATCTCAGGGAGGAGAGGAACTGATTGAGGTCATGGATCTCTTATATTTGTGGCTGGAACATTCGTATCTGAGGCTGATGCCTGCATGTCCCCTCACAATAGCTTTGATGGTTCCAGGACTTGCAAAAGGTGGCTTTCACCTACAAAAGTGCGAGTTTGCAGAAACAGTACCGATACTAAGTAACCTTACCCATATAAATCTACACTTAGGCCTGGTCTACACTGAGGGGGAATCGATCTGTTACACAACTTCAGCTACCTGAACAATGTAGCTGAAATCGACGTATTTAGACCTATTCACCGCGGTGTCTTCACTACGCTGAGTCGACTGCTGCTGCTCCCCCGTCAACTCTGCCTGCGCCTCTCGCTGGAGTACAAGAGTCGATGGGAGAGCGCTCGGGGGTCGATTTATCGCATCTAGACTAGAGGCGATAAATCGACCCCTGCTGGATCGATCGCTGCCCGCTGATCCGGCCGCTAGTATAGACATACCCTTATATACTCAGCATCTCTGTAGTTACATATGAAGTTTATTTTGTATCAATTTATAACCATAAATTTTATGTAAAGAAAACTTGTCTTAACTCATAAAGCTCTTATATGAATCCAATTATACTGTACTTAAAAGGCTTCAGTATTACACAGTAATATATTTAGAAACCTTATGGTTTTAGTACTGCACTGAGAGTTTCTGCTTGATGTTATTTAAGAATATTGACCTGTGAGTTTAAAATTGAAGATTTCAGCCTTTATTTTATAAATTACACTTCATTATTGTACAAAAAGATGCATAAATCAGTTTCATAACGAGGACAGGACATTTCTATTCCAGATCTTTTCTCCCACTAGCAAATATGTAAGTGATCTCTCAGATTGTATTCTAGTAACATGATTCATCAAATTATAAATTTGTCCCAAACATTAACTATTGTTAGAGAAAATATGCTTGTGAAGGAAATGGGCCTTTGGTTCCTGCAACAGGTAGAGTTAATAATGGACAGTCTCGGTGAGCTGAAGTTTTTGCCACGTCGAATTACTCATATTCAAGTCATCTGTCTACTTCCTGACCTGGGATCATGTTGGCAGGATTCTGAGTTGGGTATCTGTCTTAACTTGGCAATTCCTAGCATATCATAACTTTAATAACAAGTTAGGAAACATGAAGTTCAGATAGATATTAAACTTCTGTCATTAGGGAAGGGAAAGACAGTAATGAGTCCCAAATGTTGTTTTGAATATCCTTTTATTTTTCTCAGTTAGTGTCATGTTAGCATTCTTGCTGTACAAGACACAAAGATTAAGACAATCTCTTCCCAATTTAAAAGAAGCCAGAATGCACTGTCTTTTTCTATTATTATTATTTTATTTTATTAATTTTATTATGAATTCACAAATTGTGGGTGCCACATAAAGAGGGGTTTGAATGAGGAGAGCAGTAGATTTGTCAACTGTAATTACAAGAACATTCCATACCTATGGGACAAACAGTGTTAGATTGAAAGCAGGCTTTTGTATTCACTGTCTTCACAGTAATTTTATTGACTGTTTGATTACTCTTTTTCTGTAAATCAGTTAGTTGAACATTATATATGTGTATACTGTATATTTCAAAAGGTGTGATGACAGCAAACAATCAAAAGGTGAAGACAAGGAAATCCAGGTGAGTATTTGATCTGTCAGAAGATTGTTCCAGTTAAAAATAATCCTTTATTTCCTTTTAAGTTTTTTCTTTGACTATGATGAATAAGAATGTTGCAGACCTGTATTCTGGCATATGTAATAGCAGCAAGTTAAATTAAGACAGTAACTTTATGGAGAAACATTTTATTTTTATATTTTGTAGTAGGGCTTACTATTTCCCCTATAATACATACAAACTTCTGTTGCAAACATCTGCGATAGTAAAAATGCTCCAGTATGAATGTACACTCTAACTTGAGTTAACAGAATGGTTTCATATTCGTTACCCGTGGGCTGTACATGGCCCAACCAAGCATTTCATAAGGCCCAGGGCCTGCTTCAACACAATATACTAACGGAGAATTCATTAGCGTTTTGTCGTCATGTTTACATCATTTTAGTTTACACAAGTGTGTAAATAGACAATATTGTACATAGGTTGTTTGTATCTAAATACATATGAAACAAGCTGAACTTAAAATATAAATCAACATAGGTGACTTTAAATCTTGTTAAAACATGTACAATCTGTTTTGCCCACACAAGGTTGTGCTTAGGTTTATGTGGCCCTCCTGCGTAATAGGGTTGGGCACCACTGACCTGAATCATACAAATAAGAAATCCTCAGGGTGTTTTTATCTCTGTTGTTTTACAGGATAAAGAGAAAGATAATGATGATGAGATACAATCTGAAGAATTCACCAGCCATGAAGAACTATTAGGATATTTGGTAGGTGTTAAATTTATGTTGAGCCAAGTTTGATGGAAAATTTAATGAAATATTTAATGTAGCGTGTAGTTGATTAAGACTGTAGTCAAAAAGTAGAAGATACATTGAATGTAAAACATAGGTAGTCTGTTAATTAAAAAATACTACTTTTATGTATGATGATTCCACCTGGAACAAAAATTTGGATTGAGATTCTGATGGGAAGAAAATCTAAGAGAAAATATACTTCAGGTGTGCTGGCAGTTTCTCAGAGACCGTATCAAAGACGTAACAGCAAACTATCCCAAGGTGAAGGTAAGATAGGAAGAACAGTAAGAGGCCAATATGGCTGCATGAGGCACTCTTTGATAGCCTAAAAATAAAAAAAGGATCCTATAAAAAGTGAAAATGTGGACAGATTGTGAAAGATAAGTACAAAAGAATAGTACAGGCATATAGAGACAAAATCAAGAAGGCTAAGGCACAAAATGAGTTATATCTAGCAAGGGACATAGAAGGAAATAAGAAGAGGGTCCATAAATACATTAGGAGGAAGAGAGATGAAGGAAAGAATAGGTCCACTGCTTAATGGGGAAGGAGAATGAATAATGGACAACATAAAGAGGGCCAAGGTGTTTAATGCCTGCTATTTCGCTTCAGTCTTCACTGAAAAGGTTAATTGTGACTTGATGATTAACACAATTAATATTAACAAGAGGGAAGGAACATAAGCCAGAATATGGAAAGACCAGGTTAAAAAAATTGAGATAAATTGGATGTATTCAAGTCAGCAAGGCTGTTGTATTAATTTAAATGGAATAAATGGGCCAAAAGAGTCAAAGATTAGCATGACCCTGTCACTATCCAACAGCAAACAGTGTTAAACACAGTTTGGGGTTTGGTATACAGAGAACTCAGCCTGCTTAATACCATGGCAAACACACGAAAATGGCAGAGGAAATTCAGTGTTAATAAATGCAAAATAATGCACAATGGAAAACGTAATCCCAACTATACATATAAAATTATGGGGTCTAAATTAGCTGTTACAACTCAAGAAAAAGATCTTGGAGTCATTGTGGATAGTTCTCTGAAAACATCCACTCAATGTGCAGCAGCAGTCGAAAAAGCAAACAGAATGTTGGGAATCATTAGGAAAGGGATAGATAATAAGACAGAAAATATATTGCCTCTATATAAATCCATGGTACACCCCATCTTGAATACTGCGTGCAGATGTGGTCGCCCCAACTCAAAAAAGATATATTGGAATTGGAAAAGGTTCAGAAAAGGGCAACAAAATGACTAGGCGTATGGAACAGCTGCCATATGAGGAGAGGTTAATAAGACTGGGATTTTTTAGCTTGGAAAAGAGACGACTAAGGTGGGGATATGGTAGAGGTCTGTAAAATGATGACTGGTGTGGAGAAAGTAAATAAGGAAGTGTTATTTAATCCTTCTCATAATACAAGAACTAGCGGTCACATATGAAATTAATAGGCAGTAAGTTTAAAACAAACAAAAGGAAGTATTTCTTCACACAACACACAGTCAACCTGTGGAACTCTTTGCCAGAGAATTTTGTGAAAGCCAAGACTATAACATTGTTAAAAAAATATATAGATGCTTTCATGGAGGATAAGTCCATCAATGGCTATTAGCCAGGATGGGCAGGGATGGTGTCCCTAGCCTCTGTTTGCCAGTAGCTGAGAATAGCGACAGGGGATGGATCACTTGATGATTAATGATTCTTTTTATTCCCTCAAAAGCACCTGGCATTGGCCGCTGTCAGAAGACAGGATACTGGGCTAGATGGACCTTTGGTCTGACCCAGTATGGCCATTCTTATTTTTTTAACAGTTTATTAAAGATGAAGAAAAAAACATTAAAGCATTTGAAATGTAAAATATTAAAGTTTTTGTTTTAAAAACATCCGTTATTCCCTTTCCCTTTAGCTGAAGAGAGTTTTTAGAAAGAGAACTCCTTTGTTTGACAGTTTTTTACATGGTATTAAAGGTGGCAGTAGCTGTTGAGATGGCTTGGAGCCGTTGTTGCTGAGGCCTGATCCTTTTTCCTAGAAGACAAAACAAGACAAACACATACCAGAGGGGATAGAAGTGAACCGCAAAGATAGGAAATATAGCTTCTGTCTCTGATGTTGCCTCACGCTTGCAACCTTACTGCTGGAAAAACACAGACATGGCACATGGTCTTATTAGCCACTCCAAAATCTGCAAAAGTGTATCAGCATTGGGCTGTTAAAGAGGGAGCTAAAAGTAATGCCCTCAGGTCAGAGGCTCACAGCAGTGTTGTAAAATATGCAGTCCTGGTTGGCAGAGCCAGATTCTTTTATTAGACAGAAGATGAAAAGAGAAGGATAGGAAAGAGAATTAATAAGGTCGTGAAGAAGAAGGTCACGCTGGGGCAGGTGGGGGTGTGTGACAAAGTCACATCCCAGATATTGTTTGGGATTTAGCTAGAACCAGCGGAAGTGACAATGTCATCTGGGTCTCTCTCTTGGCTTGGTCTGGTCAGGATATTTCTCTGGATTAGGATAGCAATGGCACAGTGGTGTCATGCTGGATCTCAAGGTCCCAGGAGATGATGGGGCCTGGCAGTCATGATGAAGTCACTCCTTCCCCCTCTTTCAGTCAGTCAGTGTCTCAGTAACCAGCTTTTCCACCAGTGTCTCTTCTTGAGGACCCCAAAAGGGAGTGATGGTCAGGATAGCCACATCCCTTCATTATTTTGTTTACCAGTTTCGCCTACTTTTTCACACACCAGTTTTGGTTCACCAATTTTTCAGTCCCACACTTTCTCTTGTTCACCAGGCATGATCTTAACACAATCCTTGAGATATATCAGTAGTGCTTTTTGGAGTGGGGGGCTGGGGGGGGGGGAGCGACTAATTCTGTCTCGCTTTTGTGTCTTTTCCCATCAACATTTGTTGGTAAAGGTTATTGTGACATTTTATGAATATTACTTTTTATAGTGGAGCTCACAATTAGGATAAATTTGTAGGCCCAATTATCACAGTAGACCCGATTAAATTAACTGTAGGATACTTACAAATCTAGCTAAAGCAATCACAGAACCATTAGCGATTATCTTTGAGAACTCATGGAGGATGGGTGAGATCCCAGAGGACTGGAGAAGGTCAAACGTAGTACCTGTCTTTAAAAAGGGTAACAGAGAACCTGGGGAATTATACACCAGTCAGCCTAACTTTGATACCTGGAAAGATACTGGAATAAATTATTAAAAATTAATATGTAAGCATCTAGAGGATAATAGGATGATAAATAATAGTCAATACGGATTTGTCAAAAATGGCTCATACCAAACTAACCTAATTTCCTTCTTGGTCAGGTTTACTGCCCTAATGGTTAGGAGGAAGCATGAAATGTGAGATCTCGATTTTTAGTAAAGCTTTTGACACAGTCCCACATGACGTTCTCATATGCAGACTAGGGAAGTGTGGTCTAGATGAAATTACTATAAAGTGGGTGCACAACTGGTTGAAAAGCTGTGCTCAGAGTAGTTATCAATGGTTCATTGTCAAGATTGGATGATATATCAAGTGGGGTTCCTGCAGGAATCTGTCATTGATTTGGTGCTATTCAGTATTTTCATTAATTACTTGGATAATGGACTGAGAGTACACTTATAAAATATGCAGATGACACCAAGATGGGAGGGATTGCAAGCACTTCAGCAGACACGAGTAGAATTCAAAATGACTTTGTTAAATTGTAGAATTAGTCTGAAATCAACAAGATGAAATTCAATAAAGACAAGTACAAAGTATTTCACTTAAGAAGGAAAAATCAAATGCACAAATACAAAATGGGGAATGGCTAGAAAGCAGTACTTCTGAAAAGGATCTTGAGATTATAGTGGATCACAAACTGAATATGAGTCAGGAATGTGATGCAGGTGAGAAAGAGGCAAATATAGTTTTGGGGTGTATTAACAGGAATATAATGGTATGTAAGATGCAGGAGGTAAATGTTCCACTCCATTTGGCACTGGTGAGGTTTCGGCTGGAGTACTGCATCCAGTTTAGGGCATCACAGTTTAGAAAAGATGTGGAGAGAGTCCAAAGGCAAGCTATAAAACTAGGTATATTTTATCTTGAGAAAAGAAGACTGAGGGAGGGCCAAATAACAGTACTCAAATGTGTTAAGGGCTTAGCAGATATATGCGACTGCTGCTTTCCAACAGAGCCTGGCTACTTCCTGGTTCGGGACCCTTCCCCTTACCTAGTCAGAAGAAGGGAAATAGAGTCGGAAGGGGGCTGATGTCAGTTGTAGTCTTCTGCTTAGCAGATCCATCGCACATGGGATCAGTCCTGGAATTTGCCTCCTGCACAAGATTATGCAGAAAACTTCCTTTCCTCTGCCCAGTAGCAAGAGAGCAATGGAAAGTAGGCTGTTTTGTGCTCTGCTAGAGGAGCATTGATCTCAATACCTTATTATGCTGATCCATTCTTGTATCTGGCATCTGTATCTTATAGTTGGTTTGAATTACACGTTTTGGAATTGCTCTTGATGCCCACTAACCATCTTCACTGGAATACTCTGCTGTTTAAATATGAGGCTCTAAATGTTTAGCTTCTTACATTATAGAATTTCTGTTTTTCTCAGTTCACCCACTGCTGTCTCTCCTTGCTTCCTTGTTGAACTTTAGCTTTCAGTTGTGATTTGTTCAGTCTCCTGTTCGTTAGCATCTGGGCTGAAGATGCACCCATCTCCATTGTTGAGTTTTAACACTTTCAGTATGATTGAGTTGCTGTCCCTCTTTACTTGCTTTAGTTAAAATATAGTACGCTTATTGTTCAGGTAATCTATTTGGAGAAAATATGGATTGCATAAATTTTGAGTGATACTTTAGTTCAGCGCTTCTCAAACTGTGGGTCAGGATCCCAAAGTGGGTCGTGACCCCATTTTAATGGGGTTGCCAGGGCTGGCTTAGACTGGCTGGGGCCCGGGGCCAAAACCTGAGCCCCACGGCCCGGGGCTGAAGCCCAAGGGCTGCAGCCTTGGATGGCGGGGCTCAGGTTACAGGCCCCCTGCCTGGAGCTGAAGCCATTGGGCTTCTGGAGTCATGTAATAATTTTTGTTGTCGGAAGGGGGTCGTGGTGCAATAAAGTTTGCTGCTCTAGTTTTTTTAGAAGCAATGAAGAATACAGTGGCTTTCTGTTTTAGAAGAGCTTATATTTTAATGTGATTATGATTTATGATTTAATGTGATTTATGATAACCTTAGTCATCACTGCCATAATTTCATTAGCTCAAAAAAAAATCCACTGGTGTTAGTAATCTATTATCAGATAGCTTCCCTTTACTAAATATTTATTTTCCATGTTTGTTATTAGCTGCTGTTTTGTTTATAGGATTCTCTTTGGAAAATAGTGATGCAAACTCAAACAGAACAAATACTGTTTGTTTTTAAAAGTAATCTCAATTGTCCATTGATAAATTATTTGGTGTATTGGTTGCTTTGTGATTACATAGATATTGAGATACTGGCTTTGACTTGTAAAACCTTGAGTGTCTTGGGACCTGCCTCTCTCTGCATGCAATACTGTCTCAGTTGTGATCAGTAAAGGTGGTCAAGCTGGAATCTTCTCACTTTAGGAGAAGATACGGATCGGGCAGTTTCTGTGGGGGCCCCTAACTTTGGAATTCATGTCCCCCTCTGAAAATAGACTGAGTTTAACCTTTGGGGCTTGCTTCAAGGCTCTTTTATACACTCAGGCTCTTAAGGAAAGCAGCTGAGGCTTAAATTCGCTTTGGGGTTTTTTTTGCTATTTGGGGAATGATAAAGCTGCTGAATTTGTTGATTCTTGTATGAATATTACTATGAGAAAATTACATAAGCGTGTAACTCCAATTGGTACTCTTAAAGGTGTTTCTCTATAAACTGAAATAAAATTTGATGTTACAAGCAAAGCAGTAAGTAATCTAATCGCTCATCTATGCCATAGATGAAAAGTTAGATTGTCTCCTTCGTCTTTTAAAACGTGTTTTGATTTTTCACCTTTTTTTTCCAGCAAAGCTTTGAGATACTGAGTGAAGATGATGCATCCTTTATCTTAAAGGTTACACAAACCCTTACGAATGCATTGGTGGAATATCGGCAACAGGTTGCACCAACAAATGTAATTTTGTATATTTTAGTAAATGATTGAATCTGTCTTGACTTCTGTGACCTATAAAGAGTACAGATCAAGTATTCATACTGGAACAGAATGAACATGGGTGCAACCTCCAAGTTTTGGCCATCGAGATTTTGAAAGATTTATAGTGAAGATAGTATGAGAAAATCACAGCTTTTCCTGTACAGTTGTAACATTTTTGCTTCCCTTTGATTGCCGACTAGAAGTGCATGAAATATTCTAATAGAAGTTATGACAACTTGCCTGATTTAGGGGCCATTTTAAAAAAAGTATTTGAAATCTTGTTCTACATTTTCTTCACTATATCTTATTGAAAGTTTGAAATCCATTTTGGCTTAAAAGTTCATACCTTTGAGTGATACCGTTTTTGGTGCCTAAAAGCCACGTGGGCTGGAGGATTAAGCAAAGAGCTTGAAGCTAGAACATCCTAAATCCTGCTTCTGTCTTTTCCAGTGATTGGCCTTATTAGTGTGTTCTCATATACACGCTATTAAGGCCCAGTCCTGCAAACATTTAATTATGTGCATAACATTACTCATGTGAGTAGTTCCACTAACTTCTGTAGGACTATTTGCATGAGAACACTTCAGTCTCTGTGATCACTCAATTACAGACCTAAAAGTGGCAATTCTTCAACAAAAAAACTTCAAAAACAGACTCCAATGAGCGACTGCTGAATTGGACTTAATTTGCAAACTGGATACAATTAACTTAGGCTTGAATAAAGACTGGGAGTGGATGGGTCATTACACAAAGTAAAACTATTTCCCCATGTTTATTCCCCCTCCGCCTTCCTCAGATGTTCTTGTCAACTGCTGGAAATGGCCCACCTTGATTATCACTACAAAAGGTTTCTTTCTCCTCCCCCCCCGCCCCCCACCGCTCTCCTGCTGGTAATAGCTCACCTTACCTGATCACTCTTGTTACAGTGTGTATGGTAACACCCATTGTTTCATGTTCTCTGTGTATATAAAGCTCCCCACTGTATTTTCCATCGAATGCATCTGATGAAGTGAGCTGTAGCCCACGAAAGCTTATACTCAGATAAATTTGTGAGTCTCTAAGGTGCCACAAGTCCTCCTTTTCTTTTTGCATGAGTAAAGTTACACATGTAGTTAAGTATTTGCAGGATTGGGTATAGGTCGGTAAATATATAATTATCCTAATTTTCTTGTCTGTGTCAAAAGCACGAATAAAACTCTGATCTTTTGGGCCTCCATCCTGTGCCTAATACATTACTCCAAGGTACCCTGCCTCAGGGTACTTTGGAAAATTGGGAATCACAAATTTCCAATAGCATATAAAGCTTTTGCTTTCATGACTGGTGGTTTATGGAGATATGGGCTCTTTAGTATGGTTTTTTTGGCTAGCACATTGTGCCTTTTTGTCACTGGACTGGGACTTAATGAGAGCAAATGTTCTTTCCCTAAAAATTTTACTTGCTACTAACTCTAGCATAACAAGTTTTTTAGATGTACGTTTTTGGAAACTCTTATTTATTTAACCCATCAGTCTGGAATTTTTTTTGGTGAAGATACTGTTCCTGTTTCTTCTCTCCTGAAGTGTTCTACTGACCTAATTTTAAGAGTTGATTGTTTAAAAAACTTGAAAGAAGTTATGCATGCAATTTTCTTTAAACTTTTAGGACTCTTTAGATTCTGAACCAAATCAAGAAAAAACAATTGAACATTCCACAGAACAATCTGATGCGACTTCGGTGGATATTAGTGACTCTAACACTGGTAAAGCTTTAAGAATTTAAGACTCCATTTCTTTAAATATATTTTAACCCTAACATTGAGTTGTGTGAAAACTTCTAGTATTTTTTTTTCTGCTTCACTGAAGCAGAGTTTCAAAATGATCAAGTTCAAGTAATTTACATTAATGGGGTTCTCTTTCTCCAGAGATATAGGAAGGTATATCAACCAATCAGAAAATAAAGCCTATTCACACACTAAATTTAAATGTAGAAATATATGGGACTTTTAAAATTCATGGCTCATTAGATTGTCCCACTGGAAATGAATGGGAGAGTTCTTTGTTTCCTGCAAGCACATGCTAGTCTTTAAATGGACAACAAATATGCAGTTTGAACATTTGCAACTTAAAATGTTCTAGCTCTTGTTGAATTGATAGAGGCTAATTATTTTAAAAAATTAATGTGCTCAGAAAAATCTTTATTCCCAAAGAAAGAATGCAAGTTCTGAAGTCTTAAAACTTGAATTGAAGTAGGAGAAAAGTATGTTTTAAAGAGATTATCTCCAGCATCTAAATGTGCTGGTCTGGAGAGAGGGAAATATGATTGCACTTCCAGGAGGACTGATGAGGCTGGGTCATTGCATGCAAGCAAACAAGTCCATGATTTTGGTGCCTTATTCCTGAGTTAAGAGGGTTCATAGTCAGTCTTTTTTTTCCTTCCTCCTCCTCTCCCCCTTGAAGAGGAATAGACTAGACTCAGGTCCAGTCTACTCACGGAAATTGCAGAGTTAACTAAATTGATTTCTTAGCCAGCTTAGTTAAATGAATGCAACTCCCCTTTATCCAGCAGCTGAACACTTTACAGCTTCTTAGCCTCCTTGGTTCTGCTCCTGATATATCAGTACAAGAAACTTGCGTCTTTCTACCGAAGGAGTTCATTCTTGGGACTAACAGGTTCTGTTTTTGTCATACCATCTGGTTTGATGGGGAACACACTCCCATGCCAGTAAGTAAAAATATCCAGAAATTCCAGTGCACCTCCTTTCGCTGTAACTTTTTGATAAGGTGACAATATTTCCTAAGAAGCATAGCATCTTAAAATTTCAATTAACATGCCATTAGTGAAACTTGAAATTACCTGCAGTATATGAAGTTTTGGAACTATGTTCTTTTTTTGTATACATAGTGGAAGTAACTTTTTTTTCCTTGCAGGGTTTTCAGCAAATTATGTGTCAGACAGGAGGGAGCATCCTGCCCAACAACCTTATAACAACACCGCAACAAAGTCTAATGTTAGTGGAACATTCATGAAAAAGGATTCACAATCAGTGAACTTTTCAAAAAACAGTGCTACAAATTGGAAACGTGGGACTTTTCAATCCACATTTAGAGGATTAAGTAATGAATTAGAGTCTGCTGCTGAAGAGCAATATCCCTCCTCTTCTCAAAACATGTTTAATAGGAAGTTTTCATCTGCTACTGAGAGAGATGCACCCCAAAACTCTTTAACTGATTCTTTGAGAACATCATATGAAAACGATGTCACTACTGAATTTTTCAATAGTGTAAGAAATATGGATGCTGCTGAGGTTACGGCTACTCTACAGAAAATAGCAGCCACAAATCCAGCCTTCAGAGGTAATCTACTTGCATATGTATAACTTAATTTTGTTTGTAGTAATTTTTTTTAAATGGTATTGTCAAAGTGGAGTAGAGCTGTACAGATAAAGTGTATTTTGTGGATTTATAAGGACAGAAGTTGTTGTCTTCTTTTAGTTCTTAATATTTTCAACTTGCCACTTGGTCAGGACCCACACTCTTTCTTAGGGGTGAATGTCAAAATGCTTGTTCTCCTCTGAAGATGTCATATGTATCTTAATTTTTATTGCCTTTCGGTATTTTCCTGTAAGCTCTTAGTAATGTTAACAAGTTTTTCCTATCATGAAGATTCAATTGACTAAAACCAAGCATGCCTTCTTTTAATAATAATAATAAATAATTAATAATAAAAAAGTGAATCTAGGACTTGTATGGTAGTTAGTATGATGTTGTCTTTAGGGTTTGAGATTTATGGCATGTAAGAAGCCTTTGCTTGTACAATTCTTAGGAACATGTGTACTCGTACTCAGTAATATTCTCAGTAAACAGCTCTTAATCAGGAGACAAGTATTTTCATCTCTCACTATAAGCTCCTAAGAGTCCCAGCTTCTGAACTCTCCCATATCTCTATATCCAACTCTTCTGCTACCCTCCACCGACAAGCAGCTTATCCTCATTTCTAAGCCTCAAACACACAATTTCTATGTCCACCTGAAAATTTGGTAGCATTCTGATCATTAAGACTCCTGAGATAATTCTAATAAAATATGTATACATTTGTTTCATTTAGTATGAAATCTTCCAAAACTCATGAAAATGTCCAGATGTTTCATTAGTACATTTATGTATGTTTGTTTTAAAATAATCATTATTAGAAGAACTTTATCAGCAAATCACTCATCTTCTCTTCTCCCTTTTTTATTAAAGGTATTAACATTCCAAATGTGATAAGGATCTTGACTGAAAGTGGGACTCTTAGAGCACCAAACAGCAACAGCGCGCAGTGATATGGGAAAACAAGAAGTGAAATTAATATCGGAATGTGTAAACTGAAAATTTGTCACTTGTGTGCAATTAATTTCAGTCTGTACAGTGTTACTTGTTATAACTCCAGAGTAATAGTTTGATTTTGCAGATTTGCGTGTTATATTTATTTCTCCCAATAGCTGGAATTTCTGTATTTGTGGAAAGAGACTATAATGTTGATTAAAAAAAAATATTTTTCCTTTGTTAAAGATTATCACTTTTTAAAATTATCCCAAAAAATGGTTTAGCAATATCTTGGCTCGAAAGCTTTTGGGTTTTACATAGTGGAGGGCTAATCTTTTTTCTTAATTCTTCATAAAAATAACTAAAGAAAGGAATTGCATGGGTAGAGTAGAATATACAGGCTTGAACCTTCTAGGTCATTAGTTCAAATTTGACTCAAGATTATCTGTACCCGAAAGATACTTCCTTTTGCAGCTATTCTTTGGCCACTGGACCTGATCCAAAGCCCCCTTTTAGTCAAGAGAGAGACTCCATTGATTTACGTGGGCTTTGGATCAGGCCCCGTCGTGTGAGATAAGATTATAATGTCAGTCTGGTTCGTGGTTGAAGTGTCCAAATTGCATGAAACCCATCAGTGTTGGAAACTTAATTGGAAGACTCCGCAAACAGGTCAGAGATTGATATGTGTCTCCAAATGATCTAGTCAGGTCATGGTTGAGATACAGTGCAGTGATTTTGTTTACTCAGTGAGAAACGTATCCCAGTGATTATCGCTGCCTGCTGTGTCCTGCATAATATCTATGAAGCAAAGGGAGAATAGTTGCCACTGGGGTGGAGGGCGGAGATGGAGCGGCTGTCTACCGAGTTTGAACAGTCAGACACAAGCGCTGTTAGAAGAGCTCTACACAGATCCATACAGCTCAGGGAGGCTTTGAAAAGAGCACTTTAACAGTGAGCCACAGTAGTGTGTTGTGGTGTACTGAGCTCTAGCTGGCTCTGTAGTTTGGGGGCTTGTTTGGAATTTTTATGGTGCTTGCTGTACATTTATGATTATTACACTGTTTGCCACTGACCCTATGAGTTGTGTCACAGTATGTGTTATTGTGTAAGTGCTTTCACTAATGCCAGGCATTCTGCAGCACAGATTGGGATCTAATAAAGATGAATTATTTTCCAAACAATCGAGATTAATTGACTAACAAAAACACTTCAAAAAATTTGTGTGCAAGCTAAAAGAAAATCCATACATTTAAGCTTTTAATATTAACAGAGCTTAAAGAAGGGAAAGGAATGTTCATGTCTATTTTAGTTACACATACATCAACCATGGCTTTCACAGGTTTGTGCATGAGAAGCTGTGATTGTCCTTAATGTCCCCAAGGGTGGAGGTGTAGGGTTAGGGATGTGGCCCCTGATGCCAAGTGGAGTGTTGGCTTGGAAAGTGTAGAGAGGTGTTATACTGGAATTCTCCATGGACTGCAAAGGGAGGCGAGCTGGGATTGTTGAATCTGTAGGTCTACAAGAGTCTGCAGCATCTGTTTTTGCTCCCGGAGAAGCCCCATTATGTCTTGGTGCATCTCCCTCTCCTATTCCTGCTGAGATTCCTGGGCCTGGCTCCTGTCCTCTTTCCTTCTCCATACAATCTTCAATCTTCATCCTCCAGGCCCTCTGTTCAAGGTCTGATGCAGCACTGCCTTACAAGATCTTGATCATGTCATTCTGAGTCCACATCGTTCAGGCATTCCATGGCTGCAATGGCAGCAGCTTCAGACAGAACACACAGAGGGACCGTTGTTAAGGTTAAAATTTTGTCATGGTTATTTTTGGTAAAAGTCAGAGAGGTTGGAGGCAATAAACAAAAAATCACGGGATCCGTGATCTGTCCGTGACTTTTACTAAAAATAACGGGGGCGGAATGACAGAGCCCCATATGAGGGTACTGAGAGCCTGAGCCCCACTGTGGGAAGTGGGGGAACACAGCCAGGTTTCTGCTGCAGCTGCAAGGGGGGGCACCCAGCTCTGGCTCCAGCTCTGGCCGTGGCCTTGGCGGGCACGCAGCTCTGGCTGAAGCCACAGGTTGGGGGCGCACAGCCCGGGTCAAAGCTGTGGTTTGGGGGTGCACAGCCCTGGCTGAAGCCGCAGGGTGGGGGCACACAGCCCTGTCTCCAGCTGCAAGGGGGATGCTCTTAGTTTTCACAGACAACACTGTGGCAATATTTTACCTCCGCAGACAAGGTGGAGCGTAGTCTTTCCCACTCTGCTAAGAGGTGACTTCTCTTTCGGAATTCTGTATTTCCAATTCGGTGGATCTTGAAACATCTAACCTGGGGGTGCAGAATGGTTTTGCAGACCCCCGCGGCAGGTCATTTATGAGTCACTACAAATGGTCGCTTCACCTAGATGTGACCAGACACATATTCCAATGGTGGGCGTCTCCTCAGGTAGACCTATTTGCAACAAGAACCAGCAGAAAATGTCAGCAATTCTGTTCCCTGCAAGGCCGCAGCCAGGGTTCCCTGACAGATGTATTCTTGTTTCCCTGGTCAGACAGGCTCCTCTGTGCTTTCCTGCCAATCCCACTCGTTCACAAAGTCCTGCTGAAGATCAGACAGGACCACGTCAGAGTCCTATTCATAGCTCCAGTGTGGGCCCACCACCACTGGTTCTCCACACTCCTATATCTGTCAATGAAACCTCCAATTTTGCTCCCATTGGTCTTGGACTTAATTTCCCAAGGCCATGATCGGCTGCTTCACCTGAACCTCCAAGTGCTTCATCTAACCACATGGATGCTCCATGGTTAGATGGTAGAGAGCAGTCTAGCTCAAAAGAGGTGTAGATTGTCCTGCTAAATTGTAGAAAGCCATCCATGAGAGCTACTTGCCTTTCTAAGTGGAGACATTTTTCCATCTGGTTGTGTCATTCAGGGATTTTGCTGACCTACTTCTTGATCCCGCACATACTAGAATATCTACTATACCTGAAAGGTCAAGCGTTGGCCATTTGTTCTGCCAGAGTACACCTTGCGGCTGTTTCTGCATTCCAGCCTAAGGTGGATAATCGATCTGAGTTTTCTAATGACATGTCAATAAGATTTCTGAAAGGCCTATACAAATTATATCCTCAAGTGCACAATCCAGTTCCCAGTGGACCTCACCTTAGTGTTATCAAGACCAATGGCTCCGCTGTTTGAGCCTTTGGCTACTTGCTTGCTGTTACATCTGTCAGTTAAGGTGGCATTGTTGGTAGCCACCGCTTCTGCTAAAAGAGTAGAAGAGTTTTGTGCGCTAATGTCATGGCCTTCCTATACAATCTTCTTTAAGAACCGGGTCTACCTGCACCCTCATCTGAAGTTTGGCCCAAAGGTGGTGTCTGTGTTTCATGACAACCAGCCAGTTTACTTACCTACTTTATTCCTGAAACCACACATGAATAGGAAAGAGCTGTGTTTGCCCTTCCTAAAAGTTAGAAGAGCACTGGCATTCTGTCTTGCTAGAATGAAGCAGTTCCATAAATTCTCTCAACTATTCGTGGTGATCGTGAACAGAATGAAAGGTCAACCAATCTCTACTCAAATAATTTTTTCTTGGATAAAAACATAAGAATGGCCATACTGGGTCAGACCAAAGGTCCATCTAGCCCAGTATCCTGTCTTCTGACAGTGGCCAATGCCAGGTGCCCCAGAGGGAATGAACAGAACAGGTAATCCTCAAATGATCCATCCCCTGTTGCCCATTCCCAGCTTCTGGCAAACAGAGGCTGGGGACACCATCCCTGCCCATCCTGGCTAATAGCCATTGATGGACCTATCCTCCATGAATTTATCTAGTTCTTTTTTTAACCCTGTTATGGTCTTGGCCTTCACAACATCCTCTGACAAGGAGTTCCACAGGTTGACTGTGCATTGTGTGAAGAAATACTTCCTTTTATTGTTTTAAACCTGTTGCCGATTAATTTCATTTGGTGACCCCCTAGTTCTTGTGTTATAAGAAGTAGTAAACAACACTTTCTGATCTACTTTCTCTACACCAGTCATGATTTTATAGACCTCTATCATATCTCCCCTTAGCCATCTCTTTTCCAAACTGAAAAGTCCTAGTCTTATTAATCTCTTCTCATACAGAAGCCATTCCATACCCCTAATCATTTTTGTTGCCCTTTTCTGAACCTTTTCCAATTCCAGTATCTTTTTTGAGATGAGGCAACCACATCTGCACACAGTATTCAAGATGCGGGCATACCATGGATTTATATAGAGGCAACATGATATTTTCTGTCCTATTATCTATCCCTTTCTTAATGATTCCCAACATTCTGTTCACTTTTTTGACTGCCGCTGCACATTGTGTGGATGTTTTCAGAGAACTCACCACCATGACTCCAAGATCTGTTTCTTGAGTGGTAACAGCTAATTTAGACCCCATCATTTTATATGTATAGTTGGGATTATGTTTTCCAATGTGCATTACTTTGCATTTATCAACATTGAATTTCATCTACCTTTTTTTTTTCCCAGTCACCCAGTTTTGTGAGATCCTTTTGTAGCTCTTTGCAATCTGTTTGGGACTTAACTATCTTGAGTAGTTTTGCATCAGCTGCAAATTTTGCCACCTCACTGTTTACCCCTTTTTCCAGATAATTTCTGAATGTGTTAAATAGGACTGGTCCCAGTACAGACCTCTGGGGGACACCACAATTTACCTCTCTCCATTCTTTTGTTTCGTATCTTTTAACCAGTTACCAATCCATGAGAGGACCTTCCCTCTTATCCCATGACAGCTTACTTTCCTTAAGAGCCTTTGGAGAGCCTCATGTATGTGCATGTGTTACAACCTAGCTAATATCATCCTGCCAAATAAGATCACAGCTCATTCAACAAGATCACTGTCAGCCTCCAACTCTGTTTCTAGTGAAAGATCCAGGTCTAGATATTTGTAGAGCGGCATTGGTCCTCGTTGCACATCTCATTATGCCATCACTCAAAGACTCGAGTGACCATGCTAGAGTTGGACATGTCTTTTAGATAGACCCCAATCCCATGTCCTGCCCCATGGCTTATGAGTGTCAAAGAGTGGAATGCACATGTGCAATGACTCAAAGAAGAAAAAACAATTGCTAACCTGTTCTGTAACTGTTCTTTGAGATGCATTGCATGTGTCCATTCCAAGACCTGCCCTCCTCCCTCTCTGCATGGAAGTTACATCAAGAAAGGAATGGGGGGGTGGCTCTGTCCTTTATACCTTCACACACTAGTGCACAACAGCAAAGGGCGTGTGAGCCACCCAGACAGGTACTGCTGAGGGTAAAAGTTTCTGATGGCAGTGCGCTGGGCACATAAACACAAAGAATGGAATGGACATGTGCAACACGTCTTGAAGAACAAGAGTTATGGAACAGGTTAGTAACCATTTTTTCCCACTCCTATTTAATGCCTTTTGTGGCACCATTAAAAACAAAAATATCAAGACCCTAAAATTGAGACGCTTCTCAAAATGCATACACAGGTAAAATTCTAATGACTTTTTTTTTTAATGATTCACATAAAAATGGACTTTGAATGAAAAACCCATATTTAAAAAAGATAAGAAATGTAGATATATTAAGGAATCATAGAGTGCTCTCCAAACTCCCCTCCACAAATATGTTAAGGGGCTAACATATATTGACTGATATATGTTAGTATATCACTGAAATATAAAAATGAAGGATTTGCTAAATGTGCAATTTAAAGCTCTGAGAGTTATATTTTAATGATTTGTAATTATGGATAGTGAATGAGTAAAGATGAAGTAACACTTAGGCCAAGACCTTGCTGGCATAAATGTGGTTTTGCCAATTCTTCTTTTACATAGAATTTCTGATCTGTAAAATCATGTTACTGCTGACAAAACAAAAGGAAACATATTGTGCTGGAAATTTTTGAGGTAAAAACACACAAACAACAACAAAACCCTTATCTGAGAAGATCCAAGGCAGGGTAACATAAAATGACATGACCCAGAAGCTGCGAAAACAGCAGCAAAAATGCAGAAGTTGGGTAACTGAAGCTTGCACATACATAATGTACAGGTTACTTAAAACCCAAAGGATTGATGTGTTAAAAGCCAGTTCAATAAAGATTACTTAATCTGTAATGTAGAAATATATAAGAAACCTAAGAGAATGTGGGCCCAAACTGGAGAAACAGGAAACTAGAAACTGAAGGATGGTAGTGAAGGACCAGACCAAGTGATCAGAAAAGGCACCCAACTATCATGGAAGGTGTAAGGAATTCCCAGTGCCCTGGAATGTGGTAACTTGGGCCCTTTTATTTATTCCATCTTGGCTGTTGTTATTTCTCTGGCATAAATATATGTGCAGACACTATGTGACAATAATTCTGTCTGAAATAATATAAATAAAGGTGAAAATTGATTAACCCTACATTGGGTGGATTTGTGATTGTTTCCCAACTTTTACCCCCAACAAGCCTTTAGATATTTGTTAGCTTGCAGTGTTAATTTAGTTAGAGAGTTTGTGGTTATAGTTTGTTTTAGGTTCGATTCTTTGAGATGGCAGAACTAAGGAAGAAAAAAAATGGGTTTCAAAAGATGTTTCATGCCCAGCTGTCCTGCCAGTGTTGGACAATCATGTTAGATGTCTTAAGTGTCTCAGAGGAGGCCACTTTCCTTCTCGTTGTTCTGTTTGTCACATTTTCACAGAGTGCGTAAAAAGAGGCAAAACAGATTTGCACGGACTCCTGCTTAAAGGAGCTCTTGATGCTAAGCCATAGGGTTCTAGGAGATCATTGGATCTGAAGATTAAGAGGCCTGTTTCAGCTCCAACTTCCTTGTCTAGTAAGCCTAAGGTGTCTAAAGGATCCCAGTGACCGAGGTTGTTGGTTCTGGCTCCTGTTCCTGTTTTATCAGATCCTCTGGTTAAAACTGCTAGGGTGTCGAAGGCACCATATGTCCCGTTGGCAGCCAAGGATTCTATGATTAGCCATCCTTACAGTTGTATCGGTTCTGAGGAAGATGAGGGAGAAGGCGGCCACTGTTAGCAGTGCCAGATCCCATGGGTCAGACTTACTGGATCCATCTGATTCAGATATCACCTCCACAGTTCTGACTTTGAAACCTAAGTTGGTTTTGCATTTGGTTTCACAGTCCAGGATTACAGTCCTGAGCCTCTCTCTGGATCTAGTGATGCCTAAGCCAGTAAGATCGGCACCATTGTCTGTTCCCACTATGGTGCTTTTGTCGGATCCAGATCCAAAAGGACTCTCATTGTGGTGGCTGATGTTCACTGTTCAGCATCTAAGTGTTCGTGGGATCTGAGTGGGAGATCGTTGTCGGGAGAGAAGGAGAAAGTCTTCATCGGTTCTAAGATCTATATCCCCTTCACCTGAAAAGGGGTAAAATAAACAATTTTCTGAGCCTTTCTATAGATTCATCATTGCCTCCGCCTCCTCCTAAGAAGCCTACAGGATCACCAGCCAGATCCTTTCCGTCTTGTACATCTCTGCATTCTCTGGTGCCGTTGCTATCTCATCTGAGATTCATAGTGTATCTGAGGCCAGTTCCTGAGTTAGAAGAGGATAGAGGAAGACTTAGGAGGAACGAAATCTACACAGTTCAGGTCTTAAGTCTGGGTTTCCTCAGTTTTCTGGGCAGTTCATGCTTCCTCTTTATGGGTGTGTTCCTGGATCCCAGCTATCAGAGAGACTGGCACTCCTGGCACTTATTGGGCTCTGCCACAGGAGTTTTTAAATTATCCGCCTTATGGATGGAAAAATGATGTTCTGACTGATGAGGCTCAGTTGTCAGTGGAATCTTTGGATCCAGTTCCATCCAATCCATCTGCAGCTCACACAGGGGTGCCTAATAACTTTGTCTGAATAAGAGGATGAGGAGTTAGCTCATCTTTTTGAGCAGGGTCAAGTGGATGGAGAATTTGAACTTGATTTCTTATCTGATGAACATGCGAGAATTGCTACTATGTCATCTGCTTCTGAGGATGCTTTGCAGTTCCATGAATTAGAGGATCACATGGCATCCACTTTGAACTTGCCTTCAGTTGCTGTGGAAGAGGCATCACATCCTGTGTTGCACATTCTTGGTGCTCCCTCCAGGAATAGGGTATCTTTACTTATGCTTTGGGCCCTACCAAATTCACAGCCATTAAAAACTCCTCACGGACTGTGAAATCTGGTCTCCCCCCGTGAAATCTGGTCTTTTGTGTGCTTTTACCCTATACTTTACAGATTTCATGGAGGGAGACCAGCGTTTCTCAAATTGTGGGGTCCTGACCCAAAAGGGAGTTGCAGGAGGTCACGAGGTTATTTTATGGGGGGTCTTGGTATTGCCACCCGTACTTCTGTGCTGCCTTCAGAGCTGGGGGGCTGGAGAGCAGCCGCTCTTGGCCGGGGGCCCAGCTCTGAAGGCAGCACCCTGCCAGCTGTAGCGCAGAAATAAGGGTTGCAATACCATACTATGCCACCCTTACTTCTGCACTGCTGCCTTCAGGGCTGGGCAACCAGAGAGTTGCAGCTGCTGACTGAGGGCCCAGCTCTGCAGGCAGCAGCGCAGAAATAAGGGTGGCAATACCATACCATGTCATCCTTACTTTGGTGGTGCTGCTGGTGACGGCTCTACCTTCAGAGCTGGGCTCCCAGCCAGCAGCCGCCACTCTCCAGCTGCCCTGCTCTGAAGGCAGCGCCGCCAGCAGCAGCAGTGTAGAAGTAAGGGTAGCAGTACTGCAATCCCTCTACACAATAACCTTTCAGCCCCTCCCCACAACTCCTTTTTGGGTCAAGACCCCTACAGTTACAACACTTCGAAATTTCACATTTGAAATCATAAAATTTACGATTTTTAAAATCCTGTAACTGTGAAATTGACCAAAATGGACCATGAATTTGATAGAGCCCTACCTATACTGAATGGTCTTTTCTAACCTGCTAAAACTGTTTGTCTGCTTTCTTAGAGATTGGATTTCTCCTGCCTCTTACCAGTCTAACGTTATCATATACCTTATGAGGGTTTTTGTATTGTCATACTCGCCCCAAGCCAAATTCTCCATTGGTTGCTGAAGCCAGTAATATGTTCAGGTCTGGTCAAGTCCATTCGACTTCTGTGGCTAGAAAGGGGAAGAAATTGGATGATGTTCTCTTCCTCTAGAGTGGCTAATTATAAGCCAGTGATGGCCCATTACCAGTTCCATCTGTGGGAGAAGATGGCTTTGTTGGTGCAAGAGCTACCAGATGATCAAAGAAGATTGCCTGTGTGATTTTTGACGGAGGGTCAAAATGTGGTAAAGCATGCTCTCAGAACTTCTTTTGATATTCTTTGGCCAGAGTGTGGCACTTGCTGTTTTTTTGAGGAGTCTTACATGGCTGTGTTCATCTTCACTGACTGTGGATACTAAATTTAAAATGGAGGATGTCCCCCTTTTGAGGTTGATGGTCTTTTTACTAATAAAATGGATGAACTCTTAAAAAAGTAAGCTGCAAAAGAGATCTATGGCTCGTTCACAAGGTTTATGCCTTACTGCTAGAAGGAGCCCTCCTACTCCTTTTTCATTACAAGAGGCAGTTCTAGCCTCAGTCTTCAGCATATTCTTCTCAAAGATATCAGCAACAACATCAGTGGACTCTGTCTTTGTCGCAATCTCAACATAAAAAGAAATAATTCAAATTATGTCAAATAATCTGCTGCTCCTTTTCTTTGCGGAATACATGGCCTCAGATTTAATGTGAGGATCAAGAATTGTGAACCAGTTGGTGAGGATCCTTCCGTCCCTGTTTGGAGACGAGCTAGCCCAGTTTATCAACAATTGGAAGCTTATTATATTGGACAAGTGGGGCCTAGAAATAATAGGAAAAGGCTATTCAAAACCTTTCAAAAAGCTACCTCCTTTCAATTTCCCCTAGCCTTCCCTTCTCATGGAACCTTCTCTCAAGGTTATTTTCCTGTCAGAAGTTCAAAAATTGCTTCTGATAGCTGCTGTGGAAGAGGTACCTAAAAACCTGTGTGATCCAAGGTTTTCTACAAGATATTTCCTGGGGCAGAAAAAAGTTGGGGGATTCCATCCAATTTTAGATTTAAGAAAATTAAAAAATTTAATCCAGAAGTTCCAGTTTCTAATGCTAACCCTAGCCTCCGTTAATATCCTCACTTTCAGTTACAGGTAGGTTCACATCTCTCAATTTAAAGGATTTGTATTTCCATATTTCTATTCTACCAAAGCACTGGAAATGTCTCCATTTTGTGGTAGCAAAAAAGCATTTTCAGGACAAGGTCCTGCCATTTGGCCATTTCCACAGTGCCCAAAGTGCTTTCTATAGTAGCAGTGCATCCCAGAAAACAGTGTATCTTTGTTTACCCATATTTAGATGAATGGCTGCTGAAGTCTCCTTTACGTGAAAATCTGCTAGTTCACATCAAATTTACAACTTCTCATGGATTGGGGACTGCTTCTAAATATCAGAAAGTCAAATAGTGCAATCTATTTTAGAAGTTTGTCACTGCTGAACCCAAAAGGTGATTTTTGGAGAGGGGGTCTGATGGGCCTTGTGGCAGCAACTAATTGTTGTTGTGTTTTTATGCCTCAAAATGAGGTCAGTACAACACTGGACGGCTTGGATTTACAAACCAAATTTGGACAGTCTTCACCATGCCTTACGACATTTTAAATTAGTTGATGCAGTGGACAGACAGAACCTTTAGTGAGGTCTGTTCAACCCCACTTTGCCATCCATCACAATAACCTGTGATGTTTTGAACAATGGATGGGGAGCTCATCTGGACTCTTTCACAATTCAGGCTCACTGGGCATCTCAGGAAAGGAATTTGCATGTAAACATTTTAGAATTAAGGGCCATTTGCATGGCTCTCAGACCTTTTCTTTCTCATATAAAGGGGAAAGTTCTTTAGGTAGCAACGGACAATACAACAGTCATATATTATGTGAACAAAAAGGGAGGAGCCCATTCCTTTCTGCTGTGTGCCGACAGTCAAATTTATGGGACTGGTGCATTCTTCATGATGTCTATCCGGTGTCCCTGCATTTAGCAAGGGAGAACAGATCAGATCAGCAGAGACTGTTCGCAGATGCACAAGTGATCACTGACGTACCAGGTGATACGAGAGATTTTCTCTAGTTGGGGTTGGCCTGATGCAGACCTGTTTACAACCAGGTTCAACAAAAAGTGAAGTCTCTTCTGTCCGAGGGCAGGAAAGGACAGTCACTCTATCTTGGGCGCTTTCCTGTTGCATTGGGGAAAGAGCCTTCTGTATGCTTGTCCCTCTCCATTAACTGAGAAGGTGGTGAGGAAGATGTGACAGGACAGGGAAAGGGTGATCCTGATTGCCCCAGCCTGGCTTGACACAGCAATGGTACATGGACATGCTTCAGCTGTTGGAAGGGCTCTGCCAATGTTTTCCTTTGTTTTCTTGAATTAAGCAACACATTCTGAACCAATGAGGAACCAGATTGGGGAGAATGAGGATCTGGATCAAGGATCTTGCATTTCTGTTGCAACAACAGATTTGGAGACAATCGAGGAAATGTTACTACTTAAAATGGTCTAGATTTGTTTCTTCTATACAACGTAAATGTTCTTCACCAGTTACAGCTTCTATCTCTTGTTTATTGGCATACTGGATGTATTTAAAATTCAAGAGGCTGTCTAATTTCTCTTTAAATGTTCATTTGGTGGCTCAGCTTGCTATGTTTTAATCAAGTGTAGATTGTTATTTGTACAGGATACAATTAAAAGGTTTATGAAAGGATTCTAACTTGTATCCCCCCCGAGAGATCCAGTTCCACCATGGGATCTTAATTTAGTTTTATCTATGATTATGAAACTGTCTTTTGAAGCCTTGGCACAGTGGTCTATATTTTACTTATCTACTAAACCTCTTCATTGTTGCTGTAACATCAGCCAGAAGGATCAGAGACTTGCATGCTTTGATGACAGATCTGCCACTCACTATTTTTCATAAAGACAAGGTGGGACCTTAGACCTGATCCCAGGTTTTTACCAAAAATAGTTTCCAAGTTTCACGTCAATCAGACAGTTAATTTACCAGTGTTTTTTTTCAAAGCTGCGTGCTAATAAAGGGGAATCTGATTTGCATACTTTAGATGCAAGCGGGGGAGGGATAGCTCAGTGGTTTGAGCATTGGCCTGCTAAACCCAGAGTTGTGAGTTCCATCCTTGAGGGGGCCATTTGGAATCTGGTGCAAAAATTGGGGATTTGGGCCTGCTTTGAGCCGGGGGTTGGACTAGATGACCTTCTGAGGTCCCTTCCAACCCTGGTATTCTATTCTTTGATGCTAGAAGGGTATTAACATATTATTTAAATAGAGCTAAATGTTTTAGGAAGTCTTCTAGGTTATTCTTTTCCTATTCTAAGAATCATGAGTCATGATGTATCTGCTCAGACCATTTCCAGATGGGTTAAACAATGTGTCAGTTACTTGTCTTAAACATGTTCCTATTGGGGAAATCTGACAATTTATAATGAAAGCAAAACAAGTTTATTAACAAAACAAGTTTATTAAAAAAAATCATGGATACAATTATACCAAGTAAAAGGAATAAAGGTAGAAATGATAACAAGAAAATTAAAATGCAAATACGCATCTAAAAGACTAAAACTTATCTTGAACAAAGACTGCATCTTGTTAAATTGTTTTCTCTCACCCACACTCTCCTTTCCAGCTTTTGCTGTCCAGGACCCATCACAGAGGTCAAATAACTTGGTTTCTTTGTCTCCTAAGGTGAAGGATAAAGGTGGAGTCTCTCTTCCTGATCCTTATATTCCCCAAAGCGATTGTATTTGTCTTACAAGTCAGGAAGGCCTCCAGAGGGTTCAGTGTCTCTCTGGGGTGCAGGAGCCCAGGTAAATCTCTGTCTCTTGAGTTCAGGATCATGATAACTCCCGCTGGTTTAGCTCGATATAAATCTACATTCCTTTGTCTCAGAAAGATGTGTTTATTACCTTTAACTATGCTAGGCTAGTTCTAGTAATATCATACAGAGGGAATTCAGAACTTCACATATAATTGGTTATTAATATAACATTAACACATGCATTTTACAGTCTATTAGCTGTCAGTGATGCTGCACAAGGCATAGTTTGTACAAATAGTACTGCAGTAGTGTGTGAATATAGGGTGCCTAGGGTCACAGTAACCTTCATTTATCTTCCAATGGACTTACCAGAGAGCACAAGAGCTGGATTTGGTTTCTCTTCACACAGCTGTGGCAAACACTTAAACAGCCAAAATGAGTGCATTTCTTGTCCAGGTAATTTTTCCCAAATTTCCGAAAGAGGAGCCTACCTCAAGGAGAATGAAACCATTCACCTCCTCTTTCAGCCCCATCATGTGGTGTTAAAGGTCTATGTAGGTTAATTTGTACATCTTCAACACACTCCTTTGCAGCTACTCCTTTATACTCTGCACCACCACTCCTTTTGGTAAACACTGGTGTGAAGATCTTTATAATGTGATACTTCCTCTCCTTACCTTCATGCTGTGATGAGCAGTGAAATAGTTAACAAGTTTGACATTGAAAGTATCATCGACCACTGAATCAATGCGTCAGTTTGAGGCTCTCGGTAGACTTAGGCAGACATCCTTACATCAGTTTCACTTGGGTTATGTTTTCCTCACAACTATAACAGCTAGAGACTTGTGCGGCTGTAAGGCTCTAGTGTAGACATGGCCTAACAGTACTGATGCAGCTGCGCTGCTATAAGATCTTGTGTAGTCGCTGTATGCTGACGGGCGAGAGTTTTCCTTTCAACTGAATTAAATCACCCCTAAAGAGCGGAGGTAGCAGCGCTGTGCTTACTATCACTTCTGTCAGCAAAACTTATGTCGCTCAGGAGTGTGGAAAAAACACACCCCTGAGTGACATAAATTTCGCTGGCATAAGTGGTAGTGCAGACATGGCCTTACTTTTTTAAAGAGAAATAAAAACTGAGAGTTGGGAGAACAACTGAGCAATATCTCCACACCCGCAGCCTTCTGCCTAATTCTGCATGTCCCACACTTTGAGAAATGCAGCATTAATGGGTACTAAAAATGAACACACGTGTAGATGGGAGTAGTTTTTTTTATCCAATTACGCTTTTGTTACGAAGCTGGCTGACACTGAAAATAAAATACTGTAAAATAAATATCTACCTGAGGTAATAGGTTTTACAAGTGAGCCCAAGGAATAGGAGTTGGGGGCAAGGGGAGATCAGAAATAACAGATGCCCTCACGGTCCCAGTAGTTCCTTTCATTCCTCCTCTTTCCTTTCTCCCTCAAATTGGGCAAATAACCCTCAAAATATGTACCCACCACTGCCCAGTTTCTCTGCAAGGTCTTTTGTGAAATAATGAATTTTCTTAAGGAGCCATTTCATGGATAAATAATAAGTAAAAGCAAGACACTACTGAATCAATTAGCTATAAAAACTAGGGAAGGGGAGACTGTGGATACTGAATGGGAGAGGATACTGTGTAAAGAATGGGGAAACAAAAAGAGAAGGGAGAAAGCTGGGAGGGGAAGAGGAGGGAATGTGGGAGCAAAGGGTGGAAGAGCAAGGAGAAGGATGTGCGGAGGAGGGGGAGAGATATCTACAGATCTAAAGTAGAATAGAAAAGTTTGCTGACACAGAAGTAGAAGGGAAAGAGACAGGTAAGACCAGATTGAGAGAAACTCAAGTGAAGAGAGAATGAAAATCAAGGGAGCGTGATTTTTCTTTCCTTAATATTTTTTAATCAAACTTTCTAAAAAAATAAAGATAAAGACAGGTAGAAAAATATTTGATTTACAAATCTGGGGATATGACCATGCATACTCCTGGGAGAATTCTGCATCAATGCAGGTGCACAGATTTATTTTTCCTCCGCAGAAAATACATTCTTCTGGAGAGGCGCTGCAATTATACCTTTTGCCCACCAGGGCCTGCTGTGGCACCAGAACAGAGGGCAACTGTCTCAACTAGCTGCAGAGAGGGAGGGGGAGAGGCTGCATTCCTCACAGCACCTTGCCCACATGGGCAGGTGAGGAGGCACAGGATATGGGAGGGGACAGACAGGGGGAACAGGAGTTTCCTGGGGGGGGGGGAGGTCAGAAGTGCTAAGCGGGGGACAGACTGGGGTGGGAGTTGAATAGGAGTGGGGATGCAGGGCCATATGGGGGCAGGGGGGAGGGAGATACAGGGGGACGGGGGAGGAGGGCACATGGGGACAGGGACAGATGTGCCTGACTGAATGGGAGAGGCTAGGAGTCAACCAGGGTCTGCATGGGGGAGGCTCCCTAACAATCGCTCTCCCCCTACCAAAGCCCCCGCCTTCCATTCCATACTTCTCTCATCCACACTCAACAAACATCCAGATTAACTCCCAGGCTCCTTCCCATCAATTACTTCCCTTTCCCTCAGCTCCTCCATTACCCCTGACTCCCCCAAGCCTTTGCACTGCTTCTGAGGGCTGTGGGAAATAGGTAAGGAATCTGTCAAAAAACGTTCCTGAATCTTTTTTGTCGTCTGTATTGGTACAGACATACTTGTTGACAGCTTTTTTGAAATAATTTACCAAATAAAATAACACAATATAACCACATCAGTTTCAATTAACAAATAAAATATGCAGAAATGTGCAGCATTTTAAGATATTGTGTACAGAATTTTTAATTTTTTGGTTCAGAATTCCCCCAGGAGTATATGCAGCAGGAGGGACTTGGGAAACCTGGCTGCTGATGGGAAATAGGTGTGGAAGTCTGGGTTGCAGTAGATGGGGAGGAGATAGCTGGTTTTAGTTCTATGTTAGGTGATTTTTTTATTTTTAACAGCGTTATGCTCTGGCATTTGGAATAGTGTGTGTGCTGTTAAAATACCAACAATATGCAAACTAAACACTTTCCACTGGTATGTTTTCCAGGTAAATATGTAGATTTATTATTTTTTGTATAAAAGCTTTCTTATGAGCTATCTTTAATCTTCTGTAATTCAGGACATTGCACCTGGCATTTTAAAACTTTCCAGGTGATCTTTCCAAGCTAATTACTTGCCCCTCCCTCTATTTGTTTAACTGGCTGCAGAATTAATCAGGCGTAGTAACCCGCCTCTTCTCTGTCATCCTGACAATTTTAAAAAACCGAAGGGAAAAAACCCTACTGTTAATAGTACTAAAAAAACCCCAACTGCTGTAGGTCAGCAGTTCTTGTTTGTCCTGCTACATAAATGAAACCCCCACTGCTACATAAGAGTCATCAAGGTAGGGTTTTTTTTCTTTCCTTGCACATGCTCAACTGACTTTTCTGTTGCAATTCACTCTTTAAAAGGATAACATATTTGTTATAAACCATCTGGGTTAATTTTAGATTTTCATGCTTCTAACACGTTACGCTGGGTCTCCACTCCAGTGTTTCGTAATACTGAACCATGAAATATCGCCCCACAATGGAGTGGAAACCTCTTCAATTTTAAAATGAACAAAACCCAACAACAACAAAAAGCAACAGGAATATCTAACTGTACATTCTACTTTCCTTTTTGTATTTGTACAGTTTAATACATTTTCTGTACCAGATGTTGATTCTGAATCTTAATTTTATGTTTACCCTAATTAATTAACTCTAAGGAGGTATTCTAGCTGTCTTTGACAGACCATATGGCTTAGAAGTAAGTAATTCCATATCACTAGTTTGCTGGCAATAATGGGAATGAGGCTGAAGAATGAATTAATTTGAAATCAAATCCATAAAGGAATAATTGTGCAACATGATCTTTGTGCTGTACAATTACTGCAATTTTGAACTGTTAGTGTCTTACACGATGAGAAGCCTCAATTGGTTATTTCTTTTTCATTTACAGGGCCAGATTCTGCCCTTTGATACATTCATGTGGTTTCCACTAAGCTTGGTGGGAGCTGTACCAGCTCTTACAAGGGTGGAAATTGACTCAGTACTTGAAAACTTTGAAGGTGCTGGCCCAAAGTTTTGCCTTCATTCTCCTTTGTACAACCTTATTTAGGTCAATGGCGTTACCTACAGGTAACAGGGGAAGCATTTGGGCCAACATTCCCAGTATGGTTATAAAAAACCAAAAAAACTAACACCAAAAATCAAACATACAGTAAATTTTATCAAGTTCACATACTGAAAGAGAAAACATATTTGTTATAATTGTGGGGGTTTTTTATTATTATTACACAAAACTTAGGGGCCTCAAGTGAGACCAAGACCACAGTGAGCTAGGTGGTGTCATGCATTTGGACAGTGTTTCCCATGTCCACTTATGTTTCCTGACCTATATAAGGGGATAAGAGCCTATTACTGCAATCAGCTAACAGAGTTACTCTGTTAGTTTAAGCGATAGAGATCATGATTTCCCTGTTCAGGGCTCCAGGTCAAACCCCAGGGATGACCCAGGCAGTGTATCATTTCAAAAAGGGCAGCTCTTGATCTCTGCTGTGCAAAAGCGGAGCTGCTTCTAACAAGGCAAGTGCAGAGCACTGTGACCCAGTGTGTGTCATGTCCCTCTCTAGTGGCCAGTCCACATGAGAGACTACAAGTCTACAATTTCTACCAGCTCCTGACGTTGGTACCAGTCATAGGGGAATATGCTTTTAGTGCTGAAGATCCCCAGTTCAAGCTCTGCCAATTAGTCAAAAGGTCATGATGCGCTCATGTACAGGGCTTGTGTTGGAGCTCAGTAGCCTTGAGCTCTCTGCTCTATGCCATACAAGTAATTGCTGTATCAAGAATACTAAGTGGCTTGATACTGTAGAGAGGAGAACAGGAAAAAGGACACTGTGGTCTACTCAGCTTCCTCTATTAGATCCTCTGGAGGGAAGGCCTTGGCAGATTGGAAAGAATTATACCAACACTTTCACACACTACTGATTTTCATGATAAGATGTATCTGTCTCTGCAGGCACTCATAGTCTGCATACCACTGGTGCGCTAAAGAGGGGCATGTTTCCTACCTGTGTTCCTGCCCCCCAGACCTCTCCCTCCACCCAGGGCAGATGGAGGGCCCCAGGCTCTCCACGACTCAGCTCCGGTTCCGGGGCGGGGACGACACACGACCTCAGAGCCGCAGCCTGGCCATGATTAGGGTTGCCAGCCCTCCAGGATTGGCCTGCAGTCTCCAGGAATTAAAGATCATAATCTTTAATTAAAGATTATGTCATATGATGGAACCTCCAGGAATACAACCAAAACTGGCAACCCTAGCATAAGAGCCATATGGGTAGCTGTGGGGAGGATCCCTGTGGGCAGCTGTGGCAAACAGGGTGCTATGGCCCCAGCTTTGGAACAGTCTCTGGGAGGATCCCTTCAGCATGCCAAACTCCCTATGTGTCTCTCTCTTTCTCCAGGATAAGCCATGCAACTTCACTGCCTTCTTAGACTGGACCTCTGGGCCTTCAGCACCCCTGCTTCACATCATGAGCTCCGTTCAGCAAATGCCACTGAGACAAACTTGTACAATCTGAGGGACCACGACACCTCTTCCATCAGCATTTGCAGTGACACTCAGCCAATGTGGTAAAACAAAAGAGTTTCTCAGTTAACTAATACACAGTGTAGGAAGTCTTGGTTAGCACAGAAAAAAGAAAGTTACAGCATCCTAGTCTGCACAAAGCCTGTTCCTCTGACCTCCCCTTGTCCCAGTTCAGTGTGCTTCCAACTGCTCTCCACAGCCAACACTTAGGGCATGTCTACACTTCCCAATTAGATCGATTTTATAGACGTCAATCTTTAGTAAGCGATTTTATACAGTCGATCGTGCATGTCCCCACTAAGCCCATCAGGTTGGTGGAGTGCATCCTCAATACCATGGCTAGCATTGACTCACAGAGTGGTGCACTGTGGGTAGCTATCCCATAGTCCCTGCTGCCCACTGGAATTCTGGGTTAAGCTCCCAATGCCTGATGGGGCAAAAACATTGTTGTGGGTGTTTTGGGGTACATGTCGTCAGTCTCTCCTCCTTCCCTCTCTCCTTGAAAGCAACAGCAAACAACCATTTTGCACCTTTTTTCCTGGGTTTTCTGTGCAGATGCCATAACATGGCAAGCATGGAGCCCGCTCAGCTGCGCACTGCTTTTGTGAGTATTGTAAACACCTCGTGCATTATCCTGCAGTATGTGCAGAGCCTAGCTAGGAGCAGCCAGCACGAGGAAGATTGTGATGAGGACATGGACACAGACGTTCCTGAAAGCACAGGATGTGGCAATTGGGACATCATGGTGGCAGTGGGGCATGTTGATACAATGGAACGCCAATTCTGGGCCCGGCAAACAAGCACAGATTGGTAGGAACCACATAGTGCTGCAGGTATGGGATGATTCCCAGTGGCTGCGAAACTTTTACATGCATAAGGCCACTTCCATGGAACTGTGTGAGTTGCTTTCCCCCGCCCTGAAGCGCAAGAATACTAAGATGAGACCTGCCCTGACAGTTGAGAAGTGAGTGGCAATAACTCTGTGGAAGCTTGCAACGCCTGACTGCTACCAGTCAGTTGGGAATCAATTCAGAGTGGGTAAATCTACCATGGGGGCTGCTGTGATCCAAGTAGCAAGGGCAATCCATTCCCTTCTGCTAAGAAGGGTAGTGACTCTGGGAAATGTGCAGGTCAAAGTGGATGGCTTTGCTGCAATGGGGTTCCCTAACTGTGGTGGGGCGATAGATGGAACGCATACCCCTATCTTGGGACCGGACCACCTTGCCAAAGAGTATATAAACCACAAGGGGTACTTCTCAATGGTGTTGCAAACACTGGTGGATCACAAGGGCTGTTTCACCAACATCAACGTGGGATGGTCGGGAAAGGTGCATGACGCTCGCATCTTTTGGAACTCCGGGCTGTTCGGAAAGCTGCAAAAAGGGACTTTCTTCCCAGACTGGAAAATTACCATTGGTGATGTTGAAATGCCAATAGTTATCCTTGGGGACCCAGCCTACCCCTGGCTCCCATGGCTCATGAAGCTGTACACAGGCAGCCTGGACAGTAGTAAGGAGCAGTTCAACTATAGGCTGAACAAGTGCAGAATAGTGGTAGAATGTGTCTTTGGACGTTTAAAGGGGCACTGGAGCAGTTTGCTAAGTAGGTTAGACCTCAGCGAAAGCAATATTCCCATTGCTTGCTGTGTGCTCCATAATATCTGTGAGAGTAAGGAGGAAACATTTATGGCAGGGTGGAAGGTTCAGGCAAATCGCCTAGCGGCCAATTTTGAACAGCCAGACACCAGGGCAATTAGAAGAGCACACCGAGGCATGCAGCGTATCAGAGAGGCTTTGAAAAACAGTTCATGACTGACCAGGCTACAGTGTGACAGTTGTGTGTGTTTGTCCTTGATGCAAACCCACCCCCTTTCGTGAATGTACTTCCCTGTAAGCCAATCCCCCTCCCCCGCTTAGACCACAGCTGGCACAGGAAATAAAGTCCCTACTGTTCTGAATCCATTCATTCTTTATTTATTAAAAAAAAAACCCTTCAGATCACTGCCAATGCTGACTAGTAAAAGGTAGCCCAGGTGGGGTGGGGGAGGAAAAAAGGACAAGGCCACATTGCTTATTGTAGCGACACTACAAATCGAAGCTCTTTGAATGACAGCCTCCTGTTGCTTAGGTCATCCCTTGGAGTTGAGTGGCAGGGTGCCTGGAGCCTCCCCCCTCGCATTCTTGGTCGTCTGGTTGAGGAGGATATGGAACTTGGCGAGGAGGGCAGGTGGTTATGCAATGGATGCAGCGGGGCTCTGTACTTTAGTTGCCTTTCCTGCAGCTACACCAGATGCCTCATCATGTCCGTTTGCTTCCCCATTAGCCTCAGCATCTCCTCCTGCGTATTCCGATCACACTCACTGTATGCTTTCCTGGACTCTGCCACCGAATGCCTCCATGCATTCAGCTGTGCCCTACCAGTGCTGGAGGATTGCATGAGTTCTGAAAACATGTCATCGCGAGTGCATTTTCTTCGCCTTCTAATCTGCGATCACCTCAGGGATGGAGTTGATGTAGGTAGCATAGAAACATTTTGCAGCTGCAGGGGGGAAAAAACGGGAGAGTAGATTTTAAGAAGATACATCTCTGAGAACAAAAGGGAGACTCTTTCACAGTGAATCAAGCAATTCACAGCAGACAGCACATGTGTTTTAGGTACAAGGTCAAATTTTGCCTTTTATATTGAGCGCCTGCCGGTATGGTGACACATCACACATGGCTGGGCAACAGAATTCAGTTTCCAGGAAGCCATGGTAAGCCAAAGGGTACGTGGGGTCGCTTCTTTTGTGTTCATAACACATGGGGATGGCTTCAAACTGCAGTGCCCTTCTTTCCCATAGCAACCAGTGCCGGTTGGGTTTGCCGTTTAAAAGGAGGGCTGAGGTTTTAGGGTGGATCTGCAGCACACCCCTCCCCCCTGCATGGCTGTTCTCTGGGATGATCCCTTTTAGCCAAGCGTAAACAGCCCAGCATGACTGGGGTCTAGTGTGTTGGGGATCATCAAACAGTGGGGATTACTGTTCCCTTACAAAACTTCCCCTATTTTAACCAGATGACCATGAATGTTATCACGCTCCTGAGGCTGACACAGAAAGATAAATACCGAATGTTGTATGAATGCGACCAAAACCCAGGACCACTCGCTGCCATGCTTTGTGCTGCAGTGATTCCAGACCACTTGCTACTGGCTTGGCATGGTAAAGTGTCCTACTGTGGAGGACGAAATAAGGCTGCTCTCCCCAGAAACCTTCTGCAAAGGCTTTCAGAGTACCTCTAGGAGAGCTTCATGGAGATGTCTCTGGAGGATTCCCGCTCCATCCCCAGACACATTAACAGACTTTTCCAGTAGCTGTACCGCAAATGCATCCCAATTGTTCAGGGCAAATCAAACATTAAAAACAATTGTGCTTAACCCCTGTAGTGTCGTTACAAATGTGCACTCACCAGAGGTGCCTTATCCACGTTCAGGGTCCAGGAACAATACACCCTGGGAGGATATTGGCTCCACGGTGAGGAAAAGGTCCTGGCTGAACTGATTCTCCGGTTGCCTGCTGCACATTCTCCTCCTCATCCACAAAATCCTCATCCGTGTTGCCTGAGGCTGCCACCTTGCAGGTCTCCACGGAGAGTGTTGGGCTACTGGCAGGTTCCCCCCCTAGAATGAGATGCAGCTGATCATAGAAGCGGCATGTCTGGGGCTCTGACCCGGAGCGACCATTGGCCTCCTTTGTCTTTTGGTAGGCTTGCCTGAGCTCCTTAACTTTCACACAGCACTGCTGTGTGTCCCTGGTGTAGCCTCTGTCCACCATGCTCTGTGCAATTTTAGCATATATATCAGCATTTCTTCTGCTGGATCGGAGTTCTGCCTGCACAGATTGTTCTCCCTATACTGCAGTCAGATCCAGTATCTCTCGCTGGCTCCATTCTGGAGTTCGTTTGTGATTCTGGGACTGCATGGTCACCTGTTCTGCTGAGCTCGCCACGCTAACTAAACAGGAAATGAAATTCAGAAGTTCCCGGCGCTTTTCCTGTGTACCTGGCTAGTGCATCGGAGTTGAAAGTGCTGTCCAGAGCGGTCACATTGGAGCACTCTGGGATAGCTCCCAGAGGCCAATACCATCGAATTTCACAGCGCTGTGTCTACACTACCTCAAATTCGACCCAGGAAGGTCGATTTTAGCGCTGCTCCTCTCGTTGGGGAGGAGTACAGCAGTCGATTTTAAGAGCCCTTTAGGTCGGTGGAACGAGGTTGGTTGTGTAGACGCATTCATTGTAAAATCGACCTAATGTGGCTAAATTCGACCTAACCTTGTAGTGTAGACCAGGCCTTACTTTCCACCTCACCCCTCACAGTCCTTTATTCCGGAGCTGGGGAGATGCGGCTCACCGGCCCTGCTGAGAGGGGGGGAAGTCTACTTTATTTTTGGGTTGTTGGTTGCTAGGAGTCTGGGAAATAGGATTTGCCATTGTCTTCTCAAGCGCTCCATTGATATGGGACCTAAGAGCCCAGACAGCTAGGCACCATTCACACCTGCGTGTTAGCCTGCCCATAGAGTAAACACATGTTTCCCTCCCGCCCCCCCCACTAGGTAACAATGCAGCAGAGGGAAAACTTAGGCACTAATACGCTTCATAAAAATATAACAAAAAATTCCCACTTCAGTCAGATATCCAAAACACGAGGAACACAAAATTAGTGACCACCAGTGAAAAGTTTGGTTTAAGTGACTTGCCCTGCATCAATTACAGGGAAGGCTCTGCTCACCCCTGAGCTGAAGCTTGCCCAGTGCAGATGGAATATTGGGGGGAAAGTTTAGTTTGATAATAGAGAGATCTTTTAAAGCCTTCGCCACACAGAAAAAAGCCCTCGTTGTTCATTTCATTTCAGCTAATCTCCTCGCTGCCCAGCTGCTTTTCGTCACTACTGCTGCCAGGAACCTTAAATTCCCATCTTCTCTCGCCTGCTGTGGTCATTTCATTGCAGCAGTTCAGCAGATTCCCGAGCTTTGCTCTTTGACTTACATTTTTCACCTCATTGTACAGAGATGGATTTGCCATTACTCAGCCACACGTAAATAACAGAGTTCTCTGTCTATGCACATGGCACCAGCATCTCGTTTCCCAAGCCAAAGTCACACAGAGCAGTTGGAGGTTAGCCTGGGTATCAGAACTGCAGCGTTTAGCCCTTGGGGTCTCAAGGTGCTGCAGCTGTTGCCACCCTACATGGTGAATCCTCCAACCCATCACAAATAGCACTTCCACGTTCTGCAAGCTGGTCTCACTGGCTGACTATCTAGGAGACCAGAAACCCTTTGTTAGTGCAGCATTGAAGAGATTCTCCTGCTCTGTTTGCATAGTTCCCAGAGGGTCACAGTGAAACACGACTGGGCAGCCTCTAGGATTCTCTCCTCTTCTCAGTCTCTTGGCACCCACTAGCAATAGTCTCTGACAGTGGCATTGCAGAGGCGGGTCCGGCACACGGTCCCTTCTATGGCTTCCTGAAAGGGAGGACGTTTGCTCTTGCCATTTAAGGCCTGGCTGTCAGAGTCAGGGCTCCTGGGTTCTCTGGCTTTGGAAGTGGGTGTGGTCTAGTGGTTGGAGCTGGACTGGTATCAGGACCGTGCTTCAGTCCTGCCTCGCTCAGTGGCGTTGTGGGTGACTTTGCAGTCAGTTGCTTTCCATCCCTGTGCCCCAGCTAACAGAGATAATACTGACCCCCCTCAGAGGGGCTGGCAGGGGTCACTATCATAATGACTCAACTTGGACTGAGTTGTACTGGATGCCCAGGGTGTCTGTATGTGGGCATGGTTTTACTCACCTAGCATTACAGGCTGTTTAGCCCGATCCTAGCCATGCGTGGTGCATCTGCTCCTGGCCCTCTCTGGCACACAGCTCCATCACACACAACCAAGGACATGGCCCACCGAGGACAATCTATCAGCTCCCATCTGGTGTTCAGCTCCAGGATGGATGGTGAGCCCTAGTCAGACCATAGAAAGACAGGGTGGTGTCCTCCAGTGGAAACTGTTGGAGCTTAAGCCTCTGCCCCCACCTACACCCCTAAGCAAAGGATTTCAAAACTGGTCCCTGATCCCAGGTCAAGAAAGTAGCTCGGCTGAGGCCAGGGTGGGTAAAATTACTGCCGGGACTGATCGTAAGAGAAGAGGAGATTTCTCCTCCACTCTAGGGAGATTCCCATAGGAAAAGCAGCTGGGGTGGGGGCGATACAAGCACTACCCCTCAGCCCTGGAATAGCAGGCAACTAGGACTCTGGGAGCCAAGGGATTGGTGTGTCTTGCTAGAGGGAGCAGAGCTGGAGAGCAGAAAAGGGCATTGGAGAAATTGTACAAACGTCAGTGTCACGGCCAGGTCAGGGGCAGCCAGACCTAGTGGTCAGAGCCAGAGTCCACACTCACAAGACAGGAGTCGAGAGTCAGCTGGGTCAGGATACTGGAAGGTCCGAAATAAAAGACAATATTGCAATCAGAACGACAAATCGGATGCCACGAGTCACACCGAGTCCGGATGCCAGGAAATCAAGCCGGGGGAGCGGGAGCAGGAACAGGTAGCACCCGGTCCAGAAGAGGGAGGAGCTCGGGTGTTCAGACAGCTTCCTGTCCATGCTGCTGGCTTAAGGAGGACCCATGAGCCAATTAGCTGGTCTGGGACTCCACCAATAGGCCTCAGGGCTGGAGCCTCAAAGTGGGGCTGGAGGTAAATAGTTGTCAGCAGGCTTCCAGGTGGAGGGCTGGAGTATGGCTGCTCCCGTGAACCCTGCAGACCCGGGCTGAAGACCCATGGGTCACGAAAGTTAGTGATCTCTCCCCTCTCAAACCTCCTGCAGGAAACACTCTCCAGGATCCTGGACACATCCTCTGAGAATAAAATAAGGATATCATGATGACAAATAGGTCTCTGTACCAGGGCTGTTGCAAATGCCCCAAGATGACACACAGGTCTCTGTACCAGGGCTGTTGCAAATGCCCCAAGATGACACACAGGTCTCTGTACCAGGGCTGTTGCAAATGCCCCAAGATGACACACAGGTCTCTGTACCAGGGCTGTGATCGAAGAATAGGGAAAGCCCCCTCTTTTTCGCAAATGCCCCAAGTGCCCAGAAGAGTGAATGGTCCTTACCGCCAGGAGATACATGGGATCTTCCATCTAAGCCTCAATGAGACCCATGTTGCTTGGTTTGATAGGATGAAATCACTGTCCCCACTGCTCCCTGAGCTGGGCTGGCTGCAGGATATATCTGTGTGAGAGGTTGGGACAGAGCTGGAAGACAGATGTGACAATCAGGGTCCAGGCACCCCAGGGGAAGAACAGAGGGTCTGAAACAAAAAGACTAAGCAATTAAATCAACTGATTCAATAGAGAATTATCGTACCATCCAGGGACATCAAGTAAGGTCTGTTAGGAATGCTGAGAACACACTGGTCAAGCATATCCTTGTGTGACGTAGGTCCAGGTGGGGTATAATGAGTTGTGTATGTGTGCTGGAAATAGCTTCTTAAAATATGTTTTGCGATCAGACTTGATAAACAAGTTTGGCTTAGAGACAAGAATGTGGATTTATCTGTCTGGGTCAAGCTTTGTAAACCATAGGCAATGAAAGTAAATGGACATCGAAGGTAAACAAAACAACCAAGATAACACACGGCAACTTGGGGAGCACACCCGGGGGACCAAGTGTGCACCCTAGGAAGCTTTTCTGACTCTGCCACTACAGACAATGGACTTTGGGTAATAGAAGGGGAGTAAAAGACATTTGAGTTCTCCATCACGTAGGGAAGAGAGGGAACAGCATCCAGGGGGCTGGAGATGCTGGTAATTTGATGTTAGTCTGGAAACTGCTAAGGCAAAGATTGTGACTTGCTAATATTCAGTTTTAATCACTACAAAGCATGTTTTGTTTTGTTTGTAACCAAACTTGTCTCTTTCTCTTGCTTAGTATCACTTAAATCTGTTTTGTTACTACACTTCCCAAACCACTTCAATGCTGTGTGTTCAAGTGAAGTGTGAGTCTCCAGCCTACCTAACAGGCTGAGGTATGCCCTGTCCCTCTGGAGGCAGAAAACCTAATAATGTCTGTGAGTGTCCAGTAAGTTCATCTCTAATCCCCCCTTCCAGCCCCACAGCTTCCTCCTCATCCCAGCCTCAGCAGCCCCTCCCATCTCCCTATTCTCCCCACCACTCTCCAATACCAGGCTGTTTCCATAATGGCAGCAGGCTTACACCAGAGTTCACACACCTCTAGGTCCTGGCCAGGCCTGGTGTCACAGCTTTCTTGCTGGGCTAGCACCCCCGCCGATAGTCACTCTGGCAGTTTTTTGGCTGGGAACTCAGCGCTCCAGCCAGGTGACTGTCCTTTCGTCCGTTCCTTCCTGGGTCGCACTCATCCCAAAGTAAAAGTCCAAAAATGTCTTTAACAGAAACAAGACTTTTCGTCCTCTTGGGGGCTCTTCCTCAGCCTGACTTTAGCTCGGCCTGCCCTTGCTGACCTTGGTAGCTCTTTCTATGACCTTGTACGTCCCCTTCCTTGGGGACGGTGGGAGAACCCAGTCCTGCCCTGGACTCTAGGTTCTGGCCCAAGGCCCTGTACTGAACAGCTAGGTCTGCTCCATTACTTTTCCTGCGGATTTCCCTGGTTTACCCTCAGGTGGGGCTCACTTGGTAATCCATCTGGCCTAGTTCCAGGTTTTGTAGCCCACAGGCCAAGCCACCCTGTTATATACCCTCTTCCTTAAAATCTGGCCCAAACCAGGGGCAAGTTCTACTCTTGTCCAAGGTTTATCCCTCGCCATCTTCTCACTGTCACCAGCTGTGTGCTTGGACAGCCTGGGCCCTCGGCGTCTCCAGCTCCCCTGCCAGCTCGCTCACCAGAATGAAGAGGCAATCCTTCTCTTCTGCAATATCCCAGTGCTCTTCCTGCAGCCACTCATTCTCATTAACAGCTGCCTGCACAGCCTGTTCTGAAGCCATTAGCTTCTCCTGTAGCCTTTTTGCTACTGCCACTGCATCCCCCCCAAACCTTTTCTGTCAGGGTCTGAGGACCCACCATGGACTGCTCCACCCTTGTGTTTGTCCCTACTTCAGTCTGCTTCATCCATATGCCAACCATTTCATCCTTCACCTCCCTGCAGCACCCGACAGGGTGTGTTGGTTGAGAATCTGTAGGGTCCACAGCCATCACTGCTACCTCCACTTTGCCTGCCTCCTGTGGGTTTGTGCCAGAGGACACCTTCTCCTTTCTTTCTACCTTCTTGGGGCCCTGGCCCCTCCTTTTGCCACTCCGCAATTTCCTAAGCAGGCCGTGCCTTTTGATATGGCCAGCTTCTCTGTACCCAAAACAAAGAACTCTTGTCCCCATCTTGGCATTAGGCCACGCTGGTACACTTTCTCATGCCCTGCTCTCCTGAGCTAACCTTCTCACCACAGCCCAGGCATGCTCTCTGTGTCTGCTCTTTTTGTCCAGGCACGGAATCACAGCCCTCTCGCTGGGCTAACATCCCCCATTCATGGTTGCTCCAGCACCATGGAAGTTTCTCTGCCTAGTAACTCAGCCTCCGGCCCGGTCACCACCTTTAGTCCACCCTTCTGGGGCCCAGCTTGTCTCACACTAAAAGTCCAAAGAGGTCTTCCCACAGAAAGAAGTCCCTCTGCCATCACTGGGGCTCTTGCTCAGCCTGCAGCCCCCTTGCTGGGCTTGATAACCCTCTCTGGGTGTGTGTACGCCCCCTTCTTTGGGGCCAGTAGGGGAACCCCGTCCCACCCTGACACTGGCAGCAGCCCAGGGCCCTGTGCCCAACAGCTAGATCTGCTCCTTTCTCTTTGCTGCAGTTTTCCCTGGGCACTTCCTACCTCTCTTCTCAAGTTCCCCTCTAGGCTTTTCTTGCTGCTCTGAACTTCCTACCTCGTTCTCATTCCTGTTGATACCCCAGCTGGGCTGGATCACCACTGAAGTCTGGCTCTTTAGGAGGAGGTACATGGTGCCTCTCAGTTCGGGCTCATTCTGTAATCAGCGTGGCTAAGCCCCAGGCTGTGCAGCCCAGGGGAAAGCACCCTGTTACAGGCCTGCTCTGCCCACTACTTCTGTTACTGGGCGGTAGTCCTTGCTCCCCATTTCAGATCTGGTTTCCAGCGGCGCTGAGTACACACGGGCCCCATTGCCTGGAACTGGAGTTTGCTTGTTCTGGTGACTCTGACAGTCAGGCCATTCATCATTCAGAGGCTGACAAGTGTGGTGAGGGGGCTGGAGAAACCGCACCGCTGAGCAGAAGGAGGTCAAAGAGTTGGGATTCTGGGAGCTGATGGGTTCGTTTGCCCTGCTGCGGGAAGTGGAGCTGGAGACTGGAGATGCCATGTCAACGAGACTACCCGATGCTCTCTTCATGCCCGAGGGGCTGGAGCCTCCTGCCGGAAACACTCTCAGGAGTCCAGGTTCGAGGACTTCTCTGGGGAGCCCCTTCCTAGGAACAAAACTAGGGTGGTACGATGATGGAGATGTCTCTGTCCCAGAGCTGGGAGCCAGGGACGGGGGAAGCTCCCAGCCAGACTATGCACTGGGGATCCTATTTCTCCCCCAAGAGACCCACATACCTCAAGGAGTAAATGCCTCTTACCTCCAGGAGGGAGCGGGGTCTTCAATCTCAGCCTCTTTGGGAGCCAGCATGGCTTGCTTTGATGGGACGAGGTGACCTGTCCCCACTGCTCCCTGAGGTGGCTCAGCTGCAGGATGTGCCCATCTGGGAGGCTGTGCCAGATCCCAGGGCCTGGAAGACAGCTGGGAAGGAGACTCCTATTCATTTCACACCCAGAGACCCCATAGAAGGGCCAAGGGGAGAATAAACGGCAGAGGGGAAGCTAGCCCTGAGCCTCTGTCCCACCCCCACCTCCTCAAAAGTGGAGCTTTCCAAGCTTCAGTGGGGCTAGGGACTGTGGCCCTGACACAACAGCCCTTCTGCACCATATGGGGCAGGGAGAGCTCTGCCTGGGGGCAGGGGGAATGGGATGGGGGTAGACCAAGGAAAGGGAGGAGGGGAATGGGTGTGAGGGAAAGAGCTCCTGCCCCAGATGAAGGAATTTGGGAGGAAGAGGGAAGGACCCTGCTCCACAGAGAGGGGAGAGAGTTTCTGTAAGTGCCAGGGGGCTCCATTTCCCCTTCCACCAGCTCCCCATGTACAGTGAGCCAGAGCAGTACCTGCAGCAGGGAGCGGGAGTTGCTGGTGGCCTCAGAGGCACAGTCCCTGCAGTGCCTCAGGCCCCTGGCGCAAGTGCCAGATGATGCGGAGCTGGCGCATCACATTGGCCGTGACGTCCTCCTGCTGCAAGGGAACGAGACTCAGACGCCCCCGAGGAACCAGGGCACCTGGAACCAGCAGCATTTCCACCCCGCACCTGCCCAGCTCTGAGGGATGGATTCACCCTCCTGACCCCCAGAATGGAGTCCTGTTGTCCTTTCTAGTGAACTCTGGTGCCAACCCCCTCCTTGTAGGGTCAGCTCCTGCCACCTCCCCCTCAGTGCCCCTGACAGCTGTTCCACCTCCAATCCACAGCTCAAGTTCTCAGAACCCTCTCCTCCACCCCCACCTGGGTAGGGAAGGGAGGGGGCTGTAGTGGGAGGGGCAGGAGGGATTCTGGCTGCAGTGAAGTGGGGTGGGGGGCAGTTGGGAACTTTCCCCAAGTCACCCCAGTGACTAATGCTGAAGCCGCAGGATGGTGAATGGGACAGATCAGCAGCCCCTGCTCACTTAATCCTCCTGTTCTCTCTAGAGCGGGTCCAGCCCTGCCAGCAACAGGACAAGCTTCCCCCGCCCATGTGCCTCAGCCCTGCCTGGTCAGTCGCCATCACCCCTCAGTCCTTGGCCTCCCAGGCTGCCAGTGATGGGAGCAACTCTGGGTGGTGGCTCGGGTGACACAGACACTAGGCCACGGGGAACTGGGTGCTGCCCTGTGGGACAGGAGAGGCTCGCAGAGGGCACTTAGGGGACTCTGCTGCCCTTCCCAAGAGCGACAGCACCGTGTCCTAAGAACATAAGTCCATGATGAGGTAACGCTTGTCATTAATTAGCCTTGCTAAAGAGCTGGGTTGGACCTGCTCCGGGGACAAGCTGGCTCCCTCCTGCTCATGGAGGGGAATTCATCTCCCTTCCCAGTAGCACCTGCTCTGACTCTCATTCCCCACCAGGCTCCTTGCTGCCAGGCCAGTGAATGGCCATAGGATGGGAATGAGGCCCCGGGCCCCACCCCAATCTCTTGAGTCTAATGCAGCTGCTTACCTTGTCCCCCACCAACTGCTGGGCTTCCCCCAGGAGGGAGTAGGTGAGGAGCAGCCCAGCCTGGCAGACACGCAGTAGGGGGTTGCGGATGGCCAGCAGTGCCGTCCGGAGGAAGGCTCTTCTCTGCCCCTCCGAGAAGAACTTTCTGAAGACCTCAAACCAACAGGACATGAGGCATTAGCAGATTGCCCAGAACCAGGCTCCAAATCACGGGGCTAGAACGGTATCTCCGTCTAGTGGCCCCAGGAGGCAGCCACTGCAGGGGACCCAGCCACCCCCACTCCCTGAGCTGTCTCATGCCCTGGCAGAGTGTCCTTACCTCCCCCACCTTGGCTGTGTTCCTGTAGCCCAGGAGCCTGCTGTCCTGGTGCCAGTCCCAGCACCACAAGTCTTCAGCCTCATGGATGGTCGGCCCTGGGAAAGAGAGACACACGCACATTTGTCATTCTGGTTGCAGTGCTTGTGTCCTTCCAATCCCATTGGTGGCTGCACAGTGGGCAGAGTCCTCGCTGCGTGCCTGGCCCAACAGAATTGCAGGGGGTGGTGTAGAACTCAGAGAGAGACTCATCCTCTCGCTGGGGTCAGTCTGAGAGAAATTGGCTGGGGTCCCAGTCTCACTCTTCTATCGGGTGCCATTTCCCGGCTGAGTTCCTTACCCCTCTGGTGCAGCAGCAGCTGGTAGAGCCAGTAAACCCCCTACCTGGCCTGCCGGCTGATGTCGTTGGCTGCGTCACCGATGAACACAGCCAGCTGTGCCACATGGTGACCCATCCTGGGGAATTCTGCTGAGTTCTAATGGAAGGAAGAGGGAGAGGGGACTCCATCAGCATTTTCCTGTCAGCTCCCAGTCCCCCCGGGCCAGGACTCTCCTTCCCCATAGCCCCTCAGCAGGAGATGCTAGAGTATAGGAGCTAGAGCTAGACCCTTAATTTTCTCTGCCCACAAGGGAGCCTGGAGCACAGAGATGTGGGCAGGGCCCTCCATGAGGATTTGCTTCCCCAGCTGCTCCAGGATGACAGGAAGGCATGAACCTGGAGCATGGTCCCCTTCAAAGCCCAGAGTCACCACTTAACCAGGACAAGAAGAACTTGAGTCAAGCCCAGCTCATTCCCTGCTCTGACTCTGCCTCCCCAAGAGGAACACTCCTAACCCCCAGCCCCTGCAGCAGCAGATCCTACAGCCCCTCGGTGCCAGCCCACCCAGGCCTGGAGTCAGGAAGCTGGGGTCAGAGGCTACTTATGTCAAACTCAGGGAGGGTGATGGTGAATCTGAGCAGGGCCGTGCTGCTCCTAATGGCTCTCTCTTGCAGCACCCTGGACACAATCCAGTAGTTAATGTGCTGTGGGGGAAGGAGGCAGGTCAGGATGAATGGGCAGGGGCATGTGTTGTGCTAATGAGCCCCTCCCCATCCCCAGGGGGCTGAGACATTGTGTGTGGGGTGGAATATCTGATTCACTGATCGCAGAGCTTTAGAAGGGGATTGTTGCCCCCAGGACGATGCTTGCATCCTGCAGGTCACAGCTTGTTATTGTCTCTCTAGATTGGGACAATGCTCAGTGTCGGGGCTGGTCCCATCCTCCCTGAACTCCTGATTCCTGAACAGCTCACCAGGAAGGAGACAGACCTCTCACCCCTCCCTGGCTCTCAAGTCCTTGGTTGGGTGAAGGGACTGAGTGTGAGCACAATCCCCGCAGGAATCTCAGGGCCCGTTGGAGAGAAGGGCTGATTCTCTGGGGTCCTCCTGTTTCTCTAGAAAGGAGCCTGTGAGTCTTCTCTGAGGTCCATCTCCTGGAGCTCACAGGAGGGCAGGGATGCAAGTAAGGGGGTACAGTCCGGTATGGAGTACCGGTAAAGCCGCAGCAGCGCTTTAACGTCGCTGCCCCTTTTGTGCCCCCGCCAGGTCCCTACCAGCAGGGTTGCCAATGGGAGGGCCCAAAAGGGGCATCGACGACCCGGCTGGGGGGGCGAAAAAGGGCAGCGATGTTAAAAAGCTGCTGCGGCAGCGCTTTAATATCGCTGCCCCTTTTGCCCCCCCGCCGCTGATGGTCGGCAGGCAAAAGAAGTAGCTGCCCCGGGGCCATGATTTAAAAGGGCCTGGGGCTCCGGCTGCCTCTGCCGCTACGCGGCTGCGCCGGCCGGAGCCATGGGCCCTTTAAATCACTGCTGGAGCCACGGGCCAGGGAGCACAGACGGATTGGCTGGGGGATGCTGACCCCCCCAGCCCCACCCCTTCTGCCTGAGGCCTCGCCCCTTTCGGGGGGGCCAGAGTGGCCCCGTGATAAAATCTGCATTTTACTTTCACCCGTGCAGGAGGGGTTCAGACTCTCACTCCCCAGGCCAGCCAGGGGCCCTGTGGTTAGTGCTCAACAGAACCAGGCAGAGCTCTGGCTTGAAATCCCAGCTCCTTCCTCTGGCCTTCTCGAAGGAAGGGTCTGAAACTGCATTGCACTGCCTGCCCTGACCAACGACAGCCCACTGGGGGCCCAGCTAGGAGGACAGACTGGAAAATGGATCTAAGTGTAACCCTTCTGCCTGTCAGAGTTGGCAGCAACAAGGGCCGTGTTCAGTATCTAGGGGTTCCATTCCAATAACACAATGCAAAACTGGCTAGAGCCCCCACCCAGTGACCTGGGACAAATATATACCACCCCGCTGGGCACCTCCAAGAGGCAATACTTCCCCTCTCCCAAGCACATAGTCTGAGTGTAACAAAAAGCCTTTTAATAACAGAGAGAAACAATGTGGCATTATGTTGGGGAAACACCACGAATAGGATTCATAACACAACCCATGAGCAAAAAACCCACCCCAAGCAAATTGGGGCATGTCCTTTCCCTTTAGTTCTTGAGTCCAGCAACCCAATATCACCCAAAGTTCCAAAAGTCCAACGACCCAAAAGTCTCTGTCCCTGGTCAGGGCAGCCCCAGAGTTCAAAATTTTATCTGCAGAGTTTTACCTCCCAACCTGGGTGGAGGGGGTTAAAGGGCACCTTACGTGGTCCAAAGCTGATGGCCCCACCTCTCCATGGGGCTCCGCTCTGCCAGCCACCACATGGGCTGCTCTAGGCATACAACAAACTGCTCTGCTCCACCAGCCGCTCCGCTCGCTGTCCCGCAAACTACTCTGCTCCACCAGCCGCTCTGCTCGCCGTCCCGCAAACTGCTCCACCATATATCTTCAGGCTCCCCCACTACTTAACACAACACTCAGTGATTTCAGCTCTTAGTAAGTTTAGCTCATTTGTGATTTCAGCTTGTAGTAGGGGAGCCTCAGTGCTGGTGCACCATTGGCCCAAAGTGAATTCAGCTCATCAGCCTGTAACTAGACTCCTAATGGAATCAAAATTAGCTCTGATATTCCACAGTGGAGAGAGGAGGCACTGTAATTAGAATGTAAAGCCCTCACCAGGGGGCCCATGCCACCAAGTATTAATACCTATTCCCAGCCTCTCTCAATTCACAGAATTTTGGAACCCATGTCCCTTGCCTAGTGAGTGCTACTTAGTTGACGGCGAGTCCCTCCATTATAACAAAAGGCCAAATACAGTTCCACTGTCCTTGATTCCCATAATCAGAGTAACAACAATTTATTCTTCCTGCCCCAATAACAGAGACACTGGGGATCCCACAGCAACCAAAGTGACCATTTGGGCAGCTATGGCCTCATTCTAGACAGGGTGGGTGTGCCTATGCAAATGAGATCAGCCCCTGAAGTTCTTTTCCACAACTTGCCACACCTCACCACCAGATGTCAGGGTGGAGCTCATCCTGACTCTGCTTACATAAGCATTAAGGTAAAATTGCCCCCACCCCTCTCATGGGGATCACCTCCAGGATGTAGTAGAGCCTGGCCGTGTCTGGGGACTCTGCCAGCAGGTTCCCCAGCATGGCATCCGGGAGCTCTGGCAAGACCCTATGCAGATCCTGCAAAGCAAAGGAGAGCCATGGGTCAGAGTTAGGGAAACTGGGGCTACATCTGCCATAGGATGGCAAGAGGGGTCTCTGGGAAGCACCGGTGAGATCCCCAAACACATATCCTGGCCTCTCTCATTCACATCCCACTGCAGGCAATTAGCAAAGATTCATGGCAGGATGACAGCTGGCTCTTCAATCCATGATTTTAGCATGATCTACCTGGACTTGGGTGGTGCCCTTCTCCGTGCCCAGGGTGAAGATGGCATGCAGGGCAGTTCGAAGGAGGTGGGTCTCCAGTCCTGGCTCCAGGGCAGGTGTCATGGCACTGGCAAGAGAGAGGAGCTGGTATTAGACTGTGCAGTGCGGGGGTGGGACTGGCACCAACAGGGACATGAAACTGCAGGGAAATAGGCAGAGGCTGGTGAGAATGGAAACTGAGGCACCGAGCCAGGGAATGGTAAGGCCAAGGTTTCCCAGACAGACAGTGGCAGGGCAGGAATAGCGCCTGTTCCCTGGACCCTGCTGCCCCTCCTGTATCTGATCCTGGGAGTGAGCCTCTCCCCAAAGCCGTTGCTATGTTACTGGAGTGAAAAGAACAGCGCAGCAGGAGAGAGGGAACCTTCCCATCACCTCTGCCAGAGGAGCCACCCTTGGGAGGTGACCTGGGAGTGGGAGGGGCAGTGACTCCCAGCCCTGGGCCTGAGCAGCACCGGGGTTAGGGGAACCAGGCAAGAGGGTCTCGGTACCTGAGGTTGCCCACAGCAATCAGGGAGTTAGCGAGGATGGCGCCGGGTGGAGAGTTATCAGGCAGCTCCTCAATGAGCTCCTGTGAGACCCAAAGGAGACAAAGGAGTGTGTGAGATTCGGGCCCCACTGACACTTCCCAGTGAGGAGATTACAGCTCCCCACACACCCAGCAGGATCCGCCCACCTGCCTCCCACTCCTCCCATTCCTGCCCACTAATGACCAATCTCAGAATTTCTCCCGTCTCTTCTCCCCAATCTTCAACCCCAGCAATCCCTGCCCTAAACTGCCCCTCCAGCACCAGCCACCCCCCATCCATTGGCCCAGGGAGAAACCTGTCCCTCCCATGTCTCTGTCCTCCCTCCAGCTGCCGGGTGCCTTGTCTCGCTCACCATAATCCTCTCCACCACAGCTGTCTTGCAGCACTGTGGCTCCCATGTGTCCTGCCCTTTCTGCTATGCAGCGAGACGCGCGGAGTGGATGGCGTGCAGGAACATGAGCTGCTGGGCCTCATCGTGCACCCACCAGGAGTGGGGTTAGGGGAGAGAGAGCCAGTTAGCCAGGGACCTCCCTGTCCCACACATGCCAGCTGCAGGACTCAGGCCTCAGTGGGGGATAGTGGGGACCCTCCCATTGTCCAAATCACCCACGACTCCTACACAAGCAGGGTCAGGAACTGGGACAGTGCCTGTGGGGGGAGGAGACCCTGGCTGGTGTGTGACAAACACCCCCATCTTGGGAGTCCGAGGTCATGGAGGAGAAAGGTCTGCATTAGGGGTGGTGGATCATGAGGGACAAGACCCTCTGCAGGGGGTTGGGATGCTGGGAAGGGGCAGGACAATTTCAGTTCCAGCACAGCTGGGGAACGTTTGTACCTTTTCTCGGTCCTGGAGGTGCTCTCGGATGTTTTTGAGAGCAGCCTCCTCTGTGGCCATGTCCAGTCATGCCTCTTCCTCAGAGTCCCTGGGGGTCCCTGCACCGGGGAGAGAAGGGGACAGGGTGACTCCTGCTGCCACTCAGGGAAAGGACAGGGGCATGGTGGGGCAATGTGCCCCCTTTCCATCTCCGGGATCTAGGGCAGATTGTGCCCCACACTTCCCCCTCTCAGTGATGCCTTCAGCCCCCAACTCCTTCAGGAGCCCATAGCAAAGAGACCCTCCCACTGTCCTGGACTCCCTGGGACGTGCCTTCCCCTCCCCCCACAATGGATCACCAAGGACCAAAGTGGCAGCATCTAGTGTCAGTGGTGTTCACGTGGCTCAGGCCAGACACCTGGGCTGGGGACCCACCCCCATAGCACTGGTCAAGGCCTGGGCCCAGGGTGTTCACAGCCCCCTCCTCACCCCTCCCTGAGTCCAGCCTGGCTCCTCACCTGGAACAAAGCAGCGGCGCCCATCGGCCTCGCTGCTGCCCTAGTCCCAGGTGCTGTTGCTGTCCCATGGGGAGCAGGCCGAGCTGCTGGTGCTGGGAAAGGGATCCTCCACCTCCTGCTCTGGGGAGGCTGGAAGGTCCCAAGTGACCAGGCTGGGCTCCTGGGGCTGGTGCTGCCCACACAACAAGCCCCAGAGCCACCCTGCCCGGCTCCCCTCCTGGGCTGGGTCCCACCTGTCCAGCCGCATCCTGGGCCAGCTCCATTTTGGCCTGGCCGGGGCCTCTCCCACCTTGGTGCCTGTGCCGGGAGCGGGTTTCCTCCGCCAGGAGGCTGGGCCTTTCCACCTCCTGGCCCGGCTGGGAGCTCCTTCTCCGCCGGGGGGACAGAGGGGCCACTCTGCTCCTTGAGAAGATGGCAGCTGCTTCCCTCAGGCTCTGGGGCCACCTGCAGAGCCTTCTTCCTGAACATCCTTCGGAGCCTGGACAACCTGGAACCGAGCAGGGAGCAGGCGTGAGTTTGGGGTCAAGGCAGCCCCTCACTAATCAGCCTTTTTGGTCCCTCCCCTCCCTGCCCCAGCCAGAGCAGCTCCTCCTCCCCCCACAGGGGTGCAGGGAGTGCAAGCTACACACAGTGGCAGGAGTTCATTGCATGATCTGCTCCCAACGTTCCCCCTCGTCATCCCTGGTGCTGCAATACCCGGGGAGTCGCCTCCTTTTTGAGCACTGGGGTCAGTCACAAAGACCATCAGTCACTTTGGACAAGCAGCTGCCTCCTGCCATCCCAGGCCACACTCCCCACCCCGAGGCTAGAGAAGGAACAGAACCCAGGAGTCTGGACTTCTCCTGGGAAACCATTCCCCATGTCAAAGTCATAAACTCCCTTGGCACAGGAAGCCCAGGCCCCCCTCGTTTCCCATTGATTTTGATGCTCAGCCGCTCACAGGGTCTGGTCCAGCTCAGAGACTCTCAGCCTGGGGAACAGTCTCCCGCAAGGGAAGGCCTGGGAGCCCCATTGCTGGGACGTTTCCCAACACACCGGGCATGGCCCAGGAGAAGTCTCTCCCTAGTCTGACAGCAAGGGACTCCTGGGGGCTGTTTGCAGATCAAATCTCCTTTTGGAGAGATTCTCTCCCCCTATTTCTGCCTATCCCCAGACAGACAAGGGAAGCCACCAAGGAACCCTAAAGCCACTCACTTGCTCTAGGTGATGGAGTGATGGATGGATGATGTTCAGGGTCGTCCCTTGCCCTCCTCCTCACTCCCCAAGCCCAAGACAGGCTGGAGAGTGTGGTGACCTGAGGAGTTACCCTGCCCAGCCAGCAGGCAGGGTGATGACACTGGGCGATTGACTGGCCGTGAAAACAAGAGTCTGGCTTATTGCCAGGGGATGGAGAAACTCAGCCAGCAGCAGGGGGTGCAGACCACTGCCCTAGTGCGGGGGTGACAGTGCCTCTCTACTTCTGACATCCCGGCACTTTACACACCTTCCTGGAGCCTCCCAACCCCCCTGGGCTGTAGGGACTGCGACCCCAACCCTACTGATGAGAAACAGGCTGGGGAGGGGAAGCTACTGGCTCAGGGTCACACCAAGTGTCAGAGCCATGGATAGGACCCAGTGGTCCTTATTTCCAGGCCCCTTCACAAACCACTGCTGCACACTCCCTCCCACAGCTGGCAATTAGAACCAGACCTTCGTGTCCGGTCCCCCTGCCTGTGAGAGGGAGTGTGCTCTGCTGTAGTGACTGGACCAGGGCATTGGGAGGCAGGACTCCTGGGTTCCATTGCTGGTTTTCCTATTGACCTGTGGGACTCTGGGCAAGTTGTTCTCTTCTCTATGGCTCTGTCCCCAGCAGTCAAATGGGGATTTAATACTTTCCCACTATTGGAAAGTGCTGGGAGAATCCCCCAGCAAAAGCTGCTCTGACAGTGCTAAGCAGCATGTGACCATTAAAGGTCGGAGTGCACTGTCCAGGAGGAGGAGTGTTTGGCTCTGGGGTTTCAGTTCAGCCCTGTCTATAGAGAGGGGCCCGGCCATGGAGTTTGACTGAAGGAGACCAATTCTCCAATTTGTTTAGGGCATTTTGAATTCCAGTCCTGTGCTCCAAAGTGCTTGGTGTCATCTGCAAATTTTAGAAGCATTCTCTCCACTCCATTTTCCAAATCATTAATGAGAATATTGAATAGTACCAGACCCCGGACTGATCCCTGCAGGACCCATTAGATACACCCTCTCCGTTGGACAGCCAAGTATGGAGGAGGACTCTTGGAGTATGGGCTTTCAACCAGCTATGCACCCACATTATACTAATTGCATCTAGACCACATTTCTCTAGTTTGCTTGTGAGAATGCCCTGTGGGCAGGAGTGAATGTAAGTCTAGGGACTTACCGGTAAGGGGCTGGGCTGGGGCCGGCTCTGGCCCCCAGAAGGGGCAGGGCTGGGGGAGGTCAGAGCCATCCCCAGCCCACCCTGTACTGGCAAGCCCCCTCCCAGGGGTAACAGCGGCAGCTGGGGGCTCTGGCAGCATTTTAAAGGGCCTGGCAGCCGGGGGCTCTGGCAGCATTTTAAAGGGCCTGGGTCGGTGGCGGCGGCCAGAGCCCTGGGCCCTTTAAATCGTCCCCGGAGCCCCGCCGCTGCCGCTTCCCCAGGGCTCCAGCAGCAGGACTCTGGGGACGGGGCTCCGGCCGCCACTACCGACCCGGGCCCTTTAAATCATCCCCGGGGCCTGCTGAAGCCCTGGGGAAGCGGCGGCGGGGCTCCGGGGATGATTTAAAGGGCCCAGGGCTCAGCTGCTGCTACTGCCCCGGGCCCTTTAAATCACTGCCCCAGCCCCGCTGCTGCTACCCCAGGGCTCCGGCAGCGGGGCTCTGGCAGCAATTTAAAGGGCCGGGGGCTCCAGCTGCTGCCGGGAGCCGCAGGCCCTTTAAATTGTGCCTGGGGAAGCTGATCCACCCTGGTACGGCACACCGGGGCGTACCAGCTTACTTTCACCTCAGCCTGTGGGACTGTGTCAAAAGCCTTATTAACACCAAGCTACATCACGTCTACTGTTTACCCACCTCTACTAGGCCAGTAACCCTGTCAAAAGAAGGAACTAGGATTGCTTTGTTCTTGACAAATCCATGCTCACTAGTCCTAAGAACCAAATTATCCTGTAGGTGCTGACAAACTGATTGTTTAATAATTTGTTCCAGTATCTTTCCAGGCATAGAAGTGAGGCTGGCTAGTCTGTAAGTCCCAGGGTTCTGTTTGTTCCCCTTTTAAAGGTAGGTCCTGTCTTGTTAATGGATGGGAAGATGTTCTTTTTCTGGGTTCTCAAAAGAGAACTGGTGCACAGTACCTCGTTTATTAAAGCCAAAAAAATGGAGGCAGGAACCTCTTCTCGCCTCCTGGCAAAGAGCCCCAGGTGACTAAAATAGTGGGACTCACATCCCTGAATGGGCTTTAAAAAAGACAATGGTTAAAATTTGGCCCTGACCATTTCTTCTTTTCATAGACCAGCCATTTTAGCAAAGTTTAAAATTCCTTGGTGCTCAACACCTGGAAACACCCCTTTCCCCTTCACAGAGGATTTTAACACCCCCTTCTCACCCAGGTTCACTGCTGCCCCGAGTTAGAGAACTGTCCCTATTCCCATGGGACAGATGGGCATCCTGAGGTACAGAGAAGGGACATGACCTTCCCCAGGTCCCACACAGCAAGGCAGTGGCAAAGCCAGAAAGAGAAAGTCACCAGTCCTGACTCCTGTCCTAACTAACAGACAAGAAACCCCCCAGAGGCAGGGATAGAGCCCAGGAATCCAGATGGTGGGAAAGTTTTCATTGAAACTGTTTTCTGTCAGAAAATCCCATTCAGACTAAAACAGTTTGTTTCTTGAAATCGTAACAAGTTGGATGAAAATTCTTTGGAAAAATGTTTTGTTTGCAAAACAAAAGCATCTCCTGTTCCTCACAGTTTGGTAAATTGTCTCATCATACAGAAAGAGGAGACACTGTGATCTAGACCTGAGGTGGGCAAACTACAGCCCGGCCCGTGGGACTATCCTGCCCGGCCCCTGAGCTCCTGACCGGGGAGGCTGGCCCCCGGCCCCTCCCCCGCAGCCATACCGCCACACGGGGAGCGCTCTGGCCTGCTGCTCCTGCCGGGCTGCGTGGCTTGTGCCCGCCCACCTCCCAGGCTTTCTAATAAGCCAGTCCTGCCACTCTGAGCGGCATGGTAAGGGGGTGAGGAGTGGGGGAGGAGGGGGTTGGATAAGGGGCAAGGGTTCCTGGGGGGCAGTTAGGGGACAGGGAGCAGGGGGCGGTTGGATGGGGTGGAGGTTCCGGGGGGGGGCGGTCAGGGGACGTGGAACTGGGAGGTTGGATAAGGCGTGGGAATTCCGGGGGGCCTGTCAGGGGGTGGGAGTGTGGATAGGGGTCGGGGCAGTCAGGGGACAGAGAGCGGTTGGATGGGTCGGCGATTCTTAGGGGGGAGCGATCAGGGGACGGGGAGCAGGGGGGTTTGGATAGGTGTGGGAGTCCCGGGGGAGGCCTGTCAGGGGGCGGGGGTGTGAATAGGGGGCGGGGCAGTCAGGGGACAAGGAGCAGGGGGGGTTGGAAGGGTTGGGGGCTCTGAGGGGGGCAGTCAGGGGGCAGGAAGTGGGAGGGGGCGAGGACCAGGTTATTTGGGGAGGCACAGCCTTCCCTACCCAGCCCTCCATACCGTTTTGCAAACCTGATGTGGCCCGTGGGCCAAAATGTTTGCCCACCCCTGATCTAGACAATCAGATGAGATGCTTCGGTCTGAGCTAAGTAGTTGCTGCTCTTAACAATTTCAAAATAATAAAACAGAAATAAAATAGAGTCTTTCAGCTATTATAGTATGTCATAATCTGATACGACTGACTCAACGTGATGGGGTACTTCATATTCTGCACTGCTTCCAGTGACACTGTCCAATGGATTCCCAACCTCCAACCACGGGGAGGTAAGTAGGAGAGGATTGTAATTTCTACCTGACAAAGGAAGAAACTAAGGCTGAGAAAGGAACAGTCTCTTGTTTTATGTCACACAGCCAGTTAGTGGCAGAGTTGGGAATAGGACCCAAAAGTCCTGACTTTCAAACTAACCATCACACCTTGAATTTCATACATTGCATTGTCAGAATAACGTTCTCTCAAATGAGCAATAAACCAACAATTGTTAATAGTAATTATTCAGCAAGTATTTTAGAAGAACTGGAATGTTAGAGAGAATTATGAACTGCTCAGAGACAATTAATGCAGAGAAGTAGCAAAAGTTAGTCAAACATATTATTGGTTGTGACTTATTTGCTTGGTCTTGAAAGAGAACAACAAAGACCTGAGTCTCCTTCCTGTCAGTAAGCTCAAACTCATCCAATCAGGGTAGAGACTGTGGGGTGGGAGGCTGAGCGTTCTCACCAAAGATCAGCCCAGGTCACCGATGGGGATCACTGTCAGAGCACTATTCCAGCCCCACCTTTTTGGGTGGGCCTCTCACAATGGGACCTGCAGAGCAACCCCCAGCCCCATCCTCCACACCCACACTCATCCTCCTGGTGGTGGGAGGGGAACAGGGGAAAGGACAAAAGAAGCAAGAGAAGAAGAGAAAGGAGGGAGGGATGCAGGAAAAGGGAAAACAAAAAGGACAAACCCCAATGTTCTCAGTGATTCTAAGGCACAAAGTCCAAGGTGGGGAATAAAATTCTGCCACCTTAAGCTAGTGTTTTCCATGCTTAGAATTCAGCCGGCACCAGATGTATCAGACTAAACAGGTTCCAAACCTCTCGGAGGTTCTTACCTTCTGAACAGGGATGTCTGCTTTCCAGTAAAATCAGTAAAAGGAAAGGAGAAAACTTGAAAGAGGGTCCTCCTCACGCTCACGTATATGAACCAGAATTCTCTCTCAGTCCTCAAGGAGAGACCTCGAGAAGGAGACTTGCTGAGGCAAAGCCACAGGGATCTCTGAGGTTTCTCTGGCTCTGCGCCCCTGTCCTGCCTGGCTGATGTCAGCATCTCTCTGTGACATCACCACCTCCCCACCACCTTTGACCAATAGGCTGAGGTCCCGCAAAAGGCCCTTGTGATGTCACTGCCACACCCATCCCTCCCCTGCAGTGCTGATGTTCTGCCCCTGGCCAGCCCCTTTGGATGGTTGAGCTACTCTCTGTGGATCACCCCACTCAATGAGTGTTCATTGCAGGAAGCAAGCCGGCTAGACAGTAAAACATCAGAGGCTGCTCCCCATGCTACACTCAGTTTTTCATAAATTAGTAGACTTTCAGTTCAGAAGTTAGAGCATCTAATATGACCCCCTGCATATCACAGGCCTCCTGTATGGCACAGTAGCTGGTTTTTGACCAAACACATTCAACAAAGGCATGTAGTCTTGATTAAAATACATCAAGAGATGGAGAATCCACCACTTCCCTTGATACTGTACTTTGTTCCTTAACCCCTCTGTGCCCCTTGTTACTTGTCACTAAGAGTTTCCTGCGTTCCATGGGGAAGTTCCAGAAGACTAAAAGAAAGATAATATTGTGACAATATTTAAAAATGGTAAATGGGATGAACTGGGTTATTATAGGCCTTTCGGTCTGACATGGGTCCTGGGCATAACAATGGAGTGGCTCATATGGGACTCAATTAAAAAAAGAATTAATGGAAAGTAATATAATTAATGCCAGTCAAAATGTATTTATGGAAAACAGATCCTTTCAAACTAACTTGATATCTTTTCTGACGAGATTATAGATTTGGTTGATAAAGGGAACAGCGCTGATGTAATATACTTACTACATGTAATATACTTACACACCCGTAAGACATTTGACTGGTATCACACAACATTTTGATTAAAAAAACTATAACAATATAAAATGAACATGGCACACAGTGAGACATGGGCAGTGGGTGAAGCTTCCCCTTGGGGTGGCTAGCTTGCTACCCTGCCTCTTCCGGCTGAGGCCCCGCCCCTGCTTGCTGCTCTCAGCCCCCTCTCCTGGCCCTGGCCAAGGTGTGGGGGCTGAAAGCTCTGCCCCTCCCCACTATGGTCCTACCCTGGATGGGGTGGGGGGCTGAGAGCTCAGTTTGGGCCATGGGACGGTGTGGGCTGAGACTGCAACAGAGCTCTCTCCCCTGGCTGGAACTCCAAGCCTGGAGTCCCTCTCTCATTCTGCCCGCGGCCATGCCCATGGCCCTTCCTATTCTGCACCTTCCCCCACAGCCCCTCCCCTGTTCCACCCATGGCTCAGTCCCCATTCCTCCCCCACTTCACCTCTTCCCCCCTGAAATTAAATAGAAATGTAGGGCTGGAAGGAACCTCAAGAGGTCATCTAGTCCAGGGGTTCTCAACATTTTACCTTCTGAGGCCTGTCCCACCATGCTATAAAAATTCCAGGGCCCAGCACCAGCGGGGTGAGGGTGTGGCTTGGGGTTCTGGGTTTCAGCCACTGGAGGCGGGGCTCGGGGCTTTAGCCCTGCAGGGTGGGAGCGGGACAAGGGGGTCAGGGCTTCTCTCTTCTGTGGTGGTGGGGGAGGTTAGGTCTCCGGACTTTAGCTGCCAGATGGGGGGGCCTCGGGGCTTCAGTAGGGTGACCAGGTGTCTGGTTTTCGACTGGAACATCCAGTCAAAAAGGGATCCTGGCAGCTCTGGTCAGCACCGTGGACTGGGCCATTGACTGTCCAGTTGGTGGTGCTGAGCAGTGGGACTGGCAGGCTCCCTGCTAGCCGCCGTGCCTTGCGGCTCCCAGGAAGAAACCGGCATGTCCTCCCTCCAGCTCCTACATGTAGGGGTAGCCGGGGGTGGGGGTGGGGGTGGGGGGCAGCGTGGGTCTGCATGCTGCCCCGCCCACTGCCTGCAGGCGCAGCTTCCATTGGCCAGGACAGGGCAAGGGACAAATTAGTGCGCCTAGGAGGCAGCCGTTGAGGGGTGATGGTGTGCACCTCTCCCGCTGCTGCTGGCCCTCTTCTCCTCCTCGTGCTCTTCCACGTGCTCCTCCTGTGGCTGGGCTTGAGCTGCGGTGCATGGCCTGCAGCAAACTGCAGTCTGTCGCCCCATCACCGGGACCCAGGAGTTGGAGGTATGTGTATCCCCATCTCAGAGTGCTGGGAATGGGGCTGCACCCCCATCCCCCTCACTGCATTCCTCCCTGTCCCAACCCCCCTGCACCCTCATGCCCCCGTCATTGCATCCCTCCCCATCCCAACCCAGCTTCACCTCCATCTCCCTCACTGCATCCCTCCCCCGTCCCATCCCGCCCAGTCCCCCACACCTATCCATCCTAGCCCTATACCCCTTACAGCACTCTCCCACCCATCCTCTCCACATCCCAGAGCCGCCACCCCATGTCCCTCACCCCCACAGCCCTGTATCCCATTCACCTGCATACACTGCTGCACTCCCTGTGCTCCCCACATCCTCATGCACCTGTCGCCTTCTGCTTTCCCCTGCATCCCCATTCACCCCACATACCCCCATATCCCCTCCTCTCTCCTTCACTGCCCCCTTTCACCCCACTTTTGTCTAGCTACATTATAAACTCTTTGTGGCAGAATCTCTCTTTTTATGTGTATGTCCAGCATCTACCTCCCTGGAGCCCGATCTTAGTTGGGGTCTCTAGGCACTAAACAAAAATTTTAATAATAAATAATGCGGAAGTACATATGTTAGTCCATGCTAGATGTGTACACATGAATACACGTGAGTATCTGCATGTAGGTGTGGGAGTCAGTTTCTACAGATTTATTTATATAGGTATATGGACAAGTATGCATTTCTGTGGTTGTACGCTACGGATTTGTATTTGGGCTTCAGGAGTGGGCCATTAATGGATCCATTGCAGCTGTGATAATGTGTGGTCCTAAGTCCACACATAAAATTATAATAACGTTAGTGAACAAAAAACATGGAGCTGATTACGAAAAATGGGAAAGGGGAGGGAAAGAATCATGAAAACCTTTGTGAAATTTCATTTTTTTTAACATTAGCCTTTTTGACTATTTTGCTGCCAGTTCTAGCGTCAGGTAACAAATAAAACATGAAATTAGCATAATACATCTGTCAAAACAATAAATATGCCTGCTTGGGCCTTGCAGTGAAAATGAGCACATGAGCAAGGGTGGGGGAGAGCAAGCGATGGAGGGAGGGGGGATGGAGTGAGAGGGGGTGGGGCCTCAGGAAGGGGCAGGGCAGTGGGTTGGGCAAGGGGGTTCAGTTTCTGCAATTAGAAAGTTGGCAACCCAGCTTTCAGCCTTGCAGTGTGCCAGGGCTGGCTTTAGCACTGCAGTGTGCTGGGGCTGGGGACTTCTGCCCTGCGATGCACCAGTGCTCAGGACTCCAAGCTCCCAGCTTTAGCCCTGTGGGGCGGAGGGGCTCGGGGCTTCTGCACCACAGTGTGCTGGGGCTTGGGGTTTCAGGCTTTAGTCCTGCAGGGCACTGGGGCTCCAGGTTTCTGCCCCGCAGGCACCGGGACTCTGGGCTTTAGCTCTGCGGTTTAGGGGGACTCAGGACCCCCCAGGGGGCAGCAAACCCACAGTTGAGAACCACTGATCTAGTCCATTCCTCCACAATGGGTCAGGCTTAATATACCTAGAGGGAGTTAGGGTGCGGGAGGGGGTCCTGACCAGGGGCAGGAGGTTGGGGTGCAGGGTCTGGGAAGGAGTCAGGGTGTGGGTTCCGACTTGGGGCAGAGGTTCCCAGCCAATGGGAGCTGCGGAGCTGGTGCTTGGGGTAGGGGCAGCATGCGGAGCTTCCCTGATTGCCCCTGCATGTAAGGGCTGGACATGCTGGCTGCTCCTGGGAGCCGCATGGAGCTAGGGCAGGCAGGGAGCCTGCCTTAGCCCCACTGTGTCGCTGACTGGAATGTTAACGGCCTGGTCAGCAGCTGCCAGGGCCCCTTTTCCGCCGAGCATTCCGGTCGAAAACCAGACGCCTGGCAACCCTACGCCCTGTCCTGCAGCCGGCCCGTACACTCTGTGACTCTGGCCTGTTGGCGAGAGGCCCAAGGGGGATGGACGAGAGCAGGGCTTGGCCATGTACTGAAAAACCACACTGGGGCTTTAAGAATGGCTTATGTGACGCTGACTTTTATTTGCCAACTGGTTTCTGAAGCACCAGAGAAACATGGCGGCCGAGATCTCGCTGCCCCGTCCATTCGCATCCGCTGCGAGGAGGGCAGGTGCAGAGCGACGCGGCCCTGCCCCGGGGCTGTGAGGGGGGCTTTGCCTCTCTTCCCCTTCGAGCCCGGCACGCGGCGAGTCTCGCGCCGCAGCGTGACCCCGGCAGAGGGTGCTGCAGGGAGGGCAGTGCGCGCACCTGTCCCGGCCCGGGACTCTCCCTCTGTGACTGTCCTGTGCGCGCACGCTGCGCCGGTGGGCGGCGTTGAAGGGGCACGTCCAGCTAAGCAAAGAGAAGCCGCGCGGCGATGAAGCAGAAGTTCCGTACAACACGTAGGGCGCCCCTGTGAAGAAACTGCATTTACGGGAAAAGCAGGACTTGTGGCACCTTCCAGACTAACCAATTTAAATGCTCAAATAAATTGGTTAGCCTCGAAGGTGCCACAAGCCTCCTTTTCTTTTTGCGGAGACGGACGGACGCGGCTGCTGCTGCTCTGAAACCTGGATTTACAGGTTCTGACATCAATTTGGCGGGAATTCTCCAGAACCAGCGAAGGGGCTCCGGCTCCGCCTTCCGCGTGCTGGGCGCCTTCCCGCCTCCCTTTCGCGCGCCGTTCGCCAGCAGGTTGTTTCCCCGCAGCGTCCCGGCATCGGCCGCGACGCTCCGGGAAGTCCGTGGGAGGGACGCGGCCGCTTGCCGCCGGCTGCTGTTAACGTCGGCGCCCCGGGCCCGGCAGAGAGCGGCGCGCGCGCGGCACTAGGGCCCCAGAGCCGCCAACGGATCTCTCGGCTTCAGGGCGCCGCCCAGACCTGAGCGGGCGGCCGCTCTTCCCTCCCAGCTCCTCTCTATGGTCGCAGGTCCCAGTTCCCGCCGCCCACTCCCGTTAGTCACGTGGGCAGCGGTTTCCGGCGGGGACTCGCCGTGGCTGGAGCGGGGAGGTGGCGGACGCTCGCCGCGTGGGTCGGTGAGTGCGGTCCGCGCGGGGCCCCCTCCGCCCCCCACTCCGGGGGGCCCCGCGCATCAGCCCCGCCCCCTCCCGCCGGGTCGGTTTCGGGGAAACCGGGGATTCGCCCCCTGCCGCCGCCGCCTGCTGCCGGGGGCGGTTACACGGCCCCGGGCTCAGCCCCCGCCGCTCGCTGCGGGCCGGGGGTCCCGCTCCCCTCCCCCGCTCCCCAGCGGAGCCCCGGAGAGCGGGGCGGGCGCGACACCTGGGGGCGCTGCCCCGGGGCCAGGGCGGATTCAGCCCCCCGCGCCCCGCTGCAGAGGCGGGGCAGGGCACCCCCCCGAGGGCTGCTTTGAATCGCTGACAGCGAGACCCGCGGGCGCGAGAGCAGCCGCTGCCGGGCACCCGCCTCTGCGCGTGTGGGGGCGCGGTGTGAACCCGTCTCCTGCCGGCTGAGGGGTCCCCCCTGATGCTCCGCGAGGCGCTGATCCTGGGAGCTGCTCTGGGCGGGGGCGGCTGCTGCCCGCCCCCGGGAAGCTGGCAGGGTTGGGGCTCAGCTTTGGCGCTACCAGCAAGTAAGAATAACAATGAAAGCTCGTCTCGCAGCGAGCCTAGCTGTGCTCCGTTTCTGAGCTCTGACGCAGCGGCAGCAATAACTCAGCAGTAACTAACTGTCTGATAACTAAAAAAGAAAAGGTGGGGTGGAGAGGAGGCAGCACATGGAGCTAGGAGCTGGAGGTCGCCGCTTCCCATGAGCCGGGTAGGGAGCCTGCCCCAGCCCTGCCACCTTCCCCACCCCCTGGGCCGTGACCCTCCTCGAGCACCCACGGCACCCCGCCAGGCCGCACCCCTCCCCTCCAAGCACCCACTGTGCCCCCCAAGCCGCTCCCCTCCCCCATCCCAAGTTTTAGTGAGGGGTATATAGTAAAAGTCATGGACAGGTCACGGGCTGGGAATTTTTCTTTTGTGCCCATGACCTGTCCATGACTTTTACTAAAAATACCCATGACTAAAACATTGCCTCAATTATCAGCTATATAGGGTTTGGCCAGGTAGAGGCCCTGAGACTACCTGTTGTCCTAGGCTTGTTGCAAATGGTTGAGTTGAAAACAGAAATTTCTACACTTCCCGTCCTGCTGCTCAGAAAACTGCATCAGCAGAAGTGGATTTGACCAGTTCTTACCGTTACTTCTGCAGCAGGGGTACAAGAGCTCACCTTTTCATTGGATAAACTTTCTTCTGATAAGTTTATGCCAGTACCATACACTTTTCTCAAATTATCTATATAACTCAAAAACTTTTTAATGCACAGTTAAAAATCACAACTGGCCAGGTTACATGCTGTGGAAGCTTTTCTTTTGTGATTTTTAACTTGCAACATTAATGTTGCATTCTTATACATTTAATTGCCTAGCTTTCTTTTAAAAGTAGGTGTGGGAATGACCCCTACGTATATGCACTTCCTTGCGGTATAGATACATTTCAGGTAAACTGTGCATATCAGCTGTGCATGCCGTTAACTACACGAGTAACAGGTATGCACGTCAAAGACCACATAGTTTATTAAAATAAACTTGTTAGTCTCTAAGGTGCCACAAGTACTCCTTTTCTTTTTACAGTTTATTGGGGATTCTTTTATGGTGTTCTTCACACAACGCACAGTCAACCTGTGGAGCTCCTTGCCGGAGGATGTTGTGAAGGCCAAGACTAATAACAGGGTTCAAAAAAGAACTAGATCAGTTCATGGAGGTTAGGTCCATCAGTGGCTATTAGCCAGGATGGACAGGGATGGTGTCCCTAGCCTCTGTTTGTCAGAAGCTGGGACTGGGCAACAGGGGATGGATCACTTGATGATTACCTGTTCTGTTCATTCCCTCTGGGGTACCTGGCATTGACCAATGGCGGAAGACAGGATACTGGGGTAGATGGACCTTTGGTCTGACCCAGTATGGCTGTTCTTATGGTCTTACGTATTCACAAGAACTGCGCTCCAGTTAGGGTGGAGACCTGCTCTCCACACAAAAATTTGAAGTTTCTGTCCTGCTGGAGAATCCAGTGTATTGCTCCCTCTTGAAATCTGACTTATTTAATCTCTCCCCACTTAAAAAAAAATGTAAAAACTTACTTTTTCAGAGGTATTTTTAAGTTACTACCACGGTTGCTGTAGTGTTTTTTTTTTTGTTTTGTTTACGCACCTTGTTTATGAATTTGTTGAGGCTGGGATGTTCTTTTTATTAGTTAATGAGAATTGTTTTGATGGTGGTGGCACTTTTGCAATGGAGCAGTCGGGGCGGAGCTTTGTGAATAAAATTATTATTTATTTGGGGATGCAAAGTCTGAATTGTGAGTGTTATATAGTGATTAACATTTAAAAACCATCTGAGGAGTTGAGGGGAGTAGAATGAGTTTGGGTGCCCGGCCATTTGAAAGGAGGGTTCAGGTTAGGAGGCAGCACTAAGGCAAACAGTTGTCTCCACATTTTGGAAAAAACTGCTCATTTAAATAGATGTAATTGTGCTGCTTACAATGTAACATTTTCTTTTGCTGTATATGCTCAATCTTGCATTTTTATACTGTAGAATCTCAGTTACAAATACCTTGGGAATGAAGGTTCTTTGTAACTCTGAAATGTTTGTAACTCTGCACAAAATGTTATGGTTGTTCTTTCAAAAGTTTACAACTGAACGTTGACTTAATACAGCTTTAAAACTTTATTATGCAGAAGAAAAATGCTGCTTTCCCTTTACTTTTTTAGTAGTTTACATTTAACACAGTAATGTACTGTATTTCCTTTTTTTTTTTGTGTGTGTGTGTCTTTGCTGCTGCCTGATTGGATACTTCTAGTTCCAAATGAGGTGTGTGGTTGACCGGTCTGTTCATAACTCTGGTGTTTGTAATTCTGAGCTTCTACTGTAATTTTATTTTGGAGGAATTTTTTTTCATTTAATAGAGCACCTGTTCATTGAAAACTGTCAATTTCGCAGTTAATCTGTTTCTGAGTTACATTTTTTGTGGGTGTGTCATAACCATACAGCTAAGGGTAGCCTAGAATTCCTCCTTACCTGTAAGGGGTTAAGAAGTTCAAATAACCTGGTTGGCACCTGACCAAAGGGACCAATGGGGAAAGAAGATACTTTCAAATCTTGGGGGCAGGAAAGGGGGAATTCGGAGGCTTTGTTGGTGTGTTCTCTGGGGAAAGCAGAGGGGCATCAGGTCAAAATAAACCTCCTTCTCCTATAAACCATCCTGTACAAGTCTCTGATGTTACACAAAGAGTAAGTAAATAAGGCAAGGCGCGTTAGATTACCTTTTGTTTTCAACTTGTGAATTTTCCCTTTGCTAGAGGGAGGTTTATCCCGGATTTTTTGTAACTTTAAAGTTTTGCCTACAGGGGAATCCTCTGTGTTTTGAATTTGTAAATACTGTAAAGTATTTACCATCCTGATTTTACAGAGGTGATTCTTTTACCTTTTCTTAAAATAAAACCCTACTTTTAAGAACCTGACTGATTTTCCCATTGTTCCAAGACCCAGGGATTTGGGTCTTTGATCATTTTGTAACCGATTGGTTAGGATATTATTCTCAAGCCTCCCCAGGAAAGGGGGTGTAAGGGTTTGGGGGGATTGCTGGGGGAAGAGGAACTCCAAGTGGTCCTTTTCCCTGGTTCTTTGTTAAATCACTTGGTGGTGGTGGCAGCATTACTTAAACCCAAGGTACAAGGGAGAATTTGTGCCTGGGGAGTTTTTAACCTAAGCTGGTAGAAGCTTAGGGGGTCTTTCATGCGGGTCCTCACGTCTGTACCCTAGAGTTCAGAGTGCGGGAGGGAACTCTGACAGGGTGCGAGGGAAGATAGTTAGCATTTTTCTTCAGTGCAAAGCATACATTTTATACCCATCCTCCATTCTCCTTCAGAAGTAACTTAATGGATTGTCCTCAAACTTAATCACCTCTAGGATGGAGAACAAGCATAATATATTTCATTCCAAAGGATGATTTAAAGAAAAAAATTGTTGGTGAGTAAAAACAAGCTGTTCTAACGAGAGAAAAATTTGCACCATAACAGCAGTTGCAACCAGTTAGTGCTATATGGTTTGTGATTACATAATGGAAATTATATTGGAATGCATTTATGCATGCCGAGAGGCAGATAAAGATGAGCTGAAAATCAAAAGCTTGTAAGATCTTAGAGCAGGGATTGGCAACCTTTGTCATGTGGCCCACCAGGGTAAGCCCCCTGGTGGGCTGGGCTGGTTTGTTTACCTGCCAGGTCCGCAGGTTCAGCCGATTGCAGCTCCCACTGGCCATGGTTCGCTGCTCCAGGCCAATGGGGGCTGCGGGAAGCGGCGTGGGCCGAGGGATGTGCTGGCTGCTGCTTCCCGCGGCCCCCATTGGCCCGTGGGAGCTGCGATTGGCCTAACCTGCGGACACGGCAGATAAACAAACTGGCCTGGCCCGCCTGGGGGCTTATCCTGGCGGGCCGCGTGCCAAAGGTTGCCGATCCCTGTCTTAGAAGCAATATGGGTATAGATGCTACCTGTTTAGTTTGGGACCAAAATGTAAGTTTTGTAAAGCTGTTTAACGTGAATAGATTATTTTTTATTGAAACAGGATTTGTATTTCAGTATTCTCATGTATTGCTGTGAACTCATACACAGCATTGAGCTAGTACATGAGAATTGAAAGTCACAAACTAAAATGTAGCTTCTAAGTCTAGTGTTAACTATCCAAAAGAAGTGAAATCTGTCAAGTGAATTGGATTTAAAATTTTCATTTTTAATTATTCTGTGTAGATGTGCTATTACTAACACAGGCAAGGGGTTTAAGAAAGATTGCCCTGACAGTATACATATAAAACATAAAGTTGCAGACTTTACTTTCTCTTCTGGCAAGAAAATATGCCTTCCGTAAACAGAGGTACAAGTGATGAATTTTGTTAGAAGTTTCTATATTTGGTCAGCAATACCCCAGCTTTCTTTAATTTAAAAAAAAAAAATCCCTTTGGGTTTGTTAGTTTAATGGTGAATTTTGTGTTTCTGTGTGTGTCAAGTTTCCCCAAAATCAGTATAGATATGGAAAATTTATGGTGGCTGGGATTTTGCTTGTTCTGGCAGATACCACAAAATTTACAGTAATGATTTCTCAGGTTCTTAAGGTAGTGGTTGTCAAATACAGGACTAATTCTATACATTTAACTACAGTATTGTGCATTTTCTGATTTTATAATCTTAAAACCAAAACTTAAAAACTAAAGAAAAAATAATTCTGAATTTCTACATTGTAGGTTAATATCTCAAATTGAATGTAAGATTAGTAGAAAATCTTTACTAGAATATTTGATTTCTTTGAAAGCTACTGAGCCTTTTTAGAAGTTGAGAGATTCACTAAACATTTGCGTACTTTTTTGGCAAGGTCCAGTTATTTTTATGAAACCACTTAATGAACCCTGATATTTATATATTTTTATTTCAGAAACTGAATATTATACTGGTATGAAGTCTGGGATTTGCTATAATATAATTATTGCTAAAGTGAGTCTTGGACTAGTGCAAAAAAACTGTGCTAAACTAACAATCCAGTGAAAAGAAAAGGAGTACTTGTGGCACCTTAGAGACTAACCAATTTAATTGAACATAAGCTTTCGAGAGCTACAGCTCACTTCATCGGATGCATACTGTGGAAAGTGTAGAAGATCTTTTTATATACACACAAAGCATGAAAAAATACCTCCTCCCACCCCACTCTCCTGCTGGTAATAGCTTATCTAAAGTGATCACTCTCCTTACAATGTGTATGATAATCAAGTTGGGCCATTTCCAGCACAAATCCAGGTTATCTCACCCCCCCCCCCCCCCCCCCAACCCACTCTAACCCCTCAGACAGAGACAAACACCTACAAGATCTCTATTAAGCATTCTTACAACTACAGTACCCACCTGCGGAAGTGAAGAAACAGATTGATAGAGCCAGAAGAGTTCCCGGAAGTCACCTACTACAGGACAGGCCTAACAAAGAAAATAGCAGAATGTCACTAGCCGTCACCTTCAGCCCCCAACTAAAACCCCTCCAACGCATTATTAAGGATCTACAACCTATCCTGAAGGATGACCCAATACTCTCACAAATCTTGGGAGACAGGCCAGTCCTTGACTACAGACAGCCCCCCAACCTGAAGCAAATACTCACCAGCAACCACATACCACACCACAGAACCACTAACCCAGGAACCTATCCTTGCAACAAAGCCCGTTGCCAACTGTGCCCACATATCTATTCAGGGGACACCATCACAGGGCCTAATAACATCAGCCACACTATCAGAGGCTCGTTCACCTGCACATCCACCAATGTGATATATGCCATCATGTGCCAGCAGTGCCCCTCTGCCATGTACATTGGTCAGACTGGACAGTCTCTACGTAAAAGAATAAATGGACACAAATCAGATGTCAAGAATTATAACATTCATAAACCAGTCGGAGAACACTTCAATCTCTCTGGTCACGCGATTACAGACATGAAAGTTGCGATATTACAACAAAAAAACTTCAAATCCAGACTCCAGCGAGAAACTGTTGAATTAGAATTCATTTGCAAATTGGATACAATTAACTTAGGCTTGAATAGAGACTGGGAGTGGCTAAGTCATTATGCAAGGTAACCTATTTCCCCTTGTTCCCCCCCCCCTCTTCCCCCCCCAGGCATTCTTGTTAAACCCTGGATTTGTGCTGGAAATGGCCCAACTTGATTATCATACACATTGTAAGGAGAGTGATCACTTTAGATAAGCTATTACCAGCAGGAGAGTGGGGTGGGAGGAGGTATTTTTTCATGCTTTGTGTGTATATAAAAAGATCTTCTACACTTTCCACAGTATGCATCTGATGAAGTGAGCTGTAGCTCACGAAAGCTTATGCTCAATTAAATTGGTTAGTCTCTAAGGTGCCACAAGTACTCCTTTTCTTTTTGCGAATACAGACTAACACGGCTGTTACTCTGAATCCAGTGAAAGTTTTATGAACTGATCCCTTTGAACCGCCAGCATTAAGACATGAATACTACATACCACTGAATTTTGGAGGCACTCAGATTTCGAATGATATAAATCATTATTTTTATCCCAGGAAGGCTGAGAGTTATTGGCCCTTAAAATCATATAATGACATCTTGCTTTTTATTTTTCTGCTTGAATCCTGACATGATTTTAACTGCCACTGTCAGGACCCATTACAGCCAGAAATCATACAATCAGAAATCTTAGAAACAACTTTCATCTGGTATAGAGTATTAATCTATTGGGTTGTGATATCAGCTGCTAAAATTCTGTTAGTCCTAAAGTGGAGGTATGATGCAGTACACAAGATTATCAGAATGTAGGAACCTTAAGGTGCAGTGTTTTGTGATTTGATAAAGCTAGAAGCAGTGTGTCAGTACAAATATGTTAAAGCTTTGATTCTGAACTAAAAAGTGTCTCTAAAAATGGCATCATGGGGTTTCATTTTTTCTCATTGTGTACCTAGGTTAGGAAAATTTATGAGCATTTTATCTGTGCTGGTGCATCTGCATGGCTGCTAGTGACAGTACAAACTGTAACATAGGCAGGGCACAGACAGGATTTTTACCACCACATTGCCTACACCCTGTCTACCACTACAGCTTCTGCTGTTGGTACCAATGGTGCAAAAATGTTTATACACTTTCCTAGATGAAAGCCAATATGCCTTGACTTTTCAGTCTTTTTATGTTTATTTTATTTATTTTCTCCTAATTACTATTGCTGCAAACTTAACCTGTGGTCTGAGAGTCAAGCAGCCAGGTTCTTTCCTTTTCACTCATTGCGTCAGTAATGAAAGTTTTGTAGGTCAGATTAAGGCCTCAATTACACTTGTGCAATCTGGTTGTCTTATTTGTGTTGTTAGATGTGCAGCTGGTTGGGATTTTCTGACTGATGCACAAATGGAATAGAACCCTGCTCTAGGAGCTGCATTGGCTTTGCAGTGCTAACATGAGTAAAAAGTCGTAAAAAATGTACTGTTTGTTGGGAAAGGAAAGCAGATTTCACTCTGAATGCAGGTAGGGAGCAGTTATATTGCTTAAGAAGGTGCCCTTCTTTGTAAGTCTTTTTCAGATCTGAACCATACTTTAAGGAGCAATAAACTATTCCAGAAGCCAGTTCTTGAGAAAAATAGACATGGTTTTACCGTAAGTTGTTTGATTGCCCGGTGTTTAACAATTTGAACGTCTCTCTACAGAGCTTCAAAATGACTAAAAAGAGGAAACACCAAGAGGATTTCCAAAAGGTGAAGCTAAAAGTTGGAAAAAAGAAGCCTAGACTAGAAAATGCAACTGATACAAACTTCAAAACGAAGGCCATACATCTTCCTGAACAGCTTAAAGAGGATGGAATACTTCCCACGAACAATAGAAAACTTAACATAAAGGTATGGTAAGGTAAAAGTTTCAGCAGTGATTTGACAATTTATTATGTTTTTTAACAAAGGTTGTATTTGAGCACTGTCCCACTGACCTTGACCAAATGCTGGACTATGGATACTTGTGAAGTTTAGATAGTGGCTTGGGTCTTTGGATGAGCTATTAACCTAAGGCAGAGATTTTAAAAAATAGGAGCCGGAAGTTAAATATTGTTTGGGAAGCTTTAACTCAAGACACCTGTTTTTTAAAATCTTGGTGTTATGTCGTTAGTTTTTCATTAGTTTGTCCAGAGGCAGAAGGTTTCAAAAATAGACTCCTAAAGCCATATTTAACTTTAGGTTCCTGTTTTTCTTCGTTTTTCATCTGCTTGCTATCCCCTCTCTAAGTCCATCTGTTGCAACCTGAAAGGAACTGCACCTTCATGATTTATCAAAGGCACCTGTTTCTGGCTCCAGGCTCTTCAGAGGTCACCTCTCTTGGGTAGGGATCTCTCTCTCTCTCTTGACAGGGGTTTTTCCAGGCTGTAGTGTTTCCCGCCTACACTGTGATAGCCCTAATAAGCCAGACCATGTAAGCAGGCTTTCTCTGCACATTGCTTTCTCTCCAAAGGCTACGAACAGCTGTAATTGCCAGCAGTACAGGGTACCACACAGCTCTTTCTAAGCAAATACATTTGCTCTTAATGTGAAAGCATTACAGAGAAAGCATTAAAAACAATAAAAGAACCTACACATCTGCTAAAAAGCTTACCAGAGGTGACCCCAACTCCAACCTGGGGTTCTGGTAGGTGTCAGTCCTTCGAAACACATAACTGGATTTTCCCCCGGGGTTACAAGTTCATAACTGTCTCAGATTCAGAACCAGAACTATTATGAGTAGTCAGTCTTTCCTTTATATAGCTTAGGCTTATGATCTTGGTCTCACGTAACAGGTGATCAGCAGGCAATGGCCACTCTTCAGGGCATAACTTCAAAAGACTGTGTTTTTGCATAACTGGACATATAGGGACTGATGGTGCAAAAATGTATTTGCATTGACCTCCTCATAGATCAGTGGTGGGCAACATGCGGGGTGCATGCGGCCCATCAGGGTAATCCACTGGCGGGCCGCGAGACAGTTTGTTTACATTGACAGTCCACAGGCATGGCCCCCCGCAGCTCCCAGTGGCCGTAGTTCACTGTTCCTGGCCAATGGGAGCTGCGGGTGGCCGTACCTGTGGACAGTCAATGTAAACAAACTGTCTTGCGGCTCGCCAGCGGATTACCCAGATGGGCCGCAGGTTGCCCACCACTGCCTTAAATAGTCCTCAGGTCCTCATTGACCTGCCCTTAGCTAATCCCCAGGAAAACCAGTTAATACTTTTTGTTCCAAAGTTTGTTCCATTCTTGTCTGACATGTTGTTCAATATAGTCCTTTAATCAAGACAGTCCAGCTCTCACATCTGTCACCTTTTCCCCTTCTAGAGGTTGCATACAATTCAAGCCACAATAATTCATAAATGATTCTTTTAATATATTGGACTCCAAAGATACTTAAATTTTAATTCAGTACGTTCTCCAAAGTACAGCAATTTTCGGCAATATATCTGTCACACCACCTTCCTTTCCTTAACTCTAGCTCTCCCACTGGAGGAGATGAGGGGCCACCTTCAAAGAAGTAAGTCTGCTATGGGTAACTTAAAAGCAGCTGTGCAGTCATAGCTGGTGTACTCCAGCTCTACTCCGCAGGTAGAAGTGAGTAAGAGAGAGTCTTGCTTGCTATTATTAATTCAGGAGGCACACAGATGTTATGATTATGAAGGTCATGTAAGTACCTAGATAGCAAACCATGAAATTATTGCATACTTCCTGTAATTAGGAAGGTAGGTGACTTGTTGGCTGTTATGCTCTAAAAGAAAGTATTTTTGGATCTGAAATTATTAAGCTCTTGATATAGTCCATTAAAACAGTTTCTATACCTATTAAGTCTTTTAAGAACAGATTAATACTAGAAAATGGGTCAGTTTAAAGTTTTTGAAGGAATAACTAGTAAATGTGTCTCTCTCTTCTTGTAGGATCTGCTTTCACAGATGCATCACTATAGTGCCGGAGTTAAGCAAAGTGCTCTTCTTGGGCTCAAAGAACTGCTGTCCCAGTATCCATTTATAATTGATGCACACCTTTCAAATATACTAAGTGAGGTGGCAGCTGTATTTACAGACAAGGACTCTGGTGTCAGAGTAGCAGCAATCCGGCTCCTTCAATTCTTGGCTCCAAAAATCCGAGCTGAGCAGATTGCTCCATTTTTTCCTTTGGTAAGTGCCCACCTCTCCAGTGCCATGACTCATATCAGTGAAGGAATTCAGGAGGATTCTTTAAAGGTCTTGGACATCTTGTTGGAAGAGTACCCAGTCCTCCTTACTAATCGCTGTAGTATATTGCTGAAGAATTTTGTAGAGCTTATTTCTCACCAGCAGTTGTCAAAAAACCTGAAAAGTAGAGAGAAAATATCCTGGATGCTGTCTGTTAACCCTAACCGCAGAGTAACTTCACAGCAATGGAGGCTGAATGTACTGATCAGATTCAAGAAGTTTCTCCAAGCATTGGTAGATGGTTCCAGTGGATCAGAAGAAGATGAAGAGATCCAGGAGCAAAAGGAGAACTCCCAGTTCATGAGGAACTCAGTATGTATAAGCTGGAAGGAGCATGCCAGTAATCAGCAGCACATCCAGCTATATGAAAATGGTGGATCACAACCAAGGATCAATTCAGCATTCAGACTAAGGTGAGAAAAATGTTACCTGTCTGATAGTTTCATTGAGTCAATTCTATATTTACAACTAAGCTAATATGAAACTGTTGTATGTTGTTGCTGCTGAATCACAGGTGTTCATTTTTGTTCTAGGACTCTAGCGAGATTTATATTAGATCATTCAGTGAGATGGGTTATTTTACCACAACAATTTGATCATGTTATAGAATATGAAAATATAGAAGTATTGAGCCATTGATTACCATACTCTATGTCCATTATGACTCTCTCAGTGCTATTTTTCATTAACCACAAATAAAATGGTCATTTATACCACTTGTTACAAATTTTCAGTACAGGCCATCCTTTCATTACATCTTCCATGCAGATGGAACACCAGAGCATTATTTTTTACTGCGTATAAATGGAGAGTGTGAAGGCAAATCCCTTTTTAGTAGTAGAAGTTAAGTGTACTGGCCCAGAGAGCGTCTCATGCTTTAATGATGTGCATATTCTAATGTGATGTAGACACATTAACTTCAGGCCATGTGATCAGCTCTTTTTTTTAACTGAGGAATTTTGAAGGCTCAAAAAGTTAACCTGTCTTGACTGTAACTTTGATCTCTTTTCTCCAACCTACAGTTTCTTTGGCTGAACATAAAATCTTTCATACTATCCATTTTATAAATACTGTTTGGCTGTCTGAGGTGTACAACTATGTGGCTATTTGGTATAATCACACAGGTCACTTATTTTGAGGTCACACATAGAATTGTCAGTGTGCACATGCTTTTCATCAAATTACCAATTTTCTAGATCAGTTCACTTATAGATAAAATGTGACTTCTTGAAATATGATTCCTTTAACTGACAAAAATTAGTGATGAAAGTGAAAAATAACTTTTTTAATGTATGCTTACTAACAAGAAATAGAAATAATTAACAGAATAGATACTGAGAAATGGACTTAATTTTACATTTATGAAAAAACCCAATTGTATATTTCTAGTCCTCTTCCCTAGTGACCCTCCCTACACTAGACAAAAAGCCTTGCCCCACTTTGTTCGTGCAGTGCCTGTAAGACAGTTTGCATCCACACACAAATGTCATCCTTGACATTTTATATTCATTGTAGCATTCATAGAATGAACTGCCTGAGAACAGTAGTACTACTTACCTCTTAGGTAGCACCTTTCATCCATAGATCTCAAAGCAGTTTACAAAGGAGGCACGTAGCATTATCCCCATCTTATGGAGTGGGGAAACTAAAGCACAGAGCTGAAGTAACTTGCCCAAAGTCATGTAACAGGCCAGTGACAGAGCTGGGAATAGACCCCAGGTCTCCTGAGTTCCAGTCCAGTGCTCTATCTACTGTATATCTGATTGAACTACAGGAGGGTATAATGTGTCTTTCCCCTGTGCAAATTCAAAGGCACAGCTATTAGCTGGTCTTCCCATCTCCACTGCCACGTTTTACCTGTCAGTGACTGTTCTGTGCTCCCTGCTATAGGGGCAGATCAACAGGAAGCACCTTATTTGCAATGAGTACTGGGAATTATATGAAGTTAACAATAGTGTGCAGTTGATTGCCAGTATCCACTTCTGTAAGCTAGCAAGTAAAAGAGTTCAACCGTCTTGATTTCCAATAAAATCTGCTCCACTGAAAACTTTGATTGAGTTGTAAGCTGGGCTGAGCCAATGAAAAAGCCCTGCTTGGATAATGGAGTGCAAGTCAATTCACATGGAGTCAGAACTAGCAGGTTTACACCAAGATGTGTCAGAGGCTTGCCAAATTGTGCACTGAATGCTGTCCATGCAATGTGAGAGCTGAAGATGCATCATAACAAAGACTGAGAAGATACCTGAACATGTGGTGCCAGCTGAATTAGCTGCCCTTTCTGTGAGGAGCTGGATTTCAATAAGGAATCCAGAGAGCCGCTGATGTGAGCGAGCGTGAGGAAGAGCCAGCAGATTACCAAGAGGAGATGTTACCAGAATCTAAAGGATGGCTGGCAAAGGAAGGTGATGGCAGCAAAGTCAAGTTATTGGGAAAAGAAGGGCCCTCCTCAAAAGGTATTGAGATGTATTTCATTTGATCACATTTGGTGGTTGTTTTACTATGTGCACTGTGGGATTGGAGGGACCTGGGGAGTGAGATAAAATAGGACCAGTCCATCTTGTCTTACTGGCTACAGCCATGATTGCTAAGAGTGCCAGTTACCACTAATAAGGGTAGAAGTAGTCTGGTTGCTGGAGATCGAAAATAGATGACTAGATAGTAGTTCTCAACCCGGGGTCCTGGGCCCCCTGGGGGGCTGTGAGAAGGTTTCTGGGGGTCCTCCAGGCAGGGCCAGTGTTACAGTCACTGGGGCCCAGGGCAGAAAGCCAAAGCCCCACCATGCAGGGCTGAAGCCTGGGGCCCTACCACCTGGGCTGAAACCAAAGCCTGAGCAACTTAGTTTCGCGGGGCCCCCTGTGGTGTGGGGCCGCAGGCATTTGCCCTGCTTGCTAACCCATAATACTGGCCCTGGCTTTTATATGCAGAAAAACAGTTGTGGCACAGGTGGGTTGGGGAGTTTTTATAGCATTTGGCGGGCGGTGGGGGGGCCTCAGAAAGAAAAAGGCTGAGAACTCCTGGACTCGAGCATAGAGCCCTTCTCCCTGATCACTTTTTCCTGCCCAAAATATCACATTAACCTGGAGACTCTTAATCCTGTCATCCCCAATTCCATCTCTTTTAGCTCTGCAGTCAGTTTTTGGGGCTTGTCCACACTTACTGGAGGATCGATGCTGCGGCGATCGATGCATCCGTGGTCGATTTTAGCGGGTCTTCAGTAGACCCGCTAAATCGACCGCCAATCGCTCTCCCGTCGACTCCTGTATTCCACCTGTTCGAGACGAGTGAGGGGAGTCTCCTGTTGATGTCATGTAGTGTGGACCCCATGGAAAGTAGATCCAAGCTACGTCCATTTGATTTACACTATTCACGTAACTCAAATTGCATAGCTTAGGTAGACTTTTCCCTTTAGTATAGACAAAGCCTCAGCCTCTGCTACTACTGTTGCTGCCAGGAAAGAAGTAACTTCTAATGGGAGGGAAGAGAAATGCCTGGGATTCCCGTGGCTCCTACTCTTCATGGACAGTCTCAAAATGGCCAACATAAATGTTTAACACACAAACAATATTAACGTCCTCCCGAAAGCTACATCTTTTTATTGCACTAAATCTTACAGGCAAGGTCAGTGGTCCAAGATGTTACTCATTGATATAATACATTTATTACCCATGAGAGGAATCAGCGCAGATAGTGCAAATAAATTTATCATGTATTTTAATCTTTTGCTGCTCTGACAGCGGGGGACAGCAAAATCTCTCAGTTGGCTACACTTCTAGCTTTCTGACAGCTTTATCAAAGCAGTCGCTGTCCTGGGCATAAAAAACAATAACTTGCACACAGGGTGGAGAGGGGGGTGGGATATTAATTGCTGCCGTGTCTGGTACAGTCTGCTATTTTTATTTAAACAAAACAAAACCTCACTTGCCACCAAACTGAGTACCATAGATACCCCATAACTGGAGTATTAGCTTTTAAAATAACTTATAATAGGCCCATGTTTGTTCCCTGTCTCTTCCTCCCTCCCAAGTGCTCCAGGCAAGAATTAAGCTTTTTACCTTACATTTTTTTTTTTAAGGCATACCTTGTCTTAGTGATCACTGAGCATTAATATTGCAGGTGGGCTCTGTGAAGTCTTATCTGCATACTGTTTAGCTTCATTCCAAAATGAGAATATTTGAACAGTTCAAAGCCATAATTTAATGTTCAAATTTGCCTTTTTCTGATTCTTCACTAGGTTTTCTTGATACTTATGAAGTTGTAGTTGCAATGGATGAGGAATTGATTGAAATATCTCCTCTGCTTTCTGGATGCTAAGATCCCACTTTGTCCCACCAAATTCATTTTTTAGGAGGTCAAGAGCAGAGAAATGAAATCCTCTGACATCTTGAAGCAGGCGATGTCGCGGAGTGGGATCTTCTTTGAACTACAGTTGGAGCTAAAGAGGAAAAATAAGCTGCGGCTGATTCAGGAGGAGGAGAGAAGGAAACTGCAGAGGAAGTTGAAGGAGACTAGATTGCAGGAGAAGACTGAGACGGACCAGGCAAGAGAATAAATGGAGCATTAGATGTACATCAGGTGGATGAAGATGGAAAGCTAAACTCAACTCATTTGCCAAATCATTAGGGCTTCTGTACTGCCATTGGCAGTACTCCCCAAGGAGAGGCACACATATCAGCCTGATGTTGGTTTCAAACAGCCTTATACAAGTGACTCTTCTCTTTTGGCATTTGCAAATGGCCCCCCTCTTGCCCTGTGTCTCCACTAGACTCCCTTTACCCTCCCTCTGCTAGGCTTTCGTCATCCTCTTACTGCTCTGATGACACAGATCAGTATTATGTGCATCTATAGAATCTTTTTTCCTTGAGCTCCATCTTAATTTTTTGTTTTATTAGAATCTGTCTTATTTATTAATTAAATAGTCTACATTCTATTAGAAATTATTTGAATGCCTAATAGTGACATAGGACAAATAGTAAATAGTGCTTTTACCACCCAGTCCCTTTGTATCCAAGTGTCCTATAATAACTACCTTGTACAAGGTAAACAAGATGAATTGTTACAGTAACAGTTTTTCCAGGCCACCTTAGCATTAAAATATATTGTAAGGACTATACATTAGCAAAGTGGTTAACAATTTCACTGACATGAAACACTCATAGCTCCCATATCCCTGTATAGCAAAGTATACTGCAATAGTCAAATGTCAACTTTACAGACTACCCTAATCTTTGCGCACTGTAGCTTTTGTTGGCTGTGGAGGTCTGTTTACACCTCTTTTGCCACTAAAGTTGCACATACTGGTTGAGCATATCCTGGATCTTACCAGTTTTTCTTTAAATGGCAGTTATGCTGGACTCCTGCCCACGAGTTTCAGCAGCTGAGTACAATATATCTTTCTGCTTTCATGGTTCAGTCCATCTTGCTTTCACAAATGTTGTGAAAAGTCAGGCTATTGAAATAAGTGGATGTATTCAGTCAGTGTTTTCATTACAGTTTAGCGGGAACCTGGAGGAGCTTGCTTTCAGGTTTTTCAAGGGCACATTGATCTACCATTCAGTGCTTGGTGATGTGGTAATTAAAGCAATTTGTCTCCATAATATGAGTAAAATTCAACAGACTACTGCAGGCTAGCCTTTGCAGAGAGATTGTAAAGTGTTATTTCTGATTGAGAAGTAAGTATTCCAGCCAATTATTGTCATTCCAGAATCCCAGCACAATGTAATCCCATCACTGCACAGTATCCATACCACAACCTTATCCTACTGTTTGGATAAGGCTCAGGTCGAGAAACTAGACAGACCTTAGCGTGAGGTTGCTTGCCCTGGGACTTCTGTTGGAGTTCCTCTTGGTGTGCCAGATGCTGTCATACATATTTTGCTCATTGACTGTAATCTAAAGGTCTGTAATCTAAAAGTGGAATAATAATGAATTCCACCCACCACTGTTTGACATAGGACGTTTATTCTAATGTAAACTAGGACAACTCCTGAGGAGAAGTTCATGCCATCAGTGGTGATAATAAAATAGGAATATTGAAGATATGTCTATGCTTAAACAGCTATAGCACTTCCGTGTAGACACTCACTACAGTGACGGGAGGGGTTCTCCTGTTGCTGAAGTTAATCCACCTCCCTGACAGGTGATAGCTAGGTCAACTGAAGATTCCATTGACCTAGTGCTGTCAACACCAGGGGTTAGGTCGGTATAGCTACATCTCTCGGGAGGTGGATTATTCACAACCCTGAGAGACAAAGCTGTGCCAATGTAAATTTCTGGTGTAGACTAGCTATGAGATACTTACACAAGATTCACGTATTGTAATTATGTTCTTATATGGACCCCACTACTAAGTTCTTTAAGCTCCCACAACCATTTTGGAAGTGTTCTGGGAATGGTAGATAGGTGCTTTTGTAGTTTCAAATGCCTTAGGAAACAAATGCAGTGTTTTAAGCAATGTAGACATTAAATTGTGCAAATAAAAGTGATGTAACCAGCTTTTTCATGTAATCACTATCGCTACAGTGGTTCACTCTCCTAGTTTACATGCACTCTAAGTTTCCTAGTTGCTAAGAAAGATCCTCTGGTGGTGCCTCTAATGCTTCTGCATATAATGTTCCTTAGAAATAAAAGGAAACTGATGTGGGTTGTTAATTTTACTCTTGTGGATGTAAGTGCTGTGGGAAGTGGCACTTGAAAGTCTGGGTGGGAGACTTCCAGGAAAAATAAAAGAGAAAAACCTAAAAAATATAATTTCCCTCTGCTGCCTTGGGTGGAAAAAAATGCATACAGGATATTTTGCCCTGAAAAATACCGCATCTCTTATGTAGCTGGTTGAGGGGAAAAACAAGCCACGGTAACGTGATTGCAAGCCTCATTGAATGTTGTGTATCTATACCAGGGTTCTAAAGATTTTGACACCTGCTACATTTCCTCTTTCTTGGCTTCTTTCTCTGTCTGCTTCTCTCCTTGCTTGGTTATTTTTCACTGTTCTTTCTCTTCCCTCACCGTGCCCTTGCTGCTGAATGGGAATGTGTACTACTTCTGACCCCTTCTCTTCTTCCCTTTATGTGTCTTGCTGTCCTCCCCTCCCCACAAGGGATCGTGCCTGGTAATACACAATTATTTTAGAGCAGAAACTTTAAAAGATTTCAATCTGCTGTGCCTGTTTAGTATATGCTGTGGGTTGTACCATAGGCAAGCCTTCTCTGCAGAGTTTGGCTAATTGTAGAATTTTGAAATTACAAACGTGGCCAGGGCAAGTATTTTTTTTCAAACTATCATAAGTTATTTATCTTATTGGGTGCACTTTAAAGTTTATTGAGATTCTAGAGAGATTATTATAGTGTTATTCCCATTTTTAACTATAGGGACTATCACTGCAGCTGGAATGAAGTGAGCCCACTATTTATCAAGTCAAAGTAATGTACACAAGTTCAGATTTATAATGGGAGTTGCTTGTCAAGTGGGTTGAAAACCAGACTGATAATGGGATATGGTGTCCAAAATCATAGGATGAGGGCATTATTGCCCTCCAGAGAGTTCTCTTTCAGGGGGCAGATGAAACATGTTGCCTGTAATGTGTTTTTGTTAACCCATGAACCCTTTGAAAATATTTTACTATCCTGGTTCTTCTGAGATTGCTCTGTTCTAGGAGCTTTGTAATTTTAAAATATTTACTGGTTCTCACTTATGGGCACATAACTCCCACTGAATTCCACAAAAGTTGCATGAATGTGTCTGAGGGAAGAATCTGGCCTCCTGTGTAGTGCATATACCGTATATACTTGTTCATAAGCCGAATATTTTTTGTAAAAAAGTGACGCATCAAAGAGCGGGGGTTGGCTTATAAATGGGTCTACACCAAAATTTGATTATTTTAAACTCTATGAAATCATTGAATTGAATATCTAATACATTGTCGTTTCGTTTACCTGGAGCATCTGCAGGCATGGAGCCCCTTAGTTCCCTGTGGCTGTGGTTTGCCGTTCCCAGCCAATGGGCAGGGCCGGCTCTAGGTTTTTTGCTGCCCCAAGCAAAAAAATTTTCGGCTGCCCCCCCCATTTTTTCCCCGTGCCCCTCCCCAACCTCGCCCCTTCCCCAAATCCCCGGCCCCGCCTCCTCCCCCAGGCGTGCCGCATTTCCGCTCCTACTCCTCCGTTCCAGGCTGGGAGGGAGGGGGGAGAAGCGGAGTGGTGGTGCGCTCAGGGGAGCAGGCGGAGTGGAGGTGAGGTAGCGCAGGGAGGGCCACGGGAAGTAACCCGGGGGGCGGGGGGGGCAGGCAGAGGAACCGCTCCCTGCCCCAGCTCACCTCCACTCCACCGCTGCCTCCTCCCCCGAGTGCTCCAGCCCCGGAGCACGCACGGAGTCAGCGCCTATGAGGGCCGGCGCCGGAATGCTGCCCCTGGAAATGTGCCGCCCAAGCACGTGCTTGCTTTGCTGGTGCCTAGAGCCGGCCCTGCAAATGGGAATTGCGGGAAGTGGCGCCACTTCCCGCAGCTCCCATTGGGTAGGAACGGCAAACCGGGGCCACTGGGAGCTGAGGGGCTCCGTGCCTGCGAACGCTCCAGGTGAACAAAACGTCCAGACCCGCCAGTGGCTTACCCTGACGGGCCAGGAGCCGAAGTTTGCCAACCCCTGAAATATTGGGTTGGCTTATGAAAGGGTCATACAGTTTTTACCATTTTTACTTATCCATTTTGGGGGAGTCGGCTTATAAACGAACTGGCTGATGATCAAGTATATACGGTAGATCTTTTAGAATACAGACAGAGGGTGTTAAGGGAAAATGCCCTTGGATTTTCTAGCTCACTTAGGAGAGAGAGAAAATATGTGGGACATAGTTTTTCTTTTTGAATCTATTATGATAAAATTGTACCATTTCACTTTCTTGATAGTTTTATTCTAATAATCTTATTTTCATATGAATCTGTAGTGGTCAACTGCCAATTGTTACTCTCTACAAGAACAAAGCATGTAAAACTGGCTGAAGCATCAATGGGTTCTGGAACCTTGTTTGCACTTTTGTCTGCATTTTTTTTTACCTACTATTATTGTAAGCGAACCCTAAGATTATAATAATTGAAAGAGATCAGATTTTTCTCTTTTTCAGTTTGTAAACTCTCCTTATTTCACAGCACTTTGTTTACAGTCAGTTTTAATTATTTTTCCTCTGCAATCATTTCACTCTGTATGGACTTTTCACGTAAACGGGAGAGAGAAAAACATTTATTTTATTTTTATTAAGTAAGTGTGATTGTAAAGGCACAAAGATTGGCAGGGAAATTTGGAAGCAGGTGTAGAACTTTAACTTTTCTTCTAGCTCAAACTGACAACATCTCATCAAAATGAATTCAGTGCACTGTTTCAGTTTTTTAAAGCAAATAGTTACTTTTTAGCTTAATATATTAAAAGCTATCATATTGTGCAAATACAGTACAATGAAGGTGGTCCACTTCTCTTTTTAATGTAATGCTCTTTATCTCTGATTTTTTGCTTTTGTGGTTTAGGTCCCTGGTAAGCGTGACAGACAGAGTGGAAAAAGGCCTGTCCTCTGCTGAAAATTTAAAAGGGTTTATTGAGATAATAATTCCATTATTGATTGAGTGCTGGATTGAAGCATCTCCTGCACAACTTGCTGCTCCCATTCTTGGAAATCTTTTGGAACCTGAATCTCAACAGCTAATGCAACAAGTGCTTAGTATCATATACTTGCTGTGGAAACTCACAAAGCAACATGACGGAACACACAAAATGGTAAGAGAAAGGAGTAATGTGATCTACAGCTTAAGCACATAAGTTAAATTTGCTCTGCCTATAATTTGGTGACTCTTTATGATATAAGTGAGGAAAATAGTTTTTAAAATAATGGAAATAAAAATTTAGTCCCAAGTCTTGAACGTGATCTTATGGAAGTATGAGTTTGAACTTTCTCAAATCCTTTAATCTAGAAAAGTAGCTATCAAACTGCCGTCTTTCGACCACCATTGATTTACAGAGTCCTTCCTGGCACTCTGCAAGGCAAAAAGTTTTGTAATCGAAGCGGTGGAAGATTGGATTGTTGGGAAGGTATATGGTTCTGTGAGAGCATCTTTGATTCTCCAACTTTTCATTCTGCAGACCTGCATTCACTCTGTAGGACAGTGAATCATTTTTCTGAGCTGTAGTAATCTTGAGAAGCTGGAGAGGCTTCATAAAAGAAAACAAGGTCTTGGAGAGCCACAGAATAATCATGGTGTGAGGTCCTTATGTTGCTTTCCGGTATTTGCAGAGTGATGTCATGACTCTCAATTTTGAAGATAATCAAAATTACAACAAAAATATTGCAAAGCAGTGTTGAAATGTCTTGCCTTCGTTATTTGCAGCTCCGTGCCTGTTCACCAAAGTAACTCCTTTTTTACTTCTGCTACACACTTCTAGATTCTGCAGCATGGTATAGGGATGTCACTGTTCCCATTCCCTCTTCCCCTTTGGCTGCTGGGAGGGATGGGAAGGGATATCTTGGCAATTCCTTTCCTAACATCTCTGTAAGAGAGTGCAGGTTGATTTGCTGAGCACTCTCTATGCTGCTATATATTCCAGACAGCATGGATAGCTGTGTGTCTTTGATCAGCTGTTTTGCTCCTGAGATCAAATGGAGTTGCTCTTGTTGAAACCATGGACTTCAAGAGATGCACAAGATGAGAAACAATGCTGTAAAAAGTGTGTGTAGTATGTGTGTGTATATATTACCCTCTTCTGTACATGTCACAGTTCAGGGCAACTGCAAGTGTATTTCTCCTCTATGGTCTAGCAAGGGCACCTTCTCTCAGGTTACTGGCTCCCCAGCTGTCATCTCTTGGGCAGACACACACGTTTCTCCCATTCCTGAACCCTGGGTATTTCCAGGCTTCACAGTTCCTTGCCTACACTGACTTCCCCAACAAAGTCAGACTGCCTAAGCAGGCCTGCTCTGCTTTTCTCCGCAGAGGCTGTAAATGATGCAAATGCCGCAGTGATAATTTACCAAACAGCTCTTTCTAATCAAGTAAGTGTTTTCTTAAGAAAAAGCATTATAGAGAACACATACCGAAAACAATAAAAGCATCTGCACGCATGCAGACAGGCTTACTAGATATCACCTCAACGCCACCAAGCGCTCCTGCTGGTGACCAGTCCTTCAAATCACATCAAGTTTTTTTTTGTGGTCAAAAGTTCAAACTTGTAGTTAGCTCAGAACAAGCATGCCCATGAATCTGTATGTCACTGTCTTATCCTTGTTTTGGCCTCTGATCTTGTCCTCCTGTAGAAGGTGATCACCAGACAATGAGTTTCTCCTCAGGGTGCAGCTTTGAAGGGTTAGGTCCAGAGGAGAAAACTTACCTCTTCCCAAGTATTTCCTAGGAATCCCACTTAACTTTGTCTAGCATGTTATTTCAAAGAGAACTTTGCTCATAACACTTCTCAGGGCTTATTAGCCATGTCTCTTCTTTAGAGATGTTATATACAATCCGACAGTCATACATATTCATTTGTATTTTGAATACAATGAACTCCTAAGATCATGAAACTTAATTCAGTAAGGTTTGACCAGAATATTGCAGGAAATTCCCATATCTGTCTTAATACTTAATGTTTTATAATGTTACATTGTGAGATTTTCCACAGTATGAAGGAAGTTGAAGATAAAACTATTATTTTAAATCACAGTTGGCACTCTTGTTGCAAATTGCATTATAAGACTGCTTTCAGGGGTTAGTTTGTTTTAAATTACACAGGGTTGAAACTAGCCAAAAAACCTGTTAATTTTAATTAATTTTTCTTGTTCTGTAAAATTTTGTCATTAATCAAAATGTTTTTATTCAGATCATTGTCTGTCTGAAGGACTCTCTGAATTGACACACCAATGTTCATGGGATTGATTTTTATTCTTAACTAATACTACATCTTAGGTAATATGTGAAGGATCTAACAATAAAAGAGCTATGCTGCATTTCTCTTTCAGGAACTCAATTATACTAGCTTTCTTATGGTTGCAGTGGTCACTCCAGTAGCATGGTATTGACAATTGTATAAAAACCTAGATAGATGAAACTGTTGATGTTATGTCCTGCTATTTTCAAGTGTTCAAAACTTCCTTGAAACTTACCTTTGGGGCAGAAACATTTCAGAACTTGAGGATATTACATTTTGGTTTTTTTTTTTTTTAATCCTTTTAAATCATGGAGTCAGAATGAGAAACACCCTTTTTTCTTTACATATTGAACCCATGCAAATGACTGAATTTTGGAAGCAGAAACTTTGCATGTAAATAGTCCTTGAAAAGTGTTTTGGAGAAATGGTGAAGGTGCAGAGAAAAACCACTAAAATGATTAGAGACAGGGCTGGGAAAAATGCCTTCCAGTGAAATTAAAGGAGCTCTAAGTAGTTTCTCCAAAAGAAGATTGAGGAGATGGTTTGAATAATGTATAAACACCTTCATGGGCAGAAAATACCAATAAAGGGCTCCTTATTATGGTGGTGAAAGGCATAACAAGGACTAATTGCTGGAAGTTAAAACCAGATAAATTATAAGTGGGGCTCGTGGCATCATCTATTGTTAAGGTTGCCTGTTACTTACTGTTAAGACTCTGTTTTCAGTTGCTTATAACATTGCATATCTAACTGTTTGGCCTTCAATTTTCTATGCTGGATGTCTCTCAAGCTGAATGATTTTTGGAAAATTTTGGCTGAAATGGTTCAGCGATTTCTGAGAATGAGACTAGGGCAAATAACAGTTTTTCTTCAAGCAGTGTTCCTGTGGGTGCTCCCCTTTAGGTGTCTTGACGCTCTGCGCTTGTAATCAGAGATTTGTGGTAGCAGTGGCCAGTTGGGCTGTGCATGCACTGTACCCATCTCATGCCGCACCGATCAGCAGCGCCCTCTCCTACTTCAGAAAAAAATTATAGAAGATAATTCTTAGTGGTGGTGTTAGCGTAGTTGTAGTTAGCTTCCCTATCCCCTTGCCCTACTCTAATTTCTTTAATTGCACCAAAAAAATTTTTTTTTTCCCTTTTACCTCTCCTATCTCTTTGGCAGTCTTAGCCTCAAACAGGGTTTACTCCTTTTTTTTTTCTCTGAGGGCTTGTCTTCACTACCAGGGTAAGTCGACCTAAGTTATTCTACTCCAGCTACATGAATAACGTAGCTGGAGTCAACATAGCTTAGGTCGACGTACCCCAGTTTCTTCATTGCGCTGCACTGATGGGCGATACTTTTCCGTTGACTTACCTTAGTCTTCTCGGGGAGCTGGAGCACCAGGGTCGACCGGAAAGCACTCTGTGATCGATTAAGTGGTTCTTCACTAGCCCCACTAAATCAAGCGTCGATCTCCCCATAGTGAAGACCCAGCCCTAAGAAAACGACTCTCTCAGGCATGCCAGGTTCACCTGGTTTTAAATGCTGCCTGACTTGCAGACTCACATTACTTAAAAGTGCCCACATGGCAGAAAACTGACTGCCAGGATAAGAAAAGCCAGGGATCTCCAACTGAAGCTTCTCATGATGGAGAAATCTGTCAGGCCAGCCTCCAACCCCAAGTCCAGGTGCCCTGGCCAACGGTCAGCAGCAGTAGCCTCTGACAGGGCTGTGCTCCAACAACGGCTGCCAAGGAGCCTGCTCCTAGAAAGGCTGCAAAAAAATGGTCGCAGACATCCCTGCACTGAGAGTCGCCCAAAAGAAAGCAATCTCCTGCTGAAAGAGCTCCCTTGGTACCAGAGCGCTGGACTGTGAGGCACCAGGAACGTACAGTACCGAGAGTTCCCAATGAGCTAAAGACCCTATGCGGGCAAGCTCTAATGGAGGTTCACGTACTAAGTGAAACCTTCTGACTTGGCACACGGGTATCTAAAGAAGATCTTGGCACCGAGCGGTACAGTGGTGCCTCCTGCTTTACCTATTCTGCACAGTAACCTGTGTGCTCTCAGTAACCCCCTGCCGATACCCAAGCAAGTGTAGGAGGAATTCATCTGGTTCAAATGCAGTGGGGGCAAGCGCTGGAATACAATAGTTGAGACAAGGTGTGTGTGGGAGAGGTGGTGGAGACGGGGATTGTCATGGCCAGGAGACTGGGACTGGGACCTAATGGGAGATGGAGGGAGGTGAGGAGGAGAGAGAGATCTGACAAGGTACCAGGTTATGTGGAAGAAGATAACTGGGACTGGCTGGGCAAAGAGAAAAAAATTCTGCAGGAGGTGAGGACACTGAGATTGGATGGGAAGCCATGGAATGGTGACTGGGCGCTGGTGGCAACTGGAGGAGACAGGCAGATCAGGGAGTGGGGGAGGGAACTGGGATTAGCAGGCCAAGGGGATTTGGGGACTAGAAATGATTGGGCAAGGAGATGGGGAGTCTACAGGAGTGTGACTAAGGCTATGTATCACTGTAAGGTAGGTAGCTTCTCTTTGTCAGCAAAAAGGAGCTCTCCTGCTGACAAAATACCGCCCCCCCTACAAGGGGCGGTAGATTTGTTGGTGGGAGAGTGTCTCCTGCTGACAAAGTGCTGTCTATACCGGCACTTCTTGTCATTAAAATTTTTGTTGGTCAGGAGGTTTTTTTTTTCACACCCCTGACTGACAAAAGTTTTAATGACAAAAGTGCAGTGTAGACATAAGACACTGGTCAAGGAGCCTGGGATTGGAATCAGAAAAAACAGTACTGTGAAAGGGACATGTGGGAGGGGAGAGGGCAGAATTGATCAAGCTTGGAGGTAATGGGCAGAAAAGTCTGTGCCAAATAGAGAACACTTCCCTCCAGAGTTCAGAATGAAACCCAAGATCACACTGCCTCACCATTCCTCTGCTATGAGCAAATCTCTGAAACCCACTGTCAAAGTGTCCCCATTCCCCTCTAGTGCTTTCCCATTTGAGGATGACAACCTACTATTCCTATCCATTACTCCATTAGCTACAGTAGCAGAGTTCTGTGTGGACCAAAAGGTTCCAACCTGGCTGATGAACCATGTAGGTGTGAATATGATGCCACTTGGACATTTTTTTTAAGTTTGCTTTTTAAAAAACTTTGGAAATTACACAGAAATTGCATTAAAAGAACATTTAAAATGCAGAGTCAAACACTCAAAAGTTAAGAAATGCCAGAATTAAGGTTGCCTGTACAACCTTAATTTGATCCTCTTGTGTGACTGTATTATGATAGTCTTTAATTACATGATTATATACTGTTTTCCATAGGGCCCCTGCTTCATTTTGTGCACACGATGAATGGTGCTTAATTAATGAGCAGCCATTAATATGTTGTTTTTTTTGTGTTCAGTGTGTGGTCCTAGGCCTGATTTACTGCAGACTATACAAACACTACTCTGACAACAGAATTATTAATTTCTTCAAGTGCTTTTCTATGGTGCTCATCATTTATAGCATCCGAGTCTGCACCAACATTAAAGAAATTATTGTCAGAATACCCCTGTGAGGTGAGGTGGTATTATCCCCTTTTTACAGAAGAAGAACTGAGGCACAGAGAAACTGAGAACAAAAGTATCCTTTAATTTTGGGTGCCCAATTTGAGACTTAGGATTGGATTTTTCAGAATATTTAGCATTATATAGCACAGCTCCCATCAACATCAGTTGCATGTGTGAGTGCTCTCCCACCCCTCCCCAGGTCAGGCATCCAGAAAATGAGGAACACAATTAGTGATCACCTCTGAACAGTTTAGTTTAAATGACTTGACTAGCATCATATAGGAACTCTGACACAGGCAGGGATATGATCCAGTTCTCTACTGCAGTTTTCATCTGCCTTATCTATGAAACTGTTCTTTCACTTTTGGTAGTCCCTTGTATCATTCACGACACACCTTCCAACTCTGCAGCAAGTGAGACAGGAGTCCTACAGGCAGACTGCTTCACTACACAACCTTGATTTATCCCCAGGCAGCTCCATTCTGTGCATTGCATGAGGCAGAAGTGGAAAGGTGTGCAATTAGAAATAAGGTACTAATCTTTAACCATGAGGGTGATTAACCATTGGAACAAACTACCAAGGGAAGTGGTGGATGCTTTTGAAGTCTTCAGATCAAGACTGGATGTAGACACAAGCTATTGGGCTCATGGCAGGGGTAACTGGGAAATTCTGTGACCTGTGCTATACATGAGGTTCCTTCTGACCGTAAAATCTATGCAAGTAATAAAGCCCTGTTTCTTCTCCCTATGTTCAAACACACCCATTGCCTTTTCCTTTCCCTTCTAGTTCACACTTATCTTCCTGCTACATTTGAGGTATTCCCAACATTTCTTATATCCCCGCTTATCTCCTCTTTGGTAAACATGGAGGGAGGTATTTTGGCTTTGCAGAGGGCAAGCTCCTTTTCTTGCAAGGCTGCCCTCTGCCTTCCTGCTGGCAGCTGTTCTATATAGCCTGGGTGGACTATGAATTAAACAATGGGAAACCTTATTGCGAACTAAGGGGATGTCTACATGCGGAAACTCAGTATGTACTTTCTGTTCACACCTTTAGTTAATTCAGCTTACATGTTCCTGTGTACCTGTTCACTAAGAAAATGTACAGGATCTACTCTGGATGAAACACTGCCCCCAGTCATAAGTGATTATCATTGTCTAGTGAACCATTTTGTTGTCGCAAAAGTCATCATCCCATAAAGCATGTGTATGTGAAAGAGCTTTAAATCAGAAGCTAAAATATTTTTTTCTCCTTCCTATGTCACATCCTGTTTTTTTTTTTTACTAAGCATTAGTTTTTGGTAGACTATTAAATGATTACATTTCACTTCACTTACAAGCATTGTTTTCTAATGTATTATCTGCTTTCCTTAATAGGAGGCATGGCTTCGAATGAATTACCTTGTTGATTTCAAGCATCACTTCATGCGTCATTTTCCTTATTCTTTACAAGAAACAATTAAGCACAAAAAGAGAGATCCATACAAAAGGTATGAGTAAAACAGGTGTCACTTTACGTCTTTTTCTTTCATGAATAAGTGAGACCACGTGTATGAATGAGATACATGGCCTAGTATTAATCTTTCAGCATAGCCAAAAAAGGGAAAAAATACTTTGGGTGGGTTTTTTTCTTTAAGAGATGTGGAGAGGTATTTAGATGGTGGTTATGTTGCTCTTAATTGATACATTTATAAAGAGTCTAAGATAATTTCTCATATGAAACTAGATCTGGATGTTGTTATTTCAGAGAAACTAAAATGCAGAATCTTAGAAGTATAAGTATTCACTTGCATTTATTAGACAATTGGTTCTCAATTTGTGGCCTGCAGGGCACTTGCTGCTGGATTCTCTAGGTGTGTTTGTTCTACTGGTGCTGGGTATCCTGTTTCCTGCTGTTAAATTGCATTGGAACACAACTAAAATACATTTATTTTCTGTGTAGTTGTGGTAGGGTGTTGGATGAATGTGAACGGAAGGTCCATAATATCTCTATTAAGATATGGTCCATGTTTCAAGAAAGTGTGAGAGCCCTGTATTAGATAATGGATCGGTTCATGCATTATATCTTAGTAGTAGTAAACAAAAATCTGTGATCTGGAGTGTATCTGGGCCCTAAGTGGCTGAGTAATGATATAAGGGAGAGTAAAGACACTTCTCTCTCCAAGCCAGGGTTGATCAGAAGCTGTCTCCCCCTATCTGTGCCTTGGCAGCACAACTGAGCCAGTCTGGTGGAAATAATAATCTGTTGCTTGGAAGGGCCAATAGCAGATTGCTTCCCTTCCCCACCCCCAGGCAAATACTGAAGGATTTGTGGCTTTCTGTGAGGCCGTGTATAATAGCATGCCCCCACCTCAAGAGCACCCCATTATGCCAGGGCATGTTGTTGCAAGGGATCCTCATCTCTGGTACCTCCTTGCAGCTTCTTCTTCAGCTCTGTAATGGAACATCTCTTGTCAGTATCTTCTCCTAATTGTCTCTGTCTAGGTGCTTTGTGGCCAAATCACATAAAAATGCAGTCCCCTTCCAGGGTCAATCTATATATCCAAACGTCTTCCAACTAATAATTCTTCTGCCCCTCTTGGGCTACACTTTTGTCCCCTACTCCTGGGTGCTGCAGAGCTTCTCTTACGATACTTTCTCCTAGCAGGTTTTTCCCCAGGGCCTCTAGGGGTATGTCTGCACAACATCTTGAACCGAGCCTCCCAGCCCAGGTTGACAGACTTGGGCTAGTGGGGCTTGTGCGAGTGCTCTAGAAATAGCTGTATAGACAATGATTTTAAGTTGTGGCTTGGATGCTGAAGCCCCATGGGGTTTACACTGGTGCAGCTACGCTGATAGTTGAAATTCCATCGTAGGCTGTGTCTGAATTACAGTTTCTTTGGGATCCTCAACGGGTGGCGTATAGCCTGCAGGCACAGTTTAGCCCTACATCAGGAAATAGTTGTGCTTGAAAGTGTGCATCAGTGGAGTCTACATAAAAAAACAGCAAGTGTTGTTAGAATTTCAATTCCTACTTCAGCTCCCCTCAAAAACTGTAAAATTCTGAAAATGAACATTAAAGGAATGCATGCTTCATTCATGTCATATATATTCCTTCTTCATAACTCCATGCAAGTTACACCTCATCACCATATCTCTAAACTATGCCCCACCCTACCTCTAAGCTATAAGGCTATTTTGTTGGGTCAGTATAGAATCAATAATATATTTAATTAGACAGGTACTCCCCAAATTTCTGAAAGCAGAGCTCCCTTTCAGGAAAATAAGACCCGTCACCCCTCTCCACCCCAAATCTCCACTATGTATAATTAAGGTCCATGCATCTTAATTTACAGATCTTCCATAAATTACACTCTCTTGGCTAGTTCTTTGAGCCACTTTTCTCCTTTTGGGAAATGCTGCTGTAGATATTCAGATTATAATACTACTACTACTTTCCTGCATGCTTTGAGCAGTTACATTAAATCTTAACTATGTATCATCATTGGCTTCTGAGTTAGCACTCACTGAAATGAATTGGTCAGTTCTCAAATGAGGCAGTTCACACTTGAGAGCTGTTGTTTATCTTTGCAAACTCTGGCAGACATCTTTGAATTGATCACCTTCCACATTTGGAAGGGTTTATTTTTTTGAACCGTACAAACTAAAGACTAATTTTTTGTTTTTAATGTGAGCTATTACTCTGAAGGACAAATTAAGTCTGTCTGTAAGGCCCCAAATCCTGGTGCCTCACTCTTAAGGAAAGACAGAATTAGACCTAAAGACTTCAAAGCTAATTTGGTCTCAACATGTGTTAGCAAATACCAGAGCTCCATACATGTTCTGTTGGTATAATACATTGATGGAGTATTAAAACGTCTTTATGAAATAAAATAAAATAAAAATGCTATCTTTTTGGGTGGTAGAATGTGTTAAATATATGGTGTTTGACATATATGGAAGTATATGTAGGCTTTGCTGATTGATAAAATTACTTTTAAATTTAGCAATGTACAGATTTACCAACTAACATTTTGTACTGCTTTAAAAAAAAAAGAAAAAAAGGAGTGACATTCACTCTTAGTTATAGCACACTGGAAACTTCTAAATTGTGTTAGGCTAATAGTCTCGGGAATGGAGGGGTGAGCATGGAAAGGAGTCATATTTATACTGCTGCCCTTCCTGGGACTGTTGTATAATCTTGTGAGCTCAGTGGAGGTGTTGGGTGCTTATCATGTTTAAAAATCAGGTCACTTATTTATGTATTTAACCATAGATTTAGGAGCCTTAGTGAGGCTCCTATTTTTAAAAGTTTTGCTTTAAACCTGTAGTGCTTAGAAGAAATTTTTTTCTATATTACGATAACTTTGTGAAACATTAATACATTGAAAACTGCATTCATTTTTCATAAATATCGATATATGTATTTTACTTAGCACCAAGTACTGTATGACATCGTCAAACAGCGTAGACCATCTTTTATTGAATTTAACCCTGTGTGACATTATGGTTTCACTGGCAAGTGCTTCAACACTTCAAATGGATTCTGACTGGCTGGGTATGATAAGAAAGTTTGTGACCGAAACCCTTCAGCATGGCTGCAGATTGAACTGCAAGCAGTTGAACAGATTGCTTGGCGTGACATGGAGACTAATGCAAATACAACGAAACAAAGGTAAGAGTAGTTAGCAGGTAGTTGTCTTTAAAAACCAAATATATCCTATGCACAGGAAATGTTCTGTGTCTCTGATTAATTTCTACAGTCTAAGGTGGATGGGGTACAAAGTTAAGAATGTCCTAAAATGTTCTGTAGTGTGTACTGTCCACAAAGTAGTAGTATTTCACTGTATACATCCCCTACTTCACAGGGCATTGAGAATTGCTGATTAAAGAGTTTTGTAAAGCACTTTTAGATTCTTGGATTAAACATACTCTAAATGTGAAAAGCAATAGGAGTAGTATATTTGTACCCATTTTCTCTTATCTTTAAGTAAAAAAAAAAAAAAAAAAGAGGAAAAGAGATCACTTTAATGAATAAGGGAATTCATTTACATCTGCATCTTATTGATCACAGTTAATCAGTATTTCTTGAGGCCATTTCAATGTTCCATTCTGTGTTTAAAATCATTTTCATGGTTTGTAGATGTGCCTTTGTAATGGTAAGAAGGCTGTCATACTGCTATAATGACATGGAATGATAAGCTTACATTGATGAAAGCCTGTGTCAAGTAACACTTTATTTCCCAGTGTTTCATTAATTTTCCTTTCCAAGAGAGGGCACATCTCCTGTCACTTCTAGGTCCAATGCAGAATGCCTCTCTTTCAGCTGCTTTTTCTTGATTGTGATACAGGTGAAATATTGCTGGCCCTTATGCTGCTCGGTTTTTGATGGAGGACTTACTCAGGCTGTGTCAACACTTAGGGCTTGTCCACACTACTACTTTTGTCACTATAACTTATATCATTCTGGGGCGTGAAAAAAACATCCCCCTGAAGAACATAATTTACACTGACAGAAGTGCTGGTGGGGACAGCGCTATGTCAGTGGGAGAGTGTCTCCCGCCGACATAGCTACTGCCGCTTGTGGAGCTGGTTTTATTATGTTGACTGGAGAGTTTTCTCCCTTTGGCATAGAGTGGCTACATGAGCGATTTTACAGAGGCGCACCAGCATCAGTACAGCTGTGCCGCTGTAAGCTCGCTAGTGTAGACATGACCTTAAAATGCTACAGCAGCACACTTCCACTGTAGTGCTTCTGTCTCGACGCTACTTGTGCTGACAGGAGGGGTTTTCCTGTCGGTATAGGTAATCCACTGCCCTGAGAGGGGGTACTTAGGTCAATGGAAGAATTCTTTCATCAACTTAGCACTGTCTATACAGGGATTTAGATTGGCTTAACTGTATTGCTCGGGGGGTGAATTTTTCACACCCCTGACGAATATAGTTAAACTGACCTAACTTTCTAGAGTAGACCAAGCCTCAAAGAGTGGAAGTTTGCCCTGAAACTAAAAGTGGCAGTTGTCAGGCTCATCCTGATATGATAGTATTGCCCAGTCAAGTGCATTCTACAGATAATGCTCTGCATTCGGGATCTGAGTTTCGCTCTGGATGGTATCAGCAGGGGAGTTTCCATGGGCTGCAGGTGCTGTTATGTAATGTGATGTAGAATGAGAGGTGATCTGTGAAATAGCATGAACACTTTATCCATTAAAGGCTTTACAGATAAGGACCAAGTTCTAGAAGTAGATCTGGATTCATATAGGGATTCATAGTAGTGTGTGGTGTACCAGGGTTGGGCTGTGTGTGTGGAACTAGCTGTGTCCAGATGGAGCATGTTGTAACAGTGTCTGGATCCGACATGGGTAGGTCTTCTGTATCTGAATGAAAAGGGTGAAATCTGTTGATCCTGGAAAATCAAAGATCAAGGAAAGAAGGAATTAATGGCCAATGCAGGTATTTGAATGTCTTTTAACAGTAATGAGTCCAATAGGACCCAGAGACTGAAACCAACTTTACAACTAGAGGGCTGATGCCTTGATTAGAGTGTGAGGTGGTAGCTTCTACCTGCTTTTCAAATGCTCTCCCATTCCTAATAGTGACACCTTCTTAGCATTCAAATAGATTATCTGTGATTTTCAGTATTCATTCATTTTCATTCTTGTATTATTTTTCATTGTGAAATTCTTTAATACTTTAAAAACGTATATGTTACGTGGGTTTCAGGTAGTTCCTTATCTAGCATTGTAATTTTAATTGTCTGAGGAATTTTACACTGCAAGCATTATTTCAAGATTTGTCTGTGAAGGCTCATTGTACATCCTGCAGAAATTGATTCCAAAATGGTTTACTCCCAGGATTTGGATTTTACATAGAAATGGGTATTTTAAAATATTTTACTAGCTCCTCAATAGATATTCTTAATGTAATGAGAAGATAAAAAGCACTTCTAAATTTCACATTTTTAATATGTTTTTTCTTTCTAGTGGCAATGGAGACTTTGATAAAAGCAGTATATACACTGTACCAGCAGAGGAATCTCCTCTTTCCTGTTCGTATGTTGCTTTTGAAATTTTTTAGCAGGGTTTATCAGAAAGAAGAGTTGAGCGCTCAAAGAATCAGGTAAAGATTTTTTCTTTATTTTTAAAATTTTTAACGTTGCAGATTTAGTCTCAAAGTTTAGGCCATGAACTTCCACAGTAGAAGAAAGCTTGTTGATGCAGAATAAAAGCTCATTGGGGAAAGCTCAGATGATGTGTCCATTTGCTCCATTTTTCACAATTTCTTCCCCACTGCCAGAATTGTTTTGGAGAATTTGGCCAGTCTGTGCTCAAATATTATTTATTACCTAATTTCTATTTCCAGTAAATTTAAGCATGTATAAAATTTTAAATAGTTAATTATCCCAGTTCATTCATTAAGCAGAGATTTTTAATTTCTTTTTTGCCTTGAAATTCCACACATGACTACTTTTTAAAACATTTTAATGTGTGGCAAAGATGGAGATTTGCAGAAATAGATAAATTAGAAAATTAGATGGTTTACATTTAGCTTGGTAAAGAATTAAATTGAACTACAATAGAACGTCAGAGTTACGAACGCCTTGGGAGTGGAGGTTGTTTGTAACTCTGAAATGTTTGTAACTGAACAAAATGACATGGTTGTTCTTGTAAAAGTTTACAAGTGAACGTTAACTTAATACAGCTTTGAAGAAGAAAATGCTGCTTTTAACCATCTTAATTGAAATGAAACAAGCACAGAAACAGTTCTTTCTTCATCAAATCTTTTTTTAAACTATCCCTTTATTTTTTTTAGTAGTTTACGTTTAATACAGTACTGTACTGTATTGCTTTTTTTTTTATTTTTGGGGGGTGTGGACTCTGCTGCTGCCTGATTGCATACTTCCAATTATAAATGAGGTGTGTGATCTGTTCGTAGCTCAGCAACTGTATGTAAATTATTGCTGATGTGACATCTAGGATTGCAGTTTTTTCTCCTTTTTTAGTAGGGATTTAGTAGGGATGTGAGTTCTGTGAGAAAGACCTCTCTGTACATCCAACATGTCTGGAAATGTGGACACCCATATTGTTTTTGCTCTAGTACCTTCACAGAACTCCCTTTTATTTCTGAATATTTGGCCCTGAGTATGTAAAAGACAACATCCAATTTCTTTCCTGTATCTATGGTGCAGAAACTTTTTTTACTACACGTCTACATTTCACTAGCTGCTAGCAGTGTTGATTAGTATACTTTGGATATCTTAATCCCAGAAATAATTATTTTTAATGTTCAGCCTTTTTATATTATCACAATTGTGTGATTCCACCACAGCCCAGTTAACAGCTGTGGAGTTTTCCAGAGCTGCTCTTGGTTCTTATTTAAAAAGTAATGGAACTTTGTACAGATTGTAAGCATTTTGAAGTAGGGACTGTCTTTTTTGTAATGTGTGCGCGTAACCTTGCACAATGGGGCCCTGATCCCTGTTGGGGTCCTCTAGGCACTACTGTAATAGAAATAGTATAATAATGATAAAAGTTGTAGTAATAACTTGCTCTAGCTCAGTAGTGGCTGAGCACTGTGCCTTTACTCATTCTATCTGTGGATGCTGAGATGGTCGAGTAAGACAAAATATGGGAGTTTATATTCTGTGCCCCATGTAAAGCAAAGAAGTCAGAAACAGATGAATGTGCCCTGTTGTCTGGGATACTTAAGGAAAGGTCACTCCCTGAGAAGATGCTCTGTCTCCAATGTACTTACTATATCTATCAAAACCAAGAAGTTACTGCTTATACAGAAGGCACTTAAACTGATTTTCAGGATTTGTTTCCCTCTGGTTCCTGGCGGATTCCAAAGATCCCATTTAAATCTGGGAGATCTTTGATCCAAACTACTTGGATCTAAGTCCTCAGATTTGCATGGTTCCTCGTCTTCTGAGACTTTAGGCACTTTATCCAGTGCCTTCAAGAGGAGAGAGTAGGAACGCTCAGGCTAAGGGGTGTCAAATAACTAGTCTGTTGTGTGTTCTAGGGCAGACTGTTGCCTCAGTTCCTGAGACCTCCAGGTACTGCACTCTTGGTAACAGAATGCTCCTCAGATATGGAGGGGAAGAGGATAGTTCCTGACAATTCATCTACAATTCTACTTGTTGGTTCTATCCAGTCTCTGATCCTCCACTCAAACAGGAATATAATGCCTCTTCTGCAATGACTTCATCATGATCCCTTCTTAGAAGAGTCATGTGTTCTCTGTAGTAAGCCTGATGCACATTCTCTGGCAAGTACTCTGGTTGCAGCAGACCGGAAATAATAAATCCCTTTTCAATCAGGCAAATTGAAAAGGGATGTATTATAGAATTAAATATGAAAATATACAATAACTCAATATGGTGTTCCATGTTATTAAATTAAATTTTAATTATGCTTGCATTTTCAATATGTCGCAGATTTTTATATTGATGTATAATTACTTTGTAGCACTGGTATTTCTTTAGGGGATATTTGAGGATTTAGGCTTCCAAGGAGGTGGTTTGAGATTGTGGAGTATGCACATTAGTTGGATGCCTTTGCTCTGTATAATGAAATGGATTATCTGGATGTCTCTGCTATTCCAGGAAATAATTGACAGTTTACGTAGCAAAAGTTTTGTTTCACAATAAGCCGTCCCTTGCTGCGAGTTGGAACTTCTTCAAGTGGTCTCTGCACATTTCCACTCCTGGGATGTGCCAGTAATGCAGCTCTGCTCTCATAGCAGTGCCTGTTGGAGTGCTCTCCCATCTCCTCTTGGCCCTTCTCTTACTGCTACTGAATATTCTGAAGGTGAGGCTATGAGAGGGATTGTGATGTTTCAGCCACCTCAGTTCTTTCTGTCAGTGGTTGCAGACAGACCAGAAATCTCACTAGTTTCCTCCAGCCAGGATCTTTGAATCAAGACTCTCACGTTGTTAGCTAGCTTTCAGGTGGTGTCAGATTAGTCTTTTAAATTTTGTCTTTTTAAAAGTTATTTCTTTATTTAGTTCATTTTAGTCCATTCCCAACCTGCAGCACTGATCTGTGCATCTTCAAGGAAAAAGGTGTTTGCCTTGGGGAAGGTTATTCTCTGTTTCTCTGAACCATATGCAACACCTTGAGCCGAAGGGCTCATAAAGAGCATCAAAACTGGCTCCAAGCTTGCCTTCTCCATGATGCCTTTGCAACCAAGTCCTCTGATTTAGAATCCTTAGGGTCTGTAAGTACAGATAGGTCTCCTTCAGGGACTAAAGAGCAGCATAAGACCCCTTCCAAGATCTCTGCTACCAGGTTAGAATCTAATATCCTGGTACTGAAGGATTTGCAACCATTGGAGTTGGCTGTCTAACAAGATGAGCCGTCTCAGATGTTGACCTCCATTAACAGAGCCAGTCTTCAGGAATGTAATCCTTTGTATCAGACACCTCTGGTTCCAAGCAAAGAAATGGCACAAATATTGACCTCTGTTAGCAGAGCCAATCTGTGCCATGGGTCCCCTCAGATACCATAACCTCTATTCCAAGTGCATCTTTGTGATGGGTTGGATCACAGAAACCCCCTGGGCGTTCCAAACTGATGTGCCAAGACTACTTCTGCTCCTGCTTTCCTGCCCTGTCAGCTTAGGACTTCAGTGCCCTGCCTGGTTTGAGCCAGACCTGCCAGCCTGCTGCAAACCCAGACCCAGGTCTGAACCACATCCCTTAATAGCTGTACGCTTAACTGAAAGCAGCTTACAGAAGTGTTCCTCTCTTGAACACTCAGGTGCCCAACTCCCAATGGAGTCCAAACCCTAAATAAATCCAATGTAAATTGCAAAAGAGCCACAGTAATACATCAGCAGCCCCCCATCTGCTCCCACTCCTAGCGCCTTCTGCCCACCGGCAGCCCCGCCGATCAGTGCCTCACCCTCCCTTCCCGCACCTCCCAATCAACTGTTTTGTGGCTTGCAGGAGGCTCGGAGAGTGAGGGGGAGGGGCGAGGGCACGGCAGGCTATGGGAAGGGGTGGGAAGGGGTGGAGTGGGGGCAGAGGCAGGGCCTGTGGCAGAGCCAGGGGTTGAGCAGTGATCACTCCCTGGCACATTGGAAAGTTGGCACTTGTAGCTCCAGCTCCGGAGTCGGTACCTATACAGGTTGGCCACTGCTGACATAAGGTAACTGAAGACTTCAGTTGTAGATGAGATACTCTCTCTCTAGGGCTATCCAGACATACACTTGTTTGCAACCAGACACAATTCAAAATGCCTGACATTTTGTTTGAGAGCAGGAGCAGACAACCGGTTCATATCAGATGTTTTTCTGTTCAACTGGATAATAGGTCTTCTTTATGCCTTTCCTTTCCCCCATTTCCTTCAGTTCAGAGTCCAGAAAAAATAGACAGGCTAAAGTGTCAATAACTTTGATTTGCAACAGAATAGGTGAGACAACAACAACTTCAAGATTTTCTTCATCTATCTAAAGGGACCTCTTGGTTTTTCCCAGTAACCACTTACCCAACAGAATGGTCTGATTTATCACTCAAACATGTGCTGTCTGCATTTGACAGCATGGCCATCGAACTCTGACAGACATTAAAAAGTCTTGCTTTCTTGAAATTCAGCATGTCCCAATAAATTCTAGCAAACAGTCAAATCACCACCCTTCTGTGACTTCCGATGGAAGAGATTTTTAATCTAGGACAATAATAACATAGTTCCAGAAACATCTTCTATTTACTCCATACTTGAATACCTACTTCAGTTAAAGCTATTGGGACTTTGTATTGTCTGGGAACGTCCACTTAGCCATTTTGGTGCATCATGCATTAATTGATAAGACAGTATTCACGCATGGTATAGTTAAGAGGTTCATGAAGGGATTAGTAAACGTTTATCGTCCAGTCTGAGTAATCTCTGATATGGGATCTCAACCTAGTACTTACTCAGTTTGTGACCACGCCCCCCCCTTTGAACCTATGAGGGAATGTTCCTTATTTCACCTTTCTGTCAAAACAGCCTTCATTATACTAATCACATCTTCTAGAATAATAAGCAAATTACAGGACCCATGGCTGATCAACTGTTTACTGTCACCCACAATGACAAAGCAGTCTTCCATCTCATCCTAAATTCCTTCCCAAAGTGGTAAGAGTTCTGCCTCATCAGTCTGTTAACTAACTGGTATTCTTTAATAAACATGCTAACAATAAACTTGCATACATCATTTAATAAAACATACATTCAGCCTTTCTTTCTTTAGGGGTGGATCTGATAATGATGACAGTGTTTCGGATCTATGGGGTAGATCGGGGTAGACTCTGAAGCACAGTTCTCTGGCCTGGATGTGGTTCTGCAGCGAATTCAGAAACTGTAGAATGATCATATACACGTGACCCTCCATATGGCTGAATGGGATGGATAGGTTCCAGAAGCAGAGGTTTGAGGTGCCTCTCAGAGATCAGGGGATTTCTGTTGAGTGAACTTCATGCTCCTACTCAGGTAGCATTGAGTTTGAGCCTGAGATGTACATGAGTAATTCAAATAATTCTTTCCAGTGTACATCATCTTATATTGTTTATAACACATTTCACTTGCCATTGTGCTGCCCTTTCACGTAGATTTAAGTCCCTCTGAAGTTCCTCTCATTCTTTTCTCCTCTTGACTAACCTCAATAATTTTGTCATCTCACTCTGTCATCCTTCCCTTTTCTCTTCTCCTCCTTATCTACTTCTAACATCTCTTTTGACACCTTGCTCTTTGACAATGATGTCTGACTCTTTCACAGTGTTTTTTATTATTTGAAGAGAGCAGGTCTGCAGTAGGTATCTCAACATCTGCAGCTTCACCACAATGCTCCTTTGCTCTTTAAATGTTCTATTTTTCTCCCTGGTAGTCCAGCAGATTCAGTCTTGCACAGTCTGTCCAAATCTTTAGTCTTTTGCATCTGATGCACATAAGTATAATTTCTTCTTTGCCTATTTCTCTTCAAAGTTTTCTTAGCTCTTTTCACTTCCATCATACTTTTTACTTGCCATACATTGTTCCTTGGGCTGCATTTCTGTTTTCTGGAAGATACCTGTTTTGCTCAAATAAGCTCCTATATCTTACCATTAAACCATTTTTATTGTCTTTGGTGTTTTTTGTTTTTTTTTTTTAAATTTCTGAGTGTCACTTGTGGTTTACATTCTGAGTCTGATATTAATTTGCCTCCCTTAACTAATTTCCCCATTTTAAAAAATAATCCCCTCTTTAAAGTTTGGAATACTACTTGAAATTTTTTTTTAGATATAGAGAAAAAGAACTGAGTGCCTTGAGGACCATGCTCCCTGTTATACTCTTAGGTCTAAACTTTTGAAGCCAATCAGAAGCACTCATGCATAAGGCTACATTTTAGTCACGGGTATTTTTAGTAAAAGTCATGGACACGTCACGGGTAGTAAACAAAAATTCACAGACCTGTGACCTGTCCATGACTTTTACTAAAAATACCCCTCACTAAAATGGGGGAGGGTGGGGAGAGAGACTCGGGGGGCACAGCAGGTGCTGGTGAGGGAGGGCTCGGGGGGAAGTCGCGGCCCGGGGGGCACCATGGGTGCTGGGGGGGCGGGTGCTTGGGGGATGAGTTGCGGCCCAGGGGGGCGCCGTGGGTGTTGGGGAGGGAGGTGCAGCCCAGGGAAGCACCATGGGTGCTGGGGAAGGGGGCGCAGGTGCTGGGGGGGTGGGGTGGGTGTCGCGGCCAGGGCGGGCATGGGTACAAGGGGGGTACAAGGGGGCGGGCTTGGAGGGGCTGGGGCAGGCTCCTTATCCAGTTCTTGGGAAGTGGTGGTCCCAGCTCCCTAGCTCTACGTGCTGATTCCACTCTGCCCCAAGCCCGGTTTCTGCAGCTCCCATTGGCTGGGAACTGGAGCCAATGGGAGCTGCGGGGGCAGTGCCTGGCAGAGGCAGCAGGTGGAGCTAGGGGAGTTGAGGGAGAGGAACAACCCCCCCCCCCCCCAGATAAGCAGTAGCTCAAGTCCTGAGCCCTCCTGCACCACACCCTATGGCAGGGGGACCCTGAGACTCACCTGGAGGCTGCTTGAGCTGCTCAGGCGGCTCCTGGGCCAGCCACAATGGGCTGCTGCAGAAGTCTGAGGTCATGGAAAGTCACGGAAGCCGTGACAAACACGGAGCCTTACTCATGCAGCCTCAAAGGTCACACTTTCACTCTCCAGCACAGGGGAGGACAAACTGCGGCCCATGTGCCAGTTCCGGCCCATCAGGGCTTTCAATCTGGCCCACGGGGATTGCGAGCCCCATGGCGCAGCGGGGCTAAGGCAAGCTCCCTGCCTGCCCTGGTCCTGTGCCGCTCCTGGAAGCGGCCGGCACCACGTCCCTGCAGCCTTTGAGGCGGGAGCAGAGTGCTCTGTGCACTGCCCTTGCCTGCAGGCACCGCCCCCTGCTGGTCCCATTGGCCGGGAACCACCCCACACCCAGGAGCCAATGCCAGACGTGCTGGCCGCTTCCGGGAGCGGCGTGGGGCCAGGGCAAGCAGGGAGCCTGCCTCAGCCCTGCTGCACACCGCTGCCACCCCGGAGCCGCTCGAGGTAAGCGGGGCCACAGCCCGTATACTGCACCCCAACCACTTGCCCTGAGCCCCTTAACCCCCTGCCATGAGCCCCCTGCTGCATCCCTCTTGTACTCCAACCCCTTGTCCTGAGCCCCATCCTGCACACTGCACCTCCTCCCACACCCCGCACTCTCTGCTGCACCCCTTCCCCAGCACTACATTAATGGCCCTGCATACAATTTCCCCACCCAGATGTGGCCCTCGGGCCAAAAAGTTTGCCTGGACATGCTCCATCTTTGGGTGTAAATCTGTAGAAGCAATATACTTAAAGAACTGTGTTTACTGTAATTTACTGTGTTTACTGTACCCTGTAATGAACTTTTTCTTGGATGGAGAGATACAGGAGACATATCTGTAACTGTTTAAATACATTGTTGGAAACATGGATAGACTATGTATTTAGTCATAAAAGATAACAATGCAAGATTAAAACCTTCATGATAAAGTGAGGGAAGTACATGAATTCATGGAAGTTCATTACGTAATTCATTCAAAAATATCCTTTAAATAATGGAAATATTGGGAGGATTGAATAATGCAACACACTTGTTTGGAAATATATACTTGGCTAAATATAATCCAACTGCTATGCTTTCTGAAAGGGAGAATAATGCCTCTCTAATCTGTTAAAGTTCTTTAGAAAAAATATAAATAAAGGAGATGTGATGGACATCATTTTTTTTTAAAGAAGCTTTTTATAAAGTCTCTGATAAAAACAGACAAACAACCTTGCTCCTAATTAGGAATATAAACCATGAGATAAGAGAGAAAATCCTGTGGATTAAAGAGTGGGAATGGTTATACGAAATGTCAATCTAGGGTGAAGCAGCAATGGAAAAGGCAAATAGGATGGGTAAGAAACTAAAGGAACATGACATTGTATTGAACTCCCTTCTTTGAAGCATTTTGTCCAGTTTCCTTTTCTCTTAAAATAAATAAATAAATAAATCTGAGATTAAAAAGATAGAGAAGGACTGTGAAGATATGATTAAATATGATATGAGCCAAAAAAAATAAAATTTTAGTTTGGAAAGTGAAGAGTTACAGGAGACTTTTGGTATTCAGTGTTAAGGATATAGTGAACCCTGAATTGTGTGTGCTTTTCCTCTGGCCCATAATATTTTGGGTCACTAAAGGATATTAATAGATGGTAAATTTAGAGCAAACAAAAGGAAATGCTTTTTCACCAGCATATAGTCAATTTGTGAAATTGAGTTCTGAAGGAGGTTGTTAGGTTACATGTTGCATAAACTGTTGGGGCTGTGAGAGAAGTGCGTGTATGATGATTCACTACGTACCAACACAATCAGACTCCTAGCTGAAACATTATAAATAGATACTACATTACAGTATAATAAGTATTCCGTATTTATTGTAAACATAAAATAGATTTAAGAATATTTGTATTGAAGAGAAAATAATTTTTCCAACTAACTTTTTCCCCCTTCTTTTAGGAGCCGAAGTAAAGTTTTATCTCGTTGGCTGGCTGGCCTACCTCAGCAGCTTGCTCTCCTTGGTTCAAGAAAGCCTGAGCTTTCAAACCAGTTGATTGAGACCATTCATTCTGCTGCATCTCATTCAAACAAGGAATTGTTACAAAGTTTGCAAGCCACTGCTTCTCGAATTTATGGTAAGACTTTTGTACTAAAACATAATGAATTTTGTCTTGTCACTTGACATGAGAGGGATGGTCTACAAGAAGTGAAAAATCCTGTGTCTCCTGACTAAAGGCAGAGTACATACATGAAATGGCTATTCATACCCTTAAAATAGAAATTTGCAAAAAAAGTCATGGCTGCAGCAATTTTATTTCCCGCAAAACTGAAGTTTCATTTGAAGCTATCTTTTTTTCTTTTTTTTTTTTAGGCTGGACTTAGCCTGATAGATGAGAACACTTGATATCTAATTTCTGTACAAAGCTGGACTTCGTGATATTCCTTTATTTTATGTTTCTCTCTACTTAGCAGTAGTTTAATGCTTTCTAAAGGCCTTGTTTCTTCAGGTTCTTAACTGAACCATCAGGGTTGTAAGGAGTACGTTCCTAGTAGAGCTGTTGATTAATTGCAGTTAACTTGTGATTAACTCAAAAAAATTAATCGCGATTAATCGCAGTTTTAATCACACTGTTAAACAATAGAATACCAATGGAAATTTATTACATATTTTTGGATGTTTTTCTCCATTTTCAAATATATTGTTTTCAATTACAATACAGAATACAAAATGTACAGTGCTTACTTTATATTATGTTTGATTACAAATATTTGCACTGTAAAAATGACAAATAGTATTTTTCAGTTCACCTCATACAAGTACTGTAGTGCAAGCTGTTTATCATGAAAGTGCAGTTTACAAAAGTAGATTTTTTTTGTTACATAACTACACTCAAAAACAAAACAATGTAAAACTTTAGAGCCTACAAGTCCACTTAGTTCTACTTCGTGTTCAGCCAGTTGCTAAGACAAACAAGTTTGTTTGCATTTATGGGAGATAATGCCGCCCACTTCTAATTTAAAGTGTCACCTGAAAGTGAGAACAGGAGTTTGCATAGCAGTTTCGTAGCTGGCATTGCAAGGTATTTACGTGTCAGATGTGCTAAAATTTGTATACCCCTTCATGCTTCGGCCACCATTCCAGAGGACATGCTTCCATGCTGTTGAAGGTCATTAAAAAAAATAATGCGTTAATTACATTTGTGACTGAACTCCTTGGGGGAGAATTGTATGTCTGCTCTGTTTACCTGCATTCTGCCATATATTTCATGTTATAGCAGTCTGGGATGATGACCCAGCACATTGTTCTTTTTAAGAACGCTTTCTCTGCAGATTTGACAAAACACTAAGAAGGTTTCTAAAGATAGCTACAGCACTTGACCCAAGGTTTAAGAATCTGAAGGGCCCTCCAATATCTGAGAGGGAGGAGGTGTGACACATGCTTTCAGAAGTCTTAAAAGAGCAACACTCCGATGTGGAAACTACAGAACCTGAACCACCAAAAAAAAAAAAAAAAATCGACCTTCTGCTGGTGGCATCTGACTCAAATGATGAAAATGAACATGTGTCAGTCCGCACTGCTTTGGATCATTATTGAGCAGAACCTGTCATTGGCATGGAAGCACGTCCTCTGGAACGGTGGTTGAAGCATGAAGGGACATAGGAATCTTTAGCACATCTGGCACGTAAATATCTTGCAACACTGGCTACAACAGTACCATGCGAACGCCTGTTCTCATTTTCAGGTGATATTGTGAACAAGAAGCATGCAGCATTATCTCCTGTAAATGTAAACAAACATGTTTGTCTGAGTGATTGGCTGAACAAGAAGTAGGACTGAGTGGACTTGTAGGCTCTAAAGTTTTACATTGTTTTATTTTTGAATGCAGTTTTTTTTGTACATAATTTTACATTTGTAAGTTCAACTTTCATGATAAAGAGATTGCACTACAGTATTTGTGTGAATTGAATTGAAAAATAGTATTTTGGTTTTTACAGTGCAAATATTTGTAATAAATATAAAGTGAGCACTGTACACTTTGTATTCTGTGTTGTAATTGAAATCAATATATTTGAAAATGTAGAAGACATCCAAAAATATTTAGAAAAATGGTATTCTATTATTAACAGTGGCAAAGAGTCCTGTGGCACCTTATAGACTAACAGATGTATTGGAGCATAAGCTTTCGTGGGTGAATAATCACTTCGTCAGATGCATGTAGTGGAAATTTCCAGAGGCAGGTATAACTATGCAAGCAAGGATCAGGCTAGGGATAACGAGGTTAGTTTAATCAGGGAGGATGAGGCCCTCTTCTAGCAGTTGAGGTGTGAACACCAAGGGAGGAGAAACTGCTTTTGTAGTTGGCTAGTCATTCACAGTCTTTGTTTAATCCTGAGCTGATGGTGTCAAATTTGCAAATGAACTGAAGCTCAGCAGTTTCTGTTTGAAGTCTGGTCCTGAAGATTTTTTGCTGCAGGATGGCTACCTTTAAATCTGTTATTGTGTCCAGGGAGATTGAAGTGTTCTCCAACAGGTTTTTGTATATTGCCATTCCTAGTATCTGATATTATTAACAGTGTGTTTAATTGCGCGGATAATTTTTTTAGTCACACAATTAAGTTTTTTAGTCTCTTGACAGCCCTCATTCCTAGAGGTGTTATACTTTGGATAAGACTTTTATAGAACGGTATTTGTTGCAAGAGTGGGGAAGTTAGCCCTTCTATATTGGCCAAATTCCAGTTTGGGTAATTATATTCTTCTTACGCAGATTTTCCCTGAAATTTCAAGAAATTACGTTCTTCCCTGCTTTGCTTGGATGCAGTATTTTTCTTCTCTTAGACTCATAGACATTAAGGTCAGAATGGACCATTATGATCTAGTCTGACCTCCTGCACAATGCAGGCCACAGAATCTCACCCACCCACTTCTGCAGTAAACCTCTCACCAATGTCTGAGCTATTGAAGTCCTCAAATCATGGTTTAAAGACTTCAAGGTGCAAAATGTCATGTACTAAAATGATTAATCTTTGGGTCAGGGATCATCTTTTCATTATATTTGTACAGTGCAGTTGTTCTCAACTTGCAGCTCAATCAGCACATGGCTGCGGCGCATGTGACATTCTCAGGTCCATACAGGTAGTATTGGATGAAGCCCACAAGCCCACCATGGTAAATAAGCTGAGAACCACTGATACAGTACTTAGCATACTTAGGCCCCCTGGTTCATGACTGGGGCTACTAGTTGCTACTGCAATATGAATAATAAGTGTTGCTATGTGCTGTTAAACAGCTCCTCTGTTCCATCCCAGGCTGCATTTTGCTTGTGGGTGAAAGGAATTCCTGTGTTTTATATAAAAGTTGGTTAAATATTTTGAGGTCTATCAGGATGAAAAGCCCTATATAAAGTATTTTTGTTACTGTTGTTTTAATAATAATTTCTCTGTCTATTCCATTATTCTGCAGCATTGGAATTTCCTGAAGAAAGTATTTCTTACTGCAGTGTTGCCAATTCATGAGTTTTTATCCTGAGTCTTGCAATATTTACTGTTTTTTCGTAAAGCCCCAACTCTAAGTCAAGTGATATTGTAAGAATCTGTTTTCATTTTAAAATTAAGTTTCTATACTTCACTGTTGCAGAGAAAAGTCTGAAAATGTGACCCAAGTATACACTATACACTCAAGAACCATAAGACATCTAAAAAGAACTCTAAATCTAATATTTTTAAACAATCTCAAGATTTTTAAACCAATCTCTTAATTAATTTTTGGACTGACTCATGATCTTTGAATGCTTGGGCTTAGCAATACTGGAACTGTGAAGAAGTATCTAACCTTTCACTTTCTAAAATAATGGAATCTTTATGTTGTTTCCCTGAGTGTGCAGATAGTCTGGCTGCTTTGTTTATCACTTTTTCTATACATGTGCTTGAATGGGAGTTTTTTTATAGTGGATTACACTTATCCAAACATGGATAATCTAAAAGCAAGTGGTTACCAAAACCCAAATAGAAAGAGCCATACAGAAACGGACATTGAAGCGAAAATTCATATGGATATTTTACTTAACTGATATTGTAAAATGCTTTGAAGATGAAAAATGTATTGTAAATGCTTGGTATTGTTAATACTTTTAACTTATTATACTTACAGCCACGTAGGAGCCCCAGTGGCCTTCCTGATTTCTTTACCCCTCCTTGCTTTCTTTGCTACTTTGTCCTTACAGACAAACTTCTTGATTGGTTTGCTCTTACATTTGTGAAAACAGTCCCCAGTGGCCATCCATTTACTATGGGTCCTAGAATTGAAGGGACAAGTTGGGCTTTGGTGGATTAATCAGTCTTCAGTGTCTTATGCAATATTAGGGGGAAAATCTTTTCAAGCATGACAGTGTTTAATTCAGTTTTTTTGTGTACCTTTTTTAAAATTTAGATCCACTAGATGGCACTCTGGTTCTTCTTCCAGCAGAGTCACAGCAACGCTTAGTGCAGCTTGTATACTTTCTACCATGTCTACCAACTGACTTACTTTCTTCTCTAAGTCGCTGCTGCATTATGGGAAGAATGTCTTCGGATCTAGCTGCCACCCTCATTGGGATACTGCATGTGAGGTAAAATGTCCATCTATTTAACTATGCTTTTGGGTTTTTTTTAACTTAGTATTATTTTTCTTAAATATCAAGTTATTTTATGCAGTGAGTTTTCGTTCACCATGTCATAATTACACTACTAATTTGTAATTGTTTATAAACATTATAGTAATTCAGCAAGTAAGGTCAGATATCACATGACCCTGCAGAGCCAGAAATGGGAACTTGATGGTCTTGTCAAAATCACATTCTCAGTTCTTCTCTTTGATCAAGTCCCTCCACAGGTTCCCCCTTAATTTTTCCAGTCTCTTATCTCTGTGTGTTATGATCTGCCCCCTTTGCTCTGCCAGAGATGGCAGCTTCCATTTTCATTTTGTTCGTTTTCCCAATAGGCACATTAACATGCTCTCATTTACGGTGAAACTCTCAGTAATCAGTGTCGTCATATCCTGCCCTTCTTCAAACTCCTTCTTAAGATGAATGTCTACCTTGGTTGCTGTGGTAAATAGCCTAATGATACTGGCCAGACAGATGGCTTATTAATAATTAATCTCTTGTTAATAATTGCTCCTTGCCTTGGAAGATCCTCAGAAATCCAGCTTGAAAGTCATTGGATGAAATCCTGGGCCAACTAAAGTCAATAGGAATATTAATGGGGCCATGTATTTCACCCATGATATTTTAAAGTGTATGTTTATAAGAAAGGTTCCTTGTAGGTGTGACAAATTTTAGGTAATATTTTTATATTGCCTATGTGTGCCTCAGTTTCCCCTGTAGGCTACATTTTCTCCTGGGTGGAAAATGACTGTTTGCGCTCAGGGCAGGCTCAGAGACATAGGTACTAATGTTGCCTAGTTGTCTGAGCTTGAGTGGGTCATTGGAAAAGGACTGGCTGAGGTGATAATGGCAAATCCAATCACTAGGACACTGAGTCTAGCAACCAAGGACCCAGAGGGAGATGGATTTCCTCATCTTTCAGCAGGAAGCTGAGCAAACATCCTTCAGCTGGAGAACAAAGGACTAGAGAGGGGTGTGTGTCTGGGGCAGGGGAGAAGAGTTGGCTGCTGGAAGGAGCTGGGGCTGTCGCTTGGGATCTGACTGAGGAGGTCAGATGGAGAGACAGACAAAGCTTGAACCATGGGGTTCCCTACAGCTTGGCTGGGCTCGGGGCTAACTAGAATGGTCTGTGCTTTAACCTTTAGTTTTCTATGCTAACCTAAGGACTGTCTATGCTGTGTTCCAGTTGACTAATAAACCCTACTGTTTTGACAATGCTGTTTGAGTGTCACTGCAAATGCTTGGTGAGGTGCACTAATCCCTGAAGAGTGTACAAATCTCTACCAGGAGAGAGTCTCAGTTGGCCTCACTGAACAGAACTTGCAGTGTGACACTGGAGGTCTGGAGCCACAGATGTTTGGCCACAGGAGGTGGTGAGGCCGTGTGGCCTACCTTAAAGGAAGAGTGGGGGTGTGGCACACTGAAGAGTTTCTCCAAGAGATTAATCTGAAACTAGGGGGGGTAGCACCAATGCTGTGGATCTGTAAAGAAGGTATCTTTAAACTTAAATTTTTCTCCCTCTACGGTTGGACGCCAAATAAATAAGCTCTAAGTAGAGGATTGAAAAAAATCACACAATTTTTCAAAACGCTCTAAAACTTAAGAAATAGTTTTCCAGTAAAGTGTGTGGCGCATAACACAGTGCATAATGGTGGGGTGTGGTATAAAAATTTTATTGGTACTAGTTTAGGAAAATCTGCATAACTTGTTTATGGATTCACCACTAGTGAATAATACAACCAATGCACAAAATGATGCCAATAAAAATTGTACATACCATGTTATCATGTGTTAAACTATAAGATTAAAGCCCTGTGTAGTTTGTTCCAAGTTAGAAATAAAATTCTGTGGCAAAGCCCATGGCCATATACTAGAAGTTCAGTGGCGGCCTCAATTTCAGTACATCCTTTCAATTTTGAAATAAATGCAAAAATGATTAATGCAATGGGGACAGTTTTCCTTGTGGTGTTTATTTTGATATTAAATAAAATTTACTTTATGCTGTCTCAATTTTTAAGAGTGCGGCAGATTTTTGTATTAAACGCATTACTGCATTCTGGAAGTTGTCAGGAAGCTGGAGATTTTGGCAGCTGGGTAGGGGACAGTTGGTTCTTTTGGCACCTCAGAAGGCGTGGGAGGTAGTTAAGATTTTTGGCACCCAGGAGGTAGTTAAGACTTTTGGCAGTGGAGAAGTAATGCATCTCATCTGCCCTTCCTCTTTGCAGGCAGAGGCAAAGAGTGATTTTGAATTTGTGGGGGTGGGGGCCATAAGGGGCAGGCTTTGAACTCCTAGTCTTCTACCCTAGTGATCCGTGACAGCAATCAACTTGACCCACTGCTCTCCACTCCAGTTTTTCCTACTTCAAACAGCAATTATGAATAAGAACATTAAATAGGATATTTCTGCTTAAAAGGACTAGCAGTGAGCAAGTTAACAAAATTGCCATTTAAATTGTTGTTAGTATGTTGGAATCAACACCTCACTGAGGTGACTGTGACTATGCACATCTTGTTGTTTCAGTCTGTCTGTGAACTCGGGGCCTTGTCTACAACTAGATTTTTTTTTTAATTAACATTTCTGATAGGTACTACTACCAGTAGAGCTCCATGGATGGTAGCAGCAGTGAGAAATCTGCTGTCGACAGACATTTTACCAGTTCGTTGCATAGATCTACTCTGAATAGAGTTAGACAAGATGGTGGTTAAAATATCAGCATCCGGACTACCCCAGCAATCTCACCCTTACTGCCCCCTTGCTGGGGAGTTTTAAGAGAAAAAAAAAAAAAAATGAATGCCGATTGGGTAGAGGCAGCCAGAAATAAAACACTGCACTAGTTTACAGTCAGGCCCCATTGAGATGAGTAGCTTACCAAGATTTGAAAATGATTGGGCACTTATGAATAATGAGAACATTCAAAGTTACAGTAATAGAGATTTAATTTTTTTTTTTAGAAGGCATATGAACTCCTGTTTCAGGGCATAAACCAACCTCTAATGGACGGAGGGGCTTGTCTACATGGGAAGTTACACTGGTAAAAGGGTAAAGTATGAATTAAACCAGTGTAACTCCCTGTGGGGGCACTCTTATTCCAGAATAAGAATGCCTTTTCTCGGTTTAGTTAATACTTCAGAAGCAGTTTAAACTGAACTGGAAAAAGACACTAATTGCAGAATGAGTGTCCACAGGGAGTTATACCAATATAACTATGGTGGCTTAATTATACCAGTATGATCATATCTGTATAACGTCTTGTGCAGACTAGCCCTAAGAAACTTGTCTTGTGGGCAGGTTACTCTATAATTGCCTGTTGCAGTGTTTCTGGCACTTTCCTTTGAAGCATTTGGTGTTGTCCGCTCTTAGAAACAGGATAGTATTCTAGGTGAACCATTGTTTTGATCTAATAAGGCAATTCCTACATTCCCATCTACATAAGGAAAAATCATGGCTGAAAACTGATATCTGCAATAGTTGTTCCTTCTGGAACCATTTTTGAAAATCACGCAACTGCTGGTGTCGATTGAAACAAGCCATTTTCAACCTTGCAACAGAAAACGTGACTGAGAGAAAATTAAAATGTTCTTGTCCCTATGTATGTTACCAATTAAACTTTTTTCAGTGTCTGTTCTGAAAGGCCCATTGCTGACCTCTGTTTTCATCACTCAGTTTCCTAATATATATGTATGGTGGGCCTTTGTATTTGGAAAATCAGATATCAAGAATTATAACATTCATAAACCAGTCGTAGAACGCTTCAAACTCTCTGGTCACGCGATTACAGACATGAAAGTTGCGATATTACAACAGAAAAACTTCAAAACCAGACTCCAGTGAGAGAGTGTTGAATTGGAATTCATTTGCAAATTGGATACAATTAACTTAGGCTTGAATAGAGACTGGGAGTGGCTAAGTCATTAAGCAAGGTAACCTATTTCCCCTTGTTTTTTCCTTAACCCCTCCCTCCCCCCCGACGTTCTTGTTAAATCCTGGATTTGTGCTGGAAATGGCCCAACTTGATTATCGTACACATTGTAAGGAGAGTGATCACTTTAGATAAGTTTCAGAGTAACAGCCGTGTTAGTCTGTATTCGTAAAAAGAAAAGGAGTACTTGTGGCACCTTAGAGACTAACCAGTTTATTTGAGCATGAGCTTTCGTGAGCTATAGCTCACTTCATCGGATGCATAGCATATCGTGGAAACTGCAGAAGACATTATATACACACAGAGTTTTGTTTCATGGTCTCTGTGTGTATATAATGTCTTCTGCAGTTTCCACGATATGCTATGCATCCGATGAAGTGAGCTATAGCTCACGAAAGCTCATGCTCAAATAAACTGGTTAGTCTCTAAGGTGCCACAAGTACTCCTTTTCACTTTAGATAAGCTATTACCAGCAGGAGAGTGGGGTGTGGGGGGAAAGAAAACCTTTTGTAGTGGTAAACACCCATTTTTTCATGGTTTGTGTGTATAAAAAGATCTTCTGTACTTTCCACAGTATGCATCCGATGAAGTGAGCTGTAGCTCACGAAAGCTTATGCTCAAATAAATTGGTTAGTCTCTAAGGTGCCACAAGTACTCCTTGTATTTGGAAAGTTTTCTTTCACAATCAAAAGGGCTAAAAGTGTAAGTTTAAAAATTCCAAAACTTTAAAACAGACTGTTGCACAGTTTGGTAACAAGAACTTGGTTCTGCTGCACATTCTGTAGCCACAGAATTCTGGAATACATGTGTTTTGCCTATACAAGTTTATATAAATCAATCCCTCCAGATTCTTCAATATGCTGTAACTGTTGGATTGCCTCTAGATGGCACTGTTTTACTTCTATTCAAATTCTGTTTTGTGGAGAATACTTTTTCATGTACAAGTTTCTCTTAGTCCAAACCACCTGCCTGTCTGTCAGATACTTCAAATAGATCCTATTCAGCAGCACCGTTGACTCGTCATTATATTTGATAATTGTTTTTCCTGTCTTAAAAGGGTCTTTCCTTTTAGTTATCCCTACACTGAAAACCACGTTACCTGTATATGTGAGTATATTTGTGTGTATATTCCCAGAAACACACGGGTGTATATTCTCAGACAAAGCCTATATTAAATTGGCGTTAATATTGAAAGTAAATATTCTGGGTAAAAATTTAGGGTATTATGCTGTCAGAAACAGGATACTTTTCTAGACAGACTACTAATTTAGTGTAAAAATATTACAGGGACGTTGTAGTTATCCCCAAAATAAGCATTATAAACCCAGGAATTTAAGAGGTATATATATTAAACTTTTAAAAATCAAATAGGTTATGGTATGGTATGACCATGAGTTGGTTGAGTTCAGGATCCTGACGCAGGGAAGAAAGGTAAGCAGCAGGATACGGACCCTGGACTTCAGGAAAGCAGACTTCGACTCCCTCAGGGAACGGATGGGTAGGATCCCCTGGGGGACTAACATGAAGGGGAAAGGAGTCTAGGAGAGCTGGCTGTATTTCAAGGAATCCCTGTTGAGGTTACAGGGACAAACCATCCCGATGAGTCGAAAGAATAGTAAATATGGCAGGCGACCAGCTTGGCTTAACGATGAAATCCTAGCGGATCTTAAACATAAAAAAGAAGCTTACAAGAAGTGGAAGGTTGGACATATGACCAGGGAAGAGTATAAAAATATTGCTCGGGCATGTAGGAATGATATCAGGAGGGCCAAATCGCACCTGGAGCTGCAGCTAGCAAGAGATGTCAAGAGTAACAAGAAGGGTTTCTTCAGGTATGTTGGCAACAAGAAGAAAGCCAAGGAAAGTGTGGGCCCCTTACTGAATGAGGGAGGCAACCTAGTGACAGAGGATGTGGAAAAAGCTAATGTACTCAATGCTTTTTTTTGCCTCTGTCTTCACTAACAAGGTCAGCTCCCAGACTGCTGCGCTGGGCATCACAAAATGGGGAAGAGATGGCCAGCCCTCTGTGGAGATAGAGGTGGTTAGGGACTATTTAGAAAAGCTGGACGTGCACAAGTCCATGGGGCCGGACGAGTTGCATCCGAGAGTGCTGGAGGAATTGGCGGCTGTGATTGCAGAGCCATTGGCCATTATCTTTGAAAACTCGTGGCGAACGGGGGAAGTCCCGGATGACTGGAAAAAGGCTAATGTAGTGCTAATCTTTAAAAAAGGGAAGAAGGAGGATCCTGGGAACTACAGGCCAGTCAGCCTCACCTCAGTCCCTGGAAAAATCATGGAGCAGGTCCTCAAAGAATCAATCCTGAAGCACTTACACGAGAGGAAAGTGATCAGGAACAGCCAGCATGGATTCACCAAGGGAAGGTCATGCCTGACTAATCTAATCGCCTTTTATGATGAGATTACTGGTTCTGTGGATGAAGGGAAAGCAGTGGATGTATTGTTTCTTGACTTTAGCAAAGCTTTTGACACGGTCTCCCACAGTATTCTTGTCAGCAAGTTAAGGAAGTATGGGCTGGATGAATGCACTATAAGGTGGGTAGAAAGTGGGCTAGATTGTCGGGCTCAACGGGTAGTGATCAATGGCTCCATGTCTAGTTGGCAGCTGGTGTCAAGTGGAGTGCCCCAGGGGTCGGTCCTGGGGCCGGTTTTGTTCAATATCTTCATAAATGATCTGGAGGATGGTGTGGATTGCACTCTCAGCAAATTTGCGGATGATACTAAACTGGGAGGAGTGGTAGATACGCTGGAGGGGAGGGATAGGATACAGAAGGACCTAGACAAATTGGAGGATTGGGCCAAAAGAAATCTGATGAGGTTCAATAAGGATAAGTGCAGGGTCCTGCACTTAGGATGGAAGAATCCAATGCACCGCTACAGACTAGGGACCGAATGGCTAGGCAGCAGTTCTGCGGAAAAGGACCTAGGGGTGACAGTGGACGAGAAGCTGGATATGAGTCAGCAGTGTGCCCTTGTTGCCAAAAAGGCCAGTGGCATTTTGGGATGTATAAGTAGGGGCATAGCGAGCAGATCGAGGGACGTGATCGTTCCCCTCTATTCGACATTGGTGAGGCCTCATCTGGAGTACTGTGTCCAGTTTTGGGCCCCACACTACAAGAAGGATGTGGATAAATTGGAGAGAGTCCAGCGAAGGGCAACAAAAATGATTAGGGGTCTGGAACACATGACTTATGAGGAGAGGCTGAGGGAGCTGGGATTGTTTAGTCTACAGAAAAGAAGAATGAGGGGGGATTTGATAGCTGCTTTCAACTACCTGAAAGGGGGTTCCAAAGAGGATGGCTCTAGACTGTTCTCAATGGTAGCAGATGACAGAACGAGGAGTAGTGGTCTCAAGTTGCAATGGGGGAGGTTTAGATTGGATATTAGGAAAAACTTTTTCACTAAGAGGGTGGTGAAACACTGGAATGCGTTACCTAGGGAGATGGTAGAATCTCCTTCCTTAGAGGTTTTTAAGGTCAGGCTTGACAAAGCCATGGCTGGGATGATTTAACTGGGACTTGGTCCTGCTTCGAGCAGGGGGTTGGACTAGATGACCTTCTGAGGTCCCTTCCAACCCTGATATTCTATGATTCTATGCAAATCCACAGTTAAGGCACCCAGACAACCTTACCTCAGCACCAGAGTGACAGAGTACACACAATTATAATTAATGTACATTAGTGTTTGTGATCTACTGTTAATTGGAACTGATTTTTAAAGACATTAGAAAGTTTCAATTTTTTTCCCCCCTCATAGAGTCAACCTGCCTTTCTGGAAAATAGTAGTTCCCCAGTGCTGTTAGGTGTTAGAAAAGAGCAGCATGTGGAACAAATGGATGGACCGCTTTACTAAGGGCAGCCTGGCCTCAGTCCCACTCAGAACAATGAAAGATGGTAGAGCGTGTTTGAGTTTCTCTGAAGGAGAACATTATTTCACCTTTGATAGAAAAACTTTTATTTAAGAAACGTAATAGATAAAATTCCCATTGTTCCTAAAAAAACTTTTTTTCTGAATCTACTGATTGCACCAAATCTACAAGATCCAGCTCTCTGCTAGTTTTTGTGTAAATTGATAATGCGTGGACTGAGATCATTGGACACAAAAAATTTACATTGTGCTTAATTTCTTACAATTAATTTTAAATAGATTCTTTAACTCCCAAATTAATGGGTTTACTTATAAATTCTCAGAACATTAATTCAGAAGAGCAAATGCTGTAATTTTGGGGAGAGTATGCTATATTCTTCGCACATAACAAAGTGGTTGAATCCCTGCTTTAAGTTCAAATCTCAACTGAACCTTAACTATGGAACTGTACTGGCAACTCCAGCAAATGGATGGATATATATGGATATATATATATATATATATATATATATATATATATATATATATATATATATATATATATATATATATATATAGGTGGGGAGAAATTCTCTCCAGGGATGGGAGAAATATATTAGCTGAACCTCTGATAATAGAGTAAGGCTTTAAAGCCAACAGTAGAAACAGCTGTAATTAGATTTGGAAAGTATTTTCCATTGTAACGTCTCTGCCTCAGTTTCCTCATTTTTAAAATGGGGATAATACTTTTTCTACTTCACATGGGTCAGCTGTTTGGCGGCGCTTAGGACTTTCTGGGGGAGGGGAAGGAGCGGAGATGCGGCATGCTCTGGAGAGGAGGTGGAGTGGTGGTGGGAAGACGTGGGCCTGCAATGGAGCAGGGACGGGAAGAGGTGGGCCTGGAGCATCCCCCAGCAAAGTCGGTGCCTGTTCTTCTCCAGGTAAGCTGCCACTGCTGCTGCGAAGGTGCTTCCTAGCGTCCTTGCCTGCAGCGGGCTGTGTCTGTGTGGGGTAAGCCAGGGCACTTCCCAACCACAGTATATAATGCCTTTTGTCTTCCCCCCAAAAATTTCCTTGGAACCTAACCCCCCGCATTTACATTAAATCTTATGGGAAAATTGGATTTAACATCGTTTCACTTAAAGTTGCATTTTTCAGGAACATAACTACACTGTTAAGTGAGGAGTTCATGTATATAAGCAGTTTCTTTTTGTGTTCAAACAGCCTTTGCAACCACAAAGAAAATTAGTAGCAGGTGAAAGCTTACTTTTAACAATGCTGAGGCCAAACTGTTGTTTTATTTAAAGTAGGAATATTTTTTTCTCCAAATCCCCTTTAATTCCTCTAGATATTAGTTGCAGTTTGTCATACCTACACTTCCAAAATACCTGATCCTCCAAAAGAGTTGATTAAAAATAAAAAAATTCTAGCCCTTTACCTGTATATTGCAGCCTATGGGGGCGGAAGCACCATCTTTCCCTCAATATTTATGATCAGGGCTTGAAAAACTTACCAGACCCATACTAGTTGAATACCTACATATGAGGACAAGGGGCAAGGCAAGAGCAGTGTTCAAGGATGGCATCCTGTTTAGAGTTCCAGCATTTTCAAATGCCACCTCCATGACCTCCCTTTACTCCTTTCCTCTCCTCTCCCCCATCCCTCCCATCTGGCGGGAAAGATGTGAGCAGTGTTTATCTAATGTGCTGTCCTAAAGCCACTAACTGTATGACTTTAAACCAGTTTGGTTAAACTGATGCAAACGGGGATACTCTTACTGAAGTTTAAAGCAGTCCTGTTTTGGTTTGGCCTAAGTCAGTTAGGAATTGGTCTAACCTAAACTGAAATAAACCACTCTTAAGCCAAAATAAATGTCCACATAGGCATTGACAAAACCAGTTTAAGAGCTTGTCAGCATGGGAAAGTTTTCAGTGTCTCTGTTTTATCTATACAGGTATAACTATCCTGAAAAAGTCCATCCATATGGTTTTGTTCATGCTGGATTAAGCTACTTTCATGTAATATTGCATCCACACAGATCTCTGCTTTTAAAAAATAACTGCACAATATTCTGGGGCAGGTATCCCATGGTGCAGTGTCCTACCACTTAGGTTTTTGCATTATGGGATACCTATTGGAACCCACTGCAATTCTGGAACTTGGGATCAAACTAAAGAAAAACCCACATGATTCTTCTCCAGTTGTCTTATAATTCACCAGATCTTCTTTTTTTTTTTTTTTTTTTTTTTTGCAACTTTTTGCAAACTTTTGCCAGAATGCTGCAATCCTGATAGTCATTTCCTTGTCAGGCTGCTCCATAGGTAGTGGCAGTCAACACAGCCAGATGGTGCTGGTTGACTTGAGGGACATCCACGATGATGTAGAAATACTGCTAGAGGAGGATGAAATCAAGTAGATACTTCCGCATGACATTTTCCTGGAGTGTTTCTCTCGGTGGAGCACTGTTTGTGGGCTTAGCCAACTGGATTCAACTGGTGGGACAGGATAGTCATGTACAACTGCGATAACCTGTAGTGGCTGCAGAATTTCAGGTTACTTTCCTAGAGATCTGACTAGAGCTCGCCCCAAATCGGTGGAACACCCACGTGAAAATTCCCCTCAGATGGTGGAGAGCATGTGTCATCACCATCTGGAAGCTTGCCAATCCCAATTGCTGCTAGTTAGTAGGTAACCAATTTGGTGTATCAGTAGAGAAACTGTCAGGGCTGTCAAGTATCGGGGGTAGCAGTGTTAGTCTGTATCCACAAAAACAACAAGGAGTCTTGGTGGCATCTTAAAGACTAACAGTTTTATTTGGGCATAAGCTTTCTTGTGTAAAACAAGTGGTGTTTTACCCGCTAAAGCTTATGCCCAAATAAGTCTGTTAGTCTTTAAGGTGCCACCAGACTACTTGTTGTTTTTGTCAGGGCTGTTGTCATGGGGGAGTGTGCTGCAGACCTGGGTCGGACTCAGAAAGCTTGGCAATACATGGGAGATTATTGATCGATTTGCATGGTTGGGGTTTCCAAATTGTAGTGGGGTCACTGTTGGGACCCAGATAGCTATTCTTTGCCTCCTAAACTAGCTTCAGAATTCATCAACAGAAAGGGTGTTTCTTCATCAAGCTGCAAGGCCAGGTTGACCGCTGTGGAAAAATTCATCAATATTAGTATGGGGGTAGTCTGGAAAGGTCCATGATGCCAGGTTATTTAGAAATTCACGTCTGTTTTATGCAATGGGAAAAAATTATTTTGCTCCCAAGATGACTAAGCACACTAATGATGGTGTGATTCCTCCTGTCATTTTGGGAAACCCAGCTTATTTTCTGCTTCCCTGGTTTATGAAACTTTTTACAGTATACTTCAATAGGAGAAAGACAGTGTTTAGTTAAACACTGTGTAGTTGCAGAATGATGGTGGAGTGCAAATTTGGAAGACTAAAGGGAAGGTGGAGGTGTCTCATGACAAAGTTGCAGGCTTCTGAGCAATATCTCCCTTGTCTGATAGGTGCTGGCTGACTTAGATAATCCAGTGCAACTTTCTTCTGTGGACAAGCCCTAACTACCCTTGACTAAACTAGTAGCAGAATTTGCATCCCTAATTATGTTAAATTATATGCAAGCACAAATGGCCTACACCCTATGTCCTAAAACCATTTATCTTAGTTCTTTCCTTTAATGCATAAACTTCACCTGTGTACCTGTTCCACTGAAAATGTAATTGTGAGCAGTTACCATATGTGTCCATTTGCACATTTTGTATGTGCCTTTCAGATGCATATGTTTGAAAGGTAGCCTATAATGCCTCAACTACAGGGCTTATTGAAAGATTTGACAATATTTGTGAAGAATATGTCCAAGAGTTCTATATGTAGCATGTGTGTGCCTCAGCAGCTGCTGTGTGTCTGCCTCAGCACCTCTTTCATGCATGTCTTAAACAGTACTATTTCTGCTGTTTTCTCTCTTTAATTTGTGGGTTATTTTGAAAGAAATGAGGTAGTTTTCGTATTTCTTAGAGTCAGTTTTTGGAGAGTAAAAGTTTGTCACCAAAAGTAAAGATGATGGTGGGAGAGGTAAGGGATTTCGAAGTGCAGATGAATATTTTTGAATTGCTACATTTCCTGTCAGTAAATCTGAGCTCTGGCTGCCTGGAAGAGGGTAAGAGAGTGTACTGCAGAGTTGAGAACCCCAACCTCCTCCCATTTAAGCTAGGGATTTGTTATCTCAGGCACCTTGTGTGTTGCAGGTACCATGGTATCACATGGAAAGAGTTGTTTCAGAAATAGCTAAGACCCAGGTAGGGCTTTCAAATCAACACCTTAAACTTCACTCAGAAATCATTTGATAGCGAGCGTAGATCACAGAGCATGAATATAATGGACTCCTTTTGGGATATAGCCACATTCTGCACTAACTGCAGTTTCCCAGTGGTTTTGAGATACAGTCCTATAGCGTATATTCCAATAATGCAAAGTGGAGATTATAAAGGCATGGATAAAAGTAGCAAGGGCTGCATCTGAAAGAAAAGGTCACAACTTTCTTGCCAAATACAAGTGAGAAAAGAGACTTTTGACAACTGCTGCTACCTGGAAAATCTGTGACATGAATAGCAAAAGAAGCAGTGAGCTTAAGTTAATAAGATTCAACTTTGATTTTTAATAACAATTGGTCTGTTGAACTGGTTGCCTAATGATACAGTTACAACATGCTCAATAGAGAGATTCTCATTGAGATTAGATAAAATTATGGAAATTATAGTGTACAGTTTATCATAGTTAATTTAGGGTTTGGGCTAGATGATTGAAGAGGTCCCGCTCATCAACAGTTCTGTAACAGTTAGATTCCTATCTTTGATAAAACGAATTTATTCAAAAAATGGAAACTAAAACTTACATTTAACTATATCTCCTCCCCTATGTATTGGAGAGTACAAAAGGCATGTTTTAAGAGTTAAATATTTCTAACTTTTAAATTATGAGCAGTATTTAAATATATTTTTAGAAATACACATATAGTTTTCAGTTTGAAAGTATTAATATATTTCACTACAATTTGTGTGCAAGATAGTTTGCTATTTTCCCCTGTTTGTAATGCATCTACATTTATTCATTGAAATTGAGGTTTCTCTTTATATTGAACATTTTGATCCCATTTCCTAATCACTTCCATGAACCTCAAAAAGTAATAGTTTTAACTAGATACTTGAATCCTATGGAAAGGGTGACCATATTAGTCTTGTATTTAATTTATAGATTAGCTTCTATACACAGCATATATTAGTATCACAATATTTGGCTATACTAATACTTTGGGCTTCTATAGAACCTTTCATCTGAAGCTCTCAAAGCATTCCCATACAATTAATTAAACTTCACATACTTCCGGCAAATAGAATCATAGAAGATTAGGGTTGGAAGAGACCTCAGGAGGTTATCTAGTCCAACCCCGTGCTCAAAGCAGGACCAACATCAACTAAATCATCCCAGTCAGGGCTTTGTCAAGCTGGGCCTTAAAAACCTCTAAGGATGAAGATTCCACCACCTCCCTAGATAAAGCATTCCAGTGCTTCACCATCCTCCTAGTGAAATAGTTTTTCTAATTTCCAACCTAGACCTCTCTCACTGCAACTTGAGACCATTGCTTCTTGTTCTGTCATCTGCCACCACTGAGAACAGCCTAGACCCATCCTCAGATAAGTCATCTGTTGTACAGATGAGCAAACTGAGGCACAGAGAGCGTAAATGAATGACTTGAAGTCTCACAGTAAATGGAGAGCCAGGCATAGAACCTAAATCTCCTGGCTCTTAGACCATGTTCTGTGCGTTTGATTATTAAAGTTGTAAAGTCAAGCAATGTTATTTTAGCAGGTTTTTGTATGTAATTATCAAAAGTTAGGAAATGTCAGAACAAAGGTTGCTTGTGCAACTTTAGTGTGGCTCTCTTGTGCATATGTATTATGATACAGTCTTTAATTATATAATCACATATTATTTTTTCCATGAGACTTGTGTTCGTTGAGATGGAGTAAAGAGGCCCAAAGAGTCAAAAGTGTTAACATAATCCTGTCACTGTCCAACATTAAACAGTTTTAAAAAAGATTTAGGGTTTGTTGTACAGACTTCAGCCTGCTTAGTGCCATGGCAACCACACCATTTAAAACCTCTTTAACCTTTTATTAAGGCTGCAGGAAAAGAAGGAAGAAACAGTTAAAGCATTTGAAATGTAAAATATTAAGTAAAGCTTTCATATTAACAACATTCCTTTTTCCCTTTTGCTGAAGAGAGACTTTAGAAAGAAGCAGGCCAGTCTTGTAGATGGTATTAAAGATGGTAATTACTGTCCTTTTGGGGGAAAAGATGGGCTGGAGCTGTTGTTATTGGTGGTGATGTTTAAATCCAATCCCATTTCCTAAGAAGGCAAAACAAAACGGGAGAGAAAAGAATAGCAAACAGAGAAAATGCAGCTTCTGTCTCTGGTGTTGAGTCTCCCTTGCCACCTCATTGTTGGAAAAACACTCGCACAGCATGCTGTCTTATCTGCCGCTTTGAGACCTGGCAACTTGTACCAGCATTGGACTATTAAGGGTATTGCTTTGAGCTGCTTCTTTCTGGTCACAGGCTCACAAAAATGTTGCAGAATATACAATCTTGGTTGGCTAAGTCAGATTCTTATTAGACAGAATGAATAAAGGAGAGAGATAAGAAAGAAACAGTATAGGGAAGAAAAAGGACATGAGAGGGTAGGGTTGACGAGAGAAAGTCTCAGATCCCAGGTGGTGGTTGGGATTCAGCCACTGATGGTAGAAGTTATGATGTTATGTGGGGCCCTCTTTCAGGCCTGGTCTAGTTGGGAAGTCTCTCAGGATCAGGATGAAGAAGGCCTGGGGTTCCAGGGTGTGGAAGCCATGGTAATGAAGCTCACTCCAATAGCCAGTTTTTCTCCCCAAGATCTCTTTGTTTAAGAACCCCAAAGGGAAGTGATGCATGGAATAGTCCATCCTCTTATTATTTTGTCCATCAGTGAGGCCTTATTTGACACCCCGAATTTGGTTCACCTATTTTGGTTTTACAGTATTCTTGTTTACTAGACAAGATCTTAACACAGTCCTTGTTCTATCACTAGACCTTTTTGTTTGGACTAATTCAGTCTTTCTCTCTTGCTTTTGAACCTCTCCCCATCAGCATTTGTTGTAGGTTTTTGTGGCATTTTATAAATTTTCCCTCACTTTTTACAGTCGAACTCACAAATGAGATAAAGTTGTAAACCCAATGATTACAACAGATTCCTCCCTCATTCACTGCGCTGGATGGACCTGATCTTATGATGACTAAGGATTGTATTGTGAAAGAAAAGAAACTATTGTTGATGGGACCCCTTCCTCATTTGTTGCAGAAGTTGGAAGCTGTATAGTGAATGAGGGAGGGGATTGCAGGGATAGAAAGGTTTGTCTCATAGTGGCAGTAAGATGAAACTGGTATGTGTCTGTGGTGGGGCGGTGCCCCACCCCCATGCCAGGTTGGGCTACAACAGGCCAGAGCGGCTGCACAAGGCGGCAGCCAATCAGGGAGGGCCTGTTAGAGAGCCAATCAGGGCCAGTATTACAGCCAGCCAATCAGGGCTAGGCTAGGCCCTATATAAAGGCTGCCCAGGAAGGGAGCAGGCAGCGTCTCTCAGACCTGCAAGGGAGAAGGTCTGTCACCTGAGTGAAGGAGACCAGCACCCAGGACAGCGCAGTGCTGGGCAGGCTTGGGGGAGCTGAGGAGAGCTCCAGCCCAATACCTGCCAGGCTGCAGGCCCTGATAGAAGGGCCCACAAGGTGCAAGCTGGCCGAAGGGGAAGTGGCCCAGGGAGGAGAGGCGAACAAGGGGAGCGAAGGAGGGCAGGAAGGCTGCTGCCAGTGGGTCCCTGGGCCAGGACCCAGAATAGAGGGCGGGCCTGGGTTCCCTGCTTCCCCCTTGTACTACACCCGGCCGTTAGGAGTGGCCATAGCGGACTGCACCCGACCCCTGATAGAAGTTAGACTTTAGGGATGTGGTTGGCCACTGCGGCTGGGGTGAAGAGAAAAGACTGCTGTTAACCACCCCTACCCCCCGAAGGGGGTGAGTGTGGACTTGGGGGCACTGCCGGAGGCAGTGTCCTGAAGAGGACGCCACGGAGCAAGGAGCAACGCGGGTCCAGATGCCAGCAGGACAAGAGACGGACAGGACACCACCGACAGACGGTGCTCAGAACTGAGCTAATTCCCAGAGTGTATAACAGGAGGCACTGCGGTGGTGAGTCCCGACACCGTCACAGTGTCTGACCTGCTAGTTCCTAGCTCAGGCTAAATTCTGCAAAATCTACAGAACTACTTGTGATCTCTTATTTTTGACCTCTGTGATTTTATCCCCCCTTTATATGCTCCCTCTGTAGGGCTCTTCAAAACAGTGGACTTAAAACCTGTGGGCTTCAAGCCCTGTCTGTCCTGTGATGGACTAATCCCCCTGAAGGATGGTCAGAGTAGGCGTCTGTTCTGCCTGAGGGAATTGCACATTCCAGACAGATGTTTGGTATGCTTGTCCTTCTCCATAAGTATGAACAAGTCACACACGCACACGAATTGTACTAGTGGACAAGCCAAAATTGTTCTGTGTCCTGTCAAGCAGGCAGGTGATACTTAAGGCTGGTGCAGAGAAATTAGCAATGACTAAAGATCTGGCGTCAACACCCCAGCACCTTACCTGACCTCCACATGGATGTCAAAGTCAGCATCACCATCACTTCCAGTGTTGAAGTCAGGCCCTGAAATGGGCTCTCTGAGACCAAGGCAGGAGTTCAGTGCCTTCCCATAAGGACTGATACGGCAAGGCCTCTGGAGGGAAATCCTTCAAGCCCTGCACAGCATCATGGACTGGAGAGAAGGAGCAGCCTGCAAGTCTGGACTCAACCAGCGCAGCTCTGGCTCTGTTGTCACACCTCTCAGCATTGATCCTGGCCTCGGTGGTTGAGAGTAGGAAGAACCAGGGCACCTTACCCATCGGCACAACCTCTAGAGATCTACTCCTCACCGTCATGGAAAAGAGTCCTCCCTGTCATTGAATAAAGAACTGTCCTCCCTGGAGTCTGCCATTGTCTTCACCAGGAGACATATGGGCTTCCACTGCAGGAAGGGCTTCTGATTTTTGGTTTTGGTCTTTTCTATTTTTGACTACCAATAAAACACCCCCAGGGTAAAAAAAAGAAAGAAATTGGTGTTTATCCAATAAATCTTTCCCTCCCTGACACCCTCTGTCCTTGCCCATCTAGTCTCAATTTTCTCTGCTTCCCCCAACTCCCAGTTCCAGTCTCTTTGCCTATCCAGGACTGGCTCTGAGGTCCCTTTATCTCCCAGGCTCCTTGTCCCTGTCTATGCTCCCCAGGTACAGCTCTTGTCTCCTCTGCATGCAATTCAGGCAACTTCCCTCTCCAAGCTACTTGGGAATCAGCAAAGGGTGCATTGAAACTAAAAGAGAGACTGGCTCCCTGTTCAGCGTTCTGGTAACCTGGATCAGGGCCCAGCATGGGTTAGAACTGTCCAATGCTGTAATTGCACAGAAACCCTGAAGCCCTGGGATGGAGTATGCTTTGGGCAGGCAGAATGTTTGGGGAATTAAGCTACGAAGATTCTAGCATCTCTTTACTGAGCATGTGTGAACTGTAATTTTCTCAAAGGCTTATAACTTGGCCAAATTCGGGTGGATTTTCATTGTGGCAGGAAAAGTCATATCCCTGACAAATAGGCCACCCCTTGCCAAGTTTCAAGTTTCTGCTCCAAGTCTTGGGGGGTGCTAGAGCTTCTCAAAGAACAGGTCATCAGAAGTTAACATGGGCAAAACAACATGTATTCCCCTGAACTTCATTCTTGTAGATGGCTGAACCATTTTGGCTAAGGCAGACACTCAACATGGGAAATTTCAACCCAAATAATTAGATTGACCAAGTTATAAGCAACTGAAAACAGAGTCTTGTAACAGGAAGTCTTGGGCAACCTTAATAGGTGGTGCTATTAGCTCTGCATTATGTCTTACCTATTTAAAAATATAACACCATGAGAAACTTCAAAACGAGTTTTACATTGGGTCTCTTTTCTCTGTATGTTTTTTTTTATTATAATTCCTGTGTTTAAGATCCTTATCCATTCTAAATATAGGCTGACACTACTATTTAGTGGACTCCATTGTTGCATAAAAAGAGATATTTTAAAGTTACTGAATATAATGAAAAATATAACTTGGCCTTCCAAAATAGTGACTTTTTAATTTAAAAAAAATTAGTTTTATTTTAAATCTATAACATCAAATGTAAAATAAGGTTCCAGGTAAAATATAATTGGTCCAAATTATTGTCTGGTGGCTGCTATTTTTTCCCATAAGTGTTGTATCAATAGTTATGAAAATTTACCGCCTCAGGAACACAATCTACAGGCCACCTTTGATGACAGTCATGGAGGAGGAAAGTTTTCTGTTATCCATTTAAAAACAACAAACAAAACACCCAATAGGCAAATAAAATTGTGTGAAGCTGGTATAAGTTTTACTTTAACAGTAGAGGGATGGGTGTGCTCAAAATAACGCATACTGATTTGATTTTTAAATTGATTATATTAATGTCTGATTTCCAAAAGTGTATTTTTAATTATAGTGTTTTATAATAGCCCTCCCGTTGTTTTTGTTTTTAAATAGATCTTCCTTTGCTGGATGGAAATGCCAGGTGCAGGACAGTTCAGTGAACGATGTGGACTACTTCAGCTTCTTGTTTTCGACACTTACAGGCAATCCCTTTGAATTTTATAAATTGAAATTAAGAACATGAAATTGATTGTGATAAAGTGATATTGAATCTCATTTAGTATAATTACTGTATAAAGTAGATAAATGATGAATATTAAATATGGGTTAAATACTTGTACACAATGGAAAAAAGATCAGAAATTCTAGCATTGTGATATGCTTTGGTTATGGGTGAGAAAGCACTTTCATTCTTATTTTCTATTATTAATGGCTTACTCTTTCACCCTCAATTGCCATGTGGACTGAATATTTTTCATATTTTGTTTCAGTACACAGATATGTACTGCATCTTGGCAGGGGGTTAGACTAGATGACACTGTCCCTTCTCACCCTACGGTCCTATGTTTTCTTTTTGAAAACTTAAAGGAAATCTATTCAGCAATGTTTGAATTATTTGAGCAAGAAAAAGAAATTATTCCTGCTTTAAGTGAATTGCATAACTGCTTTATTTATTTTGATTGATAATAGAATTAATGAGCACAATAGAGTGGGCTTCCAGTGCTCTTTAGACAAACAGAATTATTACCACCCACTGAACACCGATGCAAATAAGTCAAGTCCCAAGATTTTCCCAAACAAAGAGGATAAAAGATGTGCTCTACAGAGTGTCTGGATGGTTAAATCTGGCAGACCAAGGTGGGGAGTGAGGTTTTGTGCATGAGTCGCAAAGAAGCAGTTTGGATTTCAGATTTCATATTTAGCATGTACGTAGTCCTCAATCAGAGGGAGAAATTATTAGTGTGAAAACTAGTGTACTGTGCATCCTTAATGCAGCAATTGATATTTTACACATGTGAAACTGTATATTGCAATTTTCCCTTTGTGAAATTGCTTTTGCAGATCCCAGCTGCTTTTGTTCTCCACTTTTGGAGCTGAGCATTATGCCACATGGATTGCAGAAATGTGAAAAGCTGTTAGCCTAGGATGGGCTTTGTGCCTTGTTGCGTGCATTGAAACAGCTCTTATAAAAATAGGCACAGCAGCACCTCCCACTTCAACGCCTTTTTTTTTTCCCCTGGTGGTGATCTTATGGAATCTCTGGTCATGACTCTGGAGTTAATGATGAACTGCATTTTACACTTAAAGCAGCATTTCAACTTCTTTGCTTTATATTAAGAATACAACATATCTTTGATAAAATTACTGCATTTACTTTATTTGAGTTACAGAACAAAAAGTTTTCTGAAAATTTGAGTTAAAAATTATTTTTAAATGTGTTCTCTAAGAAACTTGGCATTCTTCAAAGCTTTTTAAAACTTGAATAATCTTAATGGAAAAACAAGCTTCAAATTTCTCCTCCTCCCATTCCTGCATTCCTGCCCCGATCGTATTCTTGCTCATTTCTATGCCTTCCCAAGGCTCCCCACAGTGCTGCTTCCTGGTGTGGGAGCTGAGGGGGGACAGTGAGGGGTTGGGGATAGAGTGGGGTTATGGGGAGGAGCAGAGGGAAACAGATATGTGTGGCTTTGGGAGGGATGAAGGATTGTATTGAGGAGAGATGGGTGCTATCCAAAGAGAGGGGCCTGAGAACTGGGGAGGTAATCAGTCTCTGAGGACTGATGTCTGCAATTTATGGCCCCAGTGATGTTGCCTGAGTGGACAATGGAGCTGAGGCAGTAGTGCTGTTGTGCGTAGCCTTTCACTCACTGATCCCTTGGCACAAAGGGACGGGGCTCCCCATTCCAGTCGCCAAGACCAGTGCACAGTCCTGATTTCACCAACACAGGAGCCCCCTGCATATGAACCTCTTCTCACATTCCTGACCAAATATACATTCCTGGCCTCACTCCACATTGACCCTGAATCCTGCATTTTTCGCTACTTGCCCATTATGGTCCCTTTGCAGACTCCTCTTCCTCCTGTTCTCCCCAGACTCTCTGCACAGCCTCCTCTCACTAACTGCATGCCCCCTGCTGCCCAGTTTACCTCCAGACTTTCATAGGTAACTAAATTGAATATACATATGTTTCCTTTTAACTCTGACAGTCAAATTCCACAATTAAATATCTATACATTTACTTGTTTGCCCATATTTTTTTTTAAAATAGTTAAAATAAAAAAACCCACCCAGTCCTCCTGTCATAAATATAAAGGGAAGGGTAAACACCTTTAAATCCCTCCTGGCCAGAGGAAAAACCCTTTCACCTGTAAAGGGTTAAGAAGCTAGGATAACCTCGCTGGCACCTGACCAAAATGACCAGTGAGGAGACAAGATACTTTCAAAAGCTGGAGGGAGGGAAAAACAAAGGGTCTGTCTGGGTGAGGCTTTTGCCGGGGACAGAACAGGAATGGAGTCTTAGAACTTAGTAAGTAATCTAGCTAGATATGTGTTAGATTCTGATTTCTTTAAATGGCTGAGAAAATAAGCTGTGCTGAATAGACTGGATATTCCTGTCTTTGTGTCTTTTTGTATCTTAAGGTTTTGCCTAGAGGGATTCTCTATGTTTTGAATCTAATTACCCTGTAAGGTATTTACCATCCTGATTTTACAGAGTTGATTCTTTTTACTGTTTCTCCTATTAAAATTCTTCTTTTCAAGAATTGAATGCTTTTTGCATGGTTCTTAAGATCCAAGAGTTTGGGTCTGTGGTCACCTATGCAAATTGGTGAGGATTTTTATCAAACCTTCCCCAGAAAGGAGGGTGCAAGGTTTTGTTGAGGATTTTGGGGGGAAAGACGTTTCCAAACAACGCTTTCTCAAAAATAAACCCGGTTAGACGTTTGATGGTGGCAGTGGAAGTCCAGGGGCAAAAGGTAAAATAGTTTGTACCTTGGGGAAGTTTTAACCAAGCTGGTAAAAGTAAGCTTAGGAGGTTTTCATGCAGGTCCCCATATCTGTACCCTAGAGTTCAGAGTGGGGAAGGAACCTTGACATGGTGGTAGCAGTGGGATTTAAAGGTGTTTACCCTTCCCTTTATATTTATGACACCTCCTGATAACCAGCTGCTGCTACTCTGTTCCTCTCAGCTCTCTGGCACCAGAAAGCAGCACTGCTGGAAACCATGGGAGAGGGAAAGAGTGATTCTTCGTTGAGTGCCTGTGTTGTACCAATAAAATAAAAACCAGCAGGATCTTATTAAAGGGAAAAAGGCAAAATACCACATTTATTGTGAATACAGAAAGAATCATAGTAAGCAGTTAGTTACAACTGTAACATTCCATTCAGTCTCATCTTTATTCACACATTCATTCATATACACACACACACATAGGTTCTGCAAGGTTGTTATCATAGTAAGCAGTTAGTTATAGCTATAACATTCCATTCAATCTCATATTTATTCACACATTCATTCATACACACACACACACACACACACACGCACACAGGTTCTGCAAAGTTGTTATCATAGTTACCAGCCTTAGAGTTGCTCATGCCAAGCCACTGGCCAGGTGGCCTGGACATGAGGAGGGAGCAGGGCCTTGTCAGATGCTCATCTGATGCTCCTGAAGTTGGTTTGCAGAATCAGACCCCAAAGTTCTCACTTTTAGAGTCTATTTTTATAGGAATTTCTTTCTATGCCAGTCTATGGGAATTGCTTCATCATGCTGTTGCTGAATCAATCAGCAGATAGCACATTCCTGACGGCTCCTAGATGTTATCTTGTTCTTTGGTTCTCCCATTCTTGAGGCTGTTGGGTGGATTCCAGTCTGCCCTCCGGGGGTCCTCTGGTTATTTCCACTTGACGCCTTCTTCAGCCGATGGACACTGGATTCTTAGGCTGGCACCTCCCTGATCATTCAGTTATTATCCACACCAAGCATCCATCCACATACATCCTCTATCTCTATTTTAATCACAATTGTTAATACAACAAAAGGGCGGGGAGTCTCTGGGTGCTGTTTCTATTGTTAGAGTATTGCTTTGAGTCTCTGTGAATTGCTTTGAGAACAGACTCTGTCTTAGAATGTACTAACACAACTAGCAGCTTGCAAGTTTCACACACAGAGGGAGAGAAACAGTACCAAAAACCAAGAGACCTCTTAATTAGTAATACCCTGGAATTTAAACTATGGGGAATCAAACTCGTTTGTGATTTTAATACAGAACTTCTTTAATATGATGAGTGATTCTTCGTTGAGTGCCTGGACATGGCCATTCCACTGTAAGTGTGTGCGCACCCCGAGTACAGTTGCCAGAAATTTTTCCCTCAATGGTACCCATTGGGTTGGCTCTGGTGCTGCACGCTCACAACGCTGGCATAAAGGGCCTGACAGACCTTGCACCCCTTCATTTCCTTCTTAACGCCAGTGACGTTCGCTGGAACTGCTCTCCGTGCTATGGCAAGCTGTTCTTAGTGGTCTTCATTTTTATTTGTTTCTTCATATTGTGTATAGTTAGAGTTTAAACAGTTGCTCAGTTATATAGTTTAGTTGGCGCTTCTCCATCAGTTAACAGAGTTTTGCCTGGAGGCATTTGCTGAGGCCAGAGACCTGCTGTCTCTTTCAGTACCACTGGCAGTACAAGAATTGGCAGCATTGGTGCCAGTGGGCAGGAGGGAACATGTAGTCCCTAGCTGTCATCTGGTTCCAGGCCCCGCTATACCATCTAGAGGGAAACTGTCCTGGCTGGCCCTGATGGAAGCCTCCCAGCCCCATCACCGATTTCTGGCACCAGTAGGAACCACACCGCCATGATTCCCGGAGGAAAACTTGTTAGCTGATTTGGAGGTTGGGTCAAACTCCTCCCATCCAAGGAGTCGCCCTTATTCTCCCTCCAGCCATCCAAGCCCTGTCGTGGACCCCCAGCACAGGTGTGCCCACCATGTCCTTGGCCTAGTGGTCACTGTCCACCCTTCTGGAACCCTTTGGGGTTTTCCCCAATGCCAGGGCCCCATTCTAGAAGCTCTGACTTGGAGGCCTCCAAGAGAAGGGTGCCTCCATCTCATTGGGCAGCACCCGACCTAAACTCCGGCATTGAGCCCAGTATTGAACTTCAGGATCCGGATCTGCAGGATCCCTTCAGTGCAGAAGGAGAGGAGGAGATCCCTTGCGTGTGCAGGCCGCCTCCCCGGACGAAGCAGTGTTGGGGTGGACGTGTCGCCTCCTCAAGAGGACTATAAGGCCCACTAGCAGCTATTGAAGAGGTTGGCCTCAACAGGCTTGCACGCAGAGGTAATGAAAGAATCCTCCCATAGTCTGGTTCACATCCTGGTTGCTGTGGGCATGTTGAAAGTGGCTCTACCTCTCAGTGAGGCCATTATGGACCCAGTGAAAGCCCTGTTGCAAAGCCCTGCCTCCCTTCCCCCCACATCGAAAAAAGCAGAGAGGAAGTACTTTGTGCCTGCCCAGGGTTATGAGTTCCTCCTATACTCTTATCTCTCCCTCCTGTTCCCTGGGGTCCTTGGTGGTCTCGGCGGTCAATGAAAGGGAGAGACAGGGCCTACAAGGGGCAATTCCTAAAACAAATGACTCCAAGAAACTGGACCTTTTCAATAGAAAGATTTATTCTACTGGGGGACTACAGCTTAGGATCGCCAACCAGTGTGGGACTCCATGATGAAATTCAAAGACTCGCTTCCCCAGGAGTGCAGGCAGGCAGGAGTCCTCACTGGTAGAGAAGGGGAAGGTGATAGGTTGGGCCTCCTTGCAGGCATCCCTGGATGCGCTGGACTTGGCGGCCAGGTCCATGGCCTCCGCAGTGGCCATGTGTAAGACTCGAGCTACAGTCCTCTGGTCTCCTGAGGTCCAGCAATCCCTACAGGACTGCATGGGTGGTCTCAGACCTATTCTAGACCTACGCCGACTCAACGGCTACCTCACGGAACTGAAGTTCGCATGGTCTCCCTGGCTTTCATTATCCCCTCCCTGGTACTCTGCCCTTGATTTAAGAGATGTCTGTTTTCACATTTTGATCTTCCAAGGCCACAGAAGGTTTCTCAGGTTTATTGTGAACCTGGCCTGCTACCAATTCCCAGTTCTCCTGTTCGGCCTATTAGTGGCCCCACGGGTGTTTACAAAGTGCATGGCGGTAGTGGTGACTTTCCTGAGAAGACGGGGTGCAAGTCTACCTCTATCTGGATGACTGGCTAATCAGAAGCTGGTCCAAGGCTCAGGTAGAGTCCAGAATCCACCTCATACAGTTGATTTGACAAGCCCTGGGCCTGCTAATAAACAGGCAGAAGTCTATTCTCACTCCGGTGCAGAGGATGGAGTTTATCAGAGCTGTGCTTGGCTCCACCCAGGCCAAGGCCTTCCTCCCAGAAGGCCGTTTCACACAATCATGTCACTAATAGCACACATCAAGGACCACCCCATTACGTTTTTGTCTGAGACTTCTAGGTCACAGGGCCTCATTCATGTACGTGGTACAGCACCCAAGACTATGCCTCAGGCTACATCAGGCTTGACTGGCCTTGGTCTACTCACTGAACCGCCACCATCTAGACTCTGTGCTCACAGTGCCTTCCCCAGTCCTAGCCTCCCTCAATTGGTGCCTGGACCCTCTGGCGGGTTGTTCAGGCGTTCCCTTCGCCTGGCCCCAACCTTTGATTTCTGTGATCTTAGACATGTCAGAGCTGGGCTTGGGAGCTCACCCAGGGCCCCTCAGGACCCAAAGCTTGTGATCCCCAGAAGAGCTCTCTCTACACATCAATGTCAGAGAGCACAAGGCAGTTTGTCTGACCTGTCAGGCATTCCTGCCTCACATTATGGGCAGGAGCGTGCAAGTGTTCACGGGTAACGCTGCAGCCATGTTCTACCTCAGCAGGCAGGGAGGGGCTTGCTCTTCCCCCCTGTGTCAAAAAGCAATTCACTTGTGAGAGTTTTGCATAACCCAGTCAGTCCACCTTGAGGCTTCTCACCTTCCGAGAACTGAACTGGGAGATTGCCTCAGCAGGTGTTTCTCCCATCACTACAGTGGTCCCCTCGCCCGGCTATTGTCAGGGACGTTTTCCACCGGCGGGCGACTCCCCAAATAGACACTGTTTGTGACCAGATACAACAGAAAGTGTCACCAGTTTTGTTCCCTATGAGGCCACAGCCCCAGGCTTGCTCATGGATGCCTTCTTGCTCCCGTGAGCAGTGCACCTGTTCTACGCTTTCCCCCCATCCTGCTCGTGCACAAGGTTGTGCTGAAAATCAAGCAGGACAGGGCATGGGTCATTCTCATGCTCCCTCTCCTCCCAGACCTGATCTCCCAGAACCACAGTCAGCTGCTCCATTCTAACCTCAGCACCACCATCCACTTGATGGCCTGGAAGCTCCATGGATAAATATCGCAGAGTTGGCTTGCTCAGACAGGTCTGCTGGGTCCTATTAGGTAGCAGGAAGCCCTTTACCAGGGCTATGTACCTCTCCATTTGGGCATCCCAGCAAGGAGTCTCACTCCCACAGTCATCACTGCAGTCCGTTCTTGAGTATTTTTTACACCTGAAACAGCAAGGTTTAGCGATTTCATCAATTTAAGGTTCATCTTGTAGCAATTTCAGCATTCCACCCTACCCGGTGAATAATTGATCCGTTTTTTCTCATGAAATGGCCATTTGTTTCCTCAAAGGCATAGGAAGACTATATTCACAAATACAGGAACCAGTCCCTTCATGGGACTGTGATGGGTGGACTAGGCCCTGAGGCCCCCTCATGGAAGCCTTTTGGCCTTGCCACACCCCAGAAAAGGGCAGTAGAGAGGTCCTCAAAGCTGCCTATGGTGGCTATGTGGGAAGTAGCCCACCGGGGCCCAGCAGGTCAGTATAAGAAGAGCTGCAGGGCCAGACCAAGTTCAGTTCCTTTCTGGAGCTGGAGGAGCATGGATGGTGTGTGGCTGGCTGAGGGAGCTGCCGGACCTTGGATGAGTTAGTGTTGCCAGAAGCCATGGAGAACAAGAAGGAGCCTTGAGCTTGGTTGCAGGGACTCCATCAGGACAAGACCCTGAGGTAAAGGTGAAGACGGCGCGGGGAAGTGGCCCAGGGAATTAGAGCATTAGCGCAATTTAGATAAAGGGACACAGTGACAGCTGCTATCTACAGGGTCCCTGGGCTGGGACCCAGAGTAGTGGGCCGGCCCAGGTCCCCCCAACCCTCATTAGTCACTGGGAGAAGTGGCCTAAACATTGAGGCACCCCAGAAGGGAGAACTAAACTCTTTTAGTGGCCTAGCTGAAGAGAGCGAAGACATTGCTTCCAGGGATGGAATCCTGGGGCATCGCTGTATTCCGGAGCAGGGACAAACTGAGAGAGACGTTACAGAGGGCACTGAACTGGAAAATCTCTCCAGGTAAGAGAGGCCTGGGAGGGAACCCTGACCAAAAGGGGCAGAAATTATAAAAGTTCTCCAGGTAGATAAGCCTGGGAGAGAAGATCTTGAGCAACCAGCATGGAAAATGAATAGCTCTCCCTGTAGAAAGGCCTGAGGGAGAAGATCCTGATCTACTGGAGTGAGAGACCGCCAAATCTCTCCAGGCAGAGAGGCCTGGCAGGGAAACCCTGAGAAACCAAGGCAAGCACTACTAAAGCTCCCTGGGTAAGAGGCCCCTGTTGGACTTGTACCTTGAAAGGGGTTTGCTTTGCTTTTATCACTCACTGTCTCTCTCTCACACTCTCACACACACACACACTGACTTGGCCGGGCTGAATCAGCGAAGACTCAACACAAACAGGTAGAGAGAGAGTGCAGGCACATGCACTTAGCCAGGGGGCGCTCCTGACAGGTGAGTGCAACCCTGTACAGGGACCTAAAGCTGGTCTTATCAAAACTGACAGCCGTCCCACCCCCGTTTGAGCCACTGGCAGTGTGCCCCTTGTCATACCTTTTCTGGAAGGTGGCCTTTCTGGTGGCTATTACTTTAGCCAGGAGGGTCTTGTAGGTCCATGCCTTTATGTCGGACGACACCCCCCTCCCCCCTTAAATACATGATCTTCTTTACGGATAAGTGCAGCTTCGCGCTCACTCTGCTTTCCTCCCAAAGGTGGTTTTACAGTAATCAGGCAATCTTTCTGCCAATTTTCTAGCTAAAAACACACATGAGCAGGGAGGAGCAACGTCTCCATACTCTGGACATCAGATGTGCCCTAGCATTCTACGTCGAGAGGATCAAACCGTTCCATAGATCCATCCAACTCTTCATAGTGATTGCCGAAAGGACTCGGCTCAGAGACTTTCGTCATGGATTACATCATGCATTTGCATGTGTTATGAGCAGCAGGTAGGTTTTCCACCACCAGCTAACCTGACTACCCACTCCACGAGAGCACCAGCATCAGCACTGCTGGCTCATGTCCCTATTCAGGACATTTTCAGAGTGGTGACTTGGTCATCATTGCATACGTGTTCTACTCATTATGCCATTACTGAACTGGTTAGGGATGATGCCAGTTTCGGTCGAGAACTCCGATCTCACCATCCTATGCTACTGCTTGGGAGTCAACTACAGTGGAATGGGCATGTGCAAGCACTTGAAGAAACAATGGTTACTAACCTTTCCATAACTGTTGTTCTTTGAGATGTGTTGGACATGTCCATTCCACAACCCACCCTCCTTACCCCTCTTTTGGAGTTGGCCAGAAGGAAGGAACTGAGGGTCTGCGGGGTCAGCTGGACCCTTTATACTAGTGCTATGAGCACATGGCACCAGAGACTGACCTGACAGGTACCACCGAGGGAAAAATTTCAGGCAACTGTGCTTTGGGCGTGAGCACACCTCCAGTGGAAGGTAAGGTTATGGAAAGGACAGTAACCATTTTTTGTGTGTGCTGAGGGGATGGGGATAAGTCACATGCAAATTAATTACCAGATTTACAAATATACTCCAGCTGCTCTGGTGAAGCAAATTAGTTTTAAAGCCCAGTTTAACTGGCTAATGTACAGCCTGCACATACCAGTGAATCTGAACCTAAAAGTTAGTTAAATTTTATAAAATTGATTTGAGGTTGATACTACAGATCTTCAGATCATTAGATATATTACATGATAGTATTGCCTTTAGGATTCTTATTTAACATAGTATGAAATTTTTAATAATTTAAAGATAAACTACATTAAGATGGAATTTATATTGAATGTATTTATATTGAATAATTTAGGGGTAAAAACATTATAGCAATGTTTTAATTGTAGTGACACCATGAGATGGGAAATATGGGGAGATGGAATCAATATCTTTAAAAATCAGTTTCTTCTCTTCTGGGACCACAAAAACTATAATGCTTGAATCATAATTGTTCAGGTGATAGCGTGACATCACTACAGAGCAGTGGTACAGAGCAGTGTTTGGTTGCCTCAGTTGTATGTTTACATACTTCAATGAGATTGGAATTTTCTTAAGGCTAATTTTAAACTCTGAATTACCTAGGTATGTGTTGCTTGTTTTTGCAATAATTACATCATCAATGTAGTGCTTTTATCATTAATTATTTGTATGTACCCACAACTTTAATGCAATTTTAATGTAGATTTTTGTCTGGGAATTTATGTAGTCCTGTAAATGTACTAGGCACTTTACAATTGGTAAAACACACAGTAGAAACAGAGTGAAATGGAATTCCTTCTTTGATGAGCTTTAATGTAAATTCACAAATATAACTAGTACTGGTGATGGACAAGCAGCTGTATATGGACATAAGGGCTGATAGACAAAACTGAACATTGGGCTTTCAGGCTGAGGTGAGGGGAGGACACAGATTAAAATATTACAATTTTAAACATTTTATATATGGGTCATGTTACAAAGTATGATGAGCATCGAATGGAATCTCCGTTGCACTCATCCTTGCTCAGTTTTTTTTTTCATTTTTCAGGACTGATATTTTGGTTTCCATACAAACTTATTTGCTGGCTTTTCTTTCCTTTCTCTGCATAAATAGTTGAAGCAGTTTGTTTTAATACAGAAACAGATACAGAAATTGCCTCTAAAATTTAATGTAGGGATCTGTGATATTTAGTTTTGCTGTACTAGCAGCCAGTGCCTGCTAGGAGTCTCCAAACCTGATATACAGAGAAATATGGTTTCTATGACTGGAAATTTTGTCCAGGCACAAAATAGTATTCTATTCATATTTTGTAAAGCTGTACATTGTGAAAAATAGAAGTGTCCCTCAGACTTTTTTTTTTAACTGAATTACACTCAAAGTTTTGAATGGATGTTTCTTAGCTTTTCCCCTTAACTTACATTTTTGAACCACTTTTTTGTTTTTGGACATTTTCCTTTTTGAACTCAGAACTCATATTTTTATATACTACTTTCAAAATATCAAGTGAGACGTATACAATTGTGGAACAACAAACGTTCTGTGGGCACAAATAAAGGAGTTTTTTTCAATAGTGCTAATAAAGTAGAACAGCGCTTGACTTGCTTTGTGATCCTAACAATTTCATTCCTCCACTGTCTCTAGGATTCTCTAAAGAGGAGTTGACTAGCCTTCAGAGCATTAGAGGAAAACCTCACATTAGCCAGACACAGTTTTCATCTGTCCATCTCTACCTGACTGATCTGGACCAATTTTTACACCACTGGGCTGTGACAGAGGTAATACATCAACACTAATTCTAAGTGACAGCCAACAAACTCAGAACTCTCTGTCCCTTTTCCTTATCCCTTGATGTCTAAAGTCCTTTCATGAGTTAAAAAAAGCTCAGAATATTATTGCTGTTAAACGGCAAGACCATTCTGTAGCTCTCAGGCCGTATTTTGGTAAAGCTGCTTAAAAAGGTAAGCATGCAGTAATAAAGTGTGTAAAATATTACTTTTCAGAAGAGGGAGTACAGCTTTGGTGGAAAATTCTTAAACACAAATGATTGTGTAAGTGTTGACTGTCAAAAGAGAAGAAATTATTGTAGAACGCTAATTTTGAAAGAGATTTTTTGGGAGCACATTTCACTGTTAATTAAATAGCACCCTTATTAAAGTTGAGTCATATTAAGCTGATATTGAGAGTACTTGGATATAATTTCTTATGCTTATTCACTCAGTTTACTGAAATGAGTAGCCTTCCTGTGACACTGTGAATTCAGTAAAAAGAAAAGGAGTACTTGTGGCACCTTAGAGACTAACCAATTTATTTGAGCATAAGCTTTCGTGAGCTACAGCTCACTTCATCGATGCAATTCAGTGCCTGTCTGTAGGATCATACAAATTTGAAACTTGGCTTTATTGCTGGTTCTAGAAAGATCTGCGGTCACCAAATTTTATTTTAAGCTAGTGAACTGTGAATTGTGTATTGTGATTTATCTGTCTTTTATTACATGGCTACCACGTAACATAACTTCTTTGTATGATAAAAATATAACTGAAGTTGTGTGATGAAATGCAAACAGAGACTGAAAGTATTTAACAAACCTTAGTGACATGGACACTGCAGTTTTGATCCACCCACTGAACAATGAGGTTGGAGTGCTATGACAAGAGAAATGCTTCTTGGACAACTGCTGTAATTAGGAATTTAGTATTGTTTATGTAGTCTTTCAAGTAATCTTTTTTTTAAAGAAAGAAGACATATTTTAGACTGTTCTGTTTGCTGTAATCAGACCTACAGCATAATTAAACCTACAGTGTAATTCATAGTCTTACTGGTGACCATATTTACTGTGGTAGAACACTGATAGTCTAGATCTGTCTGTACATGTGTATTTATATAGAAGTCTGTTTAAGTATGCACATTATTATTTCTAGTCTAGTAAATTTTTTGTATGTGTAAATAGTTTATTGTCAATATAAAATCTGGCCTTTGTATCTCTCATGCTAGTCGAGACAACTCAGCTAGGGTAGTTCAGCCTTCCTCAAGGCCTGGGACTCAGCAAGCAGGACTGTTGTATTTGAGAGAAGTCTGAAATTCCCCAAGGTTCCTTGGTCTCATACACCTCTTGATGGAAAGCTCCGAGTTCTTTTTCAGGTTCTCAAATGGATAATGGTCCCTTAGCAAGAAGTTGAGTATCTTCTCCGACTTACTCCTCTCAGAAAGAATATTTGGGCTCAGGAGTGCCCATCTGCATTTCCTCTCTAGTTGCATGTCAGACAGAGACTTGAGGTCCCCCACAAGGGCTAAACTCTGAAAGTGAGCACTGTCTAGGAAGCGTAAATTATTCCCAGACAGGCACAAAAATCCACAAATACCATAAAAACCAAAGAAGAGTGAAAAGACATTCCAGAGTCTCATCTTCTTCTGTCATCTTCCCCAAGGAAGGGGAACTCTGTATTTTGGGTTATAACTCTTAGCTGGAGAAATGAGAAGTTTTTCCCTACAGACATGTTTGAGAGCTTGCGGAGAAATGTAGTAGTCTCCATTGGGGTCCAGCCAGATACAAAGGAGAAGCAGGCTAAAGCCAAGGGAAAATACCTTCCCTCCAAAACCAGGGCTGAATTTTCACTCCTCCATCAAGGGAGACTGAGAGAATCCTGATAAGGGAAAATGTTTGAATTGGAAAGCCATGAAATATTTTATATGGTCTTGGATCCTAAATATTCCCTCTTTATGCTCCCCAAGCTTAGTACAATAGTTTTGGTGTGGTTTTTACTGTGGTATTGGACTTCCCCAAAGACCCTGCAGATAGAAAAATTGAGTTACCCTCAAATGAGCGTTCAAAACTTCATCTTCAGTTCTCATAGCTCACTAACAATCATGTTTCACTAGATCCATGATGTCTTGATTCAGTGACCTATAAAGCTGCAGCTGACAGAACCATCATGAGCTGAAGTCAAAGCAAAAGAAAATCTCTCTAGTTAATGAGTCTGTAGTGGATAGATTCATGCATTCTATGTGTTTGGCAGAAAATTCAATGGCAGGAAACCAAGTATAGCAGACAGCAGATAATCTAAACAAATCCTCTGTGTCTCAGATTCATTGGGGAAATCTTGCTGGAAAGAAGATTAATAAGGTGGTGGCTGACATGGATAAATAGAGAGGATTCACTCTCTACTACAGCAAAGCCTAAGATAGACTATATACCACAGAGGTATCAGAAGAACTTTTTTTGTTCCAGGGGTAAAGTCTCAGCCTGGAGCATCAGAAGGAAGTAGACCAATGATCATAGGGAAATAGATACTCTGTATTGCAGATGGCTGTCAGCTTTTCTGTGTTCTTCCTTCCTCACTTCCACTACTTCCAAAGATGAAAAAGGAGGAAGTGACTTATTTTATCCTATGGCTGAAATTGACAAAGAAGTTCTTGGTACGTGTACCTAGTGGAACTGTCACAGAGGTCTCTGCTCCATATTTCCAGCAGGCAGGATTTCCTATCACTGGGTCTACTCCTGGCACAGAATTATGTGAGTCTGAGTATTGAGCCACAAGCCCTAACTAAGATGGTAGGTCACCACGAAGCTATCAGAGTTCCTCAGAACAGCATGTAGATGTGAACTAGCGGTTTGACCTTTCTTCCCTACTTGGAATCTCTCAATTCTTCCATTGGATGGCCTCTGATCTGGCTGTAGTAACATCGTCAAGAAGTCTTTGAAATATCTCTACTATTGGCACAAGTAGTCTTATTCCATCCATAGGGACAAGATCATTCTGTGTGCTCCAGTACCATTCATTACCAAGATAAACTCTTCCTTTAAATACATCACAGGAGATCATGCTGTATACTACTGAAAACATATATTGGGCTATGTATGACCGAAAACATACATTCATCAAATTCATCATCACTGTCATCTCCATACAAGGCAGGCTGCTGGCCGAATATTGTCAGGGCGGTGAGCATCTTGTCTTCGCATGTGAACATTTGTTTAGCTGAAGGATTGATTTGGGAGCATATGGTATTTCACGTATAACTGGTGTGATCAGTACATCCTCCAAGACCCATCCATGCCTGATAGGGAAAGGTGTAGTTCTGGATGTGCTTGATCATCCCCATTCCATTGCCTGATAATTTGTTTTCCTAGAAGCAGGCCGACAGACAGAAAAACTGCTACCTACAAGGGGTGCATTTATACCTGCTATCAAGAACACAGACATCAACGTAGCTCTGCAGATGTTATAATGTTGCTCTTCAAATGGTAAACTCAGCTTGTGAACACCTCCAGTGCATTTATGAACTCCTTTAGTGACTGTGTCAGCCATTCTGAGCATCTTCAGAGCGAGGAGACAGCCTTTGGAGGCTGAATCAAATACCTTCCAGTAAGTTAATTTTGTCTTTCTAGCCAGCCTTCTGGGTAGTGTCACATCCTGAAAAGGCATGGAAACCTGGCAGTGTGGTGGCTTTTAATGGTCTGAGTGATAGGAACACATCCTGAGGGATGTTCACTGATTGTTCCCCAGCAGCAAGCACAAAAACAGAATCTTGCGGTTGCATCTTACAGAGAGAACTAGAACATCTGTGTCTTGTACAATAAGTCTTGTTTAGTAGCACCTTTCTCTATGGCAGTGATGGCATGCAAGATCATTTCAGTGTCAGCCTCATCATAGGAACTATGAAGAAATTCCACTGAACAAAGTGAGGTGGCATTCATTACACCATGTGACAACTAAATTCTTTGAGGAATCCTTTGCATGCTGGAATATTTTTGCTGCAGGGCATGCAGTTAACTTGTCCTTCGTGTGAGTATGAGACACTAGCTTCTTCATTGTGACACTGGAGATATATGTGGAGTCAATGGTTATTAATTGGACAGGTGCAATAGCACGGAATCTCTTCTTTCTGGTAATATTTTCAATTGATTCTTCTGTGTATGTATCGGACACAAGGCGGACTTGGTCATAGGTCTGCTATTTTTTCTGTAGCCTCCTAATGAAATGTTCAGCTGACCCTGGGCAAGTGTTAATAGTTTCTGGTTTTCTGAGAGCTTGTACCTCAACTTTACTATCTCTGATTGCTATGCTAAAAGGCCTCTGCTGGTCAATTCATCAGAGGTTCTGGCTTAGGAAGACCATGCAAGATGTGCATCTGTGTTCTTTTTGCCTGGCATGTATGCATTGTTTCAAAGCATTCGAACATCCATCATGGTACCATGGAGAACTTGTACTTTCCCAGAGTCTCACATAGACCAACATCACACTGAGATCTGGACACAATCAGGAGATGAGCCAACAATAACCCGTCTGTGGTTGGCTCAGTAATAGTCCCTTCCACCATCACTCTGACTTTTTCTTCTTTGCATTTGAGCACAGCTTTAGTGTGTTCTTTTTCATTGGAGCCAATAAATTGACGGAGCTTTGGATAATTCTTTAAGTTTTGTAGACTTCGTACCAGTCGTGATCCAAAGTATCTATTCAACTGACATCTAAGAGCGACTGCTTCATACAGTTCCTTACCTGTCTCACATGCTGAATCAATGCTTAATGGATGCCTCCACATTTCTGCCATACTGCAGGAGAAGCAGGGGTTCTTCTCAAATCACATTCCATGGGACCTAGTATAGGGCAAGTCTCACTCACAGCTGGCACTTTGTCCCAGTATCTTCAACTTTTTCCTGATGCTAGATGTATTTCCTCTCCAATGCTAAATTCAGATTATGGGTGCACTTCTTATAGCATATGACGTGCCACCGAGCATTGTGTTTAACCAAGTCCTCCGTGGTGGTGTTCTCCAAAGATGCAGCTACTAGTCAGTACTCTTCATCTCCCCATTGATGTCTAAAAATGATCAAGACCAAAGTGAAAACAGGGATTTTGCAATACATTATTTGGGATTGTAATTAATTATGTTATGTAATGTATGTTATGTAAATATGTACATACTATTTGCGGATGGATTCCAGTAATTTCTGGCTGGATGCTGATATCTTAACTAGTGCCTTATTGCAACTCTTTTGGCATAATACACAAAGCTGATAATCAATACCACTGAACCACTTATTTTTTTGCCAATGATGGCATATCAACTTGAAGCACTCTTTCCATTTAAAATAATCTGAAACATTAAAAAAATTAATCAGTTATGTTATGAGTAGGGCTCTACCAAATTCACGGTCCACTTTGGTCAATTTCACGGTCATAGGATTTTTAAAATTGTAAATTTCATGACTTCACATATATAAATCTGAAATTTCATGTTGGTGTAATTGTAGAGGTCCTGACCCAAAAAGGAGTTGTGTGTGTGTGTGTGGGGGGGGGGGGGGGGTCGCAAGGTTATTGTAGGGGGATTTGCGGTACTGCTACCTTTATTTCTGCGCTGCTGGTAGTGGCGGCGCTGCCTTCAGAGCTGGGCAGCGGGAGAGTGGTAGCTGCTGGCAGGGAGGCCAACTGTGAAGGCAGAGCCAGTGCCAGCAGCCGCACACAAGTAAGGATGCCATGGTATTACCCTTTCTTCCGTGCTGCTGCTGCTGGCGGGGGGCTGCCTTCAGAGCGGGGCATCTGGCCAACAGCTGCCGCTCTCCAAGCACTCAGCTCTGAATGCAGCACAGAAGCAAGGGTGGCAATATCACAACCCCTCTAAAATAACCTTGTGACCCCCTCTGCAACTCCTTTAGGACCCCCAGTTTGAGAAACGCTGGTCTCCCCTGTGAAATCTGTATAGTATCGGGTAAAAGCACACAAAAGACCAGATTTCACGGTCTGTGACGCTTTTTTCATGGCCGTGAATTTGGTAGGGCCCTAGTTATGAGCATTAATTGATAACACAGTACTGTCAATTGAGGGCCATAATTTAGCTTTGTGATGGCTGCATGTTTGACGTGTCTGTGTTAAAGTATAATTTAAAAAATTGATATGTAAACATTTTCTCAAATAAGTACATAATTGTTCTAGGTTTGTCATGTTTGGTATCATTGTGTTGATGGGAGAAAGGGCTTTCAAATGATACCCAATTTGACCGATTTCCGACAACATTGTATTATCAACATTTCCATGAACTGGGGAACCTGGAGCTGTTGAGGGGATCAGTAAGTCCCCACTGCTGTGCCAGAGAGAGTGACACAATTGAAATTATGATTCTGTAGTTTTTTTATGCATCAGATGACACTTCCCTTACCTGTCTATCGTTAATTTGCCCATGGAATCACACATGCTCCCAGACACTTTTTATCCTCCTGACCTGTTTGGACATACAGTATAAGGAGATCTGGCCTTTCTGCTACTAGCTTACAGTGCCGGGCATTCATTGATGCAATCAGAGATACAGACTATTCATTAAAACTAAGATGAAAAAGAGAAGCTAGTGTTTAAATATATACATACTTGAGATTTAGCAGGAGAAAATTATCACATCTAAATAAGGCTCACTTGTCTAAAGAAAAAAAGATAATTTGGGGGTTGGGTAGTGAACTAGACTGCATTATCTTGTAACCATTAGCTTTGGTTGCATGTGGTCATGAATAATAAGTGGAAGATTGGATAAATGTACTTTCCAAAAGGTAGCTCTTCTAAATGGTTTATAACAAAACACATTTTGGGAATTGTTTTGGTCCCCCTAATTTTTTTAATGTTTCTGCATGGAAGGATTATTAAATACTCCTAGGATGCTAGAAGTACAAAGCCAAATAAGTTTTAACAATTTACTTACTAATTTAAGGAACAACATACAAGAAAGCCAGTGTTTTTTTAAAAAGATGCCATTTTGTGTAAATGTTTAGATTAATCTTCATACTTGGTCATGAGAGATTAAATATAAATGCAGGAATCTTCGCCCATTTTATTGAGCAGCTAACACTTACAATGACCACTGCCACTTATTAGAGCCAATTATTTAAGATTGTACTCCTGTGACTAAAACTGATGAGATTCCTGAATAAACTGTTGCAGCTTAAAGCAAGAAGAACTTCCGTTTTCATTCATTTTAACTGGTCATATGGTCATGTACATGTCAGTAATACTGTTCCACTACTCTGTAAGTGAATTGACCTGTCAGTGTCAAATGAAATAGGAATAACAGAAATGAGCAGTTTAACAAATGAAACAATGTGCATGTGATAATTGTTATTGCTATGAATTTAATGTCTGACTGTGTGGCCTCTGAAAATTTTAGAAAAAATGCAATTTACCACTTTTTAATTCTTCTTAAAGTCTGGATTCCAGAGTAGCAGTCTTGTTTGTCCTATACCAGGCATGGCCAAACTTACTGACCCTCTGAGCCGCGTACAATAATCTTAAAAGTTGGAGAGCCACGAAACACACACAACCTGCCCCACAGGGTGGTGCCCCACCTCCCTCCTCCGCACGGGGCTGAAGCCCCAATCCCCAGCGTGCCCCCTCGCGAGGCTGAATCCTTGAACTCCCTCCAGTCCGGTAGGCGGAGAATGGGCAGGGCATGGGGGGGCTCAGCGAGTTGCACTGTAAGTGTAAAAGGGCCGCATGTGGCTTGTGAGCCGCTGTTTGGACACGCCTGTCCTATACAGTACATTAATGACCTGTGGGATGGAGTAGGCAAAAAAGAGTGTAAATTTAGAGGACATAACTTTGGGGAGCCCATCCAGTGTCAAAAGTGTGAATAGACTGAATCCAGAAATCATGGAAGAAAATGGAGACACTTATTGCATAAGGTACTTTTGCATGTAATACAAAAAAGTGTAGTGATGAGATCACCTTTTAAAAGATGGAAACAGCCTAGTCCTTAAATGGTCACAAGATGGAAAACATTGATCAAGAAAAGGATCCAGGAGTTGAAGTTGACAAACTTTAAAAAGTAATAAGTGGTAGCTGTTCAGAAACTGAACACTGACGTGACTAAACTTATTGAGGGAGCAAAAAAAAGCAAAATTGATCATATTACCATAAAAAGGGCTATAGAAACTATAGTTGGACTGCTCACTGAATGAGACCCAAAATAGTGAGGGCATTGAAGAATCACATACTGTCTAGAAGAGGTGATAAAGCAAGGATGATAAAGAATCACTGAGATGGTAACATAGGATGGGAAAAGTACATTGCTATTTTAAGGAGTGTAACTTTGGATTTACATCCTTGCAAAATCTTGATTTCTATGCTTTACCTCATTCCAAATCCAGATTTCAAAATTAGAGTTCAGAGATTGTTCTCATGTGGCAGATCACCATCTGACCTGGGTTGTTAGTTGCTGAACTGCAGACTGATCAGAAAGTCAGTAACTGAAATTTCCAATGCTGGCTGCTACTCAGCTTGCAGAGCAAAGGCCCTTGACTGACCAGTGAGCGCTGAGTGATACCACAACAGAGTTTGCTTATGTTCCTGCCATATAGCCTTGTAAGTATAGTTTTTTAAAACTTACTATGAACTCTTAGTTAAGCAATGTGATGAAACATGAATTGAAAATGTTGCTGATGCATGTCAGCTGTTTTGAATTAGAAATAAAAATGTATTTTTATTTTAGCCTCTTTAAGAAACAACTTTAACATAAACCTCTCATTTTTATGTAAAATATCCAAAATTTAAACTTACAAATAAAATAAACACTTTTACCTTAAAAAAAATTTGCTGTGGCTATGAAAGCCAAAGAAATAAGGAGGAGGAGGAGCCTCAACGTACACAAAACACTCATTCAAAAATGTAGTGAATTAAATATTTTATCTTTATTCTACTGTTCCCTTTTTGTAAGAAAATATAAATGCTGATTTCTTCTTCTTTTTTCCTACGAAAAACTGTAACAGGGCTTTGGGGCTTATTCATGTGTCCCAGGGCATCTGTTATGATCCTTTGAAATGGGGAGCCTTAGTCACATTTGTGCTCCTATCATGTGCTATGAATTCAGGAATCTAGGAAATTGTGTGTCTTTTCCTGCCTATTAGGAAAGAGGGCAGAGGGAGAGACCCAGGTCAGAAGAAGATCTGTGAGGAAGTGGGGCTGTTTACATCTGTCATGTGTAAGTCTTGAAAGAGAGAGAGCTTCAGGGAGCTGGAACTAGTTGTGGGGAAGCCTTGGCTATGTAGGGCTGGGGAGCCCAGGAAAGAAGAGCTTTAATGACGATTAACCCCGTGAGTAAAAGGCTAACATGAGACACTGAGACTGTTTTGGGTTGTTTTGGTTTTGAATTTTGTTAATAGAGCTCTGAAAAAAGAACTAGAACAGTGCTGTCATTTGGGGTGTGATTTCACCTTCCTCCAGGTGGCACATCAGCCACAAGAGAGAGAGTAAGTTTAGCCATGCTTTCTGGGTATAAGTAGCTTAGAAAAAATAATTCATCGCTAAAAAAAATAAAGATGTTCTAAATAGGCCTTATGTGTCATACAGTTAGGCCAGGAAACCTTTCTACATTTGTCCCCTAACCCATGGTTGGTTATTTAGTTCTAATTTTTAGTATAAGTTGAACCTTAACAATGTTTTAGAATTACTCTAAATCCTTAGATGTACATTACAATGTAGTGTGTAAATGTGTGTCACACTGTGCATGTATTTTTTTCAGTAATTTGTAACTAAATCACATTGCTGTTCTTCTTTTCTAATATATTGGACTGTAATTTCAGCCCCACCATTTTTCCTTCTTATTCCCATTCTGAATAATCTGCTCCTGCAGACTGCATTTATCCTGTGCCCTCTTTCTGTCTAGGTGTGGGGTTTTTTGTTGGTTTGTTTTTGTTGGTTTTTTAAACTCTGCTCTGTGGACGCTTTTTCTGGAGGAATTGAATCCGGAATGTTTTTCATATCATGCTCTGTGAGCTTAGCCAAGCCATAACAATAAAGATCTCTTGTTGTAAGCAGCTTCTCCAACAACTCAGACCACTGTTAATATTGCCCTGTCAAATCTGTTTACTTCAGAGAGAGGAAGCAGCACCTGACAGGAGAGTACATTGTCTGGTAAGGTATGGTGCTCCGGGGGATGCTGGCTTAGCTTTAGAAGGCAAGCTTCATTGCCTGCCCCATCACCTGAAAATTTCTCATTTTCTTCACTCTGCAGAAACGTGACACTGGATAGAGTTCTGCTTGCAACACAGTCACCCCACATAGTATCTTGGGAATTAAGAGCACTATAGCCTGTCCCATTTAGTTACCAATATTTGAAAAGGATGTTACCATAAAATGAAAATAATTATTGGTTTAGTTCCTGAAGTCTTTGTGTTTCTTATTCTGTTTTATAATAAAATAATTTCTCTCCTTCCCTTATTCTATCCCACATTCAACTTTAGTTTTTATTTGTATAAAGAATACATTGAGCTAAATTCTCTTCTGGTGTGACTCCATTTAGTGGACAGTGAAGAATTTGGTCCACTGCTTTTTCTTCATATTTGTGTAGTCTCTGCATGCTCACATATGTGTGTCAGGGTGGGAGAAAGATGTGCATATCTTTATTTCTCTGAAGAGAAAAACTCTGCGATATAATTAAGATTGAAATAATATGCTGACTTCCAGAAAGGAGTTACTGGTACATAATTTCCTTTGAGGGGTGGAAGTGGAGTAAAAGAAAAGGTGAGGGATGTTGGATGTTCTGAAGAGCTAAAGGGAACTGGAATAATGATGAGCTGCCACAGTTCAAGTGGGTTTCATGTCAAAGGTCTGATGGGTCACTTGTAAATGGGGGAGGAAATGTTTGAGTTGTAGGGCCTGCGAATGGACTGAAAGAAAGGAAGGGATAAGAAGAAGACGGGAGGGTTTAAAATAATAGGAAATGAATAAAATAGTAATTTGTATTACGAACCCTTTCCTAATTTTAAGTCTTTCACTTATATCCGTGGTTAAAAACTGGGGAAATGCTGAACAAAAATACATGGTATATTGAATAAAAATAATAAAATGTGAATAATGTAAAACTTTAAAAAAAAAAAAAAAGTGTGCTTCTCCATCCCTTTATCTCCTCCCCTCTGTGTGTGTATTGCGTGTTTAGAGCCTGATCCTACCAAGTTGAATTTGAGTAACTTTACTTATATAGGTAATCATTTTGAAGTCAGTGGGACTAACTCACAAGAATAAAATTGGTCACAGGCATAAGTGTTTGCGGGACAGAACCCTTAGATTGTATGCTTTTTGAGTCAGGAACCTGTTGTGTTATGGCCAGTACTTAGTAATTTTTTAGCTGCTAAATAAATAAATAACTACAAAAAGATAAAACTCTCCTCCCAGATCATCTTTTCATTGTGTCCCTTCTAGCCAGAAGGGCTCAGAATGAGACTGAGCTCATTTCAGTCTGAGTTCTCTCTCTCTCTTACCCTATCTTTGTCTTTGGAGGTTCAGCTTCTCACACATGAAGTACTGTATACAGGATGATAAGATCTGCCAGCAGTCTCCCTGGTTCGGACTGCAGTTATGACAGGTTTTTCACATTGGAGTAGGGGGAATTCAGGCTGCGAAGTAATGCATGCAACTGCTTGGCGGTAGAAAAGTGCACTTAATCAGCCAGAGCAGATGGGCATACAATTTGCCCCTTCGTTCAAGGTCTGAAGGGCAAAGGAGGGATAATCGAATTGTACATGGCCAGCATTCTGGAATACAGAATATCAGTATTCACTAGCTAACAGTCTCGATATTGTCGGGATCATCCTGAATTTCTGCCCTCAGTTCTGGGGTCCAGCCCGCTACCTCTCTCTGTCTTCTACTGGAGAGGTTTCTCCTGTGGTTCTGACCTCCAGCCTGCAGGGACTGTTCTTGGGGCTACCTTTCCTGCTCTTCTTTTTTTTCACTTCCTATTATTTGGCTTCCTTGCTCTCTGGTAGTAGCAGACTAGAAGTGGAAGACAGTCCACAATGGGGGATGGAGGGATTCACCAGCCTGCAGCAGCAATAGTGAGTTTTCAGAATGTGATATTTTAATGATGTGGCTTTGGTTAACATAAGAGGTAGTCAAGCTGCTAGAATGATGAGCATTGGTTTGAAAATATGCCATTGAATGCTTTGTGTATCCTCCATTGTGCTTATGGTTATTTCCAATATGTAAAATCATCCTTCTGTATAGCTTTGGCTTAATTTATTCAAGTGGCCATTTGATCAAAATAAAAAGTTAACTCACAACAAAATGCTTTTCTTGAAGCTTAATTTTGATACCAGTTTAAAATGTACAGACTTTTTTCTGTGTCCATTCACTTCTATAATATTCTGAAACAAAATTGCTCTGGCTTTGGTCCAAGGGCAATTTGTTATGAGTGTGCTAAAAATGTGATAAATGCTAATTAAATGTAAAATAATGATTCTGCTGTGACATTCTAGCATGGAAATTAAACACTATGCAAACCCTTGCCTAAGGAAAATAAATTGTAAGAAAATATACTAATTTTGAAGTGATAATTAAGTTTTCTTTGCTGTTCATTTCCATGTCTAACCAAATTTGAGTTTCACTTTTATAACAGACATTTATTATTGGACAGACATTTCAAACAAGATTTAATTTATATTAATGAAAATTATTTCCATTATTGCTTTAGAAATATGAAAATAGAATTGGACACACAGAATGTTTGTTTTGGTTGAAGGTAAGGAGGATTCAAAGAGAATTGGAAAAAATAACTTCTAGAGAACAACATAGCACTGGTAATTAAACACCCTACTATTCAGCACTATGTTGCTGTTAACTTGCAGCTCTGGGTTCTTCCATCGTTGGCTGGGAAGAACTAAATTTGTGGTGGGAGGTATTCTGTCAATTTGGGGTTCAATGAAAATACCTTTCTGGACTGACAACACCCTGTCTCTAAGCTGGTGCCAGAAGAGAAGCTCAGATCTTTATTTTCACCAAGTGGTTCACCCAGGATCTGCTGGGTTTAAGAAGTGGGGTTTGTTTGGCAGTGGGCCTTGTTAGCTTACCAGTTAGGTCCTTAATAATATGTTGATAGGCTTGGCAGAATTCAACTTCAAATTTTTTAGTAATATCATTGTTTATTTTTAAGCATTTTTTCTATTTTTAAAAAATGGGGGAATGTATAAGAGCAGACAATAGGGGAGGTCAGACAATTATTTAATGACAGTAGATGATGAAATTCAAAAAGTTAAAGCTTTATAACCATTAAAACACAATTGTGAAAATCACATGTCAAAATATACAAGGTAAATATCTTGAAATGAAACATGAGTGCTCAAGCAGTAATTTTTCTTTCTTTGCCTATCTGTAATTTTCAGTTTTTATTGATATAAATATTTTTCATTGGGGAGTGTGTGTGTGGTGAAATCGACATTTACTGACATTTACCAATAAAAATCTCATCCTTCCAAGCTTAGCTGTTGACCTTGCATGGGTGTAGCTGGAGAGGAAGCTGAGTGATCAGCCAGGGTGCTTCCAAGTAAGAACTTTAACAGAGAAAGCTTGGAATTTGGTTTTCGGTATTTTGGATTATTTATGTTTTTGTTTGACATAGGGGGTGGCTATTTAAAACTATGAACAGACACTGGGTCACAGACCTTAGAGACATGGGCCCATTATGGATCTTGTTCATTTTTGTTTGGCTAAAACAAACACCTTAGGAAGGAAGATCTTGAGGATCAGGTTGAGAACTTTTATGGGCCAACATAAGGAGCAGGTCAAATCTCTCTTACGCCTGTTGGCTTTTCAGTGGATAGTGATGGCAGAATGGTAATTGTGTGAGCCTGCTCTGAACTCACTATAACTATAGCAGGTTCCACAAAGTAGTTTTTGGGGCAAGAAGTAACTAGGTGTCTTTGATTCAGTGAGATTAATGTTTTTAATTAATAGGTCCATCATGTATGTATGTTTTATTTGGTTAATCTGAGCTCTGATTTTGGGGTCGTCTTGATACCTCTGCATGTAGTAACAAGGAAACAAGAAATTGAGGGTCATGATGTATGGGGGTACTTAGTGGGGAGGTCAGGAAGAACCTCAATAGTATCATTTAAATGATAGTGGTATCTTACTGCTTACAGTCTTTTCTGTCTGAAGTGCTGCCCTCTATTGACCGTAGGTTCTTGTAGTGTTTTGAAATATCGGTTTGTGTTCTAGATAGGACTTTGTTTCTGTTACAAGATAATAAGTAGGTTCAATTGGTTATACTCCAGTCTCTCTCCTGGGCTAGTATATGAATTTATAATGTACCTTTCATCTTGAAAGATCCCAAAGCACTTCACCAATTTTTCATTGACATACAAACTGCATACATTACAACCACTTTACCTACCACTGAAATGCAACCATATCTGGGATTAAGTGTAATAATAGTTTAATAGTACACAACCACATTACAGGATTGGAAATGAAGACGAATACAATATCTATTTGATGCTGTGGGGACAACTTAGGTTGAAATATCTGGAAAAATCACGTGAAAATTTGGCCAGGATACCATGATTAACAGCTTGTATAGTTTTGAAAATGCCATGGAATTATACCTAATCAGAAGTGATAGACCTCAGCATTGTGTTCTCCAAAAGACAATGCTTCGAGTAGTATGCAGCCCCAGCAGCATAATAGGGCGTTGGTTTATTTTTGATACCGTGGGAAAAATGTTTCCTATTGTATCAGCACTGCTTGCTGAAACACTTACGTGTTCCTTGAATTTCTTTCATCCAAGTACTGACCTTACCTACTCTGATACTGTTCAACTTGCAAGATCTGATGGGATCAGAGTTGCTTAGCAATAAGTTGAGATAATTTCTGCAGCCCAGTATCTCCCACAATTCTGGTACATATGGGCTATTCCCCTCTTTTCTGCAGTTTCTGGGGGCAGTTCAAAGCTGTAGTGCAGTCTCTGCTAGCCATGTCTCCCCCTCTGGCAAATGAAGTGTAAAAATATAATTAGGAAAGCCAAAAAAGAATTTGAAGGATGGCTAGCCAAAGACTCAATAAGTAACAGCAAAAAAAATTGAGTACATCAGAAGTAGGAAGCCTGCTAAATAACCAGTGGGGCCACTGGACAATCGAGATGCTAAAGGAGCACTTAAAGAAGATAAAGCCATTGTGGAGAAACTAAATGAATTTTTTGCATCTGTCTTCATGGCTGAGGATGTAAGGGAGATTCCCAAACCTGAGCCATTCTTTTTAGGTGACAAATCTGAGGAACTGTCCCAGATTGAGGTGTCATTAGAGGAGGTTTTGGAACAAATTGATAAACTAAACAGTAATAAGTCACCAGGACCAGATGATATTCACCCAAATGTGAAATTGCAGAACTACTAACTGTGGTATGTAACCTATCCTTTAAATCAGCTTCTGTGCCAGTTGACTGGAGGATAGTTAATGTGTTGCTCCAAAGGCAATCCTGGCAATTACAGACTGGCAAGCCTAACTTCAGTACCAGGCAAATTGATTGAAACTATAGTAAAGAACAGAATTATCGGACACATAGATGAACACAATTTATTGGAGAAGAGTCAACCTGGTTTTTGAAAAGGGAAATCGTGCCTCAGCAATCTACTAGAATTTTTTGAGGGAGTCAACAAGCATGTGACGGGGGATTCAGTGGATATAGTGTACATATATTTTCAAAAAACCTTTGACAAGATCCCTCACCAAAGGCTCTTACACAAAGTAAGCTGTCATGGGATAAGAAGGAGATTCCTCACATGGATCAGTAACTGGTTAAAAGGTAGGAAACAAAGGGTAGGAATAAATGTTCAGTATTCAGAATGGAGAGGGTAAATAGTGATGTTCCCCAGGGGTCTATACTGGGACCAGTCATATTCAACATATTCATAAATGAGCTGGAAAAGGGGGGTAAAACAGTGAGGTGGTAAAATTTGCAGATGACACAAACCTACTCAAGATAGTTAAGTCCAAAGCAGACTGTGAAGAGTTACAAAGGGATCTCACAAAACTGGGTAACAAAATGGTAGATGAAATTCAGTGTTGATAAATGCAAAGTAATGCACATTGGAAAACATAATCCCAACTATACATATAAAACGATGGGGTCTAAATTAGCTGTTACCACTCAAGAAAGAAATCTTGGAGTCATTGTGGATAGCTCTCTGAAAATATCCACTCGGTGTGCAGCGGCAGTCAAAAAAGTGAACAGAATGTTGGGAATCATTAGGAAAGGGATAGATAATAAGACAGAAAATATCGTATTGCCTCTATATAAATCCATAGTGTGCCTACATCTTAATACTGTGTGCAGATCTGGTTTCCAATTCTAATATATCTTTTTTGAGATGGGGCGAAGGTACAGAAAAGGGCAACCAAAATGATTAGGGGTATGGAACAGCTTCTATCTGAGGAGAGATTAGTAAAACTGTGACTTTTCAGCTTGGAAAAGAGACGACTAAGGGAGGATATAATTGAGGTCTATAAAATCATGATTGCTGTGGAGAAAGTAAATAAGGAAGTGTTTATTCCTTTTCATAACACAAGAATTAGGGGTCACCAAATGAAATTAATAGGCAGCAGATTTAAAACAAACAAAAAGAAGTATATCTTCACACAACGCACAGTCAACCTGTGGAACTTTGCCAGAGGATGTTGTGAAAGCCAAGACTATAATAGGGTTCAAAAAAGAACTAGATACGTTCATGGAGAATAGGTCCATCAATGGCTATTAGCCCAGGTGAGCAGGGATGCAAAACCATACTCTGAAGTGTCCCTTACCTTGTTTGCCAGAAGCTGGGAATGGGTGACGGGATATATTACTTGATGATTACCTGTTCTGTTCATTCCCTCTGAAGCACCTGGCATTGGCCGCTGTTTGAGGATAGGATACTGGTCTGGATGGACCATTGGTCTGACCCAGTATAGCCGTTCTTATGTTCTTATTCTCTCCTCTTCCATTTCTAGGAAAGGTGATCCAGAAGATAAGGAGAGAGAAAGCAAAGATCTCCACACTGGCCAAAGAAACCCTTGACCATTGGCCTGTGGTAGACTTGGCATTAGAACCTCCATTGAATCTATATGTGAGGCCAGACATATTCACCAAGATCATATCCTCCATCTAGACCCAGACTGTATACAACTGACCACACGGCTATTGAGAGGGAAGCACTAATCGTGGTCTGACTATCTTCATGAGTGATTGGGATTCTAGTTTTGAAGTCTGTCTGAAGGAGAGTAAAAGCCTACTCTATCTTCTGGACAAGGTTTAGCTTGTAGTGTCAAGGAAACGATCCCCAAGGACCTTGGAATTCCAGATATTCTGGACTTTCTTCAGGACGGTGTGGTCAAAGGACTCTAGCCCAGACCTGTAGCACACTAGGGGTTGGTCATAAGTTGCACTTTATACGCAGGGTCCTTGGGTTCCTTGGCAGAGAATCTTCAAATATTGAGATTTCCCAGAGCAGTCAAACTGGCTAGACTTGTGGTCAGACCAGTCTTTCTGAAATGGATCTAGTTCTGGTGCTAAAACCCCTAACAATCCACCTGAACCATTTACGTTGGTCACACCATTCTACCTACCCATAAAAATCTGTTTCTTGATTGCTAGCACATCTGCTGGATGAGTGTTGGAGTGGCAGTTTTATCCATGCAGGAACCTTGTTCTGTGTTCCATGATGGCAAGATAGTGTTAAGGACTTCAGAAGCTTTCTTGCTAAAGAAGAACTCAACTTTCCATGCCTCGCAGGAGATCATCCTCCCGTTGTTCTATGCAGAGACGTGGCATCCTACAGAAATGATGTGACATAATCTGAATGTTCATAGAGTACTAAAGATTGCCATCCAGCCTACCACATCAACAAGAAGATTGGGCATCATGTTCATATCCTTACCCCAAAGAGTCAATGGCTCTGGATATCCAAACTGTCTTTAGCCAGATTAATCATATTATGCATTGTAGAGGCATGGAATCAAAGTACACCGCACTGGGTCTTTGACAACGTCATAGGCGGAAAGAGCCTGCATGTCCTCTGCAGGGATCTGCAGAGCAGCAACATGGTCCTCTCTTAGTTCCTTCATTAGACACTATGAGTTGGACTTTCTGTCCTCTTCAGAGGAATCCTTCAGCAGGAAGGTGCTGCACACAGTGATCCAGAAATAGCTTGCCATTTTGGTAGTTTTTATTATTATATTATTATAATTTTTATGTGGGGGGAGACTTTCCTCATCTCATTCTATTTCTTTATCCCTTTCTTCTTCTGTTTGTTGCTTGCTACTTCCTGTACATATCAAAATCACAGGAGACATGGGGCTGCAGAATGAGAATTTTTTTACCCAATAACTTCCTTTCTGCTACCAGTGTCTTCCACAATTCTACCCTCCCTCTTAGCAAAGGGATAATTTAACTTTTATATCTACAGATTATGGGTTAGTTATCCTGTTGTACATAATTTAGTGGTTGGCATGGACATTATTATTACTAATTCTATTCGAAGAGATTTTGCACAGTTTTGGAATGAATCATTTGGCAGCAAGTTGGAGAAGGGGGTGTGACCAGAAGAATCTCCCCTGCTTTATTAGTTGATATTTGTACAATTTGGGGACAGCTAGTCATACCTTGCTTGAGGTTTTGATCTTGCTATCTGATATCCGGTTTTTTAAAGGACAGATGGAGAAGTCATTTCACTTCCCCATTAATGTAGCATGTTATAGTTAGCAAAAAGTAGTTTGTTATTTATATTACAGGGCCGCCTAAAATCCCAATTGAGATTTGGACCCCATTGTGCTAGGCACTGTAAAAAGGGGTGGTGTTATGATAAGTGGGGCCTACATATTCACCCTTATTGTGAGCTCAACTGTAAAAAGTATGTGAAAGATAAGATGGCACAATAACCTATAAAAACAAATGTTTGTGGGAGAAGATGTGAAGTGGAGATAGACTGAATTAGTCCAAACAGAAAGGTCTGCTGATACAACTCAAGGACTGTTTTAAGTTCGTGGTTGCTTGGTAAAAAGAAAAGTGTGGAACCAGAAATCCGTGAATCAAAATTGGTGTGTTGGAAACTAGGCTGTATTGCTGGACAAAATAATGAGGGGATGGGCTATTTCATCCACCATTCCCTTTATGGGTCATTAAAGAGAAATTGGGAGAAAAATTGGCTACTGGAGCAAGCTTCACCATCATGACAGCCACCCTCGTCATGTCCTGGGACCCCAGGCCTTCATCCTGATCCTGAGAGATGTCCTGACAAGACTGGACCAGAATGAGGGACCTAAATGATATTGCCACCTCTACGGCTTCAGCTGAATCCCAGACACCACCTGGGATGAACCAGGATTGGACTTCAGCAGCAGTAGCAATGGCTCCAGCCCATCTCGGCTAACTTCTTTTCCCCAGAAAGACAATTATTACAATCTTCGATACTGCCTGTCAAACAAGGGGGGTTTTCCTTCTAAAAACTCTCCAGCTAAAGGGAAAGAGAATAAGGGATGTTAAAATGAAAGCCTTATTCAGTACTTCACATTTCAAAAGCTTTAACTGTTTTTCTTCTTTTTTAAATCTTTAGTAAAAGGTTGAAAGGATTTTTAATAATGTGTTTGCCATGGTACTAAGCAGGCTGAGCTCTCTGCATATCAAAACGCGAACCTTGTTTGACACTGATTAATGATGGACAGTGACTGGGTTATGTTAACACCTTTCGCCCATTTGTTTAATCTAAATTAGTATAACAGTGGTCCCTCCAAAGAGTTTACAATCTAAATAGACAAGACAGACAAAGTATGGGATGGGAGACAAGCACAGAGAGGTAAAGTGACTTGCCCGAAGTCATACAACAGATGGTTGGCAGAGGTGAGAATTAGAATCCAGGTCTCCTGACTCCCATTCCAGTCAGCTGTCCATTAATAACGTATTTCTTGCATTCCCAAAAGTCTTTTTCTGCTGTTTTATTTGTACTTGGTGATTTCTGACCCAGGCAGTTTCTTTTGTAACACTAAAGGTTACTTTTACAATTTTTAAAAAGGATCAGCACTTCAAGAGGGATAGCTGTTGTGTGTCCACATATGCCCATGTATTCATATGTGTACACACAGATGTATGTACAATAAATACCATATTTGCCTGTCACATGTGTTAAATTCATAAATATAACTGTTTGTTTTCTTTCATTTAAACAGGTGGTATGTCGCAGCTTGTCCACTATACCTTCACGAAGTCAGTGTTTTGACATCCTCCAGAACGGTATCTGTAAATACCTGGTAAATAACATTTTTGTTGTATATTCTAAAAGTTATGTCCAAAATATAGAATGCACTTTGAAACAGCTTTGTGATATTCTGATTAACTCTGTACCCAGCTCTCCAGTATAGCAGCAGAACTCCAAAATCACCAGGATCACAAATGGCCCTGGTAAAACATCCTCTGCTGAATATTCATCAGGATCTTGTGTTGGGACCTAATACACTAGACCCTGGTGCTCTTAAGGGTCTCTTAATCTCAGTAGGTTGCAGCACTGTCTTTTGGCCACGGGTGCATTTCCTAGGCCCAGGCTGTCTTTCACCCCTTCATGGAAATGGGCCCTGTGTCCCAGCTGCCCTAGGTCTCCGGGACCATTGCTGACCCCTCAGGCTTCCCGGGACCACTCCCTTTCCTGGAGTTCCACCTTGTGTGTGGTCTGTGTTTACAGTTTAAACTCCCCAAGGTATAAGATAGGTGAAGCAAACACACACACACACACACACACACACACACACACATCTCAGATAATTCTAAACACAATTACACTTTACTTAAGATAGCACAAAAGAACTAGAGATCTAACTTCCTGATCTAACCAAAAATTCCTCAGATTTGTGGTCAACAACTCCCACTACTAATTCACAATACTGCCCTTTGCCCTGTGAGCAGATCCTCATGTGTTAATGAAGCATGTGGCAGTGGTGTTCTGGAAAAGTCAGGAGTCCACATATTCCCTTACCTAGACTACTGGCTAGTAAGAGGCCAGTCCAGGACTCGGGTACCATCCAGCGTGGCCACCATAGAGTCCAACTTAGATGTGCTGGGGTCCTAATCAATATGGAGAAATCTATGCTGACTGCTGTATAGAGAATAGAATTTATTGGGGTGGTCCTGGACTCTACAAAGGCCAAGGATTTCCTGCCAGGGTTGAGTTTCCAAACAAAGCAGGGTATTACTCTAGATCAGCTGCGGCCCATGTGACATCCTCAGGGCCTTGCAGGTAGTGTATTATGTGGATGTGGCCCACATAACACGTGTGTCCCACAATAGTAAATAGGTTGAGAGTCACTGGTCTAGATTTAAAGGCCTATTCTGTCAATACAATGTAAAACTGCCACGAGCTTCTATGGCGCATGGGAGCATGCACTTACATGGTGCAATATGCTAAACTGCACCTCAAGAAGCTATGAAGCTGGTCAGCCTCAATGTGTTCACCAGCCTGTCATCATGGAAATTACGGTTCAAATGCTTGTTCAGGTCTTGTTCTCCCTGGACGGATGGACAGAACCCTTGAATGTTTGCATGAGAGTCCTCTTTGTTCCTTCACAACAGACACAGTCACAGAAGGTATTCCGTTGAAGGAGAAGGTATTTGTAGGTATTTGTCTTTGTATTTGTATGCCTCCAGAGGCTGGTAGGGGCAGTGTGCTGGGAGAGAAGCTGAGCCCTGATTAGGGGGCAGGTTTTCTCTGACTAGGGGTCCCATAAAGGTAGCCAGCCAGTCAGGCAGCAGCAGAGACAGCTGCAGCGGCACAGGAGCCAGCAAACAGAGCTGTAAACAGGGTAGTTTGAGTGGGAGTTTGCAAGGGGAGTTTGCAGGGAAGACTAAGAGAGCCAGGCAAAGGAACAGACAGGGAAGGGAGCGTGTGGTGGTCTGGCAGTGTTTTGGTGCTCGTTGGGGGTTTGTTTTGCTGTGGGTGGTGGTGTTTTGGTTTGGTTTGGTTTGTTTCCTGGACTAACAGGATTTAGGTGGGAAGGCAATGACAGATACAGAGGCAGCAGTGGGAGTGACCCATGCAGTGGAAGACACAATGAAGATGACTGGGTGTGGAAGCTGTGGCATGTACGTGATCCTGGAGGGGATACCTGAAAAGAGTTTCGTCTGCATGAAGTGCCGCCTGGTAGAGCTGATGGAAGAAAAGATCCGAGGACTGGAGATGCAGGTGGAAACTCTGGTTGAGTTTAGAATGGGGTTCGAGCGGATGATGGAGCAAAGACATGAGGAGGCTGAAGGGAAAAGCTCAGACTTGCAGATGGAAGCAGGACCAAATAACTCTGAGGGGAGTCTTCTAGGTGAGGGAAGTGGACAGTGGAATCCTGTGACTAAGAGAACCAGGCAGAGGAAAAGACGGGCTAGTGAAGCAGAAATAGAGCTCAGGAACAGGTTTGTGGAGTTGGGAAAGGAAGAAGGGGCACAGCAGGTGATACTGAAGGTGAGAGGGCAAGGAAGAAGAGAAGAGCAGCTAGTCCTATAGGAAGAGGGGACGAGTCAATGGAGATAACACCAAATATGAGCCTGAGGGGGATATGGGATGGGTTGCAGAGGATTGCAAGGGACAGTAGGAATCAAGAGGACTAGCAGCCAGAGGGAACAGGGGATAGACCGGAGAATCGCACCATCACCAGGAAAAGGCAGGACTGTGTGATTGGGAACTCCTTACTGAGAAGAATAGACAGGCCTGTAACCACAGCTGATCCAGAGAACAGAAGGGTGTGCTCTCTGCCAGGGGCTAAGATACGGGATGTGGACCTGAGGCTGAAGAGGATCCTAACGGGAGCGGGAAAGAATCCACTGATTGTCCTTCATGTGGGAACAAATGATAGGGCTAGATTCTCACTGGAACATATCAAGGGAGACTATGCCAGGCTGGGGAAGACGCTTAAGGAAATCGAGGCTCAGGTGATCTTCAGTAAAAAGAAAAGGAGTACTTGTGGCACCTTAGAGACTAACCAATTTATCTGAGCATAAGCTTTCGTGAGCTACAGCTCACTTCATCGGATGCATACTGTGGAAACTGCAGAAGACAGTTTCCACAGTATGCATCCGATGAAGTGAGCTGTAGCTCACGAAAGCTTATGCTCAAATAAATTGGTTAGTCTCTAAGGTGCCACAAGTACTCCTTTTCTTTTTGCGAATACAGACTAACACGCCTGTTACTCTGAAACCTGTGATCTTCAGTGATATTCTGCCTGTTCCTAGAGAAGGGCAACAAAGGTGTGACAAGATTATGATGATCAACAGATGGCTCAGGCAGTGGTGCTGTAAGGAGGGCTTTGGGATGTCTGGCAACTGGGAAGCATTCATGGACAGAGGACTGTTTTCTCGGGATGGACTTCACTTGAGTTGGGAGGGAAATAGACTTCTAGGATGGAGGCTGGCACAACTGATTAAGAGAGCTTTAAACTAGGAATTTGGGGGAGATGGTTGGGAGATGTCCAGGTAATCGCCATGCCGGATTTTAACATTGAGAGGAAAGAAAACAAAGTAAGAATGGATACAGCTGTGGGAGAATGGACATAAGGAGGAAGGGTAGTGTAGATACCAGTCTAATAGGTGATACTGGCACTAGAATGTCTGTGCCTAATCGGGTAAAGAATGTGAGCGAAGCCAAACAGCAAAAATTAAGATGTTTGTGCACTAATGCGAGGAGCCTAGGTAACAAAATGGAGGAACTAGAGCTGCTGGGGCAGGAAGAGAAACCAGATATTATAGGGATAACAGAAACATGGTGGAATAGTAGTCACGACTGGAGTATGGGTATTGAAGGGTATATGCTTTTTAGGAAAGACAGAAATAAAGGCAGAGGTGGTGGAATAGCATTGTATATCAATGATGAACTAGACTGGAGACAAATAAGTGATGGAATGGATAAGATAGTCAGTCTGTCTGGGCAAAAATCACACTGGGGAAGAAAGCTGCTAGAGCCTCCCCTGGGATAGTGCTTGGGGTGTGCTATAGACCACCGGGATCCGATTTGAATATGGATAGAGACCTCTTTAATGTTTTTAATGAAGTAAATATTCATGGGAATTGTGTGATCATGGGAGACTTTAACTTCCCAGATATGGAGGACAAGTGCTAGTAATAATAATAGGGCTTAGATTTTCCTGGCTGCGATAGCTGATGGATTCCTTCATCAAGTAGTTGCTGAACCAACAAGAGGGGATGCCATTTTAGATTTGGTTTTGGTGAATAGTGAGGACCTCATAGAAGAAATGGTTGTAGGGGACAACCTTGGTTTGAGCGATCATGGGCTAATTCAGTTCAAACTAAATGGAAGGATAAACAAAAATAGATCTGTGACTAGGGTTTTTTATTTCAAAAGGGCTATCTTCAAAAAATTAAGGAAATTTGTTAGGGAAGTGGATTGGACTGAAGAACTTGTGGCTCTAAAGGCAGAGGAGGCCTGGAATTACTTCAAGTCAAAGTTGCAGAAACTATCAGAAGCCTGCATCCCAAGAAAGGGGAAAAATTCATTGGCAGGAGTTGTAGTCCAAGCTGGATGGGCAGGCATCTCAGAGAGGTGATTAAGAAAAAGCGGAAAGCATACAAGGTTTGGAAGATGGGAACGATCAGCAAGGAAAGCTACCTTATTGAGGTCAGAACATGTAGGGATAAAATGAAAAAGGCCAAAAGCTATGTAGAGTTGAACCTTGCAAAGGGAATTAAAACCAACAGTAAAAGGTTCTATAGCCATATAAATAAGAAGAAAACAAAGAAAGAAGAAGCGGCTAAACACTGAGGATGGAGTGGAGGTTAGGCATGGTTCAATCTCTAAACAAATACTTTGCCTCAGTCTTTAATGAGGTTAATGAGGAGCTTAGGAATAATGGTAGGATGACAAATAGGAATGAGGATATGGAGGTAGATATTACCAGTTCCGAGTTAGAAGCCAAACTCGAATAGCTTAATGGGACTATATTGGGGGGGCCCAGATAATCTTCATCCAAGAATATTAAAGGAACTGGTACATGAAATTATTAGCTAAATTGGAAAAGATGGGGATCAATATGAAAATTGAAAGGTGGATAAGGAACTGGTTAAAGGGGAGACTACAATGGGTCATACTGAAAGGTGAACTATCAGGCTGGAAGGAGGTTACTAGTGGAGTTCCTTAGGGATCGGTTTTGGGACCAATCTTATTTAATCTTTTTATTACTGACCTCGGCACAAAAAGTGGGAATGTGCTAATAAAGTCTGCGGTTGACACGGAGCTGGGAGGTAGTGCCAATACTGAGAGGGATCGGGATATCATACAGGAAGATCTGGATGACCTTGTAAACTGGAGTAATAGGATGAAATGTAATAGTGAGAAGTGTAAGGTCATGCGTTTAGGGATTAATAACAAGAATTTTAGTTAGAAGCTGGGGACGCATGACTTGGAAGGAACAGAGGAGGAGATGGATCTCAGACTATTGATTGATCACAGGATGACTATAAGCTGCCAATGTGATATAGCCGTGAAAAAAGCTAATGCGGTCTTGGGATGCATCAGGCGAGGTATTTCCAGTAGAGATAAGGAGGTGTTAGTACCGTTATACAAGGCACTGGTGAGACCTCATCTGGAATATTGCATGCAGTTCTGGTCTCCCATGTTTAAGAAGGATGAATTCAAACTGGAACAGGTACAGAGAAGGGCTACTAGGATGATCCGAGGAATGGAAAACCTGTCTTCTGAGAGGAGACTCAAGGAGCTTGGCTTGTTTAGAGCCTAACCAAAAGAAGGTTGAGGGGAGATATGAGTGCTCTCTATAAATATATGAGAGGGATAAATACCGGAGAGGGAGAGGAATTATTTAAGCTCAGTACCAATGTGGACACAAGAACAAATGGATATAAACGAGTCATCAGGAAGTTTAGACTTGAAATTTCTAGCCATCAGAGGAGTGAAGTTCTGGAATAGCCTTCCAAGGGGAGCTGTGGGGGCAAAAGACATATCCGGCTTCAATACTAAGCTTGATAAGTTTATGGAGGGAATGGTATGATGGGATAGCCTAATTTTGACAATTAATTGATCTTTGACTATTAGCAGTAATATGCCCAATGGCCTGTGATGGGATGTTATATGGGGTGGGATCTGAGTTGCTTTCCTGGGTGTCTGGCTGGTGAGTCTTGCCCACATGCTCAGGGTTTAGCTGATGGCCATATTTGGGGTCAGGAAGGAATTTTCCTCCAGGGCAGATTGGCAGAGGGGGGTTTTCGCCTTCCTCTGCAGCATGAGGTAGGGGTCGCTTGCTGGAGGATTCTCTGCACCTTGAAGTCTTTAAACCACGATTTGAGGACTTCAATAGCTCAGACATTGGTGAGAGGTTTGTTACAGGAGTGGGTGGGTGAGATTCTGTGGCCTGCGTTGTGTAGGAGATCAGACTAGATGATGATAATGGTCCCTTCTGACCTTAAAGTCATGATTCTATGAATCTAGATTGGGGCTCTCACTTGGGTCCCTTTCAGACACAAGGTCTTTGGTCTATCCAAAACCTAAAGCCAAATGTCAGGGAGCTTTGGGCTATCTATTTGGCTCACATGGCATTCCTGCCATGTATCAAGTGGTAGAATTTGTTGGTGCTCACAGACAATGACCATGTTTTGTGTAAACAAAGTGAGTGTGCACGGGTGGAGGGGGGGAAAGGCATTTGACAAAGTTACGCCAAGAGATAATCCTGCTTTGGAATTTCTGCATCACCAGTTTCATCAACCTGAAAGCTGCTTATTTACCAGGGATTCAAAATGCTCTGGCAGATCATCTAAGTAGGTCATTCACAAGACACCATGAGTGGTCTTTGTCCAGATGTGACCCAGGTCCATTTTCCAGCTGTGGGGGACTCCCTAAGTGGACCTATTTGCAATAAGAGCAAACACAAAATGTCATCAGTTATGTTCCTGAGTGGGCCACAGCTTTTGACTTTACTACCCATATCGGTCAGACCTCCACTGTCACTCCTGTGGGATGCGGATGTGATCTCCCAGGACAGTGGCTGACTCCTTCATCCCACCTGACAGCCTGGATGCTTCGTGGCTGACACCCTTGGAAGGAAGGTGTTCTAAGGGAGTTCAGACAGTTCTTCGAAATTAGAAGTCTTTGACTAGGACTACTTATTTGCTAAGTGAAAAAGATTCTCCATTTGGTCCAGAAAGAAGGATGTTTCCCTGGCTCGGTCTTTTATTCAGGATATATATTGGACTATCTCTTTTATCTGAAACAACAAGGGTCAGCTGTTAGGTCCATCAGAGTCCACCTAGCTGCTGTCTCAGCTTCCACCCTCCCATGGATAACCAATCGCTTTTTCCCAATCATATGCCCAACAGGTTTCTGAAAGGGTTAGACAGATTATATCCACATATATGCAGCACAGTCCCTCCACGGAAGTTAAATTTAGTTCTAGAAAAATTGATGGGGTCCCCACCTTTGAGCTGCTAGCAACCGTTTCTCTGTTACACCTTTCTATGAAGATGGCTTTTTTGATTGCTGTTACCTCGGCCAGGAGAGTATGGGAATTGTGAGCCTTAGTATCAGAACCTCCTTTTATGGTCATCTTCAGAGACAGTTTTCCTTCGACCTCACCTGAAGTTCCTGACTAAAGTAGTTTCCAGTTTTCACATTAACCAAGCGATTAATTTACTGGCTTTCTTTCCAAAATCTCATTGCAATAAAAGTGAGAAAAAGCTTCATACTCCAGATGTTAAAAGAGCTTTGGCTTTTTGCCTAGATTGGATTTAGCCATTTAGGTCTTTGTCACAACTGTTCATTGCAGTTTCAGACAGAATAAAGAGCCACCCAGATTCTACCGAAAGGATGTCTTCTTAGATTTCCACCTTTATTTATCTGTGCAACTGTGACATCCCCCAGGGTACAAGCTGGACTTTTGAACAGTGGTGTCCCCTTAATTCTCCAAATCAGGGCGTCTCTTACACTGATTTGCTAGTAAAAGCAGCCTCCCCAGGCTTTGATCTCACACAGCCATCAGCATGTTAAGATACTCTCAAAATTATACGAATGCTCTCACAGCCACTCATGAACAGATATAGGGCAACATCTACATATTCCTCAGTCCCAGCTTTGCACCCCAGAAATATGCGTCTTACACAGCTCAAGACCCTTTTGGGCAGTGCAGGCTCATAAATCTGTCATTTTATCAAAGAAAATGAATATGCACCAGCCCTTGTGCATATCTGAGCAGAGATTCTCCAAACACTTTAATCAAAACACACTGATTTAGATAAAAAAATAAAACAAGTTTATTAACTAAAGGAAGATTTTAAGTGATTATAAGTGATAAAAGTGTATAAATCAGATTTGGTTACAAAAGAAGTAAAAGATAAAATCGGAAGCTGTTTCCTAAACTTTATCAAGCTAAGATTTGAAGGAAACAGCTCTTCTCACCCCTCTTGATGTTGCATCAGTTTATAGTTCTTAGTACACTGGCTGGATTCCCTTCCCAGCCTGGGACCAATCTTCCCAGTTCAAAGTCTTTCAGCCAATCTTATTTCAGTAAAGATGGGGGAAGAGAGAGCTGGCCTGGGGCCTTTCTTCCCCCTTTTTATATCCTGACCCTTTTTACTGGAAAAGTCCTTGTTCTGTCCTGGGGTCAGGCAGTTCCATGGCGAATGTGAGCTGCCGACTGTCCTTCAGGTGAATAATAAATTTCTTGATTACAACTCCCCTGCTGGTGAATGGCCAGTTAAACAGTCACTGGTCTCTTAGCACGTAGCTGGGTGTTGGCCACCCCTTTCTTGTCTCTGAAGAGCTAGACTGTGGACGTTCCCCAGAATTACAACATGTTCCAGTAACAAACGTATAGCGAAATCTCATGTTTCCATATACAATGTTGATACACACATTTTAACAGAACGTTAATATTCAGAAGATTATGATTTTTCTAGTGATACCTCACAAGGCATACTTTGTACAAGATTTATCATAATTTTGACCATAATAGTGTAGACCGCCATAGCTACCAGCTGGCTGATATCACACCCCTGGTTAGAGTGTTGGCCCATTCGATTAAGTCTTAGGCTACTTCCTCTGTCTTTCTGGCTCATGTGCCCATCTAGGACATTTGTAAGGCAGCAATCTGATGCTCTGTCCCTATGTTTGTCCCTCACTGTGCCATATTTCATCAATCTAAAGACAATGCCAGATTTGGATGGGTGGTCCTGCAGTCCCTGTTCAAGTAGACTCCAAGCCCACTTCCTGTTCAAACTGCTTGAGAGTCACCTACAGCTGAATGGACATGTGAAATCACTCAAATTAAAAATGATTACTAACCTTTTTTTATAACTGATACTCTTCAAAATGTGTTGCACATGTCCATTCCATGACCTTTCCCACTTCCCCTCTATTGGCGTCTATATGGTAGAAAGAAATAACAAGCGCCATGGATAGCTCCACCCGTTATGGCTCTGTGTAGTGGTGTGAGGCAACAGAGGTCACTTGTGCCGCCCTGACAGGTACTGCTGAGGGAAAAATCTCCAACTGTGTGTGAGGCATGCACACATCTGTAGTGAAATGGACATGTGCTACACGTCTTGGAAAAACAAGAGTTACAGGAAAAGGTTGGTAACCGTTTCTTGTGGCTGAAATATTCCTCCATAACAGGACACATACCTAGACTGTATCAGAGAAATTTGAAGCACAACTCAAATACAGGAGGATCCTGCTGTCAGGAAAATATAGTTTAAGCATTTGAATGTAGGAGTTTGCCAGTGTGGAAATGTTCCATGGGGTACATTCTTCAATGCTCTGTTTTACTTGAATGTTTACTTGATCAGTTTCCCTGCTCTTTACTGAATCTTCTCCACTGTTTTGAGATTCTGTACTGGAGTGACCAGAACCTATGCATTTTGCTCTAGGTGCCTCTGCTAAATATTGTGCTCAATGATTTATTCTTCTTTGAGTGTTGGTTCCTATGTGTATTCCACTGTGGGTAAACGTGCGCTTCATGCTCTTTGAGACCAGTGAATTCTTTCAAGTAGTGTCCATGGGTCCACACCTCTACTCTCCTTGTGCTCCACTCCAAGGGTAAAAGGATGGACCAGACCAACCACCTCTCCAGTTCCTTCTTACCACAGCATGGCCTGGATCGGAATCCTCCAGTGTCTGGAGCTGACACTTTCTATTCTTTTTGTAAATATTCAAAGTTATATATATTATTATTTATTTTTTGTTTGTGGTTTGCTAATTCCCTAGTTAGTGTTAAAATCCCCACCCTGGGGAACACTCCTAGTTCTCCTGGTGTGGGATTTAGATTATGCCCAGTATACTGGCCTTCAAAAACTGCACCTCCTGCCCTGCTCCTTTTTGGTCACCAAGAACCATTGCATTGCCTCTGCTGCTTCAGAGAAGCTCATATCTCTGCCAAGCGTAGTATCTGTTGCTCTTTTCCAGCAGCGTACCCGAGTCAGACCCAGGCCAGGGAGATCCCCCTGTACATCAGGCAGAGTTGGCAAGGAGCATGCCCCTAGTACTAGGAAAGGACCCCTTTGGCTGGTCCCCCTCATGAGAGTAAAGGGCACTCTCTTAAACATAAACCCAGATCTTCTTCTAGATTCACTAAGAGGAGAGATCCCTCCCTGTCAAAGTTGGGTGAGCCTTCATGTCCAAGCCATAAGGAGTTAGGTCCTCCTAAGCCACATGGTCATGTTCAAAAGAGGTATAGGAGCAAGACGCCTTTGGTACCAGGCTCTGCATTGACTTTGACACTGACTGCAGTGCCACCTAAAATGAAACACTGGGACTCTAAGGACCAGGAACTGCCAGTATCATCATCAACCGTGTGGTCAGAGACTCCTTCGCTGACGGTACTGTCACGGCCCCATAAAGAACTGCTGTCTACACCTACTCTGATGGTATGGACTGACAAGACGCAACTTCTGAATGTTCCGGTGACTTATACCAGTCCAGACAATATCTTAATCTTCCCAGACCCACAATCTTTCTTGATATTGGGACCAGTCCTCACCAGGGAGATAAAAATGCTTACAGGAATCTAGGATTCCGGAAAAAACCTATCCCCATCCCATCCACTATCCACAGTCTCCTCTCAGTGATGCCGATAGCAGTACAATGCAGCTGGATCCAATCTTTTCATCTTTCGGAAAGTCAGATGTATCAGTGGAACTGCTTCTCCGCCACCTAAGGAATTCAGACCAGAAATGGGATTGAGAATCTCCTGGAACCAGGTTTGGCCACCCAGGAAGGAACTTCCTCCTCGGGACCAGTGTGTACCCAATGCCACCACAATCCGCCTTTTGATTCCTCATACTGTCCTTATTTGGGACCCTTACACATGTTCCCTGGACTCTGTCCATTCCAACAGGTAATCTTATCACCATTCTCTTCCAAGATGTCAGTCTGAAACCACTGAGCCCATAGAAAAAGGAGAAGATGAGCTGGATCTGCCAGTTCCACTGGGCTCTGTCATGGTAGTCACCCAATGAAGCAGTCACTCCAGCCTCTCCACCTCCCCCAGATGATTATAGACAGTTTCAGGAGCTGTTATGGAGAGGTGGAAGAACTCCAGATCTCCCTAGAAGAGATCCAGGACCCCCAGCATAAGCTCCTGGATATCCTGCAACCTGCGGGCTCCAATCAGGTTTGCACACCCAGTAAATAAAGTTGTTAGAACTGACAAGGGTTGTGTGTCACACACTAGCTACCTGTGCCCCCCTCCAAGTGGTCAGAGAAGTGATACTTTGTCCTCGCTAAAGGAGGGGAGTTCTTCTTATCCACCCTGCTGCAAACTCCTCAGTGGTCCAGGTGGCCATGCAAAGATCCAGACAACACCTAAGGGCCATCCCTGCAGATAAGGAGGCCAAGTGTCTCAGCCTTCTGGGAAGGAAGATGATTACATCTATCAGCCTGCAGTTTAAAATCTCAAACTATCAAGCCTTTCTCACCAAATATAATTTCCTGAATTACTCTAAATTTCTAGACTTTAGGGACAAGTTGCCCCGGGAGGACAGGGTTTAGTTTCAAACTCCTATTGGTGGGGGCAAACTGCTGGCCAGAACCTCTTTATAAGCTGCAGTCAATGCAGCTGATACAGCATCAAGAGCAACGACAGCCACCACTGTGATGTGACAGGAATAATGGCTGCACTCTTCGGGGTTTCCCCAGGGATGTTCAAAACACTGTATTACCTTTCTGTGAGACTCATCTTTTCAATGAGAAGATGGACAAGTGTTTGCACGTGTTGAAAGACTCAAGGGCAACTCTCTGTTTCCTGGGCATATATGCACTTGCCCCAAAGAAAAAATACTTTTAACAACCCTATAAACCAAGGCCCTTACCTCAATCCTTCTATCACCAGTGCTCCTATGAGCCACCCTGCAAATGACAGAAAATGTAGAGGCCAAGATACCCTGTGACTTCCACTTCAACCATGGCTACTCAACCTCACATTCCAGCCAAGGGATGTTTTTGACAACTTTTAGAGAGTTGCAAACCAGTATCAATGGCATCTCTACCTAATTCTGAGATCCATTTGGGGGGACTCCTAGCAAAATTTCCCCACAATTGGGCAACAATAATAGACACATGGGTGCTGGATATCATCCGTTCTGGCTATACCATCAAGATTCTCTACCCACCTCTTCCAAAACTCATTTCTCTGTCCCTTTTCAAGGACCACTCTCATGAAAGGCTCCTCCTTCAGGAGGTATAGTCTCTTCTCCAACAGGGAGCAATATAGCAGGTACCCCCTCAATATTGGGGTTCTAGTTGAAATATTTCCCAAGAAGAAAGGAGGCTGGAGACCCATTTTTGACCTGTGTCAACTCAATGCTTTTATTTGCCAACTGAAATTCTGCATGGTTACATTGGCATTGATAATACCATCTGTCAAAAAAGGCTCAGGGTTCATGGCTTTTGATATGAAAGGTGCATACTTTCTTGTAGAAATTCATCCCTCCCGCAGATGATTCCTCAGGTTTGTGGTGGGCCCCCACCAATACCAATACAGGGTGCTCCCCTTGGGTTTAGCTGCAGCTCCCAGAGTTGTCACAAAAGTGTTCTCAGTATTTGTAGCACAGCTCAGATGAGGCGGCTCCTCCACCTTCCTGTACTTGGAAAACCAGCTTCTGACTGGCAGGTCTTGCCTGGAAGACTTAATGACAACCTCGTCACTGCTCCACCTTCTAGCGTCTCTGGTAGTTTGCGCAAATGTGGGGAAGTCTACACTGACTCCAATGCAGACCATAGAATTTATAGGAGCAACATTGAATCTAATCAGGGTGAAGGCCTATGTCCCCATGGATAGATTTCATGCCAGGGGTGCTCTGATAGATCTAGTTATGCATAGCCCTTGAACATCAGTTCAGATATGCCTAACTCCCCTGGGCTATATAGTGTCATGTATTTATGCAATGCTATTTGCTAGACTCCTCCTCCATTGCCTAGAGACTTGGCTCCAAACAGTGTATAGACGAAGCAAGCACAGCATGAATACTATAGTGATAATTCCTTCCGCTCCGGTATGGTGGAGTGACCCTGGACATGTGTTCATGGGAGTTCCGTTTCTAGCCCCCACACCCAACAAGACAATAATTACAGATGCCTCTATGATGGGCTGGGGAGCCCACATGGACAATCACATAGAGCAAGGCACTCTGACACCTTGGGAAGCCCAAATGCATATCTTCTGGAACTGAGAGCTGTACGAGAAGGTTGCAAAACATTCCTGGTATTCATACTATCCCATCCCATCCTGATAATGTTGGAAAACATAACTGCCCATTTCTATATAAACCAGCAGGCAGGTGCATGCTCTGTCCCCCTCTGCATGGAAGTGGTGTATACAGAGCCACATCGCCCTATTGGCACTGTACTTCCCAGGTACCCAGAATTCACTGGCAGGCAGCCTCAGCGGACATTTCACCATCAACATGAGTGGCAATTACATGATTCAGTAGTAAACAGCATTGTCACTCATTGGGGAACCCCCACTTAGGACCTATTTGCCTCGTAGACAAATGGGAAGTGCAACATATATAGCTCCAAGGGAGCTCAAGGTCAGTACTCCGGGGCGATGCTCATTTCCTACCTTGGACTGATCACTTCAGTTATGCCTTCCCTGTCAGCCCACTACTACGTCAGGGTCTGCAGAAGATTTGACTATACAAGGCACATTGCTCCCAGATGGCCCAGACAGTTCTGATTACCAAGCCTCCTACAAATGTCGTCCCTTCTGCCCATCAGCATTTGGACCTTTCCGGATCTTTTGATCCAGAAAAATGGTAGGGTTAGGAATCCCAACTCTGATACTCTTTATCTCACAGCTTGGTATATGGATGGATGTTGAACCAATAATGTTCCTGCCTTGAAGCTGTGCAAAACATACTTCACCAGAAAATGTTACCTAGCCAAATGGAAAAATTTCTCTGCCTGGGCCCAGTAAAACCATGTATCTTCAGAGACAGTCCAAAACAGCGGGAATATCTGTTATCTTCTTACTCTTAAAATGGCAGGCCCTTCCCGTAGCTCACTGTGGGTTGACCTGATGGCGATTAGCACGTGTTATTCACCATCAGATGGTACTCAGTCTCTCCCTACTGCCAATTTGGTTCAGTCACCCCTTTGAGTGAGTGGTGTTGCGACCTGTTGCACAGGGTTACCACACCACTCAAATTTGGCCTGGCCGCCCCTCCATCTGGCATAACAGAGGGGCACCCGGGCCATATTTGAGTGGCATTGAGACTCCATGTTGCAATGCCATTATTAGAAGACTCGCCGCTCCTCCCTTAGAAAGTTTGACGAGGGGCACACCTCTCAGTTGAGACCCCTGCTTTCTGAGCAAAGAATTAAATGCATTAAAACAAGCTAAAACAAAAGTGGCATTAATTTACAAATCCTGTCTATAAAATAAGATGATTTTGATAAAACGCAGAGAGATGGGGTGGTTTGTTTACACGGCTCAGCAGGAAAGAGACATAAAAGATGTTTTGGTTTTGGCAAACAACAAACTTTATTTTATATTCAGTTCTCAGATCGCTGACTCTGAAAGTAGATTTAAAAGGGGAGTTGAATAATCATCCCATCTACTGCATATGCCCCAAAGTACCCTTAACTGGTTTTCTCTGTGAAGATACTAACAAAGGATCAACTCCTGCAACACAACGGAGCATCAAGTTAAACTTCATGAGTAGTGTTAACAAAGCCAATGATTAGCGTAAAAATAGTAGTCACTATGCCAAAAGAAAGAAGATACGGTCCAGATACATTACTAGGACTTCTGGGTGATTTTAATCTAGCTAACTTCAGTATTAGAGTGTCTCAAGTGCCAGGATTGGAAATCTGCTAAATAGGTTTAACAGCTGAAATCATCATGAGAATGAGAACAAAGACACCTGGAGCATTCATGATCAAATAAGATGGCATTTATTTAGAAAAGTTATTGTCCTTTACAAAATGCCAATGGAAGAGCAACCGAATGGGGTGTGTTTCCTTTTAACTACAGCAGACAGCAAGCAGAAATGACTGCTAGGTAGCCTGTCCCTTTTTTATACCCTTGTTTAGGGGCATAAGGAGTTAGGAAGCCTAGATGCAGACACTGCAAAGCAGGAAATGTCAATTTCAGGTGTATTGAGGCATTTACCAGGAGTGGGGATCCACACAGATAATGCTTGAAGAATGGATTCTTTCTGTACAAAATGCTTTATTCTGAAATATTCTCCTTCAAATCAGTAGGTAAATATCAGTTTTAGCTAATCATGCATCTCTATATCTGGGAAGTGATCAGATAATTTCTTGACTGAGTCTTTTGGCACTTAAGAGATTTCAAGAATATTTTACTGCATACACCTGAATATCTGTGTTCAATACATCTGATAGATAATTTAACATCCTGACTCTCAATGTGTATAGAAGACAGTTATTCATAGATTCTAAGGCCAGAGGGTCCATTATGACCCCTCGAATAACACAAACCATAGATTATCACCCTATTTCTGCATCAAGCCCATCACTTCATGAGTAGTGTTTGCTCGGAAAGAATTAACCCTGTAATGTTCCAACAAGAACGTTTGTCCTCCTTTATTGTAAATGAAGTATTCCTACTAGAAATTTGAAATTTTTTTATGCTTTTCACCCACCTACTGACCAATCACACCCACAAATCATATTCTGTATTTCCATAGTAAAATTATTAACAAAGCTAGATGGACTAAAAATTTTTACCTGTTTTCAAAACTGGAAATACAAACATGCCACCTCATAAGTGAATCGCCAGCTGGTTGCTTGAAAACTAGAACTGTTTGTTGCAAGCTTGACTAGTCTAAAACTGGTTTTATATTCAGATAAACAATGCTTCATTAGTATTGATGACCAGTGTGTGAATCTTATCAAAGATTTTTTAAATGGCCAAATACAGTAGAACAAAGATTCTAGCACCAGAATGGCATTTCAGAACTCAAATATCTTTTTAATTGTCCACGTCTATGAAAAAAAAAAAGATTGGAAAATTGTGGTTTTCAGCCTTCTGTTTATCTGCTCTGCCTATGCCAATCCTTGCTTATGTTCATGATGATATACTCTCAGTATTACAGTGCGGGAATGATTGGTTCAGGAAACTGTGGGCTCACTGTACAATATTCTTCATCAGTTTTAATTTTACTCATGGCGCCAATGCAGTAAAGCACTTAAGTACATGCTTAACTTTAAGCAGGTGAGTAGTCCCATTGCTTATCCACTAGATCCCTTCCTTTTTTAAAAAGACCAACCAAAGGGTGTCACCCTATCCCTGTGACCCTTCATTCCAGTTTCAAGTGGTGGGAGGGCTGTTCTCTGTCCCATGATATAATCTGGAAAGGAGGGAAGGCACACAGCCTGTTCCGTCTAGACTGCTCTTCTTGCGTATGCCTTCGCATCCTTTGGAGCAAGGCTCAAAGCTTTGTTTCCTTTTTAGTTTAGTTTGAGATGAGTGCTGTATGTGTGATTTTCCTTCCCAGTTGTTTGGGCTACCTGCTTACTATCCGTTCATGTTGCCAGTGCTCATAGGACATTGGAAGATTTTATAAACACTACTGTAATTACTGATAAATGAACATTAAGTTCCCATTTGGCTACACAGAGATGTGTAGTGAAGGAAATTTGTGTCTACTCTTTACTGGTGACCTCAAATGAAAATTTGTCAAAGCATTGTGGATCCAGACTGGTACCCCAGATTAGTGCTCTTCAGTTTGATGTTGGATCCTGTTATTTCACTTTGTAGGCTGGGAACACTGCAAAAAAAGTTTGTGTGTGTGGCGTAGGTTCTGTGCTCAAGAGTGACCTGTCTGCATTAGGCAGCAGTGCTTATGGGTCCAAGTGAGTCCTGTCTAGTCTCTGATGGGAGAAGTGGTGGCTGTGATGCAGGACTTTTGGACTGGGAAATTTCAAGTGGGAGAAAAATAGGGCTTGTTGTGAAACACGGAGAACTCTTCCACCCCCAGCCAAAAAAAGCAACACCAGTGGGCTATTGCTTTTGTTTTTCTGATCATCTTTGCTTTAAATCCTTATCTTGAGCTGGAATGAATGTTTGTTTAACTAAATGTAACAAACGCGGCATTGCTATATGGCATATTTTGTTTAATTATTACTGGATATTTAGATTTATGTTAATAGTTTACCTTCAGTTTAACATGGGAGTCACTTCCCGAGGGAAACTGAGGGCAATTTTTAAAAATTGTTGAATGTATTAATTTGAATAGGAGGGTAAGTGATTTTTTTGTGATATTCTAGAAAAACGTTCTACGCTAGCCGTGTTTGTATGCCAATAAAAGACTGTTTGTGTCAGAAATAATGAACTTGTTTTGTCTCCTAGGTTGGACTGGCTGTAATACCTGATAGCACAGCTGGATCTATTTTGTGTGCCATGAGTAAGCTCCTGGATCAAGCTTGCATGCTTAGTGAAAATCTACACAAATTTCTTGCCTCTTGCTGTTATAGTCTTCTTTACTTCCTGTTAACTTTAGACAAAGAGGATGCAGAACATGTGCAGAAGAGGTAATGCTTATTGTAAATGGCAGAGAATTTTTAAAATTTTCTTTAATTTAACATCTGTGTTTGAATACTTGTGACTTTTTTCACTTTGTGCTTTGGCCCCTGTTCGTGCTTATTCTGAAATAATTGTTGGATTTAGGAAAATCCCACCATATGTACGGTTAGCTGGAATTATAAAAAGTTATTTCAAAGCTTTTGCTTATTATAATTGTAGGTTATGTCAGAAAACAGTGTTCTGTCTTGGCACTGGAAAGGTAGGCATTCGTACCTTAATCTTTGGATTTAGCCTTTGGTTCATTAGGAACAGTGAAAGTGACACTTAAAATTCTTGGATTTAGAAAGTCATTGTTCTAAGACACTAGTGCTTTTAATTAGTCTATACTCTTAACTAACTAGAATATTGAGCTTTAGCAAAGCTGCTCAGACATGATTTTATAGAATTTGGAAATCAGTTTGACTAAAAAAGGCTAGATATATTTAAACCATGCAAGTATGTTTACCACTGTGGATGGAATGTATTTTTTTTAGAGAGACAAGATAGATGAGGTAATATCTTTTACTGGTGAAAGAGACAAGATTTTGAGCTTACACGGAGCTCTTTTTCAGGCCTGGGAAAGGTACTCAGAATGTCACAGTTAAATAGAAGGTGGAACAGATTGTTTGGCGTAAGTGATTAACACTCATTCAGGGTGAAGTGGCATGTTAACACCTCTTTAGTCATAGGCCAAAAAAGGAAGGTTATCCGGTTACAGATTGTTGTAATAAGCCTTAAATCCATGATTTTTAGTGTCTATCAGAGTTATGAATTTAAAATCCCAGGCTTGTCTTTTGAAGAGGTTGTGCAGGTTTCCTTTGAGGATGAGGACTGAGAGGTCAGATGTGCAGTGATTGTTTTGTGAAGAGTGCTTGCCCATGGCTCATATGGTGTTTTTGTTTCATTGTTTGTCTGTGTGAGTTCATTCAAGAGCATAGCAATTGTTTGGTTTCACTCACATAGTTGTCATAAGGGCATTTAGTGCACTGGATAGGGAACACCACGCTGTAATAGGGAAGTGCAGGACTCATGGATCTTGAAAGGTGTGTTGTGGAGGGTGTTAATAATCATAGCAGTGGAGATATGTCTGTGCATTTTGCATCTGTTGTTATAGCAGGGTCTAGTCCCGCTTTGAGTTGGTGTGTCCTGGTCTTTGAGGAGCTTGCTTCTGATGATGAGGTTGGGGGTTATTTGAAGGCCAGAAGAGGGGGTTCAGGAAAGATTTCTTTCAGGATGTGGCCCCCACTGAATATTGTTTATTGTAATTGTTTAATGATATCCTGAATAGGTTCCAGTGTGGGATGGTAGGTGACAACTAGGGGTGTGTGGTCAGAGGGTTTTTTCTTCACACATTGAAGCAAGTTCACTTGGGGTATTTGGGTGGCCTGTTCCAAGATGCAGTCTACTTCTCTGGGGAGTATCCTTGTTTGGTGAAGGTAGTTTTGAGTGTGTTAAGGTGTGTATCCTACATACTCTGTGCTTTCTGACTGCCTGACTGTAAATAACAGATTTCTTGGTGCGTTTGGGGTGGTTATTGGATCTGTGAAGGTAGGTATACTGATTTGTGTAGGGTCCCATTGTTGAAGCTGATTGTGGTGTTCAGGAAGTTGAGGCTGGTGTGGGAGTGTTCTAGAGAGAGTTTAATGGACGGGTGGTGGTTGTTAAAGGTGTGGTGGAAATCTATGAGGGAGTTTATGTTGTCAGTCCAGAGGATGAAAATATTATTGATGTATCTCTGGTATGTCACTGGTTTTGTGATGCATTTGTCCAGAAATTTGTCCTCAAGGTGGTCCATGAAGAGGTTGGCACACTGGGGAGCCATCCTAGTTCCTATGGCTGTTCCTGTGGTTTGGACAAAGTGTTTGTTGTTGAATGTAAAGTTATAATGGGTGAAACTTTGATGTTGATGAGGAGGAAACGGATGATGTTGACTGTGTGTTTGGGGTGGATATCCGAGGGTTGTCCGTTGTCGTATAGATATCTGGGGCAGGCAGCGATGCTCTCATTGTGAGGGTGTTGGTGTATTGGGAGGTGACATCCATCATGGCAAGGGTAGTGTGCTGAGAAAAGTTGTTAGTATTGCGGAGTTTCTGAAGGAAGTCAGTTGTGTCCTGCAGGAAACTAGCCCTTTGTGTGGTGAGTGATTTTGAGCATGGTTTCTATGAGTTCTGATATTCCTTTAGTAACCATGGCCAGATGTGGGTCTGCTTGGGTTCCCTTGATTGTGTATCTTGGTAAGCATGCAGAAGGTCCTTGGGGTGGGTCTGTGGGGGGTGAGGTTGTAGAGTTTCTGTTGGAGTTGTCTGGAGAAGGATTTGATGATATCCTTAAATTCCTGGGTGAATTGTGGTGTGGGGGGGTCTTCATTGAGTTCTTTGTAGTAAGTGGTATCGGAGAGTTGACAATTGGCCTTGTTAATGTAGTCACCACAGTTGAGGACTATTATAGCACCCCTTTTGTATGCTGGTTTGATCACTATCTGGGGGTGGTTGGATTTCAGGGACAGTATAGCTGTTCTCTCAGTAATGGAGAGATTGTGGTGGATGGGATGTTAACCGCTGTACAATAAAGAGAACAATTGTTCTCATATTATATAGTTTTTAGTTTTAGAATTTACATTAAAAACTGTAATGTAGGACCTAGTTATTAGTTTATGACTGATAAACACTTCATTGCAGACTGGATGTAAATTTGTATTCTCCTGTACTTGTTGTGTAACCCTTGTGGAATATTGTATTTCTCTAATACTCTCTCATGTGGATTCACTGCATCCCCATGAATTGCCATATGTGTATAGTTGAAAACAGCCTATCAGATCTATCAGTCTTAACTTTATGGGCACCTTGACTCGTGCAGATAAGGATACGGCCTGGGCGCACATTTCCAACACGCTTCTATTCTGCGCTTGAGAAATTGCCAGCTCTGTTCATTGGTTGTTATTTCCTCTCCCCAGGGACATGTTGTGGGGATCGTGTATTTCAGTGCTAGCTCTGGTGCCACGAGTGTTGAGGTTGATGCTGCAGAGTCTTCAAGTGAGCAGGGCCTGTCGGGAAGAACTGCCTGTCATTGGTCAGTTGCTGCGTTTGCTAATGCAGCATGGACAGCTCAGGAGTCACATGGTGACAAGTGAACTTCTTGTGCAACAGATTGTCAAGGATATTATGGTATGAAACTATTTTTTTCCCAGAAGACTTCAAGAATATCTTCTTCTAGCAGTGAGAATAAACCTCAACAACCCTAATCTGCATACAACACTCATTCAAATCACATACAAAAAAGGCACCCAGAATGTGGCTTGTGGAGTCCAAATTGTGGTCCATAGCTGCCTTTTGTGTGCCTTGACAGGGCAGCCCACAGAATAGGGGGGCACCTATGTGAACATGTGCTACTTCTCAGTGATGATCCTCACTGGCTGCTGTGTCATGCGGCATTCTCTGGGACTGCCAAAAGCGTGCAGTACGCCACTATCAATCAGTGTCAGGAAAGCCATTCCGTTGCTGCTGTGCAGATTTCTCTGCGTAAGCTCTCGCTGACAAGGAAGACCAACCTCTAAACTTGTAGCCATGGGGAACAGTGGCCAAGTAAAGGGGCCCTGGACACCAAAATCTATTGAATGGCAAAAGGCATCTGAGGTTGGTTATTTTCGTTACAGACAACAACTTGATATAGAAGGGACTACAGTGAAGGAGACAAACGAGGGTCAATCCATGAGTTTACACTAAAACAGTAAAACATTTGAGATTTGTCAAAAATAAGGAACCTGATAGTTTGTCACTGAGTTATAGAACAGCATCAAATTGGAACAAACTTTCCTAAAATATGTACAGCCACACTTCATTACCTGGGTGGGGGAGAAAGGGCAGAGACCCAGCACGAATCAGTGAAGCCTGTGGCTTAGCAAATCTTGAAAGAAGGGCTGTCTAATTGGGGAACATTGTGTAACTGCAAAACACTTACTGCTTCTGTTTGCTGAGTGGGCTGCCGCCAGGATTTCTCCGCAGTATTACTGTGCTTGTTTTGGGACTGTCGATCTGAAAAGCAGGTGTCTCAAATAGGTTACTTGTTTTGCTGGAGTGGGCTAGGATGTTCTTTAGCTTTAAAGACGGAGGGCAAATGTGGCTTTTTTAGACTTCAGTAGGTGGCTGTGCATTCCCCCAGGCCTAGCATGTCCACAGGAGCCAGTAAGGCTACAGCTACGCTTAGGGTGGCGTGTAGAATACAAGCACAACACGTGTAGCTAAACACCACAGTGAAAGGCAGGTTGTGTACTTGTCACTGCCGTGTGTAGCTACACCTGGCAGTGAAAGGCTCCAGGAGCAGGAAAGGCTCTGACAGCTCCAAGGAGCTGCTGGAGCCTTTGCCCGCTGCTTCCACACTGCCGGAGCCTTCCCTGAGACATGGGAGACTGCTGGGGCGTGTACTGTGCCGAGCAGTGCTCTGCTCTACTCACCTATACCATGTCTCACCATTCACGCTGCTCTGGATACCTGTGCTAGCGCGGCATGCAGTGTTACTTTCCACACCGCCCTCAGTGGAGATGTGCCCTAAAAGAGCCTCTGCCATATTCTGTGAAGAGAAGATGACAGACTTGGTTTCTGGGGTTTAACACCGTGGTATTTAAACCTGCTCGGCCAGAGCCTGTGGTGGTACACTCCCTGTGGGCATAACTAGTATGCTAGAGTATTCTCTACCCTAGAGCTCTCAGTGGTTCATCTAGGGCAGGGATTGGCGCGACCTCTGGCAAACGGCCCACCAGGGTAAGCCCCATGGCGGGCTGGGCTGGTTTGTTTACCTGCTGCGTCCGCAGGTTCGGCCGATCACGGCTCCCACTGGCTGCGGTTCGCCGGTCCAGGCCAATGGGGACTGTGGGAAGCGGCACGGGCCGAGCCATGTGCTGGACACCACTTCCTGCAGCCCCCAGTGGCCTGGAGCTTCAATTGGCCGAACCTGTGGATGCGGCAGGTAAACAAACCGGCCCGGCCCGCCAGGGACTTGGCCTGGCGGGCCGCAGGCCAAAGGTTGCCAATCCCTGATCTAGTGGTAGCCCTGGTGAGAATGTTTTTATAAAGCTCCTTACTGTAGACATGGCCAGTGAGTCTTCCAATCATTTCCACTAATGATTTGGAAATGCATTGTAAATTGCTGAATTGGAACTAAGCAAACAAACATGATTAAAATAGCATAGAGACTGCATAATGGTACACTCTGAAATAATTGCAAGTGAATGACACTTATCACATAAATTCACACACCCTTCATAGTATTGTAGAAATGATCTGTAGCTGATCTTGTAAAAAGTAATAAAGTTTTAAAATTATCATTTCACTAGAGCACTGTCTCTCTGCTAATGTTTCTTGAACTCCAAATGATGGCTTCTCCTTTTCTCAGTAATTACGTGGTGTGTAAATGAACAAGGTTCCTCTGTATTTGATTTCTTGTTGGCAATAGAATTTCTGGTTAACTGAAAATATCAAGCCAACAGACTGAAGCTTCATGAGTAGTACTGTTAGTTTATTGGGTCGCATGTGGGGTTTTCAGCCTGTTTCCTTTTTGCTCCAGACATTGAAGAGTGCTGAAGTCCAAGAGCAATGGCTAACAGACCTCCATTACTGTTTCAACATATATCTTGCCACACATCCACCGGGACCCGGTGCTATTAGCACAGAATATTGAAGAGATGAACATTGTACATCTGCTTTGAAGCGTTTACTTCCATTTAATTCTGAATGGAAAATGTTGGAACAATGTTTGTTATAAACATTTTTTAAGTGGAACTTAAATAAAAAAAATTTCATAAAATCTGTTTGTACTACATTACTTTGGTCTTGAAGCAAGAAAGTAACATTGCAGTGGAAGTAGTTTAGGGAAGACTGTTGACTGCAGGAGAGAATATGCTGAGGACAGTCCCAGCTGTTGAAGTGAAAATATTAAATGCTGTCACTGTGGAGAGCATCTCCTTTGTTTATTGGATTCTTGTATTGACTCCAGTCATTTTCCATTATTTATACTAACATTTAAAAGATTTCATTGTGTAATAGTCCACCTTAAAAAGCATGAGTAATATTTTTGTATTGTATAACAGTATTTTGGATATTTATTGAATATAAAAAATAGTAATGTAGTAAAGAATAAAGTCAGAGTAATAAAATACAATATGCTTAGGACAAAAGTAAGGAAAAAAGGAACATGTTACATACATATTTTTTCTTAAAAAACATGTCCACCAAAGTCATGCCCTTGTCTGCCTTTCATTTCACTTGAGAAGTCAATGGCAACACTCCAGCTCACGTCAGTGGGAGAAGAAGGCCCCATGGTATGCATGGCAATATAAAAAAAAATTATGACTATTTCACTAACAAAGACATTTCCTTTGGTTTGAGGGGAGAGAGTGAAGTGGTGAAATCCTGGCCCCACTGACTTTTATAGGGCCAGCCTTTCACCCTAGAAACTTAACAGTTAACATGGTCCTTTCTTTCAGTCACAATTTCTACCAGTACGTTAGCATCGAACAGTGAGCTCAAACACAATGTTTCTTTCTCTTCAGTGATGAATCAGAGCGTACAGGTTGCTGTTGAGCAGATGCACTCATTCCTAGTGGAGGCTATACTTTCTGCTCTGCATAGATTTTGAGGTACTTATTACAGGTAATTTCAAGCTTTTGGTACTCTGAATTTGGGGTGAAATGAGACACAGTGACAAAATAGTTAACCCTTTGCTCTGCACACCTAGCTTGTGATTAGAGCAGTTTGGAAAAAATGATTTCAGTCCCTCAGGAAATGCCAATACTTTGGCATTTGCTTTCATCCCAAAAAGTAAAATCAAATTTTTGTGGGATGAAAAGTTCTGAGTAACTTTGACTTGGAAATATTGAAACAAAAACTTTCAACATTTTTTGACTAAATAAAAAATTGACCATTTCAGCCACAATGAAATTGACGAAGGGCAGCCATCTAAAAGGACGTAAACACAAAGTATGGAGAGACATTGGTTAGGATATTCCCGAGGGGGTACGCTATGGTAATGAACAAAGAATTTTAATATGTAGCAATACTAGGAATTTTCACTTCATAGCAGAGTGTGGAATAATCTCAAAGGAAAAGGTGGGAGCCATATTAGTTCACCCCCCTTTAAAATTAAGAATAAATATGTGGATTGCATTGAGAAACTGGCTGTTTCATAGATCTGGATATTAACTGGGTGATAGGAGGGGAGGTTGGGTTTCTAATTTAGAGGGAATTTCAGCTCCCTAATTTTTAATCTAAGTGTAGAACTAGCCCTTGTTTTATGCTTTTTACCTAGAGAAAACTACTTGCTTGTATTGTTTCCCAGGAAGATTTATTTTAGCTTTCATAAATCAGAAGTGCTGTGATAGGGTTGGAGAAGAGAGAGAAGGCAATACTGTACATGTTCATTATATAAAGTTTTTTTTCAAACCCCAAACGTGGCTGAACGTACGGCTGTAATTAACACTCAAAACATGTTTACAGATAATTTTGATAAATTCTGTAAATTGCTAATTCCAGCCCACTTCTCAACTTTACAAAATTTCAAATGTCATCATGTCAGTAAATAAATTACTTTTTAATTCTACATTTCATTGGTACACGAAATGAGTTCAACTCCTTGGAAGTCTGGTTTGGCATTACAGCACCGAGATAATACAAGAACGGAAAATACCTGTGTTAGCTTAATATTTTGTATACTTTTTTCAATTACAAAAAAGATTTCATACATCCCTGTAGAACCGGGGAGTAGTCTTTAAATTGTTCTCAGGTTCCCTATTACTACTTCTCAGCTTTGCTTAATGCTTGGGTCTTTTGGTTTTTGACTTTGCAGCAGTGGTTGGTCTCATGTTGTATGAAAACTGCTTCAGTTTCCCTTCATTCTCCAGCAGATGAACATACTGCAGGTTGCTTACTGTAAAAACAAAAAATGTTGTGAGTTCTGTGGGGTAATACAGATTTTTTTCAAAGAAAAGCTGCAGTCTGCTGTGGATCCTAGCCTTCACGTCTGCATAAATTATGAATACTTTGTTATGTAAATGAGGCCATTTAACAGAACTGTCCAAAGTTTCATCAGCACACCAAATAGAAAACCCTTCTTGACAACTCCGCTTGAGTCCATGGTTCTGTTTTGCTCTATCACAAGCTGGGGAGGCAGGCACGTTCATTACTGCGCTTCATGTAAACAGAATTTTCAAAAGTACTTAAGTGACTTAGGCACCTACATCTCTTTGACTGACTTTGCTCTAGCTAATTATTGAAACGTTTACAGGTGACAGGCATATCACTGATAACAGCTGGTTTGTTGAAATTAACCAGGCAAGGGCAAGATACTTTGTTTAGTATTGTTTGTGGGAGCTTGACGATTTACAAACCTTTCATTTGAAAACAAAACAAGGACTTCTCACAGCGTGCAAGCACCTGTTCTAGGCTTGCTCAGTTTTGAACTCCAAGAGCGGAATCCATCTTGACCCCTGCAGAACCTGCTTCCGAAGTCGGGAATTCCAAACTCCCGACAGTTTTTCTATCATATGTACAAAATATTATATATCTGACAAACAGTGGTGTGGTTTTTTTACCTAGTTCATGATGCAACATGTAAATAACTTGCCTGCCACAAGATGGTATAAAGAATAAAAGTGCCAAGATTGTGATAAAAAGACAGCCATTTGCAATCAGTTATTTTAAACAAATACTTCCTGGTTGCAGTTATTTGTCAAAGATGGTCTGGGGTGGCAGGGGAACTGTGCTTTCTCTCCCCGTCCCCATGGGCTAAAATAGGGTTTTCAAAACATCCAGCAAGTTCAGTTTTTATCCTTTGCCATGTTCTCCCTCCACCCATCTTGTGGAGCAGCGGCTGTGCTTCCTTCCAGGGCTTTGCCGCTGTACCACACCTGGGGCGTAAGCTGCCTCCCATCAATACCTTTTTTTTGTCCCCATCCCAAAATGTTCAGCCTGCGTACGCCAGTGAGGATGTTAAACTAGTTTGGTGCCAGTCTCCAGTTGGCAGATTTGTCACCGTACACTTTTTCACAAGGCACAAGAATGTTTGTTAGTGCCAATATTCTTCTCCTTCCCAGCTGTTCCCTTCTCAGAGAAATGAATCAAACTTGAGTCCATTTTGACCTACGCTAGACAACTACGTCAAAAATACTGTTTCTGGCATTAGCCGCTGACAGCTCTGAACTTTTCCAACAAACTTAATGTCATGCATGAAGGGCGTCAGATGGAAAACACGTGACTGTCTTTAAGACAGGGCTAAAGTTCGCTAAGCTCCTGTTAGGTGAATGAAAGTAGGTACTGTTCTAGAGGCACCGGGCAAAGTGCCTATCACTATCCTACTTGTCACCAAGTTATGAAAGGTAAAGTCCACTCGAAGCTGCAAAAGAAAGCCTTTCTAGTTCATAAAAGACAAGAGCAGAGAGATTTGTTGCCCCTAAAACCGAAGAACTAATCAAAACACTATTTGAGTTTTAAAATCTATCTTCAGCAGTTCCATGACTCAGTATGCAAAGGTAGCAGATGAAACACCTTTCTGGTAGCTTTCGAGGCTATACTGAGAATGACCAGAGGTGTTCTCTTAAATAGTGCAAGAAAGAGTGTCGGTTTGTCTCTCGTGAGACAGAAATGTCTCTACCATTATAATGTAACTCCAAGGGCAGCGCTGCTTTAAGACTCCCCTGTGACTTGAGAGAGTTCTAAACGAGCCGGAGAGCACCAAGAAAAGGGCCTAGGAACATTTTTAGTTTTCTTTCATTATTGTCCTAACACCAAATATTTTAAATCAAGGAGTCCGCTTTTTAGCTATGCATGGTCTTGATTTTTGAGCCACAGCTGGTATGACTAGAGAGGACCGCTCTGGCCATTCAAACTGACCCTCTGATTTTGCAAAACTAATGACTGCATCACCCCTGCTACCATTGGTCTAAGCAGTTGCTGAATAACTGCAGACTAGTGCTTTAACACCTGTTCTCTTAGTCCGGTCCACTGTTCGCTGATTGAGCTCGTTGAGAATTTGTTCCCAGATTCTATTCTCATCTCGTTCCTCCTTAGCCATTGCTCCCTGTCCTGCCATCTCTTAAGAAATTCCTTTCTTTTGTGATCTTGAAGCTAATTACAAACTGTGCTCAGCATCTCCCTCTTTTCTGGTAAACAGGTTAGCTCCCTTTTCTCTGGCCTCATGTCTTACCTTCCAGTCATGATGGCATTTTGTTGCAGTTCTGTGCATTTAGCTCTAATTCATCTAAATCCTTGCTCAGCCCTGGAAACCAGACCTGCACACAGTATTTCACGCAGAGAACAGAGATAAGTCTTCATTAGCAACACCCAGAAATGTCAGCATGGCTTCTGGTAGCAGTGAGATCTACAACTGTAACTCTTACCTAATAACACCTAGCTTTCATGTGGTGCTTTACAGAGGATATCATGGTCCCCATTTTACAGATGGGTAAACTGAGGCACACGCAGTTGAAGTGACTTACCCAAAGTCACTCAGAAGGCCTGTGGCAGAGCCAGGAATAGAACAGAGGTCCCTTGATCTTAGTTCAATTCATGTGGCCAATGTGTCCACATCCAATGGGCAGTTTTAGCAGGAAGGCCAAGGACTGAATGAATAGGAATAGGAACTACCCTCTCCCACAGAAGCAGGCCTAGGTCTGGGTAAAGTACTGCAGAGAACAATCCTATGCTGCCAAGGGCCTGACCTAATCTAGCATTAAAACGGACAGACAATAGTGTGCCTAACAGCTGGTGCGCACCTCTGTCATCAAAAGCAATCCACTGCCCATCTTAGGTTAGCGTATTGCTACGGGAGCAGGGCTGCATAATTTTCAGTTTCATTAAAACCAATTGTTGAAATACAGTTTTTCAGGAGTCTCGGTAACTCCTGAAATCAGGAAAATGGCAGGGCAAAGGGTATTGGCATTTTTTCTCTCTGTAACACTGAGTATACGAGAAAACGTCAGGTATAATTCTTCCTTTACTGAGCAGGGTCCCTTAACACTCCTGTTGTTCTCCCTGAGTCCTGGATGCCTTTCAGTGGCAGATCTGGGCTAATGGCTACTTATGAGAACTAACCTGGAAAGGCTGAATAGCTCCCAATGTAATGGAAAGTGGTGAGAGGCCACTCGGTACATGGGGAAAGGGACTGGGCATGGCTACTTTCCCCTCCATCTCTCACCCTGCCCAGCTGCCTTGAGTGCTGTATGTAGCAAGGCTACTCCCAAATGCAGACGGCTGACGTGAAAGGGATTTTAGGGCTCACATTTCAGCCTTTTAAGTAAGGTTAACACTTAGTGCAGTTCAACTCTGCAGAGTGATTCTAACAATGGCATTGTGGGCTCTGTGATCCCCAGATCAAACGTGTTTCATCTACCGAAACGGTAAGCAACTTGGGGCAGCCACAGTCTGGCGCCTAGCAGAGAGGGATCCTAGGCTCTACTGCAATACAAATAGTAGTAAAAACATTTTTCTGCAGATTCAACATGGGATCTGAGTCAAGCTGGATTCTTTCCATCTTCTGCACTCCTGCCGGTAACAGATTGTTACATGTGTGCAGCTCCAGTGCCCTCCGTCTCTATTCTCCATTCCCCATCTGGAATAACTCCTGCCCTCAGTGGCTCTGCACAGGTGTAACTGATTAGAACGTAACAAGCAATTCTGTAGCTGATGCACAAGGAGGAACAGAATCCAGCTCACTTTGGGAGCTGTGCTGGCTCTGCAGGAGATAGGAGTAAAAAGAAGAAGAACGTGTTTTTATCACTGCAATCCGCAGCCAGGGGAGTGAATGCGCTCAGCACACAGATCTAGGGAGGAAGAAGATTCAATTTTTACATAGCACTTTTCAGCATAGAACAGTGGTGGGAAAGGCATCTTGGGGAGCAGGAATGGAAAGAGGGCCACGGTAATTAAAAATGAAGAGTAAAGATAAAAATCCCGCCCCCTCCCCCAATCCATCAATTACTCCCAAACACCGTCGGGAAACTACATCTAAACATAACCTGTGAGTGTGCAGAGTGTATGGCTTCTAGCTGTGGACCATTAAGAGCTGGTGTACAAATGTGACCTAACTGAAAAGGGACAAGCAGCCTGCATCCCCAGCGAGGGTGTGGAGTAATCAGTTCTTGGTAACACGGGCTGTGCTGTGCGGCAATGAGGCTGAAGGCAGAAGGCTGCTTTTCAGAATGCCAGAGGAATTCACCCATAACCTACTTGCTACTAGAGTGTGACTCGGTAGTAGAAAGAAAAAAAGAAGAAAAAGTGCTTTCACCTTCACCACCTGTGTAACTGTCTCTCCCCCCCCCGCCCCACCCCCCGAACACTTCCCCTCAACGCATAACATCGCAGCGACAGGGATTTTAAAAATGTTTTTCTGCAGGAAGATACCAGCCAAGCATCACTGGGAGCTGGTTCACAGATATGACATCATAAAAAAGGTCTAACCAGCAAGCCAGAGTGTATCTGGGCAGTATGGTCAGATGTGGGTATCTGTGTCCACGAGCACGTGTATGCAATTGTACTTGTCTACGGTAATTTATGTTCACAAATTCTCAGTGTGTGTAGAAATGTCGTATCTGTGCTTCCACATGGCCACCATGTGCTGGTAAATTAAGTGTGCACAAATATGTGTATACAAATGCACACAGGTGAGTTTAAACATCTCCCCTTCTCTGTAAACAGCCACCATGTAATAGGGTTTTTCCTACTCTCATTTCTTTGAGCATATCTTGTTAAACAAACAAGTTAATATAAAAGAAAAAATTAAAAAATAATACTCAAAAGTCCAAAAGGAGTGACCGAACACGGAACCCCAGCTCTTTGGGTGCTAGCTGTCTAGGCACAATGATACCTTAGACTGGATGTTCACTTGGTTACCTCATTTTTTAGTTTTATTATTATTACTATAGTTTTGTTTCCCTCATTTTCCTTTCATACTCAAGCCATCTAAAACTAACTATAACATTTTAAATTCCAGAAATGCTTCCAAAGCTTCACTAAGGCAGCACCCTTACCTGAGATCATGTGCACATCAGAAAGCTTATGCTTTGAAGAAGGTCTTGCTGGATGGCAAACTTTTCCTTCTTGAGAACGCCCTTTAAGAAACAAACGTGCATACTTTTACAAATTCACACCCAGGTGTGCTTATGTACAGTTATAGACCATTTCAATGTCAACTGCAGCACTCTCTTAATTTTAAACACAAAGACTTACATTAAAATAATCTTATCATAAAGAGTCTCATAAAACATTTATGATGGAAAATTGTTAGGGCTGTCAATCGATTAAAAATGTATCATGCGATTACTCACACTGTTAAATAATAGAATACCATTCATTTAAATATTTTTGGATGTTTTCTACATTTTCAAATATATTGATTTCAATTACAACACAGAATACGAAGTGTGCAGTGCTCACTTTATATTTATTTTTTATTAAAAATATTTGCACTGTAAAAAACACAAGAAATAGTATTTTTCAATTCACCTAATACAAGTATTGTAGTGCAATCTCTTTATCATGAAAGTTGAACTTACAAATGTAGAATTATGTACAGAAAAATAACTGCATTCAAAAATAAAACAATGTAAAAGAGCCCACAAGTCCACTCAGTCCTACTTCTTGTTCAGCCAATTGCTCAGATAAACATGTTTCAGAGTAACAGCCGTGTTAGTCTGTATTCGTAAAAAGAAAAGGAGTACTTGTGGCACCTTAGAGACTAACCAGTTTATTTGAGCATGAGCTTTCGTGAGCTACAGCTCACTTCATCGGATGCATAGCATATCGTGGAAACTGCAGAAGACATTATATACACACAGAGACCATGAAACAAAACTTCCTCCCACCTCACTCCCCCGCTGGCAACAGCTTATCTAAAGTGATCCTCAAGTAGAGCCATTTCCAGCACAAATCCAGGTTTTCTCACCCTTCCCCCCCCCCCCCACACACACACATACAAATTCACTCTCCTGCTGGCAACAGCCCATCCCCCTTTGAAACCCCTCTTTATAATGCGCATGATAATCATGATAATCATGCGCATTATAAAGAGGGGTTTCAAAGGGGGATGGGCTGTTGCCAGCAGGAGAGTGAATTTGTGTGTGTGTGTGTGGGGGGGGGGGGGAAGGGTGAGAAAACCTGGATTTGTGCTGGAAATGGCTCTACTTGAGGATCACTTTAGATAAGCTGTTGCCAGCGGGGGAGTGAGGTGGGAGGAAGTTTTGTTTCATGGTCTCTGTGTGTATATAATGTCTTCTGCAGTTTCCACGATATGCTATGCATCCGATGAAGTGAGCTGTAGCTCACGAAAGCTCATGCTCAAATAAACTGGTTAGTCTCTAAGGTGCCACAAGTACTCCTCTTCAGATAAACATGTTTGTTTACATTTACAGGAGGTAATGCTGCCTGCTTCTTGTTTACAATATAACCTGAAAATGAGAACAGGCGTTCGCATGGCACTGTTGTAGCCAGTGTTGCGAGATATTTACATGCCAGATGCGCTAAAGATTCCTATGTCCCTTCATGCTTCAACCACCATTCCAGAGGACGTGCTTCCATGCCAATGACAGGTTCTTCTCAATAATGATGCAAAGCAGTGCGGACTGACATATGTTTATTTTCATCATTTGAGTCAGATGCCACCAGCAGAAGGTTGATGATTGGTTGGTGGTGGTGGTTCAGGTTCTGTAGTTTCCACATCGGAGTGTTGCTCTTTTAAGACTTCTGAAAGCATATGTCACACCTCCTCCCTCTCAGATATTGGAGGGCCCTTCAGATTCTTAAACCTTGGGTCGAGTGCTGTAGCTATCTTTAGATATCTCACAAAGGTACCTTCTTAGTGTTTTGTCAAATCTGCAGAGAAAGTGTTCTTAAAAAGAACAATGTGCTGGGTCTTCATCCCAGATTGCTATAACATGAAATATATGGCAGAATGTGGGTAAAACAGAGCAGTCATACAATTCTCCCCCAAGGAGTTCAGTCACAAATGTAATTAATGCATTATTTTTTTAACGAGCATGATCAGCATGGAAGCATGTCCTCTGGAATGGTGGCCAAAGCATAAAGGGGCATACAAATGTTTAGCACATCTGGCACGTAAATACCTTGCAATGCCAGCTACGAAAGTGCTATGCAAACTCCTGTTCTCACTTTCAGGTGACACTGTAAATTAGAAGTGGGTAGCATTATCTCCCGTAAATGCAAACAAACTTGTTTGTCTTAGCAACTGGCTGAACACAAAGTAGGACTAAGTGGGTTTGTAGGCTCTAAAGTTTTACATTGTTTTGTTTTTGAGTTTAGTTAATGTAACAGAAAAATCTACTTTTGTAAGCTGCACTTTCATGATAAAGGATTGCACTACAGTACTTGTATGAGGTGAATTAAAAAATACTATTTGTCATTTTTACAGTGCAAATATTTGTAATCAAACATAATAATATAAAGTGAGCATTGTACATTTTGTATTCTGTATTGTAATTGAAATCAATATATTTGAAAATGGAGAAAAACATCCAAAAATATATAATAAATTTCCATTGGTATTCTATTGTTTAACAGTGCAATTAAAACTGTGATTAATCGCGATTAACTAAAAAAAAATTGTGATTAAAAAAATTAATCACATGAGTTAACTGCTAGTAATTGACACCGCTAAAAATTGTTAATATGATCCATATTGGAATTTCAAGTAACTTCGGTACATTCTGTAGTTTCTACACAAAATGTGGTTAAATAAGTATATTTCCTTTTCAAGTTTTCCACAGTGTTTGGTTGAATAATTATCAGAGTAAACCTGCATTCAACTCTGTGTTAGAAATGCTGAGTATGTGTACTTTAAAAATGAGCAGATAAGTAATATCACCTCCCAATCACCACATTCACCCCAAATTCAGGTCTGGTGAAATAGAAATATGGGAGATGTCTGTCTGTCTGAGGGACACCTGTCCTGGAGTAATGATATGCAGTGACCCATACTGTTTTAAAGTTAAAAAATCAGGTTTAGAAATGTTTTGCTTCTAAAAGTATCCAAACTGCTTCCCCCTCCCCCCCCCCCCCCCCCCCCCCCCGACTTGGATTTATCTGTGTATTTAAAAAAAAAAAAAAAAAAAAGGATTTCTAACTCTGGTGCTGCAAAGTCCTTAGTAACTCGGGAAGTATTAAATCTATAGCAGACTCCAAAATCTAGGAAAATTGTGAGTTATGAAAGCATCAGCAACGAAACACTTAAATTCTGAAACTTTAAATTGCCACAACAGAATTACCGTATATCTGCTTAAGGATGGATTGCTTGCTTGTTTTTATGGCTGAGTTGCTTTTATTTATAGATTTCAGGTTTTTACATGAAGACACTGATTTCAGAGGGCCATGGTTCAGCTGTTTCTTCCAAGCGACCTGGATGAAAAAAGCAGCTGTCTCTTGTCTCCATTTGTCTTCATCTTCTTTGCACTGCCGCTCAGCACTAAAAAGCTGGACCAACTTCTGTCTTAGCTGGTAACTGGAGAGAAGAGAAGAGCACTTGTTTTAGATGACCTGTTTTAACTTCAGTGTTTTACATGGATCAGTTCACATGGTGGATTACATGAGTAACTGGGAAAACAAAATTCCCACTGATGTGACAACTCATTTGGATGAGGAATGTTTGCTTAGCAGACAGAATAAGACCTGGGTTCAATTCCAGATGTGACCATTAATTTCACACAATTACTAAAGCAGACAACGACCATGGGTATCAAAAGTTACGCTGGAATTTCAAACTATCTGCAGCCAAAATAATAAATAATGTACCAAAAAATCACCCAAAGTGAGGACAATATTAAGAACAAAACTACGTGTGGTGTAATCTATCAATAATACTACCTCTGTGTTCACTGCATTCACAACTGAATGTAGTGGCATAAACTTTTCTGGTGCATTCTCATGCATATTTGCAAATTAGGGACACAGTATAGGGGAAGATACGGGCTGAGTCTATTTCCTCTTTCTACACAGAACTTGAGAAGCTCTAAGGCCTGATTCTTCACTGCCTTGCAGCTTGTGCCGTCATTTATACCTGAGCAATGTGGATGTAAAATGCTACCAACCAGAATAACAGTATTATGCACCCAGAGTTCTTCGTACTTCTAAAGGACTCTCAGTCCCTTCCCTGGTTTCTCCAATCTCTTAGTTCTCCCTAAATGTTTCACTCCATCTTTCTTCCAGTCTCTCTCCTAGCCTTACCACTGCAGCTGTGATGTGTCACTGACAGTTCACAAACATCCCTTCATATCCTCAGGACGTGGTCTGAGTCCCTCCCCTTCATTTGGCTAATAACACTTGCACAGAAGAGCTACATTTTTCCTTGCCTCAGATGTTAGTAATCTGTGCTGTACTTGTATTTTATACTAGAGAATAAACTGACTGGCCCAAGAATCCACTCTAAATCTTCCTGCTATGACTTTTCCCCAGGTTAACAGTAACTTATTAATTATGACGGCATTTGATGCTATGGGATATAAGATGATGTCATTGGTGTTTGGCTGCTCTTCTGAAGTGAGTCAGTGAAATCCATCTAGTTTCCACACCCCCATGAATCACTATCACACCTGTTGTTCATTGAGATCCATGCTGGAAGCCTCCACAGTGAAGAAAAGGAAGGAACGGATGCGAATGGACACAAATCCCATCTCACCTGGGAAGTAATGGCAGCCTTACACTGCTGCTGCCCAGGCTGTACCAGCTCTTTGACATTTGGTTTCTAGCACCTTTTACAACAAGTTTGAAAGTAAAACAAACTAATGCAACAGAACCAGAAGCAAAATCATCACCGGAATGTGCTATAAGCCATCGGACCAGAAGGCGCATGAGACAGTGGACTGGATGGCTCAAGTGATTGTTAATGAGATCTAGAGCCTTTTACCGCTACAACAGGTTGTCTATTCAAGTCCAGGTGACCAAAAGTTACCAGCAGCTGTGCTTTTTCAGTGGCCTGTGTGAAATGAGCTGGTGCTCTCAGGTATGCCTATCACAAAACCCACTACCATCCCTACCCATGGCTGAAGCGGAGGCACAAAGGACTGAATATACAGGAAATCGGAACTACCCTCTCTTCCCCTGTGAGGTTGCCCGCCCATGCCAGATTGGTTTTGCGAATAGACACCACAAGTTTCCAGGGCTGTTATTCTGACACTTTTCACAAGTTCTACATTCATTTAAAAAAAGCTGACAGAGAGCTGATGAAAAGCAAAGGCTAGTACCGACATGAGGATTTAACTATTCAAAACAGAGCAACGCTATAATGGTTAAGTCAAGAAGCAAGTAAACAAACATTTCTGTGGATTTGTTGCAGGCCTTCTTCCAGAGACAAGGAAGTGTTATCCATGTATGTGTTAAGTAACCTGAGCTTAGTCATAACAGTAGGCCATTACAGGAAAAAACCTGTACACTGCTGGATAACGAATGACTGTTGCTATTAATTTAGTCTACAAAATGTATGTAAAGACGAATGCAGAAAAAAACACTGGGTAACCGTTTAATAGCTGAGTGGAAAGGGATGTTAAACTGTACTCTGTGTTCGACAATTACTCCTGTATTAAGTGCTGCAGATATTTACTGATATATAAATCAAATGGTCACATGGACATTATATCCCGTCATTGCTATCAAAGACCTCAGAGAACCTTCTGGTAGTTTTTGGAGACACACAAATATTGCAGGGAACCAAAGGGGAGGTGAACCTATGTAGCTGTGCTTCAGCTTATGTGCAAATATTCCACAAAAATGTGTCTATCTGGTTCTGAGGCAAAAAAGAAGGGAAGCAGGGGGTTAAATTTAAAAAAAAAACCCGCACAGTGCTGCGCTAACAAAAATTCAAAGCTCAGTCAGCACACTAGGTGCATATACCATGACTCTGAAGTGTATGTGTAGCAGGAATGAAAATGCTAGCAGTCTATGTGCTCAGGTTTATGGGTAAGGAGGCTTTGAACTTAAGAAAGTTGTAAGTAAAGTTAAAGATTTGTCTGAAAATAACAGACTGAAGTGCCTGATGCCAGCTGGAGATTTACAGTGACAGCAACCAAAAGATTTCCAGCTTTTGTCAATTCATTGTGGGCCCAAGAGAGTGCCACCAGCTTCAATGCACCAGACAAGGGAGCGAGGCGGACACAGGAACTGCAAGCCTCGGTGAGCAGGATAAGCAATTAACCTTTGGCAGGCCAGATGCCTTAACAGACACTTTTGGGGACTAAATTTGTGAAGTTTGTGGACTGTGGGAATTGAAACATTTTTCTGGAAAAGGGAAATTTAACGTGCATCACAGAAATATAAGTTACTAGCATGATGTCAGTCCAGAATGCTGAAGGGATGAGCTTGGTTGTATCTCAAACTGTTTTACATTTTTAATAAATATGGTAAATTGACTCTGCAAAACTTACAGTGAGAGTCAAGTCTATTTAATCTCCTAGTTTAGTGGTTGGTGGAGTCAAAGAACTCAGGTACATACTGTCATATAGCTTCATTAAAGTAAGTTCATACCTTTCTTGACAGGTTTCAGAGGGGTAGCCATGTTAGTCTGTATCAGCAAAAACAATGAGGAGTCCTTGTGGCACCTTAGAGACTAATGAATTTATTTGGGCCCAAATAAATTTGTTAGTCTCTAAGGTGCCACAAGGACTCCTCGTTGTTTTTACCTTTCCGGACACTCTTTACAGGCACACAAATCTTTTACATAAAGTGGAGGGCTACAGAAATAGTGCACTAATCACAAAAGCACAATCCACAGTCATTCTGCACTTGCTTAGCCTGTTGTTGAACTGCTCCTTGCTGCTGTCAATTTGCCCTGTGTATGGCTTCATAAGCCAGGGCATTGAGGGATAGGTGGGGTCTCCCAGGATCACAATCGGCATTTCGACTTCCCGTACAGTGATCTTCTGCTTTGGGAAGAAAGTCCCTGCTTGAACAGGCCAGTGTTCCGAAAGATGCATGCATCATGCACCTTTCTGGACCAGCCTGAGTTAATGTCTGTGAAACGCCCACGGTGATCCACAAGCCATTGAAAGACGGCATCAAATGCGGACGGAAGTACAGGAATTGCTGGGATGCGAAGCAATGCATCACGCGGCACTGGGACTGGACCTCCTCCACCTTCCCACAAGTCTTAGTGGCAAAAGAGGAAGAGGTGCTCTGTGGGATAGCTGCCCAGAATGCACCGCTCCAAATAGCGCTGCAAGTGCCCCAAGTGTGAACATGCTCTTGCACAAGCAGCTGTCAGCGTGAACACACAACAGCAGATTCCCTTCTGCGCTCTCTGAGCGGCGCTGTAACTGCCAGAGCTGTACCTTTGCCAGTATAGACGTGTCCTGAGACTGAGGGAAAGGATTTCAGCTAGTCAGATTGCTGGAGCATGGGGTGAGAGAGACTTTTGCTTTGAATTTACTGAGCTTGTTAATTAGGTATTAGCTGGCTTTCACCTTTTATTTTATTTTAATTCTTACTTGTATGCCTCATTACTTGTAATCAATTAAAATCTTTTATTTTCTGCAGTTAATAAACTTGTTTTATTGTTTCATCTAAACCAGTGTGTTTGGATTGAAGTGTTTGGGAAACTTCATTTAGAATAACAGGGTTTGTGCATATCATTTTCTATTAATAAAATAATGGACTTTATATGAGCTTGTGTTGTCCAGGAGAGGGCTGGGCAGTACAAGACGCACCTTTCTGATGGAAGTCTGGGACTCGGAATTCGCTGGTGTTGCTCTGCAGTGTAATTCAAGAGTGGCTGGCCACAGCACTCAGACCGTATAGCTGGGAGTAATTTACATGCTGGAGGCTGTGTGTGAGCATACCAGGAGTGATTGGTCTCACAGTGAAGCAGTGTAAAAGGCTGGAGAATTGAGGGGACACAGCTGTTCAATAGTCCAGATTATGTCCTGGGTAATGTCTAGAGCCCTACCAAGTTCACTGTCCATTTTGGTCAATTTTACCATCTTAGGATTTTAAAAATCATAAATTTCATGATTTCAGATATTTAAATCTGAAATTTCGTGGAGTTGTAACTGAAGGGTTCACGGCCCAAAAAGGGCGGGGGAGGTTGCAAGATTATTGTAGGTGTTCATGGTATTGCCACCCTTACTTCTGTGCTGCTGCAGGCGGCAGTGCTGCCTTCATAGTGGGATGGCCGATGGCTGAAGAGCAGCAGCTGCTGGCCAGGAGCCCAGCTCTGAAGACAGCGCCACCAGCAGCAGCAGTGCAGAAGTAAGGATGGCATGGTACAGTATTGCTGTCCTCGCTTCTGTGCTGCTGCCTTCAGAGCTGGGCCCTTGGCCAGCAACCGCCATTCTCTGGCCACCCATTGCCACTCTTACTTCTGCGCTGCTGCTGGGGTACTGCCTTTGGAGCTGGGGTGCCTGGCCAGCATCCGCAGCCTTTCGGCCACCCAGCTCTAAAGGCAGGGCAGAAGTAAGGGTGGCAATACCACGACCTCCTACAATAACCTTGCAATCTCCCCCATGGCCCCTTGTGGGTCGGGGTCCCGCAGTTTGAGAAATGCTGGTCTTCCCTGTGAAATCTGTATAGTACAGGGTAAAAGTACACAAAAGACCAGATTTCATGGTGGAGACCAGATTTCACGGTCCGTGACACATTTTTCATGGCCATGAATTTGGTAGGGCCCTAGTAATGTCACATGCAGAGACCGGGAGTGTATTTTTTTTTTCCATTGAGTACTTTTTCTATTATTAATTAGTGACTTTTATCCCATATTGCTTTACATACTACTGAATATATAAGTTTAACTTTCCCAAATATTATACAAACTATATACAGGAATCAGTGCATCTACATCTTGGGGGAAACATGCTGATTTTTTGATGCACTATCCTAGAACAGAAAGTGACATATAACATTCAATCAAAACTTCAGCGAGAATTTAGATAGTAGGCAATGTAATTACCCAAGTTGGAATTTGCTTCAGGCCTCAGGTTTTATATTCCAATTTTTCTGAAAATTGCCATGGGATCCTTGCTCATCAAAAATGGTCAGAACCTACTTTTTGTGTGTTAAATAAAAGAAAGCATTTCCAGCAGCACAGCGCCCCCTAAAACCTTGTTGGGACATTAATTCAGTACTAAGTGGAAGAAGTGCTCCCTATTGAATCAATACAATACTACCACATACTTTCAGCTGTGTTGTCCTTGATGTCTCCTATCCCAGTAGTGAGCCACCCCATCTCTGTTTAGCTTGTGATAGGTCATAGGGGCACAGCACACACAGGACACGTTGCATATCAATTTTTTTTCCCTAAAACATTTAACTGTTGGTTCCGGCAAGAAAAAATAGGTCTAAGGATAGCTATTACCATCGCTGAGGAATTTATGAAATGCACTGTGGGAATTTGGGGGTCACTGCTCTGAGCACCATAATAAGAAACTCTGGGTCATCCATCCTTTGTTATAAAAAAAAAAGCACAATGTTTTACAAATAGATGAGGAGGAAAAATCTTAGTGGGAACTACTGCAGAATCCCCGCGGCACAACAAGAAGAGCTAAAGGCAGACAGTGTAGATAGGGTTGGGAAATGAAATGATTCTTTGTCTCACCGTTCACCAGACCGAGTAAAGGAAACATGCCAGAAACAGTCAAAGTTTCCTGGAAACAGAAGATGACAAATATATGAACATAAGGGAGACACCACAAAGAAAATGAGAAAAATTAGAGAGAAACCCCAGCATTAATTAAAAACACCACAGAGCAGGCCTGGAACTTCTCTCTGCAATAGGAGTGTACCCAGAGAAGGTAAAGTGACTCCCATATTCCAACAGCAATTAAAAGATTAACTGGAAATATACAGGCCTATAAATCTAACCTTGTATTGGAAAAGATTTCAGGGGCATTAACAAGAGGCAGAACAGGAGCACTGATGCAGATTGGTTAGAGTCAGTGTGACTGTTGAAATGGTCATATTTGAAGGTTAGGAATATAAGAATTGCCAGATCAGACCATGGCCCATCTGTTCTGTATCTTGTCTGTAGTAGTGGCCAGTAGCAGATGTTTCAGAGAAAGGTGAGAGCTCCTTATATTGCAACTAGTTAATCATACAATGTTACAGGTGAAACATCGCTTCCCAACCTCTACCGGTAACAAGCTTGTTTGCCTTTGTATATTTTTCTTAGCTTGTTTACCTGCAAATTATTCATCTACCAAACACTCCCTTAACACAATCTTGTTCAATTGTCTCATGTGTTCTTGTTGCAGTGAACACCACAGATAGACTAGAGCAGTGGTAGTCAATTATTATTTGTCAAGGTCCAAATTTCTTGGTCAAGGTATTTTCTTGGTCTTGGTCAAGGTCCAGACCCGCATCCAGCTCCCCTCCCCTAACCACCCAACTGCGCTCCCCGATTGCCTGCCAGCTCTCCACCTGCCCTGCTCAGAGAGTAGGGTAACCTTATTTCCATAAACTGAAAACAGGATGCATGGGGCTGGCCTGAACCACCCAGCATTGCTGTTTTCCCCCCACCAAATATTTCTGTGCCCCCAATTGAGCCAAGCAGCAGAGATGGGGGCGGGTAGAAGAGGAACGGGTATGGGCTAGGATCTGGGCAGCAAAGCAGGGTGTGTGTGTGTGAGTACTTCTGAGTTCGGAGCCAGGAGGTGAAGCCATTGGACTATGATCCAGCTAGCCATGCAATGCCCCTTTGGGGGCTGGGAAAGCAGAGGGGCAGGAAGGGGACTCCGGGTAACAGGAGGGACCAAGGAGACTTCAGATAGCAGCCCTGGGGAGAGCTGGGATGTGGCAGAAGCAGGTGACTGCAGGTGGACTGGGGAGGGAACAGGCCACTTGGGGCAGGGGGCTGGAAAGAGCTCCAAGGACTGACCTCAAAAGACAGGCCCATCCCTGTGCTGCTGCTGATGGTGCTGAGGTTGCACAAGCAGTCGCCCAGAGAGACACTGTGCCCCACATCCTAGCCCAGCTGCTGGCCCCCTGCAGTGGGGGAGGGTCTCTGCTGGGAAACAGGCACGGCTCCAGCCCCGGCTCAGCTTCAGCCCGTGCTAGGATCACCACCTTTGAAATGCAAAAAAACCCGCCCCCCCCCCAAGTCAAGCCGATCACAACCCCAATCCCCAACCACAAGGCTACTCCGCAACTCTCCCCGCTTTATCAGCCACTTATAGTATCTAGAGAGAGAAAACATATAGATAAGATTGATAACATTGCACATCTCCTCACTCTCATGTGACTCAAACCCTCTCTCACACACACGCAGTGCACTTCTGCACTGGTGGGCAGACAGCCACTGAATTTTCAACAATTTTGATCTATTATCGCTTAAACTGCAGAAGTGGGAACACTGCAGCATCTTTAGCTGGACACAGAAAGTTTTAACAGTAGCTATCCCAGTGTATTGTGACAAAAATGCAAATCTTTAGACCCATGGTAAAAAAAACCTGGCATATTAAATTATTTTTAGGGCAACTGGCAAATCCATAAAAAAACTGGCCAGGCTGGATCAAATATCGGCCATGTGGTAGCTCTAGCCCATGTGGTCACTGAAAAGTGTCTAGTGGTCCGGATTTGGCTCGCAGTCCTCTACTGACTACCCCTGGATTAGAGACTCATATGCACTGCAGAGATTTCTCTATTGCATTATCCACTGATGCTGTCTGGTGTGCTGCAGAAGGGAGAACAGAGCCAAAGCTCCACCCATTGCCCACAAATGGGGGATGCAGTGGTTCTGTGAAACCATTGCCACTCCCACGCTGTGAGCGGCAGTAACAGTAGCCAGTGCAAGATGGTAAGGGGGTGTCTATGCTTCCTTACTAGCTTGCATGGCTACACAAGCTAGGTCACGATCAGTCCTGTAAGCCTTACTGTACAAAGCAGCATGCTCAGTCACCCTATCAGTTCAGGACTGCTCTCTCTCTCTCCCTCGCAACCCTTATCCACACTTCTGCATGATTAAGCCCAATGGGCGAAATAAATGTCCATCATACTGTAAATGTAGCCTGTATATCTATGTGATGCTGTATGATTGAAATATGACCATCTATATCATTAATATTGCCACTGTTAGACAACTGCAACAAATCTTGTACAAAGTATGTCATGTAAGGTGTCAATGGAAAAGTTATGATTTGCTAAATAAGATTATCCTAAATCCATGTATCATCACTGTATCTGAAGTTATGAATATTGCTCTATATATCTTTATCCCAAATGTGTTTGGTCCTGGGGTAACACCCACCTGGTAAAATCTACATTTGAGAGCCCATCAAAGGCAATTAACACTCACAGTGGGCCATAGAAGAAGCTCCTCATGCCTGTTGAGCCTTCCTGTGGATGCCCCAGCCAGGTGGCTAATGACTAAGGCTCCGTGTTTGTCACAGACATTGCGGAAATCACGGATTTCGTGACTTTCTGCGACCTCTGTGACTTCTGCAGGGGCCGGTGTGACTGACCACAGAGCCGCCCAAGCCGCTGCCTTGGGGACAGCCACACTGGCCGCTGTTGGAGTGGCTCTGCAGCCAGCCGCTCGGACGGTGCTGCAGCCAGCTGCTGCCCCGGCAGCCCCAGGCATCTAGTCCCCGGGACTGGCCAAGCAACAGCCGACGTGGCTGGCCCTGGGGACCGCCGGAGCAGCAGCTGGCCCTTCGGCTTCCCCAACTCATGGTGGCTGGAGCAACCGCTGGTCCTCTGGGGCCTCCCTTCCCGTCCTGGTGATGGCCGGATCAGCAACAGGTCCCCCAAGGGCTCTCCCCACCCCAGCGGCGGTCAGAGCAGCAGCGGGCCCACTGGGACTTCCCTCCCACCCAAGTGGTGGTCAGAGCAGCAGTGGGTCCCCCGGAATTTCTGTCCCCCCTCACCAGCAGTCGGAGCAGCAGCAAGCCCCCAGGGCTCACCCCCCTGGTGGTGGCAGGAGCGGCCGTGGGCCCCCTGGGGCTCCCACCAGCAGCTAGTGCTGCAGGCGCCCCAGGGCTCCTCCCAAGGTGGTGGCAGGAGTGGCAGTGGTCCCTCTGCAGCTGGTGCAGCGGGCTCCCCCCTGGCAGGAGGCTTCCCCCCCACGGTACTACCAGGTTATTTATGGTATAAGTCATGGACAGGTCATGGGCCATGATTTTTTGTTTCTTGCTTGTGACCTGTCCATGACTTTTACTAAAAATACTAGTGATTAAACCATAGCCTTAGTAATGGCTGCCCCTGTGAGTCATCAAAGCATGTAATGACATGTGATATGCTCATGTGACCCTGGACTCCATCTTGGGCCTCTACTTTTCCACAAACTGAGGCTGTGGGCTTTGTGTTTGAAACAGAAAATTTCCAGGCACTTGGGCAAAGGGTATAAAAGACACTGGAAACATCTCCATCTTGCCTCTTTCATGCTCTGATTCTCTGGACTATGGACTTACAACTAAAAGGAGCATTCCAATCTATGGACTGATGACCTTTCAATCTTTTGGAAGTTACCAGAGACTTTACAAGCCAGCAGTTTATTTAATCACTGCTACAAACCTGAAAAAGAACTGTGCAATGATTTTATGTATATGATCTATTAACCATTTTAACTCTCTTCTTCTTTTCTCTTATGAATAAACCTTTAGATTTTACTTACTAAAGGATCAGCAGCAGTGTGATTATTGGATAAGATCTGAGTTATATATTGACCTGGGTATGTGGCCGATCTCTTGAGATCAGAAGAACCCTTTTGTTTGATGAAACTGGCTTTCAATAACCACTCATCATAAAGCCTACTGTCTGAGTGGTGAAATAAAGGCTGGAATGCTTAAGAAGACTGCATTTTTGAATTCTTGTTAACTAGTGTGGTGAGACAGAAGTTTATTTTGGTTACTGGCTTGGTACATATTTAAGGATAGTATAACCACCAGTTTGGGGTGAGTCTGCCATATTTCTCAGCAGTTTGTCACCGTGCCTCAGTGGTCACAGCTGAGAATGCCAAATTCAGGACAATCTATAAAACTTTTGTTTTATTTAATTTTAAAAGGAAATTAACACTTTTTAGAGTAAGGTATACAGAGACTTGGAAAGATTAGATTATTGGTATACGTTAGCAATTATAGTTTTCTGTCTTCACACAAAAAATGAAGAAGTAACATTCCACTCAAAAATTTAGAAAGGAGGAATTAAAAATGTATGATATCCTGCATTTGCAGATAATTGGCTTACTCTCTTTCTGTCAATTTTTAGAATTAGAAATTAAATATTAAGAAACATGATCAAATATTTTATTTCTGAATCTATTATTAATCTCAATTTTTTACAGTCATATGGGACAGATTCTGCCACAGTTACTCCCACTGAATAGTACCTTACTCCATGAGTAATATTGTCAGTGACTTGGGATTCTACTGGTGCATTTAGCAAGGGTCTTCCACTAGGATCTGATGGGCATACATCACATAATAAGTTCTCTGCACTTGTGAGGATAAGATAGGGTTGTGGGGAGATCAAGCATTGGTAGACCTCAGTCCTTCCTGTCCTCCTTCTCCTCTATGTAACAATAATTCCCATTGAGTAGAGTTACAACTAGAGTTTCCAGTATTGGCTGCCAAGTACATCTAAGCTGCCAAACACCTTGCTATTTGGACCCTATTTAATAATCAGAGGTCAGTGTGGAATTGCACATGAGCTGGCAGGAGGTGGTGGTAGCAGAAGTGGCAAAAATCTTTGCTAGATAAGTAGTTTAAACTGCTGCATGGGGGATAAATTTCGGGCATTTGTTTTCTGTGAAGTAATAGCCATGTTCTACACAAAATGTTTATATTTTAACTAGCTATTAAAAGTCATTACTCTCCTTGCATTCTTTATGAACTGACTTAATGACTCCTGGCCAGTAGCACACATTTCTACTTATTTAGTGATAGAGAATTAAATCCCTGATTTATCACTATAAATGTTATAGGGAAAGGGGCGAAATAGAGAAAGCAAGTTCCCAAAGAACTCTGACTGTGTTTTATCTCACTGTATCTCTCTCTCCCCTATCTTTTGTAACAATCTTACCTTCTCCATGTCCTCTGAATAACAGTAGCAGCATAGTTCTTCTTCCGAAATAGCTCTTTTCTTGTTCTTTCCTTTTCTATTATCTGCATACGGATCTCTACTGGGATAAGTTCAATATTCATACTCTGACATGTGAGATGGGAACATAATTGATCATCTGCATTCTTGGACCCCGTTATATCTGTTTTTTCCAAGTTCAGACTGTCATTAAAAATAGTATGTGCGGCTGGATCACTTGGCACAGGTCTTGTAGTTCCTGCTTTGATAGACAGTAAAGGGCAGGTCTTTTTTGCTAATTCATTATTTGCCACATTGTTAATTTGTACTACAGCATGTGAACTGTCATTTCTGATGTTTACAAATCTCATTTTTGCACTTCCGGGTCTACTGGAGCCAGCTGGGGAACATCTCTCACTGTTTAACTCTTTATTTCTTGCTTTCAGCGTGCGTGGTTTGCCTTTTGATAGAGTTTCACACTGCCTTGAATTCCTTGAGTTTCCATCAGTGCAGTTAATATTCTGCAAGCGCCCTATTGTTCCTTCACAATGGCTTCTGTTGCCAGCTATAGATTGACTTTGATCTGCTAATTTCTCCCCAGCACTGGCTGTGTTACAACAAGGGATGTGCTTTTCATTGCCATGTGCTAAGCCTTTCTCGCTTGCAGTCTGCTCCTTGTGCTTTTCACCATACCACTCTGTAGCCGCCACAACTTGATGGTTAGCTTCAACTTTGGCTCCATCATTTTCTTTACCACAATGGAAATGGACACAAGCTGTCTTGCTTTTGGTATGTTTTCTGGATAATTCTTTAGAGAGATAAATGAAAAATCAATGTTACAATCATTAATACTGCAAAAATGAGCTTATTTTTCTGATTAATTTTTTGCATAATAACCATTATGTGGCACACTGACATTTAGAAATATGGAAAAAGAAAGTGAATGAGCAGGAAGTATTAGAGGGGAAAAACATCCACGGAATAAAAGGAACCAAACTTCTTTATTTGGTTACTCTGTGAACATTTAATTGATTTCTCTTACGGACACAAAATTTGAATCAGATACCTAGGCTACCTCCCACTGAGAATTAATGTTCAACGGTTTTGATGTATTGGCCTTCCTTGTGAAAATGGTATGGTATGGTACCATTCCAATGTATGGTAATGGAACACCCAATCCTATTTACACACTTGCTTGCTCCACTGAATAAAGTACAGCAGAGTACCACCACTCCTAGCATGTCTAAGAAGTTTTTGATGTAGTCATGATGTATTCCGTCATATAATGAAAATCCCGCTCTGTATACTTAGTGTAATCCCCTGCCACAGATAGCCCAGACCGCTCTATGACGGGTTTCCCCCTGGGCCGCCACCTGGAACCGGAGTACCACTCAGCCCTCTGATCCACCAGCCTGGGCTCCCTTTCACACTGTGCTGCTGTGACAAGCTGCAAATACCTCCAGCCTGCACTTTCACCAGCATTCATACAAGTAGGGACACAGCCAGTTGCAGTTACATGCAGGCTGTCTAACCACCAGTCTCCCAGCCTAGGACCCCAGAGCAGTACTGTCCTCCAGGCCTGGTCAAATCTGGCCAGTATATGGGTTTAATATCCGGTCCGCCTCTCCCTCAATGTGAAGAGGACCATGCACACTTGTGGTAACCAAGCTGAGAGTTCCCCCAGACACCTTAGTCAACAGCACACTGGTTCGTATTAAAACAGAAAATAAATTTAATACCTTCAAAAAGATAGATTTTAAGTGATTATAAGTGATAGCAAACAGATCAAAGCAGATTACTGAGTAAATAAACAAAAACACAAACTGAGCGTAACATATTAGATAGGTTGGAGATGAATTAGCAAATTCTCACCCTGAGTGATAAACAGGCTGGCAGATTCTTAAGGCACAGCAAGCTGCCTTTGCTCTGCAGCTTGGGTTTCCCAGGTTTTAATACACAGGCTAGAAATCCCTTTAGCTTGGGACCATCACTTCCTCCCGTTCAGCCTTTGTCCCTCAGGTGTTTCCAGGTGTGTTGTTGTAGGGAGAGTGAGGTACCATCATGATGTCATTTTCCCCTTTTATATCTTCTTCCCACTTGCTGGAAAGCTCTTTTGCTGTGACCTGGGTCAAACAGTTCCCATTGTGTAGAGCTGTATATGAGAGATTTCTATTGTACACAGTTCCTGGGGTAACCCTTGTGCTTATGTTCATTTCCTCAATAAGACATTAATATTGTTTGGCCTTTTTACTGTTGTACCTGAAAGGCTGTTTGGGGTGTTTTCAACCTCACAACATCAATCCAATGAGATATTAATGTCTCGCAGACCAAGACTTTTAGAATGATACCTCACCAGGCATACTTTGTACAAAACATATCCTAATTACATGACAGTGGTGAATACTGGGGTGCCAGGGTGAAACACACTCAATTTCTAGATCCCTGCTCCAACATCCTAAATCAAACTACAAAAGTCCCACTTTTCCTCTGCTGTAAATTTTCTCTTTCCTATTTTCAGGTCCAGGCTGGGACAGCATGTCACCTGTGACAACAGCTTCTAAACATTCTGGTGATAATGGCTTGGAAGTGGGACTGGAGCACAAAATGAAAATCCCTCAGACTGTTTGCTTTGGCTGCAATGCAGAATTTGCTTAGTAAGGAGCCCCAAGGGAGAACAGAGAAAAAGCTAGAGCACAGAAAGGAGTCAATACAGCATGCAGACAGAGCTAATGGACAAGACAAGAGAGAGAAAAAAATACATTTGTTATTATTGTGTGTTTGATAAAATACAATCACAGGAGAGCCATAGAAAATGCTTAGGTTATACAGTCCAGTAAAGCACATAAAAACCCATTGGGCTAAATTCATCCCTGACGTAACTCCTTTAACTTCAGTGGAGAAGTCAGAGATCTATTGTCTGGATAAGAGGTTACAGCATATTACCATTTGGTTTACAGGTAGGAAACAAGGGATTATTGTTCATAGTCTTTCAGATTGGGAAGACTTGTCAAAGGGGTAGCTCAGGGTTTGGTACATACTGAGACTGTTATTATTCTTACTAATCTATCTGAACACGATTGCCATGTAGGCAAATAGCCCAGTGTGCTCCAGGGTGTATATTTTTTTAATTCAGTTATAGGAATGGGGGAGGGAAATTTTTGTATTCTTGGAATATATTCTTGGAATATACAAAGTGTGTTTTCCAGTTCACAGCAATATCAGCATCTGTGCATCATTTTATGCTAATCAGACTTAATGTACTATGGTTTTTCTTCTTTAACCAAAAAAAAAGTGGGAAAAAGAGGATTTTCCTAATTTGCATCTATACATTTATCTCCTAAAAAGATCAAAATAGGATGGTTCTATGAACATAATATGACTGTGACTAAAGACATTATCCTGCTCCCAGTGAAGTCACAGGCAAAACTCCCACCAACATCAATATGAGCAGGAATGGGCTAATACTAAGTATACAAGTAGCACATTTCCAGTATTGTCAGAACAATATCTCTGATTCCCCAACAGATTCATTCCTATCTTGATAAGGAAAAGTGAGACAACCCTTTAAAAATAGAATCCATCATATTGAAATCTCTGGGTGACCTGCTGTTTGCATCATGAGTATAATAGATAGAACCTGAATTGAAGTCAACCATGACTCACTATTATGGTTAAAAATAATTTGCTATAGAACTTTCAGTGATTAGGCAAGTAACTAAGAGGAGAAGGAATTGAAAATGGTCAAATTCAAAACAAAATGGGGAAAAACAAAATGGTTCTACAAGCTATAGACCATATATAAGAATGAAGTGAGCTTTTTCTGAGTAGGGAAACCAGGAGATAATGACTGGCGAGTACACCCTGGCATGTGAAGAGTGGTCTGTAAAATTCTCTCTGCTCTGAGAACTAACAGGCATTTCTGCTGCTTCACATGAGAGAGAGAGTGAAGACCGGAAATAGGACTACCTGAGTGAAGAGCAGAGTGAAGACAGGAGCCTTTAACAAACGTTTCTTTTATTTTAATTTTTATATATTAATAGCAGGTGCAAAAAAGCAACTTATAATCACTATGCTGGAGTTCCTTCCAAAGTGCCAGATTCAGTCATTTATTTTGGACCAAATCCTATGCAGATCCTTTTTAAAAGGCAGATGGCTTTCTGTTGGGAAGCAAGAACTTGATACTCGAGAAGGCGAAATCTTGGACCTCACTGCACTTAATGGATTTTTGTCAGAGTAAAGACTACAGGATCTGCCCCTTAAGACTAAATCCTGCATTCCCAATTTGGTACTTATTCAGGTAAAACTTTGAGATCTATGAGAGTTTAGCCCAAATAAGAACTGATTATGGGCTTCAGAGTTTGACTCTTATTGCATCTAGTTCTCTGGCATCCCAACCTCTCCAAGCTCATCATCAGAAGCAAGCTCCACACAGACCAGGGCACACCAATACAAAGCATCACCAGACTCTGCCCAAACAACAGATGGAAAAACTGCAGACATATCTCCACTGCTACAATGATCAACACCCCCCACAACACACCTTTCAAGATCCATGGTTACTACACATGCCTATCGCAACACATGGTGTACCTCATCCAAGGTACTAAATGCCCCAATAGCAACTATGTAGGTGAAATCGGACAATCATTATGCTCTCAGATGAACTCACACAGGAAAAAGATAGAAGACAAAAACACTCTATTACCTGTGGGTGAACCTTTTTCACTAAATGATCAGTCTCTACATATCTGATCTGCCAGTCCTCATCCTCAAAGGAAACCTGCACAACACTTTCAAAAGATGAGCCTGGGAGCTTAAATTCATAACTTTGCTAGATACTAAAATCATGGACACTGGAATTATGGAAGAGAGACACTGCATTTATGGTTTATTACAACAATCTATAACCCACTAACAAACCCCACCCCTCAGCAGCTTTTTTCCCTCCCCTCCCTTTCTTTCCTCCCTAAGATTGGAGTGGTGCTAATGGGCCACAACACTTTGAAATATGTGTTAACTACTTATGCTAAACAATCTGTTCCACATTGTATTTATCTGTGACACTCTGATTGAGTTTCCCGGACCTGAAGAAGAGCTCTCTGAAAACTCGAAAGCTCGTCTCTCTCAATAAGAGAAGTTGGTCCAATAAAAGATATTAACTCTCCCACCTAGTCTCTCTCAAATCCTGGGACGGACACAACTACAATAAACCTTTTATCAGCACATTCCTGTCATTTTAAAAGCTTATTACCCTTTTTTGGGGGTGGGGGTTGTGTGCTTTTTTTTTGTCAGGGGGCTAACTGAAAGTTAACTGGTTTGAGAGCTTAAATAATAGAGTTTGTAACTAAATTTTGGCTATGAAAGATGGAAACCTGATTTTTGTGATACTTGCATTTTATAAAAAGTCAACTGTAGGGACATGTCACTGTGAGCAAATCCTGAAAGATGATTTTGGTGAGACTCAGGGAAATGTCACAGGAGAGTTTTGGCAAAGGAGGGGTTGAAAGAAAAGGGTATTCACACTTCTTCTGCATTTTTTATACTTCTGTTTTTTCTTGTTCCCTTTCCTCATTTTTTCTGCATCTTTCAAGCTTTTTGTCCCTTTCCTTTTCCCTCCCTTACCTTCACCATCCCACATTTCTCTCTGTCTCTGCCACACATATTCATTCTGCAATGGAAAACCTTATCTCTGGCAAGTCTTGATTTTCTTTAGTTCTTTATATTTGCAACCGTAATATTTTAATGTGGTGTTTATGAGAGACGGCATTTACTGTATATGCCGAGATTTACACTACTATTTGTTTATCATTACCCAATTATATAGCCCTATCATGCAAACATCTGGCTAAGAGAGAAATCTTTTGTCTGGTTTTGCTATAAGGTCAATTAACTATGCTGTCTAGTAGGCCGTTTCCCTGCTCCCAAGGTAAAGGAGTTTGGGTGATGACGCAGAAGAAACAGATCCTTAACTTCCTTTTTCTTTGCTCCATGGTAATAGACTTCCAGTTGTCTGAAGAACAGACAGGAGGTGGGGTTAATTTTACATCTGAGAGATCAGCAGGAGTTCTTGGGGTCTGAGATTGCTGGAGAGCAGTAGGCTCTTACAATGCCCTCAATTACACCTGTATAATTCTTCTGTGATGTAGCTACAATGCAGATTCAATGCATGAACTAGTCTTACAAACCAAGAGGTGATTAAATAGTTTTTCCCATTAGTGGCCCAATCACTAATTGTGTTTGGATAATATTTTGTTATTTCTTTTTTGGATTGCTAAATATGCACTGGAAATTCAGATCAAACAATTCTAATGTATGTGTACTTTTAGCTCTCCTGCTGGGTAAATCTTTTCTTAGTAAGATAGAAGATTATAACCCTTTTAAGAGGAACTAATCTTGCTGTTTCCCTTGACTGACATTTGCACCGGTATTTGGGGGCTAGGGAAAGGTGTATGTGGAAATGTAGGGGGGACATTAAGGAACGTGATGCCTCCCAGCACCTCTTGAACAATGGTGGGGAGAGAGTCACAGTTCTTGTTCTCAGGGAAGCACAAGCTCTGCTTCCTCCTACTGCCCCCAGGATGCAAAGTATCCCAACTGGAATGGGGCACAACAGGAGTGCCCTGTCACTGGGAGCAGCCTGCACAGTCCTTCTATGCGCTGGGGACCTTCACCTTGCACACTCTGTCTATATATAAAATTTCCCCACTGAAGTTCACCAGAAACCCACAGGAATTTCAAATATGTTTTTTCTTAAAGTAAAGCAACACTGTACTTAGTACTAATTGCTTAGGAGAGGAACACAGCTATTTACATAAAACAATTTACATCCACTTATCAGCTATGATAGGAAATAATTGACAAAAAGAACAGAAGATAAAGACGGGTGTTTAAGTGATAACTTTTATCTTTCAGTTCCCTTTATTTGAAACAGAACCCCGATAAACTAAGAAGCTCCACTACCAATCACTTGTCTTGAAACACTTTGAATATTAAGTCTAAAACACATAATAAATATTTGTAATTATGACCATGGAAACTGACAGAACTTGCATACTAAAATGTGATTCATATCCCAATGAATATATTAGTATTCTGTATGTCTGTCTTAAACGATAAAAGAACAAAAAGGGAGCACAATATGCTTGCTCCCATAATGGAACTGGTCAGACAGAGCCCATCTATAGACTATCACTAGACAGCCACTGCATAGTCAGTCTGGCCAATTCATTGATTACAAACCTTTTTGGTTTTTGTGATCTTCACCCGGTAGCTCTGCAGACAGACATTTTTCCTTTGGTGTTGTTTTGTTTTGAGAAGTTGCAGGTGATCCTCTATTGTTTTTCCCTGCTTGGTTTTGAGAAATGCTACTGCAGAAAAGCCTGTAACTATGCACATCAATTTGTTTACTGGACAGCTGTGGAGTGCTAGTTCTGTTACTCTTCTCTCTATTTGCAGGATGTGGCTGTACTTGCACCCTGTTGAGTACCAGGTCCTGCATTCCCTTCCGCAGTTCTGCTTCTTTCCTCTTATTTTCTTCTTCACGTTTCCTATAATTAAAGTCAATATTATAAATATTAACAAAGACCAAATATTACAGCATGTTTCTGAAAATGATTCCATCATCGGTGGAAACTTGACATAAATCACAATATGAGCTTGATAGTCTAGGTTTTTCATGCTTTTATTTTCAACACTGCCCACTAAAGGAACAGGTGCATATGGTGCTGAAACATTTCTGCTTGACAAAAATGTAACAACTGAATTTGGGCAGTAGCTGAATTAAGGTAAATTGATAGAAGTCAGGTTTAAGTCCATCTCACAGAGGTTTGAACCATTTTAATGAAATAGATTTCGCACCTTTAGTTAAACCACTGGAACTTTTTATAAAGTCAAGGTCCCAAAAATAGAAACCACAATCAGAATTAAACCTCCCTTATTGAAAAAACCTTGATGTTTACTTGTTTAAAAGTTCTCTTATGAATTATTCACTAAAAAAAAATACACTAACATAAGGGAAAGTCTACATGTGCAAAGAAATAGTTGTAATACAAATTAAAATACCTGTATAAAATGAAGAAATAATCTGAAAACAAGTAACACTTAGAAACAATGCAAATGAATGCATGAAACATTCTACTTTACTTTTTTAACTTTTTGTGTTAATTGTTAACATTAACATATACAAACTTTCAATACAGATAATAAATCTTATTCATAACCTGTATTGTTACCTTTAAAAGACTGATTTGTGTTTGGTCAATCTCTTATCTGTATATTTATTTTGTTCAAATTCCAAAAATGGTAACCATATATTATAAAAACTACTTGATCCTGATATAAAGCTGTCTGTTTTTTTCTCCCCGTTGAAGCAATTTCCCATACTTTATTTCTTCATGCCACCAATGCTATTATTAGAACTATTACTTATTCTGCTGTAGTGTCTAGAGGTCCCAGCCAGGATAAGGCCCCATTGTGCTCGGAACTGTACAAACACATCAGACAACATGATTCCTACTACAAAAGGTTGAAAATCTAATGTAAAAGAAGGCACAAAGTGAGTGCAACAAACAATAGGAAGGAATGGGGGGAGGGGAGAGGAACAGTCACATGGTTATGTAGGCTATAAATAAGCAAATGTGCATAGCTTGATTATTCCAGTTCTGTTCAAAGGCTTTTTCTCTTTTATTAAATAATTAATAAATTGAATGAGCTATTGCCAGTTGCTGTACAATCTACCCATCCTTAGTTGGCCAATTTCTTGTTGCAGCAGAAGTGGCTCTTGAGGAGGAATTTAGCGGTGGAGATGGTCATCTTCAGCTCAGGTTCAGGGAGGGCATTCTGCATGTAGGTGGCATAATGGAAGAGAGTGCAGATCACTGTGGGAGAAGCAGCTGGGTGTTTAAGGCTGGCAGAGTGGAGAGGGAACGGAACACCATGATTAGACAACATTTTTCAGAAGTACTTCTAACATTTTGCTTCTCTGTTGTCTTTCTTGTCTATGTAAGTGGGAAGCTCCTTGGGACAGGAACCGTCTCTCATACTCGGTGTATGCGCAATGACTAACACAATGGGCCCCAGTATTGACTGAATAACAATGTGGTGCCCATAGTCCCAAAATAATAAATAGAAGAGTGGAAGGAAAGGTGAGGACAAGCAGCTTGATTTAGAGACAATATGAAATGGGGTGCCAGAGTTGAGATTCAAAGAGGGGTTGACAATTAGAGCAACAGACAAGGAGTAAGATCCGAGTAGCTGTGTTTTGAATTAATCCTGAAGCAGTGCTTCAAATTAGTCATGTTTGTAGATCAAATCATGTAGCCTTCTTTTGCAAAAATTGATATATCTTAAACAAATGCAAAATATTTAAAACCAGAGTTGTGAATTCGAAAGTTGTGTACACTTATTTTACCCATAAAATAATATATTTGATTTTAAAAATGGAGTCTTTGAAAATAAACAATGAATAGGTATGAAAGATGATTCTGGCCAAGATTAAAAGTAAATACAAGTGGAATTGCACCACTTTTAAACTCTGAAGGTTTTTCCTCAGAAGTGGAATAAATCCCATAATCTGTGGCAAACATTATCGTGCACTTGGTTTTTATAAATAGAAAACTAAGCTGTGGTTATAAAATAAAGTGACAATTCTTCCTATAAAAATGGACAGGTGGTAAATGTCAGATCACGTAGCCCTCTGATATTTTAATTTGCTTCCAATGCTGTAACATGGTTTGTGGACTGTTGACACATTAGCTCACAGCACGGCATATGACAGGTTAGTTATGCAGCATGTCATCATCAGTTCCTGTGATTCATATCAATGCCAGTATGTGTCATTTCAGTGTGATCTGTCAGGGAGAAGCCTTAACTTTATCTGTCACTGCTATCTTAGCATGTATGTTCTGCAGAAGAAGCTGATTGAACCCGGGTGCCTGAAATACTGCTAATGGATCTAAAAACTGCACTCCTGGCAGGTTGAGGTACTTCAGCATTCCCTCCGGCATTGATAATAGTGGCTGGTTTCAAATAATAATATTGGCATTGCACAAACAATGTGTGGGTGTCAGTCTCATGTACAGTATAGATCTCACTGCCATTTGATCTCATAAATTAGACCTTACTATTCACGGAACAGTTATTTTCCTTTCTTCCAGAGAAGCAAACAGCCTACTACTTGAATCCACAATTCAGTCCATAAAAGAAATGACACAGGCAATATACAATCAACCCAGGAGTAGCCTGAACCTTGTCACTCTGAATTCAAGTCTATCTGTTGACTAGCAGAACAACACAAAAAATTGTAACTGCAACACTAGGTTAATTATAAAGTTTTAAAATGAACATTGGACTGAGAAAAAATAAATGATAGTTTTTCTTCCTGTAGAGGTACATTATGTCAGTTTTACCTCAGAATTATGTGGCACTGTGCCGCTCTCACTCTCCCTCAGTCCAATCAGGAGAGTTTACCTTGTGATTTATTTTATTTATTTTGAGATTTAATTCAATTTATTTTACACTGCGCCAAAATCTTCAATTGGAATGTGCTGTCGAATTTTGTATTGAAAATCCATTATTACCCTGTAGAAGTTGTTGAGGGGAAGCTGGTTGTTTTGACTGCTGAATAGGAGACAGTTGGGTCTTTTGGCGCCCACAAAGGCACAGAAGGTAGTTTGAGGTTTTTGACAAACAAGAGTAAATTCAGGCTTTGTTATTCAGTAAAAGATGCTTCTCCTCCTCCTTTCCAGGGAGGAGAGGAGGTGATTTTAAATTTTGGAGATGGCAGGTGTAGAATTCCTCATTCCCCACACCTCAACAGTAATAAGTTACCTCTCTAAGCCCTGCCCTGGCATCTGCCACTACATCCAACAACAGAGAAGTATATTAGCTGGATATTTATGCTAATTAATGCATCAGAAGTGAAATAGTTAATAACATTTCCATTTAAGCTGTCCTTGTTATGTTTCATTGTTAACAACCCATTGAGATGAATGGGCAGTTCACACCTCTCAAAGCTGTTGTTTCAGAATGTCTGCAGACTCCAGAGGACAGTAAATTTATACTTAGTTCATATATTTGCAAGCAAAAGGGATGTAAAACAAAGAATGGATTCTGGAACAAAATGAAGTAGCAAATTCTAAAAGATGGATTATTGTTTTCTCTATCTTGTTCCCTTAAATGTAGAGAGGTCTCCCTACAATAAGGAAGGACAGCTGGAAGAAAATGCAATTTTCAGTTTCTGTTCACGTGCCAAATGTTACAGAGTCATTCACTACATTCTTATTCTCACAGAGACATTATATCAAATACCGTTGTCAATTTTTCTTAATCTCAAATAAAATTCTTCGAGGCTAAAAGATACATGTTTTGCTCTTTGGATGTCAAGTGATATTTAACATTTATCTGGATAGAACTAAACCTTTCTGTTCCTCACCTCATTTGTTTGTTTCACATGTGTGTTAGGGGGCTTATTCCTTCACCCACTTACTTCCATGGTCCTTCTTGCATGAACAGAGAGCAACAATACCCAAAGTCCAAAGGTGCAAACAATTCGATGTTTATTGGGGTGAACTTCCAGCAAGCATGATTCCAGTTTCCTTCCTTAGTGTCCCCCTTCCCAGCTCTGACATCACGGAGCCCTACCTGTGTCCCTGTTCCCATTTCCACCCTTAGCAAAACATGATTCCAGTTCCCCACCCCCATTCCCTGTTCCCATTTCCCCCCTTACTTCCTGATTGACTGCAGACTATATAGTAAAACTTGAGTTCTGCTTAGCTATACCTTAACCAATCATTTTCCTGAAATTTAACTAACCAATCCTAACATATTGTAATATGATTATGTAACCATTTATATCCCACCACCTTAATTAGTTTACACCCAGCAAAATTAATTATACAGCAGACAGAAACAATCACAGAACCAGACAGAGATTATACGACAAACAATGGCAAAGTGGGAACTATAATGACAAAACAATACAGAAGTGAGGATTTCACATCCCAGCTATTGATAAGTGAGTTCTTGCCAGACAGGATGCTATCAAACTAAGTTTCCTTTTTCATTTTCTAGGCACTTCCCTGTCTCTGGAGGTGATAGGCATTTGCGGATGATACTAAACTGGGAGGAGTGGTAGATACGCTGGAGGGGAGGGATAGGATACAGAAGGACCTAGACAAATTGGAGGATTGGGCCAAAAGAAATCTGATGAGGTTCAATAAGGATAAGTGCAGGGTCCTGCACTTAGGACGGAAGAACCCAATGCACCGCTACAGACTAGGGACCGAATGGCTAGGCAGCAGTTCTGCGGAAAAGGACCTAGGGGTGACAGTGGACGAGAAGCTGGATATGAGTCAGCAGTGTGCCCTTGTTGCCAAGAAGGCCAATGGCATTTTGGGATGTATAAGTAGGGGCATAGCGAGCAGATCGAGGGACGTGATCGTTCCCCTCTATTCGACACTGGTGAGGCCTCATCTGGAGTACTGTGTCCAGTTTTGGGCCCCACACTACAAGAAGGATGTGGATAAATTGGAAAGAGTCCAGCGAAGGGCAACAAAAATGATTAGGGGTCTAGAGCACATGACTTATGAGGAGAGGCTGAGGGAGCTGGGATTGTTTAGTCTGCAGAAGAGAAGAATGAGGGGGGATTTGATAGCTGCTTTCAACTACCTGAAAGGGGGTTCCAAAGAGGATGGCTCTAGACTGTTCTCAATGGTAGCAGATGACAGAACGAGGAGTAATGGTCTCAAGTTGCAATGGGGGAGGTTTAGATTGGATATTAGGAAAAACTTTTTCACTAAGAGGGTGGTGAAACACTGGAATGCGTTACCTAGGGAGGTGGTAGAATCTCCTTCCTTACAGGTTTTTAAGGTCAGGCTTGACAAAGCCCTGGCTGGGATGATTTAACTGGGACTTGGTCCTGCTTTGAGCAGGGGGTTGGACTAGATGACCTTCTGGGGTCCCTTCCAACCCTGATATTCTATGATTCTATGATTCTATGATTATCAGGACAGGACTGTATTCCTAACAGCCCAATAGCACCTTCTTTCAATGTGACTAGTTTGGAATGTGAGGATGTGACCGGTCGCTTCCCAGCTTATGGCTGCCTCTGCTGCTTATCCAAAGGCCTTAGCCTAAGCACAGGGCCTCAGACTTTCACAGTAAGAGAAAGACCTTACACCGGCAGACAATGATTTTGATTCTTTCTTTTATATCTCTGTAATTAGCCAAGTGATAAGAATATATCTAAATTCTTAGAGTACAGGCCTTTACAGACAGGCCTGAATATCTATATCCTAACAATGTGGACCAAGTGAAGGGTCAAACAGTCTCTGCACAGATAATCTCCAAATAGATAATTTCCTGTACCATGAGAGCATATGAAGTAGCTCAGGCTCCTCAAGGGGTACAAGCTCATTCCACCAGAGATCAGACGACATCAACAGCATTTCTAAATGACATTCCTATATTGGACATTTGCCGGGCGGCCTCTTGGCCCTCTGTGCATACTTTTTCAAACCACTATGCCATTATGGCTACATCCAAATCAGATGCAAACTTCGGGAAGGCAGTCCTGCAGTCCTTCTTTAAACAGACTCAGAGCCTCACCTCCTGCAAGTACGGCTTGTGAGTCAGCCGCTTGGAATACACAGCTGCATCTACTCAAAGAAGAAAAAACAGTTACCTCTACCTGGAACTGTTGTTCTTCGAAATGTGGTACAGACCTGTCTTCCATGATCTGCCCTCTGTCCCCTCTGCATCAGAGTCTGTACTTCTGATGTTCGGAGCTAAGGAACTGAGGGGGTTGGGGCAGTGCTGTCCTTAAATGGCCAGGACAGGTGGGTACTGCTAGGCAAAACTCTCTAGCTCCAGTGTGCAGGGTGTGCACACACCTGCATGGAATTCACATCTGCACCAGAAGAACAACAGGTACAAGTAGGTGACCGTTTTCTACAGAGATTCCTAGAAGTGGTTATATAACAGGTTTGCCACAAATATACATAGTAATTAGAGTTTATGGCCTGATCTTATAACCCTTATGCAAGTGAGGAGTCCCAGTGAAGCCAATGGTACTACTTGAGTGGTAAACAATACGTATCTTAAGGCTATTTCAGAGTTGCTATATTAAGAATTTGAATGCCTATGAGAAATGAAGCCCACGAAAAGAGTGAAGAAGAGACAAGAAGTCTTGTATTACTCTCTTTAAAACTAACCAGTTAAACTGACTATTGATGCCTCACAAAGAACAGTGGTTGCTGCTTTATTAAAGGATGGAACTCCAATTACTTTTGCTTCCAGAACAATGATGAAAAGTGAAACAAAACTGCCCACAGAAGAAGAGAGATGCTTGCTGCACTATTTGGGTAAGAAAGGTTTTTAAGTATATGTTCATGGTAAACAATCTGAAATAGAAACTGAAAATAAATTTTTAGAAGCCATTTGTTACCAAGCCCTTGACTAATGTAATCACCCCGCCCCTCTGCCATATGTACAAATTCAAAAACAATTCTGAGAATTCTGAGGTACCAGTTTATCCTAATGCAGGTGCTTGGTAAGACTTTTGTTATGGCAGATGCACTCTCTAGGGCACATTTATCTGAAGCTGACAGTAGGATGGCCTGTAAGAGTGTAAGTGCTCATGCTGACTGAAAACCTACCAGTCTCTACTGAGAACATTCAGGAGTTGATACAAGAAACACATGAGGATGTGATCAAAAGGATGATATTTAACGGATGGCCAGAGACAGAGAGATGTCTCATCCCTAGTTCATCATTACTGGTCTGTTCAAAATGAGTCAATGTTTGCTGGTAATGTATTTAAAATGATTCCATGAAGCATGAGGAAAGAAACTGTGACGCTGCACTACATATGTTTTATGAAAATATGCTTATGAGTGTAAATATGATGTAACTGGAATATGCTTTATGCAAAAGGTCACTTGTAAGGTAAAATTACAAAGCTTATAATCTACTGAGTGTGTTCATCCTATTTGTTTGTATGTATCATTCTTGTATCTGAAACTAGAAATATGAAGTACTACTCTGAGGTCCTACTGAAATTATGCAAAGTGTAGGCCATTAATGGTGGCTTAGGCTCCCACTGACTAGGACAATTGGTTGTGAATGGGTTTATTTACCTGCAAGCCTTCTTGTGTACCTGACCTGGGTAATGAAGAATGAGGTCTTACAGTGACTTCTGACCATGACACATGATACTGGAATCCATCTTAAACTTGGTGCTTTTCCATTTAGAAGGAAGGGTGGGGACCCAAAGAGACAAAAGATTCCCGCCTTGTACCAAAGCTATAAAAGGGGGTGGAACAGAACAAAGGGGGCGCCAGTTATGAGAAAACCCCTAGTTACCACCTGAGCTGGAACTAACAGGGACTGTACCGGGGAAAGGATTGGGCCCAGACTAAGAAGGAGTCTAGTCTGTGAAAGAAGCTTACTGGAACACCTCTGAGGGTGAGATTTACCTGTATTCAGCTTCTTAAATGTATTAGGCTTAGACTTGTGTGTTTTATTTTATTTTGTTTGGTAATTTACTTTGTTCTGTCTGTTATTACTTGAAACCACTTAAATCCTATTTTTATACTTAATAAAATAATTTTCCTTATTAATTAACCCAGAATAAGTGATTAATACCTGGGGGAGCAAACAGTTGTGCATATCTCTCTATCAGTGTTATAGAGGGCAGACATTTATGAGTTTACCCCGTATAAGCTTTATACAGAGTAAAATGGATTTAATTGGGGTTTGAATCCCATTGGGAGCTGGGTGTCTGGGTGCTGGAGACAGGAGTACTTGCTGAGCTGTTTTCAGTTAAGTCTGCAGCTTTGGTGGTGTGGTTCAGACCCTGGGTCTGTGTTGCAGCAGGCTAGAGTGTCTGGGTCAACAAGGCAGGGTTCTGGAGTCCCAAGCCACCAGAGAAAACAGGCTCAGAGGTAGTTTCAGCACATCAGGTGACAGTCCAAGGAGGTCTCTGTGACCGAACCTGTCACGGAGATGTTATGTTGCATTCATGAAGATAATCTGAGGAAGGAATTATACATGAGGAGAGTCACTGAAATTCTTTTCCAGTCTGGTCTGAAATGTCAAAAGAGTTTTGAAATGTTCAGAATGTCAAATACATTGATCACAACAGCCTAAGGAACCAAGCCACCCCCTCACCCCCAGAACCTTTGCAGTGTCACGGAGAGACTTAAGTGATGGACACAAGCACCTAACTTCCTCCAACATCCTAGATGCCTCTCAATCAGGCGTCAGGCCAAAACATGGCATAGAGGCAGCCCTCCTGGGCCTGACGGATGGACTAATGATAGCCTTGCACAGGCACCACAATTCCATTTTCACACTCCTTGAATCTTAGCAGCATTCGTCACTCTTGATCATGAAGGGCTACTTCTCTGCATAAAAGAAACTGACAGGAGTGGCTGATCACTACTTGATCCATTCATTTCCCCCAGACAGCTCACAAGGTGCTGTGATGAGTACATTACCAACAGGGCTAACACATGAACTCCTGTATGTATTATCCCCATCCTCTTCACCATACACAAAATGACTCGGAGGTAGCAAAACGCCATGGACTCTAGTGCTAACAGTATGCTCAAAACACTTATCTCTATGTCTCTTTCTCCTTTGCCATCACCTACATGTCTCAATGAGTGTAAGAAGAGCAGCTGGCTTGGACAGAATCTGAGGAATTCGAGAGTGATGGTGCTAAGAACAGGAGGGAAATTTTTGACAAACTCGTTACAACACAGACCTCACTCTCAGCTGAAGGTGTCTGAAAACTGATGCTCAAAACTTCAGGCCTTGTTGAATTCCTCATTGCTCCTAAAAGAAAAGGAGTACTACTGGCACCTTAGAGACTAACCAATTTATTTGAGCATAAGCTTTCGTGAGCTCCTTTTCTTTTTACGAATACAGACTAACACGGCTGCTACTCTGAAACCTGTCATTGCTCCTAGAAACACTGATAGTATCAGTGCCTAGAAGTGTTTTTTTATATTTGGCTAGCCAGAACACAATGGCCTTTCCTCTCAGAAAAGGAATTCACCATTATTATCCACGTGTTTGTCACCTACAGGTTAGACTACTGCAACTCACTTTATCTGAGGATGAACATAACTGACAAAAGGAAGCTGATGCTACAGCAATACAGAGCAACACACATACTGACAGATACATCACACCAATACTCCTCGGGCTCTGTATCTAGTGTAAGTTTGAAGGCCTAATTCTGATTTGCAAGACACTTAACCACCTGGGTCCAAGATCCCACACAAAATATTTACCCATTTACAATCCTTCAAGACACCTACACTCCAAAAGGACATTACAGAAACACTAGCCCAGGATTAGATTCTTGGGGCAGGGACAAAGCATTTTCAGGGACAGGACTGCAGTTGTCGAGTATCTTATCAGAAGAGACCAAACTGAGTCCAATCCTGACCATAATGAGGTCTAACTGGATACCCCCCTCTTTGATAACATCTTCTTCTCACAATGGCACTTTCCTAGGACTAAACCCACAACTGGACAGATCACAGAGGAGAATATAGATGGCAAGAATAAATCACAACCAAAATCAACCCCCTCCTTCCACAAGCACAGATAAAATACCATCCAAACACATACACTGGAAAAATGAGAGGCTGTGGAGTGCGAATGCCTAGTGCTCCAACTGCTGTATGGCCCTTAGGGTATGTCTACAGTGCAGCTGGGAGTGAGCCTGAGAAGACAGACTTGTGCTAACAGGGCTCAAGCTAGTATGCTAAAAACAGCAGTGTGGATGTTTTGGCTTGGGCAGCAGCTTGAGCTCTCAAGCCCACCCGACCCCCTGAGTCTGAGTTTGGGAGACTAACCTGAGTCTCCGCTGGAGCTGCAATGTCCACACTGCTACTTTCAGTGTGCTAGCTCAAGTCTGTCTACTTGGGCTGGGAGGCTCACTCCCAGCTGCAGTGTGGACCGCCCTTAGGGACCACAGTGGCAGTTGTCTTAGAGTATGTCGACAGTGCAATTAAAACCCTGTGGCTGTGCCATGCCTGTTAGGATATAGATATTCAGGCCTGTCGGTAAAGGCCTGTACTCTAAGAATTTAGGTGTATTCTTATCACTTGGCTAGTTCTAGAGGTATAAAAGAAAGAATCAAAATCACTGTCTGCCACTGTAAGGTCCTTCTCTTACTGTGACAGTCTGAGGCCCTGTGCTTAGGCTAAGGCCTTTGGATAAGCAGCAGAGGCAGCCATAAGCTGGGAAGTGACCGGTCACATCCTCACATTCCAAACTAGTCACATGAAAGAAGGTGCTATTGGGCTGTTAGGAATACAATCCTGTCCTGATAGTGCCTATCGCCTCCAGAGAAAGGGAAGTGCCTAGAAGATGTAAAAGGAAACTTAGTTTGATAACATCCTGTCTGGCAAGAACTCACTTATCAATAGCTGGGATGTGAAATCCTCACTTCTGTATTGTTTTGTCATTATAGTTCCCACTTTGCTATTGTTTGTCTGTATAATCGCTGTCTGGTTCTGTGATTGTTTCTGTCTGCTGTATAATTAATTTTGCTGGGTGTAAACTAATTAAGGTGGTGGGATATAATTGGTTACATAATCATGTTACAATATGTTAGGATTGGTTAGTTAAATTTCAGGAAAATGATTGGTTAAGGTACAGCTAAGCAGAATTCAAGTTTTACTATGTAGTCTGCAGTCAATCAGGAAGTGAGTGGGTGTGGAGGTGGGTGTATGGGTGGGGGAGATGGGAACAGGGAATGTGGGTAAGGAAATTGGAATCATGTTTTGCTAAAGGGGGAGATGGGAACAGGGAATGTGGGTAAGGAAATTGGAATCATGTTTTGCTAAAGGGGGAAGTGGGAACAGGGAATGGGGGTAAGGAAATTGGAATCATGTTTGGCTAAGGGCAGGAATGGGAACAGGGACACAGGTGTAAGGCTCTGTGTTGTCAGAGCTGGGAAGGAGGATACTAAGGAAGGAAACTGGAATCATGCTTGCTGGAAGTTCACCCCGATAAACATCAAATTGTTTGCACCTTTGGACTTCGGGTATTGTTGCTCTCTGTTCATGTGAGAAGGACCGGGGAAGTGAATGGGTGAAGGAATAAGCCCCCTAACAATGCCAGCTGACTTGGTGCTTGCAGGGCTCGGGCTAAGGTCTGTTGAATTCCAGTGTAGACGTTCAGGTTTGGGCTGGTTCCTGGGCTCTAGAACCCTGTGAAGTGGGAGGGTCCCAGTGCTCGGGCTTCATCATCAGCCAAAATATCTACAGCTCAATGAAACAGCCACACAGCCCCAGCCCTGTGAGCACATGTCAGCTGGCATGAGCCAGCAGTGGGTGTCTAATTACAGTGTAGACGTACCCTTAGGGAACATCAACACCGCAGAAAAAGATGTGTTCATTCTTAACTCATTTTAGTTAACCCACATTAGCCAACTTGGGTTAAAACAGCAGTAGAGACACAGCAACTTAGCTCGTAATTCAGGTTAGCAGCTCAGGTTCATCCCCAGGTTGCCCTATAGGTTTTAACTTGAGCTGCTAACCTGATTTAAAAGCCAAACTGCTCTGTCTTCAATGCTATTTTAACCCAAGTTAGACAATACAGATTAATTTATCCTAGTTAAAGAACATACCTTTTTTTTTTTTTTTTTGCAAGGTAGACACAGCCTTGGTGAAATGAGAGATAGCTGGGCAGGCTTTAGCTAAGGAAGCCGCTGTTAAGGACCAGGATGTAGGCGGTTTGGCCTAGTAGTCAGAGTAGGAGTCATGTCTAGTGAGCAGAGCAGGAGTCCAGGTTGGGGAATGAAGGGAAGAGTCAGCACCAGAGTCAACTGCCAATTACCAGAGTCGGGGTCAAGCCAGAGTCAGAACCAGGAATCAAAGTTGAGGGTCAGAGCTGAGCTCAGATACCAAATGCTAGAGCCAAGTCAAGCCAGTGTCAGGGTCAGAAGTTGGAAGCTGGGGTCGGAGCCAGGACTGGTAACTGATAATTGAAGGCAAAGTGTAAGGGCAGGAACTGGAGGAGAGGCAAGAATCAAGCACGGAGCAGGAACACAGAGGGAACAGGAGCGAGGGGCAGGGTGAGGCAGGAGCCAGGAGTGGAGCAAGAATCAGGAAGTAGGATTGGGAGCCGGAGGCAGGCACAAGCAGGATCCAGTGCAACCACAACAGGAAACCACCTTGTTGCTCGAACTTCCTGTGCCTCTGGATTAAATAGTGTGGTGGAGCTGGGTGATCCTACAATCTGGAGTCCCATGGGTGGTCCCTTGGCTGAAGCTATAGTCCTACTAGCTTCTCAGCCCACCAAGTTTCAGCACACATTGGGTACAGAAACCCTTAGTGATTTATGGAGTTGGTGTATGTGGATCAATCCTGAGGAAGCAATCTTCCAAATAAGGATAAATCATAATGCCCTGGGAGCACAAGTGGGCCACCACTACTGAGAGGACCTTGGAGAATACTCTGAGGGCTAATGAGAGGCCAAAAGGGAGAATTCTGTACTGATAGTGGTCTTGGCCTAGTGTGAATCTGAGGTATTATCTGTGACTCAGTATGATCGAAATGTGTAAGCAAGCATCTTGAAGGTTGAGGGCCAAGAACCAGTCTCCCTTTTCTGATGATGGGATAATCATCGCCAGTGTGACCATCCTGAACTTCTGAGGCTTAATAAATTTGTTGAGCTCTCTGAGGTCTAGTATAGGTCTCCAACGTCCCTTTTTCGTGTGTATCAGGAAGTAGTGAGAGTAAAAGCCTTTGCTTCTTAGATGTATGGGCACTAGCTCTATGGCTTGTACGCTGAGGAGATAGTCTATCTCTTGTTGTAGCAGGCTTTCACGAGAAGGGTCTCTGAGTTCACTGTGTCCATGATAATCGAATTGTGAGGCAGGTGGGAGAAGAGATATGCTATGTCTTTTGCTGGAACATAATAGCTTTTGTTGGCTCGCTTGCACTTTGGTGGGATTGACTCAAGGGTCTGCCATATGAGTTAGGCAGGGTTGAAGAGGGCCGCGTTAATATGGAGGGCTACTCTGAACGAGACAGAAGAATGTAAAATGTCCACTAGTTTGTGGTGTGACTCGGTCAACTCTGGGCCAGCTCCTGAAACAGCTTAAAGTCATCTGCCAACGATGATGGAGGGGGCATCACTATCTTGTCTTGTGATGATGATGAGAAATTAGTCTGGGGGTATCTTCCTTCTCAACTTAATTGTTCAGGCTGCTCAGATGCCCTCAATATAGCAGCCAAAGGAGGAGGTGTCCTTGGCTCTTGATAGGCCACACTATAGCCATGGGAGGCACAATGTTTGCGTGCCTGCTAAGAGTCCCAGTAGGGCCATTGAGAGGGCGGGAAGGGGGCCGGTGGTTGGTACCGTGGCTGCCCATACTAAGGAGGCTGGGGCTCAGAGCAACTGTACGGCTGAGGTCTGGAATTGGCCACCCGCAGGGTGGGTCCAGAAGAGTGGCGGGAGACCACGTCTTCTTGATCACTATCTGACTCAATGAATGAAAAAGTGGGTACATGGCATGATGTTGCCAGTGAGCCTGGAGCTCTGGATGGACTCACTACCGGAGCCCCAGTACTAAGTAGAGGCAAATCCAGTGCATCAGACACTGAAAGGTCTGTTGTGTACCGGAAGTCTGGCGGTGCTGAAGGCATTGGTACCGGTGGTGGTCGTCGGTGCCAAGATGTCTGCATCAAAGGAGTCAACGATATGTACCTGATAGTGCAATCCGCTGTTGCCTGGCAAGCACTTGGCCGATTCTCAGTACTTCTCATGCCCAGTTGGTACCAACGATTCCTTGCCTGTGCCCACTGGGTCCCTAGACAGCCCAACATGCTCTGTCGGGGCAGTGCCATGCAAGCCCTGGGTACCTGACTTAGACAACTTCGGTGCCACTGGTACCGAAGATACAGAGAAAGCCAGAGATTGTTTTTAGCTTGGTCGGGGCTCACTCTGGGGACTCATGACTCTTTTCTTAAAGGTCTTGCAAGAGTGGCTCATGGGCGTTTCCTTGATCTCACCTCCCTTAAAAATAGAGGGTTGCGTTGACGCTTCCTGCTCTCTGTGGCTCAGAGGGTGGTTGAAGGGCCACATCCATTAGGAGAAGCTTGAGTCTCAGTTCTCTATCCTTTCTGGATCTGGGCTTCAGCTGTTGGCACAAACCATACTTTTGTATGTCTGGGGGGCGGGGGGATGTCTCCAGATGAGGGGGGAGTGCGAAGAAAAATGAAGTCTAAAATAAAGTGGTTTTTTTTGGCTTTGATAATAAAAGATAAAGGAGTAAAGAAAAGAAAGGGAAGCTCCAAAAAGGTAGCTAAAACTAACAATTCTGAAGAAGTTAATGATCCGCTAATGGACAGCTAAAGTTCTGTCTCTAACCAGGGGTGGTTGAGAAGGAACTGAGGAGGGTTCACCTGCTTAGGGTTTATTGGCCTTGTGGCAGAGCATGAGCGGGGGGGCAATGCATGCGCAGGCCAAATGGACACCGCTACACCAACAGTGGAGAACCAATAGGGATATTACTTGAAGAAGAACACGGGACATACTGATCTGACTGGTTTCAGAGTAGCAGCCATGTTAGTCTGAAGTGAGCTGTAGCTCATGAAAGCTTATGCGCTAATAAATTTGTTAGTCTCTAAGGTGCCACAAGTACTCCTTTTCTTTTTACTGATCTGACTGTTGTCATCGTCCCCGTTTTAAGCCTCAGTGGCTGAGAAGAAAACAAAAACAACGCAAGTCTCAGAATTGATATTGTTTTTCATCTTGTCCTGTTTCTCCTCAATATAAGCTGGAGTTTATTAGTTATGGGGGCCCTTTTGTTTTAGGGTCTTTCCACGCTTGAGGTGGTATTTCCTCTGTAAATGGAGTTTTAACATTGGATGTTCTCAGATATCTATGCTCCTTCCTTTGGCTAATAACAGTACAGCAGATTGTGAAAGTGGCTTGGGATATGGTTGCTGAATCAGTGTAAAAAAACCTGCCAACAGCTGATTTCTTCTTTGGGCTTCCTGACACTTTTGGCTGGATAACACAGCCTGAAAAATAATTCTGATTTCAAATTTCTGAACTTCCCTCTCATTAATTGACGTTGCAGGGTGCCTCATCTACTTGGTTTCCTTACTACATACTTTCAGACTTGCTAATGTCCCTTGCCACAGAACAGTAAGAGATACTAACATATCTAGTCTTCTCATTACCTCTTACTCCTTTGTCCTTGTTCAAGACTTCCATAATCTACAGATTTATTGTTAGAACCCTTTTCTTAATTCACTCATATTCTACAACTCTGAACTTTTACCGGATTCTTCTCCTTTTCAAGAATTAAGTTTTTTATTCTGGAATTACAAAGCCATAGGTCTCATTGGGATCAGTTCATTTGCTTCTAACACTTCTGGCTTCTTCTGTTTTTGTTATCTGCATCTGGCTGTCTGAGGGCTCAAGCAGACATCACTGAATTGGCTTATATTTTGAATAATTCCAAAAATTTGTAATCTTAAGAGTTAAAGACTTATTTTTTAAAATGAAAGCTTAGATTCTAGAGCACAAGATGACAGATTCTAGAAAAAATATTGGGTTTGCTTACTTGCCAGGAGCCAGCCCCATTTGATCTCAAAAAGGTCTCTGGAGCTGACCCTAGTAAGTTCACTAGTTCTCAATCGATTTGCAAAAAAAATCACAAGACTAAACAAAAGCCCCCAAATAGCAGGTATTTACTGGACAGTATAGCCAGTTAAGACTCTGGCAATTAACATGTGTGATCAGAGAAAACGATCCTACATGCAGCACAGCAAGATTTTTGAACTTTGCCACATACATTCCATTTGTTACCATCCCTGTGACAATGGCAGCGCTACGTCTCAAAATCCAGTGGTCGAGACCAGGCCTTCTCCTATGAACCACCTAATCATCTGTGCAGTTTTGTACATGATATAAAATATCTTTGTTTAACCAACATGAAATAGGTTTATATAAATGATATGCATTTAACCAATTTGTATATCTACAGCTGCTGTTAGCAGTTATAAATTTATTTAGCACGTAGCACATTTTAAATGCCATCCACAGTATTTGTCTTCACTTCTTGCAACAGTGAATTACATACTGTAAATTGCCTGTACTCTGAATAAAACACTTCCTGTCCATTTTATCATAACCATCATTGTCTATCCTTATCATTTTTAGGTGAAGTACCCAACTTTTTTAAAAACAAACTAACTCAGAACATTACAACTTGTGGAATGATTTATATATAACTAAAAAAAATCAATTAAAAATTTAGGAAGAGAGTTTTAAATACAGAAGTTGAAGTCTTTTTTTTTTTTCTTTTAACCTAAGAAACAGTTCACCACCATTCAGGATTCCCATATGCTATCTACATTTATCTGGAGAGCAGGTTTATCAGATCAGGAGGGATATTAGCTGGCTGTATGTAGCTAGGAGTAAAACTCTGGCCAAGCTTAACTGTAGAATGCACAGATGGATACACAGAATGGTGACAACATAATGTCCCCTCCAGTTTATGACAGATCATAAAATTGCAATTAGATAAAATTTGTTATATGTGACAACTTGATATGAATATATGCTCAAAATTGTATATCAATTCAATTTAAATAAATATTTCCCCCATACCTGGTATAGAGACTTTGTCTCCACTATTTTCAACGAATCAGAAACAGTATAATAAATTTTATAATATACATTAAAAACACACACCGGAGAGTAACAGAAACACCCACATATCATAATGAAGGAATGATGTCTTATGAAATTTTGTACCTGGAAGTATCACATATTTTTCAAAACACCAGGGACATCACAAGTAGGAAAATAAATTCTTTTGGTCAAATTAGATCTAAATCACACTGAAAGAAGCACAGTATTTCATGTTAAAAAGGAAGTTATTAGATAATTTCATCAGAGACGGCTGGTCTATGTATGGATCTTCCACTAAGTTCAGGGGAGTTCCATAGGTAGGGAGGCTGCAAACTATACTCTGTGACAAGTCATCCCTGAGCCTGAACTGGTGAGACATCTGAGGTAATTACCTGAAAATCTTATGACAGGCCAATGCCAATCAATCAGGGCCCAGCCAATCCACTAGCAAGGGACTAACCAAGTGACCCCGAAGCAGGTTATATAGGCTCCTAATGAAAGCAGCCACTACAGCCTGCTCACTGTTGCTACCTTGTTTGGAGGATTTGCAGATGCCTCAAAGTTCTGACAGATTCCCCCAGCCTGCGCCTTTTGCTGCTCCTGCCCCTGCCCCACACTCAGCTGGCTCCCCTCCTATCCTGACATACCCCAGGAGTGAAATCTCAGTCCCACTGAAGTTAGTGGGAATTTTGTCACTGGTTTTAAGGGGGCCAGGATTTCATCCTTGGGATTTAGATTATCTGACCATTATTATTATTGGTCCTTATTGGCCATAAATGATCAATACAACAGTGGAGATCAAATTCTTCCCAAAGAAGGGATGTTATCCAAATTGCAAGCAGCAACACAATTAATGTATATACAATAAAGCAGATGACAGCTGTCATCATCTATAATATGGAGATAAGACAGAGATTACAAGCCCCAGTAACGTATGCTTCATGTTAATTCAGGTGACCTTTCTGCAGAAGTAATAGCACACACCTCATGCAGCAATATAAGAGCTAAATTTTTCATCCCAGACTTCTTCAGAGAAGTCTTCCAACTTTGGCAGCAAACATATTCAACAGAGAATAAAGTGAAATAGTTTCCAGACACGGACAGGAAGTTTCAGGAGACAGTATCTCCACTCTACATGTCTGATGCTGTTCTCAGAATGGTTCTCTTAAATTCCTGTTGAGATGTGAGGAACCCCACTACAAACATTCCACTAGGGTTAAACATGCAACAAAAATGATAAAAGGTCTAGAAAACATGACCTATGATGGAAGATTGAAAAAACTGGGTTTGTTTAGTCTGTAAAAGAGAAGATTGAGAGGGGACAGGATAACAGTTTTCAAGTACATAAAAAGTTGTTACAAGGAGGAGGAAGAGGAATTGTTCTTCTTAACCTCTGAGGATAGGACAAGAAGGAATGGACTTAAATTGCAACAAGGGAGGTTTAGGTTGGACATTAGGAAAACCTTCCTAACTGTCAGGGTGGTTGAACACTGGAATAAATTGCCTAGGGAGGTTATGGAATCTCCATCATTGGAGATTTTTAAGAGCAGGTTAGACAAATACCTGTCAGGAATGGTCTAGATAACACTTAGTCCTGCCATGAGTGCAGGGGACTGGACTAGATGACCTCTCGAGGTCCCTTCCAGTCCTATGATTCTATGTTAAAAAAGCTTTAGTGAAAACTTTTTGGCTGAGATTTTCAGAGCCACTTTCAGCTGTACAATTCCCATTACAGTTAATGAAACTAAGGCATCCATGTCGCCTGAATTTGAAAATCTCAGCTTTTGCATTTCTGTTGCTGACAACACTTCTGGTCTATTGGAGACTGAGGGGTGCTCTGTAGCATTGCTATTATATTTGTTTTTGATTGTGTTTGGTTACTTGAGTTTGTATGTGAATTGAGGTATGTAAGTGGATTGGGTCGAAGTGTGGTATAGTTTTGAGATGCATTTTCCTTTCAGGATTTATTTGTTGCAGAGAAATGAAAGGGAAATACATGAATGTTTTGTGGAAATGCCGTGAGATAGGAAACACATCTTCATATATGTTTGTATAGTGTCTAGCAAAATGGGGCCCTGGTCCTAATCAGGGCCTCTAGGCACTGCTGTAATAAATAATAAATCTCTGTACAACCGGATATTACAATTGAGAAGATTCTTCTGTGGGTTGTTTATAATAAAAGAGTTTTTAAATATCTCTTCTGTGAGTGTTGAAGTAGCAGAATCGACTAACTTAATTAAGCACCATCCACCAAGTAGGACGTGAAGTATCTGAATACTAGTTTCTTTTAGCTGGGTAAGTGGCAATATTTTAATGCTGGGAAAAATGGAAAACATATACATCTTTATGTAATGGCAACATTAGCACGAGTGGATTAGGACTCAATTTGTCCCTCTTGAATATTGTGGAACTTCAGACTACAAAGTTCTATAAACTATATTTTAGGTGCTTGATAGAACAAGCAGTTAAATTATTTTGATTAAATTCACCTGTTCGTTGAAAACTTATATTCTTAGTATATAATCTCATCACAATTCTGGCACTATGTCAATTATATAAGGTAGACGGTCACTCATATTCATCATGTTTTATGTATAATTACTTGAATTATATAAATTATTTAGTCTATGTGCTTTCTAATCCGATGTCAGTTTTAAAGTACTTTTCTAGTTAAAAAAACAAACAAACAAAAACAGTGTGTAGAAAATCTTTGCACAGTATATGAAACCTACTACTTTTGCCTTTCTTGGCTGTAAAATCCTTACAAAATTCCACTAGTTGGTGAAGTACAACGTTCTTTTTCTAAAATAAAGTTAGCTAAGGCAAAGTTAGCTATCAATAATCAAACTGTGGTCTTCTAAATATCTCCCATTTATTTTCCTCATCTAATTACTAGTATCTTCCCCAAACTGATGTCAGACTAACTAGAGCATAAGTTCCTTTCATACCCCTGTGAAAATGTTTTGGACACCTTTCTATCTTCACTGTACGAATATTGGTTAAATGTTTACTGATGCTCAATTAACAACTTTGTACTCTGCAATATTTTGTCTAGTTCCTGGATTTTACTTAAAGCGTGTAACTTTAAATTAGAATTATCAGGGGAGAGGGGGGAAGGATCACATTTAAAGCAATCTGGAAAGAAATCTGACTTTTCACTTGGTACAGTTTTGTGAATTTCACTGTGATGGGTGATCACAGATAATGAGAAAGTTGTGAAATTCTGCTTGTTTTCATTTTAGAGCAGGTTGCAAAGCTTCATAAAATAGATACAAAGTTAATTTCAGACCTATGTTTATTTTCGAACACCTAAACCATATTCTCTTTTAATACTAGTAAGAGACTCCCTATTAAAAAAATCACTCATGTATTCATACTCAGACACCTATAACATAGGAGTTGAATTGTGGATTCAAAGCCTGTAGAAGTGGAATGTGGAACAAGCTACTGGTGGAAGTCACAGAGAACCCTAGAAGAATCACCTATTTGTTAAAGCTTTCCCAGAATAAACAAAATCTAGAGGAAAAAACAAACAAGTAAAGCTTCTTAGTATCTGGGAAAGATAAAAGGCAAAATCCCTGTGAAGACATCCATTAGGAACAATTACCATACACAGATGTAATACAGCTACTACAGTAATGGGTGATAAAGAAACATCCTATATTGATTAGATAGGATGTGGATGTCAGATATACTGCAGATGTTTGGAGGGAACATGGGCATTGTTTATCTGATCAGTTTTTGTTCTCTTTTAATTTACCTTGTTACTGGGCTATTAGAATACTTCATTTAGTCTTGCACTTCTGCTATGAATTGGTATTTACTGTGGCTTTAACAACCTAAGAATAAAAATTAGGGGATGGCAAAAGTCATTTTATGCCTGCCCTTGACAGGAAGATAATTTAAAATGTTTCATCTGCTGTTCTGTAACTGGTGAACTCTTTCTATCTGTGTGAAAATCTATTTAAGTTCTATATTTAATAGCTTCTTTCTCCTTCTACCATCCTGTATTTCCTTCACTTCTTGCTCCGCTGCTCACTCACTTTTTGCCCACATACACTTTGCTCACTCTCAACTTCCCCTTTGTTTCTAACCTTCATTCCTATAGTCTTGTTCACTATACTCTTGTTCGGTAACTCCTTTAGAGAGACAAGGTGGGTGAGGTAGTATCTTTTATTGGACCAACTTCTGTTTTTGAGAGAGGTCTGAAGAAAAGCTCTATATAGCTCAAAAGCTTGTCTCTCTCACCAGCAGAAGTTGGTCCAATAAAAGATATTACCTCGCCCACCTTGTCTCTGTAATATCCTGGAACCGACACAGCTACACCACCATCACAGGAAACTCCTTTGTCATTTTAAAAAGAGAAGTACTGAAAAACCAGCTAACAGGGTTAATACAGAGCAGGACTGGCACAGGCAACTTTTTAGAAACTGATTGGGTGGGAAGTCTCTTCACTTCCCAACCCCTGAGAAACAGAGATAAGGGGGCAACTCATCACAGGAAGAATGATTCTCAGAGAGAGGGAGGATAGTATCCTGCATGACAGAGGCCCAGAGTTATCCATCACCACAGAAATGATAAAGCTTCAAGAAGTATCTGTTTATTTTTTAAAAAAAACCCTCCAAACATAAATGTATTATATAATGTACCTATCTATACACCATCTGGTAGAACACTAGATTTTCCTTTAAGGGAACACAGACTTTATTTCTAAAAAGATGTAAAAAAATATAGAGCAATTCATCTGTAAACTACTATTGTCTTCAACAATTTCATTTTTAATAGCTTCATTTCTGCACTCTCCATGTGTCAGACTTACTTGGCAGCGGCATCTTTTCTCAGCTGTTCATGCTTCATTAGAAGATTTTTTCTGTCTTGGAAAGCCTTTCTAACCTTGTATCCTTTGTAGACAGCTTGGATTTTGAAGGCAGCAATGTCCTGTATGGCAGCTATAGACAGAGCACCATGTTCTAACATAAACTGAATCACCTCATGGTGTTCTCCAAGCAAAGCATAATCAAGTGGCGTATATCTAAAGACAGAAAACATACAAGTGTTATGATAGATTAGATTGCTACTCCCAATGTATATTTTTGGGCTAAAAAATGAGATGGAAGCTCCACTAAAGAGGAAACCTCCTCTAAGGAAAGTGTTTAACACCTTTTTCAGAGAACCACTTTTCCAAATTCTGAGGATCTGACCGATTCCATACCTTAACATGTTTCTTTAAAAAGAGGATTTGAGCAAGCAATTAAGACTTAGTTGTTCCTTGAGGCTCACTTACAAATATATCCTCTGGGAGATGCACTGTGTTCCTAAATTAAATTTATAAGTGAAAAATGCCCATGATGTGAGATTAGGTGGCATGCTGGGTTATTTGCACAAGTATTTCCTTTCTGGGGACTTGATTCTAAATTCTGGTTTAGATCATAAGTAAAACTCATCTTGGTAGTCCCATTCTACTCTCTAGCTAGTGAATCTTTATCCACATAAGAATACCACATAAATACTGTAATTACATAATTAACAAGGTTTACATCTTTGACAAAGAGAGGCCAAAACAGAAATAGCAGTGATTTTGCAGGACAGGTTTAAGTGCCTTGGCAGAGATGTGTTACAGAAAGATTGATGATATTATGACCAACTATACCACATGGTATTACTTCCACACTTTCAGGGGCATTAAGGGTAAAATTTTTAAAAAAAGACTTAGGAGACTAAGACCCATTTTCAAAAGCCACTTACGGACCCAAGTGCCTCTGGTTTTCAAAGGGACCTAGGCGAAGTCAGTTAGGGTATGTCTATACTACAATAAAACACCCACGGTTGACCCAGGTCAGCTGACTCAGGATCGCAGGACCCGGTCTGTGAGGCTATACAATTGCAGTGTAGATGTTTGGGCCCAGGCTCTTGACTCTTCCCCATCACAGCCTGGCAGACTGAGCCCTGAGACCCTGAGTCAGCTGACCCTGACCAGCTGCAGGTGTTTTATTGCAGCGTAGACACACCCTTAGGCACTTTTGAAAATTTTAGCCCAAATTCACACAAGCAGTAAAGGGCAGCAAAATGTACACAAAACCCCCCACTTGTATTGAAGTGCCCATGCTAGGAAAATATATTTATTAACTGAATATTAGTGGCAACAGAAAAAAAATATGATGCTTATACAATGTATCAAGTTAAACAGCTAGTATCAATGTATGAGGTAATAAAAATTAAGGCTCTTCTTGATGGTAACCAGCAAGGATGCAATGCAGATAACGACAGGAAGAACAGACAGACAGCACAATTGGACTTGCCATATGGTGATGGTTTGATGGGAAGATTAGAGTGTCTGAACTGAAATGTCAATAGGAATAAAAGGCAATGACAGAGCATGGAGATTTGTAGGTCAAGGTGTGTTGCTGATAAAACATTAAAGGAGACAGAAAGATTTGAAATAATTCTTGGACAGATACTACTAAAAGGAGCTCACTTGAGAAAAATCAATTTTAAAAGTTTACCTGCTGCTTTGAATATTTTTATGGAACAAATACAAAAAGATATTAAAGCATATTTTTAGGTTCCTAAAGCATGGGTGTCAACAGAGGTTACTTACCTGTAACTGGAGATTGTCTGAGATGTCTGGTCCCTATATGTATTCCACTGGCCCCACTCCTTCCCCTTTGCTTCAGATCCTTCGGACTGGCAGTAAGAGAGGAACTGGAGAGGTGTCAATCCATAGTGCCCCTTATGTCCTCAGTTCGGAGTATGAGGAGAGCAACTGCACAGGCACGGACCAAGGGACACCACATGCCAGAAATCTCCGATCTCAGGAGCACAGTGTGCACTTGTTCCCTTGTGTGGAATACACATGGAGACCAGCACTTCAAGAAGGAGCCACGATTACATTTATAAAAAAATCACTGGGCTTATATTGACTCTCTTGTCTCCCATTTACCTTTCTCAAAAGCCTTCTTTGCTCCTGAAATGTCCCATCTCTTGGCAGAAAATAATGTTCTGTGACAGTTTGATGTTATTTTAAAAAGGCATTCTTAAGAGTTTTTTAGGATCATCGTATTTCAAAAACAGTTTGGTCTAGAAACACCAATTTGTTTTATTAATTTGTCCTCGGTGAGAATATTTAGGACTGAGTTTTAGAAGACTGGTAGTTAGATTTAGACTTATATTAAAGTTCCAAATATATGTATATTCTGGAGCTATGAATGTTAACTCCTTAAGCCAAGTGGTATGGTTTCACAGCTTGTGCAAAGGTAGGAAACTGCTAAACCTCCCTTGAAGAGTGCTATTAGATAAGAGCAAATGGATGCCTCCCCACCATAGGGGCACCATGCGTTAACATGTGGAAGTGTGCATATTTGAATGTCAATCCATGAAAATCAAATTAGAGCTCTGCACCTAAGGTTCACTCATCCCCAATTATGACAGAGTTTAGATGATATGACACACTATTTGACAAATGCAAATATAGCATCACTATCTGTGCAACATTAAGGTTGAATATTTAAATACACAAAATTCTGGAAATTCAAAAGTTAAGGTTCCTATAACAAGAATGGCACTCATATCTAGAAGACTACTGCTTATGCTCCTAAATGTATGGCTTACTATGTACAGTATGTGCAATGTGGCTGAGTATTTGGAATGTTGTTGCAGCCTTAACTCTTCAGCTTCCTGAGATTAGTACATTTATGTTCTTAACTGTAATTCTATTAATATAGTATTTTAAAATTTACTTCCCTTGTCTTTTAAAACAGTAAAAGAAACACACAAAGAAAAGAGAATAGAGATGTGCCAGTGCATTTAGATTAGATAATACAGTTATAAGCAAGAGCATATCTGAATGTGGGATCTAAGGATCACACATACAAACACAGTGATGCCAAGAGGTGAACAGAGGGCTTCCCTAGATGCTAATGAAGTGGTTATAGGAATACCAGGGTAAAAATCTTTAACTTGAAATTCTTCAAGCACCATTAGCAGCATTCTTTAAGACAGGTAGAACGCTGGTCACCCTCCAGTTCTCGAGGAGAATATCTGTTTTTAATAGTATAAATTAAAATTAATTCAAATACAGCTGTTTATTTTCATTTTCTATTGAAAGCCACCATAGACAGCATTAGAGAAACACAACTGGGAGCTGCTTACTGCTTTCTACTGTGGTTTTCAATAGAAAAATGATAATACATTGCTCTGCAGGACAGGAAGAGACGTCTGGATGGTCAGAACAGGCAACAAAAAACAAATGATAGGGGTAAGCAAGGCAATTAAAAAATAATAAGGGAGACAGGATGGAAGCCAAAACCCTGCAGCACTAATGTACATTGGATTTTAAATCATTCTAGTGATTTTTAAAATGTTGATGTACTCATATCTATTTGGCATGTCGATCCATAATTTTGTTTATGATTGTGATGAAGTTGTCTTCTTGAAAAGAGACACCAAAATATGTAGTAGCACTGATTACCTGCAGTCATGTGACCAATTTAAACTATCACAACCCAAGATTTTTAAATCAAAAACTATTATTTATATGTCAGTCAGAGACAAAGAAAACAGATGCAAATTTATAGTCACCCAATAATTATAGAGGGATTTATTTTTAGTTGGACCATCAGAATACAGATAACCACCAGGTAATCTGCAATAACTATTTTTAAAATACAATTTTACTTTTCTCCTTTCACCAGATCATGCCCTCACTGAACTGAACAGCAAAATTCCAGTTCACTTCAACAGGAGCAGGATTGGGCCCTGTATAGACATCTGTTGGTAGATTTGTGAAAACGAACAGCTCCATCATCTTTTAGTGACACAGTATAAGAAAAAAGAAAGCAGAATTTAACTAAAGAAAGTGTATTTTGGGGTTTTTGAAATAAGGTTGTACTAAACAGAAGAACACAGGGTTAAGGTGGAATAGAAAGACTCATTTCCTAACTCTGATAAGGTGAATAGGGCAAATAAAATTTAAGTAAATTTACTTTAATTCACTGTATTTCTGTTCATTTCACTGTTATTGCGTGAAGCACGAATCCTGAAAGACTTACACACATGTCTAAATTTACACACTAAGAGTAGCCTCATTGGCTTCAATGAGATTATTCACACAGGGTAAAATACACAGAAGTCTTCTGCAGGATCAGGCTGAAAAGTACAATAGAAATTTAAGATAAAGGTTTGAACAGTCTTATTTGAAAAATAGTGTCTTCAACTGCATAATTTAACTATTCTCCAGTCCCGGGATTACGCCAGTGTTTTTAGATGTGTTCAAGCTCATGTTTCTCAGACAATATTTGAACATGTGACAGACAAACCAGAGTAGGTTTACTAAATTAGAAAATAATTTGTTTAATAAACTGTACCTCTCTTCATTGTTCTCCATGTGATTAGGGAAAGCATCAAAACCCAGCAGCAACTTTATAGCATCAAGGTAGCCATTGTTACACAGCCAATGTAAAGCAGTCCTTCCCTATAAACCAAAAATATATGAAGTAAGAGGTTTATTAGCTGCTAACCTTGTATGGCGGAAAGAAAAATAGCATATGGTGTCATTCAGGGCTCAAATGGACCTTAGGACCAAACAAGTGGTTCCAAAATACACCTTGTCCATTAAAAAAGAAATAAAGAGCTTAAAAGCAAAAATCACTAAAAAGATGTTTAAAAATAGATCTGGGCCAAATTTGCAGCTGTGCAGAATTTATACTCTGTGAAATTAAGAATAGCAGAAGGAAATCTGTCTCTAAGCCTCCTTTCAGTTCCCAAAATCATGGGCCAGCTAGGGGCCAAAATAGCCCTCTGTAATTTAGACTGGCCTAAGGACCAATATAAATGATGCCAGTGGATGTAGTCTTGTAGAGCCATGGATCAGATGGAGCACTCTGCCGCACTTCAGCAGACTCCCCAACATTCCACCTGCATAAAGGGCATTGGTGGCTGGTGGCACAGAGCTTTCCATGACAGTTCTAAGACTCTCAAGCGTTATCCCATGTCAGGAGAATCCTCAGCTGACCTTTTAAGGCAACTTTCTGGCTGCTTTGAACTACTTGATATAGCAGAAATCAACTGAAGCTAGGGCCAAGGATCTGGCCTTCAGGTAATACTTTGACCACATCCTTGGCTGTCAGTACAGCTGAACGTTGTGGCTCCAAATTTGAGACCACTGTAAGTAGAATTTCCAGATATGAAAGCTCTGTAGCAAGTTTCATTAAACTGACTGTGGGATAGAAAAGTATGCCGCATGCAGTGAGGTAAAAGGTTAACATATTGGGGCAAGTTAGCTGCTGGTGTAAACTGGTGCAGTTCTATTGACTCCAGTGGAGTTGTGCCAATTTACAGCAACAGAGAATTTGTCCTAGAATACAAAATCTATTTTGGTACCGAGTTTCACTTAGTGCCTAAGGGAGGGAGCAAAGGAACATACAAGCAAACTACAATGTTCTTCTTTGCCCTTAAGGGCTAGACAGACAAATAATTGCTGCAGTTCTTTCGGCAAGTTTGTTGCACCTCACTTTCTCTATCCTCACTAACACATGCTAGAGACAGACATGGTGTGGATTACAAAATTACACTCCCTTGTTAAATATTTAAATAAGAAAACAAACAAGTAAAGAATAAGGAGTTTTTAAAAGGATAATTTTAAGATGGAATTTTAAATGGAAAAGCCAAAGGACAACATGGAAATGTGCATCTTCAGTTTATGGTGTATATTAAAATAATAATCTTCGATCAAGCCTTAAAAAAGTGAAACGTGAAGGGAAAGTAGTCTTAGGGCTGCTTTTCCTTCCCCTACAATAGCAGTGAACACAGATTCATCGTACCACTGGTGTGAAAAGCAAGGATTAAGGCCACTGTGCTGCAGAAAAGAGAAGGATATGCAGAAAGGAGAAGATACTTTCAATTTATGCTTTGTCTGACATTAACTTAAATGACACAGTGAAGAACAACATACCTCTTTATCTTGAATATTTGGATCTGCGTTATTTTCCAGTAACACGACCATGCAGTTAATATAGCCTCCATATGCAGCACACTGCAAGGGAGTTCTACCTGCATAATCCTGCACATTTGGGTTGATTTTATTTTCTATCAAAATTTGACATACATCAGCATTTCCACCCAGAGCTGCCCAGTGAAGGGGAGAATGACCATCTTGATCAACCAAATCTACTCTTGCTCCCCCTGTAATAGCAAAACAACATTTGAACATCAGCAATAAAAGCACCAAAATATTTTTGCATGTCAGAGGAAGGGGAGATTAAGCCCATGTCATCTTAGAACACCTCTGATAACCAAAAGACCATGGAGTTTCATTTTCAAAAGCACCTAAGTGACTTAAAATCCCAAGTACAATTTTCAAAAGTGACTTGGGCACTTAGGAGTTTCAATGGGAGTTAGGCATCCAACTTGCTCAGGTGCTTTTGAAAATCCCATTAGGTGCCCATCTACAACTTTAGGTGTCCAAATACCTTTGGAAATCTTGCTGTTAGGTGCTTGAGTCCTTTTGACTTGAAATGAGATATAGGCTTCTAAATGCCTAAGTCATGTTTGAAAATCGAACTTAGATGCTTTTCAAAATGTTACCGCTAGCCTCCCCACATTATGGGCTTTTGCAGTTATTTCCTTTTTCTTTAATCAAGCATGTAAAATTCTTCTACCCAAATCAAATTCATTTATTTAGTTTGCTTTCCCCAAGGTGCTCTTACAACAGTTAAAAAATACAGTACAAAACTACAAAAAAGCCACAAAATATACCAATCATTGGCTCTAATCAAACCAAAAAAATAACTGTCCCTATAATAATATAACTATAATGATTCATATGATTCAGTCAGCCCCTGATCACCTTATGTCCACCAACTCATTGCTTCCACAAAAGCCAAAGAGCAAATATGAGTGTAGACCAAACGTGATGCTTCTACAAATGTTGGTAGCTAAGATGATACGCCTATATCTGTGTAATATAACTATTTTCTTTTGTGGTTTCTATTATTTCTAAAATTGTCTAAACAATAAAACTTTGTTTATAATAAAAAGTTACAGGAAAAACACATTAAAGTGATGATATCAAAAAAGTTGATTTTTGAACTGTATTTGAAACAGGTAAACCATTTAAATGTTCAAAGATTGCTACTGAACCCATTCTCACCAATGGTAAACAAAATTTAAATTGATCTCATTTATAGGAAAGAGAAAAAAATACTATGTGAGATTTTAGGAGATTAAAGGGTATTGGAAGAGACTCGTGGGGAGAGTGGATAGAGACAAAGGCTGCTTTTGGGTATATGTTTAGTTTTTCTGTCTTCTCTCAATGCAAATCATTTGCTTTTACTACTTACTGTTCTATGAAATGTACTATACATAAATCTTTCCCTATTGGACTAATTTTGGGCTCTTCTTTTTGTCCAGCAATGCCATTTATTTTACAACCTACCTACAACAGCATTTTAACTCTGTGAATGGATTTGTAAATTTGTGACAGCTGACCTTTAATGAGTGTCTGTATCACTTCTTTGTGTCCCATCTCGCAGGCTCGGAAAAGTGGAGTATGCTTCATTACATCAGTTGCATCTATCTGTGCATTATGTTCTAAGAGCAATTTCACAGTGCTGACATGGCCGGAAAGGGCAGCAGCATGTAATGCTGAAAGAATAGTTAGAAATTAGACAATGACAATTAGAACTGTCAAAAATAATGATTCATTTCAATAATTTTGGTAGAGAGAACTGCCATTCAATCACAGAACTGTGAACAGCTCAAAATAAAACAAGTGACAGGCAATCACTACTTCTCTCTTGCCACGCAAACAACGCAACATAATGCATGATATAAAAAGGTGGCAGCTTTGTTACATATTCTTTACTCATGGAAACACAAATTCAAACCTCACCAGAAGTTCGACTGGCTTATACTGAATTGATAGGACAGTAGCCTCAGTACACACTATATAAAGCTACTGCCTCCTCTTTTACTAATCCTATTACTGAGTCACTCCACTACAGACAACACTGCCTATTGCTACTGCAACAAACCCCTTATTTATTTCTCTGAGATTTTCCTGACATCAAATAAAATGGTCTCATTTCACACTAACATGAGATAAATGTTTTTCTGCAAAAGATCTTGGAGATGTGCTGCCACTGGATCTCTGTTCTGAGGAAAAGGTGTGGAAAGTGCAGAAACCAGCTGCAACTGGCTCCTGTAGCAGTAAATACTGCATTAGAGGTATAGTGAAAATTCTTGTGGTACAGAAAGGAGGAGGCAGCTGAAAGCAGCTGCTTCCCTCCCATTCCAGAATTTTCTTTTTTCTGACCGTTGCATGTAGTTTTGCAAATTTTAGGGGGAAAGTTAAGGCTGGGTGGGTAGTGTGAGTCAAGTAGGGTGATAGTAAGTGATGAAGGATGGTTTCTTTATATGGCAGTAAGGGAATATCTGGATTTCCTAACGTTTGATGTTTGTTAACACTGTAGATATTTGTAAAGTAAATGTAGTGTTGTTTTTTGGGGCTCCGTTGAAACTCATTTTCAAACTTAACTCTTTTGCTAGATCATGCCATTTTGGCACAATCCCATGTTAGGAGAGTGCAAGAGCAGTGCAAGCAAGACGCATTTTGCCTCAGTGGCAGGTGGAGCAACCAAATTGCTTCCTTAAAGAGATGCAGCATACTCCTTGCCAGACAATCATGTGACAGACCAGATTCATGGCTCTCTGCTCCTTCCCTCTGGGGGGAGTAATATGGGAGTAGTTCCTGTGCTCCCTTGACTGCAGGGACTGCAGTTTTGCCTGCCCTTACATAGGTCATGCTAGGGTGTCCTTTATATCCTGCTCCCATTTCGCACATGGGTGTACGCGAGAGTCTAACCCTTTGTTCACAAAGATTTTCATTTAGGACTATGCTTAGCTAATAAAAGGCCATATGTTCCCATCTTCTATGGGGCATAGCAGGCAGCAAAAGGGACCAGTGAAGGGCTTGGGAATCGGGGGGAGATTCAGTCTCGATGGCATGTTCCCACTTGCCCCAGAGACCAAGGAAATCCTTCTGCATGAAAGTCACATGGGGTTGGTTCTGCAGACTCCTATCCTTTCACATTTCCCCTCTGTTTTCTTACCCCTAAATCTATGCACCATCCACCTCACTCTGGCTCAGCCCAAAGATTACAGCACAAATCCTTCAGCAGGGCCTGAGACGGCAGGAGGATGGTAAGATGTTGCTTGGTTGCAAATGATGTTTCTATCATCCATAACCTCATCCCACTGGAGCTATCAACTCAACTTTGTCAAAATACAAGTTCAGCTAACCCAGATGGTTCTTCATGGAAAATCAAGCCAAAAAGAGTGATGACATTTCAACAGATTTGTTGAAATGGGGGGCAAATGTTTTGGAGATTTGCTTGAAATATTGATTTTACGTGCTTTGGAGTGGTAAATATATATTAAAAACCTCCTAACTGTAAGAACAGTAGAAGAATAGAACAAACTGCCTAGGGGAAGTCGTGGAAGCTCCTTCACTGGAGGTTTTCAAAAAGAGGCTGGATCTCCATCTGTCTTGGATGGTTTAAACACAACAAATCCTGCATCTTGGCAGAAGGTGAGACTAGATGACCCTTGCAATCCCTTCTAACCTTATGGTTCTATGATTCTAAACAATCCAAACAGTAAGTTGAACTATGAAGAAAATCAGTCTCAAAAGTATACTTTTAGTACATCTTTTTCCTACAAATTACTTTTCTGATGACACAAATTCTGAGTAATTTAGAATGAATATATCAATATTTATATATACACATTTATAAATGCCAGTTACAGTAGATTGAACCAAATGCTTCCCTTACAAATGATCTTTTGATCATTATGTGAGCTGTACTTATTTAAATTTCATTTGTTCAGAGAGTAAAACTAGGTGCTTTAAAAAATATCCAGGTGCCTCTAATTTTCGCAGGTTTAATATACATAGTGCCAGATAGTGATCATTCCTGAGCTGGTGTGTCAGGGGTAGGAGGTGGAGGACACATAGAGTCCTTATCCACCCTTTGTGCTCCTGTGCAAAGAGTAGCTAGAAACCTATACCTTGCATTCCTTGAATGCTAGTGAAGGAGAGGTTTAGTGCTGTCTCAAACACAAGACGCACTACAAGGACTACTGCCGGGAGGTACTGCTTGCAGCACTATGCTACAAGATGTATCAATGGCTAGTCTTGTATGTGTTCCTCCAGCGTAGTGAGGCATTGTGCCTGCCTCTATTTGCCACAGGCTGAGTGCCTACGTGAACTAATGCTGATACAGTGCCCCTGTATACCCACTTACGCAGCTGTGGCTCTAAAAGCTGCAATCTACTTCACAGAGCATATACATGGTCAGTAAAACAAACCCTAAAGTGTGTAGCCTTAAAAACTGAAATCATGTGTGCATAGTTACCGTGATCCACATTTTATCACAGAACATTTACACTGTACAGTCAATTTTTAAAAAAATACACAAATGTTTAATTGTTGGGGCTACCATGGGGGAAAAATCATTAATTATGTACAGAAGCTTCAGTTACATTAGTGAAAAAAAGCCAAAATCACTGAAAGCTCCACTAGCAATTTGGGTGGGTGGCTGGATAGACATGGAAATTTGACAAGAATGAAGTAAGTCCCTGCTGCTTAGCAGATTTGGATGGGTCTTGATTACATGTTCTGACCCCACAGTAAACTCTAGACTCTGTTTTCTGTATTGCACTGAAACTGAAGGCAGTAAGCTACTCAATCAGATAACAGATGGGGTGTATGTAACAATACAATAGTAAAAGAGCTGCTGTGTCAGCTTGGCCTGGTTCTTCCCCTCCATCACTCATTCTGACGCAGGCATCTTGTTTCCCACTCTGTGCTCAATATTTTCTTGTAAGCAAAATTTTCTGTGATGGAGTCACGGTGACTGAAGAGATTCTTCAGCCAGCTGGTCACAATAGAACCTTTGTTCCACCGACAGTCAGATCCCTCATGATTGTACACAGTTGGTGACGGCAGAGCTATAAAGCTGCCCCTGCAGTGCTCCTGCAGTGCTGATCCCTGAGAACAGTGAAATTCCTTTTCCTTGGTGTCATTTTCCTGCACAATAAGGAACGTCTTGATGTTCTATCAAAGCTTTGGTCTGAATGGAGATTTTGCTCTTTGTAAGTAAATGCAAAAAAACTACATTAATGCGATGTTATAGCTGAGCTTTACCCAACACAAGCACAAAAGTCAGAAAATTCAAACTTGTGGTCCCCACAGCAACTGTATCCCAGTCCCCTTAGGCTTGTGCACTGTATTCTATTACAACCTTACTTTCCCCAAAACCATGGGAAACATATAAAGCCTTCTGAAAAGATAAGTCTGGGACAAGGGAGTGATTTCAGGGTGGTATATATGAGTGATCTTCTGTTAACTGGAGGCCAGATGAACTGAATATGGAAATTCTTATGGTAAAACATATAAATTCAATATGGCCAAATTCAGGACAAGAAGGGAACAGTGGCATAATTTTGCACTTCTTGACTTTTAATGTGTGCAACTCAACTGTAGTTTTGCATTAATGGGTTGTTTTGGGGAACTTTCATTTTTTTGCATTAATTTTTTTGGATTAAAAATTCCTCACCAAAACATGAAGGTTAGAAAATGGTCACACATTAGTGCAATGTATTATGTGAGACAGAAAGGACTGTAAAACAAACCATTTGACTTATCCTAGCACAAAACTCACATCTGAATAATCTCACAAACCCAGGGGTTCCCAAACTTGGTTCGTGGCTTTTTCAGGGGAAGCCCCTGGCAAGACGCAAGACGTTTTGTTTACCTGAACTTACCCTGAACAAGCTGCGAACCAAGTTTGGGAACCCCTGCACAAACCCAACAATTGAGATGCTGTGCTCTGTCTGTTCTGTAAGCTGTAGAAAGCCTTGTTGATGTGTGGAGCTTTAATAACTGTGGTGACTGCATGGGATTACTACACTTTTAAAGTCTGAAACATAGTGTGTGGCAGAGTTTAAAAGACATGTCAGGTGGCAGTAGTTATAGCTGAGATTGATAAGAGACTGCACCAAGAATAAAGTGGTAATGGATGTACCTTGTAAAGACAAAGTCATTCGATTTAAGGTTAATTAGGTTTATGCCTTTTTTTTCCTTCTTGGGGTATATCTTTGCTGCAGAGTTAACCAAGACTGATCACTCAAGTTAGCCTCACCTGAGTATGAGTGGCCACACTATACAGCCATACTTGAATGCATTCACACTGGTGCTGCGCTCACTTGTATGAAGCTTTACGACTTCTGGGGGGTATATCCCATGCTTATTAGCGCTGCTTTAAGCTGAGCCATTCTATGATTCTTTTTCAGTCAACTGTGGAAGAATTTCTCTTAGCACAGAGGGGGACTTGTGGGAAGGCATGGAAGGACTATCAGCACTTGAGTGGTTTAGCCTGGGTCCTCACTGAAATGTGGGTGGAATACCAATCTGAGTGTATGCAACACCTGGGCTTTAGCCTATTTTATACCCCAGGACAGGATAGCTAGCAAATTATCACCAAACTTGGGTGAGAGGGTTTTGTGTGTAGACAAGAGACAGGTTAGGGGCAACCACCCAAGGAAGAGCCCGAGTGAACTTTGCAGTGAAGACATGTCATATATGAGGGCCTGAGACTGTCTTAACTTGAGTTAATTCTGCAGTGACGTACCCTTAAATTAACTATTCTCAAGTTAGCTTGACTGCGAGTGGCCATGTTATAAAATAACACTTGAGCTACACAGAGTGGTTGGATTACTGCACAGTGACTATATTAATAGCACAGAGAGATTGTGCTAGCCGCTGATGATCGATTTCAAGCTTTGCTTACATCTGATGATGGACCCTCCAACTTAAGTTAAGCGTATAGGACTCAAGGTAGGGGAAACATTTAAGTTATAACTTGAATTAACTCTGCAGTGAAGACAAGCCCTGAAAAGTTTTTAAAAAGAGGTTTTCTATATAAAAATTCAGGAGTTCTCGATTCTGACTCTACGTATTGACTGGTGAAGTATTAAGGAAATGGAATGTGATCAACCAAGAAGGAAAGAAATATTTTTACTCAAACACTCTGTTAACACTTATCCAGTGTAAATACAAGGGAAAAAAGCTCTCTTGGGAATTCAACTCCCCACATGGTAACTAATAGAACATTCTAATATACACCTCTACATCATCCAAGAAGTCCTTCCAACAGCAGTAATAGATGAGATGGGGGGAAAATAATCCAAACAAACCCTGAAAGCCAATCAACCAAAAAATCATAACCAAACCCCTCCTCCAACGAAAAGTTTTCAGACATAAACCCATTTTTCTCTTTTCCAAGCCATCTTTAAATAACAAAGTTCTGTGAGTTCAGCATGAGTATTAAAAATATCACAGTCCTCTGCTTAAGAGGAGCAATCTACCATGAGGTCCAGGTCCAAAATTCCTCTCCCCTCATATTCTGCTATGCACAGATTGTCTGACTGGCTGTCACCCCACTATCTCCTACATGTCACTGGTACATCTGTGTTTATGTGTGGATAGTTTGTAAAGCACTTTGGAATCCTTTGAGATGAAAAGTGCCGGATAAATATAATAGCAGCATATTATCGTTACAAAATTGTATGACTTTTTCTATTGAATGAGATTGAATTCAGTTGCTGTGAGAACCATAACTTTGAACTTCATGACTTTTGTGTGATTTAATTCTGAACCACTGTGCTAGTTTCATTAAGCTTTTTGCATTGACTAGATAATAGGATGTAAAAGACCTATTGGGTTACCACATTTAACCTCTTGCATTGGCACAATGTATAGTACATTAATCCTACTAATATTATATGAATCCTATTTATGATTTTCATGCTGATGACTCAACTACTTCACTGGGTAGTTTATTATATTACCTACAAGTTTTCTTCAGCTATTGAGAAATGTTTATCTATATTCAAGCTGAAATGTTTCTATTTTTAGTAGGGTTGTCGATTAATCGCAGTTAACTCACGCGATTAACTCAAAAACGTAATTGTGATTAAAAAAATTAATCACGATTAATCGCAGTTTTAATCGCGCTGTTAAATAATAGAATACCAATTGAAATGTATTAAATATTTTGGATGTTTTCCTACATTTTTAAATATATTGATTTCAATTACAACACAGTATATAAAGTTGACAGTGCTCACTTAATATTTTTATTACAAATATTTGCACTGAAAAAATGGCAAACAAATGAAATAGTATTTTTCAATTCACCTCACACAAGTGCTGTAGTGCAATCTCTTTGTCATGAAAGAGTAACTTACAAATGTAGATTTTTTTAGTTACATAACTGCTCTCAAAAACAAAACAATGTAAAACTTTAGAGCCTTCAAGTCCCCTCAGTCCTACTTCTTGTTCAGCCAATCATTAAGACAAACAAGTTTGTTTACTTTTACGGGAGATAATGCTGTCCGCTTTTTATTTCCAATGTCTCCTGAAAGTGAGAACAGGCATTCGCATGGCACTTTTGTAGCCAGTATTGCAAGGTATTTACATGCCAGTTATGCTAAACATTCGTATGCCCCTTCATGCTTCGGCCACCATTCCAGAGGACTTCATGCTTCTATGCTGATGATGCTTGTTAAAAAAATAATGCATTAATTAAATTTGTGACTGAACTTCTTGGGGAAGAATGGTATGTCTCCTACTCTGTTTAATCACATTTTGCCATATATTTCATGTTATAGTAGTCTCGGATGATGACCCAGCACATGTTGTTCTTTTTAAGAACACTTCGCTGCAGATTTGACAAAACACAAAAAAGGTACCAATGTGAGATTTCTAAAGATATCTACAGCACTCAACCCAAGGTTTTAGAATCTGAAGTGCCTTCCAAAAGTCTGAGAGGGATGAGGTGTAGAGCATGCTTTCAGGAGGCTTAAAAGAGCAGCACTCTTATGTGGAAATTACAGAACCCGAACCACCAAAAAAGAAAATCAACCTTTCTGCTGGTGACAACTGACTCAGACGATGAAAATGAACATGCTTTGGTCTGCACTTCTTTGGATGATTATCGAGCAGAACCTGTTATCAGCATAGATGCATGTCCTCTAGAACGGTGGTTGAAGCAAGAAAGGACATATGAATCTTTAGTGCAGCTGGCACATAAATATCTTGCAACGCTGGCTACAACAGTGCCATGCGATTGCCTGTTCTCACTTTCAGGTGATATTGTAAACAAGAAGCGGGCAACATTATCTCCTGCAAATGTAAACAAACTTGTTCGGCTTATTTCAGAGTAGCAGCCGTATTAGTCTGTATTCGCAAAAAGAAAAGGAGTACTTGCGGCACCTTAGAGACTAACCAATTTATTTGAGCATAAGCTTTCGTGAGCTACAGCTCACTTCATCGGATGCATTCAGTGCAAAATACAGTGGGGAGATTTATATACGTAGAGAACATGAAACAATGGGTGTTACCATACACACTGTAACGAGAGTGATCACTTAAGGTGAGCTATTACTAGCAGGAGAGCAGGGACCTTCTGTAATGATAATCAAGGTGGGTCATCTTGATTATCACTACAAAAGGTTCCCCCCCCGCTCTCCTGCTGGTAATAGCTCACCTTACCTGATCACTCTCCTTACAGTGTGTATGATAACACCCATTGTTTCATGTTCTCTACGTATATAAATCTCCCCAATGTATTTGCCACTGAATGCAACCGATGAAGTGAGCTGTAGCTCACGAAAGCTTATGCTCAAATAAATTGGTTAGTCTCTAAGGTGCCGCAAGTACTCCTTTTCTTTTTGTTTGGCTTAGCGATTGGCTGAAGAAGAAGTAGCATTGAGTGGACTTATAGGCTCTGAAGTTTTATATTGTTTTATTTTTGAATGCAGTTTTTTTTTGTACATAATACTACACTTGTAAGTTTAACTTTCATGATAAAGAGACTGCACTATAGTACTTGTATTAGATGAACTGAGAAATATTATTTCTCTTGTTTTTTACAATGCAAATATTTGTAATCAAAATAAATATAAAGTGATCACTGTATACTTTGTATTCAGTGTTCTAACTGAAATCAATATATTTGAAAATGTAGAAAACATCCAAAATTATTTAAATAAATGGTATTCTATTATTGTTTAACAGTGCAGTGTTTAACATTAATTTTTAATCGCACAATTAATCGTGATTAATTTTAACTGCTTGACAGAAAGCATCTCCTGTCTAATATTAATGTTTATTTAATATTTGCATAGTGTAATATCTCCTTTTTCTCAGTTGGTTCTCAAATAGAAGAACTGCTCTAATCTGCACAAAAAATGGTTGTTCTCTCCCCATACCGAAGACCCTGGGACTGCTAATGTGCAAAGTTAAGCCCATGCATAAATGTTTGTAGGATTTTACTTACGTGTATAAAATTACTAATGTCTGTTTCTAGCAAGTTTTTTTTAACCAAATGCAAGCATCTAATAGCTCTTTACTGTAAAGCAAGCCTTACCTGTGCCAGCATATTTATCTGCCATGTTGATATCAATGTCCAATTTTAAATTCAGCATAGTCCTGATGACGTCATCACTGCCTTTCCCAGCTGCCCACATAAAGGATGTTCTTCCCTCAAGATCTGAGTCATCTTTCACAGAGGGATGTTTCAAAAATACTTCAACTGTTTCCTGCAGAAAAACTTCACTGAGTAAGAATGCCATTGAAATTAACATAAAAAGAGTCTGTAATGACAGAAGAAACTATTGTTTTGCTTAGCAGTTTTTGCTTAAGAAGCAAAACAAGGCTTCATTTTTCCTTTTTAAGGTTATATACAATATGTCTCATAATAACATTTCTGGCTTGTAATATCATCACTTGTATCATGTTGGAGAATTCTCAACCCTGATCATTGTGTTATTCTGTTACTATGCCTATTTCTTGTTTATAACACCCATGGCTATGTCACAAGTTATGAATACACTGGTCTTATTCTGATTTCACTTCTTACTTTTCTGTAACTTACAATCACTGTGAGGGAAATGATGGGATAACATTACTAGAAATAACCATCTTGACAAACAACAGAAACAATGCTAGAAAAAAATCCTCTTTTTTTTCAAATTTGGATATGACTTCACATGAATAGAATTTCATTTTTCAAAGACCACTAAGTGATCCTATAACAGTTTCACTGTATGATAGGTAACATCTTTAGAGACAAAACCACTATTTCTAATAGTCAATAAAATAATCAGATTATTAAATTACTAAAATATAGTAAATCAGAAAGATGAGAAAAGTCATTACAGCTTAGCCCAGGCTTCCATTGTGTAATCGACACACTAGACCTCCTCTTTAAATCAAAGAAAAAAACTCCTCCACCTCTTCCTCAGGTGATGCTTTGGTTTTAAGCTGTCAATGATATAAGACCTTTCTAATCCACCTCCCAGCATCACTGATTCCATTACAGTTTCTAAAATAGCAAATTATAAGAAAAAGAAACAAAACAGTCCAAAACACAGAAGAATTACCCTTCCCAGCTCTCTAGGCTAGGTACACGTGCTCTGAGCTCACAGGACCCCATCAGCCGAAAGCCAGCAAGTTATATTATTCCTACAGCCAGGTCTACACTACCACTTACTTAAGTATAATTTACATTGCTCAGGGGTGTGAATAAGCCACCACTGAGTGACGCAAGTTACACCAACCTAAGCGCCGGTATGGACAGCGCTATGTGATGGATAGACCTTCTCCAGCCAACGTAGCTACCACCTCTGGCAGAGGTGGATTTATTACACTGACGGGAGAGCTCTCTCCTGTTGGCATAGAGGGTCTTCACCATAAGCGCTATAGCAGCACAGCTGCATCGGTGTAGCTGTGCCGATGTATCGCTTCTAGTGTAGACTAGCCCTAGGTCAAACGTAAGTGGATCAGCTCAATATTGGAATAACTGGGAGAAATTGAATAGACTGAGGGTCAGACTACATGGCTGAATGGTACCTTCTGATCTTAAATTCTATGAATTTATGAATCTAACTTGCAGAACAAGAAGGCCTACTTTCCAAATAAACCCATTCATTTAACCTGATGCTGGTTCTGTAGTTAACGTCTGTAGTAAAGGAAGGGGCAGTAAGGTTTCTTTCAAAGCATCAGCTTGGGAGAGGGAACTTAAGGAAAAAAATAAATGTTAAAAGGTACCTCTGTGGAAATAATTCGAGAAAGTTTGCATTCAATGAATTTATCAAAGTGTGCCAAGCTCAGGACAGTCAGGAATGGGTCTATACTGGTGAGTTCATCTTGATTTCCTGAGCTCTCTGCACAGTGAATAAGCTACTTTTTGAGTTCAACCTAATGTATTCCAGTAGCTCCTGAAACTGGGAAGGAGCTAATGGAGCTGTCTTCTGAAGGGAGGGTTTGTAGCTTGGTAGAAGATGAGATGGGCAGCTTGAACCTGGTTGTCTGTACAGATAACACCAATAGCAACAGAGATCCTTTCTGAAAGGGAACTGTGCTCGCGAAGGGTAAATCATCTTAGGGTACATCTATAGTACGAAATTATTTTGAAATTGTTCTATTCGAATTTTCGGAAGTGATTTTATACATTCGGTCTTGTGTGTCCCTACTAAAGCGTGTGAATTTGGCAGAGTGCGTCCACAAAACCGAGGCTAGCATCGAATGTCGGAGCTGTGCACTGTGGGTAGCTATCCCACAGTTCTCGCAGTCCCCGCCGCCCTCTGGAATTCTGGGTTAAGCTCCCAGTGCATGATGGGGCAAAAACATTCTCGCGAGTGTTTCTGGGTGTGTGTCATCAGTTGCTCCTCCGGCCGTGAAAGCTATGGCAGACAATCGTTCCGCACCTTTTTGGCGCGCAGACGCCATCATGATTGCAGCAGACGGTGTAGTACGGTGCACCGCTTCTCTCCTGGTACTATGAATACACCTTGCATTTCCTCTCGTCTTTCTATGTAATCTCTATAAATATCTACTCTTTCTCTTCCTCATCGACCACTTCCGCTGCCAACTCTGCTTGGCCATCGTAAACCGAGCAGCACAGCTTCCGCCGCCAACTCTGCTCTCCCGCTCTTGCCGCACTACTGAGCTTCTCCATGTTGTCTGTCCTGGGCTCCCGCCTCCATGAAAGCTACAGAAGACAACCATTTCCCAATTTTTTTCGGCTATCATGAACCGAACAGCACCTCTTCCACTGCCATTCTTTTCTCCTACGTTTTGCGCCCGTTTTCCAGGATTACCAGTGCAGGCGCCATAGCGCAGCAAGCATGGAGCCCGCTCAGATCTCCACTGCAGTTTTGACCATTGTAAATACCTCGTGCATTATCCAGCAGTATGTGCAGTACCTGCAAAACCGGGCGAGGAAGCGACGACAGTGCGATTACGATAGTGATGAGGACATGGACACAGACATTCCCAGAAGCATGGCATGTTGTGATTGGGAGACCATGGTGGTGTTGGGCCAAGTTCATGCCTTGGAACGCCGATTCTGGGCCCGGGAAACAAGCACAGACCGCATAGTGTTGCAGGTATGGGATGACTCCCAGTGGCTGCGAAACTTTCGTATCTGTAGAGCCACTTTCATGGAACTTTGTAACTTGCTGTCCCCTGCCCTGAAGCACAAAGACACCAAAATGAGAGCAGACCTTACAGTTGAGAAGCGAGTGGCCATAGCCCTGCGGAAGCTTGCAATGCCTGACAGCTACCAGTCAGTCAGGAGTGGGCAAATCTACTGTGGGGGCTGCTGTGCTGCAAGTAGCCAACGTAATCATTGACTAGCTGCTATCAAGGGTAGTGACTTTGGGAAATGTGCAGACCATTGTGGATGGCTTTAATATGCTGGGGTTCCCTAACTGTGGCGGGGCGATAGACAGAACGCATATCCCTATCTTGGCCCCAGAACACCGGGGCGGCCAGTATGTAAACCGCAAGGGGTACTTTTCCATGATGCTGCAAGCACTGGTGGATCACAAGGGACGTTTCACCGACATCAGTGTGGAATGGCCGGGAAAGGTGCATGACGCTTGCATCTTCAGGAACACTGGTCTGTTTGAACAGCTGCAGGAAGGGACTTACTTCCCAGACCAGAAAATTACTGCTGGGGATGTTGAAATGCCTATAGTTATCCTCGGGGACCCAGCCTACCCCTTAATGCCATGGCTCATGAAGCCATACACAGGCACCCTGGACAGTAGTAAGGAGCAGTTCAACTATAGGCTGAGCAAGTGCAGAATGGTTGTAGAATGTGCTTTTGGACATTTGAAAGCACGCTGGTGCAGTTTACTGACTCGGTTAGATCTCAGCACAACCAATATTCCAATTGTAATTGCTGCTTGTTGTGTGTTCCACAATATCTGTGAGAATAAGGGGGAGACGTTTATGGCAGGGTGGGAGGTTGAGGCAACTCGCCTGGCGGCCAATTTTGCACAGCCAGACAACAGGGCAATTAGAAGAGCGCAGCAGGACGTCCTGTGCATCAGAGAAGCTTTGAAAGCTAATTTCATGACTGGCCAGGGTACACTGTGACAGTTGTGTTTGTTTCTCTTGAAGTTACCCACCCTCTATATATATGAAAGGAAATAAAGTCACAAGTATTTAAAAACCGTTCTTTATTATTTGTTGCACAACACATTGAAAGAAATCAGAAGGTAGATCGGGGGATGGAGGGAGGGTCCTGGGGGAGGAGGGAAGGACAAGTCCAGAAACCAAATCAAAATTTCAGACATGCCGGCTTTCTGCTGCTTGTGCAACCCTCTGGGATTGAGTGTGTGGGTCCCCGTAGCCTCCCCCGTGTTTTTGGGTGTCTGGGTGAGGAGGCTATGGAACCTGGGGGGGAGGGAGGGTGGTTATACAGGTGCTGCAGCGGCAGTCTGTGGTCTTGCTGCCTTTCCCGCATTAGATCCACCATACAGCGGAGCATGTCAGTTTGTTCCCCCATGAGCTTGACCATAGCATCCTGCCTGCTCTTATCGCATGCGTCCCTCCTCTCTTCGTGTTCATTTAACGCTTTATGGGACTCTGCAATTGTTTGCATCCACACATCCAGCTGGTCCCTATCAGTGCAGGAGGACTGCATGAGCTCAGCGAACATGTCGTCCCGAGTTTGTTTTTCCCGCCTTCTAATCTGGACCAACCTCTGGGACGTAGTAGATAGGGGCCGCGTTGAAACATTTGCACCTGCGGGAGGAGAAAAAGGGAGGGTAGTATTTTAAAAGATACATTTTAGAGAACAAAGGGGACACTTTCTCAGTGAAACAGGCAATTCATCGTACACAGGACATGTTCTTTCTGTACAAGGTCGCATTTTGCCTGTTATATTGAAGTGCCTGCCACTTTGGTGTGAGTAAGCCATCACACGCGGCTGGGCAACAGAATTCAGCTTGCAGGCAGCCATGGTAAGCCCTAGGGGCATGCAGCGTTCTGCTTCTTCCGCATTCATTTCAATGCTTTCAAACTACCAGGCCCCCTTTCCCATAGCAAGCAATGCCTGGTGGGTTTGCCATATAAAAGGAGGGCCTGCAGGCTCTCAGGGATGATTGCTTCACCCCCCGCCCCCCAACACCCCATGTGGCTCCGATGAGGCTCTAAGCAGGGATGAGCCCTTTAAACTAAACGCGAACAGCCCAGCACAACTGGGTTTCTCCCCACCCCCCGGCTCCAATCAGGCTCTCACTCACCAGAAGTGCCTTCTCCAGGGTCATGGTCCAGGAGCCTGCATTGGGAGTGGGGGGAGGCTATTGGGTCCAGCGTTAAGAATAGTTCCTGGCTAGCGGGGAAAACGGATTCCCCACTTGCCGCCTGTGCACTGTCCTCCTCCTCCTCTTCGTCCTCCAATAACTCATCCTCCTACCTCCGTGCAACTCCCCCCTTGCAGGTGTCCACAGACAGTGGTGGGGTAGTGGTGGCGTCACCCCCCATATTGCATGCAGCTCACGGTAGAAGTGGCACGTACGGGGCTGTGACCCAGAGCGCCTATTCGCCTCCCTGGCTTTTTGGTACTTTGCCTGAGCTCCTTGATTTTTGTATGACACTGCTCTGTGTCTCTGGAGTAGTCTCTTTCCGTCATGGCCCTGGAGACTTTAGCATACGTATTTGCGTTTCTTTTTTTGGAACATAGTTCTGCCATAACAGATTCATCTCCCCAACATGTGATGAGATCCAGTACCTCCCGTTCGGACCATGCTGGAGCTCGTCTGCAAATCTGGGTCTGCTTGATCTCTTGTGATGGTGGACTCTGCATGGTCGCCTGTGATGGTGGACTGTGCTGATGGTGACGAAACAGGAAATGAAATTCAAAAGTTCCTGGGGCTTTTACCGCCCACCTGGCTAGTGCATCGGAGTTGAGAGTGTTGTCCAGAGCGGTCACAAGGGAGCATTCTGGGATAGGTCCCGGAGGCCAGTAACGTTGAATTGCATTCACAGTACCTGTAACCCGGAACTGCAATCTTGATTTTAGCGCTACTCCACTTGCCGAGGTGGAGTTCAGAAATCGTATTAAAGAGCCCTTTAAATAAAAAAAATGGTTTGGTCTTGTGGACAGAATTGGTTTTATTTCGAATTAACTCGGCTAATTCAGAAATAACCGCGTACTGTAGATCAGGCCTTAGAGCCACCACAGAGCAGGGGCAAGCTCGTAGTGAACAGGGTGTTGAATGTATGCATCCCCGAATGAGGCTCGAGAGTCATTCCTCTAAGAACATAAGAATGGCCATACTGTGCCAGACTAATGGTCCACCTAGCCCGGTATTCTGTCTCTGATAGTGCCCAGTGCCAGATGCTTCAGAGGGAATGAACAGAATAGGACAGTTATTGAGTGATTCATCCCTTGTTCTCCACTCCCAGCACTTAGAGGCTTAGGACACCCAGAGCATGGGGTTGCATTCCTGATCATCTTGACTAATATCTAGTTCTTTTGTGAACCCACTTATAATTTTGGCCTTCACAACATCCCTTGGCAATGAGTTCCACAAGTTGACAGTGGGTTTTGTGAAGTAGTACCTCCTTTTGTTTGTTTTAAACCTGCTTCCTATTAATTTAATTGGGTGACCCCTGGCTCTTGAGTTACATGAAAGGGTAAATAACACTTCCTTATTTACTTTCTCTACGTCATTCATAATTTTTTAGATTTCTATCATAACCTCCCTTAGTCGTTTCTTTTCTAAGTTGTAAAGTCCCAGTCTCTTTAATCTCTCCATACCCTAATAATTTTTGTTGCTTTTCTTTGTACCTTTTCCAATTCTAATATATCTTTTTTGAGATGAGGCGACCCGAACTCAAGTATGCAAGGTGTGGGCATACCACGGATTTAAATAGTGACATTATGATATTTTCTATCATATTATACCTTTCATTATACCCTATCATACCTTTTCTAGTGGTTCCTAACATTATGTTAGCTTTTTTGACTGCCACTGCACTTTGAGTGGATGTTTTCAGAGAACTATCCACAGTGACTCCAAGATCTCTTTCTTGAGTGGGAACAGCAAATTTAGACCCATCATTTTGTATGTATAGTTGGGATTATGTTTTCCCAACGTGCATTATATGTTGCATTTGTCAACTTTGAATTTCATCTGCCATTTTGTTGCCCAATCACCCAGTTTTGTGATACCCTTTGTAACTTTTTGCAGTCTACTCTGGATTTAACTATCTTGAGTAATTTTGTATCGTCTGCTAATTTTGCCACCTCATGGTTTACCTCTTTTTCCAGATCATTTATGAATATGTTGAATGGTACTGATCCAAGTACACATCAATGGACATTTACCGCTCTGCATTCTGAAAACTGACCATTTATTCTACCCTTTGTTTCTTGTCTTTTAACCAGTTACTGATGTATAAGAGGATCTTCTCTCTTATGCCATGACTGCTTACTTTATTCATCCACTTGATCACCCTTATCCACAAGTTTGTTGACACTCAAAGAATTCTAAAAGATTGGTGAGGCATGATTTCCATTTACAAAAGCCATGTTGACTCTTCCCCAACAAATTGTGTTCATTTATATGTTTAACAATTCTGTTCTTTACTACAGTTTCAACCAGTTTGTCTGGTACTGAAGTTAGGCTTACTGACCTGTAATTGACAGAGTTGCCTCTGGATCCTTTTTTAAAAATTGGTGTCACATTAGCTATTCTCGAGTAATCTGGTACAGAAGCTGATTTAAGTGATAGGTTACATATCACAGTTGGCAGTTCTGAAATTTCATATTTGAGTTCCTTCAGAACTCTTGGGTGAATACCATCTGGTCCTGGTGACTTATTGCTGTTTAAATTTATCAATTTGTTCCAAAACCTCCTCTAATGACACCTCAATCTGGGACAGTTCCTCAGATTTATCACCTAAAAAGAGTGGAAATCTCCCTCACATCCTCTGCAGTGAAGACCAATGCAAAGAATTAATTTAGCTTCTCTGCAATAGCCTTATCGTCCTTGAACGCTCCTTTAGCACCTCGATCTTTATTATTACATGCAGTTACCAGGACGCTATGATATAGACTATTGTATTCATGTTTGAAAAAGTTTCAAAATCAATATACAATTTTTAATATATATTTTTGATATTAACATTTTGAAATCTATCATCTATATAACACACAATACAGGAAAACTGAATAAAACTTGTGAACACACGTCTGGATACAGATTACTCTACAAACCATTAAAAATCTGTTCTCAGGGCTATCCTATTTCATAGAATCATAGAAGATTAGGGTTGGAAGAGACCTCAGGAGGTCATCTAGTCCAACCCCCTACTCAAAGCAGGACCAACACCAACTGAATCATCCCAGCCAGGGCTTTGTCAAGCCAGGCCTTAAAAACCTCTAAGGATGGAGATTCCACCATCTGCCTAGGTAACCCATTCCAGTGCTTCAGCACCCTCCTAGTGAAATAGTGTTGCCTCATATCTAACCTAGACCTCTCTCACTGCAACTTGAGACCATTGCTCCTTGTTTTGTCATCTGCCACTACTAAGAACAGCCGAGTTCCATCCTCTTTGGAACCCCCCTTCAAGTAGTTGAAGGCTGCTATCAAATCCCCGCTCACTCTTCTCTTCTGCAGACTAAACAAGCCCTGTTTCCCCAGCCTCTCCTCGTAAGTCATGTGCCCCAGCCCCCTGATCATTTTCGTTGCCCTCCGCTGGACTCTCTCCAATTTGTCCACATCCTTTCAGTAGGGGGGGCCCCAAAACTGGACACAATACTCCAGATGTGGCCTCACCAGTGCCGAATAGAGGGGAATAATCACTTCCCTCAATCTGCTGGCAATGCTCCTACTAATGCAGCCCAATATGCCGTTAGCCTTCCTGGCAACCAGGGCACACTGCTGACTCATATCCAGCTTCTCGTCCACTGTAATCACCAGGTCTTTTTCTGCTGAACTGCTGCTTAGCCAGTCGGTCCCCAGCCTGTAGCGGTGCAAGGGATTCTTCCGTCCTCAGTGCAGGACTCTACTCTGTCCTTGTCCTTGTTGAACCTCATCAGATTTCTTTTGGCCCAATCCTCCAATTTGTCTAGGTCACTCTGGACCCTATCCCTACCCTCCAGTGTACCTACTTCTCCCCCCAGCTTAGTATCATCTGCGAACTTGCTGAGGGTGCAATCTATCCCATCATCCAGATCATTAATAAAGATGTTGAACAAAACCGGCCCCAGGACTGACCCCTTGTTACATGATAATTATTATTAGACAATAACTTGTATAATCTATGTTATATTTTAAAATACTTTGCTTTACGTTTCAGATATACCATACTTACAGCAAAGTTGCTCTGTGCTGCATAATGTAAGGGTGTTGCCCCTTGGCTATCAGATGGGATTGTTCCAAACTTATTTCTTTCTAACAGGAGATGGACAATCTGTGCATGGCCTGACAAAAGAGCAGAAATTAACATATGAATAATGTATGCAGCTGACTAGTTGCTTTGCTCTGAAGTCTTCTTTCCTACTTAAGAAACATTAATAAATGCTGGGACATTCAAATAAAATCATAAGATTTCACATGAGCTTTATGTTGCAATTGTCCAACTTGGCATGCTGTTTTTGCCAATGGTGCTCTAGTTTCACTGTTCCTTCTACCCTCATCTTTTGCAGGCCACCAGGGAACCATGATGGCCTGGGGAAATGAAACTGCGGAAAAGGCCATTTAGAATCTATAGTAAAAGACAAAAGGCTATTATAGTTTATTACTACACCATCAATAGTACTTTGTTAGACAACAGTCTACTATACTGTAATAAGTGAGATGGATACTTCCATACAAGGCTTTGGAAATTACAACCAAAACCTTGAATTTGACCCAGTGGTCAGCTCAAGGCAGCAAAGTGAGCCGTGGTCTAGGATGATGTGCTTTTGGTTGCCCGTGTTGCTTAAACCAGCAATTTCATTTCAAGGTACAGTGTGTTGTGGGAATCAAGCCTGGAGGTCCTTACTCAGTTTTTATTCACGCAGAATTCCCATTGAAGATCATGGTAATCTGACTGAGAACGACATGAAAAACAACTAAAAACCTCAAGATTTGGCCTCTGGATATTATTTCTTGCAATCATTTGAAAAACTTCTTGTAAGCATTCTAATTTCTTCCCCCAAAACTCCAGTTTCCCCAAGCACACCCACTATTTCAACTCTATGTTCCAACTCATTAAATGAATTCTACATGAGAAAGTTACTTACCTTACAGATATTGGAGGTTATTTGAGATGTGTGGTCCCTATTTGTATTCCACTGTGGGTGCACATGCACTTTATGTGCCTGGAGTTGGAGAATTCTTGCAACGAGCGTCTGTTGGTCTGTGCATGTGCCATTGCTCTTGTTGTACCTTGAGCCAAGGGTATAAAGCAGGGATGGCCAACCTGTGGCTCCAGAGCTGCATGCGGCTCTTTAGAGGTTAACATGCGGCTCCTTGCATAGGCACTGGCTCCGGGGCTGGAGCTACAGATGCCAACTTACCAATGTACTGGGTGGTGCTCACTGCTCAACCCCCATCTCTGCCCCAGGCCCTGCCCCCACTCCATACCTTCCCCCAAGGCCCCTGCCCCTTTCCCCTGAGTCTGCCATGCCCTCACTCCTCCCCCAATCCCCCCAGAGCCTCCTGAGCATGCAAAACAGCTGATTGCAGCAGATGGGAGGCGCTGACTGGTGGGGCTGCTGGTGGGCGGGAAGTGCTGGGGGATGGAGCTGATGTGGGGGGCTGCTGACGTATTACTGTGGCTCTTTGGCAATGTACATTGGTAAATTCTGGCTCCTTCTCAGGCTCAGGTTGGCCACCCCTAGTATAAAGGGTGGAGAAGTACAATCACCTCTCCAGTTCCTTCTCTACTGTAAATCCAGGAATGATCTGAAGCAGAGGGGAAGGAGGACGAGTAGTGGCATACAGATGGTGTATACATTTCAAAGAACCTCCAGTTACTATAAGATAATTAACTTTCTCTTCTTCTTTGAGTGCTGGTCCTTATGTGCATTCCATTGCAGGTGAATGACAAGCAGTACTCAAGTAGAGTGCGAGGATGCAGGTTGCAGAGTCATTTGAATGACCGCTGAGCCAAAGGATGCATCAGCTAAGGAGTCCTGTATTAGAGCCTAATGTCTCATGAATGTGTGGATGGAACTCCATTTAGCTACCTTGCAAATGTCAAGTAGAGGCACATCCTGAAGCGATGCCACCGATTTCGCTAGTGCTCTTGTAGAATAAGCCCTTATCCATGAGGGGAGGAAGATGTGACAGCTGGTAGAAGAGTAGGATACAGCACGAGATCCATTTAGAGATCCTCTGGGGAGATATAGCTTGACTTTGGAGTCATTCTGCTATGGCGAGAAACAGTTTAGGTGATTTTTTGATTGATTTAATCCTTTACAGGTAGCAGGCCAAGGCTCGTCGTACGTCGAGGGAATGAAGTCTTCTATCCTCCTCAGATGCATGTGACTTCAGGGAAAAAACAGAGAAGTGGACTGACTGGTTTAACTGGAACTCTGAAAGTACTTTGGGGTGAACTTTGGAAGTAATCCTAATGAGACTTTGTACTTATGGAATACAGAGAATGGAAGCTCTGCCAGTCGGGCTCCAAGCTCATCTACCCTTCTGGCTGAGGTGATGGCCACAAAGACTAAAACTTTCATTAACAGGCGATACATGGAACATGTGGCTAGTGTTTCAAAGGGAAACTTAATGAGTGATGAAAGTACAAGGTTTATGTCCCCAGTTCTGTGTTTGGTAACTTATAAAACGTACAGCGTTTGTATATACAACTTTATAACTTAGGCCTTGTCTATACTACAAATACTTTGCTGGTATAGCTATGTTGGTACAGCTATACAGATGGAGCCCCAGAGCACAGATACAGCATAAGACGACAGAAGGATTTTTTCTATCGACATGTTAATACCACTACCCTGAATATAACATTGGCTGTGCTTACAGAATCACTCTTCTCTTGGCATAGAAAAATAATAGAATCATAGAAGATTAGGGTTGGAAGAGACCTCAGGAGGTCATCTAGTCCAACCCCCTGCTCAAAGTAGGACCAACACCAACTAAATCATCCCAGCCAGGTCTTTGTCAAGCTGGACCTTAAAAACCTTTAAGGAAGGAGACTGCATCTCTAGGTAACACATTCCAGTGCTTCATCACTCTCCTAGTGAAATAGTGTTTCCTAATATCCAACCTAGACTTTCCCCACTGCAACTTGAGACCATCACTCCTTGTTCTGTCATCTGCCACCACTGAGAACAGCCGAGTTCCATCCTCTTTCAAACCCCCCTTCAGGTAGTTGAAGGCTACTATCAAATAGGGTGACCAGACGTCCCGATAAAATCGGGACTATCCCAATATTGAGCAGTTTGTCCCGATACTTTGTTTCGGGTGCAGCTTTTTTTTTTTTTGCTTAGGCAGCGGTGAGAGGCACGGGGAGCGCCTTTTCAATTGTTATAGTCACCCAGCACATCTGGGTCTTCAGTGGCACTTCGTCGGCGGGCACTTCTTTCTTCGTCAGCAAGATTTATTTCCCACCGCCGAACGTGCCGGGTGAGTGTAACAATTGAAAAGGCGCTCCCGCTGTGGCAGTCCCGATATTTTGGATTTAGCATCTGGTCACCTACTATCAAATCCCCCCTCACTCTTCTCTTCTGCAGACTAAACAAGCCCTGTTCCCCCAGCCTCTCCTCGTAAGTCATGTGCCCCAGCCCCCTGATCATTTTCGTTGCCCTCCGCTGGAGTCTCTCCAATTTGTCCACATCCTTTCAGTAGGGGGGGCCCCAAAACTGGACACAATACTCCAGATGTGGCCTCACCAGTGCCGAATAGAGGGGAATAATCACTTCCCTCAATCTGCTGGCAATGCTCCTACTAATGCAGCCCAATATGCTGTTAGCCTTCCTGGCAACCAGGGCACACTGCTGACTCATATCCAGCTTCTCATCCACTGTAATCCTCAGGTCCCTTTCTGCAGAACTGCCACTTAACCAGTCGGTCCCCAGCCTGTAGTGGTGCATGGGATTTTTCCGTCCTCAGGGCAGGACTCTGCCCTTGTCCTTGTTGAACCTCATCAGATTTCTTTTGGCCCAATCCTCCAATTTGTCTAGGTCACTCTGGACCCTATCCCTACCCTCCAGTGTACCTACTTCTCCCCCCAGCTTAGTATCATCTGCGAACTTGCTGAGGGTGTGATCTATCCCATCATCCGGATCATTAATAAAGATGTTTGACAAAACCGGCCCCAGGACCGACCCCTGGGGCACTCCGCTTGATACCAGCTGCCAACTAGACATCGAACCGTTGATCACTACCCATTGAGCCCAACAATCTCGCCAGCTTTCTCTCCACCTAATAGTCTATTCATCCAATCCATACTTTTTTAACTTGCTGCAAGAATACTGTAGGAGATTGTTTGAAAAGCTTTGCTAAAGTCAAGATAGATCATGTCCACTGCTTTCTCCAGATCCACAGAGCCAGTTATCTCATCATAGAAGGCAATCAGGTTGCTCAGGCATGACTTGCCCTTGGTGAATCCATGTTGACTGTTCCTGATCACCTTCCTCTCTTCCAAGTGCTTCAAAATCGTTTCCTTGAGGACGTGCTCCATGATTTTTCCAGGGACTGAGGGGAGGCTGGCCAGTCTGTAGTTCCCCGGGTTCTCCTCCTTCCCTTTTTTAAAGATGGGAACTATATTTGCCTTTTTCCAATCAGCTGGGACCTCCCCCGATCACCACGAGTTTTCAAAGATAATGGCCAACAGCTCTGCAATCACATCAGCCAATTCCCTCAGCACCCTCGGATGCATTAGATCTGGACCCCTGGACTTGTGCATGTCCAGCTTTTCTAAATAGTCCTTAACCTGTTCTTTCACCATGGAGGGCTGCTCACCTCTCCCCATGCTGTGTTGCCCAGGACAGCAGTGTGGGAGTTGACCTTGTCTGTGACCTTGTCTGTGTCTATACTGGGGTTTTGCTGACAAAGCTACGTCAGCTGGTAGGTGTGTTTTTTCACACTCCCCACTGAATAGCTATGCTGACAACATTTTGTAGTGTAGAACTGGCCTTACAGAGACTCAGACTGGATATGTTAATGGAAAAAAGTCAGTAATAGCAACATTAGAAAGATAAAAAAATCCAACTGTATTTTTTCCTGGCTGAACTGCGGGTTTTGGGAAGGAAAAGGTAGTAGCATGAGAGATGAATATCACACACTATCTCATGGAGACAAAAGATGCCCATTTGCCCTCACAGTGCCTGAAAAGGTCTTATTAGCAGAATTTTGCAAAGCTTCATAACTAGAAGTAATGTGTTCTTCACATTAAATGACTGGTATATCAGAGAGGAGCAGGGACATCAGTGTTTCTTCTGGTTGCTGCACTCGTTCACAAATAAAGCCATTTAGTATACCTACAGTTTCAGAGAACTTGATATTCATCTACTGAGCACTGCTGCTACTCACAAGTTCTGGAATCAAAACAAATCAGTTCCTTTCATGCTAAAGTTTTCATTATACTACTTATCACAAATGTAACATTTTGCAATTTCAGGTGAAGTGCAAAGTTTAACTTATTAAGCTTTGAAAAACCCTTGTGAGGAGAGAAGAGCCAGCTCTAAAATCATATACAATCAGTAATATGAATGATTATATCCTCAGCTGGTGTAAACTGGCATAACTCCATTGACTTAAATAGAGCAGGTTTAGACCTGCTAAAGATCTGGCCTATTGGTTCTACTGTTCTTTGAGATCCTGAATGCCCCTACAGGAGGGTAGGGTGCCAGCTTCTTGTAAATGAGAGGTTGTTAGGCCCTTGCTCAAGACATAGCCTCTTGATGGTGACAAACTTTACAACTATTACTTGTTTCTAATCCACCTTTTTGCGGTAAGGTTATTGAAAATATGCTGGCCAGGCAACACCAGTATCCTCTGGAGTCCATGGAAATCTGTCATCCCTCTCAACCAACTTTTCAGCTATGATATAGTACACAGATTGCACTGATTTCATTTGGCTAATGATTTAGTCTTAGCAATGGACAAATGTTAGGTGTCCACGCTGATGCTTTTAGATATCTCTGTTCAAGAGGTTCTGTTAACTCAACCACAGACCATAGCAGTAGTGGCTGGCACTTCAGTGATTCTGTTCCTTCTTCTTAAAGATCCAGGAGGGTGATGTTTGGTAACTGCTCATTTCTTTCAAGGGCTCTCTTGTACAGTGCTCTTCTGGGTCCTAGTCAGTCACCCCTCCAATTCAATGCTTTTGTGGGTCTGCTTGGGGGGCAGTATACAGATAACATACAGTTCTGTCTCTCTCATCCAAAACCATGCTCTGAAGTGTCCCTAGCCTCTGTTTGCCAGAAGCTGGGAATGGGCAACAGGGAATGAATCACTTGAGGATTGCCTGTTCTGTTCATTCCCTCTGAAGCACCTGGCACTGGACACTGTTGGATGACAGGATACTGGGCTAGTTGGACCATTGGTCTGATCCAGTATGGCCATTCTTATGTTCTTATCCAACCTGGGAGCTGTGATGTCTTTGGAAATTCCTGATTAAGACAAAAAGAAAAGGAGTACTTGCGGCACCTTAGAGACTAACAAATTTATTTAGTCTCTAAGGTGCCACAAGTACTCTTTTTCTTTTTGCGAATACAGACTAACACAGCTGCTACTCTGAAGCCTGATTAAGACAGAAATTTAGAAGAAGGTGAACTGAAGTTCAATCCACACAAATCTCTGGATGACTGGAGGCAGGATCTAGATTTATCTAAGGTAATTATCTGACTCCCATTACTATAGTCTCTGACTAACTTACAATCTTTAATATCACCAATATAATCTTTAATATCACTTACAAGCTTTAATATCGTCTGTGAAAAAGGAAAGCATTATCAGCCCCATTTCATAGATGGATAACTTAAGCACAGAGAAACTAAGTGATTTGTCCAAGGTCTTACAGGAAGCTGGATTTACAGGAACCCAGATTTGCCAAGTACCAGGCTAGTGCCATTTAGGGGATCTTCTGGATCCCTTATTACTCCTTGCTTTGGTTGCCAGAAAGGTCATGCTTATTTATTTCACATGATGGTTACAAACAACTCTCTCTGATGTGGTTTTGTCACAGTTATCTGCGTAATTATCTCTCATTGGTAGTGTGCTAGTGTTTAAGGAGACCAGTAGGGATCTGGGCCCCAGTGTGTTAGGAACTGTACAAGCACAGAATAAGAAATGGTTTCTGTCCTGAAAAGCTTACAGTATAACAGACAAGACAAAAAATGGATTGAGGGAAGGAATAAAACATACAAGCAGAGTGAAAAACATGATGGTTTGCAAACGTCTTGTTAGTTCCACTTTTTTTTTTTTTTTTTTGAGAGTGGGGTTTTTGCTGGAATTGGGATTAGCTACATGGAAAGAGGGAGAGGGAACACCGAAGGGAGGGGGCTAAGAAAAGAAAGGGAAAGAGGAGGAGCATAGAAAGAAAGTGAATTGGGGCTGAAGTAAAGAGACTGTGAGGGAGGGGGTGGGAAGGCGTTGGAGCAAGCAGCTAATCAGTGAAGGAAAACAGCGTCCAGAGTAAAAACTCTAAAAAGTAGTTACTGATGACATCATCAGTGTCTGAAAGTCCCTACTCTGGGTGCTTGTCTCTGCTCCTGCTGAGTGGATCATCCTAGGAGTTTCTTCATTCCCCAAGCCACAAAGCTCTGGGAGCCTCCAAAGGTGGTGGTAGTGGGGGCTCTCCCTTAAAAATAGTTCTGGATCTGATTCTGATGAGTGAGAAAGGTAACCCCATTTGGGCCTCATCTTCCTCCAACTGACCACTCATGGTGTAGCTGTACCTGCTGCAGCTGCTTTTCTCTGTTCCTCTGGGCTGAGTCTCTAGGTACCTCCAGATGGGATTATTCTAATGGACTCAATGAGAGGTTACCCTTGAAGATCATTCTGAAGGAACAGTTGGTGCGGAACGAGGTGGCCCACTTGCTCAGTTGTGTTAGCTATAGGAAGCATAAAACACAAGTGATCCAAACAGTGCAATGGCTCCCCCTAAGCATTAGGATGTAATTCAAATTGTTGATATTGATCTTTAAAGTCCTGGTTGGTTTGAGGCCTGAGAAACTGCCTTTCCATCCCATTTAAATTGAGAATAGCTAATATGCTCTCAGATTTGAATGCATGGTCTGATGGTATAGGACATTTTCAGTGGAGGTCCTCAGTCTCTGGAATTTGCTTCCCAATTAGTCTGATAGCCTATCATAATTATTCTACAAAGATTAGTTAGCATAGTGCCAGGCAAGAATTTAATAGTAATAGGAGACAGGATAAAAAACTGCCAATGGCCCTAAGTAAGTTTTGCATTCAGTGTTATTCAATTCACCCAGTAAAGCTGCCCAGTGAAGAGGAGTTCGAAAGAGGTTGTCATAAGATGTCACATTGCAGCCGTCATAAGAGGTCAGGACATCAACCACTGCCACATTCCCATCAGCAACTGCAAAATGAAGGGGGGTTCGTCCTTCATAGTCCTGCCAGTTCAATAAAGATTCTGTGGGAGCAGCATCCTGTTTAACAAAGACATCAGAAACATAAAAATATGTTATATGAGTTTGAAAGAAAAATTATATACCCTTCATGGATAGTGGAAAATGCCTCACAATAGGCAAGAGATGAAGTGTCACTAATCCGTACAGCAGGAACTGGATAGTTTTATAACCAGTTACCTATACTAAATCTGCAGTTACTGTCAAATATGTTTTTGATATCTATCCCAAGCTTCTGTTGCAGTATTTCATTTTCAGTTTACACCAATGGGTTTTGCCCTGGTTATGTAGTGTGAACAGATCCATACACAGGTCCTTAAAGGACTGACTCAAGTATTTGTGGAAACCATAATTAGATCTCCTCACATAATTAGATCACTTTTTCCAGGTTTAAAAAGCTGTGTAGACGGTCCCACTGCTCCACCGCATAAGATACTCCTCTTTACCACATATTAGTGGTGGTGTCCCCTGCACCCTTTCTAAAACACGAAGCTCCATTTTCAATTCTTTGAGGGGGTCAATAAGCATGTGGACAAGGGGGATCCAGTGGATATAGTGAACTTAGATTTTCAGAAAGCCTTTGACAAGGTCCCTCACCAAAGGCTCTTAAGCAAAGTAAGCTGTCATGGGACAAGAGGGAAGGTCCTCTCATGGACTGGTAACTGGTTAAAAGATAGGAAACAAAAAGTAGGAATAAATGGTTAGTTTTCAGAATGGAGAGAGGTAAATTGTGGTGTCCCCGAGGGATCTGTACTGGGACTAGTCCTATTCATCATAGTCATCAATGATCTAGAAAAAGGGATAAACAGTGAGGTGGCAAAATTTGCAGATGATACAAAACTACTCAAGATAGTTAAGTCCCAGGAGGACTGCGAAGAGCTACAAAGGATCTCTCAAACCTGGGTGACTGGGCAACAAAATTCAATGCTGATAAATGCAAAGTAATGCACATTGGAAAATATAAATAATAATTTAGATGGGGTCTAAATTAGCTGTTACCACTCAAGAAAGAGACCTTGGAGTCATTGTGGATAGTTCTCTAAAAACATCCACTCAATGTGCAGCAGCAGTCAAAAAAGCGAACAAAATGTTGGGAATAATTAAGAAAGAGATAGGTAATAGGACGGAAAATATCATATTGCCTCTATATAAATCCATGTTACGATCACATCTTAAATACTGCATGCAGATGTGGTCGCCCCATCTCAAAAAAGATATATTGGACTTGGAAAAGGTTCAGAAAAGGGCAACAAAAATGATTAGGGGTATGGAATGGCTTCCATATGAGGAGAGATTAATAAGCCTGGGACTTTTCAGCTTGGAAAAGAGAGGACTAAGGGGGGATATTGTAGAGATCTATAAAATCATGACTGGTGTGGAGAAAGTAAATAAGGAAGTGCTATTTACTCCTCATAACACAAGAACTAGGGGTCACCAAATGAAATTAATAGGCAGCAGGTTTAAAATAAACAAAAGGAAGTATTTCTTCACACATAGCACAGTCAGCCTGTGGAACTCTTTGCCAGAGGATGTTGCAAAGGCCAAGACTATAATAGGGTTAAAAAAAGAACTATGGATATTAGCCAGGATGGGCAGGGATGGTGTCCCTGGCCTCTGTTTGCCAGAAGCTGGGAATGGGTGAGAGGGAATGGATCACTTGATGATTACCTGTTCTGTACATTCCTTCTGGGGCACCTGGCATTGGCCACTGTCGGAAGACAGGACCTTTGGTCTGACCCAGTATGGCCGTTCTTATGTTCTTAAAGATACTATTCAACACAGTGTTACAAAGGAAATTTAAGAGCCTTCAGGTATTTTTTGTTTTTAAACACTGTAGTTCTATAAATACATGAGTTTCTAACTGGCTGAAGTTTGATCATTTAAAAACCTTTAAAAATGTGTCATGGTCAACCAATCTGATCAGCTGACACAGTTTCATTTCATATAATAAGCAACATTGGACATTGAATTAGGTATGAAGAATTCTAAAAACATTGCATGTAAAGACTTGACTTGTTTCTCATGTTTTCTTAAAAGCATAACATAAAATGAATTAAACTATTTAATCAAGTATTGCAGATGTATGGTCTCTAACTATATACTTCTGAAAAAAGAACAAGGTAGGTGCAACGGAAAAAAAGGTTACCTACCTTTCGTAACTGTTCTTCGAGATGTGTTGCTCATGTCTATTCAGTCTAGGTGCATGCGCACTCATGTGCACAGTCATCAGAGATTATTGCCTTAACAGTATCCGTAGGGTAGGCTGTGGCACCTCCTTGAGTGTCGCACTCATGCATCAATATATTAGGCGCCGCTGACCCTAGGCCCTCTCAGTTCCTTCTTGCCGGCAATTCCAACTGAGGGGCAAGAGGGCGGGTAATGGCATGGAGACAAGCAACGCATCTCGAAGAACACCAATTACGAAAGGTAGGTAACCGTTTTTTCTTCTTCGACTGCTTGCTCATGTCAATTCCATTCTAGGTGACTCACAAGCAGTATCCCTGGAGGTGGGCTCGGAGTTCATGATCGTACAGTTTGCAATACTGCTCTACCAAAGCCAGCATCGTCTCGGGCCTGCTGGGTAAACGCATAACGCGATGTAAATATGTGGACAGACAACCAGATGGCAGCCTTTCAGATATCCTGGATTGGCACTTGGGCTAGGAAAGCTGCTGAAGAGGCTTGTGCCCTGGTTGAGTAGGCAGTTACAATTGCCGGAGGAGGCACCGTGGCCTGCTTATAGCAGTAGCGGATACAGGCAGTAATGCAAGATGAGATTCTCTGGGCTGACACTGGACAACCTTTCATCCTGTGGGCCATTGTGATGAATAACTGTGGTGACTTAACGAAAGGTTTGGTTCTCTCCATGTAGAAGGCTAGGGGTCTTCTGACATCCATAGAGTGCAACCCATGCTCCTCCTTCTACTCATGCGATGTAGGGAAAAAGACAGGTAAGAATATGTCCTAAGTCATATGAAACTGGGAAACAACCTTGGGTAGGAAGGCCAGATGCGGTCGTAGTTGGACCTTGTCCTTGTAAAACATTGTGTAGGGTGGCTCCGAGCTAAGTGTCCTAATCTCGGAGACTCTGTGGACAGATGTTATTGCCACCAAGAAAGCGACCTTCAAGGAGAGGAGGAGGAGGGAGCAGGAAGCCAGAGGCTCGAAGGGGGCTCCCATGAGCTGCAACAGCACAAGATTTAGGTCCCCCAGAGGAATGGGGTCCCTGATGTGACGGTATAGGTGCTCTAGGCCCTTGAGGAACCTGGCAGTCATATCACAGGCGAAAACTGGCCTGCCCTCGAGTGGAGGATGAAAAGTTGAAATAGTGGCCAAGTGGACCTTAACAGATGAAAGAGACAGACCCTGGAGCTTAAGATGCAGGAGGTAACCCAGGATTGACTGCAGTGAGGCCCTCTTGGGTGGAATGCCTTTATCCGAAGTCCATGTAAACCATGTAAACCATTTCCATTTGGTAGGTTGCTCTGGTTGAGGGCTTTCTGCTGCCTAACGGGACCTGTTGGATACCAGCCAAGCACAGCCGCTCTTCTGCATTCAACCATGCAGCAGCCAGGCTGTCAGATGCAGTGCTGTCAGGTTCAGATGCAACAGTCTGCCATAGTTCGAGAGAACAGGTCCGGCCAGAATGGTAGTTGTAACGGGGGGCCACCAAGAGGTTCAGCAGTGTGCTGAAACAGCGCTAGCATGGCCAAGCCAGCAATATGATTACTTTCGCTCTGTCCTGCTTGATCTTCATGAGGACTTCATGGATTAATGGCACTGGAGGGAAGGCGTACATCTGAGCCCATGACCACAGAAGCAGGAAAGAGTCCCCCACCTTTGGAAAATGATGCTGACCACCTCTGAATGGAGTGACCACTCGTGGCGAGGTGAGAAGGTCCTGCTTAGGCGATCTGCCAAAGTGTTTCTGGCCCCAGGGAAGTGAGCGGCCATGAGATGAATTGCGTGCTGAATACAGAAGTTCCAGAGTCTGAGGACTTCTTGGCAAAGGGCTGAGGATCGCCTTGCTTGTTGATATAGAACGTAGTGGCGGTATTGTCCGCCAGGACTTGAACCACCTTGCCTTTTATATGAGGCAGGAAAACTTGACAGGCCAAGCGTACCATTCTGAGCTCCCTGACATTTATGTGTAAGGAGCGATCGTGACTCGACCAATGACCATGCATGCCAAGATCGCCCAGATGAGCTTCCCACCCCAGATCCAAAGCATCGGAGACCAGGGTAACCGATGAGGTCGTGGCCGCAAAGGGGACTCCCTCCATCACCGATGGGGAGTCCAACCACCAAGCGAATGATGACAGTATGTGGTCTGGACCCTTGACTGCCTGGTCTACATTGTATCAGTTGGGGACGTAGACCGATGCCAGACATGACTGTAGGGGCCTGAAATGGAGCCAGGCATGTAAGTGCAGGCCGCCATGTGGCCCAACAGTCTCAAGCATGTGTAAGCAGTAGTGAGAGGGTGGGTTTGCATATGTGAGATTAGGTCTGACAAAACGCAGAATTGGGCTTCGGAGAGGAAGGCCCTGGCCCGAGTAGAGTTGAGGACTGCTCCTATGAACTCTATGCGCTGCACTGGAACTAATGTTGATTTTTTCTTGTTTATCAATAGGCCTAGATCGCAACATGTGGAGAAAACCAGATCATGGTGCTGCCGCACCTGATGCCGAGACCTGCCCTTGATCAACCAGTTGCCGAGGTACGGGTAAATTTGAACACCCTGATGCCTCAGGTAAGTGGCCACTGTCACCATGCACGTTGTAATCACTCTCAGGGCTGACGAGAGACCAAAGAGCAGCGCTGTGAATTGGAAATGGCGCTGGCCCAACACAAAACAGAGGAACCATCTGTGTCCTGGCAAAATGGAAATATGGAAATATGTATCCTTTAAATTGAGGGCGGCATACCAGGAAGGGGATCATGGAGGCCAGGGAGACAATGCAAAACTTCAACTTCTTGAGATGCTTTTTGAGGTGACGCAGGTCCAGGATGAGTCTTAGGCCCCCTTTTGCTATTGGGATTAGGAAATATTGGGAGCAGAATCCTTTTTCCTTCTTATCCCAAAGGACCGCCTCCACCACTCCCAACCTTAGGAAGTTTTCCACATCCCGAGCGAGGAGTTGCTCGTGAGAAGGGTCCCTGGAGAGGGACGGGGAAGGGGGGCGGGAGGGAGGGGCAGTCGAGAATTGTAGGGTGTAGCCCAAGGTTATTGTGTGGAGCACTCAACGATCCGATGTCACTCATGACCATGTCGATTGGAAGGGGCGCAGGCAGTTGAGGGAAGAACGCGAGGGTGGATCCAGGTACTTGACTGGAGCGCCGTCCTCGGTTGCACCTTCAAAACTCCTGTCTCTGGCCCCCATGGTGTTTCAAAGGACCAGGTTGAGCTGACAAGTGAGAGGATAAAGGGACGCAGTGCTTAAATGCTTTGTCTTTGTCCTTTCTCCTGTAGGTACCCTGCCAGGAAGACTTCCCAGGACTGAGGCGGAGGAGGCCAGAACTGCTTTCTGGCCTGCTGCGGAGTGTGGAGGCCCGGCACTTGCAGGATGGCCTGGGATTCTTTAAGGCCATGCAGCCTGGCGTCAGTGAGCTCAGAGAAGAACCCCACACCCTCAAACAGGAGTTCCTGGATTGCGGCCTGCATCTCTTGGGATAACCTCAAAGACTGTAGCCAAGAGCTGCACCTGATGGCCACCGCCGAGGCAACCGCCCTGGAGGCCAAGTCTGTAGCATCCCAGGACATCTAGAGAGTGCCCTTTGCCACTGTTTTTCCCTCCTTCAGGATCGTGGCAAACTCGAGGGCCAGGTCCTGTGAAAGGGCCTCCCTGAACTTGATAAGGGAGTCCCATAAATTAAAATTGTACCTGCCCAACAGGGCTTGGTGGTTGGATACCTGGAATTGTAGGCTGGCCATTGAATAAATCTTTCTGCCAAAGAGTTCTAGTAATCTGGCGTTCTTATTTTTTGGTGTGCTGCTAACCTGGCCCTGCCTATCCCTCTTGTTAACTGCGGACATGACCAGCGACTGGTGGGTGCATAAAGAGATATTCAAACCCCTTTGCAGGGACGAAATATTTTTGTCTGCCCTTTTGGACAGAATCAAAGATGGGGTCTGTCACAGCATTTTAGCAATCTTTAGGACCCCAGGGTGGACAGGTAGTGCAATGCGGGCTGAGGAACTATATGACGTTGAACAAGTAGTCTGATTGCTCCTCCAACTCCTCAATTTCAATGTTTAAGTTGGTTGCCACCCTTTTAAGGAGAGCCTGGTGCTCCTTAAAGTTGTCGGGGGGACTGCCAGTCTGGGAGGGCCCGGCCCTTTGTCCAGCGACGAAGACGACAAGGGCGTCACCGGCGGAGGGGCGGGTTCCCCTACCCTTTCTGAAGACAGCTCCTTGGGTGTTGGTGCCTGTTGAGTTGTCCCTGCGGAGGATTCTGCACTGTGTTTTGAGCCCAGTGCCGGTCGTTTGTCCGAAGCGGCCACAAAGGAGCGGTGGGAGTATGGAACTAGCATCACTGGTACCCCTCAAGGGTTCCAACATGGCCATTAAGCAGGCCACTGTCCCTGCTGCCATGCTGCTGGTGCTGTGCTGGTCTCGTGGGCCGACGGGGATTTGTACCCCTTCGCGATGGGCTGAACCCCAGCTCCGACACAGATCAGTCTCCTTCTGGTGACCAGGGTGGGGCTGTGGAGGCCTGTGTGTGCCTGTGTGTAACTCTTGTTGGAGACTGGTCTCTAGAGGGCGGGGATTGCTGCCAGTCCCTCGAGGGGTATCGAGGCAGAGGAGATCATTGCCACGGTGGCGAGCAGTCCTGCACTGGCGGGGACCGGCACCTAGGAGACTGCCTGGATGACACAGATCTGCACCAAAGTGATCGTAGGCAGGAGGTTGTCCGGTACCAGGAGCGCAGGAACCGGTGCCTCGATTCCAGGGATCTGTGCCTTGTGGAAGGAGAGCATGGTGCTGGGGACTTGGGCCTTCTAGCCGGTGACCAAGGTCCTAGGCCTTGGGGATGGGGACGAACGCCTGCGATCCAGGGACGATGGTGCTCCTCTGCCCTTTGGGGAAGTCCTATGACTGGCTTGCCCTTGGGCTGCAGGGCTGTAGCCACTTCCAGTGCCTGTTGCGACATTTGCAGAACTGGCAGGCTCACCCGGTCTTTGGCAGCTTGGGCCGTCTCAGGCAATGAAGCTCCACGTAGAAGCTGGGATCCCCTACTGCTCCCGGGAGTCGGAGTTGGATCCTTGGCTGGGCTATGGGTTCTGAGTGTAGCGGTACTCCCCTGTAGCTCTGGGGCAGGCATGTGGCCTGAACTAGGTCCTTTGCCCAGAGCGCCCTTCCCTTTCTCGGATGGTGATGGGAAGCCCTTTTTCTTCAGATGCTTCTTGGGCACCAGTGAGAGGGAACGGTGCTGGGAGGATCCTGGTGCCAGTGAAGCACTTCGCACCGATGCCGAGGTGCTAGGAGTGGAATCCGGTCAGGAGGGCTCTGACACCTGATGCAGCACGGCCTCCATCAGAAGGGCTCTCATGCGGATGTCCCTCTCCTTTTGGGTTCTGGGAAGAAAGTCTTTGCAAATCCTGCACTAATCCTTTATATGGGACTCCCCCAAGCACTTCAAACAGCTGCTATTGGAGTGAGTGATAGGCATTGGCCAGTTGCATGACAAACACAGCTTAAAGCCCAGGGAATGGGGCATGCCCCGCTCCAAGGTGAAGTTGCAGCTGGGACTCTAACCACTAAACTAACAACTAACACTTATTTTAAATGCTAACTAAGTACCTACAAACTATATAGAATGGGACTAACAATGGGCTAAGAACCGCTTACGCTCTTGCTATGCAAGCCAAGGCGCTCTGACCAACCACCATGGGCAGTAAAAAGGAACTGAGAGGGCGTAGGGCTGGTGGCGCATAATATTGGGATGTATGAGTGCGGCACGCAAGGGGGCGCCACAGCTGACCCTATGGATCCCGCTAAGGCAAAAATCGCCGATGACGATGCACGTGTGCGCGCACAAACCTAGAATGGAATCGACATAAGAAAGCACTCAAAGAACAACATTCTTTGCTAGCCGTTCAATATCAGCACAACACAACCCCAGGGCTTTCAATGTGTCCCATGTCACATGCTCAACTAAGTGCAGTCCTTAAAATTCCACTTATCCTACGAAATAGGAGTGTCTTTTAACAACCCTCCCGCAGCAAAATGATGTTATGAGCTGGGGAAACCTTGTTATGGGTCAAGTTACAACCGCTCTGGGATTCATGGGCACGCCCCCCACAGCAGCGGCCCCCCGCAGCAACAGCCGCTCCAAGGTTTAGTCAGGGTATTTATAGTATAAGTCATGGACAGGCCACGGGCCGTGAATTTTTGTTTATTGCCCTTGACCTGTCCGTGACTTTTACTTAAAATACCGGAGACTAAATCGCAGCCTTATGTATGACCCTGGAAGAAACCTGAGGAGAGGTTTTTGGGTGAGAGGTGCAGGATGAAAATAGCATTCTTGGTGCTGTGAGCAAAAGAAGCTGTTTCCTGCTATTTTATTCCTTCTGTGTTCAGAGACACGGGACTTGGTACGTTTTTTGTAAATAAGCAAAACTGCACCAAAGAAATACCTACGATCAATTTCTTCTCTTAACTGGAATAACCTACCAGATTCTGAATGTTTGGCTAGGTGCTTGGGTCAAAAAGGGATAACAATAACAAAACAGGACTCAGTGTTACACAGTGGAATTCAGCTTGCAGGGCAGGAAATCTCCTACATAAAGGCAAAGAATTAAAATCTTGGAGCCAAATTCTGCTCTGTTTCACTTCTGAAAATTCAGAGTAACTCCACTGGTGTAACCGAAGAATTTGCCATGAGACATTAAGCAAGGATAACTTTCTGTAGTACAGAGTGGGGTTTAGACCATGATAAATGGGAAATTATTAAGAGAAAATACTGTACACGGTTGTATCCAAAAATCTGCATGTTAAAGGGGAGCTCCAGTGAAAACTAGAAGACATTCTGATCACTGCACCTAGTAACAAAGGGGCCTGCCTGATCCAATTCCCATTAAATTACAGGGAGCTTTTGAGTTCCCACGGATATTGGAACAGGTCCTAAATCACCTACCTTTTCAAAATGTTGTAAATATTAAATGCAAAAACTAGCAGTGCTTCAACGTTGAGAATGATAAATCAAGAGGAGAAAAGTTTGGAAATTCCATAGTTACTGTTTATACTGCAATGTTAATTCAGCCATGTTGCACATCTTGTATATTTTATTGAATAGATAAAATAACACAAATACATTTGGGGTTATATTTAACCATATTTCACAGGTGCAACCTGGATGAGTTAACGTTGCAATATAAACCATAACTCTAGAATTTCCTCATTTCTGACTCATTGATTTCTAGTAATATTAACTACTGGAATGTCCTAACATTTGATTACTTTATTTTAAAGCTTAATGGTCATTTTTGGATGTAATATTATGAGTAAATATTTAACTATCTATGCCATATTAAGTAATCACTAGAAGAGTTCTCAGTTTCATGCACTGGAAACATTAATTATAGACTTTTAATCAGTAGATATTAGTTATCTGTGCCTTACTAGAAAATAATGCAAAACAAACAAATAAAAAACCCCACAAATAATAATCATCCAAGACCAGTATACCAAACTAGGTTGTAAATTATCACTGGATATAGCCACAAGTTAGTAGTCAGGCACAACAGCTGGGTTAAATTTGACAGATTCTATCCACAAAGTTTCGTCTAATCTAGTATATTAATAAGAGTTGGGAAATAGGAATCTCTCCTATTAACTAAGTACACAATTAGAAGAAATGTTTTTACAAATGCCAAGCTATTATAAATTTTAGAAAAATAATAGAAGTATGGCTTACAGTTCTACTACATTGCCAAATTGTTTTTACTCGAGCCAAACAATGAACGAAGGGAGGGAATTAAGTCTCTTCCCTCACTCTGTTATTTCCTGGGTACAGTTGGCTGTCATTGTGCGCATTTGGACCGCTTAGTAGGTGGAATATAAGGCAGAAAGATGAAAAAGCAATCCCACTATTTTTAAGAGATGGCTCATTCAAAATGACAAAGTGCATAGCAATGAATGACTTTTTCAATGAACACTCCAAAGTTTATTAGAGAAGAAATGTGTGCACAAATTGATGATATTATTATTGGGAACCAGAAGATCATCATTCCCTCATCTCTGATTTATTCCTGCGTTTTGGGAAGCCAAGTGCTTAATGAGGAAGTTTTAAATTAGTGGTTTTCAAACTGCAGTATGGGGAGCACTGATGGTCCACAGAGCACTTCCACATAGTCTGCAGAGCTGCTTTTGCCACAATAGTGAAGTATCTTTTAAGCTTCATGCAACAACTCTTGTTACTAGTTGTACCTAGTCCAGGAAACAAGTGCTTCCAGATTTTTTTGACAAATTAATATAAAAGTAACTAAGCACCTATCACCTCCTATACTGCTGCTTCTTTCTTTCCTAGGTGTTTTTTTCTGGTGTAAAGGTTAGCTGTGATTAGATTTTCACACTATGTTAAAATTGAAAGTGCAGAAGTAAATTGCAAAGTGATCAGCAGTGATTAGAGTAATGGAGATGGCAGGAAACCATGGAAGCTTTTTGAACTAATAAATATCATGTCTTATACTTGTAAAAAAAAATAAACAATAAAAGATAAGAAATAGGGATATGGAACTCAGCAGCTGCACCCATCAGATGGTGCAACTTTACTTTGTTCTTTTACCCTTAATTCTGTCCCAATTTTTTTTCATGTAACAAAGTACTGTGGGGTTTAGAAAGGTGAGAAGGGAAGTTGTTCAGGAGATGAACTCCAGCTTAAACTCTGGCTCTACTCTGAAAGTTTATGAAAATGGCATTGTAGGGTTCCATAAAATAATTTCTGTATCAAATATGATCAGTTGTTCCTAACTGCTAGCCCTGAAAATTTAACCTACTCTGAGAGTCAAGTTGAGCTCTTTCCTTTTCATACATCATCATCTGTTATAAAGGTTTTGTAGGTCAAAATATCTCCTCATTTAAACCAGTGCTACCTCTTTCCCTTTTGGTGGCTTATCCAGGGGTAATCAGCTGGAAGTTAATAAGCAGTTGGTTGATGATGCACAAGGAAGTACAGAATCCTTCCACTCATGCACTCAGATGTGTTGGCTCCAGAAAGAGTAAACAATAGTAAAAACTTACTTTTAATATTTTTAAACTTGTAAAACCTAGCTCTGAATGCAAGCAAGGAACACATCCGTTGAGTAAGAAAGGGCCACCTATGTACAGTTACTTTTCACAATAACACCCGACCGTGATGTTGATCTTGTACCAGTGAAGGCAATGGAATCTTTGCCACTAACTTCAGTGGGTGCAGGATCAGGCTCTTTATGAGATGGTCCACACTATGAAAAAGATTGATAATCTCTGTTTTAAACAACTCCAACATTTGAAAACATAAAACTCTAAATCTGATTATTTTAACCACTGCCCATTGTTCAACAAATATCTGTCTACAGCACTGGAATTGGGATGTTTATAAAAGGACTATTTTAAAGTTATCTTGTACTGTAAATAAACCCCAAAGTACTGAATATATTACAAATATCTTCAAAATCCAAATGCCATATTTGGAATAAAAGATGCCCAATACAATTTTGTAAACATTATTATTATTACTATTTATTATATATGTCAGAAAATTACTATTTTAATAGTCTACAATTTAAAATGGCTAAATGTAAGGTTATGAATGTGCTTTAGCAAATTGGGCTAAATTTCCATATGTGCAGAAGAGTTCTCAACTTGCAAGATCTTCTAAGTATAAACAGCCATTATAGATAGCTCAATGGATGTCTGCCTCGTGAAAAAACACCTTAAAGAGGTAGAAAATAACAGAGACTGCTGTGATATTAAAGGGAAAATGCAATTCTGCATTTCATACCCTTGTTTCATGTCACTGAAGTTACTGGGGTTCCATGGAGTGAAAGTCAGGATAGAATTAGGCCCTAACAATTTTGTATGACTCTGTGCAGTCATTATAGTTTCTAACAAGAGAGAGAGAGAAGGAAAACATACATGTCAGCAAAGGATTATTTAATCTACAAAGGAAGATTTCTAGAGGGGACTATATAATTCTGAATAAACTGATCCAGGCATGCTGAAAATTGATTAGCATATCCTTGTACTCTGACCCATAACGTAAGAAGCTGGATTCACATAATGAAATTAAGTGGCAGTCAATCTAGAATCAACTAAAAGAAACATGTACAACGTATTAGGTAGTCTCCTAATGAAATTCACTGCTCAAATCATTAAGACAAATAATATGCCTATTTAAAAGGGTAGATTTTACAGCCCCCAAAACATTTACAGCTATGTAAATAATCATATCATGCTTTGGGCCATAAATTTACTGTCCTTTGCAGTTCAGAAGGAATTCCTTTCAGTCTTCAGCAAAACACAGCTGCCTAGGTGCACTGTGAGGTATCTTCTATTTCTTATGAAATAGTTATTGGACACGAAACGGTTTAGCATTACAAGGACCAGTGGAGTGATCCATCAGTTTTTATACTTCCATGAAACTGAAAATATATATATAGAGTACAGGACCACAGACAAAAAGGAATTATTATAATAAACTCTCTTACCAGAATACATTTGACTGTTAGAATTGCACCGGGATCCTTGTGGTTAGCTGCCCAATGAAGTGGGATTTTGCCTTCAATATCAGGTATTCCAATATTAGAATCGTGTTTTATAAGAAGTTTCACATGCTCTGGGTTATTGTAGTAGGCACTCCAGTGCAGAGCAGTTTGCTAGAACACAACATCATAAATTTTACAAACACATAAACTTTAAAAATGAAATTAAATGGATACAGTTTCATAATTAGTTTTGTGAAAAAATACTTGGAACGTATTAAAAAAAAATCTTCATAGATTCTTGGAAGATCCAAGAATCTATAAAGATATCTTTTTATAAATTCCAAGTAACCTTTCTTAACGATCTCTAATCAGGTTATATTTTTTAGAGTGTAGAGATTTACACTATTTACACTGCTGTTGCAACATGAACATTAATGTATCTTAGACCTATAATTAAGGCTAAGATTTTGTCACAGATATTTTTAGTAAAAGTCACAGACAGATCACAGGCAATAAAGAAAAACTCACAGAAGCCCATGACCTGTCCGTGACTTTTACTAAAAACATCCATGACAAAATGGGGAGCTGAGGAGTCCCCACACTGCCCGCAGCAGCTCAGCAGCTGCAGGGGCCCCAGCTTGGAAGTCCGGGGTCCCCCCCTACCTGTGGAGGTTTGGAGCTGTGGAGTCCCCCCACCGCCTGTAGCGGGTGGGAGCTGCAGAGTAACTCCCACCACTCTGAGCCACCACAGGCAGTGGGGGGATCCTGCAGCTCCTAGCTGCCACAGGCTGAAGTCATGGAGGTCTCTGGAAGTCATGGATTCATTGCTGTGTAGAACTCGGGGCTTGGGCTGGATCCCAGGGTGTAGGGCCCTGCAAGGTGGGAGGGTCCCAGAGCTCAGTCTCCAGCCTGAGCCCAGAATTTTACACAGCAATGAAACAACCCTGCAGCCTTAGCCCTGCAAGCCCAAGTTAGTTGGCACGGGCCAGCAGAGGGTGTCTAGTTGCTGTGTAGGCAGGCCCTTAGTTTCAGTATGAAGTTCTGGACATTGGACAAGAGTTTTCATATGACGTGATTTCATCTATTTGACTTCAAAAACTCACAAACCATTAAAAAACAAGGACATTCAAAGATATAGAACACCTCTTAATTATGCATAATGTCCACATAGCACATTTCCACTGAGACAGACAGATTTCACTTCACTAGGAGCTTCCTTCTCCCCACAACAAACAAGGAAACATGCTACACACAACTTGTTTACTCTCCACAGCAGTGTAACAAACTTAATTGCGACACCAGAAATGTTAGTAAATATTCAGCATTAACTTATGTGCACAGGTTTATTGTGTAGTGTGTTTTTCTTTGCTGGGCCTGAGACAATCCCAAAATCCCTCTCCCTCATCATAGGACTGTTTTTTCTCCTTTCTCCCACACACATAAGGATTTTGTTCCCTCCCTCTTTCCATACACAGGGACTGTGTTTACTTCCTATACCAACACACATACAAAAGGGTTTTCATAGGGCTGGTCTTAACTATGGGGAGATCAATGCTGCTGCAATCGATGCAGCAGGGGTTGATTTAGTGGGTCTACTGAAGACCTGCTAAATCGATGGCAGAGCGCTGTCTGGTTGACCCCGGTATTCCACCTCCCTGAGAAGAGTAAAGTAAGTTGACCGGAGAGCGTCTCCTGTTGACGCAGCACATTGAAGATACCGGGGTAAGTCAACCTAAGCTACGTCAACTTCAGCTACACTATTCACGTAGCTGGAGTAGCGTAACTTAGGTTGACTTACCCCAATAGTGAAAACAAGCCCATAGACATAGATTATAAAGTCAGAGGGGACCACTGTGATCATTTAATCTGACTTCCAGCATAACACTTATTTGAATTAATTCCTGTTTATTGAATTAATTCCAGCACATCTTTTAGAAAAACATCCAATCTTGATTTAAACATTTCCAATGATGGAGAATCCACCATAAACCTTGGTAAATTGTTCCAATGGTTAACTACCCACACCAATAAAAATTTGGACCTCATTTCTAGTCTCAATTTGTCTAGTTTCAACTTCAAGCCAATGGATCTTGTTGTAACTTTTTCTGCTAGATTGAAGAGCCCTGTATTATCAAATTTCTGTTTCCTAAGGTACTTACAGACTGTCAAGTCGGTCTTAATCTTCTCTTTCTTATACTAAACAGATTGAGCTCCTTGAGTCTTTCAATATAACATATGTTTTCCATCCTTTAATCATTTTCATGGCTCTTCTCTGAACACACACCAATTTATCAACATCCTTCTTCAATTATTGACACCAGAAATGATCACAAAAACAACAAGGAGTTCGTTGACACCTTAAAGACTAACAGATTTATTTGGGCATAAGCTTTCATGGGTAAAAAACCACTTCTTCAGATGCATGGAGTGAAAATTACCAAATAAGTGGTAATTTTCACTCCATGCATCTGAAGAAGTGGTTTTTTACCCATGAAAGCTTATGCCCAAATAAATCTGTTAGTCTTTAAGGTGCCATGAGACTCCTTGTTGTTTTTGTAGATACAGACTAACATGGGTACCCCCCGATACTTGACACCATGCAAGGCAGAAATGATCACAGTATTCTGATATTAATTGCACCAATGCCAAATAGAGGTAATATAACTTTCCTATTCCTATTCAGTGTTCCCATTCAGCTTTGTGAAACTGGCCCTTTAAAAGCATCAAGTACATATATTATTGGTTTGGACTTTTATCTGTTTGCACACAATAAATAGAAAAGGAGTACTAGTGGCACCTTAGAGACTAACCAATTTATCTGAGCATAAGCTTTCGTGAGCTACAACTCACTTCATCGGATGCATTCAGTGGAAAATACAGTGAGGAGATTTATATACACATAGAACATGAAAAAATGGGTGTTATCACACACACTGTAAGTGACCACTCTCCTTACAGTGTGTATGATAACACCCATTTTTTCATCTCCTCACTGTATTTTCCACTGAATGCATCCGATGAAGTGAGCTGTAGCTCACGAAAGCTTATGCTCAAATAAATTGGCTAGTCTCTAAGGTGCCACTAGTACTCCTTTTCTTTTTGCGAATACAGACTAACACGGCTGCTACTCTGAAACCACACAATAAATGTAATCAACTCAGGATCACCTGTACTAAGCTATCACTAATTTTTAGTTCTGTGATCAATTTCTCTTAATCTGTCAAGAGGAGGTTTTATATAGAATTCTCCTGTGACAGATGCAACACTTTTTGGGTTAGGAAACAGTCATCTATAATTTTTAGAAATTCCAACCATGTTTTAATACTGGCAGCATGAGACATTCGGCAAATCATGCAGATTAAAGTCCTGCATGATAACACAACCTTTTACCCTGCAAATTATAGATAGTTGCTTAAGGAGCTGATAATCCTATTATCCAATGTGATTTGGCGGTCTGTAAATGGTGGTCTTAGTACCCTATTTGTGCTTTATCTGTTAGAGCACTGATCCATGAGCATTCAAGATCATTTGCTTTCAAGTTGTCAATGACTCAGAAACAGGTACCGGGTTTTGTTCACTTCCCCTCATGCAGATGAGTTTTGTTTATTCCCTCCTGACAAACATAGAGGATATATTTTTACTCCTCTTGATCCTACCCAGGAATTGTCTTTATTGATGCCCTCCGAACACAGGTCTTTACTCCCCACTACATGCAGGTTCTGTGTTTAGGAAGTGCGGATGCAATGCTCTACCCACAAACACTCTTAAAATTTACAATTTAAGATAGATTACTGCAGTCTATAGCAGCCCCATAACATCCTTATATATAAATCCATACTAAGACAATAGCCCAAGTAAACAGAGCTCTGCCATTTGACTTGCTGTGTGACCTTGAGCAAATCAATCCACAACTGTATTAATTTAGATGGACTAAATGGGCCAAAGGTGTTATCATACCCCAGTCACTGTCCAATATCAAACAGTGTTAAACAAGGTCTGGGGTTTGAAATACAGAGACCTCAGCCTGCTTTGTACCATGGCAAATACATCACTAAAAACCCTTTTAACCTTTTATTAAACATAAAGAAAGGAAGGAAAAACAGTTAGAGCATTTGAAATATAAAGTATTACAGAAGGCTTTCATTTTAACAACATCCTGTGTTCCCTTTAGCTGAAGAGTTTTTACAAGGAAAAAACCTTTCGTTTGACAGTCCCTTAGATGGTACAAAAGATGGTAACAACTGTGTTTTTGGGGAAAAGAGAAGTTAGTTGAGATGAGCTGGAGCTGTTGTTAAATTCCAATCTCATTTCATCCCAGGTGGTGTTTGGGATTCAGCTTGAGCTGGTAGAGGTGGCAATGTCATCTGAGTATCTCTCTATAGCCCAGCCTAGTCAGGACAACGCTCAGAATCAGGATGAAGAAAGTCTTAGGTCCCAGGACATGGAGGAGGTGGCAGCTATGATGGTGAAGCCTGATCCACTAGCCAATTTTTCTCCTTAAAGTCTCTTTCTTTAAGAACCCACAAACGGAATGGGGGGTGGAATAACTCATCCCCTCATTATTTTGTCCACCAATTAGGGCTAGTTTCCAACACATCAATTTTGATTTCTGTTCCATACGTCTCTTGTTTACCAAGTATGATCTTAAAACAGCCCTTGAGTCATATCAGTAGACCTTTTACTTTGGACTAATTAAGTCTCTCTCTTCCTTTCACACTTTTTCCTATCAACATTTGTTATTACAGATTATTGTGACATCTGATGAAATTTCATGTACTTTTTACAGTTGAGCTCACAATTAAGGTACATTTGTAGCCTCAATTATCACATCATCAGCTCTCAGCTTTGCCAACTGCATAAATGAAAAATGCTTATTCAGGGGTTTTACTAGGATTAAAACTACCCAAACAATGTAACTGTTTTGATGTTTGTGGACCCTGATTAATGTACATTGATTGTTAAAGATAAATGTTTTTCTCTTTTTTTCCCCTTCATGGTGTCACTACAGGGCAGAGTTACGGTTTCTGCTAATGGAGTAACATTCAGTTTTGAAGAATAATGGGAGTGGGGGGGAAATGACCATTAACTCCCCCAAATATTCAAAGGTAGGTTTTGCACAAGATTTCAGTGAGTTTTAACTATGTGGAAAGTTTGAAGAGCTTCTTACAGTTAAGGTTGTCTGGGTGCCTTAACTGTGCAGTTCCATACCTTAACATGTTTGGATTTCTTTTAAATTGAACCTGAACTGATAGTTTCCTGGGTTTATAATGCTTGGTTTGGCGATAATTTCAATATCTCAGTAATGTAGCTTATTCCAAATAACTGATACGTATCCTCAACCTTAAATCCATTTCACATAAATCCTGTCTGGAAATAACAAATATATTGTTACATATCATTATTGTACCATTGTTACAGATCATTACTTGTGACAGGGTCGGGCCAGATGGCTACAGGAGAGTGATCGAACGGAGATATATTAGCCCCAGATTCAAGCAGGTCCCTTTTCCTTGGGTAAGGTAACAGGGGCAGTTCCGGAACAATCAGGAACTTGCTGGAACAAATTAAGGCAAGCAGGCTAATTAGGGCACCTGGAGCCAATTAAGAAGCTGCTAGAATCAATTAAGACATGCAGGCTAATCAGGCACCTGGTTTAAAAAGGACCTCACTTCAGTCAGTGGGAGGTGTGCAAGGAGCTGAGAGTGGGAGGGCGTGCTGCTGGAGGACTGAGGAGTACAAACGCTATCTGGCATCAGGAGGAAGGTCCTGTGGTGAGGATAAAGAAGGTGTTGGGAGGAGGCCATGGGGAAGTAGCCCAGGGAGTTGTAGCTGTCGCACAGGTGTTACATGAAACACTATAGACAGCTGTGTTCCACAGTGCCCTGGGCTGGGACCTGGAGTAGAGGGCGGACCCGGGTTCCCCCCACCTCTTCCCCCGAGTTGGTAAAAGAGGAGTTGACCTGGACTGTGGGTCCCACCTGCGGGGAAGGTCTCTGGCCTATCCCCCCGACCCAGGAGGTGGATCACCAGAGACTGCGGGGATTGTTCTCCTTCCTTTTTCCCATGCTGGCCAGTGATGAGGTTAGCTGAGTGAACGGCAGGTTTGAGCCACAAGCAAAAGTGACCAAACTGAGGGCTGCCGTGAATCTCTGAGGTGAGCAAATCTGCCAATAAGCGCAGGACTCACCAAAGCAAAGGAGCAAATTTGTCACATACTGTACCAAGCTTATTTTGTGAAAGCAAAAAACCCAGTTACCTACCTTTCAAAACTGTTGTTCTTTGAGATGTGCTGCCCATGTCCATTCCATTCTAGGTGTGCTTGTGCCCACGCATGTGGTCGTTGGAGATTTTTGCCTTAGCGGTATCTGTAGGGTCAGCTGTGGCGCCCCCCTGAGTGTCATACTCATGCGTCGGTATATCAGGTGCCACCAACCCTATGCCCTCTCAGTTCCTTCTTGCTGGCAACTACGACAGAGGGGTAGGAGGGAGGGTAATGGAATGGACATGAGCAACATGTCTCGAAGAAAAACAGTTACGAAAGGTAGGTGACTGGTTATTCTTCTTCAAGTGCTTGCTCATGTTGATTCCATTCTAGGTGATTCACAAGCAGTATCAATGGAGGTGGGCTCGGAGTTCACTGTCTTGCAGCTTGCAGAACTTCTCTGCCTAAGTCAGTGTTGTCTCGAGCTTGGTGGGTAAGCGCATAATGAGACATGAACGTGTGGACAGGCAACCAGGTAGCGGCCCACCAGATCTCTTGGATTGATACCTGTGCCAGGAAGACCGCTGATGACGCTTGTGCCCTAGTCGAGTGTGTCGTCACGATCGTTGGTGGAGACACCTTCACCAGCTCGTAGCAGTATCGGATGCAGGCTGTGATCCAGGATGAAATTCTCTGAGCAGACACTGGGCAACCTTTCATTCTGTCTGCCACCGCAACAAACACTTGCGTTGACTCATGGAACGGCATTGTACTATCTACGTAGAAGGACAGCGCTCTCCTGATGTCCAGTGTAGCCTGCACTCCTCAGATGATGATGAGGCTTTGGAAAGAAGACGGGTAAGTATGTGTCCTGGCCAGCGTAAAACTAGGAAATTACCTTGGTCAGAAACGTTGGGGGCGGGCGAAGCTGGACCTTATCCTTGTAGAAGACCATATAGGGTGGTTCCGAAGTAAGTGCCCTGCTCTCAGACACCCTGCAAGCCGATGTTATCACAGCCAGGAATGAAACCTTCCAGAAGAGAAGCAGGAGATGGCAGGAAGCCAGAGCCTCGAAGGGAGCCCCCATGAGCCTCGACAGCATGAGACTCAGATCCTGGACGGATGGGATCTCGGACGTCCGGGTAGAGATGCTCCGGACCTTTCAAAAACCATGCCGTCATGTCATGAGCAAAGATCAATCTGCCTTGGAACGGGGGATGGAAAGTAGAGATAGTGGCCAGGTAAACCTTGATCGATGACAGGGACAAACCTTGGAGTTTGAGGTGCAGCAGATAATCCAGGATCTCATGCAACCGGGCCTGCTTGGCCCGAATATGTTGTTCCAAGGCCCAGCACATGAACCTTTTCCATTTGGCCAGCTAAGTCGCTCTGGTGGAGTGTTTCCTGATACCCAGGAAGACCTGCTGAACACGGGCTGAGCATGACTGTCCACGCTTAGTCATGCAGTAGCCAAGCACCAAGTGCAGCACCGCCAGGGTTGGGTGCAAAAGGCTGCAGTGGTTCTTGGACAGCAGATCTGACCATAGGGGCAACTGCAGCAGGGTGCCTACCGAAAGGTTCAGCAATGTGCCGAACCAGTGCTGGTGAGGCCATGTGAAGACTATTAGGATAATTCTCGCCCTGTCCTGCTTGATCTTCACAAGGACCCTGTAAATCAATGGCACTGGCAGGAAGGCATACATTGGTGCCCCTAACTGAGGAATGAGAAAGGCATCTGACAGGGAGCCCCTGTCCATCCCACGGATTGAATGGAACATGTGGCATTTTCTGTTCTGCCTAGACATGAACAGGTCCACCTAGGGAGTCCCCCATCTCTGGAAGATTATGCTGACCACCTCCAGATGGAGCGATCACTCATGGTGAAATGAGAAAGTCCTCCTGAGGTGATCTGCCAAAGTGATTCGGAACATTTCTGGCTCCAGGCAGGCTATCAGATGAATGACATCCTGTCAGGGTTCCTTCCCCACTCTGAACTCTAGGGTACAGATGTGGGGACCTGCATGAAAGGCCCCCCTAAGCTTATTCTTACCAGCTTAGGTTAAAAACTTCCCCAAGGTACAAACTTTGCCTTGTCCTTGAACAGTATGCTGCCACCACCAAGCGTTTTAAACAAAGAACAGGGAAAGAGCCCACTTGGAGACGTCTTCCCCTAAAATATCCCCCCAAGCCCTACACACCCCCTTTCTTGGGAAGGCTTGAGAATAATACCCTAACGGATTTGTTACAAAATCATCAAAGACCCAAACCCCTGGATCTTGAAACAATGGAAAAATCAGTCAGGTTCTTAAAAGAAGGATTATATTTAAAAAAAAAAGAAAGGTAAAAATCATCTCTGTAAAATCAGGATGGAAAATACTTTACAGGGTATTCAGATTCAAAACACAGAGGATCCCCCTCTGGGCAAAACCTTAAAGTTACAGAAAACAGGAATAAACCTCCCTCTTAGCACAGGGAAAATTCACATAAAACAAAAGATAAACTAATCCGCTTTACTAATCCTGGCTTACCTATCCTGGTTGCAATATTGGAGACTTGGATGGGTTGGAGAAGATGGATTTCTGTCTGGCCTCTCTCAGTCCCAAGAGAGAACAACCACGTAAACAAAGAGCACAAACAAAAGCCTCCCCCCTGCCAAGATTTGAAAGTATCTTGTCCCCTTATTGGTCCTTTGGGTCAGGTGCCAGCCAGGTTAGCTGAGCTTCTTAACCCTTTACAGGTAACAGGATGTTGCCTCTGGCCAGGAGGGATTTTATAGCACTGTATACAGAAAAGTGGTTACCCTTCTCTTTATATTTATGACACATCCCACTCACAAAAATCCCAAAGGCGGGGAGCTTCTTCACATAGGGCCAAAGGCAACATCATGCTTGTTGATGTAATACACCAAACGGGTATTGTCCATCAGGACCTGTACCACCTTGCCCGTCAGGTGGGGCAAGAAAGCCTGGGAGGCCAAGCGAACCGCACTGAGCTCCCTGATGTTGATGTGGAGAGCCAGATCGTCCAGTAACCAGAGGCCCTGAGTGCTCAAGTCGCCCAGGTGGGCTCCCCAGCCCAGGTCCAAAGCATCGGAGACCAGGGTCAGCAACGGGGACGGAGTCTCAAAGGGTACTCCCTCCAACACTGATCCGGGCTCCAACCACCAATCTAGGGATGACCTGATGTGATCCGGCACCTAACTACCCCGTGTAGGTCATGCCTGCCGGGGACGTAGACCAACGCCAGCCACGCTTGCAGAGGCCGGAGTTGGAGCCAAGCATGGCTGACCATGTACGTACATGTGGCTATGTGGCCAACAGCCACAGGCAGGTGTGAGCCATGGTTAGCGGGTGGTTCTTTACATGGGAGATCAGGTCTGACATAGCCTGAAAATGCACTTCTGGAAGGAAGACTTTGCCTTGCTTGGAGTCCAGAACCATTCCAATGAACTCTATTCACTGCACAAGAGTTAAAGTGTTGTTTTTTCTCGTTTATTAACAGGCCCAGGTTACGACAGGTGGAACGCACCAGATTGAGGGTCCTTTGCACTTGCTCCCAAGACCGGCCCTTGATGAGCCAGTTTCGAGATACGGGAAGACCCGGACCCCTCGACGTCTCAGGTAAGCAACCACTGGTGCCATAAATTTTGTGAACACCCTCAGGGCCAATGAGAGGCCAAAGGGCAGCGCTGTGAATCGAAAATGGCGTCCACCCACTGTGAAATGGAGGAAAACTCTGTGACCTTAGAATATGGAAATAAGCATCCTTTAAGTCGAAGGCGGTATACCAGTCTCCTGGATCCAGGGAGGGGATGATGGAGGCCAGGGAGACCATGCGAAACTTCAACTTTCTGAGAGACTTGTTGAAGCGACGCAGGTCAAGAATGGTCTGAGGCCCACTTTTGCTTTTGGGATTAGGAAGTAGCGGGAATTCCTTTCATGCCCCGAGGGACCTCCTCCATCGCCTCCAGGAGCAGGAGGTTCTCGACCTCTTGGACGAGGAGTTGCTCGAAGAGGGAGGTGGGAGGGAGGGGCGTCTGAAAATTGCAGGTTATAGCCCCAAGATACTATGTCCAGCACCCAGTGGTCTGTGGAGACCCGTAACGAGGCCGAAGGGTAGGAATGAAGACGGTTAAGGAAAGAACAAGGTGGATCTGGGGAATTGATTGGGGCGTCACTCTTAAGCACATCTTCAAAATGAGCGCTTCTGGCCCCCGGGATGTTTCACTGGGCCAGGCTGCGCGGGTGAGTGGGAGGAGGAAGGGCAGCGACAACTAAAGCTCATGTCTCCATCACTTCTCCTTGCAGGCCCTTGATGAGGCTGCCAAGGCCTTGGTGGCGGGGACAGCCGGAACTGTTTCTCGGCAGACTGCAGCGTATGCGTACCCAGCGAGCAAAGGGTGACCCAAGTCTCCTTTAATCCATGCAGCCTCGCATCAGTCTGTTCCAAAGAGACCGTTCCCAGTGAATGGGAGGTCCTGGATAGAGGTCTGCATCTCTTGGGACAGGCTGGCAGTCTGAAGCCAGGAGCTGCGCCTCATGACCACCACCGACTTGACCCTAGCCACCGAGTCTGCCCGCATCCCATGCCATCTGGAGAGAGCACATTGCCACTATGGTGCCCTCCTCCACCAGGGTGCTGAATTCCTGGGCCAGACCCTGAGCAAGGAACTCCTTGAAGTTAGGAAGGGAGTCCCAGACATTAAAATTGTATCTGCCCAAGAGAGCCTGATGGTTGGACCTGCAGGCTGGCTGTTGAATAAACTTTTCTCCCAAAAAGGTCCAATCTTTTGGCCTCTTTATTTTTGGGAGTTGAACTTGTGTGCCCCTATTTGTCCCTTTCATTGATTGCAGAGACAACCAGCGAGCCCAAAGGTGGGTGGGTATAAAGGTACTCGAACCTTTTGGCTGGGATGAAGTACTTTTTTTCAGCCCTTTTGGAGGTGCGAGGGATGGACGACGAGGTTTGCTAGAGGCCTTGGTAATTTTCAGGACTCCGTCATGCACTGGTAGTGCAACACGTGCCAGGGTAGAGGCTGAGAGGACATTGAACAAAGTGTCCACTTGCTTGGCCATCTCCTCCACCTCTAGGCGCAAGTTCTCGGCCGCTTGTCGAAACAGGGCTTGATGTTCCTTAAAATCATCCGGTGGCCTGGCCCTCAATGGTCGCGTGTCCACACTGTCCGGGGATGAGAAAGATGACTGTCCCGCCGGGGGAGGCTCCGGGGCTTCATCCCCCATGGGGAAGAGGGGTTTGGGGGTAGGCGCTGTCTCCTCTACCCTGACCTCTGAGAGGGTCTGATGCACCAAGCCCGGTGCCGCCAGCTGTTGCTCCGAGGCAGCAGCAGGTGAGTGGTGCAAAGAGGGCATCATCATCACCGGCATGCCCCAGGTGCTCCAATAATGCCACTGAACGTGCTGCCAAGGCGGCACCGTAGACATCGACGCAGGCTCAGGTGCCCATTTGTGCCAGTGCGGTCTTGGTGAGGGGCTGAACTGCCCTTCTGTGCTGGAGGAATCCCCTTCCGGTGACCATGGCAGGGCTGTCGACGCCTGTATCTGCCTGCAGACAGTCGTCGCCGGAGACTGGTGTTTGGAGTGGGAGGATCGGTGCTAGTATCCAGGGGACCGGTGCTGGGGGGACCAGAATCACGACGGGGAGTGCTCCCAGGGGCAGGTAACCAAGATCTGCACTGAGAAGGCAATTGCTGAGAGGGCGAATGGTACAGGTGGAACAAAGACCGGTGCCTCCCCCAAGGCGATCTAGGTCGATCAGGTGCCTCCCCCAAGGCTATCGCGGTGCCAGTGACCGAGGGCGAGCCCCAGAGGACGTGGGCTGTGTTAGAGAGCTTATTCCTTCACTCTCCCACTTCCCTAATCCTTCTCGCATGAACAGAGAGCAACAATACCCGAAGTCCGAAGGTGCAAACAATTCGATGTTTATTGGGGTGAACTTCCAGCAAGCTTAAATACAAGTTCCTTTTTCCTTATTTTCGAATCCCAACTTACTTCCTGTTTGCCCCTAATTTATATAGTAATATTCTTAGCTATACCTTAACCAATCATTCTACTGAAATTTAACTAACCAATCCTAACATATTGTAACATGATTAGCTAACCAATTATATCCCACCACCTTAATTAGATTACACCCAGCAAAATTAATTATACAGCAGACAGAAGCAATCACAGAACCAGACAGAGATTATACAGACAAACAATAGCAAAGTGGGAACTATAATGACAAAACAATACAGAAGTGAGGATTTCACATCCCAGCTATTGATAAGTGAGTTCTTGCCAGACAGGATGCTATCAAACTAAGTTTCCTTTTACATTTTCTAGGCACTTCCCTTTCTCTGGAGGTGATAGGAATTATCAGGACAGGATTGTATTCAGGACAGGATTGTATTCCTAACAGCCCAATAGCACCTTCTTTCAATGTGACTAGTTTGGAATGTGAGGATGTGACTGTTCGCTTCCTGGCTTATGGCTGCCTCTGCTGCTTAGCCAAAGGCCTTAGCCTAAGCACAGGGCCTCAAACTGTCACAGTAAGAAAAGGCCCTTACACCAGCAGACAGTGATTTTGATTCTTTCTTTTATACCTCTAGAACTAGCCAAGTGATAAGAATACCCCTAAATTCTTAAAGTACAGGCCTTTACAGACAGGCCTGAATATCTATATCCTAACAGGCTGCGATGCTGGAGATCTGCGGTGTGGAGGCGGAGAGCACCGCCATGTCTCAGGGGATCAGTGGCGCTCCACTGCCCCCTGAGGGGTCTTAGCGGCTGGCTTGTCCTTGTCGGAAGCCTTTGCTGCTTCCTGTGGCACGCGCGGTGCAAGCGGAGGACTCTGCTCTCTCAGCGCTGGGGGACCTTGGGAAGGCATCGATGCCGTCAGAAGTTTGGGTCCCCTACCGCTCCCGGGAGTTGGTGATGAATCCTTTAAAGGCTCAGGGCTCGGACCAGGGAGGCACATCCACATGGCTCTGGCGTGGCAGGGCAGCCCGAACTGGGTCCTTTGCCTGATGCCCCATGGCCTTTCTTGCCTGGTGCTGGGGAGCCATGCTTCTTCGTTTTCTTTCTGGGCACCAGCAACAGGGAGCAGTGCCGGGCGGAGCCCTATGCCGGGGGTGCGCTGCGCACCAAGGCTGAGGTACTAGGCGAGACTTGGTGGGATGGCTCAGAAGCTGGACGAAGAGCAGCCTCCATGAGGAGAGCCCGCAAACGTGAGCCTGCTCTTTCTGAGTCCTGGGCTGAAAAGTTTTACAAATACAACACTTGTCCTTCACATGCGATTCCCCCAAGTACTTGAGGCAGCTGCTGTAGGAGTCATTTACAGGCATAGGCCTGTTACAGTCCGCGCGGGGCTTAAACCCCGGAGACTGGGCATGCCCCACCTGGGGCAAAGTTCCCGCTGGGACTCTAACTTCTAACTCTTAACTACACTTAACAACTACTTAATACTAATTATTATAAACAACTATTTACAAGGCCTTAAGGCTCCAAGTCAGAAGAGACAAAAGCCCTTATTATGCAAGGAAAGGCGTTCTGACTAACCACCACGGGCAGTAAGAAAGAACTGAGAGGGTGTAGGGCTGGCAATGCCTGATATACCAGTGCGTGAGCGTGGCACCCTATGGATACAGCAAAGACAAAAATCTCCAACAACCACGCACGTGGGCACACCTAGAATGGAATAGATATGAGCAAGCACACAAAGAAGAACAAAGGTTTCAGATACAGAAAACGTATCTGCCAAGGTAACAGAAATAACAGACATGTTTCTTTCATATTTATCTGTTTTATGAATTGGAATTGCATTAAAACTGCTACAAGAATTGTCACCAAAGCAGTATCTTACCTTGTTTCTGTCCTGTGTATCCACTTCTCCTGGTGCCATGTATTTTAGCAACAAAGCTAAGCACTTGGGACTCTTGTGGCGGGTAGTTAAATGTAAAGGCGTCATTTCTTCTAAATCCTTTTGCATCCAGTTTGCTCTGCGAGCAAGTAAAAGTTTCATGAAGCGATAATTTCCCTGGATAAGGAAAAATATAACAGTAAGAAACTAGTTCTAGCAACTTAGTCAAACCAAAAGATGACAATATTTAAAAACACCATTGTTGTATTATGGTGACAAAGCAATACCAGCCAGCTATAATGACCGGCAGGGACTTGAACCTGGGTGGGCAAGCTCCACTTGGTGGCAGTCTTAACCCAGCCACTCCCTGTGATCCACAAACCACAGAAGATGTACACTATACGAAGTCCTGTCCAAAAGCTCCAAACTGACAGCTGCCTTGGAGGCTCCCGATTGGTCCCCTGACCCCATATAAGCCCACAGAGTGTTCCAGGATGCATCCAGGCAACATGCAGATTACCAGTGAGCTACGATAACTGACTCTGATGCTGAGCTCCCAGCATCCACTGTGGCTCTGACTTGGATTCTGACCATCACTCGGGACCCAGAACCCCAACAGAAGTTATGATCTCTGGTACGGATCTCAGCCTGGAAATCTGACCTCGAGCTGTTTAAGCCCAGACCCTTGTCCCAGGACCCTGACAGTTTGCCTGGACCAGCCCATGCTGAAGGTCATCCCCATAGGAACATGGAGGCAGCGGGTCATCACATGCCTGGCATGTCTCAAAGGGCACTAGAAACGTCTGAATGGGTTGACCATCCCCAGGAGGAACTCCCTACATCAAAAGCACAAGTGTTGCAGCTCTCATTGCAAAACCAGATCCTGTAGATGCAGATGCTGCGCTGCGGACTCAACTAGTGCAGTAGACTCCTGGGGAGCAGGCTCCAAGGTGAGAATACTGCACTCTAGAAATGTTCTGCACCTGCGTCCTTGGATGTGGGGCCAACCTTCCCACACCCAGTGGAGACTGCCAAAAATTTAGAGGGTTTCTTAATCATTGCCATGTGCAATTCCTGCTCCACCCCAGTCCTATCTACTGATTTAGCGAAGGCAGGATTTGTAATTAGCCTCTTAATGGGAGAGGCATTAGATTGGGCCTGACTCTGGCTAGAAAAGGAATGCCAACACTGCTGAACTGGGATGCTTTCTTTCAGGTGTTTTCTATCATTCTGGATGATTCCTACTGCACTTTTTTTGCTGTGGCAGCCCTGCAAAAACTACAGTGGGGGAAGAATTGGTTGCCTCCTACACCACCCACTTCAGACAACTTGTCTCTGACACGGAGTGGAATGAGGAGGCACAGCTCCACCAGTTTCAGTGGGGACTGCGTGAGGAAATTAAAGATGAACTACCTTGCATGAAAACCCCAACACATTTGGATGCCTTTTTTGATCATGCCATATGCATCGATAACAGACTACACCAGTGACATAGAGAAAGGAATGGGTCAGTGCCACATCCCAGCCACATCCCAGGTGCCACTCTTCAAAGTGGTTGGTCCCAGGGCCATGCAACTCAGTGCAGCCCACCACCATGTGACTACCAAGGAAAAGGAATGCCATTCCCACCACAGTTTGTGTTTCTCCTGAGGGGAACCTAGCCACGCACTTGCCAGCTGACTGTTGTGGTCCCAAGACATCCATCCCCTTATAAAAGCATGCCCAAGGCACAGCAAGCTCTCATTACACCTCCAAGTTCAGGTCCTCCTCTACATCCCAGGTGAACCTTGATGAGTTCTCCCACAGTATGCACTTGTGGACTCCAGGGAAGCAGACAACTTCATGGATGCTGACACTGCACAAACCTTGGCCATGCCAGTGCAGCCAAAGGTAAGTCCTGACCTCATAGAGCCTATAAGATGGCTAGTTCCTGTCCTCAGACCTGGTGACCCAGGAGACCATGCCTCTGGAAACTGTTATCTAGAATCACTGAGAAATCCTAAAATTTGGAGCTATCTCTTTCCCATAATCGTTGGCATCTCATGGTTGGCAACACATGACATGCACATCTTGTCAGTTTCCACTCTGAACTCTTTCAGCACATCTGCCTGCACATACCATTTGATAGAACCCAGCCAGAGACCGGATTACCACTTGGAAATCCCCTGACCCTGGCCATGAGTCAGGTGAGACCACCACCAGAATCAACCCCTGTTCTTCCCACTAAGTACCGCAAATACCTGGATGTCTTTAGAAAAAAAAAGTGAATGTCCTATCAGCATACTGAGACTATGACTGCCCGATTAAGCTACAACCTGGGGCCAAGATACCCTTCAGCCACATCTATGCAATATTGGAACTGGCAGCCCTGTGGCTCTATCTCCAGGAGAATCTTGCCAAAGTGTTACTCGGGCTATCAACCTCCTCTGCCAAGGCCCTTCTTTTTGTCAGAAAGAAAGATGGGAACCTGTGCCTATCCATGGACTATCGGGCCCTCAATCAAGTAACTGTCAGAAACCGGTACTCCCTCCCTCTCATTCCAGAATTGTTGGGCCACGTGCAATCAACCCAGGTACTCACTAAGCTCGACCTGTGAGTTTACAACCTGGCAAAGATCAGAGCAGAGGATAAATAGAAAACAGCTGTTTGAACCTGCTGTGGCCATTATGAATACTTGTTAATGCCATTCAGTCTCACAAATGCTGCTGCCACTTTTCAGCATTTTGTGAACAGTGTAGTCCATGACATCCTAGACCAGTACGTCGTAGTTCACTTTGACAACATACTTGTCTTCTCCAGAATCCAAGACAACATACCTAGCATGTCTGATCAGTCCTGGATTGGCTCCACCAACATAGTTTATATGCAAAATTTGAAAAGTGCAGCTTTGATCAACACTCCATGGAGTTCTTGGGCTACATCTTGTTGCCTGAGGGCCTCCAAATGGACCCAGGAAAGTGGAGGCTGTTCAGACCTAGGTGGCCCCTTGAAACATCAAGAAGCTGGAACACTTTCTGTGGTTTACTAACTTTTATAGATATTTTTTTCCTGGATTTTTGGGCTGGATAACCCTGTTGACAGCACTTCAACGCAAGAACACCTTCATCTGGTCCCCGGTGGCACAACAGGTGTTTAACCAGCTCAAGAGGGCTTTCACCAGTGTGTCATTCTTGACACCCCTCAACCCAGTGAGGCCCACTGTCATTGAGACTGATGCCTCCAACACTGCCATCAGGATCATACCACCCAAAGACATGGCTCCTAACAGCACTCCTCCCTTGTGTCAACTCCTCACGGATGCGTACTCCAACAGAATATCATGAAACACTAGAAAAAAAAGTCTAGTGATCAAGTTCGGCTTTGAAGAGTGGCACCTGGAAGGGGCCAGGCATCCTATACAGGTGTATACAGATTTTAAAAAACTAGAATACCTTCGCAATGCTAAGGTGCTAAACCAAAAACAGTTCTGGTGAGCCCTGTTGTCACATGTTTTAACTTCACCATTACCTACCACTCCAGGGTCAAGAACAAAGCCATCAATGCCCAGTCCCAAAAAGGCCATCAATGCCAGTCCCCTCACCAGTCAAGACTCCTACTGCATGGAGGCACGATGCATCCTTAAGCCCTGCAATTTCCTGAATGCCGCCACTTCCCAAGATCTCACGTTTCTGATCTGCTTATTCTATATCAAGGGTCACCTATACATTCTGCCAGGATGTCCCCAACTGGAGGTTTTGAGATTCAGCTGATAACAGGCCACCCGGATAACAGGCCACTTCATCCACCTCAAGACCCTTTGCCTAATTGCCTGCTCCTTCTGGTAGTCCTGGATACAAGCAATGGTGCACTCCTATGTAGATTCTTGCAAAGTATGTGCTTGCACCAGGAGGCCATGCATGAGAGCCCTAGGCACTCTAATATCTGCAGAAACTCTGGCTAGACCACAGGAGACCACAAGAAGGACTACAAGCAATATGCTGGTCACCAGAACCAGAAAGGTCCAACATTTGCAGCTGGACAAAAGGTCTGGTTTTCAGTACATCACCATATAGACCAGCCACGTCACAAATTGTTCAGCCTGTATCTGATTAGCCAGGTGATCAACTCAGTGACCGTCAAGCTCCAGTTGCCCAGATACATCAGGGTACACCAGTTGTTCAACGTATCGCTGCTGAAGCTGCAGACTGACAACTCCTTTGCTCATTGACAACAACCACTGCCCAGTCCAGTTCTGGTCCAGGGTCACGATCAATATGATGTCTATGAAATTTTAAATTCTAAAATCAAATGTGATTTGATTTCCCTCGTTGACTGGGAACATTACAGTCCTGAGGCGCTCCTGGGAACAGGTGTCCCAGGTCCATATGCTTGACTTCATAGTGGCCTTCCAGGCAGCCTACCTAGATAAACCCAGCCCAGTACATGGGGGTTGCCCTTAGAAGGTTGTGTGTATGACATGAGGATCGGCAGGACCATGGGTGCTAGGTTTGTATAACTTTTGGTGGTGCCCAGAACTGGTCCAAGCAGAGCTGTCCCATCCATAGCACAGACCAGGCCAATTGCCCCAAGCCCTGTGCTTTAGGGGGCCTCGCGCTTCAGGGGGACGCAGGGTCCAAAGTGGCCTGGGGGGCTTAGTGGGGGGCCTGGCGCCGGCAGCAGCAAGCAACCTGGCCCCAGCCTGCCCCGCCGGCTCCCGGCATTGCTCGGGGGAGGGGGAAGAAGCTGGAAAGAGGAGGGATGGGGGTGGAGGCTTGAGGGAAGGGGTTTAATGGGGGCGGGAAGGGGCAGAGCAGGAGTGGGAAGAGGTGGGGGTTGGGGGGAAGGGGTGGAGTGGGGTCGAGGTGGGGGCAGAGCAGGGGCGGGAAGAGGCAGAGCTGGGTGGACTGGGGCCGGATTGCTCACTGCTGCCAGCGCCAGGTCCCCCCCTAAGCCCCCCAAGCAGCCCTGGACCCCACATCCCCCTGAAGTGTGGGGCCCCCCAAAGCACAGGGCCCGGGGCAGTTGCCCCGGTCCGTCCTATGGACAGCACGGCTTTGAAAAATATAAGCCCACATGTTGGTGGAGCCGGGCCCACGTTCCTAAATATTGCTGGAGCAAGGGCACCATGGGCCCATATAACTGGCCGCATATGGGCAGGACTCAAACCTGAGTGGGCAGAGCCTCCAGGCCACTTGGCGGCAGCTGTAACCTGTCTGCTCCCTTCTCCCTGTAAACTGCAGCAGATGTACACTATGGTAAGTGCTGCATGAGAGACCTGATTGGCAGCCACTTAGGAGGATCCTGATTGTCCCCTTGACCCTATATAAGCCCACAGGGCACACCAGGAAGTGTCAAGGCAACACTGCAGATTCTTAGTGGGCTGCCATGACTGACTCTGCTTCTGATGTCCCAAGATTGACTTTCACTCTGACTTGGATTCTGACCTTTACTCTGGAACCCCAACACAAGTTCTGACCTCAGGTGTTGACCTCAGCCTGGAAATCTGACCATGAGCTGCTTGAGCCATGCCCCCTCCCCCAGAACTCTGACACCCTAAAGCTTGAAGACCTCTAGAAAAAAGTACTGCTTATCAAGCCTTGCCCCTTAAATTTCCTTCACTTTGGAGGACAGGATTAAAATTGAAAATAAACTTGATAAATTAGAAAACTGATCTGAAATCTATGGGATGAGGGGGGTCAAGGTGGAGGGGCGTAGGGCGTGTCAGGATGATGGTTTGAGGACCTTCTTAACGGGAGAGCCCCAGCTACTGCTGAGGGGACACTGCATGCTGGGATCCTGCTTCCTCCCACCCATGATTCCCCTATCCCCTTTTCTTCTCCACCGCCCCCCCATCCCACATTCCCCTCTCCCTGCCCTATTTCACCTTCTTCCTTCCCCACTGCCTCTCCCCCCCCCTCCCCCCCGCCCAATCCCACCGCGGGCAGTCACTGTTGCACAGAGTAGAAAACAGGAAGGCTCCCAGCACACAGAAAGGTAGCACAACTGGCACTAGGACCCAGGAGGCGGCGTTCAGCTACAGAGTCAGCAGAGCGGAGACAGCCTCCTTCAGCTGGGAAGCTCTTTGCTTGCAGAATGGGGGCACAGTGACATGTAACCCTGTGTGCCCCCTCCCATGCCTCACCTCCGTTTGGAGTGGGGGCAATCCCCTCTCCAAAAAACTGCACCCATGGTCGTGGCTTCCCAGCCATTTTCTGCAGGGAAACACAGGAAATCGGCGGGGGAGGGCGGAGGCGCGCAGTCACGCAGAATCCCCCCAGGAGTAAATGATACAAGTAGACGTAAAAAGGACGAAAATGGAAAAGGGAAAAGTGAAAGTATGCTACTAAAACGCAACTCAACAAACTACAGTCTTTTGTTCAATGTTTTCACCCCACAGTCATTCTTCCAGCATGTCTGGCTAGTCCTTATCCAGGATCTAGTCACAGAGCCCAAAGAACTTGATTTCCTTTGTCTCATCAGGTGAAGAATAGTTTAGGGGTTCTCTCCCCTTCTCTTTACAGTCTAGTAAACCTTTAAACTGTATTTTTCTGAAGTGCATCCCTAGATAAAGCTCCCTTTCCTTACTTTGTGTAAACACCATGCTGTCTGTTGTAGATAGGATGCTGGCTTCTCCCATGCTTGTGATTTTTACAATGCCAAATGATCTTCCTGCAATCTCCGATGCAAATGAATAGCTCGCTGTCCTTGGCCACACCTGGCTTGCGGTGTCAGTCCATTGCCTTTGTCTGGAAACCTGTATAATTCTTTGTAGGTTAACCGCACATACACTACGCAAAAATATTAATGATCAGTGAGTTATTAGTTTTTCACTGATACCTCACAGGACATCTTTTATATACAGATTATAACAACAGTGAGTTGGGGTACACTGAGTATGTCAGGCCTCAGAAAAATTGGTGACAGAACACTGAACCACCAATGGGCCTCAGTTTCACAACTGAGCCACTGAAGTATTGAGCACCTCCTGGATCATTCTGTGAAGGTCACATCCCAACAAAGTGAGCGGGAACTGCACACAGCACATTAAAGGATCGGACCCTTATGTGTAGTGTGCATCTTGTTAATTCTACGTTTATAATTAGGGCCCTACCAAATTCATGGCCATGAAAAACACATCATGGACCATGAAATCTGGTCTTTCGTGTGCTTTTACCCTATACTACCCATATTTCCCAGGGGGAGACAAGCGTTTCTCAAATTGGGGATCCTGACCCAAAAGGGGGATCACAAGGTTATTTTAGAGGGATCAGGGTATTGCCACCCTTACCTTTGCACTGCCTTCAGAGCTATGCATAAACTTAATTGCGGAGAGGGAACTCAAAGAAGCGGGGAGAAAAAACTAGACTGATTTTTTTGATTATACAATTTTTATGACCTTCAATAATACACACTCATTATTGAATACACACACATAAACAAACACAAAGAAGAATCTAGAGAGTAGCAGGAAGATGACATTGAAATCTGAAAAAGGATAGGAAAAAAGCCATTATCCTATTCTCTGCATGAAAACTTAAAAGGTAGTGTTAAAAATAAAAACATATTTTTATTAAGATGGAATTAGATGAAAAGACGACATAACTAGCTATGTGAAGAAAACTACCTCTAACTTAAACTACAAGTTTCCTGGCAAACATGTCTGTAATACAGATATTGCACGCCTAATTTCATGCATTTTTAAAAATCTTTCAAGATTGTTTCTTAAAGAATATATTTACTAAAAAGTTACTTTTTCTCCCACTAGGGCAGAGGTAGAATAAGAAACTTTATTTTTATACACTTTCAGCTATTGCCCGTATACTGCTTTATCACATTGCCTCAAAGACATACCTGTAAATTATGAGCCAGGTTTTCTAAGATGCCATGTTTTGTGCAGCCTCATTTGTGATATTTTGTGCAAATTATTTAATAAGCTAATTTATATAATTGCAAATACCATATACATCAATATTAAAAATGAGTGGATTTAATCCTGGTGAAAAACGTTAACTTCACAACTACAGCAAATGATGTCCTCTCTATCTAAAGAGCAGCAGCAAGGCAAGCTGCCCCCCACAAACTGTTCTGCCAGCATGGCTCAGGGGACATCTCCACAGCAGCTGGGAGGTGTAATTCCCACATTGGATAGATATTTCTTCTCAAACTATCACCTAAAAATAGGGCCACCATGGCCTGGGCTAGACACCTAACTATGCACCCAGGGAGATCAGTGGGATTGTATTCATGCATCTAGTCTGAGCCACATGGCCACAGTGCTATTTTTAGACATTAGCTCAAGAAGAGTTTGTACATGTACCTGAGCTCGGAATCAAACCTCCCAGCTGCTGTGTAGATGTACCATAAATCCTGGCTGGAGGTGGACTTCCTTGAGGCACTACTGGGCCAGTTCAATCTCTGTGGCCCCATATAGTTCTTGGCCTCTGTGCTGAGTCTGCCAATTAGTGTGTTTGTGATGTGGGAACTAAAACTGAGAACTCAAAACCTCCCCACATATCAACTGTTTGTGAGATGACAATGGAATGCTAGGTACCAGAATTCCTGGGTTCTATTCAGCACAAAACCAAAACAAATGGTGGGAACTAGTGGACACCCTACGCACCTGGGGTGAAGGAGGATAAAGACGAATTCCTGACTCTGGGAGCAGAGTGTTTCCTAGTCATTTGACCTACAGACAGCATAGTCAAGCACATACATTTGAATGTTTATTCTGAAAGGCACTGTAGCAAAGTAGATGAGAGTAGGCTCTGTCATGTTAGAGACCTGGGTCTTATTCCCCACTCTGCCTCAAATGACCTTGTACAACTTCTTAGTTACCTTATTTACAAAACAGGGGAAATACAGTGGCCTGCTTCTAAGTGCAATAGGTATGAGGCCTTGAGCAATAGTAAGGCTGTTAACATGTACAGAAATATTAACAGTGCTCGGAAAACGCTTGATCTCTCTATTCCTTTGTCTCCTCCTGTGGCATTTTATCTGAGTAGTGAGAACATGGAAGTGTCTTAGCAGGTCTGGATCGAGGGATATGGCTGATCCACACAGTGTGCAGGTTAAATGTGTGAGCGCACAGGTGGCTTAAAGTTCACCTTATCACTCTCTTGATCTTGGTTCAGCTCCTGTGTAGCGCTGGCTCTTTTGCACAGAGTTAGAGCAGTCTAAGGGATATTTTAACTAGAGCTGGGCATTATTATTTTTTGACAAATAGTTTATTAGCCAAAAAATGATGTTTCAGTAGATCCAAAGCTATCTACAAATTTGACACATTTCCCAGATATTTTCAGCCAAATATTTTTTTCAGGCGCCATTCACCAAATGGCTGGAGGAGGTGGTGGTGTCACCTCTAACCCCCTTACAACTTTTAACTCACTGGTTAGGACGCTCACTTAGGATGGCTGAATTTGAGGCTCAATTTCCTCCTCTGCCCGATATGGTGAAAGAGATTTGAACTTGAGCCTCCCATATTGCAGGAGAGTGCCTCCGTCCCTGGGCTAAAAGTTATAAGGGAGGTAAATACCATCTCCTACTCCTTCAGCCATTTTGTGAACACAGCCCTTCATTTCCTTTACTTTAATGTTAAAAAGTGCCCCAAAATGAAATCTGTTGACTATTTTTGATTTCATGATTTTTTTTCAGAATTTCTGCATTCTGTTACATGCAAAACAATTCTTTCCTGATTTTTTTTCCCCAGGACTAACAGTGAACCCAAAAAATTCAGCTATTTACCTAGCTCTAGCTTTAATTGGCACAAGTAGCTGAAGCTCCAGCCAGGGGCCAACATGGTTCCAGGGCACGCCATCCATGCTCCCCTTTCTTTCCCAAAGAGTAACATGTCATATCAAGTTGTCATTTCTTTCATAGAACTTTTGGATATTGAAAGCAGTGTCACATGGCATGTTGGCTCTGCTGTTTTGTAGCTAAGCCTTTATTATACCCTCAGCTAAAGCTACTGATACTTGATGATTAGCTGTCAGTTTTGGGGCCAAATTCTGGCTGCTCTGACTCAGAGGTGCTAGAAAATAAGATGGTGCAGAGATCCGTTTCCTCCTGCTGAGGAAGCAGACAGAATCTGGTGCTTTGCCCTCCATGAGCCAAAGGGCATAAGAAGTTATGCTAGAAGCTCTTGACATCCCAAAGAGGCCATGTTGCAGACTGAGGAAGATGCTGGGGGAAGCATATGTTTCACCTGTTACAGAATGTAGAATTGGCAACTCTTCAGTGTATGGCTCCAGCACACTTGGAGGCATGTTTCAGGAACAGGCGGCCTCCAGAAAATTCTAGGAGTCAGTGGAAATTGCCTCAAAACCAACTCTAAAACTGACTTAAGGCTATCAGGCTTTGGCCCCATAGTTCTAGTCTCTTTAGACCCTTCTGGACAAAAGCAATGCAATGGACATCACATCACGGAATGGGGTCAAATATGAAAAAAGGAGATGATTTTCAAAGAGAGAGATAAACAGTAAGAAATGACACACTGGTGGAGAGCATGTGTCAAACTGAAGAAAGGCCAAATAAATAGAAGGAAAAAATAAGAAAAAACAGAATTTGTGCTAGTGAATTTGTATGATATTGTATTTCCTTGACAAACATCCTACGTAAATGTGTGAGGGATAGATGGGATAAGTAACAATTTAACACTCAGACTATTGCTGGTTACTCTGGGTTCTGCAGTTTTAAAAAAGCTGATGAAAAAGTCAGTAAAAGCAATCCTATATTAAACAGAATGCATTTATAACCTTCCAGTAAGCAAATGGGGCCACAGAGCTCTGCTGGATGTGGGTTTTCAAATTCTGGAAACTGTGGATGAATCCTAGAATAAGCAAATGAGCTCTATTTCTCAAGTCACAGAGGATGCTGGTGGAAGACTGGACATTCCTCCTCCTACCCACCCTAATTTGTAATTAAAACGTTTCAGTTTGGAGTAAATGGGGGGTTGGGGGGAACCAATTCACAGACCCTATCAAAAATCTCATATCTCATTCTGGACGTTTAAGTCTGCACTTGGCCAAACACTGGAGAAAATACTGTAATGTAGGGGAGTGCAGGCACTGGCAGGGAATGAATTAGATGACTTAAATAAATCTTGTCCATCTTTAATTTCCACTATTCTATTATCTAGATTACAGTGGCTGACTTTTAAAAAATGATTATCATACCAATAAATGTTAGACAGTAACACTAATAAAGGATTTTGCGTCATATTATTTCAGAATAACACTCACTGTAGTTTTCTTCACTAGCACTTTTATGCACCATTGGTGAAATTCACGTTGATGTGAAGGGCCACCACCAAGCCCTCTACACTACATTAACTCCACAGAGTGGATGCCCTGAAGGACTGCTGACAGAATGATCATGTTGGAGTGCTTGCGTACTTCCAGCAGCTCATGGAAAGGATCCCTCCATTGGCACAGTAAACCATAATGGGAGCAGGGTAGAAGTGGGTAAGGGAAAAGACACTAGATTTCTCATGGATCCAGAGGCCCCAGTACTCAATGCCAGTGGCACAGAGAGGCTATAGTTGCTATTCCCATAGGCCATAAGGGTGGCAGAGAGTAGAATTCACATCCTCAACTGCTCTGTACTTTATCTATGTATGGCCTGAACACTGGGGTTTTATGTGAACAGAGTGGATTCAACAACGCACAAATAAACCTGCTAGGATTATTTTTCCTACTACAATATTTTACTTTAAAATAAAATGGACAAAATATTAAAGAGGATAAATTAAGGATGAGCTCAGACAAATCTCCTCTTCCAGCTTCTGAAGTTTACTGCCATTGATCCTTGCTCTTCAGTGAAAGCTTACAAAAAAGTCTGCCAAAAACCTCAACAAAGCTGCCAGAAAATGCAAACTGCTCCCAGTGCCAGAGCCAGCAAAGCTACTGAATCCTTTAACGATATTTGCAGCAAGTTCAGTGAATGGTGAGTCACTATTTCCTGTTCTTCTCCTGTGTGTCATCTGAAGCATGAACTTAGGATTCTTCTCCTTTAATACGCAGATATGCATCAGGGCATATCTTGAAACGGACACATGTAACGTACAATATTTGTGCAACTACGAATCCATGCTAACACATCCAATTGACTTTATTCATGATGAATTTTGGAAGAGGGGGGTGGTGGGGAAACTCTTATTACTAATGCCATGGTACTTTACAGGTAAATAAATAGACAAAGAACTTGCAAACTAAACTAAAAAGAAAAAACAACAAAAATGATAACCCATGCAGGGCCTGAGAATTGATAACCCATGCAGGGCCTGGAGGGAGACAACAGTAAACCCAGGTCTGCACTGCACTACAAACCTATAACGGCATAACTACATCGCTAAGGGAAAAATCCACACCCCTGAATGACACAGTTATACTGACCTAACACCCCTTCCCTCCGCCACATGTAGACAGAGCTCTATCGACAGGAGAGCTTTTTCCATTGACACAGCTTCCGCCTCTCAGGGAGGTGGATTAACTTTGCCAATGAGAGAAGCTCTCCTGTTGGGGTAGTAGTGTCTTCACTAAAGTGACGCAGCTGTGCCACTGTAGCGCTGTATGTGAAGACAAGCCCTAAGTAATGTGAAGAGAACACTGTTCTTGGGGGGAGAACAGTATTTTCCCCTCAGAGAAGATCATGTAAGTTGTTTTGTTTCACATATCTTGCTAGTTACATATTATTCTGTGTGCACACAATAGGAATTTCTCTCCTTGGTGGACAATTATGGAAGGTTTCAGAGAAGTAGCATCGAGTTTTTTTGGAAGGATTTAACTGAAGAGTGGGTGAAAGTTAAAAAGTATTACACAGAAAAATAAAGCAGCATGCATTATTATCATTATCCCCACGCACTACTCTACAGTCAAGTAATGAAAACACTCCTATTTTACATTGTTTTATTTGTTGCCAGACATTTTCCTCACCACTCACACACCTACTGTTTATATTATCCTGTGGCATGCTGGGCCACTAACAAATTCTTCTCCCTAGGAAACAAAATCTGTGATGAAAACCTTATTTTCAAAGTACGAAAACCTCTACTACTGCGAAGGTTCCGATTCTTCCAAATTATTTAAGGTTTTGTTGTTGTTTCTAACAGCAACAATAATAAACATGGAGAAAAGACCTGCCTGAAATGATTTCTGACTACCTCATAATGAATTTAGACGTGTTATTCTAATTTTTGTTGTTGTTGTTTTGTTTTAGCAATGCCATTTGTGATGCTGTATTCCTTACAGTTTTAAGAAAAAGATTAGCTACTAGCTATTCCCAAAGACCTTTCCTTCCAGATCTCTCCATCTGTGGAAAAAGTGATGGCGGGAACCTCTTACTCAATATCAATGAATTCACAGAAGTTCAGATATCCAAAAAAGTTAAAAGATGAAATGAAAAAACTGTCAGACTGAGAACCTATTTCTACTGACAGGTTCCAGCTTCAGGTCAACTAAAATGCAGAAAACAAAATTGCATATAAACTCTCCAGCTATACAGGGTAAAAGGATTCCTAAACATGGCCCCAAATCTACAACATATTGTGCATTGGCAGACGGGTGTGCCCAGATGGACCCAGCTGCAGGAACTGGCCCTATAACTCCAGTTGGTGGTGTTTAATTGAGTAGTCTTGTTATGAATTTAATGGGCAATTACTTGAGGTGATCAATGTATATTATTATTTTTTCTAAAAAGAGGTGGAGAAGGAGGAGGGAAGACTAAGTGGACTTCTTGGCTTTAAAGTTTTACATAATTTTATTTTTGAATGGAATTATTTTTTGTACATAATTCTACATTTGTAAATTCAATGTTCATGATAAAGAGACTGTGTTACAGGACTTGTATTAGGTGAATTGAAAAATACTATTTCTAGGGCTGTCAAGCGATTAAAAAAATTAATCACGATTAATCATGCTATTAATAATAGAATACCATTTATTTAAATATTTGTGGATGTTTTCTACCTATTCAAATACATTGATTTCAATTACAACACAGAATACAAAGTGTACAGTGCTCACTTTATATTTATTTTTATTACAAATATTTGCACTGCAAAAAACAAAAGAAATCGTATTTTTCAATTCAGCTAATACAAGTACTGTGTAGAATTATGTACAAAGAAATAACTGCATTCAAAAATAAAACAATGTACAACTTTAGAGCCTACAAGTCCACTCAGTCCTTTTTCAGCCAGTCGCTCAGACAAACAAGTTTGGTTACAATTTGCAGGAGATAATGCTGCCTGCTTCTTGTTTACAATGTCACCTGAAAGTGAGAACAGGCATTCGCATAGCACTGTTATAGCTGACGTCACAAGATATTTACATGCCAGAAGCGCTCAAGATTCATATGTCCCTTCATGCTTCAACTACCATTCCAGAGGACATACGTCCATGCTGATAACTGGTTCTGCTCGATAACGATCTAAAGCAGAGCGGACCAACACATGTTCATTTTCATCATCTGAGTTAGATGCCACCAGCAGAAGGTTCATTTTCTTTTTTGGTGGTTCGGGTTCAGTAGTTTCCACATTGGAGTGTTGCTCTTTTAAGAGTTCTGAAAGCATGCTCCACACCTGTGCCTCTCAGATTTTGGATGGTACTTCAGATTCTTAAACCTTAGCTTTTAGCTATTTTTAGAAATCTCACATTCGTACCTTCTTTGCATTTTGTCAAATCTGCTGTGAAAGTGTTCTTAAAATGAACATGTGCTGGTCATCATCTGAGACTGCTATAACATGAAATACATGGCAAAATGCGGGTAAAACAGAACAGGAGACATACAATTCTCCCCGAAGGAGTTCAGTCACAAATTTAATGACGCATTATTTTAACAAGCATCATCAGCATGGAAGCATGTCCTCTGGAATCGTGGCCGAAGCATGAAGGGGCATACCAATGTTTAGCATATCTGACATGTAAATACCTTGCAACGCTGGCTACAAAAGTGCCATGCGAACGCCTGTTCTCACTTTCAGGTGACGTAAATAAGAAGCAGGCAGCAGTATTTCCCATAAATGTAAACAAACTTTCTTGTCCTCGCGATTCACTGAACAAGAAGTTGGACTGAGTGGACTTGTATGCTCCAAAGTTTTACACTGTTTTGTTTTTGGAGTTATGTAACCAAAAAAAAAAATCTACATTTATAAGTTACACTTTCACGCTAAAGAGATTGCACTACGGTACTTGTATGAGGTGAATTGAAAAAATACTATTTATTTTGTTTATCATTTTTACAGTGCAAATATTTGTAATAAAAAATAATAGAAAGTGAGCACTGTACACTTTATATTCTGTCTTGTAATAGAAATCAATATATTTGAAAATGTAGAAAATCATCCAAAATATTTAATAAATTTCATTTGGTATTCTATTGTTTAACACTGCGATTAATTTTTTGAAGACCAATTAATTTTTTTGAGTTAATCACGAGTTAACTGCGATTAATCAACAGCCCTCATTATTTCTTTTGTTTTTAAGGTGCAAATATTTGTAACCAAAAATAAATATAAAGTGAGCACGGTACACTTTGTATTGTGTTGTAACTGAAATAAAAACATTTAAAAATGTAGAAAACACCCACAAATATTTAAATGATATTCTATTATTGTTTAACAGCACAATTAAGTGCTATTAATATTTTTATTTGCGCAATTAATCACGATTAATTTTTTTAATCACTTGACAGCCCTATGCAAAGGTATTGCCCCATCTGAGTCTGAAAAGAATTACATTGAGCTGCATTTAATCTAAATACTGATGTCATTTCTGTTCAAGTTGTCTTGCAATCTCCACCATCAGATAGAGGTGGGATGTCAAAACAGAACTTTTTGAAACTCTGAACAAGAGAACTCATGAGTGGATAGCTATTAATAAGAATTACACATAGCTCTTCATCCTTAGAACTCAAACACTTTACAAAGGAAGGTAACTATTATTATCTCCATTTTACAGGTGGGGAGGCACAGAGAGGTTAAAGTGACTTGTACAAGGTCAAATTGTGAGTCAGTGGCAGAGCCAGGCAGGGCCATCCCTAGCCGTTTGGGTGCCCTATGCAGCTCCCCCACGGGGGGGTGTCGTGTCCGAGGCCTCCCCCTTCCCCCAAGGATCTGGGAGGCAGGAGCTGTTGGGGGCCTCTTTTGGGGGCCCCACAGGCCCAGAGTGGCCGGGTAGATTAGCGGGGGGCCGGGAGCAGCCCGCTCCGCTTCCCTCGCCCCGGCCCCAGCCGTGTCGCTCGGGAAAGGGGGTTTGGGGGAAGGGATCCCCCCTGCACTCACTGGCAACGGCGGGAAACGGAGCAGCCCAGTTCCCCAACACTTCCCCCCCCCACGACATGGCCGGGGTAAGAGAAGCGGAGTGGGCTAGGGGCGCGTCACTCCGCTTCCCGCTGCCAGTGAGCGCAGGGGGCGTCCTTTCCCCAACCCGAGCGGCATGGCCACGGCCGGGGCAAGGGCAGCAGAGCGACGCGGCCCCAGCCCACTCTGCGTCTCGCCGCCGGTGGGTGCCGGGGCTCATCCTTTCCCCGCACGCATTGGCGGCGGGAAGCGGAGCGCCGCAGCTGGGAGCTGGCGGAGTAGAGCGCGCTGGGGCCAGGTTGCTCCGCTTCCCGCCGCTGCCAGTGAGTGCGGGGTCACGGGGGGACGAGGTGGAATGGGGGGAAGGGCAAGAGGTGGGGGTGCAGGGAGTTGGCTGGGGCCCCACACCCCCCCTAGGGACGGCCCTGCCCCTTGGAGTGTGCGCAGCCCGAGGGGGGTGTGGGCGGCCGCGGGACAGGGCTGGTCGCCAGAGCGGGTTCTGCTGCACGCAGATGCCTACGGCACCAAATTTCATGGTGCCCTACGATGGTGGTCCTGGAGCCAGGTTTAAAACTCCAGTCATCTGACTTCCAGTCCACCAGCTAGTGTTCACAGACAAGTCAACATCATCTTGTGTTCAGTAGTATCCAAGGTTGCCCATAGATCTAGAAAAATCAGCATGGACAGCTGGAGCCTTGTTCATTGCTAGGAGGAGATTTTCAAGAAACATGACTAATCCAGCCTTCATACTACACTGAGGTCTAAAGCATGACTGGAAGGTCTGAAGGACCTGCCTCTTTGCAAGCAGTTAGACCAAATGACCCTGAGAATCCCTTCTAACCCTATGGTTCTATGAGGACCTGAGGCTGAGCTGTAATAATTTATGAATACTACATGTGACTTGGTTATTGAGATAAATACTGTACAGCTAGACTGGGGTACTGGAATGCTTAATGTATGCATATGTTAATTGATTTCAATAGCAGAGCTGCTAGGGAATTAGCAGAGAGGCAAAACAATGTCTCTAATAAGTAAACACAGCAGGTGTAATTAAGAAACAATGACAAACTATTTAGATGTGAAGATGCTAAGTCTTTGGCTACAGCCCAGTTACATTGCTGTGCTTTGCAAAGGCTGGGATTGGACAGATCTAAAGGACCTGAAACAGTTAAGAAGTGACTCTCCGGAGCCATGGTTACCAAACCTTTTAATACTGTAGCTTTCTTACAGATATTTCAAAGCTATAGTTTGAAAATATGGATTTTTTTTGGTGTGTCCAGACAGTCTAAGACACAGAGAAGAGGTCTGTTTCAAAATGCATAGTTGTACCATATTTGGTTGAATCTCTGATAGTGATATCAAAGACAAGTAGTCTTCCAAAATTTAATAATTTCTATGTTTAGTTTTCATAGAAATCGTTGCTGAAACCCCAGATTATCAGAAATAGCTGGAAGTAAATGGAAGCAGCACTTTCATAGCTTAATCTTTCAGCTCTTTGTACACTCCTCTAACAGAAATTCAGTATTCCTGGTTTGTTAGATTTGAAAGCTTGGTCTTCAATGTGTGATCACTTGAAAAATCGAAGAGATTTATTTAAGATGAGATATTTAAGGTTGAGTTACCAAGGATGGGTTTAAATTCAACGGTTATCTGAAGATTCACACTCAACTCCAGGAAAATATTCATCAAAATGGGAATACAATCCAGACAAATGCGGTAATATTTAGTCTTTTAAAGTGTTTTGGTCACTTTCACTTTTCCTTTTTTCAGAACTCTGATAACTCCCTTTTCAGTGTGGCATCTCCACAGACAAAATTTCTTCATGAATCTCCAGTTTTTTCCTTCATATCTAGTATATTTGTATTCCTACCTTTAAGTGTTAGGTTCCGTGCATTCAATTTGCCAAATACGTCCTCCAGATAAGCTAATATAGTCAAGAAGTCCATATTACACATGTAAATGTGCAAGGTCTGTTTTCTCAAGGAGGAAAATTCTGATTTTGTCACAAAATTCAAAGATGTGTTGTAACATCGACATGACAAACCATCTGAATTCACAGTGAAATAAATTGAGTGTGGTCAGAGCCCATCTCTTTGCACAGCACACTAGAACAACTTGTGTTTTCTGCCTGGGATTTTATAAAATTAACAATTCTAAAACAATGTTGAGGGCCTCATGTACTTCAGGTTGCAACTTCTTTGATGCTGCAGCTTAGTGATGAATCATGCAATATGTCCAAATTGTTGCCAGTGCCTCTTTCTTTACTTATGCTGTAACGCCACTGTTCTTTTCCAGCCATGGGTGCTGTCCCATCAGTGCACGGCCCACACATATGACCTAGTTAAGACCTTCATCCACTATGAATTTATCGAGGATCTTGAATATTTCATCACCAGTTGTTCGGTTTGGGATTTCTTTACAAAATACAAGTTCTTCAGCTATTGTATCTGCTTTGACAAATCTCACATAACACAGAAGATGAGTCAAGTTGGGTATGCCTGTGGATTCCTCAAGCTGCAGTGAAAGATATTGACTCTTCTTAACTTGTTCTATCAATTGGTCCTGGATGTTTTCTGCAAAGTCATCAATACATCGATGGATGGTATTTAATATAGTCATGGTTTTCAGTGCCATGGCTGCTTATTCTCCAGTCATAATTCTATACATATATTGCTGGTAGAAGTAGAAGGGTCTTTCCAATGGTGTGTGCTTGTTTGCATTTTGCAAGGCCACATCATAAGATGCTTATAAGGCTTTTTGAGGAGCAGCTGTTTCTTTAGACATGACTCTTGTTTATGAATTCTGGGTGTTTGGTTTCTAAATATATCTTACTTTTCTGTTTAACTTTATTAAAACCATCTTCTTCAGATAAGATGCAGGTGATTTTTCAACCTAGTTTAATAGTCTCTTAATTAGGAAAAAACAAAAACGGCCCTACCTATTAATTTCCCCCCCACCCCCCAAGCACTCATGGCTCCCCCACGAGCCATGGCTCACAGTTTGGGGAGCAATGCTCTGGACAGAGTGCGTGTGTGCAGGCAGAGGAGGAAGTTGTTATGCCTTGTTTCCGAGGAACAGGCAGAGACAGACACAGGCCTGACAAAACCAGCGTCTAAGGCAGTTTGGCCTTCCTAAGCTTCAGGGGATGGTAAGTCTTAGAAAGACAGGCAAATATATAGAGTGTTTTATTGTTTCTCTTATGCTTTGCTGTGTCCCTACTGCTAAACTTAAACAATACTTTATTTTGAAAAAGGTGTCTGGTCCCTGTATTAACCACTGCTCACAGGTCCCAAAGGGAAGACTTGAATGTGCCAAGTCCAGTCAGAGCTGCTGAGCAATTATAGTTGGTACACAGGAATATAATGAAATTAATTTATTTTATTCTTTCATCAATAAAACATTCTGAAATATGGTAGCATTTCAGTTTACCACAAACAAAAGGTAAAACAGGGTTGCTATATTAAAAAAAAAAGATCTTAGCAAGGGTATAATCTTTACCGTTTCAGTCAAATGTAAATTTAAGTTATATTTATTTATTTTCCCTTTTTAATTTTATAATTGTAATTCTGAAGTACCTTGAGATTTGTGGTATAAGTGTAGTATAGTTTACTGCCCTTATATCTAAATTAACCCTTTTATTTAGCTCGTTTGTGGAAAAAAAATCCACATGCTGACCAGATTTCCTCAAGAGGGCACTCTCCTCCAAATCTCCTGTTGTACACACTATTTTTTCAAAGACTGAAAAAATTCCCAAACTAAATCACTGGAGCAATTTTTTAACTTAGAAATTACACATTAACTTTTGAACCATGACACTTCAAAAGATAATAAAAAAAATTCATATTGAGTCACAGTTGAGATTTAACGGTTGCTTATTTCTGATAAGTTAAATTGTGCATATTCATTAGTAGTGATTCCTTAGATCTCTAAAACTAGGATAAACCTGTAGATTAACAAATACTCAAAAATTTTTATCAGTGTACACAGACACTCAGATAAGAGGCAATATTATATGAATTACATGAATGGCACCTTGATCTTAGATTAAGAAACAAAACATAGAAGCATATATTAAATTATTTCACGTTACAATAGCATCCTTTCCAAAGAGGTTAACATAGACCCTATGCCAAAAGAGCAGTTTTAAAACAGCTGTTCACTATTAGACTCTTTCTAGACTTTTACCACTCAATCAACTTGTTATGGCTGTGAAAGGTATGCCGTCATATGGCTTGCCTTTATGTATCACAGTGTAATCTGAATGCTCATTTTTATATGCTGAGATTAATACAGTTGAGCCTGCTCTGCTTTTGAACTCTTGAATTCTACTATTGAAAAATTTTAGACGTTTACACCCAAAAAATAAGAAGTAGTGAGAAGAGGGTTATGATGTTTTGACCCACAGAACTGCATGGCCATTTGTACCACATTCAAGTATTTTAATTTCTTAGGAACGAAATTGATTGTGCACCTCTTATAATTGAGACTTTTCTTCTACATTTTCTCTGACTGTATCCCCTTGTAGAAGAAGCATGCTCCCAATTCATCGATCATGACTAAGAATGACACAGAGCAGATGGGAGATTTTGCTCCACCTGGACTTATCAGTTTCAGCTGCTATTTAGGAAGCAGGCTAAACCTCTCAGAAAAAATATAACAGTCATTGCTGGTATCCTTTATTTCTCATTCATTTATACATTTAGATACAGCATTGTTCCAAAATATCTTAAATGTAGTATTTACAACAGCACCTAAGATACAAACATCAGAACTAGCATTCTGATGTTTATAATAACAGCTAACTGCTAGAAAGCTGAGAACAGTTCTTCAAAATAAAGTAGAAATAAAATAATATTAACAAAACTAAAAAGAATGTTTTAGAGAGGCAGATTAGTTAAGGCTGCTTCTGTTTTGATAAATTAGGTATTTGTAAATGAGGTTGTGATACTGGTTTGATTTGTAATGCAGTAAAACCTTTTCTAGATATTGCTGTAAGTAGACTTTATGTGGTTAAGAAAATTCTCAGCATTTATAATACAGGCTTGATTATACTACCCTTACACACCTTGAGTTGTACCATACACCCCCAAAATCAGTAGAACTACTCTGGGAGTCAGGTATGACTCAAAATAGTAACAGTATCACAACAGTAAGTTTTCTCTATATTTGCTGACAAGAAACTTCATTAACAGAGTAAGCATTGCCTGGTGGCATCTCCTGCTCTTCCAGACCTGCTCTGTACTCAGATTACATTTCCTGAAAATAAAAAATCCCCTGAAACAGAGGCAGATTGTAGCAACATGCCTATGTTTCATTTTCGGATTTTGCTGCGGGTTGGGTTTGAATCTACAGTGCCTGGAGTAGCTCAGGTTTAATGTGCAGTGCATATCCCTTTGAGCCACTAACATTCTGTGATTAGTGGCTGGCTAGCAGTCCTCTTGGCTATTTTGTCTGCATATACAGACTGTAATCCATTTGGCTAACAAGCATTAGATTCAAGCTTCTCTCGACCGCGTAACTATTGAGTAATGTTTTCAATATTGTTTCCTCAAAGGGGTAGTGGATCCCTGGAATAATGTTGAACTATTGAGACTCTTTGGCACCCATTCAGAGCCATGGCTTGATCCCCAAGTATGTGCAAAAAACATTGATTAAAAAAAACCTTTCACCTCTAAGAAATGTTTTTTTTCTTGGGGGGAGAGGGCTTGAATCTTAGGAAAGCCTTGTGCAAATTATCCTAAATTTGGATCACTAACTTCAACCCACACCTTCATGAGGCAGCAAACTTCAAGGAGATGTAAGAAAGCAAGTGGATTTTAGAGCACTTTCAGGAGTCATCCTTTAAACAGAAAGCATTTCCCAATCTTAAGTACAGGGGAGTTGGTGCTCTCCTATAATACCTTATGACAAATATTTTTAACACAAACAATGGTTTTCTTAACCATGCAAAGGCAGCTCATGGCAACATTTAGAAATGGGGTTTTTTTTGTGCTTACAAAAAGCAAACTGGAATCAGAATTTAGATCTCAAAAATTCCCAATGTCTGAACGGCTGACGCACACTATTTACAGTACTAATCATTTCTATGTACAATTTATTTGGTGTTGGTCTGTAAATCTTGTAAAGTATAAAAATGATCTGTGTATCTCAGCAATTACAAAATAAAATTTTAATATTTAAACTGCCTTTTTAATAGCTAAAATTAACCCTGTTGCAAAGATTCCTTGTTGCTGTACTAAAACAAAGGGTACACCAACCAAGCTATTTTGGTAAACTTAACACTAGAAGTGATATTCATCTACCAGGCTGCAAAGAAAGCACTAAAGCAAAAAGAAATTCAAGTGTCTCCATTATACACCGCAAAACTGTAAACAGACCACACAGACATCAATTTTTTCTGGGGTGTTCCCTTGAATTTTTGTAAGATATAACTGATACACTGGGTGAGAATCAGAAACCGAAGAAGATTAAAAAATTCTTATCTTAGCTCCCAGTGCTGTAGGTACTGTTAATTCATGCTGCAGTGTTCTATGCTGTGTTATAAATGTACTGAAGTCTGAACCGTTACTGAAAAACAACTGCCATTTCCCTTTTCCCTGTCTCCCTAAGTGTCTAGGAATTTATGAGAGCTAAATTTGATTTGCATCTGTATCCCCAGAAAAGTTGCTACTTAAAGTTTAAGGATATTGTGAATAAAACTGATATATGATTAAATTTTTCACTAAATAATAATAATGTTGCTTTGACACTATTAAATACAAGCAAGCTAACTAACGGGTATATTAAAGAAAATCTTCAAAAATACATTTTACACATTTGGTGTTGCACTATGGCATTAGTCCACTGAAGTTCAGCACTGCAATAAATCTCTGGGTGCTATATTTTCCTTCCACATTGAGAAAGGTGATGCCATACTCTTCATCTAAAGTAAACTGCTGCCTGGCAAATTTAAATATCTGATGTATTGCTAATCCTCTCAACTCAACCGTGGCAGCATCATCACTAATCTTGTATCATTGTATCTAAATCTTACAAAGTGCCCTTTTAGCAACTCCACTAGAAGCAGTTTAGACTCTAAACTAAAACTCTCAGCCCAAAGAGAGAGGCTCAAATAGCTGAATAGCAGTTTTATTTGCCAGTTTCCAAGTTTAAGATGTTCATCCATCTGGCAAGGCATCTTAGGCAATACATCAGCCAAGAACAACTCTCTATGTCTTGAGACCAATTCTGGCTATCAAACATGGCTTGACTGAAAGCAAAGCAGCATCTTTAGCTGCTCTGTAGCTGAACTCCGATAATACTTCTCTCCAATGCCTCTTGCAACCTTGGCTTCGATATCTTGGTTTCCATAGGAATAGACAGCTATTAAGTGGCATATGGTCAAAGGGTACAAGGGAGAGGAAAACTGACCAACACTGTAAAACCAAAAGGAAAAACTTTCCCAACATGTTTTTTTAAAAAAGGAAATAAGCGCCTGTGTGCCTTCAGCATTGAAGTCCATTTATCCATGACCACAATTTGTGTATGCTTTTCTGTGTAGTGGTATAAGCACCTCAGAAGTTCTGGTGTCTAAATATATCAAGAAAAATTAACTGCATCCATCTAAAAAACACTGCAAGGACGAGAATGCAATTAGCATTCTAGTTTCCAGCTGATCTGTTCTACTGTTATTGATTTGTTTTCCTACACTGTTCTTTAAAGCCATTCAGGCAGAAGTTCCCAAAATATCTAATCTCTCAAGAATTAGAGACAGAAGGTGAAATAGAACCCATTCATATTTATAGGATCTCTGTTTACTGCTTTATGCAGAATGAAGATTGAGTTATTCCAAATAATATTTTAGTGATTTAAGAGATTTGTCACACAGTACTGAATCAGTGAAAAAAAAACATATCACAAAGTAAAAAGTTCCTTGAAATAATTTTCCTAATCTAACACACTCCAAGTATGACAGGGTTGAAGTTATAAACCTATTTCCCTGAACTAGAACAGTCTTTACAAAAAAAAAAAAAGTACAGTATAAGTATTTCCATGCACTCACTGCTTATTTTTTCACTCCTACCAGCCACATGGTTTTAATGGATGTTTATAAATATGTAATGTTTACTTCTTAATTTGTAGTACCCGTAATTACATCTGAAATTTATTGGATAACTGTAGAGCTATATGTAATTGTTTTCATCATAGCATGATAGCATATTCCTGTTTGCAAAAAGAAAGAGGATTGTTTCAAAGAACTCAAGCCCCAAGTGAAAATCTGAAACAGGAAAAGGCCCCTTATATTTCTACTAGATCAAACTTTAATATCCCCTCTGGGTTGGGGGGGGGAGGGGGAAGTGGAGACGAAAGTTACCTGATGAATTTAGATATTTTTCTTCAAATAAATTTTTTGTAAATACGTTTTTCATTTCTCCACCAGCTCTGCAGATTTATCTTTATAAAACAAGGCAAAGAAGACCCTGTCTTTATATAAGTATATGTTAAGACATAAGTAAAATGAGTTAAGTCTCATAGCTTCCAAAAGCGTGGTGTCTTAAATAGAATGGTTTAAATATGAGTTTAAAAACTGATTTCAGAGTAACAGCCGTGTTAGTCTGTATTTGCAAAAAGAAAAGGAGTACTTGTGGCACCTTAGAGACTAACCAATTTATTTGAGCATAAGTCCTATTAGCAGTAAAGGGCCTGATTCTCACCAACTTTGTACTGTATTGGTAGGTCAGCAATTACAAATGTAACCTATTTTGCAAATGGACTCCTGGATGTAATGCGTAATTCTGAGTGTGCATGCAACTAGACTGGCATGCACACTACACAGCCAGAAGTGCATACATACACATCTACAAAGTTACTTAAAACCAGGCCCTAAAAGTCAAAACAAAACAAAACAAAAAAAATTAAAAGATTAGACAGCAGAGAAGACATCAGGATAGTTAAACAGAAATGTAAGGGACCTCCATTTGACAGACAGAACTGTAGCAGTCCAGTGACCCTAACACCATGGTGGGGCACTGTAGACACAATTGGGAGCAGGGGGAGAAATCTATTGAATCATCAGCCTCACTTCCTGTAGCACATAGGTGTTCCTTGGAGATTTCACATACAAATACTGACATCACCTATTCCAGTTTAATTTCTGAGATCATAGGAAACACAGAACAATTTGGGATGGTTGCTAAGAAGCAAGCACCAGAACATGGAATCCCCTCAACATATGTTCAGAAATCTTTTCAAACTATGAACTTATATTTTTTAAAAAGGAGTGGAAACATTATGACATTCAGATTTCTAGTAAACGGTATTATTCCACATTTTATACATAGGTTTCATTTTACTATTTGTGTCTACACACAAGATTTGATTAAAAACTTTTTCATGCACCATGACCCACGTTTGAATTCCATCCACCAAAAATAAACAAACAAATAAAATGTCTGAAATGTTTTTGTTAAGTGTTTTTCATGATGATTCACCTGGTGGGAGTGGGGAGGATTTGACAGGATTAGACAGGGCAGCCCATATTGTTATTTACCTTTGGCAATAATTATTGACAAACTTGAGGCTCAGTTATATTTGAACCACTTTGTATACATATATAATGGAGGGGTTTTAGACTGAAATCAGGTCAGAAAACCCTTAAATATTCGGAAAAATGAAAGAAGTCCAAGTAAGTTATCTAAAGCCCTAGAACTTCTAAAGATCACTGGGCTTCTGACCTCTTAAATTATGGAGAATAGGAAGCTGAAAATTTGATACTTTTTAAGTCTTCCAAAACACGTTCTAAATTATCAAGACAACCATTTTTTCCTCTGTCTTAGGATGCATGAATATATTATTTCATTTGTAAGGTTACGCCTCAGAGGTCTCCACACGTGCAGTCAAGGTTCCTTCCCCACTCTGAATTCTAGGGTACAGATGTGGGGACCTGCATGAAAACCTCCTAAGCTTACTTTTACCAGCTTAGGTTAAAACTTTCCCAGGGTACAAACTATTTTATCTTTTGCCCTTGGACTTCCACTGCCACCATCAAATGTCTAACCGGTATATTACTAGGAAAGAGTCTATTTGGAAACGTCTTTCCCCCCAAAATCCTCCCAAACGTTACACTCCCTTTCCTGGGGAAGGTTTGATAAAAATCCTCACCAGTTTGCAAAGGTGACCACAGACCCAAACCCTTGGATCTTAAGAACAATGAAAAAGCATTCAGTTTCTTAAAAGAAGAATTTTAATAGAAGTAAAAAGAATCACCTCTGTAATATCAGGACGGTAAATACTTTACAGGGTAATTAGATTCAAAACATAGAGAATCCCTCTAGGCAAAACCTTAAGTTACAAAAAGACACAAAGACAGGAATATCCATTCCATTCAGCACAGCTTATTTTCTAAGCCATTTAAAGAAATCAGAATCTAACGCATATCTAGCTAGATTACTTACTAAGTTCTAAGACTCCATTCCTGTTCTGTCCCCGGCAAAAGCATCACACAGACAGAGAGAGAGAGACTTTGTTTCTCCCTCCCCCCAGCTTTTGAAAGTATCTTGTCTCTTCATTGGTCATTTTGGTCAGGTGCCAGCGAGGTTATCCTAGCTTCTTAACCCTTTACAGGTGAAAGGGTTTTTCCTCTGGCCAGGAGGGATTTTAAAGGTGTTTACCCTACCCACCTAAGCTGGTAAAAGTAAGCTTAGGAGGTTTTCATGCAGGTCCCCACATCTGTACCCTAGAGTTCAGAGTGGGGAAGGAACCTTGACATGGTGGTAGCAGTGGGATTTTAAAGGTGTTTACCCTTCCCTTTATATTTATGACACGTGTGATGGATGTTTTCACATTTTCATTACAACACTTGCATGTCAGGTCTATTGGTCACTTTCTGTCACTTACTTTTAATCACGTATGAAAAAATGGTTTCATCAAAGTTTCAAAAAAATTAGTATTGAATTAACAATTTCAAAACTGACAAACTGAAAAAAATTATAATTAGACAGAAAAGGACTAGCTGTTCATTATTCTGAAAAGGTAGATTAATCTAAGTGAATCTTATAGTCTAAGACATGCTAACGCAAAAGCTGCCAGTTTCTTGGAATCAACAAAATTTACTTACATAATTTATTTATAGATCAAGTTTGCCTCCAGTATAATTCACCTAATTCTCTTCAATCACCAATTTAACCAACTGCTTACAGACAGATGGAGAGACAAATGACAAATTAGTGCTCCCAGAGTTTGTGGCACAGCCATAAAAACTGAATTTATTTTTCAAATACCCTTTATAGCTATTGCCTTACAAGCTGAAGACATCCTATCTGGTTTACTATTGATTCAAATGACAAACCTGAGCATCAGATTAAGAAAGTGTCAGACACCCGATAGAAGATTCCTTGACAATACAGGAGAAAGGTATCCTGTCTCAAAATGATCTATTGCTGTTACAGTGTTTACTGAAGCATTTATGGAAACATTGTATAACAAGCTAATTTATTTCAATTTGCAATTATAATGCCAACAACTAATGATAAGCGGTAAAAACAAACAAATAACCATTCTGTCTTATTAACCGAATACTAAAATACCAGTCACCTTATTTAAAAACAATTGAAACTGGGTAGCTAATGCTGCAGCAGTAGTCTTGTTTTTCGTTACTAGTGAGGAAACCTAGTCATACACAGAAGGGGTTTCAAGGTCCCCAAAACAGTATATTTTCTTGTACCACCAGCTCAGCTGGTGGTGGGGAGGGGAGAGGGAGAAGAGGAGGTAAGCATGTATTTCCGAAAGGACAAGCAAATGGAGGTACTTTTGTCTATAGAGCCATTTAAAAAATATGTTCTAGACTGAAGATGTCAAAACTCTGGGGGCAGCATTGAGCAAATCTCTTGTACACCTAGGGAAACTACAGTGCTAAACATGCTGAGGGAACAGTGAAAGAGAGTGGAACAAGATGGAATCTACTGAGATATGAGCAATTATGCTATCCAAGTATAGCAGCATGTTCAAAGAGCATCACACTTTTAGGGCAAAACCCATTATTTCCAAAGCTAAATATAGCTAGAGAATTGTTACAATACATGAGAATAAAACAAAATGAAGGGGGAGGTGAGTAGACTTTCTGATAATTTCACACAACATGGGGCTGGCTAGTGTATGAAAGTCAGGATGTTTTAATCAACATATGAAGGCCAATTTTTGGCAGTGAGATGAACAATGGATAGTGTGGAAGTGTTCTCTAAAAGGCTTAAAAAGAGTGTTGTTCCCTGCACAAGAGATCACTATTTTTAGGCAACTTCTTGCTTTAAGTGACAATCCTAAAGTGTCCCTGATTTTGCACAGTTCTATTCTATCTTTATTACAAAATTCTCTCTGTTGGTCCAACTATCTCTGCTGGTTTGGGGTTGTTTTTTTCCCCAGTCCCTTGAGTGGTCACTTAGGACAGGTTTCACTGTACATTATTTAAGGACTTTTATAAATGACTTTTTTCACCTTCTCTCTTGCATGGCAACTAACACTTTTTAAAAACAATACTGAATTTGATGACATCCGCTTGAATGATTATTGATAAGGAGAACAAAATAGAAAAGATTACAGAAAGTAACAGTTGCTAAGGAGGGATTTGCAGAATTAAGTGGGCACTTGGCAGCAGGGATTGTATAAAAGGAAAAATTGTGGTACTCTTTCACACTCTGCTCACAAAATAAGCTCCACCCACTTGACACCCCCAAAATGAGCCACTGCTATTAGTTGATTGTGCAGATGTTTAAAATGTGTGCACCCTCTGGGTTTAGCTCTCCCTCACTGGGGTTTGAATACACCAATAGGCTCTACTGGGCTCAGCTTCCCCTTGGTGTACTACACTGGTTTGAACTTGGCTCACACTTTCAAGGCTCTCTTTAAAACATGACAACTAGAAACTATTTTAAAATGAAATCTGATATTCTGGAGAACTAGGCAACTTGAGAGGTGTGCCAGTATGCTCAGCTATACCATATACATACTGGCCAAGCTTAATCCCTGTTTGTCAGACAGGAAGTGAAAGACTATTACATGCATAGGAAACAGTATAAAAGAAGGTCTGAAGCCATAGATGAGAGAAGCAGACCAAAGGAACAGTAAACAGAGGACTGGGAGGAATAAAACGAGCAAGAGGTAGAGTATGAGAGCAGAGATATGTGGAAATGGAAATTATATAGGGACATGAAAGTGAGAGGAAAAGCTTGATTTGATGCAATAAGAGACAGGAAATTAATTAGGTGAATAAAGGATAGGAGTCACATGGCTGGAGTGGACAGAAAGGAAGTGATGTTTTGGGTAGGCTGAAGGGGAAGCAAACGAGGAGGCGAGAGAGGTTATTAAGATGAGGAGGTTATCCAGAAGAAAAATGCCCAAGATGTAGACAAGGGTTTTAACCACAGAGATAATGAGGAATAGGCTAATAGAACTGGTGATATGAAGAAGCATCAGAACTTGGAAAGAAACCAGATATGGGCACATAGCCATAGCTATTCCTGACCACATTATATCAGGATGATCATGCTCTTGACTGCCTATAGGGCACACAAGACATCTTTTTCCACAAGACTTCTGTTTTTGTTATTAAGGGAAGATGTTTCTTATGGCTTAAAAAAAATCTCCCAGTAAGAAATGGTATGAATTTAGGTGTGAAGTAATTAGAAAGTTAGGTTAAATGTTCTTTTATGTGATTCTTAACTTTTTACTTGGCTTCTAATGTGCACAGATGAACACCGAATCTTAGATCCAATTAGCTCAGATCTGACAGAATCTAAACTTGTGCTGAGTTTGTAAGCTGAGGGGTTGGGGAAAATAGTGGGATCGTCAATAGTTATAGAGAAATGAGGAGATAGAACTGGAATAAGAGAAAAGTTAAGAAGTTCAGTTTTGTAACGACTGGGTTTGAAATGGCAGTGGAGCATATCAAAGAAAATGTCTGAGAAGCAAATTGGCAAAGCAAGAATGAACAGAGGTACATAGCTCAGGCTTTTGTCAGCGTGAAGGTGATAGCTGAAACAACAGCAGTGGACTTCAATGGGAAGAAAACAGGTCCTCTGTCACTTTAGTCACTGAAGAGGGATGCCAGCTACTCCCTTTGAGAATATTGCATCTGCAACACTCATATCACATGCTGACCAATTATTTCATAACTGAAATTAGGATCTACTTTTCGAGCACTTCCAGCAAACTACCAGTAAAGCCCTATTCCATTTGTTTAATGGGTATTGTCATTAAGTGGTGTAGCACAGGGAGTTGTGGCATTGGTAGTAACCACCACCAGAATTTTGAATTCCAAAACAGCAGCAAAATTGTGGCTCCAGAGAGCATTGCCACAAAATCATGAAGCCACAATGAAATGGAAAACGTTCACCTCTCCACCTTTAATTAAAAAAGATTTTGAAATGGAAAAAATATCACACACTAGAAAAAATATTAAAATTAAACAAAAACATCATTTTTGCCTCACTTCTGAATGCTTGGATTGTTTATTCTTCATATCTACTGGATCTGCATTACTCAAATGTGTTTCGATGCCCCTTACTTTGGAGTGTAATAACAATCAGTGTTCACCAAAGAGCCTGAAAAACACTGAAAAACAGTAAATTATGGGCAAGGAGGGAATTCACATTCTGAGCTTCAAAAGCAATTGTGAAGACATAAGTTGATGTATATGATTGACTATAATTTTTGCTTTAAAAAGCCTCTTATTCCAAGTTCAATAGCAGTCAAGGCTACTCAGCACTTAGCAGGAAGTGGTCAGTTATATGCAGGATTAATTAGGCCCAATGTCATAATTCCCAGAGTAACATTTTACATACAGAAAAGTATAATCACACTAACATGTCAAGTTCCAACTCGAAAGTAGTTGCATGTTGAGAAGTAAATGAAGTAGGAGATGCACATGTGAAAAGCACTGTTTTAATAACTTTGTAAATTAAACAGCTGCTCATTTAAATGTTATCTTGTTACTTACTCTGTGGAGGAAAATACTAGCACTCTAAACCTTTTGAGGCATTCTACCGAACACATTATTCATTTACTAGTACAATAATGCCTCATTCATTGAGTTTACATCCTTTGGATCAAAAACATTTTCTTCAAGGAATAGCCAGATAGCAAAAGAGCAAAAAACACAATAATTCAGCTGCCAAAACTGCACATACAGTGCAATAGTTAATATATAGTATGTATTCCACTTAACACATCATAAAATCATTAACTGACTCTTAGAAGGAACTACCAAATTTCTGCAACAATAAAATATTAATTTAATAAACTATTTTCTTTCTTTATAATTCCTGCTAAAGATTTTCCTCTTTGGTGGCTATTTACCTTTGCTACATCAAAATCTTTCAGATTTATATCCCCCATCGGTGTAATAAAGTTACTTTTACTCAAGACATAAAGAACCAGCCTGAATTGGTATTACACTGCCAACACTGTCTCACAAAAAATATCATTTAAAGTTACACAGGTTCATTAACAGCAGGGATGTATAATTAAACAAAAAAAGGTTAAAGCATACATTAGCCTATTCTACTTTTCTATCTATTACTTTTTTAAAAGCTTTCATATGACTTCCTCTGAGTCTCTGAAAGCTAACCATCCCTCCTTCCTTTCAGTAAGGCTGACATTTGACAGCTTCACATAGCTGACAGGGTTACCCAACAGCCCACCCTCCCTATTCTCAATCCAATTAGACCTCTAATCCTCCAGATGAAAGGCCCAACTACTCACGTTCCTCATGACAACGACAGCTATTGATTATTTGTCACTACAGCTAACACCTTCTCTGTCGAGGCCACTCTGACAGAAGCAAACCTACCAAATTAGACAGCACTTTATCTGCCCTGGAGGCCAAATGGCACAACAAGTAAAGGCTAATAAATGGTATAAAAATGAACAAATCATAACATTATGACAGGTTGATCGTTGCCAGCAGCTTCACAGCTCAAGCCTGATGCTCTGTTAGACCTGCTCCTTCTCTTCTCTCCTCCACTCCTGCTCCAACTTTGACTGCATTAAAGGCCAGAACAATTAAGGCATTTGACCAGCAAAGATAAGCCAGGATAGAAGTATCATCAAGGGACACAAATGTCAATAGCAGACTACCGTTTGTCAATACAAACATTCTAGAGATGCAAATGCTTATGTCTCTTCTCTCCACTAGGCTGCACTGATTCTCTTCATAAAGAATTCTTCTCAAACTCAACAGAAACACTGCAAAAATTAACCCCCAAATGTCACACACAAAGACAGGAAATGTTGTGCCAAGAGCAGGATTTGTAACATTAAAAAAGGGATCCTAAAGCTCCACATAAAACAGAGATAGCCTAATTTCTAAAGTTTTTGTTATGTAATAGGGCGAAAGTCTTCCTTTCACTTTGATGGAGTTACGTCATAGAGGAATTTGTTTCTTGGATTTTTCATTATTATTATTAGAATGTAAGCTCTCTTAAATTGTTAGCTGTTCAAGGCAGGAACTGTGTTTTCATAAGGGATTGTTCAGTACTCAGCAAATGGGGGATCAGTAGTCTGGTCCCTATCCGAGTACAAACAACAAATAAATAATAATAGCATTTGTTAATTGTATTATAATAGCACCCAAAACCTTCAGTCAGGATCAAAGCTTCATTCTGCTGGACAAGACAACACACATAGGGGGAAAGGGAGACAGTCCCCGAGCTGAGAAGCTTACCATCAAAGTTGATATAAAAGGCAACATGTGAGTGTAACAAACAACATGAAGGAGGCAGGGAGAGAGGATGAGGCAGGTAACAAGTAATAAGGTCATGAGGTTAAGTAAATAAGCTGTGTACAAAATTTGATGGCCCCAAATCATGTTAAAGGTGATTTTCTTTTAATAAATAAATTAGTAATATCTGCTATCCATGCCTGCCATTTAACCTAGCCATCGTTAGTTGGCTGATGTCTTATGCATGTAGAAGTGTGTCTTGAGAAAGGAGTCTTATGCCTTCAAAATTATGTACAGACCAAAAAAGAAAAAAATAAATCAAATGTTTGTTTTGTAACTACAGTATATGGATTTTAATTAATAATTTTTGGAAAACTGACAATTTAAATGAGAAAATGTTTTTATCATGTTGCACCTGTGTTTCTATGATGTATCTGCAAAAACAAAAAGATACAATTTAATATAAATTAAAAAAATCTAACCCCCTAGCTAATACCATTATTCATTCAAGGAAAAATATTTCAGCTTACAGTAGATCTGTATCTTATTTGTCCACAAGGTGGTTTAACTTTATTTATTTTCACTAAAAATAATAAATAATTTACGGGTTGGGCATGAAGGAACACATGCATTAGTTAACCTGTTTCACCAAAAATATGGGAATAAGCTGCAAAAATAAAAATTCTATCTAAAAGGTTCACATTTCTAATATATTATCTTAAAGTTCATCAGAATTAAAATAAAAAGTTTGGTAAACAAAGATTCCTTATGAACGATACTGTATCAAGAAAGAGGATGGTAGGGTAGGTCACATAGATGCTATACTAATGGGCTCATTAAAAACATGAGCTAGATGGAAAATTGCAACTTTTTAGGAAGAAAGCTAACTCCAAATTAAGATTTTGTTTTTAAAATGTACAAAACAAGTATAAGTTATTAAAAAATGGACTAGCAGATGAATACTTTGAATTCCAAAAAAATCATTCTAAAAATGTAAAAATGATACATTTTAGAAATAATTGTAATATTTGCCATAATTTCTCTGTTATAATATAATAATTTAATGCTTATTATGAACATTAATACAGATATATCTTGATTTAAATACTGTTTTGCTCTTTTCAAAGAGTATTTCAACATTAGAATACATGGGGCTTTATAAAACTACTTGGGTTTAAAGAGACTTCTAGTGACTCATTTAGAATCATAGAACTGGAAGGGACCTTGAGAGGTCATCTAGTCCAGTCCTCTCCCCTGCACTCATGGCAGGACTAATTATCTAGACCATTCCTGACAGGTGTTTGTCTAACCTGCTCTTAAAAATCTCCAATGATGGAGATTCCACAACCTTCCTAGGCAATTTATTCAGTGCCTAACCACCCTAACAGTTAGGAAGTTTTTCCTAATGTTCCACCTAAACCTCCCTTGCTGCAATTTAAGCCCATTGCTTCTTGTTCTATCCTCAGAGGTAAAGAAAAACAATTTTTCTTCCTCCTCCTTGTAACAACCTTTTACATACTTGAAAACTTACGTCTCCCCTCAGTCGTCTCCTTTCCAGACTAAATAAACCCAATTTTTTCAATCTTGCCACATAGGTCATGTTTTCTAGACCTTTAATCATTTTTTTTACTCTTCTCTGGACTCTCTCCTGTTTGTCCACATCCTTCCTGAAATGTGGCGCCCAGAACTGGACACAATACTCCACTTGAGGCCTAATCAGAGCGGAAGAATTACTTCTCATGTCTTGCTTACAACACTCCTGCTAATACATCCCAGAATGATGTTCGCTTTTTTTGCAACAGCGTTACACTGTCGACTCATATTTAGCATGTGGTCCACTATGATCCTCAGATCCTTTTCCACAGTACTCCTTCCTAGGCAGTCATTTCCCATTTTGTGTGTGTGCAACTGACTGTTCCTTCCTAAATGGAGCACTTTGCATTTGTCCTTATTGAATTACATCCTATTTACTTCAGACCATTTCTCCAGTGTGTCCAGATCATTTTGAGTTTTAATCCTACCCTCCAAAGCATTTGCAACCCCTCACAGCTTGGTATCGTCCGCAAACTTTATAAGTGTACTCTCTATGCCATTATCTAAATCATTGATGAAGATATTGAACTGAAATGGACCCAGAACTGATCCCTGCAGGACCCCACTTGTTATGTCCTTCCAGCATGACTGTGAACCACTGATAACTACTCTCTGGGAATGGTTTTCCCAAGAGTTTTCCAACCAGTAGCTCCATCTAGGGTGCATTTCCCTAGTTTATTTATGAGAAGGTCATGCAAGTCAGTATCAAAAGCTTTACTAAAGTCAAGATATACTACGTCTACTACTTCCCCTCATCCACAAAGCTTGTTACTCTGTCAAAGAAAGCTATCAGGTTGGCTTGACACGATTTGTTTCTGAGAAATCCATGCTGACTGTTACTTACCACCCTATTATCTTCTAGATGTTTTCAAATTGATTACTTAATTATTTGCTCCATTATCTTTCCAGCTACAGAAGTTAAGCTGACTGTCCTTATTTCCCTTTTTACAGATGGGCACTATATTTGCCCCTTTCCAGTCTTCTTGAATCTCTCCCATCTTCCATGACTTCTCAGAGATAATTGCTAATGGCTCAGATATCTCCTCAGTCAGCTCCTTGAGTATTCTAGGATGCATTTCATCAGGCCCTGGTGACTTGAAGACATCTAATTTGTCCAAGTAATTTTTAACTTGTTCTTTCCCTATTTTAGCCTCTTCTGATCCTACCTCATTTTCACTGGCATTCAGTATGTTAGCTATCCAATCACCACCAACCTCAGTCCCCTTGAAAACCACGAACACCTTCACTTAATTCTCTAAACTGGGTGAACATGCCCACTTATTTTAAAATTTTCTCATACGCATTCTTTTTCCAAACCTTTTTATCATTTTCAGAGATTTTTTTGTTTCGTCTTTTTTTTTTTTAAAATATGGTGCCCAAACCTGAATGGTGTATTCTATTCAAAACCTAGCCAGTGCCAAGTAGAGTGGAGCAACTGTCATTCATGCTTCACGTACAGTATCAATAAAATCCAATAGGATACCCTTTTATAACAGCATTGCACCACTGACTCAATAAGTTTTTCCTCTGCTATCATCCCTGCAACTTTCTCAGATCTGAGAGATACAAATTGCCTTATGCATCTGGAAGTCCCACCACCCCCACCCCAGCAGAGGACTGATGTACAGTGGGAAGAGGCATGCAATGGACGTGGCCCATTGTTCCCATCCAGATAAATTCCCTCTTCTGTACTTATTACTAAGCAATCCCTCTGATGCCTGCCCCCTACACCCAAGGAAACAGAGTTAAGAAAGAGACATAGGTTAAAAATATAAATAGAAACTGAAAACACAAAATGGTTAAAAGAAATTAAAAAGCAACTAATGTGGATCCCTGCACTGAGTCCCATTAAAGTCAAAGGGGCTGTAATGGAGGCAAAGTCATGTATGAACATAAATATTTTCCAGATTGGAAACCTTAAAGACCAAGACAGATGAAGTTTGGGAAAGGAATAGAATATATTAACAAAGTAACCATGATAAGCATATGTCTTATTATTTCTACTTTAAATTAAGTCTATGCATACATAAAAAAAAAGCCTATCCACAACTGCCCTTCTACATTGCTATTCTTAGGCTCTGCTCCTGCACTGGGATCTGTAGCGTGGACCCCCTACATATGTAAAATCCCATCACCCTTAACTGGACTCAGAACAAGAACTCACATGAATAAAGTTACACACATCCATAAACAGTTGCAGGAATGAGTCCTTAGACTGTAAGATCTGTAAAGCTAGGACAGTATTTTTATATGTTTGTACACTGTCTCACACATTTTGGGTGCTGCCACATTCACACATAAACAACAACATACATGGAACAAATATGTTATTCCAGGTTTTCAGAGTCCATAAATCTTCCACAGAGTGATTACCTACAATTTTAATAGAGTAGGCTGCCTAAACGCAGAAAGATCAAAGAGAACCACATTCCTCAAAGCTATTTCACTTTGTTTAACAGCATAAGAAGTTACTGCATTTTCCTCTTTTTGACATGATTTCACACTCAATTGTTGTGCACCATCATATATGAACATCAAGCATTCTCTAAGAATCTGTTGTACACATACCATAATCCATCTATGTATTTCTACCACACTAATTACCATGGTAATGAATGACTATTAAAGATCTAGGGCACTTGGGGTATATCTACACTGCAATTAAAGACAGCTGTAGCTGACTCAGGTAAACTGATTCGGGCTCATGGGGCTTGGACTGTGGGAATGTAAAATTGCAGTGTAGATGTTCAGGCTTGGACTGGAGCCTGCGCTCTGGGACCCTCCCCCATTATGGGGCCTCAGATCCCAGGCTCCAGCCCAAGCACCACCATCTACACTGCAATTTTATAGCCCCGCAGCTCAAGCCCCACAAGCCCAAGTCAGCTGACTTGGGCCAGTAGTTGGTCTTTTATTGCAATATAGACAATCCTTCTAAGGCCCTGACCTTGAACTGACTCATGCACTTGAAGGCAATGGAACTAGTCCACACTATGTAAAACTAAGCATGTGTGTAAATCTGTGTAGGATTAGGGTCTAAATCAAGATTTAACTCCACAATTCTATGGAATCATACTGATGTAAAACCAGTGTGAGATCAGACTCAACCCTCCTAATATATATGTTGTGTGACTGAAGTCTGACTTAAAACAATATAAATTCAAGCAACTACCTTCTATAGTCCTCCTCTGGTGCTCTACTTCCAGTAATCTGCCTGAATTTTAATCGATTTCACTAGGGCCCAAACGCATTAAATTTAGGCCAATTCCCTGCAATATATCCACTAACTATATAACTGGGGGCCTGACTGAATCTGACTACCTGATGTTCTTGTTAAACTTCACAGTTTACAGATTATGTTATATACTGAAGAAAACCAATAAGAACAAGGGGTCTTCTATATTCAAATTGCAGCATCCAAACAAAGTATTTTAGCAAGAGCAGTAGCAGCAGATATCATTATACTTATACAAAGAAAATACATGACTCCACGTAGGTCACATTACCAAAGAGCCAACGCCAGATCAGAAGGGGCAGCTTTAGGAACTGCAGCACTGCTACCTCATTATTGGACTCCTTTCAATTTTGCAGTTCTACTTAAAAGCCCCAGAAGAATGCTGCAAACCAATGTATGACCGATTTGCCTGTTCCTTCAAGTTACATTTGGCATTCAAAGAGAATGAAACTCTTGTTAGAGGCAGAAGCTGGGAAGCAAGTTCTGCACTCAGAGGAAGATGCTAGTGTGCAGAATCTCAAAAGGAGAGTTTATCTGAAAACAAGTAATTTGCTGCTGATGGGAAGCCTCCACAGAGCCCATGAATACTAGTGAAATCGAAGAGTAGCAGGAGGGTGCTGCTGATGTGGAAGAATGTAAACTGGAAGGCTATGGCCAAGAGAATGACCACCACCATGATGAGCAACGCAGAGACAGACAACTGAATGACTCTTTTTTTCTACAATAGCTCGGTAGGAGAAATTCATACTACTGGTCACTTTATTTCACACTAGCCCAAATACAAAGTACACACACCACCTGAAACAGGCGGAACTTTATTGACGCGGGCTGTTTCTGAGTCTAAATAAAATGAGTAAATTTAACTTATACTGCCTGGAAAATATATTAAAAGTGGACCATGACCTGGCCTTGTAAAATCGCTACTGAAATCAATGTTCTCTCTATCATAGGACTATTCTGGAAATTGAAGAAAGCGCTTTGATATGCTCAAGAAGCTGGGCTTCCATTGTCTTTAATGTTTCTATCTACACAGCACTGTAACCATTTTGCTATAGTTGACTTTGAGTCCTTTCCCCTCCTTCTACAGCTGGGATACCTGGAATGTGACAAATCAGGATATACACTTTTCTGAACTGCTGAATATATGAGACAGTGATTTGACTTGTTTCCCAATATCTAGACTATGACTTTCTATCTATTTTCATGACATAAATTCAAACATAAGGGTAAAAGTTCAGAGGCCTTTTATTTTTAAATGAAACACACACAACATAATTCAATTGACAGGGCCCCTACTTCCAACACTCTGTGAGCTGCCTAAGGGGTTATAGCTCCAGGAAAGATACCTTGGGGGGAAAAAAAAGACAGTTATCTTTTCCGTTAACTGGTGTTCTTTGAGATGTGTTCCTTATGGCCAATCAACGTAGGTGCGCGTGCTTACCACATACACCGATGCCGGAAGTTTTTCCCTCAGCAGTATCCATAGGGGACTGGCTCCGGTGCTCCCTAGAGTGGCGTGCACATGCCGCGATATGTAGGGCGCCGCCGGTTCCCCTCACCCACAGTTCCTTCTTGCCGGAAACTCCGACAATGGGGAAGGAGGGCAGGTTGTGGAATGGACATAAGCAACACATCTTGAAGAACACCAGTTATGGAAAAGTTGACTGTCTTCTCTTCTTCAAGTGCTTGCTCATGTCCATTCAACTTAGGTGACTCCCAAGCAGTAATCCTTGAAGGTGGGAAGGAGTTCATGGACATGTAGATTGCAACACTGCTCTGCCGAACCCAGAGCAGTGGGTCCCTGGCTTGCAGAGTGATGGCATAGTGGGCCGTGAAAGAGTGCACCGAGGACCATGTCACAGCTCGACAGATGTCCTGGATTAGGAAGCGTGCCAGGAAGGCCGCTGAAGATGCTTGTGCTCTGGTCGAGTGGGCTCTGACGATCACCGGTGGAGGGACTCCCGCCAACTTATAGCAGGCCTGAATGCAAGAGGTGATCCAGTTAGAAATCCTCTGCGTGGACACCAGGAGGCCCTTCATCCTATCAGCTGTAGAGATGAACTTATGGAAAGGCTTTGTCTGATCTAGATAGACAGCCTGGGCCCTTCTTACATCCAAAGCGTGGAAGCGCCTCTCTTCACTACTTTCATGGGGCTTAGGGCAGAAGACCGGAGGGAAGATGTCCTGACTCATGTTGAAAGCAGACACCGCCCTGGGAAGGGAGGCTGGGTGGGGCTGGAGCCGGACCGTGTCCTTATAGATGACCGTGTTCGGCAGTTCTGAGGTCAGGGCTCGCAGCTCGGGAGACTCACCTCTCCAACGTCACTGCCACCAGGAAAGCTACCTTCCACGACAGGTGAGACAGGGAGCATGGGGCCAAAGGCTCAAAGGGGGGGCCCGTGAGCCTGGACAAAACCCAGTTGAGATCCCACTGAGGAACCAGGGACCAAACTTGAGGAAAAAGTCTCCCGAGACCTCTGAGGAACCTGACCATCATGTCATGGGAGAACATTGTCTGCCCTTGTATAGGCGGATGAAAGGCGGAAATGGCTGCCAGATGCACCCTGATAGAGAAGTGTGCCAGGCCCTGGTTCCTCAAATGAAGCAGGTAGTCGAAGATCGACTGCACCAAAGAATGAGAAGGAGAGATGCCCCATTCGGCCACCCAGTGGGAGAACCTCGTTCACTTTGCCAGGTAAGTCTGTCTAGTCAAGGGCTTTCTACTCTCGAGGACGACCTTCTGGACCCCTTCCGAACAGGACCATTCCTCAGGGTTCAGCGATGCCACATCCATGCCATGAGATGGAGAGACGCGAGATTGGGGTTCAAGAGTCAACCGTGATCCTGTGACAGCAGGTCCGGTCGGTTCGGCAGGGGCCATGGAGGGATCGCCGACAGGCTCGATAGCGTCCCAAACCAGTGCTGGCAAGGCCATACTGGGGCGATCATGATAACCTGCGCCTTGTCTCTCTTGATTTCCACTAGGACTTTGCTGATGAGCAGAATTGGAGAGAACATGTACATCAGGCTTCCCGCCCACAGCAGGAGGAAAGCAGCGGAGAGGGAGCCTTTGCCCAGACCCTGTCTGGTGCAAAACCTGTGGCATCTCCTGTTCTGCCTGGTGGTGAACAAATCCACTTGGGGAGTTCCCCACCTCTGGAAGATCATGCTGGCTACATCTGGTTGGAGCACCCACTCGTGGTGAGAGGAGAAGTCCCTGCTTAGGTGATCTGCTAGTGTGTGCTTGGCACCCAGAAGGTGACACGATCCTAGGTGGAATCCATGGTCAATGCAAAAGTCCCAAAGACGGAGTGCCTCTTGGCAGAGTGCTGAGGATTGCGCTCCCCCTTGTCTGTTGATGTATAAAATTGAGGCTGTGTTGTCCGTCAAGACTCTGACTACTCTGCCTGAAAGGTGAGGTAGGAAGACCGCGCACACTCTGAGCACCACCCTGAGCTCTTTGATGTTTATGTATAGCGTTGTTTCCACTGGGGACCACATACTTTGGGTCTGGAGGGTGCTGAAGTGCACCCCCCCAGCCGAGGTCCCAGGTGTCCAAAATCAACTGGACAGGGTGAGGAGTGCTGATGAAGGGACCTCCATCCAGGACTTTCTTGGGGTCGGTCCACCATCACAGCGAGGTAAGTACAGTCACAGGGATGGTAATGACCTTCCCAGGTGGTCCCTGGACTGGGAGTAGACCGTCACCAGCTATTGCTGCAGGGGTTGCATCCGGAGCCTGGCATGAGGCACCACATGTACACACCACCATGTGACCTAGCAGGAGCAGGAAAACCCTGGCCGTGGTTAGGGGAAACATGAACACTTCCGAGATGAGGTCCATCAGTGCCCTGAATCTCTCCAGCGGCAGGAACGCCCTGGCGCAGGTCGAGATAAGCACTGCTGCAATTAACTCTATCCTCTGTACCAGAACTAATGTGGATTTTTTGTCGTTTATCAACAGGCCAAGGCAACAGCAGGTGGCTAACAGGATCGCGACATCCCTTTGGACCTGGAGCTGCCCTTGACTAGCCAGTCGTTCAGGTACAGGTAGAACTGGATACCCCAACATCTGAGGTAAGCAGCCACCATCGACATGCACTTGGTAAATAGTCGCTAGGCCAAACGGGAGGACCACAAACTGATAGTGGTTGGGACCTACCATAAACCAGAGGAAGCATCTGTGTCCCTCAAAGATGGCGATGTGAAAGTACGCATCTTTCAGATCGAGGACAGCGTACCAGTCTCCCAGATCCAGGGAGGGGATGATGGAGGTGAGGGTGACCATGCGGAACTTCAGCTTTGCTAGGAAGCGGTTCAGGTCTTGCAGGTCAAAGATAGGTCGCAGACCACCCTTGGCCTTTGGGATTAAAAAGTAGCAGGAATAGAACCCCTTGTTCCTGTACTCTGGAGGAACGACCGCCATTGCACCTAGCTGCAGTAACCCCTCTACCTCCTGCATGAGGAGACTCTCATGAGAAGGGTCTCTGAAAAGGGATGGGAAGGAGGGGTAAAAATTAACTGAAGGGTGTAGACCCACACCACCGTACTGAGGACCCATCGGTCCGATGTTTATAGATGCCCATGCAGGGAGGAAAGGAGAAAGGTGGTTGGCAAGAATAGAGGAGGGAGGATCCTGGGAACAGTCCGGTAGGTCGCCCTTGGGTGAACCCTGAAAATGAGCACTTGCCTGCCTGCTTACTGCAGGTCGAGCTCGACTGAGAGGCCTACACGGGCTGTTGGCTAAGACGCCTCTTGTAGCCTCTGGATTTCTTATGGGGAGGCTCCCGGCAAGGGTGCTTCCCCTGACCCTGAGGCTGCTGTGGCTTAAACTGCTTGCGGGCAGGGCCGCGAACATACAGACCCAGCGTTTTCAGGGTTGTGTGGGAGTCCTTAGGCCCTAGAGCTTATTGTCCGCCTGGCACATGGCGACGGCTGAGGCCTTGGTTTGGATGGCAGTGTCCACCGTATCTGACACAGCTTGGAGTGTCACCCTGGCCGCAGTCGTGCCCTCCTCCATAATAGCCAGGAACTCCTTCCTGGAAGCCTCAGGAAGAGAGACCTCAAACTTGGCCTTGGCTTGGCACATGTTAAAATCAAAGTCCCAGGAAGGCTTGATGGTTGGCCACCCTCAGCTGGAGACTAGAGGATGAATAAACCTATGCCCGAACAAGTCTAGTCTCCTGGGAGTCTTCATTTTTAGGGGTAGCCCCGGGTTGACCTTGTCACTCCCTGTGGTTAACTCTTCTACCACTAGGGAGTTGGGGGCAGGGTGGGTGTACAGGTACTCGTGGCCTTTGGATGGCACAAAGTACTTTTGTGCTCAACCCTCTTGGAAATGGATGGCTGGGAGGAGGGAGTTTGCCACAAGGCGTTAGTGATCTTAGAGACCCCATCATGGAAAGGCAGAGCCACCCTAGCCAGCGCTGTGGAGCAGAGAACATCAGAGAGAGAGTCCAAAAGCTCCTCCAGCTCCTCCGCCTGAAGACCCAGTTTGGCAGCAACCCTCTTCAGTAGCTCCTGGTGCGCTTTAGCGTCATCCAGAGAACCTGAGGGAGGGGGCCCTGTTATAGCCTTGTCTGGCGACGATGAGGAAGATGCTGGTGCTGTAGGGTCCTCCACAACCATTGGTGGCCCAGTGGCTTGTTCCCCTGCTCCTTCTTTGACCTGCGGGGTCCTTGCACCCAAGGCTTCTTGAACTGGAGGAGGGTGGGAGAGAGAGGGAGCTGGTCTCTCCGAGGCCCTGGACACCAAGCAGGCGGCCTGGGAGGGCTGGGTGAACCTCCATGGATTCCAAGGATACCATGGTGCCGGCCACTGTGCCTGAGGCCACAGGGCCAGTTGCAGTGCTGACAATGTAGCCAGTACCGGAGCTTGTCCCGCCATCAGGGAACCTCGCTCTGAACCAGGGCTGGATCCTGAGTGGTTGCTACCTGGTGACCAGGACGGAGCGGAACAGTGGCTCTGTCCCAACTGGTGCCGGTCACTCGGCCTGGAGTCCTGTCTGGAGCGGAGTCTCAGGGATCGGTTCCACTCGACAGATTCGTGACAACCTGGAACTGGTGATCTACATCTTGTGCTTGACGAGAGGTACGAGGATGAGGAGCGGGACCGGACGTCGGAATGGGACTGGTGTCCGGAAACGCCCGCACGCAGCAATGCCTTCCTAGGGGATTGGCGATGGTCCGAGGAATGGCGACTTCGATCCCTTGACGGGTCCCTGGAGTGGTACTCCTGCCGGGGGGCGCATGCCTCCAAAGGTCTGCGCCTGGTAGTCAGTGAGCTGCACCTTGAGCCTCTCTGCCCATGCCCAAGGTCTGGGGACTGAATGGGGCTGCACTGCGTCTGCCTTTTGTGGTCAGATGCCTGGCGGCTACAGGAGGGTGAGTGCTGGTGGGACGTTCCCTGTTTCAAGGAACGATGCTGCTGAGGTGGGGACCGAAGTGGTCCAAATGCGGGTTTACCCCATGACCGGGGAACTGCAGGAGCCGGTGCGGGCGACACAGGGATGGACATGATCTCCTATGCCACCTACAGGGCCTCTGGCGTGGACAGCACCCAGAGCTGCCGGAGGCCTCTGCCGCTATCTGGAGTAGCTGGCAGGGAATGGGTTGGGCTACATCACTCCGCCAGAGCTTGTGCCAGAGATTCCGACGTGGGAGAAGGGTTGCCCAGCATGGAACCTTGCTCACACCCAGTCTTATCCTTTCCCTTGCAGGAGGTTGGAGACTGGCCTCGCGCCATCTTCTTGGTCGTAGCCACGGATGGGGACTGGTGCCAGCTAGTGGATGGTCCCGGTGGGGCGCTGCATATCGAGGTCACGGTACTGAGCGCTGAGTCAGAGTGTTACTCCAGTGCCAGAGTGAGGGCCGACTCCATAAGGAGTGCGCTTAAATGAATATTGCGCTCCTTAAATAGATACTAAGGTCAGAAGGGACCATTATGATCATCTAGTCTGGCCTCCTGCACAATGCAGGCCACAGAATCTCACCCACCCACTCCTGCGAAAAACCTCACCTATGTCTGAGCTATTGAAGTCCTCAAATCGTGGGTTAAAGACTTCAAGGAGCAGAGAATCCTCCAGCAAGTGACCTGTGCCCCATGCTACAGAGGAAGGCGAAAAACCTCCAGGGCCTCTTCCAATCTGCCCTGGAGGAAAATTCCTTTCCGACCCCAAATAAGGTTTTTCGCCTTCCTCTGTAGCATGGGGCACGGGTCACTTGCTGGAGGATTCTCTGCTCCTTGAAGTCTTTAAACTACGATTTGAGGACTTCAGTAGCACAGATATAGGTGTGAGGTTTTTTGCAGGAGTGGTGGGTGAAATTCTGTGGCCTGCGTTGTGCAGGAGGTCAGACTAGATGATCATAATGGTCCCTTCTGACCTAAATATCTATGAATCTCTGAATCTATAAAATATGGCGATCAGCTAAACCCTGAGCATATGGGCAAGATTCACCAGCCAGATACTACAGAAAATTCTTTCCTGGGTAACTCAGATCCCACCCCATCTAACATCCCATCACAGGCCATTAGGCCTATTTACCATGAATATTTAGAGATCAATTAATTACCAAATCATGTTACCCATCATACCATCTCCACCATAATCTTATCGAGTTTAATCTCAAAGCCAGATAGATCTTTTACCCCCACTGCTTCCTTTGGAAGGCTATTCCAAAACTTCACTCCTCTGATGGTTAGAAATATTTGTCTAATTTCAAGTCTAAACATCCTGGTGGCCAGTTTATATCCATTTGTTCTTGTGTCCACATTGGTATTGAGCTTAAATAATTCCTCTCCCTCTGGTATATTTATATAGAGCAATCATATCTCCCCTCAGCCTTCTTTTACTTAGGCTAAACAAGCCAAGCTCCTTGAGTCTCCTTTCATAAGACAAGTTTTCCATTCCTCGGATCATCCTAGTAGCTCTTCTCTGTACCTGTTCCAGTTTGAATTCATCCTTCTTAAACATGGGAGACCAGAACTGCACACAGTATTCCAGGTGAGGTCTCACCAGTGCCTTGTATAATGGTACTAAAACCTCCTTATCCCTACTGGAAATACCTCTCCTGAAGCATTCCAATACCGCATTAGCTTTTTTCACGGCCATATCGCATTGGTGGCTCATAGTCATCCTATTCCAATACTCCAAGGTCCTTCTCCTCCTCCGTTACTTCTAATTGATGCGTCCTCAGCTTATAACTAAAATTCTTGTTATTAATCCCTAAATGCATAACCTTACACTTCTCACTATTAAATTTCATCCTATTACTATTACTCCAGTTTACAAGGTCATCCAGATCCTCCTGTATGATATCCCGGTCCTTCTCTAAATTGGCAATACCTCCCAGCTTTGTATCATCCGAAGACTTTATTAGCACACTCCCACTTTTTGTGCCGAGGTCAGTAATAAAAAGATTAAATAAGATTGGTCCCAAAACCGATCCTTAAGGAACTCCACTGGTAACCTCCCTCCAGCCTGACAGTTCACCTTTCAGTAGGACCCGTTGTAGTCTCCCCTTTAACCAATTCCTTATCCACCTTTCAATGTTCATATTGATCCCCATCTTTTCCAATTTAACTAATAATTCCCCATGTGGCACCATATCAAACGCCTTACTGACATCTAGGTAAATTAGATCCACTGCATTTCCTTTGTCTAACAAATCTGTTACTTTCTCAAAGGAGGAGATCAGGTTGGTTTGGCACGATTTATCTTTTGTAAAACCATGTTGTATTTTGTCCCATTTACCATTGACCTCAATGTCCTTAACTACTTTCTCCTTCAAAATTTTTTCCAAGACCTTGCATACTACAGATGTCAAACTAACAGGCCTGTAGTTATGCAGATCACTTTTTTTCCCTTTCTTAAAAATAGGAACTATGTTAGCAATTCTCCAATCATAAATTCTCCTGAGTTTACAGATTCATTCAAAATTCTTGCTAATGGGCTTGCAATTTCGGGTGCCAATTCCTTTAATATTCTTGGATGAAGATTATCTGGGCCCCCCGATTTAGTCCCATTAAGCTGTTTGAGTTTCGCTTCTACCTCAGATATAGTAATATCTACCTCCATATCCTCATTCCCATTTTTCATGCTACCATTATTCCTCAGATCCTCTTTAGCCTTACTAAAGACTGAGGCAAAGTATTTGTTTAGATATTGGGCCATGCCTAGATTATCCTTAACCTCCATTCCATCCTCAGTGTTTAGCAGTCCCACTTCTTTCTTTGTTTTCTTCTTATTTATATGGCTATAGAACCTTTTACTATTGGTTTTAATTCCCTTTGCAAGGTCCAACTCTACTTGACTTTTAGCCTGTCTCACTTTATCCCTACATGTTCTGTCCTCAATAAGGTAGCTTTCCTTGCTGATCCCTCCCATCTTCCACACCCTGTATGCGTTCTGCTTTTTCTTAATCACCTCTCTGAGATGCTTGTTCATCCAGCTTGGTCTACAACTCCTGCCTATGAATTTTTTCCCCTTTCTTGGGATGCAGGCTTCCGATAGCTTCTGCAGCTTTGATTTAAAGTAATCCCAGGCCTCCTCCACCTTTAGATCCATAAATTCTTCAGTCCAATCCACTTCCCTAACTAATTTCCTTAATTTTTGAAAGTCAGCCCTTTTGAAATCAAAAACCCTAGTTGCAGATTTATTTTTGTTAATCCTTCCGTTCAGTTTGAACTGAATTAGCTCATGATCACTTGAACCAAGATTATCCCCTAACCATTTCTTCTATGAGATCCTCACTACTCACCAAAACCAAATCTAAAATGGCATCCCCTCTAGTCGGCTCAGCAACTACTTGATGAAGGAATCCATCAGCTATCGCATCTAGGAAAATCTGAGCTCTATTATTATTACTAGCACTCGTCCTCCAGTCTATATCTGGGAAGATAAAGTCTCCAATGATCACGCAGTTTCCATTAGTATTTACTTCATTAAAAACATTAAAGAGGGCTCTTTCCATAGCCAAATTAGATCCTGGCGGTCTATAGCACACCCCAAGCACTATGCCAGGGGAGGCTCTAATAGTTTTCTTCCCCAATGTAATTTTTGCCCAGACAGACTCTGTCTTATCCATTCCATCGCTTCTTATTTCTTTACATTCTACCTCATCATTGATATACAATGCTACTCCACCACCTTTACCTTTACTTCTGTCTTTCCTAAACAGCACATACCCTTCAATACCTGTAGTCCAGTCATGACTACTATTCCACCATGTTTCTGTTATCCCTATAATATCTAGTTTCACTTCCTGCACCAGTAGCTCTAGTTCCTCCATTTTGTTACCTAGGCTCCTCGCATTAGTGCACAAACATCTTAATTTTTGCTGTTTGGCCTCGCTCACATTCTGTACCCTATCAGGCACGGTCATTCTACAGCCAGTATAACCTATTAGACTGGTATCCACACTGCCCTTCCTCCTACCCACAGCTGTATCCTTTCTTACTTCGTTTTCTTCCCTCTCAATGCTAAAATCTGGCGTGGAGATTACCTGGACATCTCACAACCAACTCCCCCAAATTCCTAGTTTAAAGCTCTCTTAATCAGTTGTGCCAGCCTCCATCCTAGAAGTCTATTTCCTTCCCTACTCAGATGAAGTCCATCCTGAGAGAACTGTCCTCTGTCCATGAATGCCTCCCAGTGGCCATACATCCCAAAGCCCTCCTTATAGCACCACTGCCTAAGCCATCTGTTGATAGTCAGAATCTTGTCACACCTTTGTTGCCCTTCTCTAGGAACAGGCAGAATCCCACTAAAGATTACCTGAGCCTCGATTTCCTTAAGCGTCTTCCCCAGCCTAGCATAGTCTCCCTTAATACTTTCCAGCGAGAATCTAGCCGTATCATTTGTTCCCACATGAAGGATAATTAGGGGATTCTTTCCTGCTCCCTTTAGGATCCTTTTCAACCTCAGGTCTACATCCCGTATCTTAGCACCTGGAAGACAGCACACCCTTCTATTCTCTGGATCAGCTCTGGTTACAGACCTGTCTATTCTTCTCAGTAAAGAGTCCCCGATCATATAGACCTGCCTTTTCCTGGTGATGGTGGTATTCTCCAGTCTATCCCCTGTTCCCTCTGGCTGCAAGTTCTTTTCATTCCTATTCTCCCTTGTAATCCTCTTCAACCCGTCCTGTATCCTCCTGGGGCTCATATTTGGTGTAGTCTCCATTGACTCTACCCCTTTTCCTATAGGACTAGCCGCTCTTCTCTTCTTCCTTGCCCTTCCACCTTCAGCGACTACCTGCTGAGCCCCTTCTTCATTTTCCAACTCTGCAAACCTGTTCTTGAGCTCTATTTCTCCTTCACTAGCCCATCTTTTCCTCTGCCTGGTTCTTTTAGTCACATGCTTCCACTGACCACTTTCCTCACCCAGTCTCCCCTCAGAATTCCCCAGCCCTGCTTCCATCTGCAAGTCTGAGCTTTTCCCTTCAGATACCTCATGTCTTTGCTCCATAATCTGTTCAAACCCCTTCCGAAACTCAACCAGACTTTCCACCTGCATCTCCAAACCTCGGACCTTTTCCTCCATCAGCTCTATCAGACGGCATTTCATATAGACAAAACTCTTACCAGGTACCCCCTCCAGGATCATGTACATACCGCAGCTTCCACATCCAGTCATCCTCATTGTGTCTTCCACTACATGGGTCATTCCCACTGCTGCCTCTGTATCTGTCATTGCCTTCCCACCTAAATCCTGTTAATCTGGGAAACACAAACCACACCAAAACCCAAATCCCAAACAAGTACCACAATACAAACTCCCCTTGCAAACTCCCACTCAAACTCCCCTGTTTACAGCTCTGTTTGCTGGCTCCTGTGCCTCTGCCTGACTACCTTTTAGGACCCCTAGTCAGAGAAGCCCCACCCCCTAATCAGGGCTCTCCTACTCTCCTCCTTAGTCCTTGGCTTGAAGGACTTGCAAATCTTGCACTTCTCACTAACGTGTCCCTCGCCCAAGCAGCGCAGACAACTGTTGTGTGGATCACTAACATGCATGGGCCTCTTGCAGTGATCACAGGGCTTAAAGCCTGGGGACTGGAGCATGCCACGTCCCGAGGCAAAGTCCCACTGGGGACAAACGAAGTCTCTAAATATAGCTAAGGGATTTATAAACTCTAACAGAAAACTATATACACTATAATTCAAGAGATAACTAGTTCGTACGAATGAGCAGTAACAGCACTAGCTGTTAGTCTCTAAGGTGCCACTAGTACTCCTTTTCTTTTAGCACTAGCTGAAGCAGCAACAATTCCAGCACCGTCGCTGGCGGCACGAAGGAACTGAGGGTGTGGGGAAGTGGCAGCGCCCTATATACCGCAGCATGTGCGTGCCACTCCAGGGGTTGCCGGAGCCGATCCCCTACGGATACTGCTGAGGGAAAAAGTTCCAGCACCGGTGCACGTGGCGAGCATACACACCTAAGCTGAATGGACATGAGTAAGCACTCGAAGAACAGAAATTTCTCTGAGGAGCTCAAATGGTCTTCCTGTAGGAGCTTGTAATATTAAACTACTTCCTTCATCATCTCATAGAGCAGAATAACCACCCTGTTTTGGCTCTAGGACTGCCTTCATAGCTACTCAACAGGTGAGCCTTAGCAGGATCGACATCCACTCCCAGGAGAAAAGATATTCCAGCCTTTGACTTTTCATCTATGTGATTTTTTTCCTGTTCTAGTTTGATATAGACCAATTGTCCTCTATTTTTTCTTCACTTGCACATTTACAGGCTTGCTTATGTGTTCATACCGTATACTGATCTAGCAATTTTAGACAGAGATTTAGAGCATTACTACAATCTTACGACCTATATTAGGTCGACTTACAGCCACCACAGTAATTACTGTGGTGACTGATGTCCTCACTACCTCCTTCTCTCGGTGGTGCGCGTCCTCACCAGGAGCGCTTCTCCCGACTGAAGAGGGGCAGCTTGGGGGGATTGAGATCCAGGGCTCTCAGCTCCGCAGAGCTCCCTACTGGGAGCCCAGCTGCCCCCTCGGGGCTTCTTGCCTTCCCATTCCCAGCTGACCTGGCCCAACATTGTTTAGCTGCTTAGATCGGACAGAATCACAGTTTGTAAATTACTAATTAAATCAGCTGCCTGAGTCTCAGGTTTGAAATTTAACTATTGACTTTCCTTGTCAGTTGTGGATATTCTGGCAGAAACTCACCTCTAGTCACAAATTGCTGCTGCTTAAACAGCTAGGAAGGGGTATTTATGAATAGAAAGTTAATCTGATTATATAGGAACATGAAGGCAGCACGGAAGTGAAGATGGCAATACCGTGACCCCCCTGCAACTCCCCTTTGAGTCAGGACCCCCAATTTGAGAAACGCTGGTCTCCTCCGTGAAACCTGTATAGTATAGGGTAAAAGTACACAAAATACCAGATTTCACACTCTGTGACACATTTTTCATGGCCAAGAATTTGGTAGGGCCCTAATCATAACTTCATTGCTATAGATTTTGACACTATTGTAAATACTGGCCTGATTCAAAACCCATTTAAATCAATGGAAATATTCTCATTGACTGCAATGGGCTTTGGACAAGGTTCTACATGACCACAATAACCAACAGACATGAAGAGTAACTTACTTCTTCATAATTTTTCTGATAACAGTATTTATTGAAGATGTTCAGTAGCCGTTTTTCAATCAAAGTTCTGTTGTTGTTTTGAAAGATTTTTTTTAAAAGACGGAAGGGCTTGCTGCATTTTAGGGCTAATGGCATCCAAACATGTCCCATCATTACATCGCAGGCTTAGCAAAAAAGTATCTGTAACCAAGTAAACATTTCCACTCTCCACTTCAAACTTTGGAACTGAAACACAGATTTCCATATTTAAACCATTATTTGTATGCACACACACAAAAAAAACATGTCCTTGTTTATCTTGAATACTAAATTTCAGCTCATTGCCTTTAGAAATATTAAACCAACAAAAAGGATTATAAGGGAAAGATAGTTCTCCCTGATAGTTAAACTGCTGGCTTATTAAATGCTATTGGAACACCTGTGAAATGTAAAAATTCTTAAGGAATAGGGAAACTTGGGTGAATCAGATTTGTTTCCCATTCTACACATTTACTTACAGTCAGGCTGAAACCATGTCCAGTTACATGTCCCAAACAAAAGTAAAACCCCAATCAATCAGCATTTCTAATGATATTTCAGCAAAATGCTATGATGAAAAACATTTTAGGAAGTAGCATTTTCCAGAAATGACATTTCAATAGAGCACAACTCTTTGTGTTGCCAAGTGAACGGGGCCTATGCTAGCTTTATGTGGACCACTGGCAAATAAATGATGTGCTGTCTACTTGCTATTTTTTGCCCATCATTCTGGGCAAGTTTTGGGGTCGCAGGAGTGAGTGGGCGATAGAACCTGAGGAAGCAGCAGGTCTCAGAGTGCACAGAGGAACTACAGGATTGTACAGGACGCATGATAGGCAATATCTCTCCCCTACTGCCCTCTTTCCCATTCTTTGATCCTCCTGCAGGCACTATAATTCCTGTTCCACTTACAAGTAGTCCATGAAATCATCCCACTTTTCTGTACAGTAACCTAGTCTCTCTAGACAGAGGAAGGATCATTTGTAATATAGAAGAGAACTGAGAGTCAGAAAACTGCCTGGGTTCTATCCTCAGCTCTGCTCTTAGTTCAGTGTGCACCATGGGACTGGTCACAATCCCATGTGCCCCTCGTTTCTACACCTGCTGTATGGAGATAACAATACTGCACCATAATTAACCCCAGCTTTGTAAAGCCCTTTGAAATCTTCAGATGAAAAGTGTATTGTTATTATAACCTTAATGATCATTTTAGGACTCATGTCTTTCTGCTAGATCCTTGAGCACTATCACTATCCCCATTCCTTCATGCACATTGCAAGCAATGCACAGTTGAATTGAGAGTTGGGAAGACAACAGTTCTAATTCTGCTCCTGCTGATGTCAATGGTTAAGCTTCAAATGATTTTTAAAGAAGCAAGAGTTAGGCCCATTCTAATCAAACACATTTGGAAATCCTGTTAGATGTGCTTCCCTCAACAAGGGGGCATAATCTTCCTACCTATTCCTCAAAATGTTTCCCTCTGATTCATGAGTCTTACCTCAGTTCTACCCCAGTTGGGTTTTCTAAGCAATCCAACAATCAGGAATGAAGAAACTCTCTCTACTTCTTCAGGACTAACAACCAGTCTTAGTTTTGCCTCTTTTTTAATTTCTCCAAATTTGCTACCCTATTTTCAAATTTTTACGCAGAGCCAACAATAGTCTCTTACCACTTCAGTTGTAGTGAGAGAATCCTGTATTGTATCCAGTTTTCATGCAATAAATCTATGCCATGGATCATTGCAGTTTTCAGCTCCTGCAAACGGACTCTGGGGATGTAGAGCGGCTGGAGCCAAGGCAGAAACTGCAGCAGTGCTGACATCCTTAGCTGGGCAGCCAGGCTTTGAAAAAGCTCTCTTTTGCAAAAGGTAGCATTCTCCCAAAGCATCTTTGGGGCATTTATAAGATTCCAGGCAGTATTCTGAATCTCTCATCTCCCCCACCCTCAGATCATCAGGTTTAAGGTGATGCCTTAAGTTAGAGTCTCTCGATGCAATATTTCAATGCTTCTTAAATCAAGAGGTAAAATAGGTCAAAGATAACAGGAACAAAATGGTACTTATGATTCAAATGAAAACAAGACAAGTTAAATATATATGTGTACACACACACACACACACACACACAGAGCGAGAGATCAATTTGAAACTGGTCAACTGCAGCAAAATGACCGAACTTCGTTTTGATAAAGCTATCTTGCTCCTAATCCCCACTACAAAATGTTATCTTTGACCAGATTTTCCTGAAAAAGTTTTCTTCTAGTTTTTGTTCCCTATCTCTGTGTGAAAGATCAGAACAAAAACCAGAGGAGCATGTGCATGTACAGCAGGGGCTATTGAGAGAGGAAGGGGAAGCTGTTTCTGCATGGGAGCTAAGAGCCCCATGTTATGGCCAAACTTTGGCAGGGGTTGAAGACAAAATTCAGCTCCCACTGTGCTCCTGCCCTTGGAAAGCACTGGGTCAGGGTATACCTGCTACCTCCTCTAGCTACTGCAGTGGGTTGTTAGGCCACTTTTGCTCTCTACAATCAAGGGTTCCAATGATCCTGCAAGATAGGGTTGGAGAGAAGCAGCCCTATTTCAGAGGGGAAAAAAGAGAGACATCTTTCTTCCCTGGCCTCAGAGGACCCTGCACCCAGAAGCATTCAAAATATGCTTTCTCCAGCTTCCTTCAGTTTTAGTAATCTTAAGTGTTACTTGTAACACTAGCAGAGGAAAAATAAATAAAAAATGAGAATTTCAAAATGATGATATCTCTTTAAAATAACTATAAGATATAGCTTGATATAGGAATAAACATATATTTGGAAATGACTGGGCAGATTTAGAACAATTTTATTACACAACTAGTAAACACAGTAGTAGCATGCCTTTCTTACTTTAATTCACTCAGAGATGAAAAGTCTTTCTTAACTCTTTAGTTAATCAGCACTCATTGCTTTATACACCTGTATCCCATCAATCTGACATTTCCCACTGAGTTAGCTAAGCTCAGTGTTACGTTGTTTTACATGCTTTTAATACAAATAATGTAGAAAATTAAAAGCTACAAAAAAAAGTGTCAGGCATCGAGAAACTCTGACTATTAAAGAATTAAAATATTTAAAATGTTTTTAGTTAGTTTATCTTCAATTTAACTAGATTTAGATGCTGACAATTTTTGTTTCAAAATTAAGTATCTCATAAAACATGATCATTTGACACTAAGCCTTTGAAAACTGAGCACAAAGCAGGGCGTAAGGTTTTCAGATTTCCTAACTGAGAAATGGCATTATCAATTTGATATGTATTGTACATGTATTCATCTACAGAACTACATTTGCAAATACAGTACCTTATAAAGGATATGTAAATATATATGTGAGTATTTTAAATAAGTGAATTTTTTTTAGTCTGCTTTCTTTATCTCTAAAAATGATTTGGAGAGTTAGTTGATTTCAAACATTTATGGTTTTGTTTTTATTAAATATTTTATATGAAAAAAATGAGAGAACACTGGAAAAATCTCACTTTCAATATTAAAAGCAGATGAAGTATTAGATTTGCTGTAAAAGTGCAAATACTACTGCTGTATAAAGTCTTCCTCTTAAAGCCAAGGACAAATATGCTCACCATTAGAATTCTAAGGTGAGTGACAAAAATTAGTAAAACTAGCTGCTATCTTTCTCTCCCTCTCTGCCCCTACCACCAGAGACAGAGAGAACTGGAAGTTTAAGGGAATGAATGCTGTGGCATTAGGCTCCTAATTCTAAAACAGGTATTTGTGGTTTTGCTATGCTCTATTGGCAGAATCAGAGAATAGGATTGTTCTCTTTTTCGGGAGTATGCTGTAGTAGGAGAGAGATTTTAATTGCAAATTAATTGGCCAAAGACAATAATTCAGTTGGGAAACCTGGTTTTTCCCACAGTGCCAACGTATTTTGGCAGATCTAAAATACAGTACAAGAATGACAGATATTTGGAGGAATCTTCACCCTCTTTCAATATGATTATACCTTTTACTCCCATCAGATTCCACATATTCCCTGACAGATTTTATTTTCTTTCAGAGGTTCTTTTGCATTCATCTCACTCTTATAAAATCATTCTACTGTCTACTACTGACAACTAAATTTGGACCTGTGTATTCCCAGCATATAATGTGGCAATTGAGCCTCTACTGAATAAACCTGAATTCATAACATTCTGGGAAGATGAGACACATATGGAAGTTTTAGTATATACATTATATAGGGGCATCCTGAATTTTTTATGTTCAGAGGCTTTAAAGGCTTATTTGTGATAGGCAAATAATTGTGCACAGTTGGGCTATGAAGAAGTCACACATAGCATCTTTTAAAACATAAATTGCTATATCATATGCCTGAATATGAAACATTTGAAGAGTTACAGTCATGTGTCCCTTTCCTGAAAAATAAGAATTACAAGTTTTGACCTCACAGTTGATAATAATTAAAGTGTGAGTCCAGATGGACCTACAAATTTAGGACCAATTCAGTCATCCTTCTTCACACTAAATAGCATCTTACTCCACTGACATTAACAGAACTACTTGTGGAGAAAGATACTACACTTAAAGTCAGCAAGGATATCAGAACTGGACCCTTAATGCAGAGGTACTGCAGCTAAGTTTGATAAGGGCATGTGATTGTAACCTATAACTTCAGTTGCTCATAACTCTCTCTCAGCATTTTCCTTACATGCTTAATTTCACATGCTTAATCTCAGTCCACAGATGGTTTAAAATGTTTTTAAGTTTGGGCAGGTTCATTTTTGAATCATATATTGGGAGAAAAAACACCATATTTTCCTGTCTGTAAGAAAATCTTGCAACCCTTTTCGCATGCTCTGATGTATGTACCCCACAGTCAGATGGGGACAGAAAAGTTAAATGCTTTCACTGCATCAAGGAAGAAGAGTTGCCCTTCTTTGCAGAGAATTCCTTGGCTGACAGGAGGGCCTGAGTGTTTATAGAGAGGAGTTATTTTTTTTCTTCTAGGGGGGAAAACTGAGCTTTTCCCACACTAACTGAAAAATGTTCAGGTTGGTAGGTGAAGAAGCTCAGGATTGGGACTGTGAACTGGTGGGGTGAATATCCGAATGTCTGTCTGCTGTGACCGTTTGTTTGACTGGAGCTAGTTGCAGGGACTGTTTGACTGTCTGTTTGTTTATTTGCTTAAAAAGCGTGAATTGGGAATGCTTTGTTCCAGGAGGGCCTTGAAAAAAAACAGTTACTTTTACTTTCTTGTAACTGTTGTTCTTCGACATGTGTTGTTCACATCCATTCCACATTAGGTGTGCGTGCACTGCATGCGCGAGTGTCGGAAACTTTTTCCCATAGAGTCTCCCATCAGGCTGGCGGGGCCCCCCCGAGTGGCGCCACTGCGCCGTGCATATCTACCCCTGCCGCCCGACCCCCTCCGGTTCCTTCTTGCCAGCGACTCCGACAGAAGGGTAGGAGGGTGGGTGGTGGAATGGACATGAACAACACATCTCGAAGAACAACAGTTACGAGAAAGTAAGTAACTCTTTTTCTTCTTCGAGTGCTTGTTCACGTCCATTCCACATTAGGTGAATCACAAGCTTACCTCTGGAGGAGGGTAGGAGTCACGGAACAACTGCTCATAGGACCGCTCTGCCAACTGCCGCGTCCTCTCTGGCCTGCTAGTTGACCGCGTAACGGGTCATGAAGGTGTGGACCAAGGACCAGGTGGCTGCTTTGCAGATCTCCTGGATCGGGACCTGTGCCAGGAACGCCATGGAAGTCGCTTGCGCCCTGGTCGAGTGGGCCATGACCGCCGGGGCCTGAACATCTGCGAGCTCATAGCACGCCCAGATGCAGCTTGTAATCCAAGATGAAATCCGCTGTGCCGACACTGGGAGGCCTTTTATCCTCTCGGCTACAGCCACAAACAGCTGCGTGCGAAAGGGCTTGGTGCGCTCCAAATAGAATGCCAGCGCTCAACGCACATCCAGGGTGTGCAAGCTGCGGTGACTCGGGTCCGTATGCGGGTTCGGGAAGAACACCAGCAGACAAATGTCCCGGCCCAAATGGAATTGGGAGACCACCTTAGGGAGGAACTTGGGGTGCGGTCAGAGCTGCACCGTGTCCTTGTGAAATACTATATACGGTGGCACAGGGGTGAGGGCCCTCAGTTCAGACACCCTTCTGGCCGAGGTAATGGCAACCAGAAATGCCACCTTCCAGGAAAGGTGGAGGAGAGAACAGGAAGTGAGGGGCTCGAAAGGGGGTCCCATGAGTTTAGAGAGGACCAGGTTAAGGTTCCATGGAGGGACTGGGGGGTGTGAGTATGGAAACACCCTCTCCAACCCTTTAAGGCACTGTCCCACCATTGGGTAGGAAAACACCAAGCCCTCCGAGAACCCCAGATGGAAGGCGGAGATGGCCGCCAGGTGTACTCTGAGTGAGGACGGGGCTAGCCCTTGCTGCTTGAGGTGCAGGAGTACTCCAGGATGGCCTGCACCAGGGCCTGGTTCGGCCGCACCTGTCGGGGTTCACACCAACACGAGAACCTTTTCCACTTGGCCATATAGGTCGCCCTGGTAGAGGGCTTTCTACTGCAAAGCAGAATCTGCTGCACAGAAAGGGAGCACTGGCTCTCCAAGGCGTTTAGCCACAGAGTCTCCATGCCGTCAGGTGCAGTGACTGCAGGTTGGGGTGGAGAAGCCACCCACCGTCCTGCGTAATGAGGTCCCGGTGTAGGGGCAGGACTACTGGGGCCTCCACCGACAGCTCTAGGAGCGATGTGTACCAGTGCTGGCGAGTCCAGGCTGGGGTGATGAGGATCACTGCTGCCCTGTCCCTGCGCACCTTAAGTAGGACCTTGTGTACCAAGGGGAGCAGGCGGAAGGCATACATCAAGCCCCCTCTCCACGGGATCGCAAACCTGTCCGCAAGCGAGCCCGGGCTGCTGCCCTGGAACGAGCAGAACCGCGGGCACTGGGCGTTGGCCCTGGTGGCAAACAGGTCTATCCGGGGAAACCCCCACCTGCGGAAGAGCGAAAGCATGACGTCCACCCTGAGCGTCCACTCGTGCATGCAGTACAACCTGCTGAGGGAGTCCGCCAGCTCGTTTCGTACCCCAGGAGATAGGATGCCTCAAGGTGAATTGCATGGGCTATGCAAAGGTCCCAGAGGAGGAGAGCCTCGCGACAGAGTGGCGAGGAACGGGCCCCGCCCTGTTTGTTTATATAAAACATGGCAGTAGTGTTGTCTGTCAGAACTGTCATGCTGTGACCACTCAGAGTGGCACGAAAGATCTGGCAGGCGAGATGAACCGACCTGAACTCCTTCACACTGATATGGAGCGACCGCTCTGCTCCGCACCACAACCCCTGCATCATGAGGTCCCCCAGGTGAGCCCCCATCCATGGTCTGATGCGTCTGTCACCAGCATGAGGTCCGGCTGTGGGGCGGCGAAGGGGATGCCTTCGCAAACCACGGGCTGGAACTGCCACCACCGCTGGGAGTCCAGCATGTCCCTTGGGGCTGTCACTATCAAGTCCAGGGGGTCCCTGCCTGTGTGCTACACCCGAGTGAGCCACGCCTGCAGAGTCCTGAGTCTCAGTCTGGTATGCCTGACCACGTGCGTGCATGCCACCATGTGACCAAGCAGCCACAGGCAGCACCTGGCCATTGTTGTTGGAAACCGGCGCAGGGAGGTGACCGCTTGCTGGATAGCCTGGAATCAGGATACTGGAAGGCTTGCTCTGGCCTGCACCGCGTCCAGGACCGCCCCTATGAATTCCACTCTCTGCGTGGGTACGAGTGTGGATTTGGGGACGTTGACCAGGAGCCCCAGCTCGCGGAACAATCTCAGGGCCACCTCCACACGGCCCCACACTTCCGCCTCAGATTGGCCCGCCAGGAGCCAGTCGTCGAGGTACGGGTACACCCGGATTCTCTGCCTCCGTAAGAAGGCCACCACCACCGCCATGCACTTGGTGAACACCTGTGGGGACGCGGCTAGACCGAACGGGAGAACTGCAAACTGGTTATGTTCTTGGCCCACAGTGAAGTGTAGGAACCGCCGATGTGCTGGGTGGATGGTGATATGAAAGTATACGTCCTTCATGTCGAGGGCAGCGTACCAGTCCCTCGGATCCAGGGAAGGGATGATGGTGCCCAGAAACACCATGCGGAACCGGGCCTTGACCAGGAACTTGTTGAGCCCGCGCAGGTCTAGGATGGGGCGAAGGCCTCCTTTGGCCTTGGGGATAAGGAAGTACCGGAAGTAGAACTCCTTCCCCCTTAGGCTGTGCGGCACCGCCCCTACCGCCCCCACCTCTAGCAGCGAGCGGACTTCCTTCTCTAGGAGGTGCTCATGAGAGGGGTCCCTGAAGAGGGACGGGGGGGGGAGGAGGGAGGGAGGGAGAACTGCAGCGAGTACCCATTCCGCACCGTGCGTAAGACCCAACAGTCTGATGTAATGTTGGACCATGCACAGGAGAAACGGGACAGGAGGTTCAGGAAACAAAGGGACGGATCCGGTGAGTGGTCTGGTACGCTGTCCTCGAGCGCACCTTCAAAAGCCTGGCTTAGTGCCCGGCTGGGGTTTGTGCTGGCCTTGGTTCTGGCCCAGCGCATTATTGTTACTGTTGTTGCGCCGTCGCCTGTTATCCCTGCCTCGCCTACGGTAAGGCTCATGCCTATGGCAAGGCTGGTACTGGCATTGAGGGGGAGGCTGTGGCTTAAAGGCCTTCCTCTGGGTCGCCGGGGTGTGCATACCCAGCGACTTAAGCATAGCCCGCAAGTCCTTAAGGCTGTGCAGCCTCGTGTCTGTCTGGTCCGAGAAGAGACGGACCTTTGGAAGGGGAGATCCTGGAGTGTATTCTGGACCTTGGGCGGCAGGCCTGATTCCAGGAGCCACGCCGAGCGCCTCATGACCACCCTTGAAGCGATTGTTCTAGCTGCCGTGTCTGCTGAATCCAGGGAGGCCTGGAGAGAGGTCTTGGCTACTGACTTGCCCTCGTCCACCAGGGCCATGAACTCCTGTTGGGAACCTTGCAGGAGGTTGTCCTTAAGCTTCCCCACTGCCACCCAGGAGTTGAAATTATGCCTGTTGAGGATGGCCTGCTGGTTCACAATCCTCAACTGAAGGCCCCCAGATGAATACACCTTTCTGCCAAAAAGGTCCAGGCATTTCGCCTCCTTGGCCTTAGGGGCTGGGGCCTGCTGTCCATGGCGCTCCCTTCCTTTGGCTGTTGGAGCGCTGGAGGCCGGGATCTGCCATGTGGTCTTATAGTTAGATTGAATGGTCTTAATGAGCGGGAGCGCTATTCTGGATGGAACTTCGGGGCTCAAAATGTCCACCATGGGGTCCTCCTGCTCAACCGTCTTCTTGGCCTGCAACCCCAAGTTCTGGGAGACCCTGCACAGCAACTCCTGGTGGGCTCTATGGTCTATCGGTGGAGGGCCGGACACTGCTTTACCTGCCACCGTCTCATCTGGGGATGATGAGGAGGTTAGCCGGTGCTCGACCCCCTCTGGCTGGTCCTCCTGCTCCCCTTCTCCCGTGGGAGGGGCCTCTGGCTCGGGCCGGGGTGGGAGTCCAAGGGACGGTACCGGACTCGGTGCCAGTCTCTCTGGTTTATCCTGAGGGGATGCTGGAGGCCTGGATACTGTAGCCTCCGGCACCGTCTGGCGTTGGTGCGGGGACCGGGACCACTGCACTGAGTAACTTGCCCTGGATGGGGCCCCTTGGTTCTCCTGATAGGCCCAGGGGGTCCAGAAGGGCCAATGGCCTGGTGGCCCCCATTGGGGTTGCCAGCCCACCTGAGGGTCCCTGCTGTCTGGGGCCCGGTGCGGGTAGCTATAGCGGCTGGAGTCTGCGCCGGACTGCGGCGACGCCGATCGCGAAGGCCATGGAGGTGCCAACTATGTGCGCTGGCAGGAGAACAAGCAGCTCCTGGCTGAGCAGGAGCGGTACCGGTATCCCTGGGACCAGGATCTGGACCGGGACGGGTACCGGCGTTCCCTGGACCAGGACTGTCTGCGGGAGTCCTCTGACAAGGGCAGTCTCAACTCCTCTCGGTGCCAGTCTCTGGGTGGTGCCGGAGAGCGGTGTGCCCTTTCTGGTGCTTCCTCGTGCCGACCCGCTCCTGGTGCCACAACCTCCTTCCAGGCTGCTGGTAACTGTGAGTCCGCGGAGTCAGAGCTCGACTGGGACCAACTCCAGGAGCGGTGCCAGGACGGTGTCCTAGGGCGGCACACCATTGCTGGCTTACCCCTCGACGGCACCCATGGCATGGGTGCCGGAGGGTTCTCCCTATGCGGGTGGGGACTCGCCGCCGACAGCTTGATGAGGTCCTTTGTAGACTCAAAGGTGCCAGGCATGGCGGGCTGATCCGTTATGCCCTCAAGCCCATTGTCCGCACTGAGCTCACTTAGGTCTGGGCTTGGTGGGGCTTGTGCTTCCGGGACCACCAGCGTCAGCGCCGGTACCGCAGCCTTACCGCTCTTATTGATGCTAGGGGCCTTGGGAGGCGCTGGCCTCCTGTGCGGGGAACGACTGCGCCTTCCTTTCGGCTGCACCGGGGAGGACGAGCAGTGCCGGGCCCTAGTCTGGCGCTCTGGGGCCAACAGTTACAGTGCTTAGCTGGTGCCGGGCCTCTTGACGGCTCTGGAGCACTATGCACCGAGGAAGCCTGAGCCGGTGTCAGGCGCTTCGGGCCCAGTGGCTGCAATGCAGCCTCCATCATCAGCTGCTTTAAATGAAAGTCTCTTTCTATCCTTGTTCTTGGCTTAAACGCCTTGCAAATCCTACACCGCTCAGTTTGATGTCCGTCCCCCAGGCAACGTAGACACGAGTCGTGGGGGTCACTAACTGGCATAGGTTTGCGGCACGTGGCGCAAGCCTTGAAGCCGTGGGCTTGCGGCATGCCCTGCGGCCCGGGGCGGGTGCTGGAAGCCTCTAAGCACCTAATCACTTAAGTGTCCACAATAAAGGTATGTTAACTAACTGATAACAGCTACTCTGAAAAGGCTAAGGGACTGCTCTTCTACGAGAGAGAGAGAGAGGTTGTTCCAACGCCACCATGGACGGTAAGAAGAAACTGGAGGGGGTTGGGACGGCAGGGGTATATATGCACGGCGCGGTGGCGCCACTCAGGGGGGCCGCTAAGGGAAAACGTTTCCGATGCTCATGCACGCAGCGCGCACATACCTAATGTGGAATGGATGTGAACAAGCACTCGAAGAAGAATGGTTGATTGGAGGGAAGGCTTTGAGCCTGGGCAACTGCTTCAAGCCAGCAGCCTTATAAAAAAGCAAACAGTTGCAAACCGAGTGAGCAGCAAACAGAGGGAGTTTGCCTGCGAGTTCACCTTGGGGGAGTTCCCACAGAGTTTTTTGCCTTTCAGGCTTCTGTGAGCAGTAAATACAACATCTGAAGAGGCTCTTAGAAAGAAGCCAATATAGATAGTGAGCGATCAGCTGTTGTGACCTGCACAGGGTGTGCCATGTTTGTCTTTCTCCCAGAGGATAGAAGCAACTTCGTCTTTACAAAGTGCAAGCTGGTCTCCATACTGGAAGAGAAGGTTAAAGGACGTATCAACCCTGCGCTGCATCAGAGAAAAAGACGACTTTCTGGATAGAAGTCAGTGTTTGGTACTGCAGGCACAGCATGTTGAAGAATCAGAGAGGACAGTGGAGAATGGGGAAGAAAATTGGCAGCATGTGACTTCCAGAAGAAGAAAGAGGAGAACCCATGTACCCCCAATGCAGACAGAGGTAAGAAACCATTTTCAGGCTCTCTGCATAGCTACTATGGTGGAGAATGGTTTGGAAAAGTCATCTGAGGGAAGGAGACCCCATCGACTGGAAGGCATGGGATGCATTGTCCTAGGGTTGGTGGTTCCATGACCACCACTCCCAAAAGGAGGAGACGGGTGGTGGTGGTCGGGGACTCCCTCCTAAGGGGACAGAGTAATCCATCTGCCGTCCAGGCCTGGAAACTCAAGAAGTGTGCTGCTTGCCTGGAGCTAAAATTCAGGATGTAATGGAGTGTCTGCTGAGACTGATCAAGCCCTCGGACCGCTACCCCTTCCTTCTTCTCCATGGAGGCACCAATGATACTGCCAAGAATGATCTTGAGTGGGTCACTATAGACTATGTGGCTCTGGGAAGAAGGATAAAGGAGTTTGAGGCGCAAGTCATGTTCTCATCCATCCTCCCTGTTGAAGGAAAATGCCCAGGTAGGGACCATCGAATTGTGGAAGTAAATGTGTGGTTGCGTAGGTGGTGTTGGAGAAAGGGCTTTGGATTCTTCAACCATGTGATGCTGTTCCAGGAAGAAGGATTGCTAGGAAGAGATGGGATCCACCTAACAAAGAGAGGGAAGAGCATCTTCGCAGGCAGGCTTGCTAACCTAGTGAGAAGGGCTTTAAATTAGCTTTGCATGGGGATGGAGACCTAAGCCTGCAGGTAAGTGGGGAAGTGGGATACCAGGAGGAAACACAAGGAAGAGGGTGCAACAGGGGAGGCCTCCTGATTAATACTCAGAAAGTAGGGCAATCGGCTAGTTATCTTAGGTGGCTGTACATGAACGCAAGAAGCCTGGGAAACACGCAGGAAGAATTGGAAGTCCTGGCACAGTCAAGGAACTGTGATGTGATTGGAATAACAGAGACTTGGTGGGGTAACTCACATGACTGGAGCACTGTCATGGATGCGTATAAACTGTTGAGGAAGGGCAGGTGGAGGAAAAAGGTGGGGGAGTTGCACTGTATGTCAGAGAGCAGTATGATTGCTCAGAGCTCCAGTATGAAACTGGAGAAAAGCCTGTTGGGTGTCTTTGGGTTAAGTTTAGAGGCAAGAGCAACAAGGGTGATGTCATGGTGGGCATCTGCTATAGACCACCAGACCAGAAGGATGAGGTAGACAAGGCTTTCTTTGGACAACTAACAGAAATTTCCATATCACAGGCCCTGGTTCTCATGGGGGACTTCAATCACCCTGAAATCTGCTGGGAGAGCAATACAGCAGTGCACAGACAATCCAGGAAGTTTTTGGAGAGTGTTGGGGACAACTTCCTGGTGCAAGTGCTGGAGGAACCAACTAGGGGCCATGCTCCTCTTGACCTACTGCTCACAAACAGGGAAGAATTGGTAGGAGAAGTAGAACTGGGTGGCAACCTGGGCAGCAGTGACCATGAGATGCTCCCTGACAAAAGGAAGAAAGGAGAGCAGCAGAATACGGACCCTGAACTTCCGAAAAGCAGACTTTGACTCCCTCAGGGAACTGATGGGCATGATCCTCTGGGAGGTTAATATGAGGGGGAAAAGGAGTCCAGGAGAGCTGGCTGTATTTTAAAGAAGCTTTACTGAGGACGCAGGAACAAAGCGTCCTGATGTGCAGAAAGAATAGCAAATATGGCAGGCAACCAGCTTGGCTTAACAGAGAAATCTTGTGTGATCTTAAACACAAAAAGGAAACTTACAAATGGAAACTTGAACAGATGACTAGGGAGGAGAATAAAAATATTGTTTGAAGAGGCAGGGGTGTAATCAGGAAGGCCAAAGCACAACTGGAGTTGCAGCTAGAAAGGGATGTGAAGGGTAACAAGAAAGGTTTCTACAGGTATGTTAGCAACAAGAAGGTGGTCAGGGAAAGTGTGGGACCCTTACTGAATGGGGGAGGCAACCTACTGACAGATGATGTGGAAAAAGCTGAAGTACTCAATGCTTTTTTTCCCTCGGTCTTCACAGACGAGGTCAGCTCCCAGACTGCTGCACTGGGCAGCACAGTATGGGGAGGAGGTGAGCAGCCCTCAGTGGTGAAAGAAGAGGTTAAGGACCATTTAGGAAAGCTGGACATGCACAAGTCCATGGGTCCAGATCTAATGCATCCAAGGGTGCTGAGGGAATTGGCTGATGTGATTGCAGAGCCATTGGCCATTATCTTTGAAAACTCGTGGTGATCAGCGGAGGTCCCGGACGACTGGAAAAAGGCAAATATAGTGCCCATCTTTAAAAAAGGGAAGAAGGAGAATCCGGGGAACTGCAGACGGGTCAGCCTCACCTCAGTCCCTGGAAAAATCATGGATTCCTTGAGGACCTGCTCCATTTTGAAGCACTTCAAGGAGAGGAAGGTGATCAAGAACAGTCAACATGGATTCACCAAAGGAAAGTCATGCCTGACCAACCTGATTGCCTTCTATGATGAGATAACTGGCTCTGTGGATATGGGGAAAGCGGTGGACGATATATACCTTGAGTTTAGCAAAGCTTTTACGGTCTCCCACAATATTCTTGCCAGCAAGTTAAAGTAGTATGGATTGGATGAATGGACTATAAGGTGGAGAGAAAGCTGGTTAGATCGTCAGGCTCGACAGGTAGTGATCAACTGCTCGATGTCTAGTTGGCAGCTGGTATCAAGCGGAGTGCCCCAGGGGTCGGTCCTGGGGTTGGTTTTGTTCAACGTCTTTATTAATAATCAGGATGATGGGATAGATTGCACTCTCAGCAAGTTTGCGGATGACACTAAGCTGGGGGTAGGGGGGAAAGGTAGATATGCTGGAGGGTAGGGATAGGGTCCACAGTGACCCAGACAAATTGGAGGATTGGGCCCAAAAGAAATCTGATGAGGTTCAACAAGGACAAATGCAGAGTCCTGCACTTAGGAGGAACAATCCCATACACTGCTACAGGCTGGGGATCAACTGGCTAAGCAGCAGTTCTGCAGAAAAGGACCTGGGGATTACAGTGGATGAGAAGCTGGATATCAGTGAAGAAGGCTAAAGGCATATTGGGCTGCATTAGTAGGTGCATTGCCAGCAGATCAAGGGAAGTGATTATTCCTCTCTATTTGGCACTGGTGAGGCCACATCTGGAGTACTGAGTCCAGTTTTGGGGCCCCCACTACGAAAGGATATGGACAAATTGGAGAGAGTCCAGTGGAGGGCAACGAAAATGATTAGGGGACTGGGACACATGACTTATGAGGAAAGGCTGAGGGAACTGGGCTTATTTAGTCTGCAGAAGAGAAAAGTGAGGGGGGATTTGATAGCAACCTTCAACTACCTGAAGGGGGGGGTTCCAAAGAAGATGGAGTTCGGCTGTTCTCAGTGGTGGCAGATGACAGAACAAGGAGCAATGGTCTCAAGTTGCCGTGGGGAAGGTCTAGGTTAGATATTAGGAAAAACTATTTCACTAGGAGGGTACTGAAGCACTGGAATGGGTTACCTAGGGCGGTAGTGGAATCTCCATCCTTAGAGGTTTTTAAGGCCTAGCTTGACAAAGCCCTGGCTGGGATGATTTAGTTGGTGTTGGTCCTGCTTTGAGCAGGGGGTTGGACTAGATGACCTCCTGAGGTCTCTTCCAACCCTAATCTTCTATGATTCTATGATTTTACACCCTGCCAAAAAGAGCTATTGTTTATTTCCACACTAAAACTAGTGAACTCTAACTTTCCACCCTGAGGAATTTGGGTACCATTTGGTTTATTTTTTTTCTGTTGAGAACAAAAGGAGCTGTCCATGTCTTAACTATTTTTGTGGGTCTAATTATGAAAGGTCATTCGATACCTAGGACTGGTTGGTGCCATTTGATTTCTCAAAAAATTCTTGACGGGTCTTACTACATGCTCACAAGAACTCAGAAAATAAAAAGTGATACAGAGTCCTTAATGAATTAAGAGGGTGCTTTCCTAATTCCATGTTAAGAACGGCCATACTGGGTCAGACCAAAGGTCCATCTAGTCCAGTGTCCTGTCTTCTGACAGTGGCCAATGCCAGATGCCCCAGAGGGAATGAACAGAACAAGTAATCATCAAGTGATCCATCCCCTATTGCCCATTCCCAGCTTCTGGCGAACAGAGACTAGACACACCATCCCTGCCCATCCTAAGAGCCACTGATGAGCCTAACCTCCATGAACTTATCTAGTTCTTTTTTGAAGCCTGTTATAGTCTTAGCATTCACACCATACTCTGGCAAAGAGTTCCACAGACTGTGTGCATTGTGTGAAAAAATACTTCCTTTTGTGTGTTTTAAACCTGCTGCCTATTAATTTGATTTGGGGACCCCTAGTTCTGATGTTATGAGAAGGAGTAAATAACACTTAGAATCATAGAATATTAGGGTTGGAAGAGACCTCAGGAGGTCATCTAGTCCAATCCCCTGCTCAAAGCAGGACCAACACCAACTAGAAAGTTCCTTATTTACTTTCTCCACACCAGTCATGATTTTATAGACCTCTATCATATCTCCCCGCCCTTAGTTCTCTCTTTTCCAAGCTGAAAAGTCCCAGGCTTATTAATCTCTCCACATACAGAAGCCACTCCATACCCCAATCATTTTTTTTGCCCTTTTCTGAACCTTTTCTAAGTCCAATATATCTTTTTTGAGATGGGGCGACCACATCTGCATGCAGTATTTAAGATGTGGTCATACATATGGTCATGGATTTATATAGAGGCAATATGATATTTTCTGCGTTATTATCTCTCCCTTTCTTAATGATTCCCAACATTCTGTTCGCTTTTTTGACTGCTGCTGCACATTGTGTGGATGTTTACAGAGAACTATCCACAATGACCCCAAGATCTCTTTCTTGAGTGTTAACAACTAATTTAGATGCCATCTAAATTATTATTTATGTTTTCCAGTGTGCATTACTTTGCATTTATCAACATTGAATTTCATCTGCCATTTTGTTGCCCAGTCACCCCATTTTGTGAGATCCTTTTGTAGCTCTTCGCAGTCTGCTTGGGACTTAACTATCTTGGGTAGCTTTGTATCATCTGCAAATTTTGCCACCTCACTGTTTACCCCCTTTTCCAGATCGTTTATGAATATGTTGAACAGGACTGGTCCCAGTACAGACCCTTAGGGGACACCACTATTTACTGCTCTCCATTCTGAAAACTGACCCTTTGTTTCCTATCTTTTAACCAGTTATCAATCCATGAGAGGACCTTTCTTTTTATCCTATGACAGCTTACTTTGCATGTTGTTAATTCACACAATTTTATTTTGAATCTCACATTTGTTGGTGACTTTCTTAAAACCCCAGCTCTTCTGGTCAGAGTATTATGAGAGAAACTCACCTTTTGTTTTGAGAGAAAAAAAAAAAGTTTTCTTGCTTTTTTGCTCAAACATGAAGGTTAGAAACTATCAACCCTAAAAGCTCAAAAGCCAGAAGACAAATACAAAGAACCCAAAATATATTTTTAAAATCTCATGGTTTAAGCCCATCTCAATAGTTTTGAGGTGTGGCATGCTTTATTTATTTATTTTTAATCCTTGGGGTTCAAAAATAATAAATCGCACATGAGGTCCTGTTAATTTGAAAGATTTTATTTTGGAACAAAGTTATAAATGCCACACTGAGCATGCACAGGACCTCATTTTCATTAAGATTTAGAGTGAACTGCTCAAATACCAATCAGGAAGCATGTGCAAGAAAGAGCAGTGAGGCAAAAAGGCCAGTTTGGTTTCCGCCTCCACAGATGAAACTGAGGAAAAGCAGAAGTGGAAGGTCCCTTTACGTATGTTAACTCTGCCATATATGTTGTATTTTGCATAACAGTTTGCTGTTAAATGAATTTACTATTTAAAGCAAAAAAAGAAAAAAATCTAGTTGTAATGCAACATTAAAGGTGCAAGATCAAGAGTCAAAACTTCCAGGAACTAAAGTTGCTCTGAATGTTAACTTTGCATATGTTGCATATTTTGTTATATGCCTGAGCGACAGAGAAACAGTTTAAGGTTTACATTCAACAAAGGAAGGAGGAATGGAAAATATTACGTATGTGCAATCTTCACCTTATATAATGAAACTTGTAACAAACAACAACTCAAGAAACTAATAAGTAGTCTTAATAAAGGTGGCTGAGAACTTTGTGTGAAGCTAAAGAGAATTCTATACAAGATTAAATCTCAATTGAAATGAAAAATGTTCTTGTTTATAAAATTCTTAAAATATAAATGATCTGAAATACTTAATAAAATTAAGTTTTTAATGTACGAAAAGTTCGCTTTTAGCTAAAACATTCATTTGTCTGCCAGTTACATACACAAAATAAAGAATGGACTACATTGGTGATTCAATGTAACATTTTACAGCAATATACATATCTATGCAAAGAACAGAGTCTCTCATACATAACTGTATGTTTTCAGAATGTATGCCTTGGGAGCAATGGGTCAACTAGACTCCTAGAAAAGAGTAGTACTATATCTAAAACCAATTGTGGGTAGAACTCTAGTCACCTTGAAGAGGTGATCACTTACTAAAGGTAATCCAACATAGTAAAATATTTCAGGATATCTTTATATGGTCACTTGAGGAATTTAGACATGTAAGGGTTATCTTTCAGGACAACATTTATCAAGCAACAATTTTTACTGTATGTTGTGTGTAGCTGAAGGAACTTTTGGGTGCAATTAACACTACTTTTAAACACCTTAGAGACTAACCAATTTATTTGAGCATAAGCTTTCATGAGCTACAGCTCACTTCATCGGATGCATACTGTGGAAAGTGACTGTAGCTCACGAAAGCTTATGCTCAAATAAATTGGTTAGTCTCTAAGGTGCCACAAGTACTCCTTTTCTTTTTACTACTTTTAAAGGAAACAAATAGAAGAGAATTACAGAAGACCATCTTACACAGTTTACATGATTTTTAGCATTTCCCAGTGAAACTTGTAAGCAATCTGACTTGGCAAATGAACAATTATTTCCTAATACTGTTTGGGATCCACTAACAGACCCCTATGTCCATTGAAAGACCCACTGACTTCAATGGACATCTGACTGGGTACTGGGGTCTGCTCTAGCAGATCCTGAAGCAGGAATATGGCCGTAACCAGTTGCACATGAATAACTGTTAAATCAAAACATTTCTCTTTTCAAACCAAGCACAGACACTAGTCCTCAGTAAGGATTCTGACCATGAAATATTTCACAGTTCAAACTTCACCCCATTTCATTATAGCTCCGTCTAAAACAAAAATGTGTGTGTGTGTGTGTGTGTGTGTGTGTGTGTATACATATATGTATACACATACACACACACACATATATACATACACTCACACAGAAAATTAAATATTTTGGAAAATTATGAACAGGTGAAAACAAAGTAGTATAAATTACATGGTTTAACACACAGCTGAGTGAACGTGGCAGAACTGACCTTAACTTTTGAACAATTAAATCCTTGACCATAACTATGAATTAAAAAATTAAAAGAAAAAAAATCATTAATTTCAATATACAATTGCCATGATCTGTCCTCATTGCAACTCCTTTAAAACAGCGCTGTCCTTTCCTGACTGGCTCTGTAGCTCCGCTCCACCAGCTATGCCTCTTCATACCCTTTGCCATGCAGTCACTTCCCTGTAGAACAACCTACAATTCCTCTCCAAGCCTAGTTGCTGCAGAAGCCCTTGCTACCTAAGTGCTGGCTCACCAGCTGATCTCACCCACCTGCTTGGTTACCCATTACTTTGGATACTCCTCCCAATCCTAAATACTCTTCATACATATTGTTCCCCTCATGACTAAATTATATTTATTGTTGCCACCTGTGATGGATATATCATACATAAACAGTAGTGCTGTCAAGCGATTAAAAAAATTAATCGTGATTAATCGCACTATTAAAGAATAATAGAATGCCATTTATTTAAATATTTTTGGATGTTTTCTACATTTTCAAATATATTGATTTTAATGACAAGCCAGAATACAAAGTGTACAGTGCTCACTTTATATTATTATTTTTGATTATAAATATTTGCACAGTAAAAAACAAAATAATATTTTTCAATTCAACTAATACAAATAATGTAGTGCAATCTCTTTATCTTGAAAGATGAACTTACAAATGTAGAATTATATACAAAAACATAACTGCACTCAAAAACAAAACAATGTAAAACTTTAGAGCCTACAAATCCTCTGGAATGGTGGTTGAAGCATGAAGGGGCAAATGAATGTTTAGCTTATCTGGCACATAAATACCTTGCAATGCCACCTACAAAAGTGCTATGCAAACGCCTGTTCTCACTTTCAGATGACACTGTAAATAAGACGCGAGCAGCACTATCTCCCGTAAATGTAAAAAAACTTGTTTGTCTTAGCGATTGGCTGAACAAGAAGTAGGACTGAGTGGACTTGTAGGCTCGAAAGTTTTACATTGTTTTGTTTTTTTGAGTACAGTTATGTAACAAAAAAAATCTATATTTGTAAGTTGCACTTTCACAATAGATTGTACTTCAGTACTTGTATGAGGAATTGAAAAATACTATTTCTTTGTTTATTTTTACAGTGTAAATATTTGTAATAAAATAATACAAAGTGAGCATTGTACACTTTGTATTTTGTATTGTAATTGAAATCAATATATTTGAAATGTAGAAAAACATCCAAAAATATTTAATAAATTTCAATTGGTATTCTATTGTTTAAAAGTGCGATGAAAAGTGCGATTAATCACAATTAATTTTTTTAATAACGATTATTTTTTTTTAGTTAATTGCATGAGTTAACTGCAATTAATCGATAGCCTTAATAAATAGGAAACAAACTGATATAACTGAAGAAGGCACAACAGATATGTAATGAATTTCCTAATACAGTACCTAAAATTCCCTTCACATACGTTAGCTTTTAAGAAATTCTCAGAGTTGCTGCTGGCACTGATAGTTAGTTAAGGCACAGTCCTGCAGCCATTCAAGTCAATGACAATACTCCAATATGTATCACTGAATGTAGTAGCAAGCTTACAGAGTCAGAACTTCATCGTTCTGAAATGGACAAGAATTGCTTTCCTAGAAGGGAACAGTTATTAGAGCAAAGGGCCACTAGACTAGTGGCAAATGAAGTCAACCATATGTTTAAATCACAAAAAATAGAGAGAATAAAGAGATTAACTGTTGCATAAGCCAAATTCCTAGTAACATTTTCCAAAATACTAACATTTATAGCATGATGGCCTAGAGAACAGTAGAGTCCTTTGAAAATACTGGGTATCGTTTACTTAGTTATTTAAGAGTTTCTTAAACTGAATGCCAGTGGCAACATTAGCAGCGCATTAGGTATTAGAGCATTTTTATTTAATTACCTTTTGTGCAGCAAGGTGGAGAGCAGTTCTCTGGCTATGATCAGCTTTATTAATACCTACTCCTGCCTTCAGCAAGGCCTCAGCACAATCTAACCTGTCAGCCAACACACAGTACATGAGTGGAGTCCTCCCAAACTGGTCTTCTTTATTTTTCAGCTCAGGGTTTCCTATAATCATACGAAAAATGATTACTAAAGTTTGCATCACTAAAGCTTAATTAAAGGTAAAATGTAACTATCCATTTGAGAAAGCATGTAATCTGTACAGACAAAACAATCTTTAGTCATAAGTTGCTGCCTCAACAGTAAGTGTTTTAATACGTTAAAGAGGTACTCACAATTATGAAGGCTACTGTAAAAACAGATCAGTCCCTACTTTTTTTATCCCATCCCATAATAAGGAACAGAAGGAGAAATTGAATGAAACTTGATTTTAACATCAATATTATCATCTATTTCACTGCTCCTCATTTTAGCATAAACAATCAGTAACATGCTTATCCATCTCTTTTGGATGCAAATACTGGCATAGGATGAGTGAGTCAGCTGGTTGCTGCCAAGAGATGTTGGGATGGGAAACTTGAAGTTCAAGCCCTTCTAAAAAATTCAGATCGCTTCCTTTCCACCCACAATAGGGAGGGAATGAAGATGCATCCCCACAGTGCCAAAAGTCTTAACTGCTTCCTGGGTGTCAAAAACAGAAACCAACCCCCTCCTTCCTGGGTATCAAATGCCCCAAGTATCCTTTACTAAGCTGTCTAAATTGAGCTCCCACCTGACAACTTCTACAATGTAGTTTTGTATCATCAGTATACAAATCTGCAACATGTTAGAAATAGAACATTTGGGAGCAGGATAAAATAAATCATATTTAATATAAAAATAAACCCCCATGGAATACTATACTGATTATATCATGCAATTTCATAACTCCCCCTGTGCTCAGAGCCACAATCCACTGAAAGTTAATATGGCCATGCAGGGGATTCCTTCCTTCCCCTTAATCATTTGTGCAGCTGCCTGGCAGAAGAACATAACTAGCCCATAATACATATTCAGTCATTCTTGTTTCAGTTTGCAGCATCCTGGGACTACCAATCCCAAACATTCAAAAAACATGAATTGGCCCCCCAGTATAATAGAATTAGTTTTAAAACCATGATATATTTCTATAAAAAAATAAACAATTGGTTATTTTTATTTGCCCTCTGGTTTCTGAGACTTTAAGATTCACGTTTTCAAGTTTTCTCTGCAATCACAAGGGCTAGAAACTTATTTTTTGTAAATGAAAACTAAGATGCTAATATAATCACGTCTCCAGAAGCTGGGGCTTTAAGAAAAGAATTAAACCCCATGAGACTCTAGACCAGGGGTGGACAAACCTTGGCTCAGGAGCCGCATGTGGCTCTTTTACAGTTGAAGTGAGGCTCACAGAGCCTGCTACGCCCCCACTTTCCCCCAATTCTCCACCTAACAGACTGGAGCGGGGAGCTAGAGGCTTCTGCCCTGCAGCTGGGTGGCGGGGCTAGAGGCTTCTGCCAGAGACGACTCGTGCTTGCTGAGAGTGGGGGGATAATTTAAAGGTTTGGCTCCCTCCATCAAGAGCTTGAGTCTCGTTCCCCCCAGGCATGCTCCCCCTTACCCTCAGCAGCCCCTCCCTGCAGCTCCCAGGTGTTAGCTCTGCACAGAGGGGCAGCGGCAAACAGCTGGGAGCTGCAGGGAAGGGCTGAAGCTTTCGCTCCACAGGGAGAAGCAGCAGCAAAAGCAGCAGCTCTCCCTACAGCTCCCAGCCGTTTGCTGATGCCTCTCCCCAGGGCTGAATGCAGTCCCCAGCTTGCTGGCTCCAGTAGCTGCTGTGCAGGGAGAGGGCTCTGTGGCACCATGTGACTGAAAGCAGGGCCAGCAAACTCTAGCAAAAATCTGGGGGACGTGGGAGAGGGGGGTATGTGACCCCACATGCTCCCCCAAGCGTTGCCTCTGACTTCTGCCTAGCAGGGACCTGTTGGGGCTCGAAGCTTCAGCAGGAGAGGGGCTGAAACCCTGAGCTCTCAAACTTTTGAAGATTGTCATATATGGCTTTGGCCACCTCTACTGTAGACAAAATTGCAACAACTGCCACAATGCTTCCAGTCTTCATATTTTACAATTTGTCTTGTCACTGCTGTTAGACAGACATAACTACTGGGTACACTGGCAAGGTCGAATGAGAAGGCCCTGACATGCTACTGGATAGAGGTACATAGAGTCTTGATGGCATTTTGAAACTTTCTTTGGGAAAGAACAGACATTGTAGTGTACCTATAAACACATCCATACATTTTCCACCCCTAGAGATTCTTGTACAAGTCATATACCAACCTCTCTAGGTCTCTTCTTAACTGTGCCAAGGACAGGGGTTTTCCCCCCATCATGTCTTCAGGTTAGGAATATCCACATGGCTGCTGTAGGGACAACTTCTCCCAGCCAGTCCCGCTCTTCCAAATTTAGGAAGTAGCTGGTTGGAACCACAAAGCACTAGCTCAATCCCTCACCTCTGAGAGGAGGGGAATACCAGACCACCCCGGTTATGGAAATCTACCCTTGGACACTAAAGCCAGGGTCAACAGCAACCTTCACTCTCATTGGTCCCATCATCTGTCTCCTAGGTATTTTTTAAAGGCAAACCTGGAATGGAGAGCTAGGAAGATTCCCCTCACAAATCAAACAGCCTATTCACCTGGTACATATTGTGACGGGGTATACAAGACCCTCTGAGGCCCCCGACACACCCTGTTCCAGAAAAGGGCAGTGGAGAGGGTCCTTCAAGCTGCCTAGAGTGGCAGTGTACAACACAGCCAATCAGAGCTGAAGAGGTCAGTATAAGAAGAGATGCAGGGCCAGAGTAAGGCCAGTTCCTTGCTGGAGATGGAGGAGCATGGATGGTGTGTGGCTAGCTGAGGGAGCTGCAGGAAGCCGGAGAGGGAGAGGGAGAGGGAACGAGTGCTGGTTGCTGGGCCTCCATTAGGACAAGGCCCTGAGGTAAGGCTGAAGATGGCACAGGGCTGTGGGGAGGCGGCCCAGGGAATTAAAGCCGCAGCATGACTTAGATAAAAGGACACAGTAGGTAGTTGCTATCTACAGGGTTGCTGGGCTGGTACCTGGAGTAGTGGGTGGGGCCAGATCTCTCCCTTCCCCCTCATTAGCCACTGGGGGAAGAGGCCTGGACACTGAAGCACCCCAGAGGGGGAAATGAATTATAGTGGCCCAGCAGGATAGCTGCAGCCAGAAAGGCCCTAAAAGTCTGAAGACATAGTCTTCAGGGGGGGAGCCCTGGGGCACCGTTCTATCCCAGAACAGAGACAACTTAAGGGAGATTTTACGGAGAGCACTGAGAGAGACTGCTGTTGGACTTGTACCCTGGAAGGGTTTTTGCTTGTCTCTCAGAGACAGACTGTGTGTGACTTGGCCAGAGGGCTGAGTCACAAAGACCCACCACAGACAGAGTGAGTGTGCAGGAGCCTGCACTCAGCCAAGTGGGTGCTTGTGAGAAGTGAGTGTGCCCTGTTACATGTATAAAAATTAAACTTCTTTTTGAATCCCCCTCTTTTTCCCTTCAGGGCAACCAAGCACAATGTCAGACTTTGGACAGGCGTGGTTCAGTACCATACCAAAAGATTATTTATTGCTCCATTTAGTCCACTGCCTCACCCTTGTGCTCTACTTTATCACCTGCTGAGAACATATGATTTGATATGAACTAGTTATTAACAGACTCAAAGTAATGGTAACTAACCAGAGTACTTAGTTAACTCCTGGTATTTACCTTGTTTGTGATAGACAAGAGACCACAAAATGCAATGCCATCTGCTGTGGAATTACCTCCTGCAGTTCTCTGTCCTCTCTATTCTTGGACACTCTGTCAGAGTTTCCAGTAAGTCTGAGAGCCTCCTAATTAGAGCTGGAGAACTAATTGATTTTTTCGGTTCACTGGCAGGTTTAAAAAAAAGATGGGGGTGGAGGGGAAATTCGGTTCAACCTGAACCAAAGAGAGAGGCTACCTACCTAATACAATAACTGGAATTCTTCAAGATGTTGTCTCTCTATGGGTGCTCCACATCAGGTGATGTGCATACCCATGCAGTCTTGATTGGAGATCTTTGTGAGTAGCAGCCACACCTTGCCCTACACAGCCTTGTACTCCAGTACAAGGGTGCATAGAGAGTGATGGACCCACTGCAGTTCCAGTTCCTTCTCAACCATGAAGACCAGAGACAAGGACTCCAAAGGAGAGGGGAAGTGGATCAACCATAGAGGCAAAACAGCTACTCTAGCAACTATACAAGCTAAGTAACCTCTCCTTCTTCTTCGAGTTATTGTCCCAATGGGTGCTCCCTATAAGATTCCCAAACAGTACCCTCAATTACAGAGGGGGATGCTGAGAAGATAGATTCAGTAGAGCACAGAACAGCTTCACCAAAGGCCACATCAGCCCTAGTCCATACATGATAGTGTAGTGCTGGGAAAATGTGTGCAAAGAGCTGGAAATGAAGTCCTGGAAATGGGTGCCCCAACCCAGAAGGTAGGTCTCTGTGGTGGTAATCTTTGTGGGAGAAGGATGTGAAAAGGGAACTCCCACACAGTACTTTCAATGATCTTTCCACTGGTTTAGGGAGCAGAGAACCTTCCAAGGTACTGCCACCAGTTTGAGCGTTTGTGCTTGCTAGGGGATGTAGAAAGAACTGAGCCAGCCTTGCATGTAGTGTTACTGATGTACAGGTTCCCACGTGGTCTAGGAGCAAAAGGTCAGCTCTTGCCGTTGGTTGAGGATTCTGTTGTAGTGTGGAAATAAGGCTGGACACTATAGCAAATTCATCCATGGACAGGTACGCTCTGGCAGACATGGAGTCCAGTATGGCTCAGATGAAGTCTATTAGTTGTAGAGGAGTGACAGCAGACTTTTCTCACATTGAGTCAGGGGCCCAGAGAGTAGAAGAGGAATAAGTGCCTTATTGGCTTCCAAATGCACCTCAAGAAAGAAGCAATCCTTGAGGAGCTAGTCATCAAGATGGGGGAAGAAAATTATTCCCATCTGACAAAGATTGGCTGCAATGGCTGATAGGACCTTTGTGAAGACACTTGGGGCAGCTGAAAGGCCAAAGGACAGGACATGGTACTGATAATGGTCCTTGCCAATGATGAATCATAGGAAGCACCTGGGGGAAGTTCCATGAAAGTACGCATCCTGGAGGCAGAGACAATGAACCACTCACCCGGACCCAAATATGGAATTATCGGTACCATGGTTACCATCCTAAACTGCTCAGTGAGGACAAAGGTGTTTAAAGCCTTGAGATCAAAAATCGGTCTCTACCTTTTTTTTCTTGGGAACCCAGAAGTACCTGGAATAGAATCCTTTCCTGATGGAAATCCATTGGAATGGGTTTGATCACCCCAGAAGCAGAAGAGCTTGTATCATCTGTCATAAGAGACCCTTGTGAGAAGGCTCCCAGAAAAAAGGAAGGGGATGGTATGGGAAGGAGGGATGGAGCTGAACTGGACAGCCCAATGAAACTATCTCTTGGATTCATCTCTCTGAGATAATGAGCTCCCAGGAAGTACAAAATGAGAGGCAGTCCTCATAAAGGAGTGGGCTGGTACAGCAAAGGATCCAGAAAAGGGATGATTCACAATGCTCAACCAATAGGTCAAAACAATTGCTTAGAGGAAGTTGCCTACTGAGATCATACTGTAAAGGATGGCCCCTGATTAGGAAATCTGGACCTCTTTCTGGAGGTTTGGCAGTGGACTGGGAGAGGCAATTGAGCTATCTGTGGCTTACAGTATTTATTCTGTCACAGGTGTATAGATGCCAAGGGATCACAAAGTTGCCCTGGAATCTTTGAATGAGTGGAGGGATCCATCTATGGCATCAATGAAAGGCTTAGGCCCTTAAAATGGAAGGTCCTCCAGAGTATTCTGTCCTTCCAGGGGAGGACAACGGATTGCAACCATGATACTTGACACATGACTACGGTAGTGGCCAGAGAGTGCAAAGCCATGTCCACTGCATCAAGTGAAACCTGAAGGGAAATCTTAGCAATCACCTGGCCTTCTGTGATCAGAGCTTGAAACTGCTTCCTCTGGTTTTGAGGCAAATGATCAATAAAATGAGAATTTGGAGCAATTTGTGGAGTTATATTTTGCTGTCAAGTCCTGATAACTGACCACTCTGAATTGCACAGCAGCTAAAGAATAGCTTTTATGGCTGGGAAGGTCCAAGTGCTTAAGCTCTTGGTCGGAGGGTGTTGATCTAGACCAATATTTCTTTTATTGACAGCACTGATGATCAAAGAGTTAGAGGTAAGGTGGGAGAAAAGTTACTCTGAACCCTTGGCCAGTGCATACTAATTTTTATCACCCCATTGACAATGTAGGTAGAATGGTTGCTGGTGTTTGCAACACTGTGCAGGCTTGCAATAAGCAGTCACTGACTAACAATCTTGCCCTGAGAAGAGGACTAGAAGATGTCCAGAAAGGAGTGCTGAAATTCTTGTATTTCCTCCCAATGGACGTACAAGGCTTCTGCAATCCTTTTTATAGGATCATAGAATATCAGGGTTGGAAGGGACCTCAGGAGGTCATCTAGTCCAACCCCCTGCTCAAAGCAGGACCAATCCCCAATTTTTGCCCCAGATCCCTAAATGGCCCCCTCAAGGATTGAACTCACAACCCTGGGTTTGGCAGGCCAATGCTCAAACCACTGAGCTATCCCTCCCACCTAGATTTGAGATCCTGAAAGGTCTTGCAATATCTGAGTAGGAAGATGGAGGGGAGGGAAGGGGGGGGGCACCATAACTGCTTCATCTGCTGAGGAGGAAGATTTATTGGATGGTGGTGTCTCCTCTATGCCTCACTCTTACTCTTGTGAATGCTCACCCTGAGGAAGAGGGTCCTGAGGTTCAGTGGCTGCTGGTTTTGACATGTCCACCTACAGACATCAGAGTCCAAGGAAGTGTCCTCTCCTGTGTCTATTGGGAGGCGTTACAGGTGTCAAAGGCTAAGGAAGGAGTTGTAACTGCATTGATATTGGAGGCAGAGTCTTCATGAGATCATGTGGTAGCACTGGAAGACAGGCCAGATCCAGAGGGACTGTCAGTTCTGGCAAGAAAACCTTTTGAGTATGCCTTGACAGAGGGGATTTGGGTTCTTCCAGAAAACAAAGATCCTCATTGAAGAGGAATCTGGGCAGTACCAGTGAGTTTGGGTACTATTCCTTGGGCGTGACCATGTCGAGTAGTACTGGGGACTGTACTGATGGACGATATGGGCACTCCTTGCCATGACTTGATGAGGACTGTACTGAGGATGATTTTGATGGAGTCGTTGCTTGTTGAGGAGTCCTTGAGTTTAGAAGGCTCCACTTCCAGTACCGCTGCAGGTGCTGCTTAGGGTTGCTTGCTCTCAGTATTGGAAGTCTTTTTGGGTAGTCTCAGTACCAGAGGACATACCCATACTGTACAGGGACATAAGGTCTCCTTGTTCCCTGACTTTAAAGGTGATTTTTTTCCTCTCCCTTCTCTTGTGCACTCTCTGGGGAACAGGTCTCTGGTGTGGGTCCATCTCTCCTGTCTGGGAGACCCAAGTTTCAAATCCCTGCTCCATTGACTATTTATATATAGTTGAACAGCCTCAACAGGAGAGACTGAGCTACACCCACACCAGAATACCCCACAACCCAGTCCAGGGGTTGGCAACCTTTCAGAAGTGGCGTGCCGAGCCTTCATTTATTCACTTTAATTTAAGATTTTGCATGCCAGTAATACATTCTAACATTTTTTAGAAGGTGTCTCTCTCTATAAGTCTATATATTATATAACTAAACTATCATCATATGTAAAGTAAACAAGGTTTTCAAAATGTTTAAGAAGCTTCATTTAAAATTAAATTAAAATGCTGATCTTATGCCGCCGGCCCGCTCACAGCCTGGGGTTCCGTTCACCTAGGCCGGCAGCAGGCTAAGCAGGGCCTGCGGCCAGGACCCTGGCTGGCAAGGGGCCAGCAGCCAGAACCCCAGACTGGCAGCGGGCTGAGCGGGGCCAGCGGCCAGTACCCCAGACCGGCAGTGGACTGAGCAGCTCAGCCTGCTGCCAGTCTGGGGTTCCATCCACCAGCTCTTGCCAGCCAGGGTCCCAGCTGCTGGCCCCACTCAGCCCTGCCCATATAGAGTGGGTACCTACCTTCTCCCTGGTTCTAGCCCATTCTCTTCCTCTCTCTCTGCACTGAGCTGAGGGTGGGGGTGCACTGAGCATAGGGCTGGGGGGTGAAGGAACAGGCTGGGGGTTGGGGTGCAGGGTCTGGCCAGGAGCTAGCATGGGGGAGGAGGCTCACGGTTGGGGCAGGAGTGCTTACCTGGGCAGCTCCCATTTGGTGTGAGGGGTGCAGGAGCTCCAATTTGGTGCTCAGGGTGCAAGTGGGAATGTGGGGTGTGCAGGAGTCAGGGCATGGAGTGTGGGGGGCTGGGTATGTGGTGGGGGTGCAGGGGTCAGGGCAAAGGGCTGGGGGCGTGGGCTAGGGTCATGGGGTGCTCCCAGCTCCCTGCCTAGAGCGGCTCACGGCAGGGGGCTGGAGGAGATAAACCCTGATTTCACCCCCCTTCCCCAAGGCCCCGTCCCCACCTCGTCTTCGCCTCCTCCCCGGAGCAGCGGCTCTGCTTCTCCCCCTCCCTCACAAGGGCCATCAGCTGATCGGGGGCAGGGAGAGGAGGAGGGGCAGGAACTCAGCACGCTGGGGGAAGAGGCGGGGGAGGGGGAATTTGCCTGCACTGCAGCAGCAGCTGGCAGGACCAAGCTTCTCCACCCCCTGCCGGCGCAGGGTGAAGAAGAGCAGGCTGGGGCAGGCAGGATTTTTAATGGCACGCTGCTGCCTGCCGGGATCCTGGCCCCAGCCCCGCTCAGCCCGGTGCCAGCCTGGGTTCAGCAGAGGGCTGAGTGGGGCCGGCAGCTGGGACCTGGCAGGCAGCAGCATGCCATTAAAAACTGGCATACGTGCCATAGGTTGCCAACCCCTGGCCCAGTGGTTAAAGCAGTGTCCCATGTTAGAGACCCAGATCTAATCTCTGTTCCATATGAGACACAGGAAGGAACTGAACAGGGTCTCCCACATCCCATGTGAATGCCCTAACACTTAAGGACAACTGGAGGGCTGAAATCTCAGGAGAACATTTTGTCTAAGGCTATGTCTACATTAGCACTTTTGTCCGGAAAAATTTTGTTGGCCAGGGTTGTGGAGAAAAAACAACACACCTCTGACCGACATACGTTTCAACGACAGAAGCACCAGTTTGGACAGCATTATGTTGGTGGGAGACGCTCTCCTGCCTCTATAGCTACCACCACTCATTGGGGGTGGATTAATTATGCTGACGGAAGAGCTCCCTCCCATCAGCATAGAGTGGCTACACAGGAGATTTACAGCAGCGCAGCTGCAACAGAACAGACTGTAAGGTCTCTAAACTTGCATGCAATATAGGTGTAGCCTGGGATGCTGCATGATTAAGCAAGAGGCCATGAGTCCAAATTCTAGTGTAGACAGCCTAAATTTTTCAGCAGGGAAGGATGGGGCTTGGAGAGTGGAAAATTCCTAAAGGCAGAACAAAGAAACCAAGGTGTTGATGACAAGCTTTAAAGCCACAAAGGCTTGGTGAACAGAGAGAGAGAGAATATTTTGGTCAGGCAAGAGGGGCATGCTTTCATAGTGGGGAAGGTACCACCCCATTTTGTAAATGGCACCTAAATTAAAATTGTCAAACTATGTGGCAAATTTGTGTCAACATCGCAAATAGTTTCAGGTTGACCAAAACTATACTCTTTCAGCAAATAAACTATTAATCCAAAACATTTTGTCCAGCTCTACTTCTCATCAAACTACTTCTGGCATTGGTCAAGCTAGCCATTCATCCGTTCAGGAAGCTGAAATTAGCAAGGGGAGGTCTCTTCAACTGAGAAGCTAAGTTTAATATAAACAACTTAGATTTTTTTTTTGTAATGTTGAGTCTGTCTGTAACCTTCCCTAGACACCTACCTATAATCTTGCTGCATCAGCCTAGTATGATGCTGATGACTACACTCAATGCCCACAAAACTCACCCTTGGCCTTGTCTCATCCATCCCTGAAATAAGAGGGCTGATGCACAAAACAGTTCTTTCCAATGTTGGTTGGACTGGAATGTCCATAATTGTCTTTTGTGTGGTATGTCAGCCAACAGCACAAAGTACAGATGCACAAAAATAATTAATTAAAAATAGAACCTTGCTAATTTACACTAATGACTGAGAGAACTGTTGCAATTTACTGAATTTTGAAAATTAGACTAAGCAGGCAATATAAAAGCAAGAATAATGCACTGCAAAAAGTACTTTGGTTCTTTAATTTTAGAAGTGTAGTTTAGTTTTAAAAATAGGAGATTTTTTAATACCCTGATATTCTACAGAATTTTTTTGCAAAATGAAATTAAGTCAAAACAAGACTTCACTGCAACACTTTGCTATTAAGGGGTACCTTTTTAACCCTGGCCTATACTTGTGTACATGCAATTCTTCATGTGTACAAACACAGGCCCCAAACGCCTGGGTGAGAATTCTGCCCTGAACTGTTCTTGCAAAGTGCAGAGAAACTGATGTTTTGTGTGCATTTTATTTATTTAGATGTAAATAATTATAAGATACCAACAAGAGTTCTAGGTGCCTTAACACTTAATTTTATAGCATACTACATCTAACAGCATGAAAAGAGGTTATTAGCGAGGTTCTATTATAAATTATTTTTAAATGTTAGGATTAGTGCTACTCAAAGGGGTGTTTTTTTGGTTTTTTTTAAATTAAGCCCTAATTATACATGTAGCTGGTCTTTGATAAAGAAAATAAACTAGAATCTAACATAGTTACCATCCACATTAGTTACATACACTACACAGGTGTTTTAAAAAAGTAATGAATTCAAATTGTTTTAGGTGATACACTTACCAATTTTAGGGAAGCCAATAGATAATACATATGTTCTTTAATGTGTAATAGTAAAGTAAATTAGAATGCTATCTTATTTTCTTCATGGTTTCTAGGCTTACAATGTTTGTTCATTGCTGCTCAAGGTGATAAGTTGTAGTGTTCGGTAGCAGTATTAGAAAGCAATAAGTAGAAATGGGTATTGTCACTTGTTCACCTAATTATTTTATGTGGTCATTAATCTGGGACTTCATTCAGGATGTAATAGTTATGCTAATGATAAATAATGGGAACCAAAACTGAAGGTGCAGTTCTTCCTTGGCTCTTAAAAGCTTTTCTTAAGTTCTCACTTCATAGTTTTACATGAATTTCATCACACACTGGATATAGTTTGTAAAAGAAATGTTCTTCTCTCCAAAGACTATGGAGCTGGAAGCCAGGAGGCAGAGTGAGGAGGCAGAGCTGGAGCAACAGAATCTTGATGACCAGGACAAATGCAGGCCTCTTGAAAAGGAGAAGAGGGTCAGGTCACATCCACGGGACTGAAGACAGCAGAAATAAGGGTGTGCCTGATCAGTGGCTAGCTGACAAACAGATGTGTGTATGATGGACCCCATCACCCTGCCTGGAGCCTGAGTCATCATGGACACTAAAGGTTGTTCTGAGATTCTGACTGTGGGAACATGGGGAATTATTTTTCTTGATGTGGTGTTTTCTGTAATGAGGCAACAAGGGTTAAATCCCAAGGGCACACGTAGAAGCCTGCCATGGCCAGACTCAGTGGTCGAGATAGCAAGCTCATTGTCTACCCTCGCCAGGGAAACTGAGACAGTGTCAAGTGTGTCTGGCCCAGTTAAAAGGTGCTGTGGCCCAGAATCTGCTGGGAATAGTGAGTCACTCGTACAGTTAAAAAATGCTTTGGACCAGAACTCCACTGGGGGCAGGGAAGGTTGGTGAGTGCAGTAACACACTGGTACAGCTAGGAAATGGTGTTTACTAGTTTGTTCAGCAGCTGCATAAATTAATACATTAAAAAATACTTCCTATGGCAACTTCCACTTTGCTACCTTGTATGTTTACTTTACCACCGTCTCTTTCTTTACATTGGTACTTAACAAATATCTAGATTATGTTCTGTACAGGATACAGAAGAGATGGTACCATGCTCCCAAGCATTTTACAGTTTGGATTATGATCACGTAACACTAGGCAACATGAAACAGTAGTCAACATAAGGCTGCGAGTCTGTAACAGTGACTCTCCGTTACTTTTGCAGCTGCTGGTGCTGGCTCAGGGGCTGCCTGAGCTGGGCAGCCCCTAAGCCACCAACAGCAGTTTGGGTGTGTAGGAGTGGGGGTGCTTACATCTGAGTGGGGTACTCCCCAGCTTCCATGGCCCTGCAGCTCCTAGGCAGCGAAGGAGCTGGGGGGGGGAGGCTTCACGCTGCTCAGACCCACAGGCCCCCAACCCCCACAGCTCCCATTGGCTGGGGTTCCCAGCCAATGGGAACTGCGGCAGCCAGCACTTGTGGCGGGAGCAGTGCGCCAAGCCCCCTGACCCCTCAGCTGCTAGGAGCTGCAGAGACACAGAGCCGGGTAGGGAGCCCCGCCAACAACTCCTCCCCGCCCCCCCAGCAAGGGTCCTGGCCACACACTGCAGCCTGACCCCCCCCCGCACAAAGGAACAGCAGGGTTCCCAGGCCGTGCTGCCCAGCCCCCTGCCCCACCAGTGGGGTCCCCAAGGCCACTTCCCCCAGCACCCATGGTGCCCCTGGACTGCCCCCCTGCCAGTACCTGCAGCCCCCACCCAAGTTTCAGTCATAGGTATTTTTAGTAAGTCACGGACAGGTCACAAGCAGTAAACATAAATTCAGGTCACAGGCCATGAATTTATGTTTACTGCTTGTGACCTGTCCGTGACTTTTACTAAAAATACCCGTGACTAAAAGTTAGTTTTAAATATAACTAAATAATGTATAGTTAAGGCTACATTTTAGTCATGAACTATACATTATTTAGTTATATTTAAGACTAACTTTTAGTCACAGGTATTTTTAGTAAAAGTCATGGACAGTAAAACAAAAATTCACGGCCCGTGACCTATCCATGACTTGTACTATACTCCTGACTAAATCTGGGGAGTGCCACGGGTGCTTGTGGGGGGCACCGAGATGGGGGGGGGGCACAAGTGCTCAGGTGGGGTGGGGGTTGACAGGGCTGGCAGGCTCCCTACGCAGCTTCTCAGAAGTAGCAACATGTCCCTCCCTCAGCTCCTAGCTCTGTGTTGTCAGCTCCCATTGGCAGGGAACCATGACCAGTGGGAGCTGTGGGGGCAGTGTCTGCAGGCAGACGCAGAGCTAGGAGCTGAGGGAGAGAGACATGTTGCCACTTCTGGGGAGCCCCCCCACCCAAGGTAAGCACCATCCAGAGCCCTCACCCCTTCCCGTGCCCCAGCCCTAAGCCCTCCACCCAAACTGCTCCTTCTGCTGCTGGGGAGGGTGCGGTATACAGTTGCCTGAGACTGCCCTGGCAGCAGCCGGTGCAACTTGCCCAGGGGCTGCTTATGCTGCTCAGGCAGACCCAGAGCCAGCCACACTGGCCACTGCAGAAGTCACAAGAGGCACGGAAAGTCCATGACAAACTCACAGCCTTAGTTATATGGCATGTCCCACAATAAGATAGGCGGGGAAGGGGTTAAACATCCATTGATCTGAGGGATTGCTGTTTCTTCAGAAAACCTGACTCCTGGAACCAGAGTTCTTCACATGCACTCATTAGAACAGGGGGACCAAACAGAAACATGCAGAGGGCTAAAAAGGATCCCTACTAGAAAAATTTCAGAGTAGCAGCCATGTTATTCGCAAAAAGAATGTAGCTCACGAAAGCTTATGCTCAAATTTGTTAGTCTCTAAGGTGCCACAAGTACTCCTTTTCTCTTTGCTAATAGAAAGAGGAAGTTTGTTTTTTTTAAACCCAGCCTGCCCTACTGCTGTTGTGAGAAGTTGTGCAAAACTGGCTGGGTTAGTGGAATGTTGTCAAAAGATCTTGAACAGTCTCAGAACATTAAGGCAAGTACTGTCTTGGCTCATAACGCTGCCCAGTGCACTGGCGTGGTCACACAAGCATACTACAAACTGCCCAATTTCCTTCAGGCATCTACCAATGGTTTCAGCAGTTCCTGATGAAAAGCCAAAAAACTGTTGTGATGTCATCACTGTTGTGATGTCATTCCAGTTTTGCCAGGCAGTGGTTGGTTCCCCCCCACCTCCAGCAAATGCAGTCTACATCATATCCTGTTAATGCATGGAAAAAGTAGAGCTTTTACGTTCTCTTTGCCAAATATTGTAGCAACTTCAAAAACTGAAAAGAACCTATAGTTTTCCTTCCCATCCATAAGGAATCCAGAGCAACATTATCTGGGTCATACACAACAGTCCTTGAAAGAACTACTATTTCTTTGTCCACAGCCATGATCAATACTTTCTGCTGTTTCTGACAAACTGCATCAGCAACATGCAGGAAATACTTGTATCATGTTTCTTCAAATGAACACAGTACAAGGTTATTTTAGTGCTGCTTTGTAGTGATGAGAAAAGCATAGTTTCACCAACACTGGTGCATAATTCTTTGCTGCCAACTTTTAATGATAACTGCCCAGTCTTTGACAAGTTCAGTCTTGTTTTGGCTAACTCACAGAAACCTTTTCCAGTTAACTTTGAACAGTAGCGTATCTAGGGTTTTGAATGGGAACAAATGTGTGGCAGAAAAACTTCTATAGTGTACTTCAAGCTCTTATTTTCCCAAGTCAGAAAATCCACACAGCCCCATCCAGGATCTTCACTTCAAACAGCAGGTGGTGGTGGTAGTGATTCCCTCAAACTTTTTCTGTGCTGGAAAGTTTTCAGTGATCTGAATGTAGCCTGTAAATAGGATTTACGCTTTGTGCTAGTTTAATTCATTCATTGTTTTCCTTTCTTTTTGCTCTCATCATTAGGTCATTGTAGTTAGTTAAAAGGGCATGATTTGCTTATTTGGCTCTGGAGAGATAACAATTTAGGTGACAAGATAAACCAGATAAAACTATTACATATCACTTCCTAATGCAATTTACTACTTTAATACTACTAATTTACTCCAGCAAGACTTAATCATGCTTTCTGAAATTGTATGAAGACATCTTTGCCTGACTAGCACTTGAACAACTTTGAATACTGGTTCAGGGGGAATCATTTGCTTAAAAGGGTTCGATTTCCCACTGTAGACTGTTTCATTGTTCAGATAATTTAAGACATTTACACACTTGCCCTGGTTAAGATAGTGAAACTGCCCGATTCTCATGCTTTTTATGGACATGACAGACCTCAAACATAAGCGTTTGAAGGCAATAAAATGAGTTTTGAAGATTGGTACAATTTGAAAAATGAGCGTGAATAGATGTATTTAGCCAGTAAATTTTATATTTTCAACAAAAATTGAGTGATTTCTTTATATCTCCAACTAAAGTACTAGTCTAACAAGTGTTACTAATAAATTTAAAGGTGTATTGCACATTTGATAGTTAATATAAATACAAACTAAATTCCTTGGTACTTCCAAAGTCCTTATCCTCACTGAGGCCCAAGAGCTTTATTCTCAGAGGTGGTGAGCAAATGGAACTCCCATGGTCTCAGCAGGAGTTGTAATTACTCTGCACCTCTGAGAATTGAGCCCTTTACTCACAACAACAATTACATTTCAAAATTTAAATGAGTCAGTTTCCAAAGTTATTTAAATAAGTGACAAACTGCAGACTGTCGGCCCTTGGTCAGAGAGGGAGTGTGAAATCTTAGTTCCAGTCAACTCAATGAGACCAGAATTTTGCGTTGTGTCTTCATCTGTGTTTGGAAATAACCAAGAACATTACCAAAATCTAAGTGACAAATAGGGTTTTGGTTTATTTTTCTGAAATTCTGTGTAGTAGTAAAACATTGCTTCTCCACATGTTCAGGCGACTCAAGCAGTTGGGAGAGAACTTTACTAAACTTTCAGAAATTTACTCACCTTTGGCAAGTATAACCACGTAAAATTTCACCGAAAGGGGAATTTGGTCAAAATGTTAAATTTCCCAAAACAGGTGTTTTAAACCAATGTGCCTTCTAGGTCAGACCAGTTATTTAATCGCTATGATAAATTTTCTATTTAATCTTATCATTTAATTACATCACAGACAATAGATGATGATAATAGGACTGCATATTTTTACAGGTATTACTAAGAGCATACTTCCACTTAGGATCAGAACAAGGACAGTAATACTAGAAGTTAAATACTGGAGTGAAAAGCTGCCAATTTTAGATAGCTGAGACATGCATCTATAAAGAGAACACTTACCTGCTATTAGCTTTTGGAGGGCACCCTTATCTCCATTAATAGCAGCAGCATGAACTTGAGATGCTAGTGAGGAACCATTGAACAGCCAGTTCTCTGAAACATTCATACTCTTCCCAGGTATTGTCACAGGCTGGATCTGCATCAACAACATTTTTAGTAAAAATTATATATTTTTGTACAAATCAAAATGTGATGCAATTTTAATCATATAACGTAAAGAAGACTAATAGAATGTTAAAGTGGTTGGATTGTGCTGTAAAAACAAAAACGTGTTCTGCTTTATATGTTAACAAAAACCTCTAACTTAGACTCAATAGACAAGCCATACATTAGAGATATTTGTAATAGTCTTGTTGCCTGAAAAACAAACACTAATTGAGACTCTTAGCTGAACTAGCATTCCAAATAGCATAGAATATATATTCATCTACAGTTGAACAGAATGTATTTAAGAATTTTATTTTATCTGCTTGATTCACAAACAGAAGCCTGGCACCAACCATCCTTTTCCAATACTTTACATTTGTCACAGATAGTAAACATAAGCATATTAGTCCAAGTTAAAATGATCTCTTGAGAGTTAGTAATATAGCTCCATTTACTAAAGGATCTCAGGGTTCTACAAAGTGGTATTATCCCCATTTTACAGGTCAGGAATCTTAGGTATAGAAAAAAGTTGTTACCTGCCAAATGTCTCACACAGTAACAGAACTGGAAATTTAACCTAGATTCTCAGATCCATGCAATAATCACTATATCGCACTGCTTCCATGCTACATAAGGGTAGTAGAATTCAGGGTATTTTTAAATTAAAATAGGAAGTACCCCAACCATCTGCATATTACTCAATTGTCCTTATACAAGGGACAATATTCTCAAGCTCTCCGAAGAAAATTCATTCTTAAACTTGTGTTCTCAATTCATGTATGACAATATTAAAGTATCTAGTGAGTATACTCTAAATCAGTGGTCCCCAGCGTGGTGCACGCGGGCACCCGCTGGGGCAGTTTTGTGCACCTGCAGGACACCCCGCTGCCAAAAAGCATTGCCGTTTCTCGGTGGCATTTCGGCAGCGACGCTTCTTGCCGCTGCCGCTTCTCGGCAGCATTTCAGTGGCCGGTTCTCCAGCAGCTGCGCTCGGCGGCGGCATTTCGGGGGCGGGGTGTCCGGCACCCGCCACAGTCTTCTGAAAATAGCAATATGTTATTCCCACAGAAAGGCTGGGGACCACTGCTCTAAATTATGGCTATATTTCACAGTTTATGAGCATGTGGCCTAATGGATATTGTCATGGGGTCATTTTATCACAGTTTCTTACTACTATTATTTCCCTGGCCTCCTGAGATTGTCCTTCACATTCCCCATTCCCTAGAGAAAATCCCAGAATACAGCTAATTTGTCAACGGTTTTAAACAGCCACAATTCCTGGAACCTTTAAAAGAGAAGTCCAAAACCTTCAGACAGTCTGAATAAAAAAAGTAAACAGTCTCCAAATCTCCTCCTACTCCAAAAAGTAAACAAAACAGAAACTTGCTCCAGGAGGGGAACAACATAGTTTTTAAGTCCCTTCCTGTTGCAGAAAAGCAACAACCAAAGGCTTTTCCAATTCTTGTACTTTTATTACAAATTTCATGATACTTGGTGTTTTTTGTTATGATATGAATATGGCTTAAGATATGCTTTATGCAAGATGGGTCATGTGAGGTATCATTAGAAAGGTTACGATTTACTGAATATGTTTAATCCAATTTGTATGCATGTATCATTTCTGTATCTGTATCTGTCTATGTAACAATTACAACTGTGGGTAAGTGCTTGGGAAACACCCACCAGGACAGTAAGCAATCAGCCTTAATGGGCCATTTGGAAAAGACAATGCGTCTTTGAAGATGCTGATCCCCCATCTTCCCAGGAGTTCCTTCCTGTAGACCATGCAAATAAAACTTGTCTCCTGGTTGCCCTTACACTGAAAGGTCATGTGATGATATTTTGTACCAGGTGACACTACTGATACTTTTCGACTGGAAACAAAGGCTTCCTGCCTTATGTAAATTCTATTTAAGGCTGGGAAGCAAGGCAATCTGAGCTTTCCATTTGCCACCCCACCTGAGGAAGACTGCTGAAAGCTCCTGAAGAAACCAAGGAACTAAGCTAGGGGAAGGCAAGGGTTGAGTCCAGCCTGAGAACAGAGGTCTAGCCTGTAAAGAAACATAACTGGAACTCTGAGCTGCAGAAACTCTACAACCTGCCTAAACAACATTTAGGGTGAGAAATTACTGTGTGTAACCCATTTCTTTAGTGTATTAAGCTTAGTTTGCATGTTTTATTTTATTTGCTCAGTAATCTGCTTTGCTCTGTTTGCTACCCCTTACAGTCACTTAAAATTTACCTTTTGTAGTTAATCGACTTATTTCGTGTTCATTTCAAAACCCAGTTTGTGCAATTCACGTGGGGGGAGGGGGAACCTGTGCATCTTTCTCCACATTGAGGGAGAGGGTGAATTTTTATAAGTTTGCACTGTGCAGATCTTTCTATATGGTGCAAGACAATATTAATTTTGGGTTTATACCCTAAAGGAGGTGTGCACATGAATGCTGGCCAATCCCCGAGCCGATTCCTCCCACACAGAGCTGACCTCAGCGTCTCTGTGTCCATTTGCAGGTGGGTGTGTTCCTACTTATGCGTGTGTGCTGGAGAAGGCTTGAGGGCCTGGCACAGCTAGGACAGGGTGAGGAAACCCACGCTGGTGGAACGGGCAGAACCAGTGGGACCTCAGCACATCAGGTGGCATCGCGGATGGGGGGTCCAACCTGTCACACATCCTACTGCATAAAAACGTTAGCTCTTGCTTTAAAAAAAAAAAAAAAAAAAAAAAGTTTCTAGTCTTTGTGGTTGCAGAGAAAAGCTTGAAAATGTGTCCTGATGCTATCCTAAAGGTCCAAAAAGCTGGCGGCACACTAAAAGAGCCTCCCCCCCCCATTTTTTTTTAAATTCATGATTTCTAAGATAATATCACAATTTAGGGGGGCCTGACTCATGATTTTTGGAAGTTTGCGGTTGGCAATACTGAAGCAGTCTTTAAATTCCATTTTGCTTTGAAAAGAAAAGAATAGTCTTTTAAACAATACACAGAGGAGGCCCTTCCCTGTGTAGCAACTTGGCTATTGATCCATGCCCAGCAGTGGTTTTCCTCTATATAATAACTGCTCCCATCTGATTCTAAGCTGTCACTTAACCCTTGCCTCTCCAGTCCCATGGCTTTCTTCCTCAGCTATGCTCCTGACTTCCTACAAATTACATCCAACAACATATATTTAGGCAAAAATGTAATACAAACTAAGCTGACCTGCAACTATTGCTGTTGAGTTTTTGCAAAAAAACTGAGACTTGGGAATTATATACCAGTCTAGGGAAAAAGTAAATAAATAACCTGAATAATGGGGAGAGAAGAGATTACTGTATCCTTTAAAAACGATGCAAATGCAACATTTGCCTTACAGTGGGATACATAGTTTACTTGGACCTTGCACATTGGATAGGACTACTGAAAATGTTGTTCTTGTTTTCTGATTTATTAAAGTTGATCACATTCACATTTGATGATGTATTCCAGGATGCTACTCAGAGGGTGACGGATTTCCTTCTTTGAGTTAGTGGAGAACTAGCTGCCCTTTGATACGTTTTCCCTTGTCAGTTTCTCCTCTTGCTCCTGTGAAAAAAAACTCCAGTATACCTTTTCCAACAATACCCCAAAAGGCCACAAATAGATAAAAGGCCTAACACAATGAGATCTTCCTTTCACTGGGGAAGGGGAAAAACCTATGAAATCCACTAGGGACCTTGTTATGCCAATCCAATAAATGGGGAGGTGCTCTTATACAATAGTGATGGCTCTAGTACACAGCTGTAAGACACACATAGATTATGGCATTTAATGCATAATAAATCATCAGGGGGGAAAATAGTGTCTCCTAACTTTCTACAACTGGCTCCCACAAAATTCTTCTTCTTCCATGAAGGAACTTGGTGAATATCTGCTTCTTTTGAGATGCCTGTGCTCTTTCCTTGAAGGTCTGTGCTTTTCACTGAGTTTTCTGAGGAAGAAGAAGAAATCAAAACCCTTCTTCCACGTTATTTTTTTCTCCCAACTTAGCAAAGGGTCTATGCCTTCTTATATGTTCCTTGAATTACAGTGAGGTTAAGGAGATATGGGATATTTGTGATTCAGATCATCATAGATTCTTTAACGGGGAAACCATCAACTTGAAACAACTACTTAAAAATAGTTTTAGTACCTCACCCCCTGTTCCCTTGCCAATTTTTGTTGAGTTCGCCTATTTCTCTCTCCTATAGTTGCATGAAAGACCCTCAGCGATTAAGGGAACTACCCAACAAGGCGCAACTGTATGTGGAGCAGATTTGACTATTGTTGGAACATCTGGTAGCAGTTTTGGCTACCTGCCAGCAATGTTCCCTCTATTTTTTTCCATCCACATGCGGAATGAATTTTGTTATGTGCACCATATCAAGGTAATGCACAGATGTATGCCACCAGTAGAAACAAAAAGCTCTAGATATAATATATATTTTTAAAAAGTTACCATAGGGATAATTACTCCAGCCAAGACCGGTTAGGCATTTTGGAACTCACTACTCAAAGAATTAAATTTAAATGTAAGAGAGAAATAAAATTTATGAAAAGCATAGACCAGTAAAAAAACTAAAATAACACACTTTGAAAAAATAAAATTACAAAGAATATATGTGCATTGCAGGAAGTACCAAGAAGTAATAACAAACAACAAAAACCCAAGTATGTGTTGGGAGGTGAGTGTGAAAGAAAGAGTGGGAAGTGCAAAGTTTCAAAAAGTTCAATGAATAGAACATAGTTGGGGCGGAATTGATCTGGACAAGGAGAAGAAGTCTGGAGATAAAAGTGAGAAGGGAGGGACAGGCAGTAGAAACACAAGTGAAACTGTTTGAGCAGCATATTTCACAAGTCTTGAGGTCTTTCTGAGCTTAGCCTTCATTGATTTGAGATCTACCATACCATTCTCTCACTAGAAGGGAAAACCTATAATGGCAGCAGGCTGTAAAAAAGACCCAGTTTGGGAATAAGAACCATTCAAGAATTGTATGTTTGCTGATGTTTTAAAGAAAGTCACACCAGTGAACTGGTGGAAGTCACTTAAGCACTTGGATTCAGATTGTTAAACTGATAATCTCATTTTTAACAGCAGTAGCTTCTTCTGCCAGTTTAGAAAGAATATTTTCTTCCTTTGGACTAATTCATTCCAAATTGAGAAATCGTTTGAGACCTGAAAAAGCAGGAAAGCTTGTTTTCCTTTTCCAGATTATGAACAAATAGGAAAATGAAGGTGAAGACGACTGAGTTAGCTGCAGAAGCCAATATTTTAAATTTCTCATGTTGACCTGGCCTGGCTGACACAGTCGATTTAATTTTTTTTAAATTCATTTAACTATTTTAGTTAACAAACAAAAACAAACGTGATTTTAAAAAAATTGAATGTTTAATTCAAAAATTCATATGCTTGTTTTGTTAAAATATTATGTGTTTGCTGTTGAAGAAAAAAATCCAGAATACATAATGCTGTTGGTTTTAGTTAAATAAAACAATTTAAATGTCTGTTTGGTGATGTTCTCCTCTTAATACAGCATGGCAAGAAAATCCTCCAAATATTAATGATTAACCTGTTGAAATGGAGATATTTATGAAGTCATTGGGAGGTGAACTATCTGCTTCAATTACCTTTGGTAAATGAAATAACCAAACAATCATTAATTTTCCGATATAGCTGTAAAAGTAATCTGAAAAGTTTTCAGAATAAAGCACTTTAAAAATGTATAGTGTGTACCTTCTAAAAATGAAACGTACATCTATCTTGGAGTTGTGAAAATATGTATTAAGGTTATAACAACCAACAAGAATGCACTTTTATGTAGAAATCCATGATTAAATCAAGTCTTCCTGACTGATTTAAATCAAATCCACCCTGAATTAAATTTATTAACCTAAATTTGCGATACTGCAGATTATGTACTATATGCACTTTATGACTTTTAAACCACACTTTGTACTTTTGGATAATTTTAGAATTATACTCATATGTATAGACACCAAGGCTATCCATTAATCGCTGTTAACTCACACGATTAACCCCAAAAAATTAATCGTGATTAATCACAGTTTTAATTGCACTAACAATAGAATACCAAATGAAATTTATTAAATATTTTGGATGTTTTTCTACATTTTCAAATATATTGATTTCAATTAGAACACAGAACACAAAGTGTACAGTGCTCACTTTATATTATTTTTTATTAGAAATATCTGCACAGTAAAAATGATAAACAAAAGAAAGTATTTTTCAGTTCACCTCATACAAGTACTGTAGTGCAATCTCTTTATTGTGAAAGTGCAACTTACAAATGCAGGGTTTTTTGTTACGTAACAACTTAAAAAGAAAACAATGCAAAACTTTAGAGCCTATAAGTCCACTCAGTCCTATTTTTCATTCAGCCAATCACTAAGACAAACTAGTTTGTTTACATTTATGGGAGATAATGCTGCCCACTTCCTATTTACAATGTCACCATAAAATGAGAACAGGCATTCACATAGGACTTTTGTAGCTGGCTTTGCAAGGTAGCTACATGCCAGATATGCTAAACATTCATATGTCCCTTCAAGCTTTCACTACCATTCCAAAGGACATGCTTCCATTCTGATGACACTCGTTAAAAAAATAATGCGTTAATTAAATTTGTGACTGAACTCCTTGGGGGAGAACTGTACATCTCCAGCTCTATTCTACCCGCATTCTGCCATACATTTCACGTTATAGTTGTCTCGGATGATGACCCAGCACGTTGTTCATTTTAAGAACACTTTTGCTGCAGATTTGACAAAACACAAAGAAGGTACCAATGTGAGATTTCTAAAGACAGCTATAGCACTCGACCCAAGGTTTAAGAATTTGAAGTGCCTTCCAAAATCTGAGCGGGATGAGGTGTGGAGAATGCTTTCAGAAGTCTTAAGGAGCAACACTCCAATGCGGAAACTACAGAACCGGAACCACCAAAAAAGAAAATCAACCTTCTGCACGTGGCATTTGACTCAGATGATGAAAATGAACATGCATCCGTCTGCACTGCTTTGGATTGTTATCGAGCAGAACCTGTCATCAGCATGGACGCATGTCCTCTGGAATGGTGGTTGAACCAGGAAGGGACATATGAATCTTTAGCACATCTGGCACGTAAATATCTTGCGATGCTGGATACAACAGTGCCATGCGAACACCTGTTCTCACTTTCAGGTGACATTGTGAACAAGAAGTGGACAGTATTATCTCCTGCAAATGTAAAGAAAGTTGTTTATCTGAGCGATTGGCTGAACAAGAAATAGGACTGAGGGGACTTGTAGGCTCTAAATTTTTGCATTGTTTTGTTTTTGAGTGCAGTTATTTTTTGTACATAATTCTCCATTTGTAAGTTCAACTTTCATGATAAAGAGACTGCACTCCAGTACTTGTACTAGGTGAACTGAAAAATACTATTTCTTTTGTTTTTTACAGTGCAAATATTTGTAATAAAAATAAATATAAAGTGAGCATTGTACACTTTGTATTCTGTTATAATTAAAATCAATATATTTGAGAATGTGGAAAACATCCAAAATATTTAAATGGTATTCTATTATTGTTTAACAGTGCGATTAATAGCATAATTTATTTTTTTTAATCACTTGACAGCCCTAACAGACACTCTTTCCTTAACCTAATGACAGGTTTCAGAGTAGCAGCCATGTTAGTATGTATCTGCAAAAAGAAAATGAGTACTTGTGGCACCTTAGAGACTAAAAAATTTATTTGAGCATAAGCTTTCGTGAGCCACAGCTCACTTCATCGGATGCAGTAGTCTCAAAGGTGTCACAAGTACTCCTTTTCTTTTTTCCTTAACCTGTGTATTAGATAATTTTAACATTAAATGCAGGGATAATGAAACGTTGCCATCTTTAGTGTATGAGTAAAGAGCAGCAGAACTGTACTTAACATGCCCTGACTGAGAAGGTCACCCCCTAAACTGAACCTCACTTGCCAAGCAGGCAGTAAGGATGCCAAATCCCAGTGAAAATGAGAGGAGGTAGGAATAGAGACAGGTGTTTCTACTTGATGGTGTGGACTCTGCCTAATAGTTACAGACACCCCTTATCTGGTGTTGAAAGACAGAACTGACTGGACTCCATTGAGAATCCTTGGTTCTGTTCAGTGATTACTAGAACTGAAATGACAGATCAGGTCTGAGAGCTATGCCATAAGCCTGGTGTATGGGTAGTGCTGTAGTGAATAACAATGAAGAGTCAGCAGCACAGAGGTATCCCACTACCCAGTGAAATCACTAAGAACTGGGCTAAGTGGTGGATCCTGAGACCATGCAATTGCAGAAGAGGCAGTTCATAGCAAGCAGCAGCGATAGCAGCAGGGAAGCATGAGCGTACGGTGGCAAAGACAACAGCAGCAAGCAAGTTGCAGAGAGGCATTGCTTGACGCCCACCCCTCCTTTTCAGGGACGGGAGCTGAACCTATACAAACACACCTCCAAACTCTGGGTCTTCACTGACCAAATTCAATTAACTGTGAGGGGGGTGCAACAGAGAGAAAGGAGATGGTAGGAAACTGAGGCAAAGGATACTGCCAGCATATGGTGGGGTGGATGTTGGCTTATGGCTACTACTTTTGGATTAAAAAGAAAAAAGAAAAGGAGTACTTGTGGCACCTTAGAGACTAACCAGTTTATTTGAGCATGAGCTTTCGTGAGCTACAGCTCACTTCATCGGATGCTGTAGCTCACGAAAGCTCATGCTCAAATAAACTGGTTAGTCTCTAAGGTGCCACAAGTACTCCTTTTCTTTTTTCTTTTTACGAATACAGACTAACACGGCTGTTACTCTGAAACCTACTTTTGGATTGTGGCTGTGGTATTTTCACAAATTAAGTTTACTCAAACTGTTCTTGTGAAGGGTACTGATCCAAGATCCCAGAGGAGCCCTGCAAAGTGTAACCCTTTTACCAGGTGGAGTTGGCAACAACAAAGGCCATGTTCAATAAGTAGGGGTTCCTTTTAACAATACAGAACAGAAACGGCTTGAGCCCTGACCCAATAATCTCAGAAAACTAACCATCACCCCCTCCCCCAGGCACCCCAAGAGGCAATACTTCCCCATTCACAAGTCTGTGTATAACAAACAAAAATTTTTATTAAAAGGAGAAGGGAACTCAGGGTTAATTAACCTGCTGCACTCCACTCACAGTTGGTTGACCTCCTTCAGTGAAGATCCAGATTTCAGAGGTGGGATCAAATGGGTTCACCTCCCACTCTGAAAGGGGGGTGGGCATCAAGCAATGCCTCTACTGCTACTGGCTCACAAGACAAACTACAGGCTCCTTTTATGAAAGAAGTCATTTTGGAACTATTTTTAATACACATCAACCATAGGTGTTTCCAATCATCTAGTTATTACACAATTAACATCTCTGTATGAAATTGGTTATTACACTGAAAACTTTTATTAATGAATACGCTACTTATTTTAAATGTCCTTAAAACTTGAATCCTGCAGTTAGGAACAGTAGTTTACCTTATGAATTTTGAGAACCCAGGATGCTGGCAACATTACATTTTATCATGACAACAAAAATATGGATAATTACTTGGACATCAATAGGACTTAAATTATGTGAGATTTCATACAAAATTATGATGATTCTTGCTCACATACACAAGGTTAAAGTGACATCACTTTTCTGTGTTGGCAAGATACCAACTTGTCAAATTTTAAGACAATAAAAAAGCAGTTGTGCCAAATTTTGATTGATCTAGTCTTTGCATGTATAACAGCATAGTTCATTGAAAGATATAAAAGCATTCTAAAAATATGAATGAATTACCGATAAGTAGATATTACACTAATTTTATATCTAGAGAAACTGAGAAAGATGTTAGGGTTGAATGTGTCAGACTGAGTATCTAAAGTTCAGCACATAATTAAAATTTAAGCCAAATATGACTTGAATAGAGGTTTCAGTGTCTAAATTTGGACACCCATGTCTGTAAAATTTGGGCAAAGTAACTTGCCCTAGGTCAAGCATGTAGTCTGTGGTAGAGTCAGGAACAGACTCCAGATCTCTTAACTCCAAACTTATACTTCCCTCACAAGATAATGAGCACCACAGCACACTTAACTAATGTTGATCTGCAAATGAGTTTTTAAAATGGGCTTGTGTCCTGTTTTGCTTCTCTATACTTGTTTTTACATTAGAAATATAAATAATAGTTTGAATTAGAGCTGATCAAAGGGTTTTAAATATTCCATTCAATTTTATTTAACAATTTTGTTGCTATTCTCTGAGCTCCCTCCAGTTTATTGATAACTAAACATATTTTGGAACCCAGCTACCACAGTATTTGGCACCCAACGAATGCCTGTAGTAAGTAAACAAATACCTTAATTACATACCACTGAACAAGGAATTACTTTACTGGCTATGACCTGAACTAATGAAAATCGGTGTGCTGATGCTGGCATTAGCAATGTGTGCTTATTTAATTTTTTTTAAACTGAAGCACACCGTTGCTACTGGCAACAGACACAAGAAAATTAACAAACAGCCACACTATTTTTAATTAGAAAATCCCTAGCCGAGTTTAAAAACCAGAACAAAATACAGACAAACTGAACTGTCCTGAACATTGCCCCGTCAGTCACTACGGCTGCCAATTTTGGTTGGATGTATTCCTGGAGGTTTCACCACATGACATAATCTTGAATTAAAGAGTTATCTTTAATTCCTGGGGACGCCAGGCCAATCCTGGAGGGTTGGCAACCCCATCAGTCACTGGTGACCCTGGGGGCCGCGGCACATCACTGACAGCGGGTACCACGGCGATGGGAGAGCTGGACACAGAGCGGGAGCCTGGGGCGTAGCAAGGTCCATGGGGCGGGAGCCGAGGCGGTGGCAGGGGCGCGGCGAGCGGGACGTTTTAAGAACAAAATCTCTTCAGAGACCGTGAAGATTTTCGGCTTCCCCCACGAGCCGCTGGGTGCGGGCCGGGGCTCCCGGCGCTGCCGCCCCGCTCCCACAGCCACCGCCGGACACGCGTGTCCCCGGCAGCGCGGAAGGCGCCGGGCAGGGCTGAGAGGCGCCTCGCCCTGCGACCGCCCCGCTACTCACCTGGGCCGCCGCCGCCGCGCGGGCCCCTCCCTGCCGCGCCGGGAGGGGAGGAGCGGAGCAGGCACTTGCCGGGGCCACCCCCAGTGCATTGTGGGAGTCGCTCCGCTCCGCGCGCGTGGAAGATGATGGGGGGGGGGGGCAAGGGAGAGAAATGCCTACCTTTCCCAGGAGGCAGCGGGTTGCGACGGCCCCGCCTCCGCGCTCAGCGAGGTGCATGGCGGGAAATGGTGTTCCACCCACCTCTGCGGGCAGGACTGCAATTCCCGGCGTGCCCCGCGCCGCGCTGAAACCCGGAAGTGTGTGGCTGAGGCGGGAGCTCCCAGTGGAACTTGTCCGGGGTGTTTCCTGGAGACGGGGGAAGTGAGGAGCCGCCGCCGCCGCCGCCGAGAGTGGGAGCCGCATCACCCCCCGCCCCTAGTGTGACTGATCTACCATGAGACCCGCCATCTTCCTGCCCCCGCCTGACCCCGGCTGCGTCCTCCTGATCTTGGTGAGTGACCGGCCCAGCCTCCCGCCGCCCCTGTGAGCCCGGCGCTGCCCCGCTCTCACCGGCCTGGCGCGGCGGCGGCGGCTGCTGCCGGGGGTACTGGCTCCTAGTCAGACAGCCCTGTCCCGCCATGGGCTGGGAGCTGGGGGGGGGGTGAGAGCTGGGGGGGGGGGGGGATTGAGGGGGTGGCAGGTGTCCCGGCCAGTCTGTGACTAGTTTCCCATCGTGAATCCTGGGTTTCCCTCCGCGCTTCCTCGTGTAGTTTCAGGCACCTCTTTCCCCGTCTGCGCTGGGTGGGGGGCGTCGCTGGGTGGGGGCGCCAGCGGGCTCGGTGTATTGGGGCGGATACTCTGGGTGGCCCCTCATGGGGGCGACCTGTGGTGCTGCTCTCGCCCCCCGAGACCCTCCCTCCCCTTCCCGAGCCCGCTCCGGGCGGTGTGTGTGCGGCGGGGGGTGACTCTGGCTGGCAGCGCCGCCGCATGAGCTGCCCGGGGGGGGGGGGTTAGCGGGAGCAGCTCCCGGTTGGCGGACTTCTCTGTTGTGGCTCAGCCTGATAGGCTGCGAACCCGGAACGAGTCGGTCGCGCCGGCGGCAGGGCAGGGCAGAGGCTTGGGCGGGGAGCGCACCCCGGGCAGCAGGGTCCTCTCCAAGGAGTAGCATCGCTCACCGGCTCCTGTAGCCGCTTCACACATACCAGAGAGAGTCCCAGCAGACCTCCAACGCTTCAGTGGAAGCACGGGAGGGGGAGGGGAATAAACATTTCCCTGATCTGAGTAAAAAAGAAACTAATCTAATGGGGAGCTGCAGTTTCTTCGTTTGTAATAATCCTAGATCTTAGTGATAATAGAAAAGAGACCTCTGAAAAATGTCTTTGTGTTGACAAAAAGAAAAGGAGTACTTGTGTCACCTTAGAGACTAACCAATTTATTTGAGCATGAGCTTTCGTGAGCTACAGCTCACTTCACGAAAGCTCATGCTCAAATAAATTGGTTAGTCTCTAAGGTGACACAAGTACTCCTTTTCTTTTTGCGAATACAGAATAACACGGCTGTTACTCTGAAGCCTGTCTTTGTGTTGACAGTTTCCCTTCAGAGTCTCATTGTCAGGCGTTTTTAAAATTGTACACTTATTAGAATCTTTGTTGCGGTGTTAAAACAGCAGATTTTCTAGTGGAGCAAGTGTAAAGTATACTTCTAGCGTTTCATTCAAATTGACAGTGAAAGTGTTTCACTTCCTTTTTCTCATGAGCATATGTGGAGTCTTAATGTTTGCAACCCACTTTTGAACACGCACTGAGTACAAAAGCCTGTATTTATAAATAGCAACAAGGCTTCTGTAACTAATGTTGAAAGATATAACTGAATGATCTCATACTGTCAATTTAGTTTTTGAAGTATCTGTCTTTGGGTATGCTATTGGAATGTTTTTTAAAATAATGCCTCATTTATACATGATTAAATTACCGTCTTGTATAAAAATTTGCACACTCCACTTTATATGAACTCGAAATGATCGCCAACGTGGACATTTTGTACTAAAAGGTTTTTAGTCATCCTTTTCTAGATAGCTCAACTTATTTGTTAACTTGTTTCCACTTTGCTTCCAGAGTGGGCCACATTCTGGTCGCTTTATTGCCTAAGTAATTCATTTAGATACATGGGACTTGTGTGGGTAAGATTAATAGGATTTGGGCCAAGGGTGCTAACTTATTTAATTGCTTTATTTTAAACTTTTAATTAAGAGGAGCCTGGTTAGAAAAAGGAATAATTTAAGCATAGGGGTATGGTAAAAGAGCAAACCTATGGAAAGGGAGGAAAAAATGGCAAGGGGAAAAAGAAGGGTATGACAGATGAATGGGAAATACAAATAGTCATACAGCTTTAAGGTTAATAATAATAAAATACTTAATGTATTAATGTATTGCGAGAGTACAAATGGGCATAAATTCATGCATATATTTACATAAATTTGCAAATTAGTAGGATCCCTTTGATTCCTGGCAGTTTGCCAATATGACTTTTTATATTTTATGCTACTCTCAAGCAGCTACACTTTGAGCCTAACCGAACTGACAATGCTCCTCTAATTTAGTGTTATGGCTGAAAGTTTAAAGATTTGGGCATATACAAAATTATGGCATGTACGGTAATTGTAATCTGTATTCCTTTTGCATAAGTAACATAAACTTCTATATATGCTGATAAATTTGTCTTAGTTTACAAGTACAATGTAACTTAGTTCCAGTTGCTGTGGGAATAATTGTTACTTCCCTGAGTTTTTTGTTTAACTGTATCCAACTGCGTAGTGGATTTCTTGTTGCTTTCAAATACCAAATCAAGCTGTCATGCACTGAAAAGCTCAAATATATCTAGAGTTGATGTTTTTGCTGTACAAAGATTCAAATAAATAAATGTTTGCAAACTTTGATACCTCGTTTAAAACTTGATGGAACATATCATGGTATTTGTGCATGAGACGTTTCATGTTTTATTTCCAGTATTCAGTTATTTCAGGGGCAGGCAAACCTTTTGGCCTAAGGGCCGCATTGGGTTTTGGAAATTGTATGGAGGGTGGGTTAGGGGAGGCTGTGCCTCCCAAAACAGCCAGGCATGGTGTGGCCTGGCCCCTGCCCCCTATCTGTCCCTTCCCCCCGTCCCCACCCTGCTTCTCGCCCCCTGACAACCCCCCCCCGCCGACCCCTGCCCCATTCACCTCCCTGCTCCCTGATTGCCCCTTACTGCCCCATCCAACTCCCCCTCCTTCCTGACTGCCCCCCTGGACCCCTGCCCCCATTCAACCTCCCTGTTCCCCACCCTCTGACCTCCCCGCCCCCTGGTCACACCCCCGCCCCCTTACCGTGCTGCCTGGAGCACTGGTGGCTGGACAGCTATGCCACCACGCAGCATAGAGCCCCCGGTCAGGCCAGGCTCTGCAGTTGCGCTGCCCCAGGAGCTTGCAGCTCTGGTGCCCAGAGCATTGTGCTGGCGGCGTAGTGAGCTGAGGCTGCGGGGGGACAACGCAGCAGGGGAGGGGCCGGGGGCAAGCCTCCCGGGACAGGAGCTTAGGGGCTGAGCAGAAGGGTCCCACGGGCCGTAGTTTGCCCATCTCTGAGTTATTTCCTAGATCGCAAGGTGAGAAGAGACTGTTGTGATCATCTAGTCTGACCTCTACAGGCCATAGAACCTTCCCAAAATCATTCCTAGAGCAGATCTTTTAGAAAAACATCCAGTTTTGATTTAAAATTGTCAGTGATGCAATTGTCATGTGCTTGGTGGCCTATATTTTTTGAGGGAACTGTGCTGTTTGAAAGAACCCCATAGTTTGGGGACCACTGAACTAGCACAACAGGGTCCTGACCCATGACAAGGGTGCCTAAGTGCTACAGTAATACAAATATTAAAAATAACTTATACCACTTAATAGAAATGGTAATAACATGAGCAGAAAAGAACTCAGTGCCATTTTGGAATATGAAATACAGGATTTGAGCATACTTCATCTCAGCCTCTTTTGGTGAATTGGTTTGCTATATTTCAAACAGTTGATAACCAAAAATACTCTGCATTTAAATGAAAACCCCTCCATGTAGCACCATGCTACAAAGACTTTGGTTAAATTATTATAAGTGTTTTACCATCCATATCAGTATCCAGGTATATGAAATTTCATAACTGTTTATGGCTGCATATAGCTTGCTGCTTATACAAAGAGTTCAAATCCTGTATTTTTATTACAATGATACAATAGCTTTAGTTGCATATATATGAGCATTGTTCAACTATGGTTATTGGAACCCTTACATATAACAAAAGAATCAAGCTTTTATTGTTGCAAGAACTCAGTAGAAATTGGGAAATACAAGACTGAAAAACAATGTGTATAAGTTAAAAGAAAGTTTTATTCCTTAGTTATTAGTGCAGTCTACGTGTATGCAGATTTCATGCAAAGAGCCTTATGCTTCAAAAAATCAGTAAGTAATGAGATCAAGAACTTCCATATATTTTAGCTGCAAATCTCTTCATAAATAATCATCTACTGCAACTTTTCATGTATGTGATTAAAAAGTAACTAGATGTGTGTGGGGGAAAAACACAGAACAAAGTTGCAGTGCTTGATATTATCAGAGTAATACCCCAAATTGCACATCAAACTTGGTCCTGTGTTGAAAAAGATCACTATGCTTATCTGTTTGAGTCAGGTCACTCACCATAATGTCTCTTAATAGGCACAGATTATTATAATGTAGAGTGTATCAATATCCCCATGGAAATAGATTTCTGACTTGTGCCTGCTTAACACTATGTCATGAAAAGAAAATCAGTCAAACTTTAGATCTTTCAGATCAGATAGTAATATTTTTACATATCATTTTTATTCTGTGTGTCTTTACCTACTAAAATATGCTACAAACTCTTCAAGTGGGAAAAACATGTCCTTTATTATTCATATCCACTATTTCCAGGATTATGCACACAACAAACTTTTGGGATTGGCTTTTGTGTTGGTGTACAAGACCCTTTTTATGTATATAGTTTTGATAGCTTCCAAAAGGTGCTAGATGCTGCACAGACATGTAGAACATATGATCTCCAAAGGGAAAAAGAAGCAGGGTAAGTAAGTGGAAATCAATGTGGGACATCAGTCTGGGAAATCAATCTGGATTGTTAGTTCTCTTTGCTAAGTATTATTTGTTATAAAAACTTAATTTGAGGTCTTTGAGGGGCCACTCCAGGTGAAGGGGGGGGGGGAAGGGAATACAGGAGTAAGAGAGGCAAATTGATAAAAGTAAGAAGAAACTGACCAAATAAAAAAATTGTTGTTTAAAATAGCTGGCAACTTTTTTAAAAAGTATTTCTTTCCTGTGGTTTGCTTTTTTTTTTTTTTTAAAGTTGCTGATTCTTAAAGCTCAACTCATTTTCTCAGTAGCAAATGGCTTTCATTTTTAGATGGATATCATGTAATGTCACTTGTTCATTGTATGGCTTGATGTCACTGACTGTACACACAGTCTTGCTTTATGCCTGTGCACTCCTCCCTCTAAGTTAATACAAGTTACTAATATCAGATATTATTCTTTGCTGATATTGGCCTTATACTCCAAATTTTAAGTTCACTTTCTCCAGAGGCTCTTTCAGTGTGCAGCTTACCTACCAAAGCATTTGTAGGTGTTGAGGATAATGGCTTTAAAACATGCGTCGGTCAGTGAACTACCAAAGAGTTTCCAGTTCAGCTTTAAATTGAAACAGATCTTGACTGAGTTTGAAGTTTTTGGCCTCCTTTAGGCCTGGTGTCACAAATCAGTCCATGGTAGCACATTCCCATTAGGCTCCATGGGGAATGCATGCACATGAGTCCAATAACTCCATCTTCACCACAGCAGATTCTGCAGGGTGTCTTTTTAGACGGTTGGTATTCACTTTCCAGCTGGAGCATACTGACTATGTCGTCCCGTCTCTGTCCCCAGTGATGCCAACAAATAGCCCGTAGTTCGTAGAAGGGGTTAAACAAAAGAAAGGTGAAGAAAAGCCTTTAAGCAGCTCCCTGCAAGGGAGTATCAGTGTCCACTTCAGAGTTCACTGGGCTCCTGTGCAAGCCTCAGTTCTTTTTTCCTTCAACTCAGGGGCTCTGCACCCTTGTTCTGTGAGGGCTGGGGCTTTCTAGGCCAGGGGTTTTTGCAACAGATTTTTTGGTGGCCTCAGAGTGCGGCTACCAACTCTTGCTGGTGACTGCACTGACACTTTTTCCTAAAATTATTTATTTTTCCTAAAGTTGTTAAAGTAATATGCACATATATACATCCAAATCTTTGTAATTTATTTATGTAAGGTTTTGGGTTGTGTTTTTGCAGACTCAATAATAAAAATCATGCACAATTGTCTCTGTTCTTTTCTGGACCTAACAGAATAGAGACACAAAAGAGGTGCTCTGCATGTTCTTGTCTTTTTTTATTATTGTTTCTTTTGCTTTTTTGGTAAAAGTGGTTGTCTGTATAACAATTCTGAAGTAAATTTAAAAATGCTTTGACACAATAGAAGTCCAAATAATAATGAAAAACATCTGGGTGGCTTGGAGGAGGAGAGGGGAGGCACAGCAGCAGGTGGTCCGGGGCTCCTCTGGGCAGATGTGCGGGCTCGGGGCTTCAGCCAGCCTGGAGCTCCTCTGGACGGCGGGGGCGGGGGAGAGTGTGTGCTCTGGGCTTTGGCCAGTCCGGGACTCCTCCTCACCCCCTCCATCTGCCTGCCACTTGCCTCCTCACACACACCCCCGCTCGCCTTCTCGCACATACGCACACATTAAAAAGACGCACAGAAAATCCTTTCAATTTAACACCAAGTTCTGTTGTTATACCCTGGAAGTGAGAATATATTGAATGATGCATTTCATTTTGTCATAATGACTCAAAACAAACAAGCAGTAAATTGCCTGATGTGAATTTCTCTGGAAGTTTGAATATAACAATGTGAAGTGGTTTTTTGGAACAATTTAGTACAAAGTAGGACTGAGTGGACTTACAGGCTCTAAAGTTTTATATTGTTTTGTTTTTGAGTGTAGTTATGTAACAACAAAATACATTTGTAAGTTGCACTTTCATGATAAAGAGATTGCACTACAGTATTTGTATGAAGTGAATTGAAAAATATTATGTCTTTTGTTTATCATTTTTACAGTGCAAATATTTGTACTCAAAAATAATATAAGGTGAGCACTGTACACTTTGTATTCTGTGTTGTAATTGAAATAGATATAGTTGAAAATATAGACAAACATCAAAAATATTTAATACATTTCCATTTGTATTCTATTGTTTAACACTGCGATTAATCACAATTAATTTTTTTGAGTTAATTACGTGAGTTAACTGCGATTAATTGACAGCCGTAGGTGTAACATGCTGTTTCATATCTCCCTCTTTTTTTGAGGGATGCTACTAGTGAAGAGCTGACTGACCATGAAAGCTAAGAGGCATTCATCTCATTCCAATTTAAAATAGTTACATGTAAAACTCCCACAGAGGTATGATTTTCCCTGAATGTATCCCCCAGATGAGCCCGCTGAACTTGCAGACTTCAGTTGGTACTGAATTATGTGATGCTCTCTAGAGCCTGCCTGGTGATTCAGCCAGTGGTGATCACTGGACTCTATGCCTTGCTTCAACAGCTGGGAAAACTATATTTAATATTACATCATGTTGGGCCTCTTGACAGCTAAGACGTACACAAAGGGTCGTGGTAATTCTCATTGAGGGTGAAATCTCGGCCCCGTTGAAGTCAGTAGAAAAACTCCTGTTGATTTCATTGGGACCAGGATTTCATCCATCAAAAGTTTTCTATATGCGCAATCTGAGAAGCTGACTTCATCTCAGGTGTTAAATCTGCATGAGGGCACTAGAGGACTTAGTGAGTCTCCTGCTCTTCTCCCTTCCCAGGTAGAGGCAGATGTTCTTGGGTATTCATGTGTTCTGTTTTATTGTTTTTCCTTTCTCCTGCCCTCCTCTCTTCACATTAATTTGGCCATAGTGGGAAATGTTGTCAAAGAGGAACGTCTTTTGTCTTTATAACATACTCTGAAAGTGATCAGAATCTGCATGAGTCAGAAGTCTTCTGGAAGCTTGTTTCATAATTGAATGCTTTGTACTTGTCTCCAGCTCTCTCATTATTTGTCCTGGGTTTTGTTGGGTGTGTTGTCCCAGAACAGCAAAACTGTCTTTTTGCATAGGATTGTAGATGGAGGAGTTGATGAGTCCTAACCCGCTCTTAAAAGTTTAAACAGCAATGAAAGTGAATTAGAACACAGAGGTAATGTGCTTATGGTGACCTGCCTACTGAGGCAGCAGGCTGCCATATTTCACATGATCTGAAGTCTCCCCATTGCTGCCACCTTAAGCCCCAAATACAAGGAGTTCCAGTAATCTGATGTGGAGGTGACGCATGCATAGATCACTGTGATCAGTTCTGGGAGGAAGAGATGAGACTTCTAGCAAGCTGGAGGTGGAAGAAAGCATTTTTTTTTTTATCACTGGCACTACCTGGTCTTCTAGGCTAAGTGCAGAGTCAGATATGAACCTGAGTCATTGCACAACTTCGACACATGGGCGGCTGGGAGAGGAGGACTGGGCCAGATGCCCTTGTTAAAGGGGAAGATGGTAACCCAGCCAGTTCTTCAGTGTCTTCTCTTTTTGCTTAGCCTCACTTTAATCATGCCTGACTTGAGTTTGTGTTTTTGCATCTGTGGAAAAGGAGATATGCCACTGTGTTGTCAAATTGTTGGCGGTTGAGTGCCTGGCATGTTGCTACTTCTCCAAGTGGTCTCATGTAGCTATACAACAGGAAGAGGAATGGATTTCATTCCTTGGGGACTCTGCAGGCAAAGATTTCTAGGGAAGAGGAAATCACTCTCTGGGTACTATTGAAAAGGAATGACTAACCATTATAGTGCTGTGCCATCTACTCCAGCTATGTCATGTAATCAGATCAGCAGTACATCATGGCCAGCTGTGTCAATAGCTGCAGAGAGACTGTGTCGGATTGATATATGCAAATTTGTCATTCTATAAGGATTGTTTTTCTACTTTCTATATTGTACTATTACTGCTCTCAACTTCACATTTAACTATTTTTTTAGTTAACTATTAAAACCCTCTTTCTTAAATCTTGGTGAAAACTGTCTCCACTTTTTTTTTTTGGCTGATGTCTAAAATGAAATTATCTTAAAACATTTTTATACATAAAGCTTTTTGAGTCAAATCACTTGGGATTTCAGACCAAATGAGTGAAAGACAAATTGGTTGCTTTACAAAGGTAATTAAGACAGTATGTGGTGCACAGGGTAGCAGTAAGGGGTTCTTTCTTACTAATGATCCATTAATTAGTGAGGGCAGCTCAGCAAGTATGTGGGCCTCTTGGGGATTACCTCTGATTGACATTTAAAGCTGGTGTAGTTAAAAACAGTATAATTAAGATGGGATAGGATTTTTTTTCATTTTCATTTTGGGCTAACAAATGACAGCAATGTTAGTTAAAACCGTATAAATATTTACATATGTAATCCTGTTTAAATTTTAGCTATTGGATATTCTATATTCAAGATGTTAACCTAAAACAATATAGTGATCAATTTATCTTGTAATAACTCTCTCTGGCTGCAGTGTTTAGCAGAAATGAATCCTAACATTCTTAAATTGAGGAGTACTTGTGGCACCTTAGAGACTAACAAATTCTCTAAAGTGCCACAAGTACTTCTCATTCTTTTTCCTGATACAGACTAACACGGCTACCACTCTGAAACCATTCTTAAATTGATAATTCAAAGAACAAGTCCCCAAATACTGAGAAATATGTATTAAACATATGAAAATCTCTTCTGGTTTGAAAATCTTAGGTTTTCTGTTCCATTTGTGTGTGTGTGTGTGTGTGTGTGTTAACTTTTGTATGGAGCAAGCCTTAGGACTTTGTTTAGAAGAGATTTTTGTAATAAACCCTTTCACTTTTCAGTTATTTGTAACTTAATGAAAAATGTCGTTTTAGGCTGTAACTTTGTATGCATAGTCTCATCCCAAAGCCGAATCTTCCTTTGGAAGTCCAAGCTAAATTGCTTCGGGTATACACGGTTATGGAGCACTGTAAACTTATTTATTGTAAACCTAAGTTCATTTTTTCCCCACTTAAGAAAAATTTGGGGGCCTTTTTTATTCCCAAATAACTGAAGTGACCAAACGAGAACTTTGAGGCTTATGGTCCTATCCAAATTTGGATAGGAGGATGTATATTTAATAGGACTGTCAATATTTGCACTAAAAATGATCAAATAAATAGTATTTTTTCAATTCACCTCATACATGTACTGTAGTGCAATCTCTTTGTTGTGAAAGAGCAACTTAAAGCATTGCAACGTTATGAAGCTATACTCCTTCACCTATCCCTGAAGTGAAGCCACCTCTAGGTTAAAACAGAAGTTGTCTGATAGTGCACAGCACTCCTACGCTGTATTGCCCTTTAAAACAAGGTTAATAAATGGGAATGTGTTTGCTCAGTTTTCAAGACGAAATCCACACTATTAAGTCTGCTGAATAGTATTAGCAAAAAGAAAAGGAGTACTTTTGGCACTTTAGAGACTAACAAATTTATTTGAACATAAGCTTTCGTGAGCTACAGCTCACTTGCTCAAATAAATTTGTTAGCCTCTAAGGTGCCACAAGTACTCCTTTTCTTTTTGCGAATACAGACTAACACGGCTGCTACTCTGAAACCCAAATAGTATTAGTTTCATAAACAGGGTAAAATAAGACATCTTTTATCTGTGCTGTCCTACATCATTTTATATTTTTTTCTCCTGTTTTCACTTCCCGAATGTGTATTTTTATAAACTACACCACCTCTAGGTGATTTTTGCAATAATTACAGAAATAAAATGAAAAACTGGCAAAAAGCCAAAACATATCAGCCTTAACAAAACTTCCCACTCCTGCATAGATCTTGGTTTACATCAAACTTCTCTATCAGCAAAGAAGAGTAAATAGGTACACCTGAAAATCAACTGACAGGTATTTTGAATTAAGGGAAGAGAGTTTGTTCCAAAGCCTAAGATGCTCATGTGGTATGCTTTACCATGAGCCCTTTCTCTTTTTAAATCAAAGGAAAATCCAGCTCAAGTTCCTCTGATCACAACTGTAACAGTAGGGCACGGGGAGAGTTGGTCTCAGATCAGAGCAAACACTTTAAACTTAATCCTGAAACCAAAGTGCAAATAAGGGAGTACAGGAGCAATGTACTGCTGCAGAGCCAAGCTAAATATTAAGGTATAGCCCCACATGGAGCACACTATAGTAGTCCAGTCTGGAGATGACACAGGCATGGCTTGCAGTGGAAAGGTCTTTGTCTAAAAGAAACTGCCACAGTTTCCTAACCAGATGCAGATGAGTGCCGGGGTTGGGGAAGGGGAATATTTCTGGTCATGACTGCTGTGTGATTGTCCAACAGTAGCTATGGTTCCAACAATACCTTCAGATTACGAACATGATTCATAGATATGGGGGGCATCCACCCTCAGCTATGAAGAAGATATTTTCTAATTTATCTTTTAGTATACAGATATGTATGTTAACCTGTGAGAAATTCCTTCCGGTGAGATTATTTTGTCTGAAATATTCATTTTGATCACCTCTCGTCTCCCAGAGATTAAAATCACTATATCTATTTTTATGTCCTGAGCTAGATTAATGTAATTTTTTCACAAAATATTCATGCTTTGATTCAAATTGATTGCTAAATGCTAGAGCCATTCTCACTCTGTTAACTTTTGAGAAATCCTTGATTTAGCCAAGGGATGGAACCTCTTATGACTAAGGCATCTGACTTTTATTTATTTCAGATTATAAAATAAATCTTTGGATTAAAGAAAGAATTAGATTGTGTGTTGTGGTAGGAACCTCTGTATTTAAGCTTTCCATTCTAACCCCTGTTTTCAGAAGGCCATCTCTTCAAATCTTTCACTTTTCAGGCTGAAATTTCCCAGGTTTGTCTTTGCCCAAAGGAGAAAATCTCTCTTTTTTTTGTAGTATAAGCAAAATTAGTTCAGCCATTTTGGAGCACGAAGAGTATTTTATATGAAATCTCTTTGTGATCTTCATTAAACAGGTATAGTAGGGTTGGGCATTTGACTGATCAAAAATTGTCAAATATTTTAAAGCAACAGTCTATTAGAACAGTAACAAAAAAAGAGTCAACCTTTATGGTTTCCAATAGACTTAACCTTAGATATTCATGTCTAATGACAAAAACGTTACTTAACTGAGTTATTTTAACACAGAAAAATGCAAAAAACAATTAAAGGAAGTTCTAAAAAATGAAAGAATAATTACCTTTTAGCAATGTTAGACTAATATTTAAATGTGAACATTATTCAAGACTGAAGTTACAAAAGAAAAAAATGAAATTAAATAGAAATAAAACAATCAGAGAGCAGATATTTTTTAAAAGAGTCATTTTTAAATGCACATATACTAGTCAGGCAGCAGACCAATTCTTCAGGGATCTTGCATTTCACTATCTTCTTTTTCTTCATCTGCTTCATCTATATCTTTTTCATTGTCATAATCACATTAATCGGTATCCCCTTCATCTGATGAATACTGAATCAATTCTTCATCTGCCATTTTCTTCTTTAGTCTTGAATTTTGATACATGGTCACTACTTTTCAGCAGAGGTGGTCTGAAGTCTATTTCTGGTTTTTGCATGTACGATTCCCCAAACTGACCACTGTCACCTGGAGTAGAGCACCCACAGGGGGTCACATCTTGAAGAACCTCAGTTACTGCGCAAGCTGAGTAACCTTCTCTTTACATTTTCTGAATGAACTCAGCTACAGGTTCAAACAGTGAAATGAGTGAGTTTTGCATCCAAAAGACATCATCATCAAAAATGTCAGTGCGGATTACTCGGGAACAAGACTTGGCCACCTTTTTTTCAACAGCAACTGATTGAAGAGCTAGATAATAGAAGTTGCCCATTGAGTATGACAGGTAATGTGGATGAAATTGAGTGCTTTACTAACTGATTCTGAAAAATAGCTGCTGGTACTTGTTTATTTTTTAAAAACTTGACAATGCTTTTCACTTTTTTCACGTATAATAAAGCTGTCAGATCTTCAACATCAACACTGAAAAGCTGCATCATATGAGCAGCACATCCATAACACAGGTTTCAGAGTAGCAGCCGTGTTAGTCTGTATTCGCAAAAAGAAAAGGAGTGCTAGTGGCACCTTAGAGACTTAATGAGCACGAAAGCTTATGCTCAAATAAATTGGTTAGTCTCTAAGGTGCCACTAGTACTCCTTTTCTTTATCCATAACACAGAAGCCGTGGATACTCCTTTATCTACTTAGCCCATCCTCCTTGCCAGAGGATGTTGTGATGGTCAAGACTATAACAGGGTTCAAAAAAGAACTAGATAAATTTGTGGAGCATCATGCATCAATGGCTGTTAGCCAGGATGGGCAGGGATGGTGTCCCTAGCCTCTGTTTGCCAGAAGCTGGGAATGGGTGACAAGGAATGGATGACTTGATGATTTTCTGTTCATTCCCTCTGTCTCACCTGGCATTGGCCACTGTCAGAAGACAGGATACTGGGCTAGATAGACTTTTGATCTGACCCAGTATGACTGTTCTTGTGTTCTTATAATAGTGATGACTAGTTATTATAGATTTAAAAATCCTGTTAATAAATTTCTTTTCTTGAAAGAGATGGTCATGGCTACCTAATCAAATACTAAAGTGAGAAAGCAAAAATTGAGGCATGGCTTTACTCAGTGCACATATATAATCTCCTTCAGGGAGGGAATGTCAATGGAAAATGACATGCCATTTTTTCTGTATTCAATTAATTTTTTTTCAATTGCATTTAGAAGGCATTTCAGTAGAACTGACTCTACCTTATTTTTCCAAAGAAAGATATTTTAAAAATATAATAGATAAAAATGTATAGCTGTACTTTGATCTAGCTAAAGAAAAACCTTATGACAGTCTAGTTAAAACTATCAAAACAAAATCCAGAAAACTGAATTAATTAGTTAGGAAATATTTCTAGAAAGGTGGAACCTGATTAGCTCATTGGTTTCTGAAGCAAAGCAAAAGTATAGTATGCTGTAGTAATGGAGGCCATTTGGATAGTTTTTTTTTTTTCCCCCCATGATTTTCTTCCTGTCACATATGTCATGATAACAATCCAGCTCCTTTCCACCTCAATAGGATCACTTGTCATAGCTAGTTCCAGACACTTAAGGATAAGATTTGCTATGATCAGGGGCGGCTCTACCAATTTTGCTGCCCCAAGCAGTCACCACTGAATTGCCAGGCAGAGCTGCAGCCCAAAAGCCACCACGGCAGGAAGAGTGGTGGAGCTACCACCGAATTGCCACCGTGGGACACGGACTGCCGCCCCAAGCACCTGAAGCCGGCCCTGGCTATGATTAGGGGTGCAGAATCAGTACAATCTGGAATTTCATAAATTCAAAGATATTTGAAAGCAGATGCAACTGGCGCACCTGAAAACCTTTGCTAAATGCACTGCAAACCTTCTTCTACCCCTATAGGCAGGAAAAGAAGTGCTCCACTTTCTGCTCCACTTTACTGAACTAACCACAACAGTGGGGGATTAAAAAAAAAAAAAAAGGAACCAGATGGGGCTCAGATTTTTTCCAGTTACAGGAACAAAAATCCCATTTTGCCCCTCCAAAATTCCACCTACACAAAAGAGAACCTGGAAAGCTCTTTGAAAGAGATTGTCTTGACCCCTACAAAAATTGGTCACACTGGATTTTGGTTTTTGGGAAGCTGTCATCTTTAGCTAAAAAATTTTTTATATATAAAAAACCCTACCCGTATTTAACATATTGCTCTATTTGCCTAGTGACTCCAGTGCAACTGTTACAGAACAATGTAGCCCAAATAGATATGTCAGCTCTCACAATAATTAGTAAATATAAGGCTAGAAATACCAGGTTCAAATAAAAAAACAAAGTATAAATAATCTTGTTTGTGTATAAATAATCTTGTTTGGTGGTTTGTGTTAGCTGTTGTCCCAAGTTAGTGATTGTAACTACAATAGATAGATTTTTTTTTTAAAGTGGCTGTATTTATAATGTTTATATTTTTCAAATCAAGTTGTAGCTATAGCTGTTGTACAAAAATACGAATAGTAGAAAAAACTTATGTAGTTATGAAAAGTTGCAGCTACCACATTTTTTCAGTAAAAACCTTTAAGAAGTGATTGTTCCTGAAGGCTTTATGAACTAATCAGTTCAGCGAGACATCTTTATAGTACAAAAAATGCAAACAGTATTATGCTTAATCACCAAATAAGGACTGGCAGTACTCAATAAATCTTAATTATGGGAATGTTCAGGATCACTCTTGGGTGTTTCTGTACCAATTAAGGGTTAAACTGTCCTCGCTGTCTGATTCAGTGCTACTTTCTCCTGGGATTGCTCACAACTTGTATCCACCTGCAACAGGCTGCAAACCCTTGTGCTTCCTGTTGCCTGCCAGGTTAATGCAAATCTCAAAGCAGCAGAAGATTAGCACTGTGCAGAAAGAGAAATGTACCTGGGGACTGAAAGTCAGGCACAGAATCCTGTGAGGTTAGGGCTTCAGATAGTAGCTCCAATATGTCAATCTGGATTAGAAATGGGATAGAGCTGTTTACCAGGCACAAAAATAATTTCCTGGTAGAGAGGAGAGGCAGTTGGTCCTGTGCCTTTAGCAGAAAGAAAGGTAAATGAAAGGTTTAGTGAGACTAAACTAAGCTATTACTGTTAGTCGCCTTTCAGATGCAATGCTAATTGGAAACCATGATGCCCCAGGGAATAATAGATTACCTATATCCTCCAGACAGTTTATATTGGAAGTGAAGACCTCTATTTCATGATGTGAATTTCAAAAAAAGAAAGAACCTGAAATACCATAGGTCTAGCCTAGTGCTTGCTTTTTAAGACTGTCTTATTCACACACTCATTTAAACCACTTCAGTATTTTTGCAAGGAAGTATTTAAAATAAGAAATTTGACAAATGGATTTTGCCTATCCAGGTCTGCCTCTTCTGTTCAGTTAGCAATTAGTGTGTGCAAACACCAGTGAATAGAGTAAAATGTGGGGGAAAGAGTCACTTAATAATCAGAATAAATTAAAGTAGTAGTAACATGGAACTCATTAATTTGGACATGCAATGTGGGTATTGAGTAACATTGCTGTCACCTTAGGTTAAAAAAAAATTGGTGCATAGTTGGGGTTGGAACGGATATTAAACCCTAGTGCTTCAGGGTATAAGTCAAACCCTACATGACAGAGGGAGGGGAATTTCTTTTTTCTACGGTGGACATTATTCTGTAACTGCCCACTATAGGGTTTCTTGTACCTTGCTCTGAAGCATCTTTGAAGAGATGGGATCCTGGACTAGATGGACCATGGTCTAATCCAGTGTGTCAAGTCCTTTATTAAGATCAGCCAACTTTATCTCAAGTCTTTTTCCATTATATTTACCCTAAGGTCCCACCTATACCAGGTACAGGCAAGTCAGCAGATCTGTTCCGATTTGTAGTGTGCATTAAACATGTCCAAGGCTGTAGCCTGTGGAAGATGAGCAAAGTACCATTGATGCTACAGTTTGGTTCAGTGTTGTATCCAGTTCCCTTGACCTGAATGTGTTGTAGATGTGCACTAACTTCCCGTTTCTTTTGGCCATGCTTGGCTTGTTCTTCCACTGGAACTTTTAGAGGAGGAAACTGCTCAAAAGGTACATAGGAACTGTTAATAAGAAGCCCAGGTTACTCCATGTTCTACTTAAGTGTATGTTTATCTCAAGATCAGTCCATTTTTAAGTATCAAATGTACAAAAAGTCTCCTTTTCACAGTGAGAAGTATTCCCCCTCCCCCATTCTTCTATCGCTTAAGAATAGGGAAACAGATCTCACTGAGACTTTCCACCAAAAATCACATTTGGGTTGAAACAAAGTATTAAGTTCAACTACAAAGGAGAATGTTTTAGAAAGTTATGAGGTTACAAATAGACCCAATGAAACTCTAAGATAGCCCTTGCTTAGTAGTAAATACCATAATAGCCATTTATTTAATAAAGTTATTGGAGACCATTGAAGGTGTATTCCATGAAACTCTGTTGGTGAAAAGGTTTTCTTAGTGGATTTGTTGGCTGAGTTGAGTTAGTTTGTTCCTGTTTGATGTTTGACTTTAAAAGCTGCTGTGCGTATTGTACTATTACAAAATTAAGTAAGTGTCAAGGTATCTAGAGGTCTTATAGGTGACTTTTTTATTATTATTTAATCTAAATAAATATTTTTAAATATACTACTACTTTCTGATTACCTCAATATTTTTGTTCTGGCACATTTTGTTTAGCAGTATGCTTTTAAAAGCATACCTTCAATGCCTGTTTTTGAACAAGAATGCAATTGACATTCAGAGATGATTTCCTCAAAAGGATCTTGTTTGTTGCCCAAGGGTGGCATTCATAGACTTCACTAGAAGCCAAGATAAAATTTGTCAGAACAGTGTAGCTCCTTAGCAATTTAAATAAGGAAACTGCATCTCCCTTCATGTTGAATATTAATAGTAATTTAAAAAAAAACTTCTTTCATCTCATGGATTATTGGGTCAAAAGGCGATGTTTTCTTGCCTTGGGCAGTTTATATATTAAAAACCTCTGAACTGAACATAAACGTTGCATATTGATTGGCATAATGTTTCATATAAGAAGATACACTTTTTTTTTTTTTTTTTTTTTTTTTACATTTAGCCTTATCCATCCATTGTGAAGGTTTTGGCATCCTCAGCTGTTTTGTCAATATGTTGATATGTCACAACTTTTTACAAAGATATTGGACTCCATTCTTTTATACTTCTCATGAGAAATGGAATATTTCAGTAGCTTCAGACTAATGGAGCTTTGGGGAAAGGTATACTGTACGCTAGTTTTAACAAAAATGAGAAATGAGTGTCTAAGTGCCACTCTATCTTCACTGCAATGTCTGAAGACTCTGTTTTTTGGGCTTTGTTTCAGTAGAGACAGCTAGTTGTACCAAACCTTGGTGCAATAACAGACTTCGAGAACGCTACCAAACATTTTACTTTTTCTTTAAGGCTCCTCTCTTTGAAGGGTTTGCCTCACATGTTTGTAATGGAAATGCTAGTTTATATTTTGTTTCTCTGGATTGGGGTATGGTTTTATCTTGGTCAGTGAACCCTGTACTTGGTTTTCAGTAAAGTACATGCACATCGTGGTAAGATGTATTTTACAAATATGAACATAAAAACTTAGGGAGTTCCTGCCCCATTTAAAGTAAGCATATATTACTAAACACCATGATAATGTAAAACTAGTATTTTGACTCTGAAACCAGGTTACCACAATAAACATGCAGGTGATAAAATTTGTTTTCAGAAGTTGTGGCCACTGCTACAGTAACACTATGCTAACGACAGATTTGTGGCTTTAAGAAATTATACCCTTTCAGGTTGATATGTCAGGGGATCTGACATGCTGAAACTGCAATGCAGGTGGAGCGTCACACAGAAGCCTGTCACAAAGGTTCCTCTGCAGACCTGTGTGGTATATCTTAGAAGGTCCCACTTTCTGGAGGTTTTTTCTTAGTTTTTCAGGATTTGGAGAAGATATCTGGACGTCATGTTCTTGTCTTAATGGGAAGACCATCAGAGGAGACTAGTCCCAAAACCCAGTAGTCTTCAGGGAAATAATTTCAGACTCTCAGTTTTTTGGGACTTCACAATTCTGCAGTAAGGATAAATCTATTCTGTGGAGGAGACGGAACATTTTCTGGAGCTGGGTTGAGACTGTGGAATCATAGAATATCAGGGTTGAAAGAGACCTCAGGAGGTCATCTAGTCCAGTCCCCTGCTCAAAGCAGGACTAATCCCCCATAGTTGCCCCAGATCCCTAAATGGCCCCCTCAAGGATTGAACTCACAACCCTGGGTTTAGCAGGCCAATGCTCAAACCACTAAGGACCATCACAAACTTCCACCTTCCACTCCAAGTGCAAGGTGCATTTTGTTGACCTTGCTTTCTGTTACATAAATATATAGCAATGTATATATTTTTAAAAACCCAAACTGAAACCCTATCAAATTAAGACACTCCAGTGCACAAACTTCTCTCCCTGAGACGACAACAAGTGAGACAGGTGTATAGTCATATTGCTTAAAGAACGGCTGGAAGGCCTTCAGATGCCATGCTGATGACCATGGTATAAAAACTTATATAGACTAGAATTCCAAGACTTCAACAGTCCATGTATGAGAGAGGTACTGAAAAACAGCTACTGTAGATACACTGTCTCAGTAATAGACATCTTGCTTTCTATAAGCTTTCCCCTAGATACCATTGTTTTTTAGAAAATCAAAAAGGACCAGGTTGAGTGATACAGATAACGCCTTACTGTTACATGTTACCATGGTTTTCCAAGCTGATTTACATATGCCTAAGTGAACGTTCCAATGTTCCTAACATCTAGGGGAGACCTGTCACTTGAATTATGATGGTACTGGAATCTAGAAAATCTAAAATCAGTATCATAGATGCTTAATGGGAATTGATAATAAAAGCTAGATAATCCCAGTAGGGGAAAAAGAGAGACTTTGCTTACATCCCTTCACATACCACTTGAAAAGTATACATAGATTTAGGGCTGTAAGTCTCATTTATGCTACAATACAATAATTACAAGTACTGTTAACGTGAGCCAAAATAAACTCAATCTCCATCCCAAATGAGGCAATTGCTTCTGTTTTTTTTCCCCTTCTCCACCTTTCCTGGGATTCTTGGTCCACCTCTTCCTTTAAGGCTTTGTCTTAATTGACACAAAGATCTCTCTCTCTCGATCTCTCTTTTAACAATAGTTTATCTCATTGTAATATCCTAACTGGAGATAGGGCAGTTGTATAATTCAGAATGAGGTAACTAGGTGAGGTCAGCAGTCTTATGCCCCTCCTACTACCCCAGGGTTGACCTTGCCTCATTTACATTGTGGTAAAAGGACAGTGTCTTGTCTCCACTATGTTTTTACAGTGGGATAGCTAACAAGCATTAGTTATTCTGTGGTTAAATTTCTCCTATTTTATTAGTGAAGATTTAGCTGTGGTGTGTCTTGTCTTCTATTCCACCTTCCCTTCTGTGATGGCTGATTTCTGCGTTAGGAATGGCCTATGCAGGAGACCATTCAGCCCCTGTGTCTATGCACGAAAAGTGAAATTGATAAGCTAGTGTGGTTTCTTCACACAGCTGCAAGTGAAACTGTCTAGTTCTCATACATTTTCCTTTGGTGCTTTTGCCCCCTCTCTACCTTCCAGATTTCCCTGCACCACAAAGGAATCTTAATCTTTGCAGAGAGGAGAATGGAAGGCAATGTGATACCCAAAACCTCATCTGTTATTGATTATATCTTGTCTGGCTTGAAATGTTTTTTCTACATTTAACTGCTAATCACGCTATTAGACTCTTTTTTTAAAACAAATGGTAAGTAAATGTGGATAGAACTTGGTATTGCCATAGTAATTACACTGAGTCCAGATATGTAACTTAATTTTATAATTGAAGCGTCTAACTGTCATGGTGATAGGTTCTGTAAACGTTTAATACAGTTGAATGCCATTGCATTCAAGGACTGAAGAGATGTGAGGAACCATAGAAAATGAGGATATGAAAACAAAGCTAGTTCAGCTGGGCACAACTGCAATTTAAAAAAACCGAAACAAACAAACAAAAAAACCCTCTTAGCTGAAAACTCTTAGATGGGGCTAACACTGTACTCCTAAATCTTTCTCTGTGGAGTAAGACAATTGGATTGCTAATATGTGGCTTTCATTTCACTGCTAGGAGTAAATGGACTGGTCTTCTGTTTTTAAAAATATAAATTTCTGAATAGAGATTTTTTTTCTTCAAGGCATAGAAATTACCTGTAATATTTACTGAACATATTTGGAACTGAAAGAATAGGGAGGAAAAATTGAATAGGTTATAACCAGATAATACTTTAACTGCATGAGGGGTTTATACATACGTAAATAAAGTTTAATTACAAATTTGTAGTGCCTTTTTCTGAAACTACTTGAATTTTTGCTATGTTATGTATTGTCATTTTTAACCTATGATGTTTAAAATCTGTGAGATACGTTATTTCTCAATGTTGAAACATTATAAATGTTAAATATAGATTTAAAACCTGTTTCTTTTTACAGGTATCGTGGCTTCTGAATCCAGCAAGAAGTGAAATAACAAGTCTAGATAGTGGAAATATAGATGACATTTTAAGTAAGTACTTTGAAACTTCTTGTCTTTGCATGCATCTACAACTGTTCTTTACTTGTGTGTAAAACATGGGTTATTGTCAGATTAACTTTTGACCGGTGCTTTGAAAATTGCTATGTTGCAATGTTAAGTATTACACTTTTGTCAGTGTCTTTGCCCAGAATTGATTCTCTGAACGGAAGGGTTACTTTGAAAATTATCTTGCTGTTGTTTAAATTAGGATCTTAAGAGACTAAGAAAAAACTTGATGTCTGAAATGAATACATTATTAGTGAATGTGGGAAGTGTGACAGGTTCCCCCCAGGGTGCCACCTGAAACTGGGGTACCACTGAGCCCTCTGACCCACCAGCCTGGGCTCCCTCTCACACTGTGCTGCTGTGACAAGCTGCAAAGTACTCCAAGCTTGCACTTTCACCAGCATTCACACAAGTAGGGACACACCCAGCTGCAGTTACTTGCAGACTCGCTAACCACCAGCCTCCCAGCCTAGGACCCCAGAGCAGTACCGTCCTGCCCTGGTCAATCTGGCCAGTATACGGGTTTAATACCCGGTCCGTCTCTCCCTCAATATGAAGAGGACCATGCATAGCTTGTGGTAAATGAGCTGAGATTTTCCCCAGATACCTTAGTCAAACTCACACTGGTTTGGATTAAAACATAAAATAAGTTAAAATCTATCTTTTTATAGATAATAAAGTGATTATAAGTGATAGCAAACAGATCTAAGCAGATTACCGAGTAAATAAACAAAAACACAAACTGAGCTTAACATACTAGATAGGTTGGAGATGAATTAGCAAATTCTCATCTTGAGTGATAAACAGGCTGGCAGATTCTTGAGGCACAAGCTGCCTTTGCTTTGCAGCTTGGGTTTCCCAGGTTTTAATACACAGACTAGAAATCCCTTTAGCCTGGGACTATCACATCCGCCAGTTCAGTGTTTGTTCCTCAGGTCTTTCCAGCTGGGGTGTTGTAGGGAGAATGAGGTACCATCATTATGTCATGTTCCCCTTTTATATCTTCTTCCCACTTTTTGGAAAGCTCTTTTGCTGTGACGTGAGTCAAACCGTTCCCATTGTGTAGAGCTACCTCTGAGAGGTTTCTATTGTACACAGTTCCTGGAGTAATCCTTTGCTTGTGTGCATTTCCTCAATAAGCCATTAACATTGTTTGACCTTTTTACTATTGTACCAGAAAGGCTGCTTGTGGGTGTTTTCAACCTCACAACATGTTTCACATACATAGCCAAACTTCATAGCTTCACATATGACGATAGCACATACAATCCAACAAGATATTAATGTTTAGCAGATCAAGACTTTTAGAATGATACCTCACAACAATGCATACTTTGTGCAAAACATATCCTAATTACATGACAGTGGTGAATAAGGGGGTGCCAGGGTATCACAAGAAGATTTTATATAAGAAAAATCTGTCGATAAAATGTTTGAGAGAGATCATCAAGCAGCTGAAACCTGCAAAAGATCCTAGTAGTCTTTCTTGGATAAATTATGCTTTTATTCTTGTAAGTGATATCCAGACACCACAGTTATTCACCCAATTTGAAATACACAGACAAATTGACAAATCAGTTATTGCTGTCTTATTGTGTTTACTTTATGCAGTCAGATGATGTTCCTTGCATGAACATTCTTCATCTAGAATCTAATAAATACCCAGTTTGCCTAGGGGTAAACTTTGACTGTGTTTTGCCTGACTAAATTTTTCTGTACACTTCAAATAGGTAAAGTAAAGTGGCTTTCTAATACCAGAAGTTAGAACTGTAAAATAAAAAGGTTGTATGGTACTGCAGGATTGTTTCGTATAGTAACTGTATGATTCTGAATTGGCCAGTCTAGTTTTAAATTTCTTAAGTGATCTGACAATGGAAATGATGGAAGCCCTTTTCCAAGGACATTTGTCATTTTTTCCTAATATACATTTTAAATGGTCATTTTCTTAATTTCATCCTATTACCCTTCTCAATAAGTACTTCATGATTCTTTGGGCCAGCTTAAATTCCTACATCTTCTGTGAATGTTCTTTAGCCTATTTAACACCACATAGACACAAAGATAATTAGAGAAAATCTTAAATAAGGCCAAACCTCACACTTATCTCTGCAGTACCCTGTGGACACTTTGTTCCCCCACCCTCTTCAATTCATACTCCCAGGGGAATTCTGCACCAAAAAATTAAAAATTCTGCACAAAATATTTTAAAATTCTGCATATTTTATTTGTCAAAAAACAAAATGTCATCACATCAGTTTCAATTATTTTGGTGATTTATTTAAATATACCAGTCAATCAATATGTCTGTAACAATACAGACAACAAAAAAGATTCTCCTAGGAGTAGAGAGTTAAAGAAACACCTATGACAACCCCGTTCCTGTTTCTCTGTTATGCTTTTGTTGGGTACTTCTTGAGGGAAAGCTCTGCCTCTCCGATCCCAGAAACCCACTCTCCCTGCCCCCCTGAGCCCATCTGCAGGGTCCCCCCCCAGCCCAGACACCGCAGCCCCCTACCCCTGTCCCAGAGTCCAGCCGCGGGGTGTGTCCCGTCCCGCCCCCCTTCTTCCCCCCGGGCCAGACACCCAAATCCCCTACCCCCAGAGAGAGAAACAGCCAGATGTTGGATCCTGGTCATGTATGCAGTTTCCTACACACTGTCTCCTTCCTTCAAGACATGCTGGGAACTGCAGCTGCTCGGAATCCTCCAGCTCCCCTTCCCTCTGGCGGTATACTGTATTTGCAAGCTGGAGAGCCAGGCTCTGCTCGGTTCAGCCACCCCTAGTGGTGGCCAGCAGCTCTGCAGCACCAATTCTGCAGGGGAAAATGAAATTCTGTGTAGAACATTAATTCTGCACAAATTCTGCATTGCACATTAGTGCAGAATTCCCCCAGGAGTATATTCAATACCTTGCATTTTATCATTTTTTGTTTTTAGTCTATCAGTCAGTTTCAATCTGAGTCTTCATATCCAAGCCAATTTTAATTAATTTTGAGAGTAAGATTTCAAGAAAACACTATTTAAATGCTATTCTAAAATCCACTTTGTATTCTGTTCATGTAGTAACTCTGACCTGAAGAAGAGCTCTGCGTGGCTTGAAAGGTTATATCTTTCACCAACGGAAGTTGGTCCAATAAAAGATATTACCTCATCCACCTTGTTTCATGTAGTAACTTTGGTTTTAGACAAAATTACAATCTGGCTTGTGTCTCAAGGTTTTTTTTTCTTGGTAAACTAGTGCTGCTTATTGACTATAGTGCTATTGTGCTTAAATAGTTAGTGATTTTTCCCCTCAGTATTTGTTCCATTATTTTGCTAGAGGTAAAAATGTAATTTACCAGATGGTAGTTACCAAGATCACACTCATTTATTAATTATGAGCCTATTTTTGCAGGCCCTCTCAGAAACAGAATTATAAGAAGAAATAAAGCAGCAGAGCCCTACTCACATTCACAGAGTACAGTATGGCAGATCACTGCAGAAAAGACTAAGCCACAGATGTATGTTGATTTCTCTAGGTGTGTACATATATAACCAAACATAGGAAATAATTCTTCCCCTCAGGAAGAAGGCCAACTGTCCAAATCAGCATTAGGGAATCAAATTATATAACATAATTTGATTTCAGAGCATTAAGGACAGATTATTTTAGGCAGGGTATCGAGTGCTGTGACACTATACCTAGGAGGACATCTACAAAGCCATAGAAAAGTTACAGCTACATCTTGTCTTCTGCTGTGGGTTGCCATGCCCGAATGTCCAGGTTATAGTTCCTGGCTTCTGCTGCAATTGCCACGCCTCACTACCAACTCCATTCCACCCCTCCCCCTCCAACCCCCCTAAGTAGCTGGCAATGAAGTGATGAGAGGGGCAAGTAGCCAAGATGTGGAAGGAAAAGTAAACAGTAAAGGGGCCTCTTTCCCCACCATTTCTTCTTTCTAGCTCTCCTAGCCTCCATATTATAAGTCTAGGAGTTTCCTCAGCATGCACCAGTACAAATTAAATCTGGTGTGACTACTGATGGTGATAACTCTCTTCCCCAGTGGTCAGGGACTTAGCATTTTGAACTGGGGAAGATTTTTAAACCACAGTACTCTCCTTAATATATAGGTCCTAACATAGGTGCCAAGTCCAGGCAGGCATCACCTCAGCCCTTTCCTTTGGTCATGAAAAATTTCAGATGGCATGAGGCCAACTCAACCCCTGTCAACTCTGGTGCAAAAACAAACTGGCACTGGTGCCTTTAGTCCCTCTACATGCATTCACAAGCAGTACTAATGTTGGTGAATAGTATTGCAAGTATGATCCTCTCATCCTAAAACGCCCATGGCCTACGTGTATCTGTCTGAAAAATATAAGAAGATACAAATCTGTTTCATGGGACTTTGGTCCTTCAAGTGCAATACAGATGCAGGTTATTTACCAGCTGTCTTAGTGATACAATGGGAAACTATGGAAAACTGAAACAGAGTCATCAGAAATGTCAATTTACAATTCTGGCTCCTCCCAGACACTGTGTAAAGGAATATAGATCATGTGGCAAACTGAAGCAGTCCCTGAAGTACAACAGGAGAAAATACTTCTCTGTTGTTGGGAGCTAGAAGAAGTACAGAGTGCTGTAGCTGCCCTCAGTTCCGTCAGAGTGATCTGCATGACTCCCAACTAGCCCTATCTAGAGTTGGAGAGACACACATACGATTTGGTGCCAGATTTTTTCAGTTTGGGAGTGTGCTTGAGCCACTCGCCTCCAGATCATCTCCTTGTGTTCAGGTGCAATACTGCAGGGATTCTAATGCTCCCTTTAGCTGTTCTGGCTCCACAATGATCTGTTGTTTTATGTGGCCCTCCAGCCAGGTCACTGCCCAGTCCATTCCCCTTCTGGGATTAACAGAAAAGGCCAGAAAATAGGAAACTTCAAGACTGTCTCCCTTTCCTCTGTCTGGAACTTGTTGTCTTCTTCGAATGATTGTTCACGGCCTTTCCAATTAGGTGTGCACGTGCCACGTGCACGGATGTCGGAAACTTTTTCCCTTAGCAGCTCCCGTTGGGACGGCAGGGGAGCCCCCTACAGTAGCGCCCTCGTGGTGGTGTATATATTACCCTGCCGGCCTGACCCCCCCCTTCAGTTCCTCCTTACTGTCCGTAGTGGCGTTGGAAATTTCTCTCTCTCGCTCGCGATCACTTAGCTTTTCATGCATAGTTATCAGTTAGTTATCAGTAGTTAGAAATCCATTGTCACAGGTGTCTGGAAGCTACTTCCAGCACCAGCCTTGGGCTGTGGGGCATGCCGCAAGCCCAGGGTTTTAAAGCTTGCGCCACGTGCCGCAAGTCTATGCCCAAGAGCAACCCCCACGACTCCTGTCTCCGGTGTCTGGGAGAATCTCATCAGGCAGAGTGCTGCAAGATCTGCAAGGCCTTTAAGTCGCGCACCAAGAAAGAGATTTTCACCTTAAGCAGTTGCTCATGGAGGCCATGGTAGAGCCTCTGACCGACCAGCACTGGCCCTGGCGTACTCAGTGCGAAGTGCCCCGGCATCCATGCGCGACCCAGCACTGCCCAGGCACCATAAATCATCAGCACCGAGACAGGACAACAAACTTCGGCACTGGTCGACTTCGCCGGCACTGACTAAGCGGCACAAGGAAGGGGAAAGAGGGCGCTCTCCCCAGAGAGCGACTAAGCCAACTCAAAGACGCTCCCAGCACGCAAAGACACATTGTGGGCCTCAGCCAAGACCCGGCGCCATCGACTCCGGTGCCACAGGCCCCCTTGAGTCCAGTACCTATCGAGTTTAGTGCCGACAAAGGGCTGGAGAAGGTCCTCGAACACCTCTCCGCACCCAACACTTTCGAGGCAGCAAAAGATCTCCGTCCAGAGGGAAGCCGGCAGTGGTGCACCGCTGTAGGTCACCGTCTCGGCACTGCTTCTGGTCGAGTTCAGTGTTCTATTATTCCCTGGCACCCATGACCCAGTGTGAGGTTACAGCACTGGAGGTGAACCAGCCACCACCACCCGCGGCGACTGCAAGCCGGTCCCTGACACCATCGGTGGCCTGGCACCGATGTCACCGGCCCCGAGTGCAAGACATCGGTCCCAAGACTCCCAGTACTGTTCGCGGTCCCGGTCAGCCAGGCACGTCTCCCTGGCACCCTGCAACCACTCAACGTTCGGCACCGCTCTGGTCCTCTCAGTCAGCGTCCTCTGGATCCGAGGCCGACTCCGGTCGCTTTCTAGCTATAGTAGACATAAAACAATAGCTAGCAGAGAATCCCAACCATCCTGGCAGCCGCAATGGGCCCCTCCGGGTCAGTGGCCCTTCTGGACCCCTTGGGCTTACCACCAGCAACAGGGCATCTCCTCCAGAGCATCTAGGTCTGGACAGTCTAGGCGATGCCATTCTAGGTCGCTGCACAGGCACCCATCAAGGACAAGGGAGGCCACTCTCTGTATGCCACCCCCGGACTCACAAGAGCAACCAGCGCCCGTAGGCCCAATACCCGAGATGGTGCCATGCTCTGCGACACCTCGAGAGGTGCCAGCCCCGCAGGGCCCTGAAGTGACCCAGGTCTGTGGGGACACACAGGAGGGTCTAGATGAGGACAACCAGCAGCACCTCACTTCCTCTTCTTCCCCAGACAAGGCTGTGGCAGGTACGTCAGTCTCAGGACCATCACCAATAGACCACAGGGCTCACCAGGAGCTGCTCCTCAGAATCGCCCTCAATATGGGCCTTCAGGTGGAAGAAACAGTCAAGCACAAGGATCCCATGGTGGACATTCTGGCCCCTGAGGGTCCCTCCAGAATCGCACTCCCTCTCATAAAGATCATATAGTCCGACTACAACACTATTTGGCAGACCCCAGCCTCCGTCATGCCAACGGTTAGGGGGTAGAAAGGAAATACTTCACCCCTTCCAAGGGCTACAAGTTCCTGTTCTGCCATCCAACTCCTTGTTCCCTAATCGTTTCAGCAGTCAACGAAAGGGAACGACACAGCCAACAAGCCTTGTCCCCCAAGGCCAAGGAAGCTAAGTGTTTGGACCTTTTCGGTAGAAAGGTCTACTCCTCTGGGGGCCTCCAGCTACGCATAGCCAACCAACAGGCAATCCTCAAAAGACACAACTTCAACTCTTGGACAGCAGTGTCCAAGTTTAAGGATCGCCTGCCCCAGGACGCACACCCTGAGTTTGCGGCTTTAATCGAGGAAGGGAAGGCGGTGGCTAAGACTTCCTTGCAAGCCTCCCTCGATTCAGCAGATGCTGCGGCCAGAACCATTGCTTCAGAGGTAGTCATGCGACGCTCAGCATGGTTCCAGGCGTCAGGCCTCCCTTCAGAGGTCCAGAATACCGTCCAAGACCCTTCTTTTGAAGGTTCGGGCATTTTCTTGGAGCAAACAGACTCCAGGCTGCATGGCCTCAAGGATTCTAGGACCATACTGAAGTCCCTAGGGATGCATATGCCAGCAACCCAGAGAAAGCCCTTCAAACCTCAGCCTCCGCAGCAGGGGCAGTATCAACCCCAACCCAGGCAGGAGCCGTATCGCAGGCGGGGCAGAAATAACAGTGCAGACAGAACAACACGCCTAACCAGGGCCAGAATAAGCCCCAACCTGGAAACAAGCAAGGGTTTTGAGGGCATGCCCGAGGACAGTGTACCAACCCAGTTCTGGGATCCATCCCCATGGTTTTTAAACCGATTATCCCACTTCTATCGTGTGTGGTCCCATATAACGTCGGACTGATGGGTCCTACACACGGTACAGGTGGGATACACTCTTCAGTTTTCCTCCTCCCCTCCCTCCCACCCACCTTCCCCATCCCTCTTCAGGGACCCCTTTCATGAACAGCTCCTTATGCAGGAGGTTCATTTGCTCCTCCAGATAGGTGCGGTGGGGGAGGTTCCGCAGAAGCAATGGGGAAAGGGGTTTTACTCCCATTACTTTCTAATCTCCAAGGCAAAGGGGGGTCTTTGACCCATTTTAGACCTTTGCGGACTCAACAAATTTGTGGTCAAACTCCGATTCCACATGGTCTCCCTGAGCACTATTATTCCATCTTTGGAGCTGGGGGATTGGTATGCTGCCCTCGACATGAAGGACACATACTTTCATATCGCTATTCATCCGGTGCACCGACGCTTCCTCCGGTTTTCCATAAACCAGCATCACTACCAGTTCACGGTTCTCCCATTCGGCCTCTCCACAGCCTCCTAAGTGTTCACTAAATGCATGTCGGTGGTGGCAGCCTTCCTGCGGAAAAGGCAGGTTCAAGTGTACCCATACCTTGACGACTGGCTTCTCGCAGGTCGTTCCAAGGAAGAGGTTCAGTCCCACGTGACAATGGCCATGGACACGTTTCACAGGCTGGGACTCCTCCTCAATGTGCCCAAATCTTCTCTCATATCACCCAAAGGTTAGAGTTCATAGGGGTATTCCTGGACTCGATACAGGCAAACACGAGCCTTCCACGCCATAGAGCAGATCGTAAATACAATGCTTCGATATCCCACTACCACAGTCAGGTGTCACCTACAGCTGATAAGACATATGGCAGCATGCACGTACGTGGATAAGCATGCCTGACTGAGACTAAGACCCTTACAAGCGGCACCTTAGAGACTAACCAATTTATTTGAGCATAAGCTTTCGTGAGCCACAGCTCACTTCATCGGATGCATACTGTGGAAAGTGTAGAAGATCTTTTTATACACACAAAGCATGAAAAAATACCTCCCCCCACCCCACTTTCCTGCTGGTAATAGCTTATCTAAAGTGACCACTCTCCTTACAATGTGTATGATAATGTAGCTCACGAAAGCTTATGCTCAAATAAATTGGTTGTAGCTCATGAAAGCTTATGCTCAAATAAGTTGGTTTGATTATCATACACATTGTAAGGAGAGTGATCACTTTAAATAAGCTATTACCAGCAGGAGAGTGGGGTGGGGGGAGGTATTTTTTCATGCTTTGTGTGTATAAAAAGATCTTCTACATTTTCCACAGTATGCATCCGATGAAGTGAGCTGTAGCTCACGAAAGCTTATGCTCAGATAAATTGGTTAGTCTCTAAGGTGCCACAAGTACTCCTTTTCTTTTTGCGAATACAGACTAACACGGCTGTTACTCTGAACCCTTACAAGCGTGGCTCGCACTGTCTTACCGTCCGTACAGAGATCCCCTGGACCTCGTGGTGATGATCCCAGGTCAGGTGCTAGAATCCCTGCACTGGTGGCTGGACCGACCAGTGGTCTGTGCAGGGGTCCCCTTCGCCAAGCCCCAACCTTCTCTGATGTTCGTAACAGACATGTCAGATCTGGTCTGGGGCGCACACTTAGGGTACCTGAGGACGCAAGGCTTGTGGTCGAGGGACGAGGTACCTCTCCATATCAACCTGAAGGAGCTCAGGGCAGTTCGTCTGGCCTGCCAAACCTTTCATGCCACATTACAAGATCACAGCGTGACAGTCCTGACAGACAACACCACCACCGTGTTCTATATAAACAAACAAGGTGGAGCCCGCTCCTCACCTCTCTGCCGCAAGGCTCTTCTTCTCTGGGACTTCTGTATAGCCCGATCCATTCAACTCGAAGCATCCTACCTCCCAGGAGTGCAGAACGAGCTTGCGGATCGCCTCAGCAGGTCTTATCTCATGCACGAGTGGTCAATCAGGTCAGACATCATACAGTCAGTCTTCCAGAAGTGGGGTTATCCCCAAGTAGACCTCTTTGCCACCAAGAGCAACAGTCAGTGCCCTCAGTTCTGCTCATTCCAAAACCACAGTCCAGGCTCAGTCGCTGATGCGTTCTTAATACCATGGGGCTGGGGTCTGAAGTACGCCTTCCCCCCATCCCTCTTGTCCACCGGGTCCTCCTCAAAATTCGCAGAGACAGGGCGGTGGTAATCATGATCGCCCCATCTTGGCCCTGACAGCATTGGTATACAATCCTTATAGAGCTGTCCGTGGACGCCCCAATCACTCTGCCTCTCCACCGAGATCTGATCATGCAGGACCACGGCCGCCTCCTTCACCCGAACCTGCAATCTCTGCATCTCACGGCATGGAAACTCTGTGACTAAATTCCATGGAGAGACAGTGCTCTCAGTCGGTGAGACAGATTCTCCTCAGCAGTAGGAAACCTTCCACTAGGGCTACCTACCTGGCAAAATGGAAAAGGTTTTCCTGTTGGTGTGAACCCAAGCGCCTTCAACGGCTCCAGACTACCATCCCAGTTATTCTAGAATACCTCCTACACCTTAAGCATCAGGGTCTATCCCCTTCGTCCATCAGAGTACACCTGGCAGCCATTTCAGCTTTCCATCCAGGGGAGTCTGGGCACTTGGTGTTTTCTAATCCCGTAGTGGGGCGATTCCTCAAAGGTCTGGAAAGGGTGTTCCCATATTCTCACCCACCTGTCCCAATCTGGAACTTAAACTTGGTCCTCTCCAAACTCATGAGCTCACCATTTGAGCCCCTGGCCACTTGCTCCCTCCTCTACCTTTCTTGGAAGGTGGTGTTCCTGGTGGCCATTACTTCAGCAAGGAGGGTGTCTTGAGCTGAGAGCCCTCATCTCTGAACCGCCTTACACAGTGTTTCATAAGGACAAGGTACAGCTTAGACACACCCTAAATTTCTCCCCAAGATGGTCTCCCAATTCCATATGGGTCAGGACATTTGCTTACTGGTGTTCTTTCCAAAACCCTACATGAGCCCGAGACACCACAGCCTACACACTCTGGATGTCCGGAGAGCCCTGGCTTTCTACCTAGAGCGAACGAAACCTTTCCGCAAGTTGACCCAATTGTTTATCGCCATAGCCGACAAAATGAAGGGTCTTCCTGTCTCTGCGCAACACATATCGTCCGGGATCGCAGACTGCATTCACACATGCTATGAGTTGGTCAAGGTCCCAGCCCCAACAATTACTGCCCATTCAACCAGAGCACAGGCATCTTCGACAGCCTTTCTGGCTCAGGTCCCTATCCATGATATATGTAAAGCAGCCACCTGGTCTTCAGTGCACACGTTTACAGCCCACTATGCTGTTAACCAACAGGCCATAGATGATGCAGCAGTCGGCAGAGCTGTTCTCCACTCAATCGTTCCATGACTCCTACCCTCCTCCTATGGTAAGCTTGGAAGTCACCTAATTGGAATGGATGTGAACAATCGCTCGAAGAAGAAAAGACAGTTACCTACCTTTTTGTAACTGTTGTTCTTCGAGATGTGGTGTTCACATTCATTACAATACCCACCCCCCTTCCCCTCTGTCGGAATCAATGGCAAGAAGGAACCGAGGGGGGTCGGGCCAGCAGGGTAATATATACACCACCATGAGGGCCCTACTCTAGGGGTCTCCCCTGCCATCCCGATGAGAGCTGCTAAGGGAAAAAGTTTCCGACGTCCGTGCACGCAGTGCGTGCACACCTAACTGTAATGGACGTGAACAATACATCTCAAAGAACAAGAGTTACGAAAAGGTAGGTAACTGTCTTTTCTTGGCTTCTTTTATTCTTAACACCTATACAACCTCTCTTGGTTCCAGCCCATTGACTCTGTTTGGGTGGCTAAGTACTGTTTCTTCAATCCCACCACCATTTTCCATGGGTTGTTCCTACCTTTACCTTGCGTATCGGCATCTTCACAAAATCTGCAGACTCTGCTATACTCGCCCTGACTTTGTGATGCCTTGAGGATTCTCCTGGGGCCAGCTACAAAGGTGCTTCCTCAAAGCTGCTCTCAGCTCCCCTCTGCAGCAGCTGGACTGTATTGCTAACAGCCTCTCTGCTATTTGCCTTAAGATAGTCAGTACTCCTCTCCTTTAAACAGGAGTTTCCCCTCAGCTCTCTTGGGGATTAGGATTCTATCTCACACAGCCTCTCTGGTTTGGAGTAGTCAATATTTCCCTCTTTCTAACAGGAGTTCCCCCTCAGCTCTCTTTCTTGAACAGAGGTTGTATCCTAGGCCCCTTGCTTTCAGCATACTCAGTATTTCCGTCCTTCATTCAGAAGTCTTTCCCCCTTCCCCCACCTTTCTCTGGGAGCTGGTTTTATAGTTTAAGCCAGCTGCAGGGCTTATTCTAGCTTCCTTCAGCTGAACATCCTTTCCAGTTAGTCCCCTAGCTTGGAGGATTTAGCAGGCAGCCTTTCTTGCTGATTTATGTCCCTGTTCTGAGGAAGGAGACAGCCTTTATGCTGGTCCCCTTCTCCTAGTTGATCCCCGATTTGGTTAGGAAAGAAGGGAGCCTCGCCCTGCCCATTCTGCCAGTTGTTTTGGTACCAGGCCCTCAAAGAAACAGTGCCTGTCTTTTTCCCAAACACTACTTATTCCTGGGAACACTTCCTCTCTATCTGCCTTTAAGTTCTTGTATATCTCTACTGGACCTTCCAGATCCTTAAAGGCCATGCCAAGTGGTGAGGTGAGCTGACCACTAGACCCTACTGCCCTGAAGGGCAGCCTACCCCACCACAAAAGCAAAGGGCCACCTACAGCTTTGGTTAAAATGAGGTCATTGGACACTGTCCAGAGAAGGTACTCTGTGGAGTTTTGCAAGATTAGGGCTACTGGACTGTGGTAGTGCAAATAATAATCATCACCACCACCACCACAGGAACAGCTTTGTTCAATTCCCAGTCTCAAGCAACCCATGCAAATGCCAGGATATGAATAAAACAATCCATCATCTACTTTAGGTCAAAGCAATACAGCTCGGTCCAATTTGTATTTGTATACTCAGAGTACTAGGAACAAACAGAGCAGGACTCCATCTAAACAAGTTATTGAGAGAGTCTTAACTTCACGTTTCCATTTTACTATCCCACAAACAATTCTTTGTTTTTGCTTATGGATGTCAGCTCTTTTCCTTTCCTGATTTCAGTCACTACCATTTGATCTGACAGGTATTTCCAGGGTCTCTTCTAGGATCATGGTAGTATTAAATACTAGCTTTCAGGGGAAAAAGGAAATTCACTTCTGTCTTCCTTGAGAACTTTCTTGATCAAGGATCTACACACAGAGAGAGCTTGACACAATTGCACAGTGTGATACATTTTCTGTAGCAACTTGGGTACGTGATGGTGACAGGGAACTCAGTCGCAGACTTGGAATGGTGATGAATATGTCATGTACAAGGAAGGTCTCATCTCAGAACAATGTTAACAGAATATGAAGATAGCCATAATAGAAAACTAGTGGTGTCACAGAAACTAAATCCAATCCCGATTGAAGCCTTTTGGGAATGCTAATCTCATACAGAGGCATGCTTCGGTGAAAGAGTTCTGATGAGACCTATCCAGTAATTCTGCTGTCTCCTGTATATTTCACCCAATCGCATATATTGGCAGAGTTCAAGGTCCCATTGTATATTCTCCATCCCTTCAACTGGTGAGTGCAGAGAATCAGGTCCACCGATTAGTGAACCAGGCAGAGCTATCCTTAGGTCAGATGCCAGTTGGAGATAGTGGAGGGGGCTCATTGGGGTCCCAATTCAATCTAAGGAATAGGTACCACATGGAGAGCACGGCATACACTAGCTAGAACGCATGGGGTCTTGGAGCAATGTTCCTTCCATAGATAAGTTTTGTTCCATTTCTGATAGTCAAAGTGTCTGGTATAGTTTACATAAACTAGGAAGAACATGATCATCCTTACCCCAGAGAAAACTAACTTCTCCTATCTTGGGTGAAACAAAGTTTCCTATCTCCTTGTGCACTGCCTACTAAAGGGAAGATGAACAGCAAGACTTACATGGCAAAAGTCAGATTAAGCAAAGTAGAAATTGCACCTAGAAATGTCCTCACCCCTTATAAATCATTTTGATGGGGGTGATTATTAACCTCTTTGCCTCTAGAAATAGCAGTAAAGTGCACTGTGGTCTCTCTCTGTGTCAGGACCCAGTATATGAGGTGGTGAATGACCTCTTGCAAAGCTAGGCAGTGTCTTTGCTATGTCTTCCCACCTCTTCCACTGCTCCCAAGGACAGTACAAAGGATAAGAAGGAAAGATCATAACTGTTTGTTTCTTTCTGGCTTAAGAGGCTATGGCTTTTATGTCTGATTAATCTAGCATTGGACTTTCCAGTGTTTCTGTCTCGCAAAAGAGGTCTGCTGTTGCAATATTCAATCCTCTATCTGAGACCAGACAGGTTCAAAATGGAAGTGATTATCACTATCTTCGATCCAAAAAGTCAACAAATAGAACTTACTCTACTGCCTTGTGCAAAGTCCATAGTTCAACTGCTATGTTAAACAAGTGAATCACAGCCTTGAGTTCCTCCAGAAGGGCCTTCTTGTGCATATATGAGTGAGCAAAAAGATTGTCTCTGTAGGATAATGTTAACAGCATGTTCAAGAAAAAGGAAGTTTTGTACAAATTCCAATGTTAAATACTTCCTTTCCAGCCTTATGAGGAACTGGGCAGGATGTGAAGGGGAGGAGGAAGCTGGGATTGATTGGCAAAGGAAACTGGAAATAGGAGAGGTGTAGGAGAGATTGGGAGCCAGGCACAAGTTGGTTCACAGAGACAGGATGAGGAGCTAGGAATGGGGGAACTGGGACTGGCTGGGCAAGGGGACTTGAGCTGGGAGTTTGTGTGTGGTGTGGGGAGAAACAATGGGAGTTGGGAGAGGACACTGGAAGTGGGGAGTGTGTGTGTTCGGGGGAGACACTGGAAGTGGGGAGGGAAGACTGGTACTTAGGGGAGTCCAGGACTGCCTGGGTAAAAAGACTTGGATGAGGAGCCATTGGTGGGAAGAGACAGAACTAGGCCAGCGACAGACTGGAAGGGACAGGACCGAAGGGCTAAAGCTTGAGCAGAATAGACAAAATTATCTCTGCCCACTAGAGCGCACACACTCCTGCAGACCTGGAATGGGGATTCCTGAGTCTCACTGTTCTGCTGTTGGCAAGTATCTGTGAAACCCACTGCCCAAGTATTTCATCCCCCTCTAATGTTGGTTCACACAGAGGATGACCACGTACTATAACTATCATTTACTCCATCAGCTCCAGGAGCAGAGGTCTGTGTGGTGGATCAAAAAGCATTAACCCTGCTGCTGAACCATGTGAATATCAATATGATGCCACATGATGGGCTTTGTTTTTTCTTCAGTTTGTTTTTTTTAAAAACCTAGAAGATTATACATACAGCCATACTGAATGAACATTTTGGTTGCAAAGCTGAGCACTCAGGAAATTCCAGAATAAAGGTTGTCTGTGAAACTTTAATTTCGCTCCCTGGAACATGTGCATTATGATAGTCTTGAATTAAATTAATATATTTTTTTACACAGCACCCTATCTCTTTCAGTACACAAGATGGACCATGCTCTGGAAATGAATTGGATTTGTGTATTGAGGTTTTTGTCTGTAGGGCCCCTGCCTCCTTGTTGCAGAAGTTAGAAGGTGTGTACTGAATGAGAATGGGATTGCAGGAAGAGAAAGGACGATAACATAGTTAAGGCCCTGCACAACTGGATTCTATCCCTGCCTCAGCCACAGAGTTCCTATGTGATGCTAGGGAAATCACTTAAACCACACATTTCACAAGTGATCGGTAATCATGTGTTTCTTTTTTCTGGGTGCCTGACTTGAGACCCTGGAGTCTCATTTGCGGAAGAGATGAGCACGCTCCGTTGCAACTGAAGTCAGTGAGAGCTGTGCTTTGGACATATAAAGTTCTTATATAATGCTAAGTACTACAGCAAATAAGATCCTAGGCATCTCAAACTGGGCACCCAAAATTTGGGGTTACTTTTGACCTTAATCTCTCTGTATCCCTTTTCCATCTGTAAAATGGGGATATCTCCCCTTCACTTCACGGGGGAGTTTTGGAGTTCATCAACATTAACTGCTTTAAGACTCGGATACCATAGCGATGAGCATAACAGAAAAGCTCATTAGGAAATTAATAATTCTGACTTCAGACCAGGATTTGTATATTGTGCAGTAAATAAGGCCTAGGGCCAGACATCGAACAATGAGGAGAAAATAAAATATTGAACTGCTGCTCATTAAGTAAGCATCATAAGAATGGCCATACTGGGTCAGACCAAAGGTCCATCCAGCCCAGTATCCTGTCTACCAACAGTGGCCAATTCCAGGTGCCCCAGAGGGAGTGAACCTAACAGGTAATGATCAAGTGATCTCTCTCTCCTGCCATCCATCTCCACCCTATGACAGAGGATAGGGACACCATTCCTTTCCCATCCTGGTTAATAGCCATTAATGGACTTAGCTTCCATGAATTTATCCAGTTCTCTTTTAAACCCTGTTATAGTCCTAGCCTTCACAACCTCCTCAGGCAAGGAGTTCCAGAGGTTGACTGTGCACTGAATGAGACGGGCTTGTAGAAAAAGTATATGTTCATCTATAGAAGATTGTTTCATAATGCACACAGAATGGGACCGAATTAAGGTTTCACAGACAACCTTAATTCTGGCATTTCCTAAACTTTTTGAGTGCTCAACTTTTCAACCTAAATGTTAAATGTTCTTGTCATTTTGCGTGTGTATGTGTATGTCTTTGTGTGTAATTCAACATCCCTCATAAGTACTATATCCTTTGGTTTGGAGCAACCTGATAGAGGTCCAGAAACTTCTCACTTTCGTCTGTCACAGATGCTAAATATTATTGATTTGTTGTTTAATTATTTGTACTGAATGCAAAGAACCGAACTCTAATTGTCTAAATGTAGCTAGTTGATATTGTAAATACACTTGACATAATGGAGCCCCTTCCCTTTCTCTTCCCATATAGACTGTACCCATTTATAGCAGTATTTCAGTTGACTCATCCCATTCACTAAATTTGTAACAGCCACTAGATTGTAATCTCCATAATCTGGAAATGCTTGTTCTTGTTGATTGTGCATACTCTGGCCCAGATAGTCTCTGATTTAAGTGCTGCAACAAGTGTTTGCATCACAACATGACATTGTTTTATGTTTTTGTTTTTTTTTTCAGACAATGCTGACGTTGCTTTAGTTAATTTTTATGCTGATTGGTAAGTGTCAAAAGCTTTTCTATTTCACGTTAAAAATCCCTGCATGTTAGAATAGGACAATTTCCATCATAACAAGTCTTACCATTCTAATCAAAGATACAATACTTGTCATTTTTCAAACCAGTTCTCATTGTTTTTCATATAAAAATACTTTACATGTATGCAGTATAGTGTGCTTCATCAGGAGAATCTGACAGGGAAAAAACTTTAGCTTAATGATAGTGAATGGCAGTAAGTATTTAATCAGTATTGCCATAACTTCTATATAAAGCTGTTCTGCGAGGGGGAAAATCCTCTTAAGTTTTTGAGCTCTTTTGTAATGAATGATAGCCTAAAATATATTATTTCTTTTTCTCCCCCCCACTCCCTCCCCCCCAAAAAAAGAAAGCATGGGAGAGTTGCATTAGAAAATCAACTCTTGTCGACTATGGAAGATTATCAAAGTAGAAAATTAGTGATATTATGAAATCACAAGAGTCATGAGGCTGAAACTTGTGCAGTTGAGAAGGGAAGGCATTTTTGGGTAGACTGGGTTAAACTTTTAAAACACTTATTTAAATGAACATGTTTAATATTTTTCTGATTAACTAATTAAAAGAAAATCTAGTTTCTGATAGAGCTCCCTTGAATACTATATGCTGATTTTTTTTTAAATGTATCTTTAAACAATAAAAAGGTTTTTCTGCTCCATTCTTGATATTTATAAAGAGTTTTTTCAGCATTGGAGAAATTTACTGACTTCAGTGAAACCAACAACCTGAAAAGTGATGCTAAATATAGAAAATTTATCATACTGGAAAAATAAATTACTTTTTCTGTTACTGCTTAAAATGTTAAGAGTTATTTGTAACTGTAGTAGGTACATTATTTTCTGAAATTTTGTGAGACAAAATGTCTCTTTAGCTCCAATGACTAATATCCATTTAAGGGAGAAGATAAACTCAAAACATCCTTGCTCCTTCAGTTAAGGTTTGAGCGCTAACACTATGTATCCTGAGAAATCAGAGGTCTTCTAGGAAGATTAGATTTGGCATTCCTAAAGTAAAAATCAAGCAGAAGAGACAAAATACCCAGGCTTCAAGTGTATCTCAGAAGGAAACAAAAGCAGTTTTAAAAAAATCCTTATCAGATTTTACTTACTGATAATTCATTCAACTGCTCTCAAGTGATTAAAATTGTATTTGAAATTTATTTGAAAACTTAAGATCCCATCTTTTCTGTATATATAAGTTGCCAATAAAAATAAAATATTTACTCTCTTCTTAGGACTTGTGCAACTTCTATGTTTAGACTAGTTTTAATTGAAATCAATTTAAAAACCAATTTAGTTAAACCAGCAGAAACACCTCTGTGCACCCACTTAAGGTATGTCTGTGCTATAGAACCTGTATGGTGACATAACTATTTCAGCATAGTCCCCTAGGGTAGGCACAGTCTATAATGACAAGGAACTCTTTTTTGTCTGTGTAGGAGAACCACCTCTCTGAAGAACAGTAGCTATGTTGACAGAAGCCCTCTTCTGTTGAGGGCTACATCTACACTGAGGGGGTTTTGGCATTGCTGTGTCAGTCAGGGATCTGTTTTTTTCACACCTCTCACCAATGTTAACTATACCAACATAAATTAAGTATAGACCAAACATCTTATCAGTTTAATTCTGGTTATATTGGTTTAGCATGTGCTTGTAAATTTGCCGCCACAAACTAAACCAATATAAACTGTGTTTATACCAGTGTGTGTATTCACACAGAAGCTTGCACTGGCTTAACTAAATTGGTTTAAAATTACACCTTTTGCTAAATAGGTGCAACTTTGTATGTAGACCAGGAGTTAGTGTATATTCAATATAGAACTGTGTTATACGTGTTTGGTTTTTTTATGGTCTCTCTTTGATTGGTACAACTGTTGAACCAGAACAGTAGGCAACCAAGTTGCCCCAATAACAATGGTGTCTATTTTCAAAGCACCATGCAAATATCAACTAATTAATTAATCTACAAAACCCTTCTATGATGTACTTTGGTATCCCTATTTTAGAAATGTGTACAGTGAGATAAATTAAATCACTCCCATTGACTATTTTCTAAACTTGTAATTGGAGCCTTTTCCCCAATGCTACAGAATTCCTGTCTTGGCAAAGAATTGTAGTCCTGAATCTAAGGGCTGGTCTGCAATTGAAAGCTGTAAATTAAAACACACTATCTGTTCCGGAATAACTCCCTGTGGATATTCAGGAATAATTTTCATGTGTAGACAAGCCCTAAGGGATGGTATAACACAAACTTGCATTAAAAAGCTAAGGCTTGATCTATATTTAAATTTTACTGGCATAGCTGTCAATGAGGAATGTAGAAAAATCACGCCCCCTACCCAACGTAGCTATGCCGGCAAAAAAACCCTTGCATAGACACAATTATACCAACACAAGTCCTTTTGTTGGTGTAGTTTATTCTGTTCAGAGCACTGGTTTAAGAAACTATACCAGCAAAAGAATCTTGCCAGTATAAGCTGCATCTCTGCTGGGAATGGGGTTGCCAAGATAGCTCTACTGGCATATTTTTACTGGCAGACCTTTTTAAGTGTAGACAAGGCCTCAATCTATTTTATTTTTGGTGTAAGTTTTTTTTGGTGTAAGACTATTCTCAGTGGTAGAAGAGGACAGGACAAGGAGTAATGGTCTCAAGTTGCAGTGGGGGAGGTTTAGGTTGGATATTAGGAAAAACTTTTTCACTAAGAGGGTGGTGAAACACTGGAATGCGTTACCTAGGGAGGTGGTAGAATCTCCTTCCTTGGAAGTTTTTAAGGTCAGGCTTGACAAAGCCTTGGCTGGGATGATTTGATTGGGGATTGGTCCTGCTTTGAGCAGGGGGTTGGACTAGATGACCTCCTGAGGTCCCTTCCAGCCCTGATATTCTGTGATTCTAAGTAGACAAGCCCTTAAAATTTCATTTTAAAACAAATATTTCTAGCCCTAGAAGATAGTCTTAAAAATGTGAACAGCGCAAACCAATGAACTGTTGCTGTAAATAATAGCTCTAGGAGGGTGAACTGCCCTGTTCATTTGAATGAGATGTTAACTCTGAAAAATATGATATCCACTTGATGTCAACACTTCAGTATTTCACAATTTATTGTTTTAGTAGAAAAATACAGTAACATGCTAATCTGAAACAAGTTGCCCAGTTTCCCCTAACCAGGTGCCTTTGGGAGCTTCTACAATGCACATATACATCTTCAATACAAAATTCTTCAGCATAACAAAAACAGAAAGCTTGGAGACAGTAGATGGTAAACTAAATTTAAGGCCAAAATAAGTAGTGCGTTTATTGTACTTACTGTGGTGGCCATTTTAAGTTTTAATATAATGAAAACGTCCTCCAAACAGCCGAGGCTTTTGTAGCTTTTTTCCATCATGTCCACTCCTTTTTCCCAAAGCAGGAGAGAGGCTCTCTATCCAAGATGTCACTTGAAAATCTGACATCGCTGCAAGATATGAACCATGGAATTCCCTGTCTGTGTACATGTTACCACATCATGATCTTAAATCTAAAACTTTAGTTTGAGATTTTAAGTTCAGCCATCTAAGGCAATTGTTATGGTGATCAGTACCATTTCCAATGAGAATCTAGAGGCACTGTTTATATGAGTTGACCATTTTAGCTGCAGATTACATGAGTCATGAGAAACCCAAATAATCTTTTTGTTAATTACACTTAGGGTAATATAATAGAGGAGAAGGAAGGAATCTTTGATTTTCTGAATAGAATTTACTTTCTGTGGACTTAGGTAGATAGTTTGAGGGGTGCCAAGCTCTTCTGTCTTCCATTTAGTGTTTGAGGTTTTTCAGCTGAATCTTACAGGTGTCTTTTGTGAATGGTGTCATTCAATCATATGTTGTGTTAATCACAAGTACATATTCCCTTTACGCACATTTTCCATTGTTTGAGTTTATTTTTTCCTTGTATAGGTGGAAATGTTACTGTGACTTCCATATGGCCTACCAACAGAGTCCTAACCAAATACGTACTTTCATTTTGCACAAAGCCACCAGATCATATGCACATGCTAAAATACAGGAGAACTCCTATTTCATGAGCTTTTAAATATGGATTGAGAAATTTATAAAATTGAGAAGTAAATAAAATTGAACATCTCAAAATTACAGCAAATATGGTACATAAATTGCAGAACATTACAATCCATCACTTTCTTCTTGTGCTTCAAACTACTGCAGAGCAGTTTCCAATGCATTGAAGGCATTGAAATGTGAAGGGATATCAATTTGTTCTTTGACATCACTTTAGTTACGTGATATTTTTCCCATCAGGAAAAAATGATTTGTATAACTGGTTATTCAGAAGATTGGTGTTGATAAAATTGAGGTTCTACTAAATCACAGTTTCTCACTGAGTCACCAATACAAATAAAATTTTTGAAAGTTATTAATGTATTTGCTGTCTTTGACTGTCAACAGGTGCCGCTTCAGCCAAATGCTGCATCCTATCTTTGAGGAAGCTTCCAACGTCATTAAGGAAGAATATCCAGATAAGAATCAAGTAGTGTTTGCCAGAGTAGACTGTGATCAGCACTGTAAGTAACTCAAAGTAAATCCCGATTTAGTTCTGTTGTTTTATTTTAACATGTCTATTAAGGAAAAAAGAGTTTTTTGTAACATCTTGCTGATAAGTGAAGCTTAATTAATTCCAATCTGACATTGGCAAAACTATTAAAGAGCAGCTAGCGTGTAGTGAGTCGTCCACTGTAACTTAGATATCCCTGGGGAAGCTGCCTGAGCTAGAGCAGCCTGTTCCCGTCATCTTGTGGGTGGCAGTGCAGCCAAGAATTCCTGCCATGCTACATCCCCCACTACCCACCTACACAGGGGGGAGGCTGCGTAAGCTGTTTTGCACAAAACCTATGAGCCTTAGCAGAGTAGGGTCCCTCCCTTTTTCAATATGAAAAATGGCTCTCCTGTTGGTGTTGCCATCAACAAGTGGTTGTCTTGCTTTTGAAAATATGGGAAGATTAGATGGTTTTATTCCAATGGTAAATAGCAAACCAGGAAGCTGAATTAAAAGCAGTAACAGGTGAAGTGTAAGTAACGTCTGTTGCCCCAGTGAGAGACAAAGGGACAACCATGGAATTCTGTTTCATTTGTATTGCAGAATAACAGCCATATTTTCTGTGCAATGTTCTGCTTCCTTTTGGTGCATCAGCAATTTAGGGTTTGATCCTGTAGAGTTTAGAGTACATACCTCAGAGGTGCTGAGCGCTCCCTGCTGCATTAGGAGTTGATGGCATCCAGCATTTTTAAGAAAGTGCTCAACACCTTTTGATGGTACAGCTAGTTTTTTATCCATGGGAAGAGTACATCCTGTTTTTCTGGAGCTAAAAATCCAAAGTAGTAGTAATGTTTTAATGCTGTGTGCATTTAAGTCTCTTCGGTTGTGTAGCTCTAGATAGAAAAGTATTTACCTGTTGACATGAATAGGTGTGCACATATCTCTGAGGTATAATTGATACTGGTACTTTAAATTACTATTGCCTTTTTTGCTGTTTTGACAATGAAGGTGCTGTTTCATGGTCTCCTAGAACTGGAGCTTTTCCTTGGGAAGCGTGTGACTCTCTTTTGGCAGTAAAGTTTCTTTACTGTTCTTGTAGATTTAGTAATGACTAAATACCAAGCTTCGGTATCTTCCACCGAGAAGCCATTATTTGTGCTCTTTTTGTTTTGGATATTCTAGTTCTTCCCATAGATAGTGTCCCAACAGTTAAAAGCACCCTTCTTCTGTTCTTGAAGGAAGTTTCAAGCATGAACACTATATGTTTGGGGCAGACTATATATCAGCTCAGATTATGAGATATAAAATAAGATTGTTCTTCAAACTGTCAGGAGTGGGCAAATAGACTCAATTTTTGGTTTCTGCAGAGGTGTCCACAAGGCCAGTTCATAATCAGAAAACATTTAAAAGACTTCTTGATTGAATTTTTGCATCACTGGATGTCAGAATCTTCCTGTGATGTCCTCAGCTTTAAAAGATCTATGACATTCTATTTCCCTAATAGGAAGCTTTGAAGTATTCAGCTGGCTTTGTGCATCAGGGTGGAGGGGATTTGTTGAGGCACTGCAGTAAACATCAGAGCATAAACCATTCTTGATGGACAAATTAAATTAGGCATGCAATAGCTGAAATCTCTCATTTCTCTGAGCAGCCATCCTCCTGTCCTGTGTGTGTATTTTAAAAATTCTCGTGCAGAATTTGCTACAGCTGCTTGTAGAATTTCCAGAGCAACAGCAGAACGTAATTTTCCAGTGTACTTCATGGAGTATGTCTTTATTTTACTTGGCTAATTTGTTACTTCACATAATCACACCACTGCTGATGTAAGAAGAACATTTTCCTGCTAAACTTCTGCTATCTGGAACACGTTTCTAGAATCCTAGAACTTAGAAAATGAATAATGTATTTTAGATTTTATCCCAATGCCTTGTTGACTGATGGACCTCTCTTGCCACCTCCTTTCACCCTTTCTCCCTCTCCTTCCGCTCTCCCTTGCTGTCTTCTGGCACTTCCCCTAAAAACACTAAATATCATTCTATATTGTATTATGGCGCACGCCTGGCAGCCATAAGCAAGAGCAGATACAAAGTATTGAGATCTATCATCAGTACTAATCTCTGGAAAACAAAATTTACAGGTAAATAATTCAGTCAGTAAATCCCCTAAAGGTGTATTGTTTTTTAAAAAAAATGTCAAACACATAGTCTTTGCTGGAATTTTCCTGCTCTCTTACTGTCTGGTAGCTGCATTATATGTCTAGTCTGCTAAATGTTTAAATGTAACTTCAGTCATTTGTTTAACCTGTTTATCAGAAACTTGTTTACCTTGTTGTATTTGCTTTGTATCAGAGTAACAGTGGCTCACTGTCACTTTCAAAATTTACATAAATAGTATCTCAGAAAAAGTTCTTGAACTAGTCAAACCAACTTATATAGATTTACTTTTATAAATTTTTTTCTTTTTGAATTAATATTCCGATTACTGGTCAAAGTAAATTCACTAAACTTTGGAACGTTATTAAGCAATCTGGCTGACAGTTTTTTGTGTGTGTTTTGTTTCTGGACTTTTTTGTTTGGGTTTTTTTGTTTTGTTTTATGTTAGTTATTGACTTTTTAGGATTTTGGATGTTACATTTGTTTTCAAGATATGGAAAACTCTGAAGGGTGGAGCTCATACTGCCTATAGCTAAGGTTACATTAACACTTTATATAAGCCTCTACTTAGTTGCATTTTAAATGTTAGGGCTGAAACTTTTCTGTGCTTACTCTTTGCCTAAGGTTGAAACTTTTGACCCATTTTCAAGAACGACATTGGGGAAAGTCAGTAGTTCTGCTAATACCTTTTTTCAACTGCTTTTTGAACTTTTGCACCTCCATATTTAGAAGTAGAGGTTTGAAATTTAACAGGAGGATAAATCTTGGGGTTAAAAGTACCTTTTCCTATCCCCGAAAAAATTTACCCAGTTTTAGCTGAGTTATAAGCCTCTGAAAATTGCCATTTGCAAACATTCAGTAGAGTTTAAGAGGCTTGTTGCTTTATTTCTGAACATGCTAACTGCATTGAGCATATTTCTAGCCTCTACTGAGCCTGCTGCATAGTAGACAGATCTACGAGGTCTGAAGGGGGGTCTGGGTGGTGATGATGCAGCAGCACTGCCCTTTTTGGTCTAAGAGGGGTTGGACTGGGTTGGGAACCAGGAAGAGTTTGTGTCAGCTCTTCCTAGTGTTACTTCCGTGCTCTTCCTTCCAAGCACTTATTATTGAGCCACGGTCTCATGTCGCTTGCTTAGGAGGCAGACAAATCACTTCTCCCCATTTTACAGATTGTGCAAGATCACCTCTGGCGGAACTAGAAATAAAACCCTGGTCTCTAACATGACAGACCTAAGCCGTGTGAATTATGGGAGAATGTGTGTGGCAGGGGGAGCTTACTACTTTTAGGGGCTACCTCACTTCTGTCTTGTGGCCCCCTTACTTCGCACTACTGTTTAAATTAAAGCCAGCCACTTGACGTCCATGGCCCCACTACTTTTTTCCCTTAATTTGAGTACTAGACCTAAGTCTCATCCGCTATGCAGCACTGCCTTTCTGAATGACTATGGCAAATTATGTTGTTGTTTATGCTGTCTGTAGTCATAAGACCACACTCAGCTTCAGAATCAGGAGTGGAGCTCAGGATTCCTGATTCCCAGGATTCCTCTGTTGTCTAGGAAATAGTTGTGTAAGCCACTGGCAAAATGTGCATTGCATCAGGAACCTTAATTCTGGCATTTTCTAACACTTGAGTGCTTAATTTGGCAACTTTTTACATAATTTCAAGATAGTAATTAGTATATAATAGTATATTTAATGTGTATTACTGTATTAAAGGAATTACTAGGTTAATTATCCAGTGTGGTCCTTCTGATAGCCTATATGCAGTATGCTGCAATACTTAACTAAACATTTATGAACTAAAACATTGTGGCAGCCATAATATAACTTTCTTATTCTTATAGGTTTGTTTTTCTACCCTAATGTTTATTTTTGTTATGTATATTTTTAATATTATATAACCTCTCTAGTATAAAAAGTCATAGGCCAGTACTGTCTATTTTTGATTAGATTAATAATTTCTGTTTCTATATTTGTGTTGCATGATTTCAGGTTCTGTAGCACTGTTAGTACAGGAATATAGTTGTAGAGGTGATGAATTGTTTGCACTGCAAACTACCTGTTTCCTTTTGAATGTTTCTAGGATGGAGGCTGGCACAACTGATTAAGAGAGCTTTAAACTAGGAATTTGGGGGAGATGGTTGGGAGATGTCCAGGTAATCTCCACGCCAGAATTCAGCATAGAGTGGAAAGAAAATGAAGTAAGAGTGGATACAGCTGTAGGTAGGAGGAAGGGCAGTGTAGATACAAGTCTAATAGGTTATACTGGTAGTAAAATAACCGTGCCTAATAGGATACAGAATGTGAGTGAGGCTAAACAGCAAAAATTAAGATGTTTGTACACTAATGCAAGGAGCCTAGGTAACAAAATGGAGGAACTAGAGTTACTGGTGCAGGAAGTGAAACCAGATATCATAGGTATAACAGAGACCTGGTGGAATAGTAGTCATGACTGGGCTACAGGTATTGAAGGGTATGTGCTGTTTAGGAAAGACCGAAATAAAGGTAAAGGTGGTGGAGTAGCACTGTATATCAATGATAAGATAGAATGTAAAGAAATAAGAAGCGATGAAATGGGTATGACTGAGTCTGTCTGGGCAAAAATTAAATTGGGGAAGAAAACTATTAGAGCCTCCCCTGGGATAGTGCTTGGGGTGTGCTATAGACCGCCGGGATCTAATTTGGATATGGATAGAGCCCTTTTTAATGTTTTTAATAAAGTAAATACTAATGGAAACTGTGTGATCATGGGAGACTTTAACTTCCCAGATATAGACTGGAGGACGAGTGCTAGTAATAATAATAGGGCTCAGATTTTCCTAGATGCGATAGCTGATGGATTCCTTCAGCAAGTAGTTGCTGAACCGACTAGAGGGGATGCCATTTTAGATTTGGTCTTGGTGAGTAATGAGGACCTCATAGAGGAAATGGTTGTAGGGGATAATCTTGGCTCAAGTGATCATGAGCTAATTCAGTTCAAACTGAATGGAAGGATTAACAAAAATAAATCTGCGACTAGGGTTTTTGATTTCAAAAGGGCTGACTTTCAAAAATTAAGGAAATTAGTTAGGGAAGTGGATTGGACTGAAGAATTTATGGGTTTAAAGGTAGAGCAGGCCTGGGATTATTTTAAATTAAAGCTGCAGAAGCTATCGGAAGCCTGCATCCCAAGAAAGGGGAAAAAATTCATAGGCAGGAGTTGTAGACCAAGCTGGATGAGCAAGCATCTTAGAGAGGTAATTAAGAAAAAGCAGAAAGCATATAGGGAGTGGAAGAAGGGAGGGATCAGTAAGGCAAGCTACCTTATTGAGGTCAGAATATGTAGGGATAAAGTGAGACAGGCTAAAAGTCAAGTAGAGTTGGACCTTGCAAAGGGAATTAAAACCAATAGTAAAAGGTTCTATAGTCATATAAATAGGAAGAAAACAAAGAAAGAGGAAGTGGGACCGCTAAAAACTGAGGATGGAGTGGAGGTCAAGGATAATCTAGGCATGGCCCAATATCTAAACAAATACTTTGCCTCAGTCTTTAATAAGACTAAAGAGGATCTTAGGGATAATGGTAGCATGATAAATGGGAATGAGGATATGGAGGTAGACATCACCATATCTGAGGTAGAAGCGAAACTCAAACAGCTTAATGGGACTAAATCGGGGGGCCCAGATAATCTTCATCCAAGAATATTAAAGGAATTGGCACAAGAAATTGCAAGCCCATTAGCAAGAATTTTTAATGAATCTGTAAACTCAGGGGTTGTACCGTATGATTGGAGAATTGCTAACATAGTTCCTATTTTTAAGAAAGGGAAAAAAAGTGATCCAAGTAATTATAGGCCTGTTAGTTTGACATCTGTAGTATGCAAGGTCTTGGAAAAAATTTTGAAGGAGAAGGTAGTTAAGGACATTGAAGTCAATGGTAAATGGGACAAAATACAACATGGTTTTACAAAAGGTAGATCGTGCCAAACCAACCTGATCTCCTTCTTTGAGAAAGTAACAGATTTTTTAGATAAAGGAAACGCAGTGGATCTAATTTACTTAGATTTTAGTAAGGCGTTTGATACGGTGCCACATGGGGAATTATTAGTTAAATTGGATAAGATGGGCATCAATAGGAAAATTGAAAGGTGGATAGGGAATTGGTTAAAGGGGAGACTACAACGGGTCCTACTGAAAGGTGAACTGTCAAGTTGGAGGGAGGTTACCAGTGGAGTTCCTCAGGGATCGGTTTTGGGACCAATCTTATTTAATCTTTTTATTACTGACCTGGGCACAAAAAGTGGGAGTGTGCTAATAAAGTTTGCAGATGATACAAAGCTGGGAGGTATTGCTAATTTAGAGAAGGATAGGGATACCATACAGGAGGATCTGGATGACCTTGTAAACTGGAGTAATAGGAATAGGATGAAATTTAATAGTGAGAAGTGTAAGGTCATGCATTTAGGGATTAATAACAAGAATTTTAGTTATAAGCTAGGGACGCATCAACTAGAAGTAACGGAGGAGGAAAAGGACCTTGGAGTATTGGTTGATCATAGGATGACTATGAGCTGCCAATGTGATATGGCTGTGAAAAAAGCTAATGTCGTCTTGGGATGCATCAGGAGAGGTATTTCCAGTAGGGATAAGGAGGTCTTAGTACCGTTATATAAGGCACTGGTGAGACCTCACCTGGAGTACTGTGTGCAGTTCTGGTCTCCCATGTTTAAGAAGGATGAATTCAAACTGGAACAGGTACAGAGAAGGGCTACTAGGATGATCCGAGGAATGGAAAACTTGTCTTATGAAAGGAGACTCAGGGAGCTTGGCTTGTTTAGCCTAACTAAAAGAAGGTTGAGGGGAGATATGATTGCTCTCTATAAATATATCAGAGGGATAAATACCAGAGAGGGAGAGGAATTATTTAAACTCAGTACCAATGTGGACACAAGAACAAATGGATATAAACTGGCCACTAGGAAATTTAGATTAGAAATTAGACGAAGGTTTCTAACCATCAGAGGAGTGAAGTTTTGGAATAGCCTTCCGAGGGAAGTAGTGGGGGCAAAAGATCTATCTTGCTTTAAGATTAAACTCGATAAGTTTATGGAGGAGATGGTATGATGGGATAACATGGCTTTGGTAATTAAATATTCATGGTAAATAGGCCCAATGGCCTGTGATGGGTTTTAGATGGGGTAAGATCCAAGTTACCCGGGAAAGAATTTTCTGTAGTATCTGGCTGATGAATCTTGCCCATATGCTCAGGGTTTAGCTGATCGCCATATTTGGGGTCGGGAAGGAATTTTCCTCCTGGGCAGATTGGAAGGCCCTGGAGGTTTTTCGCCTTCCTCTGTAGCATGGGGCACGGATCACTTGCTGGAGGATTCTCTGCTCCTTGAGGTCTTTAAACTACAATTTGAGGACTTCAATAGCACAGATATAGGTGTGAGGTTTTTTTGTGGGAGTGGTGGGTGAAATTCTGTGGCCTGCGTTGTGCAGGAGGTCAGACTAGATGATCATAATGGTCCCTTCTGACCTAAATATCTATGAATCTATGAATCTATGAAATCAAATCTCTGCAGGGAGCCCATATATCTGCTCTCAGACCACTCTAAATAGCATTCAGAATGGTCAACCTGGCATAGATACCTTTCATTTGATGCACTGTTATTCAGGCGCACTGCAGGTCCCAGCATCTCACACCAGCCTCTGAGGCAAAGCAAATTAAAGAGAATTATTGATGTTCTGCAAAATGTTTGATGCTTAATGACAAAACCATCATTCTGTCTGCCCTCACAGCCAATATAAAGATATTCTGCCAGAGACTAATATTTATAGTCCTGATGTGATTAAAACAATTTTTAAACTTTTTTAATGTGGTATTAAAATTCTGTATATATTACTCATTTTAACTTAATATTTTCACACTACCCATGAATCAGTTTAAAATGTATGTTCAGTCTTTTCTTTCAAGAGTATGCTGAAGGCTAATTCACATTATTTAATGTGCCTAAACTAGTACCCCAACCTCAGTTTCCAACATCACCAGTTTCTAGGTGCCATCTGCTTGGAAATTCAGGTAATGTAATAAGCTGTCAACCTACCTGTCTTCTAAATGAATACTTAGAAAATGCCATACTGGTCATGAAGGATCCATGGGTTCGTCCAAACTTGCTGCATATTGATTAAAAAAAATAACTCTTTTGCTGGGCAGCCATACAGTAATAAAGCCATGGTGCTGTTTTTTCATGATAACGAAAATTTACATCATGCTGTCCCTCCTGTATCTTCTGTTTTTGCAAGGGGGAAGAGGGGTGTATTGCAATATATAAGAATTCAGAGCATAAGTCAATTTTTAACTAATGGGAGTTAAGAAGATGCCTTCCAGAACTGATTACTGCAGGAATTCTTGCACTTTCCTCTGAAGCATCTAGTACTAGCCACTGTCGGAGTAAAGGTACTGTGCTAGATGGATCACTGTGACAGTTCCTTGGTTACTGTGTGTTAAATATTTCTCTTCAAGTAGATATTTAGTTTTTGCCATTAGTGTAGTTCTCTTTGTAAGTGAGAATAAGGGTCATATGATGGTCTGAAGCTGAAAATATGTGCTGGATTTTTAATTCTTTCCTGAGCTAACAGAAACTGGAAAGAATGAAAGAGGCATCAGTTCATTGGAGAGAAAAATAGGAGTAGAAGGAGGAAAGAGATAGAGATAGCAAGTATCTCAAATGTGGAAACACTACAGAGGCAAATTGTGGGGTCTCTTCTTCTGATATCTCTAGTAAATAAATTTAAAGTCCTTCTGCCACTGGAACTCCTGCTTGGTTGCTCATAGCAAGTCTGGATTTAAAGTTAACTCTATTAAGATAATATCTGTACCGAGTGCTCCCTGTTCCCGCCCCCACCTTCTCGTTGCTTTGAACCAGAATTTCTGAAAGGGTTTGGTTCTGTCACAATAGTAACAGCTTTTTAAACACCCATTCTATGTAATCTGGCTTCACCAGGCAATACAATGAGGTTTCAGAAAGCAAATTAGATGGATAATGCTCTGACTCAGATTAAATTTGGGATCCACCTTGGGTGGTAAGAGCTTGGGGTGAGGACTAAAAGCATCACCTTTGTTTTAAAAAACCCTGTAAATAAAATAATTGTAAACTGGCCCTGGGCGCCTGAATATATCTTGCCCTTCCTGCCAAACCTTTCAACAAGGAAGGCAGCAACCTATGGAGAAGGTGAATGAACATCCATCTTGCAAGTGATTCAGAGGGTATGTCCATGATCCTTGCTAGTACCAAGTCCTGGCCATGAGCTAGGTAATTTAACTGGCAAGTATGGATGGAACATCACTTTGAGGAAATACTTCATGAAAGGATGAGTGAAATGCCTCTTGTATGGAAGAGCAGCAGGCAGCAGTGGCTCTTGAGTGAATATTAACTATGGGGAAATAGGATTCTTCATCAATAGAGCCAGCCATGTATTCTACTTAGGTGTGTGCGCTTCCTACACACCAGAGCCAGAGAACTGTATCTGCGGCCTGGTCTACACTAGGGGGCGGGGATTGACCTAAGATACAGAACTTCAGCTATGAGAATAGCATAGCTGAAGTTGACGTATCTTAGGTCAATTTGCCTCGCGTCCTCACAGCGCGGGGTTGACTGCGGCCGCTCCCCCGTCAACTCCGCTTCCGCCTCTTGCCGCGGTGGAGTGCAGGAGTCGACGACAGAGAGATCGGGGATCGATTTAGACGCGACAAATCAATCCCCGATAGATTGATCACTATGTAGAAATACCCTAAGAGCACTCACAGGGGCAGTGCGCACAACCTGCAGCCATAGCTTTTTCTTGTGTCTAGTAGTTAGTGGTACCTTAGGCTAAGTTTAGTGTTAGGGCAACCAGCTATTCTAACTAATACTATACTAGGTCATGCCCTCACTAGGGTTCAGTCATTGTCCATCATGTTTAGGGGCCATCCCCAAAAATGATCCCCACGCAAGGTGTTGCTTGTATCTCAGTGAAGGATATGTCAAAGAGCAGTGCTCCACCTGCAAGTTGTTCACAAACAGGACTCAGATGGTGAATGACTTGCGACTAAAACAGCACCAGCTGGAGCAGGCCATGGGGCCTGCTTTGTTACCAAGGCCTCACATGACTGGTGATCACCTTCAGATCCAGCAAGTGATGCCGCTCTGTGTTTGGGCTCCAGCATTTCCCTCAAGCGGAAGAAGGGTCATTCTCCCTCCCCTGGTACGGCAAGGAATAGGTCCCATAAAACAAATCAGGACCATTCCAGGACTCTGGGAGACTCCTCCTCATTTTCTAAGAGGTGTGCTAACTGACACTGTTCTCCCTCCAGCACATGGGATGGAGTTGTTCCATCTAACCACTCCCTGTTACTGATTCGAGAGCAGTGAGAGCCTGTACTGTCAAATCTAGTTCCAGCCTTGGAACATCTGCTGAGTCCAGTACTGATTACATCAGCACCGGTCTCCATACCAACAATATATTAGGTGACATCAGACCTGCTTTGCCTCTTAGTCCCAGACTCTCCACTGGTTCAAGAGTTTGCTGGGCCATAGCTTCTACTGCATCATCCTCCATTGTGCCTTTGGCACCTTCTGGCTGTGTCACAGAGCTGCCAGGCTTGTCGGCACCACAGATCGCACTGCCCAGGCCTCTGACTGCGGAGTTGAGGCCGACACCAGGCCTGGCATGAAAGGTTCCCTTGAAGTTGGTGCATCCTTTGGCAATGTCATTGTCCTAGTGGCAGATCACATTGTCAAATTTGGTACCACCCTTAGCCTCAGCGCCGACGCCGAGGCATGGGGGATCAGCACTGAATGAGACACACTCCCATACAGTGCCGATGCATCCGATGAAGTGAGCTGTAGCTCACGAAAGCTCATGCTCAAATAAATTGGTTAGTCTCTAAGGTGCCACAAGTCCTCCTTTTCTTTTTGCTTAATGGGGAGGAAGATTTATACTCCCATTTCCCTGCAAATGCACACCGTGAAGCAACAGGTGTTGCTCTCTGAATCCAAACTAACACAGCTACCCCCCTGATAACTTTGAATATGACTTTCTCAATTAGACACCCATTTCTGAGTTCACAGACAAGTTGCCAGTAACCTCTAGGGAAAAGTTTATGGCATTCATTGCAGAAGGCTGCAATTAGGTCTTGGCTACCATACAGTCATCTTTGCATGTGGCAGATGCCGGGCCCAGAATTAAGGCTATAAGCATGAGGAGGGCCTTGTAGCTGCAGATTTGGGGCATCGGGCAAACTATTGAGGATTAACATTTGATAGCTGGGTTTTGTTTTCAGGAAAAAAATGATGAAACCCTGCACTCTTTAAAAGACTCCTGAGATACTTTACATTCTTTGGGAGTATATACACTAGCTGTGAAGAGACATCACTATAGTTGTCAGCAGCAACAACGGCAATAACACTCGCAGCCTTTTTTGGATGGTCTTCCCATCCTGTAAGGTAACAACACTACACCAGCAAGGGCCACAGATCCCAAAAAAGAAGATCCTCTGATCCAGGTTTAACCAGCCACCTCATCACACTCACACACCCCGGCATCCAGCATGTACCCATTCTCACTTGTGTGTCCAGAACAGCAATCCAGCAGTAACCTCTCCTTCTCTGTCCCCCTGTTTGGGAACAGGCTGTCTCATTTTTACAGTTACAGTGGACAAGTAGATTGTAAGTTACTGAGGGGAAAGTCCAGGGAGGAAGTCCTCTCTCATGTCCAGTTCACTCTTTGCCTACTCAAATCATCTAGGTCTCATCCTAAACAGTGGGAAGTCAACATTGGCTCCAGCTCTCAGAACCAAGTTCATTCGGGCCCTGATTTACTCTGAGTTTGAGAGCTTTTTTGCTGATCAAGCAAGTCCACAGGATTTGTCACTGATGTCTGGACCTGCAATCTCAACCCTCAACCGCAGCCCAAGTATCCCTTAGGTTGCTAGTCATATGGCTGCATGCACACAGGTAGTCCAATTTGCCAAGCTGCACCTACGTTCTCTTCAGATGTGGCTAAAGTTGGTCCGTCATCCAAATGGTCATCCTCTGGACACACTGGTCTGACGTCCTCCTCCAATCCTGGACTTCTCACGGTGGTGGATGGTTCAGGACAATGTGTGCCAGGGGTTCCCTTCGCTCGATCCCCATTAACCAGAACTGTTGTCACCAGTGCCTCCTTAATAGGTTGGGGAGTGTATCTGGGATTGCTGAAAGTTCAAGGCCTGTGATCAGAACAGGAAACTTCTTTGCGTATCAATGTCCTGGAGCTTTGTGCCATCTACAGTGCCTGGCAGGCCCTTCAAGCTCACATCAGAGACTCTGCGGTGCACATCTTTACCAACAATGCAACTGCAATGTATTATGTGAACAGACAGAGTGAGCACACTCGAACATGCTGTGTCAGGAGGCGATCATCAGGGAAAACATTATCCCCATGGCCAGTCATTTACCTGGATCCAGAATCAACTGGTGGATCACCTCAGCAGAAATTTCTCATTGAATCATGACTGGTCCCTGAAGCCCAGCATCCTGCAGTCCATTTTTGCAGTTTGGGGCATTCCTACAATTGATCTCCTTCACCATGAGAGGCAACAAGAAATGTCATCTGTTTTGCTCCTGACGGGGTCTCGGTCCAAGCTCCTTGACCGATGCCTTTCACCTGAGCTGGGAATCTGCACTCCTATATGCATTTCCTCCAATTCCCATAATTTTGCAAGTCACTCTCAAGCTGAAATTAGACTGTGCCAAGCTCATTCTCATTGCTCCAGTGTGACTGAGACGATATTGGTTCTCTAGCCTTGTCACATTATTGATTTGGCCTCCGATATTCCTTCCACTTCATTCCAACATCTTGACTGAACATCCAGGTCACGTTTTGCATCCAGCACTCAGCTCCCTGCATCTCCCTGCATGGATACTGCATGGTTAGATGTGGAGTAGGAGGAAGATATTCTGAGGCAGTTTGGCAAGTCTTGTTCAATTGTAGGAAGCACTCCCCCAGAGTGACCTATTCAGCCAAGTGGAACTAGCTCTTGAATGGTTGAGGAGTTGAATCGAAGCTGGCTTGTATCCAGGACACCTTGGAGTATCTGTTACACCTTCAGTCTTCTCATCTTGCACTTGGTTCATAGGGAGCATTTCATCCACCTATCCATGGGAAGTTGGTGTTTTTCAAACCCCATGGCAATGAGTTTCTTGAAACGAGTCCTCTCCACCTGCCGGTTAAAGAAGCCGATTCTTTTGTAGGACCTTAATACGGTCTGAGTGACTCTTATGGGGCCTCTGTTCAAGCCTCTAGCAACTTCTTCTTTCACCCTTTTGTGTCAGAATACTACCTTCCTCATGGTGATAACATCTGGAAGGAAAGCGGGTTTGTTGCAGGCTTTGATGGTGGAGCTCCCCCCTACATGCAATTTTCTAAATAGAAAGTAAGTCTGTGCCTGAACCCTAAGTTTTTTTTTATCCAGAGTGGTTTCCCAGTCACTCGTGAACCAAGCATTATATTTACCAGTGTTCTTCCATAAGCCTCATTCAACCCTAGAGGAACATGTTCACATGTTAGATGTCAGGCGATGGTCCTATCCAGATAAAAAAAGCTAAACAAACCTTTCCACTCCTCATCTCGCTTGCTTGTTTCATATGCAGACCGAAAGAACAGTCAAGTGGTCTCTTCACAGATGATCTCCAGGAGGATAACTTCCTGTATCATGACAGCGTACAAAGTATCCTGATCTACACAGTACCGGGTTTACAATGGCACTGGGCCCACACTCAGAAGGGCTCCAGTGCCTGGACCGTGGCCTTGCCCCTGCTCGGCCTCTCCCCGCCCCCTCCTGTGAGAACGGTAGGTGGGGCCTTTGGGGGGAAGAGGCCGAGTAGGGGCCCACAAAAGATTAATCCGGCCCAGGGGATTGTACCTCCTCAAAGGGGTACAAGCCCATTCCAGTAGAGCCCAGGGAAAGTCAACAGCATTTCTCAGTGACATTGAACCTTTGCAGGGCTGCCACTTGGTTCTCTGTGCATACTTTTGCAAGCTACTATGCCATTACTGCTGCATCCAGATTAGATACAAACTTTGGGAAGGCAATCCTGCGGTTCTTGTTTTAAATAGGCTCCGAGCCCCACCTCCTACAGGTACTGCTTGTGAGTCACCTAAGTAGAATACACGGTTGCATCTACTTGAAGAACAATAGTTACAGGTAGGTGATGCACACCTGTATTCCACGACCCACCCTCTGTCCCCTCTGCATTGGAGTCTGTACTTCAGACATTCAGTGTGAAAGAACTGAGGGGATTGGGGTGGCACCGCCCTTACACGGCATGGGGCAGGGCTAGGGCCACAGGGCAGGAGTGCTGCCCCTGCCGGTACTGCTGGTCCAAGTTCTTTGGCTCCAGTGCGCTGGACACGGGCACACCTAAGTAGAATACATGTCTGCATCACATCTCAAAGAACAATAGTTACAGGCAGGTAATCTCTTACACACACACACACCCAATATGAGTGATAACAAAGTATTCTAAAGTAACAGGAAGCTGGCAGAGCTGGGATTTCGTTTCTACTGAGAGATATGGCTGAAACTCTTTCACTGCAAAGCATGAAATTTCTGGGCAGATAGGTATGGGGACCTGAAAAGACATGATTGGACTTTGGGACCTTTATGAATACATATTTTGATTGCTCATATGAAGTCAAAGCAGCCCAACGTATACAGGTTCAAGAAGTCACATCCTCTTTGAAACAAAAGGCATTATACAAGGGTTGGGGAGAGTGGGGCTGCTTTAACAGAACAAAAATATCAGAGTAGCAAATCCAGCAAGTCAAAGTTGGAGCATCGGGTGCTTGCCTTACTTTTTGTAAGACTTTTTGCAGAAAGGAAAAATACAGGTGTGCACCCGTATGTCAGTGTCCAAGAAGTATATGGTAGTTAGGGTCTCTGCTAGCTCTTGAACAGATATGTGAGTACATACAATCTTTCTTTTTTGCGGGGGGACAAAAGTCTCTGGAGGACCCCACCAGGAAAAGCAAGAGTTTGCCACAGACTCCTTTAGAAACTATTTTTGTTCATCTTGACTTGTGCAACTATAATCTTCCAGAAAATTCTCCATGCCAGCTATGAGAAGAGCTGATGCCAATGCACAGCTGTAGTGTTAATCAGGATTTTAATGCTTTTCCCTTTAACAAAAGGCTCTGGGAGCCTGTCTTAGGCATCTATTTGTTTATTGGGAATCTGACTTTTCAGTTTTGTGAGGGACCATGAACTGCAAAATGACACCTTCATCCCTTCTCAGCAGAACGTTTGTTACTTCCATGAGAGATGGGAAGTACTGAATAACGGGTACTTCCCGAGAACAGTGTAGTAGAAGGCCACTTCACTAGTGTGTCCTGGGGTGAGTGAAGAGAACTGTGCACCCATTCTGTAGTAGTGTGAACTTGGCCAGCACAGAAGGTGGCTCATCCTTAACTTCACAAGTTAGTTTAGGAAATATCTGAGCAAGTCTATTGGCTGAGCTCCCAACTGTGAAGATCTGTTCCAGTGTGATCCTGAGCAAGAATGGATTCAGTCTTCCTTGAGTCTAAGATGGCGAAGAGAAGTTTGTTTTTTCCTTTGACCCTGAGCTCTGTCATTTTAAATAGAGAAGTGATTTGAAAAGCCTGACTCAGTCCCTGAGAAGACTTGGTTCTGATGAGCCTGACTTAATTGTGGCTATTCATGTTGCCATGGGAAACAGCGAAACAGCCACCAATGCCAGACACTTAAAGAAGCAGACCATCTTGTTTTGGATATAGCTGTTGCTCAGCTTGCATATGAGGGGCTTTCTGTGAGACTTCCTCATTAAGATGTGTAAGTGTGTCTCAAAAGCTGAGTTCCAAGCCAATCCTGCTGACTGACAGATTTGCCAACCATATGTCATATGGAGTTTGATACTTTTGATAACTTTATTCTGAAGATCCAAAAGTGGGCAAAGCCTTTCCTTTTTCCTCCCTCCTTTTCTACTTAATATCAAGTATAAACTTTTCCTTTGGAGGACTTTGAAACCTGTTGTTTGTTCCTTACTGCAACATGGAGACAACTTCTTTCCCTTCAGCAGTTTCTAAGGAGAAGGGTTTATAGAAAAGAATCGGGAAAGATGTGGAGAAGGAACTGAATTGAATTTGAGGGCATAAACTTTTCTGCTGTCTCTAGGATCTGTATTTGTGGAATTTCATTCTGCTGCAAAGCAGGATGCGCAGTTTGCAAAAGAATGGAAAGGACTGAATTTGAGATGTCTGAGCATTGCTGATGATGGATTTAGAAGTGATTTGAAGCCTCAGCATAATGCATAGCTCAAATTATTGAATTGTTTGGGAAATCTGTGTTCTTGTGAAGCTTTCAAAAACTGTTTTAATTGTATTTTTAGAAATCTGAAGTGATAGGCTTTCATTATATCATGAGCATAACTTGTCCATATACAACGTGTCAAATACAGTGTTTGTCATTTTAAAGAAAATATGAAATGATGGCTGGAATGTGGGGCATTTTGTTTGTTTTTTCTCCCCTGGTTACTCCTACCTGAATCAAGTGACAGTATAGAATCTTCTTGGTCCAAAAATGAGCAGTGAGAATGCCTGGGAATATTTTAAAATTTAATTTAGGATTTACTATAACAAATGTGATCTCTGAATGAATTCAAACAATATAAAATGCAAATACATGATGTATTTCTAATTTTATAAGGAGTATATTTTTGTAGTAGCTCTGCTTGCGTTAGCTCTACCTGTATCAAATGCCAGGGTTTAATGAAACATTTAGGATGTAGTCTATTTGACTTCTGAATGAGTGCAAACAGTTTTTCATGTACTTGCATTTTATATTCTGTGAAAGATGGTTTTCAAATACATATTTGTGTAGGCCTGTCTTCTGCATGTGTTAACTCTTCCTTCATCTCAATGCAATTTATAAAGAGTATAAGTTCTGACTTATGACTGAATTCAAACACTACTTCATGAAAATGTGCTTTAATTATAATTTTTATGCGAATGTAGTGCTCAACAAACATTCTGGCCTGATAGTCCTGGCGACATGAATCTCTGTCTCACAGACATGCAGACACAGACAGAGACACGGAGATACAGTTGTGCGTATGCCCCCATATTGCTTTAGTAGTGTGGCTCAATCCTGACTTGCAAGGGCTAGAACCTCTAGAGATAAGTTTTTCATCTGAGACAAAAAACAAGTTCTAATTATGGCGGTGTGTTTTTGTGGATATCTGTTCATTGGGGGACTGGACTGTGACTACCAAAATCCATTGGACAGTAAGAGCTTTTGATCACTACTCACCTACATTAGATTGGAGCTGGTGACCTAGTTGTGAAAGGTTCTATATCTGTTATTACCAGTCTCAGGAGCCCTCTAGTCCACATATATTTTCTGAAAGAATGTTAGAAGTAGTTTTTATTTTAAGAAAAATTAAGTATTTATTTATGACCTGCTAATACTGAAAACATTGAAGAGGTCTTTACAGACTTCCTTCGGAAACTTGCTCTAAACATTGCACTCCCTCCCCCACCCGCCCCCACACACACACCAGAATTAAGAGAATAAAATAGTCTAGCTCCATTTAGAAATGCAATTTTTTGCTTTCATACAGTATCCTAGGATATTCAGGAAATAGTTTTTCTGTTGCATCTTCTGTGAGCTGGACCTTTTGCTAGGGGAAGCTGGTGGGTTGAGCCTATTACTGACAGGGATGTTAATATGTCCCTTTGCTTCCTGCCCTTCAGCAGGCAGCAATGAGGCTAATGGCTTCACCAGTAACAGCTCAGGTTCAAATCTTCCATTTTAAGGGAAGGTAAAGAACATCATATTGGAGAAATTCAAGTTCTTATTCTTTGACTAAACAGCTGTCTTCAAGTGCTAGTTTCAGTTATGTACTTAGTACAGAGATGATACTGTTGTCCTTGTCTGACATTCTGCGTCCAACAGGCACTATGTGAGTGATTCTGTTAGCTCTTTCAGTAATACTTAAAACCATTGGTCATCAGGTTTTGCTGAGGTGCCTGTGAAGTCTTCTGGGAATGGAGGGGATGGTCCATCATCCAATTTGTTGCTACCTCTGCAATTCCAAAAGCTGTTAAGTACCTTTTTGTATCTGAGCGCTTATGGATGGAATACCACTGGGTTTAGTCTCTACTGCCTTACACACCCCATCAATGTTGGGCTTGCTGTTGTGAGATATGTTTTGGCCTGCAGTTCCACCAATGTGCAGATCACTAGTTAGAAATCATCTTGTTAAAAGGTCAGACTCCACTTTCCGATTTTCTTTGTACCTGACAGAGCTACTGTAGATATGTATCTGAGAGCAAAGTGTCTTTAGGTTCAATCAGATGAGAAGGATGCAAATGAATCTGACAGGACAAATATGTAGAGGGTTGGCTGAGGTTCAGTGTGCCTTTTTAGCAGTGCATTTGTCCTTTCCAGTATGATTCATAGCTTTGGCTTATATTGGATTCATTAGTTTTCCTGGATGCCCAGGTACAGCTGTAACGGATTTTCTTTTTCTTCTTCTTTTTCTTCCATCTATGCCTGGTCCAGAGGCTGCAATGATACCCCTCCTGCAGAGCTTGCCACCTTGACTAACACTGTTTTAACCTTAGCATTAATCCAGTTGTATGTGGATAGACCCTTGAAAAGCACCACAAAACTTTAGCTAGCACAGAATGCAGCAGCTGGTGTCTTGAGTGAGGTGAACGGTTAGGAACTTAGTGCAGCATTGCTCCATCCTTTGCACTGCCTACCCACTGGCTCCTAGTGTAATTATGATCTATAAAGTGCTAAATGCTCTGGGATCCAGTGATCTGAGAGATCCTTGTTCTGTTTACATTGTTGTGAACTGCTCTTGCTCCCTCTTTCTGCGGTAAAATTATTCCAAACTGTCGAAAGACTTTTTGTGTGTGTGTGGAGACCATTTGCATTTGGAAGTCTCAAGATGACTTGCTTGCTTCAGATTGCAATAGAAGACATTTCTGTTAATCAGGCTGTTTAGTGGGCCCTTAAATAGATTTAATACAAGAATGAGTACCACAGTAACCAAAGCAATATGCAGGCAAATCAGTCCCAAGACAGGACTTTGCTTTTTATCTGGTTCTAGGTATTCCAGAGCTATCATTTCTGGTTACCAAATAGTCCCTAGCAGTGGGTCCAAAAATAACTGATACTTCCTTTAGAAAAGAAGAAATAGGATCAGATTATATTCACAAAGAAAACCAAAACAGTCATTATGAGTTAAATACCCCAGCTAGAATAGAGAAGAATCAGGCTCAGTTGCAGCAGAGCTGAAGAGCAGATCATGATGAGTGAATAATTTTTTTAGAGGAGAAACTTGCAAAGTCTTTTGGTGGATTCCTAGTTTTTAAATTAGGAGTTAAAAAAGTTTTGTATTTGTATAGATCTTTTCGTTTGAGGATATAAAAATTACAACTCACCTTGCAGACCAAAGGGATGGTATCAGTGTCCTAAACCTGTGGATAAAAGGTGGATATTACTCCAATTTTATCAGTGAGGAAACTGAACTGCAGAATGGCTCACTGCAGTGCTTAAGTCTTTCAGAATGCCTTTCTGACATTCTTTTTGGGAGCTGGAACAGTGTTCCAGCACTTCTGCTAATTCTAGCCACTTCCCAGCCTCTGTGTGTGTATGGGGGAGGGGGGCCGGGAGGGGAGTGTGACCCCAGTGCCCAATTGGGGCAGCCAATCCCATATCAGGTGGACCCTTTCCCCACCGGCAGCAAAGTGTTCTCTGAGCCAGCAGGTACTGGTGCCAGGCCCTGGTCAGGGGGTGCTCAGCAGTGGGTCAGTGCAGAGGGAGCTGGGGATGCTACAGCTGGAACCGATCAGGGAAGCTTGAGGACTGTAGCTCCCTGGAGCCTGAGGCATAGACCAGAGCCAAGCAATATTGAGAGCCGGACTGTGGGGCTGCCTAGATAGTGGAGCACATTCTGCTGAGCACAGGTTGGGGGAGGCAGGGATGGGATGGGCTCTGCAGGGAGTTATCCCCTGGACCTCTCCCAGCTTCTCCATTGCCCCTGTCTTCCTCCCAGCTCCTCCCACTACCCTGAGCTCCTCCTTCCTTCAACTCCCTCTCAAGGCCTCCACTGTTTGCCCAGTATACACCTCAGGCCCCTCCCATTTAGAGCAAGCTTGCACCACCTCAGGGGTTCTGGCACTTCTTTTTTAGGATATAGCACTGGTTAATTGCCTCCCTACCAGTAAAGAGGAAATTTCTAGCAGTACAGGAAAAGTACTAAAAAGTTGTTAGTGTTGTGGCTGTTTAATTTATTGGAAAGTGCAGGACTGTTTAGTAAAGTCCAACTTGCCTTCTTAAGTAATTAATAAGTGCAGACTGATTAAAATATTCAAAACAGTCACAAATTTCCTCCATCAAGTGTCTGAATGTGTAAGCTGCCGCAGTAGATAAAACTCCAAAGAAATAAAAGCTTGCTCTGTAATGAATTCCTAGGTAGTTCTTTAAGTTAAAGAATATCCAGTACAATAGTTAATGTTTTATTTTATATTGATGAACTAATACAACTCATCTTGCAGACCAAAGGGATGTCAGCAGTGTCCATAGGTCTGCGCCTCAGACACCATTGTGCTCCGGTACGAGAGTATGTCGGAAGGGGGCAGGCCCGCTGCTATTCCAGTTCCTTCTCAACCACCTGCGGCCTGAGAAGGAGCGTTGCTAACTACGCAGCTTGCTGCCTCTCTCACTTAATTTCTTTTCTTTTTTTCAGTATTTTCTTTATTTTTGTTTTACTACACTTCGTGCATTTTTGGGAAGGGGGGTTTCCCCTTCCCTTCTTCTTTTGCATGATTTGGGCCTTTGTTTTTTGTCAGGCCTAAATCTGCAGCCTTAAGCATGAAGAAGAGGAGACCCCCTTCTTGAAAATGGGAGAAGAGAAAGGGAAAGTCACCCCCTTGGTCTGGGTCTCAGTAGACCTCGCACCCCATTACAGGTACAGAGGCTCCCATACCCACCATTACTGAGATCATGGCACCAGGCCAGAAAATGACGCTGTGTACTGAGAAGCTGTCTAGTAAACCAATTAGGGCTGCACCAGAATCTGTGCGTTCGAAATACAAGGACTACAGAGCCAAGTTGAAATTGTGGTCAGTACCGCCTTCAGTAGCTAGAAAGAAATACTGATCGCACGATGAAGTGAGCTGTAGCTCGCGAAAGCTCATGCTCAAATAAATTGGTTAGTCTCTAAGGTGCCACAAGTACTCCTTTTCTTTTTGCGAATACAGACTAACACGGCTGTTACTCTGAAACCTGATCGCACTTCGATACTGTCTCCAGTACCCCGGCATATTGACTCCTGAGGTTCCCTATGCGGAGTCCCCAGTACTGGCCAGTCTCCAGTCCCATGAGTACCTTCAAATCCTGGAAGAGCCTGAATTACCGTTGCTGAGGGGTATCAAAAGACATTCGTCAGCCTCACCGCAGTTCAGAGGAGTCAATTACCAAGCCCTGATAGCAAAATACAATTTTACCAATTATTCCAGGTTTTTCATCTGTTGTTGAACACCTGCCACAGGATCAAAGAAAACAATTTCAACCCCTCACAACAGAAGACCAGACCATCACCAAGCTATCTGTCCGGCCTCTTTCAATGCCGCTCACACAGCTGCACATTCCATGGGCACAGCAGTAGTCCTGCTCTAAGCTTCTTGGCTGCAATCCTCTGGTCTTCCCCACAAGATACAAAACACCATCAAGGACTTTCCCTTTAAGGGACCCAAGTTGTTCAGAGATGCCATGGACAGGTCCCTCCATTCTCTTAAAAACTCCCAGGCAATATATTATCTCTGGGCATCTATACATCTGCAGCAAAGATAAAGTACAGTAGATTGCAGACAGCTCAACAGTCTTGTCCAGCCCACTACATGAGAATGGCTGAGCCTCTCAGGAAGAAGCCAAGGTTCACTTAAGGGACCAATCCTCTGCAGCAACCTCGCAATCGGTGACATCCTCAAAGCAGCCATTTTAACCCATTGATCCAGAGTCATGAACTCTTTCCCACTCTGTCTTAGACATATTCTTCCCTCCACACAATATCATGTCTCCCATTTCCTACTGTCCTGGAAATTCATCACCTCAGACAGGTGGATCCTCGATTTGACTTCTACAGGACACCATCCAGTTCAGTTCCTTTCCACCCCGCCATCCTCTTCCACTTCAGGGACCTTTCTCTTGAGGGTCTTTTGAGGCAAGAGATACAATGCTTTCTAACACTGGGGGCAATTGAACCTGTTCCATTGGATTGTTTTGGAAACGGGTTGTGTTCCCGATACTTCCTGGGCCCCCCAAAAAATGGGGAGGTGGAGACCAATTCTCAGCCTCAGGACATTGCACATTTTTGTCCACTCTCAACAGTTCAAAATGGTAATCCTAGCAGCAATAATTCCCTCTCTTGATCCAGGAGATAGGTTTGTCTCCCTTGACCTTTAGGAATTTTATTTCCATATCACTATACATCCTTTTCACAGTTGCTTCCTTTGTGTTGTGGTGTGTTCATCAAAGTCCCCTCTGCTGCCATAACCCGTCTTTGCCAGATGAGAATAATCATCTTTCCTACCTGGACAATTCGCTCCTGAGAGTTTGCTCATTTCTCAAGGTACAGAGAGCAACCAGCCCTATCTCTGTTCCACTCGTTGGGCATCTGCCTCAATGTGGACAAGTCTACTCTTGCACCCATACAATGAATAGACTTAATTGGGACCACTCTGGACTCATTTATCACCAGAGCATACTTGCCCCAGAACAGATTTGCCACTATGTCCAGCCTGGTCTCAACAATATCAGAGCCCACAAACCACAACAAGGCCTAACCTGCAACTTCTGGGCCATATGGCAGCTGGTGCATTTGTGACACCCTTAGCAAGGCTATGCTTCCAGTGTCTTCAAGTCTGGACTTCAGAACACAGTAGTTCATTTCAGTATTAACTACGACTGGGAGCTGAAGAACAATGTATTCTGAGAAATGTCTTCAAAGAGATCTCTTTACAACACCATCCAATGCGAAGAGCATACAGTTCTACTCCAGGGGAGGGCAGGATCACATCTTGATGAGAGATGCCCAAGTCATTCCTTGGCCTCATGTACTGCAGATTGAAACAAGAAAAGTTAGTAGCCATCCTCATAGCATTGTCATGGCCAAGACAGGAGTGTCCCAGAGTTCGTTCTCATGTCTCTGCAGCTGCCCCTCCACCTTCCCCTGACAGCAAATCTTCTCACTTAGGAGTTGGGAGCTATCATGCACCCAAGCCTCTCGGTGCTTCACCTCCAGGGTGTGGCTACTAGATGGCTCTCTGTTGTAGGATAAGACTGGAGGTACAAACAGTTCTGCTTCATAGCAGAAAACCCACATCAAGGAAAACTTACTTCCAGAAGTGGAAGCGCTTCCAGACTTGATGCAGTTCCTCTTGAGTCTTGTCTAACACACGTTCTCAAATACTAGTTCAATTTAAAAACCACAGGATTATCGCTGAGTTCCATTAAAGTTCACCTAGCTGCTATTGCAACTTTTCACTCCCCCATCAAGGCGTTTTCAGTCTTCACCCACCCAATCACTATGGGGTTTATCAAAAGCCTGTTCAACTTCTTCCCTTTTGTCAAGGAACCATCTCCATCATAGGGCCTCAACTTAGTCCTCAGTGTGCTGAAGAAATCCCCATTTGAGCCTGTTGGTAACTGTTCCCTTCTTCAGCTGTCCTTTAAGACATTGTTCCTCATAACCATCACCTGGCCAGGAGGGTAGGGAAGGGAAGCTTAGAGACTTGATGGCTGATATACCCACTGTACATGCTGTTCTATGGGATAAAGTGATGATACTTCCAGACCCTTGCTTCCTACCTAAGGTTTCTTCAGAATTCCACATTGATCAGGAGATTCATCTGACAGTGTTTCATCTCAAGCCTAACTCTTTGAGGGAAGAAACGAGCCTCCATATGCTGGACATGCTCACCTTTTACCTAGACAGGACTAGACCCGTTAGGGTTTTGCCTGGGCATGTCCTTTCATTCATTCTGCGATTGAGATGAAATCTGATTTCCATCCAAAGACTGTCCATATGGGTTGCAGGATGCATCTTAACCTGTGACAAAGCCTTGGGGGCTTGCTCCCCTCCAAGAGTGATTGCTCATTTCCCCCAGGGTTCAATCTACTCTGTAGCCCCACTTAAAAACATACCAATCTCAGACATCTGCGGGGTGGCCACCTGGTCTTTGGTGCATACATTTTCCCAACACTGTACCTGCTTCCAGAGCCGACACAGCTTTTGGTGATGTTGTTCTGCAATCCATCCTGTATCTGCCACCTCAGGATCCTCTGCCAGAAATGAGGTACTGCTTGGGAATCTCCTGATTTGGAGCACCCATAGCAATACTACTCAGAGAAGAGGGAAAGGTTCCTTACCTTGCACAGTAACTGGACTTTGTGTGTCCCTGTGGATGCTCCACTTCCCGCCCTCCTTCCCCTCTGTCTCAGAGTCTTTTACTGGACTTTCATGCTTGGGAAGGACTAGGAGTAGCGGCGGGTCAGCCCCCTCCCTTTGTACTGGAGCACAAGGGTGTTTTGGGCACAAGCGCAGACCCACAGATACTGCTGACAAAATCACTGATCAGGAGTGCACAGGCATGCCCACATCCTGATGTGGAGCACCTATTGGGACATACATCTTGAAGTACTTGTTACTGTACAAGGTAAGTAACCTCTCCTTCTTTATCCAGCACTGAAGTGCTGCCACTTCTTGAGTTGGGTGCAACAGATGTTTAACATCCTACAGCTATCATGCACAACAGCTTAGTACAGGAAGCAATTAAAGTGGCTACAAATTGTAACCGTCAGGCAGAATAGAATTATTTAAATTTGAGTTTGGTCGGAACACTGAGGTGTGGACATCCTTCTGTAACTGTGATACAGAATTATTTTTGTCAGTATAAATCTGTTCAGTATAAATGGTTCCTCGTTTGTACTAAAGCCAGTTATAAACAAACCAAGTAGATTTCTGATTTATGAAATTATCGGTTGTATTTGTGATTTATGAATGTACAGTTGTAAATAGGTAAACTTAGAGAGACAAGGTGGGTGAGGTAATATCTTTTATTGGACCAACCTCTGTTGGTGAAAGACACAAGTTTTCAAGCTTATGCAGAACTCTTCTTCAGTTCTTGGAAAGGTACTTAGAGTGTGATAGCTAAGCTTAAAAGCACATCTCTTTCACTGATAGAAGATGGCCCAATGAAAGTTATTACCTCATCCACCTTGTCTTTCTAATATCTGGGATCAACAAGGCTACCACACAGTGCAAACTTACAGAGATCAATGCAAAATTTTTGGAGCACAGCCGGATGAGATCTCTTTCCATTTGTGTGTGCTGTTGCAGTCTATAGAAGGATCTTAACTTTTTTTGGAAAAGAACCTAAATAATTATCCTTCTGGGGGGGGGGGGGGAATACTAGGATAGCAGCAGTGATTATATTTAAAAAGTAAACCCATCGTTTCTCTTTTTTTCACTTGCAAAGAGAAGTTGTGATAAAGTATGTGAGATCAAGCATATGCCAGCCATCTGTTGAGAAAAAGGTGGTATTTGCACTGATGATCATTACACAGGTTCTGTAGTCCATGCAATGAAATGCTATAGCTATGCTCTGCATGCTGTATTTGGGGGAGAAAAGTGTTCTAAGAGATTTTTTAAAAATTAAACATAAAGGATTTTTTAACTAATAAAAGTACTGAAACTTCAGATTCTAATCTATTTGCAGTTGTGCAGTAACTATTCTTACTAACAGACTTTTTCAGTGAGTTACGTTCTGGAAAGAGCATTGTTTAATAAAAGTTGGCTATAATAGGTGGAGCTCATTTAAAAAATACCTGTTAAAGTAATAAATCTATTAAATCAGTACATTTTCCATCTGCCAAACTAAAATATAATAACAATGCCTGCTAGTGCCGCTGTTAAATCTGTCAGCCTTTTAATTAAAAACTTAAGTTTTCAAGCTTTACAACTCTATAATAAAAAAATTTTTTTAGTCTGAAAGATGGCCTACTGAATATAAAGTCTTGGAACAATTGTTAAATTTTGTGAAAACACATTTACTTTGTTCACAAATATGAACAATGAGTTTGAATCTGTGATTCTGTCTCATGGATTATTCAGATTGCTGCCAGCTTTGGTAATGGGAAAGTAAGAGTTTGAGCCAGGAGATTAACTTGGTGATCTGCAATTTCACCAAAAAGTGAGATCTCATTCCACAATATTGCATGAGTTCTCAGAGATATGTAGGTAGAGATAGGGATTTGTACCAGCTAGACCTTGGGTTTCTAGGATGTACATGAAGGTAGAAAATTTCATGAACAGTAGCAGGATTTAGTAATTTTGGGAATTGGAATATCTTTTCTCCTGATTTCTCAGTGTGGTTTAGTCTGCATTTTTTCCCCAAGTCAGTAGGAGTGTTTAAAACAAAACAATCTCTAGAGAAGAGGTGATGCATCCAGACTGACATAAAACAGTGTTATGACCTGGCAACATCAGTCAACACCAGCTGCTTCAGAGAATAATCTGTTATGATAGAGATGTCTTATCAATGATCACCCTGCTGTTTTCTGTCTCATAACTGCATCTGTACTTAATTACCCCTTCCCTAGAGTGTATATTCAGTAGTAGCTTCCAATCTTAATTCAGTGATTTCTATCACCCTAGATGTGCTAAGGTCTGGAGGGAAATGGTAATGCTCCAAATCTTAAAGGAAAAGGCTGAAAACTTGAGTAATGCCTGCTGACCTAAGATACTTGGAAACTTGGCGGAGGAAACAATTTATGGACAACTAAAGAGAAAAAGCTTTGCAGAGGAGCTGTTAGGTGTTGTGAAGCACAAGCTGTGTGCTAGACTCACCCAACATTCTTTTAAGATATGACACTGATTGGATAAGAGAATGTAGTAGGCATATCTTATTTGGATTTTAATAGTGTTAAGGCAGTACGGCACAGAAATTCATTGATGGGAGATAGATTCTGCACCACACAATGCAGTGGATAACAAATGATGTTTAGGAAAAAATGGGCTTTCAGCAATTTTACATGAGATTTAAGAAGATTAGTCAATGGGGGATTACCTCAGTTCAGTATTGAAACCATTGTTATTGATATTCATTAATGACACTGAGAAGAGGTTAACTTGTGGATGACAAAATATGTGGTTAGGGAAGATCAGTGGCAGATATACATGTACAGATCTGGTTAATTTAGAATACTGGACAAAAATGACATGAGGTTTAATACAAAGTATCAAGTAATAGCCTGCAGAAGAATAACTTTGAAGCAAAGATGTAAACTGAGAATATTTACTGCATCCTCAGGAAGAGAGATTTGATAGTGATGGTGATAAAGCCCAAATCATTCAGTGGGAGGTCATTCTGAAGAAAGCCAATTCTGCATTGGGATGTACTCTATCTATGTAAAGGAATCACTTGCAATACAAGAAAAGTGCTACTTTGCAGTGAATTGTAAGATTAAAACGGGAGTCTGAAGTACTGCAGTTCTACTACACACTGATTTAAAAAAAATTACACTGAAGCTGGAAAAGGTCCAAGTGATGGCAAACAAAGCGACTTAAAATAGTGAATTAGGCAAGGTTCAGGAAATTTTAATGTAGCTTAAATAACCGTTATGGGAGGAAGAAGAATATCTACACTGTACACTCTTGGTAAGACAAGGAGCAATGGCACTAACTTAATACATGACATTCTTGATCATGAGAATCTGCTGTTATGTGAGGCTTGGAAATGCTTGGGTTTTTCTGGGAGGGTTTTTTTTTTCCCTGCCTTTTCAAAGACTTGGAAACAAGTCTTGATATTTGATGCGCAAAGACAACATGTTTCCTGAGACTGTCCACATAAAATATTCTGAACTTCCTACTAGATACATTTTGTAAGGAGTCTGAACACTACTTTGTTGAAAGTGCAAGTCTTTGCTCTTCTTCAAGTCTGGGAAATGTACTCAGAATACAAGAATAGCTTAATACAAGGCTATGCTATTGTTTAGCATAACTAGTTAACACATATTTCAAGGGACCATTCAAGGTGTAGTGGCCTGTTAACACCTCTCCAGTCATAGAAGGGAAAGGGGAAGGGGGAAGCTGTCAGGATGGGGAGGGGGTTTCAGTGGGTTATAGATTGTTGTAATAAGCCATAAATCCAGTGCCTCTATACAGTCCATGGTATTTTGGTGGCCCATTCTATGGTGCAATGTACTTCTCTGATGGAGTGTCTTTGGTGAAAGTTGGTCCAGTAAAAGGTATTACCTTACCCATCTTGTGTCTCTAATATCCTGGGCCTGACACGTCTACAACTAACACTGCATACTTGTTTGGTTTTAAGTGTGTTAAGGAGAATATCCTGGACTTTCTCCTCAGAGCATATTCTGTGGTATCTGAGTTTGTTTGAGGTGGTTCCTTGATCTGTGAAAGATGGGTGTGGTGATCTGGGATTTCTTATGTATAGTTGTCTGTAGGATACCATTGTTGAAGCTGACTGTGGTTTCCAGGATGTTGATGCTTGTGTTGGAATGTTCTAGAGGGCTAGTCTACACTGACGACGTTAAAGCGCTGCCACGGCAGCACTTTAATGTGGCTTGTGTGGTCGCGACGCAGCACTGGGAGAGTTCTAAAAAAACCCACCGCCACGAGGGGCACAGCTACCAGCGCTGGTGCACTATCTATATTGGCTTTTTACAGCGCTGAAACTTGCTGCGCTCAGGGGGGTGTTTTTTCACACCCCTGAGCGAGAAAGTTGCAGCGCTGTAAAGTGTGCCAGTGTAGACAAGCCCAGAGAGAGTTTAATGTATGGTGGTTGAAGCTGTGGTGGAAATCTATGAGGGAGTTTGTTGTCTGTACAGAATATGAAAATACCATCATTGGCCATCATGTCAGTTTTAACATTACTAAATCTGTCCTTTTTCCATCAAGAGATTTACCTTAGGTGTTTTTGCAGAAAAGGTGGTTCTGAAGCCAGCTCTAACTTCTTTCCCACAAAAAAATTGGCCTTTCACTTGTTGATTCTTTTGTCCTAAACTCTTTTGCTGCTTGGAAAGATGATTACATGTTTAGATATGTTCAGTGTGGTAAAGTACAGAATTAAAGTTTGAAGAATAGGTGTCCTGGCTAGAGAAGAAGAGAGAATTAAATCTGTCATGATTTAGAATTTAGAGCAAGTCAGCCATGATTTACTGCAAAGGGGAATAGTTTACAATATAATATTTAATAGTCAATGCATTTCCATAGTTTTCTGCAGGACAGTAGTGTGAATGACGTAGTTCTGGTTCTCTTCCTATGGTAAGTTGTTTAAGAAGCCTTAATAGGCTGAAGAATTGGATATGTTCTCTGTTTTGTCTGACCTTGGATGTGCTACTGGATCTCTTTAAAACTCTTCTGGGAGTTTAATGCCAAAGCCAAGTGTGTGTATGGGTGTGGAATGTTCTACTACAGAAGTTGGTTAGATCATACCACAGCTCTGTCTTGACTTCGCCCTTACTTAATTAATCTGAAATGTGGTGGTGATCACAGAGATTCCCTCTCTTCATCCTAAAATTGTTACATTCCAGTTTGGTTGGGAAGTGGTCTTTCCTTTCTGTTGTCCTTGTACTTAAAAGGAGAGGTTGTGACAGGTATAAATGTGAGCACATATGACTAAAAAACACTGATATTTGGAAGCATGGTTTTTCTATTTGTATTAGCTAGAAAAATCTAGTAGTGTGGCTGGCCTCAAGAAGTTGGATAAGCGTACATCTCTCCAGGTTATGAAATTGGCCCTGTTTTAGTTATTTTTATGAGGGTTGTGATGACGCCTTTGGCAATGAAGGCTGAAGAGTTTCTTCAAATCCTAGGCTGGATAGTTATCTTAGCTATTTTATGTATGTTTATCATCATGTTACTAGCTAAAATGAGCTAGCTGCTTCATCTGATCTCTCCTGTAATGTGAATGTTGCATTCAGCAATCTTGCATATTACAAGACTCTTCCCACCCCCCACATTTGAATATAGGTAGTGTGGGGAGGAGCTGTTTGAAGGGCAAGCGGAGTTGTGGTGGGTTAATTTAAGTTTTTTGTTAAGGGTGCCTAGAGCTATGGATAAGATGCCTTTTCAGCACTTTAATAAATCTTAGTAGTAACGCCTTGATTTTTAAAGTCTGTTAGAAGATTTACAACATTTTACCTGGTAACCGTAGGGGCTGACTTTTATTTTTCCCTCGGGCTGCTCCATCCCTGCTCTGTCCTAAGGCCCCATCCCCACTCTGCCCCTTCCCTAGGCCATGCTCTTGCTCTTGCTCTGCCTCTTCCCATCCCTGCTCCACCCCCTCCCCCAAGCCATCCGTCCTCCCTCAGCTGTCAAACAGCTGTGGCTGGTGGGTTCTCAGCACCCACTATTTTTTTTTCCATGGATGCTTGAGCCCCGGAGCACCCACAGAGTCGATGCCTATGCTGGTAACTTGATTTCTCCAAATTCTCCTTTACCATCCAAAATGTTCTCCACATAGTCACTGCTGGTGGAAACCGGTGTTTTTTGTTGATTGTTAGTCAGTCATGACAGTGCCCAGAGGCCCCAATCAAGATCAGGGTCCAAGGAGCAAGGCAGTGTACCAACACACGTGAAGTCATTGTCCCCATACAAAGAGTTTACATTAAACAGCTTGTTTTAGAAACAGGAAAGTGCTATCTGGCTCAACATATCTGTGTGTGTTTGTCTGTATCTTAATCCCTTTTTTCTCAGAAACCGATCTAGTTATCTCTTGAATTCATTTATATTACGTGCTTCAATTATGATAATCCAGTAACTTACTCTTTGTACGCGTGTTCCTTATTTATTCAGTTTCCAAATTTTTAAATTTTAAACCCCTTATCAGTAGAAAAATGTATTTCTGTTGACTTAATCACTTTCATACCTTTTAATACTTCTGCTAGTCACTTTTTATTCCTGTTTATAATTGCATTAAAATGTCATTTATTACCAAATAATTTTTGAAGCTTTCCCAAAATCTGTGGATACTTACGAAAGAGAGGCCCATGCTCCTGCCTCAAAACCACTGGTTCCCTGTTTTCAGTACAAAACTCCTGCTGTAACTTGTCTTCTTCTTGTTCTTACTGCTCCAATAAGAGACGGCCTCACTTTCCACATAAAAATAGACCCTGTGATAAAGTATATATCCAGAGGTAAATGTCATCAATTCTCACATTTCAGAGTTGACTATTTCTAGTGAAGCTGTGGGCTGACCATGCTATCAGTAGAGACCTGCTGGCATGAATTTAATGTACATTTAGCTACCTTCTTTATTGCTTTCATCTGCTACTTTGCATGTTTCATACCATTCCCTTTTCTCTCTTGCTTGCTTTCTTTTCTCATCTTCTCTGCTTACCTCCCAATCTCTACCCCCATTATTAAACCCCCTTTCCCTCCATTCCACTTCAAAGTGTACTTTAAATTTGTAATTCATAATGAATTTTAATGTCTTATTAGTTACATATCTGGTTAAAAAACTAAACCAGAGTAGAAGCCACGTTATCAAGCATTAATACACTACTTCATTAGAAGAAAAGGAGGACTTGTGGCACCTTAGAGACTAACAAATTTATTTGAGCATAAGCTTTCGTGAGCTACAGCTCACTTCATCGAATAATGAAGCTTATGCTCAAATAAATTGGTTAGTCTCTAAGGTGCCACAAGTACTCCTTTTCTTTTTTCGGATACAGACTAACACGGCTGCTACTCTGAATACTTCATTAGACTTTATTTAAAAAGACAAAACAAATGTTCCTAACATAGCTTGCTTTCATGGAGATTATGACAAGTTTGGCAGAAAGTAAATTTAGTTACATGTGTACATATTAGTGACTATTCAAATAGCTGTAATTACAATTTTAAGAGGATATGGCATTCTCCGATGCATCCGATGAAGTGAGCTGTAGCTCACGAAAGCTCATGCTCAAATAAATTGGTTAGTCTCTAAGGTGCCACAAGTCCTCCTTTTCTTTTTGCGAATACAGACTAACACGGCTGTTACTCTGAAACCTGTCAATTTTAAGAGGATATGGCATTCTCAATGCAATAGGTGGTATCCAACTGTTCAGGATCCAAGAAATAAGTAATAGTTCAACTGTTAACTGTTCAGTGTTTTCCAACCTCTGACTCTACAGAAGATCACCCTAAGGCATACCAGGGTTCTGTTCCTTGTGAAAGGAAGGCTGAGGCATAGTGAGAATCACTAGTTCCACATATCTCTTCAGGGATGAGGTTTTAATCCTTCGCTCTCACAGTTGATCCAAGATTTTGGAATGAACTCCCACAAAAAAGGACAGCAGGAAATAAGGATAGTCACAAACCTCCACCCCTTCTGCTGTGAGTGCAGTGTGCATTTCTTCAGTCATGCTTTCTGTAACTTTAACACACAGCAACATGTACAGTTAACCACCCCCCCAAAAAAATACTACCAAAATAAGAGTATATGCACAGTTATCCCCTTGGGGAAAGGAAGGTGGAGAACAAACCACACACATTAGATGTTTATCATTACTTAATGCACTATTGGAAGACACTCTTAAGTCCTGGTCTATACTACGAGGTTAGGTCGTATTTAGCCAGAGTAGGTCGATTTTATATTGAATGTGTCTACACAATCAACCCCGTTCTGCCGACCTAAAGGGCTCTTAAAATCAACTGCTGTACTCCTCCCTGACGAGGGGAGTAGCACTAAAATTGACCTTCCTGGGTCGAATTTGGGGTAGTGTAGAGACAGTGCTGTGCAATTTGATGGTACTGACCTCCCGGAGCTATCCCAGAGTGCTCCAGTGTGACCACTCTGGACAGCACTTTCAACTCCGATGCACTAGCCAGGTACACAGGAAAAGCCCCGGGAACTTTTGAATTTCAATTCCGGTTTGGTCAGCATGGTGAACTCAGCAGAACAGGTGATGATGCAGTCCCAGAATCTCAAACAAGCTCCAGCATGGAGCGAACAGGAGACACTGGATCTGATTTCTGTATGGGGAGAACAATCTGTGCAGGCAGAACTCCGATCCAGCAGAAGAAATGCTGATATATATGCCAAATCGCACAGGGCATAGCGGAGAGAGGCTACACCAGGGATGCACAACAGTGCCGCGTGAAAATTAAGGAGCTCAGGGAAGCCTACCAAAAGACAAAGGAGGCAAATGGTCGCTCTGGGTCAGAGCCCCAGACATGTCGCTTCTATGATCAGCTGCATGCCATTCTAGGGGGGGACCCTACCAGTACCCCAACACTCTCCGTGGAGACCTGCAAGGTGGCAGCCTCAAGCAACACAGATGAGGATTTTGTGGATGAGGAAGAGGAGGAAGAGAATGTGAAGCAGGCAAGCAGAGAATCCATTCTCCCCGGTAGCCAGGACCTTTTCCTCACCCTGGACCTCTCAGGGCACGTTGTTCCCGGACCCTGATGGCGGAGAAGGCACCCCGGTGCGTGCACATTTGTAATGACACTACAGGGGTTAAAAGCAATTGTGTTTAATGTTTGATTTGCCCTGAACAATTGGGATACGTTCACGGCCAGTACAGCTAATGGAAAAGTCTGTTTACATGTCTGGGGATGGAGCAGGAATCCTCCAGGGACATGTCCATGAAGCTCTCCTGGAGGTACTCTGAAAGCCTTTGCAGAAGGGCTGCCTTAGCAGCTGGGTATTGATTGCCCTGGCTACTTGGATCACAGCATCCCCCATGGTAGATTTGCCCACTCCGAATTGATTCCTGACTGACCAGTAGCAGTCAGGCGTTGCAAGCTTCCACAGGGCTATTGCCACTCGCTTCTCAACTGTCAGGGCAGGTCTCATCTTGGTAATCCTGCACTTCAGGGCAGGGGAAAGCAACTCACGAAGTTCCATGAAAGTGGCCTTTTGCATGCGAAAGTTTCGCAGCCACTGGGAATCATCCCATACCCGCAACACTATGTGGTCCCATCAGTCTGTTCTTGTTTGCCGAGCCCAGAATCTGTGTTCCGCTGTATCAACGTGCCCCAATGCTGCTATGATATCCCAATTACCACATCCTGTGCTTTCAGGAACATCTGTGTCCATGTCCTCCTCACAATCATCCTTGTACTGGCGGCTCCTAGCTAGGCTCTGCACATACTGCAGGATAATGCACGAGGTATTGCAGTGCTCACAAAAGCAGTGTACGGCTGAGCGGGCTCCATGCTTGCTGTGCTATGGCGTCTGCACGGATAACCCAGGAAAAAAGGCGCGAAATGATTGTTTGCCACTGCTTTCAAGGAGGGAGGGAGGAGGGGAGACTGACGACATGTACCCAAAATCACCCGCAACAATGTTTTTGCCCCACCAGGCATTGGGAGCTAAACCCAGAATTCCAATGGGAAGTGGGGACTGTGGGATAGCTACTCATAGTGCACCACTCTGAGAGTCTATGCTAGCCACGATACTGGGGACGCACTCCTCCGATCTAATGCGCTTAGTGGGGACATGCACGAATGACTGTGTAAAATCGGTTGCTAACGATGGACTTCAATAAAATCAACCTAATTTCGTAGTGTAGACTTGCCTTAAGTGTTGGTGATTCCAATGGCTATTCTCCAGCATAGCTGGACTAACGTTATTCGCAGTTCTCCTTATTTGGTCCATGAAATAATGTTAGTCCAGCTATGTTAGAGTATAGCCATTTGCAAATGGTTTTACATTATAATCAAGTTTTAGAATCTCATAATATAGAGAAATATATTTGTAGACTTAAAATAGAAAAGCTGCAATTTTTACAACAAATCACTTTAAATTTGGTGTCTCTTTCCTAGATAAGTTTGCCTCTCAATTCTCAGGTTTTCTCCAATGAAAAGTTAATGCCATTCACCATACAAAAATTTGAGGAAGTACTAGTAAAACCAGCAAAGCAGAAATTTAAATACAAAAATAACAAAGAAAATAAGCATGAATTAATTAGATTAGCAACTAATAAATTAGATTGTTGTAGTGAAATTGGTATCAGAGAGAGAATATTTGAACTTTTCTATATCTGAGACGTCTGCTACTTTGTTTCTGTGCCCCTGCTTTCCTCTAAAAATGGCCTCCACTGTAGGTTACAAAGGCTCCTGCCCACAGTGAATTGAGATTCCAGTTTTATTTGCTTAAATTAGAAAGCTTTATTATAGCTCAGTATGGAAGGCTTTCATTTATTGTACATGTACTCTTTTTTGTAGGATTTAAGTCCCCATCGCTGCATCAGGGTTTGTTGGCACACATCTCATTGACTTTAGTGGGACTAGATATGGATACCAGGATCAGAATGTAGGATCGGAGCAACAGCTCTGCTACAGTTAAGGTTAAGACTAGCTTTATTTTTAAAGACTGACAGTTTAAAATGCTCTCAAATCTGTAGAGGTAATGAGATTGTCATGAAATTTGGTGTGTATCATGAGGGTGTGAAGTACAGTCAGTGATCCCAATTCGGAGCCATTTGACCAAGGGATTCTCAAGACACAGTCCTGGGAGGTGTGTGTGGGGAGGGGGGGAAGCTTTTCTTAAAATTTATATATTCTGGCAAAGTTTTTTTGCTCACAGAGAGAGATTGAGCTAGGACTCAGATCAACGCACCAAGGTCTCAAACACTGGAGAGTTACCGCAACAGAGTGCATGGCACCCACCAGCCCATGGGGGAAAATCAATTTAAAATGTTTTTAGAAAAAGAGTTTGCTTTTCCAGTTAGGTATGCTAAAGCTTGCATGCCTATCCACACTCTGAATGTATTACACTGCACATGTGCTGAGAGAGAGGCTATCTATCTAGAAAACTGCATCAACATCACAGGATCTGTTTGGCTCTGAAGGTATGTGTTAATGGTCATCAAATCTGAGCACCATGCCAGGCTGTGAGTTCAAATCCAAACTATGTCAGAAATCTGAGGTGTTTAAAAAAAAAATAATGTAGGCATACAGTTCCAGACTACCTCTGGTTGTTTTTTATTATTATGGGGAAATGTAATCCAACTACAGCAGAATATTCAGAAGGTGCTGACACTATGGTTTTGAAAAGAAAAGAAACTGCACAACTACTCCCTGGGAGGGGAGAGAGATTATAGGTGAAAGAGTAGGTGGGAACAAGGGGTAAGAGTTTGGGGATCAGGTGATGGGGAAGGATGGGACACTAGGAAGGGAACATGGGGGGTGAGTGACGGGGGAACTGGGTGAGAATAGGAGTAGTGTGGCCCATGTCAGCCCTAAATTCCCCTCCTATATGTGCACCATGATTTGGAGGCCCTCAGCTCATCTGTGGGGTGTGGCATCCTCTTTTCTCCCCCTCATCTGAGCCAGGTTCTGGAGGGGGCTTGTGTATCTGGGAGCAGTTGAGCCCCTCTTCCTATCCTCCCTGTGTGACCTGGGATCTCTGCCCTGTGGGTTGTCTCAGCTCCCTGCCTGTGTGTGTATGTGTGTGCACATGTGCACCAGGATATGACTGGTCCTGCCCATCTATAGGGGTCTGACTCCACCTTCCCTGCCCCCTCTAATGTGAGCCAGGTTCTTGTGGGAGCTTGAATTTCTGGTGGTATCTGAGCCCCACTCCCTAAGCCCTTCATGTGGTCTGGAATTGGGGGGAATCTTTCTTACTTAGTTGAGGTCTCCTGTGCCTGGTTGCAGATGAAGCAACCTATTTTTCCATTGCTGTCTGTCCAGAGCAAGACCATCGTAGGTTATCTCCATGATGACAGCATCCTTTACGATTGCCCTGTGATGGGTCGTTCTTTGCCCTCCATGCCTTCTCTTCGTTCTAGGTGGAATCCAATCTAAGATATAACTTGTGCTTCTGCCATGGGATAGCCTGGTGACATGGGTGAACATAGCCATCTTTGTCTTAGACCCATGCAGCACTACACTTCTCCATTCCTTATATGATCTCACCAATGAATTCCCACGATTCTTCTCAGACAAAGCTTCTGAAATGCATACAGCTTCCTGTTGTGTACTTTCACCATCAACCATGTTTCCAAGGCATACAGTACTTTTGGAAGGACAGTAGTGTTGTACAGTTGCATTTTATCTGGGTAAATGTAACTTCTTAATCTTCCAGATGTTTGACAGATGGAAAAATGATCCAGTGGCTTTGCTGAGTCTTGTCTTCACTCCTTTAGTGAGCTGGTGGTTAGCAGATATTGTACTTCCAAGATAAACAGAGTTATCAACTCTTTTTTGTTCTCTTCTCCATCAATCACGCATCCGCCAGCGTTGACAGCAGTCTCTCCTATCTTTGTGATCTGCATATTGATACGAAGTCCCACTTTGGTGGCAGCTGCTTTTATGCTCATAAAGGGTCTTTTCCTTCCATCAAAGTTTGTAAAGTTAGCCTAACCAGCAGTGAAGGCACATCACAAGCTGCAACTTAGCAAAAGATTTGAGGAGTTAAAGACACTGACAAATGGCATAGAAGAACAATGGTAGTTTTTCAAAGAAGCAAATATGGATGCAGCCCGAACTGCATTGGGGTGAGAAGATCTAAGAAAGTTGGAGCATTTTTTTCCAAATACATGGAGACTTGTTGAGGAAAAGAAAGAATTAAAGAACAAAATTCTACAAGAATAAGACAGCGGGAACTGAGCTATTCTGAAGTATATGCAGACAAAGGCAAGGAAGTTAAGAGATCAGCCAGAAGAGATAAGAGAGATTGGATGGAAAACGAAGCAAGGGAAGCTGAGGAGAGGATTCTAAAAAGCTTTTTCTGGTATCCAAATAAACGACGTCACAATTCTCAAACCTTTGAAGCATTTTAAATGCTCAAGATGGTACGATTTTAACCACAGAGGATAGAGTATTCTCAGGCTGTGCTCCACCACCGGAACCACTAACACGATTGAGAGATGTGAAGAAATAGGGGATTTATCTATATCACAATGAATAATCACCTTTGAGGAAGTAACTAAGGCCATAAACCAACAAAGAGTGGTAAAGCACTAGACTATGATAAGATAGATACTGAAATGTTAAAAGCTGGAAAGGAAGTGAGGGTGAAGTGCATGTGCAGGTTGTACAGATTGGTTTGGGAAAAAGAGGTCTGTCCTAAAGATTGAAGAAGAGAACCCCCCAAAAGTGGGGACCAGCGTATTTGTGATAACTGGAGAGGTATGACCCCCCTATTTGTACCTAGAATAGTGTGGCATATTATCATTTTGAATAGGATGAAAACTGCTGTTGACAAAGTACTCAGGGAAGAAGAGTCTGGATTTCATAGATACTAAGGTCAGAAGGGACCATTACAATCATCTAGTCTGACCTCCTGCACAACGCAGGTCACAGAATCTCACCCACCCACTCCTGCTAAAAACCTCACCTATGTCTGAGCTATTGAAGTCCTCAAATCGTGGGTTAAAGACTTCAAGGAGCAGAGAATCCTCCAGCAAGTGACCTGTGCCCCATGCTACAGAGGAAGGCGAAAAACCTCCAGGGCCTCTTCCAATCTGACCTGGAGGAAAATTCCTTCCTGACCCCAAATATGGCGATCAGCTAAACCCTGAGCATATGGGCAAGATTCACCAGCCAGATACCCAGGAAAGAATTTTCTGTAGTAACTCAGATCCCACCCCATCTAACATCCCATCACAGGCCATTAGGCCTATTTACCATGAATATTTAAAGATCAATTAATTACCAAAATCATGTTATCCCATCATACCATCTCTTCCATAAACTTATCGAGTTTAATCTTAAAGTCAGATAGATCTTTTGCCCACACTGCTTCCCTTGGAAGGCTATTCCAAAACTTCACTCCTCTGATGGTTAGAAACCTTCGTCTAATTTAAAGTCTAAACTTCCCAATGGCCAGTTTATATCCATTTGTTCTTGTGTCCACATTGGTATTGAGCTTAAATAATTCCTCTCCCTCTCCAGTATTTATCCCTCTGATATATTTATAGAGAGCAATCCTATCTCCCCTCAACCTTCTTTTAGTTAGGCTCTAAACAAGCCAAGCTCCTTGAGTCTCCTTTCATGACACAAGTTTTCCATTCCTCGGATCATCCTAGTAGCCCTTCTCTGTACCTATTCCAGTTTGAATTCATCCTTCTTAAACATGGGAGACCGGAACTGCACACAGTATTCCAGATGAGGTCTCACCAGTGCCTTGTATAACGGTACTAAAACCTCCTTATCCCTACTGGAAATACCTCTCCTGATGCATCCTAATACCGCATTAGCTTTTTTCACCGCCATATCACATTGGCGGCTCATAGTCATCCTATGATCAACCAGTACTCCAAGGTCCTTCTCCTCCTCCGTTACTTCCGATGGATGCATCCCCAGCTTATAACTAAAATTCTTGTTATTAATCCCTAAATGCATAACCTTATGCTTCTCACTATTAAATTTCATCCTATTACTATTACTCCAGTTTACAAGGTCATCCAGATCTTCCTGTATGATATCCCGGTCCTTCTCTGAATTGGCAATACCTCCCAGCTTTGTATCATCCACAAACTTTATTAGCACACTCCCACTTTTTGTGCCGAGGTCAGTAATAAAAAGATTAAATAAGATTGGTCCCAGAACTGATCCCTGAGGAACTCCACTGGTAACCTCCCTCCAGCCTGACAGTTCACCTTTCAGTAGGACCCGCTGTAGTCTCCCTGTTAACCAATTCCTTATCCACCTTTCAATTTTCATATTGATCCCCATCTTTTCCAGTTTAATTAATAATTCCACATGTGGCACGATATCAAACGCCTTACTGAAATCTAGGTAAATTAGATCCACTGCGTTTCCTTTGTCTAAAAAATCTGTTACTTTCTCAAAGGAGATCAGGTTGGTTTGGCACGATCTATCTTTTGTAAAACCATGTTGTATTTTGTCCCATTTACCATTGACTTCAATGTCCTTAACTACTTTCTCCTTCAAAATTTTTTCCAAGACCTTGCATACTACAGATGTCAAACTAACAGGCCTGTAGTTACCCGGATCCAGTAGGTTGTGTTCAGATCAGATTTTTACCTGGAGAAGACTTATTGAGAAAGGCTTAGAATACTAGCAGAAGATTGTTTTTAACTTGGCTGATTTTATGAAAGCATTTGATAGTGGCCTCAGAGAAGCCTTCTGGAAGATTGTGGGACGCTATGAAATTCCAGCAAAGACTGTTAATTTGATAAAAGCTTTTATGATTAGCCTGCATTCTGCATGAGGACAGAGAATGGAGATGCAGAATGGTTTAAGATAATGCAAGATACGTCCCATCCCCATTTCTTTTCTGTAGTGTCATAGATTTTGTGATAAGAAGCGTGACAGGTGTTGTCAAGGCCACTGGTATTGTTTGGGCAAGTGATAAGCTGCAAGATATACCATCTGCAAAATCTATAGCTGAACTGTATACCAACTTCGATAGAATGAAAAGACTCTCTTTATGAGCACAAAAGCAGATCTGGGGATCACTGCTGACTGCACCCTGGGGTGTCTGAACCCCCCCCCCCATATGAGCCAGATTGGGGAGGTTGCCTTTTTGGGGGTGCCTGAGCCCCTCTCCCTACATCCTCATGTGATCCAGGATCTGCGGAAGCCCTGCCCCTCTGGTTGGGAGCTTAGAAAAGGCATGCTTTGAGCATGCACCAAGAACACACTTCCGAGACCAGGGCGAGGATTGGAACTGAGAACAAGTATACTTGACACATATCAAAAACTCTCCACCACTGGAGAGAGGGGAAGGGAACACCCACTGACATGAATAGAGCCGTTCACACTTCACACAGCCATTCACAAGAACCTTCACACCTGCTAATAATCTTAGGAGAGATCTCTTCTTTCCTCCCACAACTCCAATAAGGGCTCTGGTAGAACTCAGGCCTTCAAACCCCACAAAGAATTTTTCTGTGGTTACAAGTTTATCAACATTAGTTCAGAACATGCACAACCATGAATAGTTCAGGTGGTAGGGGAGGGAAGAGGGGTTGGGGGCTCTGGTAAAGGGGTGTGGGTAGATATTAGGGGGAGGGAGGAAACAGGAGGGGTTGGTGAACTGAGGGATAGCACAGGAAGTTGAGGAGGGGTGGCTGTCAGCCCTGAATTCTCCCCTTCTGTGTGTGGTTTGGGATACGGGAGAGACTGTTTCTCTTGAGGTTTCTGATCCCCTCTCTTTCCCCCTTCATGTGAGCTGGGGTCTGGGGTTGAGGGAAAGAAGGTAACACAAATGTAAACATTTGAAAGCCAGAAAACAAACAGTTAAGATACATCACCTAAATTTTCCATATGTAAAATGGGCCTCCTAATGTAAAATTCTTTAAGATCTACTGAGGAAAAGCATTCTATAAAAGCTACGTCTTTTGATTATTTTCTAGTCACAGTAGCGTTTTAACTGTAAACTTAGATGAGCACTACAACTGTCCAAGTGACCACTCACTCCTACCAATAAACATTTCTCTTCCTGTTTAAAAAACTAGAACATTAAATGGCAAAAAGCTTTGTTAACTCAGAGTTAAAGTTGCTTGGTGATAACTTGTGCCATTCCAGAATGTTGAGTTCAGCAAAACTCAAACTTCTGAAAACGAGGAAAGACGGAGTTAAGGTAAACAGCCACATAACCTTAATTCTCTGCCCTCTTTGAGTGATACCCCAACACACCCATAACACACACACTCCCATTCTGCCTTTTCACTCTAATGGACTGATGCTACCTATACTAGCCCTACGCTCAAACACTGAGCATACTCCTCCAACAAAATAGCACATCTGTAAAATATACCAGCCACTTCATGTCCTTTTACAACCCTTTCACACTTGCACACAGGATACTTCCCCCTGCCTATCATTAAATCCACAGACTGCTCTCACATCTCACCTCTCTACTGGCAGAACCCATGGTAAGCAGACCCTAGTGCTGTGCTACCAATGCAGCCTACACAATTTTGTGTTGAATTGTTGCAAACTGGAACCTGCAGATACACAGGTACCTCTTTCCTTTCATAACATACGTGGTGGGGGGACTCAGATCCAGATCTCCTCATATCACAATTGCAGCTCTTTCAAGCTGCTTCAACTTATTCCTCCACCATTCAGTACAACTACATCTTACACAGTGAATGCAGCTGGAGTACATGCAGGTAATTCCTGGTGGCCGTTGCCAGCTCCATGGGAAAGAGTTAAGGTTATGTATTTCCTGGTTTTCAGAAGTTTGAGTTTTGCTGAATTTGACGTTGTGGAAGGGCACAAGCTATCGCTGGAAACCTTAACTCTGAGTTAACAAAGTTTTTTGTCATTTAATAGTAAGTAAATAAGTGGTGAGACTGTTGCAGCATATTTTTGTCATACTTGGCAAATAGAAAATTTTAAATTTATTTTCTAAATGTATTTGTATATAGCTTCAAATGCTGTAACCTTCTAAAAGTACACAAATTAATACCATCTCCATGTGGTGCCCACCGGGCTGTGTACTTCCTAATACCATTGTATGAAGATTTATGAAAACATGAAATTAATTAGTATGTACTGGGTTAGTGTATATCCTTGGCTCTAGCTCTGAGGAAGCTTTAGTCATTGCATTATTTAGGTCTTGATCTTGTTTACATCTTATTAAACTTACTTCTCATGTGGATTAGACTCCGTTACTTGGCAAGTTTTTAAATTTTATTTGTTTATTATTGCTTGTTATGCCCTGTTTTAATATTAATTCAATTTTCTTTTAAAAAGCCCTCCACGATGTTCACATGAAGGGTGCTAAATAAGTGTAAGTGACTGATTGAATCTAGTTTTAGAATTATGCCAGATTTTGGTCATTATGATTTCGTATGGTCATCAACATATGCAAGAAATTGCATTTCTTGAATATAAATACCATAGCTACTCTCCATTTCTCTCTTCTGCAGTGCTTTTCATTTTGCTCTTGTTTAAGACGGGGGAAGCAGGACTATGTGTCCAACGCCCCGTCTTTGTTAGTGTTTGTGCGTGTGCATAAGGATTAATAAACAGTACATTTCCATATCTATAGCATTATTTTTTCTGTTAATTTCTTTATTAGCGGACATAGCTCAAAGATACAGGATAAGCAAATATCCAACCCTAAAACTGTTCCGGAATGGGATGATGATGAAGAGAGAGTATAGGGGTCAGAGGTCGGTGACAGCAATAGCAGATTATATCAGGCAACAGAAAAGCAATCCTATTCGAGAAGTTAATGACTTGGAAGAAATTAAGGCTCTTGACGTAAGTCTCTTGATTGGTGTTCTATGAAGTATGTGGATTTTAGAGTTTTGTATTTTGAGACAAAGTGAATCATGTAGTGTTTAATTTGTATGTATTGATCTTTTTACCATTCAAAAGAATTATTTTATTGGCTTTTATATTCGCAATGAAAAGCAAATAATTATTTCTAGTATCTCCAATTATTGGAATTAACTTTTACTTTTTTTAATCGCATGGATTTTGTTAAAATGTTATCTACCTCACTGGAATTTTTTTCATTTATGTGTCAATTTGAAAACAGGAAAAGGAGCGCACTTTACATTCCTTCACTGAAAAAGTATTAAGTAACATTTCTAGTCTAAATTTTTAAAACCTGCATATTTGTGTGGTCACACCTCATTTGGAGACAGATGGACAACAGCTCTTGCCCATGTCTCTGATTGTGGGATAAATGAAAAGCATTTCTGGGTTTAACATTTTTGGGGGGGAATAATAATAGCCTTTGGTGACTGAAATTTTAAAAAAAAGTCATAAGTACATACTTTGTTTTACAGCGCAGTAAAAGAAATATCATTGGATATTTCGAGCAAAAGGACACCACCAACTATAGAACTTTTGAAAGAGTAGCAAATATTTTGCACGATGATTGTGTCTTCCTTTCTGCAACTGGGTAAGTTTTTACATGTATTGGCTGTGTGACTGATCCTGAAGACTTTACACTAACAAATTAGTCCTGCTTAATAGAAAGAATTTTTGGTAAAGAACTAAAAGATTATTGGATTAGAGTCTAAAAGCAAATCCTTGTACTGAGATCAACCTAGAAGACTAAATAAAAAACACATCTAGCCAGATAGCTCTTAGTATCCTGAGTTTTTGTAGTGAAATCTTGTTTTGTTGGCATTATGCCTCTTCTTTACTGTTCCTGCAGTAGTCAGTTTGGGATTTTCTCTGCACAGAAAGTAATAGGGAGTCCATTAGCAATATCAGGCATTTAAATTTTAAAAATGCTGATGAGTAGAATGTTTTGTAGCAATCTGAATATTTTTGTAACTTTCACATTTGTTTAATCAATACTTTGTAAGGCTTTCTTATAGATACTCTGTTTTCTTAAAATTCCATTGCTCTTCATAATAATTGCTGTTTGAGAGTAAGAGAATTCAGTAGCTAATTACATCTGTGCTAGTGAAAACATAGCTGCTTAAAATCTTTTCACCTGTAAATTCCACCATTAGCTGCAGAATTCCAAAATCCCAGGCTTTGGGGACCATCAGACATAAAATTGTCCAGTGGCCTTGAAATTCTTTATTCATCTTAGTACGCTTGTTTGCAGCTACAAATGAAAATACACAAGGTGTGGGCCAAAATTTTTCATATGGTCATATTGTTGAATTTTTACCTGTGAAATAGTAACACATGTCTTCCTGACCCCAGCTCATTACAAAATGAAGACAACCTAACTTCACAATTGCGGGACTTTCTATAATTATTTTTTTAATGTATTGTGGTAGCACCTAGAGGCCCCGATTGGGGACCCCGTTGTCCTAAGCACTGCTCAAACATTTATATCAGTGTTTCTCAAACTTTTTGTGCTAGCAACTCCATTTGGATTTTTTTTTTTTAAAAGGTACACACGCACACACATCCCACTAGAAAAAATTGCGACCTTCTACCTTCATCCCCCGCTCAGGGCTGGGCTTCAGCCGCGCTCGGAGCATGGGACTCCGGACTTCAGCCCCCTGCTGCCCTCAGAGCTCCCAGCTGGGGCTTTCTGCCTTGGCGACTCCATCAAAATGGAGTCGCAACCCACGTTTTGAGAACCGCTGACTTATATGAAATGGTCCCTCCCCCGAAGAATTTAGTATAAAAATCAGACCATTTTTATGGCTCACTCATCTTAAAAAAAAAAAAGAAGAAGAAGAAAAAAAAGGTATCAAATTCTGTTTTGTTTGGCAATGTTATATTATGTGATCTATAGCACCAATGCTAGATGTCCCTCCACTTATTCATGCCTTAAACTACGGCCATATTTTACATCAGATGTGGTTGCATGTTGTTAGTGAATGAAGATTCCACTGTACAGAAGTTTCTTAAAATGCATAGGAATGATTTGGGGTGCCAATGAATCACTATAACACCCATTCCTACCTCAGCCCAAGTGCAGCTTTTGTTTTTGAGGAGGTGAGGGTTCTCTTTGATGAGGTGCTGCCTTTGGCCAGAATCTCATGTTGTTCCTAACAACAATGTGCAGTCCTGAATAAATGTAAGGCCTTGTCTACACTACACAGTTTTGTCAAAAAAAGCCAGCTTTCGTCAACAAAACAGTGGAAGTATACACACTACAATGCCGATTTAGCTCTCCTGCTACACCGACAAAATAAAATCACCACAACGAGAGGCATAGGGTTTTTTGTGACAAAGTTAGATCAGCGCAGTGTCAGCGTACTCACTGTGCTTGCTTATGTTGCCCTAATTGGTCTCCAGGAGGTGTCTCTCAATGCCCATCGTGACCGCTCTGGTCAGCAGTTTGAACTCCACTGCCCTGAAGGTACACAGGTATGTGCCCCTCCCACATTTAAAGGCCTGGGAATTTTTGAAATTCCTCTTCCTGTTTGCTAGGCATGGACAGTTCACGCAGTATTTTCCCAGCTGACCATGCCTGCTTTCCGCAGTAGACACGCTCCTGTGTGGAGCACACGAGAGCTGTTGGCCCTGCTGGATCTGTGGAAAGAGGAAGCTGTGCAGTTGCAGCTTCTCTCCAGCTGTAGGAACTTTGATACCTACAGGCAGATAGCTAGTGAGATGCCAGAGAAGGGGCACAAGAGGGACATGCGGCAGTGCTGTGCTAAGATCAAGAAGCTGAGGCAGGCGTACCAGAAGGCCAGGGAGGCCAACCGTTGTTCTCGTGCGGTGCTGAAGACATGCCGCTTCTAGAAGGAGCTGCACGCCATCCTCGACGGCGACCTCACCTCCTCCACCACCAAGAGCTCCATGAATACTTCAGGGGGACTGGAGGCAGCGACCAGTCGAGTCAACCCCAAGGACGAAGTGGTAGACAAAGAAGTTGAGCTGGAGAAGAATGTGGAACACACCACAGTGTCGCTTGGTGGCATGACGAGTCAGGACCTCTTTTCCATTCCAGGTTTCAGAGTAGCAGGCGTGTTAGTCTGTATTCGCAAAAAGAAAAGGAGTACTTGTGGCACCTTAGAGACTAACACATTTGTCTCTAAGGTGCCACAAGTCCTCCTTTTCTTTTTCCACTCCAGGGTATCTAGCCAGTCCCAGCACTCTGGCTCTGGCATACCTGAAGAAGGAGATGCAAGCTCTTGTAAGCATGCATTGTGCTTTGATACTGCATGGTGAGAGGAGATTGAGCTCTCACATACTTTATGTGGGAGAGGAGGCATAAGGAACAGAAATTAACAAATGAGCCTATGCAACTGTGCAGTGGGGGCCTGGTGCAAAAGTTCGTTAATGTACACCAGGATGTCGTGCGAATCATCCATAGAGATCTCTAAAAAGCTTTTCTGTAGGTATTCTGCAATTCTCTGCTGAAGGTTCCTTGGCAAAGTTGCCTTGTTTCGCTGTAGGGATTGTTGCTGCGCAAATTGGAAATTATTTCAACAGGGACCAGAGCAGCACACAGGCGAGCAGCATATGGACCTGGTCTGAAGCCGCATGCATGCAGGAGATGCACCCTTGCATCCTGGATTACCCTCAGGAGTGAGATATCAGGTTCAATTACCCCAGCCTGTGGGATAAGGTGCCAATATTCAGAACACTCTCCCGAGGCATGTGTAGTGACCCTCTTTACAAATCACCCAGACCCTTTGTCCTTTCTTGCCCACTCCCCCTTCAAAACCCATTACTCCTCTACTCCCTGGCTGACCTCACCATTTTTCGGACTGTTGCCAAACTGTGTGCTAGTAAAGGGACAGTGAGAAATAAGTATGTGTAACTTTTGTGATTCATGACTGTAAGTGAATTCACAATACTGTCTCTTTCATTGTTTCTTTGGCTTGTGCAGTTGTGCCCTTGAGGACCCAATCCGCTGCACCAGTGGAGTTCCTCTGTCAGCTAAGTAGGGCCCTACCAAATTCACAGTCCATTTTGGTCAGTTTCACAGTCATAGGATTTTAAAAATTGTAAATTTCATGATATCAGCTATTTAAATCTGAAATGTCCTGGTGGTGTAATTGTAGGAGTACTGACCCAAAAAGGAGTTGTGGGGGTCGCAAGGTTATTGTGTGTGGGGGGGGGGCGGGGTTACGGTACTGCTACCCTTACTCCTGCGCTGCTGCTGGCAGCAATGCAGCCTTCAGAGCTGGGCAGCTGGAGAGTGGCAGCTGCTAGCCAAGAGCCCAGCTCTGAAGGTAGAACTGCTGCCAGCAGCAGAGCAGAATTAAGGATGGCATGGTATGGTATTGCCACCCTTACTTCTGCACTGCTCTGTGCCGAGCTGGGCCCTCAGTCAGCAGCCACCACCCTCCAGCCACCCAGCTCTGAAAGCAGTGCAGAAGTAAGGCTGGCAATACTGAGACCCCCCCTAAAATAAACTTGTGGAACCCCCCCCCCCCAAACAATTCCCTTCTGGGTCAGGACCCCCAATTTTAGAAACGCTGCCATGAAATCTGTATAGTATATGGTAAAAGCACGCAGAAGATTTCATGGCGGGAGACCAGATTTCATGGTCCATGACGTGTTTTTCAAGGCTGTGAATTTGGTAGGGCCATACAGATAAGGAGGCAAACCAGGAGGAGTAAGGATATGTTTTGTGAAGTGCTGCAGTCAACAGATGCATCACACAGTGAAACAAGAGGGTGGAGGGAGTCAATTAACGAAAGACTCAGGCAGGATAGCCTGGAAAGGACACAGTGGCAGGAGCAGATGATAAAGCTACTGGAGGGCCAGACAGAGATGCTCAAGTCCCTCATTGCACTGCAGTTTGAGCACAACTGTGCACAATTCCCCCTGCAGCCAATATTGAACTCCATTCCCTGCCCTCCCCAAACTCCCACACATGTTTACTCCTGGGGGAATTCTGCGCCAAAACATTAAAACATTAAAAATTATTCCCCAAAAAATTAAAAATTCTGCACCCAATATGTTAAAATTCTGCAAAATTCTGCATATTTTATTTGTCAAAATAATATAATCACACCAGTTTCAATTATTTTTGTAATTCATTTCCAAGTACCTGTCAACAAGTATCTCTGTAACAATACAGACAACAAAAAGATTCAGGAAATGTTTTTTGACAAATAGATTCCTTACTAGGCATATTAATACAGAACTCTGAGTAATAATTCATTTAAACTACAATATAGAACCGTATTTCCCGCACCCCTCAGAAGCAGTGCAAAGGTTTGGGGGAGTCAGGGCTAACTGAGCAGCTGAGAGAGAGGGAAGTAATTGCTGGAAAGGAGCCTGGGTATGAACTTGAAGGGTTGTTGGGTATGGGTGGGAAAAGTATGGAACAGGTTTTTTGGGGGCGGGGATGGGGAGGGATTGTTAGGCAGCATCCCCCATGCAGACTCTGGCTGACCTCTAGCCTCCCTCATTCATCCAAGCACATCTGCCCCTGTTCCCATGTGTCCTTGCACCCTGTCCCCATGTGTCTCTGTGCCTCCACTCAACCCATACACCCTCCCCCTCTGCCCATGTGGCCGTGCACCTCCTTCCCCGCCCCTGTGGCCTTGCACCTCTACTCCCATTCAGCCCCTGCCCCAGTCTGTCCTCCCGCACTAGCCCTTATGAGTCCCTGTCTAACCCTCTCCCCTGCCCCGAAGCAGTCCCATGCTGTCTGTCTCCCTATATCCCCTGTCTCCTGATCTGGCCCAACAGGTGCTGTGAAGAAGGCAGGCCCTTTCTCTTCCCTATCATAAGGGGGCTGGCCAGGAGCAGCTGCTGTGTTCTAGTGCCACAGTGCCCACTGGTGGGCAAAAGGTGGAACTGCAGCAATTGTTCAGTAGACGCGATTTTCTGCAATAAATAAATAAAATAATAAAAATATGCGCAGCACATGCAATATGTGCATTGGTGCAGAATTCCCCCAGGAGTACATTTTCCTGGTTCATCGCAGTATCCTGTGCACTCCACAGTGAAAGTTGGAGATACAGCTGTGAGAGCCATAACCAAGAGACTGTTCCCTGTTTGACAAAATGTTTGTCCTGTTATTAAACTTTAATCTTTGAAATAAAATGAGACTTTGTGTCATACATACATTAGTTGGTGCTAATATCAAACACAGTGGCTGTAGGCAGAAATATTTGCTCACTACAAATAATGCTCAGAAAGTAAGCCCTATAGGGGTCATTCAAAGACATAAAGACACATTACTGGGGATCGGTGTCAAAATGCTCCTTCAAAGCCTCCCTATTTCGAATAGCCCCCTGCTGTGCCCCTCTGATTGCCCTGGTATCTCGCTGCTCAAAATGAGCAGCTAACTGATGTACTTCAGCACTCCACCCCTCGGGAAACTTTTCCCCATTTGCTTCACAAATACTATGCAGAGTACAGCAAGTCGCAGTGACCATTGGAATATTTCCCTCACTGAGATCTAACCTGCCAAAAAGGCAGTACCAGCAATCTTTTAATCAGCCAAAGGCACATTCAACAGTCATTCAGCACCTGCTGCGCCTGTTGTTGAAGCACTTCTTGCTGCTATCTAGGTTCCCAGTGTAAGGCTTCATGAGCCATGGGAGCAAGGGATTGGCAGGTTCTCCCAGGATCATTATGGCATTTCGACATCCCGTATTGGAATCTTCTGGTCTGGAAAGAAAGTCCCAGTGTGTATCTTTCTATACAGTCCAATGTTCCTAAAGATGTGCACATCATATACCTTCCCTGACCACCCTGCACTGATGTCAGTGAAATGGCCCTGGTGATCCACCAGCGCCTGCAAGACCATACAGAAGTAGCCCTTTCGATTAATGTACTCAGTCACAGGATGGTCTGGGTCCAGAATTGAGATATGTGTTCCATCTATCACCTCGCCACAGTTGGGAATCCCATTACCTCAAAGCCCTCAGCAATTTCCTGCACATTACTGAGAGTCATAGTCCTTCGTAGCAGGAGATGATTAATAGCCCTGCACACTTGCATCACTGCAACCCCCATTGTGCACTTACCAACCCCAAACTGATTTGCAACTGACCAGTAGCAGTCTGGAGTTGCCAGCTTCCACACAACGATTACCATTCGCTTTTCCACAGTGAGGTCTGCTCTCATTCTGGTGTTCTTGCGTCGCAGTGCTAGGGCGAGCCAGTACACAGTTCCAGGATGATGGATTTGCACATGTGAAAGTTCTACACCCACTGCTCATCATCCCATACATGCATCACAATGCGATCTCACCACTCAGTGCTTGTTTCCCAAGCCCAGTACTAATGGTCCACTGTGTGCAGCTGCTCTGAATGCCAGCAGCAGTCTTGAATTATTTCTTTCCATGGCACACAGCAGGGGAGGCACCATTGATTCACTTTCTGATTCGCAGCTGCATGACCAGCCCCGTTGTGTTCATAATGCTCATCACCAAAGTGGTCAGAAGTGCAGGATCTATATTTTCAGGCAGAGATGGCGGAGCATGTACACAGTTAAAAAGGGCTGTTAAAAATTGGCATGAAACCAAGTCAGAAGCCCATGGAATGATGGGACAGAAAGAACTGCATCATGGGATGCTGAAAACGCCCCCATGATGCACCATGATCCATTCCCAGAGCTCCTAATGGCAGAGGGTGGTAAGTTGCACAGTGCGATAGCTACCCATGATGCAACTCTCTCTGTAAATGCAAGAGCACCAACTGTGGACACACTCCGCCAACTCAAGAAGCGTTGTGTGGATATGCACAACCGACGTAATTAAAGCGGTTTAAGATCATTGATGTAACTTAAGTCAACTTAACTCTGTAGTGCAGACATGGCCTAAATTTGGTTAAAGAATCCATCAAGTGGCTCTTAACTCACACTGAAACCTTTGTTAGTAAGATCTATAGGTGTGGGCAGTGCTAAAGTGTCAACTCCGTTTCTCATGACATTAGTTTGTAAAGGGCTTTCCTTTTCAGTGATAAAGAACTTCATCGCAAGTTAAACACCTTGCAGCAAATTCCACTATTGCAGAAGACCCTAAATTAACCAACAAATGAGTGAAGTATATCTCTTTTTTATTCCTGTTTTACAGTAGTATTGTCATGTAAAATTAGTAGGATTTTTTCTATCAAAAATTCTAAGCCCACCAAAATATCTGTAGAAATCTGTAGAAGAGCATTAAATATTTAGGGGGAGACATTTAACTTTCAGAGGCACAATGGCAGTTCTCTCTTATGAGAAAGAAGTGCATAACTGCCATTATGCCTTCAGAAAATTGCCCCTCCCCTTAATTTGGATGTGCTGGTAATATGATTATACAGCTTTTGACTTTGGTTATCAATAGTCAACAACAAAAATTATCACTTATTAAGCACTGATGAGCTCAGTTACATGTCAGTTTAGTTTACTGGTTAAAGAATAAGACAAAGGGTATGGCTACACAGCAGTCGTTTGGGGTGCAGGGGGGGGCAGTTGTTGTAGCACATATAGATGTATCCAAGCTAGCTTTAACAGTGAAGCTGCAGCAGCATGAGTTAAATTAATATTGGTAAAGTGCACTGGAATCTTCTGATAGAAAACACTATAGAAGTTGACAATTATCTATATTTTATTAAATAATAATGTATTAACAGGAATATTTCAACTATAAAAATAATTCAGTGGGAAGAGAAATAAAATGGGCAGTAGCTAATTTTTTGTAATTGTAGAAGTAATAAAATATTACTATAGGTCCTGCTTTTGCAATGTTTAGTGTGCTGGCACATGACTATTTAAAGTGACTGGGCCTCTTGCAATTTGTCTGTCTGCTTCATGTTGCAGGATCAGGACCTTAGTTAGTATAATGTCTTTCACACAAATGGAATTCCAAAATGCTTTTCAGTTAAATCAGAATGAGGATTGGCAGAGAAATTAAGAGATATAGGTAGGATAGAAAAAAGTTTCTTCCAGTTGAACAAGCTCAGTACACTGCTACGGTCTCTTAATCATGCACAAGAAACCAATAAAACAAGCACCTAAACAAAATCAGCACCATACAAGTGATCCTCACTTTTTACGAGTTTATTTTCCGGTGAGTTAGAGCTTAACAAACGAGGTGTATTTCTATTAAAAGGATATGGCTATGAAAGTAGAGAAAATCAAGGGGGAGAATAATCAAGTGTATCTCTTTTGGCAAGGCTGTGTACCTCAGGCTCTCTGCATCTGCCTCATGTTCTAAACCAGTTGTTTAGATAAAGGAAGTTGAAACAAAGCCACAATTTTACTTGTTATGGTACGTGGAGAGGATTGGCTGGGTGGGCACAATTTCAAAGAATTATAAAGAAAATCAGAGTTGAAATATCACCAGTGTAAAAGTTAGTCTTCACTGCTTACGAACAAGATGGATAAAAAAGAAAAGAGTTGTAGACTGAACCATATAAGAGAGGTCTTTGCAAAGAGGACGAACAAACACCAGAGACTAAGAAATATGTTGGTTAATGGGAGTGAAACTACAGTGGGGAGAGAGAGGCTGTAACTGCAGAGGTAGATTGGGAGGGTGCTATGGTCCACAGTGTGGAAAGTTGTACAGAACCCAAATGGAATCAGAAGAAGCTGTCAAGAGGAGGAGGGAAATCACTTTTTAGTACTAGAAAGATATTGATATACTATAGGGAATTCAAGGAAGAACCCTAGAGATTTTGGAAGTGGACGAATTGATTTTACAGTTTGAGGAAAGTTTTAGAAACTATATGTATGCAGTCCATGATTCTGATTGTGTTTTAATCATCGGTGGGAAAGAGAGAAAAAGAATCTACCTAAATGATAGATAATGAATAATAGGAATGGGAACTTACAAGCTAGTGCACTCTAGATTCACACCCTAGCTTGCCATGCACTAACAGCCTGTGTAGACAAGCCCTTAATCATTTCCCCCCTCAACCAGGTTTAATTTGCTTAGCGTCTTTTATATCCAGTCATCCATAGTGTTCCAGATAAAACAAAGAATAGACAGGATGCTTGAATTTGAGGCACTGAAACACAATAAGACCTTGTAGACTGTCTTTATTCACCAAGAAAGAAAGAAAGAAAAAGAAAAATCATGGCACAAAATGAAACTTGTTTTCATTTTTCTTTGTTGATCACTTTGTAAAAGGCGTGTCTTTTACCATTAGAGCTGTTTTCTTTAATGTAGTGCACTCCACTGCTGTTTGATTTTAATTGTGCTGATCTCAGTAGGGTGGTTACATACACATGACCAGTGATTGAAGTGGAAGGAGACAGAAGAGGGTCTTGACAAAAGAAATGGGTCCCACAACAGATTGTACTGCAGAACTTTGTTTTTCTTTTCTATAGGTGTATGAGCTGATAGTAGCTGAGATACTTCTGTTTCCACACCTACTTCTGAGTCTGATACAGTGAAAGACAATTTTGTACATGGGAAGTTGCCTTCGTGTACTTCCTTTATTAAGGGGGTGGGTGGTGTTCCGTCACATTGTGGTTGTATCTTTTGGTTTTTGAGTTATGCATGCCCAAAGGAAAATGGGGAAACACAATGAGGCAGGCAAATATGTTAGAAAACTCCTTTTATTAATATGCATATAATTATGCATTGCTGGAGAGTTGTCTTTTGTACCTGGAGTACAATAAAAGTAATTAAATATATATCTCATGGTCAAAATGACAACTACGGTAGGAAGATAGAAACAGATGCAAGTATTTGAAGGGCATAAACACTAGAAGCAAGAGGGAGGGTAATTAGATTAAATGAAGCAAAGAAAAATGTGGGCTGTTAGAGATTATATGGGGATTTGTGTCTTATCAAATCACAATTGCAAAAATGCACCTACATGGGATCCATTGGCTTTTCTTAGGTCAGCTATAAGTAAATTTTATATAACTAATGGTGAGAAACTACTGTCTCAACTCTGATAGAAACTAGATGTAAGAGAGCAACTTATTGGGAAAGATGGAATAGAGTTAACTTGTGTTTATCAGTGTTTGACTTGCTTTTTATTGGAAAAACTAAACTCTGTATTACATAGTAACAGGAAAAGAAACATTAAGATATTTGGTTTTGCTCCCTGTGGAATATACAGATTAAATCAATAAACCATAAACACTAGATTCTTTCTTCTAATTATTAGTAAAGAATTAAGGACCTACCTTTCTGATATGAATTATGCTTTAATAATTAGGGGCCTGATCTAATGCTCATTGAAGTGGATGAAAGAACTTTGGATCAGGTTCTTGAGTTAGTATTGTTACAGTTTTGTTAAATGATCTGGAGTTCTTTGAGATGTCCACATATATTCCACAACCCATCCTCCTTCCCTATTACTCTGGAGTGTTTTAACTCCTTAATTCTGTGGTAATAAAGGAACTGAGTGGCTACTGGGCCCTTCCCGCCCTGTATGTCCTCAGTACAGGAGCAGGAGGACACTCAGGGTGCAGGCACGGCCCCACCGAACACTGCTGGCCAAAAGATTCCAATATCAACGGCATGAGGCACATGCACACAAGACTGGAATATATATGGGCCACACATCTCTGAGAACTCCAGTTACTGTAAGAAAGGTAACTTCTTTTTAAACAGTCTTGACTTAATTTTTTGTTTGTTCTGTTGCTCAGGTTTTAATTTAACCTCTTGTGAAGTCTTAATTTCATTAGTTTTCTAGTCATCTATAGAGTTCCAGGGTAGACAAGAGCTGAATCTCCAGTTAAAAGAGTAAGCAGGAAAAAAAGCTTTATTAATGCAAACACCTCTCTCCCCTCACATACACACTCTCTTTTTTCAGGCTGCCTTTACATCATGAAGAAGCAAAAAGGGCCAACACTTTTAAAAAATCTTTTGAAGATAACCTTTAAATTATAGAAAGTAATGTGGTTTAGTAATCAAGAGAGGATGCACCAATATATTAGAACCTCTTTTATCCAAACCCCTGTTATCAAAAACAAAAAACTTCATTACACAAAGTTAGATTATATTCATCAATGTGCATCATCTACAGTGTGAAGCTCCTCACATACACCAAAACCTGTTAATCTTAATTCCACATCCTCCTCTCCCTGTACCCTCACACCCAATTCCAGTTGATCTCTCTAGTACCTTAATTGAAAGATCAGTTTCTCGGTGCTCAAAAATGGTAATGAATGGGTACCTAAAAAATAAATATGATAGCAATTTCAGCCAAGTGGATTATTGCTTTCATTATCTAAGCCATTTTATATTTATCTACCATTACTAAAGCATATTTCTTCACTGCTTTTATTTAGGCCTGTTTCAAAACCAGAGAGATTTAGTGGAGACAACGTAATCTACAAGCCACCAGGTGTAAGTTTAACACCTTATGTTCCTTGTTTTCATTATGTGTATTAAATATGGTCTTATGGAAGTTTAGATAATTTAATATGTTTCTGCTTTTCAATTTTTCAATTGTTTTATAGCTGAATATTTTATCTAGAAAAAGAAATATATGAACATGGGAAGTAGTGGTTCTGAATTTGGGAGGTGAAGTGGTCTTAGTCTAACAATGAAAAAATAAGTATACACACCTACATTTATTATTTCAAATTTATGACTTTCCTGAAACGAGAGAGTTTTTTCCAGAAAAGTGACACATTTGTCAGATGTCCCACTTCCGTTTCTTTTGTCCTGCAGAAATTTTTTTTCAATATGCATTGCCAAATTCTCTGCCTTTGTACCTTATTTAGTAGATTTTGTTTTCCTCAAAGCAGGTGATGTTTACCACACCTTCCCTCACTTTCTCTTGCACCTGATATTAGATGACTTATCTACAGGTGTCTGCTGTTCTGTTTTCTGAAGAAAACAGTCTCTTAACATTAATTATATAATCACAGAAGTTACCAAGCTGTCATACATAATAGTGAAATAGATGTATCATTTTTATTCGTAAAAAATCCACCATAAAAGGAAATGCTCAGTTTTTCCTTTTTAAATCTCAATGAAACCTTAACAAGCGCTCCTTATTTTAAACTAAGACAGCAGACAGTCAAGGTGACAAATACAATGAAAGGTAACTAAAAAAAATCAGATGGGTTTCCAAACACGCTTTGCTGCAGGAAGAGTCTAGAGGGTCACTTTTGAATCTGTGCCTGTTATCACTCCCTCAGCTTTTGACAGTTTGCTTCCCTGACACTAACCACAAGTAACTACAGTAGAATTCATGCAGTCTTCTTCAGAGTCAAATACCAAGAATACAAAAAGAAAGCCTGCCACAATTTAACAATGTCTCTCTGGCAATATAAGTTTAATCAGCCCTGAGATTCCAGTTGCTCTCCATCCTGTTAATTTTTTCAGTGTTTTTGTAAGCACCATTCTTAAGAAACCTAACTTCTGTGTGCAGCTGAAATCTTGCAGTCCTTCATAGACCAACTTATTATTGATCAGCAACCCTACAAAATTCTAAAATAAATCTTAATTAATTTATTCTAATCCTCCCGTTTTAACAGATGCAAAATTGTATCAGATTTTTATTTTTAACATTAACTTGTAAAGTGGAGTTGGTTGTATAAACTATTGTATATATCTATTTGTTTAATGTTCTTTAAAGCCATAGTTTGGGAATTGCATATGTAATACATTTGTCTGAACACAACTCCTCATTGCAGTCCTGTCCCACAACTATATATGCACTCTACTACTATTTCCATGTCATGTACTTGGTCTCCCTTTAGGTAATATAGTATTTACTTATTTGCAAATAAGAATAATCAAAACGTTTTTTTTAAAAACAGGAAAATGCTCCAGATATGGTATACTTAGGTTCTATGACCAATTTTGATTTGACTTATGCATGGACACAAGATAAATGTGTGCCTCTTGTTCGTGAAATTACATTTGAAAATGGAGAGGTAAGGATTGCTTTTTTTCTTCCACCTTTCTGCTTTTTTCATTTAACCATCAATCTGCTCTTTCAAAAATAAACTCACTCTCTCTAGAACTCAGTTACACCCTGTCAGTCACCTTCCCTGCATTTATTTTACCTTTTGTATAAAATAGTTGCACTTCAGTTTACTGTTTACTTTGTTTCGCAGCTCTTAGTGAGGGGTGAATTGGAGGGAGGTTAGTGGATAATTAATATACTAGTTGAGTATAGGAGATTATAGATGAGGATATGTGGATCATTTTGGAAGTATCAGAAGATCTGTGATTTGGGTATATAGGTGTAGGTATAGTGCTGCGACCTTGGTGTATCACTTAACTTTTCTGTGCTTCTGTTTACCCATCTTAAATAGGTACAAGACCTTTTGCATAGAGATTTTGAGGTGCTGTAAAATCCTTATGTGAAAGGCATTGTATGTATGCATAGTATTCATGATTATTATACTGTGAGCTTGAAATACCTACTAGCCAGGGTGAAAAATGCAGTGGGCATGGTACCACAAGTAATGTAAAGGAATAAAACTGTAGTACGATGAAATGAGCTGTAGCTCATGAAAGCTTATGCTCAAATAAATTGGTTAGTCTCTAAGGTGCCACAAGTCCTCCTTTTCTTTTTGCGAATACAGACTAACACGGCTGTTACTCTGAAACCTGTAGTACACTGTCGTTCGTTATAAAATGTTGTCAATCATCTTTCTATTTAATACATTATTTAAAATATAACTTAATAGGAAACAAATTTACTGAATATATTTGCCAGCCTCCACAAGCATTAATCTAATATGTATTTGCTGAATAGTATTTGACAAACTATAGAGTTGGCTGAATGCCACAAAAATATTAAATTATTCTATGAATACCTGTAAAATTTATTAATATTTGCTGAGCCTTATTCAACCAACACTGCTTGCTATGTCTGTCTTGCTTTTGGGTGACCTTCCTTTCATTTCTATTTTCCACCACGTTTCTTCCTTTAATAAATCAAGATGTATCTTTTCCTGGATTGTTCTTAGTATTCATTTCTCATCTCCTCTCTGTTCCCTTTACAATGTGTTCTTTTTTCCTTCCTTCATTGTATTCTCTGCCTCCTTATGTTTTCTCTCCTTTCTGTATTCCCACCCCGAAATTATAATTTACGTGTAAATATGTAAACATACAAACTAAAATAAAATAATGTATTGAACTCGCTAATTAGTTACACTAAGCACATTTAGACTACAGCACCTGTTAAAACCTGCAATGCAGTTCTAACATATTGCAGGGTGTTAGCCACACGATGATGTATAAACTGAAGAATCATCCTGTATTTTCTTTTGTGGGGCATTTTAGCTTTCTCCACTACCTGGGGTATCCTGTGCAGTTTTGACTGTGCTCAAATTATTCTATTAGCTTCCATAACAGGGGGGAGAAGACAGAGAAAAAAATATTTTGTGTGATAGACCATGCTAAGTGTAATCTTTTAATCAGCATTTAGACTTTTCAGCAGAAACTTCTGTTAAACACAATTTTTAATTCTTCATTTGCATTTCACGTGCAAAAGATGCCAGGTATTTAGCATTTTTAGAACTGCATGATGGATTTTTAGTGTACTTTTCCCACAGTGAAATCAGATTCTGATCCCTAGAAACCAAGGTTCATCATTGTAAGTTTGTATCAAGTTTCTGTCCCAATTTTTCTAGTTGCTCTTGTGAATCTCCACTCCAGTTTACTTAGGCAGATACTTACAATCCCAGGTCATTCCAAATTGACATTTTGCTTAGCAACATTTGTTTAAAAACTCAGTGCTGCCAGTAGCCAAACTATTTCAAACATGCCAGAATTTTGATACTTTTGCCTGCTTGTAATTTTATAGTAGTTAGACATTTAGTATATAATGACTAATATTTTTAAAACAGAAGTATGAAGCATTGTTGTCAATGTTTTAAGCTGTATTTCTTTGACTTGCCAGTATGTGTTATAAAATATGATGTAAATAAAAGAGAGTTCAACATTAAAACATTAGAAATTAATTTTAAATTGAACTCAGTCTTGGTAAATTAATTTCTCTGGTTTGCTTTGTTTAAATTGTTTTAATATCAGATTAGTTATGTGTGCATACAGGCCACACAATTGGGAATTCAGAGCAGGGTGATTCATTGTGACATTAGAAAACATAGAGTGGTTGAACTTCTTCAAGACGTTTCTTCCATTTTGAAGCTCTCTGCCACTCTGAGAGATTCTCTGTTCTTAAAATGGAGAAATACCACGGGATCCAGTAATATCTCTCAAAATAGAAGAAAATAAGTGTGATCACAGGTTAATCAATCTGTTGAGAAAGCAGTTAAATTTGTAAAGTACAAACACTTCGAAGTCAGAGGAAACCATGTGATATAACATGCTGAACGGCGGGTTCAGATTTTATTCTGGAAAGGGTTAATGGTTCTGTGAAGACCTACAGAAAAGCTGTGGGAGGTTATGCCTTGGGGGAAACATCTTTCAGTGCACTCCGTGCAAAACAAAGAGCAGTTGCAGGAGAGAAGTCCAGAAAGTGAGACAAGCAGCTGTTCCATTCGCTGATCATCCAGACCCGGTAGAGAATTAGACTGGAAAGGCAAACCAAATAATACCTGTGTTGGACTGCATTTAATAAATCCCACAGACAACACTCCAATCCTGGATGTTAGCCTTGAAATAGAAATGATATGGGGGAGCAGAAAAGTGCTGCCAGACTGGAACCAATGACTTGTGTGTAGGAGGCCTAACTCAGTATGTACACACTAGTGGTACTGGGCATTTAGTTCAGAGTCTGAAGAATACTGCAGCAACTCGTTCATTTGTTAGGCAACACGTGCTGGCCTTTGGCAGAGAAGACATGATCCTTGAGGACAGGTCAGCAGGAAGACCAAAGGAATCTCTTTGATGAAGGTGTCCTTAGATTTCACTTTTTTCTAGACAAGCAAGGAAGTCAACATGGCTAATGATTAGAGATGGTCAAAATAACTGGGGTGGAGGGTTGGGAATTGGGACTCCCACTCCCCACTGTTCATAAATATTTAAAATGCTTTCAGACTTTCTAGCCAACTCTGTTGATAGCCCACCATTTGAGGGATTTGGGGGAAATAACTTTACAAATATGACCTTGGTTGTATACGGAATATATATATTATTAAAAGGATAGAATGGGTGGACAGTGCAGCAGATGCTTTTCCCCTCCCAGGAGGGGAAGGTGACATTTCAGTCTAAATATCCAAGGGCTTTACTTCGTATTTCAATTCTAGAAAAAGGGGTCAAAGCTAGAGATGAAATGGGACCACGAACACCACAGCACAAGCAGATACTTTTCCTTGTTGTCTCCACATGGGTAGAACTGACTAGGAACAAACCGTTAAATATGGAGATTATTTTGGTGGGGGAGAGAAAGTAGTAGACGTAGTAAAAATGGTTGGAACAGGAGTTACATGAAGTACAAATGGATTTTCAGAAAGTTTTTAAAAATTCCTGTAAAAGACCAACCTTGGTCTTACTCCAACACTGCTTCTTGAATGTTCAGGTGACAACCAGCTAGCTCACCCTGGAAAAAAAAAAGTTCAGACAAATCCTTCCAGTTACTTGTAGGGTAAAGCATTTACCACAGCATCTCTCTGCATGTAAAAATATGTCCCAAGAGATTTAGATTTGGTGGTAGAATGGACAAAATATCCTCTATATCTGAGGAAAGCAGAGAATATGAACTAGGAGTACATGTTAGAAAAAGGATTCATCTCAAAGTTAATTGAGTTCAGGCACACCATTTTAAAAAAGCAACCTCCAGAGACAAGGGCCTGTCTCTTTTTTCAGGAACTAAAGCCTGTCTGTCATTGGACAGTGCTGAACAACAAGAGTCTATTTTAAAGGGGGGGAAATCAACTGAGAGTCTAGTAGGGGTATTAGAATGATTAGCCACCAAGAAACTTCTATGATGGAAGGAGTGGTATTTGGTTGTAGGCAATATAGCATTATTACATGTAACACATCATGGTATTCTGTGTTTAATAGGAGAGGGATCTTTGGAAACCATAGGTGCAGCACTTAGAAAATAGCAATGAATTTGCAACATGAAACACTATAAATAAAGTCTGGTTTTTGGGTTGCATGCTTTACGCAGAACCAATGCATTGCAGGAAGGTAACTGCCCTTCTCTATAAGGCTAACTAGTGAGATTGTGCTTTGCTGAAAGACTACTAAGGGGAGATACAGCAGTTTACATATAACTATAAAGATAGGATGGGATGAATATCAGGAAATATTACCTAACAGGGAGATTTATAAATCTGTAGAACAGTCAGATTTATATCTATACATCTGTGTAATACCCAGAGGAAACAGTGGAAGCATCATTGCCTAAGTCATTTAATGATGGGCAAAGCACTGGACAGTGTACCCTAGGGTAGTCGTACAAAATGTACATGAAAATGTAATCACGTAGGCACAAAATGAGCTCTCCCACCCGTACAAAACAGCAATCATGAAAAGAAAAAAATATGCAGGGATGGGGGGAAAAATCAAAGGAAGGATAAACTGGGTAAGTCTTGCATTATACCCTCAAGTTAGCTGAAATCGTGCTCTGATAAACTGAAGAAGTAAATTCGTAAGTTTATGCCCTCTACTAAGACAGCCTGAACTCCAACTGTAGAGAGATTCACCCTGGAAAGAGCAAGCCCCTCCAAGAAGGTCTGAACTGTTGTGATGGGGTATAGGTAAAGTTTCAGATAAGCGAATTCCAAGTTATTTAGGGTTTTAAAGATCATCAATAGATTGAAATAAATCTGAAAGTTGACTACTAGTCAATTTCGATACTGAAGAACAGAATGGTTGGTATCGGCCTGTAAGGAGATATGGATTGTGTGGGCTTTTTGTTTTGCAAGGTTGAGGCTGTAGTTACTTTATTTTTAAATAAGTCTGATGGCAACAACTTCAGGCATGCTATCGTAAGTCTTTTGTACCTGGTTCTAAACTGTACTGCAATTTAGTTAAATCTCTTATTTATTCGTTTGTATGATGTCTCCTGCCTCATTATTGACTATCCTATTCTATCAACTGGCTGTAAAGTTGTGGTCCTGCCTAACTAGAAATATGACTAGAATTGCATAAAATGTATGTTGTGTATTGGAAGAAGTTAGGTGTGTTTCTCATTTGGTATCTTTCTTTCTGCAGGAATTGACAGAAGAAGGCCTTCCTTTTCTTATACTTTTCCACATGAAAGATGATTTGGAGAGTTTAGAAAAATTCCAGCAGGAAGTGGCACGACAATTAATAAGTGAAAAAGGTCACTAATTATTATTGCCTTACCCTTTCACTTCGTAGGCATACTAACATTTTTTTATTCAGCCAAATGCTAAAAAATGCATAAATAGTTAGAGCAGCACTCTAATTTTAAAGCTCTTTAGGGCAAGGGATCATGTTTACTTCTATAGTGCTTAGCACAAAGAGGCCCTGAACCTATTGGCTCCTCTGGGCACTACTGAAATATAAACTATTTATTATAAACAGTTACTTCAGAAATGCTTATTTTATATATGGGATTCATACAGTTGAATTTTTATGACCTATAAACTTAAATTTTCTAATCTATATTATAACCAAAACAATTTCTCAGAACATTTTTATTGTTTTATTGTGTTTGCTTGTTTACATTCATTCCTTCATCCATATTTGTTACTGTAATGTACATAATACCTCAGATTTTATTAATAAATTTACCAAGGCCTTAATATTTTCACATTCAAATATCTAATGTAAATTTTGGTCTGTATTCTCATTTTTAAGGTACAATAAACTTTCTGCATGCTGACTGTGATAAGTTCAGACACCCACTCCTTCATATTCAGAAGACTCCAGCAGACTGTCCTGTTATTGCTATTGACAGTTTTAGGCACATGTATGTCTTTCCAGACTTCAGTGACTTAGCGTAAGTAAACCCTTCCTTTCTTGTGAAAATCGTGTCTTCTTGTGGCGAGACAAAGAAATACATTTGTTTAAACACTGTAACCAATATTATATGGCTGAAAGGAGGTAAAATATTTTATTAGCTGAGGTTGGGGGCGTAGGATCCAGGATCAGATCTCCAGCGGATGTAAATGATTGCACTACATTAACTTTAAAGGCTCTATGCTGATGCACATTAGCTGAGAATCTGACCCCAAGTTTTAAATGCTGCTGCAAGTTCTAGTTCCTCAATTATCCTTCATATTTCTTAGCACCGTGGTACCTCTACTGCCAACATAGAAACGTCAGTTTACTTTGGAAAGTTTTTGAGCAGTGAATAAAATAGTTAACTGATATATTATGCAATTAATGTGTATAAAATATTCAGTGGTAAGAATCCTCCAATCTGTCACCATCTGTTTTTCTCTACTGCAACGCTGACATTCGTGAGCTAGTCATGGACCATTGGAGGGGAAGCTCCTTTTACATAGGTGCCCACCAGATATTCTGCCTTCATAGTCAGTGGAATATGGCTGATTTATTGGGATAATAACTGCCTAAAATGTATAAAATAGATGGAGTATCAATTTAATCCCTGGTCTTCAGTTTTTTCTAAATACAGTGGTATTTCTAACTAGGTGGTTTGGGACCTACTTGAGAGACCATGTCTCTCTCTCTCTCTCATGCTGCCACAACGGTGGTAAGCAAAGTTGCTTGCGCTAGATCCTCCTCAGCTGAATAGAGAGAGGTGACTGGCACTAGAGCATCATCTCTGAGGGACCCACTGTCAAGCCTTTCTTGTAGCCAACTGGGTGAAGGGATTGGGCCCTGACTGGGCTGATTGTTTATGGCGAGTGGAAGTTTGAGGGTGAAAATCCTGGTTGTGTTGGGGAAGATTTGGCTGGAAATTTTCTGGGGGACTTGCTGCTTTTTGTTCTTGTTGAATTGTTGCTTTTAGTAACGTCCAGGTTGCCCAGAGTACCAGTTTGGGTACCTCTTTATAAGTTATAAATTACAATAAATAAATAAATCAACATGAAATGTATGAAAGCAGAATAGTTTTTCCTGTGCTATGCCACACCCATCTACCTTGCCCTCTCTATCACTGTGAGCTTTTGCACATAATGTTGGCAAAAGCTGCTGAAGGGCATCTCTTCATCAACAACCCTGCATAGTGAGTGAGCAAACTGTGTGTAACTTGTATCACTGAACTGCTGTCACAAAACTGTACTTTTTCGTTAGTCACTGTCAGCTTTATCCATGTACCTGTTTAGCTTCCTATTTGTTATCTGAAGAGCTGATTTTTATATTGTTTAGAGCAGCATAGAGTATACAGTCAGTGCTTAATGAACAGGAAATAATTTACACCCCAAACTTATTCAACACCCACTCCACACGTATCGAAATAAAAGTAAGTGTTCACCACAGGACCCTTTGTCTTGCCCAGGCAAGGTTTCTGTTACTCCATAGATCCAAAATGAAAAGTTGTATGAAGGCTCTCCAGCTACCAGATGTGTAATACTGAATGAAACACTCGTACAAACTCTTCTAAAGGGAACTGATGTTTGATGATAAAGTGACTGTCAGCACTGAGTTGGTTTCCTAGAGTTTTGGCACCAGAGGGCAGGCCCTCAGCTGATGTAAGTTCTCTATTGGCTTCAGCAGAACTATGACAATTTAAACCAAAGGATTTGTACTGATATCTTTAATGTCAGAGACAACAGGAAGAACAGTGAGGATATGATTATCTTCTGTTTGTATTTAATCTGGCCAAAAAATCCAGCTCTCTTTGAGAGTTGTATTCAATGTAACATGTAAATGGAAATATGTTGCCAAGTGTGGTGATTGGATAGTCATGGTTTGATTTTACTAAAGTGCATGCACACAGCTGCACAACTAATTTGGATGTGCAGTTGCTATGTTGATGCAAATTATGTATTTATGCATCCAAATGATGTGAATTGAGTAAGCAGTCACTGTAATACTGTGTTCATACACTTGCTTGAGTCCCATTGTACCTATTCAAGCTTTAACATCCCCTGCAAGCCTTCTTGAAAAGATTATGCTATGTGTCAGTTCTGGTGCTCGACAAATGTAACCCAAATTTTAAAAGCAAAGCACAAAATTTATAAACATGGCAATTGCCCCAAGTCTGAAGTTACTAGGACCAAATGTGAATGGAGTCTGTTAGCAATGATGACCACAGACACTGTGGCTAGCAAGAAACCATTGTATCATGCAGAACCCTTGGTTGCTTGTACTGTAGACTCCATGGAATGGTATAAACATTGCAATCAGGCTTCCTGACTTCTCAGTGTCTTATTCTGGAGCCCCACCACACAGTGTTGCAACAGAGTTTGGCAGAAATCTGGTGATCATTGCCAGCTTCTTATTCAAATTCTAGCAGGCTTATTCTTAAAATGTTATCTGCCTATAATATAATACAAGCCTTAGTGTATTTTGATTAATAGTAAAATCCTAAAACTGTTTTTGTTACATTTACTGTTGCACTCTTATGAATATTTTGAGCAAAGTAGCATGTTCACCGCGCACGCAATTGGTTTTTAACAAAACACTTTGCAAGCAATTTGCATTAGAGTAATAACAGTTTAAATTTAATCATAGCTATAATAGCTTATGTACATAATTATCAGTTATAGCTGTCATGTGGATTTGTAGTTCCCTTCAAAAAATTATAAGGTATTTTTTGTCTTTTCAAAAACACCTCTGCTTCATAGTCTGTATCTGACTAGTAACAGCTACGGCTTGTGTCAACAAGCAGTAAGGGTAATGCATTTGTCAGATATAAATGAGAGAAATTGGCAGGTTCACAGACAGTCCCATAGGATCAAGCTGAACTTCGGAGACATCTAGATATGGCAGAAGTGACCTTGTGAACAGTTCATGGTTTTTAAATAAAAGGTAAAATCTTAAAGCATCTCAGTAATTTGCAAAGCCCAGCTATTCTGTTGGACAGGATCTGATTTTAGAGAGGAACTGCTCCAAGGGCAAAATGGAATACTGTTTTTGCCTTTATAGTAATGCCCTTTGGCCATCCAGCCACATCAAATTCTGCTGTCAGGTTTGGAATGAGAGTGGAACCTGCTGTTCTCGTCTGCAGCATGCGTAGTGGGGAGTTGAATTGAGCATACAATGAAGTTATTGGCTAGGACAACGCTGTGGGAATTATTGAAGGGAAGAAATACTTGCTGTGCACTCAGGAGATAGCAAAGAAGAAGAAAAAACCTGGTGTGGTAGTTTAACACAAATGTACCATCCATTTAGCTTTCTACCATAAATTAATCACTTAAAGTGAACATACTGTATCTGATGCACAGGAGAAATTTGGGCTACTCTAAACAATCTACTTTATTTTTCAGTTTGATTGTGTGCTTATCTATCATATGTTTACTGGGCGGGATTTTGTTTCAGAATTCCAGGTAAACTCAAGCAATTTGTACAAGATTTGCACTCCGGAAAATTGCACAGAGAATTTCATCATGGCCCAGATCCAACTGATGTAGCACCTGGTCAGGTAAGACTTAGAGAAATGAAAGCATTTGTATATGGCTGTTTGGGCAAACCATTTATTCTTTCTCATCATGAAAACAGTGCTTTTACATTACCTTGGTGTGTAAGATTGTTTGTAAGAAATCTGTTTATGGAAAATATAGTATGTAGCCATATTTACCTAGCAATATTTTAAAACACTACAAGCCAGCACTGATAAATCTCAGAACGTACTTAAAGTGAGAAAAATCCCACATTTTTGTGTTCTTACTGAACAAGAAAAAAATTTGAAATGTTTATTCCTTCGCATGGAAACCCTTCTTTTTTTAATACCTGTAAGATCGCTAGTTTTGTCACTTCGGTTAATTAAACTCTTCTGTGACTTGGAACATTCTGAATGGAACTGGCATTGTTTTGCTAGTGTGATGTAATCTGTTCATTTTAACAATTCAGTGATTGAAAATAGTATGGCTTAAATAAAACCAATTGTTTATGAACTCTTTTACCAATATTACATGAAGTTGGAAGGAATCCATTTTTACTTTGTCTGAATTCCATGTGTACTTTCTTTTAGAATAGTAATAATATAATTTAGGGCTGTCAAACAATTAAAAAAATAATTCCAATTAATCGTGAGATAAAAAAATAGTGATCGCTATTTTAATCTCACTGTTAAACAATTATAGAATATCAGTTTAAATTTATTATAAATTTTTCTACATTTTCAAATATATTGATTTCAATTACAACACAGAATGCAAAGTGTACAGTGCTCACTTTATATTGTCATTTTTTATTACAAATATTTGCACTGTAAAAAAGATTTTTAAAAATAGTATTTTTCAATTCACTTCTTACAAGTATTATAGTGCAATCTCTTTGTCGTGCAATTTATAAATGTAGATTTTTTTTTCACCACAAAGCTGCACTCAAAAACAAAACAATGTAAAACTTTAGAGCCTAAAAATCGAAGACTGAAGGGGCATATGAATGTTTAGCATAACATAAATACCTTTCAATGCTGGCTACAAAAGTGCCATGCGAATGCTTGTTCTCACTTTCAGGTGAGATTGTAAACAAGAAGTGGGCAGCATTATCTCCCGTAAATGTAAACACACTTGTTTGTCTGAGTTATTGGCTGAACGAGAAGCAGGACTGAGTGGACTTGTATGAGGTGAATTGAATTCAGCAAAGCACTCAATTCTTCAGTCCACTCACTGGGTGAACCTGGGACAAACTCTGCTTCTACTCCAAGCCTCTATCTATACTCCCTTAACTGACTTATCTTTGCCCTAAGGAAAGTTTCAAGAATGTGCTTCTTATGAACTCACTCGGCAGCTGGCACAAGCATAATTTTCTTTGGCCACATGCCTATTAAATCTCATATTAATATTTTGCATCAGAGGATTTAAAAACACTTCACAAGCATTCATTAATTAACCCTCATAACACTCTTGTGTGGTATGGAAATATTAAGACACAGCGTGGCTAAGTGACTTGCCCACGTTTGAAAGAAAGTACTGTATGTGGCAGATTTAAGAAGAGAACCCAAATCTGACACACAAGCCTGTGCTCTAGCCATGAGACTGTCATTCCCCTTCTATCTAAGTAGCTGGACTTGGTATTTTTTAATCTGTTAGGACTTTCTCCTCTTTTTACATCTCCAGTTGTTCTTAGCAAATTGATCTTTTTGAGCTTGGGTTATTTTTATGCAACTGTGCCAATGTGTGTGGCCCAAATGTACAGTCGTAGAGGCTCCATTCTCAAAGTTCACCTGAGTTCAGCACACCTCAGTGGTGGTTGCACTGTTTTTCACCACTTGCAATCCTGGAGCATGCTGAGGACTGACGCAGGAACACTGGGCTACACCAGGGGAATCCTCAGCTGCCACTTCCGGGTAGCATTAAAGTAGTTTTTGTGACGCTGTTGTGGCAGCACAAAGTGACCTATTCAAGACTGAGGATCACGTCCCAGATGCTCAGCTGAAACATTTGACTGGCTCACTCAAAGCTTTTCCCTTTGACTCTTTTCAGGCCATTTTAGGATAAGATTTACAGGAAGCAGTGGGTGGGAGGGGAAGAGCTTTCAGGCACTTAACACAGGACATGAAAGTTTACATGGACTTTTGCAAGTAGATATCACAGATCAGATTGTTGTATTGAACACTGAAGCCAGGCTTTCCAGTGATGTACTCATCAGCTCAGAACTCAAGAGGAGACCTTAAAGGAAAATCTGGGCCCTGTTATGTAGGAGTTCAGTTTATATAGTCAAAATGGTTCCTTCTGGTAATGTCAAGGGACAGCTGTGCTACTGAAGATGCCATATTTCAAATGGAGTAAAATAGAGGTCCTGGCCACTTGTCATTAGATACCATGGTACTTTCTGAAAGTTGGGTTGATGGTCCTGCTTCCCTGAACAAAATGTAACACAAGTACAGTAAGTGCTTCTGCCAGGTGCAATATAATTTGAAAAGGGGTCTTCATTGTATCTCTGTGGCAATCCAGGGATGTACATTCTAGGCATCTTTTGGCTGGCTTTTGCTTTCAGTTGATTTTGGGAGCCACGTTAGAAGATATATTTGTTCAGAGTCATTGGATGGAAGTCCATTTTAATAAAGTTCAGTTCAATACATCGTTTAGACATTACTTCCCACAAGAATGTGTTTGGTATAGGTGTCTGGCATCAATCATTTTTGTGTTCATTATTGGAAATATATATATATTTGGGGGGAAATATCTAACTCCATAGATTCTCACATTTTAAGGCCAGAAGGAACCATTTTGACTATCTAAACTAACTCGTACATAACACAGGCCATGGAATTTCACAAGTGATTACTGCATCCAGCCCCATACTTGTGGTTACCTAGAGCATGTCTTTTAGAAAGACCCATGTTTTTGACTGAGGTCTGTTAATTTGGCTTAACTACATTGCTCAGAGGTGTGAAAAACCACAGCCCTGAACAGCATAGTCAAGACGACCTAGCCCCCAGCGTAAACAGTGCTAGGTCAACGGAAGAATTCTTCTGTCAGCCTAGCTACTACCTCTCAGGAAGATGGTATCTACTCCAATAGGAGAACCCCTCCCATCAGCATAGGTAGTGTCTACACTGCAGCAATGCAGCTGTGTCGCTGTAGCATTTCACATGTAAATAAGTCCTGCGACTCTTAATGCTAGAGAATTTACCACATCCCTTGGTGAGCTGTTCCAATTGTTTATTCCCCTCGCTATTTAAGGGCTTGTCTACACTTGAAAATTAATTTATATTTAAGGTAGGATGTGAATTTAAAGCACAATAGCTTTGAAAATAGAATAAGCTAACCCAGAACAAGGCACTCTTTTTCAAGAAGTGTGTCCCCACGTGGAGTTATTCCAGAATAACTCAATGTGTAGACAGAAAAGGAGTACTTGTGGCACCTTAGAGACTAACCAGTTTATTTGAGCACGAGCTTTCGTGAGCTACAGCTCACTTCATCGGATGCATAGCATATCGTGGAAACTGCAGAAGACATTATATACACACAGAGACCATGAAACAAAACTTCCTCCCACCTCACTCCCCCACTGGCAACAGCTTATCTAAAGTGATCCTCAAGTAGAGCCATTTCCAGCACAAATCCAGGTTTTCTCACCCTTCCCCCCCCACACACACACACATACAAACTCACTCTCCTGCTGGCAACAGCCCATCCCCCTTTGAAACCTGTCTTTATAATGCGCATGATAATCAAGGTGGGTCACCTCCAGCACTAATCCAGGTTTTCTCACCCCCCCCCCCCCCCACACACACACCCCTTTTCCAAAAACCACACACACAAACTCATTCTCCTGCTGGCAACAGCTCATCTTACAATGTGCACAGCAATAATCCAAGTTTAACCAGAACGTCTTGAGGGGGGGTTTTGCAGGAAAAAAACAAGGGGAGACAGGCTACCTTGCATAATGACTTAGCCACTCCCAGTCTCTATTCAAGCCCAAATTAATAGTATCCAATTTGCAAATGAATTCCAATTCAGCAGTTTCTCGCTGGAGTCTGGATTTGAAGTTTTTTTGCTTTAAGATAGCGACCCTCATGTCTGTGATTGCGTGACCAGAGAGATTGAAGTGTTCTCCGACTGGTTTATGAATGTTATAATTCTTGACATCTGATTTGTGTCCATTTATTCTTTTACGTAGAGACTGTCCAGTTTGACCAATGTACATGGCAGAGGGGCATTGCTGGCACATGATGGCATACATCACATTGGTGGATGTGCAGGTGAACGAGCCTCTGATAGTGTGGCTGATGTTGTTAGGCCCTGTGATGGTGTCCCCTGAATAGATATGTGGGCACAGTTGGCAACGGGCTTTGTTGCAAGGATAGGTTCCTGGGTTAGTGGTTCTGTGGTGTGGTATGTGGTTGTTGGTGAGTATTCGCTTCAGGTTGGGGGGCTGTCTGTAGGCAAGGACTGGCCTTTCTCCCAAGATTTGTGAGAGTGTTGGGTCATCCTTCAGGATAGGTTGTAGATCCTTAATAATGCGTTGGAGGGGTTTTAGTTGGGGGCTGAAGGTGACAGCTAGTGGCGTTCTGTTATTTTCTTTGTTAGGCCTGTCCTGTAGTAGGTGACTTCTGGGAACTCTTCTGGCTCTATCAATCTGTTTCTTCACTTCCGCAGGTGGGTATTGTAGTTGTAAGAATGCTTGATAGAGATCTTGTAGGTGTTTGTCTCTGTCTGAGGGGTTGGAGCACACCACACGATCCATCGTCTACAGCCAAGCTCTGCGATACAACTGCATTTGCTCCAACCCCTCAGACAGAGACAGATGCCAAATCTACAGGGACTTAGCCCAGAAGTAAAAAAAACAGGGAAGTACCTTCTTATGGAGGCAGCCCTGTGCCCACCCTCAAAGCCTTCCCATTTGGGGCAGGCACTGTGCAACTCTGCTTTAGTCAGGAGTGTTCCCCCTTTCCAGGCAGAGTCTGTGCCAATCTCCTTCTCTGGTACTGAAGCAGCATCAGAGGACAGCAACCAGAGACCCATTGTGCAGGAAATCAAGGTCCCCGGCACTGAACTCCAGCAGTCAAGTTGGGAAGGAGAATGGAGTGCACATGGTGCTGAGGCACTCTGTGGTACAGATACAACCTCCAAGAGAGGTCATCGACTTCAGCGCTGCTAATGGGGCCATTGAGATCGACCTCTAAGTGAGCACCATCCTGTTAAGCAGCGCTGTCGTCTTTGGCTCAGCAGTAGCAGCAACAGAATCTTCTGGTGCTGTCAACACTTGAGGCATACACCCGCTGAGCGCTAGCGTCACTGGCAGACCAAGAGACATCTCTCCCGGTACTGACGGACACTCCCGTGCATTTGCTTGCTACCAGAGTTCCGCGTCCAGTACCCTTGCTACCTCCAGACAATCTGGTACCCACTCGAGAGGCAAGCCAGCTTATGATTTCCCTGATGCCATCCTCTCCGGACTACCGTCACTACTCCCTGGCACAAGAAATACTGCACCTACCTGACTGGACGACTAAAGTTCATCGTGCAAGGGAGAAGTTGGATCTTGTGTGTCGCAGCCACATCACGTAAGCCATTGCTCTCCTTCAAGAGGCTTTAACCTCTGGTATCTAGTGAAGCCTCCCCGTTGGTCAGCTAGTACCCACGGTTGGGAAGAAGTTGAGCTCCAGTGCCATATTGATGGCCGTACTGGAACCCATGTGGGTTTCCTCCTGCCTCCAAACCCTCTCCTCACCCTCCGCCCTCTATGTCCTCCAATAGATGTTGTGATCCTGCATCGCTAAAACTGCAAGAAGCTGCTCCCAGTGCCAGGCCCTGTACCAAACTTGAGCAGTCTGTCTCAGTGAATCCCCCCTTTGGAGGAAGTGGGGAAGCTCCACCTCAACCGGTCTTGGGTTCCTCCTCCTCATCGCCCAACGAGGTGGTTATGTCTTATGTTTCCTCACTTCCCCGGGATGATTATGGGGCCCACCAGAACCCTTTAAAGCGGGTGGCTTCCTCCCTAGATATCCAGGTGGAAGTAGTTCAGGAGCCACACACAGATTGGTTCATATCTTGAGATCTGTGGGGCCTTCTCAAGTGACAATCCCCATAAATGAGGTTATTCTGGAGCCCAAAAAAGTATTGTGGTAAACACCATCTTCACTGCCTCCTACAGCAAAAAGGTCTGAGTGGGGTATTATGTCCCCTTAAAGGGGGTTGAACATTTTTACACCTCGTGTGATAGCCTTCAGTCAAGGGGAATGTTGCCTAGTGGTCAGGGAATAGGCCCTTTGACATGCGGGGTTGGGATTTGGTGGGGTAGCCTGGGCTAGAGCCAGATATACCAAATTTATATCCGCAGATATAAATCGGATATCCAAGGAGCTGCAGGGCTCTGTCAGGAATGGCCGGGGCGAAAGCAGCCACACGTCAGGCCGCTGCTCACAGGAGCCAGTGCCCTGCACAAGCAGCTCCTCCAGCATGGCTGTACCGCCCCCAGCCCGCCCACTGGGGCAGGCACCAGGCTTATCAGCAGCTGTCCCTGATCACGCTAGTCCAGGAGCATGCAAGCCGCTGAGCCTGAGCTCCTGACACCCAGGAGCACTTTAAAGCTGCCCTCCCTGGGCCGCTTCCTAGCACCCCACTATTGTCCAAAGTTCGCAGTCTGTAACAAGACACTGTGAAGGGGGTCAGGGCACTGCCTGGCACCACAGCCGGACATGGCATGGCAGCTCTCTCCCTCTTGGGGCAGCAGCTGCATCCTCTCATGCCTGGGGCCTCCAGCCAGGCCAGTTCTAAGTCTCTCCCCTTCAGGGACAGTCCTTAAACAAAACACAGGAATCAACACAGATAAACTGGGTTAGTAGATGAGGGGAGAAATGTCTCCCTCTGAGGGTCTATCAGAAGCAGGTCCTCCCTTCTCTCAGGGAGGGAACTTCAAGCAGTTGCTGAGAAAGAGATCCTGCCTTCCTTCTTCCCTGCCCTGCCCATAAGTGAGCTGTTCTGCTCCCTTTTAACTCCTCCTCCAGTCTGTGCATCTCTTGTAGGTATGATGGGCAGGGCTGGCTGAGCCCAGAGCAGCCTTAAAGTGTGGGGTTTGTATACCTCAACACACCTTCCCATCGCCAGGGTCTTTGATCTCAGCTGCTAACAAAAGCAAACACCACAGTCAGTGGGTATCTATCGCAAAATCAAAAGATGCAAGGACGCTCAATCTTTTGGCAGGAAAGCTTATTCAACAGCTGGACTAAAACTCCAGATTTCTAATTAGCAAGCGTTGCTGGGACATTACAATTTCTGCCACCCAGCAATGTTTTAATATTTGCAGAGAAGTTACCAGAGGAGGCCAGGCAAGAGCTTCTGGCAGTAAAGGACAAAGGAAAGTTGGTAGCTGGGACCTTGCTTCATGCTGCATTGGATGCTGTTGATTCTGCTGCCAGAGCCATGGTACTAGCCATTACAATGCACAGATGTTCGTGGCTCCAGTCATCGGGTCCTCCTCAGTAGGTCCAACAGACCATTCAGGATCTCCCTTTTGAGGGACTGAGGTTTTTTTTCATAGCAGGCCGATGACAAGCTTCATAACCTTAAAGACTATAGGGCTATATTCAAGTCTTTGAGTATTTACACTCCCCTCCCAAAGAAGCAGCAGTGGTAGCCGCAGCAGTATCACCATTTTTATTCTGGTATGTCTCGGCACCAGGACCAATCTAGCAGGAAAGAGAAAAGTTATAGGAGGAGACCACTTCTTCCTTTCTTTTCAGCCATGGTGAGATCATCATCCAGACAGCCTTGAAACACCAAGCAGTCAGTTTGACATTCTTGTTGAGAGTAGCTTACCAGTTTGTAGTATCAGGGTATGTCTATACTACCCGCCAGATCGGTGGGCAGCGATCGATCCAGTAGGGGTCAATTTATCACATCTAGACTAGACTCGATAAATCAACCCCGGAGCGCTCTCCCGTCGACTCCTGTACTCCACTGCCGCGAGAGGTGCAGGCGGAGTCGACGGGGGAGCGGCAGCAGTCGACTCACAGCAGCGAAGACACTGTGGTGAGTAGGTCTAAGTACGTCGACTTCAGCTACGTTATTCACATAGCTGAAGTTGCGTAACTTAGATCAATTCCCCACCCACCCACCCACATGTAGACCTGGCCTCAGTTTCTCCTGCCCCTGTTTTTTCCAACGTGGTATCCCACTTCCTAAGTGCCTGAAGCCATGTCACTATGGCCAGGGGGTCTTAAGCAGGATGGAGCTGGGATACACTCTGAGTTTATTTCTATCCCCGCCCCTTTTCTGGGACCACTTTAATGAGGAAGTTCTTCGGGAGGTGCAATCTCTCCTCCTGTTGGCAGTCATAGAGAAATATCCTCCTTTTTACAGAGGAAAGGAGTTTTTGTCTCACTACTACCTAATTCCAAAAGCAAAAGGACATCTCAGACCCATTCTGGACTTGCTAGAGCTGAACAAGCACAAAAAGAAAATTGTTTCACATGGTCATTCTGATTATCCCCTCTCTGGATTGTGCTGACTGGTATCCTGCACTCAACTTAAAGGATGTGTATTTACATGTGGCAATACATGAAAGGCACAGGAAATTCCTCAGACTTATGATCAACTAATCCCACTGTCAGTTTGCAGTTCTGCCATTTGGGCTGTCTGCGACCTCCTCTTCTGACAAAGTGCATGGCAAGTGGCTGTGTTTCTGAGAAAATCAGGTGTTTCCATGGCAGGATGACTTGCTGGTGAGAGTCCTTTCCAAGAGCCAGATGATATCCAGCCTGGCCAAGATCCACCCCACCGGCTTTGCTGATCAGTGAAGAAAAGTCAGTTCTCTCACCGGTTCAGAGAATAGAGCCTATGGCAGCAATCTTGGATTCCGCAGAAGCCAGGGCATTCCTCCAGACATTTCATTAGACCTGAAGGTCCATCCCACCATGACAGCACAGAATTGCCTCAGGCTTCTGGACCTCGCGGCTTCATGTACATATGTGGTTTGGCATGCCAGGCTGTGTTTCACTAAGTTGCAGAGCTGGCTGAGCTTGATGTATTCCCCAGTTCATCATTCACTGGACACATTGGTTTAAGTGCCCACATTGGTTTACATTGGTTTAAGCGCCCACAGAAGTCTTAGCCTCTCTTGACTGGTGGATGTACCCAACCAACATACTTATGGGAGTACCCCTTTGTTTCTCCACATCCTACTTTGGCTCTGGTTACAGATGTTTCCACCCTAGGTTGAGGAATTCACGTATGCACTCTACAGGCTTCAGGTGTCTGGTCTGGCCAAGATTTGGCTCTCCGTATAAACGTAAGAGTTGAGAGCCATTCATCTAGCTTGTCATGCTTTCCTCCCCCACATCCGGGAAAGGAATTTGCTAGTTCTTCCGGGCAACACCACTGTGATGTTCTATGTGAACAGCCAGGGAGGGGGCAAGATTGACACTTCTATGCCAAATGGCTGTAGTGTTTTGCATCATCAGCTCAATACACCTCACAGCCTCCCACCTGCCATGTGTCCAGAACAGTCTGGCAAACCGAATGAGGAGATCTTTCACCAGTCACCACGAGTGATCTCTCTGGCCAGATATGGTCAGATACATTTTTCAAGCTTGGGGTGATCCCCTCACATAGACCTGTTTGCAACCCAGCACAACATGAAGTGTCACCAATTTTGTTCTTGAACATGTCACCATCCAGAGACTCTAATGGACACTTTCCCGATGCCCTGGAAAGACAATCTCATGTATGCCTACCCTCTGGTTCCACTCCTGTGCAGAGTGTTAAAAATCAAACAGGGCCATGCTCACACGATCCTCCATAGCACTGGCATGGCCTCGCCAGCATTGGTTTTCCACTCTGGTCAGCTTCTCAACCAGGGTTCCATTACCACCAGAAGCAGACCTGATCTCACAGGACCATGGGCACCTACGTCATCTTTCAGTGGGATGCTCTATGGCTAACACCACACAAGAATATCTGTTCAAGCGATGTGCAAAATATCCTCCTAAATAGCAGAAAACCTTCTACTAGGTACACTTACCTGTTGAAGTGGAAACGATTTTCCTGCTGGTCTCAGCAAAAAGGTGTTGGTCTGGTCTGGGCTCCAATACAACATGTGCTGCACTATGTGTTATACCTGAAGCAGCAAGGTCTTGCCATCAGGAACTAGCGGTTATCTCGGTTTTCCATCCTCTGATTGCTAATTGCTTACTTCTCTCCAGTCCAAAGTCACTTAAGTTTTGAAGGGTCTGAACCATCTATTCCCCCAAGTAGAGGATCCTATTCCTCCTTAAACTTAGACCTGGTATTAGTAAAGCTAAGGGGACAGCCCTTTGAACCGCTGGCTACCTGTTTGTTGCTGCATTTTTCAATGAGGGTCACCTTTTTGGTGGCTATTACCTCAGCAAGGAGAGTAGGAGAATTGAGAGTCTGGGTATTTGACCCACCAAAAACAAACCTCTGCAAGGACAAGGTATACCTATGCCTTCATCCAAAATTTCAAAGTGGTTTCTCACTTCCACATCAGTCAGGCACTTTACTTGCAAACTTTCTTCCTTTCCTAAGTCTCATGCTTATAAGGATGAGGAGAGAGACTCCGCACATTTGGATGTTAGGAGAGCATTAGTGTTTTACTTGGGCAGGACTAAACTGTTTAGGTTATCCTACAACTGTTCATGGTGGTTGTGGACAGGATGATGGGCCTTCCGGTCTCATGTCAACAAATCTCGTTGTGCATTTCCTTCTGTATATGTTTGTGCTACAACATGGCCAATGTAATTCCACCACACAGGGTGCTAGCACGTTCAATGAGATCACATGCAGCCTTTCTTGCTCAAGTGCCTATTCTGGATATTTGTGGAGCTGCAGCTTGGTCATTGGTACATACCTTTGCATCTCATTAAGCCATCTCTCAACAGTCTAGCGATGATGCCAGATTTGGATGCATAGTCCTTCCATCATTATTCAGGTAGACTTTGATCCCACCTCAGGATTGAACTGCTTTGTGGGTCACCTGAAGTGGAACTGACGTGTGCAACACACCTCAAAGAGCAATAGTTACAGAACAGATTAATAAGCATTTTTTTCCAGTTTGAAATTTGCTGACTTCCAATTCCAGCCACTGGATTTTTGTTATGCCTTTAGCTGCTAGATCAATGAGCCGTCTAGTATCAGACATCTTCTGACACTAGAATTTATAGCCACCTAATTTAGACACACATCTGGCCTCTTATTGTTGTCATATCTGAGCATCTTCCTTGCACACAATATCTGTCTGCGGTTAATAAAGCAAAACTCTTTTTAAAAAGAAAAAAAAAGATATGCCTCCTCACTAAAAGATGCTGGTGTCATTTTCTGCCTCTTACATTTTTATTCATTGTGGAAATCTGAAGTCTTTTAATGCCATTTCCATGCTGGTGAATTTATTTTGAGATTATGTCTGAAGTTTATTCTTGACAGCTTACCACTACTTTTATCCTCAAATCATGTTACAACACATGGTTTTCCCACTGTATTGAAGGCAGTGGACCTTAAAGTGCCACATGCAGAACTGTAAGGACTTCTGGTAAAGAATCTGCGTCTTTTACCATGGTGACTTATGAGAGAAGGCATCTAAAACATATTTTTTTATACTGCACAAATGCTCCAGTACATAGTCTGGTGTCTGAAATTCCAGCTTTCAGTGGGATTACAAGCATTTCTAGGTTTCAAGTTATTTGGCTCTCCAAGAGAAACGCTGTTTAATAGCTGCACATTTGCCCTGAATGTGCTGTGATTTTTTTTTTTTTCTTAAACTACTGAGGCAGGCCTCTTGAGAGGAAATTTTGATTGATGAATTGCTCATTATAGTCTGTACTTCCTGTTTGGAAGGTTTGGATTAATGACTATTACAGCATTAAAGCAAGTTTAGTAATTAGTAAATGAGACCTATTGCTCTTTCACTCCCCAGTTCTATGCCCTGTAGTTGCTTGCCATCAGTATTTTGATTACAATGGAAGAATCTGTACTCAAAAAGTCAAATGTGAAAGTATCTAGATGAAAGGATTGGTGCTAAAACTGTTACTGAGCTATGATGTACAGATGCAGATTCAAGGCACAATCCTGTATTTTATCATAAAATACAAATCCAGCCCGTGTATATTTGTATATAAACCAACTACATGTAGCTGGTTTTAAGGTATTTGCTTATACACAAGTCAGTCCACCTGGGACACCCAAGTCCCCAGGCAGGAGAAGAAAATTGTAGCAAGTTCCACCTGGCTTGCTGTGTAGCTCTGCACTGTATATGGAGAAACTGCCTGAGGGTTTGGCATGCCAGATGGGACTTGCTAAGTCCCAGCCGCCTCTGCAACTTACCAGGTGCTACCGGCTCTACTCTTGTATGAACCTCTCTGCTCTACAGAGATTAGTCACTAGTTACAGACAGGTAGATCTCAATGAGAGGACAGATATATATATACACACACACACAAATACTTATGTGCAGAAAATATGTTTTGCATAAATTATCACAGTGCAATGTTGTTATTGGGAAATCAAGTCTCAAAAGTTAGTTTCTCCTGAAAATGTAACTAGGTCATGCTGTCACTCCAATATGTTCCCCCACAAAATGAGTTCATTTAGAAAAAAGGTTATTTGGGTGTGTTTCCAGTCTATGCAATCGCTGAAAACCAAGGAAGCCACCAGTAAAGGCAACATTAATACTCCTGGGGAAATTCTGCACACAGCCAGCCCCGCTGCCTAGAATAGCTGCCTACCTCTCATCTTCCTTCCCCATGCCATCAAAACACATGTATAAGTATGTACGTGTCCAACCGGTATATATTACATAACTCTTCATACAACGCCATGCTATCATGTGTGTGTATGTGACAAACGCTGCTTATCAGGAGGCGTACATTTGTCTTTCTCCATGTACAGGTGGCCTTTGAATTATCCGTATAATTTGTGTTGTATACATTTTTAATAAAAACCTTTTGCAGTTGTTTGAAATTTGTCAATGACAGTCAGACTTACTGGCAGACAGAAGAGTCTCCAATGGATTTGGCGCAGCCGGTAGTTAAAAATCTTTTTAGGAGTAAGGGTCACTTTTGCCATTATTTGTCATAACTGAAAACTTACACGGCAGCAGGTAGCCAACACATAGACTCTTCTCTATAAGCAACTGCTCTTGTTTTGTGGCTAAACAAGTGGGTGTAGGTGTAGATTCTGGTGAAGAATGTTTTATCGATCAGAGAAGTGCAGCTGGAGATAAAATTTTGTCCATCATCTCTGCGTTTCTCTGACACGGCTCTGAGGACCATCCTCCTCACTCAACTCAATTAAACATTAAAAAAAAAATTCCTAGGAAATTAATATGCAGACAGCTTTGTTTAGAACTTTGCTTTTGTGTCAGGATTACTCTGTGTGTGAGACACAGCTAAGAAATCAAAAGTTAAGCCACCTATCAGTACATACTTTCTGCTCCTACTCAGAGCTACACACATCCCGATTACTACAATTACTGTACATGTACACATCCTTAACTCTGTCCCCCTCTGGATGCCAGCCTTGTCACCTCCTTTACCAAACTCCCCCTTCCCAACACACCAATGTCCAGATCTAAATGTTCTTATCTTAATCATGTGCTTCACAGACCTGACTATGGAGCAACGTATCTTCAGGTATCTTCCTCCCCATTTTACAGACAAGGTAACTGAGGATCTGAGCGTGCACAGTATTTGGCACTCTGGGAATAGAACATGAGTCACCAATATGATGGAGTCAGGTCTCACTCACTTAGCCACACCACCTCCAGACGAGGCCAAATCTATGTGTAAAATGGGACTGTTGCAACTTAACCACATCTGCAGAGTACTGAGAAACAAATTAATTACATGATCACATGCTGTTTGCTTTACAGGATAGTCTTGTGGTTAAGGTATTTGTCTCCTACTTCCCCATAGGAAAATAACCATACTGTTCAGTAATGCACATGTATGTTGAAGTTTGAGGTCAGACTTAAGGTTTTGCATTTAGTGTGCAGTGAGGAATGTGGTGTAAGTATTGTTACTGTACACACTGGAGGTGATTGGGTCTTAGGAGGATCAAAATCTGTCTAGGCTGATGTGTGGTGGTGAAGATGTGTTAAAGGAGCAAATGTTAACTGGGTATTTCCTTGATGCTAAGGGTCTTTGTGGATGGCCTGTCCACTTTAAGCAACCTGAAGTGTTTGTTTTAAACCAGGTTATTTCTCTGAGTATATAAAAGAAATTCATTCCATCCAGTTCAAGAAACTTAGTGTTCTGTTTGTTTTTAGTCTCATTTCTCATAAGCAATAATCTTAAAGAGTATCTTTACTTAATGAAAACATACTTTTGTGTTCTTTTTCAGCCAATTCAAGATTTAGCAAGCAGCCCACCAGAGAGTTCGTTCCAGAAACTAGCACCCAGTGAACATAGGTACACCTTACTGAGAGAAAAAGATGAACTTTAAAAACTTGAAATAATCTTGCAAGCCTTTCAGACAGCAGCATTGACTTCTGTGTGGTGGAAATAGTAACCCTATATTTTCATAATTCTGTGTATTTTTATTTGGGATAAACTGAAAAAATAAGTTGTTGTTTTTTTTCTCCCTGGGCTTGTAAATACATTTGTTTGGTGGGTCATTCTGTACAGCGTCTTTTCAAAAGTTATGTTCCTAATGCTAGAGTAAAATATCAGAGACCCGTCTAGACTTTTGATCTAACCCTAATCTGTAAAACTTTTATAATCCAAATGAAGGTGGTATTGCCAGAGACATGCTGTTAACTTGCACTATCCCATTAAATAGGACTTTTGGGTTGTTTTCTGTGTAATCGGGTAGTACGTGCTTTTATTTCTTCCTCTCCAGGTGAATAGTTATGCTGGTACTTCTTTTTTTGTCACATTCTTCTCATCAAAAGGGCATATTCTGGATACTTGGGGGGGAATAAATTAAAGTTTTACAGAATCTTGTGTGGTATTTTACTGTACATATGAAACTTGCATGAGTAAACAAGCATGACTGTTAAAAGTATCATGTGGGAAAATTAAGATGATTAAGGATATGTCTGTATTGCCTTCTCTCATGATCCTAAGCCCTTAATGCTGTTGCACATAAAAAGCCAAGTTAAAGGAACATATGAAGGGTGCAAAATCAAGCACTCAAAAGTTAAGACAGGCCAGAATTAGGGTTGCCCATGCAGTATGAGAGTCTTGAGCAATGTGATCACACACTATTTTTTTCTACTGAACCCTGCCTCATTCATTGCACAGGGTGGACGGGGTTCACTTAATGAGCTTCTAGTCAGTATTCTGTTTAATCCCCATTGTCCAATCTGACACCAGGCCATCCTTACTGCCTACTCTATAATCCCTGTTCTGAAGACAGAATTATAATTTTTCTGAGGGGCTTTTCTATGGTGCTCATCACTGTAGTATCTGAAAGCTTCACAAAGCTTATTTTCACAATATCCACGTGGGCTAAAGAGCTATTCTCTCCATTTCTAGATGGAGAACTGAGAGACAGGGGTTAAGGTCAAGGGTCTTATAATTTGGGGTGCCCAATTTGACATACAGCACCTGATTTTTGAGAGACTTGGCATTATGTAGTACTTCATATGTTCAAAGCACAGCTCCCATTGGCTGCAGCTGGTGATGGTGGAGCACGTCTGCAAATCAGACTCCAGCATCTCAAGTCAGGCACCCAGAAAATAAAGCACACACAATTAGTGACCGCTTGTGAGAAGTTTATTAAGTGACTTGCCTAGCATCACAATGGAACTCTGGTATGCTCAAGGAGAGAATAGCCAATAGTCTGGGGGTTAGGGCACTCAATCTGAGACGTGGAAGATGAGGTTCAAATCCCTGCTTTGGAGCAAGACATGACTCCCAGGTGGGTGACCTAAACACAGGTCCATTTGCTATGATCAGTGTGTGTCTGGTTTTTCACAAGGGCTACCCTTGCTTAAGTGCCTAAATTCAGGAGAGGGTTTGTGGCTGTGAATCCCTAAGAGATAGGTGCATAAGTCCCTTGCTGGATCTTGCTGTATTCCTATAAATTTCCTATAGGCTTAGGTGGTTCTCTCCTCAGCAGGACTTCTGTGACTACCTTTCTTGGGTGCCTAACTTGCCCCATACAGTGCGTAGGGTGCTAGGGGCCATAACTTGGGGCTGTGCTTTTCTCTGGGCAGCAGGACACCTAGGAATTAAGTGATGTAATGCCTAAGGTCCCCTCTTTGAATGTAGCCCTTACTTCCTAATGCTAGTTGACTTATGAGGATTTACTTCTCCCCAAACTCGCTTACCAAGGATGCCCTGCCTAATAAATTTAAACCACTCCTCTTTTTACCACTTTCTCAAAAAACTCTGGAACCTCTGAAGTTACTCTGTTGAGCAGACTCTATATTTCTCCAGTGCACTTCAGCAAGCACTACCCCAGACCCTAAATTTCCAGGCCCTCTTCTACCTTTCTATGTGATTAGTACTGATATGCAGCATGCGTGCAAGCCCTTGCCTACCACTAGAAGTTTTGTGAGACCCTTTCTCCCTTGTAGTGAAGGCACCAAATGCTTCTCCTGGTTGCCACAGCCCTAGCTATCAGTACTACTAACTAAATCCTCTGTCCCCTGTCTTCTGCTTTGGTATCACCACCTCCTGCAGTGATTGCTTTAGCTTGTGAGGAATAATACAGATGGTCAGAGAGTAGATCCTAGCTGGGGGGAGTCTACCCTCCATTCCCTGTGGTCTCAACCCACTGTGAGGACCAACTGCCACAAACGTGAAGATTGGTTAGCAAGGTCTAAGATGGCTCCACTCCAAAATGTTCCAGGGTGTTTTCTCTCTATAATGGTTCTGGTGCCGTGCTAGTGGCTGCTGTACTGGGCTATGAGGCACATGAGCTACCTGCACTAAGTATATGCATGTGTCACTTCAGTACATAGCAACCCTGTAGCCCTGCGTGCTCTGTGCAGTAAACAGAGTAGCCCAAACCATCATGACTCTGTTGGCAATGCTGCTGCTGCTGCTAAGACTTCGTATTTGGCTAGAAAATGCCAAGCACGTCATAGGTGCGGCCATAAACAAACAAGAAGCAGGAAGCCTGCCTTCAAGAGCTCCTAACCCCAGGGACAGACAAACAGGGTTAAGGAGAAGGGGAAACACCACTTACTGTACGCATCAGTTACATGGTCTATAAGCAACATTGCAGATGTTCCTCTTTGGTGGATATTTTAACATGAAAGAGGTGGCTGAGCTCAGGTAACATGCGTGGAAGGCACTACACAGGTGATACTAGGTATGCACACCTCTGAATTTCAACATTAATGTACAGCGTAAATATAGAGCACAGGGTGGTGAGCCTCTATGCAGATGCACAATGTGATGAAAAATTCTTCAAGCACTGTGTCCATCCACCATTACATTTCACTAGTTTAGATATTTTCCCTCAGGGGAGGACAATAGCAAATGATACTTGCCTAATTCAACAAAAGCTTATTTTAAATGATTAAAATAATTACTTTAAAAAAGTAATAGATTCTTGCTTGCATACTTATACCTGCCTCTGGAAATTTCCACTACATGCATCCGACGAAAAAAAGTAGTAATCCATTAGATCCCGTAAAGGAACTACAGAATGCCACTCAAATACCCGCTCTTCCGAAAATGAAGGTAAAAACCTTACTTAGTCTGGGGAAAAAGTGCCTGGGTTGTATTCCTGAGGTTTCTTAGTGTCCATGGAAAATTAAATGTTCGTTTGGCTACTGCAGGGAGCCCACTTTTTTCCTTCTATGCAAATAAACTTTTTTATTTCTCAAGTCGAGGTTTGTAATCCAATAGTGTTGCAGGTTTAATGGTATACTAAGTTCTGCGTACATACAAAATGTAATGAAAAGACAGTTTGTTTACTGCATTTTGCCGCTTCTAAAATATGAATAATTTTGACCTATTACATGGAGTTTGTTTGCAACAGTACAATGAACAGCGTGGTGCAAAAAGACGATGGTTCTATAGCTACAGACTGTTACCGCACCTTCATCAGACTTTCATCCCATGTAAGACAGTATGTCGTGGTTCAGTAGTGTACAGAAGGAAAGTAAATGTGTCCAATGAAAGTCCCACAATCACTAACGGCTTCTAGTTAATTAAAAAAAAAATTGAAAAGTAGGAAAAGTTTAAAGGTAAAGACTATCAGCTAAGGAAGGAAACAGCCTAGTGTAACAGTTATTACAAGTCCATCAGCAGAGCTTACAGTCACGGTTCATGCATTTAAAGAAAGTTTTTCTTAGGCGTCATGAGCAAATGAGCTAGATGACACAGGAGGTCCTTTCCACTCCATCTGGTTCTATAGATGTCGGCACTTTAGCTTCTACTATGCAGTTTTGTCAATTTATATGTTAGTGATTACTTGTGAAAACCATTCTTGTGTACGCAGGCTCAGGGAAGCACAGTCTTGCTTAACAGAGACATCTGAACAGCTACACATTTGGGTTCACATTTTTATTTTACAGGTAATTAATAAATTATGTAATTAAGAAAGAAAGACCCTATACAGGAAACTTGTGCTCAGACGAACAGTCGCTTACAATATTTAGGCACCAAAACCCATAATCCCACCATCAGAAGACAATTATTTCCACAGACTGTGCCAAATCCTTGGTTGCAGTGGTGTTCCATTTTTGTTGTTGTTAAATGTGATGCAGTGGCAATTCCCTGCTGGGCTATGGAGCACCCAACAACAGTGTGTAATGAAACTCCACTTAAGCAACCTTTTTTTTTTTTTAGAGATTTATTTTGTATAGTCAAGCAGGTCTCAGGGAAGATGAGACCACTTGAGATCTTAAAGAAGCAATGGCATAGCCTGTGTTCTCCCTCAAGGCACTAACAGCAGTGCTGGAATGGGGATGGCCGACATGGCTTGCCACGATAGACTATCCAGGGTTGGGTGAAATTTAAAACTTGTTAAAAGCCATATATTTAAAGATGGGAGGTGCAGAGAGGGAACAGTGCTCCAAGTGAAAATCAAGCAAACAGGACAAATGAACAGCAGATCTCCAGAGGAAGACTAGCTAACTACCCATGCTGGCAGCTGTGAGCAAGAATACTACAGAGAACGCCAGCCAACCTTGAGTCCTGGAGAAATGCTATGCTGAGCTAAAAGTCTACTAAGAATAAAGAATACAACCTGGTAGAAGTGATCCAGTGGAAATTGAGGAAAGAACTAAACAGTTGTGTGGCAGGAGAGAGCAAGAAGCGTACCTGACCAGCCCCTACATAAGCACTAGGTGAACCCACCACATCTGAACTACATCAACATTACTGAAACTGTGATCAGATCACCTAATGGTGGCTCCACCTGACAAGTTACTGGTGAGTTCACAAGGACTGTCAGCTTCACAGTCCTTCGTCTTCCAGATGTGACGGCTGTAGGTCACAAAGTGACACTAAATCTCCACTACATCCTTGCTGAACAGGAATAAAGGACTGAGGAGTTGACATTGCTATAAACAGCAGCCAATGTCTTTGCTGAATGATCTTCTGTCCTGTCCCACCACTGTTTTGATGGAGGCAGGCTGTGAACAAGACATGGAGGAAAAAGGGGAAGAGCATCTGAGCAAGTGCTTCTTAAACAGCCTGGGGGGGAGGGGTTAACCCCACAAAGCAGCTTTCAAATACAGGCTGGGAGGAGAACAACCAAGGAATGCTACCTCTCCTAGCACAAGCAATCCCCTGGGATTTTGGCGGAGGGGAGGGGGCTGTTTGAAGAGGGAGAGAAGGGCCCGGATTTGAAAAAGAAAACCAGCTGGATTTTGAAGACATGGATACAAAAGAAAGATAGAAAACATGACATTTCTTTAAAAAGAGCAGAGTGAATTTAGTGCTCTAGAAAGGGAGGGGAGCAGCACACGACTTTGGTAGAGTTTGATAATGCAGGCAGGTGCTGGGTTTAGTTACGCTTTCGCCATAGCTGAAACAATGTGATGTAACCTTAACCCTCAGGCCCCATTGCCAGTCTGTGCATCTGCGGAGGAGAGCAAAGACAGTCACACCAGACTGTATGGGGGCTTGGGCAGACAAACAAATGAAGAGTAAAACCAGCTCATTTTTAACATTTGATCAGAACCAAACTGTGAAGTTTAAAAGACAGAGAGGAGTACTAATAGTGTACTGATCTTTGAAATCACTTAATAAAAGTGCTCCAAACCTTAGGGCCCCTCAGGTTTTTTGGTAAGAATGCTCCAAAGCCTTTCATAATGTGTTCTCGATTCTCAACTAAACCCACTCCAGTAGCATCCTACAAAATAAGGGGTGAATTTGGCACACAACCCATGATTCCTTAGGGCTGCAGATTTCTTTATGATGAAAATGTATTCCTTACGGCTTTCAAAATTACAGAACTGACAGTACGTATCTCACCGCCCACTTCACCCCTCCCAAACAGCAACACAGTTGTCAAAACTCACGACAGACTTATGTTCAAAGTGAAGACTGCATGTCTGTCGTCATCACTGGGACTATTACTTCCAGTCCTAGTCACACTGAAATCTTACTTCAGCTGGATTTTTTGTCACTTTGGCTAGGGAGGTCTGGACAGCTGGAAGAGAGCTCCTCAATCATTTTCTGTTTTCTTCTCTGTATCAATTTTCCACCTGTGAAGCCCAATACCCCACCACCAAGTGCAGCTGCAATTCCTGCCACTTTGAAGCCTGCGAGGAGACCAATAGGACCCCCCACCACTCCACCAATGAGTGCACCTGCCACAGGCAAAGCTGCCAGCTTATATTTTGCAGCCTGTAAAAGAAAAAAATCTGTTTAGAACACACACCTGTGGTGATGTGCATTTCCCCCTCATTACTCTTGGCAATACACCTCTAATTCTTGGTGCATAAATAAACCTTACAAATTACAGTTTTTTTAAAATACACTATTCCACAGTAAGAGAGAATGTGCCCAACTGCTTCAAACTTGAGCTATCCCATATATGCAGTAGGAAAACAGATCATTTTAATTGCTATTGGTTGATTTTATTTGCAATAGAAAATCCACTGTCTGGCCTACATAATTCAAACAAATGTAAGAACTGTAATCTGCCAGAAACTTTCCACTAACATGCCGAAGCTCTATTTGCGGGTTGTTAAAAACTATTAGTGATATAAATGTGGTTTAGTATCACAGCAGCATGTGTCCCAGGTATCCTTTCATGTCACGCTCATTTGACTCTTCTGAGCCAACCAGTGAACACTCTGCTGCCTGGTTTTGTAGGTATTCCACTGAAAGCAGCAGCAGAACAGCCGTCTAATGAGGCTTTAGGCCAGAGAAATTCTGTTCTGGCAGACTGCATGTAACAGAACATTACAAGAGATTGATTTTTTTTTCACGACCTGTGTGTCATTTCTTCCTTATTTCCTTAATTGCTGGTTCCCTCAGCATTAAAGACGGCAGATCAATTGGGTTAATACAGAAGATTGCTGGGAGGCAGAGTACCATTGATTCACCAGCGGGAATAGATCCCTACCTTCCCCAAGTTTTTGGTTCCCTCTTCAACATTCACAGTAGCACTGTTGACATGGTCTTCAATCCTGTCAATCTTCTCCTGCTGAGACTAGATGCAAAGGAATGAGGAGTGAGGTTACCTGCTGGGAAGCAGCAGTAAGCCAATACACACTATTTTAATGCCTGTAATCAGGGCCCCACAGCAGCTTTCATCTGCTACACACTCTAGCCATGCAGCCTTAATGGTAGTTCATTAATAGCATCTGATAAACCAAGCTGTAAGTACAAAACCACTTCCAAAAAGGAATGTAACTATGAGGTAATAAAATGGAGTGTTATTATACAGAGTATTGATATGGTTAAAGAAAGAGCAGACTAAAATGTATTCTTATTTAATCTACTGTTATATGAATGGATGAATTTGCATCTCAGGGAAAAATCCAATAAATCCAAACAAGCATTTATGCTTCATGCTGAGTTTCATACTCAAAACAATTCCTTTTCTAATAAGAGCGGGTACAAGGCAGGCACACATTGTATTACACACAACATTTCCTTGATTGATTAAAGAAATCCCAAAAGCCATGATTTACCTATGAAACTATATTACGTTAACGTAACCCTACCGATCTAATCTCCCGACTATGCTGAAAATACACCGAAATTGCACATCCATCCTCTGCTTTATGTTTGTTTAATTTATGGAAAAATGCTCCACTTTCCCCAGTCAGTCACACTCTTACTGCGAGCCCCCTTGAGCTTTCGGTGAGCAGCCTCCCTCAGCTGCTAGTTGGAAATGAGATACTTCTTCCCATCTTTTGTACACCACAGCAGGACCCCAGTCTCATTCCGTCACAAAGCACAATAGGCTGACCAGCATACAGTTTAAAATGTTCTGAATTTAAGATCTCTGTTCAGAACAAGCTTTGTTTTAATCTTTCTAGCGCAATGGCTGAACCCAGTTCTGTCAGAAGTGGTGTAATGAATGTCTGTGGCAGACATGTAATAAGCCATGTGTATAATGGGAACTGATGATCTTGTGATTAAGAAGTGGGAATCAGGCGCCGAGTTTATAGTCCAAGCTCTGCCACAGTCCTCGAGACCCTGGGAAACTTCTGTGACTCAGTTTCCCTGTTTAAAGGAATAGAGAGAATACTCTCTCTTCTCTCAAGGGTATAGCGAGTCTTCAGTCATCATAAAGTGCTTTGAGATCCTCAGATGGAACACACAATAGAACAGCAAGGTATTGTCAATATGTATTGCATTCTACAGCAGTATCTCAGCCACACAAACTCAGGGTTCATATTTCTCTGCCAATTTTAACAGAAGAGCAACAGCAGCCCTGAGAAGATGGTGTTCTGTCTCCACCTCTTCCTGCTCTCTCTTCATCTCCCACCTTGTTTCTCTTACTTAGACTGTAACTTCATTATTTCTAAACCAGGACTTGGGCCATACTGTGACGCTGTGATATTTTCTGGGGAAGCAGTCAAAGTGTCTGAAAATCCTATAGGTATCAATCCTCCAAAGGTGATGAGCCCGCTAACCTCCACTGAAGTCACTGTAAGTCAGGCCCATATTGTGCATGAGCAGTGCATAATTTTCCACTTAAAAAAACCCAAAACAGCCTATTGAGATGTGCACCAATAACGATAGTTTTAACCACTGATAACTAACTAGGGTGCCGTGTTTGGAGGGCACCCAAACAGTGTTTCCACCCACGTGTTTTTACACATACAGCGGATGGAAAGAGATACTGACCATTAACAATGCATTACTGACTTAACCTAAATTGTTTTTAGGCACTCAAACCAATTTATGCATCCTCATAAGGAAGGTGAACCAATTTAACCGAACAGTTTCTAAACCCATGTAAATTAAATCACTGCAATTTCTGTGTGTACACAATCTATCACGAGGCAGATGAGAGATAGAATAGATGGCTCATGTGTGCGCATACAGAGTTTCTTTCCACCCACCACAACACCTCGTAGGAGAGAAGAATGTGGGTAAAACTTCAGATCCTTCCCTGAAGTCCTGACTAAGTAAGCAAAAACACAAATCTTGTTCAGTGGAGTCTCTCTTGTCCTTCTCACCACAACCAGAAATGCTGAGAACGTGTGGAAACCAGTAGGAAAACTGTTCTAATGTTCACGCTCTCCAGTGGTTAGTATGATGCAAAGGGAACCTGACAAAGGAATTTGGATTGAAAACTATCCCCATTAGCAGCTTCTGTGTTGGCAAAAATTAAAGACTATGGAGCAGCTAACAGTAGTTTCTTTAAAGTAAGGAATCAAGATACAAAGAAAAATTGCCAAGACAGGATCAGAATCAACAGGGCTCAGTGGTCAAGAGGCATGCAGCATGGAAGCTGTTGATACACAGAGAGAATAGCATTAGTGTCTGTTATTCCTCAGCAAGCTTCACAGACCTCCTCATGGTGAGGCAATTAAGCATGTGAAGCCAGTGCTACTGAATGCTCCTAATTGCTGCAGCATGGTGCGTGAAAACCAAGGGTGAAGAGGGGACCTACCTTAAAACTCACTCCTTGAGAATGTAAGTAAATCTTTATCCTGAAAACCTCATGAGGGCTTTCAATACAGTACTGCAGTGTAACATGACAACATTCTTAAATGGACACTGTCAAGATAGACAGTGGATAGTGAGGCAAATTCCTTACCCCGGTTATTAATCGTTTAGCTGATCAAAGGTCATTTAGCTCCAATGAACTAGCACATGTTCCTGTTCCTCACTTAACAAAATGGAAGTTTTATCTATTGACCTCAGGGGCCTGATCCTCACACTACTGATTTTTCTTCTTCGTCAAAGAATCTAGATTTTCCAAAAAGGGGGAATCTGACTTTAGTGGGAGTTTACATGTAAAAGGAATGCAGAACCAAGCCCAAGAGTTTGGGTCTAGCTTTTGTACTGTTACCTCCCCCACACGCCTATATTTTATTGAAATGCATAAGGATGTGTGCACGTATGTATACATACTATTTAAGAAAGTGCCAGATAGACAGACTTGGAAACATGAGTTCTCTACAGTATTTATCCATAGACAAAATACAGCACAAACATCCAGAGTGCAAACTTCCCTCACAGCCTTGAAATCCTGATTAGGAAGGACCATTCTATGACTCCATTCAGTCACTGTCATTTTCCTGAAGCTACTAACAAGGGCAAAATGTGACAGGATTTCTGTGCCCTAATAAGTGGGCTGAGACAATTTCATATTAGGCTGCTGAAAAGCCATTGAATAGTAGCAACTTAGTCTGACTTCAGATCAGCGACAAAAGTCTCCACTATCTCTTTACCAATTATTTGAGCCACTAAGTCCCCCAGGCTTTGTCTTTATCAATTCTTTATCTAGAGTTTTAGATTAATACTTACATTGACTAGTAAAGAGAAGTCAGTCACCAGCTGGCTGAGTTGAATCAAGTCCTACAAATAAAAAATGATTTCTTATATATTTGCTTAAAGAAAAGGAACTTAAATGGGAATATAAGGGAGCTCCAATGTACCTCTTCTAAAGTTTCCCATGATTCAGCAGCATTTTCATCCTGAGGAATTTCAGGGAGTGGGGAGTACACCTGAATAAAATTCTGAGAAGTGTCCACAGCTCCAGTGTTATACAAAGGCTCTGAGTGAAAACATGATATTTATAAATGCATGTATTCTATTAGAAAACAGGCTGCAAAAAATTCTTTGTCTTCCCATATCTTAATATTATTTGAGAATAACATGACAATTGACCCAATTCAAGCCAGACAATAGCCCTACAAAGTTTATACGAGCAAAGTTCTATTCTGAACACCACAAATCTTATTTAAAAAATTGTTCTTCCCCCCAAAAATATTAAATTTCTTAGAACAGACACACTCCTCAGGTTTGCTCTGAAAACAATTATCAAACTATACTACTTAATTCGGGTTTAATTCATTTTGTATTTTAAAATTTAGCAAAAGAATCTAAAGCCTGGGCTAAGCACTTTTTATTTATATAGGATAGATATAAACAAATAATTCATGAAATCAGAGCGATGGTTCACATAGTTATGGTTAAGTGCACCATCGATTTGATTTCTAGTCCATCTTTCCCACTCTGAGCCAGCAGGAACTAGGAAAGGACGACCCGCTAAAGAAGAAGAACAATGAAACCCTGCTAACGCTAATAAGAGAGTAGTAGAGTGTTGCTCAATTCTAAACCCTAAGCACCTTGATTATAACAATGGGCTTTTAAGAGGCTGAAAGTATGGAAGAGGGATGTCAAATACATGAAGAGAATGCCCTCTCCTCTCCATATACACACACAAAGGAACACAGATGTGGGGCGGGGGGAGACAGGGGATGCTATTTTGCAAGGAACAGCTAGAAAGGTCACTTCATAAAGTAAAGTAATCGACCAGAACCTTGTGCATCTCTCTTACATCAACTGTACTTGGCAAGTGATACAATGGAGACTGAACAAGATACGCTTCCAAAACCTTCATAACAAATTCAGGTTTGGTCAAAGCAACGAGAATAGTGAACTCTAGTTCTTTTATTCCCCTAGTTTTAAGGTTTTTCCCTTCTCTCAATAATTCTATATTAAGTCTTTTATATAACATCATTGTGGAAATAAAACTAAATTAATACTTAGTTTTGAAGGAGGCATGGCCTAGTGATCTGAGCACAAGGCAGGGAGCTAGGACGCAGGCTGCGATCCAACACTGGATACCTTTGTGGCCATGGGAAAGTCGCTTAGGGCCCAATTTTTCAGAGATGCTGCTCACTAAGTTCTCATTGGCTTTAACTGGACCAGCTCTTCTGAAAAAAATCAAGCCATTTAACCTTTTGGTCTCAGTTTCCCTATCTGTAAAAGAGGATATTACTACTAATCGTACAACTTGTGTGGCACGTCTGAAGTAGCGCACTGTACAGCAAAAGAATTTCTGCGGTGTAATAAAAAGCTCCAACAAATACAAGTCAAACAATAAATACAGGCTACCAAGATCTGTAAGATGACTAGCTCAACCGTATTATCTGCTTCAGACACCTCTGCAATAATATAAAGACATGTTGGAAGGGGTGAAGTGTCAATTTTAAACCCTACATTTTCTTGCTTTTGAAGGTTTAAAGAGCAATATCAGTTATTAAATGAAGTTGGAGGCAATTTATTTACATTCTGATTAACACGCATATTGCTCTGGAAGCCTTAACACCACACTCTCTCTTCTTTCCACATGTTAAAGAACAGTTAGATACAGCAGCCTTATTGATTACATGACTTTCCCATTTCGAATGTAAGCTCCTTGGGCCTGGTCTGCCATTTACTATATTTTGCAGAGCACCTAGTACAATGAAGTTCTGACTTGGCTGAGACCACTAGGTACTACAATAATATAAGTCTTAAATAATAATATAAAGCCACACAAGGGTGGATAAAAACGGGGAGGGCGGGGTATAAAAAATAAGAAATAGGATCTTTTATTTCAATTAGATTTTTGCTGATTGTCTTTTTTATTTACATATTTGAAATTTAATTTTAATTTATGATAAACTACATGTACTATAATCCATTAGAATAATTTAAATTAAAAATAAGTATGTTGCATCAATGAGCCTTCCTCAGATTTTAATGAGTTAAAGGGTGTTGCTTTTTTAATTATCTACAGAATCAGGGGGAAACCAGTCTAACGTTTGAGGTCAACTCAAGGTTTATAAATATCTCATAAGGGTATGTGCTGCATTAAAAATCTATATTATTTTCACTCTTTACAATGGAGCACGTTATTTACTTTTTTCCAAATGTTTAAGTACTTTCAGTTTCTGTTGTACAGAAAAGCTTTTGCCTCAGTCACTTTTGGTTTCAATTTAGGTAGCAAGTGCACAAAGAAAATTATCTTCCTTTGGACTAGTTCATTCAAAACTGAGAAACAAAAAGAGAGCTGAAAAAGCAGGAAGGCTTGTTTTCCTCTTCCAGTCTCTGAATAAAAAACAGGTGGGAGATGAAGGACATGGGGCCAGATTTTCAAAGGTATTTAGGTACCAAAAGATGCAGCTAGGTCTAGTCAGATTTTCAAAAACAACTAAGCAGGTTAGGCACCTGATTCCCATTGTTTTCAAGGCCCATTGATTTAGTTAGGGGCCTAATGGGATTTTTGAAAGTGTGTGAATAGATTAGGTACCTATTTGTTCTTTAGACACCCGAATACATTTGAAAATCTGGCCTATGGTGACCAGAAACAATCTGTCAATTCACCAACTACAGTTCAAACTTCTTTTGATAAATCAGATAGTTTTAAATGCAAAACATGTTTTAATAAAAACTTACTTTTTTTTCTTATGTAGCCAACACTTTTAAGGTGGTTTTATTTAACTCATAAACAATTTTAAAATGTATATTTTAATTTAATTTCAATTTCCATCCAAATGCAGCTTGATGTGAAACCCAAATAAAAATTTATTAATTACCCGGTATATAAGAAACATGTCTCTCGACATTTTTGACATTAAAAATGTCAAAATTAAGAATCTGAATAGATGTATGGCAAACTATATAATTGCTTAAATGTGTGCAGATATGGTGTGTCCTGCTGGTATGCAAAAAATTACCAAATTTTGTGTAAAGGCTATATTTGGGTGCAAATCAGAACGTTTAAATGGTTACCGACCAATGAGAATAAACCCTGCATTAGGAAAATAACTAAAACTTACAAATTCAAAACAATCAATTATTTAAATTAAAGTTTGCTGCTTGGTGATTTAAATTAATCCATCCTGAAGGCAACCATCACTGAAATAAGAGTCTTTCACAAACAGTTTTTAAGAACTGCACAAATATACATATCCCATCATATACATGGTATTTGGGGGAAAAGATGGTTCAAAACAGTGCAAATCTTGGGCCTAACAACCTTGACAGTTTAAATATTTGCCTAGTAGAAAACAATGCAGTTAAGGTTATATTCCCTGTGATTCAGACCTTAATGTTATTTAAATGTACTTTGATTGCTTATATTAGGCTTGATCTCCAGCAAAGTTCTGTGAAGCTCAAAAACTTGTTTCTTCCACCAACAGAAGTTGGTGCCATAAGAGATATTACCTCACCCACCTTATCTCTGTCATACGCCCAGGCCTGGCAGAATTCAATTTTTTTTAAAATAATTTCAACAGATAATATTAATGGTTATTGTTAAGCCTTCCTTTCTATTTTTTATCAATCTAAATTTTCACAGTTACAGGAAATAATGGGGGCTGGGGGCAGACAAGTATTTAATAACAGTAGTTGTTGAGATTCAAAAAGTTAAAGCTTTATAAAGCTGTTACATAAGAACGGCCATACTGGGTCACACCAACGGTCCATCCAGCCCAGTATCCTGTCTTCTGACAGTGGCCAATGCCAGGTGCCCCAGAGGGAATGAACAGAACAGGTAATCATCATGTGATCCATCCCCTATCACCCATTCCCAGCTTCTGGCAAACAGAGGCTAGGGACACCATCCCTGCCCATCTTGGCTAATAGCCATTGATGGACCTATCCTCCATGAATTTATCTAGTTCTTTTTTGAACCCTGTTATAGTCTATAAGGCTATAAGAAATGCTACTGCTAAGCAGAAAAGACACTTACAGAGTACTAGTAAGAGAATTGAAAGAGAAGGGAAAGGGAAGGATGGGGAAAAAAAACCCCAATAATATATTTGTTCTCTTAGCTAAAAAGAACAGTCTTTTACAAAACAACTTTGGATTGAAACAAAAATACAACACTTCATACCTAACCAGCAGCTTTGATTCAGTGACATAAAGCCAGGGAGATTAGCCTGTAACATTGAACATGGTAAACAGATTAGCAAAAGATCAGTCTTTTATAGGGCTAAATTAATTTCTGGTGAAATTCCAAAGAGAGCTACATCAGGGATGAATTTGGTCATTTGAATTTTTGTTGTTGGACTATGCCTGACGCTGGTGGCTGACGTGAATCAGTGGTGTATGCTGTTGTAGATCTGAAGGCTAGGACTATAACAAGGTTTAAAAGAGAACTGGATAAATTCATGGAGGTTAAGTCCATTAATGGCTATTAGCCAGGATGGGTAAGGAGTGGTGTCCCTGGCCTTCACAACATCCTCTGGCAAAGGTTCCACAGGTTGACTGTGCATTGTGTGAAGAAATACTTCCTTTTGTTTGTTTTAAATCTGCTGCCTATTAATTGCATTGGGTGACCCCTAATTCTTGTGTTATGAGAAGGAGTAAATAACACTTCCGTATTCACTTTCTCCACATCAGTTGAGATTTTATAGACCTGTATCATACACCCCCTTAGTCGTCTCTGTTAAAACACAGATTGTCAACATCACATTAAAATATACAATGTAAATATCCTTGAACTATTTCTCAAACAGCATTTTTCTTACTTTACATATCTGTAAATTCTGATTATCCATGGGAAATAGTTTTTCCATCAGTTTGAATGTACGATGAAATTGACGCTTACCAATATTTCCCGAAAAAACCCTAATTCTTCCAATAATCACCATCCCATGCAGAGTGTCAGATGTACTACATGTACATACAAACACATCTGGTAAAAAAAAAATTCCTTTTAAGGAACAGCAATATTAAATATCTATTTTTGGGAAATGAGGAAAGTACCTCAGCTTTAAATAAAAGCACATAACACATTAATGCCTCAGCAATATACAAAAATAAAAAAAATAAAACTGCCCAAGCATCTCTGACTTAGTTCACATTGGTGCAACAGACCAATGTTGTCTGCTTTCTGCCATGGAAATACTAATTGAGATCTACAACAGCATACACCACTGATTCACGTCAGCCACCAGCGTTTTTTTGCTAGTACCGACCTTAGCTGTTTTGCACCAGCTAACAGGAACACTGGCTGTCTGGGACTTGAAGTGGGTGCCCATGCTTCAAGGTCTAATACAGAGGTGGGCAAACTACTCCCCAGGGGCCACATCCGGCCCGTGGGACCATCCTGCCCCCGGCCCTTCCCCCACAGCCTCAGCTTGCCGTGCCGCCAGTGCTCTGGGTGGTGGGACTGCGAGCTCCTGCCAGGCAGCGCAGCTCCGAGAGCCACCAGCCTGCCCTGGTGCTCTAGACTGCGCAGCGCTATGGCTGGCTCCGGCCGGGCGGTGCGACTGCCAGTCCTGGTGCTCTGAGCAGCATGGTAAGCGTGCGGGGAGTTCAATAAGGGGCAGGAGGTCCCGGGGAGCAGTCAGGGAACAGGGGGCGGTTGAATGGGGCAGAGGTTTGGGGAAGTGCAGGGCGGTCAGGAGACAGGGAGCAGGGGACAGTTGGATAGGCGTTGAAGTCCTGGGGGGGCCTGTCAAGGGGTGGGGGTGTGGACAGGGGTCGGGGCAGTCAGGGGACAGGAAGGGTTGGATGGGGGTGGAGTCCCGGGGGGGCAGTTAGGGGCGGGGGGTCCTGGGAGGGGGCAGTCAAGGGACAAGGAGCGGGGGGGGTTGGATGGGTTGAGGATTCTGAGGGGGGCAGTCAGGAGGCAGGAAGTGGGAGGGGGCACATAGGGAGTGGGGGCCAGGCTGTTTGGGGAGGCACAGCCTTCCCTACCCAGCCCTCCATACAGTTTCGGAACCCCAATGTGGCCCTCAAGCCAAAAAGTTTGCGCACCCCTGGTCTAATGCTCCCCTCACTGATTTCTCAAGAAGGTACAACTTCAACTATCAGGGTCAAAAAGGAACAGCATACTGAGCAGCAGGCTGGTACATGGCTATCACTAAGACAAAAAAGGCAGCAGCTATGGCCATCTATAAGTAGAATGAGTCTGTCATAGGATGATCTGGGTTTGAAGCCTGAGGGTACTGAATGCACCATTTTAGATTAAGGTGGGGTACAAAGCGCTGAGGAGAAAGTACATTTAAAAAAAAAATTTTTTTTGCAACAAATTAATAAAAAGGAGGGTGGGGGGAAGAATTTATTGGGAATTAACCCAAGCTAACTGACTAGAAGAAGTCACAAGAAGAAAATTCCACTAAGGAGTAGAGGGCGAACTCTGCTTTCCAACTGATGGTAAGAGGGAACCAAAGGACAGTTGCGGCCATTCCGCACTTTATGCTCTAAGGGTGCAGGCAGGGGGTCAAGAGGACTTTGGTAAAGACCTTTGAGGTGGCAGAGGGGCCAAAGGGTAAGGATGCAATACTGGTAGTGGTCTCTGCCCAATCACAAAATTTGAAAACATCCATGTCAGGGGTGTATGACAATATGAACATAAGTATCCTGGAGGTCAAGGGAGACAAACCAATCTACAACATCCTGCACATTACCTGGAGTGAGAGCCCTGCATAACGGATTACAATTAATGCCCCACACACGCTTGCATGACAACAGCCCCCACTATGGATTTTCCACCTCTAAAATGATTTTCCACTGACTGATAGCAATCCAGCTTTGCAAGCTTCCACAGTGCGATCACCACTTGCTTCTCAGTTGTCAATGCAGCTTTCATTCTGTTGTCCATGCTCAAATGTGGCATACAGATCCAGGAATGTGGCCTTTTGCACCTGCAAGTACTGCAGCTACTTATCATCCCAAACCTCCATCATAATGCAATCCCACCAGTCAGTTGCTTATTTTTTAGGCCCAGAAGCAGTCCTGTAGCTGATCTGTAAATGCCACCAACCTTGAATTGTTTTTCATTATGTCCCTTAGCAATCTGTCCTCAAAGAAATTATCATGTGCCCTTTTGTTGTGGTACTTCCTACAGTTCTGCAAGTGCCAGAGGATTGTTTGTCCTGCATTTGCAGCATCAATGACAACAGTGCAGAGCTGTGTGGGCTCCACTCTTCTGACTGAGATGTCGGATAGCGACAAGTGCTTTGTGGGTGTGTGGGATTTTAAAAAGGCAAAAAAATTATGGGTTAGTCAATAACCACCTCATGGTATTATGAGATAGTGAAAGTTGCATGATAGGAACTTGACCTTTTGCTCCCAGCCCCGCAACGGGAGTCGTGTGCGCCCCACAACACATTGTGAATATTCCCCAAAAGGCATTGCACTGGAAGGTGGCACACTGGGATACGTACCCCTGGTGCACCGCACTTAGCATCAATGCAAGCAGCTAAGTATGCACACGCATGTGTGATATACTAACTGCAGCAGCTTTACACTGACATAACTTGTGTCGACCAAAGTTTGTAGTCTATACATGGCCTTAGCCAGCATTACATATTTTACACTTGTCAAATAAAACCGTTTATCAGTTATTCAAGAATAAAGAAGCTTCCTAAGCAGAACTGTGGACAGAGGAAAAGCCTCTTAAGTAAGATGGCCTGTAAAATGGCTTGCCCCCAATTGCCTCCTCCATGCTGACCCTATTCTGCACCAGATTAGGATGTCCCACCGCTGGGTTTTAGTGACATAAAGAGCCTTTAATGACTTCTCCATATTAAAGAATATTTCACACCTCATAAGAAGGCTCTGTTGTTACCTAGCAGCTCTATCTTCTTGGGGAACCAGGGCACAGTATCCAGCCTGTCTGACTCACAAAAGACCTTCCCCTCTCTTCCCTCAAGTCTTTGCTTGAACCAAATCTGCATCAGAAGAAAGATTTACAAAAAGCAGTGAAAAGGCAGTGGGAGACGCACCTAAACCCTTGGGATAAAGATGACATAATTAAGGAAACTCCCTTAACCCCATTTGCATAGAAGATGGGACAAGGAGGCATCTCCAGTAGCATACAGAATGGAGAACAGAGATTCCAAGGTAAGAACCGCATGGAACTCTGGGACCAGAAAAGCAGGGAAGCACTGCATGATGGAGGATCTCTGCTCCAGATGTTAATGAACCCACACGCGCACACACCCAACTCAGTAGTTATCAGACCAACTCTAGTAATAAATCCTTTATTGTTATCCAAAATAGTGAAGTTCCCTAATTGCATTGTGAGCTCCCTCCAAGGAACACTGCCCAAAGCCAGGAATGATCAGCTGCCATGTCTAGCCTGAACAAAACAACTTTGGTATTCTCCCTTGATTACACATAAATCTAATGTTCTCCCTTGAACCATTGTTGCTTCTCGACAAAAACCCCTATCCATGCTCAAGTAAGCGTTCTGATGCCTGGATCCAAAATCTGCATCAGTTCCATTGAGACTTCATCTTCTCCTGACTGATCATGATGGAGGCTCTGCTTGACTCCAGCACTCCAGACCCTCAGCTACCACCACCACCTGGAATCCCCGATCAATTCAAATGTCATGGAGTGGTGAGAACCCAGCTCTCTCTCTCTCAATATAGCCTTCTGACCCTGACTTGTGTGATGAGTTGTTTTCTAAACCTGACTTTTATAATCAAGTTTAAGTTAGATTTAATATTGTAACTGTTTTGTTTGCTTGGCTCCCCTATGGTTATAAGCTGGCAATAAATAACTTTCTTGATTAAGCTGGTTGCTTCTTTCTCTCTCTCTCTCCCCTCTCCTCCCCCCAGCTTCCCCATGGGTGTTTTTTGGTTTCCTCATTCACTCTGCAGCAACACTCCTCATTCCTAAGCTAAAAGATCCCTGCAGCACCAAAAAATCCTATGGGGTTGATCATCAAGTGGGTTACTACCAGAACAAATGTAACGTGAAAGTGGGGAGAGAGACGTGTTGAATCTGGGACATACGAGGGTGGCAGCTTGGAAGTGCTGCTCGACCCAGCCTGTTCAGGCGTGCTCTATTCTGGTGCGGTGCACGTGGCCTATGAGGGTGGCAGCTTGGAAATGCTGCTCCACCCAGCCTGCTGAGTCCAGGGACATATCAGGGGTCAGCTTGGGAGCGCTGATTAATCCGGTCCACTCAGATGCGCTCTGACTGTGTGTGTGTATTCATCTGCTTCTGGGGCTGGAAGAACCCAGCCCTGGGGAACCTAACGTCCTGCAGGGCAGCGCCATTGGAAGGGAACTTGCAGTAGGGAGAAGTAGAGCTCGGTATAAGAACACAAGGGACACAAGCAGTACATTGATAGAAATACAGAACCACCCCACCCCCAAGAAGAGTAACCCTAATATTTCCCTTCCCACTTCAAAAACAAAAGAAAAAAAGGGAGTGGAGGAGGATGAAACACCTGTGGGCTGAAAGTATGAATGAGAAATTTACATTCAAAAGTTCGTATTGTAGGAAATTCTAACCCAAATGTGAAAGGGCTTAGAATGGAAGTGCTTCCTCAACATCAACCACAACATCTCCTCAGAACAGCAGTAAAAAAAAACAAACACACCTCTGCATACTTTACAAAGTACCTTCACATTTCATTACACTCAAGATAAAAATCTAGTTCTCTGGGAAATTCAATATGCTGGTTAAAAAGAATTTTAGTAATTTTAAAAGTGGAGTCTCGCCTTTTGTTAACATTTGCTTAAAATGGAATTAAATTCAACTCCTATTGGACTTGAGATGGGGGATGGTGGAAAGGGAAAGGGCTGTATCATTTCTTTGACATGCCTCCTAAATGGGCTATTTGAATTTGTAAACTCTTCATTTCTCTGCCAGATTGGAAGCAACATGCGAAAAAGAAGTAGGGTATAAGGAAGTTTCTTTGACTGAGTAAGATCAGCAGCTAAGATCTGCTTTCAGATCTGCAGCCTTGAAGCACAAAAGAACAGGCAATGTGATATTACAGCTGCCCCATGAATGCAAAAAGCTGCTTTCATATTAATGCAAACTTTTTAAAAAATCCTATATAATTATACTCAGTTGTCTGTGTGCCTGTATGTTTCACTTTACGTGAGGTGAACTACATCTCCATTCCTGAGCTGACTTGTGAGTATATGTCATTCCCATAATATTTTCCTATGGCTATGCCTGCCATCCCAAAATTTCTAATCCGTTTCTTGGTTTTTCACCAATGACCCGTTTTTTAAAAAAACATGAAAGTCATTCAGCTAGAAATACTAATCCTGTTTTTTTAAAGAAGAGACATTTTACAGTTTAGCATATATTTTTGTCTTCTTTTCTTAGTCGTGAAAAGACTTTCCCTCTTACTAATGACATTGCACACAATTCTCCCTGCAGTTCTCTACAGAAGGAACTTCTATGACAACAAGGAGACAGAACTAGATATTATGAAGATTAGCACTTTATAAATACAACAGCCAGATTATACAGAATTTCCTGATAGGAAAGATTTTCTGTGAGGCCACTAACTGAAAATATGTTTTTTAAATTGAAAAATGTGAGACTTGTGAAGTATTTTAACCAATATTAAGCTTCAAACTTTTCTGTATGAGGATGTGTTGGTTTAACTCTAATGGTCAATCCTTGTAAACAGCGTTTCAGATGTTAGCAGCAGCTAACTCCAGATTTGGCTTCAAGTGTAAGGGCAGGTGGGACAGAATGAGGGTGAAAAGAGACAAGAAGGTGCTCATGGGGGAAGGAAGGAAGAATGAGGGAAGAAAGAAAGTGAAAGATACAGTTTTCATGAAAGTAGAGGGATCAGAAAAGAGCAGTAGCAACCAGACCCATCCTTGGATGATCTATAAGGTAGTATAATGTGTTTCTAAACCTCATATAATGGTCTTGTACTTTTACTGCTTTACTGCCAATTACCAAGATATATTTCTGTGTAAACGAACACTTCATACTCAACCTGCTCCTCCTGATTGAGGCTTTCAGTGATGATATACGAATTGTTTTCACCATTTCATAGATAACGAATTAAGTAAAAATGTACTAAGTGATTACCATAACTAAGCAATGGAAAAAGAAAACGTAACTACAATAACCCCAAGATTGCTTGTACCTCACAATTTAGTGCTCTTGTTACTTAACTATGCCTATTAGGCTACCAATATTTTCCTCTTCCTTGGATAGCTGATTAAAGCATGTATTAACTACATAAACTGTGCAGTAAAATAATCTGTATTCTACATATGGTGAGAAAACTGTGGTATTTGAAAGTTGTATTAAAATTCACCTCTTGTCATATAAGAATGAAGTTTTACTAAACTGAAGTATTTATTTCCACAATATCTGGTCAGAAATCCCTGGAAATATACTATCATAAAACAAATATAAAAATACCACAATACAGTACATAGAAAAATGAATTCTACTACCTCCTCCTACCGTCGCAGATCTGATTAGAGAAGACTTTAAAGAGGTGTCCTCCTGTTCATTAAACTGTCTTTTAAGTTCTTCTGCAGATTCTGAATGGAGTTGGAGAAATTCTTTTATGGAAAATGAAGCTTCCTCTTTAACTGGATTTATCATTCTTTGGAAAATTTGTTTATCTTCCAGTCGGACCCGCAAACACAGTTTCTCCATCTCTCGGATATTGGCTCGCAGTTGCTGCAATAGTTTTAAAAGGTTATTTGTAACTTTATGGCATACTGCTACTCCTACACACCTCTTTCAAAGGGGTAATGAGAATTAACTAGTTATTTTAATTTTTAAATAATCCAAAAAAAATCGCATTTCAATATTTTGTATAAATTGAGAAAAATAAAAATTCCAAAAAGGTCGTCTTCTTAAGCAACCAAATGCTTTAATTTTATTCTAGTTAAAATGAAAATATTCTAAACAAAAATCTGTTGCACCAAGGAGATAATGGGCATATTTTGCACAAGTAGTAAGAATTCACCTACAGTAAGAAAAATGTTCTTTCCCCAATGTTTTGTTCTTTCCTGTTTTATCTGTGCACAGGTCTATTCCCACAGTACTTCATTTCCTATATCTGTGACAACTGGTACTTATAAGTTCTTTCCCTGGAACCAGTACGACCCGCACAATCCACCAGATACCCAGCAGCTCAGTGCAGTTGCTAATTCTGTACCCTCTCACCCATTCTAATAAACTGGCTGTACACAGGGGAGTAGCCACTGACATTTGGTACCTAAGTAGCCAACTATAGCCCTGATTACAGATGTCATATCTAAGGCCTTGTCTTCACTATGAATGTGCCCCAATTACAGCTATCCATATAGCTGCTGACAAATGTAACCCTTAACACAGACAGGCAAAGCAGTTATTTGCACCAGTTGCTCTTACCATTCCTTGAAACTGGATCCTCCTCTGTATATTTAATCTCCTGTCCCATTGTGCCTACATGGGCTGCAGTGTTCCAGTTCTTGCTGCCATATCAGTAATAGCAGAGAAATGTACTGATTACCAAAGGCAAAAATGATCTCAAAGTTTCCCATGTTCATCAACCAGACTGATCTAAATGTCACAAAAGCTAACCAGACGTGCAAGAACAAACTTCTGTTCAAGCACAGCTAAACCACCTCTCTCATCACAAGAGGAGCTGTCCACAAGAAAAACTCTCCATGAAGATGTGGTCAACACTATGAATATGTTTCAGAACCCAACCCTAGTGGATGTAACACACGGGACTGCTATGACACCTGATATATTTAGCATATTTTGCAAAGCAGTCACTGTACTCTACATTTACACAGGAACTCAGAGGTTGTGGAGAGCTGCTTTAGTTTATATCGACTCATTATGACGATTCTACACAGATATAAGGGCCAAAAATCACTGTAGTATAATATTTACATAATTACAACCTTTTCATGACCCCACTGCAGCTTAGACCCAGCTCTGCTTTCCAAACCAGCACATCTCTACCCTGCACAAGATTTGGACAAAGAAAGAATCATCTCACTGTTGTACCAGATACTGCTGGTTAGCATTTTACATACACTTGGCATAGGTGTCAGTGTCTGTAGAGGGCACAAATCCATGAGTGTGTGTGTCAGACTGTTTGGAATTTCAAGAGTTCTAGAACACTATGGATCAGAGCCTGATATGGGTCTAACGGGTTAAAGACCTACTTGAACTCGACGAGATCTGAATAACCAGATGACTGTGCACAGTTATTTCTTGTTAAGGACATTAATGTATTATAATTAAAGGTTGCAGGTTTACCACAGGATCACAGAACCTATGATTTCATTGATTTTGCCCCTAGAGCGTCATGGACCACTGCTTGATGTTCCCTTGGGAGTGGGAGGAGAAGGGAGGATGTTCATCAAAGCATATTTGAATTCTAAGCTGTTGTACTGTGCCATCTTGCTTTCTTTGTGCAAGCTTTCTTCTGTTGTGAGTACTACCCGCCCTCACTTTCTTTCAGACAAAATATTCAGACTGATGTGTGGAAGGGGGCTGGAAGTGTAGGTTTGTTTTGTTTTTGTTTTTTTAATTGATTTCAGTCGGTTAAGAGTGAATTGAGCGCTGTCAGACGAAATGGTGTATCCAAGATAATAATGCTTTGCATTTATACAGAATATTTTCATCCAAGGAACTCCAAGTGTGAAGAGGAGCTATATCCATTTTACTGATTGGGAAACAGGTACCAATAGGTTAAATGCCTTGCCCATAGTCATATGACGAGTCATTGGCAGATTAGGAATAAAATATCAGGCATCCTGGTCTAATTGCTAAATGACTCTACATCCCTAATTGCAGCTGCATTGCTATTTCTGGGAAACATCTGAGTCAGCTAGCATCAGCACTCATGTCCTACAAACATTTTTGATCCCAAGAATCAAAAACTTCGTTGGTGGTGGAACAGAGACAATTAGGGCTAAATTATGCCACTGCATGTGGGGGTGCATCAGAGAAGCACAATGTAGGGAGGAAAGAGAGGACAGAAAAAGAGGGGGGAAGCTAGCATTGGCACAGAACAAGTGGCCTGGTGAGGGGATGGCTTTGCTAGGAAGCGTGCAGGCTACACCTGTTGGGCAGATATAGCAAGGGACATCATTTTCCATACACCTCCAGACATACTAGGCCTTACAAAGGCAGAATACTACTACCAACTACTCACTGCTGTTTGAGTGAATACCTACCTACCTCTTCTCCCCAGTGCAGCTCACACTCGTAAGAACTATAATTGAACCCATTTTAGGAGATGGGGAAGTCACGAAGTATTGTCCTTACATATGCACTGTTCATGTTGCACCTCATGGAAATAGTGGTAACTTACAGTGTATTCCACCTGGAAAGCTATATGTATTTTTAAGTGTGCAAGGAGAACCTGGTGCCTGCTCATGGAAACGTTTTCCCTAACATTACAGCAGGGTTAGGGAAAGCTCTACTGCACCTGGGTTCCTTGAGGGTTCAGGTTGAGGCAAAGGAATAATGCAGCAGAGGGCCTCGAAACGGGACTACCTGTTTGTATATCTCCTTTAACCAAACAAACTGTTTCAGAATTACTCATTTAAATGAAGCAGTGGGGATGCCACCCATCAGGCTCAGATCCACAAAGATAATCAGGTGCCAAAACCCCAGACTTGGGCACCTACGTCCAGTTTTAGGCTCCACTGCAATTCACAAATTCCCACCAAACTCTGTAGGTACCTAGGCACCAAGTGAATTTAAGTTTTCAGGATAAAAGTTCCCACCTTTGAGCATGCACATCACTGCCTCCCTCTAGGCATCTGGAGGCCTACCTCCCACCTAAACCGCAGAGCAATTCACAAACTGGGGGAACACAGGTGTTTGTCCGCCTAAATCGCAGTGTCCAATCCAGTAGGCGTGCTCCAAGCAGTCTACCAGAGTGGGTCCCATTCAAAATCTGGCCACCAGAGGAGAAGGAGCTGGAGGAGGTGGTGGTGGTGCCACCTGCCTTGTAACTTTTAGCCCAGTGTTTAGAGTATTCACCTGGGATGTGGAAAGTCCAGGTTAAATTCCCCCACCCACCCACCCGAGTAGGAGACGGGAGATCCCTGTTGAAATCCTACCGCTCAAGAGAATGCTCTAAACCAGTGGTTCTTAACCTTTACTGCAGCCTGCACCCCTTTGGTTCTCAAAATATGTTTTCGCACCCCTTATCAAACATCGTTGAAGTAGGTCAGTTCTTTAAACCGAGATATATCATAACTATAGAATGAAAGAGATAGAATTATATACATATAAACATAGGTTCGATGAAACAAAGCAGTTGTACTTTCGTGCCTGTGCTTAATTTGTGTTTTCAGTGATTTACCTTCTAAAAAAATCTGGCATGTCTCGCACCCCCAGGGGGTGCATGCACCCCAGGTTAAGAACCACTGCTCTAAACACTGAGATATGGCATATTCTGATACCGGGCTCCTTCAGTTTCTACTGTTAAAGCTGTTCCACTGTGTTTAAATAATGAAGGAATGATTGGAGAAGGGGGACCGGCCACAGGGTCTCCCACCTCCCAGGTTGGTGCCCTAACCACTGACCTACAGAGTGAGTCATTCATATTCATTCATTCTCATTCTCTCTCTCTCTCCCCCACCCCCCTCTCCACCCAATGATTGTTCCACTGTGGATAGATACTTAAATAGTCATTGGGCACACAAGACAGAATGACTGTGTAGTTTTTAGGGCACCCCCCTGAGAGGTGGGAGACTCTGGGTCCAGCCCCCTGCTCCAAACACTTTCACTATCTAGGTACAATGGAACAGCTTCAAACATTTTGGTTTGGGGATTTTAGCACAAAACATTACCTAGACTTTTAAAAACTAAGAACGCATGACTGATTTTTACTAAAAACTAACATAAGAAATGTATAGTACAAATTATACTTTGGGATAGACTTTTCATGCAAGCATAAAAAATGAATGTTGCAATATAAAAATAAGAATCGTATGACATTCTAAGCATGTATAATAAATCATTCTTCATTGAACTGTTTACCATTGTTTTGAACATTATTCTTAGAGTGGAATGAGGGAACAAATAGTTTGGGAGGGGTGTTTTTAAGGTGAGAGTTTTCTTCATTAATGCAAGGGAGTTAGAAGAGGCAACATTGCTTGCCTGGAAAAAGTAGGGTGTAGAGGCTGTTTGTTTTAATTACACGTCCTGGATACAATTAAATGGTTTATTTTAAATAAGTGAAGAAACCCTTCCCCCGCCAACAGAAATATAACTACATATAAAGGAAATGAATCCAACCTCCATAAACACTCTACACACTGAGGGGAAGGTCATGGTAAAAGACGTATTAAGCAATCAAAGAGAGCGGAGAACTATTGATTCATAAAAATCAATTGTCAAATTAATCAAGACTATACCATACTGTATGTTTAAATTAATAGTATTACCAGACAATCTTAGGCTGCAATATTTAAAATTAATCCCACATATAAACATTGATTACCAATCAAGGAAATATGGAAGACACAAAGTATGGTGTTATAAGATACTGAGTTGAAATAGAAGTCTGATATAATAATATTCCCCATAAATTCTTCATTTAAATCGAACAAGTTAGACAGTTCTTCCTAGCATTTGACCTTAATTTGTGTTTTTAAGCAGCCAAAAAGTGATCATAATCACAATCCAGAAAACAAACTTCTCTTTTTTAGAAGACCTTTGGAATTTGGCAAAAAACAAAATGGAAATATCTAGGCACAGATCTGTAATTACTTCTTCTGAGCATACATCAGTCTATCTAAAGAACAGTATGAACAGAAATGAGTGTGAAATTTACATGGATAAATTCTATCATACCGCTTTGTTTCCAGAACAAAGACAGTTATTCTGTCTTCATTCTCAAATGAGACAGAAAACCATAATCCAAACAGAAACCTCCTTTGTAGTAGCCTAGAAGGAACAAAAAACACACACACAATGTGTAAATGATGTTGGGAGTGGCTAATATTTTTTCCAAAAAATTTCTGAACTGCTAGTAAACCTCCTGAATAGAAAGTCCCCTCAGACCCTTGACAAATTAGGTAACTTTTGCTCAGGGCTTGTACTGGAGTATACACAGGTACACAGCATACACCTACCTCCCCCAAACTTGCCTTCCAAAATCTAAACCAGTGGTTCTCAATCCATGGCCCAATCAGCACACAATTGTGGTCCATGTGACAGTCTTATACAGGTAGTATATATATTGTGTGGATGCCAGCCACATAACATAGAGAGAGAGGTGCATATGCGGCCCACAATGGTAAATCAGTTGAGAACCACTGATCTAAACTCTTGTTTTAAAAAAATCTTCAGCTCTCCCTGCTGTGAAAAAAACATTCAAAACAAGAACCAAGGCCTTGTCTACCTGGAGGGATTTTAGGCATTGGTGGCCAGCCACCGGTATAGCTGTAGCAGTGCAGTTGGACAATGCTACTGTAAGCCATAATTCGCACTGGTGCATCTTACCCTGCTTGAAACAGGAGTAAAATGTACCACTATGCAAGGAGTCTGCACCATTACAACTACATTGATGGCTAGTCGCCGACAGCTGTAACTGGAGCAAATTCACAGTGCAGATAAGGCCTGAATATAAGCAACAGAGTGACATCTGCCTGAGTTTGCAGACAGTCTAAAGCAACAACTCCAAAAGATACAAACCACCCTGTTTCCAAGAGATAAAGTCAAAATGTCACTATTTTATTGCTGATCTAAACAAGGCGATGGACGATCACATGAAGATCTGCACAATCTACCATCAATGATATTTCATCCTAGTGCCACGATTTCTTCCCCTCCAATCAAGTAGCCACGCCCAAGCTGCCAAGGCGAGGCACCTGAACTTCAATGAGGGAAGCCAAGCCTGAAGAGCCCACCAAAATGCAGCACAGCATGCATGACTCTATTCTGAATATCTGCAAAATCTGTTGTAAGTAGCTTCTCATTGTGGTGGTGTTAAATGAGCGGAGCTTTGTTTGTGGGTAGACAATGAAACCGTACCACTGTTTTACCCTTCCCCTCACAAATCTGTTTTTTTAAGCAACCTATCTCAAGTGATGTGGAAGCATGGTTTCCTTTATCCAAGCACCTTTAAGTATTTTGAAGTTGTGAAGCTTTAGTTTGTAAGACCTGGAATGTCTCTTTATAGTATCTGGAATCTTGATCTGCCAGTTTTCCCAAAGAATTTGACTACTGAAATGAATGAGAGCCAATCTTTGTTTCAAGTGCTTGTATATCTTGCTATATAATAAAACAGGAATATTATTTAGCTCTTATATAGAGCTTCCATCCCTAGATCTCCAAGTACTTTACCAGGGTGAACAACATGCATTATTCCCATTGTAAAGATACAGAAACTGAGGCACAGAGTTTGAGCCTAAATTCTCAGAAGTATCCACAAATTTTGGGTGCCAAAGTTAAAATGTCAAAGGCCTCATTTTCATAGGTATTGACCACCAGCAATTCCTACGGACTCCACCAACACTTCACAATAAGGAAATTGTATAGAACTCTAAATGTAACAATGTATACTGGGACTATCTCCCTTTCCAAATCTTTACAACACATTTAATAAACAATATTTTTCCATCATAGACAGCAAAGTTAAAATTGTGAAGGGGCATAAACTGGATGTGATGATAGTGAATGATGAGAGGTTGTGTGTCAAAAAGGAAATGACTGGATCCTTTCACTGTTCATTTCCAGACTGTCTAACATTTAGGGTGAGGGAGTGGTTTGCAGGTGTGTGTTTCCTGTATAGAAAGTGTGATACTGTTTTGGGGCATTAGCTGAATTCCAATGAAAAACACTTTCAGCCTTAACTCTCTTTTAATGAAGTTTTTGTCTGTGAATTTCCCTGTTGTTTTACAGAGTACCAAACATTTTAAATTCGGTTAACATGTAATTTGGAAAAATGCCACATTTTTCTCTTAAAATGTTGTGCTAACAAGCAATACTTAGGATTACTAAAACTAAAAGAAATTTGCAAAATACTGTATAAATTGCTCTATTTTTTTCAGTTATGCATTTTACAGTACTTAGTGTATAGTTAGTTTCATTGTTTCTCCTGCCACCTGCTAAAAATATCCTTAAAAACATCAACAGTGGAATGGGAAAACATCTATACAAAGTAATTAAATTTCAGGACATACTACTTAAAGTATGCCCTATCAGAACCTGGAATCTTTTGAAATAGTTTTTAACATTCAAGTTCCAGCAGCTAAATCCACTCTAAAGCATAGCACTATTCACAAAAAAATCTTAACACAATGGATTTACTATTACCCTATCAAAAGGAAAACAATCATAAAAACAAAGAGCAGAGAGAAAACCTTAGTCTTCTAGTTTGTTCTTAGACACTGTAAAACTAATATTTCAATCAAGTAGTATACAGTATGCACAAAAACAAAAAGGCTTCAACTGAAACGATGCAAAAAGCAATAATTTTCTTGATCATTATCAAGGGCATGACACAGAATACAGTTTTAGCAAAGCTAAGATACATAAAAGACTCATAGAGACCTTACAAAGTGTAATAGAAATCTTAAAATCTATCCAGGATTCTCCCAGAGATAGAAATTGACAACTTTCAATGAAACAGATGCCATCCTAGAGCTAGCATAATTCATTTTATCTTGAACTGCAAAAACGCTGAGAATATAAAATTTAGACTTCTCCACAAAAGCCAAACATATCAGAGACAATATAGCAACTTTAAATTAGGTTAATATACTGACCTGACCTTGATGAGAAGGAAATATAACCTGATGAAACTAATTCACATGCTGATTTAGCAAGAATTCGGCGAGTAAGGAGTTACAATACTCAAGTCTAGATGTTCTTTACAATGTGAGTCAGAACCTCCTTTTATTTTGATAGCAAAGGATGCACACTGACACCATTCTGACAAGGTAACAGGAAAAATTTAGAAACACTCTTGTAACACGTTCCAGCATAAAACCATCTTGAAGTCTAGGGCTGAAGAAACATTACCAGATTCTACGAATTCTAATATTACCTCCACTGAGGTAAACAGAAGACACAGCGCTTAACTGTGGCCTGAGGAGAAGAATTTCAATTTTATTAGTATTTAATTTTTTTACTTCTTAGATAGACACAAATTCATTGCCAATAGGCAGAATCATGTTCTCTGTATGCGGTGGTGTATTATCAGAGAAAGGGAAGTAGATCGAAGTATCACATGTGTAACAGTGATATGGCTGCCCATACTAATTGAAAATACCACCTTAAGGAAACATACACAAATCAAGAAATATGAGATCCAGAACAGAGCTCAGGGAAATATCCAAAAGGGTCAACCTGCTATCATAGTTATGCTACCTAATCCTGCCATAGGAAACATTACTGCAAAAAGAAATAAAAGCGGTGTGACCAGAAGAAATATAACCCTCCCTTCAGGAGCTATGCTTGATAACTATCAGTAAGGTGGCACAAACATGCATCCGATGAAGTGAGCTGTAGCTCACGAAAGCTTATGCTCAAATAAATTGGTTAGTCTCTAAGGTGCCACAAGTACTCCTTTTCTTTTTGCGAATACAGACTAACACGGCTGCTACTCTGAAACAAACTTTTAGTCACTCTTCTCATTATTAAGGATGCGAGTTTGTCATGGAGGTCACAGAAGTCACAGATTCCACGACCTCCGGGACCTCCATGACTTCTGCAGCGGCTGTTTCAGAGCATATGGGAGGGGGCTCAGGGCTGGGGCGCTGGAGGGCTCTGAGCGGCGATTACCTTGGGGGGGCTTCCCGGAAGTGTTGACAGTCCCTCCCTCTCAGTTCCTAGCTCCGTGCGCTGCCTCCATCCACAGGCACTGCTCCCGCAGCTCCCATTGGCCGCGGTTTCCGGCCAATGGGAGCTGCAGAGCTGGCACTTGGGGCTGGAGCAGGGGCAGGGGCAGCGCATGGAGCTAGAAGCTGAGGGAGGGACATGTTGCTGCTTCCAGGGAGTCATGAGAAGCCAGGTAGGGAGCCTGCCAGTCCCGCCAACCCCCATCCCCAACACGAGCAGGGGTCCCGGGCCATGCACCGCCACCTGCCTCCTCCAGTACCAGCGTTAGTGCCAGGCCACCCCCCCCCCCCCCCCCGAGCACCCGCGGTATCCCCAGGCTGCCCCCGTTCCACCCAATTTAGTCGGGGGTATATAGTACAAGTCATGGACAGGTCACGGGCCATGAATTTTTGTTTACTGCCCAGGTCAAAAAGGTCCCCTGGCGGCTCCGGTCAGCACTGCTGACCGGGCCATTAAAAGTCCGGTCAGCAGTGCTAAGGAAGGCTAGTCCCTGCCTGTCCTGGCACCACGCCCCAGAAGCAGCCAGCAGGTCCAGCTCCTAGGTGGGGGGCCATGGGGCTCTGCATGCTGCCCCCGCCCTGAGCACCAGCTCCGCACTCCCATTGGCCGGGTTCCCTGCCATAGCCCAGAGCCCCCCTCCCACACCCTGAACCCCTCATCCCCTGCCCCATCCCAGAGCTCTCACCCCACCTCCTGCACCCCAACCCCCTGCACCCCAACCCCCTGCCTCAACCCACAGCCCCGTCCCGCACTCCAAATCCCTTGGCCCCACCCCCCAGCCTGGAGCCCCCTCCTCTAGCCCTCATCCCTGGCTCCATCCCAGAGCCAGCACCTCCAGCCTAGAGCCCTCACCCCCTCTCACACTCCTACCCCCTCCCACACTCTGAATCCCTCAGCCCCACCTCCCAGCCTGGAGCCCCCTCCTGTACCCCAAACCCCTTGTCCCCAGCCACACCCCCAGCCCAGAGCCTGTACCCCTTCCCACACCCCAAACTCCTGCCTCAACCCGACAGAGGGGGAATGTAGTGAGCCGGAGTGCAGGGCCTCAGGGAATGAGCGAGGCTAGGGTGTTCAGTTTTGAGTGATTAGAAAGTTGGCAACCCTATCCTGCAAACCCCTTGTCACCTGCAAAATTTTAATCACGAGTGGTTCCATTGACTGAAATGAGATTATTCACAAGCATAAGAATTTGTACAATTGGGGTCTGGTTCCGCATTCAAAGACACACATACCTTGTGCTATTTACTTCTGGAATGTCCTTCATGAGGAATTTAAGGACTGCAAATGCCAATTCAGAAATATTTACATCCTATATGGATTGTAGGGAAACATACTGCAACCTAGATATGACATACCAACAACAATGAAAAACTTTAGATGATCCAGGACAATTAAGATACCAGAATATGTGGTGGGATTTAGGGGGTTTTTCTGTGAAAAGCAATTATGGGCAAGAATACAAGTAAATATTTGGTATAGATTGTTATATGGATATTACTGATTGTATGATTTCCTTGTTTCTTGCTCTTACACATTTAATTTTAAAATTCGCAATTTTAAAACTTTTTCTCTTGATAATTTTTTGTATTTTTCTTGTTTGGTCTATGTGTGAATTACCTTTCCTGTCACATTACTATTTACTCTATTCACACTATTTACAGGTAGCCCTTACTGTCTGTGGTATATGTTTTCTTATGGGTGTAAAGACTCTGTTTGCAGGGAGAAGGTCTTCAGAGAAGACACAGATGAACAGGGAGAAGCCAGGATTATGTGGATTTTTAGGTCTGCATGACAAAGAATGAATGGGAAAAGTATAGTCCTAGAGGATCACATGACACGTGTCAGCTGTGAACTACCAAAATTCCTGTGTTCAAATCAAGAGGAAGACACACAAAAGCTTGCCACCTGAGTAAACGAAAGTTGCTTATCATGAAACTGAAAGTACAAAATAATTTCCTGCCTTTGTTCATAATTCCCTATCTTGTACTAAAAAGAAAAGATGTCATGGGTTTCAGACCAGAAATTTAAAAATGTTGTTTTATAAATAGCACATGAAAAAAAAAAAAAGAGTGTATTTAATGCTAATGAAATGTGTTTTGGATTGACAGATTTAATTAAGTATTGAGTCCTCTAGTTATCTACAGAATTTGCTTGGTACGGTACAATTTCAGAACTAAAGATAGTTCCTGCCTAAAGAGTTTTTTCCCCTTGCGCCAAAAACATAGTTCAGCCTCTAGGAGCATTCAATTCTTGTGTTCTCTGCTAAGGCTACCAAAGGTTGCAATTAGTGCCAGGCTCATATTTACTAAACTCCTGTGTGTTATTAATGAACGGAAAGGACCTGCCTGAGCGTTTTAGAACAAAGAACTAACCTTGTTAGAGTTGATAAAAGATAACGTAAACACTGGAACAGACACCAATTTTAATGATGAAGTCAGCACTGGCTTCACTGTTCAGCTGAGGCAAATCCACTTCTCCTTGATCACAAACAGATTCTTTGTAGCACAACGGATGCCGTTCCATTGCAGGAGGATGCAGAAAGTGGGTAAGGGTGAAGTATCATATGTGGCAGCACACAGAAGCAGGAGGGGCTGGGGCATGGGACAGCTGTGTGTGGTGGCCTACTACTTTGGCCTACTGAAGTAGTCTCCACAGAATGGCTTCTCACACATGACCAACAGCTGACCCCATTACTCAGGACAGACAATGGGCACAGGATATGACCCTTCATGAACAAGCCAGAGAGAGATAACTACGGTTAAATATTGAAAAATACTAAAATTTTACATACACAAAGCACCCTCCCAGCTCCACAGCTTCTAAGTGTTTAAGGAGAGGGGCTTTCTCTTATGCACTTCCTATGGTGTCTAGCACAGGGATTCTCAAACTGGGGGATCGCGACCCTAAGGGGGGCACGAGGTTATTATGTGGGGGTCACGAGTACATGCATAAAACAGAGAGCAACTGCTATAAAATATATAATTTAAATCTAGCATTTTAGAAAATTACACACACACGTTTGTCACAACGTAGTATGTTTAGTTCAAAAAGTATTGTAAACATATAATGCAGCGATCATTATTCCTAAATAAAATATATATTGTATCATCGCCACTTTAAGGAAATTGGACTCTGCAGATTGTAGTATCGCGAGTGCAGGTTTGTTGTCTTGAGACTAAAAAGGCAGGACTGAGACAACATTAGAGGGCTTGATTGTTCAGCAGTTGAAGAGCTGCATTAAATAGCAGACCAATCAGAACACTGAGACTGGCAAAAAAATAAATTATAATTTAACAGTCAGACACAGAGGCAGGGGCAGTGCTAAGGGGGGACTACAAGGGCTATAGCAACCCCAAAATTTGCCTTAGTCACCCCCCCTTAGCCACCCCTCCCAGCACAAAGGTCAAACGTTACACCGTAGTAAGGGAGGCACGAGATGGCATTGCCACATAATTCTGCAGTTCTGCGCTGCTGCTGGTGGCAGCTCTGCCTTCAGAGCTGGGCGCCCAGCCAGCAGCCGCCACTCTCCGGCCACCCCGCTCTGAAGGCAGCACCTGCTGCCAGTAGCAGCGCAGAAGTAAGGGCGGCAATGGGGTGCTACTAAGTCTGCTGTGAAAAGCAATATTTGTATGTTAATATCACTTTTCACAACAGACTTACTAGTGCTCCACTGCCACCCTTACTTCTGCGCTCCTGCTGGCTGCAACACTGCCTTTAGAGCTAGGAGGCTCTGAAAAGTGATATTAACAGATATATAAATATCACTTTGCACAACACCATTTACCTGCTAACAGCCCTGGATTCATCCTGGCAACATGTCACATCCACAGTTCCTGTGCTAAGCTATTCATTAGTTACTGCTCAAAGGAAAGGACATAATGGTGGAGCAGAGGTCTGCTCTCACGTTCATCTTTCCCCACTAAAGTCAAGGGAATCAATTCAGAGGCATCAGGTTCTAGTGTGGGCTTCCACACAGCTCCCACCAACTGCTTCTTCCAGATATCCAGAAGTAGAGTTCCAAAGCTCCCTCAAAGGCCTTCAGAGACAGAAGGTACCACCACTGCTGTGGATACTTAGCCTGTCTGGCACCACAGCCTTCACTACAGCATCAGATATCCCAGGAGACCCAGCAACTCTACTGCCAATAGTCTACACTAGTCTTAAGGCCATCAACTACTTCCCCCTGCCTCATTACGCCCCCTGTAATTGTCACTGATCCTCCCCATAGCCTTTCCCCTTTTCCTCTTCTCTCCAGTTTATTATATTCTTTAACTTCAAATATAATATCAAACATACTGGGTGTACTGGTTGATCATAGGATGACTATGAGCCGCCAGTGTGATGCAGCCATGAAAAAGGCTAATGCAACCCTAGGATGCAACAGGCTCGGTATTTCTAGCAGAGATAGGGAAGTGTTAGTACCATTACATAAGGCACTGCTGAGACCTCATCTTGAATATCATGTGCAACTCTGGTCTCCCATGTTTAAGAAAGATGAACTCAAACTGGAACAGGTGCAGAGAAGGGCTACTAGGATGATCAGAGGAATAGAAAATCTATCTTATGAGAGAAGACTCGAAGAGCTGGGCTTGTTTAGCCTAATCAAATGAAGGCTGAGAAGAGATATGACTGCTCTCTATAAAGACACCAGAGGAATAAATACCAGAGAGGGAGAGGAGCTATTTAAGTTAAGGGACAATGTTGACACAAGAACAAATGGATATAAACTGGCCATCAACAAGTTCAGGCTTGAAATTAGATGAAGGTTTCTAACCATCAGAGGAGTGAAGTTCTGGAACAGCCTTCTAAGGGGAGGAGTGGGGAAAAACAACCTAACCGGCTTCAAGACTGAACTTGATACATTTATGGAGGGGATGGTCTGATGAAACTTCCTATAGGGACATGTAGTTGATCTGCGACTGCTAGCAACAAATATGTCCAACGGGCAGTGATGGGACACTAGATAGGGAAGGGCTCTGAGTTACTACATAGAATTCTTTCCCAGGTGTCTGCTTGTTGGGTCTTGCTGAAATGCTCAGGGTCTAACTGACCACCATATTTGGAGTCGGGAAGGAATTTTCCCCTGGGCCAGACTGACAGAGACCCTGGGGTTTTTCCACCTTCCCCTGCAGTGTGAGGCATGAGTCACTTACAGCTTTAAACTAGTGTAAATGGTGGATTCTCCATAACTTGAGGTCCATCAATTACGATTTGAGGACTTCAGTAATTCAGCCAGAGGTTATTGGTCTCTAATAGGAGTGAGTGGGCAAGGTTCTGTGACCTGCAACGTGCAGGTAGTCAGGCTAGATGATCATGATGGTTCCTTCTGACCTTAAAGTCTATTTTCCAGTATTGTTACATTTTAAATATATCATTTATTCATATTACAGAAGCACAGGGGTCACAGTCATGTTCCCCGCCCTTGCCCACCTATCCTGTCTCCTTTTCCCTCCATCATCTTCGCTGCTGCCCTCCACAATCTATATGATTTTGTTTTGTTTTAAATCAAGATTTATGCAGTACTTCTAAACCAACTCATTGTCTTATACTTCTCACACTTATGCCATTGTGCTTACACTTCTCTTGATTTTGTCATGTCATTATTTGGGCCCCTATCCTCCAAAACACTTACACACGCTTAACTTTAAGTACCTGAGCAAACCCATTGAAGTCAACAGAAACACTCACATGGGTAAAGTTAAGCACATGCATAAGCTTTTTGCAGGATCAGGGTTCTAAACTTTCAACTCTTTGGGGCAGTGGCAATGTCTATTTTGTCTCTGTAACACCAAGTACACTTTTGGGCATTCAGTAAATAATAATAATAAAATGAGTTAATATTGGCATATTTTGATCACCTGTGTTTGCAGCTAAGGGCTATCTTACACACCGAGTTCACAGGTTTAACTAAAGGTGTTGTTTTTAAATTGATTTTAGTTAAACCAATGCAAAAGGCTGAGTGGACACTCTTATTTTGGTTTAAGCCAGGCTTACTGTGGTTTGGCTAAATCAAACAGATTTAAGCTAAAACAAAATAAGCCTCTCTTAAATCAAAATAAGAATTTACACAATGGGTTGCACTGGTTTAACTAAATCAGTGTAACTAAACAGGTGTAAAATTCATGTGGAAACACGACTACGGTTAAATATGAAGCTAATTGCCTCATTAAATGATTTGCACCTAGGAACCCTGTGCAACTGGTTGGAAAAAATGGATTATAGATGATTTCTGCAAAAATATTACAATACATAACTTTGAGAGAAGAGAATTTCTCATATTAAAAAAGAATCCATGGACTAAAGTTAGAGGAGTAATTAAGAGACACAGTGTAATTTACACCTTCTTCCATCCCTCTCAATATTCAAGTTGCATTAACTTAAACTCATGCCCATTTACCATTTACCACTTATGCCTTGTCTACACTGGCAAGTTTCTGCACAGTAAAGCAGCTTTCTGGGCTGCAACTCCCAAGGTGTACATACTGCCAAGCCACTTAGAGCGCAGTTGTGTCACTTTAAAAAAAAACAACCCCAATGAGAAGTGTACAGCTTTCTGCACTGGGGCTACGGCGCTGTGGTGCCAGTGTACACACCATGGCGATTACAGCACCGCGATTGGCCTCCGGGAGGTGTCCCACAATGCCTGTTCTCTCCTCTCTGGTCATCGGTTTGAACAATACTGCCCTACCCTCAGGTGACCAACCGTCATCCCCACCCCGTAAATTCCTCTGGAAATTTGAAAGTCCCCTTCCTGTTCGCTCAGTGCAGTGGTCTCAGCGCATCTTCGCAGGTGGCCATGCCTGCTCCATGCACCAGGCGATCCCCTGCTTGGAGCAATGCCGAGCTGCTGGACCTCATCAGCATTTGGGGAGAGGAGGCTGTCTGCTCCCAGCTGCGCTCCAGCTGTAGGAATTCTGATACTTACAGACCGATTTCATGATGCATGACAGAAAGGGGCCATGACCAGGACACATTGCAACGTAGGGTCAAAGTGAAGGAGCTGCAGAACGCCTACCACAAGGCGCGGGAGGCAAACCACTGCTCTGCTGTTGAGCCCACGAGCTGCTGGTTCTACAAAGAGCTGGACGTGATACTTAGCGGTGACCCCACCTCCACTGCGAAGGCCCCTGTGGATACGTCATTGGCTCGCGTGCCAGTTGAGAGTGGATCGAGCCAGCAGGAGGAAATCTTGGATGAAGATGTGGAGGGGGAGGGGGACCCAGAGGCAGGGGATGACTCGGAGGTCAGAGATGCATACAGCCAGGACCTCTTTTCTACCCCAGAGGAGCCTAGCCAGCCACAGCTGTCAGAGATTGGCAAAGCGCAAACAGGAGAGGAGGCCGCTGGTAAGCGGATCTGATTTTGGGAATCGCTGAAGCGAGTTGTTGGGCGCAGGAGGGCAGGACGGTTGCAGAAAGCAGGCTTGTCTCCCACCGCATGCCTAGTCTGAGTGCCGGAACAAGCTGCTGATTGACTCCCTCACTTCATGGGAATCTCCCTCAGATTTTACAGGAAACTCTCATGGAGATACTGGGCAATCCACTGCCACAGGTTCTTCAGCAGAGCTCCTTTGTTTCTTGCCCCATTAATGTTAACTTTCCCATGCCACTTTGCCGTCCTGTGCGGGAGTACCATTGCTGGACACAGACGAGCCACATAGGGGCCAGGGCAGAAGCCACAGGCTTGGAGAAGACCCTCCCTTGATTCGCTGCTCACCCTCACCAGCGAAATATCTTCCATAATGATCGCATCCTGTGGAAAGTGGGGACAGGAATGATTATCAGCCCCCCACCCCCTACAGTGCTGGCTCTCCCCCAGAGCCACGTGCCCAGTGTACAGCAGGATCCGGGAGGAATGATTTACCCTGCCCCTGCAGCTACTCACCATTTTGGGGGTCTTGTGGCTCACGTGTGCTTGCCTGGGGTCAGCCAGTTAGTGACAGGTGTGAGGGTACTGGCTGTGTTTTAAAGCACTGAATCAGTGTTGTCTGTGTTGCAAACAATACTGCTTCTGTAAAATGTTGCATTTAAGCTTCACAGAGATGACTTTGGGAGCCCAGCCTCCCTCTGTTATCAGTGGCGGAAAGACTGCGCAGAATTAGAAAGCGGCCAAGAAGAATTAAGGAGGACTTTCTGCATGAGGTTATGATGCACTCCACCGTCAAGAAACAGGAATTGAAGGAGTGGCGGGAAAGTGAGAAGAGGGACCGAAAACAGAACAAGCACACTAGAATGAAGCTAATGGAGCGGCTCTTTAATGTTATGGAACGTCAAGAGGACACGCTCCACACAATACTAGCTCTTCAAACCAAGCAACTCGGCGCCCACCCTCCCCTGCAGCTGCTGTCGCAAAACTCTTTCCCATTCTCCCCCCAAACACCACCACCAAACTCTTATCAACCTCCTGGCTCCAGTCTCTATCCATGGCATTCCACTCCTCCCTCCTCACAGTCCAGTATTGTGGATTCCCACTACGCACTGCACTCAACACCCATCCCTCTGCAGTTTGGCCCTGCTGAAGTACAGTACCTGCTGCATTGTACTCCAAAGGAGAAGGTTGGATATGATCTCTGGACATACGCAAATCTTTAGCCATCCTGGGACGCCCTCCTCCTCCTGGGACCTTCCCTTCCTCGATCTCCCTCCCTGCTTATGTATTTTTTCATTTGACTCTTCCCTCCAGTTGTTGTCTTGTAATAAAAGAATTATGTTGGTTTGAAAGCAATCTTTATTCTATTAATTGAAAGCAAAATGAGCATTGCAAAGCAACATACAATTATGTTAAACCCCCTTATTGCATCATGTGCACCTATCACCTCTTAGCATTACAAGCACTGCAATCCCAAGCATAGCAACAAATATTAGTGGCTTTCAGCTTCAGATTGCTGCCTCAAGGCATCCCTGATCCTTATGGCCCCACACTGTGCTCCTCTAATAGCCTTGGTCTCTGGCTATTCAAACTCAGCCTCCAGGTGCTGAGCCTCTGCAGTCCAGCCCTGAGTGAAGCTTTCATCCTTATCTTCACAAATATTATGGACCGTACAGCACACAGCTATAAGCATAGGAATATTGTCATCGGCTGGTCCAGCTTCCATAGAGGCAGCACCAGCGGGCTTTTAAACGGCCAAAAGCACACTCAACAGTCATTCTGCACCTGCTCAACCTGTTGTTGAACCACTCCTTGCTGCAATCAAGTTGCCCCATGTATGGCTTCATAAGCCACAGCATTAAGGGGTAGGCGGGATCTCCCAGGATTACAATGGGCATTTCAGCTTCCCCTACAGTGACCTTCTGGTCTGGGAAGAAAGTCCCTGCTTGCAGCTTCCTGAACAGGCCAGTGTTCCGAAAAATGCGTGTGTCATGCACCTTTCTGGACCAGCTTGAGTGAATGTCAATGAAACACCCACGATGATCCATAAGCGCCCTGAGAACCATTGAGAAATACCCTTTGAGATTAATGTATTCGGTGGCTAGGTGGTCTGGTGCCAGAATTGGAATATGCGTGCCATCTCTCTCCTCTCTGCAGTTAGGGAAACCCATTTGTGCAAAGCTATCCACAGTGTCACACACGTTGCCCAGAGTCACGATCTTTCGGAGCACGATGCGATTAATGGCCCTGCACACTCCCATCAACATGACTCCAACGGTCGACTTTCCCACTCCAAACTGGTTAGCGACCGCTCGGTACAGTCTGGAGTAGCCAGCTTCCACAATGCAATCGCCACACGCTTCTCCAACAACAGGGCAGCTCTCATTCTCATGTCCCTGCGCCACAGGTCTGGGGCGAGCTCATCACAAAGTCCCATGAATGTGGCTTTCCTCATCCGAAAGTTCTGCAGCCACTGCTCCTCATCCAAGACATGCACCACGATGTCAATGTCATCCCACCACTCAGTGCTCGTTTCCTCAGCCCAAAAGCAGTGTTCCACTGTGGACAGCACCTCTGTGAATGCCACAAGCAATCTCATGCCGTAGCTACTATGCGTGGCGAGATCAATGTCGCACTCCTCTTGCCTTTGTAGTTTAAGGAATAACTCCCCTGCCTCTAGTGACATGTTGGTCAGAGCAAGAAGCATACTGGTCAGCAGTTCGGGATCCATTCCTGCAGCCCGAAGAGGTAGGGCGCGCAATATACAAACCACAGAAAGATGGCGCCAAATGCGGATAGAAGCACAAGGATTTCTGGGATGCAAAGCAATGCATCATGGGTCATTGGGACAGGACCCAGGATGCCCCACGACCCCCTCCACCTTCCCAAAGTCTTAGCAGCGGAAGAGAAAGAGGTGCTCTGTGGGATAGCCGCACAGACTGCACCACTCCAAATACCACTCCAAGTTCCACAAGTGTGAAAAAGCTATTGTGCAGGCAGCTGACAATGGGAACACACAACAGCGGTTTCCCTTCAGCACTCTCTGAGCAGTGCTGTAACTGCCGGCACTGTAACTTTGCAAGTGTAGACATGCCCTTATATACAGGGTGGGTCAAAATCAATGATTTTTAAAATAAAAAAAAATTGGATTTTTTTGATAAAATGCTTTTTGAGGAAAAATCTATCTAAAGATAGTTTTAATTAAGATACATTATAGCTCAAAGCTATCTCATCATGGAATAGGGTTTATAAATTCTAATTCTATAGTATGAGACAATATATTCATGTAATGTTTAACAAAAGTTTTGTAAATGAGTTCCAATAGTTCATGGATTAGGGACCCAATCTTATGGGGTTCCAGAGTCTTCTGTATAGATTATTTAGGTTAATCTTTCCATCTACCCAATGGAACTCAGTGCTCAGTCTAGATGATACCATCAGAGATGCTTAGTTTTGCAGTTCTCAAACTGTGGATTTGTTCACCAGAGGTAACATGCTTGTTAACAGCAAAAATGTTTTTAAATAAATAATATATAGAGGTGAGAAATAAAAGACCTCAACTCTATTGTCCCTCCGCAAATTTGTGTACAGAGTCAATCCCTTACCTCTCTCTAAAAGTGCAAAGTTTCAAAAAGTTCAATGAATAGAAGATTGTTGGGGGCAGAATACATAGGACAAGGAAAAGAAGACTGGCAATAGATGTGAGAAGCGAGGGACATATGCTTCTTTTGTTAAAATATTATATGTTTGCTGTTGAAGAAAAAAATCCAGAATACTTAACATTGTTGTTTTAGTTAAATAAAACAATTTAAATGTCTGTCTGGTGATGTTTTCCTCCTAATACAGCATGGCAAGAAAATCCTTCAAATATTAATGATTAACCTGTTATTTGAATTGGAGATAGTTCACCTCCCAATGACTTCATAAATATCTGCTTCAATTACTTTTGGTAAATGAAATAACCAAACACTCGTTCATTTTCTGATATAGCTGTAAAACTAATCTGAAAAGTTTTCAAAATAAATCACTATTTAAAAATGTATAGTGTGTACCTTCTAAAAATGAAAGCTACATCTATCTCTGAGTTGTGAAGAATATGTATTAAGGTTATAACAACCAACAAGAATGCACTTTTATGTAGAAAACCATGCTTAAATCGAGTCTTCCTGACTAGTGATTTAAATTAAATCCACCCTGTTTATATATCACCTTGGAATTTGACCCACAGAGTCTAAGGGAGTCTAACCTGGTGGAATTTACCTGTTGAAGAGCCAGAGGAGAGGGGTGTATTTTAACCTACACCTTTAGGTGCTTTTCCTGTCACAATGCTCGCTTCCTTTTTCTTTTTTTTTTCTTTTTTTTTTTAAATGTTTGTGGAATTTGTCCAAAGTATTCCTTACACTTTCTAGGCCTAGTTCAAAATTGATGTGTTAAGGGATACAAGTTACAAGCTGATAAATGGATCCGAGTCTAAGGAAGTCTGAATCTAACCCAGTATTGTTAACTACAAGCATTCAAAAAACAAGAGTCAGGCCTCCCACAAGTCTCGAGACTGACTGAAAAAAATCATGATTTTTTTAAAAAATAATAAATTTGAGGTTCCTTTTATTTCACTACTGGTTTTATGCCTTTAGGGTTCATGTTTTCAAGCTTTTTTCTTTGCAATCATGAGGACTGGAAACTTACTTTTATTGAAATAAAAGTTGAGATTATCATGTAATCATTTGAATCCAGGCACTGGTGCTTTAAGAAAACCCCCACATATTATCAGACTCCCAATAAAATCATGGGAGTTCGCAACACTGCTAAGTGCCTTCAAGCTGATGTAACTTACATGTTAAAGAAGTTGGTAAAATGTTTGTTACACCAGATGACACTAACCTCTGAAACTGGTCTTAAATCAGTGAAGACCATTAAGACAATGAAAAGATTATGAGTGGGATTTTGAAGTCAAAGGGAGTTTTATTATTCACAACAATGGGAGTAAAGTAAAAACAACATTGAGTACTTTTGAAAATTCCAACCTCTAAACATACAAGAATTTTAAACAAATTCTAAACATACAAGAATTAAAAAAAAAAAATACACAGTTGCTACTCACTTGTATCTAAACTGTTAAAGGCAAAAAATGTACAATATATATTGCAAAATAAAAGTTTCCGCAGGCTAAATCATGCCCTGCTGGTGTACCTGACCTGTATAACCCAACTGAAGAATAATGTAAATTCCATTTGGGACAAAGGCACTGCAAAGGTGTAACAGAGGGCATAATTTGTCCTATAGGATCTTTATTATGGTTGAAGATATATGAGAAAGAGAGAGCCCAGTTTGAGTTCACAGGGCTGACAGCTAGGGAAAAAACTCTTTCACTTCAGGTGTGTTCAGTTTATGAATGAAAAAGCATTAAGCAAAAATTTTCAAGTTAGTTTTCAGAGTAGAATTGCATTTTAAAGACAGCATATCTCAGAACTATTTGGTATATTGTTCAAAATAGGCTCTCTCTTTTGCACATGTTCACTAATCAGGACTTTCCTGTTGATCTTTTGTGCAAGTCTAGGTTGGAAATGGACTGGACTAGACAGGCCAACCTTGGCATTTTTTCCTTTTTATTCAACAATTTACATATGCTACGATAGTGGTAATATAATGTTTTACCTCCAACTGGGAGCATTCATTTATTTGTTGTAATAACACCACACTGGGCTGTTGTACTATTCCTTTTGAGTCCTCTTAAAGCTTACGATAGACTATTAATGATCTGTTGCATTGAACACATCTGCGGCAAGCTCCTCAGCAAAATTTACCAAGTTATTACATGTGTTGCCCTGTAGCTGTACAGAATGCCTAGGATATGCGTCATATGGTTGGTTGACCCTTAAGGTGTAGTTGGGCTCAGTCACATCTGCTCCAGATTAGCTACTATTCCTTCCCACACATCCCCACCCCCCAAACGGGACTTGATCAGCTGGGTGATTTCTTTAAAAGGGATGAGAACTCAGTATGAAGGGTGTGGAGCCACAGAAAGTTGGTAGGCTCCTGTGCAAGGCCCTGAATGAGAGTCTTCAGGACACTGAGGGGACTCCAGGGAAAGAGCCTGGGAGTCAGGGCTCTGAGAGCCTGACAGTTAACCAGAACACACTAGGAACTGAGTCTAGGGTGGGTTAAAGAGGAAACCAAGTGGAGAGAGAGTACTTTGCATTGGCTGGGTCTTTTGTTTGTACTTGATATCCTGAAAGGGAACTGAACTCAAAATGACTCAGCCAGAGGGCTGAGCCCCACCTCAAATGAAGCAAAACTATAGCAGGGAGGGCACACAGCATGACACTGAGTCAACAGGGGGCACTACAGGGCAGGCATGCCCTGTGACAGTATATTAGAAGGGGAAAAAAATCTAGCAAAACTATTTCAGAAATGGAGGACACTGTATGCAAGAGCTACCTTCTTAATGTTCTGAAAGGAATGGCATAATTTTCTGCAAAATAATATTTCCCCAAATCTTTCACCCATTGGCAAAATTTTCTTTTAAAATTGTTTTTTTAATATCTCATTCAGTTTACCAGGAGTAAGAGGTACATATTTATACTTACCTATACGTCTATTACACTTTCGTCCAGCTTTAAAGTACAATAAAAGTAATTATTCTGTGTAAACTGAAAATTCAGAAAAATGGCTAATTATGCGCACATGGATTAAATGTAGAGTGGCTGTGCATATATTTGTCTAAAACCTGGGGTGGATGCCTTGGGTCAATATTGATTTAGGGATTCCTAATGTATTTTTACAACATCTAATTCTGAGAGCAAAGTGTGTGCTGCAGAGAACATTTGGTATCACAATAATTAATCTGATTTCTTTGCAAACAAACAGAACACAAGTCCGTTGGTAAACATTTAAACAGCTTACAGCAAACACATTCTACATGTCATATAATTTATTATCAAGTACTCCAGACTCCTTACTTATTTAATTAAAACAAGTCCTAGTCTATTCTTTGCTTGCATGGATCCAAATACTTATTCTGGGCTGTTAGTATCAGACTGTATATCACTTTAATGCATAGCTTATCCTTTCACCATCAAAACATGAACGCATAAAAGAATTAAATGAAAAAGTAAGGACACTGGGTTAGCTTTAAGTGAAAACGGTACCCCAATATTACATAGTCACAGATACAGTAGAAAAAACTCCTTTGTATTACAGATTTTATCTGTAAATATTTTTCACATTTTATTAATACAGGTGGCATTTCTGAGTCTACAACTGGTAGATGTCATCTTGATAAAATTGTAACAGAGTGATATCGAGAAAATTAGAACGCATCGTAAAGCCCTATCTACCTTGACTGTTCAACTGTCTCTAAAAAGTATACTGCAGCACAATTTTAACATAGTTGTGGCTAAATAGGTGACTACTTGGCAGGAGCCTAGCTTCCATTATTGTTCTAACTGTTGTTCTAAGGGTCTGATTCTGCAGCCACCTCCAGAAGAAACTTTGGAGTATACAAAGAACCAAGTGCTGTTATTTCATCTTCAAACATCAGAAAGACATCACATAAAACATAATAATGCCAAACTCAAACCTCCTAAAACCTGGAAACACAGAATAAAACTACTTTTCTACATATATCACCTCTCACATCTCTGCCCACAGACAATGATAAACCTTCCATCACTTGCAAACCATACCCATTCAGCCATGGACTCAAGATGACACCCACACAACCTTAACTCTGCCCTTTGTTCAAGGCCATTTGTTCCTTTGTGATTAATTTTTACTTCTGACTGTGGGTTTTAATATTCTTTTATTTTTCATAAGGGACCATAACCCATTTTAAGGTAAGGTTTGTAGTATTAGAAATGTGAACTTAGAAATGACTACTAAGAACATATTAATCAATGAGGCTCCTTGGATGATGGGTTATTAGCTGGATGGATGCTACTCTCTGGCATGTATATTACTTTGTATTGTTTTGTATCTAGGAGATGTGGGGTTTTTTTTTTAAACTTTCATGACATTCCACAAAAAGAAGAGTTAAGGTTGACTGGACATGAAGTTAATTGACCTTCATATAGGCACAGGTGTCCATGCTGTTGAATCACACTGCATGATCCTTTGACACTTATGCAAGCAAAATGGGTATTTATGCATCTAAGAGCAGATCTGAACATCCAATATGGATAATCTATTTAGGTCTATTTATGTTGGAAAACTGAGCCAATGTCTGTTCCATTATAACAATTGCTATGTTCTAATTACATTTATAACGTAAGATAACCCATTGTTCAAACTCTGCAATACACAAGACTGCATTAATAATTTGTCAGGTGCTAAGAGTCACACATAGCTGCAGATTTGCATGCATACACACAGTATTTAAAAAATCAAAAGTAAGGGCACACAGCCACAAAATTTACTTGCATTTGTATCTTGTTAGATTAATAGAAACATTTTGTGGTTTGAGTTTGCTGGCAATAAACACTGTCGATGATCATCTTTGTTCTCCTTCTGCACTTACAAGGAGAGAAAGCCCATGGCTACATTTGCCCCTCAGGCCACACTTTGGGTAACCCTACTTTAAAGTAAAGCAGTAACGGGTGCCTATAAAATATTAATCCCTATCAAAATCCCTCCCTATCCTATCTAGCACTAAATAAAAAGCCATTTAATCCCATTAATTTCACATAGCCACTTTAATATCCTTACCTGAACAGTACGTCCTGCATTGATGTGCTCTTCATGTAATCTGTCCCACAGTCTGCATCTCTGATACTACACAAAGAAAAAATACTCTGTATAATTGCTAGAAAAGAATATAATAATTATTTTAAATTTCTGAAGTTTACAGTAATAAAGGGGCCAAACTCTTCCTGGTTTAAAGCCAGGGAAGTAAATGGACCTTCACGAGGGATTAATTTGGTTCACTATATTTTCATTCATCCTAACATAACCTGAGACCTTGTATTAGTTCTCAACAACAAATAGACTTAATAGAGTTCTGGTAATGTTACAGTATATTTCCACTAATGGACAGCAGAGAGATGACAGCAACTAGTGAAGAACATAGAGGGAAGAAGAAAAGGAGTACTTGTGGCACCTTAGAGACTAACCAATTTATTTGAGCATAAGCTTTCGTGAGCTACAGCTCACTTCATCGGATGCATATTGTGGGGGAAGAGCTGTACCAGACATGCCTGATATGAAACAACAAGCTACCAGATGTTATTTTTATAAAGAGAATTATGTTCCCCTCAAGAGACTGTACATGCCATTTAAATTTTAATATTTTAAAACAGTTACAAACCTGGGCCCCAATCCTGAAAAGACAATCACATGCACGAAGCCCCACTGATTTCAGCAGGGGCCATCCATGCAGCATTCTTTACAGGACTGAGGTCACAGCAATTACTCAAATGATAAATACCTCAGATATCAAAATCATCATATTTTCATCAGTTAAATAAATCAATCCCTGCTACTGCCAATTCACAAAAAGGTACCACAGAGACACTCACACCACAAAAGCAAATCTCTAAACAAAAAAGAATTTTATCAGCAAACAATACAGTTTGAGATTCTTGGTATATACAATTAAAACACTGAATAATGTATTAAATGAAATAAAAGAAAATACAGGATCATGTATTAACATTTTTAGTCATTTAAATGACAGAGCAAAATGACAGCATAGGTTTTAATCAAAAAAATATGAGTTGCCATTTTATTTAACATTAATTCTTTCAATCTCTTCATAAATCATACTCTCAATAGCATATTTTATCTACCCTCTATCTTTTATTTGTGTTATTTTTAATTGTGGAAACCAGATCAACTTAAAATATTGCAAGGTCCTGAGTCTCCTAACCATCATATAAGGAATCAGGAATTACTTTTCAATTTAGAGAGTACGTTAGAGAGAAAAGGTCCTTCATACTAAGATTTTGCATAGTGTTAAGAAAAAAAAATAGTAGTTTGAGGTCAATTAAATTAAGTCAGAAGGACAATTTAAAAAAAATGAGTATAAGCAACACCTGCATAACGCATTATGCCAATAAAATCATTGTGATTGTTCTTTAACAAAAATTAGAGAAAGGACTGAACCAACACCCTAAATTTTGCAGTTTATGCCATCTATTAAATAATGACAAAGCTGACCTACACTATATTTTCTTTAAAAAAAAAAAAAACCACTATTCAACTGATTGTAACAATGTAATTTGCCACATCAATTCAATATCCTTAAACCATGAAAAAAATTGTTCTCCAAATTTACACAATCACAGAATTTCTTCAAAAAGCATTTATTGCTCCTTATAATTCCCAAAAGAAATGCGGAGACGCTTTGCTTTACACATTAAGAGTGCTATTATACTGTATGTTATAATATCTAATATGCTAGTGGTGTCTCAAAAGGTACTTTGAAAGAACCCAGGTGGCTAATATGACTGGAGTAGTGAGCCTGATGGGGAGTGAAAGGATGTGGTCCCTGCATGTTGCCCTCTCCAGGTCACCAATCTGCTCATCACGTACGAGTCTATTCACAATGAGGTCAATGTCAAGTTGGATCACAAACCTTAGATAGAGAATATTGTCACCACCTCTTTCTCTGAAAGAAAGGAAGACTAGTCTTTAGGGCTGTCGATTAATCTCAGTTAACTCACGCGAATAACTCAAAAAAATTAATCGTGATTAATTGCAGTTTTAATTGTATTGTTAAACAACAGATATCATTGATATGTATTAAATATTTTGGATGTTTTTCTACATTTTCAAATATATTGATTTCAATTACAACACAGATTACAAAGTGTACACTGCTCACTTTATATTATTTTTTATTACAAATATTTGCACTGCAAAAATGATAAACAAAAGGAACAGTATTTTTCAAGTCACTTCATACAAGTACTGTAGTGCAATCTCTTTATCGTGAAAGAGCAACTTAAATATGTTGGTAACTGCACTCAAAAACAAAATAATACATAGCTTTAGAGCCTATAAGATCACTCAGTCCTACTTCTCATTCAGCCAATCACTAAGACAAACAAGTTTGTTTATATTTACAGGAGATAATAGACTAATAGACTTTAAGGTCAGAAGGGACCATTATGATCATCTAGTCTCACCTCCTGCACAATGCAGGCCACAGAATCTCACCCACCCACTCCTGAAATAAACCTCTCATCTATGTCTGAGCTATTGAAGTCCTCAAAGCATGGTTTAAAGACTTCAAGGTGCAGAGAATCCTCCAGCAAGTGACCCCTGCCTCATGCTGCAGAGGAAGGCGAAAAACCCCAGGGCCTCTGCCAATCTGCCCTGGAGGAAAATTCCTTCCCGACCCCAAACATGGTGATCAGCTGAACCCTGAGCATGTGGGCAAGATTCACCAGCCAGATACCCAGGAAAGAATTCTCTGTAGTAACTCAGATCCCATCCCATCTAACATCCCATCACAGGCCATTGGGCCTATCAACTAATTGCCAAAATCATGTTATCCCATACCATCCCCTCCATAAACTTATCGAGCTTAATCTTGAAGCCAGATAGGTCTTTTGCCCACACTGCTTCCCTTGGAAGGCTGTTCCAGAACTTGACTCCTCTGGTGGTTAGAAACCTTCATCTAATTTCAAGTCTAAACTTCCTGATGACTCGTTTATATCCATTTGTTCTTGTGTCCACATTGGTACTGAGCTTAAATAATTCCTCTCCCTTCCTGGTATTTATCCCTCTGATATATTTATAGAGAGCAATCATATCTCCCCTCAGCCTTCTTTTGCTTAGGCTAAACAAGCCAAGCTCCTTGAGTCTCCTTTCAGAAGACAGGTTTTCCATTCCTCGGATCATCCTAGTAGCCCTTCTCTGTACCTGTTCCAGTTTGAATTCATCTTTCTTAAACATGGGAGACCAGAACTGCACACAGTATTCCAGATGAGGTCTCACCAGTGCCTTGTATAATGGTACTAACACCTCCTTATCTTTACTGGAAATACCTCGCCTGATGCATCCCAATACCACATTAGCTTTTTTCACAGCCACATCACATTGATGGCTCATAGTCATCCTGTGGTCAACCAATACTCCAAGGTCCTTTTCCTCCTCCGTTACTTCCGATGGATGCATCCCCAGCTTATAACTAAAATTCTTGTTGTTAATCCCCAAATGCATGACCTTACACTTCTCACTATTAAATTTCATCCTATTACTATTACTCCAGTTTACAAGGTCATCCAGATCTTCCTGTATGATATCCCGGTCCTTCTCTGAATTGGCAATACCTCCCAGCTTTATATCATCCGCAAACTTTATTAGCACACTCCCACTTTTTGTGCCGAGATCAGTAGTAAAAAGATTAAATAAGGTCCCCAAAAGATTAGGTCCCCTAAGATTAAATAAGGTCCCCAAACCTATCCCTAAGGAACTCCACTAGTAACCTCCTTCCAGCCTGACAGTTCACCTTTCACTATGACCTGCTGCAGTCTCCCCTTTAACCAATTCCTTATCCACCTTTCAATTTTAATATTGATCCCCATCTTTTCCAATTTAACTAATAATTCCCCATGTGGCACCATATCAAACGCCTTACTGAAATCTAGGTAAATTAGATCCACTGAGTTTCCTTTGTCTAAAAAATCTGTTACTTTCTCAAAGAAGGAGATCAGGCTGGTTTGGCACGAGCTACCTTTTGTAAAATCATGTTGTATTTTGTCACATTTACCATTGACTTCAATATCCTTAACTACTTTCTCCTTCAAAATTTTTTCCAAGACCGTGCATACTACAGATGTCAAACTAACAGGCCTGTCGTTACCTGGATCACTTTTTTTTCCCTTTCTTAAAAATAGGATCTATGTTAGCAATTCTCCAGTCACACAGTACAACCCCTGAGTTTACAGATGCATTCAAAATTCTTGCTAATGGGCTTGCAATTTCATGTGCCAGTTCCTTTAATATTCTTGGATGAAAATTATCTGGGCCCCACGATTTAGTCTCATTAAGATGTTTGAATTTCGCTTCTACCTCTGATTTGGAAATATCTACCTCCATATCCTCATTCCCATTTGTCATACTACCATTATCCATAAGATCCTCCTTATCTTCATTAAAGACTGAGGCAAAGTATTTGTTTAGATATTGGGCCATGCCTAGATTATTCTTAACCTCCACTCCATCCTCAGTGTTTAACCACTTCTTCTTTCTTTGTTTTCTTCTTATTTATATGGTTATAGAACCTTTCACTATTGGTTTTAATTCCCTTTGCAAGGTCCAACTCTACTTGACTTTTAGCCTGTCTCACTTTATCCCTACATGTTCTGACCTCAATAAGGTAGCTTTCCTTGCTGATCCCTCCCATCTTCCACTCCCTGTATGCTTTCTGCTTTTTCTTACTCACCTCTCTGAGATGCTTGCTCATCCAGCTTGGTCTACAACTCCTGCCTATGAATTTTTTCCCCTTTCTTGGGATGCAGGATTCCGATAGCTTCTGCAGCTTTGACTTGAAGTAATCCCAGGCCTCCTCCGCCTTTAGATCCATAAATTCTTCAGTCCAATTCACTTTCCTAACTAATTTCCTTAATTTTTGAAAGTCAGCCCTTTTGAAATCAAAAACCCTAGTCGCAGATTTATTTTTGTTTATCCTTCCATTCAGTTTGAACTGAATTAGCTCAGTAATAATGCTGCCTACTTCTTTTTTACAGTGTACCCAGAAAGTGAGAACAGGCGTTCGCATGGGGCATGTAGCCGGCATTGCAAGATATTTACGTGCCAGATATGCTAAACATTCCTATGCCCCTTGGTACTTCAGCAACCACTCCAGAGGACCTTCTTCCATGCTGATGACACCCGTTTAAAAAATAATGCGTTCATTAAATTTATGACTGAACTCCTTGGGGGAGAACTGTATGTCTCTGGTTCTATTTTACCTGCATTCTGCTATATATTTCATGTTATAGTAGTCTCGGATGATGACTCAGCATACGTTCATTTTAAGAACACTTTCACTGCAGGTTTGACAAAATGCAAAGAAAGTACCAATGTGAGATTTCCAAAGATAGCTACAGCACTTGACCCAAGGTCTAAGAATCTGAAGTGCCTTCCAAAATCTGAGAGGGACGAGGTATGGAGCAAGCTTTCAGAAGTCATAAAAGAGCAACACACTGATGTGGAAACTACAGAACCCAAACCACCAAAAAAGAAAATCAACCTTCTGCTGGAGGCATCTGACTCAGATGATGAAAATGAACATGTATCGGTCCACACTGCTTTAGATTGTTATCAGGCAGAACCAGCCAGCAGCATAGATGCATGTCCCCTGGAATAGTGGTTGAAGCATGAAGGGACATATGAATCTTTAGCACATCTGGCAAGTAAATATCTTGCAACACTGGCTACAACAGTGCTATGAAAACACCTGTTCTCACTTTCAGGTGACATTGTGAACAAGAAACAAGCAACATTATCTCCTGCAAATGTAAACAAACTTGTCTGTCTAAGCGATTGGCTGATCAACAAATAGGACTGAGTGGCCTTGTAGGCTCTAAAGTTTTACATTGTTTTATTTTTGAATGCAATTTTTTTGTACATAATTCTACATACATAATTGTACATTATGTAATTGTACATAATTTTGTACATAATTCAACTTTGATGATAAAGAGATTGCATTACAGTACTTGTATTCGGTGAACTGAAAATTATTATTTCTTTTGTTTTAAATAGTGCAAATATTTGTAATCAAAAATAAATATAAAGTGAGCACAGTACACTTTGTATTCTGTGTTATAATTGAAATCAATATATTTGAAAATGTAGAAAACATCCAAAAATATTTAAATAAATGGTATTCTATTGTTCTTTAATTGCACAATTAATCATGATTAATCTTTTTAATCACTTGACAGCCCTACTAGACTTTTTCCTTCACATCTCGACATGTAGCACATTTAGATCGGTTCTGGGCTGCAACCAGCAACTGGTTCAGCCTCCACCTAGAAATACAACCTATGATGACACCTAAGAGTCTCCTGTCTCCATTCTGTCCTGTCCTATCCCATGCACTTTTGAAAATTCTACTTAACCATGTTCCAGATCATAGGTGCTAGGGTGCTGCTGCACCCCCCTGGCTTGAAATGGTTTCCATCATATGCAGGGTTTACAGTTTGGTTCAATGGCTCTCAGCACCGCCACTATACAAATTGTTCCAGCACCCCTGCTCTAGAGTGTGGTTCTGGCAAATGTACCTCATTGTTTAGCTTCCAGTCAGGAAATCTGGGGGAGGTGCACTGCAAAAGACCATATTCTATTATGCAGAGGCTGCTGGAACTGTGTCACTGCCTTAAGAGGAACTTTTTCAAGCACATTGGGCCCAGAGTGATTACTGAATACCACTGGGAATACTAACCCTCCAGAACACTCAGTGACCTTCGGTAGAACTCAAATTCTGTTCTGAAAATCCCCTGTAACCTTAAACATGCCCTGAGCCCCAAATGGAGCATACTCCAAGTCACTTGTGCCCACAAAAACTTTTGAAAAAATTCTACCATAAATTACTTGATTTAGGTCACAAAAAAAAGTCCATGGTTGAAAGAGAACCCAGATCTCCCAGTTCCCTATCCTGTGCCCTTACCACAAGGGCATGCTTCCTCTCTATAAGGGGTTCCCAAACTTGGCTCGCTTCTTGTTCCGGGTAAGCCCCTGACAGACCGCAAGATGCTTTGTTTACCTGAGCGCCCGCAGGTATGGCTGCTCGCAGCTCCCAGTGTCTATGATAAACAAAGCTTCTTGCGGCCCGCCAGGGGCTTACCCGGAACAAGCCGCGAACCAACTTTGGGAACCCCCAGTCTATATGTACACACAGTGTATCGTACTCTTCAATCTCTCCTAGTGTTCTCACAGCTGATCTACCTGAGACTATCACAAATTTTGATATTTATAAGGAAATATTCATACCGAAAGGTTCTGTGTGAAATATTCATGTTAAATATTACATTCAATATGTTTTGGGGTAAGAGAGCTTCATATTCAAGCAGTGTGTTTTAGAAAACAATGTGACCTTCAAGACAGCCTGACAAGGAATAGAAAGACCGAGCGCTAATTTCTGCCTTCTCAAACTCATATATTGGTTTAGATTCTCAGAACCCCTCATTATAAGGAGAATTCAAAACATTATTTTTATCATCTTTGAGAAGTAACATTCTAACAGGTGGTCTCAAGGTCAAATTTCATTATTCATTGATTTTATATTTTCTTCAAACAAGTGATTTAGTAGATTAATTGTCTGGATTATCTCTGGAACCTAAGGTTTAAATCAATATTCATGAAATGAGGTTAGTGACATTGCCTTCATCATAAGTAAATAATGTTGCTGCTTTAAGCAATTTGGCATAATTAATTATTTTTGCTTAAAAGTAACCTGCAAAATAAATAAGACTAGATTCTACAAAGTTATCTTTTTACCCCAAGGGGTGATGGGTTTATATGGTTAAAATGTAATTCAACAAGAAATATTTTATAGGAAACAGTTTAGTTGTTGGTACTGACAGCTTGCAAGACTGCTGGCGCTAACATTTATTTCAGTCAAAAATTATAAAGAGATATATAAAAATTTGATTAAAAAGCTATTCCAGCTAATGCATTATTGTTCTGATTGTCGAATGCAGTGGTACCCAGTCTTATTAAACAGGAGGGCCACATAAACCTAAGCACAACGTTGTGAAACAGATTCTACACATTTTAATAAAATTTAAAGTCACCTGTATTGATTTATATTTTAAGTTCAGCTTGTTTCATATGAATTTCAATAGAAACAACCTATATACAGTATCAATTATTTACACACATGGTGAAAACTTAAATGATGTAAACATGACAAAACGTTAATGAATCGGCCGTTAGTATATTGTGTTGAAGCAGGCCACGGGGCTTATGAAATGCTCTAGTGGGCCGTGTACGGTCCACAGGCCGTAGGTTGGGCACCCCAGTCTAGAACACATGGGATGAGATTACAAATCCAGAAGGGCCATATTTGAAATCCTACTAACTCATAAAACTTCCATCTACAGTAAGACCTTCGGAAAGTTTATAATTCTTCAAAGCCTTAGAAATCATTTCTTAAATGGGAGGGTCAAAGTTGAATATTCAAGTGTGCCTGTACACTGAAAAGCAAAACTGTAAAAATGACGCAGCACTTTTGAAGATTAGGTAACTTATTTAGGTGCCCAACTAGGGACTAACATTAGGTGCTGTGACAGGGTCGGGCCAGATGGCTATAGGAGAGTAATAGAAGGCAGATATATTAGCCACAGGCTCAGTAGATCTCTTTTCCCTGGGTAAGGTAACAGGGAAGGTTTGTTTTTTTTTTTGAAACAGAAAAGAAGTTTATTTGTAAGTAACAGGGAAGGTTCCAGAACAATCAGGAACCTTCTGGAGACAATTAAGGCAGGCTAATCAGGGCACCTGGGTTTTAAAAAGGAACTCACTTCAATTTGTGGCGTGCATGTGAGGAGCTGGGAGCAAGAGGCACTAGGAGCTGAGAGTGAGAACGCTGACTGTTGGAGGACTGAGGTGTACAAGCATTATCAGACACCAGGACGAAGGTCCTGTGGTGAGGATAAAGAAGGTATTGGAAGGAGGCCATGGGGAAGTAGCCCAGGGAGTTGTAGCTGTCGCACAGCTGTTCCAGGAGGCACTCTAGACAGCTGCATTCCACAGGGCCCTGGGCTGGAACTCGGAGTAGAGGGCGGGTCCAGGTTCCCCCCAAATCCTCCCAACTCCTGGTCAGACACAGGAGGAGTCGACCTGGACTGTGGGTTCAGAAAAACGGCCAAGCTGAGGGCTGCCGTGAAGCTCCAAGGCAAGCAAATCCGCCAATAAGCGCAAGACCCACCAAGGTAGAGCAGGAACTTTGTCACAGCGCGCGCACACACACTTTTTTTTTTTCCTCCAAATGTTGGCCTCAATTTTGTATATATTGCTATATTTTTCTGTCAACATCCAAGAGTTTTTCTATTCTTCCAGTACTTGTGGCACCACAAGTACTCCTCATTCTTTTTGCTGATACAGACTAACACAGCTACCACTCTGAAATCTATTCTTCCAGTGTTATTCAGAGTCCCCAAAATGTTTTCCACATATTTTTTGTACTTACAGTTTTTGTTAAATTCATCACATCAGCAATTGCATTAAAATAATGAGTAACAAATTTGGTGATATCCAGTGCTTTTGACATAAAGTACTATATCCTGTTAGTTAAAGTTGCTGTATTCAGATCTCTGTAAATGCAGACATGTCAAGTCTCACTCATTCATCAGCATGCTATCTCACACTCTTACACATTCCTAAGCTTATCACACTCATATTGAGTAAATAAATATATTTTTACTCGGGCACTACAAAAGACAACAATACATCCAGGGCCTCAAGCATGTGGCTTAGAGCTTCCAAGCTTGTATACTGTGCTAACCATGGAGACTACAGGCCCGCATTCTATATTGCACAAGAGAGAAGGCTATGCTGGAGGGAGGGGGAGGTTGTGTGCATGACAATACTTAGCGGTCAAAAAAAAATAAGTTTGCCCAAAAAACAAGCAGGACTCGTCCAAAAGTTTGCAGGTTCTGCAAAATATAGTTCAAAATGTAAATCATACTGGACAAATTCATGTCCTCGGGGATCTCCAATCATCCAGGTTTTTGTTCCAACAAGCAAATAATTGTTTTTATTAAAATCCACTGGTTTGCACAGAATATACAATTCTCACATGCTCTAGACTTTAAGTATGAATTAGGACATTTATGTGTTTCGTCTGCAATATTAAGCACTGTACATGTTAAAAGAAACTATTAAGTGCTGGTTGGATTAAAAACCTGGACTACCAGATGTCGCCAAGGACCAGAGATGAGAATCCCTGTCTTAAACAATGACCTAACACACTACATGGAAAGTCTCAATCATTGGGGCTGTAAATCTCACTCTTAAGGACAGCCAGTCCTTGGCATCTATGTAAATGAGAATGACCCAATGTCATGATTAAAGGTACTGTAAAAATCTTCTAATTGTTTTTTACATTAGAAACTTTTGGCTTTGTCTACATTACAGAATTTTAGCAAGTTCAACAGTCAAGACACTGGAAAGTCACCATATGCTTGTCTAGATAGCTTTAACAGATGCTAATACCTGTGGTGATTTTTTGCTAAACTTCCCAAGTGTACAGGTTTCAGAGTGGCAGCCATGTTAGTCTGTATCAGCAAAAACAACAAGGAGTCCTTGTGGCACCTTAGAGACTAACAAATTTATTTGGGCATAAGCTTTTGTGGGCTAGAACCTATTTCATCAGATACATGGAGTGGAAAATACAGGAGCAGGTGTAAATACATGAAAAGATGTGAAGGAGTACTTGTGGCACCTTAAAGACTAACAAATTTATTTGAGCATAAGCTTTTGTGAGCTACAGCTCACTTCGCTGTAGCTTACGAAAGCTTATGCGCAAATAAATTTGTTAGTCTCTAAGGTGCCACAAGTACTCCTTTTCTTTTTGCGGATACAAACTAACACGGCTGCTCGTCTGAAACATGAAAAGATGTGAATTGCCTTATCAAGTGTGAGGTTAGTCTAACGAGACAATTCAATTGATAGCAGGATACCAAGGGAGGAAAAATAACTTCTGAAGTGGTAATGAGACTGGCCCATTTCAGACAGTTGACAAGAAGGTGTGAGTACCAGTAATGGGAAATTAGTACTGGGGAAATTAGGTTTATATTTTATAATGACCCAACCACTCCCAGTCTTTAGTCAGGCCTAATCTGATGGTGTCCAGTTTGCAAATTAATTCCAGTTCTGCAGTTTCACGTTGGAGTCTGTTTTTGAAGGTTTTTTGTTGAAGAATTGCCACTTTTAGGTCTGTTACTGAGTGACGAGGGAGACTGAAGTGTTCTCCTACTGGTTTTTAAATGTTATGCTTCCTGATGTCAGATTTGTGTCCATTTATTCTTTTGCGTAGAGACTGTCCGGTCTGGCCAATGTACATGGCAGAGGGGCACTGCTGGCACATGATGGCATATATCACATTGGTACATGTGCAGGTGAATGAACCTCTGATGGTGTGGCTGATGTGGTTAGGTCCTATGATGGTGTCCCTTGAATAGATATGTGGACAGAGTTGGCAATGGGGTTTGTTGCAGGCTTTGGTTCCTGGGTTAGTATTTTTGTTGTGTGGTGTGTAGTTGCTGGTGAGTATTTGCTTCGGGTTGGGAGGGCTGTCTGTAAGCGAGGACTGGCCTGTCCCCCAAGGTCTGTGAGAGTGAGGAATCATCCTTCAGGATAGGTTGTAGATCCTTGATGATGCACTGGAGAGGTTTTAGTTGGGGGCTCTAGGTGAAGGCTAGTGGCGTTCTGTTACTTTCTTTGTTGGGCCTGTCCTGCAGTAGGTGACTTCTGGGTACCCTTCTGGCTATGTGGTGCCATGCGGGTATCCACAGCAGTCCCGCTGACTGGAAGGTATAAATTGTGTCCAAATCTGAAATAGTTGTGGGTGAGGACAAAGTCACAACCTTCAGCCACCAGGTTTGCCGTGATGGTATCAGGATGCTATTCCTGATGGCTTGTAGTCCATCTTTGTGTGGAATGTTGGATGTAGAAGGCTTCTACATCCATAGTGGCTAGGATGGCGTTTTCTGGAATATCGCCAAAAGATTATCGTTTCCTCAGGAAGTTAGTGGTGTCTCGAAGATAGCTGGGAGTGCTGGTAGCATAGGGCCTGAGGAGAGAGTCTACATAGCCAGATAATCCTGACTTTGTCCTCACCCACAACTATTTCAGATTTGGAGACAATGTATACCTTCAAACCAGCGGCACTGCTATGGGTACCCACATGGCCCCACAGTATGCCAACATTTCTGACATCAGGAATTATAACATTCAAAAACCAGTAGGAGAACACTTCCATCTCCCCGGTCACTCAATAACAGACCTAAAAGTGGCAATTCTTCAACAAAAAAACCTTCAAAAACAGACTCCAACATGAAACTTCAGAACTGGAATTAATTTGCAAACTGGACACCATCAGATTAGGCCTGGATAAAGACTGGAAGTGGTTGGGTCATTATAAAATGGAAACCTCATTTCCCCAATACTAATTTCTCCCTACTGTTACTCACACCTTCTCGTCAACTGTCTGAAATGGGCCATTCTCATTACCACTTCAAAAGTTATTTTTCCTCCCTTGGTATCCTGCTGTCAATTGAATTTTCTCATTAGACTAACCTCACACTTGATAAGGCAATTCACATCTTTTCATGTATTTATACCTGCTCCTGCATTTTCCACTCCATGCATCTGATGAAGTGGGTTCTAGCCCACGAAAGCTTATGCCCAAATAAATTTGTTAATCTCTAAGGTGCCACAAGGACTCCTCATTGTTTTTCCCAAATGTAGATACAGCCTTAGGTGACTGACGAACTAGTGAAATTATGACATCTCAAAACTAGAGAATGAAAGCTGAGCAACTGAGAGGGGAAGGGATTTTTAGTCAGTGTTTACAACTCTGCTTTGTTTTGTTTATGTTAAGTAGGAAGAGTGTTTTCTAACAGTTTGTTTGGGATGGGGAGTTTGTCTCCGGCCTATCAAGCAGAATTTGTGTAATTCAGTCATTTCAGGAGGTTCACTTTCTAGGATTGTTACGTTTTATGGTCTGATAATTAATAAGACCTAAGTAAAACAAAAATCCCAAATTTCAGCTATGGGCTGTGTACAGTACATGTAGCTGGTCAACCAATAACGTTCTGAGTTTTTCTCCTCGTTCTGAAAACAGGAAGACAAACTTGTTCTAAATATTGCTACTAGTTCTTGCTTTTAGTATAAGAAACTAAGGTGATGTAGCTGGAATAAAGGTATAGCCAATACCTGAAAAATAAGATTTGTGTTAAAAACTGGTTTAAAGAATTTTCTCTTCTCTAGTCACATTTAATTGCATCATTTAATAGTTTGCACACTACTGTTCTCTACCTAAAAAGCAATAAGATATCCATCACCGATACTTTTTCAAAATGCATAAGATTTTGAAATTAAAAACTTAAATTAAGCTCTAACCATAGATAAAGTAGAATGTTTCTACTATGTGGTCACAGAAACAATGTGTGGTTGTACTGTCTGTAATTAAGCTGTTGCTAAGCATGAGTTTCCCTGACAATGATCTTGGACAGAATTCTGGTCATAGCTGCCTGCTTTGTACACAGTAAAAGTTAAATCAGCACTGACCTACAGACTCATTTCATCTTAGAGGATATATTTTATATGCATGTTTTCACCAATCACAGAAAAATAGCTTTTACAAATATTCATGTGTGAAAGAATCAGGATGGGGAGAAAGAGGAAGGTAGGAAAAACCAAAAGAGACTGAAAATAATTGGTAAAAGCCCATCAGTGTCTAATTTCACTCAATGGACATAATACTAAGGTCACAATATGTTGAACAATCTACAGGCAGGGAAATGTCATTCTCAATCAACCAGGTAGTGAAGCAATCTAACTATATTAATACATTAAACTACCTCATTCCTACAGGAACTTTACAAACACATTTTGGAGGTGTCACTAACAAAGGGAGACACCGGAAGAAAGTGTGTAGTTTTGGCTATTAAGTCTAAAAATAGTGGAAAGTCCAAGTGGCTTCCCTAATAATGCTACAATGGATGGCTCTTAATTTACATTGTGCGTTTCAAGGTTCTAGGAAACATATAGCATGTAATAGTAAGGATAATTTTCTCTTATCCCTAAAGAAAGCAAACTCCATGGGTGAATATACCGATTCTCATCAGTTTGCACTGCTTAAACCGGAATATAAAGCTTTGTGCTAAGTGCTTGGCCATTTGTTTGAAGCCTGTTTTAAAGATGTTTATAAACCATAAGTGAGGTTTTTCCAGCACTGACATGGTATGGACAATATCTATAGGTTGAAACTTTGTTCTATATAGCTTTGTGAAGTAATACTTTTATTGCATCGAAAAAAAAAATACAGAAAGTATATAAAATACCAGTTAAAACTTTTTAGTTGTATTTTAACTTTAGACTAATTCCTAATATAGGGATGGACAAACTATGGCCTGTGGGCCAGACCCATTTTAAGCTGGTCCGCGAGCTCCCAGTGGGGAGCCAGGTGGGGCCGCACCACTCGCTCTGGTCGGGACGCTGGTTTGGGTCTGCTCCACCAGGCTCAGCCCTGCTCAGGCGCTCCAGCCGGGGCTCCAGATCGGGGGCCGCACCACGCGGCTCCCGAAAGCCACGGCATGGCCCCGCTCTGAGGGTCAGGGGCCTCTCCACGCCTAGGAGCCGGAGAAGGGACATGCCACTGCTTCCGGGAGTTGCTTGAGGTAAACGCTGCTCAGAGCCTGCATCCCTGAGCTTCTCCCCATGCCCCATCTCCCTGCCCCAGCCCGATCCCCCTCCCACTCTCCAAACCGCTCGATCCCAGCATGGAGCACCCTCCTGCATCCCAAACCTGTCATCCCTAGCCCAACCCCAGAGCCCGAACCCCCAGCCAGAAACTGCACCCTTCCCACACCCTTGCCCCAGTCCTGATCCCCCTCCATACCCCTTGGTTCCAGCCCAGAGCACCCCCCTACACCCCAAACTCCTCATCCCCAATCCCACCCCAGAGCCTGCACCCCCAACCAGAGTCCTCACCCCCTCTCACACCCCAACCCCAATTTTGTGAGCATTCATGGCCCGCCATACAATTTCTATTCCCCCATGTGGCCCTCAGGCCAAAAAGTTTGCCCACCCCTGATCTAATATGTAAGCCACAAATATTTAATTCTGCTTAAATCTATTAGCAAGAGAAAGGGAATGGTGAAAGTTAAGCCTTAGTTCTGCATTACTCTATTCAATAGGTGGTCTGTCCACCCTTGGCTTTTATTACAAGATAGTCTCTTATATCTATGTATTTCTTTCAAATGGGAGGGAATGCTTTTTTAGCTTGTTTTGATGTGTGTTGGATGGTTGTTCTACTGAAAAAAATCCCATTCTAAGCTTCCTTCCAATGGAAACAGTTATGTCAATATTCGTTCACACACTGCACTATCCATTATGCCATCACTGAAAGCTCACCAACAGCTTTAGAAGAGTTACACCACCTCCTGTAACCCCCAAATTTAACAATGGACACCAGATATTCCTTTTTTAGGGCTTCTCCTTTCCTCCATTTTATTTATTATACAGGGAGCTGGTAGCACCACATAAGTTAAGGTTGCCCAAAACTTCCCATTAGAAGACGCTATTTTCAATTCCGTGTAACTTTGCCAGATTAACTGTTCAGATTGAAATTTTCCAGGTCTTTCAATGAGCCATGCTGGTTAATGCTCCATAGGCCCACAAAATTTTCTTCCAAACTCTTCATCCTTTCCCAAGTTGATTAAACAAATTTATGCCCCAATTCTACAAAGGTTAACACACATACTTAAAAAAGAAAAGGAGGACTTGTGGCACCTTAGAGACTAACAAATTTATTTGAGCATAAGCTTTCATGAGCTACAGCTCACTTCATCGGATGCATTCAGTGGAAAATACAGTGGGGAGATTTATATACACAGAGAACATGAAACAACAGGTGTTACCATACACACTGTAAGGAGAGTGATCAGGTAAGGTGAGCTATTACCAGCAGGAGGGGGGGGGGGGGGGGGAGAGAGACCCTTTTGTAGTGATAATCAAGGTGGGCCATTTCCAGCAGTTGACAAGAACGTCTGAGGAAGGGGGGGGAATAAACATGGGGAAACAGTTTTACTTTGTGTAATGACCCATCCATGCCAGTCTTTATTCAAGCCTAAGTTAATTGTATCCAGTTTGCAAATTAATTCCAATTCAGCAGTCTCTCCTTGGAGTCTGTTTTTGAAGTTTTTTTGTTGAAGAATTGCAACTTTTAGGTCTGTAATCAAGTGACCAAAGAGACTGAAGTGTTCTCCGACTGGTTTTTGAATGTTATAATTCTTGACATCTGATTTGTGTCTGTTTATTCTTTTACGTAGAGACTGTCCAGTTTGCCCAATGTACATGGCAGAGGGGCATTGCTGGCACATGATGGCATATATCACATTGGTAGATGTGCAGGTGAACGAGCCTCTGATAGTGTGGCTGATGTGATTAGGCCCTATGATGGTGTCCCCTGAATAGATATGTTGACACAGTTGGCAATGGGCTTTGTTGCAAGGAAAGATTCCTGAGTTAGTGGTTCTGTTGTGTGGTGTGTGGTTGCTGGTGAGTATTTGCTTCAGGTTGAGGCTGCTACTCTGAAACACATACTTAACATTATATACCAAGAGCAGCTACAGTGAAGTTAATAGGGCTACTCATTATGCATAAAGTTAAGCATGTGTATAAATCTTTGTAAGATTGGGGGCCTTGCTTTGCGATCTGGTGTCAGATATAATTTCTTCCATTAAATACACCCTCTTTCAATCTTTTCACTGTTTCTGAATGAATGCAATCAATATTATGTTCCTTACGCTCCTTACTTCACAATTCATACACCGCCTGTTTTTCTCCACCCATTTCAGTATTAACTGTATCACTTAAGTAAATCTCCTACAGAATTACTTTAAAAACATAGCATCTCTTATGGTAGTTCCCAGAATACACTCCGGTATTTAAACTATCGGTTTATTTTTCTCAACGCTCTAAAAGAGAAATACTCAACTTTGTTCAAGTGGCTTTCCAGTTCAACAATCATATTGTCAATCGAAAACATACCGTCTGGTATTAAGATTCAGATACAATTTTCAATAACCAATCATTAACGATTTTTCTCTTTGCTTTAAGGAACACTAAATAACAGTTATTTCACCCACCTCATTTTAATTACTAATAACCTAACACTAGGATAAATCCTGAGTTCCTTACATAGTCTTTACTTGTAAAAATCTTCCACTGAAGCAAAGAAGAGCTTTGCCTAAATAAGAATTGTGTAAAACTAAGGACCTCAGGATTTTTCCTACTACTGATAGAACAGGTAAACACACACTAACACAAAACAGAGGTTTTTTTGAATGTGTGGGTTTATCCATTGCTAGGTAAACCTTCTATGACTGATGTGTTTGCAGAGTAGATGAATAAAAGAACCACTAAACTACACTGTCAAATAAACAATAGTCACATTTTTTGTCAAAGCATCTCATCTTATAGTCTACATTTGGCCGAAATCAGTATAAATGTTTTAAGTGTAACTGCTTCTGTACATTAATAAAAACTATATTAGCAGGAGGAAAAACTAACCTTCTTAATATTAATTTGGTGCTTTCTCAACCTTTCGAGATCCGTTGGAATTGCCACTTTAATGAATTTTTGGATGGCAGGTTCAAGACGACGAATATGAACTTTTTCTTCGTCTTCGGACATCCTAAAAATATCTATCAAGTCAGAACTTGACCAATAAGCCTTTACTCATCTAGAAACCCCTAAAAAGAAAAAGATATTTAGACTTAAGCAAGATTTATTAATATTACTTGCTCTGATACAGTTTAACTATATTAAGCTTTTACAAACAAAAAAGGTATCAATATTTCACATAATGCCCCTCATACAAAAAATGTAATTGTTACGAATTAATCATTCAAGCCTGCATGATTCGTTAGCTGAAATTAATGCCAGTGCTCACAAACAAATTAAGAACTTTATTCTTGGGGAATATTTTCAATGGACAATGTTTTTAATCTGACAAAACAGCTAAATGATTAAGGAATATGTTTAAGTGCTTTGATGAATAGGGACAGACTTATTATGCACATACTAATGTTAAAATGGTGATTAGGTGCTTTGCAGACTCAGAACCCAAACTTCACAATTTCAAATTCTCTAAGCTTTGTACATATTTGTAAAATCAGAGATATTCTGAAAAAGACACCAATATAAAATTGAGGGTGAAAGTTCACACACACACACACACACACAAATCAGGAAATCCTGAGTGAAGGCTCCCACAGCAAATGGACTCTACCTTCTTGCAAAAATGATTAAAGCCCCAATTCTACAAAGACTAAGCAAATTGTGTAAATTTTTACAGGATGTGGGATTAAGTAACCTGACTCTGCATCTTTCTTTAAACTGTACTTTGGGGTTTTTTTCTTTTCCCTAAGATGAAGATATGTAGAATTTTATATTGCTGCATATAAACACACACTTGTGCACAAACACATACATCATGTGACTAATGAAAAAAATTCCATCATACTGTGTATGCACAAGAAACAAGAAGAACTTCATGTGAGAGTTTGAAAATCAAAATGTCCCTTTATTCATGCAGCATTAGCACTGTATTAATACAATTTATTGAAACAGGATTTTCTTTGATTTACTTTCCTTTAAAAAAAAATACAAATTTGGGCAGATCTATACCAGAAAGTTTTGCCAACATAGCTATGTCAGTAAAAGGACTAGTGTTGACACAGATTAGTGTAAAAGCGCTTTTACACTAGGAGAGTTTTGCAGGTATAGTTAAACTATATTGGTATAGTTAAATTGGCAAAACCCTCCTAGTGCAGAGCAGGTGTAGAATTGTAAACTTCTTGTCAAGTAGAGAAAAGCCGGCCGGGCCTAGCACTTCGTGCCCAAGCCTGTGGAAAAGGAGAAAGATCAACTTCTGGTGGGGGGAAATAGGAGTTTCCAGAGAGGAAAACAGTTCAAGATGAATCAAATTTCAATACCATCACCCTCTGATTTATCAATGTTGAGTTACAAATCATTTTCTTTTATGAAGAAAGTACTACCAAAGAATGTATTTTTTCCTGAACAAAAAAATCACGTGGACAAGCAGATTTTAAAAAACAGCAGAACAAGTTTCAAGCACTTCAGCTTTGGAGGTTTCCCTTCAAATATTTAAACTCAGCAGTATCACTGATTTACCTTTTTCTGTTTCACAACCTCCAAAGAAAGGCATTTTAGTTACTCAGTTTTGCAATTGTTTATGAATCACTCTACTCCAAAATGCAGAGGGATAGACTAGGTGATCTCTTAGATGTCCTTTTCCGTTCCAACAAATTCTGCACTTATACATGCAACTCCTGAAATGAGTATGCATCAAGCACCTTTAATTTTAAATTTTGAAAAATTTGAAGTTTAATATTTCAATATATCTATTCCTTAAAGCCCTAGAAAATTCTACCATTACTGATGTTCAGAGTGTCAAGTGGTTTAAAAAAAGTACATCAGTCCTTTTATCTGGTTTTACTGGACTACATCACATTAGAAAAGTCCTTATTTAACAGTTATTATGAAGGCACCAGTCACAACTTCCCCGTTATGATTGAGTTCTAGTTTGCATTTAAATGCAGGAATTCAACTTTTTTTGTTATGAATAAAGAATACAGTGCATCATGCCCAAAATTTACAGCACTGATTCTTTAAGTACAGAATTTTCTGACAGTTTACAAGTAAATCCACAAATGAGTTTGAATTAAAATTAATTACAAAAAACTGGTTCCTTTAAGAAATTTAGCATGTGTCAGTTTCTTCTTTGTCCTGGATTATCTTAATAACAGAATAGCAGACTCTTAAAACTTACCATACAGTAAAAATTAATTGAAATCTACTGCATAGGCTGTATTTGAATAAATTAGAGTGTAATTAAGCTAACAACACTGTTGTATCTAATTGTCATTTTTATTTAGGATACACTCAGAGTCAGGTCAACAGTTCAGGTAAATTATGTGGGGCCACTGTGAAGCAGAGCTAACCTACCTCTCCAGTTTATGTGAATTTACTCCTGGGGGAATTCTGCGCCACTGCACATGTGCAGAATTTATGTCCCCTGCAGATGTATTGATTCCCCACAGAAAAATGAAGCCACAAGAGCGGCCATGCATCCCTCCCCAGCAGTATGTTTCGGGCGCCTAGGGCAGCCGGCAGAGAGGTAAATCACTGTTGGGCAGGAGTGGGGAAGATCCTTCTGGTGGCTCCTACCCTGCACCGGGCTCAGCTGCTAGTCCCAGCTAGGCTGGGGAAGACAGGACTTCCTCTTCCCTTGCACGGCATCCGGGGCCAGGTCAGAGCCACCCCCAGATCTGTCCCCTTTGCAAACTTCCCCTCTCTTCCTCCCCAACTGTTACTGCACCCATCACTCCTCAGCTGCAGGGGGAGGGATCCCGGTGCAGGGGGAGGGATCCCCCATCCACCCAACACCTGTGCATCCAGACCTCCTTGTACCCAGACCCTCCCAGCGAGCCTCCCTTCCCCTGCCCCCGATGAGTCCCATTCCCCCTGCACCTGGACCACCCCAACGAGTCACCCACACCCAGATCCCCACCCCACCAAGCCCCAACCAGCTGCATCTGGACCCCTCACTGAGCCATAACCCTTTTCAAGATCAACCAATGAATAGATAAGTAGTTTATTTTTCTTTTTTCCCTTATTTTTTCTTCTCGTGTTTCTTTTCAGGCCTTGAAACAGGAGATGAATGATGATTTAGATAGATATAGATATATATACACTAGACATACAGAGTTCATTTGCACATTTTTGCTCACTGAAAAATATTAATTGAAACAAGACTGAAATATTATTAGCCAATTAATCTGCATTAAAATAAATATACATTGCTTCCTGTGGCCACTGTCATAAATTTTATCACTAGCATCAAGCAACAATTATCTGAGAGCTTTTAGAAAAAAATGCAAGCCGTATTGTGTCCATCTTCCACTCCACAGGTGGATTGTCAATGTTTCCCACACATATGAGTACTGCCTTTACTGTAAAGTTATTGCTCTCACACTTCACATATGAAGAATTACAGAACATCATATGTTATTAATTAATAAGTTTGTTCAGCAGACAATTGAAGTTTACTGTGTGATTAGATTTAAGGTAGTACTATATAAGACATTGAACAGGTGACAAATTTGTAAGGTTGAAACTGTCAGATTAAAAACATTTTTAGAAGTCATTTTAACTTATTGTTCTTACTGAAAGTAAAACAGAGATGTTTTCAAATCAAGTGCATCTTCCGCTAAGCTACAGTCTCTTCACAGAGAACTCTCTCAGCTCAGATTGATTGAGACACAGTGGAAATTGAGGGCACTAGGAATTTTACAGGATTGGGCTCCAATTTTGCCAATTTTTGTACCTGTTAATTCTATTCTAAACTTTGTGAAAATTGAGGCAGTATGATCTGTAATGTACATTTTGGTGATCGCTGTTAATATGCACCTGCAAAGTTTCATACTCATGTACTTCTGTAGAAGCCTATCAGGACTCCTTTCCACTCATATACTGAAGTAACAATGTGTAATAAACTTGAACATCTGTTGCATATACAGTGCTGTTTTCATGTTTTACATTCACACATATATCTTATCAACTGTATTACATCACCAAGTAAGTATAAATGTACGTACTTACTATTTTTATTTAGTTTTATAGGGCCATATTTTGAAGTGGCCTCAAACCATCCTATATCTGCAGCAACAATCAAATTAAAATACTGCCTACATGTTACTAATAGTGTTGCTATACAGCAATACAACCCATGTCACACAACAGGGATCTTCCTCAGAGAGGTATAAATCCAAAAATTTTAACCACAAGGTGTTCACATTACAACTTCAAGCTGAGCTTGTAACTAGTTAGTGGCATGAAGGGTACTAAATATGGGGTCATATTCTCTGCTGGCGTAACTCCATTCAGCTATGCCAGCAAAGGAGTTGACGGATTGTGTGCACGTACCACATTGTTAAAACACAGTAAGTGTGACGGCTAACTGTTTCAACCCTTACAGAGGGATATCTTCTTGTAACTCAGCATTTCAAAATGGGGGCACCAGGTACTACCCTGAGGGGCACAGGCAATTAATAAATGAAGAGGTGAAGGCCTGTACCATCACATGCCAGGGCTCTGAAGGAACACAATTGGTTTCATTTTCCTGAAGTGGGGCTGAGCTTCTCGAATTGAGGAAGCACTGCTGTAACCCACTCATCGCCCTGGGCTGGACTCCCAACTCTTTCTGTGGAAGTACATTCGGAGGTCTCTGGGGGACAGCGCAGCTCAGACCGCATTGCTCCTGGGCTGCTGCTGCTGCATGTCCCCCAAGCAGTATTCGCTGCTGAGGAGCCATGGACTTTCCCAGACTACAGCGATACAAACTGGGGTATGTGGCACGCTAGAGGCAGACATCCCGACACAGCTGTGATGCTGGAAACGTTGCAGGGCAGACACGAACTGAACTGTCGGACTGGCACCCAACTCGGACGCCTGTACCTCTAACTCCTCACAGAAATCACTGCCGTGGCACGGACAAGCCGCAGAGACCCCGATGAGGACGTGCCCTACCTCCACAGCGGGATAAGTCCCCGCTTCAAACGCCTCCACCCCTAAGTCCCGGCTACACAGGAGCCCCTGGGGGAGACACGTACCGCGGGTGCCGCCCACAGCTCTGGCAATAGGAAGGGGAGGCGGAGAAACGTGTCTCGTCTCCCCCCCCGCCAGCGCCACCACCGAGCTCCCCAGGCTCATCCCCACCACAACACATCACGCCCCCGTCCCACCCCCCTGCCGCCCCCACCACGCGTCGCCCCCCGGGTCGGTCGCTCCCCGGCGCTGGGGCGGGGGGCGCGTCCGCAGCCCCGGCCCGCAGGCCCCGCAGGATGGGGCCGGCCGGGGCAGAAACGAAACCGAAACCGGGGGCCGGGCCGCCACAGGGGGCCTTCGGGGGGTGGGGGGGAGACACCGACCAGCCGCTCTCACCTCACAGCCGGGCAGGAGGCGGCGCCGCTGGGACCCGAGCGCGGGGGGCGGCCCGGAGCGGGGCCGGAGCGGGCGCTGCGGCCAGGGGCGAAGCGGCGGCGGGACGGAGACAGCGACCAGTGCCCGGCCCGGCCCGGCCCTGCCACGCCTCACCACGTGCCGGGAGTTTCCTCACCCGGGAGCGCCCGGCAGCGAGACCCCCCAGCCGGACAGCGAGCGCCCGGCCTGCTTCCCGCAGCGCGGCCAGGCTCCGAGGGCCTCAGCGCCGCACCCGCCGAGAGGCGCTGCCCAGGCTGCCGCCCCCGGCCCGGCAGAGCCCAGCCCCTATTCTCCCTGCTGGGCGTCGCTCTGCGCCCTGTGCTTGGGAGAGGCTGGGCCCAATTCAGTTGTTACAATCTCGCCCTCTCCTAGTGTGGATTACAAGGTCAGCGTTTTTTCTAGTTAAAATGTGCACAGTTGTGCAAGATTATGGGATCTAAACTTTTTATTGATCTGCATTTTCACAGTTGCAGGGAAACTATGGGGGGGGAAGGATCAGACAGTGGTTATTGAATGATAGTAGATTTGAGATTCAAAAAGTTAAAATTGTATACCCCTTAGAATGCAAATTGTCAACCCCGCATATATCAAAATATACACAGTAAACATCTTTAAAACAAGCTCTATAAAGTTCCCAAATAGCGTTTTTCTTACTTTGCCTAGCTGTATATTTCTGTTATCAATGGAAATATTTGTTCAGCAAAATTGACATTTACCATTAAAAAGCTAATACTTCCAAGCCTATATCTGGGGCCACAAACAAACCATAACAACTTTAGGGCCCAAGCCTGTGCCCCTTATTCATGTGCTTGACTTTACGGGGTGGAAAGTCCCAATAAAATTCACTCCCAGACATTCAATCACAGGATGGGGGCCCTCATTAACAGAGTTACCTTTCTTATGATAGCATGAATTTCCTAATTTTTGTGCATTCTCAGATATAACATTTCATTAATGTATATAGTCATAAAATCTCATACCACATATCACTTTATTTTTACAAATCATTTGACTATAATGAGTCATAAAAATAAATTGATGCGTGATGCAAGATTTTAACAGGGGGAAAGGAAAACAAGACAAAAGACTTCTGTTTGATCATGTTATAAAATGTAAAAAAGACAGTCAAATAAAAAACTTGTGTTTGATGACTGCCTCCTCGTTGAAATAAACACGCAACTAGGGTGACCAGACAGCAAGTGTGAAAAATCGGGACGGGGGTGGGGAGTAATAGGGGCCTATGTAAGACAGAACCCCAAATATCGGGACTGTCCCAATAAAATCGGGACATCTGGTCACCCTGCATGCAACACATATTTGTTTCTGGGCCTGGAACTCCCCTAGGATTGGCACTTGTCCAGGTTTCCCCAGAGTTGTCCTGAGAAATCTCTACATCATTCTGGAACATTTTGTCACCTCCTGTTCCCCAGCCCTGGGGCTGCCATTCCCACTGGGTTTCCTCTATGTAAAGGGTTTGGTTTGGTCCCCTGATGAATCTGTTCCCTGGCGGTGGGAGGGAGCACAGCATCTTTCACAGTGGGGTGGGGGGTACTGGCTACAGGGAAGGCTAGAGATGAGGAGACCCAGGTGCTCTCCTCAAACCTGGGTTGGGGGGACAGAGGTGCAGGGCCTATCAATGGCTAAATGGAGCCAGACCCAAGTATGTAGGGCCCTTCAATAACTCAGTGCTCTCCAATCCATGCTCTTCAGCTCATCATCATTTTAAACATTCTGATATACAGGAAGCATCAATAGACGCCCTCCCCCTGCCAGTCCAGGCTACTTGCCCCCAGGTCCCATTTTTTTGTACCCCACAGCTGGCAACCCTGTGGTCCACTTGCACATTGGGCTTTGATTTTTTCTTTAAAATTTAATGGAACAAAAAGAGGCTTTCTAGTAGAATATGAGGTAACACACAGGTGCAGATTATATTTTGTTCGTAGTTAGAATCCCAACTCTGACCCCAAATATTTTGAAAGAAGTTTAAATAATTAAGGATTACTATGAAAATAATCGTAAAATTTGAGAAAGATGTGTTTCCCAATGAAAAGACAGTGTTGCAACAGCAATTTAAATAAGCTAAGAGATTGTTTGGGTATTGGAGAGTAAAGTTAGCACCATATCTTTAATGTTTGTATGACTTTATATTACACTTAATATTCTTTAAAAGTATATGGAAAATTGACATGTTTATCCATATCTTGGGTGGGAAGAGTTGCTTCAGTAAAAGTGAAAATGGTGCTGACATTTCCATATAGTGGCATAACTATTTCTGGATATGCCACCCAATCACATTTGAAGTAGGTCCCCTAGAGTTCCACAAACAAATTTATACTTTGCTTTTTCACACATTTCCTCTCCCTCCAAACAAAATGTATCCATTAATTCTCCTGGATCATAGTCTTGTCCCACAAAATAAATTCATTAAATTTGCACCTGCTTCTAACAAACAGAATTCTCCACCACTCAGCTGGTGCCTCTACTCACTCACACCCACCTGCACAGATACTCTCTGATGGCCTGATTCAGTGCCCACTAATGTCAGTGGAGATATGCCCACTCATCTCAGTGAGCATTAGATCAGCCCATAAGCCAGTGGAGAAGGGGGTTCATATTCTATTTTGCTCCTCCAGTCCCAGTTGACGTTTCCTTGCCTAAAAGCCAATCCAGCTCCTCCTGGGAGTTGTAGTTCAGTTGCCTCATGTCCCTGTTCTCTATGGGCCAGTGTTCCCCATCTAGACGATATCTCCTGTTGATGTCTGTTCTTCAGAGAATATTGGGGGCCAAGTATGATTAAACAGTGGATTTCAATATGGAAAAAAAGGACAGAAACCTGTACTTCAGTTAGAGTAAAATAAATTCCTTTAAATAAATATTCCAGTTGTATTTAATTCCACTTTGTCTTTAAGTGCAGTTCTACTCTGAAAAGTTACTCTGTTAAAATGACATTATGGGATTCCATATTTCTTGTGTTCCAGTGACTTCTAAATCATATTGGCCTAGTCTGCAAGATTTTTTTTTTTTTAGTTAATTACCAGCCCCTTTAACTCATCTGGAAACAGAAAGCCAGGCTGTGTGCGTTCTGGCTCATGCCTCGTCATCAATAATAAAGATTCTGTGGTTCAAGTTCTGCTTTCAGATGCATCTATCAAACTCATTTTTTCTGTCATTCTGTCTTCATTTACACCTGTACAATCCTACTGATGTCAATGATGGTACATAGGTGTCTGGGCAGAATATGGCCCTTCTACTGGTTCTTAACGATATTATTTAATCTACAAACCAGGAAGTAGTCCACCCTATTCTCTTACCCATGTTGGCTCTGCAATGCTTGCTCAAGTGAATCATGTTAAAAATTCAGCAAATACAATTCTGAACACACGCACAGGGAAGTAATCAGTGAAGTGAAAAGGTGCTATTTTTACATAATTTTGAGAGTAAAACCACACTTTAAATAAATCTGCAATGGTGGAATAGGAGAAAGGTAGATTTCAGAACATATCTAGTAGGCTTTCCACCTTAGTCTCTATCCCTTTTTAATGATTCCTAACATCCTGTTTGCTTTTTTGACTGCTGCTGCACACTGCATGGACGTCTTCGGAGAACTATCCATGATAACTCCAAGATCTTTCTCCTGATTAGTTGTAGCTAAATTAGCCGCCATCATATTGTATGTATAATTGGGGTTATTTTTTCCAATGTGCATTACTTTACATTTATCCAAATTTCATTTGCCATTTTTTTGCCCAATCACTTAGTTTTGTGAGATCTTTTTGAAGTTCTTCACAGTTTGCTTTGGTGTTCACTATCTTGAGCAGTTTAGTATCATCTGCAAACTTTGCCACCTCACTGTTTACCCCTTTCTCCAGATCATTTATGAATATGTTGAATAGGATTGGTCCTAGGACCAATTCTTCCTCTATGTCTTTGCCTGCTAAGGCTTGCAGCTCCTGCTTCTTCCTATCTCCAGTATCACATTGGTTCCACCCAAACCAGACAGTCTCTACATAAAAGAATAAATGGACACAAATCAGACGTCAAGTCTTATAACATTCAAAAACCAGTTGGAGAACACTTCAGTCTCTCTGATCACTCGATTACAGACCTAATAGTCGCAATTCTTCAACTTCAAAAACAGACTCCAATGAGAGACTGCTGAATTGGAATTAATTTGCGAACTGGACATCGTAGCAGAAGTGATCCTTTCTCAACTAGTGCAGGCAGAGCCCCTAGCCTGTGCAGAAGCCATGCTGCTATCTGTCAGCAAGACTCAGCCACCACTGAGCGCCGACGGTGCCGTAACCAAGTGAGGTTGCGGTAGGGGGACTGTGAGAGTCTCGGCCCATATCTGTTCGAGACTACGTCATTTGAGATGAGTACTCAGGCCTTCGGAGCATCCAGTTGGGTTCTGGAGCATAATAAAAATTCACTTGTCTTTTGTGTGGATTTCTTCAGAAAGGGAAGGATCCTTGTGTAGGGAGGCTACTCAAGGGAGGCGAGGCTTATTCCACTCTGGTTACCATCTGGGAGAAGTACGTCCAAGAGAAACCTAAGCCCAATAAGAAACAGCAGAAGTGGGCACTGATCTATGGTCTTTATGCAGCATGTAGGCAGCTTCATGAGTTTGGAAAAGCTCAGGAAGCTAAGGTGGCTCAGTTGGAGCAGCAGGTAAAGACCAGAGAATCAGAGGTAGAGAAACTGGCAGACGAATGGAGAGCCTTGAGGAACAGAATGCCAGCTATATAGCCCAGATCAGCAGGCTGGATGGGCAAGTCCGAGACCTAAATGATCTGGTTGCTAAGAAAGAAAGGAGCTTTACCTTGCTGGTGTAAAGCAATAGGAGATCCAGGGAGCCATCTGGGAACTGATGAAGAAGCTTCGCTCTAGCCAATCTCAGCAGGCAGAGCACTCCAACTGCCAGGCTGAGCTCCAAAAGCTGCGTTACAAGTTGCAGCAGACTCGGGGTCTCCTACGGGTGGCTAGTAGTGATCCCTTGAGGAAGAGCTCAGAAAAGGCCAGCAGCTCCAGCTCAGATGATTCTGAATGTAGTGCGCCTTGCAGATCACGTAGGCAGTTGGAGGCGAGGGAGGTAATGCGAAGTAAGCAGCCTTCTGCTCCCCCTGAACTGAGTCCAGGAGGGGAGTAAGCTACCCCGACACCGATCACCACCACTGTAATTAGTTACAGTCCTGAATCATCTCAGCCACTAGAGATGCAGCATGAACTCAAGACATACACCCCGGAACAGGCTTGTGTGGTGGGAAAGGCCCTTGGACCACTGAACAGAGAGAATGCTCTGGATTGGCTGGCCAATGCAAATTCCCTACCTGGTATTAGTAAAGAAGACCTAGCCATTCTTTTCAGGGAGTGTATGTCTGGAGAGGAATTTGGCACCCTTCCAATTGATTTGCAGGTAGCTGACGTGGAAACCAATCGTCAATTGTTTGAAGGTGTTTTAAGATTTTACTTCCCACATCAGAACTTTATCGGGAGATATTACTCCAAGAGACAACAGCCTTCTGAGAGGCCAGAGAAATATCTTAGCCATAAAAGGCTGCTGTATTGGTTAGCAGGGGTGACCACCTGTGATGTTCCAGAGTTCCGTGAGTCTGTCCTGCAAGGGCTGTCCCCAGTTCTGTAGGTGGCTTTAGGACCAATGGACTGCACGACTACGACCCTTCGAGAGCTAGAGGACAAGCTGCGAAAAGCACAGGAAATCGAAAGAGAAGCTTTTCCAGCCTCCAGAGCTAAAAGGAAGATAGCAGTGGTTACCACCAAGAGCCATCGAGGAAGAGTTAAATAAGGGAAGCCTGAAGTCACCTCAACCTAACAGGAAGTCTACTGCATATCTGAGCAAGAACAGTGAGCCAGATGGACTTAGGACGCTCATTTGGAAGGAGTTGCTTCAGCATGACGCATGAGAAGACATAGATGGTCTGCCCACTGAGGCGCTTCTACTGAGATTGGCATGGCGTAAGAGCAGGAAGCAGCAGCAAAAAGAGTCAGCAGATCTACTGTGATGGGGCCGAGATCCCCCTCTGCCCCCATTAACAGCACCCATACCAACGACCCATGGGGCAGGCCATCAACATCTGTGGTCCTGGAGGGAGAATTTGGAAGATTCAGCCAGCAGATGCTGATTGATATGGGTGCTTTGGTTTCCATCTGGTGTATGGTGCTGAGCCAAAAGCCAAAAAAATACCCATCAAGGAGACGAAAATTTTGGAAGGCTTCAATGGGAGTGAGAGTGTGGTCCCCTTTACACAGCCTGTCATCTGCAAAATCCACATTATTGTAGCCAGAGTTACCTTTGGTCTTCAGGACCTAGGAGGCCAGGGTATCTTAGGCATGGACTTGATTTCTAGTATGAGCCTTATTGTGGACCGGCCTAACAGGAAATTGGTTCAAGACAAAAACAGCAGAAGTCATGAGATCATACCTTCATCTCACAGGGTGGCCACGGTGAAAGCACTTGAAACCTTGAAACTGCCACAGTGGGAAAAAGATGTAGCTGACATCGCTCTCAAGCATCAGGAGGTGTTTGCAAGAAACAAACTGCAATGTGGCAAGACATCTGGGGAAGTCAGAGTCGATGGACCTGACCTGAAGCCACACAGTCAATATTGGTATCCTGTTGCTACGGAGGAAGGCATCCTGAGCACCATCAAGGCATTCGTTGAACAGGGAGTGCTTTTGCCAACGGAGAGTCCCTGTAATTCACTTATGTGGCCTGTAATGAAAACTGACGGCAAGACCTGGCGTCTCATGGTGGACTACAGAGAACTGAACAAGGTAATTCCACGTTTGGCACCTGTAGTTGCCAAATACAATGAGGTAATGGCTACCATTGCATCAGGGGCTAAATGGTTTTCCATACTGGACTTGTCTAATGCATTCTTCTACATTTCCCTGGACCCCTCCCCCGGCACAAGTTTGCTTTCACTTATAGGGAGAGGCAGTATACATTTAGCCAACTCGCTCAGGGCCTACAAAATGCACCATCGATTTGTCACTGTCAGGTTTCCAACATGTGGAGTACCTGGAAACACGATGGTAAGGTTCTATGTAGATGACATTCTCATAGTCACTGGTACAAAAGAAGAAAATCTGGAGATGTTGGATGCTGTCCTCGACCAGATCAAGAAGACTAGCTTCTTGGTAAACCCTGTTAAGGCTCAGCTTGTGTGTTCAGAAGTAACCTACCTGGGCATAACCATTGGAGAGGAAGGCAAGCGACCACTCAGTGTGTCAACCTGATTTGTAAGTTACCTGTACCCCAAGACGTATCAGAACTAAGATCTTTTCTGGGTCTTACCAGGATCTCAAGGGAATTTATAGAAGGATACACTGAGATGGCCAGACCATTATACACCCTGTTGAAGAAAGACAAGAGTGGCAGTGGAATGAGGAACATCAACAAGCTTCCTGTGACCTGAAACAGGCACTCACCAAGGCACCAGCGTTAGCCTACCCAAAGCCTGAGCAGCCATTCCATCTAAGGCTGGCAATGTCCAACAAGGGCATAAGTGCTATCCTCATGCAGGACCATGGAAATGGCCTTTGACCTGTGGCCTACGGATTGAAGAGACACAGTGAAGTTGAAAGGCGGTTCAACAGCTGCGAAAAGGAGGTCCCAGCATTAGTTTGGGCTGTTGGACACTGGGAATACCTTATAGGTATGGCTCCAGTAGTCCTGAAAACTAATCACACTCCACTCGAGTATATCCTGTCAGGGCGTACCAATGATGGGTGAGTTTTCAGCCCCAGACTGGCTAGTTGGACGTTAAACCTGCTCAACAGAAACCTGGAGATAGTGAAGACTCCTCAATTAGCTGTCGTCCCTTATGCACTGCTTACTGAAGGACAAGATCATGAATATCCACTTCCCAGGCAAGAGAGTGATCTTCCCAAGTCACCTTTCAAGCTAAAGAACTACCAGGATGCGAAGGACAAGGGTCTCAAAATATGGGTGGTAGATGGTAGCTGCTACCACAAAGACGGAAGTCCCTGTGCTGGTTATGCGGCATTGCAGCCTGAATCCCAACGTGTCTTTCAGGGAATGGTTCGTCCGCTCTCAGCTCAGGCACTGAGGCAGTGGCAGTGTTGGCTGTCCTGCACGGAGAAGATTCCGAAGTTGACATCTGTATATGTTCAGATTCCAGCTGGGTGATCCAAGCCTTTGGCGAATGGATGCTGATCTGGATTCATCAAGACATGAAATCTGCGGATGGACAACCCATAGCATGTTCAAGATACTTGCTGCATGCATGGGAATTAGTCACTGTAAGAATTGGCAGCAAACACCTGTTAAAGGTGAGGGCTCATCGTCGAGACATCAAGGAAATTTCCAACCTCCATAATAAGGTGGATCAACTGGCAAAAGAAGCAGCCTTATTGGGAGAGGAAACACTCTGGATCCAATTGGAAGGGAAGGTGGCAAAAGTGGGAAGTAAAGCAGAGGATCTTACCAACCAACCAGATTTGAAGGAGATGCAGAAGATCCAGCAATTCACCAGCTACTAAAGAAAGGGGAGCACAGAAGCTATGAAATCTTCCAGGACAAGCATGGTCTGATTATGGCTCTGAAAAAGGACATACAAGATGTGACACCTGTCTTGATATTACCAACATGCCTACATCGAGAAATGGTCAGCTTGGCTCATCAGAAAGGCCATTTCAGCATAGAGAAGACAGTGCAGTGAATAGTACAAGTGGCATGGTGGCCTAGTGTGGTTCAAGACACAACCAAGTACATCGATGGTTGTTTGGCCCGATGCTAAGGGCACCAAAGGTCCGATGCATCACCAACCTGTTGGAGGACCCTGGACTCGCCTCCAGATGGACTTCATCGGTCCCTTACCTAATACCGGTAGAGGCCAAAAGTACTGTCGGGTTGTAATTGATGCCTTTACAAAGTGGGTGGAGGCCTACCCCACGAGGAACAACACAGTGACAACAACTGCTAGAGTGCTCCTAGAACAGACTTTCTCTAAATTTGGCCTGCCAGAGTGAATCGACTCTGACCACATTTTGTGGGAAAGGTTGCTTGGGCAATGTGTCAAGCTTTAGGCATACAGCAAAAGCTACACACTGCTGGCCATCTCCAGAGCTCGGGCCTGGTATAGCGTACAAATCGTACCTTGCAGACAGCGTTGAGAAAGTTTGTCAGCCTACAGGGGAAGGACTGGGATTTGAAATTGCCTCTAATACTTATGGCGCTTAGATCTACAGGAGCATCTCATGGGTTCACACCCCAAGATGTTATGACAGGTAGGCTTATGAAGACCCCGGAGCACTGCGGGTAGGTGGGACTCCACCTGATGGGTATCAGCCTAGGCTGAAGATGGACAGTTTCATGCAGAGGGTGTTGCAGGATATTAGCTCCATACAACGCCAAGTCGCCATCCAAATGAAGTCCAATGTTAAATCTATGGACAAGAGATTGGGCTCTCTTAGACCTATAGAATGGGATGTCAGGGACAGAGTGTTGTATAGATACTTCTCAGAACAAGGACATACCCTTAGTGTCAGATGGGTTGGACCCGTACATATTGTTAATAAGGCCAGTCCTACTGTGTACGAGGTGGAGCTTAGGGGACCCAAGGGAAAGAAGTCCAAGTGGTTCCACTCGAGTCAGCTGAAAGCACGGAAGGATGCTGGGAGGTAACTCTGCATTGTCTTTGCATCATATAACTGTACCCTTTTGTTGCTCATCCCATAGGAGCGAAGATTCCTCCATCGTCTTTTGTGGGTGGCCATTACTGTAACCATGGGAGGAACCTTATCACTGGAGGAGGGAGAGCACTATTTCTGCAGTATCGGAAAAGTGGAGGGTATAAGAGGGTCTAGGTTAACAGATAAAGAGCCTATTAAAGCATGGGGTGTTTACCACGGGCCAGTAGTTGAAGAGGATATTGGGCCCATCATGACCTTTGCATACAAGAATGGTTCAAATTGTGCCTTTATTTGGAATGAAGAGCTGGGGGATAGATCCAATATGGCCACAGCTCAGTATAGTGCCCAGATAAATCTTTTGAATAAAGATTCAGAACCCTTGGGCAAAGTAGTGAAGTTTAAACAAAACTGTGTTTGGGACCTGCAAGATCATAAGGTGTAAACTGTTCAGGTGGACTTATCACCAAGAGTTTACTTAGATGCCCCTTCATGTCCACCAGTCTAAAATTTAAAATCCAGGAGGGGACATTGCAGTTAGAGATCTTTTTGAGTGCTCAGATCAACATACCCTTCACTAGGGTAAGAGTACATACTCCTACCCGAACCGTGTTCATCCGTCTGATTGTACTAGTGCTCATGCACACTGGTGTGACACCTACAGGAATGTAAATAATTTCTGCTCATTGGGCAAGGTTATATTTTTGACAAGTTGTTACAGTAGTACAAACATATCTGTTGCATTTAATGATTCTGGGCGGTGGTATGTCTCAGGAGTATTTGGGGTTAAGCTTCGACAACAAGTGACTGTGATCCCAAAACCGTATGTCAGTAAGTTAGTAATCCAGTAGTAATTCAACAGGACCTAAAGCGTCTGCTTATTATCGACCCCCGTTACACCTTAAAGAAGGTTGTTATTAACATGCAGCTCTCCGCACAAGATATTCAGCCTGAATGTGCACCCTTTCTGAAACCATATCTCATGGGATGGGATGCATGGGTAATTAGCAGTGAGCCTATGTACCTGAGTGAGAAAAGACTTCGCTGCAAAAGTCTTGGAAGGAGTCGGGGCAGGGTTAGGCGTAATCAATGCTATGAGAGCTGGTACCCTAGCCCAATGCATGTAGGCCTCGATACGGCAGCATTGGAACAACCTTGACTACTCCTTTAAATCAGATTAGTGATTTGTCATACAACATAATATCCACTGTGCATAAAGGGCTAGATGCACAGAAACAAAGTCAATTCTGAATAGTGCAAGCCATAGGTGTCCTACAAACCAACCTATCATGGGCACTAACCTGTATAAAAATACAATCATGGCTGCAAACTGTGGCATCGCATCCTCAAGGTTGCATACCAAGGAACCATCCCAGTGGAAATTAAGAGTCTGAGGATGGGTGATGTTACACCTTTCGAGAAGGAGCATCATCAGTGGTGGTGGGATCTGGTTTTTGTTTACAATCCAGACTCAAGAGAAATCACGGCTCACGTCTTAACTATTGCTAATGCCAGCACTAATTGGGTATATCTTCTGATCCCCTTGGGAATAATAGTTAATAATACCATAATGACACCCATAGATATCCCTAAGTGGGCACTCAGAGAGCAAGAGGAATATCACTCTGTCAATCTAGTGCATGTGTCTGGAAGGAGGAACATGGATATATATGTTCCACAGAGGTCTATCAAGAACCCCATATCTGCCTTAATAGCCATCAGGGAAAGTGTCATTATAATCTGGAAAAAGAAAAGGACTACTTGTGGCACCTTAGAGACTAACCAATTTATTTGAGCATAAGCTTTCGTGAGCTACAGCTCACTTCATCGGATGCATACTGTGGAAAGTACAGAAGACGTTTTTATACACACAAACCATGAAAAAATGGGTGATTATCACTACAAAAGATTTTCTCTCCCCCCACCCCACTCTCCTGTTGGTAATAGCTTATCTAAAGTGACGACTCTCCTTACAATGTGTATGATAATCAAGGTGGGCCATTTCCAGCACAAATCCAGGGTTTAACAAGAACGTCTGGGGGATGTGGGGGGTAGGAAAAAACAAGGGGAAATAGGCTTGAATAGAGACTGGGAGTGGCTAAGTCATTATGCAAGGTAACCTAAGTTAATTGTATCCAATTTGCAAATGAATTCCAATTCAGCAGTCTCTCGCTGGAGTCTGGATTTGAAGTTTTTCTGTTGTAATATCACAACTTTCATGTCTGTAATCGCGTGACCAGAGAGATTGAAGCGTTCTCCGACTGGTTTATGAATGTTATAATTCTTGACATCTGATTTGTGTCCATTTATTCTTTTACATAGAGACTGTCCAGTTTGACCAGTGTACATGGCAGAGGGGCATTGCTGGCACATGATGGCATATATCACATTGGTAGATGTGCAGATGAACGAGCCTCTTATAGTGTGGCTGATGTTATTAGGCCCTGTGATGGTGTCCCCTGAATAGATATGTGGGCACAGTTGGCAACGAGCTTTGTTGCAAGGATAGGTTCCTGGGTTAGTGGTTCTGTTGTGTGGTGTGTGGTTGCTGGTGAGTATTTGCTTCAGGTTGGGGGGCTGTCTGTAAGCAAGGACTGGCCTGTCTCCCAAGATTTGTGAGAGTGTTGGGTCATCCTTCAGGATAGGTTGTAGATCCTTGATAATGCGTTGGAGGGGTTTTAGTTGGGGGCTGAAGGTGATGGCTAGTGGCGTTCTGTTATTTTCTTTATTAGGCCTGTCCTGTAGTAGGTGACTTCTGGGAACTCTTCTGGCTCTATCAGTCTGTTTCTTCACTTCAGCAGGTGGGTATTGTAGTTGTAAGAATGCTTGATAGAGATCTTGTAGGTGTTTGTCTCTGTCTGAGGGGTTGGAGCAAATGCGGTTGTATCGCAGAGCTTGGCTGTAGACGATGGATTGTGTGGTGTGGTCAGGGTGAAAGCTGGAGGCATGTAGGTAGGAATAGCGGTCAATAGGTTTCCGGTATAGGGTGGTGTTTATGTGACCATCGTTTATTAGCACCGTAGTGTCCAGGAAGTGGATCTCTTGTGTGGACTGGACCAGGCTGAGGTGGATGGTGGGATGGAAATTGTTGAAATCATGGTGGAATTCCTCAAGGGCTTCTTTTCCATGGGTCCAGATGATGAAGATGTCATCAATATAGCGCAAGTAGAGGCGTTAGGGGACGAGAGCTGAGGAAGCGTTGTTCTAAATCAGCCATAAAAATGTTGGCATACTGTGGGGCCATGCGGGTACCCATAGCAGTGCCGCTGATTTGAAGGTATACATTGTCCCCAAATGTAAAATAGTTATGGGTAAGGACAAAGTCACAAAGTTCAGCCACCAGGTTAGCCGTGACATTATCGGGGATAGTGTTCTTGATGGCTTGTAATCCATCTTTGTGTGGAATGTTGGTGTAGAGGGCTTCTACATCCATAGTGACCAGGATGGCGTTATCAGGAAGATCACCGATGGACTGTAGTTTCCTCAGGAAGTCAGTGGTGTCTCGAAGATAGCTGGGAGTGCTGGTAGCGTAGGGCCTGAGGAGGGAGTCTACATAGCCAGACAATCCTGCTGTCAGGGTGCCAATGCCTGAGATGATGGGGCACCCATGAATAGGTCGGAATATGAACAAGAGGCTGCTCGGCAGCTCTCCAACACCACTTTCTACAAGCCATTACCCTCTGATCCCACTGAGAGTTACCAAAAGAAACTACAGCATTTGCTCAAGAAACTTCCTGAAAAACCACAAGATCAAATCCGCACAGACACACCCCTGGAACCCCGACCTGGGATATTCTGTTTACTACCCAAGATCCATAAACCTGGAAATCCTGGGCACCCCATCATCCTTTCAAGAATGCTTTATTAGATGCCCCCCAAAACCTACAATTTCAGTCACATAAGAGGGCTTCTTTGATTTAAAAACTATTCTGGTTAAGAGGGGAAGTGAAAATAGCAATTAAAATACCCATTTTTCCATTTGTTGTATATTAAGTTGATAGCAAGGAGTTCAAATGAGCAGTTAGGAAATGCAGACAATTGATAAGGGGAGCTAAAGGTATAAATGAAAAAAGTCTATGGCTAGTAAGTTTCAGGACCAAGAAGAAATTCTTTAAATATATCAGGAACAAAATTAAATCCTAATAATGGCACAGGTCTGTTTCTAGATACGGAGTAGAGTTGTCAGTCATGATGCTGAAAAGGCAGAAGTATTCAATGAGTATTTGTTCTGTATTTAGAAAGAAGTAAGATAGGTTCATATCTTACAGTGATAATGAAATATTTTCTATTTCAACAGAAACTTGGGAGGATGTTAAACTGTTAGAGTTAAACATTTAAGTTAGTAGGGACAGATAACAAACACCAAAGATGATTAAATAATGGCCAAGTAGTTCTCTGAACTATTAATATTGATTTTTTAACAATTCTTGAAACACTGGGGAGGTTCCAGAGGAATGAAGTAAAGCTTATTTTGTGCCAGCATTTCAAAAGGGTAATCAGGATGACACAGGTAGCTACAGGCCAGTCAGCCTGACATCATTCCTGAACAAAATCATGGTAAGATTAATATGGGTTACAATCAGTAAAGAATTAAAGGAAATGTGATAGAGTGCACTCAACTTTCAAGTGCCTCCTGTCCGCTGGGTGTAGTGCTGCAATTTTTTTCCCTCCTGGTACCCCCTATATGGTGTTGACCTTGTCAGGTGGGTCTTCAGTGGCTCAGCCCTCCAGCTAAGTCACACCATCAACAATGGGGGAAATGAACCCCTTCCAGGGTTCAAAGTTCAACAAATGGTTTGGCCTTTTCTGGGTCTTCAGCCTATTTAAACTCCAGCCCCTTTCTTGGGCTTTTAAACAAGTCTTATCCCCTTCTCAGGGCTTAGGTTGCTTCCCCAGTGGCTTGTGGAGGAACCTAGCCCCACCCACTACTCCAGGTCCCAACCCAGGGACCCTATGAACAGCAGTCACACACTGGTCCCTTTAACCACATCAGTTAGCTGCTATGGTTTTCCCTGGGCTTTTTCTCATGCTCCTATAATCTTCGCCTGTTACCTTAGGGTTACAGACCTTGGGTTCTCTTTGTCTTACCCCTGCTTGAGCAGGGTCTTTCCCAGGCCTCCTTGCCTGGAGAGTTTCTCAGTCTTCTAGCCTTTCCTCACATTTCCTGTTCCAGCCAGCAACTGACCTAGTCAGGTCCTGCAGCTCCTTTTATCTGAGCCTGCTGCACTCTGATTAGCTGCTTCCCTGCAGCCTTTCTAGGCAGGTCTGGAGGACCCACCTTCCGTGCTCCTCTCCTGGGGTATGATGTAGTAGGACCATGAGGCGTCCACTAGGGGGCCTCAAAGGCCCTGGTATACCTCATCACAGAATAGTAGCATAATAATACCAGATCAACATGGGTTTTTTTGGAAAATAGTTGTTTTTTTTAAATAAGATTACAAATGTGGTTGACATAATATACTAAGACACAGGAAGTAATGGTCTTACTCTGCTTGGCCCTGATGAGGCCTCAGATGGAGTACTGTGTCTAATTCTGGGTGCCACACTTTAGTAGGAAAGATGTGGACATACTGGAGAGAGTCCAAAGGAGAGCAACAAAACTGATAAAAGGTTTAGAAAACCTGACCTATCAGGAAGGGTTAAAAAGATTGGGTATGTTTAGTTTTGAAACAACAAGACGGAGGGGGAACCTGACAACAGTCTTCAAATATGCTAAGGGCTGGTAAACTGTTCTTCTCCATGTCTGCTGAAAGTAGGACAAGTAGTAATGGGCTTAATCTGCAGCAAGGAAGATTTAGGTTACATATTAGAAAAAACTCTCTAACTTTAAGGGTAGTTAAGTTCTGGAATAGGCTTCCAAGGCAGGTTGTGGAATCCCCATCATTGGAGGTTTTTAAGAACAGGTTGGACAAACACCTGTCGTGGATAGTCTAGGTTTACTTGGTCCTGCCACAGTGCAGGAGGCTGTACTTGATGACTTCTGGAGATCCCTTCCATCCCTACATTTCTAGGATTCTATTACTATAATTGTAGATAACCAAATGGATGTGAGCTCCAGTAGCCATGCTGTGTAGATGACAAGGTGAACATGCTCCTTGCATACATAAACAGGGGAATATCAAGTACAAGTGGAGAGGAGGTGTTACCTCTATACAGCATTAATGAGACTGTTACTGGAATACTGTGTGCTGTTCTGTTGTCCACACTTCAAAATGATGTTGATAAATTGGAAAGAGTTCAGAAAAGAGCTACAAGCAAGATTTAAAGTCTAAAAATCATGCCTTATAGTGAGAAGCTTAGAAATTGTAATTATTTAGTTTATCCAACAGAGGATTATGAGATGGCTTGTTCATGGTATATGCCTACCTACATGGGGATGAGATTTCTGATAATAGATGGCTCTTTAATCTCGCAGAAAAAGGCATAATAAGATCCAATGTTTGGAACCTGAAACTAGACAAATTCAGGCTAGAAATAAAGCACAATTTTTAACAGTGAGGAGGATAATTAACCGTGAAAATAACTTTCCTGAGAATGTGGCAGATTCTTCATCATTTGAAGTCTTTAAATCAAGATTGGAAGCATTTCTAAAAGAACATTCTATAGCTCAAATAGAAGTTATGGACCTGATGCAGAGGTGACTGGGCAAGCTTCTGTGGCCCATGTTACACAGGAGGTCAGACTAGATTATCATAATGGTCTCTTCTGGCCTTAAAATTTATGAATCTAGCATAAGGCAAAAGACCCAGAAGGCTAGCTAGCTAGCAGGAAAAGAGAGAGAGGGATCCAAAGTTTGCAACAATGATAGAAAAGTTGCAACAGACAAAGTGGGTTTTGTGAGTGCTGCCAGGCAAATTTGAAGATCACCTGAACTATTTTAGAGCGAGCTCATAAATTTCATACCTGACATTCAACTTTTCTACCATTGGTAAGGAAGATGATATAAACAATTATTTCAGAGTGCTCCAAATGTTGTCACCTACCTCCAGGTGGTCAAATTTTCCTGGATCCAATGCCAAGTGCCATCACTCATTGTAAGGCCATGTAAGGAACAAGAGTTCCACCTTCAGGTTTGGGCAGAAACTATCACTGATGGCCAAAGATACAGCAGACAAGTTCTAAAGATGGAGATGGGGTTGCACTTGCTGAATAAAGCCTACTTGTTGCCGACAGATCTAGACTTGTGATAGATGTTCATAACCATTATTTGAATAGTCTTAGCGATCTGACATATTTGGGTTGTCATGAAATTTACAAGGAAATGGGTCTCATCCATCACTGAAACTTGTATAGGAAAACACCCAAACTTCCTGTAAAATGATAAAAACTTCTATTTCTAATATGCCCACAAGGGGAAGAGAAGCAGAATTTACTTTTGCATACCCTAAGCATTCATAGTTTCAGATGTATTGATACACAGTCCAGATGCCCAGTTCATTAAATTTGGTTATCTGTCATGTCATTGCTTAGTCTTATTCTCAGTATTCTTCGATATACAGGCTGTCAGATAACTCATTTTGGGTTCACTGTTTCAGCAAGTTTGTTTCTCATAGGATAAAGAACTTCCTACTGTGACTGTAGTTGTTCCAGTGGAACATTTTAAGTTTCTATTGAGTATTTAACTGCAGGATTGTTACTGGCCTTACTAATTTCATAACTGGCAGAATCTATATGACAAAAACTGATAATGTTTCCATTGTATAATCAAGAACAGATATTACTTTGTCCTCACCCACAACTATTTTAGATTTGGAGTCAATGTATACCTTCAAGTCAGTGGAATTGCTATGGGTACCCACATGGCCCCACAGTATGCCAACATTTTAATGGCTGACTTAGAACAATGCTTCCTCAGCTCTCATCCCTTAACGCCCCTACTCTACTTGTGCTACATTGTTGACATCTTCATCAGCTGGACTCATGGGAAAGAGGCTCTTAAGGAATTCCACTAGGATTTCAACAATTTCCACCCCACCATCAACCTCAGCCTGGACCAGTCCACATAAGAGACCCACTTCCTGGACACTACAGTGCAAATAAGTGATGGTCACATAAACACCACCCTATACTGGAAACTTACTGACTGTTATACTTAACTACATGCCTCCAGCTTTCATCCAGACCACATCACACAATCCATTGTCTACAGTCAAGCTCTAAGATACAGCTGCATTTGCTCCAATCCCTCAGACAGAGACAAACACCTACAGAATCTCCATCAAGCATTCTTAAAATTACAAAACCCACCTGGTGAAGTGAAGAAACAGATTGACAGAGCCAGAAGGGTACCCAGAAGTCACCTACTACAAGACAGGCCCAACAAAGAAAGTAACAGAACCCCACTAGCCGTCACTTACAGCCCCCAACTAAAACCTCTCTAGCACATCATCAAAGATCTACAACCTATCCTGAAGGACGATCCCTCACTCTCACAGACCTTGGGAGATAGGCCAGTCCTCACTTACAGACAGCCTCCGAACATGAAGCAAATACTTACCAGCAACTATACACCACAAAACAAAAACACTAACTCAGGAACCTATCCCTGCAACAAACCCCATTACCAGCTCTGTCCACATATCCATTCAAAGGACACCATCATAGGACCTAACCACATCAGCCACAGCATCAGGGGCTTGTTCACCTGTACATCTACCAATGTGATATATGCCATCATGTGCCAGCAATGCCCCTCTGCCATGTACATTGGCCAAACCGGACAGTCTCTACGCAAAAGAATAAATGGACACAAATCAGACGACAAGAATTATAACATTCAAAAACCAGTCGGAGAACACTTCAATCTCCCTGGACACTCAATAATAGACTTAAAAGTGGCGATTCAACAAAAAACCTTCAAAAACCTGACTCCAACAAGAAACTGCAGAACTGGAATTAATTTGCAAACTGGACACCATCAGATTAGGCCTGAATAAAGACTTGGAGTGGATGCGTCACTACAAAAACTAAAAACTAATTTTCCCCTACTGTTACTCACACCTTCTTGTCAACTGTTTGAAATGGGCCACCCTGATTACATTGGCCTCATTTACCACTACAAAAGTGATCTTTCCTCCTGTTGATAATAGCCCACTTCCACTTTAATTTTATTGTCTCATTAGCACTGACCTCCCACTTGGTAAGGCAACTCCCATCTTTTCATGTACTGTGTATAGATACCTGCCCACTGTATTTTCCACTCCATGCATCTGATAAAGTGTCTTTTAGCCAGCGAAAGCTTATGCCCAAATAAATTTGTTAGTCTCTAAGGTGCCACAAGTACTCCTCATTGTTGTTTTTTAGATATTACTCTGTTACATTGACCATTGCTCCGTCCAGTCTTTCAGATATACAGCATGAATTGCAATGTCATCTCATTTTACATTCCTGAAAAATCAATTTCATTCAATAATTCGTGAGTGATGTGTGTTTTGTGCATGGTTTGGGCAACACTTTCTGTAGCTACTTTCTTGACCTGAGCGAGATATTTGTTGCAAGGTTTCTTTATTGATTTACATGCCACCAATACAACTCATGTTATAAATTTTCAGGGTGGAATTTCTGATACTCTGTCTCTTGTTTAAATGTAGAACATTTCGAAGTCCGTTCAAACACAACAGTCCTTTCAATTGCATACGCCACAGCAGCCGGAATTAATCAACACCCATGTCTTCTCCAACATCCTTTCACCCCCACAGGGTCTGAAGGGGACATATGGGATTCAGTGCACTAATGATCAAGTGTCTATGGATAATATTAGATTTATTTTTGTATGGATCAGAGTTAGTAGCCAGTATCCACTACGCTAGGTTTCAGATGTGAGGTAACACAGACTTATATGCGTGACTACACACAAAATTTGCACTCATTGATTAAATTAGGTTTTGGTGGGATCCTCTTGTGAGGACACTCTTAGATTGGTTTGAGTGCCTTATTTAGGTTTTATTATTATATCAGTTTAGTTTAAATTGGTATCATCTTAAACTAAATCAACATAAGGCACTCTTAAACTGAGATTAAGAGATTCCATTAAGTGCCATTGCATCAATTTAACTAAATTGGTACAACTTCTGTGTTTAGATAAGGCCTTAGAAATTCTGGGTGAAATCCTAGCATCATTGTTAATGGCAACATTTCTATTGTCTACAATGGGGCCAGGATTTCACCTTCTGTCTATACCTGTAGGGTTACTGAAAAAACTAAAACTGTAGCAAAGGGAAAGGGTGTAGCAATCAACAACCATTGAACAAACAGCATTCACTTATGCAAATCATTCATTACTCTTTTTCTGTAAGCTTTCATACTGCAAGACAATTCAGCCTTGAGAGAGAGTTTCAGCATGCCTTTCAATAGCAAGCAGAATAAGGGCATGTAACAAATCACAGCATCCCTTTGTAATTGGATTATATAAGAATGCTTTCATAACTGTTCTCTTAGAATTATCTTTCTACCTAACCAAGAAAAATTAAGGCTACTTTTTAGTTGACCCACAGGGATTATCTTAAGCAACTGTCCAGTCAATACAAGATTCTCATTGAACTTCAATAACTTATTAAAATTAAGAAACTTCTTACACCATAGAGCTAGAGAACCTATATCAATTTTTTTAGGCTTTTTCACTGACTAGATGCTAGAACCCCTCCTAGTAATAGACCCTTACAGCCTGTCTGCTTTTGTCATCCTCCTTCCCTCTTCTGGGAAAATCAGAACACTGGGAAAATCCTCAGCTCTCAGTAACAGGTTCCTCCTCCATGCAGTTGAGGTGAATAGAAGTGAAACTCTTTTAGCTGGCTAGCTTGGATGATGGAACATACCTTTGGGTTTACTATCAATGACTTCTTCTTGAAGAGTCTCTCAGCCAAAGTCCCTGTCGCACTCCAATGCAAGCAACATTTTTTTAACTTGAATTTACAAGTCTAGACAGCTTAGCAGTTCCTTCTAGCCATATGGTTACATAAAGGGTGGTTGACAGCCATTTCCTGAAATTATGGCATAGTTCAAAGATGGAGTTTAGTTCATCAGTACACACTAGGACTTAGGCATGATCTAAAGCTTAGACTCTGTCTACACTGGCAAGTTTCTGCGCAGTAAAGCAACTCTCTGCGCTGTAACCCCCAAGGTGTACACACTATGAAGACACTTAGTGCGCAGAAACTGTGCAGTTGTAGCACTTAAAAAAACCCAACATCCCAACAAGAGGCGTACAGCTTTTTGTGCCGGGGCTACAGCACTGCAGTGCCAGTGTAGACACTGTGGTCAGTTACAGCACTGTGATTGGCCTCAGGGAGATGTCTCACCTCTCTGGTCATCAGTTTGAACTCTACTGCCCTGTCTTCAGGTGACCAACTGTCAGCCCCACTCACCCCGTAAATTCCTTTGGCATTTTGAAAGTCCCCTTCCTGTTTGCTCGGTGATGCGTGCAGTGGTCTCAGCGCATCTTTCCCGGGAGCCATGCCTGCTTCACGCACCAGGTGATCCCCCGCTTGGAGCAATGCCGAGCTGCTGGACCTCGTCAACATTTGGGGACAAGAGGCTGTCCAGTCCCAGACTGTGCTCCAGCCATAGGAATTATGATATCTACGGATGGATTTCACGATGCATGACAGAAAGGGGCCATGACCAGGACACACTGCAGTGCAGCGTCAACGTGAAGGAGCTGCAGAATGCCTACCACAAGGCGGGGGAGGCAAACCGCCTTTCTGGTACTGCACCCATGAGCTGCCGGTTCTACAAAAAGCTAGACACAATACTTAGTGGCGACCCCACCTCCACTGTGAAGACCACTGTGGATACTTCGGTGGCTTGCGTGCCAGTCGAGAGTGGACCAAGCCAGGAGGAGGAAATCTTGGATGAGGAGGAGGAAGGGGACCCAGAGGCAGAGGATGACACGGAGGTCAGAGATGCATGCAGCCAAGAGCTCTTTTCCTCCCCGGAGGAGGCCAGCCAGTCACAGCAGTCGGATCTTGACGAAGCGCAAACAGGAGAGGAGGCCGCTGGTAAGTGGATCTGATTTTGGGAATTGCTGAAGCAAGTTGTTGGGGGCAGGAGAGTTGCAGAAAGCAGGCTTGTCTCCCACAACATGCCTAGTCTGAGTGGCAGAACAGGCTGTTGATTGATTCTGTAGCGGGTCAGTTACCCCGCTCCGGTGGAAAAAGGAGGTGTAGCCCGGGGATAGGCAGAGGCAGCTGGTCTAACCCCCTTGCCGATGATGAGTGGCCATTACAGACTGCAGTTTGCCCCAGTGAGGGGGGGCTTGATGATGACTGGCAGTAGCCACTGACGCAAGGTGGGCATAGGGAGAGGGGAGACCCAGAGTGTGGGGGTACTGAAGTGGGCAGAACCTCAAGGGAAAAGGGCACCAGGGTCCAGGAGGGACATGGGGCCTGAGGCAGGCAAGACACTGGCCAGAAGGAAGCGCTCCGAGGCTGGAAAGAGCTAATTCCCAGATGACCAGCAGGAGGCACCTCGCCGGTGAGACTATGCACTGCTACAGACTCTGTCACTTCACGGGAATCTCCCTTAGAGATCTCCAGGAAACTCTCGTGGAGATATTGGGCAATCCACTGCTGCAGGTTCTTTGGCAGAGCTGCTTTATTTCTTGCCCTATTAACGGTAACTTTCCTGTGCCACTGTGCCGTCACAGGGAGGGGGGACCATTGCTCCACACAGGAGAGCTGCATAATGGCCAGGGCAGAAGCCGCAGGCTTGGAGAAGAACCTACCTTGATTCCCTGCTCACCCTCACCAGCGAGATATCTTCCATAATGATCACATCCTGTGGAAAGTGTGGGGACAGGAATGATTATCAGCCCCCCACTACAGTGCTGTCTCTCCCCAAGAGCCACATGCCTAGTGTACTGCAGGGTCTGGGAAGAGATGACCTTGGGAGCCCGGCCTCCCTCTTTGTTATCAGCAGCTGAACAGCTGCACAGAACTAGAAAGCAGCCAAGAAGAACTAAGGAGGACTTTCTGCATGATGTTATGATGCACTCCGCCGCCAAGAAACAGGAATTGAAGGAGTGGCAGGTCAGCGAGAAGAGGGACCGAAAGGAGAACACGGCATGCCAGAATGAAGCCACGGAGTGGCCCTTAAAGGTTATGGAACGCCAAGCAGACACACTCCAGCTGATACTAGCTCTTCAAACCGAGCAGCTCTGCACCTGCCCTCCCCTGCAGCTGCTGTCTCAAAACTCTTTCCCATGCACTGCCAACACACTTTTATCAACCTCCTGGCTCCAGTCTATACCTGTGGCATTCCACTCTGCCCCCCTCACAGTCCAGCACTTTGGACTCCCACTACCCACTGCACTCAACACCCATCCCTCTGCAGTTTGGCCCTGCTGAAGTACAGTACCCTCTGCATTGTACTCCAAAGGAGAAGGTTGGATGTGATCCCTGGACATACACAAATCTTCAGCTGTCCCGGGACCCCTCCTCCTCCTGGGACCTTCCCTTTCCCCATCCCTCTCACTGCTGATGGGTTTTTTTTGTTTGACTCTCTCCTCCAGTTGTTGTCTTTTAATAAAAGAATTGTGTTGGTTTGAAAGCAATCTTTATTCTATTAATTGAAAGCAAAAAGAGCCCTGCAAAGCAACATACAATTATGTTGTTAGAGAGCTTATTCCTTCACTCTCCCACTTCCCTGGTCCTTCTCGCATGAACAGAGAGCAACAATACCCGTAGTCCGAAGGTGCAAACAATTCAATGTTTATTGGGGTGAACTTCCAGCAAGCTTAAATCCAAGTTCCTTTTTCCTTATTTTCGAATCCCAACTTACTTCCTGTTTGCCCCTAATTTATATATTAATATTCTTAGCTATACCTTAACCAATCATTCTACTGAAATTTACCTAACCAATCCTAACATATTGTAACATGATTAGCTAACCAGTTATATCCCACCACCTTAATTAGTTTAGACCCAGAAAAATTAATTATACAGCAGACAGAAACAATCACAGAACCAGACAGAGACCATGCAAATAAACAATAGCAAAGTGGGAACTGTAATGCTAAAACAATACAGAAGTGAGCATTTCACAACTACATCTATAAAGACATAAGGCTTTCCCAGATGTGTCTATTGATAAGTGAGTTCTTACCAGACAGAAAACTATCAACCTAAATTTCCTTTTACATCTTCTAGGCTCTTCCCTTTCTCTGGAGGTGATAGATCGGATCACCTTCCTAACAGCCCCATATTGACTAGTTTGGAATGTGAGGATGTGACCGTACGCTTCCCAGCTTATGGCTGCCTCTGCTACTTAGCCAAAGACATTGGCCTAAGAACAGGGCCTCAGACTGTCACAGTGAGAGAAGGCCCTTACACAGATTCTTTCTTGTATACCTCTATTACTAGCTAAATGATAAACATATACCTACATTCTTAAAGTTTAGGCCTTTACAGGCAGGCCTGAATATCTATATCCTAACACTCCACCCCTTTTTTTTCTTTTTGGATCCTCCTGCCCAGGTATCCCTGGAAAAGCACAGGACATATGGCGACATACTTCCTGATAGGGCCAGGCATCAAGGTGGAAAGTGTCGATGCTCCATCTGTCCCACTGCCCCTTGTGTAGTACCATGTCCTGCACCTTCTCTCGTACGGGCATACTACACCTATTCCAATTAGTGTTCCAGACTTCCCAGTATAGTGGGCCCAAGAAGGTTGGGTCCTGGTTGTCTAGTACACTGGGGGGGGGGGGGGGTTACTACATTACTTATAGATTATAATTAGTGGCTGTTCTCTAGGAGTTTGTGCCCCCCTTGATCATTTCCATATGCAATGTAACACACATATAGTTAACAATACACCAGCTGCTATGATAATCCACAGCAACACCGAGAGTCCTGACCACTGCAGTATGGTCTAACATCCTGGCCACCACCAAAAACACTGCTTCTCCTCCTTTGATAAGGTTAAAATTTTGTTAGCGCCATCCTGTAGTGTGTATTGTAAGCGTGTCCAACTGTTGGCACTTGCAGCAAGTTGCTCTTGTAATCTTTGTGTACTTTTGTCCATATTGTGTGTCCACTGAATATCCACAGTGAAATTTGGTATTGTCCAAACCAATTCAACTACTTGGTACGGTATGGGGTAGTAGGTGCTGGTTCGATTGTTTACAACGATTAAGTCCACTGATCCATTGGTGCACCATAGTCCAGGTGGCAGTGTATAGAAGTTCATCATTTGGTCATACACTGGAAGGATTTTGCCTTCTAGTGTTATATTGCAGGATTGCATACATTCCCAACAGAATACACTGTACCCCAGATACATTACCCCTAAATGCCCCCCGCTTTGCAATAGGCCATTGATCCTGCTCCTCCATAGTCATAGGAGAGGGGCACATCCATATTCCTCCTCTGGATATACAACTGCTTAATGCGATGACAGTCCAATTTACCCCCATTCCACCCCCCCAACCTATTTCCTAGTGGCTCCCAACGCGCTCCCCCTTGCCTAGTTACTCCCATAGGATTCAAGGGAACCACCTTATTTGCATTTCCTTCCCATGGTATCATAGTAACAATTACACAAGAACTGTCCCCACAGGTCGGGGATGTTATTTTCCAGGTAGATGGGTATGTTTTTGCAGTTGTGGATAAATATGGGCTAGCCTCCCGATTTAATACTGAAGGCCATTGTTCTGACCAAGCATCTCTCATAATATCCATTAACATTATTAACTGAGCATTTTGAATACCTACACATACTTCTCCCCATGTTAGTCTTCTGAAGCCATCCCCTACCCATGTCACCAGGTCCCCTGCCCAATGAGTTAACTGCTAGTTTACCTCTACTGCTGTCCTCCACCCTGTGGCAACTGCCGATAGTTGCTGTGCCATTAATTCATTAATTTGTTGTTGAAATTTCACATTTTGGCTTACTAATTGTTTGGTTACCCTCTCGTCCCCCAGATTCCATGTACCCAGCATAGTGTTCCCCGCTGCCCACAATCCCCTCTTCCGACGACGATTCCAGGTGTGTCCCCTCACCCACGCATTGAATTGTTGTTTCAATCCTTTTATGTACATACTACAATTAGGATGAATTTGGTCCACCCACCATTCCTTGGGGCGTACCACCCATATAATAGAATGAAAGGACACGTTAAAAAGTGCTGGCTGCACCTGCTCCTGCTCCCACAATGGCTCCCGTACATTTGCTCGTCAGGGAATATTCTTGGCTCCAGGCTTTGGCCGCTTTAAATTTGGATTCTTCCAACTTGGCATCCATATCACCGGTACAGTTACATTCTGTAAAATGGTTAACTCATCATACACCCAGCGTCCCAAAGGGGATTTTACGCCTAATGTAATATGTACATAACAATCACACCTTCAGGGATTATCTTCCATGGAAGTACCATTGTGGTTACATATGGTAACATCACACCCTAAATGTGGGGCCCTATTTTCCCAAGAGAGTTCATTTGCTCCAGGAGACCAGAGGGTTTTATTCTTTGGACCCTCTGTAACAAACCACATGGCTGGGTAACTGTGTTTTCCACTATCGTTAATCATGGCAGCACCCAGGGAGTACCTGATAAATTTGATAATCCCAACCAGGTGGAGAGTCCCCCATCTAATCCATAAACCATATACCAACACTGCCAAATTCCTGTTGGAGTATTAGTTGTATATCTTTCTATGGGGAGATTCTCATAGTCTTCATTAGCTTTATTACCACAGGTTGCATGTGTAGCCGTCCATGTGTTTCCTCCTTTTGACACTTCACATCGTGGGATCTGAATAGAATTTGTAACTGTGACAATTGTGATTAGCACTAGTAATTGTTCCATCCAGGGCCAGGGAATTTTCATCCTTTTCTCCTTTTTGAATTAACCTGTAATACACACATAACAAAATTTACACGTCCCCTAATTGAAAGCAAAAAGAGCCCTGCAAAGCAACATACAATTATGTTAAACCCCCTTATTGCATCATGTGCACCTATCACCTCCTAGCATTATAAGCACTGCAATCCCGAGCATAGCAACAAATATTAGTGGTTTTCAGCTTCAGATTGCTGCCTCAAGGCATCCCTGATCCTTATGGCCCCACGCTGTGCTCCTCTAATAGCCTTGGTCTCTGGCTGTTCAAAGTCATCCTCCAGGTGCTGAGCCTCTGCAGTCCAGCCCTGAGTGAAGCTTTCACCCTTATCTTCACAAATATTATGGACCGTACAGCACGCAGCTATAAGCATAGGAATATTTTCATCGGCCTGGTCCAGCTTCCCATAGAGGCAGCACCAGCGGGCTTTTAAACGGCCAAAAGCACACTCAACAGTCATTCTGCACCTGCTCAACCTGTTGTTGAACCACTCCTTGCTGCAATCAAGTTGCCCCATGTATGGCTTCATAAGCCACGGCATTAAGGGGTAGGCGGGACCTCCCAGGATCACAGTGGGCATTTTAACTTCCCCTATGGTGATCTTCTGGTCTAGAAAGAAAGTCTCTGCTTTCAGCTTTCTTAATGGGCCAGTGTTCCGAAAGATGCATGCGTCACGCACCTTTCCGGACCAGCCTGAGTTAATGTCTGTGAAACGCCCACAGTGATCCACAAGCACCTGGAGAACCATTGAGAAATATCCCTTCTGATTAATGTATTGGGTGGCTAGGTGGTCTGGTGCCAGAATTGGAATATGCGTGCCATCTATTACCCCTCTGCAGGTAGGGAAGTCCATTTGTGCAATGCCATCCACAATGTCACACATGTTGCCCAGAGTCAGTGTCTTTTGGAGCAGGATGCGATTAATGGCCCTGCACACTTCCATCAAAACAAGTCCACCGGTAGACTTTCCCACTCCGAACTGATTAGCAACCGATCGGTAGCAGTCTGGAGTAGCCAGCTTCCACAGTGCAATCGCCACGTGCTTCTCCAGTTGCAGGGTAGCTCTCATTCTCGTGTCCTTGTGCCGCACAGCTGGGGTGAGCTCATCACAGAGTCCCATGAATGTGGCTTTCCTCATCTGAAAGTTCTGCAGCCACTGCTCATCATCCCAGACATGCATCACAATGTGATCCCACCACTCAGTGCTTGTTTTCCAACCCCCAAAGTGGCATTCCACTGTGGTCTGCACCTCCGGGAATGCCACAAGCAATTTCGTGTTGTAGATACTACGCGTGGTGAGATCACTGTCACACTCCTTTCACTTTGTAGTTTAAGGAATAACTCTACTGCAACTTGTGATGTGTTGGTCCGAGCAAGCAGCATACTGGTCAACACTTTGGGATCCATTCCTGCAGCCCGAAGAGACAGGGCGTGCAGTACACAAACCATTGAAAGATGGCGCCAAATACAGACAGAAGTACAGGGATTGCTAGGATGCGAAGCAATGCATCACAAGTCATTGGGACAGGACCCAGGAGGCTCTGCGACCCCCTGTGCCTTCCCACAAGTCGTAGCAGCAGAAGAGAAAGAAGTGGTTTTACTATAGCAATGGAAAAACTCCTTCCATCACTATAGCAAGTGTCTGCAGTACAGTGACAGAAGTGCAGTGCCAGAGATGTGCCAGTGTAGTGCAGACAAGTGCTTAGTGTGCTCTTTTCTTGCTATGAAGAGTCAGAAATGAAGAGGGGTAGTGGCTAACATAACCACATTTTTAACAGTATTTTGCAGACTGCCTGCCTTGTCAAGGTTCCTTCCCCACTCTGAAATCTAGAGTACAGATGTGGGGACCTGCATGAAAACCTCCTAAGCTTACTTTTACCAGCTTAGGTTAAAAATTCCCCAAGGTACAAACTATTTTACCCTTTGCCCTTGGACTTCCACTGCCACCACCAAACGTTTATCTGGGTTTATTTTTATTAGGAAAGCGTTGTTTGGAAACGTCTTTCCCCAAAAAATCCTCCCAACCCTTGCACCCCACTTCCTGGGGAAGGTTTGGTAAAAATCCTCACCAATTTTCATAGGTGACCACAGACCCAAACCCTTGGATCTTAAGAACAATGAAAAAAAGCATTCAGTTCTTGAAAAGAATTTTAATAGAAGTAACAGTAAAAAAGAAGTAACAATAAAAAGAATCACCTCTGTAAAATCAGGATGGTAAATACCTTACAGGGTAATTAGATTCAAAACATAGAGAATCCCTCTAGGCAAAACCTTAAGTTACAAAAAGACACACACACAGGAATATCCATTCTATTCAGCACAGCTTAATTTCTCAGCCATTTAAAGAAATCATAATCTAACGCATATCTAGCTAGATTACTTACTAAGTTCTAAGACTCCATTCCTGTTCTGTCCCCGGCAGAAGCATCACACAGACAGACCCTTTGTTTTTCCCTCCCCCCAGCTTTTGAACATATCTTGTCTCCTCATTGGTCATTTTGGTCAGGTGCCAGCAAAGTTATCCTAGCTTCTTAACCCTTTACAGGTGAGAGGATTTTTCCTCTGGCCAGGAAGGATTTTAAAGGGGTTTACCCTTCCCTTTATATTTATGACATGCCTGTTTACAGCTTCCTCTATTTATAATGTTTTCCAAACACTCTGAGACCAGTTTGAAGCTGATTATAGCTTGCTGATTTTTTTAAAAATTCCAGATGGATGTTCAGTTTGGCCATATCCATTCCCCTTTTTATTAGCTATTTGTAAACATTTGTGGAAACAATCTTTTGTTCATGCAAATGTTTGAGACCTGGCTGTTCTTTACACAAATATTCCTATCAAACAACAGAATTCATGGGTGAAAGAGTCACTATTCTAATATTTATGTCACTTTAGCGCCCTCATGGCCAAGATGGAGTCTGCTCTGCAGGCGGCTCTGGCCAAGAGAAGGTGCACACAGGAACACAGCAGGGAAAGTCCCTTCCATCCCAGGGGCACCTGTTCCAAATCCCCCAGCATGAACACACACACATCCCGGAAAAGTACAATGAATATAGGAAAGGGAAATATTTATTTACAGAGGGATGAAAGGAGAAAAACAACAGGGGAATTGTAGCGGGTGTGGTAAAACAGGGTTGCATTCAACTCAAGGCCCCACAGGCCCAGTAGTACCAGTCTGAAAGAGCAGACACCAAGCAATGTGTCTGCAAACAGAGTTCAGGAGTTCTGGGCAGAGTTCCAGTCCAGTGCTGAGTCCTGGGTGCTCCTGGTCGTCTTTGGCATCAGTAAAGTTTCCTCAGCAAATCCCTCTGGTGCCCTCTTCTGCCGCTCTCTGCAAACCCACAGAGAGCGACAACCTCCTCACTTAACTAGCTAACAGCCTCCCTCCTTATTCCCAATGCAAAGTCACAAGTCCCAGTACTCAGAGCCCCATGCAGCTCTGGGCAGCCGTGATACTGGGTCCAGTTCTGGTGTGTCCTTCTCAGGCGATTCCCTGGGAACTATTAACTATGGTTTGTAACCTGTCCTTTAAATCAGCTTCTGTACCCAATGATTGGAAGATAGCTAATGTAACGCCAATATTTAAAAAGGGCTCTAGGTGGTGATCCCAGCAATTACAGACCGTTAAGTCTAACGTCAGTACCGGGCAAATTAGTTGAAACAATGGTAAAGAATAAAATTGTCAGACACATAGAACAACATAAATTGTTGGGCAAAAGTCAACATGATTTCTGTAAAGGGAGATCATGTCTTACTAGAGTTCTTTGAGGGGGTCAAACAAACATGTGGACAAGGGGGATCCAGTGGACATAGTGTACTTAGATTTCCAGAAAGCCTTTGACAAGGTCCCTCACCAAAGGCTCTTACTTAAATTAAGTTGTCATGGGATAAGAGGGAAGATCCTTTCATGGATTGAGAAGTGGTTAAAAGACAGGGAACAAAGGGTAGGAATAAATGGTAAATTTTCAGAATGGAGAGGGGTAACTAGTGGTGTTCCCCAAGGGTCAGTCCTAGGACCAATCCTATTCAACTTATTCATAAATGATCTGGAGTAAGGGGTAAACATTGAGGTGGCAAAGTTTGCAGGCGATACTAAACTGCTCAAGATAGTGAAGACCAAAGCAGACTGTGAAGAACTTCAAAAAGATCTCACAAAACTAAGTGATTGGGCAAAAAAAAATGGCAAATGAAATTTAATGTGGATATATGTAAAGTAATGCACATTGGAAAAAATAACCCCAACTATACATACAATATGATGGGGCTAATTTAGCTACAACTAATCAGGAAAAAGATCTTGGAGTCATCATGGATAGTTCTCTGAAGACGTCCACGCAGTGTGCAGGGGCAGTCAAAAAGCAAATGGGATGTTAGGAATCATTAAAAAGGGGATAGAGAATAAGACAGAGAATATCTTATTGCCTTTATATAAATCCATGGTACGCCCATATCTTGAATACTGCGTACAGATGTGGTCCCCTCATCTCAAAAAAGATATGCTGGCATTAGAAAAGGTTCAGAAAAGGGCAACTAAAATGATTAGGGGTTTGGAACGGGTCCCATATGAGGAGAGATTAAAGAGACTAGGACTTTTCAGCTTGGAAGACTAAGGGGGGATATGCTAGAGGTATATAAAATCATGAGTGCTGTGGAGAAAGTGAATAAGGAAAAGTTATTTACTTGTTCCCATAATATAAGAACGAGGGGCCACCAAATGAAATTAATGGGCAGCAGGTTTAAAACAAATAAAAGGAAGTTCTTCTTCACTCCGCAAACAGTCAACCTGTGGAACTTCCTGCCTGAGGAGGTTGTGAAGGCTAGGACTATAACAGGGTTTAAAAGAGAACTGGATAAATTCATAGAGGTTAAGTCCATTAATGGCTATTAGCCATGATGGGTAAGGAATGGTGTCCCTAGCCTCTGTTTGTCAGAGGGTGGAGATGGATGGCAGGAGAGAGATCACTTGATCATTACCTGTTAGGTTCTCTCCCTCTGGGGCACCTGGCATTGGCCACTGTCAGTAGACTGTCCATACTGGGTCAGACAAAAGGTCCATCCTGCCCAGTATCCTTTCTTATGTTCTCCCTGGCACTGGGCTCCTCCTGGCTCCTGTCCTGGGGTGTCCCCAATCGTCTGTTCTGTCCTCTCCCCCTCTCCCCTCCCCCCCAAAGGCTTGAGGCAGGTTCTTGGCTGCTTCACTCTGTGAGGGCCTGCTTGCTGCAGCCCTTCTGTCTGGAGCTCCAAACACACATTCCTGTTGTTCTTCCCTCTCTCCCTCTCCCCATCCCACCAATAGCACATCTTCCTCTGGAACAATGAGCACTTCCCTGGCTCAGGAAAAAGATTTGAAGGGGCCATGCTCTCTAAACACCAAAGGGGTTACATTTGAAAAGTTTCAGTTATTCAGTTGTGGAGTAGAAACACCATGTGAGTTAGGTGACTAATCAGAATACCATGAGTAAAGAATAATCTTAATGAACAGTTTAGTGAAAATTGTCAGGATCCTGACAAGGGCAGTCAGTACTAAGGGTCAGAGTAGGGTCAAACCTGAGGCTGAGTGTAGCAGAAGGGTTTGTAGTCAAGTTCCAGGTGGGGATCAATGCCAAGGATCATGGTCCAAGTTGGGTTTCAGAGTACGAAGTTCACATCAAGCCAAGGTCAAAGCCAGGAGTTCAAAAGCAAGAATGGCCATGGTAACTACAAAGGACCTACACTGTTACCTGGGAATGCCCAAACACTGGGTGGGTCAGGACCCCATGAAATTGACTCAGCTCTGTGACAGAATACACCCGTGTTCACACCATGTGCTCTATTATAAAAATCTCTTTACGAGGCATGCCTTTTGAGGTATCATTTGAAAACTCATAACTTGCTGATCAGTATCATGGTGAAATCTGTGTAGTAGCTTTGTGCATAGAGTTATAAATTTCCCTTGTATAATGTCCCCAGTTAAATGATCAGACAGCAGAGTGGAGTGCAGGACATCGTTGTGGAGAGCAGGCATAGTAAAATGCGATGGGCCGGGCATATAGCAAGGCTCACTGACAATCTGTGGACTGCAGCTGTCACCGAGTGGTACCCACAGGAATGGAAACGACCACTCAGCCAACCTCCAAAGAGATGGGAAGATTTTATCGTGAAAAAACATGGCCGCACATGGAGAAGGCAGGCCAGGATACGAGAAGAATGGAAGACGTGTTGTGATCAGCACAATCTATACAAGAGCTGAAGGACCAATCGATCAAGGTGATAATGTTAAAAATACATATTCAGATTCACACAGCACCAACCTGATCAAACAGACCTGTCTTGAACAAAGGAGTTTATGCTTGTCTTCCTTTGCATTTAAGCAGTAAACAGAGTTATCAAGTGGAAAGGGAAAAAACAAAGGAAGTTCACACAGGTGAAAAAAACCCAGCAGGGAACATCCTTCCACACAGACTTTTTGTAGCCTCATTCTCAGCTGGAAATGCTTTTCAAGAGAGGGTACTGAAACTATAAAAAGGAGGAACAGACACCCTAAGACACTCCTCTTTCTCCTTGCCCATCTCATTCTTTACACCTGAGAAGACACAGGAAACAGTCATTGGACTCTGGGGGTGGGATGCTGGGGGGGAAGGGGTGTCCTGTCCTGAAAGTTTAGTCAGTAATGCTGTTGGAAGCATGTGGTAAGAAACTTTGCTTTGAAGCTAATGTATAGTTTATTAAGCTAGGCACTAGAAAGTGTTTTTATTTTTATTTTCTTGTAACCATTTCTGACTTTTTTGCCTTATTGCTTGTACTCAGTTAAAATCTTTGTAGTCAATAAACTTGTTTTATTGTTTTATCTAATCCAGTATCTTTAAGTTAAATTATCTGGATAACTCTATTTAGGGTAACAGGCTAGTGTATACTATTCCTTTAAAGGAATAACTGACTTAATATATTTGGACCATCCAGGAGAGGGCTGGCTAGTACAAGACATACATTTCTGGGGAAAAATCCAGGACTGGGAGTGTGTTGGGGTCACCATGCAGAAGTATCCAAGTAGCAGCCAGAGTGTGGCTGGCAGGTTGCAGTTACACGCAGACATTCAGAGTGTGGTTTGCATGCTGGAAGGCTGTTTGTGAGCAGCCCAGGTGGGAACTACTTCAGCAAGGCATGCAAGTTTCCAGGGCAGGATTGACACATCCCCCACTGGTCTGGATTGTACCCTGGTATGTCAAACTCATCTCTGCTGGCCGGTCATGCAGTCTGCTCAATTCTCTGCCAGCCCAGTCAAGGAGACTGCTCTGCCACCACCAGTCTGGAGTCCACTCAAGGAATTGAGTCCACTCAGCTCTGCAGCTTGCCCATCAAAGAGTTTGTTCCAGAGTCCATTCCACTGATCTAGCCAGGAAGTATTTTCCGTGCCACCAGTTTGGTTAAGGAGTTGAGTCTGGTCCATTACACTGCCACCTGTTTGGAGTCCACAAATTCCTTCCTCGGGCTGCAGGATAGTTAGTTACAGAACCAAGTAGACACAGAACCCCTGCTTCTTACATTCAGCCTCCTCACGCAGGACAGAGTTCTTTTTCTCCTGTTCTTCAGGGCCTAAGCTTCACTACCCCACCAAGACCCAAATCTAGTAGAGTTAGGATAACCCTTCACTCAGGGCATATTGACAATTTCTTTGCCATTTTTGGGGTACTGTCAAGATAATTGTTATGTACATATACTGAACCAAAATCAACCAAAACCACCAAACCTGTTAGATGGAATTGTGGGTAAATTATGGAAGTGAAATTGACAGAGCTGCCTTTTCCGCTTCTCACCAGCAGACAGCTCCAGAGAGCTCCATCCTTTAGGCCTTCTAGCTTGGGGCTTACAATTGCACTACTCCAGTTTCATGCCAGTAACTCCACTGTTTTCAATGGAGTTACATCAGTGTGAAACTGGAATAAAGCAGGCCCTATTTTAAATCACAGCTCAACATCTATTGCAATCAAACACCCCTTGTTTCAAATATCTTGCAAAGTATAGTGATTGTTTATAAAGTGAATATGTGTAACTGAAACACAACCTTAATAAAAAGTCATTATAAATACACTTTCTCAAAACAATCCTTGGTTTCACAGATATGTGCTGTCATGGTCATTAGTATTATTTCTATCTTGTAAATTTTTCTGAATCTTCCAAGTTTTTTTATCCATGGAGACTATTGTGACCTGGATCCTTTTATTAATACCTACTGGGACTTTTCTTGAACAGATCAAATACCGGCTGGCGTAAGTCAGATCCCCACCTCTGAATGGCACAAAATGAAAAACTGGTCACAAACAATGAACTCCTTTAATATCCCCATCTATTTTTAAGTGGTAGGATACATCTACGCTCCCAGCTGGGATAGTGGCATCGAGTAAATACTCATCACTTTTAAGTGAGGCATAGTCTCATATTTCAGACTTGTCTGTTTCTCTCCTGCTTGGTGGTTGTATAGTTGAGGTGGTACTCACCACTCAAGAGGAGGAAGAGTGGTCCAGTAGCTAAGAGGTTAGTCTGGGATGTGGCCACCTTGCCATTTGGTGACATTGCTGCCAATTCTAGATACTAGTTAAGGAAGCCACAGACTCGTGCCCTGGGGCCAATTTGCCACTGGCTTTAGCTGCTAAGCAAGGTGGCCACAGACTCTTACCCCTGGGTGACATGGCCTGGAGTATTGCCACTAGGCAGTACTGCCAGCCTTGGACACAACTCCCCCCCCTCCCATGACATTGCCACAGAGAGTGAATGATGTTCTAGCTCTGTGCATGGGTGAGGCAGGGGGGTTGTGCACTAGTGTTGCGAGTGAGTGGCACACTCTGCTTTGTTTCCCTGCTAGCTAACCACACTAGTAATCCTTCAGTCTTATGCGCCTAGTCCTCTCCTGAATTGAAAATAGTTAAGTAAAAGGCCCCTACTCTAAACATATCACTGTCTGGCAACACTGTACATGGTGTCTTCAAGCCTTCCTGATTGTGGCCCTATTTCCAGCCACCCTAGCTGCTTCCTGCTTTCACTGTCCTAGAGGCTCTCTCTCTAACTCAAAGCAATGGAGCTTATAAATGCAATGCAACCTCTTCAGGTATCTGTCATCTCAGAAATTGGGGTAATTTCTCCGCTGGAACTGACTGCAAGACCCACTACTCCAACCCTCTTTATAGTGCCTGCCCTTTTGCAAGTAGATGCTTCTTTACCGCTGCCAGGAGTTTCTGCTGAGGGTAATTCTTAATGCAGTTCTATCACTAGGCTCTTGTCATTGCTCCTTTTGCCCCACTACTAAACCCCTGCCTTGCTTGGCTGTCTTTCCTGCTCCTGCATCTGACCTTGGTCAGCATTAATCTACATGATTTCCCCCACTGCAGTCTGTATTGGAGATGGTGGGAGGTAGCAGCCATCACACACCATGACAAGACAGCTCATCACCATTGTTATAGTGCCCAGCAGCCCCAGTCATGGTCCCCATTGTGCTAGGTTCTGTACACACACTGAACAAATAGACAGTCCCTGCCCCAAGTAGCTTACAATCTAAGTATAAGACAAGAGACAACATATGGATAGAGACAGACTGACAGGAGAGGAAACACTATGATAAGATTGGTCATGTTGGAGGTATTCTGCCATAAGGACTCAGAAGCCCTGGGCCTCCATGCAAGAGGCACTACAATCCAAGTCTCCAGAGACTGTATAGTATTGGGGAGCTAACACGGTGACCCCAAAAAGCAGAAAAGGGTAAACTCTGCAAGGCCCCTACTCAGGAGCAACCCACCTGGGAGACTGTGCAATGTTGCCAACTCTCAAAATCCTGAGTACCCATTTTGGTTGGGGCTGGAACCAGTCTCTGGTGAGGCCAGAAGCTCCAACCCTCTCCTGAATTTTCAGCCCTGCAGAGGGAGTGGGGAGGGAGGAACCCTCTGATTGGCTGCCTTACCCACTTGCTGGTGTAAGTGGGAGATATGTGCCACTGTAGTAGGGGGATTTCTCTACATACACAGTACCGCAGCTGAGTGACGGAAGGATCTAAGTCCCTGCCCCCCTTGACTTTCTCTCCCAGCCCTGCGTGAGCAGGCCTTGTACCACACAGGGAAGATGGAGTGCAGCGGTTCCTGGGTGTTTACCTCAGTCTCTCCATGGGGGTCACAGAATTAATGAATTAGAATGCCAGGGCTTGGGGAGCAGCTGGAAGTGCTGTGCCATCAGGCAGCAGCAAGAGACACAGTGGGGCCAGAATCACCTGACCCTGCACATTTGGGAGGAGTGGGCGACACGAACTGTCTCACACACACATAGGGGTTAAAATATCAGGACGGACCAAAATGTGTAATTTTTTTTTTTTTTAATCATGACTTGGGGCCAAATCCTATGATTTTGGGGGGTCTGACTTTTGACCTTTTGGGGTTGACAACACTGCCTCTGGTTCTCAGTAACTAGCTGAGTCAGTTGAAAGTATGCCTGGACTTCAGAAGTGACACGCTACATGGGACAGTTTCTCTGAATTGGCATCTAATTTAATTTACTGGAGCCAGTTAACCCTGGGTATAGCTCTATTGAAGTCAGCAGAGTTACTCCAAGGATAAATATGGACCATTAAGAATAAGAAACTTTGGATTAATTCAGAGATGATGAGCAAGGTGGTGTAAATTAGACTCTCTGACATGCAGACTTAACGAAACTCCTTTAGACTCCCCTCTGAATTTGCCCATTAGCTCTCTAATATTGAGCTTTTCATTCTTATATATTTTTAGAATCTGAAAAGCAAAGTTGGAAGCACCAGCCTCTCACTACAATACAAGATATAATCTGAAGTAACTCAGCCAGCTCAAGAAGTGCTTTTCTCAGAAAAAATATTTTAAAAAACATTAAATTACACCCAGTTCCATTAAGAAAAGACATTAAGAAAACAGACATTGTGGTTTAAATCTATAGGCAAACTATGAAGAACACTTAACTATTGCCCAAGATGGGTTTTACAATAACTTTGCTTTGTTTAGATTTCTCAGGTGAAATCCTCACTCCGTGGAAGTAAATGGGAGTTTTCCCATTAACTTCAGTGGGGTCAGGATATCGCCTCTAAAAAGTTAAATATTATCTATTTATGTGTCTGAGACACTGACAGTGACACAGAAATTTAAAAAAGGATAACCAGGAATTGCTGAACATATTCACAAGACAGAGAGCCACATGTAGAATTTTAGATTATTTTAGTTTGTAAACTCCTTGAGGTGGGGACTGTCACTTTGTTTGCACAGCACCTAGCACAATGGGGACCAATCTGGCTGTGGCCTGTATGTGCTACCACAGTATAAATGTAATAATAATAATAATGAATGTATATTGTTGTGGTTGTCGTCGTGGCGTTGCTACACATTAATCTATGAATAATGACATGTAACAATGGTATGAATATTGAAAGTGACCTGGTCAGTAAGGTAAAGTTCCTGCTATAACTGTGGAGGGATATTGGAATTTTCTGTAGGAATGTATTGATCTAACTAATAGGGGACTGTGGAACCCAGCAAACAGGAAAGCCACACAATAGATCTAGATAAGGACACCCCAGCACACACCTGAAAGCCATTTGGTCAAGCTGTTGGCTTCAAGAATCCTGTCTCCAGTCTCTAATAGGTTGCAAGCCTTATTTTGCCAAAGCTGGGAAGATAGAGGTTAAAAAAAAAACTACTAATGGATTAAAAAGCCTTTGGGGGTGGGGGGAGAAGAGGTGGAGTGCCACTTAGCAGCAGCTGTCTAGGAAGACAGGCTTGCTGAGAGAGAGAGAGCGAGCGCGAGCACCGGGGGTGGGGGACACTCTAAGCAGAATGTCCTTCCCAGATCAAGAGAGCTGTAACCTTAGGGGAAAAGTTATATATATATATATATATATATATATATATATATATATACACACACACACAGAGTCTGTTTTACTGTTTTTAAGATCTGCTTTTCTCTGCAGTGTTTTTGTTCTTAATAGTTAATACTTTGGTTTAAGGGGGCTGTTTGGTCACCGATTACCACTGGCATTGCCTTGGAGGGAACAGAATTGAACTGCTGAGGTAATCAAAGTTGGTACCAGGGGACTGCACCCCAGGGCCTGCTCTGAGTGTGAGAGAATTGTCGGATTCCACCCTGAGCCAGCCTGAGGCCTGAAACCTGAAGAAGAGTAGTTTCAAAGAGACCTAGAGGGGTTAGAGTTGTACTTTGCCTGGTCATGATAGGGTGACCAGATGTCCCGATTTATAGGGACAGTCCCACTATTCGGGGCTTTGTCTTATGTAGGTGCCTATAATCCCCCACCCTCAGTCCCAATTTTTCACATTTGCTATCTGGTCACCCTAGGTCGTGGTGAAAATTATTATTAGTGATAGTACAAGGATTGGGACTGGGTTGTGTGGCTAAGATCAGATAGAAAAGCTATAGCTTTTTGAAAAACTAACCAGTGATGTGCTATGCTCTCCCTTACTTCTTATGGCCACACCCCCCAAGGCAAATGGCCCCTTGCATGCAGCTGCTCCAGGCAGGGGGTTCCATAATACAAATCAGATCCTACTGTTTACTCAGTAAAGTCAAAGGAGAGAAATGGTCAGTAAAGTCATCTTTCATTTAGAAAATGTGGTCAGTTTATCGGTTAGGTGTCACTCTAGGGGAGGGTCTGTAGTGGCGGGGGATGTTGCTCAAGGGTGGGCAATAGAGTGCATAGCCAACCAATGGACAAAGGCAGGGGAACAGCCGGTCTCCCACATTAGCTACTTGCAAATCAGCCAAAATGGAGACTTCATAAGCTCAGGGATTTTTGGAGTCCGTACCCATTCAGTAACTGGGATATATTGGGCCTGATTTTCTATTACCTTGCACTTTAAGTAGTCATTTAGACTTGTGCAGAGTGGATGTAAGACCATTACCACTCTTCTTTGGTGTAGCATGTGTGTTGCACTGCATTTATGAGCGAGTCTGGAGTCTCCCAACCCCATCCCTAACCCCACTAGCACACAGCAGTGGTATGATATGAAGAGCACAGTGAGACAATCCATTCCCTGTTGAATTACAAACATCTGTTCTGACAACATTCAATAGAGTGAAAATATGCAGGCAAAAACCCTTGTCTGCCAAAGAGGGTTAATGAACCCTCTGGTACTCTGATGATGTCTTTGTTCTTTCATTCATGCTGTACTGTCTTTGGCTGCTAATAGGCTATCTGCAGCCCAATCCCATTTCAGATACACTGGCCTTGACAGTGATTGTAGACATTGGTTTATTGGTGATCTGTGTGCAGAGAAGGAGGGATCTGTTCAACCCCTGATATTCAAATTGTCCTTCTACCCAGCTGCATATGACTCCACCCTCAAGCCGTTAGTGTGTAAATATTATTAACATATGCACAAGCACTCAACTTAAAAGGGGACTTTTAACAAGAAACTGAGTGTTCTTGTAGCTGTCAGTCCCAGGATATTAGAGAGACAGCGTGGGTGAGGTAATATCTTTTATTAGACCAACTCCTCTCGGAGAGACGAGCCTTAGAGTTTACAAGCTCTGTTTCAGCTTGAAATCTTCTCTTTTTCATCCCCAAAGCAGTGGGTCCAATAGAAGATTACCTCACCCACCTTGTCTCTCAGATTGAGCAAGGCAGCATGGCACCAGAAGCTAGGGCAGGGGCAGAAAGCGAAGCAAGATGCGGGGTCCAAAGCGGATGCTGAGAATGACAGACACAACAGAGAAAAAACAAATTTTAAAGATGCAGAAATTGATGTGATCACCCAGGTGTTTACTCCACATCATGATGAGCTATAAAGGTGCCAAGACCCAAAGAATGTCCATGGCCCACAAGCACAAGCTGTAAAGGCAGATTCTGAAAAAGATGAACAGAGTTGGGAGCTGTGGCAACCCGACCTAGAACCTAAGAAAAAATGGAGGGACCTGTGCAGAAGATCCAAGGACAACATTAATTAGATCACTTCACAAAGGTGTCATGGCAGAGGTGGATCCTGCAGAGGGATTTAAAGCCCGAGAAGGTGCACTTTGCACTGAATGGGGTGGGGTCCTGTGGGAAAAATCGTATGTGGCCATGTAATTAAAGATTATCATAATGCTCACACACCAGGGCTTGCACAGCCAATCTTAATGCTGCAAACTCTAAACTTTTGATCGCTTCACATTTTTGATATTACATATATATTAACTCTAACTCTGGTATGGTGTAGGTAGTTTTACAATAATCTAAGTGCATTTAAGGTGAGCAGTTCATTTATGTAGCCTACTGAATAACACTGTGCCTTAGTGGTGGATGGAAAATAGAAAACGGAGGTTTAGATGGAAATGGATAAAATGTGTTAACATTTGCACACACAGTGCACCTACTAATATTTTAATACATTTGGAATAGAAAGTTACTCTTTAAAAGTATTTTGATGCATTTGAGAACAGTGAGTTTGTTAAAAATTGTGATTTTTTAAAAAATCCTGCATTTAATACACCCAGATGAGTGGGTTTTATAACGTGAAATCACATGTCAAATAATTTCCTGACCCATTTCTCTTACTTTTGCGGTCCCTGTGGTAGGGGAAGTTTGATGATGCACAGCCCCAGTGGATGCTCCTGAAACAGGCCAAGTCCTCTGAAGGCCAACAGGACCACAGGGTAGTAGCTCTGGCTATACACTTTAACAGGGTGCAGAATATGATCCCCCCTACAGGAAATGAGGTCGTGGCCACTCCTCCTGCCCTCTTTGGGATGCAGCTACCTCAGACAGGCAGCAGAATAAGGATCCCCAAGGCAGGCTACAAAGACAGTTTTCAGCAGCAATGGTCACACCCAACAGATAACCCTAGTTGCCGCAGTTATTAAAAATTATTTAACATAACAATGGCTAGAAGCCATGGAGCGAAATAAAAGGCTGATTATAACAGTACTGAGCAAACATGTTGTGATGGGTTCCCCCCGGGGTGCCACCTGGAACTGGGGTACCACTGAGCCCCCCTGACCCACCAGCCTGGGCTCCTTTCTACATTGTACTGCTATGACAAGCTACCAAGCCCTCCAGGCTTCAGTTTGCACTTTCACCAGCATACGTACAGGTAGGGACACACCCAGCTGCAGTACATGCAGGCAGGCTCTCTGACGAGCCCCTGCATGGGAAGTATTCAGCTACAGCATCTCCCCGTTTGTAAGGCATACACCCCTTCTGGAGTATAAACCCAAAATTATTCTGTCTTTGCGCTGCATGGGGAACTATACAGCGTACGCTTATAAAATTTGCCCCCTCCCTCAATGTGGAGAGGAATATGCAACAGCCTTCTGCCCCGAGTTATGATTCCCGCACATTGTTTTAGCTTTATCTAAAATCAACTTTATTAACTACAAAAGATAGACTTTAAGTCATTATAAAGGATAGCAAACAGATCAAAGCAGATTACCCAGCAAATAAACAAAAACCGCAAACTAAGCTTAATATACTAAATAGATTGGATATGAATAGCAGATCTCACCATAAGCTAGCAAACAGGAGTGGCTAACAGGGGAGTTTAGAGGATGGAGTGTGAGTCGGGGGTGGGGGGCTAGATACACTTAACATTCTTTAAACTGAAATCCAAACACCCTGTGATAAAAACAAAGGAACAAGCTTCAGAAGTAAAAAGAGAATGCCCATAGAAGTCCAGCAACAGAGTGGGGGCTATCCAGTTTATTGCACCCAATGCAGCATGTATGATTACCTGCCCTATGGGAAGGTGGCGTATGTGTGCATTCGGTGCAAGGAGCTCCTGGCCCTCAGAGACTGTGTATGGGCTTTCGAGACCAGAGTGGCTGAACTGGAGGAGCTAAGGGAGACAGAGAGGTATATAGATGAGACTTTCCGGGATACAGTAGAATGGTCTCACTCCTGGTCTGACAGCCTCTGTGCTGTTGAGGAGGATGAGAGTCTCAGGGAAGGAGAACATCCAACTGGAGTAGAGGGAAATGATCCCATAGTTGGGACCCTCCTTCCAGATGATGTCGTTGTATCCTCTCACACTGAGGATACCTCTCCGGGGAGGGATTTCCAGTTATTAGGAAGAGACAGGTAATAGTTATGGGGGATTCGATCTTTAGCAACATAGATAGCTGGGTTTGTGATGACCGGGAGAACCACATGGTCACTTGCCTGCCTGGCGTGAAGGTTGCAGATCTCTCAAGACATCTAGATAGACTTATGTATAGTGCTGGGGAGGAGCCAGTGGTCGTGGTACATGTAGGTACCAATGACATAGGGAAGGATAGGAGAGAGGTCGTGGAGGCCAAATTTAAGCTGCCAGGTAAGAGATTGAAGTCCAGGACCTCTGTGGTAGCATTCTCTGAAATGCTTCCAGTTCCACATGCAGGGCCAGTTAGACAAACAGAACTGTGGAGTCTCAATGTGTGGATGAGACGATGGTGTAGGGAGGAGGATTTTAGATTTATTAGGAACTGGGGAAACTTTTGGAAAAGGGGGAGCCAATACAGGAAGGATGGGCTCCACCTAAACCAAAATGGAACCAGATGGCTGGCACTTAAAATTAAAAAGATCGTAGAACAGTTTTTAAACTAAGGGCTGGGGGAAAGCCGACAGGTGTGGAGGAACACATGGTTCAGACAGAGACATTCCTTAAGGGAGGATCTAATAATGGAGATTCTCTATGTCCTAGTAAGGAGGAGAGGATGGAAGATGATAAAATAAAGGTAGGATCTGGTGAGAAACAATCAACTGAAATACACTTTGACTATTTGCTATTTTGCACATCAGTTGTACACTGCTCCTCCTTGTCCAGCATCCTCCTCCTAGTGGTGTAGATGGCTACTTTGGCCAGTGCCAGCAGGAAGTTGACGAGGAGGTCTCATGACTTCCTGGGGCCATGGACAGGATGTGCATATATGAAAAGGTGTGGGGAAAAGTGCAGCCAGAACCTCAACAGGAGGTTCTGGAGGAGCCTGAATGGGGCTACAATCTGGCTCATTCTAGATAGGCATGCACCAGGGTCTCCCTCGTGCCACAAGAGGGACAGACATCAGGGATGGGGGTGAACTGCACCAGGTACACACCTCTGCTCACAGCTCCCTGAAGGAGCCGCGAACCGATATCCCGGGCAGGCCATAGGACCAGAGTGGAGTACAGGCTGGCCCACTGGGGTTCCTCACCCTCCGCAGGTGATATAAGTTTCCGCCACTGGGTATCGTGGCGGGACACGAGGGTGAGGAAGTGAAACGTGTGGAGCACGAGCGTGTAGAGTTGGTCTCTAGGCGCAGTTTGGAAACGAACTGACTGCAGGGTGCGCAGCCGGCTCAGGTTATGGAAAGGAGGGGGGTTGGAGGGGGGCTCACAGGGCAGGGGCCTGATGAGAAGGTCTGGAGGACAACGTAGTAAGGTGGTGTGCCTCCCTCCAATGCGGAGGGAGAGGGATGACCTCCACACCACTACAATGTACTTCATCTAAACCGCACTAAGTACACCCTATCTTGAATATCTGGGCCCTCAGTCAGGCAGTGTCCATGCAAATCATTTTCTGTTACTTATTTTTTGGTGCTTTTTACACATTATCTTTCCAGCTCTTTCCAACCCTTCGTATTACTTATTCCCATATTACCTTGTGACCACACATGGCTAACAGATCCCTGAATTTGGCACCAAGCAACCTCCTCTTCATCCAGCTTCAAGCAACTTTTGCAAGATGTCAATGAAGTCCCAGGGAGACTGAGTGGGTTAACCTTGATATTGGATATATGTACGCTATTTAGAGTAGTGAATTTTCTACACCATACAGGGACCAAATTTCAAAAGCTGTCTTCAAGTTTGTGCACACAAAATTGGATGAATTTCAGATGGTGACATATTTTTAGAAAAGTGAGTTTCTGGCCTTTCCTCACAATGATAGCCTTGAAAAACAAACAAATGCAAACTGATTATCAGGGATTAAAGGAACAAGCAGCTGGCCTTGACTTCTGTAGCAGGAGGCTGGGATGATCTAAAGATCCCACTCCCTCCCATACACACATCTTTATACAAAATGAATCAATTAAAGTGAGGTTTATTCCAAATATCAGCTCATCATCCCACCCCAAAATCCTGAGCTAGCAACCAGGGTATAAGCCCCCTGGGGACCTTGGGTGCACATTCTGGTTGTTAGCCCAAGCTGAAGCCAGTGTCGCCGTGTCTTCACTACTTTTGTTACCTGTGCTAGCTAGATTAAAGCTAACATGGGTATGCCTACCAGTGCTACAAACACACCTTCACTTTACAGTTTAGGCAAAGGTCGAGCTGCAGGCTGCAACCACTATTGCTGTGACCAAGGAAGCTGCTATGCAGAGAACAACTTTTCTGCAACCCCCACCTGTCCAAAAGGAGAGCATGGGGGGTTCACCTGTAGTCCCTGCACACCCCAACCTGCCAACTGCTCCATCAAACCATGAAAAGGGAAAGGGCCAAACTACTTCTTTACTGAGTGGGAGTTATGTATCTGCTATAGCCCACCTCTCTCTTTGCTGGTGTCTGCTAGCGCAGTCCCAGCCTGGACCTGTGCTCCCCTTTCTACTTTTACCATCACATATAGAAGACCTGCACCCCCACACCATCTAGGGGAGACCTGCTCATTTCAAGACAGCTTAGTGTGTACGGTAAAGGGATGAGATGGATTCACAACAGGAACGCAAACGTTGCTTAGTGATGGAGAAAGAGAATTAAATAAAATAAAAATAAAAATGCCTGTCAGTGCATTCATGAATCATAGAAACCTCAGAGATCATGGATCATATTAACCTCACAGATGATTTGATTACTGAATTATGCCCAACATATATAAGAAATATAACACAGAGAAACCAAACTTTAAAAACTCCATGTGGGAGTGTCACACAATCCACTTATACTAGACAAATGTGTGCCAAAAGGGAGCTATCTCTTGGCTATCCTTTGCTTGGGATACAAAATGTTGCCTATTAGGAAAGAAATTAGATTAAAAAAAATCAGTGAAATAATACAAAAATGTGTACCCTTCCTACAGAAACTGCTAAAAATGTATATTAAATTAGATGCCCCAAACCATGCCCATATATTATATATATGTGCTATGGAAATCTACTTAGTAAAATGATAGTTCTTATATATATAATTTTTTTTAGATGACAAAGAAAAGTTTGAAGGTAAGTGGATCTTGGTCCTAAAAAACATAACTGAAAAAGAAAAAGAAAAAAACATTAACTTCTCTTTAGTATTGAAGATATATATTTGAGCTAGTTTTGTATTCTTATATTTCCATGAAAAAGAGACGAACAGAATTGCATGTACTTATAGTCAATATGTATCACAAATATGTAACATTTTGATTTTGAGTGTACAGTTTATTTACAACTGACAATTTTTTTTAAAGTATAGCACAGCTGAATTATGACTTAACTAAGGGTAAAGAATTTATATATTTTTGGAAGGGTGGGAAAAGAGTATGGAATTGATTAATTTTTTTTGAAAGGTGAAAGTACTTTATATAGGGAATGTCACATGCATCACTTAGGCAGAATTTTTTGAGACAGCCAATTGTGAAAATCGTGGCAGCACATCACAGCTAATTCCCTAATCCTTGTGCATCTTTTGCATTAATTAAAAAATCCAGGTTCTGAGACATGCAAAATTCAGTGTCTAAGCATTAGTGCATGAACTTGTGAGTTGCAAATGTGTTGGGGGATGCTTTGTAAACTGCACTCAAAGTGGTTCAAAATACTTTTATTTTGTCAAAAGAAAATTATTAAGGATTTTCCAGAGTCAGCCGAGGAGATAAAGGTATTCCAAGATTTACTCGGGTTATATCTGTCATTGAAGAGATTTTGAGACACTAGATGAAGAATACAAACTTCACGTTTATGTTACAAGAAAAAAAAAAGATAAGGAAGTGTAAGTTTTAGAACTGGTTGAAATAAAAAATGGCTTATCTTCAAAAATTCCTAAAAAACTATTTTTAAAATATTTTTTCACAATTTTCATCAAAATGGTTCTAATTTTTTCCCCAGGTTTTCAGTAAACAAGAAAATTCAATCACTTATTAAAAATTTTGAGTAACATTTTTTGCAAATTTTGCCACCTGTGGGTATGTCTATACTAGAATCATGGGGTGTGATTACAGCTCACACATACCTGAGCTAACTTTAATCTTGCTAGCTCAGCGACCGGAGCAGAGAAGCCATGGCAGTATGCACTTTAGTCCAGACTAGTCTTGCAAACAATTACCCCACATTCTTGGTAGTTTTGTATAGCCTGTGCTGAAAGATGCACTGCAACAGTTGGATTAAAGCTAATTTGGGTGTGTCTGCATGAGCTGAAGTCACACCTCATGACTGTCATACAGACATACCCAGTGAAATGGAAACAACCTCCAAATTTCAAAATGTTTCACCATTAGTTTTATTTCCATTTTTTGACCAGCTCTAATAAGTAATAAAGCTATTCAGACAGCCATGCACCATGAAAAAATCGTTTCATTCCTCACGACAGAATCTCCTGACACTCTCCCCAGTTCAGGTGTAACTGAGCAAGGTGATGTGCACTGATTTCAATTCACTCATCTTAAAAAATCTTCAACTAGAAGGTTTTGTTCCAAGGATTTGCAGCCCCTAGAAAGCCTCGTGTAGTCAGCTGAGTTTCAGGTTTTTACAGACTTCCACATACTGCTCCAGCACTGTGTCTTAGGCCTGAGACATCAAAGGGAGAGAGGGCAGTTCAGCCTCCATAACCATTCCTTGTCTTTTTTGCTGCCAATTGTAAGATTTATTGGGGGGTTGGGGGGTGGGAGTATTTTTTAGTTTTCGTTTTATTGTAATACAGACATCAGTCCCTGGGACACTGGACTGAGATCGCAAACACTCATTTTCCATAAAACACTGAACAGCTATTAGAAGTTAACAACTTTCACGGTGTAATTCAAACGTCAGCCTCAGGCAGACTGTAACATTCATTATTTCAGCCCCCTCAGCAAGTGAATTCTGCCAGCTCAGACTCTTTGAGTATGTCTACACTGCCGCTAAGAGCAAACCTCACACACTCACCCTCGTGAGGCGCCCACTAGTGCACTAAAAATAGCAATGTGGACATTCCAGCTCAGGCTGGAGCTTGGGCTGTCATGTCCACCCTACCCGCAAAGCTTGAGAGCCTGAGCACCAACCTGAGCCGGAACATCCGCCCTGTTGTTTTTAGCATGCTAGCTCAAGCCCTGTCAGCACAAGTGTGTCTACTCAGTCTGGGAGACTTGCTCCCAGGTCAGTGTAGACGTATCCTTCTAGATTCACACCCACTTACCTATTTGGGATCAACCTCTTTCACATCGCTTTTGAATTAGGCCTACAGTCACTGCTGACCAAGTTGAATTTAAACTAGCAACCTAAAGAAGAAAGGCTCTGCTGTCCTATGACCATTTCCCCTGAGCCATCAAATATCTATTTAGCTCCATTTCCACTATTAAATGCTTATGTCTATGTGTTTGGGGGTAGGTCTATTCTTGGTGTGCAGGAATATGCATAGATACCAGAGGCCTAGCCTGAACTTTATCTTTGGCACTCTACTTTGGCCATTCATGATACATTTTGGGTTTGAGGGCCAACTAATACTGGGTCTAATTTTCCTCTCTCCTACACCTTTTCCAGGAATCATTTATTCCAGACACACACAGTACTGACTGCATAGTTCAAGGTGCAAGTCCATGTACAGACTGGAAAATGCAAGGAAATTCAAATTGAAATGAGATGGCTTTTTTACCTGGGTCTGGCACCAATTACAAAGAAATCTAAGATGCACAAGGATCTATGTTTCATGTACTTAATATCAAAATGAAGCATTACATTGCAAAATAAAAAATTCCCTGGAACAATTTGTTGTATTTGTATACATGAGGTACACAATTACATCATGTATACAATTACATCATGTAATGGCAGACAGCTATTAAGTGACAAGTTTTTAAAGTGCTTATATACCAATGCTAGAAGTCTAAATAATAAGATGGGTGAACTAGAGTGCCCCGTATTAAATGAGGATATTGATATAATAGGCATCACAGAAACTTGGTGGAATGAGGATAATCAATGGGACACAGTAATACCAGTGTACAAAAATATACTGGAAGGACAGACCAGGTCGTGCTGGTGGGGGAGTGGCACTATATGTGAAAGAAAGCGTAGAATCAAATGAAGTAAAAAATCTTAAATGAACCAAACTGTACCACAGAATCTCTATGGATAGTAATTCCATGCTTGAATAATAAGAATATAGCAGTAAGGATATATTACCAACCACCTGACCAGGATTGTGATGGTGACTGAAATGCTCAGGGAGATTAGAGAGGCTATTGAAATAAAAAAACTCAGCAATAATGGGGGATTTCAACTATCCCCATATTGACTGGATACATGTCACTTCAGGATGGGATGCAGAGATAAAGTATCTTGACACCTAAAATGACTGCTTCTTGGAGAAGCTAGTCCTGGAACCTACAAGAGGAGAGTGGGGCCACTAGACGATCGAGATGCTAAAGGAGCACTCAAAGATGATAAGGCCATTGCGGAGAAACTAAATGAATTCTTTGCATCGGTCTTCATGGATGAGGATGTGAGGGAGCCATTCTTTTTAGGTGACAAATCTGAAGAACTGTCCCAGATTGAGGTGTCATTAGAGGAGGTTTTAGAACAAATTGATAAACTAAACAGTAATAAGTCACCAGGACCAGATGGTATTCACCCAAGAGTTCTGAAGCAACTCAAATGTGAAATTGCAGAACTACTGATTGTAGTTTGTAACCTATCATTTAAATCAGCTTCTGTATCAAATGACTGGAGGATAGCTAATGTGACACCAATTTTTAAAAAGGGCTCCAGAAGTGATCCTGACTATTACAAAACTGACTTCAGTACCAGGCAAACTGGTTGAAACTATAGTAAAGAACAAAATTGTCAGACATATAGATGAATATAATTTGTTGGGGAAGAGTCAACATGTTTTTTGAAAAGGGAAATCATGCCTCACTAATCTACTAAAATTCTTTGAGGGGGGTCAACAAGCATGTGGACAAGGGGGATCCAGTGGATACAGTGTATTTAGATTTTCAAAAAGACTTTAACAAGGTCCCTCACGAAAGGCTCTTAAGCAAAGTAAGCTGTCATGGGATAAGAGGGAAGGTCCTCTCATGGATTGGTAACTGGTTAAAAGATAGGAAACAAAGGGTAGGAATAAATGGTCAGTTTTTAGAATGGAGCGAGGTAAGTAGTGGTGTCCCCCAGGGTCTGTATTGGGCCCAGTCCTATTCAACATATTCATAAATGATCTGGAAAAAGGGGTAAACAGTGAGGTGGCAACATTTGCAGATGATACAAAATTACTCAAGATAGTTAAGTCCCAGGCAGATTGGGAACAGCTACAAAAGGATCTGGGTGCCTGGACAACAAAATGGCAGATGAAACTCAATGTTGATAAATGCAAAGTAATGCACATTGGAAAACATAATCCCAACCATACATATAAAATGATGGGGTCTAAATTAGCTGTTATCACTCAACAAAGAGATCTTGGAGTCATTGTCGCTAGTTCTCTGAAAACAACCACTCAATGTGCAGCGGCAGTCAAAAAAGCGAACAGAATGTTGGGAATCATTAAGAAAGGGATAGATAATAAGTCAGAAAATATCCTATTGTCTCTCTATAAATCCATGGTATGCCCTCATCTTGAATATTGTGTGCAGATGTGGTTGCCCCATCTCAAAAATATATATATTGGAATTGGAAAAGGTTCAGAAATGGGCAATAAAAATGATTAGCAGTATGGAACAGTTGCCATATGAAGAGAGATTAATAAGATTGGGACTTTTCAGCTTGGAAAAGAGACGACTAAGGGGGATATGATAGAGGTCTATAAAATCATGACTGGTATGGAGAAAGTAAATAAGGAAGTTGTGACAGGCTTGGGCCAGATGGCTATAGGAGAGTAATAGAAGGCAGATATATTAGCCCAACGCTAAGTAGGTCCCTTTTCCCTGGGTAAGGTAACAGGGAAGGTTCTAGAACAATCAGGAACCTTCTGGAGACAATTAAGAGAGGCTGATTAGAACACCTGCAGCCAATCAAGAAGCTGCTAGAATCAATTAAGGAAGGCTAATCAGGGCACCTGGGTTTTAAAAAGGAGCTCACTTCAGTTTGTGGTGTGCATGTGGTGTGCATGTGAGTCATCTATCTGCCGCCCTGACCGGGAAAACCGAGAAGTCTGCTGCTTGCCAGGGGCTAAGATTCGCGATGTGACGGAGAGACTGCCGAGACTCATCAAGCCCTCGGATCGCTACCCCTTCCTGCTTCTCCACGTGGGCACCAATGATACTGCCAAGAATGACCTTGAGCGGATCACTGCGGACTACGTGGCTCTGGGAAGAAGGATAAAGGAGTTGGAGGCGCAAGTGGTGTTCTCGTCCATCCTCCCCGTAGAAGGAAAAGGCCTGGGTAGGGACCGTCGAATCGTGGAAGTCAACGAATGGCTACGCAGGTGGTGTCGGAGAGAAGGCTTTGGATTCTTTGATCATGGGATGGTGTTCCATGAAGGAGGAGTGCTGGGCAGAGATGGGCTCCATCTTACGAAGAGAGGGAAGAGCATCTTTGCCAGCAGGCTGGCTAACCTAGTGAGGAGGGCTTTAAACTAGGTTCACCGGGGGAAGGAGACCAAAGCCCTGAGGTAAGTGGGAAAGCGGGATACCGGGAGGAAGCACAGGCAGGAATGTCTGTGAGGGGAGGGCTCCTGCCTCATACTGGGAATGAGGGGCGATCAACAGGTTATCTCAAGTGCTTATATACAAATGCACAAAGCCTTGGAAACAAGCAGGGAGAACTGGAGGTTCTGGTCATGTCAAGGAACTATGATGTGATTGGAATAACAGAGACTTGGTGGGATAACTCACATGACTGGAGGACAGTCATGGATGGTTATAAACTGTTCAGGAAGGACAGGCAGGGCAGAAAAGGTGGGGGAGTAGCACTGTATGTAAGGGAGCAGTATGACTGCTCAGAGCTCCGGTACGAAACTGTGGAAAAACCTGAGTGTCTCTGGATTAAGGTTAGAAGTGTGTGCAACAAGAGTGATGTAGTGGTGGGAGTCTGCTATAGACCACCGGACCAGGGGGATGAGGTGGATGAGGCTTTCTTCTGGCAACTCATGGAAGCTACTAGATCGCATGCCCTGATTCTCATGGGTGACTTTAATTTTCCTGATATCTGCTGGGAGAGCAATACAGCGGTGCATAGACAATCCAGGAAGTTTTTGGAAAGCGTAGGGGACAATTTCCTGGTGCAAGTGCTAGGGGAGCCAACTAGGGGGGGCGCTTTTCTTGACCTGCTGCTCACAAACCGGGTAGAATTAGTGGGGGAAGCAAAAGTGGATGGGAATCTGGGAGGCAGTGACCATGAGTTGGTTGAGTTCAGGATCCTGACACAGGGAAGAAAGGTAAGCAGCGGGATACGGACCCTGGACTTCAGGAAAGCAGACTTCGACTCCCTCAGGGAACAGATGGCCAGGATCCCCTGGGGGACTAACATGAAGGGGAAGGGAGTCCAGGAGAGCTGGCTGTATTTCAAGGAATCCCTGTTGAGGTTACAGGGACAAACCATCCCGATGAGTCGAAAGAATAGTAAATATGGCAGGCGACCAGCTTGGATTAATGGTGAAATCCTAGCGGATCTTAAACATAAAAAAGAAGCTTACAAGAAGTGGAAGGTTGGACATATGACCAGGGAAGAGTATAAAAATATTGCTCGGGCATGTAGGAAAGATATCAGGAGGGCCAAATCGCACCTGGAGCTGCAGCTAGCAAGAGATGTCAAGAGTAACAAGAAGGGTTTCTTCAGGTATGTTGGCAACAAGAAGAAAGCCAAGGAAAGTGTGGGCCCCTTACTGAATGAGGGAGGCAACCTAGTGACAGAGGATGTGGAAAAAGCTAATGTACTCAATGCTTTTTTTGCCTCTGTTTTCACTAACAAGGTCAGCTCCCAGACTGCTGCGCTGGGCATCACAACATGGGGAGTAGATGGCCAGCCCTCTGTGGAGAAAGAGGTGGTTAGGGACTATTTAGAAAAGCTGGACGTGCACAAGTCCATGGGGCCGGACGAGTTGCATCCGAGAGTGCTGAAGGAATTGGCGGCTGTGATTGCAGAGCCCTTGGCCATTATCTTTGAAAACTCGTGGCGAGCGGGGGAAGTCCCGGATGACTGGAAAAAGGCTAATGTAGTGCCAATCTTTAAAAAAGGGAAGAAGGAGGATCCTGGGAACTACAGGCCAGTCAGCCTCACCTCAGTCCCTGGAAAAATCATGGAGCAGGTCCTCAAAGAATCAATCCTGAAGCACTTACATGAGAGGAAAGTGATCAGGAACAGTCAGCATGGATTCACCAAGGGAAGGTCATGCCTGACTAATCTAATCGCCTTTTATGATGAGATTACTGGTTCTGTGGATGAAGGGAAAGCAGTGGATGTATTGTTTCTTGACTTTAGCAAAGCTTTTGACACGGTCTCCCACAGTATTCTTGTCAGCAAGTTAAGGAAGTATGGGCTGGATGAATGCACTATAAGGTGGGTAGAAAGCTGGCTAGATTGTCGGGCTCAACGGGTAGTGATCAATGGCTCCATGTCTAGTTGGCAGCCGGTGTCAAGTGGAGTGCCCCAGGGGTCGGTCCTGGGGCCGGTTTTGTTCAATATCTTCATAAATGATCTGGAGGATGGTGTGGATTGCACCCTCAGCAAATTTGCGGATGATACTAAACTGGGAGGAGTGGTAGATACGCTGGAGGGGAGGGATAGGATACAGAAGGACCTAGACAAATTGGAGGATTGGGCCAAAAGAAATCTGATGAGGTTCAATAAGGATAAGTGCAGGGTCCTGCACTTAGGATGGAAGAATCCAATGCACCGCTACAGACTAGGGACCGAATGGCTAGGCAGCAGTTCTGCGGAAAAGGACCTAGGGGTGACAGTGGACGAGAAGCTGGATATGAGTCAGCAGTGTGCCCTTGTTGCCAAGAAGGCCAATGGCATTTTGGGATGTATAAGTAGGGGCATAGCGAGCAGATCGAGGGACGTGATCGTTCCCCTCTATTCGACACTGGTGAGGCCTCATCTGGAGTACTGTGTCCAGTTTTGGGCCCCACGCTACAAGAAGGATGTGGATAAATTGGAGAGAGTCCAGCGAAGGGCAACAAAAATGATTAGGGGTCTAGAGCACATGACTTATGAGGAAAGGCTGAGGGAGCTGGGATTGTTTAGTCTGCAGAAGGGAAGAATGAGGGGGGATTTGATAGCTGCTTTCAACTACCTGAAAGGGGGTTCCAAAGAGGATGGCTCTAGACTGTTCTCAATGGTAGAAGATGACAGAACGAGGAGTAATGGTCTCAAGTTGCAATGGGGGAGGTTTAGATTGGATATTAGGAAAAACTTTTTCACTAAGAGGGTGGTGAAACACTGGAATGCGTTACCTAGGGAGGTGGTAGAATCTCCTTCCTTAGAGGTTTTTAAGGTCAGGCTTGACAAAGCCCTGGCTGGGATGATTTAACTGGGAATTGGTCCTGCTTCGAGCAGGGGGTTGGACTAGATGACCTTCTGGGGTCCCTTCCAACCCTGATATTCTATGATTTTATGATTCTATGTAAGGAGCTGGGAGCAAAAGGCGCTAGGAGCTGAGAGTGAGAACGCAGACTGTTGGAGGACTGAGGTGTACAAGCATTATCAGACACCAAGAGGAAGGTCCTATGGTGAGGATAAAGAAGGTGTTGGGAGGAGGCCCTGGGGAAGTAGCCCAGGGAGTTGTAGCTGTCGCACAGCTGTTCCAGGAGGCACTCTAGACAGCTGTATTCTACAGGGCCCTGGGCTGGAACCCTGAGTAGAGGGCAGGCCCAGGTTCCCCCCAAATCCTCCCAACTCCTGGTCAGACACAGGAGGAGTTGACCTGGACGATGAATTCAGAAAAACAGCCAAGCTGAGGGCTGCTGTGAAGCTCCAAGGCGAGCAAATCTGCCAATAAACGCACGACCCACCAAGGTAGAGGAGGAACTTTGTCACAAAGTGTTATTTACTCCTTCTCAAAACACAAAAACTAGGGGTCACCAAATAAAATGAATAGGCAGCACATTTAAAATAAACAAAAGGAAGTATTTTTTCACACAACGCCCAGTCAACCTTTGGAACTCCTTGCCAGAGGATGTTGTGAAGGCCAAGACTATAATAGGGTTCAAAAAGAACTAGATAAGTTCATGAAGGAAGGATGGCTTTTACCCAGGATGGACAGGGATGGTGTCCCTAGCCTCTGTTTGCCAGAAGCTGGAAGTGGGCAACAGGGGATGGATCACTTATTGATTACCTGTTCTGTTCATTCCCTCTGGGTCACCTGGCACTGGCCACTGTAGGAAGACAGGATGCTGGGCTAGATGGACCTTTGGTCTGACACACTAGGGCCGTTCTTATGTTCTGAGAGATGATACAAGCAGGCTGCAGATTCTTAAGGGGAAAGCAGCTCTTGTTTACAGCTTGGAATCCCCGCGTGTTCCATTAACAGGCTAAAAATCCCTTTCGCCTGGCTCCAGGAGTTCCCCTAGTTCAGTCTTTGTTCCTTAGGTGTTTCCAGGAGTCCTCTTGGGTGGGGAGTCAGTGAACAACCAAGATGATGCCACTCCCCTGCCTTACATAGCTTTTGCATATGGCGGGAACCCTTTGTTTCAAAGTTTGGTTTCCACACAAGTCAATGGAAAAATAGATATCCCAAGATGGAGTCCAGCACCAGGTGACCTGTCCCTGTAATGTCACAGCAGCCATTACTCAGAGGCTGTCTGTAGCATCCTCAGGAACGCTCCCCAGGTGGGAGATAAGCTTCTCCTAAGGCCCGTTGTTTCTTCCTACTGGCTCATTAACCTGAATGGGCCCTTCCCAGCCAGCCAACTAGACAGAAAGCATTTTGCCTAGTGGGCATTGCTCAGGTGTAACTACATTTTGAAATACAGATACATCGTCAATATTCATAACTTTGGATACAAAAATGATACGTGATTACAAATAGGATGATCATATTCAGCAAACCATAACCTATCCAATGATACCTCACATGAGTTATCTTGCATAAGATACATCATAACTATGTCATAATCATATCATAATAATATCACTGTGAAGAATATGTAATTTAACTGCCTGAGCTATACACTTTGACTATTTGCTATTTGTGTTGTGGGATTGGTCGCTTTTATATCACATTTTTCTGCTCCCTGATTGGATTACCGAAATTTTGAATGGCTGAAATTGGGAAAATAATAAATAATGAATAGCAAAGAGAAAATTATCTTGCTCGTGCATGAATAATCTTTCTGTATTTAAATACAGGTATTCATATGAAGAGCAACCATTCCCCCCAAATATGCAAATTAAAGGGGCGTGGCCAAATAAGTAGCCATTTAGCATTCAAATAAATGTTAATGAACACTGGTTTTGCAACATTTAACCAGTTCTAGATTTTAGCCCTTCTTTGGGGCCATGAGTTCGTTGAGTAGTGCATCCAGTGCCATTCCCAAGTCTGACTGATTTGTGATTGCATGGGGTCCAAGAAGTTGTCAAGGAACTGTTGTTGCTGGAGTTTGTTCACTGCATCTTTTTCCATGACTTTGCCCAGATCGGGAAATATGGAAATGGGATTATTTAGAGAGATCATTTGGTGTCTAATGAGGACCAAGGAGGCTGGTAAGTTTGCTTCTAATATTGTGTCCTCTGGGCTATGGAGGCTGACCTGGACTCAGGTGATTTTTTCAGTGAACTAAGCTAAGAGCTCTCTTTCACAGCAGAAGACACTAGGGTCTGGACTGATTAGATAGGTCACTTTACAGAATAGTTCTGCTGCTTTTCATTTAATAACTTCTATGACACAGTTTCAAAGTTACTTTAGTAATATGTTTTAAATTATTATTTTAGGATATCATGCTAGAAACGATGCCCTCTGTAACTTTATTTGTATCCTTTTAGGGCAGAACGAGCCATAGATTTTGGAGGCTTTACTTTCTGATTCTTCCTAACATGTATACACCTACTGTGAACCTGATTGGTTTTACACTCTGACTTGAGTCTGATCAAAGTTGACATATATACATCTGTGAGGACTGGGAAGTGTGTCCTCGGTGTTTCACTCTAAGCTCTCAAAAATGATCTCCCTAAATAATTTTATATTTGTGAATCTGAACACAGCATTTCAGAAAGATATGCTGAGTCAGGTTATAGGAGAGGAAAGGTGTCTCTCTGTGCCTTCATTCCCAATCTGTAAAATGGGGAATAGTACTACTTCCTTTCTTTGTCCTGTTTCTTTTGATTTTAAGCCTTTTGGGGCAGGAGCTGTTTCTAACTATGTGTATGTACTGTGCCCAGGGCCGGTGTAACCACTAGGCGAATTAGGTGGCCACCTAGGGCACCAAGATTTGGGGGTGCCAAAAAGCGAGCCCGGAGGCAGTGGGGCTTGGCGAGGAAACGGGCGGCTGCCTCGGTTCAGCCTCCACACTCAGCCCCAGCGGGGGGCACGGAGAGCGTGTTCACCCCCCCACTCCCCCCAAGAACAAAAGAGCCTCGCGTGGCAGCCCGGCAGAGGAAGAGGACGCCGGTGCGTTGGCCAAGGTAAGCGCTTCCCCACAGCTCGGGCGCCTGCTGGTCCGTGCTCCCCTCGTGTGCGGGCTGCTGGAGAGGACGGCAGCCTGCACAGCTGAGCTGCCTTGGTGCCCCTCTCCCTGCCCCAGCCTCTGTCAGCGGGGGAACGGTCGGAGCTGCCCTGGGCTGGGGCTTTCTGCAAACCGGGACCCAGGTGGGGAGAGAGGGACAAAGCCAGAGAGACACTGTGCCCCAAAGAGAGATCAGGGCTAAAGAGAAATGTAGAGCTGCACTAATGGCTTCAAATGCAAATAGCGATTGATTGGCTCCAACTGTGCGGTATTGGAGAGGAAGAGGAGTGTAGGGCAAGCAGGGACCTGCAGTACTTCCCAGCTGAGTCTCTCCATCCACCCCAGGATGGTCCTGCCAAGACTGACAGTGTGAATACAGACACATTGAATTTGGTTGTTAATGATGCTGCAAAGTGTTTCGTGGAGGCAACAGCCTTCTTTGATTTAGTTCAATGTGTTTATGTGTATTTCTCAGCTTCTACACGTCGCTGGGAAGTTCTAACACACCACGTATCTAGTCTCACAGTTAAACCATTGAGTGAAACAAGATGGGAAAGTCAAATTGATGCCTTGAAACCTCTTCACTATCAGCTTGGTGACATCTATGATGCTCTGATAGAGATCTATGATGATACTACTCTAACAGGATCATCTGGCAATACGTCATGAGTTGATGCAAAGGATCTTGCAAAAGCCATTTCTAGTTTCAAGTTTCTTATTTCTCTTGTTGTGTGATATGACATATTGTTTGAGATCAACATGATTAGCAAACAACTTCAGGCGAAAGAATTTGACATACGTGACACCATTAATCAACTTGGAGAAACCAAGAAGTTTCTTGTGGGCCACAGAAGTGATGCAGACTTTGAGCAAACATTGGTAGATGCAGGTGAACTTGCAGAGGGGTTGGATGTACCGTCACTTTTTGAACCAGATCCAATCCATATTAGAAAAAAGAGGAAGCAGTTCACATGTGAAACAGATGATGAGCCTGTTTATAATCCAAAAGAAAAATTCAAAGTGAACTTTTACTTTGCAGTCATCAACACAGCAATACATTCGGTTGAAGAAAGATTCACATTGATGCAACAAAATTAGTTCAGTATTTGGCTTCCTATATGATGTTTACAGTTTGCAAAATACAACACCAAAGCAAATTATGGAACACTGCTTGAATCTGGAGCAAGCTTTGCAACATGGTGAATCCAAAGATATTGATGCCTTTGACTTGTGCAATGAATTGCAAGCTATTGCAAGACGAGTCCAAAAGAGTGCATCACCGCAAGATGGTTTGAACTTCATATGGAAAAATAAGCTGACAAATAGTGTCCCCAACACAGTTATTGCTCTTCGCATCCTCTTAACTCTCCCAGTTTCTGTGGCCAGTGGTGAGCGAAGCTTCTCGAAGCTCAAGTTGATAAAAACAGACATGCGAACATCAGTGTTGCAACAAAGACTTGTTGGGCTATCTACCTTGTCAACAGAACATGACATTGCTTGCAGCATTGACTTAGAGGAACTTGTTTCTAAATTTGCTAAACTGAAAGCGTGGAAAAATAAATTCTAAATTATAACGAGTTACTCCGTGACAGTGTATTGTGTATAATGTATGTGATTTATTTTAAGATCCATGGTATGTCGTGCAAAGTGAAAACAATAACAATGTCAACACTTTTCAGAGTAGCAGCCGTGTTAGTCTGTATTCGCAAAAAGAAAAGGAGTACTTGTCGCACCTTAGAGACTAACAAATTTATTTGAGCATAAGCTTTCGTGAGCTACAGCTCACTTCATCGGATGCAATGTCAACACTGTCGGGTTATTCATTTATTTTCATTAAATATGTAGACTAAATAATGAAATTAATAAATTTTCAAGCCGAATGTGTATTAATTCTAGTGAACAGTGCCACATTATGCAGTATTCATTTTTGAAAGTTTATAATAAGCGATGCTCCGTGGGGGAGGGGGTGGCGCAAGGTGGAAGTTTCGCCTAGGGCACAAAATTTCCTTGCACTGGCCCTGACTGTGTCTGGAATAATAGGACTCTGATCGCAGTTGGGATCTCTAGGAACTACTCTAATGCTAATGCTAATTGTGAATTGCAATAATTTTCAGAAGAACTGAGCAGTCGTTGCTCCCATTAACTCATTTAGCGCTTCGGGTGCTCATGAGCTCTGAAAATCAGGCATTGCTCTGAAAGCAAAGCTAGTACGTAGGTGCATACCAGTAGTATTAGATATTATTTTTACAATATACTTATTTATATACAATATAGCTTATTTTTGTAATATACTGCCAGGCAATAGTGAATTGGGCCCCAGGCATTAGTGTAGGTCACCAGCCCACATCCAGGAGCTGTTAAATGCTATTGCTAAATCATATTATTTTCCATTCCAGTTGTTATAGTTCCCTGAAATCCTATAACAGCATGGTTACTAGAGGCTCAATGGCCAGCACAAAGAAGAAGAAAATGAAACACAACCAAATCAAACAAAAGAAGAGATGGAATAGGATGCATCTTGCATTCTTAAATAAACTCAGAGCCTGATTTTGGAATCTTTTCAGGGTATTGCCAAAATAAAAAAACCACATTTCACTTTGTCAGAGGCTTTTTTGGGGTCAAGCAAGAGGAAGAATACTTTTGTACTGAGGTCTGAGATTTGTATGACAACATTAAGGCCTCATTTTAGTTTATGTGGAACTGTCTACTTTGTTACAGGGCTTGCTGGATCCAGGTGTCCTAGGTAACTTATTTCAGAAAGTCTGTTTTCAAAGTCTCCTAGTCAGAAAGCTATTGCCTATATCCAAAATGGAGGTAGGTCTGTAGGGCATATGGATCGAGTTCTGGTTCTTTTTTAGTAAGGATTGTAATAGTGTGTCCCCCCAGTTGCTCAAAGTACTTTCTTTCGCAGTTTATGGGAGATCAGTTTAAATTGTGATGCACCAATCTGCAGCAGAACGAGTTTTCTAAAATTTAAATTCATAACCTTCCAGGATTGAAGTTTCGTTTATTTTAATTATTTGATTTTGCTCTCAAATCCCTTAACTACCAAGGACCTGACCAAGCCCTCTGATTAGTATTTTATAAGCTTTGTGAGCATGGCCACCGCCAAGAGTTATTGCATTTGGTAATATTATTGCAGGGGTTCTTGCTCGCTACACAGAGCTATGCAATATTGGCCAAAAACATCTATTATCTCTTTTGCTTTCTGAGTCAAATAGTTATTTTGTGGCTTTATAATTTTTGTTACTTTCCTAACAATCTGCTGATACCTTAACTCAAATGGCAAAAACCTACTGGTTTGCTTTCCATGTTTGTGTTAGTTTTACCTATACTACTTAGCTAACTGTTTGCTCAAAAGATTATGTCATTCTTTCCTATAGTTCTTTACTTTTCTGAATGTCCTTTTTGATAAACTGATTCTTGAGTTTGCATCTAAATCCTTATTTTTTTCTATTTAACATGTCATATTGTTCACGCCATAGAATTTTCCATACTGAAGCAAATAGAAGAATTCTGTCCCAAGACAACAATCGCCTAAGACTCTGCTCTAGATTTCAGTGGCTGTGCCACCAAGAGAAACTGTCAATTCCTTTCAAGAATTCAATGTGTAGGCACTGGAGCCTAACACAAATACAGCTGTAATTCTTCTTTAATAGGCATATGTGTACGTGTAGAGGGGGAGGAAGAGAGAGCTGGAGACCAAAGGGGTTTACAGTATTAACTGGGGGCCAGGGGGCAGAGGTAACTGGGAAAGAACTGCATTGAGAGTCTGGAAGTCAGTCATCAGAAAAGAGGGATGGAAAGTACAAGTGAAGGGGGAGAAGGCTATGTGGGCTTGGACTGGGGACATTCATAGGTTCAGGTAGGTATCTGAACTGAACTTTTGAGCCTTTGGGGTTTGCCCACCCCTAGTCACAATCCAGTTTGTAACATCACTGACTGTTGCCATGGAAAGTAACATGATACCACAAATGCCGCATTCTGACTTCTCTGAGGGATCAAGTGGGAAGAGACAGAGTCTTGTTTAAACTCAAATATCTTCAGTTAATTAGGAAACATAGCAAGATAAATAATGAAAACCACGAGAAAGGTAAATGACTTTTTGATTTATATCTAATATGTCTGAAAGTTTCTCTAATATGAAAGTCTCTTTTGAACTCACTTTTGACTCTACAGCAGTACTTATTCATGGGGAACAAGGGCCTCAGACCACAGTGGAATTTAGTGGGCGGGGGGAGGGGGGAGGTTGTTTTTTAAGTGAAGCTCAACAAATTGCTTAAGAGTTTAGGGGGCTCAGGTGTATTTCACATATCTCAGGTATTTAAAAATACTTCACTGCATGTATGTCATTTAGATTGTTTATTGATTAAAATGCCACACCAACGAATGTCCATCCAAGAGCTCTGGGTGCCCTTATCATAAACTTAAAAGCACAATTGAAAAAAAGAGATGAGTGAAACCATGGCGTTCCCAATGCCTCTTCTCTTTCCCATCCCTTCCCTCTTGGATTTGACATTAAAATAGTTGCATTGTAAACAAAGTGTTTCCAAACAAATATGTTGCGGTAGTCATGACAATGTCAGTGACAGCTGGCGCTTCACCCTTAATGTTAATAAATATCATTGCTTTGGTAGGGTCAAATCAGCATCCTGATCCAGCATGGAATTCACAGCAGTAAAACCACAGAAGCTAATGGAGCTACTTCTGGAAACAAGGACTGCTAGATCAGCCCCCAAATATTAGTGTAAAAATCAAGATATCCAGTGTTAAAAAGAAAACACAAAAATTATTTATATATTGTGTACCACCTGCTTTTTCTTGTAATTTAATAAATCACCGCAATTATTGTTTTCATATAAAAGTAGGAGTCCAGTTCTCAAATATCACATTAACAGTTAAGTATTTGACTAACAGACTCTTTGTTATACAATTACTATATCAATAGCTTGTCATTTATAAAAATGTTAATCCTTTTATCCCTTAGTAATTATTGTTTAATCCAGATCTTGCAATATTCCTATGGGTCAGTTTCATTAAGTCAATAAAGCAAGGGTGAATTTCTTCTTTCTAAATACTCACTATCTAGTATGTTAATCAACCATAACTGACTTCCAAATGCTGGGTCAAATCATGTTTGTCTTACTCACCTGAATAGCTCCATTGACATCGGTGTCACTCCTCTTATGAATAGAGAAAGCAAAATTAGCCTGTTGCGTGTCATACTTTCGTTATTTTGAATCTATTGGTTTCTTTTCTTGTCATTTTGTTTAAAATTTGGTATCATGGGAATGTCAATTGTCCATTTAAAGAAAAGTCTATCATAGAGGCTGTGTAGTATAGTGAGTAGGGTACTGGACTGGGAGTTAGGAGAACTGGGCGCTATTCCCTGATCTACTACTGCTGTGTGTCCTTGGGCATGTCACTTACACGCTGTTTCCTCTCCTACCCTTTGTCTGTCTTGCCTATTTAGATTGTAAGCTATTCTGTACAGGGACTGCCTCTTACCCATGTGTTAGGCATAGTGATTAACATCTCTGTTGCAGCCTCTAGATGCTGCTGTAATACACATAATCAATCAGAAAAGGAGGACTTGTGGCACCTTAGAGACTAACAAATTTATTTGAGCATAAGCTTTTGTGAGCTACAGCTCACTTCATCGGATGCATCAAAGCTTATGCTCAAATAAATTTGTTAGTCTTTAAGGTGCCACAAGTCCTCCTTTTCTTTTTGCGGATACAGACTAACACGGCTGCTATTCTGAAACCTGACATAATCAATCATAACGCACGTCAAATTTCCTCCACCAAGGGGGTTGCCATTTTTGTGAAAAACTTGCTCCAACCTATACAAAACTACTTTACCTCGAGTTAAACATAACCAAAGCTTTAGGCTTGTGTTATGGATTATACAGAATATTTTAATTCTGTGAACAAACCTGAATGTTAAAAGGGAAATGGCTCTGTAGTAGTAAAGAGATTTACCGTAACTCCAGATATGTTCACCCTCAAAGGGGTACTGAGGCTGTTGTTCACACCTCCTTCACAGGATGGACTTACCATATGGACCTGACCTTGCAGTCCTTACGCAGGCCAAACTCCCATTGAAGAACTGAGTGGTTAGACCACACGTCTCATTCCAAGGACTAAGTCACTTAAATATTTCATATATTTAAATTAACAAGGAAATAGGAAGTTGCAGTCTTGACAGTCTGTTGCCCAGTTCTGCATTCTCTGCACACCCAAAAGTACTTTAAGTTCAGTGGGAGCTTGGGGCAGAGAGGGAGGCAAGCCCCTGATGGTTTAGGCCAGGACGAGGTTCTGTTTTCCCACCTCTGTCACAATTCACTGCCGTTGCCATAACTGCGAGTTTAAATACATGTGATATCAGTGGGAGTAACTCTTATTTTGAAGGGGGGAAAATCAGACCCAGGGAATGTAACCCACTATTTCAGTGTCTGACCAAATAGGAGACTTCAAAGCTGAAAGCTACTCTGCGTCTCTCTCACTAACAATTTGAAGTGTTGTTGTTTAATTTAAAAAGCATGAGTGTCAAAAAAAGGACTCCTTTTGAAGCGTTTTTGACAATCTCCGGCTTTGCCACACATTCAGCTCGTGAGCTGCAGCCCCCATGTCCTACTGCACCTCATCTGACCTGGCCTCCTGCTGGGAAGTTCCACTAAAACAAGTGCTCTCCCCTGAGCCCATCTGTAGTTATGGAGATATTGAAACAATGGCAGACATTTCTTACAACCCTTTAGAAAATGCAGTGGTAATTACACAGGCTTATTTAGTAAGGGCTACATGACCCCTCCTACAAAGGAGAATCACACTGAGGAGGGGGACTTGCCAGGGCTTTAAAAAGTGCTGTTGGCACCAGGAGAAAAAGTTCTCCTGCCAGTATATTGTGATTCATTGTGGTGGAGGGTGGGGTCATGACCTGCCTTCCTTTTATCCAGACACACCCCTCTGGTGCTGTGAGAACTGTAGGCATCCCCTCCATCCCTGCCCCTCTACACTCCATCACCTGCAGGTAAATTACAGCTGCTTGCGGGGGTGGAGGGGGAGGGAAAGAGAGTTATTGGAAGGGAGGGACTCCCCTTTAGGGCTTTCTCACAGACAGCTGTAATCTGGCCCTCAAAATCTAGCTAAGATTTTGTAACTAACCCGCAGTGATGCCAGCTCTCATGATTTCATCATGAGTCTCATGGTAATTGTTGTTGTCCTTAAAGTCCCAGCTCCTGGAGTCAAGTGGAGATGTGATGATTTCTGTGGAGGAAGCTGTGGAGGAAGCTTCGAAATATGACCCCAGTGCATCCTAAAGGCTTAAAAAGCAGAAGGCAAATAGAAATCCATTATTTTTACATAATCTAATGATTTTAAAGCCAATCTCATGATTTTTGGTGCATCTGACACACGATTTTTGAACATCTGGGGTTGGCAATACCGGCTCGTTTTGCTTTAAGGTGTTTTTTTTTAAAGATATTTTAATGCAACGTGTAGCCATTCAATTTTCAGTGTTCTTAAGCTTGCTTCCACTTTTAAGCCTCAAGTAGACACACTTTTGCGGTTTTACAAACGATAAAAAATTCACATCAGAATTAAGCATATTTATTAAACACACCGGGGGGGGACCTCTGAAAAAATGTTATTCAATTTAATCGTTTTTAATTTACATTGTATATGTACAAGAGCATTTCTTTCAACCCACAGCTTAACAAAAAAACCAAAAACCCCACACTGCTGTTAGAAGAGCAGAGAAACTTTTGAAATACTCTGTTGTCTGAAATAAAAGCAAGGCACTCTCCTTTAACAGCTGATATATTCCTGAATTCAGCCTGCAAAAAGGCATGTTCACACTGAGAGAACTTGAATAAAAGTAGCAGGCTAATCTTCTTTAATTCTTTCTTTTGCTCTCATGATCCATCACAGATCATACTGCACACATCCATTCGGTGAATTTAAATAAATGTGAAGGATATTCCACAGATTACATGATGTTGGAGAGTATCACAGTAAAGAACGGCTATGGAAAACTGAAGCACATTGGCGACTTGAAGTCTAACACAGGGCCCTGGAACTGCTACCATCAAAACCATGCTTCCTATTAAACGTATCTTGTTCCAACAAAAATTATGCTGATTTGTGTGAAAGTACTTTTCAAGGGCCCAGTCCTATGAAGCACTGAAAGTCCTCAGCATGGAACTGAGGGTGCTCAGCAGCTTTCAGGATTGTCCTGAAATAAAGATGATTTCTCAAGGGACCTTGGCCCAGATCCTCAGAGGTGTTTAGGCCTTTTGTTTTACACAAAGGGACAGAAGTAAACACACTTTTGGATGTCTAGTGTGTGTGCGCGTGTTTGTATATACAAATTATATACAAAATTTCAAATTCAGGTCAAAATACATTTGTCTTGCAGATCAGGCATCTGACACCAACCTACAAGAAATGTTAGCTTCTCTGATATTTAATTATACTATTATGTTTGCACATAAGCTTACAAGTCAATACTAAAAGCAAAACGTTTCCAAATATTCAGGTAAACTGGAAATCTTGACTATAATGATCAGAAGTCTGTTTTCCTATTGATACTACTAGAAATCTTGATATAAGAATAATTTTCATAAAAGCACATCCAAACATAATAAGTGATAAAATACCAGATGACTACTTGAAAAGAATACAATGACTTGATATCTGGGTTATCTGTTGCAGCAATTAGGCAATTCATTTGGCATCTCTTTGATAGTATAATTTAATTTCCATATAAACAGCATAGTTTAAAAAAGGACAAAAAGCTAGAACGTTTAAAGCTAACAAAAGATACAGTGACATCAGGTTGACATTCAAAAAAATTTTCTTAGCAAAATGACCAACAAAATTTTGACTTAATACAGTGCATATAAAGTTTTTTAGAACTAAAATCTTTAAATATTATTTGAATTTAGCAAAACATGAGAAAGATTTTAATATCAAAGTGCTAAACAGTACTGCCTTAAAAGTCACTGCAAATAAACTGTAAAATAATTTTGCTTGTGAAGTGACAGATATTTTATATACAAATGGTTAATAAAAAGACACACACACATATACACACACACACACACACACACACATATATGTATGTATGTATATGTATATGCATATATATATATATATGTATGTATGTATATATATATAGTTCTCTAACTGGTGTATCTGAGTCAGTGTGAACACCCCATTTAGTTACTTTGTGTAACACGGCTCCCATGAGCTGGCAGTCATTGCAATAAATACAGGCAAAGCCATTACAATATACCATGCATACAAACGTTTATACAAATAAAGACACTATGCAACAAATTATTTCATATTAATATGGCATCAACAATATAAACATACAAAAAAGGAGTACGAACACGGAATGTTTAAATGCAGCCCACTATAGCCTTCCTAGCTCTTACATTCAGACTATTTTACAAGACTTGCTTGTTCTTCAGAACCGTCTTGTGTCTGTTTACTAACTTGTTACCTAGATTAAATCTAAAACTTAACTATCCCTGATGCTGACCCTGTGCGTTCCAATCACTACTTACTTTTACTTCCTTATCTAAGGAACAAGTGCTCAGCTGAACCACAAATTGTCCCTGTGTCTTCCACATACATTTGTCAGTAAGTCACACTACATGGATTCAAGTTTGGGAAACTTTGTCGTGTAAGTTAGTGCATGTAATCTTCTCACTTGATTTCTTCGATTTTATTTTCATAGTAAAATAAATTAGTTAATAAACAAGACTTAGTAAGACAGCACTTTAAAAAATTGCACTTGAACATGGGAGCTAACAGCCATTGTCATTTTGCTATATCTGATTTATACGAAATATTCAGTTGAATGTACTTTGTTAAAAAAAGTGAACTTTTGTTTAGTTTGTGCCAAGATGTGTGCCCTTGATACAGGAAGTATGCTAAAGGTATCATCACAAAACACATACTACCCTGGCAAACAACTATTTGTTGTTCTTGTTTTCAAACACAGCTTCTACATTTGTATTCCCCATATATGACGAGGTGTTACACAATAGATTTAAAACAGTCTTGTTAACCTTTTACTGCTGAGATAGCATTGTCCAAAAGTGCCTTATTAGCAATTTGTAAAAAAACCCAAATCACACAAAAAATAAACAAAAACAAGAACACAACCCCCAGATAGTAAGCCGTTAAATTTTAGGCCTTAGTTTGTAAGGAAAAAGCGCCTGAAAAGTCCTCATTTTAGGGCTGGAGTTGCTTTTCTGTTATGTAAGCGCAGAAATGTTAGCAGTAAGTCACAATCCATTTGCCTGCTCTGGTGGGCATTAGACTTTCATGAGGGTAATTTGAGACTCAGAAAGGTAGGGTATCCAGAAACAACTTGTCAATAATGGAAGGGGGTGGCACCAAATCTTCCAGTTTCAGGTAAAAGATGCGCTGCAGTCCCAGTGTGCAGAGCGAACGCAAGTCAGCAAGAACACCCAGTACCTTAGGCTCTGCAGACTCAAGTGGCTGTCCTTTGTTTTGGCAGCTGAAAGCTAAGTGATCTTTTAAGCTGCTAGTGATCTTGTTGCATAGCTCTTCCACTTTCTTTGGTTCTTTTAATCCATGTCGTTCTGCAAAAGGATGGCAAGAGAACAGCCAAATCAATGTCATTATGAGAATAAATCTGCTCCTTACTCTAGGGTAATCAACCTATAACTAGGTAATACTGTAAAAGACAAAACGAAGACCTTTTAAAAGTATATAATAATATATTAGAATAGTGATGCCATATAATATTGACTGACCTTGTTTCATGTAATAAGAAGATATAATAATTGCCCTTTCTTGTTAGCAACCAAAATATTTAATGGTGGCTTTCAACTATAATTTAAATTATAATTAATATAAGAAACCTGAGCTATCTACATAGTTACCTACATTTTAAATTATATAAAGCATAAGTTAATTGGACAATTTTATGGCAAAATGATCACAGGAGGTGTTTTGGAGATTTCCTTGCCTCCCTACCAGTTGTGAATGCTCAATAACTATGGCAACCATTATTTATTCAGTGAATTCAAGTGGAGATCAATATCCACTGCCAGCTCCATCAGCACTAGGCCTGGAATTCCACTAGGAATTTACAGACACTCTTGCAAGAAACCAAAGGCACCTCAACCATTCTTTTTTATTTTGATAATCTACAGCTTTTATCTATCACTAAAAAGTCTGAGATAAAAGAACTCTGGAAGTCAACTATTTCCACCTTCGAGCAAGCAATGCATAAAGTAAAAGAGCTACTGTGTTACCCATCATGAAAAACTTCTGAAATTCCTAAAACCAAACCAATGGCTTCTAGCTAAGGTGTTTTCCCCGCACCCTGCCCTATTTATGTTCTGTTAAAATGCTGCAGTGAAGTTACACATCCTCACTTCATTAAGCTTGAGGAGGAAGCTTCATATTTGTGATTCATTAAAAACAGTCTCTTAGCAGACATATACGAAAAGAAAGCTTTGCATCATTGTTTACCGTCAATACTTACTGGATGAATGAATGAATGTAACATGTTTCTGAACAATAATCTCAAATAACTGTTGCATTTTAATTTGTCTTTGAATTTCAAATGTGCAGAAACATAAGAATTTGCTTCACAAGCAACGTTATCATCTTTCTTTCTGTTTTAAATTCTGTTTTAAATACAATTATAATTGCCAGGGAGAAGCAAGAAAAAACAGATTAAATTAACTAGCAAACATAGTATACCGTAGATAGTTAGGCCTGCAACCAATCAAGGAAATATGGTGGGAGAACGGTGGGAGGCGAAGAAGTGGGGAGTTGTGAAAGATTTATACTCAATGCACTCCCAATTATCTGTAGGGCCCCCTCCCCATCCTTATGCCAAGATTATGCTCCATTCTCCCAGTCTTTCTTCCCCTCTTTTCCATTGTCCATGGGAAGGAAGGATCTGGCAGGAGGCACTTTCTTCTGGTCATCTCCCTAAAAAGTGGAACCAATGCAGGGAGCACATTCTTCTTTGCCCCCAAAACTAGGAATAATGAAAGTGTAGGGGCACTGGTGGACACCTCACTCTTCTCAGGCATGCATGTATATGTACATGTGTAGTGGGGGACCGTGCTCCTGAATTCCTCTCTGTAGTGACTGTTCGGGATATATGTTTTTGATAAACTAATTAAAATGGAGGCAACTGCAATAAAAGTAGACAGAAGTGTATGGGTCTGATCATCCTCTCATTTTTCCCAGTTTGACACTTGTGTAACTCCATTGACTTCAATGGAGCTAACTCCTGAGTTATACTGGTGTGAGATCAGAATCAGGCCCCACATGTGTAAATCTTTGGCCCGAAGCTAACATACTCTACCGTTTGCCATCAATCTGGCGTGCTATGTAACAAATACATGAAAAATACTCATCTAGCTAGTAGTAGCTGCTCAAACATCTTCACCTTCAAGGAATTTCAAAACCGAGATATTTGAAGTGACTTGTTTACATTCAAACACAAGAGTCACTGAATATTTAATACATTTCCAGTAAATTGTATATAATGTAATTATGTAAGCCTGACTGTACAGGTCACCTACAGTAAATACTTAGACGGATACTGCCATTTAAAGAACACAGTGACTAAATATTTTATGAAAGTTGAAAAATCTGTGCGGATTTTTTGGCCCAAGTCTTCTAGGGAATTCTGTGAAACGTTAAATTAATCTTTAAACCTTTGAAGTGTTCCCACCCTTTAATCTGCGTTAAGGTTGTATTTTAGCAATGTAGTGAAGACATATTTATAGGTCCAGAGTGCTGGTATACTTAAACAGATCCACAGGCTGACTTTAAAAATAAATAACTGTGTAGTATAGTGGAGATGCTGTAAACCTATCCCATTACTTTGTGCATTGCTGCAGAGTTTGGAAAATCAACTACTGCACTTAAGCACATAGGGCCAGATCCTTAAAGGTATTTAGGCCCCAACATCTCTTTGAAGATCTAGGCCACAGGCAATTTATTTCCCAAATCTCTAAATCTTTTAATCTAAATTAGGACATTGGAATATGAACAAGAGGCTGCTCGGCAGCTCTTCAACACCACTTTCTACAAGCCATTAACCTCTGATCCCATTGAGGGTTACCAAAAGAAACTACACCATTTGCTCAAGAAACTCCCTGAAAAAGCACAAGAACAAATCCGCACAGACACACCCTTGGAATCCCAACCAGGGGTATTCTATCTGCTACCCAAGATCCATAAACCTGGAAATCCTGGACACCCCATCATCTCAGGCATTGGCACCCTGACAGCAGGATTGTCTGGCTAAGTAGACTCCCTCCTCCGGTCCTACGCTATCAGCACTCTCAGCTATCTTCAAGACACCACTGACTTTCTAAGGAAACTACAATCCATCGGTGATCTTCCTGAAAACAGCATCCTGGCCCTGATGGATGTAGAAGCCCTCTACACCAACATTCCACACAAAGATGGACTACAAGCCATCAAGAACAGTATCCCCGGTAATGTCACAGCAAACCTGGTGGCTGAACTTTGTGACTTTGTCCTCACCCATAACTATTTCACATTTGGGGACAATGTATACCTTCAAATCAGCGGCACTGCTATGGGTACCCGCATGGCCTCACAGTATGCCAATGTTTTTATGGCTGACTTAGAACAACGCTTCCTCAGCTCTCGTCCCCTAATGCCCCTACTCTACTTGCGCTACATTGATGACATCTTCATCATCTGGACCCATGGAAAAGAAGCCCTTGAGGAATTCCACCATGATTTCAACAATTTCCATCCCACCATCAACCTCAGCCTGGACCAGTCCACACAAGAGATCCGCTTCCTGGACACCATGGTGCTAATAAGCAATGGTCACATAAACACCATCCTATACCAGAAACCTACTGACCACTATTCCTACCTACATGCCTCCAGCTTTCATCCAGACCACACCACACAATCCATTGTCTACAGCCAAGCTCTACGATACAACCGCATTTGCCAACCCCTCAGACAGAGGCAAACACCTACAAGATCTCTATGAAGCATTCTTACAACTACAATACCCACCTGCTGAAGTGAAGAAACAGATTGACAGAGCCAGAAGAGTACCCAGAAGTCACCTACTACAGGACAGGCCCAACAAAGAAAATAACAGAACGCCACTAGCCATCACCCTCAGCCCCCAACTAAAACCTCTCCAACGCATCATCAAGGATCTACAACCTATCCTGAAGGATGACCCATCACTCTCACAGATCTTGGGAGACAGGCCAGTCCTTGCTTACAGACAGCCCCCAAACCTGAAGCAGATGCTCACCAGCAACCACACACCACACAACAAAACCACTAACCCAGGAACCTATCCTTGCAACAAAGCCCGTTGCCAACTGTGTCCACATATCTATTCAGGGGACACCATCATAGGGCCTAATCACATCAGCCACACTATCAGAGGCTCGTTCACTTGCACATCTATCAATGTGATATATGCCATCATGTGCCAGCAATGCCCCTCTGCCATGTATATTGGTCAAACTGGACAGTCTCTACGTAAAAGAATAAATGGACACAAATCAGATGTCAAGAATTATAACATTCAAAAACCAGTCGGAGAACACTTCAATCTCTTTGGTTCCTCGATTATAGACCTAAAAGTTGCAATTCTTCAACAAAAAAACTTCAAAAACAGACTCCAAGGAGAGACTGCTGAATTGGAATTAATTTGCAAACTGGATACAATTAACTTAGGCTTGAATAGAGACTGGGAGTGGATGGGTCATTACACAAAGTAAAACTATTTCCCCATGTTTATTCCCCTCCGCCCTCCTGCTGGTAATAGCTCACCTTAAGTGATCACTCTCGTTACAGTATGTATGGTAACACCCATTGTTTCATGTTCTCTATGTATATAAATCTCCCCACTGTATTTTCCACTGAATGCATCCAATGAAGTGAGCTGTAACTCATGAAAGCTTATGCTCAAATAAATTTGTTAGTCTCTAAGGTACCACAAGTACTCCTTTTCTTTTTGATCTATTAGTTTATCACATCTCTGAAGTCACTGGAAAGTGCTTTTCTGGTAGCATCCAAGTGACTCTAAGTAGAAGGAGACAAATCTTGCTTGTTTTATCCATGTGCGTCCTCCCACTGGGTCAGATTAAGACCTGGAGCCTACCATGCTGTCACTGACTCCAATGGGAGCAGGAGCAGGCCTTTGGTATAAGCAAGTGCAACTACACTGAAGTCAATGGAGTTGTAACCGTTGCCGCTGGATCTCAATTAGGCCCGTTCTCTTCAGCGGCAGTGCACATGTGAATAACGAGGGCAGGATTTGCCCTAAGAAGGACAGCTAGCCAAAAAAGAGGTTTTCACTAAATAACGGAGGAGGTGCACAAATACTGTTTTACACAGACCTCCTTACAGTAGCAGTGAAGCAGGTGCAGGGCAGGTGAAAAGTAGGATTTTTCTGCCTTGTTAATCTCTCCCTGGTTAATTGGCCTGTCACCCACTTTTGCAACAAAAATGGTATCTCATGGTGGGTGTTCCCTCCATAAACCTGAATAAAATGACTCATCATCAGGAGTCTTTCAGAAACTTGGCATCTAGACCTCTGCAAAGTCAGGAGTTAATCCTGAGAAATTTGAACACAGACAGTTTTTCACACCCTTCTGCTTTCCCTACATTTCACCCCAGGAGATCTCTATGTGATTCCTGGCGATAAATCTGCTGAAGGTCACACTTCTGCAGGAAGAAAATGAAAGACCAGAGCAAAGTTCCAGGCTTAGCTTGCCTGCCCTCCCCCACTCCGGACAGTGGTGGAGTATAGCAGGATAGGACCAATCCAGTGACGCAGGCCTACCTCTCTAGAAAACACCACCCTCTGCAAATATACAAGGAGTTTTTAGGCTCTGTATTAAAGTCAATCTGGGTCTTGTTTAATTAATTCCTATCCACCAGAGATGTATTAATATCCTGGTTGCAACAACAACAGTCTATGTCCCAGATTCAAAAAGGGCCTCCTAGCCAATTATATTGAAAATTAGGGTCTCTCCCAGTTTCAGTATAATTATTTGATTTCCTCTTCCCTTTTTACAAGCTCTTCCTCTTCCAAAATTGAAAGAAATTCCGGGCTTCACTGCCTCTGTGCTTTCCATGTTGGCACTGTTCTACTTAAGCATCTTCTGGTTCTTCAGACCTTTGGATCCCACATTTCAAAATCTCTAGCGAAAGTGATCCAAAAAACCAGAACAGCATAGAACTCATTTCTTGCTCTCATGGGGATGTGGGAAGAGCGTCTTGCACTGTTTTCTAATTACTCTCTTCTGGCTGATGCTCAAAGCAGTGTTGACATGCTCTGGAGGAAGATGTGTCTAGCCCTGCCTAACTAACTGAAGGAAGTAAAAAGGAGAACAGAGACAGAGAGAGGAAGATCCTAGAGGAGCACCTTAAATAAAAAAGGCCTACTATGGTATTGTGGAGTTTTGAGTTAACTGTTTGCGACCCACCTTCATCAGACCAGATGTCAGTTCTTCTAATCTAGGTGAAGGCTAATACTATAACCTTATGACCTGTCATAAGGGACCTATTGAGTCTGCAGCACACTGTCTTATATTCTGCGTCAAAGCCCAGAACATCAAATAAACAGAAAAAAACACATGTATGGACTTTTACATTAATAACATAATGTGCCTATTTAATTCATTAAAAACGTCTGTCTTTTTAGTCTTTTTCTGTATATTTCATGCTGCTGTATACCTTTCAATTTATCTCTGTACTTAATATTGACAATATATTTACAACACCCTTCAAATTGTGTGTAGTCCTAGTGTGACATTACACAAATTATTTAATGAGTCAATTTACACATTTGTAAATAATTTGCCTATAACCATAAGTTCCATCTTGTCAATATGCTTTCACCCACACTGGGGCAGGGGGAGGAGATTGGAGGAAGGGAGTAGGACATGGAGCGGCACAAAAGTTGTCAGCTGAGAGTGGGTTGGCTGGGATAGGTAGAAGAATGGCGGCGGATTCTCACACAGTTACTGGAGGGTGTCGAGAGATACTGGGTAGATGGATGCATGTCTGGAAGATGTTGGGGTGGTTGGGGTAGGTTGGGTACTGTAGGGCGTCTGGGAGTGCTGGGATGGGTGGGTGCTGGATGTCTGGAGGGTAACTGAGGAGGTAGTTTGAAGTTAAGTGAGGGTAGCTGGATACTATGTTGAGATTTCTGAGGACAGCACTGGTCCACTCCCCTCCCCTTTTACGCATGCTGCTGCTGCTGGCTGCTCTTCCCCAAAATCCAGCAGGGGAGGAGCAGAGAGGCTGCCTGCAGAGCAGGAGCTTGAGCGTTCCCCAGTGGCTGTGAGGAGCAGCTGCAGTCCATTCGTTCAGTTCCACTGAATGCATGCTCTCTCAGCCGGGCTACAGGAATGTGTGATGCTGTTTCCGTGCAGTGAGGCCAGGGGGAGCAGCTACAGGATTTGACAGCCTGGTGTGAAGGGGTTGCTGGTATATCACTGCAGGATGTGGGGGTGAGAGGATTGTCTGGCTTTGGGAGAGTGAAATGGTCCAGGTTAATTTTACTGTGGGGAAGGCACGGTTCAGCAGCACAGAAGAGTAAAAGCAGAGGGGCTGGGCTGGGCAGTTGAGAAAGGAGAATGGCATTCAGTGGGATTTGGGGGGCGGGGGAGGACTTGACCACTGGGAGCACAGGGATTGGGGATGGGGAGGGAGAACGAAAACCTCATTTAGCCCCAGTACTGGCTTTTACTGTCCTCTTTCCTTGCCCCTCCACAGGAGAGAGGAGTTAGTTCTCTCAAACACCCTCCAACTACTTCCCTTCCTCTCTCCTGCTCCCAGCATCCCACTGACAACCATACCACTTCCCCCCACCCCCTCCTGAGAGCACTGGCCTCTTTGTTTGATTCATGAAGAGCACTCCTGAGGTCAGGCAGAACAAGCAGAGCAGCACTCTCAGAAGCCCTTCTGTTTACTTCGAGACATGGTGCAGGGACTGTTTCTGAGGCTGGTGCTGCCTGAGACAAGTCTGTGCAGTGGCATACTCAGGCTGTCGGGGAAAGCCAGGAAGTGATTCTCCATGAACAAATCCCACAACAAGGAGTATTAAACCAGAACATTCTCCAGATTATAACCATTTCCCCATTCTGCTATCGTTGAGAAATAATAAGAATAAAGATAAGCAGCTCAAACAGTATTTTGTGCTGTTCCTTCTACTGCAATCACCTCTCTCTCTCTCTCTCAGGGCTTTCTATACCACTCATCATTTTATAGTAAATTCTTAAAAAACATATTAATGGAGATATGCCAACATCATCAGACAAAGGAATAAACAAAAATTTAGATCAACTTCAAGCTCCATTACAAATATAGGGAAAAAGAATATCAATGTTTGACAAATACAGACACACAACATTGGTAGGGAGAGAAATGTTATTTCTTCATATTTAGAGGAAATGATTACTTTCATTTGTCTGGAGGTTTTGAGAAGACTAACAAAACACAGCAAATATCTCTACACCAAAAGGGCTTTTATCACTGGAAACCGCAAGAAACATGGGAATGTATTAAAAGTTATTGTCATTAAACGTTTTATGTGCATCCAACTCACCCACAGGACAATCTTTACTTGTTTATGTAAGGGCAACTGAACAGGGTGTGAATGAGCAAGCACCATGATGCTAAAACAGTGTTCAGGTATATGAGGAAGAACATATCACATGTTCACAGAATGCTTGCATTAGGTTTTATTCCTTTAACTAAATCCCCTAAATCTCCAAGAAAATAATTAGGAACAGGTCTCATAGTTAGGTAAAAGGAGAAAAAAAAGTCAAGGACATTTTCTTCTTGCTGTAACAATTCACTCATTTTGGGCCTGGTTCTTACATGAGTGTAAAGCAAAGTAACCCGACTGAGTTATTCTGCATGTACACATGGTGTAAATGAGATCAGAATCTGGCACTTATTGTACCTCTCTTGATCATGGTGAAATGAGTACAAATTGATTTTAAAAATAAGGAAATACTTTTCATAGGAAACCAGTATTGAAGCTAAAACTAGTATGTATTAAATCATCCCCAACTGCAGGAGGGAAAAGTACCCTAGAAACTCTTAAGATGAAATCCTGGTATCATTGAAGACAATGGGAATTTTGCCCTTGACTTCAATGCAGCCAGGATTTCACCTCAGGTCTCCAGAGAATCATCGCATCCAGGGTGAAAGAATGATGCTACTTGCAGGGGACTGGGAGTAGAACTTACAACTTTGTAGATGCCCTGAGATCTGTGAGGAAATCCATTTCCATTTCTGTGGATCTCAGGGCATCTTTGTAAAGATTCAGCCCCTCTCCACCTTAGAGCCATGGTACAACGAGGCACTGTATCACCACTGAAGACCCAGCTGCATCTGTACATTATCGTCCTCTCTGAGAGGGGTTAAACAGAAAAGACCGGAAGTGAATGCCGCTCTGAGTAACACTAACTCCTGCTGTATTTCTACAAGATTGTCAGGGACATCTGCCCCCAGCTCACTCCACTTCAGCCAGCTGTGCCCCCCAAATCACACAAAGCCTCAAGTCCACAACGTTTAAATGGAAGGGCTTCTTCTGTAGAGAAATTATGCTTTCCAGGTTACAATGCCCCCATTCTGTGCTTACTAGCCAGATGTGGTAGGCATTTGTACTAGTTTCATCCCCTTTGCCCCATGCAGCAGAGGGGCTGAAATGGTCTTATGTATACACAAATTATTCACTAACACTATGCAGAAAAATTCCTATTGCATCCCCCTGCCCCCAGTGCTATATGGCTTGAGATGTATTTCACCTTTTTAAAGAATATTCCAAGAAAACATAAAACCCTGGAGAAAGAGGGAGTCATTCGGATTCCATTTCAATAGGTGTTTCCGTGAGTGAGTGAGTGAGTGAATGTACACTATTGCCAGCCAGACTTTCAATATCGCCATTACAAATGTTCAAAAATCAAGCTCACCTTATCTGGAATATAGTAAAATTGACTGAAAGTGCTCAGATCTATGCTAACAATACAGTGCTAGTATTTGAAGATTTCTGTTACCAAAAGAGCACTTACCTGTAATCATACTTAGAGCTGATAAACATGCTAAGGCTGGGATATCAAGGTTAAGGCTCTGTAAATTTAATGAAAAGTCTTTAATTGACTCGAGCCACTCCCCAAATCCACGAAGGCACTGAAGTCTATGAAGCACAAGTCCATTGCAGAATACAAACTTATCTTCAGCAGTATCAGATCTTGAAAAAAAAATTTAAATCATAAAACACACATAATTTTACAAAAAGATGTACAAACAATAGTGAAATGTGTATCATTTAATATCTAATACATATTATTACGGGGCATATGTGGGCATTCATGTTTGACAATATGCTTCTTCCTGTGGGCAAAACTACAACAAACAAGCTTCTATGATTGCTTACTTTGGAGAGTTATAAGCCTGAGGTTGACTGTAGCATGTGTTGTAGATTGTCTAATTAGTTAAGATTTTTTGGTCCTGCCAAAGGCACAAGCAGCAGAGACATTTTACATTAAATACTGTATGTTTGAACCTAAGGAAGACAAAGTGTGTATGCTTTGAAATACAGTAATAATATGACTTGGAGAAAGCAGAGATTATTTTCATTCTGTGATCCTTAGTGTTTCCTCCCTTACATTTCTCAAATTTCAAAAATTGTTGAAGACAAAACAATAGAAAATATATAAACTAATGTACACAAACGCACAGAACATACTGTAATACTCAAGGAAGAAAATCTCTTATGTGAAAAATTCACAGTATTTGTCAGACTACAACTAAACACTAAAAAGAATCCCGGATAAAAACAAATAAACAATCAAACATAGTTCATCTTCGCCCTAAAGAAACAGGGGCATAACTCAAAACTCCATCCTGGGATTTCCCTGTAACTATCTTAGGTACAATGTCTTAACTAGTGCCAGGCTGACAAATGGCACCTCACTCTATGAAATGACTTGGTATTAGGAAGAAAAACAATCTGAACAGGATTTTGAAGCCCCTTTATCCCCTTCCAAAACAGAATTTCAAGACATCTCTGTGAAAGGAAAAAAAACCCCAAACCATTGCATTACAAATGCTCTTCTACAGGTCATATAGGCAAGTACAAAACAGCCTCACTCGAAAGTAAACAAGGACAAATTATGATTAAAAGGAGAAAAGAAGACTTGGTAAATCCAATAAATGGAAGCACGTTAGTGAGAATAATATTATTCCATTTTTGTACATTATTTTCTTATTTTTCTTCACTTGTATCACAAATTGAACACAGTATTTTGTCAGGTTTCAGAGTAGCAGCTGTGTTAGACTGTATCCGCAAAAAGAAAAAGAGTACTTGTGGCACTTTAGAGACTAACCAATTTATTTGAGCATAAGCTGTAGCTCACGAAAGCTTATGCTGAAATAAATTTGTTAGCCTCTAAGGTGCCACAAGTCCTCCTTTTCTTTTTACAGTATTTTGTGTCTTTTGTTGCTGTTTCTTTTTGGCTGTTTTCACAAATGACAAAAGTAAAGCTATCGCTCTACTTATCCTTTAAAAAAAAAAGTAGAAATTCACAGTTTTTCACATCAATTTAATATGGGATTATTTTCAATCACAAGTAATTACCTGATGGAGAGTCTTAGTACAAACAGCTCCAAAAAAGCTGATTCTATGAGTAATGTCTGATCTTCCTTTGGGAGATCAGTAAATCCTGGAATTTTTTCCGCCCAGCCCCTGGATATGTCAATGGAGGCAGTCAGAAGATTATAGAACTGTTGTACATGTTCTGCATCTGTGCCTGCAGCAGCCTGGTCAGTGGAACAGTACTAAAATGAAAGCCACAGAAAGTAATATTATGCGTTTTTAAAGAATGCCACAATACATACAATGCTGTCTGCTCAACTGCTTTTCCAGTGAGTCCCTCAACGGCAAAGACAGTAGGTTATTTTATCAAAGGGATAATAAACAGTAAATATGAATGTAATGCCTATATATATATATATATATATATGTGTGTGTGGGTGTGGGTGTGTGTATATGTGTGTTTTACTTTTAATATAGGTAGCTCTTGAATACCGTAACTGTAACCATATGCATTTATGGTAGGGCTGTCAATTAATCGCAGTTGACTCATGTGATTAACTCAAAAAATTAATCGTGATTAATTGCACTGTTAAGCAATAGAATACCAATTGAAATCTATTAAATATTTTGGAAATTTTTCTACATTTTCAAATATATTGATTTCAATTACAACACAGAATACAAAGTGTACAGTGCTAACTTTATATTATTTTATACAAATCTTTGCACTGTAAAAATGATAAAAGAAATAGTATTTTTCAATTCACATCATACAAGTACTGGAGTTCAATCTCTTTATCATGAAAGTGCAAGTTAAAAAATGTAGGTTTTTTTGTTATATAACTGCACTCAAAAACAAACCAATGTAAAACTTTAGAGCCTACACGTCCACTCAGTGCTACTTCTTGTTCAGCCACTCGCTAAGAGAAACAAGTTTGTTTACATTTATGGGAGATACTGCGCCCACTTCTTAATTACAATGTCACCTGAAAGTGAGAACAGGTGTTTGCATGGCACTGTTGTAGCTAGCGTTGCAAGATATTTACGTGCCAGATGCGCTAAAGATTCATATGCCTCTTCATGCTTCGGCCATTGTTCCAGAGGACATACTTCCATGCTTATGATGCTCGTTAAAAAAATCATGCATTAATTAAATTTGTGACTGAACTCCTTGGGGGAGAATTGTATGTCCCCTGCTGTTTTACCTGCATTCTGCCATATATTTCATGTTATAGCAGCCTCAAATGATGACCCAGCACATGTTGTTCGTTTTAAGAACACTTTCACTGCAAATTTGTCAAAATGCAAAGAAGATACTGATGTGAAATTTTTAAGACAGCTACAGCACTCAACCCAAGATTTAAGAATCTGAAGAGCCATTCAAAATCTAGAGGGATGAGGTGTGGAGTATGCTTTCAGAAATCTTAAAAGAGCAACACTCTGATGTGGAAACTACAGAACCCGAACCACCAAAAAAGAAAATCAACCTTCTGCTGGTGGCATCTGACTCAGATGATGAAAATGAACCTGTGTTGGTCCGCACACTTTTGGATCATTATTGAGCAGAACCCATCATCAGCATGGTTGCATGTCCTCTGGAATGGTGGTTGAAACATGAAGGGACATATGAGTCTTTAGTGCATTTGGCCTGTAAATATCTTGCAACGCCAGCTACAACAGTGCCATGTGACCATCTGTTCTCACTTTCAGGTGCATTGTAAACAAGAAGCAGGCAGCATTATCTTCTGAAAATGTAAACAAACTTGTTTATCTGAACGATTGGCTGAACAAGAAGTAGGACTGAGTGGACATGTAGGCTCTAATGTTTTACATTGTTTTATTTTTGAATGCAGGGTTTTTTGTACATAATTCTACATTTGTAAGTTCTACTTTCATGCTAAAGAGACTGCACTACAGTACTTGTATTAGGTGAATTGAAAAATACTATTTATTATGTTTTTTACAGTGCAAATATTTGTCATCAAAAATAAATGTAAAGTGTGCACTGTACACTTTGTATTCTGTGTTGTAATTGAAATCAATATATTTGAAAATGTAGAAAACATCCAAAAATATGTAAATAAATGGTATTCTATTATTGTTTAACAGAGCGATTTTCATACGATTAATCGCAATTATTTTTTTAATCCTGAGATTAATCGTGATTAATTTTTTAAATCACTTTAGAGCCCTAATTTATAGAAATCAGGCATTTTATAAATGACCAAATTTGGCCTTTATCCATATGCTGTTAGTCAACAAAACTAGAAATCTGGTGGTTAGGATCACTTTTAAAACTGGAAGGATATAAGAATTCTGTTTAACATATCACAATTTTTAAATTTCCCACTGATGAATTTGGCTCAATGTATTGTAAATGCAGATTTCCTCCAAATCACTATCTCACTGTGCGAGAAGTATGTGGGATAAATCTCTTTTGTTATCTGACACATGCAGCATCAATCCATCTGAATAAAAAACTGGTTCAAAGTAAAATAACTGGCCAAAATGACCTCATCATCAGAACCGAACAATTTTTAGGTTTAGGTAAAGAATGTATCATCTTGTTGACACAACCAATCCTTCCAACAGCCCCAGCTTCCTTAACTTCCCCATGACCTGCCAACAGACTGCAGCTCCTTCCCTGCTACCACTTCCGACTTCCTCACTACTGGATCCTGTCATTTCTGAATTCAAATCTTATGCCCAGGGTCTAAGCCTGGCCCTAGTCTCTCTGTGACATGGAGCACAGCCAGAGTGATGTGGCCCAGCCTATTACTGTGTCTGAGAAGTGCTGCTGGTTTCCTGAGTGGAGAGAGATGAACCTGGAATTTACTCCATGGCTGTAACAACTTCCTCTCCACTAGGTCCTTCGGAGTAATTTCTGGGAGGGATTTAGAGCAAACAGTATCGCCCTGGGCCCCCCACCAAAAGATCTCCACAGCTAACGGAGAGAAGCACTTCAAAGAGCACCCTCAACTGGCAGCTAGAGACAGAGCCCATTGACTTGAGGAGTCTGCTGATAACACCATCAAGGGGGGACAAGGTGGGAGGGGAAAGACCCCCCAGCCTCCCTCAATGACAACAGGAATGTTTCTTGGGCCCCTACTACTGCCACCTCACCGCCCTTGCAGATCTGATTGAGGCTGTTACTGCAGCCACAAGCTCTTCCTCTGTGGAGGAGTGAGAGGGGGAAGGTGCAAAGAGGAACCCTGGAGTGGGTAGCTCTTGTCCACTACATACTCCCCTAGGGGAAGCAGGTTCACCGATGGTGTAGAATGAGCAGGATGAATGGTCTCAGAATCATGGGTAGGTTGGAGATACACAAGAAGTGACACTGGAAACCCTACATAACTCTGGCCACATCTGAGGTATCTCTGCTGGCGCTAAGTAATTCCTGTCTGCTCAACCCAGCATTAGCTGCAGGGCCATTTCTCATCCTGTGCTCCCATTGCCTCTCCCAGTCATAAAAGCACATGTGATCCCTCTGATGAAGTTCATATGGGGAAAAATCCTGCCCCTGTAGCTATGGAGGGTCACCTGACACTGAACCAGTGCAGACAGGAAGATGCAGGGCTGGGGAGAGGACGGGGGCTGTCCAGGGTGTGCACATTGCATGGTTACACAAGTCCTTGGTCCTCCCGCCATGAAGGGGGCCGGGGGTGCACAAGTGGGAAGAGAGGCTATTCTAGCCATTGGAAGCAATAGCCGTTGTGGAGTGGCTATGCAGCTTCTCCATGACCTGGAGGGGGCTAGGAGGATGATTTCACCACCATCACCACTGGTCCCCTTTGCATCTGCCCAGTACTCAGCCCAGGTACTCAGTCCGGGTGCTGGGATTTGGCTTCCCCCTGAGGTTAGCAGGGCAAATTAATCTGGCTCGTGTGTGACACTGGAATTCAAGGAGCACATGCTGCACAGACCGTCAGTTCCCGGACTCCTGTTTTACGTGCTGCTCAGACTGTGCAGAAGAGGGGGGTGGCTATGTGGTGCCATGGGGGCATGTCACCTCTGGGTGTGCCATCTGACTCCTGCGTGCTGTCAGCCTGTTTGCTAATTATTACAAAACATAAACCACAATGTACATCTCCCTATCATTTTGGCCTTAGAGCAGGATACTTGTTTAGTAGGTTACATGGTGAGGCCATGAGTGATTAGAAAATAAGAAGGCTCCAGTGCAAGTGAACAACCTCCACAAATTCCCAAAGGCAAAATGGGGAGGGGGCGGGGGGGGGGGGGGGGGAGGAGGAACTGACCTGGGCAGTTACTCCAGACTCATGGGAAATCTGGCTGCACTCAAATACGCTGGCAGCCAAGTCCCTCCAAAGTGCTGCATGACATCATGCATTTTGGATGTTCTTTGTCATAGTTATTGGGTAAGTAAAACATCTCTCCTCCCCCAGGGTCAGATCCTGCCCCCAAGACCTTTGCATGCAGGGGACCCTCTGTGTGTGGATCCCCCCATCCCATGCAGAAATTTTGGAGGGTAGCAACTTTTGTGGTACCCCCTATATCCACACTACATGAGGGGATGGACGTGGGTCAGGGAACAGATGGACCTGATCTGGGAGAGGGCAAGCACCCACCAGCCGCACACAAATTGCTCAGAAAAGGTACGATACCTCCAGGCTGTATTAACTTTTCTGCAGAGCTACATATTGGGGAGCCCCCATTTAATGGGCTCTGGAGACAGCCACGGCCAGGAAACCCCAGAGCCAATGTGGAGGAGATGCAGAACCCCAGGATCTGCTTGGCCCTAGGGAGACCCACTTGGTTGTGCAGGGGTGGAACTATGGCACATTCATTCCATGAGGGGCAAACAGAATGATTTGAGGGAAATTCCTTCCTCTTCCACAGGTATTTCTGAGGCAGGACATGCTCTGAGCCACAGAAATCAGCAAAAAGAAAAAAATATAACGCTCTAAAGTCATCCCATGAGTAGCTCATCTGAAGTCAATTGGGATAAATCTGGCCCAGTATTTTTAAAGCACTCCTTGACCACATTAAATTGACCTATAATGGCAGCAACAACACAGAATGTTACCATTTTCTAACTTTAACGTGAATATTTCCGTGTTACATTAGAGAAGCAGGTTTATTAAATTGAATATATGTTTAATAACTCTACATATTTCTTAGATTTGTTTTGCTAATTCTAGTATCTCAATCCAGCCCATGGGAGCATGATAAGCAGAATGACAGAAATTGTATTTCCTGCCTTTGAACGGTTAGTCACTGCTAGAGTATGTCATTCATTACTAGAAAGGCTCACATTTTACCAAAAATAGATGAGGAAACCAACTGGGGCCAAATTCTACAGTCCTGGATTATGCACAAATCATTCCCTGCACTGGGAAAACCCAACAATCACCCCATGGGAAGGGGCTGGTGTTTACCTCACTCCTGCAGAAAACAACTAGCAGGCCTGGCCTTAGTCAAGAGACCATTGAAGAGAAGGGGGAGCACTCTGCACTCCATGAGACATCACCACAAACTGGAGGCACTTTGGGAGAAAGTCAGAAGAGGAGACCTTCCCCTAGCCCCCAGGACATGGCTCCTTTATGAATGAAGCTATCCAGGGAACCCTGCCTGTGGTTGCTGCCAAGATTTTCCCCAAGGGGAGCTCCTGTGTACAGCAGCATTATTTTATGTAGGATATGAAAGTCTGAGGCTGTGCAAAGTGGTCATACACCCCTGTTCCACCCCTTCCTGCTTATGTCAGACCTCCTGGAGCTTGCAGGGTTTCAAAAACATGGAGGAGGCTTCCTTAGGTTTCAAGGGGAGGAGCAATTATACTCTTAGTGCATCTCCTGTTTCTGCATTGTGACCCTGGCATTTGCTTAATTTCTGGCCACTATAAATACAGAGGGTTTTATTATAAATACAGATTACTGCCCTATTTTACCCTTAATCAGGCAAAATTCTTATTGAAGTTGATGGGAATGCTGCCTGAATAAGGAGTGCTAGATTTGGGGCTTTATTCACTTGTCACTTACACAGTACAAGTCTGAACTTCATGGAATTACAACAGTGAAGCAGGTGTGAGACGAATATGGCCCTTGGCCTTTAATAAGTTATAAAACAATCTTCCTAGTAATTGTTTCGGAAACCATATATCTTAATATTCTGTTACTGTGGACAGATAAATTAAAACCAACTCCGAAATGAAGAGTAGCAATGTTCTGAACAGAAATAAGATTTGTTTTGACATTCCAAGGTTATATGATTATTTGGATTTTCTTTGTGCAATGTACTGATTCTTTTTTTTTTTTTTTAAACAAATCCTGTATTGAGGTTTTTATTGCTATTTTATTACGGCAGGCAAGACAATATTATTAGATTACAGTATGCTAGAAATTTGAAAAATTAAGGCCCCATTCCTGCAATGTATTGTGTGTGGGTGCCCTTCCATCAAGGCATGGGGTCCACCTGCATGCAATGCATTGCAGAATCAGTATCTTACTGAACACACCTATAATTACTCTGCTCAGCAACAGAATTCATGAAAGTGGTTTTGTAAGTACATGTTTTTACTACATATACCATTCCACTAATATCAGTTGATTTACAGTTTTCATTTTGTTCACGCTAATTCCTTAAAAAATATGCAGAACATTTACAAAGATATGATTCATTAATTTATGTTAGGAGGCTTAAAAAGAGGTTTTCAGTACTACGAAGCACTACCAACTATTATATTTTACTCTAAAGTAAAGTTAGGGTGTCAAATCCTGCCAACCACCAATCAGACACAACAGAATCTTTTCGTTATGAAGCATAAACTAATTTAACATCAACAATGCAGTTTTCCTTAGGCTTCCAATGAAATTGTACATAATCATAAAAAATATTAACCACTTAGATCTATGAGCTATTTTTGTACTAACTGAAATAGTCACTGTAGGTTTTTTAAAAGAAAATTACATAAAAAATACACAATTTTCATTGGATTTTTGTCAATGTCAAAAAGCTATACACCTATCAGTATACATTCAGGGGCTCAATCCTGCATATACACATCTGGGTAACTTTACTCACAGAAGTAAGTCCATTTAATTCAGTAGGACTATGTACATCAGTAAAGTTACTGACATGCATAAATGTTTGTAGGTTCAGGCCCCAATGTGTTTTGGGAAAGTTAAAATAAATGAAAATATACCCAATGCATTCTCCCATTAAAAATCATCAGACAAAAATATAAACTGGGTGCTTAATAAACAGAGCAAAAAAATTCTATAGGTAACTATAGATTAGCCTGTAGAAAAGCATCTGTAATGTGCCTATAATTATTAAAGAATGTCAATATAATTACAAATAAATGGAAAGGTTATTAATATATATATAAAATAAAATATATAGAATCTTCTTAATAGCAAATGATGCACTGGCTGCATAGAGTGATGTTGTTTTGACCAGTCTCATATTTAGTAAAATTTAATAAAGAGAAAGGGATTTGTTCATGATTTTCCACATATGTGTTTTTTCTTTCCTTGTTTTGGAATAAGTGCAGGTGAGCTATAGCCTATTTTCTGCAATAGATAACAAAATAGCTCGTCATTATTTAAATAAAATAAATATATAAAAATAAAGTTACAAAAATCTACAATATATGAGAATTCTTTGCTTTTTCAATTATTTTTTTCAGTTTGATTTAAAGAACTATTCGACAGACTTGGATTAATAAATAATACCTCTCTCTTATATAGTGCTTTTCATCAGTAGGTCTCAAAGCACATTACAAAGGAGGTCAGTATCATTATAATTTACTCCGTCAACCTAATATGCATGCTGTACGATGCAATGGTCCAATCCTGCTCCTACTGAAAACAATGGTGAAACTCCCATTGATTTTAACTGGAGCAGAGCCGGATGCCTATTTGTTTCAACAACCAGGTATAACTTCTCATAACCCATCTATCTGAATATGAGAAAAGCAGTTAGGTTTTCCAAACTAGAAATTAAGACCCCAATCCCACAACTGACTGCACAGGAGCACATCCCGGAGTCTGCCCTGAGTCCTGTTAAAGTCAATGGAGCTCTGCACGGTTGCGCACAGTCTGTTGCGGGAACAGTGCCCTATTTACCTATGCACACTTGCTTTAGCACACCTGTGGGGAGTACTGCAGATAGTCTTGTGTCTTAAACTCTGTATCACAACAGATAGAGGCTAAAATTAATTCCCAGTGTAACTCCATTTAAGTCAGTGCTGACACACCTGGAATAGGGCACTGGGTCAGTTATTACTTTATCTAAATTTTACAGTTTTCTCTCATTTCAATGTACTGATTGTTAAATTTTAAAAAATACAATTTAGCAATTATTTCTATGCAAAAAATCATAAAACATACTCTGGAATAATCAAGCTCTCGGGGTGTGGAGTCAGTTAAAGCGCGGACCAGGGCATTCATCATACTGATTGGAGGAGAAGGTGGGGAGGGCTGGGAAGGTTCCTGCTGTAAAGGGCTCTTTGGTTTGGAAGGCAGACGACCTCTTCTCCCTTTCAGGCTATCAGTACGGACAACTGATTAAAGAAGAACAAAAATCAGTCCACAAAGACATCACCAAAAAGCTACAACCACAAATGAGCATCAGGTTAGTTCTTAATTATGATTAGTCCGGCAAAATCCATAATATGCTTCCATTTAGATAGATAGATCACTGCCATCCTTAATTGCAGAGATATAAGTGAATATTATAAAACAGTGTGAAGCTCAGACGTGTAGCCAGCAATGTTACATCTGACCAGCGCCCTTTTTATGTAACCCCAGTTCTGTCCCTGTATGTTTAAGTTTTGCACGCACACACACAAATACAAACCCCAATAATTATACGAATAATGTACATTTAAGCCTTCTTACTGAATAATTCTTAGCTTCCTTAAAACACTTCACATGCTATGGGCCTGATCCTGAAAATGCTTACTCATGTGAGTACTTCCATCAGTGGGACTACTCACATACTTAAGCATTTGCAGGATTCAATCCTGGTTCCATTACAATCAATGGCAAACCTTATATTTAATTCCATGGGAACAGACCAGCGCCCTATGTAAAGGTACGCAGGACACAATGTAATGCAGCCCCTCTGTGAGGTGGCAGCCAACTGCAGTACAGCACACTGTACAGCAGGAAAGGGAGGAGAAACTTTGGCCAGGGTCACTGGGAAAATCTCTTCCTCTGATGACCTTGCAGTTCTTGAACCTGTGGTTCCAGAGTATCCAGATATTATAAATCTAACGCCTGGAGAAAGAAAAAAAACAACTTACATATATTGCATATACCCAAGCTTTGGAGGTAAGTAAACTAAAAAGCCTACCATTATAAAATTCCTCATAAAAATTAAATCTATATATTTTAACATAAGCAAATTTAATATTCAGATATTTGTGCTTATGATAGCATACGTTCCTTACCTTCTTTAACCATGCCGACACTGAGACACTTCTGAAAGCGGCAGTACTGGCATCTGTTACGACGTCTCTTATCCACTGGACAGTTTTTATTTGCCAAACAAACATATTTTGCGTTTTTCTGAACTGTTCTCTGAGAAAATGCAACGCAGAAATAGTCAACTGATAGTTTCTTGAATGAGCTAGGACCTGACAAGATGTATTTTAATTACAATGTGAAAAGCGACAGTGCAATTTGTATAATTAGATAAAATTAATTTCCTAACACACTAGCCTGGAGGAAAAACAGTTTTATTGGTGTTAGCTGCTGACAATGAAAATTGTCTAGGATTGTTCTGAAGCAAGTCTCAGGAGACAGCCAACTTTGAATGATAAAATCATATCTGAAATTACCAGGTCATCGCATCTACCTTTGGGGATTAGATTATCTCCGCTTTTAATATCCCTTTGGGAACAATTTTCTACTTGGTTCATTCCCCTGATTATTACTGACCTTATTAAAATAGAATCAAAATAATCTGGTATGTACTTCTCTTGCTATCGCTGTTGTTAGTCAAATATCACAATAACTGGTTTTGCTAGCCATTAAAATCAGTACAGATGAAATCAAAACTACAAAAACGAAACCAAACCAAAAAAACCCCAAACCTTTCACAATTTAGTTAACTCTCATGGAAAAATAACTTATTTTGGAGAAAATGAATGGAATTATATTTATACTGACACTTGCTTAGCTATAAAACAAATGTTTGGAGAGATGCTGACCAATTTATTTTTAAAATCCTACATTTATATTCTAACAAATAATTTTGAAAACTATCAAGTAGTTCAGATTTTATAAAAATAAGTTAAGACTAGAAAAAGAATAAAGCAGATATTGGTACAAAAAGTGTGATGTGTTTTAATATTTAAAATCAATGCTATTTCAATTTCACCACAGATGAGCAATTAATAGCAAAGACTTAAAAGCAACCACAATAAAATTCATAATTACTGTGACATTATAAACTGAATCTTTCATCAATATGAAATTATGTAGAAAAATGTTATTTCTTTCACATTTGTGTTCCTTGTGCAATAAAAGACAAGATCAAAAGTAATAAAAATAAGAAACACATCAAATCATTCACCACTTAAATGACAATTGCATCTTGTACTTGGAAAATCATTTTGTAAATTTAGGGCCCAATCCTGCTCCCATATAAATTCACAGCAGTTTAGCTATTGACTTCCACAGGAGTAGGAACTTCATAGCTACTTTTCCCAGATGATTTTTGGTACCTATTCTAATTATATTTAAACAACTAAGAGTTTTAATAGATATGTGTATTTTTACCGTATTATAAAAGTATTATCATTGAGTAATGTTACTAGTAGTAAGTGCAATAAAAAAATGTTTTAAACTTCCTGCTCCTATCAAAGCCAATGCAAAAACTTCCATTAACTTAAACAGGAGCAGGTCTCCGATCTTTACAGAAAGAAATTGACTAAATCAAACCTTCAACCTTGATACTAATAAATCAAACCCTAAGATCTACTGCAAGCTCTAAATTTAAACATGCCATTTGTAAGAGTAAACTGAAACCTTACATACGATCTGTAAAAAGCAAAAACAAATACTAAAACCTAGCATTAAAAACAAACAAAAAAATACATAAATCCAGAAAGCATAAGCAGAATTTTTCTTCATAGTGAATATGTTATGTATTACCTGTACCCAGAACCTTCTCAGTTAGTCTCAGAGCTAATATTGAGGCACTGAATAGTGCTTCGTCATTGCACTGCTTAATACCTTTCACAGATCAGAATTCACTGGTTTCTCAACTAAATAGTTGTAGTCAAGCAGCAACTTCCTAGCATTACAAATGTTCTGTTTTATAACATACATTGACTCAATTGCCTCCTTGGCATGTCCTTAAATCTCCATTTCTTTGGATTACCCTATGGAGGGAGATTACACTTTTCACTGTTACTACTAGCTGAATTATCGGGACATCTGTATTTCATGCCTTGTTTTAAAAATATTTAATTAGTCTGAATGCCCCAGAAAAGTCCAATTTGTTGAGAGCAAAATAAAAGCAGCTAGATTTATTTCAAGAGAAGCTCCTGAAATAGTTGCCCTGCACTCCACGGAAAGTCATTATGTGCCAGACACTAGGCTGGTGTATATCAGTTTAGCTCCAGTGATTCAGCCAACTGAGGCCTTGTCTACACAGTGTGTTAGTCCACACCAGAGCAGTATAAATTCTAGTGCACACTAGTGTGTTGCACACTGACTAGCACAGCATGCATTCTTAGTACTTTTTGAAATGGCCGGGATTACATTAACGCACACTAGGGAACTTTTAGTGCGCGGCAGTAGGGTCCCACAGGCCAGTTAGTGCATGACATACTAATGTGCACTAAAATTTACACCCCTTTGGTGCAGACTAACCTGCAGTGTAGCCACGCCCTGAGACTCTGGGTGAGAACTAGCCCAATCTCTACACTACATCCTCTGGAAGATATGATTTGGCTTTGTATGAATAGTCACTTGGTGTCTACCTTCCCCCACCACACTACCCAGATGGTGGGTTTTCACTCTAATATACACTTGGCTCACAGAATCATCCTAACTTTTCTGGGTGAACTTATCAGCATAACAACAACCGAAGCAGTCAGTGGTTAGCGTGAATGGTGTGGGGATGAATTGGGATGGGAGGTTGGCGTCTGTGTGTAAGTATATACGGTTCTCACCTTAAAGAAGCCCTTGCACCCCTCGCACGTCCGTACCCCATAGTGTTGGCAGGCAGCATTGTCCCCACACACAGCGCAAGTGCCTTCTCCAGATGAGGAGCTCCTGCTGGGCGGGGAAGGCAGGCCACTGCTGCTGCCACTGCTCTCGCCCAACAGGCTGGAAGTGGCTGCATTGAGGCCCAGCGGCGAGAAGGCTAAGGCGGCTGCTCTTTTGGCCAGGGGGAGCCCATAAGGATGGTTCTCCATAGTGGTTTGACCGGCAGTGGGTCTGTCAGATCCCAGAGGCAGGCTCAGGGCAGCAGGGTCATAGCACATGTGGGCACCAGCTGCAGGCGTGTGGGGTGGCGAGTGCTTGAAGTGGAAGAGGGGGAAGCGGGTGGGCACAGTCTTCATAGGGGCAGAGTCCATCAGGTGGCTGGGGGCCATGCAGGTCTGTGCAGGTTGCAGCGGATGTGGGGGTTCATCCCACATGGAGGCCTGGTGAGAAGGGAATCCGGGAGTGGTGGGCGTGGAAGGCGGGGACTGCTTGAAGTACATGGAGGTGCTGGGCATCCCTTCATCTGTGGAGGGCGGCAGTGAGGGGTGGTAACTATGTAGCCGGCTGTCTTCCATTTTTATGAGGGGCCTCTGGCTGGAGGAGGCAGATTGCATTTGGTACAGGCAGGAGGGCTTGAGCTCATAGCTGCCAGAGTAACCCTCCATGAAGGTGCTGAAGCTGGGCAGGGAGGTGGTGGCGGTGGCAGTGATCTCGGTGCTGCTCAGGTCCATGGTCAGTTTGGTGTAGTCAGGATTCATGATCTCCGAGCTGTACTCTGAGCCATATGCGTAGGTCTGAGCTGCATAACTCGAACCAGGAGGTGAAGGGCTATACTGAGCTTGCACACAGGGCATATCTGCAAGGGCAAAAGGGGCCATTAGCAACAACAACAAACAATAACCATGCTGCGGCTGCAGCTTCAGGTCATCACTTACATTTCTCTTAGCCTTTTATGGTGATTTCCTGCATTTCACGGAGAGAAACTAGAAACCCACTGCCAGAATGTGGGAGTTATAAATTTCCTCTGAGTACTCAGTATTTGAGAAGAAATATGTATTAGATGCATATGGGGCCACATTCTGCTCTCAGTTATGTTGGTTGAAATTACTGGAGTTACCCCAATTTTACACTGGTGTAAGGGAGAGCAGAAGCTGGCCCTAACTGCCCTAGCTCTACTGCCTAACAGACATAGATGTCAATGAGAATTAAACAAGAAGCATGAAACCAGTATATGAATACATGCAATTATGCCATAAAATTTTCATAACGGAAAAACCACACTATCACAGTCTATTATGTATATAAAGGTATTGTCTACAGTGTACTTCAAAGACACAACTCAAATCACTGTATCTGTTACTTAGGAGCTGTGAAGATAAATACTTCTTACTTGACCTAGAGCCTACATACTGTATTTTTGATCAGATCATAATTAAGGGGGATATCTTGCCATCAGCTTTTAAGAAGAACTCCCCATTATAGGGAGGACTGCTAAAAAAGATGGCACAATAGACCCTAACGTTTTTTAAAATGTAAAGGCAAAAGTACACTGTATTTCTGTCCCGATTGCTATAGCAGATCTAGGTTGAGGTTGATACTAGTCCTGTATTTTTTTTACATTGCGTCATGAAAGTAAATCCAGTTCACTCACACAAGGAGTTGATTTATTTATTTATTTTCCACTTCTCTGTTCTTCACTTTATTGCTCACAGACCCAATACAGCAATCTGTATGAGGTTTGCCTGCTTAAGCACTACAGGTTTCAAGCCCAGTATTTGCAATTGAAGCTAAAGGCAGTCACTGAGTTTCACTTTGACAAAACATACATCTTATTATTAGTTAGGGAAATGCTTTCACATGGAAAACCTGAGAAAGTAAAGAAGTATTATTACCCTTGGAGGAAATATATTTCAAAATTAGGACCAGTATAATTCATATTCCAGAGGCATTGGATAAATGATACATACAAACATGTCTAAAGGTTAAAGGTAGCTGTTCTTCCTGGATATTTTAAGAAGTCCCTTTACTTTGGTTTCTTAAAACATTTACTAGAAACTCTCACACAATAATCAAATTAATTTCTATTAAATAAACTTTTAATTCCTAATTTGTAGAGAAACACATTTAAATTAAGAACAGATTTTAATTATTGTATTTTCATGTCAGAAGAAAGACCAGCTTTTTCAAGTTTTCAAGGAACTTTGTAAAAATGTGGGAGAAAATGACTGCTTTTGTTTCCTAAAATGATTCTTTGAAGACTACTTTTATTTATATATGCAAATACTATATATTTTTTTTAAAAAATAGGACAAAATCTTCATAAATCTTACCTCAAGAATCTTATTTATTTTTATTTCTAAAATGTGCCTGCCAGTCTCTGGGTGCATATACACAGCTGAACTAATGCAAATTAAGAAAGAAAACTCAGTGTCAACTTGTGATATTACCAAACAAGGGAAGTTAAACAACTGGTTTTCCTAAATATGTTGCTTATATGGTAATAGAGTAAAAGGCAATGAAACTCCTTCCATACACCTCCAATGAAAATTCTTTGAGAAATACAGTTTAACAAGCAGATAAATAATGTCACAAATTGACATGTTGACACAGAATCTTGTGAAGGAGAAGGATTTTCTGCCTGTGCTGAATAGGAGCAGGCATTGATAAGAGATGATCTGCTGTTCCTCTTCTCTTCAGCAACAATACCTGCACTACTGAATATAACATGACTATTTCACTTTAAGAAACTATTATGCTAAATTTGCTATAAGGAAATAGAAATCTGCATTAAACCCTATTTGAAGAAAAGAAGGAGGAAAGAATTAAAGTAAGGTTCTATTCGGATCTGCAGAACTCCTCTTACTAGCCTGATTCCCAGTGTGATCTACTGACTAGTTCTAACCCCTGTTTTTTCTTTCTACTTTAAGCACTGGGATTAGTTTTCCTCAAAAATAAATAATAACGTGACAATTTAATTATTATTATTTCTTAACACAAGGTACCTAAAATAATCACGAGCCCCGTTTTAAAACGATGTATTAGCAAGACCAAGATGAATCAATACAAAATCTGGTTAGGAACATTCAGAGGCACTAACCTTTCTGAAATCTTTGCAAGAATGGTACATGAGAATACGAGTTTAATGTTCACCATAACATCCCACCCACTTGCTTGCAATTTTCTCTTTCAATTTTTACACATTGTTGGTCAGGGACTTTTAATTCCTATGGATTCAGTCATAACAGTAAAAGTTTTATTAAATACAGTCTCTGAATGACCATGCAATTAAATCGGGGACCAAAATCTTCTCGAAGGCAAACTCCCTGCGCCCTGTTCAAAGCGAAATGGCACTGCAAGGGCGAAATTTGGCCCTACGAGTTTGAAAATATTAAAACTGTTGATAGCATTTGCAAAAGAAGCTCGGCGTATTGGCAGGAGACTTTATTCTCACTCCGATTCCACTAATTCCTTGTTGCTGGGAGAAGCCAATTGTCGGGATTCTGCTCTCTGTTCCGCACGTGTAAACCCAGAATAACTCCATTGACTTCAGAGGAGCGACTCTGCATTTACACCATGTACTTCGGGGCTGAATAGGCGTTCGGGCTCTGAGCGGGCAGGGGCCCCGCAGCCGCGGTGTGTCTGTTACCTGGAGGGTATCTTGCTCGCTGAATGGTGGGGCTGGTCGTCTGGACGGCGGAGGCTGCAGGGGGAGGCGGAGTGCGGGCTGGCTGGGGCCGGTCTGCGGGTCCGGGTTTGGAGCCGGGACTCAGCGTGGGGCGCTCCTCCGAACCGGGCTCTGTCACACAGCGGGGAAAGAGAGAGGTCGGGAGTCACAAGGCGGTCGGCAGCCGCTCGCGGGAGCCAGGCTCGGAGACCCGGGCTGAGATCACGCCGCGGGGCTGAACGCGAGCCGCAGAGCCGGCGATGGGAGGCAGGTTCTGAAGGGAAAGCCACGGCTCGGCCACCTGCAGCCTGGGATAACAGCGTTAACGTGGGAGCTGGGAGGGGAGAGACAGATGTACAGTTCAGCCCCAGCTCCCCCCCCCCCCCCCAAACGGGCGAGGGGCTTCTCGTGTTCCTCGGAAAGCAGGTCGCAGCCTTTCCCCCAGAGGTTAGGAAAACTCCAGCCCTAATGCTGCCACCCCCCCCCCCTTCTCTCTCGCTCAGGACGCCAGGGGAAGAGTCGGAAGGTGCCATGGAAAGGAAGTTTACACACGATTTTGTCAGTAGCAACGTTATGGCAATATCGGGATCGGATTGGGCGTAAAGCCAAGAAAGCCGCCTCCTTTCGCCCCGCGAAAACGCACAGAGAAAGGCGCCGTGGAAAATGTTTAGCAACTTTCCCTCTAACTGGCTTGGCCCTTTTTTGTGCTACATGTGGGGGCATTTTCGGCAGGCCAGCAGGAAGTTTAAATCCGGGTGGATCCAGGCCAGAGGGCAGGTATGGCCAAGGTAGACAGGCTCTTGCAGTGAACTGAAAGGATTTCTTACCCCCCCCCCCGAGCTTGCCTTCTCCGTGCAGTCCCCGAAGGGTCGGCGCTCGCCCTCTCCCCGGGGGTGGGGGGGGTGGAGGAATCCCGGGGATCAGCCCCAGCTCAGCCCCCAAACCTAGATCAGCCCCAATGCCAGCTTCTGTTCTTGCCCTGCCTCGGGACTGCAGCGCCCCTCGCACACGGTATAAAAGCGAGGCTTTAGTCTAATCTGGGGTGAGAGACCCCCCCCCCCCAGCGGGGCGGGCATCCAATAACGACACCATTTTAGAGAAGTTCCTTTCCCTCTTCCGATAATATTCAGCACCTGGAGGGCTCCAGCACGTTTGCTGTCCTCGTAGCCTACTGACAACCCCCCTCTCCTTCAGCAAGTGCAGCCCTAAAACCAGCGGCCTGTCTCCTGTCCCCCGAAGGCTCGGCCGCCCTTGCGCCCTCTTCTGCCCTCGCTCCTCCCCCCGGTGCTCTGCGATGGCTCATCTCTTACCTGGTTTGGCTTTGTCACGCTTATTCTTGAAGCCAACACCTGCGTATCAGAGGGGAGGCTTTGCATTTCGGCGGGGAGGCACTAACATCGCCGCCCGTGTCAGGAGAGACCCCCCCCCCCACACCCCCTTGTGTCTATTAGCGCGAGTCCTGGCCGGGAACTTTCGCCTACTTTTGCCATCATGCCCCGCGAAGCGCTCGGGGTGTCAAACGCTCATCGGCTCGTCTCTTCTTCTCCCGGGCTTCTCCATCCCTCCCTGCTCTTGGGCCAGCGCTTGCAAGGCCGCTTCTCCCACTGCACTGAGCGCCCCAGGGCTCCCCTCCTCCCCCAAAGCCGCCGGTTACCTAGAGACACTCTCTGCGCCTTCAAACATGCAACACTCCTCCAGACTGCAGCCGCTGAGCCAGGAGCACAGAGCCTGGAGGGCTGTAAATTAGGAAGGAATAACTACCCTTGTCAAAGAGCCTTTCTTCCTCCTTACACTCTACATTCAGCCCCAAGTGACACCCCCCCCCCCCCGGTAATCTGAGGAGGAAACCGTGAAATGCTCCATTGTGATTGTGGCTCTTCAGCTGAGTTTCGAAACCTTCCTTTACCCCGGGAGGGACCGCGAAGGGGAAGCGTCACTGAATTAAAGTTTCAGCTGCATGTCGAGTAGCGGCTAGTTTGTAATTTAATCGCTACGTAACTATCAAACCGACCCACGGAACTCCAGCAAATAGCGCGCAACTGCAGTCAATTTCATCTCTGCGCGGCCCCGGCCGCTCTCTGTTTCTCAGCCTCTCGCTCTCAGTGTGTCATCATTGGGACAAGAAGAATTTAACATACAACAGTCCCCACGGAGAAAAAAACAGAAAATGAATGGAAGACGCTAATAAGCTGAAGCAGGCTGGAGAGAATTCCAGTGACTAATTCCAGAAGTTTATTTGAAAGTGACGCTCGCAGGGGACCCCCCTCCGCCCCCCTAGAAATAGCATTTTCCGCCCTTTATTTGGGAAAACTTTGGGAGTTAAATCCTTTAGCTCAAAATAGGGTGAAAACCAAACAACACTTCTCAACAACGTAAGTTAAGTATTAAAGTTAAGACGATCCATACCGCCACCGGGACAGCGCAGTATCGCGATACTGCAGACCAAGAGCTGCCCACGATATACCACACTGGAATGCCCAGTATACAACATGTTATTGATTCGTTCAAAGCCAGGCGCTGTTGCACAGTTAGGAAGAGAGACAGTTATACAGCGAGTTAAGGCAGCGAGTGAAATGCAGCTCCTCTGTACTGTGACACACGTGCTGGGTCTGTATAGTAAGTAATTACAATCTATGACCTCCAAAGGGAAAAGTGCAAATTTCTTAGGAGCATCTGCCAGGCAGACGTGCCTAGCAAAGATCCCATCTCATTTCATTACAATATGCCACATTCCAACAATTACCTCTTCGGCGAACTCTTCCAGCAGTTTGTTTGTTCTCTCCTAAAGCGAGATCAGATCAACCTACCCTGCAGTCCCTATTAGTCCTAACTTGCACAAACAAAACCACTTATTTCCCAAGCACAGTTAAAGGAAGAGACAAATTACTCTAAAAGAAAAGGAGTACTTGTGGCACCTTAGAGACTAACGAATTGACTGCCATTCTTCGCTTCACCCGAGCTGCAAACTCCCCACCGCCGGCGGCAGCATCATTTCCATGACAACAACTAGCAGAAATACCTTAGTTTCGGCTGAGGCTTCTATTTCAGAAACCCAGCCCTCCTGCTCAGGAGAGGAAAAGTCTCAAGTACGGGCTAACAAAACAGCATCAAATATATATCCACCCAGGACAGAAAGGAGTAAAAGTTCCAGGGTACAGCCCCCAGCATGTTAGATTAGTAACACTGGTGTTCATCACAAACAGTTGTCATTTCAAGAGCAATATAACCGGCAGCACAACTTTTACCAAGTCCATCCACATTCTCTCTCTCCCATTCATATATACATACTTGATTGCTGTGGCGGTTCCGTCTTTACATCTAGTTTGTAAATGCCCGTTTCCTTAAATGTGCATGTAGGCTCCGTCCAGTGGCAAAATTATAAAAGGCAAACCCAAGAGGTTCTTGGAGGCTGTACAGCTGGAGGCTGCGCTATCCCGAGTCATGGGAAAGGATTACGGAGGCTTGAGAGACCAGGAGCTGAGAGCAGCCTGCTGCTGCTGCTGGTGGTGCTGGTGGTGGTGCTCCGGAGTGGAGCGTGTGTGCGAGAGAGTGAGTGATGATCAGCCCGCTGCAGCAATGTGCCTTTGTTTATATGCGCTGGCTCAGTGATAGAGATCTGCCTCTGCCTGGGTCTCTCTCTCTCTGGCTCTGTGTGTGTGAGGCGAGAGAGGAAGGAGACTCCTCTGCCGCTGCTCTCTCCCTCTCCCTCTCTCTGAACGTCATTTATGTGAGAGGAGCCCTAGCGGCCTCGCCATAGAGCGACTGGAATGCGAGACGTCAATAGTGACGCCATGGGAGCCTGACGCTACTGCCCACCCCCCGCCCGCCCGCCCCAGACTCAGTGAGTCTCTCCCTCGGTACAGTGCGGCGTGTGTGAGAAAGCCCCGGCCCCGCACCTACACTGCCGGCATCTGGCTGCGACGCTCTGCTTAAATTTTCAGAGTGCTGTCAACCTGCGAGGCGTTACCAGGAGGGGAGAGGGAGGATATGGCTGGCAGGCTGGGTCTGAGTACAGGAGGCGCGGGGATGTTAGTGGCAGTCTAGATATTTATCAATAATATCTATGGCCACGATTAAGAATTAGAGCAATGCCTTATGCTGTTACTGCACACAGGAGCATTGCTTAACCGTATATATTTCGGGACAAAATAAGAGAGTATTTAATAAGGTAAAGTTCAGACGACACTTTGGACATGTAAACCGCGCTTATTATTGATGATGATTAAAACTGTTTAAGAGAAAAAAGTAAAAGGAAACTTTTTAATGTGTAGGAACAAGGCGCAGGTTCTGAAGGATCTCATTATACCCGGCTGGGTCTCTCTGCTCGGGTCACAAACCAGTCACTTCGGGAAACTTCATCAGGACTCCTCGTTGTTTTTGCTTATAGGTGTAGCTGTAACTCCATTTGCTTTCGCTCTAGCTGGGCTCTCAGTTATCCATTGTAACAAATGATTGTTGCTCTGTCTGATTTTATGTTTGCTCGCGTCTTCGCAATGTGAATGAGGGTAGCCTCAGGAGGAGGCTTTACTTTCTTTTCATAATAATTCTCCATATGGTGGATTAATTTGCACCCAAACAAATAAGAGCTGGACATTGCAAACTGCATAGAAAATACAAATTTGAATGAAACAGCTGCGGCTGCTGCTCACACACATGCAGGGACGAGGAGGGAGTGAAAGAAGAGATGCCGATCGCACTTTCACTTTGTTTAGGCTGGATTCACGATCCTCCTTCTCCTCTGGTGTCTACATTACACAATTCCTGGGAACCAAAAGGGCTTCTGCACTCAGTCCTGTGAAGCTGATTTTCTTGCTTTTCCTCTCCGGAGGGAGGGGTGCAGTTCTGATTTGAAGGAGACATGGGTTGGTTTGCTATTTAGAGGGGGGGGGGGGATGTCTTTGTGAATCCGTGTGTGCATGCGGGTAAGAGTCTCACTGAAACAAGCGGAGCTTTTAATATGTAACTTGCAGTGAGTCCGGGACCAGAAGTCCACCGGGGCACTGCTCAGCGCCCCCAGCCCTCGATCTCCTGTGTGAGTGTCACATCCCTTCCCAATCCATCTCACAGAGGGAGCACTTGGGCTCCAAGCGAGAAATCCGGCCGCAGGCGGTTACCCAACACTAGATATTTTTTCTACTTTCTTAAACAGCGAGCCCCTTTCGGAGCCAATCAGAGGGAACACGTCACTATGGAACGCCGTCCTCTTGCCGGCGCGCCCAATCCCCGCACACGATGCGCCGGGCTCCATTCCAAGGGGCGGGACCCGAGACCTGACGCACAAGAGGCGCGTGATTGACGCAAGCTGTGTTGCTAAATTTAGCCTCTGGGCTGTGTAAGCCGATTGCGATCGCGCGGGGGAGGGGGCGGAGCCCATTGAGCGGCGGCGGCGGCGGGCCGGGCGCGCGCGCGCGCGCGCGGTGCTGGGGCTATTTTGGGTCCCTGCTTTGATCCGGCCAAGCCAAATATAGCTGCAGCCGGGTATTTATAGCCCTGGCGAGTCCCATTGTCGTGAGGGCCGCGCCCCCGCCTGGCTTCCTCGGGGCGGGGGACCTCAGGGATGGAGCCCGCTCACCAGCCAGCGCTGCTGCGCCCTTGCTGCCCCCCCCCTCCGGGCTGCCCGCCGCGGTGGGTCGGGGGCCGGGCCCCTGCACCGGGTAGTGCCGCCGCGGGCAGCAGCAGGCGGAGAGCCGGGCTGGCCTGCGGGCAGCTGGGTGCCGCCGAAGGGGAAGCTGGAGAAACTTCCCGGCAAGAGGTGCCTCGGCAGCCTGGCGCGCTGCACCCTTTCCCACCGAGCGCCCAGCCCGCTGTCGGGCTGGCTGACGCGGTGCCCCGGCGCGGGGGCGGCCGGTGATTCCCCGCTCGGGAATGCCTAGCGCCTGCGGTCACCTGCCCTCCCCGGGCGCCGGCCAATCGCCCCGCGCTGGCCGCCTGGTGCTCAGGGCGGGGGGAGCCGGGACCCCACCTGCGCCGCCCTGCGGGCAGGGCGCGGACTCCGTGCCAAGGGCTGCCCCGGCCGGGCGCTGTGGGGATACCCCTGCCTGATGCAATGGAGCGGAGCAGGGGGCGGCGGCGGGCTCGCATAGCGGAGCGGTGACCTCACGGCAGAAGCGGCGGCTTGTTGGGAGCCCCCGCCCGCATGTTGAGTAAGCGCGTTGAGAAGTGAAAATGCCATGACGGGCCGGTGCGCTCATCCCCGGGGCTGACAAGCCGCAGACCAGGGGAGATTCCCTTTGATGCGCTCCCTGTGTGGGCGGCCCAGGGCAGAGGGAACTGGTGGCACTTTCCGCCCGCCGTTCCCCCCTGCACGGCCGCGATAAAAATACTTCGCTTTCCATGTTGTCATCTGCCTACTCGTCCCGGTGTGCCTGGCTGTAAGGGGAACTGGAGAGAGTGCGCAACGCCCGCAGCCTGGCCTGCCCGGCGGAAGGGCTGCGGCGTTGCCTGATATTTTCCTCAACCCAGTTCCGGAGTGACCCCGATTCCCTTTTGATTCTCGTAATTCCTCCCCTTGATTACAGCCTCCCCCGGTCCCCTAGTTTAGAGAGACATCTTCAACTGGGAAATCAGGTTTCTGTACCTCCAATATTCACAGATAACTCCTAAAATAACAATCAGTGAAAGAGGTCGGCGAGCGAAGAAATCTGCATGTGTTCAGTTTGCTTACTTGTCAAGTCTGACAGCAGCCTGGGTATAGCGCGCGCCCCTGCGCTTTCGGACCCCTCACCTCCTATCTTAGGTTCTTCCTTGTTGAAAAGATTGTTCTACAAAGCAGGGGCAGAAAAAGCCTTATTAATGCGTAGAGGATTTTAAAATAATTCAGGACATCCTGTTTGAAGGATATGCTACCATTAACTAAAAAGAAAAGGAGTACTTGTGGCACCTTAGAGACTAACCAGTTTATTTGAGCATGAGCTTTTGTGAGCTACAGCTCACTTCATCGGATGCATAGCATATCGTGGAAACTGCAGAAGACATTATATACACACAGAGACCATGAAACAAAACTTCCTCCCACCCCACTCTCCTGCTGGTAACAGCTTATCTAAAGTGATCATCAAGTAGGGCCATTTCCAGCACAAATCCAGGTTTTCTCACCCTTCCCACCCCCCCCCCACACATACAAACTCACTCTCCTGCTGGTAATAGCCCATCCCTCTTTGAAACCTCTCTTTATAATGCGCATGATAATCAAGGTGGGTCATTTCCAGCACTAATCCAGGTTTTCTCACCCCCCCCCCCACACCCCCCTCCAAAAATCACACACACAAACTCACTCTCCTGCTGGCAATAGCTCATCCACACTGACCACTCTCCTTACCATGTGCACAGCAATCAAGGTGGGCCATTTCCAGCATAAATCCAAGTTTAACCAGAACGTCTTGGGGGGGGTTTGTAGGAAAAAAACAAGGGGAGATAGGCTACCTTGCATAATGACTTAGCCACTCCCAGTCTCTATTGGGTACTATTAATTTGGGCTTGAATAGAGACTGGGAGTGGCTAAGTCATTATGCAAGGTAGCCTATCTCCCCTTGTTTTTTTCCTACAAACCCCCCCCCAAGACGTTCTGGTTAAACTTGGATTTATGCTGGAAATGGCCCACCTTGATTGCTGTGCACATGGTAAGGAGAGTGGTCAGTGTGGATGAGCTATTGCCAGCAGGAGAGTGAGTTTGTGTGTGTGGTTTTTGGAGGGGTGTGTGTGTGTGTGGGGGGGGTGAGAAAACCTGGATTAGTGCTGGAAATGACCCACCTTGATTATCATGCGCATTATAAAGAGAGGTTTCAAAGAGGGATGGGCTATTACCAGCAGGAGAGTGAGTTTGTATGTGTGGGGGGGGGGGGGAAGGGTGAGAAAACCTGGATTTGTGCTGGAAATGGCCCTACTTGATGATCACTTTAGATAAGCTGTTACCAGCAGGAGAGTGGGGTGGGAGGAAGTTTTGTTTCATGGTCTCTGTGTGTATATAATGTCTTCTGCAGTTTCCACGATATGCTATGCATCCGATGAAGTGAGCTGTAGCTCACAAAAGCTCATGCTCAAATAAACTGGTTAGTCTCTAAGGTGCCACAAGTACTCCTTTTCTTTTTACGAATACAGACTAACACGGCTGTTACTCTGAAAGCTACCATTAACTGGATTTTGGGGGGGAGCGGGAGTTTCAAAAAGTCAAGTTGACTGTGTCCCTTGAAACACTTGAGGCCAAGTTCCTCCTTAGAGTAGTGAGTTTGTAACCTGCTATTTTTAATTAATCTCTGCTACCCTGCAGTCAATGTAGTTAAACCCAGGGAAACTTTCTCATATTTGTACAAATTTATGCTAGTGCTTTTGAAACACTTGAGAAGGAGGGGACCTGTTCCAGGCAGCCCTTAGTATTTGAAGACAGACAAGTGAACAAAAGTTAGGGGAAAGGGAACAACAACAGACAGTTATATAATATTTATATACAAGTCAACTTGATTCATTGTAAGCAGCATGGAGGAAGTGGGCATGTGAGAGGGACTTAAATGTAGGGGCTTTGTGAATGAGCTCAGTGACTGTCTTTCTGTGCATAAGGGGAAAGTGGAAAAAGGAGGGGGAGACTGGTGAATGGGTAGACAGGGCTGGAAGTATTGGGACAATGAAGGAGACAGGAGGCAGCACAAAGCTTGATCAGGGATGGTAAGTAGGAAGGGTGGAGTTCTGTAGAGCTGAGGGTGATAAGGAGAAGCTTCAATATGATGTAGTAGACTAGGGTGGGGAGCAAGTGGAGGGATTCACTTTGTTTTTCCACTCATGTATTGTACAAATAACTTTGCTGTGATAAGTTTAACTGTTGGGTAGACATTTCTTATTTGAAGTGGCAGTTGATTCTCCAAGAGCCGATTAAAGCATAGATTGTCTAGGTCCATTCCTAGGCCCCAAGCTCCTGGAATCATTTGACTAAGAATGTTAGCTTTCTTTCTTTCTTTCTTTTTTTTGAAGTAAATGCATAGCCCTGGTAGTGGTGAAGAAAGGCATGAATACAGGATATGATTCTAATTGAGACAGTGACATATGCCTGAGTCTGCAGACAGCCTGGAACCGTATCTCTGAGAGGGGTGAACTACCCCACGCATTTCAGTGATCTGTTAATGCCAACACCAACTGCTTTAGGGGACCCTGACAACACTAGTCCAGCAAAGGACCCTGTGGGTGGCAGGAGGAGAAATGTGCAGTAAGTCCCACCCACCCAAGCAAATATAATCTAGCTGCTGGAATAAGTACTGGAACCCCCCTGTTATAACCTCTGCCTTTCTGGGGCTGGGAGAAGGAGAACCCGTGCTACCTCTTTGGGAGGGGAGGGAGGTTATCATGCCAACTGCATCTCAAAGCAGGAAGTGTGGTCAAGGATAAGGCTGTGTGGGTGGAACCACAGTGTAAGCCCATGGGCTGTGCAGGGGTAATTACTGCCCAAAGAGTGAATTTCTGAGAGAAATTCAGGTGATTGAAACCAGGGGTTTATGACTGTTATAAATATGTTCTGATTGCTTTAACCACAATAGTTCTGCCCACACAAGAGTTGATTTGGATTTGAAGAGGCCAGGACCAGATAAGTTTCAGATATGCAAGCACACCATCTTATTTAATAAGATGTTGCATTCACAGGGATCTTAATTTAAGTAAATGTATTATTGAATAATGACACAATTCTGAATGAAATCCCTACTGGCACTGTATTGATGGTGGAGAATGGTGAACACAAACTCATAAAATATGTTTTTGGCATAAGCTTTAATCCTCACATAAACATAGTTCTGTTTGATGGAGTCCACTTTGAAAAAAAGAGAGACAACGCTCATCCTTGCCTGGTAGAAAGACTAGTCTGTATCCAACAGGTGGCTGGCTTTTTGTGAAATAGATGCTGTGCAGAGCTGGGTTGCTGCTGTTCAGTGCCAAGGAGATGGCACTCTCTTTGAATTACAACCAATAAAATAACAAATATTCTTGACTTTCTCTGTTAACTTATTTAGTTCAAATTATTACATGACTTGTTCATGCCCTTTCACTTCACCTGTTTAATAAACCTTAGCTCAGATCTTCAATATCCTTAAGGGACCAGAAAGTAACTTTTCCTACCAGAGGTGCTAATAACTCAGCTGGAGTATTACAGGAACCCTGGCCATTGTTTTTTTTTTTTTTTTTTAAAAAAAGTCAATCTGTTTTATTTATCCAGCACATATTGAGTTTCTAGCTGACAGATACTTTTGGTTCATGCTAACAAGGGATAACTTCTCTAATTTACCAACTTTTAAATTAACACTTTCCCTAACATCTTTCTACTCCTTAGCAAAGCCCTCTGAGGTTAATCCTGTTATAATATTTTCCCATCACATCTGTTTTGCTTGCAACTGTTAAACTATATTGTGAATTGCCTTTTACATTTGTTACATATCATCTTACTCTGTTTCATTTACTGTTCTCTCAGGCTATGTCTACACTATGGGCCATACAGCAACACAGCTGTACCGCTGCAAGGTCTCCTGTGTAGCTTCTCTAGCCAGCGGGAGAGAACTCTCCTGCTGGAATAATTAAACCACCCCTAACTAGTGACAGTAACTACATCACAGGAGTGAGTCTCCCACTGACATAGTGCTGTCCATGCTGACAAAAGTGCTAGTGTAGAAAAGCCTCACTCTTTCCCCATTTTTGATTATCTATCCCCCTTTCTTTTTTCTGGATGGGTCTCTCATCACTTTTGTGCTTGATTAGCTAAGCTGTCTGCCTGTCTCCTAGAGCAGCCTGTCAGCAGCTCTGTAGCCTGGGATAACATTAAGGGTTCCAGATGATGACAGTGGGAGATTCCAATTAGATTCACAGCCCCTTTTACCTTAAGTAGCAGGGGGATAATTTTCTCAAAAAGCAACTCAGTGGGATGCTGAGTTCTCAGTGTGAAGCTGTGTCAAAAGGGCTAGTGCGATCCTTGGATATATAAATGTGATTAGTGAGTAGAAGTAAGGACGTTATTTTAACTTTATATATTACATTGATGAGACAGATACTGGAATACTGTGTCCAGTTTTGGCGTCCACATTTTAAAAATGATGTTACAAATTGAAGAGGGTGCAGAAAAGAGCCACAAAAATTGTTCGGCAGCTGGAGAAAATTCCATACAGTAAGAGACTTAAAGAACTCTGTCTTATCAAAAATAAGACTGAAAGGTGACTTGATTACATTGTAAAAGTATCTTCATGGAGAAATTATCAGTATTAAAGGGCTCTTTACTCTTGTAGAAAAAGACACAACAAGAACCAATGGCACTGAAAGTAAAAGCCAGACAAATTCAAATTAGAAATAAAGCACAGGTTTTTACCAGTGAGAGTGAGTCACCATTGGAACAGATAACTAAAATAAATGGTGGATTTGCCATCTCGTGAGGTTTTCAGTCTTAATTAAGACTGGATGCTTCACTGGAAGATATTCTTTAGCCAAACACAAATTATTGTGCTCAGAACAGGGTAACTAGGTGAAATTCTATAGCCCGTGTTCAGTGCTTAAAGTGATCTGAAAAAAAGTGTGTGTGGGGACTTCTATCACAATCTGGGATTGGCAGCATTGGTAAGAAAAAGTGCTTAAAGTGCACCCATCAGCAGCCGTGCTTGATTTAAAAACTCCCCCGACCCTTTGCAATTCCTCCCTGCTCCACTCCCCTCCCTTCCCCACTTTAAGCATTGCTTGTGCTACACAGGAGGTCAGACTAGACGATAATCTGATGGTCCCTTCTAGCCTTAATATCTATGAAACTGTGAAACCCCTAAAAAGCAGATACCTCAGATACTTTGGTAGGGCTGGGCAATACATCAGAATTCTTGTAAATACACTTCTCAAACATATCTTAGTTCTCTAATGCTGACACAGGAATCTCTTTTTTTTTTCATCCTCTGCAGACACAGAAAGCAGGACAGCGTTGCCAAGTTTGGTTTGTTGTTTCTATAATAAGTGAGTTTCGGAGGTAATGGCTTGTTAGGCCAATCCACCCTATCCGACTCACAGGAATGGCGTGTCGCATGTTCATCTTTTATCTGCCTGTTAGTAAATGAATATTTCTTCCTTGTAATCTTCCTGTATTTTTTATTTGTACAGTTATAGCTATTTTTGCGAGGAGCCAGTGTGGCCCAGTGGATAGGGTGTGAACAGGACTCAAGAGATCTAGTAGATTCTGTTTCTTGCTTCGTCACTGGCCTGCTATGTGACCTTGGCCAATTCACCTCACTTTTCTAGAACTCAGTTCACTGTCTGCAAAATGCCACTTCGAAAGGTGCTTTTGGAGTTAGGGATAAAAAGCATCATATAAGAGCTAAGTATTATTATTAGTTATTAGTTTATACATAGGACCAAAGATCCCTTGAATTATAGACATTCCTTATTTTCTTATCTAAATAAGTTTACCTAAGCACCTATTATATCTGTTTTCCTTTCATGTTTGTCACAGTCAAAAGGTCACAATTGGGCTGTGTGATTTTATGTCATAGGTCAAAAGGGATTAAACACCAACAGAAATCTTTCTTTCGCTGGGGCTAATATGTAAGGAGGTGGTGAATCAGCTAAAATAAATTGTCAACTGAGTGGATGAACTAGTTCTAGTTCCTTTCACTGGATTGTATGTACAGAGCCAGATCAAGGCATAGGCAATATAGGCCTGAGCTAGGAACCCATCTCCTAGAACCACATGATAAGGACAGAATCTCTGCTTTCATTTTTAAAAAAGGAACTTTCTAGCTCGTATGACTGTGAAGAAATTCTTGAACGTGATGCCGCTATCTCTTCCTGAGTCTGCAGATAGCCTGAAGCTGAAATTGCAGGGTGTGGACTGCCCCATGCATCGCAATGAGATGTGAACTTCCAAATTCATGGTTTAGGGGTGACTGGCACATCAACTCAGCAGAGTAATTTATACGCAGCAAGAGGAGAAGAGAAGGGCAGTGGCCCCGCCTAGCAACCCAAGCAAATACAGTCCAGCTGCTGGACTAACTATTGTGCGGATTCTGTGCTGCCAAGCCTGACTCTCAGCAAGGGAAAGGGGGGGTTCTTGCTGCTGCTGTCCCTGCTGCTCCCAAGAGGAGGGGGCCCCTGCTGCCATTCCTGGGAGGAAAACGGGGCCCCAGGATTCTGCCTCTACTGCTTTAGGAAAACAGCTATGTCTTGAAGTGTGCCCTGGAAGTCAACAGATCTGGGCTTTGTCAAACCAAAGGGGAGTTGAGTTCCTGAGTCAAGGACCCCTAGTTGCTCTTCCATTGAAACAAGTGAGCTGTGAGGCTGAGTGCCTCATCTGATTGTACCAGCCTTGGTAGAACATGAGTAGAGAGACATCATCTAAGGAACCTGGACACAAATTTAGGACTTTATAAAGGACAAGACCAACACCTTAAACTGCACTCAGATACTAGCTGTCAGCCAGTGCAGATCATGGAGCTCAAGTGCTTTCTGTGAGAAGTACCACTTAAGTCATAACCAGCTATATTATGTGCCAGCTGATGCTTCTAAATGGTCATCAGGTATAGCTCCATACAAAATAGAATGCAGTAATCCAGTCTTGGAGGGACAAAGGCATGGATCATTGGGGCAAGGTCTGCACCAAAAATAGCACCTAAAAAACATCTAGATTTAAATTTAAAAAAGATTTTAAAACAGTATTCTTGGCCACTGCTGCTACCTGGACATCTAGAGCAGCAAGGGGGTCCAAAATTATACCCAGATTGCAAATTTGAATACAAACAGCAGAAAAGTGAGTGGGAAGATACCATTTTTGCCTCTTCTGATTGCTCCCCAGAGTTTATCAGCATTACATAGGAAAATAGGAATTGCTATACTGGATCAGACCAGCAATCCATCTAGTCCAGAGTCCTGTCTCTGACAGTGACCAGCAACACATGCTTCAGAGGATGGCACAAGAACCTGCATTAGGCAGATGTGAAATAATCTGCCCCCCACATAGGTCTCATTCTGATATCTAATATTTAGAGATTGACTTAAACCTTGAACTACAAGATTTAATAGCCCTTCCAAAATTTTTATTGTTGTTAATTATAACTCTGGATAGTCTTGATAGCCATATAAATATCCAATCCCTTTTTGAATCTTGTTACATTCTTGGCCTTAATGACTTACTGTGGCAATGAGTTCCATAGCTTAATTACATATTGTGTGAAAAATATGTAATTAAGCTTGATTGGGTTGTGAATTTCCCACTTTTTAATTTCATTGAATTTTCCCTTGTTCTTGCATCATGAGACAGGGATAACAGAAGCTCCCAATCTACCTTCTCTATATCATTCATTATACCTTTATCATGTCCTCTCTTATTTCTCGTTTGTAAGGTAAACAATCCCAATCTTTCCAATCTCTCTTCATATGAGAGCTTCTTCAGCCTTTGATCATTCTCATTGTTCTTCTCTGAATCTCCTCTGGTTCAGTAATATCCTTTATTAGATGGGGTAACCAGTGCTGCACACAGTATTCCACATGAGGCATACCACTGATTTATATAAAAGTATTACTTCCTTATTCTTATCTGGGCTGACTATCAGCCAGCTAAACCATTTCTCAGCCAGATGCTGGGCAAATTTCTCAGCTTCACCATCTGGGTCCAATGGAATGATGAGGTAAAGCTGAGAGTCATCTCATATGGGAAACACTGCAGCTCAAGTACATGCAATATCTTCCCTCTTATATATATATATATTGAACAAAGGAATAGTAAAATAGAATCTTGTCAAACCTCACTTGAGAGAGCCTTTTGTGCAGGCCAGTAATAACACTCTACTGCTCTCAGGGAACACTCAAAGGCAACTCCATCTACTCTGCTGAAATCCATAGATGGGTCAACCACACTTCATGGCCAACACACGTAGTAACAATTGATGGCTATAAAAGAATCATAATGGACATTTAATCTTGTCCAAAAGGAGATATTTTTCCAGCACTGCTGGTAAAGTCTTGGTCTGTATGGTACCCAGGCCTAAAACTGGAAATGGGTAATGGAAATCTGGGGAGTCCTGGTATCAACAGAGCTGTCCATTGCAATGTTCTTGATCAACTTTCCAAAACAGAGAAACCTGAGACTGAGCAACCTTGATGGGATTGGTTACTTGAACTGGAGAAAAATTTTTAAAATAATATTTAAATAATGATAGCTCCTACCATTGGCAACCTCATTCAAAACCAGAAAGACATGGACTCAATTTTTAGCCCAAAGCTCCTCCAGCAGTTCCGGACCTCTCGTTACCTGAAATACAAAAAAAGACTCAGTACATGCTGATAACTTGATCCAGATCTGAGTCATCTTAACTATAAAATCACTTGAAAACTTCTCATAGCATGAAAAAACCTACTTTGTTAGAGACCAGATTAATTAGGCTATTCACCGCTCAGACCAGTTCTACCAATCAGGAGTTCATACATGCTGTAGTGGAGTTTGATGAGACCATTCTTCTTGTGCATAACCACAGCTTGAACTTTGAAAGATCTATATGCCACAATTGTCTTCCCTTTTGTTTCAAGATAGTGAAGTCCTATAAGGTTATCTCTAATTTCTATGATTCTTTAAATGAAAAGACTAATATGTGTATTTACATGTATTATTTAAAAGTCCACATAGTGTACACTAATGAAGATGTAAACAAATTACATAAAGGACATTGAATGTCATTTATCAACAAAATGATGCTTTGAATAATCTTTTATATATTTCACAAAGCATTTTCATAAATTTCTGTAAGAAAAGAGGAAATGAGAGTTGATTGTTATCATGCTGCATGTAAGTTTGGGCAGTTGTCACTATGCATACTTAAGAATTTTAGGCAATTTTCTTCAGCAGTGCTCATTCCATTTTTGGCAGTCTGGTGCTTTCATGTATTTAGTTATTAAATGATTCTGGTGTTTTCACTCTAACAAAATTTCTCACTGGTCATTCCACATATTTATGGCTCAGTGCAGGAAAAAGTGCTTCCTGACATCTGTTCTGAATTAGTTCTCTTTTCCAGTTATGCCCTCCTGTGTTCATCATTTGTGTGATGAAAATAGTAACTTAGATTTACAATATTTGTACCATTTAAGGTTTTATAAAATTAAATTAAGGCTCCTTACTGCTTTTCTAAATTTAAGATGAAGAAATTATACCCCTTTCTCAGTTTATGTGTTTTAGTAATGAGATGTACCTCATTCATTGTACCTTTATCATTGATTGTACTTTTTTTCCATCATGATACTGTCTTTCTAATGACAAGAACTGAACTCAATATTTTAAAGGTCTTTTATTAAAAATTATTTAATTTCATGATCTATTTATATATATCTATATATATAGTTCAGTTTTTTATTTGCTTCTTCGTACTACAAACATTTTTAGAGGACTCCACATTATCTAAAGGTTTCTTTTAAAGTCAGCCTACTCAGCTAAATTTTATAAATTTTCTATATTTGTTGATAAGTATGGAATGTATGCACCACTTTTTGATTTTTCAACTTCACCATCTCAGCTATATAGATTAAATCCATTTATTTTATTTCCTTTATGATGTATTACTTGTGTTAAAATATTAGCAAATTTAAATAATTTCACCAATGTCATTATAAGTGATAAGCATCAAGTGGTCAAGTACTAATATTTGGAAACCCGACTTAAAAGTTCTTCCCATCTGAATGAGTCTTTTAAAGAGATTCTACTCTTTTTTTCATTTTCTCCCAAGCTGGATTAGGCTACCGTATTTTACTGTGTTTGAATATGGTTGTGAACAATTGAGTTAGATTATTCAATATTGGTAATGACTTCGGGCCTATCCACACTACAATAAATTAAAAAATAAAATAAAGCCCTAGTGTAGATGAGGCAAATTATACTTTAGCACATTAGCTGGTCGAGGTGAACCCTAGGTTCCCTCTACTGGTCAGTGAAGTCAGGGACTATTTACTGTTTCCAGTACTGTGGTTTAAATTAATAATTTAGCTAGATACTAAATATCTGTAACCCATTAGCTCCCCTCCCCCTCATTTTCTTTTGCCCAGTGACTGTAGAGGTGTTAACTGGCCAGTTCACCTTGAGTGGTCTCTTATAATACGTATTAACTGCTTATGCTAAACAACCTGTTCCACCTTGTCACTCTGTGTCACTCTGAGTATTAGCTGTGTCACTCTGAGTACCTATCCCAGACCTGAAGAAGAGCTCTGTGTAAGCTTGAAAACTTGTCCCTTTCACCAACAGAAGTTGGTCCAATAAAATACGTTACTTCACCAGCTTCAAGATTAATTATGTTTACTATTGTATCAACTAACTTGGTTGTTTACAACTCTGTTCAAACACTGTAAAACGCTGTAGTGTAGAAAATGCTTCATCCTTTTGCTTTAGCTCAATAGGCAGAGCCAGGACATGAGACAAGGCTAAAATGAAACTTTTTTGCCACTCAAAGGACAGACAAAAACTGGAGGTGATTTTTAAACAAAAGTGTGGCTGAACAGTACTTATTACGATTGGTGATACTGAGGAGGGGCAAGCCCGAGATGTGTGTGTGTGTGGGGTGTGTGTGTGGGGTGTGTGTGCAGTGTTTTAAGACAGGAGGCTGCCTAATACAATTTTACTGTATTTAAAAAATTGCAAACTGAGGTCCCATCCTTCAGCTGTATGGAGCCTTACTGCAGTCGATGGGATGCTGCACCAGCTCATAAGGCCCCTCATAACTATCCAGTTGTGGATTTGAGGCCTATTTTATTTGTAAATCCTATACTTATATCTGGAAAAGAGACAAGCAATCTTATTTCTCTTTAATTTACTGAAAGAATCCCTCCAAGCATTTTCAATCATTTTGATGTCATATCTGCATAATCTGGTTGATTTTCTACATTTGCTTGTTGAGGTTTTCTGGTATACCTCTCTTGAGTTTAGCAATGTTTCTGGTTTCAAAAGGCCTATGGAGTCTGCTCCGAAGGGCACGTTAAAATATGTTGATAGTAGTCTATTAAATAGGTGGATCTCTGCCTGTATTTCCTTTAGCACTGTTAAGATATTGGACACATTGTATTCCATCTGGTCTTGAAGGGTGATGATTGGTTCTTCCGAGCTGTTTTGAGAAGAACTGCCCCAGAAATGCTGAAGTCATTCAGGACAATTAACACACAGCTAATGGCATAGAATCATAGAATATCAGGGTTGGAAGGGACCTCAGGAGGTCATCTAGTCCAACCCCCTGCTCAAAGCAGGACCAATCCCCAATCAAATCGTCCCAGCCAAGGCTTTGTCAAGCCTGACCTTAAAAACTTCCAAGGAAGGAGATTCTACCACCTCCCTAGGTAACGCATTCCAGTGTTTCACCACCCTCTTAGTGAAAAAGTTTTTCCTAATATCCAACCTAAACCTCCCCCACTGCAACTTGAGACCATTACTCCTTGTCCTGTCCTCTTCTACCACTGAGAATAGTCTAGAACCATCCTCTCTGGAACCACCTCTCAGGTAGTTGAAAGCAGCTATCAAATCCCCCCTCATTCTTCTCTTCCGCAGACTAAACAATCCCAGTTCCCTCAGCCTCTCCTCATAAGTCATGTGTTCCAGACCCCTAATCATTTTTGTTGCCCTTCGCTGGACTCTCTCCAATTTATCCACGTCCTTCTTGTAGTGTGGGGCCCAAAACTGGACACAGTACTCCAGATGAGGCCTCACCAATGTCGAATAGAGGGGAATGATCACGTCCCTCGATCTGCTCGCTATGCCCCTACTTATACATCCCAAAATGCCATTGGCCTTCTTGGCAACAAGGGCACACTGCTGACTCATATCCAGCTTCTCGTCCACTGTAACCCCTAGGTCCTTTTCCGCAGAACTGCTGCCTAGCCATTCGGTCCCTAGTCTGTAGCTGTGCATTGGGTTCTTCCGTCCTAAGTGCAGGACCCTGCACTTATCCTTATTGAACCGCATCAGGTTTCTTTTGGTCCAATCCTCCAATTTGTCTAGGTCCCTCTGTATCCTATCCCTGCCCTCCAGCGTATCTACCACTCCTCCCAGTTTAGTATCATCCGCAAATTTGCTGAGAGTGCAATCCACACCATCCTCCAGATCATTTATGAAGATATTGAACAAAACCGGCCCCAGGACCGACCCCTGGGGCACTCCACTTGACACCAGCTGCCAACTAGACATGGAGCCATTGATCACTACCCGTTGAGCCCGACAATCTAGCCAACTTTCTACCCACCTTATAGTGCATTCATCCAGCCCATACTTCTTTAACTTGCTGACAAGAATACTGTGGGAGACCGTGTCAAAAGCTTTGCTAAAGTCAAGAAACAATACATCCACTGCTTTCCCTTCATCCACAGAATCAGTAATCTCATCATAGAAGGCTATTAGATTAGTCAGGCATGACCTACCCTTGGTGAATCCATGCTGAATGTTCCTGATCACTTTCCTCTCGTGTAAGTGCTTCAGGATTGATTCCTTGAGGACCTGCTCCATGATTTTTCCGGGGACTGAGGTGAGGCTGACTGGCCTGTAGTTCCCAGGATCCTCCTTCTTCCCTTTTTTAAAGATTGGCACTACATTAGCCTTTTTCCAGTCATCTGGGACTTCCCCCGTTCGCCACGAGTTTTCAAAGATAATGGCCAATGGCTCTGCATTCACATCCGCCAATTCCTTTAGCACTCTCGGATGCAACTCGTCCGGCCCCATAGACTTGTGCACGTCCAGCTTTTCTAAATAGTCCCTAACCACCTCTTTCTCCACAGAGGGCTGGCCATCTACTCCCCATGTTGTGATGCCCAGCGCAGCAGTCTGGGAGCTGTCCTTGTTAGTGAAGACAGAGGCAAAAAAAGCATTGAGCACATTAGCTTTTTCCACATCCTCTGTCACTAGGTTGCCTCCCTCATTCAGTAAGGGGCCCACACTTTCCTTGGCTTTCTTCTTGTTGCCAACATACCTGAAGAAACCCTTCTTGTTACTCTTGACATCTCTTGCTAGCTGCAGCTCCAGGTGCGATTTGGCCCTCCTGATTTCATTCCTACATGCCCGAGCAATATCTTTATACTCTTCCCTGGTCATATGTCCAACCTTCCACTTCTTGTAAGCTTCTTTTTTATGTTTAAGATCCGCTAGGATTTCACCGTTAAGCCAAGCTGGTCGCCTGCCATATTTACTATTCTTTCGGTATCATTAGTATCATCTAACAGTATCACTAGTCTAGCTTTAAAAGATTTCTTATTCCTTTTACATAACACATGTAATACATTTAAAAGTACAATGATGATCCCTTTTCCATAGAAGTAAAACTACTCCTAAGAGATATATTTATTCCTGGGCAAATATGCCAAATGAAGGTAGACAGATGACCCCGTTCCATTCTTTATGGCTTTGTAATATTAACTAGGAATTTAAAAATAGTGCAAAACTATGTTTTTAATTTTGTTCAAAATGTGAAGTTACAAAGTGGATAAATATAAAGAGAGAAATATACATATGCCAGTATTGCATACTTTCACAATTTTGTCATGAATCTTTCATTATTTGGTGTTTTTCTTAAAGTCCAGGTTCCTGGATTCAAAATATTTTGTATGAGTCTTAGCTTTCATTTTTTTTGAAAAATTAAGACACCTAGCCCTCCACAGTTACAGAGAAAATAGTGAGTGCACTCTGAAGGGTCAGAAGGCAAATAAGGTAACACTGTTTTACTTTTAAAAATCTCATGGTTTTTAAGCCACTCACATGATTTTATGAGGCCTGAGTCATGATTTTTGAACATATGAGATTGACAACACTGATATAATATTTCATGAGCTAAGGTATCATTCACAAGGGATAGAAGAAAGCAGAGGCACTGATCATTGTGCATGTCATCCCCTAGGCAGTGAGTCTATTTTATCCAGAGACATTTTAAAATATTTACAAGACATAAGGATGTTGCCTACTGTAATCTCTTAGTGTGGGCGTGTGGGGATACTGCATGCTAGTCTCGTTCACAGAGTGAGGTAGGGGGCCAAGCCTGTCCTGGTTTCAGATATATCCTTCCACCAGTCCCAGAAATTGGCAGTAGTCATTACTCCCCTCATCTCCTATGCCTGGCCTCATGCTACGGTTGGAATCAGCCCAATAGCAGCAGCTTGTCTGAGCTGCATACCAGGGATGCTGCGTGGGTCCCATGGAAGCCTGCTGCTGTCTTGTGCTCATGTGACAGACCCAAAGAATCTGGTGTTGGGGGAGTGGAGAATTTCTAGGACTGGTACAAGCAGGGTCCGTGACAGTGACTGTACAGCCTGGTGTTCTGCCCAAGCAGCAACAGCACAGCTGAAAACCACGTGGTGGAAGTGGAGGCTGCAGAACAGGTGGTAGCGGATAGTTTGGAAGGAGAGAGAAGGTGGAAGCATCATCCCACAAAGGAGCTGTAGGTTGATATAATTGGGAGGTGCTTCCTTGAGCTAATGTCACACACTACTGGTGACGAGTATTCTCCCAGGGGTGCTTCTTTATACCTCCAAGCACCTGCTTTATTACATATAAGTGCTAGTTTCTTTGGAAGAGTATTGAATTGAGGCTAGTAAAAGCACTGCTCTCTCCAGTTCCCAAAGGCCCTTTAAAATATGTGTACATCATGGGCATGCAATGCAAGAGTCTGACAATGGAGCCAGAGAGCTAGAGCCCAGCACTCGTATGGAAGGGATGGTGGCAACCAACTGCCACTCTCTCTAGCAAGATTTTTTTTCTCTGGGCTCAAGTCTACAGCTGTCTCTTATTGACAGCCTTTGGGGTGCACCTCTGGCGATGAAGGAGGAATCATAAGCCTGTACATAATAGCTAGGAGCTGCCAAAAGGGACATAGCATTGCTCCATATAAAAGTAAAAGACTTGGCTCTACGGTAGAAGTGTACTTAGCTAGATGATGTTATGCAAAAAACCTCCATTTTTATTTGGGACATCACCTTCCGGGCTGAAATGTACATTTCATTCTCCAGTCACTAAGCTCAGACTCCATTTTGTCACTCATAAATCACAAAGTTAGTAACCCTCAAAGGGAATACATTGAGGAGACAGAGAATGTCTGTACATATGTGAAGAAAGGCAGCTTTTAAGGATTCAACTGTACAGCAGTTTCTGATTTTAAAGAACGTTTCAGAGACAGCAGATTACTCTTCTAAAAGAAGAAAATATTTTAAAAAAGGTCTGGGGAAGGGAAGTCATCTGCTTGCTGAAGAAAAGTTTTTAAGCTGCTTTAGGATGGATTTAGGTAATAATACAGTTAGTAGAGACAGAGTTATATACAGTGAAGCAGCGTAGTTTAAACTGGAACAGTGTTTTCCCACCGACGTAAATACAAAATAATTGTAGGCACTGTGGGTGGCTTTCTTAACCGAGAGATTGTTTTACGGAAGATTCAGCCCCCTGCCCACACACACTAGTACACAGCTACAACACTAAAACTGAAAAAGCTATATAGTTTTCCTAGAGAGGGGTCACTCAAGAGCAATGCTCAGATATAGTACTGAATTAATCATAACCAGTGACTGTCACACCGGTTTTTGCATAGAGGTAACTATAACCTCAACACTGGGAGAATGAGGAAGAGGAGAAAAACAGTTTTGAAAACCATGCCACTCTTTTGTGGGCTACAGGCACTTTGCTGCTGCTCTGGTTACCTGGATGATTTTTTCCCCTGCTACCTCTGATAATATTGTTGCACGCACAGAGCATTAGATAAGCAGAAGAAAAGATACTTAAATGATCACAAAGTGTACCCAGGAGCCTTTCAAACCTCATCCCTCGCCAATGCATTCACAACGTATCTGACACCAGTCATTTGGAGGAAAGGGAAGCAAAGTGACAGCCGGCAAAAGGCTGCCAGGCCCAGTCAGCTAGTCCAGTGGCCAGGAGCACCCGGCCCGCTCCCCTCCCTGGTGCCTCTCATTCGCCCCGGGTTTCCCCGGCTGCAGCCTCACCAGCACTTTAAAGGAGAGCGGCACAGAAAGCGGAAAGTGAGTCACGCAGGTTCATCTCCCACCCCTGTCAGCTGGGGCCCCGCAGTCAGCGTGTGCGCCCCGCGCCTGGCCCGCAGGGGACGCCCCGCGCACCCCCCGGGCCTGGCCCGGAGCCGGGGGGCGGGGCCGGCGGTAACTCGGAGTCCCGAGCTCGGTGTGCGGGGACCCCGCAGCAGGGCGCCGGGCGCGGGTGTCTGAGCGGCGCCCAGGCCGTGGCCGCAGCGGGCGCGCGGGGAGCCCTCCCCGCTTGCGGCCGTGAGACTCGCAGCCCCTCCCACCCCCGCTCGAATTCCCGGGACCCTCGGCTTCGAGGAAAGAGAGGCGGGACTAGCGCCAATCCATCACGTGACATCCCTCAGCACCGCCTCCTGCCCGTCTAGTCCCGCCCCACGCAAGCGCGTGCGAGCGACACAGCAAAATGGCCGAGATCCCTGAGACCGGTACTTTCCCTCCTCTCTCGTCTATAAATAGACCGCGCCGTGCGTCTGTCACGTTCCCATTACGTACACGCACGCTGACGCACGGGGCGGCGTGCTCCGTGACGCAAGCACGTATCCCCCAAAGCTATAAATAGGCTTCCGGCGGTAGCAGCTAGGGGACAGAGCAGTTGTGAGTCGGAAGCATCGGTGCGTGGGCGGGCATGACCGCTGGGGGCCGAGCCGCCCGGTTTCCATGGGGACCGATACTGGGGGTGCGCGCGGGCGCGCGCAAATTTATTCATGTCTCCTTCCCAAATAAGGGGGGCGGGAGCCCCGGCCGGGCGTGGTGAGTGGGGGTGGCCCTGGCCCTGCCAGGCTGGGGAAGGGGGTGCAGGAGCCCGCCGGGTCCCACGCCCCCCTGGGGGCCTGTGGCGGGGCGGCTGCTCCAGCTGGGGGACAGCAGCGTCTCCTGCCCTTCCGGTGCTTGGGGGGGGTCCCGCCCCCGGCGGGGGTTGCGTCCCGCCCGTGCTGGTATTCCTGGTACAGGAGCGCTGGGGAGGCCCCCGCCACAGTCCGGGCCCTGGCCCTTCCCCCGGTGCTGGTACGCGCAGGGAACAAGTGGGGGGCTAGCTCAGGGTGGGGGAAAAAGGAGGCGTTATCCCCCTTTCCACAGCTGGGGAGCTGAGACACCGAGGCCTGGGCTGCAGCTCTCCTAGCTGAGTCGGGGGGTGGGGGGGAGGAGAGAAGGGTATGTGTGTATTTACCAACATCCCTGGACAGGTGTAACCCCTCGTGTAGATGCAGTGATGGTGGCATAGAAGTGCCCGATGGCGTACTCCAGTGGGGAATAACTATGGGACCATGTGTATCCCGTATAACTGTGCTCACACAAGCAGTTTGTACTGCTCTGACTATACCACCCTAGGTAACGAGGTGTAATTTGTGTACGTAGATGAGATCTAAGTGACTTGCCTAAAGTCCTGTCCAAAAAATCTTGCAGACTTGGGACCTGAACCTAGTTCCAATATTTTAATCACATGGCCACCTTTTTCATAGCACCTGTAAGCATCATGGGAACGACTAGACGTACTAACAATAATGTAAATAAACTTTATTTGCTTGCATATTTTGAAATGTAGGTTGACTTCTTAGTTCCTAATTTTTGATTGTAAGCTCTTTGGGAAAGGAAGTGTTGATTTTATGTCAGTTAACTAACTTACTGTTAATGTTAGCATAACTGCATAAAGACTTTTCTTCCATGGACCCATATCTGTTCCTAGTGAGACCATAAGTAAATCTAAATTAACATAACTTGGCAGCAATAAAAATTGTAGTTAATACATGAAAATCTAAGCATTTTATAAATATTGTGGTCTTTTCCAAAATAGTACTTCTGTTATTTTATGTACTGTAGAATTTGTTTGGTTTGTTACAAGAAAACATTGAAAATTAATAAATTTTAAAAGTCTGATTGTATAAGTCTTGTTTGGCTGGTCAGTCACAGGCCAATGCTTTGGGCTGGCAATTTGGCCCCAGGTACTGTTGCTCTGGCCCCTGCCTCACTTCCCTAGTTTAGGACACCATCTGACTGGTCTTGGTCAAATGAGTAACACAGTAAAACTACTTTTGCAATATAGTTTACAGATTACAGTATGAAAATATTTTATAGATGATTCAAGTGCTATAACAGTGTAGCTCTTAACATGAGAATGTTATTCAAATCTGTATAACAGATCACAAAGGTTGTAAAATTCAACCTAGTACACAAGTGATACCTTGGTGCACTATTCCTTTATTTTATATTTATAAGAGCAGATTTGCTTTGCATACTCTTCCCCCCTCCCCCCCCCCCCCCCCCCCCCCCCCCGTGAATTGTTTGTTTTTTCAGACACACCTCTTCTATCTCTAGGTTTAGAAAATGAAAATTTGGGGGAATTAAAAAAAATATTTGCAGCTGTACAACCGCCCCCCCCCCCCCCAAAAAAAACAAAACAAAACCAAACCCCTCAAGCGTCATGGTTGAATTGTTAAGGTGTCAGCTAGTATGACGCTGACTATATTTGCTCTAAAGCATAGCAGTATCTTCCACTACAGCTACATATTCTAAAGCATTCCACAGTGGAAGCTGTATTATATCAATCTTTTTCTTTCTCACCATGAGAAGTGAAAGAGCTATACACTTTGTGGGGTGATGCTAACAACATAAACACAGGGGTGTAAATTGCTGTGGGTTAGTGATGTCACCTTTCAACTGCAGCTTAAGTCTGTAGTCATCCTTTACAGATGCCCTTTATTAATTTCTGGCCCTTCTGCTCTTCATCTTCCTGTCTCTTGTCCTTCCCCCACACAACCTGGGTTTCCAGTCTCCACTTTATATCTCCTTCCTTCCCCAGTGTCATACTGTCTGGAGTGGCTCATGACTAAGTGCTAAACTCAGGGCAGTGCGCCAAAAGTAGGGCAGACTCCCCAAAGTGGTAGTATGTTCTGTAATTCGATTTCACCAACCCCGTACCTACTGTGAATGCCTGGATCACTGGAACAGTCTTACCATGGAGTCCTAGACAGTCCCCTTAGGCACGTCATTCAAACTTGCCACCCAGGGTAGCTGGACTTAGTAATGAATGGTTACTTATACTAAAGTCACAAAATATTCAGGTTGCTACCAGTCCCAAGAGACCAGTCACTTATCCCAGATCAATTTGTACCTTAGATTTCTCACCAAAGAGAATGCTGGTAGCCAATTCTAGAATAAACTAATTGAGGCTTTATTAAGCAGGCAACATATATACACACAAGTGAGTTCAATGTATGGTTCCAAAAGGTGACAGAGGTGGTAATCAGTCAGCACTTACTCCCGAATGTGTTCGGTGCCAAAAAAAAATTCTGCAAATCTTATTTGTCAAATAAATGTGGAGGCTCCACCATGGCATTGGGGAGCGCAAGCAACTGGCTGAACGGAGGTGGGAGATCATTGTGCAGCTCCCCAGGACACAGACTCCGCAGTGGGGGTGTACCCAACCCTAACACAGCGCAAGGACTGGGCCTGCCCCTCTGTGCCAAGTGCACCAGGTGTGGGTGGGCAGGCAGGCTCAGCAATGCAGGATCCAAGTGTGGAGCGGTTTAGGGTGCAGGGGGAGATCCAGGTGTGGATTGAGAGGGCAATCTGGGTGCAGGCAGCTCAGTGGCAGATCCAGGGGGGGAATCTGGATGCACAGAGGCTTGTTGGGGGGTTCTGGCTGCAATGGTAATGGGACTCTGCAGGGGGTCCAGCTGAAGATGGTTAGGGCACAGCGGGGGGGTCTGGGCATGTGGGGTCTCATTGGAGGGTTCCAGATGCTGGTAGAGTGGGGCTCAGTGGGGTGGGGATCCATGTACAGTTGGTTGGGGCTCGGTAGGGTGGCAATCTGGGTGCAGGTAGCTTGTCGGGGTGGTCAAGGTGCAGGGGGAGTGGGGCTCAGTGGGAGTGCATGAGGTTTGGACGGATGGAGGAGCAGCTCCCTGTACAGTGATCCCTCTCCCAGCAGCTGAGGAGCTAAGGGTGCAGGAAGCAAGCTGGAGGTTGCAGAGCTTCCTACAGCTGGGGGAGAAATCGGGGGGTGGGTCTGACACAGGCCTGGATGCTGGGCAGGGGAAGAGGAAGTCATGTCTTCCCCAGCCCAGCTGGGACTAACAGCTCAGCCTGGCGCAGGGTAGGAGGCACTAGTCTGGTTTTCTTCAGTCCTGCTCCCTGCCCCACAGTGATTTACCTTGCTGCCGGCTTCCCTGGGCACCCAAAACATACTGCTGGGGAGGCCGCATGACTGCTCTTGTGGCTTCCTGGTCAGAAAGTCATTTTTCTGTAGAGAAGCAAAGAAATATGCCGGGGAAAAATTCTGCATATGCACAGTGGTGCAGAATTCCCTCACACTCTCTACCGAGTGTCTTCTTGGGGCTAACCCAGCGTGGCTCTGAGGATCTCTGCTTTTTTGTGTTTGTTTCTTAGCTCCAGCCCTTCTAAGAGTCCAAACAGCAAAGAGCGGACATGAAAATATTTTTATCTGTCTTTATTTCCCTCTTGCAGAATTTGAGCTGATGGGATGTGCTTTCCCTCATGGTAGCACCTTCCTGGGTGTAAGAGGACCATTAAACCAGCCTTTGTGTTGTGATGTTCCACAGTGACCCACTTAGTCTTGATAGTTCTGGATGGGAAAGGGAACCACTTTTCCTGCTTAGGTTCACAAGTTCAGAGCAGGCATTTTTACAATTATAAAGCAAAATGGACATATCTTGTAATGCCTTATACAGACATTACAAGTAAGATTAATGCATGCAGCAATTTCTAAGCATTTTACAGAATTTAAAGACATTCTTACAAATTCAGCACCAATCTTGAACAATATTAAACACACAGGCAAGTTGGTCTAGTTTCCAGCTATGAATTTGTCAAAGTTCAGCTGACACTCACAGACTTGGGGAAGAGCTGGCAGCTAATTTACTGACATCACTCCCAACAAGCCCATTCTGAACTTTCCCCACGGTGCATTTCCCCTGTTGGCTAATTGTTTTGCTAGTTTATTTATTTAATAATGAAATCAGGAATCGCTTCATGCTGGGGTTTTTATTATTAAAAAACTCTAACCACCATGACACGTTTCAGAGCAGCAGCCGTGTTAGTCTGTATCCGCAAAAAGAAAAGGAGTACTTGTGGCACCTTAGAGGCTAACACATTTATTTGAGCATAAGCTTTCGATGAAGTGAGCTGTAGCCACAAGTACTCCTTCTCTTTCTAACCACCATGATACTGACAAGCTGTTCCTGCTGTGGAAGAAGTGCTGTTGAAACCTACAGCTTCTGATTAGTGTTTAATGCATCTTTGTGTTTTCTTTTGCTGCTTTCAGCCTCCTTTTAATTATGTTCTACTTTTGACTTCTTGCTATTTAGTACTGACTTCAGTGATGAATGGAAACTACAAAGTAAAGTTGTTCCCCCTCACCCCCCCATTTATCATGTGCTTCCATATATTCTTGGCTTTGAGGTGCAGTAGCAAAGGCAGAGCTATTTCATACACAGTGATGTTGAGAACTCCTTTCTATTTTGATACTCTTTTGCCCATTTCAACTTTAAAATATACAGAGTAAATAAATGTATTTCTTCTTAATTGGTCCCTATTCATACTAAGTGTTTTATTCAGGTTAAATGGCTCAATCTATCATGAAAAAACTGAGATCCTGTGGTGGAAGGAAGATGCAAACCCGAGAGGCCATTTCTCTGGTGAGGATGAGGCTGCTTTTAATGACGCTGCCGTTGCAGATCTCTTCTGCAAGGGGGTGACTACCTGGCTTTTCTTGTTCTTACAAGGTGGTGGCAAGTGTATTGGGAAGCTTGGATTGAGAGAGGCCAGCTTCTCTCCATAGTCAGGCAAGGAGAGGCAACCTCTGACGTTTATCTTTGTGAGGAAGACTGGGATTGTGATGAGAAGGATGCTGGTGATCCACTGTATGGGGGGAGGGAGGGGAGAGAGAGGAGGGGATGGGTTGGGGGAAAGCAGGAGTTGATATTGCACGTGCTACTTGCTGTGTATGTTTTATCAAAATGAAGCACTTCAGAAAGATTTGAGATGGAGCACTCACACCAGTTATTTGGTCCACAAGACAAAATGTGCAGTAGACTTAAACTTATATTCTCCCAGTAGACTTAATTTTCCTTGGAAAACAATGAAAGGAAGGAATAACCAATGCATAGTATTTGCAGCATACCTTTAATGTATTTGTTTATATTTTCTCACCCGAGGAAAGGGACAGATGTAAAAAGGAGAGTTGATCAGGACATAGGGGTGGGATAGGGTACAGATGGTGGTTGTGAGGTCAGGTGATGTTGATCAAGACATCCTGGGAGGTGTTAGGGCAATTAGGAGATGCTTAGGTTCTTGAAGTGAAGTCAGGTGTGGAATGGCTGGGGGTGATTTGGACATGATGGGTAGGTACTGACTAGTAATCCAGAGAATCTGGTCTTAATGGAAGTGAGACTTCTCATTAAGAGTGGGAAAATCCTGGTGGAGGGAACTAAGGCTGGAGTGGTTGCAATGGGAAGTTAAGGAACCTGGAGAAAAGAGAGCTCATACCAGAGGCCTGGTGTTTGCAGTTCAAGAGGGAACACAGTTGTTGATTTTAGTTGGGTGGGGAAGAAAGGTTTGTTGTAAAATTGACACACACACACACAAAAGGAGGCCATTTATAGGGCCACATTTTCAGAAGAAAGGCCTGAATACACACACACGACCTCAGTTATGAGCACCAATATTTGTAACTCTGAACAAAACATGATGGTTGTTCTTTCAAAAGATTACAACTGAACATTGACTTAAGGTGTTGAAACTTTACTATGCAGAAAAAATGCTGTTTTCCACCCTCTTAATTTAAAATGGAAGAAGCACAAATGGTTTCCTTACCCTGTCATTTAAAAAATGTAACCTACAAATTTTTTTTTTTTCCAAAAACATAGTACTGTACTTTTTGTCTCTGCTGCTGCCTGATTGCATACTTCCAGTTCTAAATATGGTGTGTAGTTGACCAGTGGGTTTGTAACTCCAGTGTTTGAAAGTCTGAGATTCTACTATATGTACAAGTGCATTATTGCACACACAAATCAAGTACTTGCACATGCAACCACAATAACTACATGTGCATATGAAGCCATGGAATTGTAAGCATATTTTTCTATATGAATCTTAAATTTCTCTATGAAAAGTTTTGTTCCTAGTTGTCTTTAATGTACAAAATGTAAGTCTTATTAGGCTGAAAATGAATTCTCTCAAAGTAGAATGAGGGATTCTGTACAGTTATTGATGCAGAATTGTGCATATATTCCACAGTTATGTAGTTCCCTGAACTCTTATTGGTTCTGGGTATCTTATTTGCAAAAAAGAAAACGCCAAACCCCTCCCCCCCAAAAAAAAACAACACCCCCACACCACACCAACACAACACACATCACTGTAAGGCCATTTTAGAGTAACCATAGAGGATGCAAATGTCTGTACTTTGTTTGATTTTGAGCCAGTTATGTAAGTCCATGCAATATTACTTGCTATTAAAGGCTGACAGACAATCTGTTCACTTAGCAACACAGGCTGCTGAAAGCACATCATTCTGAAGCTCACCTCAATGCACTGACTCCCTGTTAAATACCAAGGCAAGTTCCAGGCTTTGGTCTTTAAAACCTTCCATGGAAATGGCCCAACCTGAGTAAGGGAACCCCTTGCCACAATCATGACCACCTTTAGCTGACAATTCCACTGGAATGTGAATGGGACTGTTGACTGCTGAAGACAGAGCTTTCTCTGCTGTTAGCCCACAACTGAGAGACTATTTGACTACAATCCTCACTGCCTTCAGAATGAGGTGTAAAATCCACTCTTTTGGTCTAGATTTCCTAGAGTCAAACTCAAAAGAAAAATCTCTTTACTGGGGCTATCGAGATCCCCCTATTTAAAGGGGGAAAAAGAAGTCACTCAGGTACAGTGATGAGAACAAATCCATAGAAAGATGAAATTAAACACTGTACTGTTATTTCTCAATACTTATACAGCAAGGTGTATATTCACAATATTCTAATTTGCCTTTTCTCTGACTGGCTCCTGTACTTAGATTTTTCAGTTAGCTTGCCAACAACAAAAATGCTATATTAATACCTTAAGCACCATTGAACAGCATCACATGGCTTGTTTGAGAGGTGATGTGGTTGTGAATTGTAAGCTAAATGGCACTCGTAATACATGCTGATTACAAAGCTTTTATGGAAGCCAAAGTCATTGCATTGGAGGTATATTCTGCCAGGAACAATTTTGTCTCCTTGTGTAACACTTGCACAATGAGAAAGGTCATTCACTTGGCAAAATCTACTCCAGTTCTGGTCAGTTAATTGATACAGAAGCTGAGCGCATGGCATGCTGGAGTGAACATTTCATTCAGCTGCTAAATGCACCCCCAATTTCTTTGGACCCTGACATAAAGTCTGCAAGTTGACCCTGTCCTTACAAAATGATCCTGGCAAATTTAGATGCCAAGAAGCTTAAGGGAAATAAGGTAGTAGGAACCTGTGGAACTGTTTAAAAGTGCTGGACCAGCTACTCTTATGACTACAGACACTTAAATATTTGCTGGAGAACTGAGTTGGTCCAGTCTGACTGGCAAAGAGGCATTATTTTACCACTTTGGAAACAAAGGCAGCACACTAGATGGTTGTAACTATCATGGCATTACTCTTCCTGAGGAAAGAGTTTGTTTCTGCCTTGTTGGCCCAAGCTGCTGATACCTTGGGAAGCAAGAGGAGACCACAGTATGCCTTCACTTCTGCCTGTTCCACAACAGGGCAAGTCTTCCCAGCGCACCAGTTTATCACAAAAGCATGATAATTCAAACTCCCCATTCATATTGCATTTGTGGAAATCAAGGTTGTAGGACTTTCAAAATCAGCCAAAATGTTTCCGTCACTCATAGCCCTCCTTGACAAACTTTGTATAATGATGTGTCTCCTATATGAGGACTGCTCAAGCTGTGGTCTTCTGATAGGGGTGTGACATTCTATACCTTGGGGGAGCACCCTGTAACCCCCATATTTCTCTTTTATGTAGAATTGTGATTTTACATATAAAGCATGCCATGTAAGATATCAGGAGAAAGAACAATGCCTTTCAGCAGATCATAACCTATCTAAATATGTATATTATCAATGCATATGAAATTATAATTGTGTTGTATGGTTTTCACTAAAATATGCTGTGGGTTTGGGAAGCACCCAAATACTAGCTCTCCAGCGATAATGACAAGGGAAGAGGTAACCAATACCTGGGTGGGTGCTGAACAGACATCACCAGCCATTGTCTAGCAGAGGAGTTACAAGTCAATGACTCACTCACGGGAGACACACCGGAGTATTGCTTCACCTTGTGACTCAGTAATGCCCACCAGATATGCCTGGACTTATGTTCTCCAAGCACATGGACTAAGGGTATAAAACAGAACACAGCAGCCCACTGCTTGGCCTTTCTCCATCCCCCACCTATGGTGCAAGCAACAAGGACAGTCAGGAGACTGATGACTCCAAGAGAGGAGACTGGCCCACATTTAGGGATAAACCTGTATATTAAGGACTGAAACATCCAGTGGGGTGAGAAAAACTGCTTAATCTAGATGTTACCCAGTCTAACAGGGCTGAAAGTTTAGACTGCATGGTTATATTTTCTTTTGGTATCCATTCTGACTTTTTGCCTATCACTTAAAATCTATTTGTTTAACTGTGTAACAAAGCAATGACTCACCAGCACAGCTCCTGCTGCTAGTTGTCTTGGGAATTAGCTCTACAACATACAGAGTGCCTCCTCCTGGCTGGTGTCTCGCCTGCCACTGGCCCTGTGTCCCTCCCAGACCCCAGTGCCCTTTACCTCAGGGTTCTGCCCCAGCAGAACCCCCACACTCTGGGTCTTTCCTCCCAGGGGAACCCCCAAACCTCTCAACCCACCTTGCCTCAGTGGCTACTGCCAGTCATAATCTATCCCCCACTCATTGAGGCATACTGCAGTCTGTAATGGCCACTCATCATTGGCAAGGGGTTAGGACCTGCTGCCTTTGCCTATCCTCAGGCTGCCGCTATGCAGCCCCAGTACCTTTTCATAGGCCTTCATCAAGGCCTGTAGCTTGGGGGTTTTACCAGGCTGGAGCTCCCCAGCTCCCTTACCCTATTCCCCAGCATTACTCCAGTTCAGGTACCTTCCTCTCAGGTAGCTAGCCCTTCTCTCCCCAAGGCTGGAGAGAGACTCTCCCAGCTCCTGGCCCCCAGCCCTCTTATCAGGGCCAGCTGGGCCCTAATTGAGCTGGCCACCGCTGTGATCAGCTACTCCCTCAGCTGCTTTCACTCTTTTACCCCAGCCACAGCCCTCTCCAGGGCTGCTTTTATCCCCTGTTCTGCAGGAGTGGGGCAGGCACCCCACTACAAACTGTTTATCTTTACCAGTGAGTTTGCCTGAAGTGTTTGGTAAGGGTGTTTGCTCAGTTACAAAGGCTGGTGTATATCCACTTTCCACTGATGAAATTGCAAACCAGTTAATAAATTTGCACTGCTCATCTTGAGCAGTGCAAGATGGTTTATTTCTGAGGTACAAGGCTGGGAGCTGGGGGGATTTGGCTGGTGCCTTTGTGATTCATGAGTGGCTCTGGGAGCATTCACACAATCTAGCTGGGTAGGGGCTCCACATGGGATTGTGCTGAGTGATAACAGTACCTGGAGGGGCTTGCTGCTTGTCACTAGCAAAGCATTGTGAGAGACAGCCCAGGCTGGAGAGTTAAGCAGGCACAGCGATCCCAGAGTCCAGGCTGCATCCCAGGGATCCCATCACAAGAGGAAAGAACCACCTTCCCAATTAGGTCGGGCATTTGACTAGGATGTGTTGCAACCGCAGAACACTTGAATGCCGTCAATGTAAACAATGTGCTTGAGCAGCCACCAAGTACATGAATTTTAGGCACATGCCTTAATGATAAGAAACTCATGAACATTGAGTTTGCCAAATCAATGAGCAAGTTATTTGCGGCACTTTAAGCCCTGGAAAGATCAGTGGCAAAAGTCAGCCTGAAAGTAAATTGGGGTAAAACCAAAATTCTATTATTGTCGATTTTGAACATGCTGTAGGCTCTAGCATCTTAGTGGGTAACCACCCATTCAAAATTGTTGGTGATTTCACCTACTTTGGCTCTGTTGTCAACACCATGGGTACAATCAAGAAAGAACTTTAAGTCCACACTGCAAAAGCGTAGTCAGTAATGAGGCACCTCATCAAGAATGACTTTTGTAAACCAAACACCCTGATAAAGTAGGGAGGCAAAGCTGAGGATAATATAATGCTTCAGTGGTTAGTATTCTCCTATTGGGACTGAAACATGCCTCACTCTCAGAATTGAAAAGAAGTTGTACACCATTCAGATGAAGCATCCTTGAATGATCAAAAACATCAAATGGTATGAATTCAAGTTGAATGAAGAGATCAGTTTTCTAACTAGGTGGGTCCCCCTTTCTCAAAATAACTGCCCAATGCTATCTAAGGTAGTATGGACATCTGTTCCAAATGCCTACTAACTTCCCTGTGAGTGTCATCTTTGACTTTGACCATGTGAAAAGAGAATATCCTAAAACACAACGTCCAAATGGCATCAGTCTGTCTCTCACAGGCTTTTTACCCAGTAATGTGCCAGATTTGACTCAGGACATGGAGGTGCATAATGTAGTTGATGGCCCTTACGCTGTCCAAGTGACAACGTGAAAACCAAACAAACAAAAATTCTACTTCAGTTTCTCTCTCTCTTTGCTGTGTGCAGAAAAACCTTTTAAAACATGATAATAAAAAAAAAAGAAAGACATTAAAAGCATAGAAAATGGGGCTGTGACATCATAGAAAGGGAATTCGATTTTTTAAAAAAGCTTTAAACTCTTTAGATTAATTTCACTTTCCCATCTATCAGCCTTTCCACCAGCAAGGCTCTTGTCCCCTTAACAAGTCTTCATATATTTGTGTTTTATAAGGTATATGTTCATTCCATTTTGAAACAGTGGTAATAAAATATATTGCAGTTATTTTAGAGGACAAGAGCTTGGATTGACCTGGAAGGAGGTTGGGGTAAGAGGAGAAAGATAAACAGGGGAGGAAGTGAGAAGAGGGGGAAAAAAGGAAGGGGGCAGAAAGGAAGAACAGATCCCCCCCCAAAAAACAAAACAAAAACCAAAGAACCTGTTGAGCAGTTTGACAGCCCATTTTGATATTTTAGTACCTTTTTTCTTTTCTTTATTTCAAAATTTGGCCCAAGATTTAAAGTGCTTATAAATCCATATTTAAATGGATAAAGGAGTGGCCTAGTTTTCAGAAGTGCTGAGCACCCGCTGCTCCTACCATGAGCAGAGTTGTACCAGTTGAAAATTTTGCCTAGATCGGCCTAATGCAGACAAGGCCTAGTTCAAGTTTATGTAAACAGTAAATTCAAACAGGCATCTCAATGGGGCAAATTTATTCCTTGTGGGGCTCCAAGTGAAATCATAACAGGAATTCATTAAGCTCATGTGGTTAAATCTGGCCAAGCATATCAGTCCAAACACCCAAAAGAAAATTATTGTTAATACATTTGCATATTTGCAGAGCAATCTTAATACAGTGGTGATTTTGCTAACAGTACATTTTAAACAAACACAAATCAACATATTCATTCTATATGCAGCTGACGAGTCTGAATGTGCAGGACGAACAGTTGGATGCAGGAGTCGAAGGTGATGCTATGTGTAATTAGAACAGTAATTTACCCAGTCTCAAACATGACTTATGAACTCTGTCATGTTAATGAACGACTCTATACTGGGCATACATTGGCAAACAAGCCTCCGTTTTTAGTTTTATAAGGATAAAAATCAATTAGTATTGCACCTTAATTAAAAAAAAGTGGCTTATTTACATGGAATATACTTGTACGGGTAGTTCTACCAGTGAGATAATTATGTTCTTTTTCAAAGACAAGGGATAGAATGCCATTACTTGAAACTGTGTGTCATAGACAGCGATTTTAACCACAGGAAAGAGTCTCTAGTAATGTCTTTAATCTGATTCAGTGTCTATTTCCCCTGGGACCTGCTTCTTGATTTTGTCTAACAGATGCTGAGCAGACTCTGGCTCCAAGAAAACATACATTTTAGCATGATCTCATTCTATATTTTGCAGAATAAAAGTGGCAGTGTCTATTTCCTCATCAAAAATGCATGACTTAGCAGAAGAACCTGTTCTTATTTTCATTGTTAGGCCTCAGGTCTGGAAAAAAGAAGGGTCTGAGAATATTAAATGCTATGTCTCAATTTTTTCCAACAGACACTTAAAGTACTGTGTTCACAAGATTGCCTTTTTGTGCCATGTTTTCTTCTGGAACCAAAAAGGGAGTACACTTGTAACTCATCCTACTGACCTGTCTATGGTATTTGACACTGTTGTCTCCTGTCCCACTTGCAAAAAGCTCTAGGAATGAATGCAAGTACCCCCAAAATGTCTCAGGTCTGTTTCAGAAGAAATCCAGAGGGTTGTTACGGGAAACTGTTCCTGCACATTTAATGCGCTGATCTATGGAGCCCCATAAGTTCAGTACTCTCCCTTATTTATTCAACCTCTGTAAGGAGCCATTGGGGGAGCTAGTGAGATAATACGGGACTGACCTGCCAACAGTACACAGAGAACATCCAACTCTACATCTCCTTTACATCAAACATAACCAGCAATATGTCCCAGTTTTCGCAATGCCTAGTTCAAACCAGCACCTGGATGAAGAGCAACTGGTTAATACTAAATCCAGGCAAGACAGGTGATGCTAGCAAGGAGAAGGAAGCACTTCGGAAAAACATGCATCCCCTGTTACACTACTGAAATGGTCTGCCCTCAGATTGTTAGTTTGGTCTGTAGGCCTTAGGTCCTTTTTGACTCATCGCTACTGGCTACAAATAGCTATGGTGGCAAAATAATTCATACAGGTCTCTGGCTAGCCATAGGATTGTACCCTATCCTATCCGACCCACCACTGGCTATGGCGTTCCATACATTTTTGGCCATCAGGTTTGATAATTGCAACTTGTTATATTTCGGAATGAAACCACCCTAAAATACCACACAACACCACATCACTAAACACCATCACCCTGGTGCTTCACTCTTCACTGGCTCCTCATTAAATATAGAATTCAGTCTAGGGCTCTGTCTTAATGTAAGAAGCCCTACGAACTGGCTCTAGCTACCTGAGATATGGCCTCTCCCTCTATGAGCATGACTTCTGATGACAGCCAGGGCCGGATTAAGACCTTTAGAGGCCCTAAGCACTGAAAAGATTATGGTGCCCCCACATATGTAATTCAAAATAAAAACAATACTATACCGTAAAATAACATTTTGCTGAAATTAAAATAGGTTCTTTCTAGATTTTCTGATTGCAAAATCTGATTGCAAAATTCTGGATAAGTTCATCGAAGCTGACTCGACGAAGCATGTACACTTCCATACACAATAGAGAAAGGGAATCAAGTCTGTCCTGACACATTGTTGTTCTCTGAAGGTTTTTTGCTCTTTTTCTCAGCTGAAAAGAATATTCTGCGGAGTAGTTAGTAATCATCAATGTTAGAAAAATATGTAGTGCGATCTCTACAATATTGTATTCCGTCTTTCAGTATTGTGTCATGAAGATCAATGTGACTGAACTTCATTTTTCCTGTTTCATTAAACTTTGCGCGCATATAACAGTGGAACTGCCGTACTTCTCCACAGAGATTCATGTTCGAGTCAACTAGCTTTTGGGAACCTTGTGAATATTGTTTGTCAGATAAGTCCATATCGTTTAGAAAAGAAAATCTATGTGAGATACTTCTTTGTACACTTCACCTCTCCTCTTCATATGAGCTTCAAGTGTATCAATTATAGCGTAGTAAGTAGATATGCGAAATTTGTCTCTAGGATTCAATGCTGTTTCTGTTGCACTGCTATCATTTACTTGTTTTTTTCCTGATTCGCTTGCAGGAGAGGGCTTCTTTGTCATTAGTATCAGGCAAGATATCTTTTGATACATGTCTTCAAATCTTTCGAAATCATTCCTCAAAGTGTGTAAGTGGTCTGCTAATGATTGACAGAGGTCTGCACATGTTTTCAAATCCAATTCTTTTCCTGGGAAAGCTTGACTTGTGTGGTAAAAGTGTTATAAAATTTCATTCCACATGGTCAACATGAATATAAACTCTAGTTCTTGCATCTTGTTTGCAATGTTTTCTGCCTCTCGTATAGTTTCTCCCTTTTGTGATTGGTCTTCAGCTGTACTTTCTAATGCATCCACAATCTTTGAGTAGGACTCCAGAATTGCACTTGTTGCCACTGCGCGTGCCTCCCAGCGAGTATTAGAAAGAGATTTCAACACACGATCATTGCCCAAATATGTTTTAAGAACCGTGCATCGGTGTGTTCAGGCAGAGAAAAATGTATAAAGTAACTGGACTGTTGAGAAAAAACTTACTGCCACCGGACAACAATCAACAGCACTGCGGCCAACAAGATTGAGAGAGTGGGCAGCACCTGGTATGAATATGGCATATTTGTTCTGTTCTAAAAGCTTCTTCTGCATTCCTTGATAATGCCGTGACATGTTGACAGCGTTGTCATAAGACTGACCTCTGCACTTTGAGAAATCTATTTTGCAAACTTGGCACAGATAATGCAGTACTTGATTTGCCATTTCTTCACCAGTGTGGCTTTTCAAATTGAGGAATGTTATAAATCGTTCAACTGGTTTTCCATGTGTGGGAGACACATATCTTAGTACAATACTCAATTGATCAATATATGAAAGATCAGGTGTAGAGTCGACAGATAAACTGAAGTACCCAGCCATACTCATTTCATCCACAATAGCTGAACGAACTTTGTCACTCATTAGACCAATGAGTTCATCACATATTGTCTTGGATAAGTATGATGGGTTACCTTTGCCGGCTTTCCCATATTTTGAGATATGGCCTGCTAAAAATGGGTCAAACTGAGCCACAAGCTCCAACAATCCCAAGAAATTTCCATTCTGCAATGATCCAAATGTGTCATTTGATCCCCAGAAAGGCAGACCACGTTCAGATAATGTTTGAATAACAGCTATAACACACTGCAAGACATGTTGCCAGTATTCACGCTCCCCTTTAATTTGTTCTTCCAATTTTTGTGTCAATCCAAAGCCCTGTCTTCGATTTAAATATGTCAACACTGAATCTCTGTGAGTAATGCTATTTTCATGTTGTTCAATTAAAACAGTATTCCGCCAGTCACTAAATCCATCTGCAGCAAACCGGGATGTTGAAGGTCTATATGCAAAAAGTTTGCAAACAAAACAGTACAGAGACCCTGTTGATGGTGAATATAGTAGCCATTCTCGAGTGTATTTCTCACCATTTGCTTTCATGCCGAAAAATATTTTTTGTGGACAATATCTTGTTTGTTTGCCATTGGTAAAAGTCTGACGTGATTTCTCAAATAGACCAGCGTGGTGTTGACAGTCATTTGGTCCATGATCTATCCAGTAAGCTACATCACTGGTACTGAAATCAACCCACATACCAGGATCTTTTCTCCTATTATTTACAGCATGAGCAGGTTCAGTCTCTGACACATCCACACCTTCTAGAACAATATCTGTTTTACCACCAGGAGTAGGATGATCAGTTACAGTCTCGGACACATCCACATGTTCTGGAATGGTGTTTGTTTCACCAATAGAAGAAGGGTCAGTCTCTGAAACACCTACAGGTTTTGGAACGATGTTTGTGCTACTGAGAGAAGATGTTGCTTCTGATGGATTTGCTTTGAAAAATGATGTCAGCTTTGGAAGATTTTGGAAAATTTCACTAGTTTTTTTGTTTCTTTTCTTCCGCCAGTTTACGTTTCTGTGCTCCACTCAGTTGGTTACATTACATCCTGCCCCTTATCTCAGTTATCTGAACTTAAAAAAAACCCAAATTACACAACGTACACTATTTTTATATATATATATATATATATATATATATATAAGAAACAAAAATGAATCAAGTACGTATAACTCAGAAGAATATATTAATAATAAAACATAAATTTATTACAATACATGACAGGATCTGATTTCCTTGCATTATTTCGATCTACATTAGTAGGATGCCCCCCGGTTTAAGTGGGGATAAGTAATAAAAAGAGAACAGAAAATCAGGGGAAGAGTGTATAGGGGAATGTAAGGAATTCTAACAGAAGTTCTGATTTTTCCCATGATGACTACTTCAATGCTTTTTTTGAAATATCAAATATCAAATTTTTTCCAAAAAAAATCTCAGTTTTTTGGTGCCCCCTGCTTTGCTGGTGCTCTAAGCACGTGCTTAGTCTGCCTGTTGGGTAATCCAGCCCTGATGACAGCCATGTTACACTTGAACTAAAACTACTCACAGAATGGAAAAGATCTGAGTGCAGGAGACAGAACTTTCACAGGAGGTGGACCTAGACTCTGTGAAAATCATAATGGCAAGAAATAAGGACTGTTAACATCACAACACAAAATTAGTTTTGTTGAGTTAATAATTCTTCACAGATAGTGCACTTTAGGGTGTGGCTGCTTATTAGGCACCCCCTCATCACCATAGGCACCCTGCCCTGTTAACCCCCCTTGCAGGCCCCTTAAGTACTCCAGACTGTCTCTGTTGTAGCTCACAGCACACCTTTCTGGGGCTGGTTTAATGTCAAATAAAGTTCACACAGACCTCAGAGTCCTGAGCCACAAAATAATCCAGAGAATCATCAACAAAGTCAAAAAGCATAATTCAACAGTTCCAATTTAGCTCCCACTCTTCAGCTGACAGTTCCTTCTCTGTTAGGCTACTCCACCTGAAGCCATCATCACCATCTCTTTCTGGCTGGCACTCAGCCTCTGGTCCTGCTTCCTTCTTTATTGGTGTCTCCTAATTCCTAAACTTCTCTCAGTCATCACCTCTGTGCTGTCTTTTATATTTGAATAACCTGTTTCCCCACAGGTGGGGCTCATCTTGTAATCAGGGCTGGCTTACTAAAGCAAGCCACGCTGTTACACACACGTTCCCATTCATATAAAAATCATCAAACAATCAAAGAACCCTGTGAACTTATCAGGCTATTTCTCCGACAGGCAGGAAGGAAGAGGGATATGGTTTTTAACATTTTTAAATACTTGGGAGGTGCTTAGATGGTATCATAATCAGAACTGTATTACTATATAGCTAGACAGATAGAGCAAGAGTTGATTAAGATTGAATGATCAGGTCCTAAAATGTCAAGGATCTATTTCTCTATCAAAGAAATTAATTCATCTTCTGTTAGTGTAAGAACTAGCAGTGGAATACTATATAATATACATTTGGATTAAAAACCTCAGCATTTCACCTGATTTCACTAACCTGCTGCACAATATTTCCAGTTGCTATATTTCAGCCTTCTTGTTTTTTCTACCTCTCCACTTCGTTTTTAACACTTTTCTCCCTAATAGCTGTATGCCCCTCTACGTTGGTCAGTCTGAGGTGATCAAACTTGACTCCAATTGCCTCCCTGGTGTCTGTATTTTCTTAATTTGTTGAAGAGAAGCTTTGGATGGTTTTTTGAGTCCTCTGGTTCTGCCTATAGCACTGATACGTAGGCCTCAATGGCATCACATCCCAGCCTCTGCATTGAGAATTACATTCCAAGCCGACTCATCTGATTCATTTAGCATTCTGATTGCTACAGTGAACTTTTGTAATGAAACAACTTACGTAACTAAGTATTGGCTGCACAGTATGTTGAACCAAACTGGGCCACATAAATAAGGAAATTTTGCCAGGTAGGTGGAGCTTCCCTATGAAGTTTATTTTGTTGTGGTTTTGTGCAGCCTTACTCAATAATATCACACACAAAATCATTTTAGTAGATGCCAGATTCATGGAGAAAATTAGAACTCAAACACAGGAAAATCCTCCTCCTTCATGCACTTTGCTATTCAAGAAGTCAGGAATGCAATAAACGAGGATTGTCATGAAATATTGCACTCTTGTTGACATTGATATGAATGGGAGCAGGCAGGGACCATGCCCTCTGTGTTTAACAAAGCATTCTAAACTCATAATAAATAACAACTAGAAAACAAACTTCTTAAAATAAGTATTTTTCAGCAAGTTTTGAAAGATGTTAAAATAGCTTGTACATAGTTCATTGGCTCCTATATGACTTACTTACCAGAACAGCCTCCTTAACACCTAAAAGGATGTATTTGTTCTGAAAAGTGAGCCTACAAAAATGGCATCATGGGGTTCTACACTTATTGCCTCTATTAAATGTGCTCAGTTTCCAATTAAAAATGATCCTTCTAACTGCCAGCCCTGCAGATTCAACCTGCGATCTAAGGATCGGATTGGATGATTTCCTTCTTGTGCTTCTTCAGCGTAATAAAGGGACCTGTAGTCAATTTATGCCTCAATTACTGTACAGCTATACAGCTCCACTGTTTCCCATTACGCCTTCAGTAAGTTCCGTGAAACTCCGTTGCCTTCAGTAGGGTTACACAGATGTAAATGAATGGAACTTAATAAACAATTGTGTTGATGGTGCACCAGGAGGAATAGAATCCAGCTCACTCTCTCTTAGCTGTATTTGGCTCTGCAGGGGTAATAGGAGTAAAATGCAGTAAAACATATGTCTCTAATGACATCAGATAGGACTCAAAATATAATCAACAAGAATAAAGTGGTTGAGTAAGAAGGTTCCTTTTTTTTACACATAGTTACTTTTCAACATAAAATTGTGCTTTAAGGAGCATGGTTAAGTGTGGTTTAGTAACATAATTTAATCAGAAAAAAAAAACAGTGAACAAGCAAACCTGCTAATCAACTAAATCCGTGAGAATTGTGCTAAACTAAATCTCTCAAAATGGAGATTCACATGTATTAATTTCAATTGTAACATGGTATGACAATTTGAACAACTGCTTGACAGAACCAATGGGATATACTGAGTCACAGGGCTCAGTAACCAGAGTGGGATGATCAGGGCACCCGCCTCAGGTGCAAAGCTGTGGGGGCAGGAAAATGGGGCCAGAAGTGATGTGTGGGGGGAGGGCACATGGGGTCACATGCCCCTACTCCCCCTGATTTTTGGTTGTGCCCCCCTAACCTAGACAGGCTGGGTGGCCTGCTGAGGTGAGTCATGGGGTAGAGGTGGGGCTCCTTCCACGAACTCCATCATGAGCCCCACCATTTGGGGCTGGCCTGAGCCATCTGCCATCATTGGCCTGAGCCACCTGGTGTTGCTGCTTCCCCCTCCCCCCGCAAATGTTCCTTCACACCCCCTCAGGGGGCGCACCACACAGTTTGAAACATACTCTCCCAGAACCCTTGAATTGTGCTCCCCTACTATGAACAGTTACATGCCACCTTTGAATGGAGCGGAAAATATGATGGGAAAACATGGTAGGGGGTGTAAATATGCTTGCTTGCTCGGGCGCTAAGTGCCTAGTTATGGCTCTGTTGAACCATTAGAAACCATTGTGTCATTTCACCAGATGACCATTAAAAAGTGGCAAGTCAGAATCATGTTGTAGTATTAAATGATAATAATAAAGGATTTTCAGATGAAGGCAATTCCTCCCTTTTCCCTCTCACACTACGTGTAATTTTCTTTACTGTTTTGCAACTCTTGAACTCAGTCCTTAACTGAGGGAGCATACTCAGCCTTCCATCAGGTAATGACACACTTAGCAATTAACAAAGCAGTTTCCACGATATGCTATGCATCCGATGAAGTGAGCTGTAGCTCACGAAAGCTCATGCTCAAATAAACTGGTTAGTCTCTAAGGTGCCACAAGAACTCCTTTTCTTTTTTCAAATATGTGAGTTTTGTTTTATGTTGTCATTGTCATATTCTGCATCAAAACTAAAATAAAACAAGCTCATGTGTTTTGAAGACAATGTCAGTGTTCTATTATTTCTGTGTCTGTATAGGGCTTGATCCAAGTCAGTCCGTGGGAGCCTTTTCATTGACTTCAGTGGGCTTAGGATATGTTCTATCATCAGGTATTTTGTACATTGTCATCAATGGTGTATACTAAGCTACCCTCCTTTAGTTTACATTGGTAACAGGTGGCAGATATCGATACAGAACATTACAGAAAAGCCATTTATACGCAGTGCATATTGTTATATGTGACACGAATGGGCATGTTCATTCCAAATGGAATCCTCACAGGTAACATTTAGGTTTACTCCCACCCTGACTTTTAATCATGTCTTTACCCAAAGTGGGGAGCAGAGGTTCAGTAAGCAATGAAAGTGTTTCAGTGTTAAATGTGCTTCTTTAAAGCTCATTTTGGAGATGTACTGGCTCCATTTACTTCTTGAATGCACTCTTTTTTTTGTTAATAGGATGCCTACAGGGCCGGCCCACAACATTTTGGTACCTGAGGCGGGGAGCTCAAATGATGCCCCCATGCCTTCTCGCTTGGGCCAAAACTTTGAAAGGTCTCAATTCTGCCTTCTTCCTGTTCTACTCCTCTGCTACCTACCCTAATAAAGGAGAACTAACAACTTAAAATGCCTTGTTCAAAAATTTTAAGTAACACTTAACTTTCAAACACCTGAACAGCAAAAGTAACTTTTCTTGTCTGCATAGTAAACACTGGCATTTTTATCTGTTTGAATAATCAAAGTGGTGCTTTCCGTGTATTCTTGGTTGCAAAGATTTGAACCGCTTCCTGCTGAAGGTCCACAGTCTGGGCCAGCTCGTGCTCTATTGAGATGGTTGCAAGGCCGACCAGTCTCTCCTGTGTTATTGTGGAACGTAGATGTGTTTTTATTAACTTCAGCTTGTAGAAGCTGCGTTGTCCACTGGCAACTGTTACAGGAAGTGTTAGAAGTATGCGCAGAGCAACAAAAGCATTTGGAAAGAGGGTGGTCATCTTATTTGTGCACATATATTCCAGAACAGCATTTGGAGTTGATCATGCTGAAATGTATCTTGAAAGGGCTTTCAGTTCATCACCTAAATCACTCGTATCAATATTGCACATGTCATCATGTGTCAACACTGTCTCTAGTGCCCTGCATTGCTGGTGTAGGTCTTCTTCAGGTATAGTGAGGAGTTTGCTGTGTTCCTTGAGCTGCATGAAACGTTCTTCAACTGACTGTATTGCACGATCTAGCACCTGGTTAAAGAATTCAACTTTGAATTGTTGTTTGGGGTCTCTTACGGGATTATCCCGTGCCTCGTAATCAAAATGTCTTCTTCTTCGGTGACTCTTGTATTCTTGAATGGGTGGGAAAATAGCTTCAGTGAGAAGTTCCTCTGCCAACTTCTGTGCACTCTTCAGAACGTTTTGAAATCCCTCATCTGACCGGTAAGACTGTAGGTATTACTTTGCTTTGTCCAGTTGTTCCATTGCTCCAGATATATCAAGGTCAACACCTTGGAGTCTCTTGCTTACAACATTTATTTCAAACAGTATGTCATGCCACAACACTAAGCTACACAGAAATTTGAAGTTATGTGTGTTTCTGGTGATTCCATTTCCCTCTGCCACTGTTCTCCCACGAACAGTTCCTGTCATAGCATTATCCTCCATATTGGCATCATCTATCTTCCCAATTTGGTGTTTGATAGGCTTTATTACCTCCACTTGACTTTCCCATCGTGTGGCACTCAGTGGTTTCAGTGTCAGAGAGGATGTTCCCAGACATTGCTTCAAAATTTGCCATCAATGAATTGATACAGAGAAAAATACATAGATGCTTTGAATTACATTAAAAAATTCAGCAGCCTCACTAGAAGCTGATGCTGCATCACTGACCACCAAGTTCAATGAATGAGAACTGCATGGGACAAAAAAAACCTCGAGGGTTTAACTCTTGGATCTGTGTCTGCACTCCTCTGTTCTTTCCTCTCATGTTGACCCTATTATCGTAGCCCTGGCCTCTCATGTCAGCTATCGCAATTCCCGTATCTTCCAGCTTTTTAAGAAGCACATTTGTCATACCAGCTCCTGTATTATCATCAATGTCAGTACATTCTAGAAAATGCTCTCTGACAGTCACCATTGCAGGGACATTTTCACTAGGTTCTGTTGTTGTTACAAAACGCACCATTAAAGTAATTTGTTCGGTATGGCTGATATCAGGTGTGCCGTCCAGAATAACAGAGTAATATCTTCCTGACTTGAGATCTGCCACAATCTTCTGTTTGATTTTTGTTGTCAGTAACTGTATGATCTCATTTTGAATTGTTTTTCCAAGGTAGTGGTGTGTGTACATTTCTTGGGTGGTGACTTTTCTAAGATGCTCCTGGAGTACAGCATCAAACTCAGCCATCAGCTCCACAGTTTTAAGGAAGTTTGCATTGTTTGGCTCATACAGCTGACCTGAAGTGCCACGCAGTGCTAGGTTTTGGGTAGCAAGCATTCTCACAATGGCAATGAGCCTTTTCAGAACATTTTGCCAGTAAAGAGACTCTGATCCAATCTTCTCTTAATGCTGATCATCTATGGTGGCCTTTAACCTTAGTCTCATCTCAAGCTCTTTCCACCTATGGAATGCTCTCTGGTGATTTGCTGCCTTCTCATGGCATGCCCGATTTCTAGCTAGATTTTTCCAGTCCTTTGTTCCTGTAGAACCCAATGTGGCTGGAACATTAGACTGGAAGAGTTTGCAACAAAACCAGCATGCAGCATTCTGGGCTTTTGAGTACATAAGCCATGGCCTCTGCACTTTGTCACCATTGGGGATTTCACGCCAGTAATGTGTTGGATGGAAACTTCTATTTTCCTTATCTTTGAGGAAGATGAAGTTTTTCACTTGCTGTGGCCCATGCAGTACAAGCAAGTCAGGCTACTGCTCAAGTGGGTCCATAGTCCTGGATCATCTAGACTTAAGGAACTAAACTCAGCAGCAGCTGTTTCTTGAGCCTCCACCATACTCTTCTCTGATCTACACTTTTCTTCAGGAACGTGCATGGTTACATCCATTCAAGATGGAGATATGGATGCTGCAGTAGCTGCCAGGTCACCTGCACTCTGACTAACTGGAAGATCAGGCCTCTCCTCACCACTCACATCCTCACTGGGGCCGGAAGGCTCACCGTGAACATTTGTGTCTATGTATCTCAGGAGAGCTCCTTCCTGCTGAGATAGAAAAGCTTCCTTTGCTTGCTTTCTTTTTCTGAATGCTGCCCCAGAGGGGTGTTTTCTTTTTCACTCATGACTGCTGTTCTGTGCCAGCTATAGTGGCTCTCAACTCTCAGTTGAAGGGGACAAATAAGCAGGCCGATAGCAGGGCCTGAGTGAGGGAAGATATCAGCGTCTTAAGGGCCTAACTGGCTCCTACTACTTCAGCTGACTGCCTGTTCTCCTCAAGTGGGTTCAGGGAAGCAGCAGGAAACAGGAAGCTCCCTGAGAAGCTGGTGCTAATCAATCAGTCCAGGCTCCTGGGGGTGCTAGAGAGGTACATAAGAGGCTCCTCCTCCTCTCTCTCCCTGCAGCTCCTGCTGCTTTCTATTATTTCCTCTCACCTTTTCTCCTGCCTGCCAGTTATGTCTCTTGTGCCCTCCTTCCTCCCGCACAGCACTCCACCATCTCTGTGCATCTAGAGCAGAGAGAATACATATGCACCAGCAGCAGACATAATTTTCTACACTCTGGGTCCTAGTGGCGCCCCCACCCCCACCCCAGTCTGGCACCTGAGGTGGTTGCCTCAGTTCGCCTCATGGTAAAGCCAGCCCTGGATGCCTAGTCTAGCAGAACCAGAAGAGCGCCAACTCTGGTGAATTTCATAATTGTTATAGCTCAGGAAATCAGAACCATACTTTGAAAACTTAGTAGCTTGTGTATTCATTTTAATTTTTTTTATAATATTTCTGTTACATTAATGGAATATTAGCCTTCCTCCGCTGGTTAATTTAACACCTGTAAAATCCCATATATTTATTAACTAATGTCTCTGTAGCTTAATGTACAAAATGCTCTGTATTTAAGGCTCTGTGTATTCTGTGGTCTTGTAGACCTACATATTACAGCAAGAGCCTCTGTTTTTTGTGGCACTGTAGCAGTGCTAAATTTTGGGTCAAACCAAGGTTTTCCTGGCCTCCATGTAGTGAGGGAGGGGGGAGAGAATGTATGACACATGGAGGGAACAGGCTCCTTACTTATCCCTTTGGGTGCCTGCACAGTCTTGCCAGCATGGTGATTCTGAGCTAGGAAAAACATGTAACGGATGTGACTTGAGATACACTGGGTACCATTGACCATTGGTCCAAGGCAAATACCCGAAGCATGACTGGTATTAGTGACTCAGTACACACGCTAGTACTGCATAAACAAATGAAATAAGCTGGTCCTATAATGAATTCACTGCTAGATCACTTATTACAATTTAAAGTATTTTACTTCCTGCCTCGATCAGCCAGGGCATAGCTATAAGGGCTCTGTGTCCTGAAATAATCACGTGCATGCGTCAATACATAACTCTGCTAAGCCTCTTTCTTTTAAGTCAGTGTGTCAGGCATTTGACTAAAATGCCTCATTATACAGTGGAATTCTTAAGATGAAATCATGGCCCTGTTGAAGTCAATGGTAAACTCCCACTGACATAAATGGGGCCAGGATTTCACTCTGTGTTCTGTGTAATATACATATTGATGTAGTTGGAGCCCACATCACCACTGGCAGCACCTGGGTGCTTCAGTATAAGCCAATACCTTGGGACATAACAGATCACCCTGGAGAAGATTATCCTGCAGGTTATTCAGGGTTGTGGATTGAAACCCGGAGTGTTGTGACCTGGCTAGGCTAGGCTATGCTAACAGTGTGGGGAGGCAGAGGCAAACCAAAACAAAAAGGGATCATTTTAAAATTTTTAGAACTTCATAAGGGAAATCCCCCAAATTGTACCAGGAGCATAAATAATATAGAACATGAACAAAGACTTACTATTTATAATAATAAACTATACATTACCATCTCATTAACTTTTGTGAGCTTGTACACACTGTGCAGTTAGTACCATGTGCATTGTTATTAACATGAACAAAAGAGATTACTATACAACATACTGTGTCACTTCAGAGAAGAATCAACTTTTCCTCCCCTTGACTGTAAGTCCAACTCCACTCTTGCTGTCCTGTTCTTAGCTTATCTTCCACTTGAAGTGCTCCTTAGATTCAATGTTCCTGTGGCTGTCTCTCTGTTTGCCAAGTTTATCCACAAGTGGGGTTTTGTCACCTGGTGGCCCCCATTTGTCCATTAGGCACTTTTGAACTGTGTTCAGTCAATAGATGTTCACACAGTCACTCTCTCTGTTCATGTACTTTAGGTCCTTTGTGGGTGGGCTTCTCGTTCATTGCTTCCAGGATCTGTTTGCAGCTTTTTGATCAATTCCCTTTTTTCACCAATTATATTTCCTTTCAGTTTTTTCCCCTTGATACTCTTTCTCTGGTATGTCTGTTGATTTGATTTACCTCTTCTTCCCTCTCTACCAGCATCTTCTCATGTACGCAGGTCTATTTTTTTCTGCTTCTCCTGACCCAAAACCTTTCCTATTTTCCTCCTCACTTCCCAGTCCTCTGCTTTTATTCTCCTGTTCTTCTTTTATTTTATCCCCTCACTTCCTACCCAGGCTCCAGTTCATCTGTTAGCTCAGCTTCTCCTTCTCTAAAGGCTTTTCTGACTGCCCCTTTGGGTGGATGGATTCCAAGCCCCCTCCCCAGCTCAAGCTGCGCTCTCCTTGGACGTCTCTCTCCCCAGGACAGCGTTCTGTGCGGCTGCATCACAACTGCAGCAGGTGCTAGTGCCAGGGTGCGGGTTACTACAGGAGGGCATATTTGCCATTCAAAGCTGCAGTCATTTAGGGTTTGTCTACACACAAAAGTTGTATTGCTTTAATTATACCAGTATAGTTAGAGCAGTACAAGTCTCCCTATTGTGGATGCAGTGACATCAGTATAAAGGTGTTTTATACCAGCTTAGCTATTCCTGTATCAGAAGGGCATAAGCTACACCAGTGTAAGTCATCTTTATACCCAATAAATGCATCCATGCTAGAAGATTGTACACCATAATAATTCTGATTAAAAAATCACACCCCTAACTGAAATAATTATACCTGTACAAAAGCTATGTGTAGACCAGGCCACAGATAAATCTATGGAGGCAAATATTTATGTGATTTATCCCTAATGTTTCCCTTGATTGATAGCCAAACAATTTCAATTAGTGACTGGAATATGGCAAATTTTTACTCTGAACATCATATTCTGGAGAGCATTATAATAAATACAAAATGTAAATAGTCCATTTTTTATATTCACTGAACAGTGCAAAAATTTAAAAGCTGTCTTAGATCTTTTGCTTGCAGTAAATTGGTCTTATTTCTGGCCTGCATTTTGCAAAGAGTGACTCAGAAAAGGAAGTGAAAAGAAATCTTTTAATATTTTAACTAGAGTCTTAATTTCTGGTAGGCTTGTTGTAATATTTATGCAACATGTACACAAGATCCTGACTGTTTGTTAGGCACATCTAGGACTAGATTATTGTAAAAGAAATGCTTTTATGTTTCTTTAATTGATATAATATTTTAACTTGCTTAAAATCAGTAAGTGCAATAGCCCATCATTCCAAGGCTCTCTGCTAAAAGGCTGCCCTTGTTGAAGATTACTGGATGTTGGCTCTAGATTCTCTTGATGTTTCTCTCTCTCTCTCTCTCAAATATGTAATGCACTTTGACATGCAACAGCTTTTGCTTTTAGGAAAGTTTTATAGAGATGGTACAGTATAAAGTGTATAATGGCTGTTGAGCATGTCATACAGCTTGGGGGTAGTGTGGGATTTCAATGTCATGCAGTATAGGGGATTGTGGAACTCACTGGTAAAATACATCAGAATGACCCGAAATCTCACTGCCTTTGGGACAAGATGAAAAACTCGCTTGATTTACCTTTCCAACAATAAACAAAGGAATTATTAAAAAAAGATTTTAAAAATGAACAAAACAAAACAATGTGGAGCGAGTGAATGAGACAAATTTAAGATATATAAGATACTTGTAAAATATGTTTGTTTTTAAAGTCTTTTATGGTGCTCAGATACCATGGTAATGAGTCTGATATAGATCAAGTTTATAGTGTCATGCTCAACAGAGGATAGCATGGGTCTTCAGACAAACCTAGGTAATGAAGGAGGTGCAGGCAGAATGCAACTCTGTAGTTAGGATGGTGTGGACAGGACGGTGAAGAAATGTGATATATGACTTAGCTTCATTTGCTTCATGGAGCCTTGCTGATTAATACCAGTGGAGCATCTTCCTTTATATTGTTACTGCTTCATGTAATATAAAATAGTTTCAGTGTGATAAGACCAATTCCTTAATATATGGTCACATATATTTCTTCACTGTCCTGTTCACTATTGTAGATAAAAAATTGCAGCTGCTTGTACCTTGTTATCTAGTTTTGTTTTCAATGAAACTACATGGGTGGAGGATGTGGTCTTTTATCAGGCAGCTTTGAATCAACAGAAATTATGTTTATTATGCTGAGCTTTACTAGTGTGACTAGCATCTCTGCAAGCAGAATTTGTAGGGGTTTGCACTGTGCCACTAGAATGTCCAATCTAGCTAGAGTGTTAGCCAATACATATCTGTTAGGCATAGTATACACCAGATTACTAGGTATCATGAGCATGGTATTAATATATAGTACATTATATATATGGATGTTTGGGAAGTTATGTTAACTGAATGTATTATGCTCTTCCCACAGTTCCATTCACCCATGTCCAGTATCCCACAACACTTTAGCTTTGCAAAGTCAGTTTTGGTGTTAGAAAATAGGAAACTGTCAATGGCAAAATACTTCAATGTTGTGCCCCAGTACAAGCTGGGGAGGTACCTTCACAGACCAGTATCTGGAATGCTACTATCCAAAACAAAGATAAAGAAGGTAAGAAGAACAAGTTAAGGAACTGACGGGCTGGATTTTAGTGACGGGCAAAGCTGTTTGTAATTTGTACAATCAAAATACTACTAGCTGAAATGCTTATCTTTGACGTACACCTTCTACGTAAGATGAACACACCTGTGAAAATTTGCTTCCTGGAAGGAGGGCATGTATGTCTCCTTTTCGTATTGTACTATTTTGTTTTTAAACAATACATTTGGCTAAGTTTGGTTATTTGGTCTCTTGAACATTTTAAAGAATGAAGAACAACTATAGTCAAACAATTAGCTATACCTTTGAGCAAATAGGAGTATTCAAGCTCTCTGGTCAAACAGTCCTAATGAAAGGAGCAACATTCTTTCTAAGTCCCTTTTTGTTCAGTCAGGGTTCTTACTCTTCAGGGAAATTATTTCTTTTTGCATTTTAGCCCCTTTCACTTACAACATTTAACACAACTGAAAGGTACAAATAAATAGTTTTCCTTTTTTAATTGTATTTATTATGCACAGAACACATGACAAGGTAATATGTATTGGTTTTTTTCTGCACTTTATACACCAAGGAATAAGTAAAGTCCTTCCCAAGGAGGAGGGGAACTGGTAGGAAGGCGATCATATGAGAGTTTCATAGTCAAGGATTGGGAACCAAAAGTCTATTCAGAAAGGCTGAGACTTTTTGATGTTCTAAAGGCCCATAAAATATCACGTCCCAAAATATATATTTTTTTATGCCCAAAGTATATTTCTTTCTTTCTCTCATCTAATTTATTCATTTCTAATATGCCCACCACCATAGTATCTGGATGCTAGCATAACATTCCTACTGAGTTTCCTAATAAGTCTGGTGAATGTGGAAATTCATAATCTAGGCTACAATAATGTATCTCTTCACTAATAACAATACCACTTACAACAAGAAAAACAGACTAACTTTGATATGCACTTTAGGAAAATCTTTGCTTTGTTTTGTCCTCAATGGAAGACACCTTCAGACTGGTTTGAGGTCAAATTCAAGCATCTAATTGATTTAGTAGATTTTAATCTGAAAGATTGTATGTTTCCACAGTGCATGAGCAAGAGAAGGATTTGACAAAGCTACATTTTAAAGAGGCATTTGGTTTGCTATTATGACATAAATTGCACAAATGTGGTCACACACAGGATCTGTTTAAAACAAACATCTGGGTTTGTCTGCAGGTATTACCCAAAGGAAAAGAAGAGTAGTAATTAATCTCCGGCATTGCTATGTCAATTTAAAAAAAACCCAACAACGAGTTTAAAGCCATTTCAGATACTGTACTGCCCCTGAATCCCCCTGCCAATTTTTGTGATTTTACAATAACATTGTCCCATTTTTAAAAATATTTTTCTTTCCTTGTTACTGTGTGAAAGACCCACATTTACAACAAAAGAAACTGACTGACTAATGCAGGACACACTGAAATAGACTATATACAAAGTAGTTCTGGATTAGGGAGCTGGGGAATGGGAAACTGAACTATAGCTAAAAATCCTGTACAGAAATAGTAGGGAAGGGAACAGATAGATGAGGTATAGGATGAGACAGGAAAGAGAGACATTCAATGTATTAGGAAGAGGTCATGGGGAGGTTTGTGAGTGAAGCTTGGGTTGAGAGCAGAGCTTGGAAATATACCACAATTTACTATTTTCCACAGAATTTCCCAATAGGTGTTAGGAAAGAACAGTACTTGATTGATCAATGGCTCCATGTCTAGTTGGCAGCCGGTGTCAAGTGGAGTGCCCCAGGGGTCGGTCCTGGGGCCAGTTTTGTTCAATATCTTCATAAATGATCTGGAGGATGGTGTGGATTGCACTCTCAGCAAATTTGCGGATGATACTAAACTGGGAGGAGTGGTAGATACGCTGGAGGGCAGGGATAGGATACAGAGGGACCTAGACAAATTGGAGGACTGGGCCAAAAGAAACCTGATGAGGTTCAATAAGGATAAGTGCAGGGTCCTGCACTTAGGACGGAAGAACCCAATGCACAGCTACAGACTAGGGACCGAATGGCTAGGCAGCAGTTCTGCGGAAAAGGACCTAGGGGTTACAGTGGACGAGAAGCTGGACATGAGTCAGCAGTGTGCCCTTGTTGCCAAGAAGGCCAATGGCATTTTGGGATGTATAAGTAGGGGCATAGCAAGCAGATCGAGGGACGTGATTGTTCCCCTCTATTCGACATTGGTGAGGCCTCATCTGGAGTACTGTGTCCAGTTTTGGGCCCCACACTACAAGAAGGATGTGGATAAATTGGAGAGAGTCCAGCGAAGGGCAACAAAAATGATTAGGGGTCTGGAACACGTGACTTATGAGGAGAGGCTGAGGGAACTGGGATTGTTTAGTCTGCAGAAGAGAAGAATGAGGGGGGATTTGATAGCTGCTTTCAACTACCTGAGAGGTGGTTCCAGAGAGGATGGTTCTAGACTATTCTCAGTGGTAGAAGAGGACAGGACAAGGAGTAATGGTCTCAAGTTGCAGTGGGGGAGGTTTAGGTTGGATATTAGGAAAAACTTTTTCACTAGGAGGGTGGTGAAACACTGGAATGCGTTACCTAGGGAGGTGGTAGAATCTCCTTCCTTGGAAGTTTTTAAGGTCAGGCTTGACAAAGCCCTGGCTGGGATGATTTGATTGGGGATTGGTCCTGCTTTGAGCAGGGGGTTGGACTAGATGACCTCCTGAGGTCCCTTCCAAGCCTGATATTCTATGATTCTATGATTTTTGTGAAGGAAAAAAAGGGATATACCTAATGTGGCAGCCATTATCTATTATGCTAGATTTGTAGAAATTCTGCTTCTTACTAGAACCACAAGTCAACAGGCCATAGAAAAGTTAAAAGGCATCTTTTCTCATTTTGGCATTTCTGGAAGAAATAGTCATGGTGAGCTATAGTTTACTAGCTTTGAATTCCAAGCATTCTCGTACTCTGTATAATTTTGGAGAATATTACGTCCAGCCCACACTATCTAAAGGGAATATAAACTAGGAGTAAGGAATGCAATACTTTGAAATCTCAAAATGTGTGCCATAAAGCCATAGCAGGAACTTCAATTAATGAGTAAATGAACTGTCTTCAGTGGAACCCTAGGATGTATACAGTATAAGGTGGATCAGAATCTGCCCTATTGTATGTGGGAAGACTAGAATGCAGTATAGTAGTGCTCAGCCTTTGAAGCTTGGCATCCTTTAAAATGTGGCTGTGTGCTGCTGTAGGTAATATTATTTTCTTGTTCAAATTGAATTTTTTAGAAATTTCCCCATTAATTTTCTTTTCATTATGTAAGCACTCTTTGTTTGCATGTGGAGCATGGTCATGGTGGATTCTCAATCACTGACCATTTTAAAATCAAGTTGGGATGTTTTTCTAACAGGAATGCTCAAGGAATGATTTTGGGGCAGTTCTCTGGCCTGTGTTATACAGGAGGTCAGACTAGATGATCACAATGGTCCCTTCTGGCCTTGGAATCTCTGAACTGCTAGAGCCCCTGTGTGCTTATAAAGGGGAACTGAATCCTTAGTTTAGGACTTTCCTACCTGTGTTGATCTTATTGACCTAGATGTTAGCCATGACATTTGTTCTTGTTTTATGATATATGCTCTTGTTTCATGAGCATGCTCTTCTGTAATGCATCTTTTCAGGTGAATGGCTTCATCTTTCACACTATTATTTAGCTTAAGTAAAAAATTGATAAATGAAAAGTAAAACAGCAACAAATCCCCAGTATCAGCCATATGGGATTCACCTTTGAAATGAAAAGGAAACTTGACTGCTCCACTACATTCAGTTGTTCCCATGGACATTCAACATACTGCTCATCCAGTAAGAGAAGAAATAAGCCACAAATACAATTGCCTTGAACAGCAGTGTCCAAATAGGGAAAGGCAGGTCAAATCTCAACCAAAAATTTAGACTTAGTCCCATGGTAACCATGTACAAATAACTCAACTTAGGAACATTCCCCTAACTACAGGAAAATGAATAAAGGGCACCAAAAATGTACGTGGTTCAGAGTCCATTGAGAAAATCAAGTTCATATTAGCAGATAAGTCTGATTTCTTGCCCTCAATGAACATATCGACTTTCTCTTGTGAGTGTAACAATTCTGCCAGATAAAAAAGCGACACATTTTAGCCCAGATCTTAAATTTTTCTTCATCTCACAGGAGTCTCTCTCTCGTGCTTTCCCAAGACAAGAGAACCCTTGGAAAACCTAACTAGCATCCAGGAATATCAGACTTCCTGTTTGGCTGGCTGATTTTAAGATCAGGTTTCTCCAGTAATGAGTCCAAGATTGATCGTAGGTGAATATGACACCATTTTGGAGATGGTTCTTTCTGCTCTGGTGATGTATCACAAGAAAGAGCATGTAGATATATCTACTGAGAAGCAGGTGTCCTGGTGATGAGCCCAAGTCTTTTTGCCCCTAGCCTGAGGTATAGATATTGCTGGATGCAGTGGTGTGGGCATCGTCCAATTTAGAACTCTGCTGCTCTGTCTCATTTAGGTATTGGGTATCCTGCTGAAACTAAGTTAGTAAGGGACAAATACAGTCCTCTTCTCTTTGGCCATAGAGGGTCCCTTGGTGATAGAACTGGTAAAACTTCTGCTGCGCAAGGTGAGGGTCTGGATTCAGAGACGAGGGCAAAGGGTGCACACCCTCTGACAGGCACAGAACACTGGCAGGGCAAACTCCCTGCTCAGCAAAGAACAGGGCAAGTGGGTCTGAGGCCTGATGGGCCAGGGTAGGGCTGAAGGATCCACTGCACTTGTGTGTGTGATTGAGGGGAGTGTGTGGGCTGATGGTGATGGCATGTAAGAGCCCAGAAAAACTATTTCAATCATTGGACTTCAGTAGCTTCTTCCACAGAGCAGCAATATATCCACTTTGAAACCCCCCACAAAGGATTTACCCCTCTCCCTCACATATATCTAACTAGAGTCCGGCCAAGCTGTTTGGATGGGGCTGGACTCAGGATTTTTCCTTAAACACTGTTATGGCCCCCTGTGATAGGGTGGACTAGGCCCTGAGACCCCCTGCTGGAGGCTTCATGGCCCTGCCACACCTAACCCTAGAACAGAGTAGTGGAGAGCGTCCTCCAAGCTGCATAGAGAGGAGATGTGGGATGCAGTCAATCAAGGATAAAGCTGCAGGGAGTAGACAATCAGGGCCCAGCAGGCCCATACAAAAAGAGCTGCAGGGCTAGAGGGAGTTCATCTGTTGGCAGGGACTGGGGAGGAAGAGTTGTGCCTGCTTGTGGTAGGGGCTGAAGGGGCTAGACCGGGGTGGGCAAACATTTTGGCCCGAGGGCCACATCTGGGTATAGAAATTGTATGGCAGGCTATGAATGCTCATGAAATTTGGGGTGGGGTGTGGGAAGGGGTGAGGGATCTGGCTGGGGGTGCAGGCTCCGGGATGGGGCCAGAAATGAGGAGTTCAGGGTGCAGGAGGGGGCTCTGGGCTGGGTAGGGGGAGCAGGGTGCAGGAATGAGGAGGGCTCCTGCTGGGGGTGCAGGCTCTGGGGTGGGGCTGGGGATAAGGGGTTTGGGGTGTAGAAGGGTGCTCCGGGCTGGGACTGAGGGGTTCAGAGGGCAGGAGGGGGATCAGGGCTGGGGCAGGAGATTGGGGCATGGGGGGATGAGAGGGATGGGGAGGCTCTAGCTGGGGGTGTAGGCTGTGGGATGGGGCTGAGGATGAGGGGTTTGAGGTGCAGGAGGGTGCGCCGAGCTGGGACCGAGGGGTTTGGACGGTGGGGGGGGATCAGGGCTGGGGCAGGGAGTTGGGACACGGGGACAGGGAGGTGGCTCAGGGGTGCAGGCTCCAGGCGGCGCTTACCTCAAGCAGCTCCTGGAAGCAGCAGCAGCATGTCCCATCTCTGGCTCCTATGTGGAGGCACGGCCAGGTGGCTCTGCTGCATGTTGCCCCATCTGCAGGCGCCACCCTTGCAGCTCCCATTGGCTGCGGTTCCCAGACAATGGGAGCTGCGGGGATGGTGCTTTGGGTGGGGGCAGCATGCGGAGCGGAGCCCCCTGGCTGCCCCATGTGTAGGAGCCGGGGGGGTGGGGGGCACGTGAATATGTCACTGCTTCTGGGAGCTGCTAGAAGTGGCCCCGACCCTTCTCCCCGGATGGACCGCCGTAGTGGGGCAAGCTCCAGACCACACTTCCCAGTGAGAGCTTGAGGGCTGGATTAAAACGGCTAGCAGGCCAGATGCAGCCCATAATTTGCCCACTCCTGGGTTAGACAGATCAGTTTCTTGCAGGGACCAAAGAAGCCCAGGAATAGCTCCTGGCTGACAGTAGGGACTAAAGAGGTAGTTACTGGCAGAGACCAGGGGAGTGAGGAAGTAGCTTCTGGCTGGCTGCTGGGACTCAACTAAGACGGGTGAGGGGGAAGTGGCGCAGGGAAATTTTGAGCAGCAATTAGTAAAGGGACACAGCATGAGGCTGCTATACTTAAAGGCTCCCTGGCTTTGGACCTGGAGTCGTGGGTTAGACTGGGCTCCCCCCACCAGCCACTTGGGGAAGTGGCTACGCCCTAAGGAAGGGAGTTAGAACTGTGGCACCCCAGGGAAGGAGGCTGCAGTTCTGGGACCGACTCAGCGAGGAGCTGTAGTCAGCAGACTGAGTCCAAGAGGATGTCTCAGCAGAAAGGCTGGGGTGACTGAGGACTCAAGTAGAAGCAAGTAGTCTCCAGGGAAGAAGCTGTCTGCTCAACACCAGAGTAGGAGCCTTGCAACCTAGCCAGATCAACTGAGGGTACTGCAACAGGTCCTGTTGGACTGGCTAAAGATTGAGTCCAGGGTGGGCTACAGGAAGACACATCAACAGTGGGGGTACTTCGATAGGCCCCAGTTGGACTGTTTTAGATGACTGAGCCCAGGGAAAGCTGCAAAATATTGGGGACATTTTGTACTGTGTTTCGCATATGGACAGAATGTGACTTGGTCGGAGGGCTAAATCACCGAAGACCCTGCCTAACAAGCACAGTGGCTGACAGGAGGCACCATGAGAGGATAAAAAGCTGCAGGCCTGCACACACTCAACCGGGGGGCACTTGTGAGAGGTGGTGCCACCCCATTACATTCCCTTATCTCTGTATATTTGTAATAATTTTTGGGGGGGTAAGAGTTTGGGCCGTGTAGTTTAATGCTATAGGATGGGGCCCAGAGTAACTGTAGAGGATTGGCCACCCACCATGTTGCCACCATTAGACAGCTCAGTCAAGTTGAAGAAGAGGTCTTGTGTTTTTAGAAAAATCTAATGCACTGATCCAAATTTCTGGAAGAGAGATCAACAGTATTTTATATTATATGGTTCAAATACATCTGATGACCTCTATGGTTTCGCATGATGCATTTTCCAGTTTTCTTTAAAAAAAACTTTTACTTAATTCAGACAATGAGAGTATCCTTTAAATAGATTTTATAGTTAAAGACCATTATAATATGTCCATGTAGCATGCAACAAAATACAAGTATTTCATATATATGTCACATTTTGATTACTGGGTCACACACTGGTAGGTTTCAATGTATGTACAGAAATACTGTCTTAAATTTTTATTCATATCTGAAATGTGTAGTTTATGAACTAAAATTAGGTCATGTACATTACTACTAGGTCTTTCAATATGGATACTTTCTTAAGTTGTAATATTTTCACTGTTAAAACCTAAAACAAAATTTATAACCCCTAAGGAATTTTCTTTCAGACATTTGTTAACTGCCTTTTTGTCTGAGGAAAATCACATTTGTCTTGAGTACACAATCTTTTCTTCTATTTCCCGTAACAAACTGCTCTCTCAAAGGCCTCCTTTCAGTGAACTATGCTTCAAAGACTGTAAGTCTTTTCCAGTAATGTGAGGTCAATAAAGCCATGCCCTTTATTTTCTCCTATCTTCCTGGAGCAATCACATGGGAAGATCTTCTCATAAAACCAAAAACATCATGAAGGGTTGAATAGTTATCTTTATAAAGATGTTAATGGGACTGTTAACTAAAAAACCGAACCAGAACTAAAAAGCAACACAACAGTAACTGCTGAATATTTTGTAATCTACGGATACTATTGTTAAAAAAGTCAAACCTAAGATATTTTAACTAAAAGATTAGCAGGAAAAGGATTTCTCACTCTTTTCAGATTGTTTACTGTGTGAATTTGACAGCACTTTGTCTATGATCGTTTTATTGTTTACACCTGTATAGTCAAGGCACTAAATTAGTTGTGTGGATCTTTCACAAAGTAAGAGAAGAAGAGAAAAAAGACTTAAAACCCCAGAAACCTGTGACTGTAAAATGACAAAAATTAGCATGTGGGGCACCAGGCCAGGCGCAGGACCTGAAACTATTTGTACTTTATTTTTAAAATATTGACTAGATTTCAGATTGGGCACTTTAAAAGAGCTCATCATTAGGGCTACATTATGCATTTACCACCTGCCCTGTGGAAAGGTCTCCAGGGCATAGTAATCTGCTTTGGCCCATACCAGAGTAGATTATTCCTTACCTCCACCTGTTCAGGTATGCTGGCTGGCATGTTGATAGGGAAGCAGAGCTAAAGCTTTATCCACTCCACATTCTGTCACAGGAAGCAGATGGCACCCAATGCCTGCTTACCCCTGAACCTAAGGTCTGGAGAGGCCACATGGGAGGGAATTCTTACTCTTTGCCCCGTGGCCATGACCTGGCTTTAAGTTTTTATTTGAAGGGTCAGAGATTAGGGATGTGACAATAAAATGCTCATTATGAAATTTAAGAGTCTATTAAAATGACATTAAATTTGAAAATTGTAAAATTATTCAGCAAAAACAACAATCCCAGTGTTCTGAACAAATGTAATAACAGATTAGTGAGTCACAGGAAATGATTCAGTCAACTTTTCTAAACTTTCAATGTGTGTTTCATGTAGGAATCTTTTTGTAAATGTTTAGACAGTTATGGTTTAGGAGATAAATATCGCAATTTTATGGATTTAGGGGTCTGACGTACAAGTGTGTGATGCATAGTTGTCAATTTACTGAACATCTGAAGCTAGTCAATTATTACACTCTAGCCTAGTGTGAGACAGAGATTTTGTTTAGAAAATTACAGTAGTTATATGCATCTTTAACAATGTCATATTTGGGAATAACAGATTACACATCAGATATTCAGCACCAGATAGCGATGGTTTGAAATTACCCAAGCTTTTATAAATAAAGTTGGGAAAACCTCTTGGGCCATCTAGTTCATTGCCCGGCCCATTGTATCACTGCAGAAGAGCATTTATAGATTTCTGTAAAATTTCTACTAGTTTCCTGTCTAGTCCTGCCTTAAATACTTCCAGTGATATAGTGCCCTGACCTCCTTCGGCAGGTCATCCATTCTCTAACTGACCTAGCTGTTATAAAGTGCTTTCTAGTTAAAATATTTCCTCTCTTAATTAAAGCTAATTAATTGCATTAGTACTAGCATTGACTACAGAAAATAATTCTCTCTTCTTTCATGTGAATTTCTTGCAGCGACATTTTTTTTTACTATTTTATTTCAATAAGACATTTTCCTAAATGTCCTCATTACGAAGCAGAAGAGGCAAGTCAAATACACTGATACCACTCTATAGTTAAAAATGTAAACACTACAAATATAGAACCCAATTCTGCTCTCAGCTACATTGGTATGAATCTGGAGTAACTCCCCTAAAGTCAACGGATTTACCCTAGATTTACAGTGATTCAACAGAGAGCAGAAGTTGGCCTGCACATATCCATTATTAAAATATGGACATCTGTCTTTCTAAGGAGACATGAACCTGGAGCCCTGGCCACTTGTGGTCATTAAGGATTCCATGACAGCTTTTGCAAGAACAGAGCAGCAACCTCTAGTGTTCTAGCCAAATTCCAACTTCAGAGTCATTTCATTCTCTTAAAATGAATTGTCCCTACAGGAAAAGTTACCCTAGGGAAGCAGCTTCTGTAAGAGGAAAAAGGTCTGATGGGGTATGTGCCAGATCTTGGGAAAACAGAACCTGTCAATGGCTTTTTGGATGTCACATACATAGATGGATTTTCTACTGGGGGAAACAGAGTTCTCTCTCTTTCACTCTCTCTCTCTGCAGTAAGACTTTAAGTTACCCCACAGCAACAACCTCCTGTATTTCTTTAATGTTTTAGGTTAGAGACACAATTTAAAAAAAAACAACAGCAGTTGTGTAGCTGTGTGGCAACGAAGATTAAGTATATAGGTATCTGCCTGTAGGGTCTAAGATCTAGGAGACACCTAACATTCTCAGCTGCAACAACGGGAGATAGACAGGTAATGCCTTTTCAGGGCCAAATCTTTCTGGAAGTGGACTGGACTAGCACCTGTTGAAAAGAGAGTCCACTTGTTTTTATCCCTGTGACATTTGACTGGATACATTGGATCAATAGTCTTTAAGCAAATATGATCCCTGAAAGAATGGTTTAACAGGCTGACAAACACACTTTGTTACATGTAGAGACTTTGAATGTTCTAATACAAATATCTAGTTGGGGGCCATTGTTTTTTTTTTTTTTTTAAATTTCCACCAGAAAAAGTAAGGGTGTCTTAAATCTTCCTTATAAACATACTTTTTTAAAATGGTAAACTCGAGATTCTTCAAGAATAATTCTATCTGGCAAGAATAAACAGACACTACTTTTACTCTAAATCTGTTTTTTTAAAAAAAAAAACAAGTTGAATCGAGTACCATGCCTTTTAAAACAAAATTGTAGCAAATTGCTATGGGATAACACTGTAAAACAAATGGGAGAAAACTTTTAATCTCCTATAGAAGAATTGTGTTTGGAATTGTGCATATTGGTGAAATTCATGGGGATTTTAATTATATGTGATTGTTTTATTTCAGTCATTCACTCTCTTTTATAAAAGACCTTACAGAGCTTAAACCATTCATTTCTAAAGCTTACATTCCCCCTCTCCATAGTCTTACATACAACTTTTATACGTAAGCTAAAACATGATTTGATTTAGAACCAAAACAAATTGTGTGGTATATAAGGCTTCAAGAGTCTTGATTTTTACGATCTTGTGTCATTTAGATGATTACATATTTTCTCTCTACTACCAATAGTCCCCTGTTCCATTTGGCAACCATTTATTCCCACATCTCCATTTTTGAAATGGAGCTGAAATTAATACAGCATGTTTTGTTTGGCAAGTGAAATATTGTTCTCTAATATAAGTGTATAATTTGGAAATAAAAGGTTATTTTTGGGTTGAATGGGTATCTTGTGTTCAACCATTATTAATTATCTATTTTCACTTTTGTGTCATGGCTGTTTGAAAGGACCAAAGAATAACCCCAACTTGGTGTTAGTGCAATAATTACATTTTCTTCATTTTGAAAGCGCTTAAGCTGTTGAACAGACCTTACAATAGGCTCAAGCAAACTAAAAATAAACCACAGGCAGTTCATATTACTGGGTAATAACAGGCAACAGAGAGGCACAGTATCAAAATATGATGAAAACAGGAAGTTCATTATACAAGCTGCCCTTTTCTGATAGGTATGAATTTGTAAAGCCTTAACTAAAATAATAATCCATTAAAGTTTTAAATAAAAGCAGAGAGCTGCCTATTGTTCATAAGTCAATGTAGGTGAAAAACACAAAACACAATATGTTATGAAAGATTTAACAGTGTTCTGAGAACAACCGTATTTTCACTGAGTTTTTGGTGACACTAATTTTAATTTTATCCTCACTATGGACTTGATTCTGTAACCTTTCTGCCAATGCACTAGCAGTAACAAGGGCTGGATCCTTATTTTAGGGGATTCTCTTCAGTTTTGTCTTAAGCCCCCCACCCAATAATCTGGGAACCTATAAACACTCTGGATGTCTTTGCTAGGCAAATCTGTACCCCACTTGCTAGCACTGAGGCATAAACAAACTTTATTGGGAGGGGGGCTCTGTTTAGAGCCTCTTACCCTACCTCTGCAAACATCAGTTTTCGTCAGGGCAACCCCATACCAAATCATTGTCCTGCCTTTGCCCAGGTGAGTTCCCAACAGAGTGCTCTCAAAAATATGGGCCCTAAATACAAAACTTAGTCAAATTATACCCCAGTGTCTCCAAACTACTGGCAGTTAATATGCAAATGAGTTACTGCCTCACACAGTCAACTCCCCTTGCTCTCCAGCCAATGCCAGCAGAGAGTTCACTCAATTACCTCTGTTCTCTCATCTGCTTCAGGTTTACAATCCACAAGGTGCAGAGTACTCAGGCCCTATCCACCAAAGCACTTCAGCATCTGCCTAAAAACTTTAGTAATAGGAGTATAGTGTGACTGGAACTAACAGGAGTTGCCAAGTGAGCTCAGAATTGAGCCCTGGACGATCCTTTCCTTTCCCACGCTGATGCTGCACTTTGTGTAGTTAAGTACCAGTCAAATAATCTGTAATGACTTTTTGCCAGTTTTCAAGCATGAAGGCACCTAACTCCGCCCTGGAATAAGGCTATTTGGGGCCTACACAAGCTGACGCAGGCCCCCATAGTCTCATCTCTCCCCCCAGGGACAGTGGTGCCCCCCCTTTTTCTGGAGGGGCAAAAATGGCAAAAGGTGAGGCAATAGAAAAGTCCACTCCACTTCTAGAGAGTTCAGGCTGAAGGCAAGTGTCTCCGTTTATCAATCTAGAGGAAGCAGGAAGGGTCCCCTCCCCCTTGGAAGCAGTAGGGCCCCCCCTCTACTCCTTACCAGCTGGGGCAGCAGGAGGAGATTCCCCCAGTACTTACTTCAACAGGTAGGGTATATCTTGGTGGGTGGGGTTGGTCAGATCGACTGCACTCTCTTCCTCCTGCTATATGCAGAGTCCTCTGCTGGAGTTGTATCAGAACGGTCCTCCTTAAGGCAGTTAAGATCTCACAGAGATGAATAGGATATTTCGCCGCTCTCTGAGCTATAGTTTCAGGCTCTCTGCAGACTCAGATAGGCATTACTTCATCAGTTATGCTCAGGTTACATTTTAAAGCTTTTCTTTGCAATCATATGGGCTAGAAATATTTTTTTAAATGAAAGTTTAGAGTATGACATAAATATGTGACTCCAGGAGGAGGCCTCTAGGCACAATCCCTGTAATGCTTATGCCATAAACTAGCCCTGACTTAAATAAAAATGGCCTGATTTTTATAGGTGCAGAGCATCTGCAGTTCCCATATACTTCAAGGAAAGCAGCAAGTTCTCATCACTCTGAAAATCAGGCCATTTTTATATATATGCCTGACAATGGATTAAACTGCCTAACTTTCAATGACAAAGTGAGAGGTTGCCCTTTTTTCCCCTCAATGAATCTGTTTTATGCTTTATTTAGCTTAGTAATGAAGACTGAAAGATTAAAAGGCAAGATAAAATATATATAGCTGTTTCACCAGCAGACTAGAGAGTTCATTAGCATACAAGCTGCCTCCCCCAGAGTGCAGGCTGGCTGAAAATGTTTTTTCCTTTTTTCTGCCATGCAGCAGTATGGGAGCTAGGAGTTGGTTTTAGCTAGTTTAGAAGCTTGAGCTGTACGGCACTGCAGAGAGAGAATGCATTTGATTTTAAGAACCGGGAATTCTGTTTATTTGAGGATAATCAATCAAGCCACACTATTTTCACATCTGGATTATCACCTTGAATTTTACTCAGGGCAGCTGTAATTTTTGTCTGTCTGCTTGTACCCCAGGGGTCTCCTTCCAGTAGCCAGAAAAACCTGGGTCAGAGATCCACCTCATTCTCCCCAGCCACTTTCTCTCTACTCTAGGGGCTGTAGTATTTTACTGATGAGCAAACCGGTGTCAAGATAGTTCTGTTCATAATAAAGAGTTTATGTGCAGCAATGTAATGAAGTAACAACTTTCTACTACTCTGTGTAGCTGCAGTCTGCAACTGCCCTGGGCTTCTTTGTTTCTGATCCAGCAGGAAGTGTGTCATAGGATATGAAAGACTGCATCTAGAGTACACAGGAAGTGTAGCATCTCAACACTTTCTAGAAGACTTATTCTGTAGCACAGGGGCTATGAAGAGTTTTGCAATTGTGCAAGCACACAGGTGCCTGTGTGTGCAGTTGCCCGTTATGTGTACCCAAAGACTGGTTTTGTGCAAAAATTAGGTGTTCTGTGGGTGGAGTGCTTGAATTTTTGTGCCCATGTTTGAAAATGTGGTCCTGTATACACAAGTAGGGCAGATACACTGTTGTCCAAATTAGGGCTGCCTAAGAATAGTATGCAAGAAACTCCTTCCTCTTAGCGCTTCTATGCAGGAGGTTGTCAGAATTGGATAGCCAGCACTCTTAGCACAAGGTGTTGACTACTACATTAAAAAGGCATGTCTGGGCTAACCTTTGCTCCTGCCCCTTCCCGTGCACCAGGAAAAGGCTGCAGGTCTGGACTGAGGGAGCAGATGCTAGAATTATTCACCAGATATCACAAGGACTGCTTATTGGTGCATAATCCCCATAGGATCTCTGGAGACATCATATTGGCTGCTGGCCTCTACAGGCACAATACTGCATCTGCTACCCTTCAGGCACTTCTTCCACACAATGCAGCTCTGCCTCCAAAAGCTTTAACAGGGATCTATGTGTATCTGCACAACCATGGAGAATACTACTGTATCTCACTGAGTGCTTTCTATTAAACTGATGTTTCTCTTGTAATTGGATAATTTCCTTGCCAAATAAAACCATTTCAGACTGTATATTTGCTCTGACTCAGAGGCTTTTCATCTAACATTTAATCCAGCCAATAAAACAGCTACCAAAATGAAGATGTCCTACCATCTGAATTGAATATCTTCACTCAGTAGGGTGAAACACAGTCATATTATTGAATAATGACAATGGTGATTCACCCTTCACAAACTCTTTATGGAAGCTAAGCACATTAAATAGTCTAAGCAGATGATGCTTTGTGGAATACCAGGCATAAATCCAGACTGATAAACTATAGCAGTTATCTTTTTACAACTTGGCAACCAACATTTTGGTGGTGAATTTGGCATCTTTATTTATTAATGAAATGAGCCTATACCATCCATGAAGGTTTATTAGCAAGTCTCAGAAGTAAGTGCATGTCACAGCTCTTGGAAGTATGTCATTGGAGAAAGCTTTCTTGCAAACTTCAGCCAAGATTTCCTGTGGTATGTCCTCAAATTAAAAAAAAAATCATTTGGAAGCCCTATCTATCCCTAGTGTTTTGACCCCATTTAGCTCAGACCTAGACTCTGAGAACTGGAGACTCGGCAACAAGAACAACAGTTTCTTGTTCAGCAGGTGTTGACCCTCCTACAAACTTGGAGGGCAGTGACAAACCCTTCCATGAGACACCAAGTTCAACTCCAGTCACCACTATACAGGTGAAACTTATGAAGATAGGACTGGAAGATCACCCTGAGGCATTGTTGGTTACATTTGGATGGGTAGCAACAAAAGGACAACAGCCACCTGAACAATGAGCCATTCTATTGACCCCATACTTGATGGGGCTGGTCCAGGCTGCCTACGGGGGGGCCAGACCCAGTTGCTGAACAAGACTGTGCTTGAGTCAAAGTTGCGATGTTGGATTATTTAGATATCATAGATGAAACATGTTGTTTCCAGGAAGAAAGATACCCAGCAGGAACACTGCTGGCACTGGCTCCAACCTGAGTTGTGAACTGGGGTGCAGGTTGCTGAGAAAATTGTAATAGAACAATTTACCCCAATACTCCTGACTGGGAGCAGAGCCAGGGCATTGAGGCATCAGCCTGAGACATTGTCCAAAGCCTTAAACTTTGTGGACAATTACATGGCTGCTGACAGACCTCCTTCCAAGATGCTTGGGAGAGGGTAGTTATATGAAGTCAAGGGAACCAGCACGCTTGGAAGCATGTGTTAGATGAGGAGGCTGGCCTAACTGGAACCACATCTCTGACTCAATATTACTGATGGTCAGAGGTCACAGCAAGGCCACAGAATGCAGACCCAACCTGGAACAGAAACCCAGAAAATATTCAGACCTATAGAAATGGGCTTTTCTGGGGCCAGAGTTTCCCTGGGTGATGATCAGGCCACAACCCCAACTTCAGGAAACTGTTTTGCATATGGACAATGGGGTCACCTCTGCTGTTACTGCCCCTTTATGGAGTGTGACTAAGGCCAAACCTGGATGGCTAACACCAGGGTCCCGAAAATGAAGCCTAGCTAAAATGGTAGTCCCTATACAGATTAATCAGGGTGGAAGTAGCAGGACTAGTTGACCCTGAATGCAGCCAGACATTGGTTATAAAGCAGCTGGTAGACTCTAGGGTTAGTCTCTCCTGAGGTATCTTCCTTCAGCATGTGCATAGATATGTATAACTGTACTCCACTAGGGACGTCCAGTTGTTGGTGGGGGAACATATGGGACTTCATGGGGCTAGTTTTGACCCTGGCGTACCCAATAATCCTGGGCAGAGACTGGACCTACTTTAGGAAAGCCATAAAGGAGTGGGACAATCACCCACCTGCAGGCACTACAACAATCTCAGAGGTCCAAGAATCCTCAGGACGAAAACAACTGACGGAGTTAGGTGAAGCAGAGAACCCTGGAGAAGGGACTTCCCACCAGGAGAGGGACTCTCTCCCTACCATGAAGAACAATAAGACCACACACCTCTTGGATATGGAGCTCCTAGCAAGATATGTTGATTTGTAGGTGAACAGAGGAATGACCAGATGCTAAGCTGGGCTTATGACCAGCTGGCAATGTCCAATGGCAATGTGATTGACCCTCAGCTGCTAAAACAATGGTTCCACTTTGATCTTAGGAGAGGGCAGCTCTATCACCTGGAATGGGACCACTGAACCAAAGAGGTGAGGGCAGCTACTCATGCCAAAAAAATATTGAAGAGAAGTGTTACAATTTGCTCATTTGGTACCATGCACAGGACACTTGGGGTGGAAGAAAACCCTCAAGTGGGTGGTGACCATGTTCTACCAACCAGTATACACAAGGAAGTCAAGGACTACTGCATGTTCTTCTCTGAGTGTGAATGGGCTGGCCTCAAGAACATCCCAAAAGCTCCCCTAGTCCTGTTTCCTACAATGGGGGTACCCTTTAAAAGAATAGGAAGGGACCTAATGGAACTCCTGGAGAAAAGTGCGGCAGGATATCAACATATCCTGGTGATCCTAGACCCTGCAACTTGGTATCCCGAGTCCATCTCCCTTCACTTTATGAATATGGCAACCATCGCAGCTGTGCTTACAAAGTTTTTTGCTCAGGTGGGGATTTGACCAATCAGGGGACAAATTTTACATCATGTCTGTTATGATCTAGTAAAGGTTAAGACAATTAAAACATTGGCTTACCACCCCCAAACAGACGAATTAGCTGAACAGTTCAGATGCTAAAAGAAATGCTGATCTTTTTAGTATCAGACCCTTGTCGCGGGAACAAGTTACTCTCACTACCGTTATTTACAATCAGAAAGGTTCCTTCCGCAAGCTCCCCATTCAAGCAATGCAGGAGTCAATCTGTGGGATTTTAGAACTCCTATGGAAGCATGGAAGCAGTAAGGAACAAAGGAGACAAATGTGGTCCATTATGTACTCCAGTTGTGGGAGAAGCTTAAGGCTTTAGGGGCCTTTGCAAGGGAAAACTTATCAAAGGCCCAGCAAAACCAAGAAAGGGCCTATAATAAAAATGCCCATTTACAAGAATTTAGATGTGTTTGACTGGATGCTATTGTTGCTGTTGAGTTTGAAGTTGAAATTGGGCTGGTGGCAAGGGCCATTTGTGGTAATGAAACAAGTGGGGCTGGTTGACTATGAAATTTGGCTGCCAGAGAAGAAAAAGGAAACACAATTGTACCACGTTAGCCTGTATGAGGTTAAAGGCCTAAAAAGACCAAGAGAGACTCCTCATAACACCCTATCTGCCCGTACCTGAACTAGACCCTCAGCACCCGAGACTCCTGATCCATACTGATGGAAGAAGACCTTAGAACGGAACAGAGGGTCCAAAATGCAGCAGCTAATTGGATCTTTCTCCATGGTCTTTTAGATCTTGCCAGTATGGCCTACCATCACACTGCCAAAGAACTGAGACAGTAGGTTCATGAGAACCCACAAACACTCCCTTAAAAGATGTGGGGGACTGTCTGAGAAGAGCTGTGGGACCTGGGGGTCATGGAAGAATCTCACAGTGAGTGGAGGAATTGCATTGTGCTGGTGCTGAAACCAGATAGGACAACTTGTTTCTGTACTGATTTCAGAAAGGTGAACTCAACACCGGAGTTTGACATCTACTCCATGCCCAGTGCAGATGAGTTACTAGAAATGCTGGAAGCTGATAAGTATATCTTCAGCCTGGAGCTAATGAAAGGATATTGGTAGGTCCTGCTGACCTCCAAGTCTCATGAAGAAACATCTTTCTTCATCCCACTCAGTCTGTAGATATTTTGAACTATGCTGTTCGGCTTCCATGGGTCAGTGGGTAAGTTCCATTGATTCATGGACCAATGTGTGGCGGCATATATAAATGACATTATTTACAGCCACACCTGAAATCAGCACACAAACCATGTTACTGCCATCCAAAGGCCCTCAAGAACATTGGACTTACTGCAAACCTGTGTTCCCTGTAAGCTTCTTGCTTGGGCGGCCTCCCAGGAGAGATTCAAGTGACGCACAGCTGATTAGCAGAGCCACACACATCAAACTGGCAGCATGTGTTCAGGTCATGTTGCTCCTGCAGCTGCTCCCAGGATCCTCCTGCTGGCTGTGCAGAGCGGGGGAGTGGGGGAAGGAGGGTGCTGATGTCAGAGTGTCTCCCTCCTGCTCCCCCAGCCTCTGTACCCCATCTCCACAGAGCAGGATAGAGGGGACAGGGCACATCAGGACTCGCAGCAGCTCTGAGGTCAACATGCCTCTGGGTGAGTGCCTTAAAGAGACAGTTCACGGTCTCTGAGACTTCCCCCGCAGCCAGCACACACAATTTCTGTCTGTTTGTCTGTCTGTCTCTCTTTCACACACACACGCTTGCACACACACACACATACACACTCTGCCTCTCCCCCTCCCCCGTGCCCATGCACCCCATCGCCACAGAGTGGGGGAGGGGAGTCATGGTTCAGGAGGAGGAGAGCTTTCAGTGAGTGCCTTAAAGAGAGTGGATGAGCGTCTCTCAGAAACTTCCCCAACAGCCAGCACACATACAGAGTCTCTCTCTCTCTCTCACACACACACACACTCACTCTTTGTGTCACACACACACACACACTCTGCGTGTCACACACCTCCCAACACTGTTGTTGTTGTTACTTCCTGCAATGCACGTATATTCTCTGTAATTTTATTCTTTCAAAGCGTGTTATTTTAGTTTTTTGTCTGGTCTATGCATTTCGTACTTTTTATTTCTCTCTTACGCTTACATTTAATTCTTTGAGTAGTAAGTTCTAAAGTGACTACCTTATCCTGGCTGGAGTAATTATCCCTATTGGTAATTTTAAAAAAATATATTATATCTAGGTTTTTTGTTTCTACTCGTGGCGCACATCCGCACATTACCTTGGTGCACATAACAAAACATATTCTGCACATGGGTGAAAAAATTAGAGGGAACATTGCTGCAAACCCTGCCAAATGTAAGATGATGAGACAAGAAGTCACATATCTCGGTTATACTGTGGGAAGGGGAAAATTGTGGCCAGTGATTGGCATGGTGCAGGGCTTAGCAATCTGCCTCATTTTGACAACAAGAACAACAAGAACAACAAAAACAGGTACAATACTTCTTGGGCCTGGCAGGCAATTACAGACATTTCATATTAGACTTCGCCATGATTACAGCGCCCTTCACAGACCACATGAAGGATGCCAGTTCTAAAAATACCATTTTGTTGGAAGCCTGCGACAAGGCATTGAGGACACTAAAAGATCATCTGTGTCAGGAGCTGGTACTTTTTCACCCAGATTTTTTTGAAAAAGTTCATTCTGCAAACAGATGCCTCCAGTGTAAGCCTTGGAGCAGTCCTTTCACAGGAGTTTGATGGAGAAGAAAACCCAGCTCTCTACATAAGCAGAACACTCTTCCCCCTGGGAGATGACCTACTTGGTCATCAAAAAGGAGGCCTTGGCTGTGAAATGGGCTGTAAATGCCCTAAGATTCCATTTGTTGAGAAACTCCTTCTCTCTGGTAATGGACCAGGCCCCTCTTTCCTTCTTGAACGCTATGAAGGATGCCAACCCAGGCATTATGCGGTGGTACCTATCCTTATAATCATATAGCTGTTTCATTGAGCTGCGAAGGCTCATCGGAACATGGATTTGTTTTCTCAGAGGGTGGGGAACTTGGTGCTGATAATGGTACCCCGGGTCCTGTTCTGAGAGGCAGAGGATGTGATGGAGTGTACAAGCCCCACACTAAAAAGGAAGGGGATAAAGAGGTGCTCTGGGCCCAGGCAGCCCCACCCCACTGCACCTGCAAAGACCGTACAGGATGGACGAGGAGCTTAAAAAGGGGAGCCTAGTAGCTCAATGGCAGGCAGACAGTGGAGGTGAGCTGACCTACACTCTGAGCTCCTGGGAAGGAGCACCACAGGAGCTTGTGCTGCCTGAGGTCTGGCTATAGTGACCTGACCAAGCCTCCAAAGAAAGGATCTGTGACTCTCTGAAGGACCGAGCTTTATCTGTGTGTTTCAGTTATTTACTTTACCCAGTGGGAAGAGAGGGGACTGGTAGGAAGTGATCAAGGGAGGCAGTCGCATAGCACCACAGAGTGCAGGACTTAGCTGCCTACCATTGGGTCCTGGATTGGGGCCTGGTGGAGAGGATCAACCTGGGCTCCTTTACAAATCCCTAAAGAGGGACAACTATAGAGGCCTATATCTGACATGTGGAACCTAGCTGGGGGGAGAAGACCCTGAAAATAAAAGATTCTGGGTCATGAGATCTTGATTCATGGAGATAGCCCTGAGGTCACCTGCTTAATCCTGAAGGCTCCCCCATTGTTGGACTCTTTATACATACCCCCAAAGGGACATATTTGAATAGGTGAGCTGACCAGAGGCCAGAGTCAGTGGAAGGACAGACCAATGTCCATGCAAGGTGGAGTGACGGTAAGAAAGGGGGACTTCCAGGAGGAAGACAACATGCCATACCCCTGCCTGAACACTAGGTGGCAGGGGTATGGCACCCCCTCTACGGTCTCCCATCTATTTTGCTACTTCTCTCAGAGAAGGTTAATTTGGAGTGAGTAGTTCCTTTTATTTTGTACCAGGGCTTTGGAGCGGAGCCCGGAGCTGGAGCACGGAGCAGTTCCGGAGCAGTGGAGCTGCAGGTTTTTGCCTGGAGCTGGAGCGGAGCCGGAGCACAGCTCCAAAGCCCTGTTTTGTACGATTGCCAAAGCCTTTGGTTACATGGGATGGGAATGATCTGGGATGCTCTTTTGGATTCTTCTTTGCACATTGATAGCATTTTGGTTCAGGAGAGTATCCTGAATGTTGTCTAGGCCAGCCGTGTGGGATATAGCTGGTATAAACCCCTTTGGGGGCAGCAAGAGGCTCTTTTCCACTATAGGAGGAATTCAAGACCCAGTGAAATGATAAATGAAAGGGATCTGTCCCTGTACTCTGTGCCTAGTACCTCTTTATTAATTTGTAGAGGGTTTGTGAGGGTGGGGGAATCTTTACTTCCTCATATGGCTTGATAAATGGTTATAACACAGAAGCCTGGGCCTAAACCCCCCAACTGCCATGGCATGATCTCAGTGGCTTTGACAGACAACCACTGAAACACCAAACTGCAGCACTGCAGGAAAGCTACTATGTGTGAAGGGCTGTTTTGCCGTCTTCATCTGACTCAGAATAGTGAACTATCTCTCTTCTTGGCGAGAGAAAGGAAAAGGCTATTGCTCCTCAGCCAGCTCTCTGACTGCTGAACTAACTGCCTTCCAACACTTCTGCTTTGCAAAATAATAATAATCTACAAAGTGCTACAGCAGAATACAGCCAACACATAGGCTGGCCTAGAAGGGACAGGAGAGTTCTCCCCCATGGCCAGAAGGGGATGTGAATGAGAAAACAATAGAAGGGAAAGTAAAAATAGAAAGAGAGAAGTGGAAGAAACAATGAAGGAAAGGGCAGAATAAAGGGAGGGGGAGAGCAAGGACAAAAAATAATACAACACATGGGAGAATTAAGTGGGAGGGGGGACAAGAAATAACTGGGAAACTGGAATTGGCATTAATAGTTACTGAGAATTATAGCAAGTAGAAACCAAAAAGACCTATTAGTAGAGCTGGCAGAAAAATGTCAATTATTTTTCATGGGAATTTTCAGAAAGGGGGAAAAAAATCAATGAAAATATTTTACAAATTTCAACAAAAAATCGAAACCAAAATGTTTTGTTTCCAAAAATTGTGTTCTGTAAAAATGTTCTGTTTCTAGTTTTTTAAAGATAAAATGGAAAATTTTTGAATAAAATGAAAACTTTTTGAAAAAAGCCATTCCCCCCATCCCCCAGAAAAGAAGTTTTAGCAATTTTTTTTGACAAGCACCATCTATTAGATCATCTAATTCTATCTCCTGCCAGAGTGGGATCATTCCTAATGGACATTTTCTAGTGCTTTATCCAATCTACTATTAAATGTCCCAATCAATCAGGTTTCCTCAGTTTACATGCCCAGACCAAGAGACGTTTTCCCTACTATTCATTTTGGTTTTTTTGCTTAATTTCATCTCATTATTTGTATTATACCCTCTTGTGTCATCCGAAATAATTTCTCTTGTGTGCCTTGTTTGTGTTTACACCTTTTTAATATTTGTAATCTGTAATCATGTCCCTCTTTTGTTGTCACTTAGCCAAGCCACCTTTCTTGCTGACTCAATCCTTTCTATTTATTCTTGCAGTTTTTCTCAGAATTTAATCCAATTTGTCATCATTTTTCTGGCAATTAGGTGCTGATAATTTGAATACATTTGGCCAAATTCAGCCCTGGTATAAATGGGCATAACTCTAGTGAAGTCGGTGGTGCTGCACTAGTTTAAACCCAGTCAGATATGTTGGTGGCATTCAGAGATTCCAGAGCCAGAATGGACCATTGTGACCATCTAGTCTGGCCTTTTGTATAACACAGGCCATAGAACTCCCCCAAGAGAATTCCTTTAGAACTAGTGCATGTCTTTTAAAAAAAATCCAGTCTTGATTGAAAAATTGCCAGTGATGGAGTATGTACCCTGACCCTTTGTACATTGTTAATAAATGAGTGCAATTCCACTGAAGTCAATGGAATTGGTGCCTACTTATGCCAATGGCAAATTTGAACTAGGGCTGAATTTGGACTAGTATTTCAGGTTGCTTCTCACCATATTCCTGTACATTGAGTCTGTTACCTGCCTTCTTTGTGAAGAGATGTCTCTGTGTATGCAGTACCGTTTTTACTGCCATTCTACCTTCCCAACTGTTATGTAATTTGTTCCTCACTCTCACCCCTAGATCTTTTTTTATCATTACTGCTTTCTAGGTTTCTTCTCCTTCTTACAGAATACCTGTGCTTTGGATTATTTTCCCTGAGAAATACAGTATTAGGGCAAGATCCTGACCTCTGCTTCCCTTGTATGCAGAGGATAGCTACACATGGCTCCCACCTACATGAGGAATCTTGCCTAGGCCAGCAGGATTTAAGGAGCAAGATTACTCACCTCCATCCTATAAAAGTGATGGCCCCGGCAAGTTTTGGCCCTTTACTTGCATTTGTCTAAGATGAATCTCATTTTGCTATATCTTAGGTGATATATAAGGTGATAAGTAACAGTCAGCATGAATTTGTCAAAAACGAATCGTGTCAAATCAACCTGATAGCTTTCTTTGACAGGGTAACAAACCTTGGGGATAGGGGGGAAGTGGTAGATGTGGTATATCTTGACTTTAGTAACACTTTTGATACTGTCTTGCATGACTTTCTCATAAATAAACTAGGGAAATGCAATCTAGATGGAGCTACTCTAAGGTAGGTGCACAACTGGTTGGAAAACTGTTCCCGGAGAGTAGTTATCAGTGGTTCACAGTCATGCTGGAAGGGCATAACGAGTGGGTCCCACAGGGATCAGTTCTGGGTCCGGTTCTGTTCAATATCTTTATCAATGATTTAGATAATGGCATACAGAGTACACTTATCAAGTTTGCGGAGAATACCAAGCTGGGAGGGTTTGCAAGTGCTTTGGAGGATATGATTAAAATTCAAAATGATCTGGACAAACTGGAGAAATGGTCTGAAGTAAATAGGAAGAAATTCAATAAGGACAAATGCAAAGTACTCCATTTAGGAAGGAACAATCAGTTGCACACAAACAAAATAGGAAATGACTGCCTAGGAAGGAGTACTGCAGAAAGGGAACTGGGGGTCCTAGTGGACAACAAGCTAAATATGACTCAAAAGTGTGATGCTGTTGCAAAAAAAGCAAACATCATTCTGGGATGTATTAACAGGAGTGTTGTAAGCAAGACACGAGAAGAAATTCTTCTGCTCTATACTGCTCTGACTAGGCCTCAGCTGGAGTATTGTGTCCAGTTCTGGGCACCACATTTCAGGAAAGATGTGGACAAATTGGAGATAGTCCAGAGAAGAGCAACAAAAATGACTGCACACAGGCAAACAGCCTAGGGACCCTGTCTGAAGCTGCACACATGCAGGAGATGCACCTGTGGCATTGCACTCCATATGTTTTATGAAAATATATTTATAAGTGTGAATATAATGTAACTGGAAAATGCTTTATGCAAAAGGTCTCTTGTAATATATCTTTTCAAAGCTTATAATCTACTGAGTGTGTTCATCCTATTGTATGAATGTATCATTCTTGTATCTGAAGCTAGAAATATGAAGTATTACGCTGAAGTCCTATTGTAATTATGCAAAGTGTGAGCCATTAATAGTGGCTTGGAATCTTGACGGCTCCCATTGACTAGGACAGTTGATTGTAAATGGCTCTGTTTACTTGCAAACCTTCCTGGGTACGTGAGGGCCAGGTGGAAGAATGAAGAATGAGGTCTCACAGGACATGTGACCGTGTCACAGGATACCGGAATCCATCTTAAACCTGGTGCTTTTCCATTTAGAAGGAGGGGTGGGGATCCAGAGAGACAAAGGGTTCCCACCTTGGGCCAAAGCTATAAAAGGGGGTGGAGCAGAACAAGGGTGGCTGCCAGTCAGGAGAAATCCCCTAGCTGGAACTAACAAGGACTGTACCAGGGAAAGGCTTGGGCCAAGACTAGGAAGGAGTTTTGTCTGTGAAAGAAGCTTATTGGAACATCTCTGAGGGTGAGATTTATCTGTATTCAGTTTCTTAATGTATTTGGCTTAGACTTGCGTGTTTTGTTTTATTTTGCTTGGTAACTTACTTCGTTCTGTCTGTTATTACTTGAAACCACATAAATCCTACTTTTTAATACTTAATAAAATCACTTTTGTTTATTAATTAACCCAGAGTAAGTGATTAATACCTGGGGGAAGCAAACAGCTGTGCATATCTCTCTATCAGTGTTATAGAGGGCGGACAATTTATGAGTTTACCCTGTATAAGCTTTATACAGAGTAAAACAGATTTATGTGGGGTTTGGATCCCATTGGGAGCTGAGTGTCTGGGTGCTGGAGACAGGAGTACTTGCTGAGCTGTTTCCAGTTAAGTTTGCAGCTTTGGGGGCGTAATTCAGACCCTGGGTCTGTGTTTCAGCATGCTAGTGTGTCTGGCTCAACAAGACAGGGTTCTGGAGTCCCAAGCTGGTAAAGAAAACAGGCTCAGAGGTAGTTTCAGCACATCAGGTGACAGTCCCAAGGGGGTCTCTGAGACCGAACCCCTCACAGCACCCTTTCATCCTGTTACCCTCAGGAGTGAGATATCAGCTTGGATCACCCCTGCCTTTGGAAAACGGTGCCAGTATTCAGAATGGTGTCCCTAAGTGCTTGTAATGTTGCCCTTCTGAAACCACCCAGACCCGTTTGTCCCATCTTGTCCCTTCCTCCCCTGGGCCAAACTCACTATGTTTAGGGCTCTCGCTGTGCTGTGTGCTTGCCAAGGGAAAGTGAGAAAGAGGTGTATGTAACTTCTATGATTCAAGGTTGTGAGTGCACTCACAATACTGCCTCTGTGTATTATTTCTTTTGCTTCTGCAAATGTGCCCTTGAGGGCCAGTTCCTACACACTGGCAGACTGCCTCCATTAGATAAGGAGGCGAATGAAGAGGAGTAAGGAGGACATGTTTAGAGAAGTGCTGCAATCATCTGATGCTGCAGATAGCAAGCACAGAGCATGGAGAGAGACAATTAATGAAAAACAGAATAGATAGCCAAGAGAGGAGATGGAGCAGGAGTGGGTGATAGAGGGCAGGAGTGGATGATAAAGATGATGGAGGACCAAATAGAGATGCTGAGGTCCCTGACTGCACTGCAGTTGGAACACATCTGTGCTTGACTCCCTCTACAGCCCATACACAACTGCATTCCATGCCCTCACCAAACTCCTTTTCCCCCACCCCCCATTCCTCACATATTCCCAGTCCATCGCAGTACCACTTGCATTCCACCCTTAGGAATATGTATCATAATGACAGCTGGATTTACACACAGCGGTGAGAGCCTCATTTGAGATAGTGCTCCTCAGTGTCATGTCCCTTGTAAGAAATGGAAATCTGTGTATTACTGTTTAATACAAATTTAGTCTTAGAAACACAATGATTCTTTATTTGTGTCCTACACATGGTGGTTGTTACTAAAATCCATACACAGTGGCAATGGGCACTTTTTCAGACTACAATTAATGCTCAGGCAGCAATAATTACAAGGGTCATTCAAGGTGACAAGTAAACAATGCTTGGCTGAATGCATTACAGAAAAACACATTACTGGGGCTCATTGTCAAAATGCTGCTTCAAAGCCTCCCTGATTCGAATAGCCCCGCCCCCCGCCCCCCCACTGAACCCCTCTAATAGTCCTGGTATGTGGCTGCTCAAAATCAGCCACCAGGCAATCCACCTCAATACTCCACCCCTGGGGAAAATTTCCCCCCTTAGCTTCACAAATGTTATGCAGAGCACAGCAGGCTGCTATGACCATGGGAATATTTTCCTCACTGAGGTCTAACCTGCCAAAAAGGCAGCGCCAGCGATCCTTTAATCTGCCAAACTCACATTCTGTGGTCATTCTGCACCTGCTGGGCCTGTTGTTGAAGTGCTCCTTGCTGCTGTCAAGGTTTCTAGTGTAAGGCTTCATGAGCCATGGGAGTAAGGGGTATGCTGGGTCTCCCAGGATCACTATGGGCATTTCCACATCCCGAATTGGAATCTTCAGGTCTGGAACAAAAGTCCCTGCTTGCAGCTTTCTATATAGGCCAGTGTTCCTGAAGATGCATGTGTCATGCACCTTCCCTGACCACCTGGTGTTGATGTCAGTGAAATGACACCAGTGATCCATCAATGCCTGTAATACCTTAGAGAAGTATGCCTTTCTGTTGATGTACTCCATCACAAGATGGTCTGGGGCCAAAATTGGGATATATGTGCACTCTATCACTCTGCTGCAGTTAGGGAATCCCATTGCCATCCACTATTTCCTGCACATTGCCCAGTGTCATAGGCCTTCATAGCAGGAGGCGATTAATGATTCTACACACTTGCATCACCACAACCCCCATGGTGGACTTCCCAACTCCAAACTGATTCCCGACTGACCGGTAACAGTCTGGAGTTGCCAGCTTCCACACAGCAATCACCACACACTTCTCCACTGTGAGGGCAGCTCTCATTTTGGTGTCCTTGTGCAGCAGTGTAGGGGAGAGCTCAGCACACAGTTCCAGGAAGATGGCTTTGCACATATGAAAGTTCTGCAGCTATTGCACACCACCACATACCTGCATCATGATGTGATCCCACCACTCAATGCTTGTTTTGTGAGCCCAGTACCAATGGTCCACCCTGTGCAGCTGCTCCGTGAATGCCAACATCAATCTTGAATTGTTTCTTTCCTTGGCACACAGTAGGGCAGGCACCACAGATTCATTTTCAGATTCAGAACTCATGAAATACTGCAGGATCAGCTGCATTGTGCTCGTAGTGGCAGAAGGTGGCGAGTTGCACAGTGGGATAGTTAACCATGGTGTACTGCTCTCTCTGCTAGAGATGCTAGAGTGTCAACTGTGGACATGCTCCGCCAACACAGGGAACGTGGTGTGAACATGCACAAGAGATGTAATTACAGTGGTTTATGATCATCAATGTAACTTAAGTCCACTTAACTCTGTAGTGTAGACATTCCCATAGGTAGTTGCATAACAGAGAAGATTACAGGCTTAATTTGAAGCAATTAACCTGTCATGGTGGAGATCGTTGACACTTGGGGGCAATGATTGGGTTAATGAGGTAATTACTTCAATAATGGAAGGTCTATGGTAGGAAAAGGAAGTAAGATGGGGAGCCCAGAAAGTGAGTTGGATGAGGTAGAGAAGGCTGGGTGGAAGGTGCCTTCTGACACATGCTTGTACTATGTTCTGTGATGCTTGGAATCTGAAGATTAAAGATGGACATGGGGAAGGGAAATGGACAGTGTGTATACTGTGAGTAAGAGACCACACACATGGGCCAGGCAGTGTGGCATATAGGTGTCACTGAGGGAATGCTCTGTGACAACCACTTCACAGGACTTATTCTGAAAGCTTAGGTGGGACTTATGCTAGCCCTCTGCAAAGGGGTGATTGTTGCTCTCAGTTTGGCCATTTTGGTTTGACTTTTCTTCACAATGTTTTTTGGGATTCAGGTGTTACAGAGTGAATAGAACGTTCAGGTAATCCTGTCATTCAAAATGTTCTTTGCTGCCTCTGAGCTTTGAGGTCTCTGGCTTCTCAGTGACTTTTACTACTGTTCTAACAATACTTGTCTGTCTTCAGTTAAGACCATCTTCTGACACTGAGATTCATAGTGATGAATATATTATAAATACCTAGACAGACAGACACTGTTCTCTTTTTGCTGTTATGACCAAATCCTTGATTTTTCCACTAAATGAATCTATTTTCTTTTCAAATCTCTTCCAATCTGCTAGACTGTGAGCTTAAGGCAACCATAAGGATGATATTATTTCAGTGACACTTCTTCTTTCTGTCAGGTTCATCTTCAAAGGCTACATCCTCTCCTCTCCAATGCATTCCTCTCTCCCCTCTTTTTGCCTACTAAGCTAAGAAAAAACGAGGAGTCCTTGTGGCACCTTAGACACTAATTAGTCTCTAGCAGTTTTTGCTGATACAGACTAACACGGCTACTTCTCTATAAGCTAAGAAAGTGTCTGTCAGAGGGCTGTATCCATCTGGAAGGATATATGTCTAGGCCACCCAGGAGCCTTTGAGAATCCTAAATTTTGAGGTGGATCCTGGTTCCAGTTAGCTTTGCACCATCCCTGGTCTTTGAGGCCATCCAGGCATACAGTGCTCATAAAACATGTAAGTTTCTGATGTCCTCCAGAGGATTTCAATAGCTGTGAGATATGGGCATCATGGAATTTGGTAGTTGCAAGAGTGTTCTAATTAAGTTTGCTGCATTGGTGAATTCCTGGCCAGTGAACACAGTAATCTGGGGGATTTGGAACTAAAAATGCTACTATTGTCTCTGGCCAGGATTTTGTGATACAATAGCCTGAGCTAGTAGTGTTGAGTCAAGAGGCTGGTGTAACAGGGTTTACACTAGAACCTAATATAGAAAGCTATTGCTAAATGATCACGTTTTAAAATTGGTAGTTTGCATTGCAGTTTGTCTCTAAGACAGAAAATGGATGTGTTTTTACATTTTATGAACAAGAAATTCATGACACAGTATGTGAAACCAAGAAAAAAAGCCTGAAATGAGACACATTCCTCTAGGGAAGACTTACTGTGCCTGCATGGGTTAGTTCCGCTGTGTTAACTTTTAAGTGTGATTTTTTTTAACCTGGTATTCTAACCAATTTATAAGAAAATTTTAACCCTTTTCTTGCTAGGCATTTAGCACGTTGCATTCGGAATCTCTGATATCAAGAGGCACAATTTTGCTTATTTTGGAGTGTGGATGAGATTTTTAATAGCAATTATTGGCACTACGATCAGTCACAGAAAATTATAAAATGTGAATGGAATATGTTTAAAAGGGGAGGCTTATTATAAGAATCTTAGGTGCCTTTTTGGCTTCAGAGGTTTCAAGAACAGCATCGTTCATTCAGGAAACAACTGTCCTACACTGAAGCCAAAAGATACTAGTTTAAGCCCTGTAAGCCTGAGAGATGGAGAGAAAATAGTTTTCCCAAGTATTTTGTACATGGGACAATCTTTTTTAGTTAAATATTTAATGGTGTCTTGGGTTTTAAAAACTTTGTTGAAAACACAACATTTCATGCAACAGCCTAAATCACGGGGACTCACCTCTTCGTATGTTTAATTACCTCTTTGTATATTTAAACCCTCATATTCTTACATTGCGTTGTGTTGCATAATTTAACTTTGTTCCTTGTATTATACCTTGTAAATGCATTATCTTTTTTTAATGTATTGAATTTTGTTCTGTGTGATTCACCCAATCTTTCCCATCATAAACTAAACCCTGCCAGTGGTCACTAAGTGTATCTGTATAAGTATGCACCCTGTTTTTCCCCCTACTTGAACCTCTCTAATATATAATAAGTGACTAGGCTAACTTAATACAGCCTTTATTTCTATCAGCTAAAGGGATGCTACTATTTATTATTACTGTTAGCTCTATAACAGTATATAGCTCTTATCAGAATGTAAGATATTGCAACCTAAACAGTAGTTAAATCATTCATTTCCTGAAGGATTTATAATCTGTAGCCACACTCTAAAGCAAATTGCCTCTTGCAATAAAAGCGAGGGCATAGTAGGATCCTTGAGTCTCATGTTGCCATTCTTTATAAGAAAATGGTGACTGCTGATTGTATTTGCAGGTAATGCCTAAGGCACAAGGTAACAATTCAGTGTTCCATCCCTATTCAACAAACTACTTAACCATGTGCGTAACTGTAGGCCTGTGCTTAAGTCCCATTGACTTCAACAGGATTTTAAGTTCAATACATGCTTAAGTGCTTTGTTGAATTTGAGCCCAGATACAGACTCCAGAAGGACACCAATATAACTGAAAACTCCAGTGAGCCCTGTTCATGCCTTTCTTTCACTGGTGGAAACCCAGTCACAGGGCTTCTAGTGGCATGCAATCCCTCTTCCTCCTGGGGGACTGGAGCAAGCAGGCACAGGATGAAAAGGCTTCTGGGGTGCTATTCTCCCTTGCTGGAACCCTGACAAACAGAAGTAGTTGAAGAACCTAAGGGTGAATGCCTTCAAAGGTGCAACTACCTTTGCTGACACAAAGGGTACAACTTGCACTCTGCCTCCAGTCAAGCTCATTGACTTCACTGGAAACTCAGTGCCAATTTCGATAACTCTGCTGAAGTCTTACTGCACAACAGAGATGAAACAGATAAGACACGGAAAAGGAGACTAAAGTGAGTGGGTGTTTGTGAGACCCATTACTAATGCTGTATAATTACAGTAAATTTTAAAGGCAATCCATTGATTTGTGATGGGTAAACCATCTATTTACCACAATCTCACTGACTCATTTTCCTTCCCCAGTTCATTTTCTTACTTTATTTACTTCACTGTGCATCACATGATTATTATATACTGTCTTACTGAGTGCTTTAGAAATATTTAAACAGGTGTGCAAGGGTTTCTTCATTATCCTGCTCAGGAAGAAAACCTGGAAAGCTAAGGAGGAGCCCTACTGGTCAAGGATGGTGAAATAAGCTTGTCACAGGCTGGCTGGCCCTTGAAAAGGGGATTCAGGCTCAGTTTTGCCTGTGATGATCAGCTACCCTCCCAACTGATCTTGATCATCTGGAGATCAGGTGGCCTTGTGAAATGAGTGGATCCTGCTAAGGGAATGAGAAGGTTTGCTCAAAAGGCTCAGTTAGCAGAGGAGCTTCAGGAAGCAGTTCCTACCTTGAGAAGGGTCCTAGTAGGAGAGGGTAGCTGGAGTAAAGGAGACTCTGAAATGGGCCCGAGGGAAGGCCAACCCACAGATAGACAGCTCTGGGGGCTGAGTGAAGTTGAAGATCTAGAGTAGGGGAAGTGACTCCAGGGAAGAAGCCCTGAGGGTCAGCATTTTCGTGTGAGCTGGTCCTCCGGGAGAGAGCCTAGGGATGCAGTGCTATAATGGCAAAGACCTCTGTAGAGCTCAGGAGGGGGTGAAGAATCTGAGGAGAATTAAGCCTAAGAAGGGGATGTGGGAAAGGTCTAGAAGCAGGCTAAGGTAAGAAGTGGTTCTGGGAGGCAGCCAGGAGCCTAAGTAGATGAACTTTGGCTGCTTTCTGTGGGGTCCCTGGATTGGAACCCAGAGAAGATGGAGGAAATGGGTTCCCTTACTAGCTGCCGAGGAAGGTGGTGACGAGAAGCCCCCTGACAAAGGGGTAAGGACTTCTGAAAGCCCTGAGATAAGAGGGTGTAAAGACGACTGGGCCCAGAGTCAGGGGCCAGAGACCTGATTTAAGGACACTGCACTTTCTGGTAGGGTATGGAAGATGTGGGACTAAACATGACCTATTGGATGACTGTGTCATGAGAAGAGGCAGACCACTGCAGGGCTGGAGTGGCAGGTAGTGCCACATGAGGAGAGTCTGCCATGTCTATCCACAAGAGGTGTTCCAGCTATGAGTCCACGTTTTTGCACAATATATGCAACTAATATTGTTCAGTTTGAATAGTAGGACTAAAACTTTAGCTGCCACCGGCCTCGGTTACAACCAGCAAGGTGACCCTGAAAAACACCCCAGCCAAGGCCGGATTAACTTTTTGTGGGCCCAGTGCCAACATATTTGTGGGCCCCCTGTGGGGGGGCCAGGGGCAAAAGCACAGTGGGGCGGGAGCTAGGGTTGGTCGCTGGAGCAAGGGAGGGGCTGGGGTAAACTGCAAGCGTAGCAGGGCTGGGGAGGGGGTAAACAGGATCCCCCCCACCCCTGCCCACATAGAGCAGGTACCTACCTTCTCCCTGGTTCTAGCCCATTCTCTTCGTCTCTCTCTGCACTTTGAGCTGCCCCTCCTCCAGTGTGACAAAGTGGGAATGTTCTTAATGTTGTCTCTGAATACTGTGTGGGTGCCTCAGTTTCCCCTATGCATTTCTTAAGTATCTAGATGGTGGGATAAGGGGGTGTGATTGTTGCAGAGCCCTAGGCAGGTGTTATGCTGTCTGCACAGAGAATGGCTGACACCCTGTCTCCTGGCAACTGATGGCCTGGGCCCCTCCCCTGCAAGGTGCCAACTGAAGGTGTTGGAGAACAAAGAGATCAGGTGGCCTCCTAGCCTGGGAAAGAGACTAAGGACAGAGGAGGAGCTGGAGGGGGTTGCAGTTTGGAGCTGGCTGGGGAAATGGAGGGAGGTCCAGCACTGGTGTCTGGGCTCCCTACCCCACAAGACAGATCTGAATGAGGGGTCCTGTTTTCCATATCCACAAGCTCTGCTTTGACTGTGTTCCTGTCGTCTAATAAACCTTCTGTTTTCCTGGCTGGCTGAGAGTCATGGTGAATCGCAGGAAGTGAGGAATCGCAGGTGCAGGACCCTGACTTCCCCACACTCTGTGACATCCAGCAGCAGCAGGACAGGTTCTCTTCCAGCTCTCTGGGGTGGGTGTTGAGAGTGGGAGGAGCGGAGGCTACTGTGCTTACTCCTATAACCGCACTTTTAGTTTCCAGTCAGCACTGCTAACCGGACACTCAGGTCCCGTTTTCTCCTGGAGTTTCCAGTCTAAAGCTGGATACCTGGTGTCACGGAGTCTCCGGGCGATGCTCTGGAACTGCTCCCTACAAAGCCAGGCAGGTCTCTGGGGAAGTCTCCTTTCTGTGAGCAGACTGTCTTCAGGACACACAGCTCACACAACTTCCACCTTCCTGGGTCTGACCTCGGAGCATTCAGCATCCTCTGCCCCTCCGTGCGCTTCCCACAGCGAGTCCGCTCAAGCGGGCTCCTGGGGAAGCCAGAGGGTCCTGCCCCCCAACTCCGCAGTCAGACGGTACTCTTAGCCAGCCAGCAAAACAGAGGTTTATTAGACGACAGGAACATGGTCTAAAGCAGAGCTTGTAGGTACAGAGAACAGGACCCCTCAGCTGGGTCCATTTTGGGGGGCAGTGAGCCAGACAACCACGTCTGCACTTCACTCTATGTCCCCAGCCAGCCCCAAACTGAAACTCTCTCTAGCCCCTCCTCCTCTGGGCGTTGTCCCTTTCCCGGGCCAGGAGGGCACCGGATTCCTTTGTTCTCCAACCCTTTAGCTCTCACCTTGCAGGGGGGAAGGGCCAGGCCATCAGGTGCCAGGAAACAGGGTGTTGGCTATTCTCTGTGTCCAGACCCTTGCACACACCTGCCCTCTAGGGCTCTACAACGATCATACACCCTTATCCCACAACCTAGATACTTAAGAACTGCATAGGGGAAACCGAGGCACTCCCACAATATTCAGAGAAAACATTAAGAACAGTCCCGCTTAGTCACACCTGGCAACAGGGCTGCCACAAAAGCCTGAGGGGGGGAGGAGGGGCAAGCAATCATTTTTAAAAGTGAGAGGGCTAAACCTAAAGCCTTAAGTGTTAAGTGGTGAGAAGCAAGGGGTTGGTGGGCTACGGAGTGGAGAGGAGCTAATGGGCAGGGCCATGTCTGCTGTACTGCCCAGGTAGGTTGGAGACTGTGGGGATCAGCTGACACAGTATCCCCAGCCCAGGTGACGTGACAGCCAATGGTGGATTTAGAGTTAGTGGGGGGCCCCCGCGGCCCTGTGCTCAGCTTCATTTTTGGGGCCCTTTCTTGGGACCCAGCCAAGAAAAAGAACATTTTCTCTTATCTCCCCCACCCCTGTTTTTCATTCTTTTTTCTTCATCCTCGTCCTATAAGTAATAGCACGTAAATGAAAATAAAGTGAGGTACCTTGATTGTTCTTGTAGTCTAACTTATTTTTCCACAGACCATTTGAAAATCACAGAGGGTCTCGACGGACCACTTAATGATCTTTCCAAATATTGTAAAAAAACATTGGGGTGCGGGGTCTGGCCAGGAGCTAGGGTGAGGGAGGGAGCTCAGGGTTGTGGGAGGAGTTTGGGTTGTGGAGCGCTTTCCTGGGACAGCTCCTGTTTGGTGCGAGGGGTGCAGGTGGAAATGGGGGGGGGGGTGCAGGAGCTCCCGTTTGGTGCTCACGATGGGGGTGGGGATGTGGGGGGCTTCAGGAGTCAGGGCATGGGGTGTGGGAGGGCTGGGTATGTGTGAGTGTGGGGGGGTGCAGGGGTCAGGGCAGGGGGCTGAAGGTGTGAGAGGGGTGCAGGAGTCAGGACAGGGGGCTGGGTGTGTGTGTGGGGGGTGCAGGAGTCAGGGCATGGGATTTAGGGGGGGACTGGGTATTTGTGGGGGGTGCAGGAGTCAAGGCAGGGGGCTGGGGGTGTGTGGGAGGTGCAGGGGTCACGGTTGGGGATGTGGGGGTGCTCACGGCAGGGGGCTGGAGGGGGTATGCCCCGATTCCAGCCCCTTTCCCAAGGCCCCGCCCTGCCCCGCCTCTTCTCCTCCTCCTCCCTGGAGCTGCGAGTGGGCTGAGGCTCCACTCTGCCCCCTCCCTCCCGCCGGCAAACAGCTGACTGGTGGCAGGGAGACGGGGGGAGGCAACATAGCACTCTGGGGGAAGAGGCTGGGGAGGAGCTTGACTGCCAGCAGAGCCTGTCCTGCTGCAGCAGGAGCCGGCAGCTCCAAGCTTCTGCCCCCATGCAGGGAGGGCGGAGAAGAGTGGGCCGGGCCAGGGCCCCTTTGGACAGTGGGCCCCGTGCCATGGTAAATCCGGTACTGACCCCGGCTCTGAGGCTTTTTTCCAAAAACTGTGTGCTCTGTAATGTCCAGCTATTGCCTGGACATTTCAGAGAAATAACAAGGTTTGTTTGTTCCTCTAAAGACACAAAAGCACATACAGCTTACTAATTTAACTGGGGTAAATACACCCTTCCCTTTAAACACAGCAGAGTTGATTTGTAGTAAAAATAAAACATTTATTAACAGGACATAGGTTAAGTGATGCCAAGTAAAAGGACTAAAGTTAGAACAGATTACAAGCAAATAAAAGTGGAAACACATCTAAAAGTCTAAAACTTAATCTAGCAAAGTACAGACTTTGTTCTAGATATTTTCTTTCACCAATCTTCCTTCTTCCCAGACAGGTCTGATTTTTCCCTCAGGACCTTCCACAGAAGTATGAGGGGCTCACTTTCCTTGTCTTCCTAGGTGAAAGACTTTTGCCTAAGTGAGTTTCTCACCTATATTTAGTTTCCAGAGACTACATCACCCTCCTTAGTTTAAGGACCCATCTTTGTCAGCTTGCAAGAGCTCGGGTTTTCTTGTCTGTCTAGTGATGAAGGTCAAATATGATTTCTGTCTTTTCTTATATCTTCCAAAGTTCAATGACTTTGTTTCAAGAGGCAGGATGACCTAATGCTGTTGTTTCTTTCCTGTGGACTTCCTATCCCGTTGTTGATTTCTATGTAAATAGACATTCCATTGTTTTGATTCCACCATGCTTAATTTGCATAGGAGACAGGTAAATAGTGGCCATCTGTCCTGTCTGAGAGGGAAACTGACCAGACTTTAAAGTATTAGATCATTAACTATCCATATGTCCTCATTTAGTGTTACTATATACATTTCACTGATTTTAATCATCAGTGTGTCATTAGCTTTCAGAAAACATCTCTCTATACACTTTTATAATACAGCAATATTGTATACAATCAGTTCATTAAATTGCTTATCATTTGAAGTTTAGTGACACCCCCTCTCCTTCTTTATAAACCAGTAAACCTTTGAAATGGATTCTTCTGAGGGTTAACCCTCAAAGTAAAGTTTATTCAAGCTATGAGGAAGGCAACATGGATGCTAGTGATGAAGGACGCTCCATGCTCATTCTTCCCCCACTTGTTAGCTTAATAGCTTTATTTACCTGATATGTAAAAATGGACCTTCATTGTCATTGTCTTTGAAGATCAGGCTGGTCAGAGAATCAAGTACACTTTCCTTTGTCTAAAGTAGATCTGTTTAACACATTTCAGTCATCTTTCCAGCACATATCCATAACTCTTAATACACGCCATATACATACATATGTCATGCAAGAATATTAATGATCGGTGAGTCATTTTCAAATTATACTTCACAAGGTATATTTTGTACAAAGATTATTACAATAGTGTGTAGGATGTGAATACAGGGGTGCATAGGGTCACTGGTGCTGAAGTACAACAAATAACTAATTTGTAACTGTTTGTTTTTAATGACTACCAGACAGCGTTCTGAGTTATTGAGGGCAGGGATTATGCCTTCATGTTTGTGTGGGCAGCATCTAGTGCTGCCTTGGTGTTTCCAAGGTGTACAAATAAATAATAAACAACAAGAAATCATTCAGCCCTCCAAAATAATTATCGCTGTTTGGGAAAGGCTAGGTGAAAAAGTGAGCTTTGCATTTACCTTGGAAGTTGCAGAGGTTCATAGTCATTCTCAGTTCCTGCTGGAGTCTGTGCCTTAGCCATGAGCCAGCCACCAGCTGAAGACTTCTACATATGCTGGAGTCAGAGTTATGATTAGGACTGACAGATCTAGAATTTCTAAGGAACAGATCTGTTGTGGGGAGTCAAATTCTTTGTGAGGTGAGGTAGCCTCTTAGGTAGCATAGCCATATCACATGGAGGGCTTCGAAGAGAAAGGCCAGAGGGCTGGATACACAAAGGGACATAGGTACCATTGAGGTTCAGCATCACGATGCCTAATTTTTAGGTGTCTGAAAAAAATCACAGGAATAACACTGCTATCCAGAGTGTCTGATAGGCTCCTATAGGATGCCTGGACAGAGACGGGGCCCAAAATGTCATCCACACAAGTCAGCACAGTAGGCCGGGAGCAGCCTAAATTAGCCAATAGGACAAGCCAACAAGAGGGGTGTGTCCAAAGCCCCACCATCTCACAGAGATAAGTGGCTAAGTCTAGGCTGCAGAGAGGAGCCTATCTCTCCTTGTGATCCACAGCCAGAACCCCATCTCTTCGAATCAGGCAGCTTAGGTGCTCAACTTGTTTTTTTTAGGTACCTGCCTTACTCCACACAAAGTAGCTGGAGGAGTGCAGCTTATACGTTTTTAGCCCAGTAGCTGAAGCACTCACCTGGGATGAAGGAGACCCAGGTTCAATTCTCCTCTCTGCCTGTTGGGAGAGAAAAGAGGTGGGAGGCCCCTGTTCAAATCCTCTCTTCTCCCCCTCAAGTAGAAGGGGGAATTGAATCTGTATCTCCTACCTCACAGCTGAGTGGTCTAACCACTAGGCTAAGAATTATAAACCACTGGGCACCACCAACTCTTCTTCCTCTGGGAGCCAGATTTTGAATGGGGCTTAAGCAAGAGGAAGGCCTCAGGACACCTAGAGGGAGAAAGCAGGGTGCATGCCCAGATGCAGAAACGTAAATGCCTAGGGAACTTTTTACCCTGAACATTTAGGTGCTGCATGAGTTTAGGCACCTACAGGGTTAGGTGGCAGTTGAGCAGGGATTTTGTGGATTGCAGTGGAACCTAAAACTGGGACAGAGGTGCCTGAAACCCCAGATCTAGGTGCCTAAGTGCATTTGTAGATGTGGGCCAGAGACCTTAAGTCTGGTTTGATGTTCAATAGAAGTTAGTGAAGCACAGGGAGAATGGCCCGGGTTGCTTAGAAGGCAGGCGGACACATTTTTGAGCCAACTGAAGCTTTTTAAGGGTTGGTGATCTCAACTAATAGTGCATGTGCAAAGAAAAGTGCCAACTCTATAGTGCAATAACCAAACCTTGAAGTTATGAATATATGGGGGACAAGGGCCACGTCAGAACCTGACAGGGTGGAGTATGGCCTCTTGGTATAAGATGGCATCACTGTCTGAGTCCCAAAGCATCCCAAAGCTGAAGGCCATCTTGATGGCTTAAGAGAGCATGACCTCAATAGGGGCAACTATATTTTCAAAGTGTTTCCCTTTGCCTACCACATAACATCCATCTTGCTAGGATTTAGTTTCACCCAGACAATCTTCATCCAGGTGCTGATTTTGGTCAGGCCCTGGAACAGCTGGGAAGTGGAATTGAGTTATAGTAGATCTAAAGGGTATATACAGTTTGACATTTGAGTCCATCCATATTGTCTCATGATTTCTCCCAGCAGCTTGAAGTAGATATAGAGTAAGAGTGGGGAGAAGACTGATACCTGTAGGATTCGAAAGAGAAGTTGTATATCACTACCCTCCGGGATCACCTTTTAGTGCGTTTTTTTAAAAATATGTACGATTAGAGCAGTCTGGCAAAGTAGTGTTTAAACCAAACAGCCATGACACAAAATCCATTTCACCACCATATCAAGGAGAAGGAAAAAAATGAATATTTTACTTGTTTGTCAAAATCAATTATTCACCCTCCAGGCAAGGGGCAAGCTGATTTTTCCAAGGCTAGATTCTATACTTTAAACTTCCCTTCCCAGTGGAGCTCCATTAATTACCACTGTAGGAAAATATAAAAACAGACACTAAAAACTCAAACCAGACGTAAGAAAACATTTTAAAAAATAAGATTTTATGTTGTTGAACAATCAGGTTTGCTCGCTCACATAGCAGTCAAGCCTTTAGAAAAAAGGGGTGTCTTCCCTCTTCCTTGGACTGAGGCAAGGAGCTTAATTTATAAGGCCCTGAGGTTTCCCCTGGAGAATGTTCTTCTGCTGTTCTTAACACAATGATTCTAAGGGAGGCTAGTTCCACAAAATAAAAGAAAATGACGAGTTGATAATTTTGTCCATTGATATACTTTGGGCCACATGCCAGGTTTGAAGTAATCTGATTCAATGGCAGGGTTGCATTATCTTGTACTATTTTGTCCTTACTTGCTGCTCTGTTGATTAACAAGCATAATAAAATGTCTGCTGCCTCATTGAATTCTTGGTGTGATACAGTGCTGAGTAAGGGTGTGACAGAGTGCTGAGATCTGACAGGTGGGTCAACACTCTGATCACTGTAGCCTCAGTTAGTTCCCCCCAGTAAGGACTGATTGAATAATTAGAGCATCAGAAGGAGAAGCTGGGGGAGGTAAGGAATTAATTAGCCCTCAGCTGAACAAACTGATAAAAAGCCAGGAAGGGCGTTGTCAGGGTTCCTTCCCCACTATGAACTCTAGGGTACAGATGTGGGGACCCGCATGAAAGACCCCCTAAGCTTAAAGTTAAAAACTTCCCCAAGGCACAAACTTTGCCTTGTCCTTGAACAGTATGCTGCCACCACCAAGCGTGTTAAACAAAGAACAGGGAAAGAGCCCACTTGGAGACATCTTTCCCCAAAATATCCCCCCAAGCCCTACACCCCCTTTCCTGGGGAGGCTTGATAATAATCCTCACCAGTTTGTACAGGTGAACACAGACCCAAACCCTTGGATCTTAAGAACCATGAAAATGCAATCAGGTTCTTAAAAGAAGAATTTTAATTCAAGAAAAGGTAAAAGAATCACCTCTGTAAAATCAGGATGGAAAATACTTTGCAGGGTATTCAGATTCAAAACACAGAGGATTCCCCTCTGGGCAAAACCTTAAAGATACAGAAAACAGGAATAAACCTCCTTCTTAACACAGAGAAAATTCACCTAAAACAAAAGATAAACTAATCTGCTTTGCCTGGTTTACCTATACTGGTTGCAATATTGGAGACTTGGATTAGGATGGGTTGGAGAAGATGGATTTCTGTCTGGCCTCTCTCAGTCCCAAGAGAGAACAACCACGTAAACAAAGAGCACAAACAAAAGCCTTCCCCCCTCAAGATTTGAAAGTATCTTGTTCCCTTATTGGTCCTTTGGGTCAGGTGCCAGCCAGGTTAGCTGAGCTTCTTAACCCTTTACAGGTAACAGGATGTTGCCTCTGGCCAGGAGGAATTTTATAGCACTGTATACAGAAAGGTGGTTACCCTTCCCTTTATATTTATGACAGGAGTGTTACAAAGTGGGAGGACAGGGTTAGTTGAGCCTAGGACAAAGGAGTGAGTGTGACCTCCATGGGCCATAGCAAAGAAGTAGAGGTTAAAACTGTGATGATGCACTATGCTAGTGTTGGTGGATGGGTTTAGAATAAAATATGGCCTGCACACACATGGCAAAAGTGGGTCTGAGCAGTTCCTAGGGTATCAGAGGATGGGGACAGAGTGTGGCCATGTCACAAAAGGATTAGGGGGCTTACTCACAACTCATACTAATCATGAGATATATTTCTGAGGAAGTTATAAGCCACTGAAAGTAAGATGAGTGCTGTGGCAGGCTTGACTGAAGTGTTACTGCTTGATGATAATACTTTGTATTCTGTCAAAGTGCTTTCATAAACATTAATGGATTAAGATTCACAATGCATCTAAGAGATATTGTAGGTAATTTTTTTGGGTCTGGTGCTGTGAAGACCTGAGCCCCTCCTGTGAGCTGCTGAGCATCCCGAGCTCTCACTGAGCTTAATAGGTGATGAGGACAGTTGCACTTCACATGATTGGCTGCACATTGCCTAGGGGAAACTGAGGTGCAGAGAGGATAAGTGACTTGCCTGAGGTCACAAATGATGTCTGTGGCAGAGATGGAGATAGCTCCTTGATCTTCTGTTTCCCAGTTCTGCTCTCTCATTGTTGAGTAACTAGGGCATGTTTCACTTATACATTCCAGAGCACTTGCAGATTACTTTTAAGATGTCACCTCAGAGCCTTAATTTGGTTGCTCTTAAATTTGTCTTGCATATCAAAGCAAATCAAAGCTTGTAGGCAGAGTCACCTACAGTCAAGGTTGCCTGACACATCCCATTATAAGATCTTGTTTACAGTTTCTTATTCCTTTTTGGCCCAAATGGTTAAAGCTTGGCACTTTTCCCTGCCAGATGTCTGCCTCAGGCTGAATTTTTTGGAAAGCTTCAGGTAAAACAATTCAACCATTTCCAAAAGTGAGACTGGGGGAAAAGGTTTTGCCACTGTTAAATTAATGCTTATAATCGTTCATTGAGCATCTGTAGTGCCCCTATGCATTGGCACAGGGACTTGAAACTTTGCAGGCGTGAGGGTGCCTTTTGTGTCAGGGCTGTGACTCTGTCTCTCCTTATGAAAAAATGCCCAAATTTGGCCAGTTTATAACCTCCAAAAAATCTCATGTATGCTCAGTAGGATGCTGTTGAGCAGCTAAATTCTCTGAAGATCCTGTCTGTACTGAGCATGCTCCAGTCCAGGGGCTGAGCAGCACTTTCATTGCCATTGCTTTTTTCATGCTACAAGGGACTGCTGTGGCATCAGGCACAGGAACTAAGAGCAAGGAGACTCTTTCCTGTGCAGCCTGTGATCCTCCTGCTGGAGCCCTGGCAGTGTGGAGGAGAAGGAGGAAGTAGCCACATTGGAATGCAGAGCAGTGAGAAATGAGGTTGGGGTGAGTAGGGAGGAGCAGATGAGGGCAGGAGCTGGTGTGTGTGTGTGTGTATGTGTGTGTGTGTGTGTGTGGATAGGAGCCAGGGTGAGATGGGTAAGAGCAAAGAGGTTCCAAGACAATCTAAGGGCACAGGGTCTAACCACTAGAGCAGTGGTTTTCAAACTTTTTTTCTGGTGACCCAGTTAAATAAAATTGTTGATGCTCATTACCCAACGGAACTGGGGATGAAGGGTTTTGGGTGTGGGAGGGGCTCAGGGCTGGGGCAGGGGGTTTGGGGTGCGGGAGGGGATTAGGGCTCTGGGCTGGGGGTGCAGGTTCTGGGGTGGGGATGAGGGGTTTGGGGTGCAGGAAGAGGCCAGCAGCTGGTCCGGCTCCTAAGTGGAGGCACACAAGCAGCTCTGTGAGGCTCTCACCCGTAGGCACCATCCCTCCCCCCACAGTGTGAAGCTGGTGCTTGGGGTGGGGGCAGTGCGCGAGCCCTGTGGCCTCCCTGCCTAGGAGCCAGACCTGCTACTGGTCGCTTCCGGGGTGTGGTGCGGAGTTGGAACAGGTAGGGAGTAGCCTGCCTTAGCCAGGCAGCACCGCCGACAGGACTTTTAATGGTCCAGTTGGCGGTACTGACCAGAGCCACCATGACCCAGTGCCTTCCATTCCGCAACCAAATTCTGGGATGCGATCCATGGTTTGAAAACCACTGCACTAGAGTACACTCCCATACCTGAAATTGAACGTAAGACTCCTCAGTTTCTACATTCCTCTGCTCTCAGCAAGTTCTTTACCCACTAGCAAAGTGTGTCTTATTCCTCTTGGAATGATGGGTGTACATAGATGATAACAGCCTACTACTGTTACTCTGTTAGCTTGAATAGAGGTCTGTGTTATGAATCTAAATGTTCAAACCCCACTGATGACCCAAGTTGGGGTCAGGGGAAGGAGAAGTCAGTGTGGTTCCACATGACAGAATTTCTGTTTTTTCAGTTTTTATTTTTAAATTAGAATGCCATTCAAAATCCTTAAACATATATTCCAAGGCCACACGGGACCATTGTGATCATCTAGTCTGATCTCATGTATAACACAGGCCATAGAACTTCCCCAAAATAATTCCTAGAGCATAGCTTTTAGAAAAACATCCAAACTTGATTTTAAAATAGTCAGTGATAGAGAATCCACCATGACCCTTGGTAAAGTGTTCCAATGGTTAATTACTTTCACTGTTAAAAATTTATACCTTATTTCCAGCCTGAATTTATCTTGGTTCAACTCCCAGCCATTAGAGCATCCCTTCTCTTCATGCAATCACCTGTGTCACTCATTACACACCTCCTAACATATGTAAATAATGATGCAGGGATCCTACAGAGAACAGCCTTCCTCTCTCCACAAACCTGTCTGTGCAGTGAATGAGGCAGAGGCCTTGTGGGGGGAAAAAAGTTCTTGTGATCATGCAATTAAAGACGTTCTCATAATGCATACTCATAAAGGGGCCGAATTCAGGTTGCATGGGCAATCTTAATTCTGGCATTTTCTAATTTTGAAGTTGCTTGACTTTGCAACTTATTCTTTTAACGTACATCTTTTGTGTCTAATAGTGTACATATGTAGCAGTGTCCTCATGCACTGCTTGTCAAAGGCTGTGCTGCTTATAGAACTTGGACCACTCCATCCTGCTGGACTGCCTCCATGCCCATAATATGTAAGTGTCCCTTGTTTCTTTCTAAGTTCCATTCTTATTTATCAAACTGCATCTTCTGGTTTCTCTTCTGCGTCAGGCTCCTCCTCTATGGAGTCTCACAGGTTTCAATTTTTCACCCTTACTTTTTTCCATCTACCTTTTCTTTCTTATCTTATTTCTAATCTTACCTTCTACTTTGATACAGGTAACAACTGTGTACACCATTCAGCACCTTTAATAATTCCTTTCGATCCATTCTCTCTGCTTATCTTTCTTGACTAACTAAATTTATTGCTTCAGGTCAGTTTCCTTCATCTAACTATCTCAGGCAAATGAAGCTCCTGTGACACTCTGTACCTCGGGGGTACACCCTACATCCCCATGTTCATTTTTATAAAATGATTGTGTGGTAGGGAATACTTGGGGCAGAGGGATACAGAGGCCAAGATCTCTCTGGTTAAGTAGAGTGTGGGCCCAAAGGCCAGTATGTTGCCTGGCCAAATGTCAGAGATTGTGGGGGTGGGCGAAAGCAGATTCCTCAGACCAATAGCTAAAATCCATGTGGTTTGGGAAGGTTTGGAAAGTGTTTTGACTGTGGCGGTAATGGAACACCTCCTATTTGAGCTGCTCCTTGGTAACGATTTTTTCTGTGTAGCTCAGGTTCAAGTATTTGCCTGCAGCAGGAGGGAGTGTTATGCTGGGACCCCCGAGGGAAAGGACAAGGTCTCGGGAATTGCTGAGAGAATGGGAGAGAGTGTCCTTGATTCTTCTGCAGCAGGGAGAAGCCACATGCTTCCAGGTGGGAGGGTAGTTGAGACCAAATCCTGCACTGCAGCTTGAGGCAACACCAGATCAGGAAGGGATGGGGGTGTAATGCCTGCCACGGAGAGAACTGTCCAGGTTGTTAGCTGCCAACAGTCGCAGCTGAACCAGAAGCAAAACGGGCTCTAGGGAGCATAAAGCAATATGTCCCAGAGAAGGGGCAGGGAATCTCAGAAACCACTGAAGTGGGTGAGGATTCCTGTGACTCTGTAACACAGGGAAGCAGGGTGCTTCCAAGTATGGGAGGGGCTAAGACGAGCTCCTTTCCAGCAGAAGGCAACATGCCCTCAGATGCAGAGGCAGGAGAGGTGTTGTCAGGGATTAAGGAAACTGTCCCAGTTGTTAGCTGGCAGAGTTCTGCAGGTGAACAAAAGATAGAACCATTCCCAGGGAGCACAGAGAAATGTCTTTGGAGGGGGCCCACAGGAGGAAACTGGGGAAGGAATAGTGGGGGTACAGGAATGTCTCCTCACTAGTCACTTGGGGCAGGACGTCCAGGACACTAGGAGGATGGCTGGGTCAGCATCTGTGCACCCAGGCACCTCAGCCTGTGACCCAGGTTTTGAGAAGGAAATGTGTAACTGACCTCCTGGAGGGGAGCAGTCACACAGCTGACTTCTCAGGGACAGAGAAAGGGGTGGTGGAGAGTACCCCAATCCAGGTCCCAATTTTTCAGGGTGCTATTTCTGATAAGTTTTTGGAAAGTAAATGTGTCTCTTTAATCAAGATGTAGTTCCAATGCCTGTGATAACAGAGGACTTGGGTCCTGAAAATTGCCAGGTGGTAGTTTGCCAGAATACAAATGACCCAACTGATAGAGCGGGGGATGTTTTCCCCCAGGCTGGTGAGAGGCAGGGAGCAGTTATGGGAAAGCTGCTGGGAAAAGGTGCATCTGATCAAAGGGTCAACACACCTAGCCCAGAGAGCACAGATCATAGCCCTCTAGGGGGCAGGGAAGGACTCAGTGCTGGGAGGGGGAGATACAGGGTAACCCCAAAAGGGGAGCTGCATATGTACAGTCCTGGGGTTGGGAGACCGCTCCCTGAAGGGCCAGTCAATGTGCAGGATCCCCCTGAACACTTATCTTGCCAGACCCTGAGGCACCAAAATTCCAGAAACATGATTAAATTACAGGTTTCAGAGTAACAGCCGTGTTAGTCTGTATTCGTAAAAAGAAAAGGAGTACTTGTGGCACCTTAGAGACTAACCAGTTTATTTGAGCATGAGCTTTCGTGAGCTACAGCTCACTTCATCGGATGCATAGCATATCGTGGAAACTGCAGAAGACCACGATATGCAGTTTCCACGATATGCTATGCATCCGATGAAGTGAGCTGTAGCTCACGAAAGCTCATGCTCAAATAAACTGGTTAGTCTCTAAGGTGCCACAAGTACTCCTTTTCTTTTTATGATTAAATTAAGAGCCCACACAGAGGGGAACACTGGAGGGAAAGAGAAGCCAGTGACTGATTATATGGGAGAGAGTCAAAGGACACCATGGGTAATGAACAAACTAATCTCAAACCAGAATATCTGAACAGAGGGCGCAGTATCATAAAGATACTTGTAAATGCACATCTGAGATAAAAATTTTGGTATTAATGTTAAGTTTTGGGGATAAGAATTTTGACACAGATGTTAAACCTTATGATAATGCTACTTTTCAATTAATATTTGTAAACAGGTTTAAAGCTTATCACAGTAGAGAAACCATAAAAAACCTGGTTTGCTGTGTGTTTATGGGGAAACTGAGGCACACTGCCTCATGGCCTTAGTGGCTGGATGCCGAGAGAACTGTAACACAAACTGCCTTTGAGCTAGTCAGTGACTAATCCTTTTGCAGTAAACTAAGAGGGGAGGTGTGATGCTCTGTACCTCAGGGGAACACCCTACACCCCCATGTTTATCTTTATAAAATGATTTGTCTGGTATCCAGTGCAAAGTTTATCATGTTGGGTGTCTTCAGAAGACTCATGATGCACTGAACATGGTTGTTATAGTGATGTTATAGTAATTGTTACAGTAATGTTATAGTAAAGTTATAGGTTATAATTTCATATATATAGTTATGAGGCTGAAAATGTATCCTCATTGCTTAAAATAAGCCCAGGCAAAAACTCTCCAAGAGCAGAAAGCCACCCAAATACTGAAGTTCACACCTGATCAGGGCAGGTACGGGACAAACCCAGCCCAGCCTCACAGGAACAAAGGATACTGGCCTAGGCAGCAACAAAAAGAATCTGTTAGACTCTCAAGGGAGTCACCCCCCTTCCTTTGGTCAGTTTGGAACTGCGATGAGGTAATGCTCACCTGACTCTGAAGAGGGGGGGCAAAGCCAAGAGGGAAGAAAGGACATGATAAAAGGGAGAGACATTTGCCATGCTCTCTATTTCTCTTCCACCTACATCTACAGACACCACACCAAGCAACTGAAGCACTGATCGAAGGGGAGAGCCTGGCTGAAGGGCGGGTAGCCAGCCTGTGGTGAGAAGCATCTAAGTTTGTAAGGACATTGGAAGTGTTAAGATCAGCTTAGAATGCGCTTTGCTTTTATTTTATTTGACCAAATCTGACTTTTTATGCTTTGACTAATATCCACTTAAAATCTATCTTTATAGTTAATAAGTCTGTTTGTTTATTCTACCTGAAGCAGTGTGTTTGGTTTGAAGTATGTCAGGGACTCCCCTTGGGATAACAAGCCTCGTACATATCAATTTCTTTGTTAAATTGACAAACTCATTTCAGCTTGCAGTGTCCAGCAGGCATAACTGGACACTGCAAGATGAAGGTTCCTGGGGTTGTGTCTGCAATCAGGGGTATTGGCTAGTGTCATTCGGTTCCACAATCCAAGGAGCAGCTTACATGCCAGAGGCTGTGCAAGAACAGCCCAGGAGTGGGGGTTCTCACAGCAGAGCATGGTAAGGCTGGCTCCCAGAGTCAAGGATTGGAATGATTTAGCAGATCACTGGTCCAGATAACACCAGGGGGGATGTCTCAGCCCCGTTAAACAGAAGTCCACTCTCTGTATTTTGTTTCTTGACTCAGGCAGCTCATTTGCCTCCTGTCTTGGTGTGGTGCTTGAATGGGAGCTTTACTTCTCCCAAATTTCTTTCTTTCTGCAGATCTATGACCTCTCAGTGATTTTGACCAAATATGTCACTGCCTTTATTTCACCTTTGACAAAATCCCATCAATGTCTTCATTTCCTTCTTCCACTCTGACTTTTGTAATTCCCTCCTTTAGGGGTTCCCCAAGTGCCTCCTCTTCAAATTCATGCACTTGTAGAGTACCTGCCTTTGCACATGTACAAACAAGGGGCAATCACAATGTCTCATCCTCACACAAATTAACAATTGCCTTGCTTATCTTTTAAAACTCTCTATCAAGGCATTATTATTCTCATCAGAAGCAGTATCTGAGCATCTTGCCTGCCATAGTCTAAAGCTTTAATTCCCAACTGTAAGACCTTAAATTGCACTTAGGGAACAATAGGCAGCCAGTGCTGTTTGTTACTGACTGTTGTGGGTGAAGACCCTTGAGCAGTTGTGCTGAGACTGAATGGATGTGGCAGGAGCAGCAGGCTGATGACAAAGAAGACAGCTTTTGTTTACACACTAGTACCCTAGCAGTGGCACACTGATAAAGCGGACAGTGTGAAGGGGTTTTAATAAACCATCATGGCCCACATTTTTTAAAATGCAAGAGCACACAATTTCCAATACTTCAGAGCTAGCCACGGCTCTGCACGCACACCAGGGGATAACCATACACAAATCCTTGCCTTGAACTCAGAGTGTTTAGCACATTCTGCTTGGACATAAGCAATCACTTTAAATAAAGAGCACCTGTGTTTTAAAAAAAGCTTTCTACAGGGTGCTATAAGCCATTTAAGGCTGTGTACATAAATATTAAAAATGGTAAGTTAACATACGAAAGGACCAATCTTCTTCCAAAATAACACAAATTAGAACATTTTGATTTGTGTAATTTTTCTTCATTGTGCTTTGAAATTTGTCAGTGCTGCCCAGAACTCTGGATGGGTTTTTTTGCTGTGAAGTTTTAAATCTAATCAAAATAATAAAATAAATACATTTTAAATAAATAATGTAGCTACTTGGAAACAAATTCAGCTGAGACACAGAGTGAAAGTCTTCTTTTGCAAGCTAAAATTCAATTATTTGATGCAGTGGGGGTAGGGAAAAGGTGAGTACAGTATCCATTTTTAATTGCTGACAATTGCATGGAATATATTTGGTGTAACAGCACTAGTTGAGAGAGTCCCCAAGAAACAGAAAAGCCTCCACTATAGAGTAAGACCTTTCTTCAGTAAGAAGTTTAAAATGTCCTGTTTGTAGACTGCTCACTCATGTTGGTGAACATCTACTCAGGTACAGTCTCACTGAAGTCAATGATAAAACCTTGGTTGACTCCAATGGGAGCAGAATTAGGCCAGAGTTAGGTACTTCTGAAAATTCCACCCTAAATACTCAGTGATGCTGCACCCCATATTCTTCACTGTGATATTATTATGATATGATTATGACATAATTATGGTGTATTGTATGCAAGATACGTCGTGTGAGGTGTCATTGGAAAGGTTATGATTTGCTGAATATGATCACCCTTTTTGTATGCATGTATCATTTTTTTATCTGAAGTTATGAATATTGACTATCTGTATTTCAAATGTAGTTACACCTGGGTAACGCCCACTAGATAAGATGCTTTCAGTCTAGAAAGTGGGTGGGGAAGAACCTATTCAGGGCAATGGGCCATTAGGAAAAAACTTGTGAGAAGCTTATCTCCCACCTGGTGAGCCTTCCTGTGAACACTACAGACAGCTTCCAAGTAATGGCTGCTATGACTCTACAAGGACATGTGATGAGACCACATGTCTCTAGACTCCATCTTGGGATGTCAGTATTTTTCCACAGACTGGTCTGGGAACAAAGAGTTCCCACCATATGCAAAAGCTATATAAGGCAGGGAGTGACATCAGCTGGTTTTCTTCACTCCCTAGCCAAGGAGACTCCTGGAAACACCTGAGGAACAAAGACTGAACTTGGGGAAGTGCTGGACCCAGGCTAAAGAGATTTTTAGCCTGTGAATGAAACACTGGGGGATTCCAAGCTCTAAAGCAAGTGCAGTTTGCCCCTTAAGAATCTGCAGCCTGCTTGTATCATCACTTTGGATATGAATAGCAGATTTTCACCCTATCTATTTAATATATTAAGTTTAGTTTGTGGTTTTTGTTTATTTGCTAGGTAATCTGCTTTGATCTGTTTGCTATCCCTTTATAATCACTTAAAATCTATCTTTTGCAGTTAATAAACTTGTTTTTGCTTTATCTAAACCAGTGAGTTGGAAAGAAGTGTGTGGGAGTCATAACTCAGGGGCAAAGGCTGTTGCATATTCCTCTCCACATGGAGGGAGGAGGAGAATTTTATGAGCTTACGCTGTACAGTTCCCTGTGCAGTGCAAGACGGTATAATTTTGGATTTAACCTCCAGAGGGGGTGTGCGCTTGGGGAGTTGGGAGTCATCTTAGCTGTAGGCTTCCTATGCAGGGGCTGGTCAGAGAGCCTGCATGTAACTGCAGCTAGGTGTGTCCCTACCTGTATGTGTGCTGGTGAAAGTGCAGGCTGGAGGGCTTTGTAGCTTCTCACAGTGGTACAGTGTGAGAGGGAGCCTAGGCTGGTGGGTCAAGGGGCTCAGTGGTATCCCAGTTCCAGGTGGCACCCCGGGAGGAATCCGTCACACTCAATATGTGCGTACGCAAACAGTTTTTTCTTATTACAGTTATGTATCGGAGGCCTTGTCCACACTACATAGTTTTGTCAACAAAAGTCAGGTTTCATCAACAAAACAGTGAATGTATACATACTGCAATGCTCTTTCTGCCAACAAAACTCTCCTGCTTTGCCAACAAAATAAAACCACCTCGACGAGAGGCGTAGAGCTTTTTGCGGCAAAGTTATATCGTCAGCGTAGACCAGGGGTCTCAAACACGCGGCCTGCGGGGTTATTTTCTGTGGCCCGCCAGCTCCCCTTGGCCCTTTAGCCCCCTCAGCATTTACCTAGAGTGGCTCTGGCCCAGCCTGGCATGCACCGGGGGCAGGGCAGGCTCCCCGCCTGCCTGCCCTGCCCCAGCGATGCTCCAGGAAGCGGCCGGGACCTGGGGGAAGAAGGGGGCACAAGGGTCTGTGTGTTGCCCTGGCCACGCCTCCAGGTACCTCCCCCGAAGGTCCCATTGGCCGTGGTTCCCCGTTCCCAGCCAGTGGGAGCTGCGGGGGGGCGGTGCCTGGAGGCGTGGCCAGGACAACACACAAACCCTTGTGGCCGCCCCCACCAGGTTCAAGCCGCTTCCCGGAAAGGTGCGGGGGCAGGGCAGGCAGGTGGGGAGCCTGCCCTGCCCCTGGAGTGCGCCAGGCCGGAGCCCGCCCCCGAACTTTTCCTGCAGCCAAACCCCCTGCTGCACCCCACACCCCTCCTGCACTCTGACCACCTGCTCTGAGCCCCCTGCTGCACCCCACACCCCTCCTGCACCCCAAACCCCTGCCCTGAGCCCCTTGCCGCACCCTGCACCCCTCCTGTACCCCCGGGGGCAGGGAGGGGGCGGAGTTGGGGTGGGGATTTTGGGGAAAAGGTTGGAATGGGGGCAGGGAAGGGGTGGGAAGAGGTGGGGCAGGGGCGTGGCCTCATGGAAGGGGTGGAGTGGGGGCGGGGCTGGGGCAGCGGGGGGTCAGTGATGCAGCCCACAGGCCAATGTACTAGTCCTCATGTGGCCCTCATGGTCATTTGAGTTTGAGACCCCTGGTGTAGACACTGTGGTTGGTTATGTGGCTGACCTCCAGGAGGTATCCCATAATGCCCATCCTGACTGCTTTGGCCAGTAGTTTGAATTCCACTGCCCTGCACCAGGTACATAGAAATCTGCCCCTCCCCCTTTGAAGGCCCGGGAATTTTTGAAATTCCACTTCCTGTTTGCTCAGGGGGGAGAGCTCACATTACATCTTCCCAGCTGATCATGGCGGCTCCACACAGCAAATGCTCTCCCGCTTGGAGCACACCTGAGCTGCTGGATCTGCTGGCACTGTGGGGAGAGGAGGCTTTGCAATCCCAGTTCCACTTCATCCATAGGAACTTTGATCCCTATGGTCAGATTTCTTGTGGCATGTTGGATAAGTGCTACGAATGGGACATGCATCAGTGCCGTGTGAAGATAGAGGAGCAGAGACATTCCAGAAGGCAAGGGAGGCCAACTGTTGCTCTGTTGCTGCACCAAAGACCTGTCGCTTCTATAAGGAGCTGGACCCCATCCTTGGCGGCGACCTCATCTCCACTGCCAAGAGCCTCATGGATACTTTGGTGGGGCTGGAGGCGGCAGACCGTGGACAAAACCTTGAGGAGGAAGTCATGGACAAGGAGGTCAAGTTGGAGGACGATGTGGCACATGGCAAGGCCGTTGGGTGGCGCAGAGAGTCAGGACCTCTTTCCCACTCTGGAGGGGTCTAGCCAGTCCCAGCAGTCCATCTGTGGTGTGCATGATGCAGGAGAGGAGAGCTCTGGTAAGTGATCTTTCTGAGTTGATGCATACTGCTTGGTTATATGAGGTAGAGCTGTCCTTGGCTCTGTATATTCTAGAAGTGGGTGAAGGGATGGAAATGTACAGGACTGGCTGTGTTTGTGTGTGCTTCACATTCCCCTGTGCAGCTAAGCAGTGCGGCGGAACAGTGTGTTAATGCACACTGAGATCTCATGGGAATCCTCCAGAGAGATCTCTAGGAAACTTTCCTGGAGGAACTCCCTAATCCTCTGCCGGAGATTCCTTGGCAGAGCTGCTTTGTTCCTTCCCCCATTTTAGGATATTTTCCCGTGCCAATCGGCAATCACTTGTGCAGGGATTAAAGCGGCACACAGGTGAGCAGCATAGGGACCTGGTTTGAAGCTGCACGTGTGCAGGAGATGCACCCTTTCATCCTTGCTTACCTTCAGGAGTGAGATATCGGCTTCAATGACCCCCACCTGTGGAAAATGGTGGGAGAATTTACAATATTGTCTCTAGTCGCCTGCAGCGATCCCCTTAAAAAAACACCTAGACCCTTTGCTCCACCTTAAGCGCCCAACCCTACCCCCACTGGGCCAGACTCACCATGTTTAGGGTGTTTGCCGAGATGGGTGCTTGCCAAGGGACAGTGAGAAAGTGATTCGTATGTAAAAAGAGGTGTATTTTACTACAGCGATTCAGTGCGTGAACAATCATTTGGGTTCCAGTGTGGGGTGGTCAGTGAGAACTAAGGTTGTCAGAGTAGCAGCCGTGTTAGTCTGTATTCGCAAAAAGAAAAGGAGTACTTGTGGCACCTTAGAGACTAACAAATTTATTTGAGCGTAAGCTTTCGTGAGCTACAGCTCACTTCATCAGACTGAATGCATCTGATGAAGTGAGCTGTAGCTCATGAAAGCTTATGATCAAATAAATTTGTTAGTCTCTGAGGTGCCATAAGTACTCCTTTTCTTTTAACTAAGGTTGTGTGGTCAGAAGGGGTTTTATTTCTGTACAGAAGCAGGTTCTTTTGGGGTATTTGGGTGGCCCATTCCATGATGTGATCTACTTCTCTGGTGGCATGTCCTTTTTTGGTGAAGGAGGTTTTAAGTGTTTTAAGGTGTATATCCCAGACTTTTGCCTTGGAGCGACCCAAATACCGCAAGAGAACCTGCTTCAATACAGAAATAAAACCCCCTCTGACCACACAGCCCTAGTTGTCACCTACTACCCCACACTGGAACACATTGGGGTATCATCAAACAGCTGCAACCCATACTCAATGGGGGCCCCATCCTGACAGAAAACTTTCATGAATCCCCTCTTCCGGCCTTCAAACAACTCCCCAGCTTCTACAAGCTCATCGTCAGATGCAAGCTCCCCACAGACCAGGACACACCAACTCAAAAGTGGCATCTGCCAGAACAAAAGATGCAAAACCTGCAGACATATCTCCACGGCTACAATGATTATTACCCCCTGCAATGCACCTTCCAAGATCCATGGATCCTACACATGTCTATCACAACATGGGGTGTACCTCATCCAGTGCACTAAATGCCCCAATAACAACTATGTGGGTGAAACCAGACAATCACGATGCTCTTGAATGAACTCACACAGGAAAATGACAAAAGACTAAAACATCACGTCACCTGTGGGTGAATATTTTTCACAAAGTCATCACTCTATCTGACCAGTCCTCATCTTCAAAGGAAATCTACATAACGCTTTCAAAAGACAAGCCTGGGAGCTTAAATTCATAACTCTCCCAGACACTAAAAATTATGGACTGAACAGAGACACTGGATTTATGGCTTATGACAACAATCTGTAACCCACTAACCCGAATTTTTGTCCTATATCTGCAGAAGTGTTAATAGGCCACTCTACTTTGAATGGAATAGGTGTAACTTCTTATGCTAAACAATCTGTTCCACCTTGAATTTTGCTATGACACTTCAAGTACCTTTCCCAGATCTGAAGCAGAGCTCTGTGTGGCTCAAAAGCTTGTCTCTCTCACCAACAGCAGTGAGTCCAGTAAAATATATTACCTCACCCACCTTGTCTCTGTAAAAATAACTAACATTTACAAAAGAAGAAAAGAGTGGGACAGTATTGTGTCACTAGAGTGCGAAGGAGCTTGAGATCTATCTTTAATATTTAAGTTTTAAAGTCTGGTTTCCTTTATGTTAATTGATTATGTCCATAATTTCCTTAAAAGCTGTACCAAATATTGACAATCTTGTATGTATTTGCCTTCTTGCTCTCTGTACATGAGAAATCCGCTTTCCATCTCAGCTGGGAGATTTTGGACAGTACTGGTCACTCCCCAATTCAATTGAAATAATTTGATAATTTGTTGAGCAGATGGCAGACTTGGGAATCTTAGCTTCTGTTTCAGCACTGTGTGAAAAACCATGAAGGCTCAGTCAAGCAATAGCAATAGTGAGAAGCCTCTGCTTTAGAGACTTCTGAGGGGATGTTTCAGTGATTGATATTCATTTCTGGAGCTATCAGCAAATTCCTCCAGAACAAGAAACTAAATGATGAGTAGATTTTGTCTGGCACTAGCTTGTATGTGAGGGGGGTCGTGTAAGAGCTTTCCTTCCCCCACCCCAAGGCCCTTGCCCAAGGACCAGTCACTGATATCAATGGTAGACAGGGATCCTGGGTGGTGTGTGAATCAGCGGCTTGGGAAGGTTAGCCCCAAGCCCTGCCCCTTCCACAGAAGGCCCCACTCCTCCTGCTCCCTGCCAGAGCCCAGATCCCTCCTGCCACCGTGGCTGCTGGTCCTTGCCCTAGGCTAGCCCCCCGAATCCTGGAACGCTGGGAGGGAGGGAGGGCAGGTGAGTGGCCACAGCCCCTCCCGGCCCCCAGAACACTGTGAGGGAGAACAAGCTGTGTCACCGCTGCCCCCCCAGCCCTGGAGCACCAGGAGGGCGGGCAGACAGCGTGGCCCCAGCCCCTGGAGCCAGGCTGCAGAGTGGAAGCAAGGGGCTTGGGGGCAGAGTGTGGGCAGGGCCACACCTGGCTGTTTGGGAAGGCACAACCTCCCCCAACCTATGGTACCCACCGCCCATGACAGGGACTAATCCTCCCTCCAGTTCCAAATCACCCCAAACTGGGCAGGGAGGAGATCCTGCTCACCAGTCCATTGTGGACTCTGCATTGGCCTGTGGTTGCACCTTATCAGGGATAGCACAATGCGCACTATCGTTTTGCCTGCAGAGAGCTTGGGAATGATTTATGTCTTAGGAGGAATAACTGCTCCCTGATTTCCTCAAAGGGTGGTCTGATTTTGCATCATCTACAGTGCAGGCCATTGTGTTACTTATATATTCTGGCTCTAAATGCTGCACATGTGCTGTGTGTGGGTTTAAGGGTTTTATTTATTGGCTTCTTCACTTATATTTATTCCATTTGAAAATAGGCAAAAAATGTTTCTATAGCTTGAATTGTAAGTGATGCACATTACTGCACAGGAAAGGGGTGGGCAACGAATTCACACAAAATCATATGAGAGGAAAAAGAGACACATGACTGAGTTTGAATATGTGCACTTCTCACACAACAGGAAACCACAGGTATGTATTACATTAGCAATTGAATCAAATGCTGTGTTTGTGGCTAGAGTGTCTTTATCCAAGGTGCCTTGCCTGATCATCCACCCACGTATTTTTCAACAGGGATTGGAACCCGGAACTGACAGTGACCTACACTCTACAGAGATTGATTGGGACCGTTAAGATATTCAGTAGTGTGACCACACACAGGAGTGCAGTGCATAGGGAAATGCCAGGCTAAAGCTGTGTGGTCTAGCAGCTAGAGCGCTGCACTGGGACTCCAGAGACCTGGGTTCTCTTCCTAACTTGGCTGCTGGGTGTCCTTGGGTCAATCACTTCCCCTCTCTGTGGCTCAGTTTTCCCATTTGTAAAGTGGAGATGATAGTGATCTCCTTTGTAATGGATCTACTGGTAAAAAGCACCATATCAGAGGGTGATGGTGTTATTAATACTGTGATTGTAGTAATATCTCAGACTATGAAGAGGTGTCTTGGCTGCATAAAGACTTATACATCCATGCTTCTAGTGTTGGACCTTTCCACAGCATTTGATTTAGTCAATAATGCCTGCATACCTGTTGACCAGTCTCAAAGACATGGAGGGTAAGTAGATTGCACAAATTCTTCTCAGGTGGCACCCAGAGAGTCAAGTTGGGCACCTACTCTCCCCTCCAAAGCACCCATCTGTGAAGTCCCACAGGGATCCATCTTCTCCCTCATAATGTCCAGTGTCTCTAAGGGTATGTCTACACTACGAAATTAGGTTGAATTTATAGAAGCCGTTTTTTAGAAATTGTTTTTAAATAGTCGATTGTGTGTGTCCCCACACAAAATGCTCTAAGTCCATTAAGTGCATTAATTTCGCGGAGTGCTTCCACTGTACCGAGGCTAGCGTCGACTTCCGGAGTGTTGCACTGTGGGTAGCTATCCCACAGTTCCCGCAGTCTCTGCTGCCCATTGGAATTCTGGGTTGAGATCCCAATGCCTGATGGGGTAAAAAACATTGTTGCGGGTGGTTCTGGGTACATGTCATCAGGCCCTCCTTCCTTCCCTCCGTGAAAGCAACGGCAGACAATCGTTTTGCGCCTTTTTTCCTGAGTTATCTATGCAGACACCATACCACGGCAAGCATGGAGCCTGCTCAGATCACCTTGGCAATTAGGAGCACATTAAACATCACGCGCATTATCCAGCATTATATAGAACAATGGGTACACTCTTTCACGGTAAAACCTTGCTGTTAACATTACATACACAGCACATGTGCTTTCGTTCCAAGGTCGCATTTTGCCTCCCCCCACCACGTGGCTAGCCCCTCACCCCTCCCCATGGCTAACAGCGGGGAACATTTCTGTTCAGCCACAGGCAAACAGCCCAGCAGGAACGGGCACTTCTGAATGTCCCCTTAAGAAAAGCACCCTATTTCAACCAGGTGACCATGAATGATATCACTCTCCTGAGGATAACGCAGAGAGATAAAGAACGGATGTTGTTTGAATGCCAAGAAACATACACTGCAATGCTTTGTTCTACAGAGATTCCCGAGTGCATGCTACTGGCCTGGTGTGGTAAAGTGTCCTACCATAGTGGACGGAATAAGGCTGCCCTCCCCAGAAACCTTTTGCAAAGGCTTTGGGAGTACATCCAGGAGAGCCGCAAATGCCAGGGCAAATTAATCATTAAACATGCTTGCTTTTAAACCATGTATAGTATTTTAAAAGGTACACTCACCCCAGGTCCCTTCTCTGCCTGGCGGGTCCGGGAGGCAGCCTTGGGTGGGTTCGGGGGGGTACTGGTTCCAGGTCCAGGGTGAGAAACAGTTCCTGGCTGTCGGGAAAACCGGTTTTTCTGCTTGCTTGCTGTGAGCTATCTACAACTTCATCATCATCATCTTCCTCATCCCCAAAACCTGCTTCCGTGTTGCCTCCATCTCCATTGAAGGAGTCAAACAACACAGCTGGGATAGTGGTGACTGAACCCCCTAAAATGGCATGCAGCTCATCATAGAAGCGGCATGTTTGGGGCTCTGACCCGGAGCGGCCGTTTGCCTCTCTGGTTTTCTGGTAGGCTTGCCTCAGCTCCTTAAGTTTCAGGCGGCATTGCTTTGGGTCCCTGTTACGGCCTCTGTCCTTCATGCCCTGGGAGATTTTGACAAATGTTTTGGCATTTCAAAAACTGGAACGGAGTTCTTATAGCACGGATTCCTCTCCCCATACAGTGATCAGATCCCGTACCTCCCATTCAGTCCATGCTGGAGCTCTTTTGCGATTCTGGGACTCCATCATGGTCACCTCTGCTGATGAGCTCTGCATGGTCACCTCTGCTGATTAGTTCTGGCCAGCATGGCAAGCTGCAGGTGACCATGCAAACAGGAAATTGAAATTGAAAAGTTTGCGGGCCTTTTCCTGTCTACCTGGCCAGTGCATCTGAGTTGAGAGTACTGTCCAGAGCGGTCACAATAGAGCACTCTGGGATAGCTCCCGGAGGCCAATACTGTCTAATTGCGTCCACAGTACCCCAAATTCGACCCGGCAAGGCCGATTTAAGCGCTAATCCCCTTGTCGGGGGTGGAGTAAGGAAATCGATTTTAAGAGTCCTTTAAGTCGAAAAAAAGGGCTACATCGTGTGGACAGGTGCAGCGTTAAATTGATTTAACGCTGCTAAATTCGACCTCAACTCCTAGTGTAGATCAGGGCTCAGAAGCAACAAGGAGAGACTGTGAAACAGCTTGAAATGCCAGTAATACGCAGATGACACCATGATACACAGCTTTACATACCCTGCTTCCCATCAGACAGAAACAGAACTTGCTGCTAGTTATCCAAAGGCTTGTGTAAGATCAGCAGCTGGATGAACAGCAGTTGACTAAAGCCGAATACTGATGTATGAGTGATGTAGAGCCGAGTGTCATCTGTGTACTGCCGGAACACATTTTCCTCCGCTCATTTCATATCGATGCTGAACAGGCTGTTTAAAATAATTACATGCACATGGAATTTTTATAAGATTTTTTCAGTTTTAAAAAATATGTAGCTTGACTGTGAACCAATCACTGTGGGTATGTGATGCTCAATAGTTGACCAATGTTACTTTGTTGTGATTGGTCACATAAGTCACATGTTGTTGTTGTTTCTGTTTTCAGTCTGGATAAGAATAATTTGCAGGGTGACCATCAATCTGTCTGTCTATTTGTCCCAATGTGAGTGAATGTAAAATTTGACTTTCATAGATACTTGTATATGTTAGTTTGAAATTTGCGTTGCACAAACATTCATGAAAGAAGAATTTGATCCCTCAAATGTTTGTGGAAAGTGAACTAAAATGGAGAGTTATAGACAGCTGAAGAGGATTCATCGTAAAAGTCAACCAGATAAGGAAAAGTGTTTGCTGTATTTGTGCAGTTCTATATGGCAGTGTGTAAAGTTGTGAGAAATGAAAGGTGGGAAGGGTTGATGGAGAAGATCAGATTAAAGAAGAGATGACTGAACGAATATAATACAGTAAAAGAAAGGGAGGTGAAAGCATGGGATTCAGAGAAAGGAAGATAGATGGAAAAATGACTCATTATAGAAATATATTTTTCTATCTAATCTAATCAATTCTAGGTATTTCTAAGGTTCCTATTTGTAATATTTTTTTCCTGGTCCTTAGATGTCAAAATATTCAAAAAGAGTGTTATTTCTCTGTTCTTCTGTGAGTTTGAGTGTTTTAGTTTTTGTGTACTAAGTGTATGTTCCAGGGAGAAGGCTTAGATTTATCTCTTCTGGCAAGGAGTTCCATAGCTAGGGGAATAGTTTGAAGGGGAAATGAAAACAGGGAGGAAAAGATATGCAGTCAATGGAAGGAAACAAGGAGTGAAGGAAGGGAAACGAGAAAGAAGAGAGAACAAAGCAGATGTACATTTAAGCTACACTACCTAATGGGTAGTGTAATGCCAAAATGTTAAATGCAATAAACTAATAACAATAGTAAAATGTGAGCTGGGCTGTAATAGATGGACAGAGGACGGGGGAGAGCATATACTGAACTTTGCCTAGGGCAACAAAATCCCTATGGTCAGCCTTGAATGTGACAACATGAGGAGGAGGAAGGCTTCTGAAATAAAATTCCCTGCAGGCTCTAAAATGCACTTGCTGTTGAAGTCTGCGGAATGTACTTCAAAAACCATTAGAAACAGTGAGAAAGGTATTTGGCTGACATTGATTCAACATTCTGACATAACACACTCACTCACATAACCCACATGGTATTTGACACATTTTTGAGTATTAATGAGTATAATTGAGTTGCTTTTGTTTGTTAGTATGAATAAAGAAAGAATTGTCTTTCAGTACAGAAAATGCCCAGAAACCACGTCATGGATGATGAAGTTGTCCTTGCTATTACCATGCCAAACAGAAAAACCTGATGGCTACATTGTTATACACCATTTCTCAAAATAACGTGTTCCATTTGGTAGTATTAATGTTATATCTGTGATAGATGTTAGGTCATGCTTTGTAAAATTACTCACACTTCCTAAAGCAACAGCTGTTAAAAATAGTGGGAAATACTTGAAAAAGGAAAAATAAAAAGTATATCGTTTCCCCCTGTTTGTTCACATATTGATCATCATCAAGGCAGACCCTCAAAGGATGTAGCCTCGTTGCAGATTGGGCCTCACCCAGATCAATCTATAGCTAGCTCCATAAGGCTGTCTGGCTGGATGTTCAGTCTGTGTTCATCATTGGTGAACTTATTGCACCACTGAGGCTTTTGGCAACCATGTGGTAACTGACTGTAACAGTATTCCTTGGTAAATGTGCTTCGGATTCTGTTGGCCTTCCATCCTAATAATATGCCCACGCTGAGAAAGCCATTGTAACTGAACCAGTGCTATTGGTCAGTATCTTCATCTTGTGAGGGTATTTCTACCGAAGCCAGCCACCTGCAACGATCTGGCCAGTTGTCCTTGAAGCTGAAGCGGATAAAAGTTTGTCTCTGCTACTGAAGCAAATATGACCAGTGAAACCTTGCCATCCCCATCCCCTGTGCGTTGGCAACAAATGTAGAACCGGTGCTTGGAAAGTCACATATTGAGGCCCATTATTAAATGAGATGATTGTGAAAATGTGGTGAGGAGGGTGATACAGTAACTTGCAAAGGATTTGAAGATAGGTCTGGTATCACCAACATGGCGTATTCAGCCAATCAAATCATAGTTTTGAATAATTAGGGCCAAATATTCAGAGATCCCTGCTTGCACATGGTGCAACCTGTAGCCACACGCTGACTCATCCGTGTGTATTTTCCCAGACCTAGATGCACACAGGCTGGCTGAAAATCATGCTAGAAAAGAGAACATACAGCTCTTTGTGGATGTGTAGACAGTTTTTGTGTCTGTTGATATTGCCGGAGTTTTGAAAAGAGATTTGTGTGCCATTCAGTTGCACTGCCCACTCTTGCCTCCCTTCCTTCCCCCATAGCAGTCATGGTACATGAGTCTCAGAGAGTCACCTCTTTTGCAAGCTACGTGCAAGGAACATTGAAATGGGGATGCAATATAAATCTCATCATTGGGCCACAGATGGAAGAAATCTGGGAATATTAAAGACAGTTTAGTCGTGTGTGTGTGGGGGACGGGGAAGGTTTGGGGGGCAGGGGAGGATGAAGGACAGGGAAAGAAGAAATTTGCCATTGTGCCCGCAGTGTATCTTTTTCACCAGCCTTCTTTTGGTTTCCTATGAAAAAGACACTCCTTCCTGGTTTCACACTGGCTATCTCTGGACACAGTAAACGTATTAACTATAGTGTTCTCCAGGGGTGAAAGTAAGACAGTATGGGCCGGTACAGCATATCGGTAAAAAGTGGCCACCGGCACTGACCCGTACAGCTGACTTTAAAGCACTGCCAAGGCAGCGTTTTAATGTTGCTGCCCCTTTTGATTCCCCCACCATCGGTAGCCCTGGTGTTCTCCCACCTTTTAGTGGGATTTTTGGAGTTGGGGAAGGTGGGAGAGAATGGGGATTAGGGCAAGGCAAGGCCTTACGCAGCTTCTCTTTCCAGTCAGATAGTGGCAGCCATACACTGAATGGAAACATACAGACAAAAAACCCTGATTTGAATCCTGAGCCATGCTCATGCGGTTGACTCTTGGACTATATGCTCTGTACATGTCCAGAGAAGATCACTCTGGAACTTTTGAAAGAGATGCTGCCTGCTGATGTCATGACCGAGACAGAAAAGTAAATTGGCGAGTATTTTGCCATCTTGATTACATAAGCTTTAGCGTAAGATACGATCAATGATAATCGCTTGAAGAAACTAGATGTTCTGCCCTGCCCCTATTTCCATGACAACCTCCTGTCACTGAGGTGAAATTCCCATCTCATCCATCCCCTGCTCTGACATTTTTTCCAAACAACTATAGAATTGCTCACAATTTTTGGAATGTCAATGTTCTGAATTTGGAAAAAATGTGGGTGGGGTAGGGGGGAATGTCACAGACTTCTGTGAGAGTGACATCATCGACTCCTAGGAGTAGTGATGCCTCACTGATCTACATACCGGTGTCCCATTAGCCTGGTGGAGGCCCCTGATCTGTGTCTCAAGGATGTCAAAGGCTCTCCCGCTGATAGAGCCGGTGATTCTTTAGGCCCTGTTGCAGTTCTCTGCAGGGATCTGGGAATGGACTGGAAGAGTCCAGGGGGCAGGAGAAGCCTCTGTGTCCTGTAAATGAGAGGATTTACTCTGGCAAGATGCTGAGGGACTGTACAAATGCATATGTGTTTAGGTGCAAATGGTGCTTTGGCATCATTCACCCAGCAGCAGGCTGGCCTGGATTTTGCTCTCATCTCAGTCTTGGGAGTCTTGAGTGCTCTCGGATGAAGGAGTTGCACCAGGCCCCTGGTACCGGGCCATCACAGCAGCGAAATCCTCTTGGTACTCCAGACAGCCAGCATGTCCAGGAACAAAGAGGTTTTCTGATGGTTTGCAGGCCACCTTATGCAGTGCAGGTACCCTCTGGGAGATGTGGGTTGTGCTGACAGATGGGAACTCTGCCACAGCACAGAACTTCTACACGGTCTGATGGCACAAACTCAGTCTTAATTCTTGTTCATTGTCCTCCTGTGCTCTCACCAGCTGCTTCTACTTCTTTTGATGTGTAATAGATGTCCAAATGGAGACAATCTCCTCCTGTGCCTCCTGGCAAACACCACCCTGTATGACAACTACCTAAATTAGCCTGTGTGGCCATCCTACAGTTTTGAAAATAGGATGAAGGTGCCTGTGCCAATGGCTGTGTTATTTGCCTATATCCATTCTGCATCCTGAGTCTGGCCAGGCCCAGCCCTCTCTTTGAAAATCCCTTTCCCCCTGAGTAGGTGCCTGCATAGGGTTTGTGCAGATTTTTATCTTGGGGGCAGTGATGGTTTGGGGGACCCCTCTATGTACAGCTTATGAATTCTTTTTGATGTTATGAACTCTCAGTATGCTTATGCCTTACAGTTGTCTTTACTGTATTTTTGCATCATACTACTTGTGGCAAGGCAAGGGGGACTGGCGCCTGGGGGTCTCTCTCTGAATGGGATGGTTGTCAACGACAATCAACAGCTGAATAAGCCTTGTCCTATCAGAACAATGCCGTTGTTGCAACTTAGGTAAAACCAGCTCTCTCCAGCTTGTCTGCAGAGGAGAGGAGAATGGAAAAAACAAACAAAACACCAGGAGAAGGTACAAAGAACGACAGTGTTAGTGCTGGCTTTTAAAAATACAGAGATGGAAGGGGCAGAGGAAAGAGGGGGCATGCTTTCTGAACTAGAGGAAACAAAAAGGGAACTTGGGGCAGGAGTGAGAGGAGACTCCAAGGTGGAGGAGTTAGGTCCAAGAGAGGGGACTGTAGAATCGGGACTCCGAAAGAACTCTAACCAAATCCCAAAGAACACTTGAGTGGTGAGGAAACTGAGGTAAGGAATTGCATATAGGGTTTCTTAGTTTGCATGGATTTGTGTATCCATTATACTGTTTAAAAGTGAAGAGTGTTTTGTTTAGAAATCTGTCTGCAAGGTCTTGCTTCAACTATCAACTGTCCCTGAAGGGTTAAAGTAGAAAGCAGAGTCCTCATGAGAGTGGAGCTCTGGAAAGGGTGAGCTTAAGCACCTGGGCTGTCTTGTGGAGTTCAACCCTGGTCTTGGGGCTAGGATAGCTGGAATGTGATTGCCCACTTCAGAGAAGGGGTACCAGATACTCTGTGCCCAGGGAGTGAGCCTAGAAGCCAAAGAAAGAGACAGTGACTGGAGCCTACCCAGAACCAGGGGAGCTTAAAATCACACAGCTCCATCATGTGGGGACAAACACAGCAGCCTGGTAAGCTTGTCCAGGGCTGTGACTGGGACTTATATTTGAGAGCAGTCTTAAGTTTTCTGTTGAAAGAGAAATGATAACCTTATGTCAGCTAACAAATGATGGATGATGGCAGAGTGACAGTGTTTAATCTCAGAGCCAGTGGAAATAATTTGGCATAATGTGAAGTAAATTTGGCAGAATTTATTCTCAAGAGAGTGAATGCTGAAGCAGCAAGAGCACTGTCTGTGGTCAGGATGGAGGGAGTCAGACTCTCTCTCTATTTGATGGGGTGACTCAGGCCCCAAAGGGATTCATGTGGGCCTGAGAGGTCAATTAATATGTCTGGCAGCACTTGTGAGAGAGAGCGAGAGCAAGCCAGGCATAATTGATAATGAAGGCCAGCTGGGGAGGGGCTGGGTGGTGATTATAAAGCCAGGGAGTTTGCAGTAGAAAAGGCCTGCAGGGAGAGAGACTGTAGTCACTGCTGGGGGACTAGGAGCTATAGGAAGTGTCTAGGGAGGTAGCAAGGAGTCTGAGGGAGTAGCCCTTTGCTGCCACCTACCCGGTCCCTGGACTGGAGCCCAGAGTACAGGATGGGCCTGGGTTTCCCTACCAGTTACTGAGGAAAGTGGGGTGTAAGGAGCCCAGACAGGGAGCCTAAAGACAGATGGAAGAGTGCTGTAAGGTCACTGGACTATGGCCGGGTTGGACTTTCTCTTACCCCAGAAGTGGTAGATTAAATTGTAACCTGGCTGGATGGCCACGTTGCAGGAAGAGAGACCACCGCAGTGATGGAGCAACTGCCGGAAAGGGGTGCCAGCTGAGGCAAATGGTAATTCCCAGACTTGACCATGAGCAGGTGCTCCTGTGGTGAGCGAACTTCTTTACACTCTGCCATTCCCAGCATATCTGTTGTTAGGACCAATGAAACATTATCCTGAGAAGCACAAGCCTTCTCGCCAGTTTACACCAAGCCCACAGGAAAGAAATAGAGCCCTTACAAAAATATGTCACTGCTGAAACCCTAAATTAGGTTTGAGATATTGGTGGGATTTTTCAAAAGGACTTAAGTGACTTAACAAGCACAGCTCACATTGACTTTCAATCAGACTTGTGCTCCTAAGTCACGTAAGGGCTTTTCAAAATCCCACCAATTTCCTTCAACAAATAAACAACGACAATGAAAGTTGCCTCCTCCTTTAGTTCTGAAAAAGCCCGTATTTTCAGTATGATCACGAATACTGTAGTCAAGATTTCAGTAGCTTGAGATGCCACCTGTAGCTTACAAAAGTCACAGGGTCCGGTGAAATAACTTGTACTTACATTTGGGAAGATTTGATTTTTATCGTTAAACGTCAATAAATGCCGATCTCACCGTACACGCACAAACGGACAAAAAATATTCCGATGGATGATAAAAATGTACAGATCTGCAAAATATGAAAAATGCTGTTGGGAACTTCTAAGAGTGTGATTTAAGGATATTTACTTTGTGTTTTGACATGTGATGTTCACAATTTATGTTATAGTGGCTATAAAGCTTTAACTGTTTGAATCTGTGTCTACTGTCAGTAAATACTTGTGGTCTGACTCCCCATTGTCTGATGATCCCCCCCCCCCCATTTTTTCTGCAACTAGGAAAATTTAAATAGAAAAAAAACCACGCTTAAAAATAAACATCAATATTATCATAGAATATCAGGGTTGGAAGGGACATCAGGAGGTCATTTAGTCCAACCCTCTGCTCAAAGCAGGCCCAATCCCCAATTTTTGCCCCAGATCCCTAAGTGGCCCCCTCAAGGATTGAACTCACAACCCTGGGTTTAGCAGGTCAATGCTCAAACCACTGAGCTATCCCTCCCCCAAAAGCATAGACTTTTATGATCTTGGGGAATAGTTCAACACCTGACCAGGGACCTGAACCCTGGACGCTCAGATTAAAAGTCTGATGCTTTATCACCTGAGCTAGCCAGGCTCACCAACCATGAGACCAGATCTGGCCCGGGCACTAAGACAGCAGCAAGGGCAACACATCAGTGCTTCCGTAGTTGGCAGGATTCGAACCTGCACGGGGAGACCTCAATGGATTTCTAGTCCATCGCCTTAACCACTCGGCCACAACTACTCGATTAGTAGTGATAGTGATCTAAAACATTAGTCATCAAAAAATAAAAATTGAATTCCTACTTATATTCTGCATAAACTATTAAAAGACAGACCAATCGGAAATGTTCAAGAAATGGATAGATTAAACTTAGAAGAAATATTATCACTGAACTGGCTGCTTTTCATTTGGTATGAGCTGAAATGAAAGGAATTCTAAAGAGTCCATACACATCACAAATCTCAGGGGAAAAAAACAACCCACAACACATTTTCCTTGTATTGTTACTGTCCTAGGAGAACTGCACTTGAGTGACTAAGTTAAAATAACACAAGCAAAAGATGATGATTCATGCTGCTTTTCTTAACGGTTTCTAATGTACAGAAGCCAGTATCCCAGTGGCAGCTTTGAATAAACGAATGGGGAGGGGGAATAAAAGTATAGCAGGTATGTTAGGCATAATGTTCCCAGTTTGCAGCCTGTGTATGTGATTACCTAATATTACTTACCAGCTGTTTCCTGACATTAGTCATAGTTAGCGTGACCAGATGTCCCAATTTTATAGGGACAGTCCCGATTTTTGGGTCTTTTTCTTATATAGGCTCCTATTACCCCCCCACCCTCTGTCCCGATTTTTCACACTTGCTATCTGGTCACCCTAGCCATAGTGATCTAAAAACAACCACCCTTTCTTTGTTTATCTCAATAAACATTGTTCTTTTTGAAGAGGTAAGCTATTTAGAAACACAAGTGTTTCTCAGCTCTTTTGTGTGCATGTTGTAATCATCTTGAATTGGACACAGATCTATCTATCTTTGTAGATAATAAGCATTGCAGAAAAATATATAAAACCAGTAACCGTTCTATTTTATTATCTTTATATATGTGTACTGCAGTAGTGCCTGAAATGTGCTAGGCACTGTATTCTAAGGTCTATGGAATGCAAAAGAAAAATGTCGTAATATGTAACTCAAGTCCTTTCTTCCCCAGCTAAAGCAGGCGGTTTTATTGAGAGAATCTTTATCTGTTCATCTAGCATTGAAAGCATCTTTTACTATACCAGCTGTAATTTTAGCTTTAAGCATCTTTACATTGCCATTGCTTATCAACTTTGTGGTGTACCCCAGTTAATCTCCTAGCATGGGCCTGAGTCTGGCATGCTTAGTCATGATGAACAGTACCTTATTCCAAACGTACTCCCATTAAAATCAGTGGGACCATTGGCAAAGTAAGGCACTGCTCAATCTTGGCAGGGTATTAGAACATGGCCCATTTTGACTCTGAAATGGAAACAGGAGAGGGGCTGGTGAAATAAAGGCTAGGCAGCGACAGACCTAGGAACAGCACTCTGCACTCCATGGTTCTGAGTATTGTATTCCTTTCTGTAGGCCATGTGTTCTTTAGAGAAGCTCCTCCCTACCTCTTCCATGCAAGTTGCACCTATGTAACAGAGAATAGAATTCTACCCAGCCTGCATAAATCATAATTTGTCTCTGCTGGTCCTACGTACAGGTAACCTTCTCCCAGTGCTTAATTTGCAATGAAAGAGGTGCTGGGGCTCGAGCAATTAGGTGCCAGCTCAAGCAATTATTTTACATTCATAACTGCTGCAGCAAGCCCAGAGATGCCAGGGCTATGAACTGCCAAGCCTGAAGGTGCCGGGACTCAGCCTCTTATATCTGAACTGTGGATTGATCAGAGTTGAGATCCGCCGTGTGAATATGATGGCAGAACATACTCCTTTAGGAATGCTTCCTTGTCCACTGTCAAGAGGCGAGAAATGAGTAGTTCATGAAGGAATGTTGGTTCCTTGCAAACCATTGCACAAGGGAAGGAGAAGATCAGAGAAATAACTTTTGTGGACAGGAAACAGAATTTGGAAAATGCTGGGTGGAAAAAAAGCCAAAGGACCAGATATTGTTGGAGAAATCATCAAACTATGTGTATAGAAATATGAATTTAATTGTGGTTACAAATCTGTGGGCTAGCAAAGAATAGTAAAGGCCAAAGAACAGGAAAAACAGAGCGGGTTAGTGAGTGAGCAAGAGAGAAAGAACCGGTTGGTGTCTGATCGAAGCATAGGAAGGATCTCTCATTAACATATAAAAAGTAGTGTACGTCCCCCTTTCTCAGCATACAGATAGTGCACAGTCAAGATTTGTGTCTACAGGGAAGAAAACATCTGTTTTATTTGATCTTACCTCTACCTTTAAATGAATCATGTCTAAAACTGTATCTGTTTCATTGGCATTCCCCTTGCACTGGCACAGTAGGCAGACTGATAGGCAATATGCAGGAGAAGCATTTTCTCTTTAAGCTTATATTTCTTACATTTTGTAAAATTTTCATTCTTAATACTTGCCATTATATAATTTAACAGCCGAAGCTATTCTTCTTGGGAAACGATGTTTATGCTGCAGTTCTAGAATTATGGAGTGTGCAGTTTGTATGTGATAAAATTGCTTGCTTAAATAGAACAATGTGGTCAATACACAATCATCAACCATGAAAATAATGAGGATATCAGAGTAAATTATGTACAATTGCTATTCCACTTCTTTTCCTTCACTTCAATTTAACTCTTTGCTGGAGCACAGGCCAGAGTTCTAGCTTTTCAGAATACATTACAGACTGAAACTCAGGGCATTGCATTTAAATACTGAATGTAGGTCTAATGAATGGCTACGAGTGACTATCAAAGAGAAATATTGCACATGGGACCAGATTTTTAAAGGTATTTAGGTCCCATTGAAACCACAGCCAGATACTTCTGATCTTCTAGAAACCAGAAAACTCTGATCTGGGAATCCTTTTACTAGCACTGTGTAAATTAATGACCCCTTCTCCTTAGTTTGTCTGATTTGAAAGAATCTTGCCTTCAGAGCAAATGTTAATATTTTTGGGTTATCAGCACAGAACACAATCCTCTCATTCTCTAGGGCACTGCCCTCTGCCACAAGCCAGCTGAATCAAACAAGGGACTTACAAACCCTCGTATCAATGAGCACCACCTCTTTTTTCTTTTTCTCATGAACTGAGACAGAATCCCAATACGAGCAACTAGCTGATAGCTAACTATAACTTCCATATACTCAGTAGTCATTAGGCCCTCATCACAGAGCATCCTCTAAGTCAGTGATGCGCAGATCTCCGTGGTTCAGGAGCCAAACTGGTGATCAGCATTACCCAAAAGAGCCACAGTAGTGTGACGTCATTATTTCATTTACTATATGTATATAATTATTCTCACAGAAAAATGACTGACCAAGTATTATTATTTTATCAACTACAATTGGTTAATAACACAGTAAAAGCCTCCCGACTGGTTAATAACGTAGATTGGTTAATAATTAAATCACAGTGTTTTAATATCATGTGCTGCAAAGAGCCGCAGGAGACACATTAAAGAGCCACTGGTGGCTTGCAAGCCTCAGTCTGAGTATCACTGCTCTAAGTCCATAAAATACTCCATAGCGGATGCTACATTATTTTTATGGGGCCTTCCCTAATAGATAAATGCTGGCATAACACTCACCTCTAGCCAGAATGTTACAGGTTTGGAGACCTAGCCTTGGCAGCAAGCCATGTCCTTCTGGTCTTTTGTTGTTTGTCATTCAACTGAGCCTAATGGGAGTTTCCATCATCTGCAGCTCTCTGTATATAATATCCGTCTCCATTCTCCCATGAAATAAATTTGTTAGTCTCTAAAGTGCCACAAGGACTCCTCATTGTTTTTGCTGATACAGACTAACATGGCTACCACTCTGAAACCATTCTCCCTTGAGTTTTGATTGGCTAACTGCTGGGCTGAGGACATGTGAAAACATGTATAACTGCTTGTCTTTATTGGCAGCTCCCACACTGGTGTCAAGCTAGTTCCATAACTACTAACACCCTTTCTTCTGCAATTGTTATAATGTAATACTCAGAGTTATTGTTTCATCTTCTAAAATATTTGTAATGATTTCACAGTGACTCCAACCTGAAATCGGACAGCAAAATATTAAAGTGTTCACTTATGGAGTTAGGAAGAACAGTTCCTTCCATTGTAGAAATCATTGAGTGAAATTCTGTGGCCTGTGTTATGCAGGTGGTCAGCCTAGATGATCACACCTGGCAAGAGAAACAGCAAAACCAGACACTGGTCTTTTTAATTTTGTTTAACAGCATACAGAGAATTGGTCTGAGAAGAGTAATGGCACTTTACAAATAGAACATTTAAAAAGAGAGACAATAAAATTATGAGAGCATATTAATCACACAGAATCTCACCATCTGTTGACTCCATATATATATATCCCATCCCACTGCTCCATATGTTACAGGAAGATAAATACATATGATGGATAACAAGTAAAAAATAGCACACAAAAGGTCTAACACACACATAGTAAATAAACATATGGCATAATGACCCATTTAGCTATATCTGGAATGACCTCATGGAATACACATAACAGGAAAAGGAAGTGATCAACAAACAAACAAGCAAACAGATATGGCATTAGAAAAGCTGATCTAATTCCTTCAGTTGCTGAAAGCAAGAAAAGGTGCCAGGCATTTAGTAAGAGCCTAAATAGAACAGTCAGCTAAAAAATGTAATAACCTCAAAAAGAAGACATTGCAAACCTAGAGAGCAAAGCCCAACTGCTCTGTCACTAGAAGGCCATTATAAGGCTGCACAGAATAGTTCTGTTTTTCTATAACAAGTCAATATGTTTTGGATGTGGAGACAATTTTTTGTCAGCTAGAGTTTGGGCGATGGACTTGCACGTCGAAGGAATCATGAACGAGTCAGAATCACTGAGCAAAATCCTGTCCTCTGGGGAAATGGGATAGGAGAGCATAGATAGAGCGTCTCTGTCCTCTCAGACGCCTTCCTGTGCAGCACGAGGGCAGGCCTGCAGCCTACTGCTCAAGAGAGCAGTAGGCGGGGTGGGAGGGCTCTAGATATGATAAACGTATTATAGGGGATGAAGCTGTGGGTATTGGGCTAGATCTACTCATGGGTCTATGCCACCCTTCACTAGATTAAGACCCTTTTGGAAGGCCCCCCTGAAGCAAACAATCCACTACCTATGCAGGGCAAGCTCTGGCAGGGCAAAATCTGAAACCTTTGTTGCATTGGATAGTGGGGGAACCCTGGGGGCAGAGGGAGGTTGAGCTGCTCAGACAGTGGGTGGGGCTAGCTAGGGGAGCTGGTGGGCACACCGATTCAATGCTTCCCTTCAGCATCTCCTGCCTGCAGAGTTCCAGGTGGGAATGGATCTGCTTCTTCCAGGGGAAACACTAAGAGAGGGCATGGGGGGGGGGGGGGGAAATGCCTGCCCTCCCTCTCTGTGAAGGGTACGGGGGGACCTTGCTGGTGCAGGGGGATGTAATTCATTCTTGTAGGTTGCTTAACCATTAGCAGTAAATTGGGCCCAATGTCTAGCTATTTCCTTTACCTAGCACAGAATTTAGGGAACTTTTCTATCACATGCATAGTAAGACTTAACGTCCTTTCCCATGTAGCAGTTGTGGCAGGTTTTATTCCCATTACCGTAGCTGGTTTGAATGTTCCCTGATCATTTTCAAATGTTCCATTTATGTCCCCTAGTGGCACAATGCCGGAATGCCAAACAATTTGGTTTTATAATAGTCTATTTTACTTATAACAGACTGACATGTAGGTTATTTACTGTATATTTCTCAACCAGGCTTCTGCTGGCTCCCCTTGCTGTGCCTGCACCCTCTGAGGGAGGTTTGAAATTCAGTGTGGAGCTGTTGTTGCTTGAAGCAATATTAACGCCAGTAGATGCTTTCACAGGGAAATCCTCTAGACTGGCATGGGATCAGGCTGTACAGGGCAGATACTAAACAGTTCCAAACCGTAGGTCAGACACATGCCTCCCAAATTGCCAGTCTCTAATGATCAGGTGTTTGCACAAAGAAACTTCTGGAGATTTCAGGTGATGCAGAAAACATGGCGTGGAACTGCAGCACTTCCTTTTCAGTTGGCTTTGGGGGCTTTCCTCCCTTTTCCCCTCTTTTGCTGACCTTCACATCTTGCGGAAGAGAAGAGCACCTGGCCCTTGGTTACTGAAAAAATGCAGTTTCCATGGCAGCCATACAGATTATTTTGGAAGGTGTTTCCTTTAGCTGGAATCTTTGATCCTCATTTCTTAATAAGTAGCTCTCAATTCGCATATACGTTCTATTCATTCACCAATAAATCTACCAGGCCAATTCTGCCTTCATTACAGTTGATTTACCCTTCTTCTCTTGTGTGGTCACATTAAGTGCACCCCGGATGGTTACATATAGGCCTTAAGGAAAGTCTTTGCAAACTGCCAACACAGCATTCATGCATTAGGGTTGTAGGGTTATAACTGTGAGATTAGAATTTGGCCAAACAATTTTAGTCCCTAATCTATATATAAATAACCCCTGATCATTGCCACAGGTGACCACTGAGTTATGCAAGACAATATGGGTCTTCTGAGAAGAGCAACCATCCTGCTCAAATAGTAAAAGCCCATTATATATATATATATATATATATATATATATATATATATGAATAAAAGATCAGGTAAATTGCCACAATGCACTAGGCATTCGTAGGGCAAACTGGGCTGGTTTTGAGAACGCTGATTTTTGAAAAATATTGATAGAATGCAAATTAGCCTTCTTGTCTTTTGATTTTCGGTTAGACTGAAATCCATCCTTTTGTATGCTCCCAATTTGTATACGGGACTTAGCTGAGGTGGAGGGATGCTATTCACCCTCCAATCCTGGCTTTGGAGTTGGAACCCCCTGCATGCCAGTTTTGGGGTGCTGAGACTATGTAAATGAGGATTTTGCATTCCCCTCCTCTGGCCCACTCCATGCTGATACAGGGGTGCAGTTGAGACCCTCCCATGGCATGTAGGAGATGCAGAGTGTCTGCTCCACCTGGCCTTTCTTGTAACTGTCGTTCTGAACTTAAGTAATGTGGTCTCCCTTATGTGGGTCCCTAATCAATAGGGAGAGACATAGACTACAGTATCTCGTAGTTTTCTGATGAAAGGTATGAGGTTCTTGACAGGCTGCCTTTTTTTTTTCTTGACAGTGTGTTTTGCTTTCCTGCAGTTTTGCAGTCCTGGAGTACTCTGAGCATTGCCAAAGGTCGGTTTGTTATTTCTATTGTCAGAGCTGTGTTATATTTTCAGTCAGGTGAAATTTACAGGCACACCTTTCTCTGTGACAGGAACAGCAAGCTAAAAGGATTTTGTAAGCAGTGACTTCCTTGGGCAGTGCCTGAGGTTTTTTATTTGTTGGCTTGAGATAATAGGTAAAAGAACTGATCAGAACCTTCATTCTGTTCTCACAGAGGGACCTTTTAGGAGATTCCACATTCTGTGGATAACCCTTTCTCCTTCACTTGTTCCCTTTCCAGTCTCATCTGGAAGTGGTGGTGCTGAAATGCCATCAGAAATGTTTTTCTGGATTCTTTCTCACCCAGCTGAAGACATGAAGTGCTAGAAATCTTTGTGAGAAATCCTGTCATGAAATTTAGAGCTGTGTTTGGAGTTGTTTTCTCAGCTGCATGTTCTTGCTGGGAGAGAGAGGGGAGGTTACTGAGGAGTATAACATTGCATTTGTTTGCTGCTGAGCCGGTCGAGTAACCTAAAAGGGGCAGAGAGCTCAAACATCAACTATTAAGAGAGGAATAGCTGCTGAAGGGACGAGGAGCAGGCAGTGAAAAATCATAGCATGTTATGTCCCTTTCCCCCTGGAAGACAGGGCTTTCTGTTGGTTAAATGAGAAATAATCTGCTCTGATATATTTTTGGTACTCAATCAGTATAAATTATTAGGCTGCATCGCTGGGGTTTTCTCTATTTGAAAGCCAAAAGGCAAACCGTGACCTTCCCCTCTTGCTCCACTCCAGTCCCAAGTAGGCCACGATTATGCCTCTATTTTTCTTTTAGGATAGAATAGGTGGGTGCATTTCTGCCTTAAAAAAACAGTTATGTATTCCCATATACTCTTAGTTCATCATTAGCCCGATTATCAGAGGTGTTGAATACCCACAATTTTAACTGAAGTCAATGGGACTTATGGGTGTTCTGAAAATCATGCCACATATGTACGTGTTTATACAGCAAACCTAGATATTTATTACATCCTCTCTTTAGTTGCTTTTCCTCCTGTACCTCATCTTCCAGCCCACATGGCATGTAAATTGCACCAGCAGTGTTCCCAACTCTTGTGATTTTATCACTAATCTTGCAATATTTGATGTTTTTCTTAAAGCTGCTGGATTCATGTGGTTGAGTCTCAGCTTTCATATCACTCATCAGTTTAGATGTACCTTTTAATTTAGTCCATAGTACTCAATAAATTGCCCAAAGTTGGCCTAGTCAGGTAAATTACTCCATTAGCAATAGAAACCAAATAATGAGGCGCTCTATCCCCTCATCCTATAATGCATCACTTAATACAGTTTGCCAGCTAATCAGATCTCAGAATTATGTTTTGATTTATTTGATAGTAAATTAGGTTATGTGGTGGTTAAAACAGCTAAGAAAATGTTAAGAAGTTAGAGCTATCAGGTTATATTTATAATTCAATATTTTCCCTCTAAGACCCTTGAAGGGAGTTGTTAAAAGAGATACTGCAGAGAAATCTAGAAGTCTTGGAAAAGATTATTAAATTTTGTAGTATCAGGTTATTGGGCTAATCAGAGCAATTAGATTTTTGCAATAAGCTTTATTGTTGGAAAAAATTAGGAGCGTTTTTGAAGATTGCTAAAGCATTTTTCAAATGACTTTTAAATTCTTTTCTCTGCATTCTACTTCAAAAATCTGCTGCTCTCTGGCATGCAGTGAAAATCACTTTTCTACAAAAGAGAAGGAAAGGGTTGTGTGTAAAGTATGGAGAAGGAGAGACAACTTGTCATAGCCTTAAAAAAACAAACAAACCTGTGTGTTCCCAGATGATGTTAGAGCTCCACAAATCCACAGGGAAAATGACTGAAGCTTAAATCAGAGTTCACATTTGTTGGTACAACTGCTTCCATCCATTTCCCCACTAAGCTCAGACTGTTTGCAGATGGGAAACTGTTTGTTTTTTCAATTATGATGATGTGAAAGCTTTTCTTATGACACAAGTGAATAATGAGAGAGCGGTTGAATGACGAATGTTTTGATGGATCTGAGAACAATCTTATGGCAGATGAGCTCTCTTTGACTGTGAGCAGTCATTTCTAATATGTGGTGGTGGTTTATTTTATATCAGTTTGGAAGCATCTAATAGTCAGCTTGTATTTTTTTTTCCTTTCTCTTTGATTATTTTCTTGGAATACTTGGATGCTGTTTTCTTGTGTTTCTGGAAGTGGCCCAAAGAGATTTGAGGACATTTTCAAGACAGATTTTAATTTATATTGTACTTTTTTCCTCTTTGGGCTAGACTGAGCCCTGCGTTGGTGTGGTGTGGAGCTGCACTACCCAAGGGGATCACAGGAGGCATTCTGCTCTTGAGAGGCAGAGTGTCTCAAAGAGCTTAGCATAAGATGCTGTATCCTTTGAAGGGGTATTCATATTCCCCTCTTGTGCTGCCAGTCAGCAGAGCTGGCTGGCATGTGTGTAAAGGAAGGGGGATGGGGGCAGAACCATGGTTGTGACTACTCCCTGCCCATAGGCCCCTGGGGGAGCATCTCCATTGCAGCCCTTCACTCCCCTAAGTGGAATGGCTGCAAGTTTGTAAGGCCCTTTCATAGGCCATTTGAGGAGTTGAGGTTCTTCCTCATAAAAGCCAGCCAGTATCTAACTCTCTATGAATGTCTTTGTTATCCTTTGCCATTTCAGCCAGTAAGATTTACTGACCATTGAAGTGTGAAGATTATAAAAGAGACTCATTGCCTAGTGCAGGCTGCCATGGCATGACAAAAGCCCTTCCTCCCCACAAATCTCCCTTGACAGAGATAGTGAGAGTGACAAGATTGAGGAGGCTGATGCCAGCAGTGACTGCAACCTTCTGCCTGGTGGAGAGAGTGACACAACATTACTCCCCAAACCCACACAGCACAGGCAAGTGTAACCCCCACTGCAGAAAAAAGGCAAAATACTTAGTCAAATGTTCAACTCCTGGCCAGAAAAAACTTCTGGTATGGCTGAACCTAGGAGTGGAGTTCCAGCATGAGGCTGTTTCCTTTCCACCACGCTGCAGAGGACATCTTGAAATGGCTGAGATCGAGCCTCTGTTTTTGCAGACACAAATTCTGGGCTAGATTCTAGCCCATAGATTTTATCTATGCATCCATGCAGGGGAATAAAGGAGAAAAACACCCTGTTATTCTCCAACACTGGCTACCCAGAGCTTGGGTCCCAAGTGTACTGGAGTAGCAGGTAGGCAGGTGGAATGGTTGGGAATGGTCAGAACCAAGGATCCATCCTGCAGCGTGTAGGTCAGCACAGCTGAACAGGTTCAGGGGATAGGCTAGCAGCAAATTACTGTCTCCCTGGAGCAAAGTGGTTTCTCTGAGTCAATGCCTCCTAGTGCTACATCTGGGTTGGTACAGCTTACCAACTGCCCCTTGCTCAGGCCAGTACCCAAAGGTACAGGCTAGCCCTTTGCCTGTACATTTGCATAACCGAAAAAGCTCAGTTCTGAAATTTTACTTGCATTAGATAATACAACACCCCTTGAGCAGTCATAGGAATATAGTACCATAGTGAATAAGGACAGCAGAATAAAGTCCAAAGTAAATAGCAAGAATAAATCAGAGCACTGTGCCTTTAATAACCCAGTTGTCAATCACATCAGGGTAGGTAGAAGCACTAATACCCTGATTTGTGCCCACAGTTAAACTGTGGGCACAAAAGGGCTGATGCAAATTTTGTAACTGGAAATTAGGTCTGTCAAAGGGAAGCTACCCTTTTGAAAATATGGAGGCTTTCCCCCTTGCTCCTAACATATGTGTTTGTAAGTATAGAGAGGCCTCAGAGAAGGGGAAAAGAAAAGATACCCAACATGACAGACAAATTCATATTTGATATAGGGTAGAATAAACTTTAGAGGGAACGATAAGAAAATGTGAACCTGGACTTTGTAAAGGCAAACAGGGAGCTGGGTTCAGATTGACCTTTATTAGCCAGGAAAATTAGCATACAAACTGCATGGTTATTTGACTAGAATGGTGGACACTGGGGGCTTGCTGTGAGGGATGCTTATTTGGACATAAGACATGGAGGGGGCTTGGGAGACAACTATTGTGTGGCTACACCTTCAAAATAACACATTAATTTGTAAAGGTGGCACAGGAAAAACAGGAACCAAGACTGTGAATAGAATCCTGGGTTTGGGAAACATGCAATGACAGTCATGTCATCCTCTTCAGAGAGTACACTGTGGAAATACCCTTGAGGGAGGTCACATGGGAGGAGATAAACCTGTAACTGTATGACACGGAGGAGATGGTGGGAAAAGACGACAAACCCCTCCCCCCCATACCAAATGTTTGAGGCTGGGTCTCTGACACATTGGCTTGACAGTGTTAGAGAGGAAGGGATAAGCTGAGATAGAGCGGGCATTCTCTAGAAGTGAGAGGTTTGGCTTGTGGCTCTGTAATCCAAAGGGCACCACTAGATTAACTTTTGAACAGTTTGGAATAGACACTTTTATGCAGGTTTTTTTGTTTGTGTTGTGTATGGTGTGTGTTTTGTTTCAATATGATTTTCTCTCTTATGTTTAATAAATCTTTACAACCCAGCAGACTTTAGACTGTTTAGGGATGTCAGGCAGACTGCCACAAAGAGATGAGATGACCTTCAACCTCTAAGAGGGGGTAGTAGAGATGAAGGGTGTCTGGAGGCTGTCCTGTTCAGAAGCCTCAGTCAATGGGCTTGGTCTAGGTAGTCTTCTTCCAAAAGGTGTGTTGTGTTCAGGGTTGTGGACCTCAGATGCACATAGCTGGCCTATATAACTGCATGTTCTTATCACTGCTTCCCTTGTCCTCTCTACTCCACTCCTTCCTATTGTCTCTTACACTTGTTACATCTTGTCTTAAATTAGATTCTAAACTCTTCAGACCAGGGACTGTCTTCCTATTATGTTTGTACAGTGCCTAGCACAATGGGGTCCTGAACCTGTTTGGGACCATTGGTGCTCCAGATAATAGAAATATGCAAACATCTCATGACCATGGACAAAAATGCAAGTTTAAGGGATGCCAGGTGACATCCAGTAATTAAAAACCTGTGGCTGACAGAGCAAGCTGATATCACCTACTGATTCTCTCCTGGTTTGGGAAATATCCTTGGTTAGAGCCTTACCTTCTATGATGAGCCAAGAACTCTAGAAATTGTTAAAATGGACTTCTATACGTTTACCAAAAATTCTAGTGTTTTCTGGAAGTGAATGCTGGCTGCACAGTACAGCCTTTGAACTTGCAGCTAGCCAGATATCATGATCTAATCAGTAAATTAGTGTTCTTATCTGTTGAGCTTGGGGATGGTGTGACCCACCCCTGGGGTGCCTCCTGCTGGCTGTCCAGGGAATTAGCTTAGTTCATCAGTGCACCTTCCTCTGGTGACATCTCACCGTCACTTCTGCTCCAGGACCTGTGTCACTCCCAGGACTGCAGCATCCTCTTCCAGACACAGCCCTCCAGCTGTTCCCCACTCAGTTCTTCCCCCTTTTGGGGGACCAGCAATCCACTGTCCAGCCACTTCCTCCTCAGTGGTGAATGGCAGCAAAGTGTGTGTGGGGGGGACCCTGGCCCACCCCCTACTCTGGGTCCTGGCAGCCACATGCTGTGTCCCCTCCAGCCCCACTGTCTATTTCCCTGGGCCACTTTCCCTCAGCCCTAGCACCTTCTCTGCCCTTATCTCAGGGCCTCAGTCTGTCAGCAGGCAGCTTGCCCCTGCCCCCCTGATCCTGCCCAGCACTGCTCTGTCCCAGGTGCTCTCTTCCTTCTGTAAAGCAACCAGTCCTCCCTCCTTTAGCTCCAGGGAGGGACTGAAGCTGCTCTGCCCAGCAGCCCTTTTTATATGACACAGGCCGGTCCTGATTGGCTGCCCCTATAAGCCCTCTCCTGATTAGCTGTCTCCTGCATTCCTATAAGCTCTCTCCTTATTGGCTTCCTCCTGTGCTGCAGACGCCCCATCACAAGCTCTCAGAAATTTCATTGCCATGCTAAAGACTCTTGGGGTGACATATCCATTTGAAGAGAACTTAATTCCAGGGGAACCTTAGGTATTGGTTGTAATTTGAGTGCATAAAATGCTACTGAAGACAGATTTGCTCAGATCTGTTTTCCCACTTGCATAATGTGGCTTTAAGACTTTTTGGACTGACTGTGCAGAATGGCTGGTTGTTCTAATCTGGGTTGGGATTTTCAGATTTAAATTGTAGTAGTCACCCTACTCATAGACTGGAAATCATCTGAATATGCTTCACCTGCCCTCTGTGGATAGCACCATATAATACCACTGCTAAGGCCAAGGCTGAATGATTTCCTTCTTGTAGTAGCTGTGAGGTGTCTCTGTCTGTGTTAAGCTACTTCAGTTCATGGAACATCTACTTCTGTATTGTAAAGGTTCAGAATCTCCCACAATTGCCAGGGTCTGAATTGGTGGGGGCAAGCTAGGGACCTCCTTAGTGACTTCAAAGAGGCTGTTCCAAAAAGACTGAAGGTTTTAAATCTTTAAGCTTATAACCAAAACTGAAAATCTGCTCACCATTGTCAGTCCTCTGGGGTCAGGGACGGCTCCTGCCATGAAACGAGGAGGGGCTTGTTTCAAGGAGGATTGTTTCAAGGCATGGAATTTTGGGGCCTCTTGACATCTTTTTCCCCCAGCTTGGTGGACATTGTCCTAACCCTCAGCTTCAATATATCACCCCTCATTTTGACTTCTTCATTGTACAGCTGGCTCTGAGGTCCAAGTTCTCCAAGATACATGATACAAGATATCATGACAATGCAAGGTCAGTGGTTCCCATTCACCCTCTGAGCCTTTTATCATCATCCCAGTATGAAACTAATGGCAGGCATGCTCTGGAAAGAAGAATCTGCTGCATCCTCTAAAAATTGGACCTGTGTTCAGTGCTTATGCTCTGGAGGATGGCTTCCCCCAAAGGAATAGTCTAAGCACTTTGTAGATAGTTTTGCTCTTGTATCCAAGAGCTATGGTGTGAGGGAAGTTACCACCTGTCGGGTAACTATCCATGTGGGAAGTAGAGGGTCAACAGGGCAGAGGGTCCTCCTACCTCATAGTATTTCAGAGGCAGGGACCTTGTCTTATTCTTTTTTGTATAGTGCCTGGCATACCTTTGGAGCTATGTAATTAATAAATAATGCACAAAAAGCTTTTTAATAACATAGTGCATGTCTAGCTAGTGTTATAGCTTGGGAACGAGTGTTAAGCCTCAATTTCGGGATAAGGATGAGCTTTATTTTAAGAGTACAGGACAATCCTGGTTAGAGAATTCACTGTCCAAGAGATTAGGTAAGGAACACGTGTTGGCTACTTTCAGGTCTTACAAATACCTTTACCTCTCTTGTCAAAGGGGCTGCATGTGGGTTCAGTCCAAATTTCTGTTAACATATATGTCTCCCTGGCAGTCTTCTGGTTTGTCTGATACAAATGCAGGCTGTGTCACACACCTCTGCTGTCTTTCAGCCTGGGAATCAAATGGGAGGTACTATTGTACCTCCCTCCACCTCCCACTGCCCTGATTTTCACCAAAGAAATCATGACATGATGTTAGAACTCTTTGTCAGGATTTTATGTCCATCATTCGCATTAGGTGTCAGTGGATTCCCAGAGAAAGGGACTAGTGTGTAAATCTATGTCAGTAGTATGTAGCTCTATGGCCATATGTTTCATATAAATTCTATAAAGCCAGAAAAATATGACTTTTTCACATTCATGGATGTGAACACACTCAAGTGTGGTGGCTGCTCAGTTTAGGATTAAAAGTGATGGCACAAACAGCAACACTTCTATCTGGAGAAAGGAAAAAACTCAACAGGTACTTTAGTTTTCTTTGATTTGTGGCATAAGCAAATAACAAGTGGGTATATTCCATATGCATATTGAGTAGATCAGCCTGAGATCAAGGAGGACTGCTGTTTCTAGCTTTGCAAGTTGTCTACAGCAGGAGGCAGGACCTGCTGCTGAGGCAAGATTTGCTGAACCATCCTCTTTTCATTAATGAATGGAAAGTGATGTCTGGCCATGTGATACGAAACCAGTATTTTCCATGTTTGCTGGTGTCGAAGAACTGGAATCAGCATTGACGAAGATAATGTGATGTCACTCTTTAATCTGGCAAGCCTATAAAACCACTTCCTCCCTGTGTAGGCTGGAGGTCTCATGATTCCCATTTAACTCTAAAGCATTCATTGAAATGATGTAAGATAGCCTGGCTTTAGTCTCGCTTTTATGAATGAATGCTCTTGTGAAACTTTATCCTGCTATATTAGGAAATATGCTGGTTATTCAATGAAATATACTGATTATCTAACACACACACACACACACACAAAAGAGTCTGAGCTGAAAAATTCAGCTCTGGTTCTAGATTTTGACTGCTGCCTCAACCCCTAACCCCAAAAAAGTTCAGTACCCTTTGGAGCTTGGGTTTTGGTTTTACCCATTATAGACACATGAACCAGCCATGAAATTAACATTCAGAGCTAGGTTCAGATTCTGAACTCACTCAGAGCTCAGGGATCCCCAACTCCAGGGATTTAGTTTCAGCCATCTCTTTACAAATGTTTTATGGAGATGGAAATCATGTGGGCACTAGTACAGAGCTTTTATATTAATATGGTTTTAAAGTGTTACCTGAAATAGACAATAAACCCTCACTTACTGAGATTTCTAAACGATTAGGAAAGACATTCCAGCAGACAGAACTAGATCAGGAAGGAAACTGCCTGAAGGAAACTGCTCAGATCAGTTTTTTCCCCTTCTTCAGGCTGTCATGACTTGTGATATCTTCTTAACCTTCATAATGTGGCCCACACGTTTATGTGGAACATTTGTCAAGCATTGGTAGGCAGAAACCATCATGGATAACAATGACAGCTGTAAGTGTGTGAAGTCCTCTTTTATTACAAAAATGGGATTGTTTCTCATGACTCTTGTTAAGCTTGCACATATTGCAACTGCAGTCAGAGAATTATCCTTTAAAATAATTTTTAACAAGCTGCATACAAACAAAAGATACCAAAAATTGGAACAAATGTGACTTTTTTCTAGCTATCACTCTGCTTGCAGAGTGCTTCCCCCAGTCTTCCTCTGTCCTGCCTATGCAGACTGCAAGCTCTTCGAGGCACGGGTGTTCTCTTACTATGGATTTGTGCAGTATCTAACATGTGGGGATTTGTTCCTGGGTGAGGCCTTGGGCCAACTCTGATAACCTAGTCTTTAATGTATTCTTATATGTTAATAAATATGATCACTGAGCTTGTAAAAATACAACAAATCAGGATAAGCCTTTGGGGTTCTAATTTGAAAAAAGAAGGGGTAGGGGGCGAAGCCTGGGTATTTTTATCTGCATGTGTGATTAAGCTGATTTCTTAAATAGTTGGGGAAACTAATAGTGCTTCTTGGGTGGCATAATCCAAGAACTAGAGATAGCAGAGATGGGGAAACACCTACAGTATCAAATCATTAATTTGTCACTTTTCCAGTACAGGATTTTTCTGATGTGTTGTTTCCCAACTGTGGGAGTCATGGGAGCTCATGTAAGGACATACAAAAAGTGTAAAATCTTGCAAAAAATGGCTACCCAACATTAGCCGTGTAATGTTGTGTCCCTTTTAGGACACTGTATTGTTCTAACCTGAGAACCCCAACTAGTAGTTTAGTATAGACCAGTGCAGGATGTGAGTGTGTTCAGTAGGCTGCCGGAGCCTCTGTACCTGTATGTGTGTTCCTGGAGTTACAACACAGGATAAGCCCCATCGGAAACCATTAGCCATTATGTATGACATGAAGTGCAAGTACCCTTTGTACATGGACCATGACAAACGTATCCCTGGATTTGAGCACCAGATGTGTTAGATGCAATCACTAAGGCCTGAGGGCACTGCTGAGCTTTACAAAACCACGTTGCACGTGTTGCTCAGATTTTACTGGAGCTCAGCTCTGTCTGAAGGATGATTCAGAAGGACAGATTCTGTGTTGGAAAAGACAGTGGCGAGTTGTTCCACTGACAGCTCAAAGAGAAAAATAAAAGGTGGAAATAGTTAGTGTAACAAATACACAGTATAGATTTGCGTCAGTTGATTCAAAACCTCAGCGTGCATTGCATTCTGAAGTACTGCCCGCCAACAGCACAAAATAAGTTGCTCAGAAATCAAACTTCAGTCACAGAAAGAAAAACTGAGGATTCTTTTTGGAGAAAACTGGAGGCCTTGAAAAATCAACAAAGACTTATTGTTTGAAACTTGGCAATGTCAACACAACTGACAATCAGGAATTTTACTTTGAATCTCTGTGATTTGCTCAGAGGCGCAAGGTGTATGCTATTTCAAACAACTCTGCCCTTCCCTGCACAATCGGCGTTGTTGACAAAAGTGATAGGGCCTGATGCAGCTCCCAAATTGAAAACAGTATTTCTGCTTGGTCAGTGAGGTGGCTGAGAAGGTCCAACAGCAACTGCTTCCACAGCCCAGGAGAAGTGGCTACTTGGCAATTGGACTTGATGAGTCGTGTGATATCTCTGGTGCTGCATATCTTCTACTATCTGTGTAGTCTATTTTCTGGTGTTCCAAAGAAGACCTGCTCTTTTGCTAAGCTGGGCCAGGCCGCACAACAAGAGAGTGCTTCTTCGAGACATTTCAGGAGAAACTGAAGTCTTCCATGTACCATGGGAACAGTGTATTGCAGTGTGCATGGAGGGTGCAAAGGGAATGACAGGTAAGAGCAATGGTCTAAACACCTGGCTCTAAAACATCACATCCAATGCCTTTTGGCTTATTCTTTTTCATACACTGCCAAGAGCTTGCTACTAAGAAAAATGCCCCACAGCCTGGGCCAAGTCTTAAAATACGAAATTCAACAAGGTTGTTTAGTGAATTCTCAACTTTTTGCATGTCTCTGTGATGATGTAGATTCCCTTCACCAGCGACAGCTCTTTCACACTGAGGTGAGATGGCGCCCCTGGGGGAACACTGTAACTCACAACCAGAACTGCAGGTTTTCCTAAATGATTATCAATCTCCCCTTTTTGACTCCTTTGGGGATTCCTTGTTGGGTGATATGCTTAGCTCATTGCGTTTACATCTCTGGACATCTTCTCTTTGGGGGCTGAAAATGAATGTTCTGTCTGTGCATGACAAGGCAAAAGCATTCATCAGAAAATTTGGAAATTGGTCTTCCCGAGTGCAAAAATGAAAACTTCCCTCCAACTTCATTCAGAGTCTTGAGTGGCCAGTCAAGAACCATTAGGAGCTTGCAAATCAGTAGCTGAGGGAATTTCAGACTCAGACTTTTTTTCCTGGTGACAGCAGCAACACTGACTGGGCCATTGCAAGACAAACTGAGAGACCCATCTTCTTTGACTAATTTGAACTGGGAACTCAGCAGAGTTTGGCTGTTTCTGAAGAGGATTTACCTACCTTTATTTGCAAAAACTTTCAAATTCCTCATCCCATTATCATTCTTACTGATTCTGTAAATCAGATTTCTCTTCATTGCTGTGCTAAAAAGAGTTTTGCAATTGCCTATCACACAAAAAGGAATCAAAGTGGTGTATTTCTCCAATTTGCCTCATGCAGATCATCCTTTGTTAGCAAGACAAACTCACCTATCATACTGAATTGTGAGTATACTTAAATATTTGTATCTCCTTTATAACTGAGAGTTGGCTGTTTGAAACTCCATGCTTAGTAGTTAGTTCTGGTTTGGCTCTGTTTATATTTTGATGTTTGTGGTAAGGAGTTGGTCACCAGTTATGAAAGTCTGGGAACCCTTCTTCTAGCAAATCCTGATGATTGGTCAAGTCTAATTCTGAATGCTGATGGACATGTCGTATGGAGCAGGGACTGACTCTTTGTTCTGTTTGCACAGTGCCTAGCACAATGTGGTCCTTGTCCATGATTGGCAAAAGCATTCATCAATCTTGATTGGGGCACCTAGGAGCTATGATAATATAAACAATAAAAATAATAATTGCTACTATTGTCCACTATTTGTATTGAGTGAAATTCATCCCTGTGCAGAAAGCCAGCACATGACCTACGTGCTACTTCTGTTTCCCTTTAGACATCAAACTGTACTCTGCAAACAGGGTTTTGGATTGAAAGCACTAGAACATGACCTTCAAAGTGATTGACAAGAAACTTAAAGAACCACTAGTACCTCTGTCCCCCAGATGGGGGCCAGATCCTCTACCGGTGTAAAGCAGCACGGTGATTGATGGGGCTACATTGACTTACACCAGCTGAGGAGAGGGACCAGGGTATTAAGAACAAGTCTGCAGCACTTGAAAAGCATCACTTTTAAATTTCTGGCCATTTCATTTAACGGCATTGTCCTGTGTCTGGTCGTCTTCCAGAGAAGCCGGGATGTTGTTGGTCCCCTACAGCGCATCTTGGCTTTGCTTTGTGGAGGGGGAATCTAGGGCAGAGCGCTGCCACCTCCCCTGGCATCTTTTTTTAACATCTTAGTGGAGGTTTGTTGTTGTTTTTTATTTCCTATGGCGCCCGTCACCACACTGACCATCTTACGAGCACAAATGGATTTATCCTGGCCGTTCCCTTGTGAGGCTGGGAAATGCTGTTGGCTCCATTTGACGGAGGGGGAAGAGAGGCGCAGGGAAATATAGTGACTTGTCCAAGGTCACCCAGGAAGGCTGTGCAAGATCAGAATTTGGCTCTTGATCCCTTGAGTCCCAGTCTAACGTCTGATCACAAAATCATCCTTCCTCTCTGATGGTTTATGTTGTCTTTTAAGGATCTGACATCAAGATTTTTGAGATTGTGCAGTTACTATAACTCCTTACCACAGTGCCTGCTCTGAGTGATTGGTATTTCATTTGGGCCAGGAATGGCTATCATCTTCTGTCTCTTGAGGTAGGAAAAAAATCTGCTGGGTTAAATTTACAGGCAAGTTATCCTTCTCGACAGGAAAAGTGACCTGCAAGGCTTTCTGGAGAAGAAATCACCTGGGAGACTGTATAGCGATGCTGTCCTAGACAGTATCTGCCTCTTTTTAAATTGCAGCAATGAGGAAAGTTTGTCCAATCTAGCAACTCTTACTGGGTAGGGTGGAGTTTCAGGCTCTGTTGCACAGAGGTAGACTGTAAGTTTTTCTCTCGCTAGGACGTGTTGGGGAGATACTGCCATCTGCTGTCTTCATAATCCAAAATGAATAGTTTGATCATTGGCTCTCCCATTTGATGAATTTTCCTATTGGTCCATTCATAGCTGAAGCCCCAGAATAGTCAGATTTCTTTCTTTCTTTCTTTCTTGCTACTCCTGCTTTATGACTTACAACAAATCCCTTTGAAATAGCAGCAAGTAGGTCTGGCATAGTTGTGAACACTACATAGGACTGAGAAGACCTGGGTTCTATTTCTGCCACTAGCCTGCTGGGTGACCTTGAGTAAGTCACTTACCCACTCTGTGCCTCAGTTTCACTCTGTGTAAAATGGGGATAATGATACTGACCTTTTTTGTAAAATGCTTTGGGATCTACTGATCAAAGTGCTAGAAGGAACCAGGTGTTGTTGTTGTTTATGTCAAGCAGCTTAGACTTTTCACTATTCCTATCTCACTTGGAGAAGCCACGCAGAGATGGAAGAGAAAACATTGCCACAATATGCTTTGTATTTGAGGAAAGCACTCAGCATTATGTATTCCCTTTCCTTTTTCTCTGGTGGGCAGAGAAGGATTAGGGTAGTTGTCCCTTATTCTCTCTGCTTTCCACATCCCTGACTAGGGATACGGGCCTCTTTACATAAGTCAGATGCTGCCCTCATCTATGCACATGGAACCCCCATGAACTTTAGTGGGAGTGGCATATGTACAGCATGTGAGGGGAGCACTTGGTCCTATGTTCACAATGTCAAGATGGATTTGGTCAGTTAGCAACACTGCTTTCTGATTAATAACAATCAATATTGTTGTCGTCATATTTATTTATTTTATCCCAGAGAGTCTGAATCAATTTTCCATGTGCATCTCTAAAAATTAAAATAAAGCCATGTGTGAGACAGCTGTATCTTAAACCTATGAAATGTATTGCCTCGGGAAGCACACAGCAACACCACATATTAGTTTATTACAGGAAATAAACAAAGTTTTGGATCCAAATTGTAGTGTTTTAGTAGAAGTATTTTATTTTTGTTTTGGGATAGCTTGTACACAGTAGCTACGCCTAAGAAATTAATCAGAGAAAGATTCAATTAGGACAGAACTGCACCACAGCTGACAACAAGCATTTTTACGGGCACTAACTTCTATAATCTCAGGAAACAGAACTATCGTTACCATCAGCAATATTGACAGTCAATAATGTTATGCAAATGAAACTGCCAGAGGATGCAGAATCTTATGATCCAAAATGGAATTTAGCCAGGCACCTGGGCCAAACTCCACTGTTCTTCAAATGTGCCACAGGATCAGGACCTTGGTTTTACATCTTCTCTAGAAATATGATTTCTTCAACTGCAGAGTGTCCACTCAAGCCTTGCTGGGACATTGGTATAGTACTGAGGCTGAGGAAAGAAGGATGCCTTCTCAACTACCAGCATTAGGCTGCATTTCCTGCAGCATCAGGCTTTTATTAGATGGCTTTACTATACTACATACTACTCTTGTTTCCAATTACTCTCTGGTCGTTCAGTGAAATGCATCAGAAAAGAGTTATGCTGTGGCCAAAATAAATCTGATTTTTACCAGATACTTAGATACCCAGAGGCTAAATTTTGGTCCCCAAAGTCAATGGGGTATGTAAGAACAGAATTTGGCAAAGGTATAGTGCCACTGAAGTCAACAGAACTACATCAATTTACACCTGCTGAGGATCCGGCCCACAGTCTCTAATCATTGCCTCCCTAGATCCTGTGCACTTTAAGACGCACTAAAATGAAAATTAAGTAAAATGAAGGGCTACAGTGTCTAGGAATAACACATCCTGTCTGTCAAGCTTGCAGAACTTACAGTATGTAAGAGGGCAGGCTCCAGTGCAGTGGAAGTTGCTGGTTTTAGTTCAGTTTCGTCAATCCAAGCTCTTTAATGTCTTATAGCAAGCTTGACACATGTGCTAGCAATCAGGGCATCAACCCGAGAACTCTCTATATTATTCATAACAATCACACCCCACCCCCGCTTCTCCCATCCATCAGCTGTAAAGTTACACACACAAATGTCCTCCCACCACCCTTCATCCCATGCCAAATGGAGCCAAATCCTGCTGTGGTGTAAAATGCTTCTTAACCAGTGAGATGGTTTCATTTTTAGGCAACTGTGATGATATACAAGCAATCCACAGTGGTTTAAAATGAGCCTGAGTGGTTTTGGTTTGGGGAAAGTGGGGATCATACGTCAGAAAGGAGGCATGTCCTGGGGATAAAGTGGGGGGGGGCATACCAACACCAAAGGGAAGAGAAGCTCATCCCATGAGGCAGTAAGGGGGAGGAAAGGTGTCTGTGTCAGTGATGTAAGCTAGAGTATAACCCATCTACACTAAGATAAACTCCTCACGGACATTATAAGAAGGTCTGGGCTGCCCACCAATAGTTTGACAAAAGAAAGCAGCAAGGGCAATCGCAGTCCAACATCATCCTAATCCCTACAGGCACCAGTCATGGTTACTGCTGGAGTTTGCCATCTGGCACCGGGGTGGGCCTGGAAAGTGCGTGCTGCAGACAAAGAGAGAGCTGTCAACCACCAAAAAAAGGCACGCCCAACATTGCTTGGCCAGCTGTCTACTAGGCCAATGGTGTTTCCAGGAAACAAGCGAAATACAAAAGTCAGTCAGTACTCAATGAGTATAAGGCCAGTGATGTGACAGAGCCATGGTGCAGGGGACAACAATCACTGCACACAACAGATGGTAGCAGTAGACTGGCAAGTTGGAAAAGATCAAAAAACCTTAACAGGCTCTTGCAGGAGTCAAACACCCAGCGGAGGCAGCCTCAGCACTGCATAGCTCTCTGTGCCACTACTATAACCAATGAGATTTCAGCGACCTCTACTCGGTTCTCCTCACTGTTGCCTTTGCAGATGTTCCCCATCTTTAATGTACAGGGTGCTGCTGTTCCTGTGGTATCTGACAGCCTGACACAAACAGACCGCCTTCCCTGTCAGTCTTGCTAGTAAGCCCCAACCACCAATTTGAGAAGCACAGCTGCGCTGTTGTTCCGGTCACCCTTTGTTTCATTGTATTGTGCAGATTGTGTATGACACGGAACCTGTTTTACACACTTACCCTACCTGTATATATGGTTTTCAGGATTTTGCCCTTTGTGTATAAGCAGCTCTTCCCAGATTCCTTAATGCTGGTGATTCGGGACTGAGCAATAGCAAAACTTTACATTTTTTTATTGCAGATTTACAGAATGAATACTTACAACTTGTCTGCAGTCAGCTGGATGACAATAGTGATATTCATATAATTGGTTCTGCTGCATGACTCTTGATAGGGTTTGATTAATAGCTACATCAAAAGTCTTTTTTATGATGGGAATTGGTTCAGGAAATAAATATACTCTATGACCTTTTTATTAGCTAGAGCGTAATCAGCCAGAAACATTAAGTGCCCATTGCTTTGCCAAAGGCCCTATAACTGCTTCAGCTAGCGATTACGTCATTGCTTAATACAAAGAAAGAGAAGTTTGTAGGACTACAAAGCTTGCAGTTTGAGAGCCATACCCAGGTTTTTGTTTAATGATAGCCCCACAATCTAGGAATTGTTTATTGCCACTTACAGCAGAACATGAGACAGCAAGTGAGAAAACAAAGAGGAAACAAAAATGCCTCGTATAGTAAAGGAAGTGCTCTGCTAGAAATTTATACAGCTTTCAGGTAGACACCAGTTGTACTATTTCCTACAACAGCTGTGCTCGTCTGGTTGAAGGTAAAGCTTAGTGTCTGTGACTAAAAATAAACTGCTAACAGCTGTTAACTATCATTGCATTTTCCGTTTGCCCTGCGTTCATCTATACAAGCAGCTTGATCCTCACACTGACACAGATCATAGAATGTCTGTCAGAACCAATAAACTCAGCATCCAAACACCTTCTGAGCCATGTGGAGTGACACATCAGCAATGGGTCCTGTTGGCTGATCGCTAAGAATAACCACACTGTATTACTTTATTAGCTTCCTTCTACTGCAGCATACTGATTCTTTTACACACACTAGCAAAGAAAAGCCTCCATTTTGGGGGTGGGGCCTCCATTTCCCTTGACAGATTGAACATCGACAGATGTTTTTGTTTTATGATTATTTTCTATCAAGCATTCAGGTGTGCTAGAGTTTCTCTGTTATTCTAAGCAGTGCTTGAATGGAAGGAATGGATGGGGGGAGTTGGGGTTGGAGTAGGAGTATGACTGTTCTGCTTCTAGCTGATAAAAAGGAAAAAAACAAACAGAAAAGGAGTGTGAGTGGGATGGGGGATTTATCATCATTTCCCTCAGTTGTAGGCACTGGGTAGGTAGATTACAGCCATGGGCTTTCCTTCACCCAGTGAGGGGATGTTTACGCCGCAATTAAAAACCGGCAGCTGACCTGCGCCAGCTGACTCAGGCTTGCGGGGCTCAGGCTCAGGGCCTGTTTAATTGCGGTGTAGATGTTTGGGCTCAGGTTAGTACCTGGGCTCTAGGACCTTGTGAGGTGGGAGGGTCCAAGAGCTCGGGCTTCAGCCTCATCCTGAATGTCTACACCTCAGTTAAACAGTGCCGCAGGCTGAGCCCCGTGAGCCTGAGTCAGCTGGCACAGGTCAGCTGCCGGTTTTTAATTGCAGACCTTTATGGGCGTATACCCTAGGAGCCTTTCTGTGGCCACATGTGCTAGGGGAATTTGTAGGGATTTCAGTTATTCCTTTTTTTGTGCTGCCTTTTCCCCACTGAATTCCCCTCCCTCACCGGGGTCTGAGGCAATTACCACTGAAGTCAATGGAAATTCTCCAGTTGACTTTGATGGGTGTTGAATCAGCCCCCAGCAACATGCTATTCCCATTCATCCTGTGGCTGAAAAGGTACCTACTTGCAATTCATGACCTAATCCTTGGCTTTTGAAAGCACGTGCTGGGTTGCATTTCCCCCCAAAGTGTCCAGACAAGGAGAGGGGACATTTTCCAACAGTCAACTGCCAGTAACTGCTCCTGAACCTGTATTTCCCATATACCAGAGCAACTGGAAACTAGACCTGTGCAGCTGGTTCATATTTCATCATTCTTTATTCTGAAAAAGGAAAATGGCAGACAAACAAAAAACCCCATTGATTCTTATTAATCAGCACTTGCTGCTCCCACCTTTTATCAATTGGTTTGCTAAGAGTCTGATATGGAGTCTTTAGCTCGTGTCTTTGTGATGGATACAACTCAAACATCCAATGATGATAATACATTTACTGTGTTTATATTTTTGTATTTGTAATTTAGAAAATTTATTTGTTGTGGAGCTGGAATAGTCTTTTACACTGAGTAGCATCCTTGGAAATTTTGATGACAGCTGTAGCGTAGCATAAAATCATAACCCTAGCAACTATGTTAAAAAAATGAAAGAATGAGAGCGAGAACTGAGAATGATGTAGAGAAGACTTGTTAAATTTCCATTATCATGCAGATGCATGAAGAGATTAAATGATGGACTAATAAACATGATAAATATATTGGGCCAATCCTGGTCTCTGCACAGTCTAAGAAAGTGGGCTGTGTGCGCAGGAATTTTGCAGGGGTGCTTGTTGCTGGAGACAAAATCCTCCTTACAAGGCTACAGAGTGGCTGCTGTTCCCCCACTGTGTGTGTGTATCCGTGGATCAAACGGTATACTTGAGTATCCAGCTCTGGCCCTGAACCATGGCCTGTCTTCTCCCAATCTCTGTATGCTAGGATGTATGCAGTTCCACAGGCTTCATCTCCACTTTTCAGTTTCCTCATCCTATCCTCTTCACAGTCTGTCTGTTCTCCTGTGGGGAAGGGAAGGAAGGCAAGATTTGCTCCATTGGAATTAGAGAATATCAGTGATTTTGTTCGTATTCAAATTTATAAAGAACCGTATGAAACATTTTATAAACTAGCTTCCTATAGGACTCTCATAAAATATTTGTATGCACATATCTTTTGAAATACTCACTTTAGGAAGGTGCTGTCTTATTACAGGAGGCACCTGGTAGCATTCACTGCGGTGACATTTGCAAAATAATTATCAAACTTCCTGCAAGATGTCCAGTTCCATAACACCAGCCTCTGAGATGAGCAGTGGGATAGGTAACTTGGTCTGGCAAATATGAACGTTCTCCACATCTCTAAACCTTTAGCTATACTTCTGCGGGGAAATAGGCCCACATTAGGGCTGAGCCATCTATGGTTTTAAATTGGGTTTGGTTGTTAGCATGAGCAATAGGCCCAAAGCATGTGACCAACAAGAATGAACTCATGAGAAAGAAGACTTGTTTGTGCTAAACTTTTAGTGATCCTTTGGTATACCAGCATTATCTTATTTAAGGTTTAGGAAATAAACAAAATGTGGTTAATTGGGCACCAGGTGCAGTAAATAAATGGTTAGAAATGCTTAGTCCAGTAGTTGGGAGAGAAAAATATGGCCTAGTTGGGGAAAAAAATGGCAAAGTGAGATAAGTGAAAAAACTTTGAAGAGAGCAGAGTGTAGCCCTAAATTGCTTCAGCTGACTTTAGCTCCAATAACCAGCAATGACATGACTTGTTTGTTATAGCGTATAAAAAAGCAAGGTTTTCTAGGGGTTCTTTGTCAGAGCTTTTACTTACCACTTTGGAGTCAAGCCATTATGGGAAGGTGTCTACCGGGCCAGAACCTGTTGTCAGTATTTTGACCAATGCTTATAATTGTATTGTTGCTGGGTATAGAATATAAGGGCATATATGCTTATATTTGTATTTTGCATGTAACCAACACCGAGAGACCTTTGGCCTAGTAAAGGAATGCTTGTGTGGAAACTGGGTCATGGTAAACCTTAATAAACTCACTCGGAGAATGATTTCCAGCAACGTCAAACCAAACCTTTCCAAATATTCAGAAATGTTGTTTATTAATGTTGTTAGCAATAATCAGATACCTACCTAAGTGGTTAATAGAGTTTACTGTTATTCAGAAGCGCAAATTATGCATAAATTATCAACATTACAACATTGTCTCCTGCTGACCATTGACTTAAACAGTATCAGTTCTTTCAGAGGTCAGCCTGCCGCTCTGATCCTTGAAAATTTTCAAAACACTCTGGCATTTATTCCCCAGAATCCACAGGGGAAATACACAGTGGAAAATTCCCAAATGTCTGATATCTCTCCCTTGATTTTTAGATGAAGCACTAATGTCATAGGAATGAAAGAAGGGAAAGATCTGAGATGACTGTAGTGAAGAAGAAGAAGATCAATCTGAGTGTGAGATCATTTTGTTACTGGTCACATGGACTCTTGTATTGTACATATGTATGTTTTCATCTTGAAAAGAAGAAAGAAAAGGAGTAAGGTCTGTTTTTGGCCCATGTTTTAAAAATCATAATAAATGGTGGTACAGCAACTTTTGTAAGAGTCACATATTGTGGAGAAATTGAATAACGAATGTTATTTTCCTCTTCACATAACACAAGACTCGGGGATCACTGAATGAAATTAATAGTCAGCAAGTTTAAAACAAACATAAGGAAGTACTTGTTCACACAACGCATAGTCAGCTTGTGGAACTCATTGCCAGGGGATGTTGTGAAGGCCAAAAAGTATAACTGGGTTAAAAGAAAAATTAGATAAATTCATGGAGGATATGTCCCACAATGGCTATCATCCAAGATGGCCAGGGACACAATTCTATGCTCTGGGTGTCCCTAAACCTCGAACTACTAGAAGCTGGGACTGGATGACAGGAGATGGATCACTTGATACTTGCTCTGTTCTATTCATTCCCTCTCTGAAGCATCTGGCACCAGCCATTGTTGGAAGACAGGATACTGGGATAAATGGACCATTGGTTTGACCCAGTATTGCGATTCTTGTTTCTCATATTGTTATCTTCATACTATGAAAAAATAAATAAAAAGAGACTCAATAGCTTTCTGAAGTATTTTTGTTATGTTGAGTATTAAGGTGAATTCTCTGTTTCTTTAACTCCTTAATATAACAGGATTGGCATAGTTCTATGCCACAGCTTAGTTCTTAGAGGTGCTGGTCATATTGTGAATTAGAGAAAGTGATACATTTTTAGTCTCGACGAATTGTCTGGATGTTCCTGGAGATGTAAACTCAAGAATGGAATAAAAAGACACAAAGGGCCAAATTCTTCATACTTTTACACCTGTTCACGTCATGGGATTAAATGAAGACAGAATTTCCTCTTTTGGATGAATTCAACTCTGTTACATGGGAGAAATTTCCACTGAAGTCCATTGGCCTAACGGAACAAAATTTGATTCTTTGAGCCAAGTTTTATCCCAGTGAAACCTCACTGACTTCATTTGGGTTGCACAGGAGTAAATAAAGGCAGAATCTGGCCCACTGACTTCAATTACATCAAAGAAGGAAATATTCCCACCCCTTTCAGTTTTTAAAATCTCACCCTTTGTATGTTCTCTGATTCAGAATACGTGCAGTCAGTCACTTAGAAACTTCCAGTGAAGGCATTAAACTCATTCCACCATGAAGCAAGTCAGAGGGTTATGGCTATAAATGGAATCTAGACTCTAGAATCTCTCCGCTACTCTGGAGAATGAAAATAAATGGGGAAACTGATTTTGAAACCCAACAAACAGATGCTGAATAAAACATTGCTTAGAAAAATGTAAAGAATAAAGCTAGTTCCCTCGCCTAGGGATTTTTCCAAACTAAAATGATTGGATCTGTTTTACTGGATGAACTTCCAAATATCTTTATTACTGGACTAAGTCAGGACAGTGGCTGTTGGCATTGCCACCCGTGACATGCCAGTCATGCACACATTGGTTGGAATTGTGAAAAGTAGATACCATTTTGGTTGAGGGTCTGCTGTCATCTCAGAGAAGTGCTGAAAACTAATCTTTGCTCCCTATACACAGGCTCTGTACACTTGGGCTTGCGCTGGATGATTGCTTCCCCCACCAGTGTATAAAAAGTTGCTTTAATCCCAACAGCTGCCTCACTGAGGTATTATACTGAGGCATTAGAGATCAGCTGCGATGTTTTCCTATTCATAAAGGCTGAGTGAATTGTCACACAGTTGGATAACACAGGCAATCAAAGTGCCTGTGTCAAATACACATGCATTTGCTGCTCTGTGTGGTCTATAGTAGATTTTAGTGCACTTTGCTAAAGAGGCTGTAGCTAGGTTTGAGGATTCATAGAAATTAATGGCAGGAAACAGGACTAGATGATAGATAGAGAGATTAGATTAGATAGTATTGTCTGGAGCTGTAGCCCCATCCAGGGATGGGATACAGGCAGTGGCAACAGCTGAGAGGCCTTCAAGAGGCACCTAAACTGTGGGGAGCAGGCAATAAGGCAAGAGAGAGAGCCTTCAAACATCAAATATCCTGCTCCCCTCCCCATAGTCTCTCACTGGGTCTCTGAGCAGGTGGTGAGGTTAAATGTGGGTCAGTGCCTAGACAACAGTCATTGGCACTCTATAAATACATTAGATAGATACAGTAGTTCCAAAAGGTTCTGGCTGGCTGACTATGCCTGGGACATTCTCAGGCAGCAGGAGTATCTCCCTCAGGCTGTGCTCAGCACAGCTTGCTTACACACCCTGTGTATGGAGGAGTAAAGAACAAATAGGCTCATAGCTCTGCCTCCCAAGGTCCCTTCCAAACTTGGGCTCTGTGCCACCACAGGTTCAAAGTAGATCTTAACCTGTCCTCCAAAACAGGCTGACTCCTGCCAAATCTGTAGTCAGTGGTTCATTTCTATGTAACTCCGCTGCCCTTCACATAATCTGTTCTTTGAAAGTAAAGGACAAAAAAGGACACAGTTAAACTCTGAGAGTCAAAAACTCTAAACTTTGTGCAAAGCCTTAACTCATCACTCTAGACAGACTGCTAGGCATTATGAGAATATTATGTAAATTGGCAACTTTTCCAAGACAAATAAAAGGCAACATTCACAATGCTAGCAGTGACTTCCCAGTATCAAATCACCCCATTCATTGTTCGCAATATCTAAATTAGTTTGTAGAATTTTCACTGAAAAAGAATGAAGTCCTGGCTGCCAAATGGAACAAAAGTTATCTTACTGTAGTTTCTCCTATGTAGATCAGTACTGAAAAAAGCCTAATGGTTGGACAACATTGCTAAATTCTTTTCTATTTTGAGCACATGCTTAAAATAATTCTTTTGTTCTACTCACAACTCACACAGTGATGAGGGTTCCCTTTTGTTAGTTCTCAGATTTGGTTGCCCATAGCTAATATTTGCCAGTATCCAAGATTCTGAAATAACAGGATATAATTTACATCTCCCTACACAACACCTCTGAATTTGGCTCACTGCATTGGAGTCTGGGAGAGTCTAACACAGTGAAATCAAGTTGAGGGGCTGGAAGAGCTGTTTGTCACAGGAAAATAGCTAACAAGAGGTTGTAAGACTGCAAATTACAGTTGACCACTTCCTTTTTCCAATTCTTTGGTATCTGAGTGACACTAGCTTAAACTCCCTCAGATTCTGTTAGCCTCCCCCAACAGGACCCAATTCTCTTAATTACACCTATGCAGATCAGTGCTCCAGTTCTTGCGGGTGTACACTAAGGGTGAACCTTAACTGTTTGTCAGATGTGTGAAATATTTTACCGTTCATCCCCCCATCTCTTCTCACACTAAAAAACAAAACACAAAACCATTATTGATTCCTTTCCAATTCTGTCTTTGCCCTGGTAATGAACTGAACTGTTGTCCATCATGGTCCCAGTCCACTGTGCAACAGAATCTCAAATTTTATAAACAAATTGGATAACCAGGTGCCACTGAAAAGCAAAATATACCTGTTGACAGGCCCTGTCCTTGTCCCTTTTATAGAAAACAACCATCTCCTTACTTTTGCCATCTCTCTTCAATATGGTATCAAGGGAATCCCTGAGACGGTACATGGTGCCATGCCTGATATCAGGTTTCTATTTCAGTGTCTGTGTCAAATAGTGGTAATTCTTCTCTGTCCTCTGGGATTTTCCAATCAATTTTTAAATCCCATCACTCCCACAGATCTCCTTGGTTTTCTTACACCCAGCTCCAGATGAAGAGGGAGGGGCAGGAACTCAAGAACAGATGATGGAAAATGAAGGCTGATACAGACATGATGAAATATAACAAATTCCTGTAAGCCTCTGTTTAGACTGTATTATAGGGCAAGAGAACCATCCTATCAACCTCCATAGAAGTTGCCAAATCCCACCCCAAAGAGCTATCCAGGGTGGTAAATCACTTTATCAGTCCTGAGTGCCTAAACCTGCATCAGAACTGAGTGCCAAGTGCTGCAAAGAACTATCATCCTACTTCACTGAAACAATCACACACATTCTGGAAGCCTTCCCAAACAGCTTGGATTCACTTCCCCTCTACAGGACAACAAACAGCCACTCTGCATTCCCAGAGTTCAGTATGTTCTGTCTTCAAGAAGTACTGGACACCTTAAAGGAGTCTCAACCCAAGATTTGCAAATCCAACACGTGCTTTTCCTGACTGGTGAGAGTCATGAGCAACTGGTGCCATTCATGACCAGAATAGCACTTTCTCATTCAGAGAAGGAATCTTCCCTTCCTCCTTCAAACAAGCAACAGTGTAACTAACGCTAAAGACACCCACCCTGTATATGTCGGTTCTAGCCAACTACTCCCAGTATCAATCCTTCAGTTCCTGAGCAAGCTTATAGGGAATCTAGCCAAGGGACAACTACAAACTCACCTAACTGAAGCAGCTATCCTGGAGAGACATTTGGGCCAGGACATGGGACAGAACCAGCTTTGCTTGCTCAGATGAATAATCTCCAGTTGTCAATGGATAGAGAGGGCAGACATCCATTCTCATTTCCCTGGAACTTTCTGCAGCATTTGACACTGCTGACCATGAGACCACTGCTGTCCCACCTGAGAAAGGTGACAGAATCCAGAGGAATGTGCTAAAATAGTTTGGGATGCACCCAAAGAACCATAATGAGAAACTGCACCACCACCACCATTCATGGGGTCCCAGGGTATCTAAAAGATTGCTAGAACTCTGGGATGAAGACCAGGGCCAACAACTACACTCCTCTGGCACAATGGGACTTTGTACCACAAGCATAAAGCTCATCTGTGCAAGATGCAGAGATTTGTCAAAGGCAAGTCAGTGAACTCCTCCAGGAACTAAGGACCATCTCAAACCTCACCACCTTCTGCTCCAAGTGCAAAGTGCATTTCTTTGACCTGGCCTTCTCTAATATAAACACAGAGTGGTAGGTACATTTAAAACAATAACAAAACCAAAATAAAACACTACACAGCACATACAATTCCCACCCTGAGGAGAGGATGAGACAGAGAATTAACCACATGTGACAAATGTTAATCACATCACTTAATGCACTACTGAAAGGCACTCAGATACTGTAGTGATGAGGCCACTTTAAGAACTGATATAGAATAGAATAACATCCTTGCTCAATGTTTTTTTCCTCAGTCTTTGATTTTCAGAGTTCTGTTCTCAATAGTTTGTTTTTTATCTAATGCTTGTGGTCATGGGCTTCATGGACCCCAAAGGTTGGCTCTGACAGATGGAAGGTATTCAATATAATACTTACAAGATCCTCTCAGTAGTCAGCTCAGAGTAGTTTTACTGAGTGGGAGATCATTACAGGCTACTGGGTTAGTGCCATAATGGAGCCATGGTTTACATTTGAGGAGAATAAGGAGGGAGTTAATATTGGTAAAGTCATGGTGTTCTAAAAGACAATGAGGACAAAATACCCATTATACCACGCAAAGTGCTAGAAAGCGCTAGTCATTGCTAATGTGGGGTGAGCAGCCTCTTTTGGTATGCCCTTGGCATGAGCCTGGGAGGCATGAGGGAGAAGCCATTTTGGGGGTCCTACTCACACAAAAACTATGCAACAATTACGTTAATAAATGTATCAAATACCAAGATCATCCAAACACTATTGATATTGAATGCAATTAAAATGTTGATTGTTAATTAACTAATCCTATTAAGTGCCACTGCGTTGATGAGTGAGAAGGCAGCGTGTGCATCAACTTTCTTCAAGTGCAAGAAGATGAAACATTACTGAAAAAATCTTTGCCATCACATTCATCTTTAAGGAACTTTTACCTCTCTGCTTTTCTAATGGCATCCTTCAAAAATGTGGTCTGTGTGGTTAGGACGGATTTCTGATACGGACAATGATTATAGCCTTAAAAAAAAGTAAAGCTTGGGGCCAACACCTCAGAAAGTAATCAGGCTCACATTAAGGCTAAAAGTAAGAATCAAACCAAGGCTTTCCATTCTGAAGGTTTCTGTATTAATCATTAAGGTATTTTATCAAGGGATGCCCTAGGGAATATTGTACTCATGCTGTGAGGAGCTGTAGATTAGCCCAGATTCAGTGCTTCCTGCTCTCATTATGACATTTACATTTTCTGTTATCATAGCTAAAAATATACATTTGAAACTAATTGTGAACACACTTTCCAAGATAACAGTTGTGTCTCTAATGCCATTAAGTACACAGAGGAAAAAATCTTTACTGAAAGTCATATTGAGCTTGAATCACTAGTATATGTTTAAATTAATAAAATGAAGGTGTTTTTTCTCTACAGGTACACAGTGAATATAGTCAGATAATGAGTGTATGATTAAAAGGCTCAAAAATTGATCCACCCAAAGCCCCACACTTCAGGAATGTGTAAAGACAGTGGATGTTTCAATACCCCTTGAATTTTTTTTTAAAACAAGAATGTTCAGGAGAAACAACTGCAGAAACGGCACTAATAGGTGCCATTAATAGCACCTATATAATAATATGAGCTGTTAACAGCTCATAATAGCACACCCTGATTGGAACCTATATGCACTGGGATATATGTAATTTGGTATTTTATGTATGTAATTGACTTGTGTGGACACTGCATCCACTGCATTTTACACCATCAGAGGCTCGTTCACCTGCACATCCACCAATGTGATATATGCCATCATGTACCAGCAATGCCCCTGTGCCATGTACATTGGCCAAACTGCACAGTCTTTACGAAAAAGAATAAATGGACACAAATCAGACGTCAAGAATTATAACATTCAAAAACCAGTCGGAGAACACTTCAGTCTCGCTGGTCACTTGATTACAGACCTAAAAGTCATTGCACAAAGTAAAACTCTTTCCCCATGTTTATTCTCCTCCCCCCCCACTGTTCCTCAGATGTTCTTGTCAATTGCTGGAAATGGCCCCCCTTGATTATCACTACAAAAGGTTCCCCCCCCCCCGCTCTCCTGCTGGTAATAGCTCACCTTAAGTGATCACTCTGGTTACAGTGTGTATGGTAACACCCATTGTTTCATGTTCTCTATGTATATAAATCTCCCCACTGTATTTTCCACTGAATGCATCCGATGAAGTGAGTTGTAGCTCACGAAAGCTTATGCTCAAATAAATTTGTTAGCCTCTAAGGTGCCACAAATACTCCTTTTCATTTTGATTTATGTTATTTAACTAATTTGTCTCTGAATGGCATCATAGAAATGTAGAACTGGAAAGGACTTTCACAGGTCACCTAGTCCAGTCCCCCGCACTGCAGCAGGACTAGGTATTATCCAGAGCATCCCTGACAGGTGTCTGTCTAACTTGTTCTTAAAAACCTCCAATGACAGAAATTCCACAACCTTCTTAGGTAATTTGTTCTGGTGCTTAACTGCCAGTACATTTAGGAAGCTTTTCCTATGTCTAACCTAAATCTCCTTTGCTGCAGTTTAAGCCCATTACTACCTGTCCTGTCCTCAGTGGCTAGGAAGAACAATTTATCAGCCTCCTCTTTATAACACTCATAGAATCATAGAACTGGAAGAGACCTTGAAAGGTGATCTGGTACAGTCCCCTGCACTTATGGCAGGACTAAGTATTATCTAGACCAGGGATCGGCAACCTTTGGCATGCGGTCCGTCAGAGAAATCCGCTGATGGGTCGGGACGGTTTGTTTATCTGCAGCGTCCGCAGGTTCGGCCGATCGCAGCTCCCACTGGCCGCCGTTCATCATTCCAGGCCAATGGGGGCTGGGGGAAGCGGCACGGGCCGAGGGGTGTTTGTTTAACCTGCTCTTAAAAATCTCCAATGATGGAGATTCCACAACCTCCCTAGGCAATTTATTCCAGTGCTTAACCACCCTCACAGTTAGGAAGTTTTTCCTAATGTCCCACCTAAACCTCCCTTGCTGCAATTTAAGCCCACTGCTTTTTGTCCTACCCTCAGAGCTTAAGAAAAATTATTTTTTCCCCTTCTCCTAGTAACAACCTTTTATGTATTTGAAAACTGTTATCATGTCCCTCATCAGTCTTCTCTTTTCCAGAGTAAACAAACCCAATTTTTTCAATCTTCCCTCAGAAGTCATGTTTTCTAGACCTTTAATAATTTTTGTCACTCTTCTCTGGAATCTCTCCAATTTGTCCACATCCTTCCTGAAATGTGGCGCCCAGAACTGGACACAATACCCCAGCTGAGGCCTAATCAGTGCAGAGTAGAGCGGAAGAGTTACTTCTTGTGTCTTGCTTACAACACTCCTGCTAATACATCCCAGAATGATGTTTGCTTTTTTTGGAACAGCGTTACACTGTTGACTCATATTTTGCTTGTGGTCCACTATGATCCCTGGATCCCTTTCCGCAGTACTCCTTCCTAGGCAGTCATTTCCCATTTTGTATGTGTCCAACTGACTGTTCCTTCCTAAGTGGAGTACTTTGCATTTGTCCTTATTGAATTTCATCCTATTTACTTCAGACCATTTCTCCAGTTTGTCCAGATCATTTTGAATTATAATCCTATCCTCCAAAGCACTTGCAACTCCTCTCAGCTTGGTATCATCCGCAAAACTTTATAAGCATATCTAAATCATTGATGACGATATTGAACAGAATCAGACCCAGAACTGATCCCTGCAGGACCCCACTTGTTATGCCCTTCCAGCATCACTGTGAACCACTGATAACTACTCTCTGGGAATGGTTTTCCAATCAGTTATGCACCCACCTTATAGTAGTTCCATCTAGGTCGCATTTCCCTAGTTTGTTTATGAGAAGGTCATGTGAGACAGTATCAAAAGCTTTACTAAAATCAAGATTAAACCATGTCTACTGATTCCCCAATATCTACAAGACTTGTTACCCTGTCAAAGAAAGATATCAGGTTGGCTTGACACAATTTGTTCTTGACAAATTCATGCTTACTGTTACTTACTTCCTTATTATCTTCTAGATGTTTGCAAATCGATTACTTTATTATTTGCTCCATTATCTTTCTGGGTACAGAATTTAAGCTGACTGGTCTGTAATTCCCCGAGTTGTCCTTATTTCCCTTTTTATAGATTGGCACTATATTTGCCCTTTCCCAGTCTTCCGGAATCTCTCCCGTCTTCCATGACTTTTCAAAGATAATTGCTAATGGCTCAGATATCTCCTCAATCAGCTTCTTGAGTATTCTAGGATGCATTTCATCAGGCCCTGGTGACTTGAAGACATCTAACTTGTCTAAGTAATTTTTAACTTGTTCTTTCCCTATTTTAGCCTCTGATCCTACCTCATTTTCATTGGCGTTCACTATGTTAGACGTCCAATCATCACCAACCTTCTTGGTGAAAACTGAAACAAAGAAGTCATTAAGTACCTGTGCCATTTCCACATTTTGTGTTATTGTTTTCCCCCCCTCATTGAGTAATGGGCCTACCCTGTCCTTGGTCTTCCTCTTGCTTCTAATGTATTTGTAGAATGTTTTCTTGTTACCCTTTATGTCTCTAGCTAGTTTGACCTTGTTTTGTGCCTTGACCTTTCTAATTTTGTCCCTACATACTTGTGTTATTTGTTTATATTCATCCTTCATAATTTGACCCACTTTCCACTTTTTATAGAACTCTTTTTTGAATTTCAGATCATTGAAGATCTCCTGGTTAAGCCAGGGTGGCACCTTGCATACTTCCTATCTTTCCTACACAGTGGGATAGTTTGCTCTTGTGCCCTTAATAATGTCTCTTTGAAAAACTGCCAACTGTCTTCAGTTGTTTTTCCCCTTAGACTTGCTTCCCATGAGATCTTACTTTACCAACTCCCTGAGTTTGCTAAAGTCTGCCTTCTTGAAATCTATTGTCTTTATTGTGCTGTTCTCCCTCCTACCATTCCTTAGAATCATGAACGCTACTATTTCATTATCACGTTCATAGAATCATAGAATATCAGGGTTGGAAGGGACCTCAGGAGGTCATCTAGTCCAATCCCCTGCTCAAAGCAGGACCAATCCCCAATTAAATCATCCCAGCCAGGGCTTTGTCAAGCCTGACCTTAAAAACTTCTAAGGAAGGAGATTCTACCACCTCCCTAGGTAACACATTCCAGTGTTTCATCACCCTCCTAGTGAAAAAGTTTTTCCTAATATCCAACCTAAACCTCCCCCACTGCAACTTGAGACCATTACTCCTTGTCCTGTCCTCTTCTACCACTGAGAATAGTCTAGAACCGTCCTCTCTGGAACCACCTCTCAGGTAGTTGAAAGCAGCTATCAAATCCCCCCTCATTCTTCTCTTCTGCAGACTAAACAATCCCAGTTCCCTCAGCCTCTCCTCATAAGTCATGTGTTCCAGACCCCTAATCATTTTTGTTGCCCTTCGCTGGACTCTCTCCAATTTATCCACATCCTTCTTGTAGTGTGGGGCCCAAAACTGGACACAGTACTCCAGATGAGGCCTCACCAATGTCGAATAGAGGGGAATGATCACGTCCCTCGATCTGCTCGCTATGCCCCTACTTATACATCCCAAAATGCCATTGGCCTTCTTGGCAACAAGGGCACACTGTTGACTCATATCCAGCTTCTCATCCACTGTCACCCCTAGGTCCTTTTCCGCAGAACTGCTGCCTAGCCATTCGGTCCCTAGTCTGTAGCTGTGCATTGGATTCTTCCGTCCTAAGTGCAGGACCCTGCACTTATCCTTATTGAACCTCATCAGATTTCTTTTGGCCCAATCCTCCAATTTGTCTAGGTCCCTCTGTATCCAATCCCACGTTCACCCAATCTGCCTCCCACTTTGAAAATCTCAACCAGTTCCTCCTTTTTTGTCAAAATCAAATCTAGAACAGCCTCTCCCCAGTAGCTTTCTCTACCTTCTGAAATAAAAAATTGTCTCCAATACATTCCAAGAACTTGTTGGATAATCTGTGCCGTGCTGTGTTATTTTCCCAGAGACATCTGGGTAGTTGAAGTCCCCCATCACCAATAAATCCTGTGGTTTGGATGATTTTGCTAGTTGCTTAAAAAAGCCTCATCAACCTCTTCTTCCTGGTTAGGTGGTCTGTAGTAGACCCGTACATTGACATCACCCTTGTTTTTTACTCCTTTTATCCTTACCCAGAGACTTTCAACAAGTCTGTCTCCTATTTCCATCTCAACCTCAGTCCAATTGTATACATTTTTAATATATAATGTGACAGACCCAGACCAATGTGGTGCAGGAGTCTGGTAGAAGGCAAATATATTGGCCATTGGATGAATAGTTTTCTGTTCCCTGAGTGACCAGAGCAGGGGCTGCCCTAGAGCAATCACGAACCTGCTAGAACCCGTTAAGACAGGCACGCTAATCAAGACACCTGGAGCCAATTAAGAACTTTCTAGAATCAATTATGGAAGGTAGGCTAATCAGGACACCTGGTTTAAAAAGGACCTCCCATCAGTTAGTAGGGGGGTGCGCAAGGAGCAGGGGGTGAGAAGGCATGCTGCAAGAGGACTGAAGAGTTCAAGTGTGATCAGGCTTTAGGAGGCAGATCCTGCAGTGAGGATAAAGAAGGTGCTGGGGGGAGGCCATGGGAAAGTAGCCCAGGGAGTTGTAGCTGTCATGCAGCTGATACAGGGAACATTGTAGACAGCTGCTATCCACAGGGCCCTGGACTGGAACCTGGTATAGAGGGTGGGCCCAGGTTCCCCCCATCCTCCCAACTACTGATTGGACACAGAAGGAGTTGACCTGGTCTGTGAGAAACACCAGAAGGGAAGGTCTAAATTGGAAAGGGATCTGGCCTGTTCCTGACCCACTAGGTAGGACACAGAGACTGTGGCGATTCTTCTCCATTTCCCCCATGCTGGCCAGCGATGAGGTTAGCTGAGTGGACGGCAGGTTTGAGCCACGAACAAAATGGCCAAACTGAGGGCTGCCGGAAATCTCTGAGGCAAGCAAATCTGCCAAAAAGCGCAGGACCCACCAAGGCAGAGGAGGAACTCTGTCACAATAAGCAACACCGCCTCCCTTTCCCCCCTGCCTGTTCTTCCTGAGCAAGCTGTACCCTTCTATACCAATATTCCAGTCATGCATATTATCCCACCAAGTCTCTGTGATGTCAACTATGTCATAGTTGTGTTTATTTACTAGCATTTTGAGTTCTTCCTGCTTATTCCCTATACTTCTTGCATTAGTATACAGACATCTGAGATACTGATTTGATCCCCCCACCACCAGTTCTGACTTGTCTCTCCCTTGTCCCTGCTATAACAGCCCATGCACCCCACAAATTCCAGTCCTTCTCTCATGTCTCAATGTTTTTGACTTACCTGTGGGCTTTGGTCACCTGCCCCCTTTGAACCTAGTTTAATGGTTATTTTACCTTTTACATACTTGAAAACTGGTATGTCCCACCTCAGTTTTCTCTTCTCCAGACTAAAGAAACCCATTTTTTGGAATCTTTCTTCATAGGTCATGTTTTCTAGTCCTTTAATCATTTTTGTTGCTGTCTGTTGTGGAATGATCATTGTTCATTTCACTGTGTTGTGTGGGTTATGGATTAAATGTAACCATACCATACACTGATTTTCAGGTAATTTGTGGTTCAAGGAGACAAAGATAATTCCAGAACTGATACATATGCACTGGTAGAGCAGAGTTCACATTGTATTTGCAGACATGGCATGTAGCAGAAATGTTTGTGCAAATCCACATCTGAATCAGAGGAGATTTTCTTCTCACAGATCTCTGATTTACTGGTATATCCCATTTGTTATAGATTATTATGGGTTCTTCTTTGAGTGATTGTATATGTCGTTTATGCTGTAGGTGTGTGCAAGTCTCGTGCACCAGTGCCAGAGAGTTTTCTCTAGCTGTACCCATTGGGGCGGCCACGCATATGCCCTGTCTGACTTGTGCTCTGATCTGAGAGTATAAAGGTTGAAGCTGCCTGTTGAGGCCTGTTACTTCATTGCAGCTGATGGTGGGGCAACCATCCATTCTGGTGCAGAAGTCTATGTGGCTGCGAAGAACCTGTTGCCCCTTTCGGTACTGCCATTGCGGCTGATTGAGGGCAAAGTCCTCTACTAGTCCTGTCGCATGTGGTGCAGTCCTTGCACTGGCATTAGGCTCTGTTATGGCCCCATCAATCTCAAGACCCCATCGATCCTTATCGGCCTAGTTGGTGGCAGTTTTCCTCAACACATAGTACAAATAGCCGGGAAGCCTCTGTTGCTGCTGCCCGTACCGCATAGATCCTGGTCCTGGTCTCTGAGAGCTCCTCCCAGTACCCAGGGGTAAAAGTAACATTAATCTCTTACTGGTATGGGGGCTGGCTTCGGTCCCCTGGAAGGGGCAGGGCCTTGGGTGGAAGGGGCAAGGCTCCCCCAGCCAGCCCATCTGCGCTGCCTGGCCCGTGCCACCCAGGGCTCTGGCGGCGATTTAAAAGGGCCTAGGGCTCCGGCCGCTGCCAGTAGCAGCGGTGGTGGCTGGGAGCCCCAGGCCCTTTTAAATTGCCAGCCCTGGGGCAGCTACCCCTTTTGTCCCCCCATTGGGTAAGGTCCCTACTGGCAGGGCAGCCGACGGGGGCGCAAAAGGGGCAGCAATGTTAAAGCGCTACTGCGGCAGCGCTTTAAGGAGGGTCCTTTGCATTGGCAGCGCTTTAATGTTGCTACCTCTTTTGCCCCCGCCCCTGTCAGCAGCCCTGCCGATAGGGTCCCTACCAGCAGGGCCGCCAACGCGGGTTGGTGGGGGGGGCGGGCAAAAGTGGCAGTGATGTTAAAGCGCTGCCAAAGCAGCGCTTTAACATCAGCTGGATCTGGGCCAATACCGGCTTCCTACCGGTACGCCATACCGGCCTACTTTCATCCCTGCCAGTACCACACCACCTTGGCCTTTGGAAGGTTCTTACTCCCCATCAGAGTCTGAAGTGGTTTCCCATGTCTCCCACTTCAGAGAGTCCAGAACTTACTCCAAACATTCCTGCTCTCACAGAAAGTGCAGATCAAAGGAGTGAGAGGTCTGGTCTAGGCACAACTGGCCTCCAGTACTTTATCAGTCCCCTTATTGGTCATATGTGGATGCCTTGGGGGTGCCTTCAGCATCAAGATCGACATCTCCACTTCCTTACAGAAACAGATCACCAAGAAGGGAGGCTTTCCTGCCCGGTACCAAGCTGGTACGTGGGGGATGCTGCTGGGTTTGGAATTGGTGAGGATGCTACTTGGAGGATGGTGTGTTCTGGGTTTGAAGGCTGTTGGGGAGGCGGGTACTTGGAGGTGTTTATCGTCTCTCTTAGCTCCTTCTCACCCACCCAGCTCTGGCCAGCACTGCTTTTCTAGAAGTATCACTTCCTCTGCTTTCTAACTGAGTGCCATGGGGGAGTGGGAAGAGTGCGATTGGGATTGCAGTGATGCAACTGTTTCTTCCTTCTGCTGTCCTGGGTCCTAGCAACTGCAGAATACTTCAGATTTTCCCCCTCAATGGGGTGCAATCCAGCAGGTGCCTCAGACATGCCCCTCTGGTTAAGAAGTGTTTCTCTACACTGGGACATTTTGTACCTGTTTTCTCAGCTTTCTATCTATGCTATATTGGATGTGAGGACACAGATGGTTCTGAATGATTTAGGCACAAGACTGGTGCTCAGCAGATCTGGATTCAAATTCTGGCTCTGCTACAGACTTCATGTGTGACCTTGGGCAGGTCACTTACTCTCTGTGTGCCTCAGTTGCTCCTACATAAAATGGGGATAATATCTCCTTTCTCCTATCCTTTTTCTTTTCAGGATGCTTTTACTATGTTATCAACCAAAATACTGCTAGTAGTCAGTACTGAATAGCCTCTAGACAGTAAATTCCTGGATCTCCCTTCACCTGTCTTGGATCAACCTTCTACCATGGTGGTATTAGAGTCCTGCCTTGCTGCCTCTGAATATATCATCTTCTTGGATGGAGCTAGTGGAAGAGAATCCTCACAAGTTTATAGACATCTTGCATCTGACTACTGCAGGGAAGGTAGCCTTCCCTATTAATGAGGCAATAATGCAGTCTATCGAGACAGCTCTCATCTATTCCACCAGAGGCAAACTGCACAGAGCATAAATACCAGGTTCCATCCCAGGGGTTCAAACAGTTTTATTCACACCCCATGCAGGGCTGACTGGTGGTGGCTGAGGTGAAGAAAGGCACCGTCAAGGTAGAATACCATCACCTTGGATCTCTTTGGCCTTTTCTTGTCCTACAAGGACAAGGTGCAGTTTAGGCCACAATCTACATTTCTTTTCAAGGCGGTATTTGATTTCCTACCTAAATCTGTCGATATATTTACCCCAAAGCCACATATCCAGATAGATGAACAAAGTGCCACACTTTAGATGTGCTCCGAGTTCTAGGCTTGGTCTGCACTAGGAATTTAGATCAGGGGGGTGTAAAGTCCACACTCCTGAGTGACACAGTTAAACTGACCTAACTCTCAGTGCAGACAGTACTAGGCTGGTGGGAGAATTCTCCCGTTGCCATAGCTACTGCCTCTCGGGGAGGTGGATTATCTATGCCAATGGGAGAACCTCTCCCCTCGGCACAGCTGGCATCTTCACTGAGGCGCTGCGGCGACGCAGCTGTGCTGCTGCAGTGTTTTAAGTATAGCTAAGGTCCTACTCTTTTATCCGGATAGAACAAAGCCTTTTCAGGTTTCTACCCAGCTCTTTGTGTCCTACTTAGAACAAATGAGAGATCGCCTTGTTGCACAAATGGACTTCCAGACGCACGGTCGTGTGCTATGCTGCCAAGGGCGTTATGCCCCCCGGGAAGCTGTCAGTGCACTCAGAGCACACTTGGTCTCCGTCGCGTTTGTGGGAAACGTCTCTATTGCAGACATCGGCAGAGCAGTGGCATGCTCCTCGACCCACACTTTTGTGAGACACTATGCAATTACTGCTGCATCAAGGAAAGTCGCAAATGTGGGGAAACTGGTCCTATAGTCCCTCTTCAGATGAGACTTCTAGCCCCACCGCCATCAAAAACCTCTCGGGAGGCCCCTACTGTGCAAAGAACATATTCAATCACTTGACAAAGAAAAAAAATAGTTACTCACCTTCTCGTAACTGTTGTTCATCGAGGTGTGTTGCATATGTCCATTACATGACCCATTCTCCCTCCCTAACGCATCAGAGTCTATCACTGGGATCCCTGTGTGAAGGAACTGGAGGATAGGTGGTGTCACTCTGCCCTTTATACCTTTGTCTGGGAGGATGAGGCAGCCGGGGCACAAGCAGGGCTGCCCCATGGGTACCTCTCAGGAAAACTCTCTGGCACCAGTGCATGAGACGTGCACACACCTTGTGTAATGACCCATGTAACACATCTCAAAGAACAACAGTTCTGAGAAGGAGAGTAAAGATTTTTTTTTGTTCTCTCTCCCTGGATTTTAGACTGCATTGCCATTACCCATTCATTTTCTGCATGACTGCTGTGTCCCTATCAGCTTCTGCTGATGCCATCAGCTGCCCCTCCTTCCATATTATAGTATGCATAATCTGGATCTCTCACTCCATGGGCAGTTAGCTGTGGTTTGGGTCTCCCGAAGACAGAACAGAACTTTTATAGCAGGGAAGTATACATTGCTGCCCAGAATCTCAGCGGTATTTAGGTGCCTAACTCCCCTTGAAACAAATAGAAATTAGGCATCTAAATATCTGTGAGTTTCTGGGCTTGTCTCTACATATATGGAACACCCACACTCATGGAAACTATGTCCACTGTTGGCAGCTGATATTACAAATCAGTGTGGACTTGATGGGAAAATAGGGCATAGTTGACACTTTCTGGTTTAGAGTATATTTTTCCCTTAAAAGCTTATTCCAAAGAAGAGGATTAAGTCCTATTCTTTCCCCCCTCTGTGACATCACTGCTTATCCTCTCTGAACGGCTTGTCTCAAGGCCTTGCAGATCCGGTGACTGCTGTTCTAGGGCTGTTGTTGGGAAAATTTGCATGAGGAAGATTAGAAATATTTTACTGAAACACACTCAAGAGACTCCTCTAAAAGCTGAACATCAGGGACAGGAAGAACCTACAGGCACATAGAAACTCACATTCCATGGGGGAATGACAAGATCGGGTACATAGATTAGAGGGCTGATTCTGGCCCCTATGTTACAGTGCTACAATATTTCAGGGGAGAATTCTTACGACACAGAAGCAGTGTACAGCTGACGTAAGTGCCTCTAAATTGTGCACACATATACTCTGTGCTCTCCAGGAGGCCCTAGCAAAGGGCTATGCCAGGCTAAGGAGAGGGTGGATCAGTGGTTGGAGGGGGCATTGGGGAGTCTGGGCTGTGGCACAGCATACAGACAGGTATGGACAGGTTGCCATAAGTTAGAGCAGCCCCAGATCTGCTTCAGTTTACGCCATAACCATGTTGGTCCCCACAGCAGTTCTTCTGGCCTATACCTTCTCTGCTGCATCTCTCAGGAAGCACAAACCAGAACCTCCCCCTTTATGTCTCATGTTTAATTTATTTTATTTCACATGTGTGTGTGAACTGTAATATCTGAAATAGGCTCATTTCATTAATTCATGTCTTATTTCACTTTTTTCATGTGTTGCCTGTTGTGAACAAAAGGCTCTTTATAAAGATTTACAAATACTAACTTTTGACATAATAAATCATCAGACTTCTTCAAAAACTTTGAAACTTGAAATCAGCCATAATTTTAGTCAGTGTATTTGATCCCATACTGGTCCAGTAGGTAGAAAACAAGCTATTTATGAAACATTCCCATAAAAGTTACATATGCTTTTGATCCATTTGGGAAATATTGTAGATATTTGTTCCACATGGAAAACACTGAACATCAGTTGCAGTTCTTGATACATCTCAATAGTCAGCACAATCTAAGCTTCATCCAAATAAATATTACATTATCTTTTCTATTGTGAAAATACAGCCATCAAAATGTAAAGAAATGTGATCTGTCCTGTGCAGCGGAAAACTCTCTAGCCAAACAATTGTAACAATAAAGGTCAGAAGTCCCCACTTCTGCAGCCCCCTTTTGGCCACAGTAACATCTGATTAGAAATATTTTGTCTCTTTCCAGTTTTAGTTTTTTTCATATGCCAGTGATCTCTGTAAAATACTCAGTTTTATTTCAGAATTGATAATTTAACTTCCTATTTCATGCACTAGTAAGATGACATCACTCCCATATGCTTCTAGGAGAACCCAAGGCCATGACTACACTACAAACCTTGGTCTACACAAGTCACGTCAGCATAAAGCTGCTGCACTTAGTATATCACTTGTGCTCTGTGCATACTCACCAGGGGTGTCTGTGTCAATGCACAGTGAGGTGCACCATGGGTAGGCATGCCAGTGTGCAACCCACCACTGTCCAGTGCCCTGTCTTTTGGGAAGTTTTGGCAATGCATGGTGGGGCAGAAACGAGTAGTGCAGGGGTGACTGGGAGAAACGGGTCAGTTTTCCAGGGTGTAATTGTCTCCATCCCATCATGTCATCTATGTTCCATAATTTTCTCTCTTTAAAAAAAAAATCCTATGAACCGTCTTGCTGTCCGCCATTTTTGACAGAAGCATGGAGCCTGCACAGCTCAGCACTGTTATCATAAGTGTTGCAAGCACAGGACACACAATCCCCCAGTATTTGCAGAGCTGTAAGAACCAAATTGGTAGGGGACGTGATGATTTTTTGGAGGATAGATTGCTGTGGGACATAGCAAGAACTTATTCAAGGTTTTTGGTGACATTCATGGAGCGGCTGCAGATCGTGGACCACTGCTTCTGGGCCCAACAGACGAGCCCGGGCTTGTGAGATGGCATTGTAACGCAAGCTTGGGATGACGAGCAGTGGCTGCAGAACTTTTGGATGCACAAGGCCACGCTCCTGGATCTGCGTGCTGAGCTTCCCCCAGCCCTCCAGCACAGGGACAGCAGCATGAGAGCTGCACTGACAGTGGAGAACTGAGTGGTGATTGCACTGTGGAAACTTGCAATGCTGGATTGCTGCTGGTCAGTGGAAAGTCATTTTAGAGTTGGAAAATCCACTAAGGGAGTTGTTGTCATGGAAGTGTGTAGGGACATTAATAATTTCCTGCTATGCAGGACTGTGACTCTTGGCAATTTGTGGGACATAGTGGATGGATTTGCAGCAAGGGAGTTCCCACACTGCGGTGAAGCAATAGACTGCACACACATCCCTAGTTTGGTGCTAGATTACCTTGCCGCAGAGCACATCGACAGAAAGGGCTATGGTTATGCAAGCATTGGTGGATCACCGGGGATGATTCACCGACATTGGTGTTGGCTGGTCAGGGAAAGTGCATGACACTTATATCTTTAAGAACACAGGACTGTTCAGAAAGCTACAAGCAGGGACTTTCTTTCCTGACCTGCGGATTACCATTGATGATGTTGAAATGCAAATAGTGATCTGGAGGTTCCAGCCTGCCCTTTACTCCCCTGGTTCATAAAGCTGTATGACCTCAACTCCACTAAGGATAGATTCAGCTACGGGCTCAGTAGTTGAATGTGCTTTAGGTAGATTGATTTACTCATAAGATTGGATCTCAATGGGAAAAAAATCCCCATGGTTATAGCTGCCTGCTCGGCATAATATCTGTGAAACAGAGGAGGAAAAATTGCAGGTTGGGTGGAGGGTGGAGGTGGAGCGACTGTCTGCGGAGTCTGAACAGCAAGGGCTACTGGAAGATCTCAGTGAGGAGCTATATGGCTCAGGGAGGCTGTGAAAGAGCACTTTAACAGTGAGTCAAAGTGATGCATTGTGATGTACTCTGCTTTGCCTGGGTCTTCAGTTTTGGGGCCTGTCAGGAATTATGTAGTGTTTGGTGTACATCTATGAATATAACACTGTCCATGCACATATGCACAATGAGGTGCAGCTCAATGTCCATATGCACAAAGCAGGCCGGCAGTTACTCCAAATCAGATTGCCAGTCATCTGTTGAAGGTCGCCAAAACTCCTGTTGACAGAGTTGTCAAATGACAGGTACATGACGAGTGGCGGCATTTCCTAAGGAGTAATTCAACCAATAGTAAGAAGGAACCATTCACTAGTCTGGAATTGGATGAAGTGCTGAATGATTTAAAAACAGGTACAGCTCCCGTATATGATAGAATTGAACCTGAATTCATGAAACATCTGGGTCCTTGTGCTCAGGAATGGCTTGTTTGGTTTTTCAACAGAGTTCTGTGGGAATCCAGACTGCCTAGAATTTGGCACCAACCAAAGGTCATTGCCTTGCTGAAACCTGTGAAAGATCCATACTTGCCTTTGAGTTACAGACCAATTTCACTTCTAAGCGTCTGCTTTAAGCTGCTTGAGAATTTGATTTAGCAAAAAATTTCACCATCTGTGGAAGGCATACTTCCTGTGGAAGACCAGAGCAAGCTAGTCTTCACCGTGATTGTAGTACACGTGATCAAGTGTTGGCACTTACGACTTTCATCAAAAATGGATTCCAACATAAGCTGAAGACTGGTTCAGTTTTCCGTGACCTGACCATTGTTCATGATAAGGTTTGGCACGCAGGCCTTTTGGTGAAATTGTCTAGAACTATTCCAAGTTGGTTAGTATGGGCAATGGCTCTGTTTCTGAGAAATCACCCTTTCCAGGTGCATATTAGTGATAGAACAAGTGCTTGGAGGCACCAGAACAGCCTCCTGCAAGGATCAGTATTATTGCCAACGTTGTTCAACTTATATTAGAATGATCTATCATATACTGGCTCTCACAAATTTGTTTATGCAGACAACAAATGCCTCTGCACTCAGTCACACTCCTTTGACATACTTGAGAATGTTCTGAATGCAGATATGGCAGCTCTGACTCATTATTGTTGTCGGTGGTGCCTGATACCAAGTGGAAGTAAGACTGTGTTGAATGTTTTCCACTTACATTATGCACAAGCGGGCAAAGAGTTGAATATAGTTCTCAATGGTCAGTGAATAAAGCATGATTCACACCCGATCTATCTAGGCGTCATGTTGGATAGAACTCTCACATATTGTCACCATCTTACAAAGACAGCGACTAAGGTCAAAATGTGCAACAACCTGCTCGGAAAACTGGCCAGAATGACATGTGGCGCCAACACCCAAATATTACACACTTCAGCCTTGGCACTGTGTTATTCAGCGGTGGAGTGCTGCATTACAGTATAGGCTCGCTCGTCTCACACAAAGATGATCGACATACAACTTAATTGCACCATACGTATTATTTCAGGCTCACTTAAATCTACTCCTCTACCATAGTTACTGGGTCTCTGCAATATTGCTCCACCCATGTTCGCAAAGAGGAAAGCGTAGTAAAGCTTGTGATGAAATTGTGTGATATGCCACATCTACCATTAATTAAAGACTTGTTTAATCCACCACAGGGTCGTCTTCCCTTATGGTGCCTGTTGTGGATAAGTTTACCGGGTGAGGGATTTATGGTAGAGGGTGCGTGACGAGCTTCATGGTCCGCAGAGAAAATGACAAATAACTATCATGTCTCAGATCTCACTCATCGTCAACCCAGGTTTGATTTACTGTGAAGGTAATGGAGCCTTCTGAACCGGTTTTGTACCGGACATGGAATTTGTGCTGCAGCAGAATTTTGGTGGCATTGTAGACAGTCCACTATGTCAATGCGGGTAGCCATAAATCATAACACATATTGTTGAGGACTGCAAGATGCCTCAACTTCCTGGAGGTCTTCATGCCTTGAACATAATTGAAAAGAACGCTGTGGCTTGGCTTGATTGGATTGCATACACCAAATAAATAATAATAATAATACTAACAACGCACATATTAATTTTGTGGTGCTTGCTGTGCATTTATGATTATTACACTGTTTGTCACTGATCCTGTGAGTTGTGTCACACTGTCCAGTAACAAGCAAGTGAGTGCTTTCTGAACTGCTAGGCACTGTGCAGCATATGTTGTGAACTATTAAAAAATGAATTATTTTCCAAATAATAGAATTGTATTGCGTGCAAACAGTGCAAAGAAAAATCTGTGCAATTTAGAAGCAAATACATTAAAAACATAATAAATTAATGGAACAGAACTTAAGGGGAGAGAACATTCATGTCCATTTTACCTACACGTACAGCAACTGTGGCTTTCACACATCAGTATATGTGAAGCTGCTGTTGTCCTTAATGTTCCCCATGGTGGAGTGGTAGGGGCAGGGATGTGGCCCCTGACGCCGCATGGAATGTTTAGGGGGAATGTAGGGAGGTGTTGTAGTGGAGTTCACAACTGTGACCAGAGCGGTCAGGGCTGGTCATTGTGGAACAGCTGCTGGAGAATTATTAGGGTCGACATACATAATGCAGTGTCTACACTTGCACTGTGTCAATCTCAGTACATCAACCATGGCTCAACAACACTCTGGGAGGTGGTGTTGCTGTCGCTGTAAGGAGGTGCTTACGTCACTGAGAGACAAATTTAAGTGTAGACACATGCCAAATTAGGCTGATGCCTACGTGGCTTACATTAACCTAACTGTAGCATAGACCAGGTCAAGGAATCGTTTCCATTCACGGTGCTTTCAGTCCAGGTAGATGCTCCCCTACATTGATCGAAGGTCCCACAGACAATCTCTCACACTAATTCTGCCACCATACCTGTTTTATCCTACATACGGCATTCCTAGTCTGCATAAGTAAACTGTAACTTAAATTCATGCACTAACAATTCATCAAAGCCTTTGTTTTATTTTTGCAGCTTGCAGTCATTATTTCATCATGGAGAAGCTGATCCCTTTTATCTGGTGGTTCTCTCTATTGGGGCGTCTTTTCTATACTCTTCTTCTTCTGGTTAAAAACAAGGATTATTCATCTCTAAATTTAAAGCATTTAGATACGTTCTCGCTTGCAGCATCCAAAATCAGACAGCCATTCACTTAACTCTTCTAAGCATGCATTATTGGAAAATGAATGTCTTCCCTCCTTCGAACAGACAGAACCCTGTTGTTCCGATCAACCCTAGTGGCCTTTTTTTAATCTCATAACATAAGAAAAATGACTACATTTTGTTCTTGCCAAAATCCTGGTGACCAATTGTACTTTACACGAATGTTACTATCTCCACATTTATAATAAAGTCCAATAAACCCATAGGTAAAAAAATGGGACCCAATTTGAACTAATGCACTGTTACCCCTTTTTGACCCGAGTAGTAGCCAAATTTGGCATGTTGTGGGTTGTTTCAGTTAGGAGGAGAAACTGGTGATGGAGTCAGCAGTTTCTTTGTTGCAATCCTATTTATTTAAAAGGAATGTACATAAAACCCTGCGACCCTGAACACAGCAGCAATCAAACAATGAGACAGTGTCTTTGCTCACAGTTTAAAGCCCCTTTCCCATCAGCACTTAGCCCCAAAGCGCGCGCGCGCGCTCTCTCTCTCTCTCTCTTTCTTATCTTTTCTCGGGGCCACATTCTTACTGCTTGTTTTGCCTTATCCTTGGCTTTGCTACCCCTGTTTCTCTAGTATTTTCTCCTGCTTTGCTCTCTGCTTCTCTGCCTCTCTCACAGACACACAAAACAATATCCACCGACATCCCTCTGCCTGTATGCATCTTGCATGTGTCTTTATTTTGGACAGTGACATGTGCATGTGTTTGGGATGGAGACGACTATTACTTCACCTATCTGGTTCTATAAAGAAGCTTAACTGCTTCTTAAATGAAAGGAGGCAGTTGCACCCAAACTGTAACAATAATATGTATCAATAATGATGCTCATATTCACAATTAATAGAACTCCGTGAAATATTCATGACAACATTTGTTACTGGGGTTGCTGTCAAACTTCAGACCATGTTTAATGAAACGTTCAGTGGGGCTTAGGAATTGTTGAAGATAATTTGCACTCCGTTTTTGAGCAAATGCTGCAAAGCCTATTTCTTTACTCTGGCTTTTCCTGCAGGATGCGGGCTGAGTAGGGAGGGTTCTTGTGGATTGGGGATGTTTTGAGATATTTTTGCTACTTTAGGGTCATATAGATCACTTCCATGATATATGTTTTAAAATATATTTTATTGTGCCACAGAGGATGGTGAAAGTGCACAATATAAACTCTGAGGAGACATGAGACCAGGAAAATTCTACTGACATTGGGTCTGATTCTCTGCTGTGGTTTGGACACTTTGGATATGGGGATTCTAAAGTGGCAAGGTGGCTCCTCCACCTCCACCTCTAGTCAGAATAGAAAGCATGGCTGGAGAAAAGGGGACATGGTCAGAATGGCCCTAAGCCCCGTTGTTCCCTGGCTGCCAATATGCCCCTTGGGGCCATTGACAGCTAGCTCAACTAAGAGAGGTTGCTCTAAGTTATGCCATGGACTGTCCTGTCACCCAGATGGCCGAGAATCAGGGAGCACAAAGGCAAGCTTTGCAGTTCCTTCCCAAACTGGGCTGTGTGGTCCTGAGCCACAACCAAGGATTGGGACCGAAAATAAAATGAAGAAGAACGGACTCTAACTTTGCATTTTTGTATGGCTTCAACTTGAAAGCAGGCGAAATTCCGTGTTTCAGCCGAGTTTCATGTTGGGCTCATTTGACCCTGCAACTCAAAGTTAAGTTTGGTGGGAGAATGAATTGAAACCCAAGGCAACGTCATGCAAAATAAAACTGCCAACCTTTGCACAATTCTGCGAGTGAATGAGGGCCAGATTTTGCCTTTCTAACTCATGCTGAAAAGTACTGTACTTCACAAGTAGCTCACCTTTGTTCACTCTTGCAGTTCCGTGTGAGTCTTGATAGATAGTATTTTTCTTAAAGACCCAGTTCCTGGAGTCAGGTAACTACATGACAATGTCAGCTTTAATTTAAAAAAAGTTGGTTTCTGGTCCTCGCAGTTGTGGGGAAAAGCTTGAAGATGTGAACACTAACAGCTCAAAGACCAGATGGCAAATAAAAAGACCAAACCTTTGTTATATTTTAAAATCTCATGATTTTAAAGCCAAGCTCATGAAATTTTTTCAGGCCGGACTCATGATTTTCATTGAACGCTTGGTTTTGGCAATATTGAAATCAGCGGGAGTCTTTGCAGATGAAGGTACTACTTGCAGTGTGGAGGGGGTGACAGAATCTGCCCCAGAACAATTAGTAGAATTGCTTTATAAAAAGTGAAGTGTCGTTGGGGGTGGGTTACCTTAACATGCGGTACAGAGGCAGACTTGTTTTTTAGAGTTCTAAACTGCTGATACCATAGCAACTTTATACAATGAAACCAGTTAGGGCCAGATTCTGTCTGATGGTCACTAGCCTGCATGGAGGGTGGGGTGGAGCTGCCCTATCCCACGGGGCTCCGGGAGGCTCTCAAAGCTTGCAGGCCTACAGCAGAACTGCACATTCTGCACCAGGCTATAGGCTGGTGGAGCATGTTTCCACCCCTAGAGATGGAGAGGCTACATCCATGGTCCTGCCTCCTCTTTGCTCCTTCCTGAGCCCTTTGAGGTTGGCCATGATGGAGCAGAGCTAAAAGCATGAGGTGTTGCAGCTTGAAGCTAAGAGCAAAGGCTCTCTAGCTGGGGCTGTGATAACTCATCCTCTGTGGATCAGGCTCAGAGGGGGACCTGTAACATACATTCACCACTGGGTTACATAGGTGCCCATTGATGTGGTAGGAGGGAGCAGTCCTAGTGCTCGGGGGGTCTGGAAGAGCACTGATGCTGCAGTATTCCTGATCCTTGTGCAGGGGCAATTGGGGAGGGGGCAGGAGAAGGGGGTTTCTCACACACGCACACACAAAGTACTCATATGTCTGGGCATGGGCCAGGTGTAATCTAGACCTTGGGGATAAATTCTTCCTGGGATGCCTGCATTCAGGTTACACAGGGCCTGAAACAGCTCCGATGGAAATCAAGTGGAGTTTGCTGTTTGCTTTGGTGGGAGCTGGATCAGGCCTTGCACCACAAGTGAGAGCCTCATATACTTCCAATGCAGGGCAGAAGTTGGCTCACAGTTTGGGAGGGCATTTTTCTATAAGCCTGAGCATATTTGGTTCAGCTGCTTTTTGGTGTGTGTAGGTGCCGCTACCTCTCCCACAACCATACACGCATTTTTGTGGGTTTCAGAACTTTTCTTCAGCCCAGATAAGTGAAATGTGCTTCACAAGGGCCGGTTACTACCCATAGCTAGAAAAGAGTTACATTACCATAACCATGGCCTCAATCAAGACGTACATGTGAGACCAGAACACCATCCAGGTGGAAGGAGCAGCAGGTCTAGAACCTGGGTGGCAACTACCTCCACACCACCACCTAACAGCTCTGCCAGCAGAAACACTCAGCAAGTCATGAGCCTCAGGGGCCCCCACACACCACAGGATGTGCTGCATGTGGGGGCCTGATTGACAGGACATTTCCAATTCCTAATTGGTCTAGACATACTACTCAAACCTGGGGAAGATACAGACAGCTTGTCTGCACAACTAGGTGGACAGCAGCTCGTGGTTACTATAGACCCTGCTTCCATGTGTTGCTCCTGGTTCTCGACCTTGGCTTTACCTCGTGGCTCTTATACCCAGTTTCTGAGTTGGCCTTGTTTTCTGCTTCTGATTTCTGGCTCCTGACTCCAGATAAACAAATGTCTCCATTTCCTGACATCTGGCTTTGGCACTAGCCACTAGAGAGGCTGCCCATGACCGGCCCCGACACAGTTCCTGTTGTACAGTTTCCTTGGAATTCTTCCTTGAGAGGTGTGGGATTTGCTCCTCCCCGTGGACAAACATGAGGACTGTCCTCCAAACCCCACAGATCTCCTGGCAGCCATATAGTTCTTGGGGAATCTGGAGAGGTCATGTCCGTCCAAGTAGGAAGCCTGGGCCTTCACACACAGTCTGTTTGGCCCCCTGCTGCTTATTCCAGCTCCCTGTCAGCCATTGATCAGGGAACCATTCATCGAACAGGGATATGCTCATGTCATAATGAATACTACCTTATACATTTTGAAGTCATTGACACAAATGAAAACAATACGTTCTACAGCCCTGTTTACTCCCCTCTGTGGTGACTAAGGGCAGGTCTACATTACCGCTTAAGTCAATCTAACTTACATTTCTCAGAGCTGTAAAAAGGACACCCTCCTGAGTGATGCAAGTTACAGTGACCTAATCCACACTGGTGCTATGTAGGCGGGAGATGTAGTGCTTCTAGTGTAGACCTGCCTATGTGATGTACTAGTGTAGTCTGATGAACAGGGGACTCTACAGCCTCAATAGCTTGAGTGGATTGGATGAAGGTGGCTAAGTAGAAGTTGAAGCCCCTGACTCACAAGAAGGCGCATAGAGAAATTAGGATTTCCAGTGTGTCTGGGGAGGGCGAAGGGGCAAGATTGAATTTCCTGCCTCACAGAAGAATAGTAGATGGAGGAAAATGTTTCTGGCTGTACATGGAGGATAAGATGTGAGATGTTGTGGCCTGTTGCCCACAGCAGGTAGTTGGGATTAGGGAGAATCGAGTTTCTGTGCTGTATGTTATTTTTTGTATGTGTATGACAGTAGCACCTAGATGCTAGGTGCTGTACATACACCTAGGAAGAGAAAATCCCTGCCCCAAAGAGCTTGAGGTCTTTGTTTAAGACAAGATTTAACAGGTGGGTGAATTAAATGAAGTGGGGGGGAGGGGAAGAGGGAGAGACAGTAATGTGTGGTTTTTTTTGTAAAGTAAATGTTTTTGATTAAAAACAACTGAGACCAGGTCATCTTGCTGTGTGAGGAGGGACACTTTGCATATAGATTTCCACTATAAATTGTGGTTGCATCTATGTAGATGGGCAAATCAAATGTGTTAGTCTCTGTCTTAACCATGCAACAGCGGAGAGAAGAGCATTGTGGAAGCCCATGAGGGAACCAGGCCGCTCTTGCCAATCAGTGCAGCCTGCAAGTATGTGGCCTACATCTTCTAACTGGCCACAGTGGTAAAGGCGGGAATCACAGAGGCCCCACTTATAGTCATTAGCAGCACATCTGATCATTCCACGTCTGAAGTAATTGAACTTTAGCCAGGATGGCGTGGAAGGCTAAAACCAGGTGGCTGGACAGTTGGATGTGCCATGAGACAGGGATTGGCTATGTTTGAGGTTTGTTCTTGCCACTTTGTACTCTACCTGGAGGTGACATTGAGCTTCCTTAGGGGAATTGTCCAGACAAGTTGCCTTGAGCTAAGACAGTGGCCCTATGGATTAACATATCTTTAAATTGGGGTAGGTGGCGCCTGTTTTGCACCTGGAGGTGCAGATTTTGCGAGGTGACTTGTTGTCTGATGTCAGAGAGGTCATGTTGGCAGTCAGGCCACGCTGGCCAGTCTCATGGTACCTGTTATTCTATGCATGGCTTCATTCAGCTGACTGACTGCTAATCGTGTGTGAACAGAGCTGAGCCATGCCAAGAAGCAATACTCTTCTACCACAAGGCCAGCGTTTCTCAGTGGCTGCGCATTGGCTCCCCAGGGAGAACCAGCTAGTCTGCTGATCAGGTTGTTTCTTGTCTTTATTTTCAGCAAGGTCTCGCTAAAGTGTTCCTTTGAAAGTCAAGGTGCAGTTCTGTGTACCACCTAGATACACAAGCTTTGAGTTGTGGACCAGCTTGTGTCTATTGAGGAAGAAGATGAGCTATTTCTTGGCCTTTATGTGGTATAAGATGGAAGCAGCTAGAAACTGTCTTTTTGGTGCTAGGTTTAAGTCTCCATCTTTTGCAATGGTGGGACATGTCTTTCATGTCAGCATTCAGGACTTCTTCAAGCGACTGAAATCCTGGTCCTGCACTGGCAGTCAGATGTCATCTGTGTAGATAAAATGCCTGGCAGTGGTGTAGGGAAGGCCGCTTGTGAGGAGGTTGAAAAGCGACATTGCTAGAACTGAGCCCTGAGGTAGAACATTGTCACGGGATCTTGTGACAGGGCTCTGAGTCAGGAGCTGATTCAATAACCTGTCACTCAAATCCCCACCAAAATAGGTTCTAAGTGGAAGACCAATTAACAAATAAGGCCATAGCCAAAGGGCTAATTAGAGGTAGAAGCAACCCCAGCAGCTGGGAGCAGATAAATAGAAAGGAAGGAAGCCCTGTAGAAGGGAGGGCGCAGAGCCTGAAAGAAGGCAGAACTGGTTGCTACTAGTACTGCTCCCATTTTCCCTCCGGCGGTAAGAGGGGATCTGGCTGGGACTTGTATATATTGTGATAGATCCAGGCCAGTTGGGTACAACAAAGTAGTAAAAGGCAGATATATTGGCCACTGGATTAGCAGTTTTCTGTCCCCTGACTGACCAGAGCAGGGGCTGCTCCAGGCTAATGAGAGCACCTGACTCCAATTAACCTGCAAAGAGTCAGGTGAGGCCATTAAGGTAATGTGAACACCTGACTCTAATTAAGGCCTTCTGATACTATAAAAGGGCTCACTCCAGTCTGGCTGAGGAGAGCCAGGGGAGAGGAAGTGCAGTGGAAGGGCTGGTTAATGAAGACACCCTCAAGCCTAAGGTAAGGGTGAAGAAGAGAGAAGTAGGAGAGCTGTGGGGAAGTAGCCCAGGGAAATGTAGCAACTCTGGCAGTGAAAGATCGACTGCCAACAGCTGCTACCATTAGGGTCCCTGGGCTGGAACCTGGGGTAGAGGGTGGACCTGGGTTCCCCCCAACCCGCCACTACAGAAACACTTCCTGGGAGGAGAAGACAGGCCCCTGTCAGGACAGGAGGCTAAACTGCTTGGGAATAAGCCCATAGGGACAACCAAGACTGTGGGAGTTCTCTCACCAACCTCCTTGCTGGCTTATGATGAAAAGGGCTCAGTAGACTGTAACCCTGGCCCTAGAGAGAGAAGGGCTACGTGGAGGGTCACAGTGAGCCTCTGAGGCTAGCATAAACCACCTAGAAGTGTGGTACCCATGGGGACAAGGTTAGAGCTATGCCACAATATGTAAATAATATAGGCAGTGGCCTGACAGAACACTGTAATAAAGCCTGGAGTGAGCATGGTCTGCATCCAAGGTGAGAGAGACCCAGGGAGGACCACCCCATGACAGACCCCCATGAGCAGCCTTCCATAGTTCCATTGACATGTGTAGAAAGGGAACCACGAGCAAGGCTAAGCACAGGGCCTGGGGGATGCTTCCCTCAACCCAAAGGGAATCCATAGCAAAGCTAACACAATTTCAAGATGGAGTAAGTATGCTACTGATACACACAGATCGCCACCTTCCCATCTCACTGCAGTCCCCGCATCTCCAGTGAATCCCTAGAGATCTGATCAAATCAACTTGGAGGATGCAGCACAGAGGGAGCTTCGCTGAGCTTTCCTCCATGCTGACCCTTTCCCGTGGGCTTGTCGTTGGAAGGCAGCAATCTGATGCTGGGAAATTAAAAATGCCTGAAGCCATGCACAGAATTTGTCATGAGCTAATGTCATCACAGCGATAGAAACACCTGAAAAAAGCCCAAGTCGTCTTATAATTTTTTTTAATGGATTTCTTCTTACAGATCAAAGGACACTTTGGGCAAACTATTTTCACCAATAAAACATAGCATGGACTATCAGCATGATTTACAGAAAACCAACTCAGAATAATTGGACTCATTTTTGTTAATATCTGTTGCCTACATAAATGGAGTACTGAATTTTGAAAAGTGGTTTATGACTCATACAAATAGCTTTTTTTTCTTTTTTTAATCAGACACACTAAATACTGATTTCTTTTTCTGCCAATCTTGCTAATTGAATTCATCACAGTTGGAATTTTACCTCTTAGAAAGTAGGAAAGAGGTCACTTTTTTTGGGAATACATTTGTAATCATTAGCTGAATTCTCACAACACTTCATTGTTTTTAATAACTGGCTAATTAGAAAACAAATATAATGAAGGTAAACACTAGCTATTTATTTCTAAATGTAGTTGGATGCTCCAAATCTATATCTGTTTTAATAATCTTCCCCATTTCAAGTAATCTGTGGATTTATCTGGTTTTTGTTGAAATTTTTGTGTAAGTTTGTGATAGATTATCAAAACGTTAGCATTTTGAAAAGAACTGTATCACTTTGTCTCTCAAATACTAATTAAACAACTCAACCTGGCATCAGTGCCAAGATTCATGTCAGCAGTTAGTGCAACTTGTTATTGTAAGATTAGTTCTGACATATTCCTTCCAGCATAGCAAGCTGTGAGAGCCTATGTAGTGTTGGGAGGAGGGCATCTCTCTAGAGAATGCCAGTGGGCAACCAATAGAAAGGAAGAATGCTTTCTTTAACCAGATTAAAACTCTTTGCTGACTTACTACTTAATTTAATCATCTTGAAATATAAATCTCACCACCTAGAAAGGAATAAATATATCACCAATCACCCTGTCTTTTCCCTGTACAAGACTTTCTGGTCGTTTGTACTGCCCATCTGTAAATTCAGGCTGATGTATTGCTAGGAGGCTAGCTGAGGGATCCTTCTCTAGCTTGATTCTTAGAACTGCCGGGCAGGTCAAGAGTCATTCACAACTACAATAATTGGCAATGATTTTATGAATCCAAGGACATCATGCAAAAGGCTCACTCCTCAGAGCAATTGCTACTAGGGAGGGAGAAAATGGAGGGAAGGAATTAGAATGACCTTGTTCTGTTCAGCTGGCGTGCATCTTGCTGGTTCAGAGGTTCTGCTCCAGGGATACCTGGGGTAGTGGGGGCTGCTGGTAGTGGTGTCAATGTCTTAATGTTATCATTTGGGTTGGTTGATACATCATTACTTAATGCTGATATAAAAGGGAGCAGAAAAGATCAACTGAAGAGATAAAAGACAAAATCAAATAGAAAAAGAAATACATTTAAAACTAAGCTCAAGTTGTTTCAGCTTTTAAACTGAAAAGTCATTATGGGAGACCATCTCATGGACATTGCAGATTTGTTGTGTATCTCTTCTAGGATGCTTAAATAGTATGTTAACATACGAAATCATTTGGCATTGTAAGAACACTGTGAAATACTTCATCTACTTAGAGCCCATTCTCAAAGCATTGCTTAACATAAGAGTTTAGATTGAATAAGTGGTTGTGGTAAAATGTCTTTACAGAATATATGTGTGTGTGTGTATATATATATACACATTTACCCAGAATACTTGTGAAATTGTAGCATGTGGTAGCAGTGTGATATGGACAACACTTAAATGTAACATACAGATTTATAGTACAATCACATACCATGCACCAACTTCTCATAATTTTATCTCTACAGAAAATGTAGATCCAGATTTTCAGAAACATGTGTGTATTTCCATGTCTAATTTGCACATTCACTTGCCATGGCTAAATGTGTAACTGTAGTAAATTTCCATGTAAGTGACCATTTATGTGTCCAACTGATTGTTTGCCTGGGTGTTTACAGTGATTCAGTTCATAATTCCATGCACAAAATAGGAATTTAAAAATATAGCAGTTCTGAAAATCTAGGCATGCCTGAAAATCTGAGTCTTAATAAGAATTTGAGCACGCACTACCTTCACCAAGCAGGGCTAGATTTTTGGCATCAAAATTGTTATGTAAAATATATTTAGAAGACCCCAGTGGATAGGAAAGCCACATTTTTAAAGAACCCATTCCAAACATGTTCCCTATTCTCTGTCAAATGTTGAATTTCCCCCAAATTGTATTGGCAATATTCAGACTTGGGCTATTGACAGTTTTAAAGGCTGATATCTCACATCCTATCAGGGCTAGGAGAACCTGGGATTCCTCTCAGATATGACATTTCCACCACAAGCAGTATGACATTTACATTACAATCTCAAGCGCCCCACCACTACCCAAACAAAATCCCTACCTTAAACAAAGCTTCAGGTAATCAGAGAAAGAAGATGAGAAGACTCCACAAAGTCCACCATGGACGTTTGCTGTGTCAATCTACTAGCCTGGGAAGGGTCTCAAGTACTAAGGTAATGGGTACTGGTACAAAACCCTAAGACAGAGATGGATAGAGCAAATTATTCTAGTTTTTCTGAGGTCTGTATCCAATAGCTAAAGCAACTTGTCTTTATAGGAAGAAAGCTACCCCAAGGGCCTGGGTAGGAACAAGAACTTTTACAGATATATCAAGCAAAAATACACTAGAGAGAAACTAAGTTCATTAATATGTAAGAAGGGGGAGAAAGATAATGATGACTCAAAAATAGCTGAGATGAAGCCTGGCGTTTCTAACTTAAGGCATGTTGGGAGTTATGCACGCACAAACATTTTGTATGGAACATACAGTGAAGGCATGGTATTTATTTCCAGTTGCATAATTCAAGAACTGCTGAATTGATTTTAAGGGAATGTGAGTGACAACTGGAACTTCAACTTAACTGAGAAGCTAGAATATATATATTCTATCATCATACATGTGCACTAATACATGTTCCTTAATCCAGAATCACAGAAATATTCTTCTTCTGTCATTTTATTTACATTGGCTTCAAATCCAAAGGCCTGTTTTGAACACACAGTTGGTGCAGTGGGCAAGAATACCGTAGGGTTTTGTAAGTGATAGTTCTATCACCAATATACTGTCATTTTGGAGGTTCATTCTAGTGGCACATGATAGGCATTCAGGTTGCTGAATATTGCTTATTGAAAGCTGGCAAGATAAATGGGTTTCCACCAGAAAAAAAAATAGATTCTTTCCCAAAAGCAGAGATTATTGTTAGCTGTTCCAGAATGCTAACTGTTAAAGCATTCACTCTCAGAGATACTCTAATGAAGACTGAAGGCTTATATAGGCTTGGCTAGTCCCCATGGTAACAGCCTTTCTACTGGGTTACCATAGGAATTGTAAAAGCCTTTATAAACCTCCATTAGTAGAGCATATACACTCTCCAGGCAGACTGGAATATCTGCTAGAGAATACACCTCAAGTTGTTAAAGATCAAGATAAATGGATTTTGTTCTGGAGAGGTAGTCCTATCTGTTTGACTAGCTATGTTATTCTTTACGTTAGATTTACATTAGAAATTGGAGTCACATGTGATATAACAAGATGTGAAAAGGATGAACAGAGTGATGAGTAAGACAATCCATATATGTGCACCCAACCTGCACAGAACCACAGGCGAAAAATAATTCTATACAACACTTCTGACATCACTCAAAGCACGACAATACATTGCCCATTCGCCATCCTTTGGACTGCACAGGGGGGTTAGTCAATCTGAAGTTTTGCTGGATAAAAGTTACGCAACAGGAAACAGATTTATTAAAAAATAAAAACATAAGTTCTTTTGAAAGACTTCCAGGGCTAAAGCAACTCATTGGCCGTTTTTTTTCCTATTTAAATTCTAAATTTTTTTCTTGAAATCATTGCCCTTGTTACAGAGATGGTGCTTAAAATGTGCCAATTTGATAACTCAATGAGATTAGTAGTTAACAGCAATATTTGAAGCATTACAAGTATAGGGAAGTACAATGGAACACTGTATTGAGGGAACTGTATCTAACTACCTCAGATTTAAACTGCCATCGTTGTGTATGTTTCATTTTATTCAAAATGGTTTTGGAAAAAAAATAGCTACAGACACCTTGACAGGTTAAAAGTCTGAAATAGCACTTCAACCTTATTTCAGCTTCCAGGAGTCACATAAACCCATTTCCAAATACAGCAGTGTCCTGCCTAAAGAGACAGAAAATTAAGATGACACACTAAGGAAACGTAGCCAACACCTGCAGGGCTTATTATGATTTCAGACAAGTGCTCACTATAATGCTTTCAGTTATAAGGCTGTCAGCAGCATAACATTCTGCTTTCCAGTTGGCTAAAGTCCACGATATATTTAGGGCCAAATTTTCTCCTGGTGTAAATTGCTGGAGCTAAACTGAAGTCAATGGTTCTGTATGGTTACATGAGCAGAGAATTTGGCTTTTAGGCTCCAATTTGGTAAATGTATAAGCAGCCCAACTGAAATCAGTGGGATTAGTCACATGCTTAAAATTAGGCATGTGCTTCTCCTGGGGGAATTCTACACCACTGTGCAATGCAGAATTTCGCAGAAGTTAACGTTGTGCATGCAGAATTTTTTTTTTCCCCACAGAAATGAGCTGCTGGCCGCCACTGGGGGCTGCTGGACCCTGCAGAGCCCAGCCCACACACAGGAGACAGTGCCGGGGGGAGAGAGCGGAAGCTAGAGGATTCCTGGCAGCTGCAGTTCCCCACACGCCCTGACGGAAGGAGATGGCAGCGTGCCGGAAACTCCAAACAAGCCTGGGACCCAGCATCAGGCTGTTTCTCCTTCTGGATCCCTGGGCTCTGAGGCATAGGGGGTGGGTGTCTGGGCTGGGGGAGGGCACAGCTGGGCTCTGGCAGGGGAGGAGGTGCGGGTGTCTGGGCTGGGGGGGGCCCCACAACTGGGCACAGGAGGAGGTGTGGTTATTTGGGCAAGGGGGGGGCCTGTGCCTGGGCTCTGGTGGGGAGGGGTTGTGGGTGTCTGACTTGCTGGCTGGGCTCTGGTGGGGCAGAGAAACAAGAGCTGGGTTGTCATAGGGTTGTCTTTAACTCTACTCCTGGGGGACTTTGTGTATGTTACAAACATACTTGCTGACAGGTATTTTGAAATAAATTACCAAAATAATAGAAACTGATGTGATTATGTAGTTATTTTGACAAATAAAATTTGCAGAATTTTAAAATATTGTGCACAGAAATGTTGTGTGGGGTTTTTTTTTTGCGGCACAGTATTCCCCCAGCAGTAATGTGTCTTACTGAATAGATTTCAGAGTGGCAGCCGTGTTAGTCTGTATCCGCAAAAAGAAGAAAAGGAGGACGTGTGGCACCTTACAGACTAACAAATTGATTTGAGCTACAGCTCACAAAGCTTATGCTCAAATCAATTTGTTAGTCTCTAAGGTGCCACAAGTCCTCCTTTTCTTTTTATTGAATAGGGGCATTTCTATGTGTGTGGGTTTTTTTTTTTTTAAAGATAAATGTAAACTGAAAGATGAAAACTGCTGCATATTGTAGAAAGAACACAAGGGCAGTACAGCAAGACCGACACTAACGCATCACATACCTCTTGCCAATAGAGCTGGTTGAAAAATGCTATATACTTCTGAAAATTTTTGAACCAAATGAAAATGTCACTAGTAAAACTCCCATTGATTTCAATGGCAACAGCGTTGGGCTTATGCAGAGCACTTCTGAAAAATCTCACCCCAAAGATTTTATCTGATCACTCTAGTTAATTATCTAAAAGGAGGTAATGAAAACCTTGCATGCCCACTGTGACCTAAAGCCTCTTCAGAGTCACTGCTTCCTAGGATACAGTTCCCCACTCTGTCAGCATGGCCTGCATTTCTTCTCAGATACTTAGAAGTGCAAAGAAACAAAACAAATGACAGACAACCAGCAAATCAGGACCAAGCATTCTTCTATACACCAATAATTTGAAGAGCTCTATTAAAAGAGGCCAAACCTACTATAGTTCAAATGCTTGAGCGGAGTGTGGCCTCTCTGGCCTGGACCATATGTTGTTGCTGTTGACAGTCTTATGTAAACGTAGGACTGAGAAGGCAGAGATTGGCATTCAGGATGGTAAGCTCTCTCTGGGCCCTGTATCAAAGGAAATGGTTTACATTCTGAAAGTAACAGAAAATGAATGTGAAAAGGATGACAAATAGATTGCACTTAGAGATTCAGCACTCAGACTGATTTGAAGAATGAATATGATGTCCCAGGCCCTGGATATTCCAACCAAATCCTAGGAGGGCTAGGGGATTAACAACCCATCCCAGGAGACTATAATGGCCCCAGTTCAGGAAGGTACTTAGGGTGGGATGTTCAACTGCATCTAAGTGACTTAGGACCACATGTCCCATCAACTTTCCATGGGACCTGTGTTCTGAAATACAGCAGGTGCTTTAAAAATCCAACCCTTAAAGCATAATTTAACTTTTAAGCATGAGTAGCCCCATTTACTTCAACCACAATAGGCCTTTCTCCTGGGGCAGATGGTGGCATATTGTAGGATATCAGGGTTGGAGGAGACTTCAGGAGGTCATCTAGTCCAACCCCCTGCTCAAAGCAGGACCAATCCCCAATTTTTGCCCCAGATCCCTAAATGGCCCCCTCAAGGATTGAACTCACAACCGTGGGTTTAGCAGGCTAATGCTCAAAGCACTGAGCTATCCCTCCCCCCAGGCATGTTCAACTGTTCTCTCTGCTAGTTATTGCAGGTTTCCATTAGCTGCTGCTTTAGGCAGGGATTTTCTTCCCTTCATCAAAAAGTTATGACAAAAAGTAATCACCGATTTCCTCTCCCCTGTTGTGCGCCAAGTGACTCACCTGCACTTCATATTTACTGGGGGGGATTTTTGGTTTTAGACTCTCCACTCCGTTCTCCTAATGTCAATGGAAGGAGTTCCTTTATTTCTCATTAATCATCCTAGACGTGCAGTTGACACCCAAACCCATTAAGATCTCTGGGCCCTGCTCATGCATGGGTTCCCCAGGAGGGGATGGCACAAGTAACTTCCCCTTTACAGCTCCACACAGCGAACAAGCACAAAGGCAGTATTTATGCCTCCCCTGAGTGCAAGGATTATGCCTGGAGAGTGCACACTGCACCCTCTTAAAGGGTAGCACAACTGCAGTGCTCCCCTGGGTGCCTGGGAGTTCCAAGAGGAGTTCCTGAAAATTCCTTCCTGAGGCACAATGGACCAGGCCCTGGCCCCCACTAAAATTGTGACACAATCATCAGGTAATGTAGTTCTGGCTTAGCCAGCTCTATGCCACCCCCAGCCACAGAAAGGGCATGTGGGGGAAAGCCAGGGAAATTCCTAGGAATCCATAATATCTGGCCAATCCCCAGCTGCTGGAATAAACATGGCAGCTGGGTATAAATTAGAGCAGCCTGGAGGCTGCCGTATCTTGTGTCAGGGACTAGGTCAGCACCCTGGGAATTGGGCAATGCAAAGGTGATGGACAGATACCTTTGCACTTCCCTGCCCCAAAGCTGCACTAAGCACAGCATAGCCAGGCCTCGGAATCTGGCCCAATGCTTTTGTAAGGTCCTTTGGGGAGAGAATGACTGAGCACGGCACCCAGCCCTGGGCAATTGCTGTCTCGCACTATCTGCATTTTCTGTGTTGTTCTCAGATAGGATTATCCCATTGCTAAACAAACAAACCAAACCAAAACTGCTCAGAACCTTTATCGGAGGTCTAAAATACAGCAAGAACTACTTCATCTGGTCATCTGTTGTCTGGGTTGCTTTTCATTAGTGGGCCCATCCTGTCCATCAAATGAAAAGGAATGACTTCAAAGAGCCACAACCATTCTTTTCTTCCATTAGGAAAATAAGGCAGCTGCCTTGGCTCAGATAGTATCATTTCTGCTCACTGCTGCTTTGTCTCCCTTAAAAAGCCTCAGGAGGATGGGTCCGTACTCTAGGCTTTCCATAAGAGCCCACTCAATATGCAACAGAAGGCGAATGCCCCTTTCTGACCGTCACCTTTCTATGGCACTAGAGAGCTATTAATGACCGTATGTTGCTGAAGCCACTGTGGAAGCCTTTAGAGGAAGGAAATCCACCTGGTCTGTGCCTTGTGTTTGAACTGGTGCAGCTGTTTTGCATCTGCAAAGATTGCCACGTGTGATCTGCTGGAAAGAAACAGCCGCACTGACCGCACTCTGCCAATGAAATGGCCATCATGGTTTGTAGAGTGTTGTGATTGCAGAAGAAATCATGGGCCATCAAATTAAGGCAGACTGCAAAACCTGGCACATGGACAAATTGGCTGTCCTTCACGGCATGCACATCTGCTCTGTTCTCGGAGGTGGTGAACCAAGGGAGTGGGGGAAAAAAAGGGCTAAAGCATATGGCAGTTTAGTGCAATGTGAGATCATTCAAAACTTCATTTGACGATTATTATCTGCTGACAGTCACATTGTAGCTCTCACTGGGTAAGAAATCAGACTGCACCTTGCTGATAACAGGAATAAAAGGAATCTAGTGGGGTGTTCTAGTAAATAAGGCGGTCAGTGTCTCTAGTGATGTAGCTTGCTCTGTCCTGGCCTCACTTGTGTACACATACCTTTTTCACCTTCTCATCCAGCATTTCCCATTGTACTCTACCGGTCCAGCAATCTACTGCAGGCTCCACGGAGAACATAAGAATGGCCATACTGGGTCAGTCCAAAGGTCCATCCATCCCAGTATTCTGTCTGCCGACAGTGGCCAATGCGAGGTACCCCAGAGGGAGTGAACCTAACAGCTAATGATCAGTGAGGTTTTTCTCACACTGCTCCAGTTATCTTTTTGCAGCAGATGTTCCTGTCTGTGTACCCTACTTTCTCTTTTGCATACACAGCATACTGCATTGCTGTTGTTATTTCCACCAAGAGAACCACCCCTCCCTCTGGCAATACACACATACATACTTACACACAGGCCCTGGTTTGTCTTTATAAGCCCCCAGGCAAAGGGGTATAATGCTGTTTCTCCTCTGGATCTTCAGGGAAGTGTTGTTTTCTGGTCTTTACTTATTTAGCCCTTGCTTCTTTCAGTAAACCTGACTGCAAAGGTGGGTTCATATTTATTGCCTTTGTCTCCTATTCTCTCATACACAGAGCTGGCCTTTGGCCTATGAAGTGCCTGCAGATTTGGAGAAACTGGAAATGCAAAGGAGAATCACAGCTTTATTTTTCTAAGCTCTTTCTCGTGTGAAAACATTCTTGAAAATATACACCAGTGTAAATCAATTGAAACTTGTTTCTAGGTTGGGAAGGAAGAAGCAGCTGGGCTCCCATTCTGCAGCAGGAAACAAAGGGAATGGAGGGAACCTAAAGATCCCTGCCATGCCCCCCGCAAAGAAAAACATTTTATGTGCCTTAAAATGAGTCAGCTAAATTTGGAGCATAGCCCAAAGACACATCTTGCTAACCATTCCCAAAATCCTGAGGCCAGCTCTGTGCATAGAGATGTGATAATGATGGACAGGAATCAGTTACATTTTGAGGAGGGGCCTAGGGGCAAAAAGTTGTTTTGCAGGCTCACCACAAAGTTTATAGTCACTATTACAAAGACAAGATTTACTAAGATATTTTTTAAAATTTTCATGAACATAACAGGAATAGTGTTATTGGGGAATAAACATAAGTACACAGCTGAGGACAACTAAAATGCTGCATTGTTCACCCTTATAGTTGTTTTCTGTTTGCTCGTCACTACTGATGGCCTCTTCCTACTTTCTTTTATTTCTCTTTCCGTTACACAAGCAACAAGATAATTGTCAAAATCCCTCCTGATCTCCATTTAAAAAAGGCCCCTCCTAGAGCAGGGTGAAATTTTCCAACTGCAGCTTTTTAAAGTGAAAAATGCAAATCTGGCAACACCAAAACATTTCATGAATTTGTGTTGATTGTGCTGAATTGTTTCAGTTGAACAAAAGTTGAAAAACCCCCCAGCAAGGTCAAAAAGTGTTGTGTGACAAAACAAAGTAAAACATTTTGATTTTTTCAATTCAAAATGACTTTTCATTTAGAGATTTCCTTTAATTTTATTTAATTTTTTTAAAAAAAGTTAAAACTTTCTCATAGTCAAAACTAACTTGTTTAAAAAACTTTTTGATTCACTGAAAATTTGTTTCTGATTTGATTAAAAACAGATCCCCCCCTTTTTGGGGGGGAAGGAGGGAGGAAATTTCCAGTGAACTGAAAAATCTATTACTTGTCCAGTTCTAGCTCTTGCTCCATCACCGTTACCAACACCTCCATCCTAGCCATCAGTCCGTCATCCTATAACCTTGGGGTTATCTGTGACTCCTCCCTTTCTCTTTCTCCTCTCCAACCCAGATTGACATCACTGATCTCTCTCTCTCTCTCTCACCTGGTCTACTTTAACCTCCTCTCCAGCCTCACTGACTCTCGTGATGGCCCCCTTCAGTCTAGCCAACATTCAGCAGCTAAATAACCTTTCTGGCCATGCCATCCCCTCTTCAGGCCCCTTCACTGTCTCCCTGTTTGTTGCCAAATAAGTTTAAGTACCTCATCCTCATTCCTATGTCCCCACACAGCCCACCGTGCCTACTTCTCAGTCCTTTTCAGCCTATTGCCCCACATTTGGTCCCTTCCCACTCTTCTCACATTCTCTCTCCCTTTGTTCTCTCCTCTGACTGTCACCAGCACGCCTTTTCACGCACAGCTCCCTACAGCTGGGCTGACGTTCTTCCAGTGCATCAGTCCTCCCTCCTCACCTTGCTTTCAGCTGTTTACTTCCACTGTTTACTTCCACTATGCCTTCTACTCCTTGCCTCTTTCCCCACCATGGTATCTATTTAACAATAGGAGGCTGAACAGGATTTGCTTGCTATTGTGACAGATTCAGACCAGAAGACTATAAGAGAGTGCTGGAAGGCAGGTATATCAGTCTTCAGAATGAGCAGGCCCTTGTTCCCTGGATAGCCAAACAAAGGCTACTCCAGGCCAATTAAGACACCTGATGCCAATTAACCAGTTAAGGCTGTTAGGCTAATGGAGACAGCTGGAACCAATCAAGGTCCCACTTATACTGTTTAAGAGCTCTCCTTCCAGTACCTTCCAGGAGGTTGAGGAGAGGAAGCATTGCTGAATCCTGAGGTAAAAGTGAAACTAGGAAAAGGGAACCACGGGGAAGTGGCCTAGGGAATCAAAGCAGTGTTGGTGGTGAAGGGAAAGCCACCAACAGCTGCTACCATTAGGATCCCTGGGCTGGAGCCCAGAGTAGAGGGTGGGCCTGGGTTTTCCCTCCTCCCATACTCTATAGAGATCCCCTGGAGAAGGGAAGCAGACTTGGTCCAGGCAGGTGGCCAAACTGTGCCTATTGAGCTCTATGGAGCAACAGAGACTGTGGGGTATTTCCCCTTCCCATACTGGCTGGTGATAAAAGTAACTCAATAGGTTGTGACTCTTTCTGCTACACTGAGAAAGGGAGGTCACATTGGGGCCTTATTGAGTTTCTGAGGCCACTGAAACTGCCCAGAAGCATGGGACCCACCAATACAGGCTCAGGACTTTGTCATGCTATATAATGACATTTTTTGTTCCTCCTTTCCCTACTTCTTCCTCTCTCTGTCTTCCTTTTCTTTGTTTGTCCAGTGTAGAAGAGAACCTATATCTGTCTAGCAAAGCATTTATACAGTGCTCATAGCTGTAGTTGCTGAGCAGCACAAGCCAGATGTTTTTCTTAAAAACATCTGTCAAATGATACACATAAGTAACACTTGTATTATTAACAAAAAACTAGGGAAAAGTTATGAATGCAATTGATGCACATTAGATTGGAATTCAATAGGATACTGTCATAGGATGTATAGATCCTATCCTACCACAACCACTAAGGGTTAACAGATAGGTGAGCTATTTCCACAACTGCAGCTTATAGCTGGCCCAGCAACAGCTGGGGGATAAGGCTGCAGATGGGAGGGGTAGGAGGTGGCTGCTAGTGAAATGTCTACACTGCAGTATAAACCTGGGCTCAGACTTGGGTGATGAACCACCTGTAAACTGTATTGAGGGAGGGGTGAATGTAGTGCATGGGTTCACTGCGCTCTATACAGCAGGGGGTTGCATGCAGTCCAGAAATGTGCTGGGAAGGAGGGTGCTCTGCAGTTCTTGTTACCAAAGTATGCCTGAGGGGGCATGGGGTGGGTAATTTAGGCACGCTATTCCCTATTATAGGTCCCACCAGTCTCTGTGGTATGTATATAGTCCATGTGCACGGTATTAAGAGTCTGTATTATCAGGTGTGTTTTAATCCAAGCAGGCTGTATGGTGAGCTTTAGCTGCACTGGGGTAACTGCATGAATGCAGACAGCTTTCAGCAGTAATCCAATTAGAAGCTAGCACAGCATCTTGTTGCTTCCCCTGTGAAGTTTGAGCCCCCCCGGCTCCTTGTCCCCTGACTGCCCCCTCCTGGGACCCTCCACCCCCTATCCAACCCTCCCTGACCCCTATCCACACCCCCCGCCCCCTGACAGGCCATGCAGAACTCCCACTCCTATCCAACTGTCCCCTGACTCCCCCCAGGACCCCCTGCCCCTTATTCAAGCCCACCCCCACGCCATGCCACTCAGAGCACCAGGACTGGCAGCTGTGCTGCCCGGCAGCAGCTCGCAGCCCCGCTGCCCAGAGCGCTGGTGGCATGGTGTGCTGAGGCTCTGGGGGAAGGGGGACAGCAGGAGGGGCTGGGGGCTAGCTTCCCTGGCCAGGAGCTCAAGGGCCGGGCAGGAAGGTCCCATGGGCTGGATGTGGCATGCGGACCATAGTTTGCCCACCTCTGCTCTAAGAGCTATGGCCCAGAACTCCCAGTCGGGGGTGGAGGAGCTATAGTAGCTTTGAGCCAGCATTGTGCTCTCCTGATCCTGGGCTGCTCTAGGCACTGGGGAAGCTGCCAGTTCCACTTAAACAGCCCTGAGTGTAAATTTACTGACACGCATTGTCTGTCTTCAGTGAGATGATTCATATGAGTCTAGCTTAAGGTTTTTCAGGATGGGGCCCATTCTTGACTGTTTCATCCCTTAATTCCAGTTGTGATTCCTATATTTTAAGAATATTAAAAGAATTAAAGAAATTAAAAAAAACAAACATGCACTGTAGTGGGGCGGTCACCCTGCTTCTGGCTCAGAAAGGGGTAAAAGCTGGCCCTTGGAGAGGGCTGGGGCTGAAAGTAGCCCAGGGAGGCTGATTGGGTAGGTAGCTGCAGGTGTGGCCACACCCAATTAGGTTCCAGCTGGCAATGATAAAAAGGCTGGGAGCGTCACACTCCTCTAGCCAGGTCCTTCCCACTCCAGTGGTGGAGTGAATCTCAGACAGAGTAGTGCTGGGGAACTCTGGCCAGGTGAGTCCCCCAAGCTGAGGCCAGGCTAAAAGGGCCTGTGGTGATACTGAGGGTGCGGCCAGGCCAGGAAAAGGCAGCAGGTCCAAATCCCCTTGCCAATGATGAGCAGCCATTTCAGACTACAGTTGGCCCCTGAGACAAGGGGCTAGATGAAGACTGGCAGTCACTGAGGCAGGGTGGTCTTTGGGGAATTGGGGTTCCTCAGGGAGGGAAGGATCCCTTAGTGTGGGCGGCACTGCTGCAGGGCACTACCCCAGGAGGGACATGGGGCCTGAAGTAAAGGATGGTACTAGAAAAAGGAAGAAGCAGGTGGTAGCAAGGGAGACACTGGACGGCAGGAGGTGCTCTGAAGCTGGAAGAGCTAATTCCCAGACCAACCAGGAGGAGGTGCTGTGCTGCTGAGCGCTCCACCATGCTACATGCACCAAGGAAAAATACAAAGGACAGAAAAATTATACAGACAGAAGCAGGGGGCTAGCAGAGCTAAATTTACAGGGCCAAATTGTTTGCCATGGTAAGCTGACAGAGCTCTATGTAAGTCATGGAATTTGACCTATATAATGTAGAGAAGACTTTTAGTATCTTCAGGATGGCAATATAAATGAAGAGAGGGGGTCATAGATCCTTTCAGAAGATCATAGGAAAAATTAAACTGAAGATAAGAGGGAATTTTTAGGAAAAAATTCTTAACAATTCACCATATTGTGCCAACAGCAACAGAACTGCTGTTAAAATCAATGGAGATTTCTGCTTAAAACCAGCTGTCAGGACACAGCCTAGCGAGAGCAGCTGGGCAGTAGAGCAGATAACCAAGGATGATGGTTGCAGAATCTGTGCTGCAGACAAACCTGATGAAATTAGTGAAGACATTAATCAGAATGATAGGGTAATTCTGCAAACTCCACCTGCATGGCCAAAGATTTATTTTCTGGATCTACTATCATTGGGCCAAAGACCTTATACAGTATTTTTCCTCAGTCTGATCTTCAGGACTGACTCCATGGTATGACTCTAAAATATGGTCCCTGTTTCTAATACATAGAGGATACATTTATTTTGTGTGATCTTTTCTAGAGCAGTGAAAAATGACTAAAGCCTGAAAGATTCAGAAATTGGGATTTCAAATTAATTGTTCACTTTGGCTGTAATAGCAGGTTTTTACCATGTACTATAGTCCCTGAACTGTTTTGAACTCATTCACCTGAGACCTAAGCTAGAAAGTGGTGAAATCAGAAGGCATTTTGGCCTCTAGGATCAATTTATCGTGAGTTTCTTGAGAACAGATGACATGCTTTGACATGTAAATTATTGCCTGCTACCACCTGAGCAAAGATCAATAAAATTAGTTTTACTCAACGATTTCACTGCCATCTAACCAGAAAGAGGTGTGTAAATGTCAAAAAAAGAGCTAGAACTGAACTATGACACTGGAGAGAATGACTAATCCACTAATCATCCTGTCATTTTTCATCACTAAGTATAAACATTTGCAGTTTTAAGTTTTTAGATTACCAGCATTAAAGAAACACTTTAAGAAGTCTTGTGCATTCAATATCTGGTAGCCTGTTCCAGGGTCATGGTCTTTGACACATCACAATAAAACTTCGTTTCATGCTTGGACACTTTTTGTCTTGTGGTCCTAACTTTGCAGTATCATGCTGAATGTTGTTAGAATTATTTTTATAACATTAGGGGCTCCATTCTCATTTACATGAACATCCCTTTTCAATGCTCTGGCCATGTAAAGGGGCCTCACAGTGGGTATTTGGTGAAAAGGGGCCATACTGTATATGAGAATCAGGTGATTGGTGTGCATGTGGTGCTTTATAGGCCAATAAAAGACCAGGGGCATGACTGACACTGCCTGTCACCTTGTGTAGTCATTCCCACTAGTGCAAAGTGGGAGCAAAGCATTTTCATTCTGGTCTAGTAGTGCTTAACACTTACTTCACATTTACATTGAACTTGTGCAAATGACCACACAAGGCAATGGAGAATTAGGCCCAACTGCCCTTTGGAGCTTACTGTCTACATTAAATGAAGTCATAACAAAATGTCTCCTCCATAAAGGAAGTAGGGAGGTAGGTGGGGATATGAGTGTGAGTCTGTATACAGATATGTACGCACGCTTATCTCTAGCTAGTTCATGTAGGGTTCTTTTAGGAAATTGTCATTTGGGTGCCAAGAAATGGCTATAGATTGTGCACAAATACAGGGCTGTAATGAATACACAGAAGTTTCAGATTTTAGAACTAACTAAATCAAAGATCAGCAAAACTTGTACCACGCAGTCACTGAGTATAGCTGAGATGAGAGCAGCATAACCAAATGAGATTGGGAAGGGTCTGGGCAAGACAGTAAAATCTGTTGTGACAATACTTTTCTTTTACAATGTGTGTACAGTGGCTGCCAATATAAATCAACAGCTACCGCACATTAATATACAAGATAGTATAGGTAATAACTGCACTAAGTGTAGGGAAACTGTTGTATCTCAGGTTTCAGAGTAGCAGCTGTGTTAGTCTGTATTTGCAAAAAGAAAAGGAGTACTTGTGGCACCTTAGACTACAAATTTATTTGAGCAGAAGCTTTCGTGAGTTACAGCTCAGTTCATCGGATGCAACCATAACCATTGTATCTCAGATGCAACTGTATGGTTACGGTGTGCAGTTATTTACTTTTTAGAGGTGGCCACTGTATACAGGACAACTGCTTGTATCTATTGAGATCAGTGGAGCGGCACATACTTATAATATGGTCATGTAACTTATCCAGTGTACACTTGAATGAATTTAGTTTTCACTTCCCAAAGTGAATTAGCTATGAGCATACATGTGTGTAGCTCCATGTATAACTTAATTCTTAGGGCATCTGATGTGGGGGTGTGTGTGTGTGTGTCCTCCTTCCCAATGTACAACATACAACACTGTAAGATTTACTAGGAATAAATCCTTTAAGGCTCTCTAAGTGTGATAGGAGCCTCTTAAACAGGCTCCCTGTGAACATCAACCAATCTTTCCAAAAGTCTTTGGCAGAAAATGAGCTTTGTATTTAGAGGTGAAAGATTGTGCAGCGCAGGCATCCTTTCTGTCACAAGGGATTGTCATGCCCACTAAGTTCCCTGACCTGTTGGGTCAGAATTAACTGGCACCTGGACCTTTCATTGTTTTTTAACTCTTTACATGTTAATGTGTGCTCATCCAGAATGACTCCAAAGTTATCTGCTGATTTGCAATAGTGGGATGCATTTTCAAAAAGTATTACAAATCAATTGCAGCAAATTGCACAAACGCATGTTAAAGCATTGCATGTATTTTAACATGTGCATGTGGTTAACCAAAGCCTGGTATGCATCAGTAAGCTTTCACTGTTAATATCTCTCTGATGTACTCTTAGAAAGTTTTTTCAAACATATCTACGGATAATGGTTTTAAATGTACAAGCAATATAAACTCATGTGTTTTCTCCATGGGGTAGAATCATGCAGCAAAATTGTACCAATATATGCAAAGGACTAGATTATAATTATTCAAAAGACTAGGTCTTAATTGGTGCCTATGTGGAAACTGTTTTGCTAGAAATCCAGGAATATGTATCAAATGTATTACAAAGAGTGCCATGGCATTTTAATATAATCACCAGAGATACGTAAAAGGGATCTTAGTTTGATGTCTCATTCTGCAGCTGCACCCTACTACCAAATTGGGGTGTCAGTACTAGGTCTGAGGCTCAGGGGTGGAAATCTCTGATCTGCAGGCACTGAGGAAAGTCTGCTACAAAATGGGCCACACTGAGGCTATAGAAAAGCCCACATATGTGCTAAGGACCTTGGATGCTGAACATGTAGCGTTGCAATGCAGGATCACGTCACAAAATGAATATCCGTGTACAGTAGAAGAAATGAAGAGATGATACTAAAGGTCAAAAATTGTACAGAGCCACTGGGATATAATTTGACAGTGAGCAAGTTTGCACTGAAATGTTTTGTGCACAGATCAGGAATGAAGAGCAAAGGTGAAGTTACAAGGGGCATCTGCTAGAGATCACCAGGCTATCGGGTGGGGGGGGGGGGAAATGCTGGATTAACTCTTCTGGCTCTCAAGCCACATGATACTATATCCACGGGGGAACTTAACGACCCAGACATCTGCTGGGTAACAAACACATCCAAACATGGCTCATTAAAGAGCAATTCTACTTTTAAAAGTGGCTCTGTGAAAATGACATCCTGGGGCTCCATGTTTGTCTAAGATTTCTCTATCAAATTTGCTCCATTTACAAGGAAAAGGCTGTTTTCTTTAACTGCCAACCTGCAAACTCTGCCTGCTCTCTGAAAGTCAGTCCGGACTGTTTCCTTGTCATGTGTCATCATGAGCAGTGAAAACTTCCCCCAGCAGCACCTTTGTAGCCTGGCTTTGCACTGGTGTAATTGACTAGAATATGGTAAACAAAACAGTTGGTGGAATAGATGCTAATTTTCACTCTGTGTTGGCTCTGCAGGGCTAACAGGAGTAAAAACTGTATTTTATGTCAGTAAAGTCAGCAGATAGGACTTGGCCTATACCCAGGGAACTGAACAAGAAGGTGAAATTTTCAGATAGTTACTTTTCAGAGTAGGACCACACTTCAGAGTGTATTTCAGGTTACCCAAGGCCAAACTTATGATCTAGAAAGAAGGGGATTGAAGCACACAAGTGATCAGAATCTGCTTCTTACTGACTAAGGCACTGGAAGGTACACAGTCTACATGGTCCATTAGGCTGCTGTGGTCTGCTTGCTCCGTTATGCCTTGCCTGCTCTTTGGGGCAGTGTGGATGAGGTGGGACAATAGCTTCGCCCTCTCACCATCTCTTGGTACTCTTTGCTCAGTGTGTGCAACAGGGGGCACATAGAGAAAGTCATGCCTGTATGATTCTGCAATTGTTGCTGCATGTAAGCAGGGGGATGAGTTGTCTCCTTGTATATTTCTTCCCCAGGAATCCATGCAAGCGCCAGTTACAATGTGATGGTGAGTAATGCTAGGGAATGGATGCACAGAATGCAGCAGGGCAACTGTATGGAAACCCCAGGGAGGAAAACGGTGGGGAATTAAGAGATATTAAAGTATTAAACTGAATAAATGAGAGTGGAAGATGCTCAGGATTTTGCAGGGATGGAACCTTAGTGAGCATGTTGTGGTGGGTATTCAAATCAAGGGGCTTAGTCCTCAGCCATGAGACTCCTGCTGGTGCAGCAACAGGGACATACTAGTAATGGTCTTCAATAGCCAACTGAGATCTCTCTGGCATAGGGATAATGCTCGAGTCGCATAAAGCTGGCATAGGCAGCCCTGTACCATTCCCCGGGGGCAGGTGGAGGTGTGGTAATCATTCTGCCAATCCCCAGTTGGTAGATGGCAACTTGGAGGCTATTGCAATGGGGACATAGTTTAGAGAAGCCCAGAGGGTGGTTTAAACTAGACCAGGACCAGACCAAACCCTGGATGTTTCCAAGATCGGGGCGCTGCATCCAGTTCTTCTGTGACTCTTCCACCTTTACTGAATTCAGCAGAGACTGACACCGTAGAGGACTAAGCCCATAACTTTGGCACAATATGTTATAACTCCTCTGGAAAACAAGAAGTCAAGGGAGGAGAAATGCTCCACACATAACTGCTTTCAGTAACAAAGGACTGCTCGGACATAGCATGGGATTAAAGCTAAACCCCATAAAATTAGATGGGTTCAGATGGGAAGTCTGGATCTGACTCCAGCTCCGAGTTGGAACTTAAGTCTTGGCCCATCTCTAGTAAAAACGAACACTGGAACTTGAGGAGCCTCAGTAGTAGAGAACCAAATAAGAATATACAGAATCAGATTAGGCTGGCAAGGACACAAATAGGGCTCTTATTTTAAGGTTTTATGCTGCCATCTGGCCCCGCTATATCTGAGCACAGAATGAAGAATGTCTAGAATGAGTGCATTTCTAAAAAAGCAGAATGAGTGCTCATCTAGCCAAAGGGGAAAGAGAAATGGGGAAAGTCATTTTCAAGTATATCAGGAAAAAAGTACTAGAGAAAAATGCCATGACCATACGTAAATGCAGAAGAGTCTGAGATCTCTACAAGGCTGAGAGATACTGAATAATTTAAAATCTGTCTTAGTCAAGAAAAATAAAGAAAAGCATTGTGGACAGCTAAGAATGGCCCTGAATGACATATTAAGTGAATTAATGTAATAATACTGAGAAACTGACTTTGAAATGTCACACAAAACTAGAAAGGTCCCAGAATACTGGGGGAAAAGCAAATGGGGGTAATGATTTCCAATTCAGAAAATAAGGTTGATGTTGACAATGATGGTCTGGTAAACCATATTTAATCACAAATAAATAAATGAACAAATCAAGAAATGGAAGGCTGAATTGTTAAAACTTGATTGTGTTTTTAAAAACAGTCGTCGTTCCAAAGAGTTGAGTTGTCTCCTGTGATGGGTGGCGTCATGATAGATCTTTTCCATCTCTAATTCTATAGCTCAGATTTATTCTGTTAATCCTAATAACACTTCTCACTCAGGCCAGTTTCCTTTTGGAAGTCATGCTGTCCAGATCACCACATTCCCATTGGAAATACAACCATATTTTCTGCTGGAATCTGTGTTTCAGTCAACAAGAACAGCAGCAGGGAACACCTGTCCCTAGTGCACTGTTCCATTGCTGCTGTGGATGCATAATTTACTATATGCAGTGATCATAAACATACCCAGTATCCATCATTTTCAAAAGAATAATCTAAAGGACACTTTTACAGCCAATCTGAATTATAAAGCTTTTACATACTTTTTTCTGAGATGTATGCCAAGTTATTGTACCCATCAATCAAACTAGATACATAATACAGATTCCTTCCTTAAAAAAGGATGATCACATTTTTGATATGACATTTCATGCTTTTTATATAGTCCAGGAATGGCTATTAAATGTCCTAAAATGTTACTCTGTTGCTGTCTCAAAGAACAGCTTCTCTGGTGGGACACATTCCACCAACTTTCTTCCTTCCAAAGGATAGCAGTCATCCTCTGCATCCCTTAAGCAGTATCCAAAGATCAAAACACATCATTTGGGAATTGAGAACAACAATATATACTGACTGGTGGACAGGTAGATATTAACCTATGCAATCTTCACATTACGGACCTTGTGACAATTTTGCAGTTAATCACAACTCCACATCTCATGTAAAGTGAGACCTTCCTGAAATATAAATTGATTACAATACTTGGAGACATAAGTGTCTTTTAAATATAATTTAGTTTGTCCCATTAGGATTGGTAAGCAGAGTACTTTGACTTAATTGTTCATGAAACCTTAAGACTGAGAAATCAAAAACTCCAAGATCAAGAAAGGGAGAGGGGAAGGTGTAAATTCAATCAGACCTCTGACCCCTTGTATTTATACTTTAAAATATGAGCTTTCTTTGTATCATTGTAAATTGTATGTCTTTTAGCACAATTCCCTATTATAGGAAGGGTGGCTTGGTAGCACTGCCCATTATTAACATTGCACACCCTTTCCCAACCCTGTTTTCTGTTGCTTATTGCTTGCCAAATGTTAACTATTTGGGTTGAATTTTTCCATGCCAGCTGCCATGCTGCAGGGTGAATTCTTTTGGAACTATTCAGACAATATGGTTCAGCCATTTCCAAGAAAATGGCTAGGAAAAAAATGTTTCGCCATCTTAAAAAATTCTGGTGTCCATCTGTAGCACCACCATGCTTTGGGACGGAGATTAGAAAATTGTTAGGGGAGTCACCTTTGTGTCAGGGATGTGCTCGTTGCTATTCCTGTGAAAATCTGCTCTAATACCGCCAAGTTATAAACCTTTGAAAAATTGCAGTTAGCACATACTCAGTAGAGACTTTTTAGAGTTTAGCAGCTAAAATCACTGAAGATTCCTTCATTACTGAGCATGCTCCATCCCCTCACAGCACTTAGTGTTGACCAAACTATGCAAGTGCCATCCCTACAGAGCCCAGGGCTATAGGGGAGAAGCTGGGCTTGCCTGGAAATTGCAGCTCCTGGGTGCTCTGGGCAGAGGTTGGGCTGGGCACCAGAACTGAGAACAGGGAGCTTGACTGTCTTGTGCTTTGAACTCCCTACTAATACCCAGGCAGCATGGAGGAGGAAGCCTCCTGACTTGAATGCTGTCAGGCTGATTCCCTACTCTGGCACTTTTGAGTGCAGAAGGTGGGGGCCTGCAAGGATTCTAAACATTAATACCCACCTGGAGTGGTCAGTATTAAACTCCCAAGGTTACAGCTTCTCTCAGACCTTGGATTGGTAAATGCTGCCACCCCCCAAGTGCAGAACCACTTTGAGAGCCCAGGAAGGTGTACTTTGGAATCCCTTCCCCAGGGGTACCTTCAAGCCCTTTCACGCCCACTCCTTCTGGGGAAGAGCTGAAGAAAATAAAACAAAGGAAATCAGCTGTTGCCACCAGCTAATTTAAATAATATGTGCACAAACCTCTTAGACACAAAATCCAATTCTGTTCTTAAAGGTAAATTTTATTTTAAAAAAAGATACACCTGGGAACTCAGGCTATTGCTAGATTTTAAGAAAAAATTACAAGAATTAAGCACCAAGAATAGCTTTCTTGAGGTCCATCTTAAAGGTTACAAGCAAAACAAGCACCTGGGATTAGCACACAGGAATCCACAAGCCATAAAGGAATAAACCTAATCGCATCTTCCTAGACATTTCCTGATCTACTTATATATCTGTGGTTTTAAATGAGTTTCTAGGTACGATACTGATTTTTTTCATACCTGGCCCAAACTTCTTACAGCATAGCTCTGCCCTGTCCCCTCTCTCTGGGAGAGCAACGACAGACAAAAGGAGTCATTTTCCAATTTTAAAAAGTTCTAGCCTTCCCATTGGCTCTCTTGGCCAGGTGCCCACTCGCTTCCTTTTACCTATGCATAGCCGTGAGACTTTTTAACGCTTTACAGGTAGAGCCATTAGAGAACAGCTACTAAGAGGGATTTTATAGCTGCTGGCTGGCTGCGCGTCCATAAAAGGGAGCTACCCGCACCCCCTTCATTTATCACAAATGCAGAAGGGAGAAGAGCTGGGCCATGTGGGGCAGGGAATAAGGAGTAAATTGGGTCAATGAGCCTGGTAAGATTGAATTGGGGGTGGGGGGGGAAGAGGAGGAAGAGAAATGGAGAGTTGGTGGAGGGAGACTTGAACTGGTTGGGTAAGGAGCCTGGGACTGGGTGCATTGAGTAGAGATTGGGACTGAGAGCCAGTGGAGAGGGATGGGGGTGGTGGGCAGAGGGGTTCTGTGGGAGAGGTGGGATTGGCTGGGCAAACAAACTGGGGGAGGAGGTGAGGGATGGGAGACTGAGACTGGAAAAGGAGACATTGTGGGAGGAAATGGGTGGGGAGGAGGGGAGAGAAAAATTGGATGAGGAGCTGGGAGGGGGAACTTGCTGGCCAAGGGACTTGGATGGGAAGCCTGAGGAGTGAAGACTTGGACTGGGTAGGCAAGGAGAATGGGACTTGGGGTGGTTGGAGGGAATGGGCAGAAGGAGTCCAGCTTGGGGAAACCAGAAGGGTCTCTAACTACTAGAGCACTCTCCCTTCCAGAGCCTGGAATGGAACCCAAATTTCCCAAGTCTGGCCATTCTTCTATCACCAAATATCGGTGAAACCCACTGGTGCTGTGTGTCTCTCATCCCACTCTAGTGCTGCTCCACACAGAGGATGACCGTCTACTATTAGTTCTTCCATTAACTCAAGTGGAAGAGGTCTGAGTGGTGGATCTAAAAGTTCCACCGGTGCTGCTGACCCATGTGGGTTGTCAGTATGATGCCAAATGATGGGATTTGTTTTGTTCAGCTATCTTTTTTTTAAAAAACAAATTACACACAAACTATGCTGAAAGAACACTAAGATGTCAGAATCAAGCACTAAAAAATTAGGAAATGCTAGGATTAAGGTCACATGCTTCCCCCCCCCCCCCCCCCCCCCACAGGACTCATGCCTCATTCAGTGCATAGGATGGATGATGATCTGGGGATAAATTAGAAAACATCCTTCTTCACTACACATGCTGGCAGTCTTCTGCTTTCTTTGTTGCAGAAATTGGAAGGTATGTACCTGTTGTAGTTGTCAGGAGTTGGCAGAGCTAAGCCAGACCAAAGCTAAAGGCCCTTGCCCTCATCTGAGGTGAGAGGCCATTGAACCTGTAAGTAAATACTGGGGACAACAAATGAAAAAACAGGGATGGGAATTAAGGTTCAAGGGTAAAGCTCAGGGAACCAAAGGGACACTGAGCAGAGAACCCCCAACAGCGCCCACTGCTCCTCAAAGTCATCTAAGGAGTCAGTGGACACTACCCAAAAGAACTCCGCTTAGAGAGGTGGTCAAACAAGGGAAGGAAATAACCCTCCATCCGTCCAGCTTCCTTCACCTGAAATGATGGATGGCCATCTTGGCCAGTGGCAGGAGGCAGCTGATGAGGAGGTCCTGTGACTTTGTGGGGCCACAGATAAGGTATGAGTGGATTGGGAGGTGTGGGGAGAAGAAGCCAGAAACTCAGCAAGAGGTTCTGGAGGAGCTGGAAGGTGAACCTGAAGCACCTTCTATAGATGTGTACCAGGGTCTCGCTCTCACTACAAAAAGACAGGTGTTGGAGTTCATGAACCATGCCAGGCACATGCCTATGCTCACAGCTCTGTGGAGGAGCAGCCAGCTGATAGTCCTGGTGGGCTGTCGAACCAGAGTGGAGTACAGGCAGGCCCACCAGGGTTCCTTGCCCTCTTCAGGTGGCAGCAGGTCCCCCTACATGGTGTTGGGGTGGGACAGGAGGGTGAGGAAGTGGATGCTATGAAGCACAAATACAGATGTTTTCTGGGCACAGTTGGGAGACAGAACAGCTAGATGTCATTCAGCTGATGCAGGGAGCGTTTGGGGAGGCTTGTGGGGCAGGGGGCCTGATGACAAGCTGCAGAGTGCCGGGGTGACTTCCTGATAAAAGGCCTGCGGCTCAGAGAGATCTCAGGTGGAGATAAGAGCTGCAGCTTGCATTCGAGTCCTCAGAGGCCATGGAGAAAGGCATGCACCAGAATGCTTTATGCTGGAGTACATGTTCTGCAACAGTCTCTGCAGATCCTGAATGCAGAAGGCATGGGCCTGGCTGTGGAGGCAGACAAAGCCCTATCTGCCCTCCCACAAGGGGAAACTCGGAACACCTGCAGAGAGGCACTCTAGCCCCAGCCAGAAAAACTCCAGGATCATGTTCTGGAGGCTGGCTAGGATCCCTGGGGTGGGCTCTGAATGTTAGTCCTGTCCACACTCTGGCACTGGTTCATCAGCATCCTCCCTCAAATGGAAAGGCTCTGGATCAGTCCCATCCACCTCTACAACAGTCAAGATACCCTGGCCTTTAGATAGATCCAATTCTCCTGTGGGCAGGGATCAGTGGCCTAAAGATACACACTCAGAGCAGTGAACTTGCATCCCATCAGATGTCCCAAAGCATGGGTGGGAGGGAGCTTGCCTGCTTCCCATCCCTGTCCATCAGGCCAAAGTTCTTGACCTGGGTGTAGGAGGCCATCAAATAGATGGCTTGGCAAGCCTCCACCTGTCATGAGGAGTACATCATCGGCATATGCTGACAGGATCATCTACAAGCCTGTATCTTACAGCACCAACCCTATCATCCTCCTGCAAAGGAAGGGCATGATTATGATGATCTACAACTGGCAGAAGAGTGGGCAACCACCTGCATCACAGGGGAGCACCCGCTCCCCAGGGACTTGGTCTAGGTGGTGGCAATATCTAGGCTGAGGACATCCCAGATTGTGCAGTAGAACTCTATCGTCAGCTCATCGATGCCCAGAGATTTGTTGGTGGATATCAGATGGAGGGCTTATGAGAACTCAGCCAGAGTAAGAGGTTGCTATACCTAGACCCAGTCACTCATGCTTACCATAGGGAGTTCATTCCGTAGGACCCCACAGGCATCAACATTGGTCAGATTCAGGGAGAAGAGGCTGGCATAGGAGACCCTGGCCCTTCCCCACATCTCCACTGAATTTGTGAGAGGGGTGCTCTCCTCTGCCAGGAGGCAGGTGATATGCTTTTTGGAATCCCTCTTTTTCTCCAGGGCACAGAAGAAGCAGGAGCCAATATTCATCTCCCAAAGGAGCTGAGTGCAGGATCTTATGAAAGTGCCCCAGGTCATCGGGGGCCTGGAGCTCATCCTGCTTTTCCTGACACTCTCTGCAGAGGAACGGATCAATCAATCCTGAAGCACTTACATGAGAGGAAAGTGATCAGGAACAGTCAGCATGGATTCACCAAGGGAAGATCATGCCTGACTAATCTAATCGCCTTTTATGATGAGATTACTGGTTCTGTGGATGAAGGGAAAGCAGTGGATGTATTGTTTCTTGACTTTAGCAAAGCTTTTGACACTGTCTCCCACAGTATTCTTGTCAGCAAGTTAAGGAAGTATGGGCTGGATGAATGCACTATAAGGTGGGTAGAAAGCTGGCTAGATTGTCGGGCTCAACGGGTAGTGATCAATGGCTCCATGTCTAGTTGGCAGCCGGTGTCAAGTGGAGTGCCCCAGGGGTCAGTCCTGGGGCCGGTTTTGTTCAATATCTTCATAAATGATCTGGAGGATGGTGTGGATTGCACTCTCAGCAAATTTGCGGATGATACTAAACTGGGAGGAGTGGTAGATACGCTGGAGGGGAGGGATAGGATACAGAAGGACCTAGACAAATTGGAGGTTTGGGCCAAAAGAAATCTGATGAGGTTCAATAAGGATAAGTGCAGGGTCCTACACTTAGGATGGAAGAATCCAGTGCACCGCTACAGACTAGGGACCGAATGGCTAGGTAGCAGTTCTGCGGAAAAGGACCTAGGGGTGACAGTGGATGAGAAGCTGGATATGAGTCAGCAGTGTGCCCTTGTTGCCAAGAAGGCCAATGGCATTTTGGGATGTATAAGTAGGGGCATAGCGAGCAGATCGAGGGACGTGATCGTTCCCCTCTATTCGACACGGGTGAGGCCTCATCTGGAGTACTGTGTCCAGTTTTGGGCCCCACACTACAAGAAGGATGTGGATAAATTGGAGAGAGTCCAGCGAAGGGCAACAAAAATGATTAGGGGTCTAGAGCACATGACTTATGAGGAGAGACTGAGGGAGCTGGGATTGTTTAGTCTGCAGAAGAGAAGAATGAGGGGGGATTTGATAGCTGCTTTCAACTACCTGAAAGGGGGTTCCAAAGAGGATGGCTCTAGACTGTTCTCAATGGTAGCAGATGACAGAACGAGGAGTAATGGTCTCAAGTTGCAATGGGGGAGGTTTAGATTGGATATTAGGAAAAACTTTTTCACTAAGAGGGTGGTGAAACACTGGAATGCGTTACCTAGGGAGGTGGTAGAATCTCCTTCCTTAGAGGTTTTTAAGGTCAGGCTTGACAAAGCCCTGGCTGGGATGATTTAACTGGGAATTGGTCCTGCTTCGAGCAGGGGGTTGGACTAGATGACCTTCTGGGGTCCCTTCCAACCCTGATATTCTATGATCCCCAGGGAGAGTGGCCAGGTCCCTCTTCAGCTCCAAAACCTCCTGTTTGAACTGCTTTGTTGCTGTGCCCTTCTTCTGACTGGTCTCCCAGGTATAGTCACAGCAGAAGAGCTAATCATGTATCTTCCCAACATCCCACCACCTCTACACTGAAGGAAAGGCATGCCTCTGCCCCTGCCTCCACCTCCACCAGGCCAGCCAGAACTCCTGGAAGGACCCTGAGAAGCCAATGGCCTTCAACAGGCTGTTATTGAAGTGCCAGTAGGCCTATCCTGGACTCTCAGATGTCAGTGAGGCCTTCACAGCCACCAGGTGGTGATTCATGAATGAGGCTGGCCTGATGCTGAGGAATGGGCTTGCAAGATGTTAAACCAGGAAATGTAAATGCAGTCTAATCAGGATTGGCATGACCAAATGTCCTGCACCCAGACATAACTAAAGGTCGTGCAGTTGTTAGGGTGGTCATCATACCAGACATCCTCATGGAGATTGTCCACCATTGCTCCCTGGTGGAAGACTGCAGTGGCCTGGCAGTGCTCTCTCCCAATGCAGGCCCACACATCCAGGGTGGTGTTAAATCCCTATCCAGGACCAGGCAGTTGCAAGGATCCAGGATGCTGAGGAAGGCAGATGCCTGCCGCTAGAAGCGCACCTCCTCTGGGCCTGGTACCAGGGCATAGATGTTGACCATGTCTAGAATCAGCTGCTCCATGCAGATGCAGAGGTGCAGCAGGCATCCCAGCATGGCCTCAGCAACCTCAGGCCATAGGTGTAGGGAGAACAAGGTGACCACCCTGCCCAAGAGCATGCTGAGGTGGCTGAAATACACTCCAATCCCCGGACTCCAGCTGCCAGCTAGCCTCAGCAGCTAGATTGATATGAGTCTCCTGCAGGAAGATCATGGAGTACCTGCTCCCCAGCTGAAGCAAGGAGAGTACCTGGCACCTGCAGACACTCACCCTACAGCCGCTGGTGTTAAATGAAGCAAAAGTGGTAGCAGAACCACACAGCTACCTGTGGTCAATCCCAAAGGTGATCAGGGAATCGCAGAAGCTGTGGGCTTGCTGGTAGTCTGCAGCATCCTGTTTACTGGTCCCCTTGCCTTCCTCCCGTCTAAGCTCTTGTGGCCCAGAGGACAAAGTTAATGTCCCCCAACACTGGAGAGTGAGCTGCACCTTCCCCCTGGGCCCACACATGTCTGCCAGGAACAGGTGCAGCTCAGCCCACAGCATGGCAGGGGAGGAGAGCTCTATAGCCTTAACTGAGCCCATGGACTCCTGGTCATCCTCCAGCTGGGTCCCATCAGTGGCATGTGCCCCTCTCTGTGGTAGCTGAATGGTTTCTTCAGGTATGTTAGCAACAAGAAGGTCAGGGAAAGTGCGGGCCCCTTACTGAATGGGGGAGGCAACCTAGTGACAGAGGATGTGGAAAAAGCTAATGTACTCAATGCTGGGTTTTTTTTTTTTTTTGCCTCTGTCTTCACGAACAAGGTCCACTTCAAGACTACTGCACTAGGCAGCACAGTATGGGGGAGGAGGTGACCAACCCTCTGTGGAGAAAGAAGAGGTTTGGGACTATTTAGAAAAGCTGGATGAGCACAAGTCCATGGGGCCAGATGCACTGCATCCAAGGGTGCTAAAGGAGATGGCAGATGTGATTGCAGAGCCATTGGCCATTATCTTTGAAAACTCATGGCGATCAGGGGAGGTCCCAGATGACTAGAAAAAGGCTAATGTAGTGCCCATCTTTTAAAAAAAAAAAAAAAAAAAAGGGGAAGAAGGAGGATCCAGGGAACTACAGGCCAGTCAGCCTTACCTCAGTACCTGGAAAAATCATGGAACAGGTCCTCAAGGAATCAATTCTGAAGCACTTAAAGGAGAGGAAAGTGATCAGGAACAGTCAGCATGGATTCACCAAGGGCAAGTCCTGCCTGACTAACCTAATTGCCTTCTACAATGAGATAACTGGCTCTGGATGAGGGTAAAGCAGTGGATGTGTTCCTTGACTTTAGCAAAGCTTTTGATACGGTCTCCCACAGTATTGTTGACAGCAAGTTAGAGAAATATGGGCTGGATGAATGGACTATAAGGTGGACAGAAAGCTGGCTAGATCGTCAGGCTCAGTGGGTAGTGATCAATGGCTCCATGTCTAGTTGGCAGCTGGTATCAAGCGTAGTGCCCCAAGAGTTGGTCCTGGGGCCAGTTTTGTTCAATATCATTAATGATCTGGAGGATGGTGTAGATTGCACCCTTGGCAAGTTTGCAGATGGCACTAAACTGGGAGGAGTGGTAGATACGCTGGAGGGTAGGGATAGGATACAGAGGGCCCTAGGCAAATTAGAGGATTGGGCCAGAAGAAATCTGAGGTTCAACAAGGACAAGTGCAGAGTCCTGCACTTAAGATGGAAGACTCCCATGCACTGCTACAGACCTAGGGACCAAATGGCTAGGCAGCAGTTCTGCAGAAAAGGACCTAGGGGTTACAGTGGACAAGAAGCTGGATATGAGTCAGTGTGCCCTTGTTGCCAAGAAAGCTAACAGCATTTTGGGCTGTATAAGTAGGAGCATTGCCAGCAGATCGAGGGATGTGATCATTCCCCTCTATTCGGTGTTGGTGAGGCCTCATCTGGGTACTGTGTCCAGTTTTGGGCCCCACACTAAAAGAAGGATGTGGGAAAATTGGAAAATGTCCAACAGAGGGCAACAAAAATGATTAGGGGGCTGGAGTATATGATTTATGAAGAGAGACTAAGGGAACTGGGATTATCTAGTCTGCAGAAGAGAGCTGCTTTTAACTACCTGAAAGGGGGTTCCAAAGAGGATGGATCTAGACTGTTCTTAGTGGTACCAGATGATAGAACAAGAAACAATGGTCTCAAGTTGCACTGGGGGAGGTTTAGGTTGGATATTAGGAAAAACTTTTTCACTAGGAGGGTGGCAAAGCACTGGAATGGGTTACCTAGGGAGGTGGTGGAATCTCCTTCCTTAGAGGTTTTTAACATCAGGCTTGACAAAGCCCTGGCTGGGATGATTTAGTTGGGGGTTGGACTAGATGACCTTCTGAGGTCCCTTCCAACCCTAATATTCTATGATTCTAACACCTGCACAGGAGTGAGTGGCAGGGGCAGTACAGCAGCTACCGGTGAAGCAAGGAAGGGGAATACAAATATTGCCTCCTGGGCTGCTCTGGGAACAACTGCCCCATTGCAGGAGTGGTTGGCCTAGAAAGCCCTAAGCCCGGCTGCTTAGCACTGGACATTGCCTCAGTGGGTCTTGTGCCATCTGCAGCTGGGCAGGTGGAAGGGGCAGGGGTTGCTCCAGAAAGCAGAGCCTGTTGCAGTAGGTTGGGATAGAGGAGAAGGAGGAGGGGGCACTACAATGGACTCAGTGCTTGCTGGCAATGGGTCCTCTTCCTCCTCAACTACAGGGGTCATGCCCAGGGCCTTGTTCTCCTCAGAGATGGCTTGGAGGCCCCCACCTGCCATAAGGAGTGCTCACCATCAGTGACTGAGGCGGGTTCCACCTCAGCACCAATTGGGATGGGAGGATGAATGACAGCAGCAGGGAAGCTCACTCTGAGACCTTCTCCATAAGGAACTCCAGGAGGGGGGCAGCATTGCCTCCCTCTGCTGCCAAAGCCTCCCCAGACAGCTCCGTCAGAGGAATGTTTGGGGGGGGGTCATGGAAGTAGGCCCAGTGGCAGCCCCCCAGATGCCTTATGGGAGGCCTCCTCCCCCTCTTCAAGAGGGAGGTGCTGGGCCCCACAGCTGGCGCTTGCCATGCTTACCCCCTTACTAGTACCCAGCCCTCCATGGTGGAGTCATTGGAGGGCTGGCTTGCAAGGTGTGGTCGATGGGATGGGGCAAGAGATTGAGGGGAGGTCTCCCCTTGAGATTGGCCCTCTGCTAGGCTCTTGGATGTCACAGCAATTCTGTTCTCTGCAGACCACATCCAATGGCCTTTTATCAGCAGTGGGGCCCATCCACTCAGCTGGACATGAGGTGGGGCAAAAATGGGGGCCTCCCAGATGAAGGCACCAGAGTGGAAGCTTCACAGGTTGCCAAGTCAAGGTCCACCATCGAGGGCAGTTGATAGCAACAGCCACAAGTGGGGTAGACAAAAATGATAAAGGGAACCGTGGGTGTAGGGAAAAAGAGGCTAACTGCTCCTCCCCCGTCCCCTCCCAGGCTACATGCAGGGCAGGAGGGTGCAGGCAAAAACCAGAGGTGATTAACAGAATAAAGAAAGGAGTGTGGGGGCCCAGCAGGCAGTGTTGGGAGAGGGAACTGGCTCCTCTGGCTGTGCTGTGAGTGAGAGGCAGTAATATGTGTGAGATGGGAGAATTGAAACACATTTTTTGGGGGGGAGAGGAGTGTGCAAGTGCAGGGGGCAAGTGGGCCTGGGAGGGGCAGGGGACAAACAGTAAAGGGCTGGGTAGGGGACAAAGCAAAGGGTCTGGTTTGGGCATCCTAAGGAAAGCAGGTGAGCAAACAACAAAGTGGGGCCTGATCAGGCCTGGGAGGTAGGCAAACAGCAAAAGGCGGGGGAGGGAGGCAGGCAAGGCGGGGGGAAGTAGGTGACAAACAGCAAAGGGGAAGGGAGGGAGGTAACAACTCCCCCCATGAAGTGGGAGGGGGACCATGCCAGATTGGAAGGGTGTTGCAAAGCGTGAGATGGAGGGGTTGGTGGGCAGGCAGGGGGAGAAGGAGGGTGCCCTCCAGCCAATGCAAACAGGGTTGGGGGAGAGAGACCAAGGGGGCATGTACACCCACTTGTGATAAGAGTTTGCTGCAACAGTCCCAGGGTGGGTGGGTGGAGGCAGGCCAGATGGTCTTCAGCCAGAGCAACTGCAGGAAGGAAAATAGAGGGTCTGGTGGGTAAGGCTATTGAATGCTGGCCTGGAAAACTGGATTCTAGCTCTGCCACAGCCATAGAGTTCCTGTGTGGTGCTGGGTCAGTCACTAAAACCAAACTTTTCACTGGTGGTCATTAATTGTGTGTGCCTCATTTTCTGGGTGCCTGACTTGACACTGTCTGATTTGGGAAAGTGCTGAGCTACCGCTGAAGTCAGTGGGAGCTGTGCTTTGAACAGTGGGAGTGTGGCACAGGGTTTGCTACTCCTCACTGGGGTACCTCCTTGTGGCTCATCTGGGGATTAGCTCTTGACCTGTCTGACTCTCTTGGTTGCTTTCCCCATGATCTCTCTCTCTCTCTCTCTCTCTCTCTCTCTCTTTGTGACTCGGCCCCCTGACCAGGTTGCTATAGTTCTCCCCTTTTGGGGTAGCAAAGGCCCACCAGACAAATACTCTATCTCCAGTCTTCCTATCCACTTCCCAGTCCATGCCTCTCTTCCAGTGGCAGCAGGGGAACCCAGGCCTGCCCCACAAGTCCAGAATCCAGCCCAGAGACCCTATGCCCAGCAATCATGGTCTGCTCAAGCTCTGACTCAACTGCTGTTTCCCTGGGCTCTTGCCTACCTAGCCTTGGTCAGGCCTTTCTCACCCCAAACCCTCTGGGTTGACCTTCCTTTCAGGACTTGGATCCCAATGCTTATGCTACTTCTTGGGTTTGCTCCTTCCAGCTCCCCTCCTCCCTAAGGAGTCACTGCAGAGCTCCTCCCTAGAGCCCTCTCTGACTACCATTTTGCTCACTTTATAAGCCTATCCCAACTCCTCCCCTTGCTGGGCTTCACCAGCCATTAGGCATCATCCGACCTTCCCTTTCCTTTCCTCCAGGTGCAGCCTATGAGGTTAATAGGCCTATTTTACCTGTTCAGGCCTTGTGTGGGGTGGACACCCCATCACACAGTGCAATGTGATGCTGTGTACTCTGAGAGATCAGATCCTAGATGTCTCAAATTGGGCATCCAAAAGTAGGGGACACTTTTGACCTTCATCTCTCTGTGCCTCTGCTCCCCATCTGTAACATGGGGATAGTACCACCTCCTCACCTCACAGAATGTTGTTTTTGAAGCACTCAGAGCACATTGATAGGCATCATAAAAAAGTCCACGAGGAAATAAATTAATAATTCCATCTTCACAGCAGGGTTTGAATAGCATGCAGTAAATAAGGCCTGTGGCGACACACTGAACAATGAGGACACAACAAAATGTTGTATAGCAGCTCATCAATTGAGCACCACATCCATCCTGTGTACTGAGTGGGTTTTGTGGACAAAATAGGATGTGATGATATAGCTAAAGACTGTAGCATAACACACGTGTGCAAGGGTAGTGAATGAAGGTTGCACATGCAGCCTTAATTTGGCATTTCCTACCTTCTGATTTTGCACCTGGAATGTCTTATTAATGTAGTGGTTTTTGTGTGTATTCTAATATATTACAAAATGGAAATTCTCATACAGCATCACATGCAGTAAATTGCAGAACAGTACATATAGTACCCCGTTCTCCAGATCAACCAATTCAGCTGCTATTGACCAGCTCTCCAGAGTGGAGGCGTATATGTAAGATGGCATATGGGTATGCTGTATGATCCCCTCTCTCTCTAGGTTCTTAAACCAGGCATATCACAATGGTGCTCTGTAATGCACATTTTCAACCATGTATAAACTTGCTAGTTAGGAGGTCCTTGTTAAGCTGATAAAATGTTTTACTGCCAGCTCTATTAGCAGCCACTACAGCTTCTTTGGCAATGTTATGTATGTACTTCCTCTTGTCTCTTCTCATGCTTCTTTTTAATGCTCTGCCATTTGTTTCATACAGAATTTTTGCTGCTTTTTTTTTTTCTTGGTGTTTTTGAGGAGTTAACATTTGCTTTGGCTTGTTTCCTGTCTTTCATGCAGTTCCATGTACACACTCGTTTATCCAGACTTTTTAGGTTTCTTTGTCTGGAAACCAGCTTCAGCTGTGGCTGTGTCTGTCATATTGTCAGGAGAAAAGACCATCAAATGTCAATGTTGACTTTTTGTGGTCGATCTAAGTAGCACCTGAAACCTATTCTTAAGTTCCGTTTGAAATTGCTGTCATGTTTTTTTTTCTATCAGCCTTCTACTGTTAATTGTCTTAATTTTTGGGGGGGGGTTGTTTTTTTTCAATTTTATCCTCAGCCTTGCTGTTGTACATTTGTTTCCTGTGCACACTAGGTATGAGTGCAAGCCGACAGGTAACTGCATGCAGAATATGCAGCAGCACATGCAAAATGGGCAACTGTGCACTCAGATAGGGGCTTCTTCAGTCAGTTACAAAATTTGTCCATGTAACTGCATATGTGGTGCATGTAATTACCTGCATGAATCCATAAAATCTCCTGTTTGTGAAACACTTACTGGTGTTCATGTTTTACAAAGACACATAAAGTATTTGTCAGCATCTTTATGTAATATTTCTACCTTTACTTCCTGAGGTACTCCCCTTTCCTTCCCCCACACCACACAATCCCTTTTTTCCCTTTCTTTTTAGGACGCTGCTTCTCCTCCCTCAACTTCCCCATGCTCTTCTCCTGAGACATTGCCCTTCATCATAGTCCCTCCCCCGCCACTTGTTGCTGCTGCAGCTATTGAGAAAGTAGGTGGATGAGGTAGCAGAGTGTACCAGTGACCTCATCTCCTTCTGTCCCCACCCTTCTGCCTTCTATCTGCTGCCGGCCTGCCCTACTCTGCTGCATAGAGTGGGAACCTAAAAGTCTAACGGGGAGAATTGGGAAGAGGAGGACAGGGTAGGTAACTGCTGCCAACAGAGAAGCCAGAGCAGCTCCCAGAAGCCCAGGACCATTCCACTGTCGCAGAAGAAACAAGAATTCACAGCTATCCTGCCAAAATTGTGATTGGTGTCAGGTATGTACACTGATCCCTCGGGAACCTCTCAGTTAATCTTTTTCCACATTTACTAGTACTGTATTCTGATTTTTATTTCTTATCCTGAAGTTATGACCCTGTGAGTGAATTTATTGCAAACCTATTCAAAGTGTAAATAAATTGTACCCACATAGTCCCCATTAACCAATATTTTCCTTAAGTTACTGGGGGTGGGTGGGGGGATCAGTGTTGCATGGGTAAAAAGAATCCACACCAAATATCACCACCTAACATTGCTATTCCTTTGAGTGCATTTGTATATAAAAATTTCTTTTGACAAAATTTAAGAATGTAGAAAGGTAGAATTTACCTTAATAAATGCAACACTGATATGTCCTTGTATTCATTTAGGGGCTTCAGCATTAATAATATTCTCTACTCTTTCTCAGACTGTCACACCTCAGTATATAGTTCACAGGCTCCTAATATATTTTTCACAAGCTAAAGATGTGTATGCTATTGACTACCCTCCTGTGTTCCAGTGTAGTAGCTGTTTTTAAGGATAGCATAGCTATTGCTACTTTATTAATTAATGCCTTCTGAATTTTGATATCAAATTGCTACCTTTCAGTCATGTACTTTATTAATAAACACAGATATCAGAGGCAGCTGTAGAAGAACTCAAGAATTAAATTGTAGTAATGTTGTATGCAGTGCTGTTATAGCCATGTTTGTTCTGGGGTATTAGAGACAAGATGGGTGAGGTCATATCTTCTATTGGACGAACTTCTGTTGGTGAAAGACAAGCTTTCAAGCTACGCAGAGCTCCTCTTCCTCACGTTAATAATGTTGTAATTAGAAGTGTATAGAAAATAAATGTAAAGGTCATCATGTAATTGGAGAAATGTTTTGGGCCTATTTTGCTCCTGTTGAAGACCATTAAATTATTGCTATTAACTTCAATTCTATTATCTGTTCTGCTTAGGATCTTACTCCACACCCATTACTGTGGTGCGCACACACATACACCCCTCCCTTCTAGACAAGACTAACATCTGTCAAGCAGGGTTTTCTTTCTTCTTCTCCCCAAGGGAAATGTTGTGTATGTTTTCGATGTAATATTATTAAACTAATATATTTTGTGGTGTTTTGTGGGAAAGCACCAGGTCTAAGAAATGTGCTTTGGACTTGAACTAGAAGTACTAAGATTTCTGGTTTTTCTTAGTTAGGAGTAAATTCCACAGTCTTGGACCCGCCCCTGCAAGAAATGGTTAGTTCCGTTCCTCCTGGGCAATAGAGCAGTCAATCATGGAGGGAAAGGCAGTATTTTAGGTATGCCAGAACATTTAGCACCTTGAAGATAAACAGAGGCAACATTTTTTTTCAGAAGTGACTAGTGACTTTGGGTGCCTCCATTTGTGGGTATCCAACTTGAAATACCTTAAAGGGGTCTTATTACCAGAAAGTGCTGGACACCCAACCTTGAAAAATTGAGCCTTTTTAAGGTGTCTTAAGTCAAAAATGGAGTGATCCAGAATCACAAGTCTCTTTTGACCAGAGACTTTAAAATTGTGGTGGTCTCCCGCAGTGAGCCAGGATGAGCATGAAGGTAGTACAGGGATGATGATGATCTCCCACTCACTCATTTTGCTGAGGCAGAGTCCTGCAGAATTCTGCACCAGCTGCAGTTTTTTCAGGGCTGATCTTTCAAGCCCAAATAAATAGCATTGATTCAGTCCAATCAGGAAGTGACAAATGACTGTATTATCAAAGCCAGGTCATCAAAAGCAAAGCTGGGATACAGTCTACTAGATAGTGGAAGGCAAATGTCTGTTTCTCACAAAAATACTACTCTGAGAGCTCTGTGATGTACTCACTGATGAATCTAGACTGCAGAATGTTTCAAAGATTTGCAGACATGCATCCCCAACTGCTGAAGACATTAAGGTAGGTCTTCCTCATCTATATGTGGAGCTCAGCCAGATAATGTGATAACTGCTTTGGCAGTGGTGTTATCCGTATATTCTGAATGACATGCAGAATTCTGTCTTATCTGCATATTGTTGATATATGAAATGAAGTCGTCTCACCATGTCACCTACTGGATGCATGTAGGTATTGAATAGGATCTGGGAGGAAACTCAGCCTTCTGGTTCCCCACAGGGAGGAGCCTGATGGCAGATGTTTAGTCTTCCATAAGTCTCTGGGTATGACCCTTCGCGCAGCTCCCATTGGCCAGGAATGGCAAACCGCAGCCACTGGGGGCTGCGGGGCGCTGTGCCTTGAGCTGTCAATTTAGGCAAAATGTCTTGCGGCCCACAACCAGATTACCCTGATGGGTCGCATGCGGCCTGTGGGCTGCAGGTTGCCCACCACTGGCTTAGATGTTCCAAAATTCTATTATTTCTGTTTTAAGACCTAGGAAGACTTCCTTGGGGGTCTAGGCCCCATCCCTCATTGTGGTTATTAAGCTCCTTAAGCTTGATGGCTTTATTTACCTTCTATGTAGATGTACTTTTCATTGTCCTCTGACGCTCAATTTACATTGAAGACGCAAGAAATCAGGTTGGGTTTATGCACTTCCCGCACAACACCATTTAATATTTCTATCACAGAGCTATAATTCCTTATACACCACGTATACATATACCACCCAGTAATATTAATGACCAGCATGTTACCAGTTTGCAAATGATATCCCCCCTTCTAGATACACATTATGATAACAGTGCGTTGGGAAAATTGAGTATCAGGCTTGCTGTGAGTTATGGTGTACCTTCTGCTGGCAGGCACTGAGGGACTCCCCGGGTCACACCTTCAGAAAGGATTCAAATAATTTCAAAGTGTTTCCCTGGACCCCGGCCATTTTCAGCTGGGACAGTAGTATCACGTGATTGACCTTATACAATTCAGCAGGGAAGCTCAAAATCATGAGAATGGAAGTTTGCCATTCATCCATGGACGGGAAGAGGTTGTCCATTGTCATCCAAATACTGGCTCCTCTTTGGGCCAGATTTTTACAGTTGCTCTGCATCCACAATTGGGGCCACATTTTTCAGAAGTGCTCAGGAGCCAGCAGCTCCTACTTTTCTCAGGTTCCTAAATAGGAGCTGAACTCTGAGAGCAGAATAAAGCTACGTAAACATATACATTACTTTAGTTCTGTCACTGGTGTATATTTTAATGTTGATGATCTTTGTAAAAACGACTGTATTCAGACAGTATATTGGAACCTGACTTTCAGAGGTGTTGAGCACCCCTGTCTCCCACTAAATTCAATAGGCACTGTAGGGGTCTCAGCACTTTAATGATAAAACATGAAAAAGTTGTTAAAATTCAGCCTGGAAAATACTGTGTAATTCATTTGGTTTGCATAATATTTTGAATTTGGCAGCATGTGTATTGTAGTCGACAGAAAATACTAGGCCAGAGCCTCCTATTAGATACATTGGTGTAGCACTGTTGAAGTCAATAGAATTATGCCAACATGCATCAGATAAGGTTCTGGCCCAGAGTTGGTACTGTAAAACAAAATGTGACAAACTGTCATTGGTGTATCAAATGTCAATCGTCCTACTACAGGAATGTCCAAAATTAGGGCTCTGATTATGGATACAATACCATTCCATTTACAACGCCATTATTGTAAGTTTAGAAATCATTCAGTGTAGTTATTCTATAACCAATGGAGATGAAGTGGAACACCACACATCCATTATTTGTCATTCTTTATTGGCTGCTTAAAACTTTGGCTGAAATCAGGTTAATCAGTGTTTTCAGTCTCTCAGAGGCATCTGACAGGCCTCTGTGGTGTTCTGAGTAATGCCCATGAACATATGATTTTACATAAAGCTTTTTTTGATAAGTTTTGTGACCTCAGTATTACACCTTGTTTTAAGACCAGTCAAATGACAATTACAAAACCTATCAGATCAGAATACACTCATCAACTAATAAAATGATGCTTTTAAAAACATGTGAAGTTCTATAAATAACCTGCTGAACATCTGAAATTTCAGTTTCAGGAAGTAATGCTTCATGGGTATCTAACTCTGTTTTTGAAGCCCTTCCAAATATCTAAAGATAAAGCTACAATAAGAAAAACATGGTTTTACGTATACTATGACTCAGCAGAAAAATCCATTTAGTAACACTTGTTTCTTTCAGATTTTTTAGGAGGAGAGATCTTTCACTGCATTCTCTTTTTAGATAACCAAAATATTTCAGCTGTGACTTTTTTTTTTTAAATGCTTTCTTTGTGGGCAGATGGTAGATTGCTACATGACACAGTCATGAAAATATATTCTGAAATGGTCACTGCATAGGCATCTAAAATTTTTCATAAACTTAGGTTTTAAAGCTGAGTAAACAACTAATAGAGAATACTTTATGTGATTAAATTTAACCTTCACATCTGTCTGCGAGTGGTCTGTGATTTTTCTTAAATTCATTTTAATTGTAAACTATTCTCCAAATATTCCCTACAACTAATTTTTGGGCACTTAGATTGTTTCTAACCAATTAAATGTGGTTATTTGATAGCTTGAATTTTGGCTATGTTTAGTTTGATTGGACATAAAGGTCACATGGTACTGCTTCTGTTCCCTGACTAGGGCACTGATCCTAAATTCATTGAAGCCAATGAGCTTTTATGACCCTAGCTGAGTGAAAAATCTTAATCAGGCTTCTGCTATGAACATGTATTTATGAACTCAAAATCTTCTGACTAAAATATTCTCCAGTTTTCACTTAATTTGCTATATCTGGGAGCCATTATGCCAGCAAATTCATTGGCTAGAAGAGATGTGAAAGGCAAAGTGTGATGTTACACCCCATATTCTTCATAGAAATATTTTTATGATGGGAATATGGTATAACTAGATGTTTTATGCAAGATGGGTCACGTGTGGTATCATTGAAAAGGTTATGATCTATTGAATGTGTTTATCCAATTTGTACATACACCTCTACCCCAATATAACACTAATTTGGATATAACGCAGTAAAGCAGTGCTCTGGGGAGGCGGGGCTGCACGCTTCGGCGGATCACTGCATCAGCGTGTCTGGCTCTGACATGCCGCTCTGAGCAGCGTATTAAGGGGCCGGGCCGGGGCTGAGGGGTTGGATAAGGGGCAGAGGGTCGGGGGGGACATTCAGGGGACAGGGGGCTTGGATGGTTCGGAGGTTCTGGGGGTGGGACAGTCAGGGAACGGGGGCATTGGATAGGGTGTGAGAGTCCCAGGGGGTCTGTCAGGGTGCGGGGGTGTGGATAGGGGGTGGAGTCCTGGGGGTGATTAGGGACAGGGGGTGTCGGATGAGTCGGGGGCTCTGAGGGGTCAGTCAGGGGGTGGGAAGTGACTATTAACAGAAATGCTCGAGGCCAAAGCAAATTCGATATAATGCAGTTTCACCTATAACACGGTGTCAAGGTTCCTTCCCCACTCTGAACTCTAGGGTACAGATGTGGGGACCTGCATGAAAAACCCGCTAAGCTTATTTTTACCAGCTTAGGTTAAAACTTCCCCAAGGTACAAACTATTTTACCTTTTCTCCCTGGACTTTATTGCTACCACCACCAAGCATCTAACAAAATATAACCAGGAAAGAGCCCACTTAGAAACATCTTTTTCCCCCCCAAGCCCTACACCTCCTTTCCTGGGGAAGGCTTGATAAAAATCCTCACCAATTTGCATAGATGAACACAGACCCAAACTCTTGGATCTTAAGAACAAGGAAAAAGCAATCCGGTTCTTAGAAGAATTTTAATTGAAGAAAAAGTAAAAGAATCACTTCTGTAAAATCAGGATGGTAAACACCTTACAGGGTAATCCAGTTCAAAACATAGAGAATCCCTCTAGGCAAAACCTTAAGTTACGAAAAGACATTCCATTCAGCACAACCTATTTTATCAGCCATTTAAACAAAACAGAATCTAACGCATATCTAACTAGATTGCTTATTAGCCCTTTACAGGAGTTCTGACCTGCATTCCTGCTCTGGTCCCGGCAAAAACACACAGACAGAGAGAACCCTTTGTTTTCTCCCCTCCCTCTCTAGCTTTGAAAGTATCTTGTCTCCTCATTGGTCATTTTGGTCAGGTGCCAGCGAGGTTATCTTTAGCTTCTTAACACTTTACAGGTGAAAGGGTTTTTTCCCCTGGCCAGGAGGGATTTAAAGGTGGTTAGCCTTCCCTTTATATTTGACACACGGTAAGATTTTTTTTTTTTTTTTTGGCTCCCAAGGACTGCGTTATATGGGGGTAGAGGTGTATGTATCATTTCTGTATCTGAAGTTAGGAATATTGATGATGTAACAATTACAACTGTGTGTGTATTTGCCTACTGCCTCGTGGGTGTTCCCCCAATCAGCCTCCTGTGCCATTAAGAAGAGCAATAAGACTTGGAAATACTAATTTCCCGTCTTCCTGTGAAGCTCTCAGCGTTGCAATTTTAACACTACAGGGTCAGGTGATTGTGTCACCTGGCAGTAGACCCTCATCTTGGGCTTTTAGTCTTTTTTCCATTAAGAGGGGGTGTGGGGTCAGACGGGGGGGGGGGGGGGGGGGGGGGGGGGGGGGGGGGGGGGGGGGGGGAGGGAAAGATTCCTGCCTTATGTAAATTCTATTTAAGGCTGGGGGGGTAAGTCAATCAGGACTCTTCTCCATTGCTTCCCTGTCCAAGAAAGAAGATTCCTTCAGATGCCTTTAGCAAAAGGAACTAAGCTGAGGGAAAGGCAAGGGCTGAGTTCAGGCTGAGACAGGGGTCTTGTCTGCAAAGAGAAATAAGTAGAACTCTAAGCTACGGAATCTCTGCAACCTGCCACAAACAACATTTGGGGTGAGAAATAACATTTTGTAACCTGTTTGAGTGTAATAAACTTAGTTTGTGTGTGTTGCTTTATTTGTTCGGTGATCTGCTTTGTTCTGTTTGCTAGCCCTTATAATCACTTAAAATTTACCTTTTGTAGTTAAATAAGCAAGTTTATTAAAAAGCCAGTTTGTGCAATTCATGGGGGGGGGCAAAAAGCTGTGCATTTCTCTCTCCACATTGAGGGAGAGGGCAAATTTTTGAGCTTGCACTCTGCAGATCTTTCTATACAGTGCAAGGTAATATTATTTTGGATTTATACCCCAAAGGAGGTGCACACATGAGTGCTGGCCATTCCCCTAAGTCCTCCTGCACAGAGCTGATTTCAGTCTGTGTCTGCAGCTGGGTGTGGCTTTACCTGTGTGCGTGCGTGCGTGCGTACGTGTGCTGGAGAAAGCTTGAGAGCCTAGCACGACAAAAACCAGGTGAGAAAACCCAGGGCGGTGGAAAGGGCAGGCTCAGTGGGACTCCAGCATATCAGGTGACACCCCAGGAGGGTGGTTCAACCCATCATGCAAAGTAAATTCATACTTTTTATTTTTTCTGAAGATTTACAGTATTTTGGGCAGTATTTGCCCTGCATTAATTATATTACTGTTCAATTTTATGTTACTTCCCCCTCTGCATCTTTTTCAGCTTTACATTGTGACCTCTCCCATGCCCTCACATTAGTTTAGGCCTCTGCTACTCAACTTTGAGGTTAGAACCTCATGGAGTGTTACAAAATTAGGTTCTGAGGATGTGATAGACAGAATCTTCTTTAAACCGTTAACACAATTTTGACTGTAAGTAGCTGTAGCTTATTGAATATATAGCAACAACGAATGTTCAAATCATCACATTTTCACTAAGAATCATTTATTTATACGTCTTTGATCTTTTTCTAAAGATGTGAAATTATGCAATTTATTTGTACTGATTGCCAGTGCCTACATTTGCCATATGTGGTATGCTAAGGTTAAATAAACTCTCAAGTTATTCTGTATTACAGAATTGTGGATGGTTAGCTGAAGCAATGCAGAGTATTTTGTGATACAAGTACAGAGGATTCTGTGATATGGAGTTGAGGAAAAAACAGGTGGTTTGGAAGTTGTATAATAGACGAAAAGTAGTAAAGCACTCCTGGTATAGGCCATTCATCTAAGGAGAGGGCTGCAGTGGAAAGTTAGTGAATAAAAGTCTGTCTTGAATGTTACTCAGTGACAGTAGCTGAAGTCACAGGATTTTTCAGGGCACAAATCAGGGCCAAATTCAGCCTATATAAAAGACTAGAGATTTTTACCCATTCCTGTTTTAATCCTCTCCCCTGCAGCAGCTGAGCACAAAACAATAATTAGCTCAAAGACTTATTTTCATGGCTTGATAAAAGCACAGATTTGTCACTTTTTTTGAAAAAGGAAAGCTACTTTGAAAACAGTCTGAAGGTGCAAATATATAATTATTTCCTTGCTTAGATTTATTATCAGGGAATAACTGTACCAATTTATTCTTTGCCCCCCACTTATTAGCATATAAATATATAGCAAAGTTCTTAAAAAGCACATTTAAATGGTTATTTTTTATTTTATATTTTCCTCATGCACGTATTTTATATATATTTTATAATTACATTGGTGTGAGGATTTTCTTAAGCCTACATTTAAAATAACTACTCGCTGTGTTTAACCCCTCCTTGTGGCTCAAATAAGCCAAAAGAGCAGTTACCAGACATATTAAGTTGAATTCAACTAAATACGTGAACACTGCTGACTAGAGTTAGGTCAAGTGTGTCCTTAATGCTCAGCTCAAAAACATGAGTAAAGAAATCCTATTCCATTCTGTCCCAGTTTTTATAGCTTACCCATCACCAGGGTATTTGAGCTCCTATAAAACCATCCATTAGATACATGGGGTGGGGGAGTGTGATAGAGTGGACCAGGCCCAGAGATCCCCAGCTGGAGGCCTCAGGGTCCTACCACACCCCAGCCCAGAAAGGTGCAGAGGAGTTGAGTCCTCCAAAGGGCCTAGAGAGGCTGTGCAGGAAACAGTAAATTTGAGAGAGGCTACAAGGAGCAGCCAATCAGGGCCCAGCAGGCTCACATAAAAGAAGCTGCAGAGCCGGTGTCAGTCAGTTCCTTGATGGAGGCAGAGGAACATAGATAATGCTTCTGGCTGGCCCAAGGGAGCTGGAGTAACATAGACAGCCCAGTTGTTGGCGGGGACTGGGAGAGCAAGATTTAGGGCTCCTGGCTGGCTGCTAGGACTTGGTTGCTGTATGCCCTGAGGTGAGGGTGCGTCATTGGCGAAAATACCGAGGCTGTGGGGTAGTGGCTCAAGGAATTGTATCCGTTTAGTGAGGAGCTACAAGGAATGCAGTGTTGTGGCTGCTATTCATAGGGTCCCTGGGCTGGGACCTAGAGTAGTGGGTGGGACTGGGTCCCTCCCATCTGCCACAGATGGAGTGGTCTTAATCCCAGAGAGGGGAGCTGAACTTCTCTCTGAGAAGAGATTGAAGACCCTGAAGAAGGTCAGGGATTGGACTGTATTGGACTTTGATACACCCTTGGAAGGGGAACTGAACTGCTGAGTGGCCCAGCTGGAGAGCTGGTGCCAGAAGAACCCAGTGAGGGTGAAACCATTGCCTCCAGGGAGGAAGCCCTGGGGGTACAGCTTGATACTAGGGCCAGGACTGTTTAAAGACTGAGGCCATGGAGGGCTATGGAGATGTCAATGGAGGGGTATTGGGATAGGCCGCTGTTGGACTGTATATCCCAGAACGGTCTGTTTTGTTTCATGCACGCAGAATGTGTGTGACTTAGCTGGAGAGCTGACAAGCCACCATCTGGGGTCACCACAGACTGAGAGAGGTGCAGAGGTGCACCTGCCAGGGGGTGCTCACGAGAGGTGGGTGCCACCCTGTTACAGGGAGTCAAAAAACTGTATTTATAAAGTCTGGGGGAACTTCTTCTCACTGGCAAAAATAGGACATATAATTTAATGAAATTACATCAAAGTAACTGAGATCAGAATCTGACCTCCTGGCTCTGTCCCTCTGTACTGCCCTGGCAGCACAAAGGGGTAGGGAGCAGTCCTTAAGAGGCAAGTTAGGGATCCCCCCGCAAATGTAGGAGGAATGCTTGGGTGCTGTAAAACCAGCATAGCAACCTGCTGTCACCAAGGCATGGGGGGAATTTTGGGTCTTGGCCTGGAGCAGGAGGAAGTGGGTAGTCCACTGTAAATAGCTATAACAAGGGTTAAAACTGTAAAAAGCTCTATTGCAAATAGGCTAATAATGCAAAATCCCTCCAAACATGTCAGGAACCACATTGTTTGTGGAACCTATTCTAATCTGTGCTAGGAAATTACCAAGATCCTGCTAGTGGAAGCCGGGATCCAGGCATTTCTGAGATAATGACTACCATGGCTGTCATGATACCCTTTGCTTAGTCTCTGGCCTGATGTAATCGCTAAAGTCTTCACAGACAGTATTACAGTTTCTTATGTTCCTTGTGTCAGCAGCAGAGACAGGAGCTTGCAGTGGATAAGAGGAGAGCTCTGGCTCAGCCCTCTGCTCTGAGTTGCTAATCCAACTGTTGCAGACCTCAGTAAGAGCTGCTTCTCCTCAGCCTTTTACTTCCCTTCTGCTTGAGAAAATTTCTTTGGCTGTTAATTTATTCAAAAGTTTCCTGGTGACCTTTCCTTTGGTTACTTTCTGAAGGAGTGGGCTCTTGTTGCTCTGGCAACTGGAACCAAAAAACAGTGCTCCAACCAGAAGGCTTTGGGGGAAGATTTTTGTGCTGGAGACGCTGCTGCAGGTGCGGTTGTATTTTTGTGAATTCTTGGACTCTGCAAAGAAACGCTGTTGGTGCTTATAAACAAATAGTGGATTGCTAACTCCTTGGAGCAGATACTATGTACTTCAGGTACTCCATGTGTCTGGTGGCTGCCTAGACAATGGGCCTCAATACTTATTGAAATCTCTGGTCACTACTGGATTATTAATTATTATTACTGTCTTATTTATAACATCCCTATGAGAGGTTACAGGGGATAAATAAGATAATTTAATGAGTTTTCAGCACTGACTATTTTGGTGCAGCTCATAGAGGGAAGATTTTTCTAATAGAGAATGAAATACGCTGAAGCACCTTTTCGAGAATAGAGAACAATGCCCATCCGATATCAGGGGGCATGAGTTCTGCTATTACCGCTACTTTTGGTTTCTGCCAGTATAACCCATGCTAGGAGCGTGTAGTCTTTAATCCCTTTCGGTGGCTGATCCATGTGAGACTAATGAGCTTTCTAGAGGTGTGTGTTAGGGGACTTAGTCCTCTAGCTCAAATGATAGGTTTCAGAGTAACAGCCGTGTTAGTCTGTATTCGCAAAAAGAAAAGGGGTACTTGTGGCACCTTAGAGACTAACCAATTTATTTGAGCATACTGTGGAAAGTGTAGAAGATCTTTTTATACACACAAAGCATGAAAAAAAATTTTCATGCTTTGTGTGTATAAAAAGATCTTCTACACTTTCCACAGTATGCATCCGATGAAGTGAGCTGTAGCTCACGAAAGCTTATGCTCAAATAAATTGGTTAGTCTCTAAGGTGCCACAAGTCCTCCTTTTCTTTTAGCTCAAATGATAGTGGCTCATGCTCGTAGACCTTGAGTTCAAACCTAATTTTTGGCTCAGGGCAGGTTATTTACACTGACGGTGAAATGCTGGCCGCACTGAAATCAATGGCAAAACTCCAACTGACTTCATTGGGGCCAGGATTATACCCTTCAAGCAAGTCTCTTGAGCTTTCGTAGACTACGGTAGGTGATAAATCTTTATCCATGTCAGTGGCAAAACCCAAGCAATCTCTGTCCCAGAAGTGATGATCTGAGTTGCATTTTCATGAAACTGAAACTCTGCTAAACATGTTGCAGGCTTGCCTTTATTTTAAACTGTTTTCAAAAAGAAAAATATTTTCTACAGCTGAAAAATGTGCTATTTTATTATGAAAAATAAGTTTATTGAAATTTTGCTCTAATATAAATTCAGGAAAACTTACCATTTTATGTATAGCATAACATTGCACATTTAGAGTAGAAGGCTGTTTGTAACGGAATGCTGTTTTCTTTCCCCCAAATGGCACAACTTTTATTCCCCATCATATGAAAAGGCACTCCCTGAGGTTTCTGGTTTCATATGCAAATCTCTGCAAAAGAGAAAAGTATCTGTCTTAAATAGTTCTACAAAACAGAATCTTCCACAGATTCACATGGAAAAAAGTTATTTGCACTGACCTAACTTAGAACAGTAATAGCAAGAACAGTGAATGTAGCCTAATTGTTATGACGTTCATAGCTAGCATAATTAGACTGTTTGTTTTTGTAAAGTAATCAAACAATACTAACTAAATATTCTAAATACTTGAAATTTACTTCCAAATATATACACAATACTGAAGTTTTTCCTTTATTACTTCTCAGGGTTTTAAAGATGCAGTAGCTAGCTTGGTTAATTTTGCTCTTATTTTTAAATGTTAATATATTTTTGGAAATGAGAACTATAAGCTTTTACTCCTTTCCCAGGGTGCTTGTTCCTGATTGGCTACACTTTTATTAAAGATGTATCCTAAATTGTTCCCTGGAACATGTCTGTAGGTCTCCCACTGCAATCAGCGCTAATCTCAGTTGCTTTGAGGACAGACTTTAGCTGTATATATGTACTGTTGCATTGCACATTTTTATTAGAAAGGTGTGTTTGCTCAATCTGTGCAAATGAAGGCGCAGTTTCAGTGGAATTTTTACATTGCTGAAGCAGTACAACGATAAATTTGGGTTTCATCCAGTGTTCATTGAAGTCAGTGGCAAAGCTTCCACTGAAGTTAGTGGTACAAGATCAGGGCCTTAATGCAGTAGAAGCTAGGCCCTAAGATACCACAGTGATATCCATGATATGAATACTATCGCCGGCTACATAGCATAATATTTAATGTTTATTGTGAAGTTCACTTTCTACTTAGGGTCAGAAGTAGGAGCGCACAGGCCTACTAAAAAAATCTAGAAAAGGCAATTGCATTGATAATGTCTACATTAATGTAATTCTTGGTCTGTTGTATGTTGGAAAGATTTCTTACTCAAACATGCTTTTTTTTTTTTACCGTTGAGTTTCCAATTGATGTTACGTCAAGCTATATTTGACATCATCAGTCCACTCTGCTCATCAAAGGACAAAACTGTTATGATGTTATGGAGAGCAAGTGACATTGTACAACAGAAAAAAAGGATAATTTCAGTTTCCCGCATATAAAAGTGGTCAAAAAGCTTTTGGATAAGGTTTAAAGAAGCAGTTTCTCAGCACCTTAAAAGATTGCTTCTTGGGATGACTTGGGATTAGAGCACAGACCAGTAATAGTGACCTTAATATAATTAAGTTCCCCATCCTTGGGGGATGGGTTGTACCAAAAGATAGCCTCGTGACACTAAATGTTAGAAAAGAGGATTTGAAGAAAGTGAGTAAGCTAGTCAAAAAGGTCCTAATGGCAAAAGTGAAGGTGTTAAAAATCCATAGGGCTAGATCCACTGACATAAACCAGCCCTTTAGCCACTTGAGAATTCCCTCCACTGCGGAGAACCCCTGGATGGCAGATAGCCACCCTGTGGCATCCCTCTCGGCCCCCCTCGGCGAGGGCGTGGCTGGGGAAAAGGCTGAGAACCCCTATGCCCCATTGACTCCTGACTTTTAGAATAGCTCCTTGAAGCGATGGGTGGCCACCATAACATTTTACACTAGGGACTCAGCCAGTAGCCAAAGAGCACCAGGGGTGGTGGTGGTTGTAAGGTGTACCTTTGTACACCATTACTAAGATATGCTGACCACAGACTGGCCACAGCTGAGGAGATAGACCCTCAACTCATTAAACATATTTAACAACGGCTGAGAAAGCAAAGGGAAGCAGGAAGGCCAGGAAAAGAACAGCGTGAGTAACTGGGAAGGTTGAAGAGTTCGTTAGAGCCAAACAGGTGCTGGAATGCTTGCCTCCTTACTGGGGGCACAGTTAAAGGTGTGGTTGATTCTCTGTAGTGCATAGTGTGGCTTTGGGTCATGGAGCAGAGGCTGTGTACAATTAGTAGCCTTAACTTTTCTTTTATGGTTGGAATGTTATGAATAGAGCAACCTTAACTGACCTCCAATGCAGTGTTTTTCTGAATATATAAAATAAATTAGGGCTATAAACCCATTATAAACAGCCAGTAACTAATGGGGTTAGGAAGAAACTTCTCTGATGGGCAGATTATTCTTTCACCTTTCTTTGAGATAACTGGCATTGGCTACTACTAGAGACAGGATACTCCACTAGTCTGATCTTTTGTGTCAATTTCTATGTTCCTGTGTAAAGCCCTGAGTCAATGGGACAACTAACAGTGTCAAAATTAAGCACAGGCAGGATCAGGGCTAACTTGTATAGATAGAAATATAGCTGGGAGAAAATTTCTGGCAACTTTATTTATTGAAAAATGTAATTTTGGGCTGACCAAAGCTATTCACAAATTTGGGTCGAGTTCAGCGAATAGTTTTGACTGAAAAAACCCCACCTCCCCCCCAAAAAAGTTTTTTGTTTCAACATTTTTCAAATCAAAACTTTTTTACTTCATTTCAAAATGAGTTTTTCTTGTTTTGAAATTTAGCTAGATTTATTTCAAAACCAGAAAGTGCAAAAAACCCCACAAAAGCAAAATGAAACTGAAAAAGAAAAAAATATTAGTTTGGGGTTGAATGAAATATTTTGTTCAATCTGAATTTTTTTTTTTTATTTTTTGGTAAGAAACTGAAATTTCCATTTTGCGTTGACCTGAATGAAATTCTTTCCTGATTCTCCCCCATCCCCAATCGGTGACTGAATTGCAAAATCAGGTTCGCTCAGCTCTATATAGAATACTTCTAAAATGAGTAACTCCTCAAGAAAAGATCACATGCAGCTCATTTTTCTTGACAAGAGTAACTAAAGTCCTGAACAAACTTACACACAAACCAATATTTCCAATTTGCTACATTTTGACAGGCGTAGAAGAAACTGGCATACCAATATTCTTTTGAAAAGCCCGAAGGGTATTTAGGTGCTAGATTCTATGCCAAAGTTTCAAAATGACAAGCTAGCTTTTGCCCCAAAAATATCATCCACGTATAACCAAATCTGCATTTTCGTGACCAAGTTAGACATTTACATGAGCAAAAAGGTACTTGCAAATATAGGGTTTGCCTGTACAAACACTGGTACATAAGAGCTCTGTTGGCACTTGGCCTGTCTCAGCTGAATCCTAACTGAGCACATTTATCTTAGTTATAAGTAAACTATCTATTTTTGAAAGTGTAGCTCTCTGACTCTTTAGGATTGACTATTTTTGGTATCTATAATTTTCCAGGGTCAAATTAAGCTACCAAGTGGCTGAAATGTTTGAGTCCAACCTTCTGTCAAAGTCTAATGAAACTTCTTCTCACAAAGAGTTCTGTTACTCGCTCCTCTTGTTGCCTTTGGCATTTGGTCCATATGTTAACCACTCTGTGCAGAAATAAATGAATCGCAGTGTAAATCCCCACTTAAAATGAATTGGACGTCTTGTTTTTAATCAATGTCACAAAAATTGACATTAATCCATTTTTTGAGGTGGGAGAATCCTTTCATTTAAGTGTTGAACAGGAGATCTGTTCTGATATGGTCTGCTTGTGTGGATCCTTGGCTCATTTGCCTGTCCTCTGTCATCAAATGTAGGCTTCTCAATAGAGAGCTGGAGGCTTTCCAAAACATATGGGAATTAAAACAAAACACAATCAAACTCCCCTGCCCTTCTTCCTTCAAAGTCAGCTTCTCAGATTGGGAGGTCTGGCAAGAATCTGATCTTATCCTTGCACCCTGTAGTCTCAAGATCAAAGCTGGATCACTTTTATGTGTTTCTCACACCTCTAACCTGAACCATTGTAGCTGATTTGGGTAGACTTTGGATTTCTGATAGGCCCTTTCAGTAATCTGCTGACTAGAAATAAACACAATATAAATCTCACTGGGTGGCTTTGTAAAAAGCTAGAATAATTTCTACTAAATTCTGTTACAAACTTTTCCCTTCTGCCATACACTATTCAGTTACGTGCAGTTTATTGCTGGTATTATTGATGTAACTTACTGTTTTCTATTGCTCCCGTCACCATAGTATCTAAATGCTTCTGAAGCAAATGCAATCTGCATGGTGAGGTCCCTAGTGGACTTCAGGGATCCTTCTCCTTTTCTCTCCTCCCTGATCCTTTATTTTTACCCCCCCCCCCCATTCACCTATCATCCAGGTTATAATGAGAACTTTCTGAAAGCATGTACCTTAAAGACAGTCAGATTCTGCAGTAGGCTGACCTTCTCTAGGAGCTTTTCCCACAAACAAATCCCTTGGATGGAGATCACTGTCTTTCCATCTGTCAGGTACTTCTTCCTGGATTTTGCAAGCTGCTGTGTCTGAGAAAAGAAAAGGAGTACTTGTGGCACCTTAGACTAACAAATGTATTTGAGCATAAGCTTTTGTGAGCTATAGCTCACTTCATCGGATGCATCTGAGAGGAGCACAGGTGTGTTTAGAGTTGTGAAGGGGTCAGCTCACTACTGGCACCTTCTTGTGGCCAGGATTGGCATAGCCACTCTGACTCCTCTGGTGTCTGCTGCTGCTGATTGCTCCGCCTCTGTAGTGGCCTGCCTGTTTCTGTTCCTCCAGCCAGGTCATTTCAAAGCAGGGGTGACGGTAACATTTAACACTTACCGGTACCGGGGCCGGCTCTGGTGCCCGGAAGGTGCAGGGCCTCAGGCGGAAGGGGGTCAGCATCCCCCAGCCAGCCCATCTGTGCTGCCTGGCCTGCGCCGCCCAAGGCTCCAGTGGCAATTTAAAGGATCCGGGGCTCTGGCCGCTACCGCGGCAGCCAGAGCCCCCAGCCCTTTTAAATTGCTGGCCCGGGGCACCTGCTCCTTTCGCGCTTGCTCGCCGCCCCCCCCCCCCCCCCCGGGCAGTGGCCCGGGCGTGGGGCAAAAGGGGCAATGATGTTAAAGCGCTGCTGCAGCAAAGGACCAATGCTTTAACGTCACTGCCCCTTTGGCGCCCTTCCCCCTTCCCCCCCGCGTAGCGATTTAATGTCGGCTGAGTATAGGCCGGTACCGGTGGCCACTCTTTACCAGTACGCCATAGCGGCCCGTACCGGCTTACTTTCACCCCTGCTTCAAAGTCTTCCCCTTCCAGGATAGCTTAAAAACAAAAAGCAAGGAGAACTTAAACAAATAAACTGAGTTAGTAAGAGAGAGCAAGGAATAACTCCGTCTCAGGGTAGATCAGGATCAAGCCCTCCCTTCCCTCAGGGAGGGACTGTTCGGCAGTGGTTGTTAGGGAAGTTCCTGCCTTCCTTTGGCCCTCTCCTCAGAAGCTGAGGATTGAAGATCTGTTCCTTCTCAAGTCTGCCACAAGTGAGCTGCTCTGCTTCCCTTTTAATTCCTCCTGTGCATCTCTTGCAGGTGTGGCAGGTTGCAGCTGGCTGACGCCAGAGTACTCCTTAGCCTCTTGTTGTCCGGAGTGGGATTTGTATACCCTGTCACACACCTTCACCCTCAAGATGGCACCTGGGGAACTGGGGCCAGTTGAGTGTGCCATGCCTTTCCCTTGGGGTGGAATTGGCATTTTGGTTAGCTTTTCCTGCTCTATGCTGAATTTGGAAGTTGTATGGCTGCAGGGTCAGGTACCAGTGCATAAGCCTGCGGGTTTGTGTCCTTCATAGCATTTAACCACCTTAAGGGGACATGATTGGTGACTAGCTTGAACAGATTTCCCAGGAGGTAATAACAGAGAAGTCCATGGCCCACTTCACAGTGAGTCTGTCCTTTTCTATCATGGAATATGCCTGCTCCCAAGAGAACAATTTGCAGCTCAAATAGAGTACAGGGTGTTCTCCTCCATTTGTTTCCTGGGACAATACGCACGTCGTCCCACTTCTGAGATGTTGGTTTGCAAAATGAACTCTATTGAGAAATTGGGACTGAACGGGACAAGCTCTTTATACAAGTGGTCTTTCAATTTCTGAAAGGCCTTTTCCCAAGTCTTGGACCAGTGAATATTCTTGGGTCTACTGTCTTTAATTAGGTTGGTGAGGGGGGGCTGATATTGTCAAAAACCCTGGCACAAATCAGTGGCAGTAGCTTGTGACCCCACAAAACCTTCGGACTTGTTTATTTATGGCTGGATGAGGGCATGCTTTGGGGGCTTGAACTTTGTTCCAGAGGAGCTGGATTTGGCCCTTCCCCAAAGTATATCCCAGGTAGGTGGTCTCTTGTTTCCCAGTCGTACACTCTGTTAGGTTTGCAGTTAGCCCATCCTCCTGTAGGGACCAAAGTATGGTGGCAACTTGTGGTGGATAGTCTTTCCAATCTCAGCTGTAGATGACAACATCATCTAAATAGGCTGTTGCAAACGAGCCATGTAGTTGAAGAACTTGGTCCATGAGCCGTTGGAACATTGCTGGGGCACCATAGAAGCCAAAAGACATAGTCCTAAATTTAGAGAGGCCAAACTAAGTGGCAAAGGCAGTTTTCTCCTATGGTTTTGGTGTGAGTGGAATCTGCCAGTAGGTCTAATATGGTGATATATCGGGCCTCACCCAGCTGGTCTAATAGCTTGTCTACTCAGGACATAGGGTAAGCATCAAATCTGAAAATAGCATTAACCTTTTGAAGTCTATGCAAAACTGAATAGTGCTGTCTGGCTTAGGGGCCTATACGCCAGGTTTAGCCATTTGCTATGGGATTTTTCAATAACCCCAAGCTCCAACATGGCCTGCACCTCTTGCCTCTCCGCCTCCCACATTTTTCTAGAGAGTAGCCATGGATTCTCTCAGATGAGTTGCCCAGGTTTCATTTGGATATGGTGTTGCAAGAGGTAAGTCTGCCCCAGCTGGGAGACAAATACTGTTAAGAAGGCTTTTACTAGGCTTCTCACCTGGGCCTCTGTTCCAGGCAGAGGTGTTCTTCCATCTGTATAGGGTCTGGGTCTGGTGAGGTGGGCACTTGGGGGGCCCCCAGTTCTGGTTTGGGAGTAAGGAGAGAGAAATAAACTTTTTCGCTCCTTCCATTGCTTCAGAAGGTTAACATGGTAGATGTGAATTTCCTCTTCTGTGGTTACCTGATTTCATAGCTAACTGACCAAACTTGGTATACTACTTTGTATGGTCCTTGCCATTTAGCAAGTAACTTGGACTCTGTACTTGGAAGTAGAAATAGTACCCAATTGTCTGGCTTAAATATGTGCATATATACCCTTTTGTTATAGACTCATTCCTGGGCCTGTTGAGCACTGAGGAGGTATTCTTTGGCAAAGGCCCTTAGGGTCTTGAGCCTCTCCCAGAGCTTCAGTACATACTGTATAATATTGTGTGTCCTATGGGTCTGTTCCCCTCACATTTCTTGGGCCAGTTGAAGAATTCCCTAGGGTTGTCTCCCACATAAGAATTAACTTGGGGGAATCCAGTAGGTGACTTAAATAGCAAATAACAGGGGAGGGATCAGCTGATCCCAGTGATGGAGAACCTTGGCAACAAAATTCTTTAACATTCTTTTCAGAGTCTGGTTGACTCATTCAACCAGACCATCTGTTTGTGGATGATAGAAAGATGTACATAAATTCTTTTATTTAGAACATTGTATACTTGTTTCAGCAGCTGGGATGTAAAGTTGGTGCCTTGATCAGTGAGGATTTCCTTAGGTACCCCTAGTCTGGAAAAGACTTTTTTAGCAGTTGTGTAGCAATAGTCTTTGCATTAGTGTTGTGCAGTGGGATTGCCTCAGGGTAGCAGGTAGTGAATCAATTATCACCAGCTTCACCTTTTTCCAAGAGTCCAATCGGGTTCATCCTGATCCTGTCAAATGGGATGTCAGCTACATGGAGTGGGACCAGAGGGGCTTTTGTCTTTCCTTTAGGTCCTATGAGTTGGCATTTGGGGTAGGAGCTGCAGAAGTCTTTAACTCCTTTGTGAATCTTGGGCTGAAAAAAGCAATCCTAAAATTCTGGCCAGAAGCTTCTCATGCCTGAAATCCCTTCTGCTGGTCAAAGTGTGAGCCAGTTACATGACTTCTGGAGCTGAACTCTTATGTTCTAGTGTGGGGTCAGTATACCTCATCACAAGAGTCAAAGCTGACCTCATATACCACCCTGCCCATCCTTATAGCTGGTAGCCCAGAATATAATCTTCTTCAGTGCGTTGATTTCCTGAGAGAGGCTACTTCCTGCCATATGTAAAGCCTATTTAGCCAAGATCCACTTTACTCCAAGACAGGAACTGAACCGAAGAGCTGTCATTATCTTGAATTGCTATAACAGACTTAATTTAGTGTCTTCTCCTAGAAAAATCCTGCATTGCCCATATTTCAGTACCTAACACCCTCCTCATTCTTGCTTGGTATGGACCCACAGTGAAGTGGTAGATGTGAGAAAGGAGGAAAGACCACCTGGATTGAAGACTTACAACTACAATACACTTAGACAGTGGCGGTCTGTAGTGCTCTGTGTGTGTCCATGATCACACTGTAAGCTTTATTCCGGGCATCTTAGAGCTCCATGGGGTTATTACTGTTCTGGCGAAGCTAGGTTAATTGCCCGTGATCTTGTTACCAACGCCAGTCCGTCACTGGGCGGTGTTCCCTCCTGACCTCAAGTCTAATCTACAGAGCTCAGTGTGCAGGGACTTTGTCTATGAGGCAGAGAACATGACCAAAAAGTGCCATCCAGCGATGGCCAATGATAACTTCAGTCCTCTCCAGGCCAGTTCTCAATTATATATCCCTTATACTGATAGTCAAACAATCTTTTATACCTAGTTACTTCTGGTAAAACATATGGAATGTCTCCAGCCTCCTGATATCTTGTTTAAACAATGTTCATGTTTCAGTTTTATACAAGAGGATTGTATGCATGCAGGTTTGATAAATTGGTAAATTTGTCTATAATTTCATTCTTTTGGCTCCAGACCCTAAGAAGGTCCCTCATGGCTGAGTCTGCTAAATTTAATTCTGCTAAGGACATCTGGCTGGCTGTGCCCATGTGATGACAGTTTACTGCTGAGATAGATGAAGGCATCCACTAGTCCACAGTTTTTGGCAGCACAGATATCTTGCAACTCTTGCACTGACACTTTGGGTTTTTTTGGTTTTGCTCAATAAACCCGTAGCCCAAGGGCAGCTGCCTCATGCCAGAAGCTCTCTAGTGCATCTTTGAGATCGCATCCTGCCCGAAAAGATGATATAATCCAGGGTGGTACAAGAGTCTGAACTGCCAGTTATACAGACAATGATGGAGATACGCTCAAGGAACCAATTCATTATGCAGCAGAACAGGACTTATCCCTGCTTCACCCTGATCTACTGTGAAACCTGTCAGAACTTGGGGTCCCCCAATGCACCCATGTCCCTGAGCCATTATGTAGATCTTGAATTCTCCTCAGAAAGAGGTCAGGAACAATGATGCCTCATAGGGCATCCTACAAGGCAGCTCTGTCAACAGAATTGAAGGCTGCCTTTAGGTCTATGTATTCTGCTGTCTAAGGCTGGTTAAATTCACAGTGAATCTCGGATAAAAGAGGGAGAGCGAGTATAGTGTCCATTGTCGATCACCCCGCAGTGAAGCCCAGTTGCTCAAGATGACAGTGATTCACAAGGACAGCCTGGAGCTAGATGAGTAGGACCTGTGTGAAGACTTTTTTCTAGGGACAGAGAGCAGAGTTTTTGGCCTATAGCTACTGCACTCAAGTGCACAGACTTTTCTTCTTATAAAGAGGGAAATGATCACTTCCTTCCACTCTGCTGGTATGTTCCTAGTAGTCCAGACTCTGACAAACTGGTGTAACACTACGCTTATGGCGCACCTGAGAAGTTTGGGCATTATATCATTGGGTCCAGCAGTACACCTGCTTCAGTTTCTCTATGGCAGAGCAAACCTCTTCCAACACAGGTGAATCTACACAAGTTTTGGGGTCAGGGATTGCATCTACTACTAATGCATCCAGATCCGGACATGCAGTTGCTTCAGGATGGCTAAGGGTGGACTTAGAACATTCTTTCCATCTTTGCAGGACTCCTCCTTGAATTCAAGAATTCCCTACATTTCTTTGATATTGGACTAAAGTAACAAACCAAAACAAGAATAAAGAAAATTCACTTAGGAGATTACAGCTCCCAACACCAAAAGCCCATAAATGGTATAATTGAAGTTCCAGGAGGTTTTCTGAATAATTGTTTTATCTAGTAGCAGAGAGATGCAACCAGTTTCACTACTACTAAAGGGTGAAATTCAGCACAAAAATCCACTTACAATTAAATGCTAGTCCTATTTTGAATCCTTTAAGTAGGACATAAGTAGTGCTGGCCTTGTGCTGGATTTCTGCATTGGGGTGAATTTCATTTCTGGGGGAGAACCTGTTTCCTTTTATGTTGTGGTTTTTTTGTTTTTTTGGGGTTTTTTTTTCTGTTGTGCCTTGATCACAAAAAACACCCATAACCAACAAGAAGTTATGGTTCAGTCAAAACTACCTAAGGTATTTGGATGCCCAATTTCTATTAACATGAATGGGAATTGGTGACATGTATCATTTAGGCAGCTTTGAACATCTAATTCTGTAATCACAGATGAGGTGAATACACTTAGTTGGTGACTGTTACAGCAGGCAGGTGATGGCTGTATACTATCAGTTACAACAGAAAAAAACCAACCTGGCCACAGATGTTTCTCTTAAGTCCTTTAAACGTTAGGTTTGTCTGAGACAGCAAACCTTCTGTTAGAGCATGTCTGAGGAGAAGTCAGCGGAAAACTCAGGAGGGGAAAAAACATGATTCATATATTCTTTGTACATTCACATCCATACAGGAGAGCTTTCAGGAGTTTCAATCTAAAGAAGCCTTGCATTCCCTAGCAAACTACCTGCTAGCTAGCAGGCCCTGTAAATTAATACCTAATACACAGTTCCCTAGCAACAGCGTGCTGGGGATTAGAGGATGGTATACGTCTGTTAACACTGGCAGTGAAAGGAAGTGTTTTCTTTTTCCTTCTGCCTATGGAGGGTTCTGTTCAGCACCAAGCCTCTCCATCTATGTATTGTCCATAGGAAATAGTTTGGGGGGGTATAGAAGGGTTAAACACGTAGCACTATTGGTTTTTCCAATGTTTTCATGCAGTGGGCCATTTCATAGACACACATTCTTCTATGAGCTACCTAACCCGTCCCAACCCCCTTTTCCCTTCACTGCTTGACTTTGAACACATTTCATTCTGCAGAGCGCTAGGAAGTGCTCCCTGGGCCACTGGTGATCTGCAGACCACAAACAGAACTACAGCATAAAGCACTGGCAGTTCTCACTTGGTATATATGGAAATTAGTTATCAACTATTTCATGCTGTCTTGTACAGTTGCAGCCTTTTCAGCATTGTGCAGCTTCATGAGCTGAGAGAAGTAAGTCTTGCAGAAAAATTATTGGGTAATCCTCTATAGCCATATTTATCGTAACTCTGTCAGGTTAAGTATAGTTCCGCAAATAGCTTCAGAAGCATGGAACAATTTAAAGTTGAGTTTGTGCCCATCTGCAGCTGACTTTTGAAAAGCTGAATGCTGTTTCATACAAGGCTTATCTTTCCTTTTAATCAGATTGTACATTTACAGAATATCCCTTTTTATAGCAACAATGATGTATTTTAGTGTGTCCACTTTCCACAGATCGTTCCTTGAACATGTGCTTTTCACCTGACTTTTACAGCTATATCTGTTCTGGTGGTGATTGCTCAAATGCTTCAGACACTTTAAGAATGCATAACTACTCCACTCTCGGTACTTTACACTCTGTTTCTTAGGTATTTACATATTTTATCAGTTAAAACTTTCAGTGCCTTTGTTTTGTCTGACTCCACACCCTTTAAGACTGATCCCTTGCCTAATTTAGAATCAAGAAGTGCCCACTAACACATGTTGGGAAATGTGTGTATTAGGTGCATAACAGGAAAGTGGTATTTGTACTAAGATATACCTGCATTTTCTGCTCAAAGAACATAAGAATGGCCGTGCTGGGTCAGACCAAAGGTCTGTCCATCCCAGTATCCTGTCTACTGACAGTGGCCAATGCCAGGTGCCCCAGGGGGAGAGAACCTAACAGGTAATGATCAAGTGATCTCTCTCCTGCCATCCATCTCCACCCTCTGACAAACAGAGGCTAGGGACATCATTCCCTACCCATCCTGGCTAATAGCCATTAATGGACTTAACCTCCATGAACTTATCCAGTTCTCTTTTAAACCCTGTTATAGTCCTAGCCTTCACAACCTCCTCAAGCAAGGAGTTCCACAGGTTGACACTGTGCTGAGTGAAGAAGAACTTCTTTTATTTGTTAAACCTGCTGCCCATTAATTTCATTTGGTGGCCCCTCGTTCTTATATTATGGGAACAAGTAAATAACTTTTCCTTATTCACTTTCTCCACAGCACTCATGATTTTATATACCTCTATCATATCCCCCCTTAGTCGCCGCTTTTCCAAGCTGAAAAGTCCTAGCCTCTTTAATATCTCCTCATATGGGACCCTTTCCAAACCCCTAATCCTTTTAGTTGCCCTTTTCTGAACCTTTTCTAATGCCAGTATATCTTTTTTGAGATGAGGGGACCACATCTGTACGCAGTATTCAAGATGTGGGCGTACCATGGATTTATGTAAGGGCAATAAAATATTCTTCGTCTTATTATCTATCCCTTTTTTAATGATTCCTAACATCCTGTTTGCTTTTTTAACTGCAGCTGCACGCTGCGTGGACGTCTTCAGAGAACTATCTACAATGACTCCAAGATCTTTTTCCTGATTAGTTGTAGCTAAATTAGCCCCCATCATATTGTGCGTATAGTTGGGGTTATTTTTTTCCAATGTGCATTACTTTACATTTTTCCACATTAAATTTCATTTGCCATTTTGTTGCCCAATCACTTAGTTTTGTGAGATCTTTTTGAAGTTCTTCACAGTCTGCTTTGGTCTTCACTATCTTGAGCAGTTTAGTATCCTCTGCAAACTTTGCCATCTCAATGTTTACCCCTTTCTCCAGATCATTTATGAATAGGTTGAATAGGATTGGTTCTAGGACTGACCCTTGGGGAACACCACTAGTTACCCCTCTCCATTCTGAAAATTTACCATTTATTCCTACCCTTTGTTCCCTGTTTTAACCACTTCTCAGTCCATGAAAGGATCTTCCCTCTTATCCCATGACAATTTACGTAAGAGCCTTTGGTGAGGGACCTATTCTTTCTGGAAATCTAAGTACACTTTGTCCACATGTTTGTTGACCCCCTTCAAAGAACTCTAATAGATTACTAAGACATGATTTCCCTTTACAGAAACCATGTTGACTTTTGCACAACAATTTGTTCTTCTATGTGTCTGACAATTTTATTCTTTACTATTGTTTCAGCTAATTTGCCCGGTACTGATGTTAGACTTACCGGTCTCTAATTGCTGGGATCACCTCTAGAGGCCTTTTTAAATATTGGCGTTACATTAGCTATCTTCCAGTCATTGGGTACAGAAGCTGATTTAAAGGGCAGGTTACAAACCATAGTTAATAGTTCCACAATTTCACATTTGAGTTCTTTCAGAACTCTTGGGTTAATGCCATCTGGTCCCGGTGACTTGTTACTGTTAAGTTTCTCAAATTAATTCCAAAACCTCCTCTAGTGACACTTCAATCTGTGACAATTTCTCAGATATGTCGCCTACAAAAGATGGCTCAGTTTTGGGAATCTCCATAACATCCTCAGCCGTGAAGACTGAAGCAAAGAATTCATTTAGTTTCTCTGCAATGACTTTATCATCTTTAAGTGCTCCTCTTGTATCTCAATCGTCCAGGGGCCCCACTGGTTGTTTAGCAGGCTTCCTGCTTCTGACGTACTTAAAAAATATTTTTTTACCTTTCTGAATTTTTGGCTAGCTGTTCTTCAAACTCCTTTTGTCTTTTCTTATTATATTTTTACACTTAATTTGGCAGTGTTTATGCTTCTTTCTATTTACCTCACTAGGATTTGACTTCCACTTTTTAAAAGATGCCTTTTTATCTCACTGCTTCTTTTACAATGTTAAGCCACTGTGGCTCTTTTTTTAGTTCTTTTTACTGTGTTTTTTAATTTGGGGTATACATTTAAGTTGAGCCTCTATTATGGTATCTTTGAAAAGTGTCCAAAGAAATGAATGTCCTTAAGCAGATGTAGGCTGACTAGTTTAATGAAAACAGCCCTTAAGTATCTGCAGAAGAAACTTCCATTTAAATTGAAAGGAACTTTTACAAATTACCTCATTCTGACATTTTTTATTTCTTCACGAATGTAGACTTACTACTCCTTTTTTATCTCATTAGAATTGTAATTTCTTTGCATGAAATGTTTAAAGTATCTGGGCAGCTCATAATTTTAAAAATACACATGAAAAGGCATTTAACAGTTTGGTACATTCAGCTATGTAAAGTGTTACCTGAAGTTAGTCATTAAAGATTTTATGTCCCAAACACCCTTTCAGGAAGCGAAGGGTAGAAATACTGCCATAAGAAAAGGGACCCCCAAATAAAATTGCCCTGATCGGCTTCTCAAAAGTTCTGTATATTTAGCTTTCCTTTTATTAAACTCAGTGCACTTCTTACATGCCACCAGTTCACTTCCTCCACCTCCTGCTGAGTGCTAGTATTCTCCACTGTAACACCTGTTAATCTTCTATTGTGTGTTTGTACCTGGTCCGTCAGAGCCCAGTCCTGTTTGCCTTACTTAGGGTAGCTATACTTGAGGACAAAAGCCCTGTGGCATGGCTGTGGCTGGCCCAGGTGAGCTGACTTGGGCTTGGAGTGCAGGGCTAAAAATTGCTGAGTAGATGTTCGGGTTCCTGTGACCCTCCACCCTCACAGGGTCCTAGTGCTTGGGATCCAGCCCAAGACCAAATGTCTACACATCAGTCTTTCAGCCCCAGAGCCTGAGCCCCACGAGCCTGAGTCAGCTGACCTGGGCCAGCCATGCTTTTTTTTTTTTTTTATCCCCATGTAGACAGACATTTACACAATTCCAAGTGATGTTAACAGAGCAGGGTTTAAACTTGCAGAAGAAAAACAAGTCAAGGGTCAGAAAGGTTTGGTGATCTGTCTCCATATGAATAACAGCTCTACGTATGTCTCATCTTCTGATTAATGTATTCTTCATCTAACAGTTAAAGATGATGCAATGAGTTCCTGGTCAGTCGGTTATGGGTGGGGTGTGCATCAGGCTATGGTCTCATCTTGTCCAGTCCCCAACCTGTAACCAGGCTCTGTGGAGTGACCCCTTCAGTGTGCCAACCCTAAGAGTCCACCCAAATTTACAGGGGCAGGGTCACTGCTTCCATGACTCTGAAACTGGGCCTTCAGGCACCAGCAATCCATCGCCCCCTCTGGCCAAACCAGATTCTTGCAGGAGGCTTGTCCATACTCTTTTAGGACTCAGTACTCTTAGTAAGTATTTGAAGTGACCCCAAGCAGCCTTTTTAAGGTAACAATTTATTTGCCACTGGCAAAAAACCTGAAAGGTCCTTAGTTTAGCACAGAGGAACAAAGGTTAAGACAGAGTAATGCCAGGACTCCCTTGAGCCACCCTGCTCTAGGTAGGGTTGCCAGTTTTGGTTGGATGTATTCCGGGAGGTTTCCTCACATGATATAATCTTTAATTACAGATTAATTTTAAATTCCCTGAGACTCCAGGACAGTCCTGGAGGATTGGCAACCGTAGCTGTAGGAACCATCTTTGCTTCTCTTCTCTGTCTCTGTCCTTTTGTCTGACAGTCCCAAGTGAGCCCCTGTGTCTCTGAGGGCTCAACTGTTAACAAAGCCACCTGATACTACTTGTTTTTGTTCTCTGGACACAGCTGTGCTGTGTTCACATGTTTAGCTGCATCTACAGATAAGTGTTAATTTTCAGTCATTGGGGTTTCCATTGCTTCTGTAGGGTCTTTCATTCAAAGGTGTTGATTCCAGCCCAGACAGTCTGAGCGGCTCTGTCTCATACCGAGCCTGATTTCCTGTGGGCTAGGGAGAAAATTTTCCCTTGGTGGATAGTGATACGAAGGTGATCGGTACAGAGTTATACAGATAGCTCATAAAAATATTACAGAAATTCCCACATTGATTGGTTAGTCTCTAAGGTGCCAGAAGTACTCCTTTTCTGTCCACACTGATCACAGTAAGTACATATCATAAAGAGAAGGAGGGCATTTTTATCCCAGATATACTTTGGCCTGATTCTGATCCCACACTGGTTTTACACCCGGGTAACCCATTGCCTTGATAGATCACTTCTTTGCATTGAATTCGGAGTCCTGTGTGATTTGTAACTGAATCTAGAAGTATTTTGCAGAAAAGCCCAGAAAGCCATCTGACATCTCATAAGCATTACAGCCCATAACATCTTACTTAAGAAAACCCCTCCACACCTCAGAGAATAGTGATTTTTTTCTCTTTAAAAATGGAAAATTTGAATATTGTACTGCCCTCCACTTATGAAAATCTGATTGTTTTTCTCTGCCCATTTTAACCATCAGTACAGGGATATATAAAGAGAGAGCACCCTAATAAGTTGGTTCTACTGTCTTTACTGCTCGCTGGAAAATTGTGTGGTGCTGATGGAATGCTTATTGCCACCTTCCTGCAGAAAATTGCATGAGTTGCAGATATTTGTTGTTACTCATTATAAACAAAATAAAATGAAACCTTTGGTTTTCTAGGGAACATAAGCCCCTGAAAGGTATGTAAAGTGCCTAGCCTCCAGGTTGGCCTGTTCAGGGACAAGGTGAACCAAGTGTACAAGGGGCCAGGGGGGAACAATACAAAACCATCCCCACAGTGAGGGAGCTATGCTGGGAAGGGTCAAGATTACGGGGTAAGAATATGCTTGGAACAGGGAGAGTGTTGTGGAATCAGGGAGGCTCACAGAGGCAAGCTTGGACTGAACAGACCCCTCAAAGGTATCTCTACACTGCAATTAAAAACCTGCAGCTGGCCTGTGGCAGCTGCGTTGGGCTGCGGGCCTGTTCCACTGCAGCCTGCTCTGGGACCCTCCCACCTCGCAGCGTCCTAGAGCCCAGAAGTCTACACTGCAACGGAGCAACCCTGTAGCCCGAGCCTTGTGAGCCTGAATCAGCTGTGGGTTTCTAATCGCAGTGTAGACATCCCCTTCCCAATGTGTACTGGGACTCATTGTTTTGGTGAAAAGGGTGTGCCTCCATTCAGTGATGCGATGCTGATTTATGGCAGTTGAGGAACTCATTCACTGTGTCAATGTATTTCTTTCTTGACTGGAAACTCTGCTTTTGGAAAATTGTGTCAGACAGTAAAGCAAAAGTATTCACCCTGTAGGGTATATTGAGAGAAGATGTACCTGAAAAAGCTAGGTAAATTAATTATGCTAACTGTGATTATGGGTCTCATTCTGCTCATTTACACTGGGTGTAAATCTGGAGTAACAGTTGGTGTAGGTACTGTAGTGGAAGTGGGAGGAGAATCAGGCCCTAAATGGTTTTTTATATTTATATGCTCAGAGATTCCTGCTTCCAGTAGCTACTGCAACTGTGTCAACAACAGTAGTGACTATGGCAACAGAACTGCTTGACAGTCACTCAGATATTATTAGTGATGGCAAACCAGAATAAAATTTAAAGATTTGGCTTCCAAAAGTTTGGGTGTTTTATTTTAAACCTTATATAAACTATCCAAATCTTATGATCCTGCAGATTTGGGTTTGAAAGAAGTAGGCTTTAAAAGATTTCTAGTATTGTACTTTTTTCGTGGGTGGCACGATCAGCATTTAGATATTGAGACTTGATAGGTCTGATTCTGGCTGGAACCAGAAAGTGCAGAGGTGTGGAAAAAGTGCTAATAATAGCACAGAGGAAATGGTAACCAAATTCTCCTGAACCTGAGAAAAAGGTTTGATTTGAGTTCAGATCAAAGCCTAAATCAATTCTTCTGTTACCCTAAGCAATTTTGGCATCTCTAGTTTTAGCTGCACATCACTAAGCAGACAGGTTAAAAAAAATACATTCCATTTCATGAGCTCATTCTAACATGAGGAATTCTGTCTATTACATGACTGGAGATATTTTTGATCAACCAGGTATCGGTTGTTGAATAAATTATGCACAAAGGTATTCGGAGGTGCATTGTTCTGCAGGCTGCTTAGAGTTCAGCAAAGCTGCTCTAGTGGAAATTCCAGTAGCTTTTATTAGTCTAAGTGCTTCTCACCTAAAATATTCTATATGAAACTGCATGCCCAGCTCCCAGTTGCATTTGTAGCTGCATATTTTGAATGAACAACTTATGTATATGAAAACGTAACCTAGAAAAGGAAAACTATCAGTAAAAAGCAGCAGTTTAGGGTGGAGAAAGGTAATGAAGATAATAAATGCTAGCATTCATTTCATTTTTGTTTCTCTCTCCGTGTTTGTGTGTGTTCCCACAGCATTTACTAAGTTTCCGCAATAAATCCTGGCTTGAATACTTTTACACTGGCTTTTGTTAGATTGTATTACACACAGGAAGAAAATTTCCTGTTACTATTACTCATTGTGTTCCACAGAAAGTCAAAATGGGTTCCTTCGCAACAAAACTTGTCTGACTTGCTGCTTTGAATAATGAATGCCCAATCATGGCTGAGTGGGCATAGCATGTCATCAGGGGAACATTGGATAGCCATATGTTTTTCAAAACCTTATTTAAATTTCAAATACTGTACCTTTGCTCTCATTAAGATTCAACTTATACCAGGGTCCGATCAGGTATTTGTCATATTCCTGTCTTTTTCTATAAAGGAACAGAAGAAGATAACATTTTAAAAGTGCACAACTTTTTCTGTGTCAGAAGCACTGATGGCGGCCGGGGCACTTCTGATCTTCTCCCACACTTATACTTTTGGTTGTGACTCCATTCCCCCCCAAACCATAAGCTGGGATATCTCAAACAGCAAAACATGGAGAGATTCCAGGGACTCCTGAGCTCCCTGACATGGTCAGCTAGGCACAGCAGCGCCTCTCTGCAGACACATTACCCACACCTGCATACTCTTGTCAGATTTGTAAACGCTTCCAGCTCTGCAAGATGCTTCTGTCAATCAGCATTACTCTCCTCAGTCTGGCAGACTCTTGTCTTCAGCAAAACAACCAGATGCCAGAATGGGGAAAAAGCAGAATTTACTGACAGGAGAATACTGCCTACTTGGATGTCTTAACTGTGTCTTCCTATTCTTGTCTGGCCCATGCTTCCAGAGGTGATACTGATCTGAAACAAAAAGGAATAAAGAACAGAGCTCAACTGAAATAAAGGAGAGTTTAGGTAGGAAACCACAGGAGAAAGCAAATTAGCAAACCAGTAGGATAAGAAAAATAAGAATTGACAAAGGCAAGAAAGTAACAGAAGACAAGAGCTATGGCAGAGAGGGGAGGATGATCTACAGTACTAAACCAGAAACAAAGAAAGGAGAAACTGAACAGACTAAAAATAAAGAAAAATCTGTCCTTCTGTATTTAATATTTAAGTGGCTGTTATTAAGGACCAGATCCTGCAGCCTTTACTCATATGAGTAAATATTACTAATGCAAAGCATCCACTAAAATCAATGAGTCTACGTGTGTGAGTAGAGGTGGGAAGGGTCTACAGGGCTCTTGGAGAGCGATAGGTTCATATTGCCATCCTGGCAGAGCTGCAATCCATGCACTATAAATCCTGGGGGACTAAGCACTGCAGGAAGTGCTACCCATGGAGGCCTGATGGGCAGTACTGTCTGTCACATCTGATTGGTCCAGATGCACTATTTAAGTGTGGTGGGAGTTACTTTGCATTACCTGTTAGTACCTGATCTGTTGCTACTACAGATTCTTTTCTTGGTCCTTGCATTGGACTCTGGCTCTGACCTTTTTGGCTTGATGCCTGACAAGGCTCCTGATGTGTGACTCTGGCTCTGATCATGAGGCCTGACTCCTGGTCCTGCCTGCAAGGCCAGGCTACCTACATCTTGGTTGTGACATACAGGTCAGCTCTCCTGCTGCAAAGCATAGTCTCTGCCGGGTGCCACTCTGCACCTGCCTGAGGCTTGCGTTTGGGGAGCAATGGACCCCACTACCCCAAACTACACCCATGTTAAAAAGTGGGGGCATGGCCCCTGGGCTGCCCTCCGGTTCTGGTGCCATTGGCTGGGGGCTCCTACCATGGGCCAGGCTCCAGCTTCTAGTCCCAGTTGGACTGGGGAGGGACAGGACTTTCCTCTTCTCTTGCAAGGGCTGCTCCCGGGGCTGGCTCAGACCCACTTCTGGGAATATTTCAAGAACCTCCATGTCTGCTGCCAGTGCAGTGACCCCTGCCCCATGGCTGTGGAGAGATGGGGGTAAGAAGCAGGGTGGGGGGGGGGATGGAGCTTCCTGCAGCCGGGGGAGGTTCCTGGAGGTGGGTCTAACTCGACCCTGAGAGCAGCCCCTTCAGCAGAAGAGGAGAGTCTTATCTCTCCCCAGTCAGGCTGGAACTAGCAGCTGGAGCCTGGCATAGGGAAAAAATAGTGGGTGCTCAGCACCCACTGGCAGCCCCCCGATCAGCGCCTCCCCCAGTGCCTTGTGCCCGGCAGTGGCCCCACTCATTAACCCCCCCCCCCCCCCCCGTACCTCCCACCCGACACGGATCAGCCATTCAGCAGTGTGCAGGAGGTGCAAGGGCAGAGTGTGCTTGGAGATGGGGCTTGAACGGGGCAGGGAAGGAGTGGGAGCTTGGGGAAAGGGGTGAAGTGGGGGTGGGCATGGGGCAGAGCACAGGAACATGGCACCTGTGGTAGGAGCTCTGACTGGGATGCACCCAGCCCTGCCTCTAACTGGCAGATTTCACAGGGGAGATTTCATGGTTCCTGATGCGTTTTTCATAGCTGTGAATTTGGAAGGGCCCTATTCATTTGATGTTGTAACCACTGTTTTGAGGTATGTATCTTACATGTTGAGTATGAAATGTCTGTGCCTAGAGGAGTTAATCAGAGCTTATTTTGAGGCCAGACACCTCCCTGAAGTAACTAATGCAAGTTGCCAACAGTGATTGTCAGAACAGTGGGTTTGCTACAGGGAGTGCCTAGGCTGTAGGGATAGATTTTCCTAGTTTGTCTCCGGGGGGAATTGGGATTTTAACCACCTGACTAAAGCTTTGAAGCTGGTCAGACAAAGAGCTGAAATCTTATTTAGGGGCAAGGTCTGCTCTTGGCCCTCTCTTTCTCACTGGCCAACCATTGGCTGACAAAAGAAGGGGGCAGGGGGCAGGAGGGGCCTGCCTGCCTGGCACACTGACTGGGCCTAAGGACTCACAAGAAGGGGTGAGCCTAGACTCAGGAAGGAATATGTATAGGCATTTTTTTTTTTATCTAAAGGTCTATAACTCTTGGATGCTTTGAGAATAAATGTTACTGTGGTTTTAGAAACTCCTGTGTGTAACTATAGTGTCCTCACGGCCAAGATGGAGCCTGCTCTGCAGGCAGCTCCAGCCAAGAAAAGGTGCGTGCAGGAACGCAGCAGGAAAGCTCCCTTTCACCCAGGGGCACTTGTTCCAAATCTCCTGGAGTGAATGAACACGCCCGCCCGCCCAGCATTACCCCACTATGAAAGGGTAGATACCCAGCACTGTATCTACGCTCAGAGTTCAGAAATCGTGGGAAGAATTTCCATGTGGCAGTGAGTCTTGGGTGCTCCAGGTCATCTTCAGCATCAATAAACTTTCCCCAGCACACTCTTCTGCTGCCCTCCTGTGCCGCTTTCCGCAAACTCACACAGAGTGACAACCTCCTCACTTAGCTAGCTACAGCCTCCCTCCTTATTCCAAATGCAAGGTCACTGCCCCCCCACATCCCCACACCAGTGAGACTCTATCTGAACTCATCTGGTTCCCTCCCCCCTTCCTGGTCACCATGCTCCCCTGCCACCACTGCCCTCTCGTGCCCTCCCTTGCCGCACCTCTCCTTGGGCTGCTGACCCGTTGTTGGGAGCCTGGGGAGGCAGCAGGGGCTAAGGATGCCAAAGTACAAGTTCGCCCAGGACGCTGTTTTCCCTAAGGCCAGTCCTGCTTCTGAGGAAGATTTGAATTGATCTTCATATTAACTAGTCTGTTATCTCAGTTGAAGCATCAACTTTGTCACCAGTAATACAGCACATGGTGACATATTGCAGCAACCCACCAGAAATCCAATTAGGTCAGATGCAGCCAAAATAGTCATTTTCAGCCAACCCAGAAGGTATACTTCCAGCAAGGTACACTGTCCCGTCCCCCCCCCCCCCCCCCCCAAAAAAAAAAAAAAAAAAAACCCATCAGGAAAACAAAGTTCCTCGAGAGCACACCAGCCCGATCACCAGCAATAGAAGGAGAAAGATAGTTCCGTGGGTTTGACCCAGGTTAGAGTGCCATTCCTACTCTTTCAAATCTGGGGTGGGTTGAAGTGAGACATTAGGATTAGAAATCAAAACCAACTCTCCTGCTGCATGGCAGAAGTGTACCATTTACTTGGCCACCAAAAAAGACCACAGCCAGGTATCTATATCTAGATATCTTTTTCACATCAATCCTGCTTCTGTCTGGAAGCATGCGTAATGAAGCAGTGGAAAGAAACCCTTTCAAGATTTGTTACTAATTGCAATGTAACTTTAGATTTGTGAGGGAATCTGCCTGGGTCAGCATTACCCTCTTTGAGGTTTTGCCTCTTAAAAACATGTATGGGATAGGGGGACACAGCACTGAAGAAGAGGAAGTGGTCACAAGGAGGCAGTTTAGAGACTGGGAGGAGTGCGGGGGAAACATACTTCTGATTGCTTTTGACACATGAGACTGAAGTTCCATGAGCAAGGTGGGCTGGTTCTCTCCTATCCAGCGGTGAGGGACAAGTTTTGTTCAGAGGCGGCCTCTCTCTGGGTTACAGGGCAGCAGGGTTTCTGGGAAATGGCAGCAGGTTATAGTCTTGAGCTGGGACAAGGCATCCTGGAAAATAAAAGAGCATATATTCCCCATGCTTTGGATGAGGAGAGACTTGGATGGAGACAAATTGTGCCGCTGGGTCTCTCCTGGAGCCTAAGAGAAGTGACTCCAATTTTCTGTGTATTTTTGGGGCAGATACTTCTGAGGATGGTCTGAAGCAATTTCCCAAACAAATAATTGTAGGTACCTTGTCTAATTGGTTAACTAAACCAGTCCCCCCCAGAAAGGGAAGTTTCTTTCCAATGTAAAAAGCTCTAGGGACGTGGCTTTTGTCTTTTGTCTGGCCTGCCTTGTTAATCTTATATAATTATTAGGATAGCTCTCTTCAGTTTAGTCAGTGAATATTGGATTTGTTTTCTATACTGTACCAGTATATTTGAATTATTCTAAAAGTACTAAAGTATGAGGTAGGGTGTTTAAAGAAACTGAAATAAAGAAGTGAGTAAATATATAATTGCTATGATAGTTCAGAACTTAGGAACTCAAAAGCCAGTAATTAAAGGACATGGAAGATGAAGGTTAGCAAGCCACGGTAAGGGTAACTGCTTTTACATTGCTAGGATAAGAATGCACTTTGAATCACAAAGCTGTGCCTTTTGAAGAGGAGCTAGGAGTAACATCTCACATGATTTCTGACAAAGTGGTTTGATTATATGTCTTTTGCTGGGTGTAATGTGAAGCTGAACTTTGGCGGAAAGCGTCTTAGCAAGAGGATGTTATTGAGGTCCCTCATTTCTCCACAACTGGCAATCTGACTGTAGTTGACTGATGGGCTAAATGGTCATCTTTGTTGTTCGTGACATTGGGGGAGGGGTTGTGTGTGTGTGTGTGTGTTTAGAAGGGTATAATAATTTATGAGGAAACCATATAGGCTACTTAAAAATAAAACAAAACCTTCTCCAAGCAGTTGGTATTCAGTCCTCCGACAGGCAGAATTTAGAATAAAAGGTTACTAACACTTTGGCAGTGTTTTCCTCAGGCTTGCTCTTGTATTTCTGCCAAATAGCTCGCAAGGCTCAGATTTGATTAAAATGGCAATGCTCTCTGCTACTTGAATGTAATTAGAACCATTCATTACAGCTTTCGCTGACAGTCTGGCAACCTGTAAATGTTTCTGAATATGGACAGCATTCCATGGAAACAGTTCAAGAAAAAAGTGTAAGAAGGGGAGCCCTTGCTTGAACTACAGTAAATGGAGAGCTGTCCTTATTCAGAGAAGTTTACAGGTTGCCAGACTGTGAACCAAAGCTTCAAAGAAGAGCTCTAATTAAGTTAGGGTAGCAGAGTGCTACATTTTTATCAAAGCCAGCTTCTGCAAGTTGGTGCCCCCCTGCCCTCCGTCCCACCCCATCTTCATTTATCCTATTATACCATTCAGTATTTATGTTGCAAGCCACTTTGTATTACCATTATAAAATCATGAGTTTTTAATAGTACTAAACAGGGAACTAGGATAAGAAAGTGTGTGTGTGTGTGTGTTTATATAAAGCCCTCTTTAAGCCAGGTGTGTGCAGGGTTGTGGGAGAAGATTTTGAACATGCTTTATTTATATTTCCCAACCTCTCAAGGTATGGGTGAAAAAAACATGGTTCAAATAAAATAAGAACAGATACTAACCTTTTTTTAATCAATTTTATTTTGCGGTTCAAAAGCTTTCAGCTGACTATCTTTATTTTTCACTTTCCCATTCCTCTGCACATTCTGCTTTTGGAGAGGAAGTGTTACATCAGTACAAGAACTGTGTGTTGACCAGGCCTTCACAGTGCTTAATGGTGATCATTACATTCACCCCTTCTTAGATCCATTCCATCACCCTCAGTGGAGCCTTAAGCAATGTCATGAATTTCTGCATTGGCACCCCAAGAATACTGTTCCAAACAGGAAAGAAAAGAAACATTTAAAGTAATGACAACGAAGGTTTAACTAGTTAAACAATTACATAATGTTCTTCCTGTCAGGACTTTTCATATTACCATTCCAAATTCATGAATTCCCATGCAATTCTCTTTGGGGCAGTCTCTCCCTGACCTCCGTTCTTTCAGCATATCAGGAAGGGCTGCTTTCAACTGATTCCTGTGGTTGTGCCTGGTTTCTGTTGGGCCTGTTAGCTGAAACAAGCAGTAAATGATTTTGCTCATTCTCTTCTAATGGGGAACAACTCTTTCATCCTTAACCCCTTAAATATGTTCTCCATATTTGGGGGTAACAAAACTGAAATTTTGTCTCCCTGGTACCTACTTAGGTGATCTTTATGGATAACGTGGGGTTTATCCCTTGGACCTGACAGTATTCTATATACCACTTTACTTCTTTGTGTCAGTATGGTATAGGGTCCTTTCCAAGGGTTAGCTATTTTAGCGCTCCTTTGGGAACCAGACTAGGTTCCCAAACTTTCAAAAGTTTCCCGATATGACCTGACATCAGAAAAAATTTCATTTTATGTGTGGCTATCTTCAAATTTCTCTAGTAAAGGTGTGCATCTAGACTTCTTCCATAACGAGCCACCACATTCTCACAAGTCCTTTGTGTTCTTGGGCCAATACTACCCCCAGTCTGCAAGCACTAGTATCTGTGTCTAATATGAAAGGGATAGATAGGCTAAGACAGGAGTGGTCACAAGTGCCATTTTAAACTATTTGCTGTTTGTTAGATATGCTCAACAAGTGAACAGGAATCTGTTCCTGCTTCAGATCCACAACTCTAGCAGCTTTAATCCTCCCAAGATCCTGGGTCTCAAAGTAAATTTCAACCATTCTCCATCTTCCACTTTCTGGAAAGCTACTGCAGCACATGGCCGTTGTTATGGTTTCAGCCTCTGGAAGAAGGGTAACTTGTGTACTGCAAACCAGTCAGCTACAACCTATTTGTTTAATCTCAGCCACACCTTTAAAGGGAATCCCTACAGACTGGCATTTCCAAGACACCTTTCCCAGCATTTATTACAGTTATTACCCATAATGAAATCCAAACTGATTATTTGCTCATCCACTATCTTGGCTATCCTGTTCAAATTTCAGCTGTCCAAATTTCAAGCCCATCTTTGGACACGTGCCCATTCCCCAGTCTCTATCTCCATTTGAGACAAATTAGGTGGTTTAATTTTATATCCTCCATTCCCCAGTATTTTTAGCCTGTCCAGTTTAGCAACTGTTGTGGATGAGCCAGTGTCCTCTATCCCTGTGTTTTTCCTAGCTCCTATTACACATTAATTATTGTTTTTAACTGCCCAGATTGAAACAAAAATTGTGGGTCCTGAGCCTGGTACCTCCAAACTTTGGCCCTTCAACGGCTTGCTATCCCCTGTTTCCCAAACTGGATTAGACACTTGACACGCTGTACAGGCCTGACTTTAAATTTATAACAATCCTTCCTGTGGTCAGTTTTTTCCACAGTACTCATGTTTCACAGACCCATGCTTCCTTTATTTGTCGTATTATTCCTGATCTCCCTTGTTTTACAAACTGAATTCAACAACTTTTCTAACCATTCAAAAATGTTATGAACCAGATTAGAGTTCCCTTTTTCATCATGCACATTAGATACAGATTTGTAGTGAAAGGTCTCATGGTGATCAGCTTCCATCTTCCTCACTAGTGGCTGTTTTCTTTTCTGCTGCACTGCCGCCAACGTCGATCAAAATTCTATAGCTACATCACTTACCTTTGTCCTCCTTCCTCTGATATTGATCTGCAAGTCCAAGTCCAGCTAAGCATCTATAAATTGGGCTATAGCTAATTTATCCTGGATGTGCTCACTGGTATCTGGCATGCCAGGTACACAAGTCTCCTCAAGTCCTCTGGCAGTTCAGGTGTGATCCCTTCTTTAGCTCTCCTCCTAGCCATTGGATGAGCCCAGGCCAACTCGGATTGGTGACTGGCTCCAAACTGTCACCCAAGAGCTTGCACAGACCCAACTAACTTCGTCTCTTTTCTGGTCTAAATTTTGCTGCGCCATGAGAGCTAGTCCTCTCAAACTGGCTATTAGACACCTTCCTCCCTGTTCATCTCCCCAGCTGTTCATTTGGGCTATGATATTAAATTGACCTAGGTAAGCCTCCCAGGAAGTTTTTCCCTCAAAGTTAGTATTACTCAAGTTGGGACAGTCTGACCTCTCCTACATGGGCCACTCTGGGGTATACATCAAGTAGAAAAGTGTTGTATATGTCCTGTCTTACTCAAGTTCTTTGGCTGGCCCAACTCCTCATTCAAGCAGCAGGTTTCCACGGTGGTCTGCATGGGGAAAGGGCAGAATGGTCCAATGGCTAGGCTCTAACTTGGGAGATGTGGGTTTGATTCCCATCTGTGACTTAGGGCAAGTTCCTTAGCCTCTCAGTTTCCCATCTGTAAAAACTAGGATAATAGTGCTTCCTTATCGCAGCAGGGTATTCTGAGGCTACCACATTAGACTATGAGATGCTCAGATACTACAGTGATTGGGGCCATAAAAGTACCATGGACAAAATCTTTGAAATTTCCTTTTTAGGTGATTTTTCTAGTTCTCTTAGTCTTTGCTGCAGCCCACCTCTGTTAGCAAGTTCCCAAGTTGCTCTAAGTTTTCTGGAAGACCTTTTGTTCCTTGCTAGTCAGATTGCTGTTCAACTCTTCAATGTTTTACCAGCCCAAACTGAGCATTTTGTAGCTAGACTTCAAAATCTGTCCAGATACTTTGTAGCTGATGCCCCAACAAAGTTTTTATTTCTGTCTTCAAGTCATCAGTCCTTTCTGGGACTGCTTTAATTACTTTTTATAAGGCTCTAGATCCACTTTATGTCTAGCTTTAATAGTGCTGGCCCACTTTGATTTCTGTAAGCACCTCAGCGATTTGCCCATTCTTGGTTCAATAGGAATACATAATTTCTTTCCTTGCATAGCCTAAACCACTCCCTGCACCAAAACACAAGGGGAAATATCTGTTTAAAAACAAACACAGAGAATCTGTTTTGTATGTGTTTATATGTGCAAGGGCATTTGTGTGTGAGAGAGGAGCAGACATGATCAGATGCATCACAGGCTGTGACCTATCTCCAGAGGAGAAGGGGACAATTTGGGTGGGATGATGATGGGATCTGTTTGCTTGTAGTGTCACAGCACAATTTGTGAGTGCTTAGACACAGCTTTGTAGTGATAGGTCTCATGGTGATCAGTTTCCATCTGCCAGAGGACCTGAGGATTACAGTAGATGGGCACACTGTTGACTCATATCCAGCTTCTCTTGTTTCCAAGAAGGCTAAAGGCACATTGGTAGGAGCATTGCTCAGCAAATTGAGGGAAGTGATTATTCCCCTCTATTCGGCACTGGTGAGGTCACATCTGGAGTATTGCATCCAGTTTTGAGCCCCCCACTACAGAAAGGATGTGGACAAACCGGAGAGAGTCCAGCAGAGGGCAATGAAAATGATTAGGGGGCTGGGGCACATGACTTATGAGGAGAGGCTGAGGGAACTGGGCTTGTTTTGTTGCAGAAGAGAAGGGTGAGGGGGGATTTGATAGTAGCTTTCAACTACCCGAAGGGGCTTGCCAAAGAGGATGAAGCTAGGCTGTTCTCAGTGGTGGCAGATGACAGAACAAGGAACAAAGGTCTCAAGTTGCAGTGGGGGAGGTCTAGGTTGGATATTAGGAAAAACTGTTTCCCTAGGAGGGTGGCGAAGCACTGGAATGGGTTACCTAGGGAAGTGGTAGAATCTCCATCCTTGGAAGTTTTTAAGGCCTGGCTTGACAAAGCCCTGGCTGGGATGATTTAGTTGGTATTGGTCCTGCTTTGAGCAGGGGGTTGGACTAGATGACTTCCTGAGGTCTCTTCCAACCCTATGATTCTATGATGATTTAAGGTTTTCTTGATTTGAATGCTTACTAGGGTTTGCTATCTGGTGCTCTGTTTACTGTATGTGACAATATTGGACACTGCTTCACTGAAGGTTTCAAGCTGAATTTTGGTAGTTCTAGGGTGTTGCTAATTGCATGATCCTTTGTGTGTTGTGGCTGTGTGTGATGATTTACTGCATGCTCTCATATTAGGTCAACAGAGCTAGTGGCTAGCTAATTATAGATTTGTACCTGTGCTTTGGCCAGGCTGAATGCTTGTTAGCTGAATGATCCAAGGGGTATTTTGGCAATGCTTGGTGTGTTCCCCGTGTATGTTGACACATAGAGAGCTGGTTTACCATGTGCTATTATACAGTGTGTACTTTTGTAATACTGAGCCTGGGGTTTATATGCTTATTTTTTTTTAAATATATTCCTTCATAGTTCTAGAACCAGACAAGAGTACTTGGCAGCGAAAATCTTGTTCATGTTCAAGTGAGCAATGGAAAGGCTAAAATACGTGTGATAGGGCCATAAATCCAAAACTGAAACAAAATCCAGGGTTAGGTGTGGTTTCAGTGGTTGGAAGGGCTAAAACATTGCCACTTCATCCCAGTCTTCCTCTCCCTTGCGGGATTTCCTGAGGCGGGACATGATTTTTCCCTCAGACTAGATTAAATACACCCTTCAAGAGTATTTACAAAATTTTTGATGTCAGATCATGAATTTGGTCCTACACACCCAGTAGGTATGGAAACTTTGCAAATTGTTCAGTACACTGTGCTGCTATAATCACAAATACACATTTGTTGGAGACATTTTAGTTGTATATTGGCTTACAAACTGTTGCCACGTTTGTTGAGAGAGAAAACAACATATTTCTGTTTCCTGCTACTGAAGTCAGCCCAAAAGGCCTGCACTGCCTCCAATGGATTGGTGGTGACATTTGTTTTCCTTCGGTTATAAAATTTATCTTACAGACCTAATCAAGAAATATCAGTCTCGTTGAGTAATAAAGTAGGCCTGTTCACAGAAATTCCTCAAGTTTTATCTTACTAGTGTTCTTTGGCTATGAATTGTTTAATGCCTTTCATAACACAAAACAGGAGAATGTTGCCCCTGGAAAAGAATCAATTATTTCTGTTCACATCCCTCAAGATCTCTGATTTGCTTTGATGTCACCTTCAGTTTGCTTTTATGTCATAATGTCTCAGTACACAAGAATTTCAAGAAAACTCTAGTTTTATCCAGGATACTAATTAAGGATGGATGAACCACCATGAAAATATAACATTGAGGCTGAAACACAGCTATAAAACCATAGGATCGTTTGGATTAGAAGGGACCTCCAGTGGGTTATACAATCTATTATTCTGCACTATGAAAGCATTGATTTAATTATCCTCAAATCAGCTCTGGTAGATGGGTATCCTCAGTGAAGGTGATTTCATAACCTCTCTTGGCAGCTTGTTTCTCCTTGGCAGCCTGCTCTGTTCCTGCCTGCTTATATAGTTATGAAGATTTCCCTAATATTTAACCTACATTTTCCTCGCTAATGCTTGATTCCATTACTTCCTGATCTTCCCCATTGACTAATGAGACTGTCTAATATCTATTTATACACAACCCTGTTTCCCCACAGTCCTTTTTCCCTGCAGACTGAACATGCCCAGGTCTCTCTGATGATTTAATTGGGATTGGTCCTGCTTTGAGCAGGGGGTTGGACTAGATGACCTCCTGAGGTCCCTTCCAACCCTGATATTCTATGATTCTTCATCCTTCCTTATAGATTTTATTTCCCAACATTTTCCTTAATTTTATGGCTCCCCTTGAAACTCTCTCCAATTTGCCTGTCTTTTTAAAAACTGAATGCAGGACCCCAGCTGAGCTGTCTCTGGTGGCATAATTATATTTTTAACATGATGTTCCTATTACTCCTGCCCTGTATAGCATTTGCCTTTTTTCTAACAGTCATATTGACTCGAGTCTAATTTATTAGTCATGGTAATCCTCAGTTCTTTTCCGTGATACTACTGGCTAGCTGTTTAGCCCGTTTTATAACTGAGCATTTGAATAGGTTTAGAACAGTTTGGCTAAATACCTGTTTGGAAAAACCTTCTCCTAATTCAAGGATATTTGCCGCCAACAAAGCCTTTATCATTGTTGATATATTGCAAAATCAGTGGTGAGGTTTACCTACCTCTGCTGGACCAGCTGTGGACTTCAGTGCAAAGGTCTCTGGTGCTTTCCCATATTCTGAAATGTCTCTATGCTGGAAACCCCTGGAAAATGTGAGATACTAATACATAACAGTGCTGACTTCAGAACAGCTAACTGTTACGCTATGATGGAAATATCAGAAAAGGTAAGGAGAACTGCTGGTGATTGTAATAGGAAGGAGTTGAGTGTGGGAGATAGAGGAAAAAACATAGAAGGAACGGGGGGAAATGTAAGCCATAGCAACCAGTTGGAGAACTCATATTGGAACCATGGCTGAGGAAGGAGTTTTAAAAATAACCCTGAAAGTGTTGCTGGCTGAGAGGATGATTTCTTTTGAATGTTGATATAGTTTCATGGTATTCTATACAAGACAACTATATTGATTGATTTGACTGGATAACATCAGTTACAGTAGCTTGGTCATACTAATAGCAGAAAGTAATGGATAATTGTAATTAATGCCACTAGAGTTTTCGTTTGTCCTCCCTGTAATGGACTTTCCCTTCATCACTGGTAACAGGAAGTTTGTCTGTCTCATTTCTATAGGGGAGTGAAGCCACCTAATCCAGGTATGAATATGCTGTTCTTTGGAAAGAACATTTTTCCCTTCTAGAATTCTTCCATGTAATTTCTGATACCTGATTCCTGTGATATTGATTAAGATGACATGCTGACCCATAGATGACCAGAAAATGTCAGTTTCCAAGGTCTGTCAGTCTCATCCTGATGAAGGGAATCTGATTCATTTATTTTAAAATAATGAATTGGAATCTCATGTATTTGTCATTTCTACAGATTATTTTTAATCTGTCCCAAGAATCTTACTGTTTGGTCGTCATAATTTCAGTTCATTTTATAGGGGTACCATCAATTAACAGGGCTGTCATGCTCGTACTAAAACAAATCTTTTATTTTGTTTAGAAAGCAAATGTCCGTGCTTCAATTGTATATTTATGTGGATCCTCTGTTCTCCAGATGCTGTTCTGCGATAAGATACTGTACAACTTTACAGTATCATACACTATCCGTGGCAGCATGCAGAAGATCACATGATGGTCATTTTAATATCCATGACTCACAGTCCACAGGACTAGGAGTCTAGCCAGATGGGATTTGTTCTAAGTGGTGTGAAATGACAAACAGTGCATGAGATACAGCTCAGATACCAAACACAGTGGTCAAACATTTATAAAAACATGGCTCTGTGCCCTCTCCAGTGAAAATAACAAATCATGAAAAAGCCTTCAAATAGACTCATCCAACAGCTCAAGAATATAGGTTTTTTAAAACTTTAGAAAAACTCAGACACCAAGGCTAAGAATATGGTACACCTAGGGCCTTATCAGTGTCTTGAATACTTTTAGCATTGACTCTTCCTTGACTGATTTTGTTATTTTCTTCATTTTCTTTCCTTTAATTTTTAAATTAGACTTTTGAGTTTGAGACTGGTGCTTTTTCTCCTGTCTGATTTTTATTTTTTCAACTGAAATTTATTTGCTGTCGCTGATATTCAACTGTGAGGTTACATAGTTGTGGAGCACAAAAGTGTTTAGATGTTACTCTGGGATTCAGTCAGTCCCAAAGAAGAGCTATATAAAGTTCATCGTCTTCTCTGTGGTCCCAGGGAAGCTGGGCTGCGGATTATGGACAAATGGCAAAGATTAAGGCATAAAGAAAAACCTTACCATCTTCAAAGAGACTGTGTGATTCTAGAACCACACGTACCTTCCTGTGTTATCACAGGGGATGAGAATGGAAACGGTCTGTTTCATTGCTCACAAAGTGCTGGCAGAGCTACGATAAAGCGGACATGGGGGGGAAATGCTGAAGATTCCTTTTCCTAAACTGTAGTTGTTCCTTTCATAGGAACTGTTTTAGTTTTTCATTTTCCAAGAAGAAAAGTCTCATGGAAGGGCAATACTTTTATACTAATGACTAGATGGTTTACAGATGCATTTTCTCCTTGGGCTGGGATTCTTAGAATGGGGTTGCACTGTAAGGTCTGTCACTGATAGATGGTGAAATTCACCCCTGGGCAGAGAGTCAGCACAAGCTCTGCCCTTTCTTTAAGTCCTACTTAACCCTAGACTTAAATGGAGCTTCAGTGATAGGGAGCTTTCTGCCCACATGTGAATTTCACTAAGAGCGAAGAATGTGGGGTCTATAGCTAGATATGTGTATCTAGCAAAATATACATATATCTGGTTATGTACGATGTAAGATACATGTATCTAGCTATATCAGAACTAGATATGTATCTTTTACTCTTGAACCAAAATGATTGCTTCCTGCTCTGGGTCAACATTTCATTCTCCAGTACTTTACTTGACTACCGAGGTCAATTGTCACTCGTTTAGCAATGTTGGAGTATTTTCTCACAGCTGTTGGAATTTAGTCCTCTTAGACTCACAAACTTATGGTCAGAAAGGACCATCGTAATCACCTAGTCTGACCTCGGGCACATTGCAGGTTACAGAACCTCACCCATCCACTTCTGAAATAAACACCTAACCTCTGGCTGAGTTACTGAAGTCCTCAAATCATGGTTTAAAGATTTCAAGTTACAGAGAATTCACATTTTTCACTAGTTTAAACCTGAAAGTGTCCCATGCTCCATGCTGCAGAGGAAGGTGACCCCTCCCCCCGGGGGTCTCTGCTAATCTCTCCTGGGGGAAAATTCCTTCCCAACCCCAAATAAAGTGATTAGTTAGATCCTGAGCATGTGGGCAAGACCCACTAGCCAGTCACCTAGGAAAGAATTGTCTGTAGTAACTCAGAGCCCTCCACATCTAGTCTCCCATCTCTGGCCATTGGGGGTTTTTACTACTGGAAGTCGCTGAAGGGCCACATGCCATCATAGGCAGTCCCATCAGACCATCTCCTCCATAGACTTATCAAGCTCAGTCTTGAAGCCAGTTAGGTTTTTTTGTTGCCCCTGCTCCCCTTGGAAGGCTGTTCCAGAACTTCACTCCTATAATGGTTAGAAATGTTCATCCAATTTCAAACCTTACGTTGTTGATGGCCAGTTTATATCCATTTGTTCTTGTGTCCACATTGGTGCTTAACTTAAATAACTCCTCTCCCTCCCTGGTATTTATCCCTCTGATGTATTTATCAAGAGCAATCATATCTCCCCTTAACCTTTGTTTGGTTATGCTAAACAAGCCAAGCTCTTTGAATCTCCTCTCATAAGGTAGGTTTTCCATTCCTCAGATCATCCTAGTAGCCCTTCTCTGCACCTGTTCCAGTTTGAATTAATCTTTCTTAAACATGGGAGACCAGAGTTGCACACAGTATTCCAGATGAGGTCTCACCGGTGCCTTGACACTTCCCTGTCTCTACTGGAAATACTTTGCCTGATGCATCCTAGGACGGCATTAGCCTTTTTCACAGCCACATCACATTAATGGCTCATAGTCATCCTGTGATCAACCAATACATCCAGGTCTTTCTCCTCCTCTGTCGCTTCCAACTGTTAAGTCCCAAGCTTATAGCAAAAATTCTTGTTTAGTCCCTAAATGCATGACTTTGCACTATTAAATTTCATCCCATTTCTATTACTCAAGTTTACAAGGTTGTCCAGATCTTCTTGTATGGTATTCTGGTCCTCCTTCATATTGAAAGTACCTCCCAACTTTGTGTCATCCGCAAATTTTATTAGCACGCTCTCACTTTTTGTGTCAAGGTCAGTAATTAAACTGTTAAATATGATTGGTCCCAAGACCAATCCCTGAGGGACTCCACTAGTAACCTCCCTCCAGTCTGACAGTTCACCTTTCAGTATGACCTGTTGTAGTGTCCCCTTTAACCAGTTCCTTATCCACCTTTCAATTCTCACATTAATCCCCATCTTCTCCAATTAAATTAATAATTTCCCATGTGAAACATTATTAAATGCCTTCCTGAAATCCAGGTAGATTAGATCTACTGCATTTCCTTTGTCTAAAAAATCAGTTATCTTCTCAAAGAAGGAGATCAGGTTGGTGTGGCACGATCTACCTTTGGTAAAACCATGTTGTATTTTATCCCAATTACCGTTCACCTCTATGTCATTAACTACTTTCGCTTTCCAAATTTCGTCCCAGACCTTGCATACAATTGAGGTCAAACTAACAGGCCTGCAGTTTCCTGGATCACTTCCCCCCTTTCTTAAAAATAGGAACTATATTCGCAATTCTCCAATCATAGGGTATGACCCTGAGTTCAGAGTCATTAAAAATCCTTGTTAATGGACTTGCAATTTCATGTGCCAGTTCCTTTAATATTCTTGGATGGAGATTATCACCCACCCACCCCTATTTAGTCCCATTAGGATGTTTGAGTTTGACTTCTGTCAAGGTTCCTCCCCCACTCTGAACTCTAGGGTACAGATGTGGGGACCTGCATGAAAACCTCCTAAGCTTACTTTTAACCAGCTTAGGTTAAAACTTCCCCAAGGTACAAATTAATTTTTATCCTTTGACCCTGGATTTCCACTGCCACCACCAAACTTTAACTGGGTTTACTGGGAAACATAGTTTGGACACGTCTTTCCCCCCAAAATCCTCCCAACCCTTACACCCCACTTCCTGGGGAAGGTTTGGTAAAAATCCTTACCAATTTGCATAAGTGACCACAGACCCAAACCCTTGGATCTGAGAACAATGAAAAAGCATTCAGTTTTCTTACAAGAAGACTTTTAATAGAAGTAAAGTAATCACCTCTGTAAAATCAGGATGGTAGATACCTTACAGGGTAATTAGATTCAAAACATAGAGAATCCCTCTAGGCAAAACCTTAAGTTACAAAAAAGGTACACAGACAGGAATAGTCATTCTATTCAGCACAGTTCTTTTCTCAGCCATTTAAAGAAATCATAATCTAACACATACCTAGCTAGATTACTTACTAAAAGTTCTAAGACTCCATTCCTGTTCTATCCCCGGCAAAAGCAGCGTACAGACGGACACAGACCCTTTGTTTCTCTCCCTCCTCCCAGCTTTTGAAAGTATCTTGTCTCCTCATTGGTCATTTTGGTCAGGTGCCAGCGAGGTTACCTTTAGCTTCTTAACCCTTTACAGGTGAGAGGATTTTTCTTCTGGCCAGGAGGGATTTTAAAGGGGTTTACCCTTCCCTTTATATTTATGACAACTTCCATCCGCATTGTTTACAGAAATGATAAAACTTTTTCGATAGTTCCTGTCCTATGAGGTTTCAATAAGAAGTTCAAACTCTGTGTTTGTGTAAAAATTGCTTTTAAATCATTGGTTTACAAGTGAGAAGTGTTTTGGATTCACTTGTATAAAATATGTAATTGTATTTTTACATGTTTTATGTATGGGTTTAATATATCAAGAGGATTGTTTTGTTTATCTGAAATTCTCTTGTCCTTTATTTGGTAATGACCCCTCACCCCAAAGCAGAGATCTGAAAAGAAGAAGAGAATGTCAGAGTGTTGTCTCAAACTATATGCAACATTTTAAAACTGCTTTTCAAAGCACTCGGACTTCCGTATTTTAAAAAAAAATTCCTCTAGGGGTTGCTCCTTATTTTTGTTTTACCCTTGGTTTTTATGTATGAGTCAAGGTATGCTGGAAGGGTTGGATAAAAAGGAAACTTGCAGCCTCAAGTCTTTTGAAACTACTGTTGCAGCTTTCTGTCTTGTGAGGGATATGTCCAATTATATTTATTTATCCCTTTTTGCATCCAGGATTTTGCTTTGTCTTTTTTACCAGTTGGAGAAAGATTTCTTTGCTTCAAAGCTTTCTGCAGACTGTAGAGCAGGGGTATCAAAACCGGGCCACAGAATAGTTTCATCTGGCCCATGGATTTCTCATGAATTATTGGGCTTGTCTACATGATCCCGGAGTACTTACTACAGAGTGTGATTTGTAGAATGCACCAGTGTGTTGTGCTCAACTTCCCCATGTAGACCCTCCTAATGTGCATTGATGTAGTCCTGTTTTGAAGAGGACTACATCAATGCACACTAAGGAACATTTAGTGCACATCAGCAGGATCCACATGGGGGACTTAGAGTGCAACACACTGATGCACTTCAAAAATCACATCCCCCATTGTTCAGACTCCAGCATAGCAATCCAGCAAAACCTTGCTTACAGGTATAGAACCCCTTGGTCACATTTAAGAGGTGCTGGAGAGGCATAAGTCTGGTGGAAGCTGGCAGGTGTCCGGGCAAGAGGAAATGGCACTGAAGAGCATTAGCCCCCAGGCTAAAGAGTAGATATTACAGCCTGGTAAGTCAAAGAAAAGAAAACTTCAAATAACTGAAATGGTGAATGCCAATTGCAGCTGGTAGACTGGCAGATTCCTCTTTTAAATAAAAATTTAAAAATACAAAAAAGAAAAGAGGGGGGGCCCTTCCCTTCCTCTGTTTCTTTATTCAGCTTCTGCCAAGTGGTCGTCATGTCTTTACCCAAGAAGAGAAAGGTAGATCAAGAGTGTTGGACACGTCAAGAGAAATGGAGAATTCTGATTTCTTTGTGGACATGAATGGAGAGCCCTCGTGCTTGATTTGTAAGGAACAGGTGCCTGTGCTAAGAGAACACAACAGTCGATGACACTATGAAGCAAACCATGACAAGAACTATGGTAAGTACACAGGAAAGTTAAGTGAAGATAAATACTTTGTATTAGCACAGTCGTTGAGAAGGCAGCAATTAGTGTTTACTAATGCTTGTCATGAAAGTGATGCTGCTAAAGCGAGCTAAGTGATTGCCCATGAAATAGTTGTCTCATCAAAACCATTTTCTGAGGGAGCATTTTTGAGGAACTGCATGCCATAAACTGCAGAAATGGTGGGTCCAGATAAGCAGTAAGCTTTGTAAATATCTGCCTCTCAGACACGATTGCTGAGAGAATCAGTGATTTAACTGAGAATTTGAATGGTCAACTTTGGGACAACCCTGTGCTATTTTTTCAGTTGCAGTTGAGGACAGCACAGTTGTAAGTGACGTCTCTCAGCTAAGAGTGTTCATTTGTGGAGTTGATGGGAACAGAGTGTGTAGCAGAGGAGCTTGTAGCATTGGTGACCATGCCAGCAAATGACTTTTTCGGCAGCTGGGTGGAAGCGCTGAACAAATTGGATGTGGACTGGACAAGAGCTGTGACTCGGCTGCAGATTAGGCACCCTCAATGGAGATCAAGAAAGCTGGAGTTGTGACAAAATTGAAGGCCAAATTGCAAACTATCAACCATAGCCAGCAGTTTAGCAATTTTCACTGCATAGTTTCATTGCATTTTACATCAAGAAGCTCTCTGTAGTAAAACTCTGGAAATGAATCATGTGATGGATGTGCTTCTTTAAACTGTAAACCTTATTTAAACTAGAGGTCTAAACCACTGGCAGTTCTGCTGACTGTTGGAAGAACGAGACAGTCGTGGACCACCGCATCGCACCAAAGCTCGGTGGCTAAGTCAGGGAGCTGCGTTGAAGTGGTTTTTGAATTGTATGGTGAGATCCAACTTATCATGGATCAGAAAGAGGAAGATGCTCCTGAATTGCAAAACAATGAATGGCTTCAAGACCTTACTTTCATAGTACATATTTCAGAGCATCTGAACTTGCTCAACACAAGAATGCAGGGTGCAACGAAGTAGTGACAAAATACTATGACAACATTTGAACCTTTGAAATTAAGCGTTAGCTGTCGGAGAAACAATTTTCCTAGTGTAATTTGGCAATTTTCCCTCCCTGAAGTCACTACATGACTCTGTGTGATGATACCACAGAAAGGTACTTGGGCAAAATTGCTGAACTGAGAAAGAAAGAAATTTCAGGGATGATTCTATGACTTCAGGAACCAAGTTTGCAATTTTTAGCACACTATTTTGTCAGTATGCATGATATATCGGAGCTTCAAATGAAACGTATTGAACTGCAGTGTGACACTCTGTTGAAAGTCGAGGTTTCCAATATTGTTGTTTCCAAGTTTTATCAATATCTGGGATCAAATGATGCCAAAAGGAAGTATTTTGCATCAAGAATTCTTTCCATGTTTGGAAGCATGTAACGTGTGAACAAATATTATCCATCATAAATATCAACAAATCTAAACTAAGTTCTCAACTAAGTGACACATACCTAAACTCAATACTAAAGATAGCTGAGTCATTTGCTCCAAATGCTGAAGCACTGGTTCAAACTAAGACATGCCAGGTATTGGGGAGCAGCAGTAGCACTGAAATCTAAATTAAATGCGAGTGATCACCAAGATAGTTTATCTATTTCTATTTTAATAACTTTTGCTGAATGTTGCCCACTCCAAGTGGCAGAGTATCGGATCAGGCCTGCCATATGAAATGAGATTGACTCCCCTAATGTAGAGTGTCTGATAGACTTCAGCTGTGATACAGGAAATGCTTGTCCAAATGGAGGTTTTGGCTTTCTTTATAACAGGGAATGTGATCCCTTCTTGATTTGTCTTATAAATGATGAACGCCACACTGAGGGGATCAAGGTTATTATAGATGTAACTGGTACTGCTGTTGCAATAGTTAAGTTTGCACTGCCACTTATATTTTCAGTCACTTTTCACTTAGCAAGGGAGAAAAAAACCCTACATACCAATAAAACGCCCTATGGACATGTTTGAAGCTGGAAGGAATTTTTCTCTGAAAGTCTGGGGAAAATGTATATAATTATTTTTCTGTTAGACCTGTGGGTCCGAGGAATTTGTTGGTAGATTTTCTTTTCCAAATATCCAAGCTCACCTTTTCAGCAATGAATTTTCCTCTTCTCTGTAGCTGTTGGAGGAAGGATGGGGAGAAATCCTGGCTTCATTGAAATCAGTGGCAAAACTCCCATTGACTTCAGACGGACCAGGATTTTACCTCGGCTCTGTAATTCATAAGAACAACGTTTGGCTCCCCTTTCTGGAAAACCCCACAGCTTAGACTGCTTCTAAAGCTGAAATATATTCCAATAATTTTTATTGGCTGCATTAACAGTATATAAAATGTTACATTCTCTTTTCCTTAGAGATCCATTTACAGAGCAGAACAAGCTGCAAGGTCAAATGTAACTTTAAATATATGTCAGTTAAGGCAGGGGTCAGACAGCGAGCCTGAATACTTGAGGAAAAACTACTGAGGAACAATTTTCTCTTTCATATCCTGGCTTCCCATTTGCAATCATCGGATTGTTACAGCAGTGAAACCTCAGTATCTTAACTGCACCAAAAGAAGTTTGATTTCATTAGAGATTCTGAGACACCACAATATGTGGTGCCCTCCTGCCAACAGAGACTGCTGCCAAGGCTCTTTGTTGTGCCTGCCGAATGTAGGGTGACCAGATCACAACAGTAAAATATCAGGACACATTGGGGTACCATCAGCACCACCCACAATCCATTCCTGGTCCTCCCAGGCTCTGCCCCAACTCTGTCCAGGTCCCCCCCCCCCTTCCCTCACCCCCACCACACCCTTCCTCATCCCCTGGCCCGCCGCTGGCTTGCTGCGTTCCTCCTCAGTCCCCACCCACTGCTCGCCTTTTCACCCCCCACTCCCGCTCGCCACTTGCCTTTTCACCCCCACCTGCGACTCACCCCTACGGTGCCGACTTCCCCTTTGCCTGGTGGGTGCTCACCTGCTTCCCCCCGCCTCTTTCCACTCCCTTCCCCCAAGTCCCCGCCTCTTCTCCGCCTCCTCCCCTGAGTGCGCCACGTCCCCACTCCTCCCCCTCCCTCCAAGGAAAGTCCTAAATGCCGCCAAACAGTGGTTAGGTGTTGGGAAGTGCTGGGAGGGAGGGGGAAGAGAAGGGATGTGGCGTGCGGGAGGAGGGGGGAGAAGGAGGCGAGGAGGGTGGAGCTTGGCTGCTGGTGGGTGTGGAGCCTCCTAATTTTTCCCCGTGGGTGCTCCAGCTCCAGAGAACCCACAGAGTCGGCGCCTCCCTCCCGCTAACCTCCTTACCTGAATATCAGGACAAATGGCGTCCCGATCGTACATTGATCAGGACGCGGGACAAAGGGTTAAATATCGGGACAGTCTCGATTTTTATCAGGACATCTAGTCACCCTAGCCGAATGTCTGTGTAGATGGCCAGGTAGCCATCTGACATATTTCTTTGTATGATGAAAAACCTTTTCAGCCCATACAGTAGACACTGACTAGGGCTTTTGTGCAATAGGTGATTTTGGAGAGTTAAAGTCTTGGTAGATGGTAGGCTTCTTTAATACAATATTTTTTTCAGCAAGGATAATATCAGTTTTTTTCCAGTTGAAGTTTTTCTGGGTTGTTGGTAGCAGGTAATACTAACAGCATCTCCTAATTGCTTTGTTCTGATAAGCGTGGTTTTAATTGCCCTGTGGACATCAAGCATATGCCACTGGGTTTGTCCTAGGTGTACTGAGTTAATTCTCCCAACATTCTGCACCATCTCCTATGTGCTGCGATGGGTGGCTTAGTAAGAGCATTCAGCACCAACATGAGTCAGCTTGGGGCTGTCTTATGGCTCTTTTTATTTTTGAGCAGTTATAAGTGAGGGTGAGATGAAGCCAGAAAGGTTTGTTCCATCCAATAATGCATGGAATTGCCGAGGCACATTTGCAAGCCCTGCCTGAAATTTGGCTGACGTGGGCTTGATTAGCTTTAGTTGGGCATGCTGAGCTAAATTTATTCTAAACCCTGGAATACTGAGTTAGTAGACCTCTAAGGAGTGTTTCAATCACTTTCTCAAAAGAGCTTTCCCTTCTTAGTTGTCTCTGTTCAACATTCAGGTGATCGGACAGTTTTCCTGCTTCTGGAAGGACGAGGATGTTTGAGGTAGTGAATGCTACCAGATGTGTGCAGATAAATAAATGGATGGGAGTATAATTTCAACAGCTTGATTAACCAGGGCTGCAGGAGCCAGAACAGATTCAGTAATATTCCTGATGCATTCTCTTGTCTTACTTGTCTTAGAGTTCTGGATATCAGCAGAAAAAGAAGGAAAGCTATATAGAAGACTAATTTCCCAGGTTGGAACAGTGCATTCCTAGCTTTCCCCCCTAAATTTCTATATCTGGAGAAGAAAATGTGAATCTTGGTATTTTGTTGGTTGTAAAACAAATTCCACGTTGGTATTTCAGATGTCTGCAACAAGCAGTGGAACATGGACTGATAAGAATTTCCGTTCTACAGGAGTCACAGATTGCCTTCTCAGACTTTCTACCTCCTCGTTGCATTGGCTTTTGATGCTTAGGGCCTGAAGCAAGGCTAGTGTTTACTCTGTTCGCCTGATTAGCAATATTGCCTCTGTTTGCAGGCATGATGATCTTGTGTTCCTCCTTTCCCCTCCTAACGTGTTGGTAAGTCACATGCTGTTTCAAGGCCAGGAGCACTAACTGAATGGCAAGTTCAGCCAGTGTATACTTTCATTTGTCTATTTATGGATCCACTTACTCTGGACAACATGATATGAGAGTTAACCTCCCAAGCCACATAAGATGGTATCTCTAGTGGCCATCTCTTGCTCTGGTTTGCTGATTGGATGTCAATATTTGAAGCTCATGTCTCAAGAGAAACATATCTGGCAGTGTTGCTGGAGTCACCTGACTGGAGATAGCAACTGTAGAAATTTTTGGAGAGGACACACAAAGCCTTGCTAAAGTCAGCAGGTCTGTCCAGGATATCAGCATTCTATGAAGGCTCAATTTTGAATGATGAGATGCTGTGGATATGAACCTGCCTGTTCACTTCCCTGATTGAGTTATCTCTCTTCTCTTGTGCAATTTGGTGTTGGTGTTGGATAGTGTGGAATGTGCTAATCCCCTTCTTCTGGAAATTTACTAGAAAGTTTTGGGATGAAGAAATTGAACTGTTAAATTTGGTATCTTGTTCCATCTTGAAGGGGCTCCAACCAAGACATCACCCAGAAATAAATATATAGAAATGCATCCCTTTCTATCTCAGAGTTGCACTCATGAACTCTCTGTATATACTTGGTAACAAGGCTAGGCCAAATAGTAGGGACTTCCACTGGCAAGTTTCTGGCCATAAGTGAACCCGAGGATCAGTATCTGGGCAGGGTTGATCAGCATGTGCAGGGTTGAATGAATTTCCTGAAGTCAGGAAATCTGCACAATTTGTATATTTCAAGATTTTCATTGTGAATTTTCATTTCCTTTCTGATTTATTAAGATTCTTCAGGTTAAGGATGATGCTAATTACAAATAAATAAATACACAATTTCTCCCTGAAGAATTTGGGAACTAGAGGTAGGCAAGTTCTGACTCTGAGCTTCATTTGATAACCCCAATAGCTGTTTGTGGCACTTGCTATCATGGGACGTGGGTCTAATAGCAAGGCCAGGAATCTGATACAGGAATGAAAGGGAAGAGAAATGAAGGACCAGAATAGACATCTAGATTGCAACCTGAAAAGGTAGGGCAGGGACAACAGAAGTACCCACACAACTGGACACTTGACACTTGACAACCAGAAAAAAGGGGCAAACTGATTTTTTTTAAATTTTTTTTTGCAAAATGGTACAAAGGAATTCAGACTACTTCACAGCTGGGTTTAGGCCATGTGTAACAAGTTTCAGCTTGGACCTCGTTTTAGAGCCAATTCTAAACCTAGAAAAATAGGAGTATACAATGGGAGTGCAAACAAAACCATAAGTACAGCACTGTGAAGGATGAGGCTATAATTACTAACCATTTGGGGGTGGGGTGGGGAGAGAAACAAGCAAACTGCTTAAGCAGAACCCTTTTTGTGAGGGAAAAGAAAGTGGTAGATATAAAACTCCCCCTTCTCTCTTTGTCCTCCAAGATGATTTATGAACTCTCTGCTATTCTGTCCTAGTCTTTTAAGTTAAAGAATCCAGTTAGCTTTTCATAATGGCAGAAGTAATTAAAAAGGTGATCAACTTCAGTGGAACATAAAACACAGAAAAGGTCTGCCTCTTTAATGATATCCCCTACATACTTTACTGGCGGGGATTCTGCTAATCTAATACCTGTTAATTTTCTTTCTAATTAGGGCTATAGCTCACCAGAGGCTGTTTTATATTCACTTTATATACAGTTAAAGGACTCAATCCTGGGTCAGGGAAAGAATCTGATCATGTGGAAAGAAATTTTGGGGAGGGGAAAGGGAGAATGGAAAAGCTTATATTATTCCCTTGATCACTGCTCAGAACTCCTGTTGCCATCAAAAGATGCACACAAGTCATATTACTGTCCATGAGAGTTGCATGTATAGGACTAGGGCTCAATGTGGCCATAAATATATAAAAATTCAGGGCAGCTCCAGATTACTAAAACGACACCCGATATCCAAACCCCTTTGAAAAATGGGGTTCTGTAAAATAGGGTTCCCAGTCTGCTTGAGCTAGTGGATTTGGAAACAGCTGGTCTCCTTGTCTCCCGAACATAGAGAACAGTAAAGACAATGCTATCCAGCTTTGGGAAGGCCATCTCTCTGTCAAGGCGTCAGACTGTACATCTGCAGCCTTTTTAAAGCCAACTGGTCAGCACAGCTAGTTAGAATTCTCTTTCCTGCAATGCAGGCTTGGGAGGCCATAAATGTGGGGAACATAACTTCATTTCGGTTATGTAGGATTTCAGTTAACCAGAGTGCTATAAATCAGGGCTGGACAGCATAATTGTATTCCAGTTATTGTGTGCCCAACTTTTATTCAATTAGCATGGCTTGCACTCTTGCCTAAAAATAGCCACATTCCATACATTGACACCGAATCACTGAAACTATAGTTGGAAAAGCCAGTTAGGCCATTTACTCACTCCCCCTGTCAGCACAAGATGCACCCGCTCCCTGTTTTGTCGAGTTTAATTTGATATTCCAGGTAGTGAGGCTTCTACCACTTCCTTTGGAAGACTATTCCACATCCTAAGAAGTCACACTATACTGGAGCTCTCTGTCCACTGCAAGACTTGAGGAGGAAAACTTCAAGGCTCCCCTTGCAGATTGTTTCTTTGGGAGAGTGGGGTCTGCACCCCCACAAAACTGGCTTCACGGTCCAGCCTGACAACAAGGAGGTTGTGTGTGAATCCCAAGGAGTCCAGGACCATCTATGAGGAAACTCTGTGCCTCCACATCATCTCTATGCCCCCTGCAACTTGGGGCTATATGAACATTTTCTTGTTATCTCCACAGGGTCAGTGGAAGGATGATACATGTGTGTCCCCCCACCCAATGCCCATCTCCTACCACATCATGATCCATGTAGAGGACCTTGTGAGGTCTGGGGGATGCTGTGGAGATATCTGATTCCCGTCTGCAACTGAGGGGTAGATATGCATGTGGAAGGCCCTTTCCTTGCATGGACGTATGTGGGATGCATGATTCCCCTCTATTTCCTAACACGCAGAATTTTTTCTTGATTGATATTCAGCTCAAAATTCTCTGAACTGTGTCTGGTTATTCCTAGATATAAACCACTTGTGTCACCATGAATATTTATAGAGGTCTCAAAATATCTTCCATAACCCTGCCACTATTTTAATATATTTTCAGAAAAAACCCAAACAAACAACCCCCACCAGCTGGCCTTCCTGTTTTGTCATATATGCAAAAAGTTGTACCCTAATTCTTTCCTCTGTCACTTATGTAGTAATAGTGGGAAGACTATAAGTAAAATTAAATATTATTTTCACTTTGCTGTGTTTCTTTTTGTATGCTTTTTGGTTGCCCTGTCCTTAGTTACATCATTTAAAAACAGACACATCAATTTTGAGTTCTAAGGAAAAATGGGCTCCTAAGGTATGGCTGTGAATGCTTAGTAGTAGTAATTTATCTTGAAGTTACAATGAAACTTGCAACAAGCATTGGTTAGAGGTAGAGGAAGGAAATAAGACTGAATGTTTTGTACATCTGTTTGTTCTTCAGTTTCTTCATCTGTAAACGGGCGGTTTTAAAAGCTACACAGAGGGCTTGTGAGGATTAATTCCTGAATGTCTATAAAGCACTCTGATCTTGGCATTACAAAGAAGTGCAAAGTAGTAGTTTTTTTTATAGCCTCTCAAAAAATGCCAAAGCAAATCACCCTACTGTAAAAACTTTTGTGTAGAATCACCTTCTTTCTGTAAAAAATAATCACTGAAGGATTATCTTGTCTTTGAGACAAGGCGGGTGAGGTAGTATCTTTTAATGGACCAACTTCTGTTGGTGAGAGAGACAAGCTTCGAGTTGCACAGAGCTCTTCTTCAGGTCAGGAAAAATCTCGTGTGACATTTTTCAATACAGTTGTACATCTTTTCCTTTTCTCTTAAAATTCTCCCAAGTAATTTCAATACAAAAATGTCATCGTGGGAGCACAGATGAGGAGGTTTGAAACCAACAAAAGGTAGGAAATTCAAAGGTAATGTTCTGTGCTCCTGCACATAGACTGTACACTCTGAAAATGTTCCATCATGGTAATACTTTGCACTGGATTTTAGAAATGATCGTTTTAAGCACCTTGATTGATGCTGAATTTAATTTTTCTTTTACTCCCCTTTAAGAACTTGGCCCAGATTCTCAAAGTATTTAGGTGCTTAACTGACATTGATTTCAATGAATGTTAGGTGCTTAAATACCTTTGAGAATCTGGGCCTGGCTCTATGTTGGCTTTTTTGGGGTGTGAAAAAGGTAAATGAAGTATTGTGACCTGGCTCCTCTCTCAGGTGTGGTAGAAACTCATTTGCTCTAGAACAATTCTGTTTTTCAAATTCTCAAGGGCAAAACTATAGTCCGGTGAGAGGTAGATTCATGGGGACTTCCTAAGCTTATGCAATATTAGCTATTGTTTACACGGCTGGATCTGATCAGGCCTCTGGCTATTCCACTTAGTTAATGCACTTCCTGGTCAAGCCAAAGTTTCTTGGCAATTTTTAACCTTTCCTAACATGTGTTAGACTCCTAGGAAAACTGAAGGATAAGTCCTAGCAGTAAGGACTAGACTGTGCCTAGGATTACCAACTTTCTAATTCCAGAAAAACAAACACCCTTGCCTTGCCCCTCCCCTTCCCTGAAGCCCTGCCCCCACTCACTCCATCCACCCTTCCTCTGTGGCTCACTCTTCCCCATCCTCGCTCATTTTCACTGCAAGGCCCAAACAGGCACCAGGAGAAGGCAGGAGCTGCAACAGTTTGAATGTGGGAGATGCACACACTTGCCTACACAGAGACTTTTTCATATACTTTCTCAGGGCCCTATGGGGAAGGTGCCACAGAAGTCCCTCAGGCCACAGGGCCCCGAGAGGGGCAGTCTCGTGTTAGGGCCGACCTTAGGGAAAATGGCACGCTGGGCAAACTTGCATTTTGGTGCCCCTGACCCCAGTGGTCATGGTGCACCCGCATCCCCATGGGCTCCCCACCCTCCCTTCACCCTGCACTGTGCCCTTTTCACCCCAATCCCTGCATTCCCCTCCTGTGCCCCTAATCCCTGCACCCCCTTCACTCCTACCCCTGCACCTCCCTCCTGTGCCCCTAATCCCTGCACTGTGCCCTCTTCACCCCAACCCCTACAGTGCCCCTAACCTCTGTCCCCCCTCCTGCACCAACATGGGAAAACTGACCTGGATGCAGTGAGGGAGCAGCTGGCATTGCTGCTCACTCCCCCCGGGTGGCTGCTCCTGTGCCCCACCCCCACGCACTCCTAGGGGGCTGTGAGAGGGGAATCGAGGAGTGAGGTCAGGGTTCCCTGCATCCAGGTCACTTTCCCTGCCTGGGCTGGGTAAGGAGAGGGCAGAGAGCAGCAGCTCCTGTTGCTCACCTCACAGCACAGCCCAGGCAGAGAAGTGACCTGGATGCAGGGAGCCCTGGTGTGTGTGTTGTGGGGACTATGTGAGGGAGTGTGTGCGTTGAAGGGAGTGTGTGCGTGCCTGAGTGTATGAGCCGTATTGTCTCTTTAATAAAGGACGCTGGGTCAGGCAGCTGAAGGCCTGTTCAGACACAAGCATCTCCCAGCAGCACACGCAGATTTCCCCCATCCCGTCATCCCAGCTCAGTGAAGACAGGGTACACGGGCAGGGGGATACCCCACCATCAGCCTCCCCTCCCCCCGCACAGCAGACAGGAGGATGCTCCCAGCCCGGAGCGGCCAGGGCCTTTGGGGAGAAACAGGGTGTGTAGGTGGGAACAGGAGCAGCCGCGGCTGCACACGACAGTGGAGCGGGGGGGGAGGAGGGGCACCCCTGCACTGGAGAAGTCACCTGGCTTGCTGTCCTCTGCGGCTCGAGTCTATCCCCCCCACGCTCACAGGGCTGGTCCTGGTCTCCTTCTCCTCTGCCCTCCAGCAGCCCCATTCCCAGCACTTGGAGATGGGGATACGGGCCGTGGGTCGCTGCAGGGGCACGCATCGCAGCTCGAGCCCAGCCACAGGAGGAGTGTGAGGAGGAGAAGCGGGCTGGCCAGGCAGCAGTGGGAGAGGCGCACACCATGATCCCTCAACAGCCGTGCTGAGCGCTCGCAAGTCCTGCTAGTTCATCCCCTGCCCTGCCCTGGCCCAGCCAATGGGAGCTGGGGTGGGGCATAGGGGCAGCATGTGGAGCCCCCAGGCCACCCCAAGCATAAGCCGTACATGCCAGCTGCTTCTTGGGAGCCGTGCCACCTGGCGGCTAGCAGCAAGCCTGCCAGCCCCGCTGGGCATCGCTGCCAACTGGACATTCAATGGCCCAGTCAGCAGTGCTGACCGGAGCCACGAGGATCCCTTTTCGACCGGGTGTTTCGATTGAAAACCAGACACCAGGTCACCTTAACTGTGCCGTTAAGGCAGTCTGAGTAATAGGGTAGAACTGCACTGTCCAGAGGGAGCTCTGTGAGGCCTCATGCCTTAGAGGTGCACTGTCTCCCAGGGAGGATAGCTTCTGCACTGCCCCTTTAAGAGGGATAGTGTGTGCTCTCCTCAAAAGCTAGCATGTTCTGCTGGCTGGTGCAGGGATGGGGCAGAAGGGTGCAAGCCCTTCCTTCTCCCTGCCCTCTTGCAGATTCTAGCACCCACAGGAGTACTAGCCCATATCAGTCCTTGTATTCAAGGGAGTAAAAGAGCTGCATCTGTGACCAGTCTGCAAGTGGACCAAAAGAGGAAAAAGTTCCTTATCCCCCCTCCCACCTGTGCACACCCGCACAGAGGTCAGCCACAGTCTGGTCCTGAACACACAGACTATAGAGTATGGTGCTGATCATAAATTACTCAGTTACAGGGTAGCCCAGTTAATGGAACTGCAAATCCCACATGTGTAGACTTTTAAAAATAAAGCCACTGTAATCATCTTCCAGGTTAGAAAGTTCTTTACAAGTGAGCTCTTGGTTAGGTTTGAAGGCTCATTTGTGCCACCTGTTACAAGGTGTGGTGGGGAGAAAGGCCAGGTAAAACTTCCCTAAACACGTGAAGTGGTGATGGGTGAAGCAGTGCCTCTGTGGCATGGTTAACCTCTCCCCTTAAGAATGTGAATATCCCTCTGCAAGAGAATTGTGAGTCCCAGAGCTTTGGGTTGAGGGTGTTTGCAGGTAGGAGGGAGGTAGAATTGGGCATAGCTGCTTTCTGTTTGTTTACTGTGTAGATTTCTGTGCAAAATCCATGAAGCGGTCTTTGATTGCCTCAGCAATAACTTCATTTGATGTCTGCACTCTCTCAGAGAGGCATGGGACTGGAGTCTATAGAAGCCTGGCTACAAAAGGAATGGAGCTGCAAGTGGGAAGGTGACCCCAGTGACTTGTGCGCAAGGGATTCCCTTCTGTGAGGCCATGTGGTTCTTCATGGCCTTCCTAGTGGACCACCTGAATCTGATGATTATACCCTTACCTCTCTGTTCAAACCCAAATGCTCCCTATGCTCTGTGAATTCTTCCTAGCAGCATTTGGACTGCCTGTTTTACTGAGCAGGGGAGAGTAGCTTACAGCCCTATGTTTTCATGTGATACCTGTTGTTTGCAGCTGAGGGCTGGTTTCTTTTTCTGGATGGGGAAAAGGTGACAGACTACCTCAAGCAGGGTTTACTTGTTCCTTGGACTGTGTCAGGGCTAGCAGCCTTCAGTGACCAATGAAGTATGAATAAATTGTTCTCCTGCCTAGCTGGATGCATTTCACACATCTAATCAATATACATACTAGGTACAAGGCTGGCTTTGTTGAGGATATTTTGCCTGGAACTCCCTGATCCCAGGAATCCAATTCCTTTGGTTTTCCATTGCCAAATACTATTGGAGATTCTTTGATCTGTCATGTACCTGTGCAGTCAAACGCTCTGTTATATTAAGTCCAGATCACTTGCTTTTTGTTTGAGGTGGACAGAATTCCAGTACCTTATACTTAATTAGATAAACTAAGGCAGTTAGATACGTAGCTGGATTGGCTGCATAGGCTCTTTTGCCATAATTATTAATTTTTACACAAGGTTTAATGTCTGGGGAGGAAAAAATAACTCCTCCAACAAAATCCGAACAGTAAGAGACCAATGTTTGGGGTGGGACTTTCCCAAGCTTATTTCTATTGGTGATTTAGGCAGTAGTTATGTGTATCCTATGTCGTATCAATATTTTCTGTTTCCTTTAATAGAAATAATATTGTCATATCTAACTTTTACTATAAATGAATTGTCCTTTGTTTCCCATTTTCCTATTTTTGTAACTGTGAAAACCTGAGAGTTGCCCACATCAGAACCTGACAAGTTAGCCCTTTGTTGCCTTGGGATGTACAGTACAATGCATGTCCAAACCTGTGTGTTATCTTCAAACAACATATCATCACACAAAGTGCTCTTATAACCCCCTGTGTATAATTAAATAATTTGTAAATGTACTTCTGATGGGTGTCCACAAGATGTAGGGAGTAGTTTTCCATTTAACAGCTAATGGTGACTGTCTGGTTATACTTTTAGAGTTAAGACAACACTAAAACCTATGTTTATCTGGAGGCTCAATATCTTAGAGGCAAGACCAAAAATTGCCAGCTTTGTAGGCTGGTACAAAGGGGCTGACAGAAATGTTCTTTTATTATCATTTGTTGAATCCTAGATTACTCTAAAACGCCACTGAATTTGCTTTAATTGTGATCTATTTACTTTTTTCTCCTGTTAATTCCAAGAGAAATGGTTTAACTGGTGCATAATTTGATTATAAACTTTTTGACAAAAATAGCAGCATTAGTATTTGGAACACATTTTTCCCCTGAGACCTTAAAACTGCTCCAAACATATAAACATCTCCTGCTGAACCCTTTCTGATCTTAAAGATCTTGAACGTTCTACAAACGCTAGAGACAGTGAGAATATTCTAGGAGAATGCCTCTTTTTGGTTACACTGAAGAGTGCTTTTAGCCTGATTCTCTGGTTTTATTTATATAATATATATATATCCTTAACAAAATCTAAGAATGGTTGAATGGAGGATATTTCATGTCAATTAAAAGATGTTTTTTTGAGGTGAATTTGGTCAGCACTTAAAATTCCACCTTAAATTCTCAAAAGATGGCACTTGCTTCAGGTTCTGAAGATGGGAATATGATCTGCTAAAAATCAGACAAGTGAGCAGAAACAAAATATGACTTTTTGCCCCAGGGGTAATGGAGATGGAGATGAATGCTGACAGGCACACACATGACAAGACCAAGGCAGAGCAAGAACGGGTGACTCACAAATCGTAGTGGCACGTTCTCTCCAAGGGCCTCGGTGTGCAGTAATGCCTGAAAGATCGCAGCCAGGATCACATGATGCACACAGTGGTTGGCTGACTGTTGAGCCATATAATAAAACTCCAACAAATTAAGTATAAAACAGCCTCTGGTGAGCTATAGCCCTAATTAGAAAGAAAATTAACAGGTATTAGATTAGCAGAATCCCCGCCAGTAAAGTATGTAGGGGATATCATTAAAGAGGCAGACCTTTTCTGTGTTTTATGTTCCACTGAAGTTGATCACCTTTTAATTACTTCTGCCATTATGAAAAGCTAACTGGATTCTTTAACTTAAAAGACTAGGACAGAATAGCAGAGAGTTCATAAATCATCTTGGAGGACAAAGAGAGAAGGGGGAGTTTTATATCTACCACTTTCTTTTCCCTCACAAAAAGGGTTCTGCTTAAGCGGTTTGCTTGTTTTTCCCACTGGATGGTCAGTAATTATAGCCTCATCCTTCACAGCGCTGTAGTTATGGGGGGTGGGGGGAGTTGTGCTTCCATTATATGCTCCTATTTTTCTAGATTTAGAACTTGGCCATAAAATGAATGCTAGGCTGAAACTCATCACACACAGTTTCAGCCTAGCTGTGAAAATGAGGTTTTTTTAATCTTTGTTTATCTTTTGCAAATTAAAGAAAACCAGTCTGTCCCTTTGTATCATTGATAGGCAAAAGTGACATTTTTCTGATTGTCAAGTGTCCAGTAGTGTGGGTGCTTCTGTTGTCCCTGCCCTTCTTTTCCAGTTTGCCACCTAGTCCTGCATTCTGATCCTCCACTTCTCATCCCAGTCTGTCTTTCCTCCTCCTTCTGCCCCTTTCGTTTTGCTTGTTTTGCTGCTTCCCTCCCTTTCGGTTTCTCAGTGACCGCCATTTTGCCCATGTAATTGGCCCCACTGCTCCCTGCTTGTTGTACTATTGTATACCACAGTCCCACCAGCTCACCAGTGGAGAATCCTGAACCTGTAGACATTGTATGCTCTGTAAAGAGAGGAGTGTCACTCCTTCACATCTTCATAGGTCCTGAGACTCAGGACTCCTCTCCTGTTCAGTGTAGGAAGCGAGTCCCCGATGTTGAACGAGTGGGGGGTGATAACTGTGGCTCATGTTTGAGTGCGTCAGCCACTGTTAACCTCACATCCCTGAAACCAGAGGTGCATGTCAGAAAAAATAGAATTGCATGCCAGAGATTCACTATATTAATGTCTATCGTTGACCAACTCTCCAATTTTGACATCTGTGCCTCCAATCAGACCACTTGGGCTATGTCCCCGTCAGCTCAGAGAAGGTGAAAAGGGCTCAGTGTTGGTCAGTACTTGACTGAGAGACTTCTGAGGAAAGCCCAGGTGTGAAGGGAAGTAATGGTACTGTTTCAGTACTTAATGCCCTTCCTTCTGAGGGCTAATGCCCTAGCGGGTGACTAGGAGGCACCGTGCTGAGGCACCACACATGTTCTGTGCACTCTTCTGTAGTATCCTGCCTGGTCAGAATGAAACGTTTGTCCCCTGTAGCTTCTACACACAGATGCAGACACCAGTGCTCAACACAAGGGTCCATTTGTTGTCCTTAAAGCTCTCATGGCATTTTTGCAAGAGTAGGGGTGTGTGTCTTGGGCATCTGTGTCTTGCCCTTGAATATATTTAGTCTGTTTGTGAACTGTGGACCAGGTTGAAAAGTCCTGGATTTTGAGCACACCAAAGTTAACAGTGTTCAGATCAGGGGCTGTGGTTTGAATGGAAGCACGGACAAATCTGTAACTACAGCTCTGTATATATAGAAATGTCATTTGTGTAATTCAGATCTATTCTATATAGGTTCTTATACCTTCTTATACCTATATCCAGATCTAGGTTCAGATTTGGATTCCCCAGAAGTCAAATGGTGCTGAGCTCCAGGCTGCTAGTTTGGGATCACCTCTAAAAATTTAATTAAACCTTCCAGTTTGGACAATTCATTCTATTGACTTAAAGTCCCCCTGCAGTTTCAGATGAATAAAGTATTCTTCATTATTTAGTGTTCTTAAGTGTGAGCTATGCTGCTAGCTGATATGTCCCTCCCCAGATGTGGCTACAGCTCAATGGTGATTGAAGTTATTCATGTCTAGAGAGGGACACTTTCTGGCAAATACTTCTCAGTGATGCCAACTTCAGACCCCAAATCCAGCAGCGGAAGCAGAGGTAAGGTGGCTGAGGCTATTCTGGCTGACTACATAACTCATAGTTAATTATGGAGGGCTGCTCTAGGCTAGGGTATAGGGGTCTGGGATGTCAGTGAACCAGGAAGTCCCAATGTTCCTGGCCACATGTTTGTGCACAGGCACCCCGTGAACTGACAAGAGCCATTATGCATGGCTAACGAGTAGATTAATTGTGGATCTGACAAGAGGTGACTATGTGTGGGGCTGCTGCTGTCCATGACATAGGTGAACATTAATGCAGCTGCTGCAGTATAGCTAAGTGTCGATTTTGGCAGTATTTGCAAGTTGTTTAAGGATATATGCTATAGTTTACAAAGCATTTTGAGATAAAAAGTGTTGTATAAGTATATTCTATGATTTAGGACTCTAGAGTGTGACCAGTTTAAGAGTAAACTTTTATATGAATTCACTGTGGATGTACCTAGATATGGATCAACTACACCCATGTTTAAGTAGGGGGTGTACATGCAACACCTCACTTTTCCCCACAACCTCCATCTCTCTTTTTCTGCATGTCCTTCCTGCATAAGAGAATGTATGTAAAATTATACTGTTTGCGGCGCTGCCTGTTAGTCCTGTCCGATCCTGAGAATTTGTCTGAGAATCCCTTGCTATATATGCTCTCTTATGTCCTGATGAGGCTACTCTATTAGAAGTCTCAGAAGTCAGAGGCTAAGTCAGCATTAGCCATTAACTTCTGTAGACCTGAAATCAAATGCTAGATTAGGTCACACATATAGAATGAGTTTGGTATTATCAGTGGTAGTAGTGTTTGTACATATCGCAACACCCCCGGTACACTCTTTGTCACAATTCAGTACAGCTGATAATTTTCTGATCAACAGAAGCTCAGAAAAGCAAAGGAATTGCTAGGTCAGACTGCATGCGAGAGTGAGTGTGTAGCTCGGTGGTCACCTGCTCCCTGGTCTGGAAAGGGTTACAGCCAGCCCTGGGAGAGGGCTGGAGCTGTGGGCTAAAAGCTAGGTTGACTGGGGAAGAAGCCACATCTGGGCCATGCCCCACTCAGACCTCAGCTGGCCCTGATAAAAGGGCTATGAGCTAGGAGCTAGACACACTCTCTCTAGCTTCAGAGGGAGAAGGACCTAGCTGTCTGGGAGTTGAGGGTGCAGGCAACCGGAAAGGTGAGAGGAGCTCCTGCCTGGCAACTCCCCAGGCTGCAGGCCTTGTCAAAGGCCAAACCAGGTACTGGGGTTGCAGAGGCTGCAGCCCAGAGGGTAGGTAAAAGCAGCAGGTCCAAACCCTGCTTTGCCAATGATGAATGGCTTGTACACTGCAGTCTGCCTCACTATAGAGTGTATGTGTGTGAGAAAGATGTTTGCACAGAGCTCCCTCTTTCTGAGGGAAACAATATAGAAGGGTTTGAAGAAGGAAAGTCAAAGAGACAACTCCACGCATTTGCTTGTTCTTTTAGTGTATTTAAAATACTTGTAGTTGATATATAGCGGCAGATCCACTGCTACTTTGCTGACTGACATTGGGGATGGGAGGCAGGAGTGTAGCTGCTATTCCACTCCTAATGGACTCTTGCAGAAGAAGCAAAGTGGTAACATTTTATTGCTGTAACCTAGGGGTGGCCAACCTGTGGCTCCGGAGCCATATGCGGCTCCTTACCTGGGCACTAATTCCAGGGCTGGACTATAGATGCTAACTTTCCAGTGTGCTGGGGGGTGCTCAGTGCTCAACCCCCTGCTCTGCCCCAAGCCCTGCCCCCACTCCATGCCCTTGCTCCTCCCCCCATAGCCTCCTGTGCACGTGAAACAGCTGATTGCAGTAGGCCGGGGGAGTAGGCACTGGGGGGCTGACGGCAGGTGGGAGGCGCTGGGGAGCGGATGGGGGGGCTGCTGACATATTAGTGTGGCTCTTTGGCAATGTACATTGGTAAATTCTGGCTCCTTTTCAGGCTCAGGTTGGCTACTCCTGGTGTAACCCTTCTGCCAGGTGGCTAATGGCTGCAAAAAGGGCCAGGGATTCAATATATGCAGGATCCCTCTTGACAAATAACTAAAGTAGCTCAAGCCCCCACCCAGAAAACTAAACACCCCCTCCCTGGGTGCCCCTAAGAGGCAGAACTTCCCCATTTGTAAGCACTCTCAGACCCTGTACAAACAAGGAAACCTTCATCAGGGGAAAGCAAACACAATCACAAACTTGGGAAAACACAGCAACAGAACGTATATGCAAAAAAAGAGTAAATACCTTCCCGCCCCACATGGTCCAATAACTTTGGCAATAGTCTATCTAACATCCTTCCCACCCACTGAATTCCCACAGGTGATAGTTTCTTGTCTGCACCACCTCACCTATCCACCAAACACCCACTCATGATTTTGGTGAGTGAGTAGCAGCAGGTTTATCTCCAATCCCTGTGGAGCTGCTTGCCCAGTCCCATGGGGAGGCGCCATTTCTGAACCCAGTTTAATGATTCAGCCTCATTGAGGTTCTGGGAGGTGGTGGCCTCACCGGAGTCCACTCGGCTGCGCTGCTATCCCCTGTATCATGCCTTGCCCCAGAGTCCTCTGGGAAAGCTCTCTCAGCAAAGTTCTCCGTGTGACTCATCTCTTTGTGGAGTCCTCTGGGACATCTCTGACAATGAAGTCCTCAGGTTACATTGCCCCGTGCAGCAAACTCCTCACAGGTCGTGACCCTTGAGCAGAGGCCTAGCTGCTTGGAAATGAGCTCTTCACGACAAGGGAAGAGTTCTATCCCCTCTCTAAGCCCAATTGCCCCCTCCCCCACATTCATGTATAGTTAAGGTGATTCCCCAAGTGTCATTAGGGAAATTGTGGGTATGCAAAATGAAGCTTTCAATGTCAGCACTTTTCATCAGTAGAGAGAACAGTAAGCAGCTTCCCCTCTGGAGCCAGAGAGCTCACACTGTATGTGTGTTTTCCTTTCCTATACTATTGGAATGTATTGTATCATTACACAGAAATGGAGGCACGTTGAATCCATCATTCCAATGCACACTCGTTTTGTCATTCATTACGAGTCCTTGTCTGTTTCTTGGGGGCTGGTCATTTGTTGCACCAGTGGATTTGCACCCTTTAAGAAAATACATGGAATGAAGCTGGATGAGCTCCACAAAATGGGCCTGATCCAAAGCTCATTGAAGTCAATGGAAAGAGTCCATGGACATCAGTGGGTTTGGATCAGACCCCAAGTGTTTTCCCGACACAAGTCACATTCCTTTTATTTTAGTGAGCAAGGAGGCAAAGGCTTAAGTCTCTTCAGTTATTGGTGTAGTGCTGGCTGTGTTTTTCCTCTCTCCAGGGTCAAATGAATTAGAACTGATACTGGTTTGATTTGCCGGGTGATTGGCAAATGCATGTTTTTTTCCCCAAGTCTGTCATGCATTGAAGGCTATCGCTGGTGGTGTTGGTATTAATGTGGCTCTTTTGCTTTCATTCCATGTGCTCTTTGGCATTTCTTGCCTGTTTCCATGTGAAATTTTTCCATTCTGTGGCTCCAGTATATGAGGATGTAGAGCCTTAGGATGCAGCAGAGTTGCAAAGATGTAATGCTAGCTGTCAAGCATAGCTGAAGGCAGACTGTCCATATATATTTTTAGAGTGATCTTCTAGAGCAGCAGCAGGTATCTGCTCTACTGTGCTTTGGCCATCTAAGAAATATAGCACTCTTGGATCACCATGAAACCATGCAGTATATTGACTGCAAGGTTGACTTCATTTACTATCATTGAAGTTATGTGCATCCCTTTCAGAGAGATTCCACCAAGAGCTAGTTTTAATTTCCTCTGTTGTATGCACCTTGGTCCACTCAAGGCTTGTCGAGTATGGATACTGGCCCAGATATCATGGGTGCAGTGAATACCACCGCTAGTAGCTTCACTGAGAAGCTGAACACCTTCCTTTCAGGCACACACATACATGTTAACTACCACTGCGTTGGAAAATATGGCTCTTACAGGGATGGTAAACTGTATTTCGGATGCAAAATGTACAGCTGTTCCCTAACCCCAGTGTTCCCCGCTACAGAGAATGACTGCACATCCATGCCATCTGCTCCCTGATCAGCTACATTATCCATTGTTATCTGCAAAGGACACTTATTTCATCCTTATGTGGAATGAATGCAGAATTCATGGCACTGATATTGCGGCCACTGCTCATTTGGATATGCTCCTTCTCTGCCAGTCAGTGGCAATGAGGAAAGGATAGAAAACAGAAGTGCAGGGCATAGATAGATATGACATAAGTGCTGTCGCTAAAGGATATTGTTGATTTAAGTGTACTGTTTTTGAGTGGGGTACCAGCTTCAGATTAGAAATGCACACAGACACAATTCTGTAGAGTGGCATCCTCATCCCCAAATTGTTAATGGGGATCATCATTAAGGCTACGATTGAGTCACGAGTATTTTTAGAAGAAGTCATGGACAGGTAATGGGCAATAAACAAAAATTCATGGAGCTGTGACCTGTCCATGATTTGTACTATATACCCCTGACTAAATCTTATCTCAGGGTGTGGGGGGACCGCTGCTCTGGGGAGTGAATGGGGGCCATTGCTCTGGGGAGTGCAGGGGGGTGCTGCTCTGGGCGGGGGGGGGGGGGCGGGGGCCAGTGGCACCAACTGCCAGGGGTCGCCGGGCTGCAGCTGCTTCCGATGCCCCGGAACCGCTGCTCAGGCGGTCCCCAGGGCCAGCTGCCTGGGGCCGCCCAAGCAGTGGCTGGTCTGGCTGGCCCTGGGGCCACTCCAGCAGAGCCAGTATCACTGGCTGCAGGAGCCGCTCCAGCAGCGGCCGGTGTGGCCATCCCCAGGGATGCCTGAACTGCTTCAGTGGCCCTGGAGTCAGCCACACCGGCCGATGCAGAAGTCACAGAGGTAGAGGAAAGCCACGGAATCCATGACTTCCACAACCTCTGACAGACACAGACCCTACTCATCATACAATAGGGATATTTTTAGTGGTTCACTCTAGGGAGCTGTTCTTGCCCCAATGCTATTCAATATCTTTAGCAATGATCTGGAAGAAAATATAAAATCACTGCTGGAAAATTTTGCAGATGACACAAAGACTGGTGGGACACAGTTGATTATACAGAGCAATCTGACTCTCTTGGGAAGCTGCGTTAGGCTCATTCAAACAAAATGAATGTTCATACATCTGGGAACAGTGTGTCACACTTATCAAATGGGGGACAGTGTCCTGGAAAGCAATGTCTCTGAAAAGGATTTAGGGGCCATGGTGGATAAATAGCTGAACATAAGCTCCCTCTATAATATATTGGCTAAGACGGTTAGTGTGGTCCTCGGATGTATAAACAGGAATTTTGAGCAGCAGGAGAGAGGTGGAATTGCCCTGTATAAGGCATTGGTGAGACCATTACTGGAATATTTGGTCAAGTTCTAGTGTCCACACTTCAAAAAGGATGTTTAAAATTTGGAAAAGCTTCAGGAAAGTATCTGGGAAACCTTCCTTAGTGTGAGGGACTTAAGAAGCTCAAATCTACTTAGCTTATCAAAGAGCAGGTTAAGAGATGACTTGATCACAGTCCATAAGTATGTACATGGGGAGATAATTTCTGATAGAGAACTCTTTTTAATGTAGAAGACAAAGGCATAATAAGTTTAAATTGCTGGAAATTGAAGCTAGGCAAATTCAAGTTAGAAATAAAGTGTAGACTTTTAAGTGAGGGACACTGGAACAATTTACCTAGGGCATAAGCTGATTCTGTCACTTGAAGTCTTTAAATCAAACCAGGATATCTTTCTAAAACATAAGCTCTGCTCAACCAGAAGTTCTGTAGTTGATGGATGCGGGAATCAGTGGGTGAAATTCTAAGGTCTTGGGTTAGGCGGAAGGCCAGACTAGATGCCCCTAATGGTCATTCCTCACCTTAAAACCTGAATTTATGCAATACAATCAAGGTGGCAGTTATTGGATGTCCCAGGTAGCATGACTGACATGCAGCTGACAGGATTGCATGGTATGTTCCAGCAGCAGACTGCAACTGCACATATCTCCACCAGAGCTACACGTCAGCTTTGGCAGAACAGCTGCAATTTTCCCCTGTCTGCTCTTGCGCTTGCATCTGCATTACAGTCACCTCTGCTAGCACTGCTGGGTCTTTGTTCTGACGCTTCTGCACAGCAGCAGCGGTAGAAGCAGTAACCAATGCTAATTGTGGGCAAAAACCAGGGGTTTTGCTTTGGGATTCCTGCCGTATGTCAATAAGTACAATTTTTTTTTTCACTCTTGCCATCTCATATGTGACATTCAGTAGTAATGGCCTTTTCTTCTTTCAGGGAATCTTTCCATGCCTCTAGGGCTGCCAGTGAAACACAACTGAAAACCACATCTGGCATGCGCGTCGTCAAGAGCCACAAAAACATTCTAACTCGTTGCATAACAAAAGTGTTTATTGCAATCAGCGGATGAGCTATTTGCACAGAAAAATATCTGGAAAAAAGTATCTGATGAATAATGCTTGAGCACCTATAAAGTTGGTAAATAAGGAAGACCTGTCCATTTAAATAATTTGTTTGCCAGTTCACTGGTGGGGGGGCGAGGAATGGTTGGATAACGCAGCTATTAATGTTATTCAACTGGCTCCAGTAAATATATTCAGTTCCAAACTAAAAATGTCCCATTTCCCCTACCAGTGGCTAGACTCCAACTTCTGCAGCCAGAGTGACCCTGGAGGGGATGGTGAGGGGCTGAGCTGCAGCCAGACGCCCCAGGAAGAATTGTGACTCACTCAACCAGAATTCTTCCTGGAGTCAGCTGGAGAGCACACTCTGGGGCGGTAGCTCTGCATCAGTTGTTCTCTCCTGGTCAGCGCAGAGGAGTGAAGGAAAAGGAGGAGTAGGGCCATGGTCCCATCCTCTCCCCACCCCCTTTTTAGGCAGCTAACATTAATGTGGGGGAGGGTGTCCTAGCTGGAGACAGGGCCTGTGCTCCTGGTTATGTGGCTGGCCGTTGTGCATGGATGCCATGGTGTGTGAAATTTTCTTCAGTCTGGCCCTTGAGTTTGTCCATTGCTACCCGTGATCAGATCTCCAAGTCCTCCCTCTGGCTACAAAATCATGTCCTTGCTATCTCCTGATCCACATGCTCCACTATCAAATAGCAAGCTGCCCTGACTTTTTTTTTTTTTTTTTTATTCTCTTACCAAGCACTGTGCTTTACTCTCACCTAGTCAGGTTCCTCCTAACAGAGAAATTTCACCTACTGTTGGTTATATTCACAGCATAAATGATTAGCCACAATTTGCTCAGCTGTCCTACCAGGAAACAAAAAGAAGGTATGCGGGTCCAGTGAAAACAGTGTCAAAGGTGATGTAAATTAGAATTACTTTTACTCCTTAATGGGGATTTCATTTTCAGACTCTGTCAGAGAGCAGTAAACTCAAAGTGTAGTGAAACAATGGAAACCCTACTGCCCCTCAGGCCAAGAAGAAATAATCAGAGCACAGAACTTAACTAGGATACTTTACAGGAGAGGAGGAATTAATATTAAATGTTAAAGCTCTTGTGTGTGCAGATAGATGCCTAGTGGGATTTTCAAAAGTGCCTAAATGAGTTAGGTGACAACGTTCCATAGACTTCAATCATCCATCTGTATCTTTAAGTGCCTAAATACCTTTGAAAACTTTGCAGGATGACTTCATTATATTGCTGAGACAAGGTGGGTGAGAGAATCTTTTATTGGACCAACTTGTGTTGGTGAGAGAGACAAGCTTTTGAGCTTAAACAGACATGGGCGGCTCGAAATGGAGGCTGGGGGAGGCTAAGCCTACCCAAACCTCATGCCGGGGGGAGACAGTGGCCGATTACTGCACAGGCCCCGGCCTATTTGGAGCGCCTGGAAAAATCACCCCCGCCCTGGGGCTGGGGCTGGAGGAGCTCTGCCCCATGCTGGGGCCCTGGAGCTGTGGCGGGGGCACAGAGCAAGCAGAGGGTGGGGCCAAGGGTGCTGGAACAACTTTTAAAGTGGGGGTGCTGACAACCATTGAACCAAACTGTAAATCCTATATATAATGGAAAGCAGTTGAAACCAGGGGGTGTGGCAGCACCCCTACTTCCAGCACCTATGAGCGGGGCCTTGGGGGAAAGAGGTAGTGGGGGCAGAATGGGGGTGAGGCCATGGGCAGGCTCACAGGAGGAAAAGGGGTGGGGCCTCCACCGGAAGGGGTGGGGCAGGGAGCTAGCCTTCCCAAGAGGAAGCTTCACGTGCCACCCACATACACGGAGCTCTTCTTCAGGTCTGGGACATTATCAGTCTGTCTTTGTCAGATACCAAGGGCAAAGGGCACTATTCAGTAGTCGGGTCTGCACAGGTCTCTCTGAAAATTGCCTTAAGTGTGGTAAGCTGTGGTGAAGTGCTTATGTGAAGGTCTTTGAGATTCTTTCACTTCAAAATATGCTTGAAGTGGAGGGGACCAAATTCAGATCTGGTGTAAGCCAGATGCAACTCTGCTAAAATCAGAGGAGTTGAACCTGCTATGAGAGCTCTACCCTTTTGTGTGGGCTCTGCAAGATTATTAGGAATAATAAAAGAGGGATCTGGATTCTACAGCTTCATGTGCCTCACCAGCAAAATTGTTTAAGTTCCAACAGTAGAGTCAGTCAGGCCAGGTCTACTTCCTTTGCACAGTCACAGTCACATTACAAGCAACACACACAGAAAACAGCAGTGCAGAGCAAACGTAATGCATGGAACAGGAGGATTTTGTATTGCCTTTAATTGAAAGATGAGTCTGTGGGAAAGCATATGTTCACATGTAATAAATTGATATACATAGTAGGGCATTTGTTTTTCTAGCATTTCTTTTTAAAATATAGGGCAAATAATCCAAGACTAAGGGCCTGTTTGTCAATGGAAGTTTTGCCATGGAAGGACGATGAGACCCAGAGTTATTTCAATATTTTAAATTAAGGGGGAGAAAAAGAAGAAGTCTGAAGATAAAGATTATATTTCAAACATCACAAACACACTAGGTTGGAGGGAACAAAGATTATTCATCACTTTATAAACCTCTAACAGCAAAACAGATTTAACTTTGTATCATCTCTGCTTTTTCGCTTGCTTTTAAAAACGAATTATCTATAAACTATATCAACAGCCACAGTGGTATAGATAGGACACAGGTAGTAGAAAATAGTGATATGCAAATCATAGGTGTACAGACACTGACTGCAATCCTGCAAACACTTGTGCAGATGCTTAATTTGCAGCATGTGGATAGATACACTGGTGTACATTATCTGCTGTGATCGAGCTATGCTTTGCGCATTAGTGGATCCCACCTGGGAGAGGGTCTCTGACTATGCCCCACCCAGTCCTGGCAGAAGTTAATGCAGCTCAGGAGCTGCCCCAATTGGCACACGGTCTCTGAGGACAGATTTGTAAAGGCATTTAGTGGGTAAAGATGCAGATAGGCACGTAGATGCTTTTGAAAATCCCACTAAGTTCCTATCTGCATAGGTAGATGCCTAAATACCTTTAAAAATCTGTCCCTAAGTGACTTTGCCCCAGTGGGGGATAGCTGTAGCAGAGCTCTGTCTCTGACATTCCCCTTACCACTGCCACGATGCTGCCATCTTTAAGCCAGCGGAGTTCCCCTACAGAAGGGGAATACTGCACTGGTCACCTCCAGCCAGAATATGGCCACTTCACACAGCCTGAATGCCATGGTCGCTGGAGCCAACCAGCAAATCCAGCCCACTGAGTTCAGTGACACTACTCACGTGCTTAAAGTGCACAAGTATTTGCAGGACTAGGCCTGCAGACATGAATTTGCTCAGGCTACTAAAATGCATTAATGTACAGTCACTAATTCGTAAGGCAAGTAAACTGCCATTATACAGACAGGTGTACAAACTTTTGCCACCTGCAACTTCTGTAGCTTTCATCTCGACTTTAGACTCACTCCATTGCCATTACAACATACACTGAATACTGTAAGACAACATGAAATTGATTTTGTTTTTCATGTGCCTCAAGATTCAGGCAGAAGAGGAGGGGGAATGAGCATGTAGACAAAAATTACTGGAAGAGTTTTAAAACTACTAGGATATCTGACTACCTTCTGGAATAGCATCCATTTTAATGGCAGGTATATTTGATCATGCTTTGTCCAACTGTTCCATTTTAAATGAAGCACTTGCACATTAGTTCTCCTCATTGAAATTCTTACAATTAATCATAATTATTTTGTTTGTGGAAATATGGGCCTTGCATTTTTTAAATTATTTTTTATTTAATATGATAAGAGCTGCGCTACAATGGATTTTAGCATTCATAAAGAATGGTGGTACAGTGGGTTGGTTATATGGCAAGGTATTTAAAATGATACAGAAAGATGGTAATAAAAAGTCTCCAAACTAGTAGTATGCCTAGTTCTACTCCAACTGAAGTCAGCAACCAAACTCCTTGTTGGCTTTATTATCAGCGGGTTAAGGCCCAAGGACAATGTGGCACAAACTCTTATTGATACGTTACAATTTTTTGGTAATTTTAGTTCCAAATTCTATGTATACATTTGAGAAGGGTAACTGCATCAAAAATGCAAACAAAATTGCATCAGAAACACTTTTATGTCCTAAAGCCGGGGGGGGGACACAGACGAAAAAACCCCTCCAGAACAGCTCTTTAGCATGGGAAAACAAAGACAGTTTTATTTGGATATATTTTGTCTTATGCCTCTAAAAATTTAAAGTACTTAACATTGTGTAATTGTTCCCTTGTCCCTAATTTAGTTATAAAGCAAATACAGAAATAACGATAAGAGGAAAACCCTCCGTGTTCCCAAGTTGTACAAGCAGCGTTAATTAATTCAACGTGACAAGCTGTGTGAAATACTTGCATAAGTCAATCTACTATAATTTTGTTTATAAAGCCCAAAATATAGTCTGAAAAACACAAGTATTAAATGCATTTCAATCAGTTTAATCAAATGGCGTCAATGTAAAGAAAAGGGGCGCTGTCAAGAAGTGTCAATGAAAATTTGACCCATCTTGAAGTCAATATCATTTAGTAGGGAGTGTTCTCTTGGGGGGATATACCCTCTTGAGTCTATGTTGAGGTATCAAAAAATAAAACAATATTTTTGAATTAATAATTAGGAATCTAAGAAAAATGGACTTGGGAAAGAAATTTAAAAAAACCTAAACCACAATGTATACAAAATGTACACAGAAAATTGGATCAATCTTGCATCCCTTACTCAGGCAAAACTCCTATTTACTTTAATGAGAATTTTGGCTGAATTACAGGAGCTGTTACTACCTCTGGCCCAGATTTTGGTCAGCCCTGGCACAGAGGCACAAGATGGGGAAGGCACAGGAGTGGGCCAGAATCCCCTTGGAGACGTTAGCCTATGCACTCCATAGTGCATGAAAGAGCCTGGGGAAGGGTGATGTCACGGCAGAGCTGGCGGGGCAGAATGCTAAGCTTTTTCAAAGGTGGTATGGGGTGTACCACTGTGTACTGCCACAAGACCGCAGAAGGAATTTTGGCTGAATCATCCAGGAATTGCATTAATTTGCTGCATCCTCCTCCTAATGTGTCTGGTAATGTTAATAATCAACAGTTCTTTATAGAAACTATTCCCAGAGCTGTGTTAGTGCTGCATCGTTGATACTGCTGGTGCCAAATGAAGAAGCAAACAAGAATGCGTATTCATTTTAAGGTCAGGAAAAAATCATAATACTATAAGGAGAAATTGGAGAATTGGTCTGAATTTAACAAGATGAAATTCAATGAAGACAAGTGCAACATACTAAGGAGGAAAAATCAAATGCATTACTACAAAATTGGGAATAACTCGTTAGGTGCTAGTACTTCTGAAAAAGATCAGGGAGCATAGTGGATCACAAATTAAATATGAGCCAACAACATGATGCAGGTGTGGAAAAGGCTGATACCATTTGGGGGTGTTTTAACATGAATGTTGTATGTAAGACAAGGAGTAATGGTGAGGCCTCAGCTGGAGTACTCTGTCCAGTGCTGGGCACCGCACTTTAGGAAAGATGTGGACAAATTGGAGAGAGTCCAGAGAGAGAGAAGTAAAAACGGTGATAAAAGATTTAGAAAACCTGAGGAAAGTTTAAAAAAACTGGGAATGTTTGGTCTTGAGAAAAGAAGATGGGGGGAGGGGAGAAGAGAAAGATAAGTCTTCAAATATGTTAAAGGCTGTTATAAAGAGGACTGTGATCAATTGCTCTCTGTGGCCACTGAAGTTAGGAGAAGAAGTAATGGATTTAATCTGCAGCAAGGAAAATTTAATGTAGATATTATGAAAAATGTTGTAACTATCAGGGTAGTTAAAGTCTGGAACAGGCTTCCAAGGGAGGTTGTGGAATCCCCATCATTGGAGGCTTTAAAGAACAGGTTAGACAAACACCTATTAGGGATGGTCTAGGTTTACTTCATCTTGCCTTACACAAGGGGCTGGACTTGATGACTTCTTGAGGTAACTTCTAGCCCTAAATTTCCATGATTTTATGGTATGACTCTTAGGAACCTCTAAATATGCTCCTCCCCATGTGATATTAATATAGTTGAGATCAGCACAGATTAGAAGTGGGGGTGTAGAGTAATTTACCTATCCCTCAAATTTGTACATTGGAGTGCAGTGGATGTTCCTGATTCCCGTGTTCCAGCTAAAGGAGAAACTGATTCCAATATTCCAGCTGTGGAGAAACTAAAATTAGGCCTTGTCTTTATGCAAAAAAAAAAAAAAAAAAGGAGCGTTCTTAATGTGTGTTAGCTAACCTAATTTAAAATTCTAGTGAAGACCAGGCAGTCTGCAGTTTTCGTATGAGGTATTAGGCCTAACTTATATGAAAACTACAAACTGCTATGTCTTCACTAGGATTTTATCTCAAGTTAGCTAACTTCATTTAGAAAAACACTTTTTTCATAGTGCAAACAAGGCTTTAGTGACAACCAGTGCTTGGAAACAGCCAGTACATGCCCATATGCCATAGTGGCACTTTAGTTGAAGGTACTATTTCTCCAGAATCTCAGCTTTCTTAAAAAAAAAAAAAAAAAATCAGCAAGTCTCCAGCAGTCACGATTGAGGGGAACAGAAACCCCCTCAAAACTATGAACCAATTGTAAGAAACACAGAGACCTGTCTGCAGAGATCCTGGGACGTAGCTCTGGGAGGTGTGAACTGCCCCATTTATATCAGTGGCCAGTGCTGGATTAAGGTGTAAGCTTACTAAACTACAGTTTAGGGCCTTGCAATATGAGGGGCCTCTAAAAAAGAAAAAACTGACTCAATTTCAAATTTTATCAAAATCGGTTGGTAAATGTGATATGGGAAAAAGAGTCTCTCTAAATAGAGACATTTTCATTCAAATATGACAAATATACACATCTGGCTACACAAATACCCTTACCCTTCACTAATTGTTCATTATTGACAGGCGGGAGGCCAGGGCTGAGAAGAAAAACGATAATTGCACTTGTAAAATTAGTATTTCTACGAGTAAGTCTGTTATCCGTCTCCTAAGGCAGCGTTTTGTTGGCTAGCTGCTACTGGTAAGTTACGAAGTCACGGTCAGAATTTTATTTAAATAAATAAATAATCTCACTGCTGATGAAATCCTGGAAAAATGTGAGGTCGGAGACAGCAATGCCGTGAAGCCGTCGCCAGGCTCATACTTGTATGTCAGTGTGGTCTTTCCTTGTTTGATCTGTGCATGCGTACAATTGTGTATTTTAGTGCGCACGCCGATTTTTTTGCTTCATGCGCTATCCATGCTTCATATGATTGAGTTTGCAGGTGATTGTCGTATGGACTTGGGTTGAGTGGCTCTTGAAATTTGTGTAGGCTTCCCTCCGTCAGTTTCGGGAACCTTCACAGAGTGCACTGATGAAAGGATAAATAGAGGGTTTTGAGAGAAGTGAAGGAAGATATACATAGGTATCAAAATATTCTGAGTACTTGGTGAGCAAGTTATTTCAAACTATGTGCATATATGATTTATAGGCTATTAAAGCCTATAATATTCATTATATTCGCTTGAATGTAGGCTAGTTTTTCTCACTTTCTCAATGTCTGTCTAGAGATTACCAGTCTTTTTTTTTTGTGGTATATTCTTTCTTTTTCTTTCGCACATATAGCTTGTTGTCACTCTGTGTGTCTGAGGTGTTTACTCGAGATTAATTAGTGGTCCTGGGGGAGACAGAGGCTAGAGAAGCGAACGTGAAGAGAGAGGTCCGCCTAGAAAAAAGACTGGGATTTTCTGCTCGGCGGTTTTGGAGTATGCAAGATGATATTTTATTATAGGTCATATGCTATGTAAAAATTCTTATATAGACTTATAAATCCCATATCATATGCATAATACATCATATTTTTATAGTATGGCAAAAGAAAAATCCCAACAATTCATTATTTTGTAACAAAAATTAAATAGGAATAAACATTTGTAAATATATATATAGTCTGGATAAACTTTGTATTTCCCTAACAAAATTAATCAAACTTTTTTTTTCATTTATTCATATGAAAAAAAGGATAATTTTCCTTATTCATGATATAAAACAATTATATATCCTCTGGTTTTCCTGTGAGAACATAGACAAAATAGAAATAACTTTCACAGAAATATCCTGGTAAAATATCCAGGTTTTTGGCATATATAATTTGTTATTGTATAGATATATAAAATTAAATTTTTTTACTGGTTTCAATAAAAACTTTCTGCTACTAATTTTAGTACCAATATTAGCAATTCAGCATAACCTTCTATAAAAACAACACAAATCCATTTATTGGAAAAATACAACCTGCATACAGTTTTCTGATGGTTTGCTTATTACCTGGGTGTAATTCATATCATTATAACTAACAGATGAGCTTTAAGCTTGTGGGTTATATGTCTCCTGTGTCCTCTAAGAGTCTCATTGCGTATTCAGACAAGGAATTCCACAATTTAGATGCCCCAACAGAGAAGAAGAATTTCTGAGAACTCTTCTAGTAAATTGTATTATTTACTCTATATTTTTTATTTTGTATTTTTTAAATATTGTATTTACTTCTACTTTATTTACATATGCAATTCAAAATTTGTCTAAAATTTATTTGTCATGATGTCATTGTTACAGAGAGGGTTGCTGAAAATGAAGATTATTCTATTTTTTACAACTTTGCCTTTGTATATATGCAAATAATAAGCTTTTGTGTTTATATATAAATCGTCCTTTCTGTGAAAATAAGAAATTCTTTTTTTTTAATGGTATGGGGCCCCCTTACGCTTGACTTAGTTTAGGGCCTCAGAATGTCATAATTTGGCCCTGTCCATGGGATGTTATTTAGGTACCCAGTGATTATGATTTTAAGCGTCGACATTAACTATTTCCAGCCTCATGTGACCGGGGGGAGGGGAAAGGGGGGGGCGGGGTGTCACAGATTTGCCCAATTTACTGTGAGTGATGTCTCATTTTGGTAATTCAAGTGGGTGGTGGTTGGGAGGTACCACGATTTTATTATTTTTCTCCTTCAGGAAGGAGCCATGCCCAGAGCCTAAAAGAGTCATGGGCCCCACTGAGGGAAAGTCAAATTTAGGAGGCTAGTGGCCAAAATGGCAAGTAACTCATATTTTGAATACCTGTACAATCTACTGTGAGCAGCATTTCATTTGGGAACTCATCTGGGCAAAACTTATTTTGTGGGTGAAGCTTGGAAGAGTACAAATGCCTTTTTTCCCCACAGTCTGATTCCTCGTATCAGTGCACCTCTTGAAGTGCACCTGACATGGATAGTCACCCCAAAACTTCAAATTTTATTTCTGAATCTCATAGGACTGCAAAACTGTGCTTGGAGCATCAAAACAAGGTTTTCTACATGATTTCTAATGCTTCTTGCTTTAGAGATACCTGATGAGAATAATTTTTTAAAAGTTAGTTACAGTTTTACAAATCTTAAAGTTCATTTCAAGTTTGGTTCAAACTTTGAATATGCATCTGGGTCACTCTCTTATTTATTTGAACTGGTTCACCCATTCTTTTTACAGCAATCAAGCTAGTACTGTACACACCAGCCTACTCCAAATTGTTTGACTTTGATATTTACAACGTTTTCATCCCGTTATTTTATTTAAACCTTCTTGTTCTTCATAAATAGATGTTGCTTGTTCCCTGGCTAAGCCATTTCACAGAGTGAAAGTGGAGTATTTTGCTTCTACAGACTTAAACCTTCTGAAGACCCTAATCAAAAACAGGTTTTTTTATTGAAAAGGAAATTAGCTAGTTTATAGTTCAAAAACAGTCATTAGCACTATCATGAGCAACTCCCTATTAATCATGTACCATTTTTTTGCAGCTATGTACAGTAACTGACCTGTCTGGATACACTATATGTGAAACAATTAAGGATCTTTTGTATTTTAAGTAATTGCCATTTCTGAGCCAGGTTGCTAAATATTGGGACATTTGGGGTACAATTTCAAGGTCATTATGTTTTTGTTCACCTCATTTCCTAGGAAACCTATTTTCAGACTTGCCTCAAGCATCCCAGATACTGTACATTAAAGTATGGCAAATTAATTTAATCCTCCCCTCTCCCATTCAGTTGTTGTGTGTGTCTTTTTCCAATGTATAATACCTTGTGAATTTTTTTTATTTTAAACTATTCCTGTTTTTAATGATGCAAACAATGGAAACACCAAATAAGCTAAAAGAGCTAACACATTTATCTCCACTTTCTGCCATCTGTTTGAAACTGCTGATGTAATTCCAATTTTAAATTACATTAGATCCTGCCTTCTGGACCCCTTTTCCTATTTACTTTTTTATTTAAGGCTTTAGAGAAAGCAATGCCTTCAGGTTGTTGATCACTTAATAAGAAACTGTATCTTTGACTACTTTCAGTCTGGACTTAAATGTGGCTTTCCTGCATGAACAGGTATAATGACAGTAATAGAACTTTTATTTCCAAAAGATAAAACTTATCCTGTGTGCAGAGTTTGATTAGATCTGTTTTCAACAATAACACCAGCAACCAGCAGATTTGTTTACACTGAAAAAGATGGCAGAGATGAAGGGTTGTGGTCTTGCATACTTTATTATCTAATGATGGAATTTCTCAGTTTTGTCTGAGTTTATGCCTCAGAATTAACTTTTATTTCTCTTATCCCCCAAAATTATTTTACCTAATGAATTAATAACTTTGTCTTTATTTTTTTTCATATAATCTTCATTTCCTTTGTTTTCTCTGGAGCCCACTGGGGTGGTTCTCCAGTTGCTGCCTTATTCCTCTCTTGTGCTTGGGAGTATTCATTCCTCTGCAACTGAAAGCAATGCCGGTCTTTTAAGGATTGTGTGTCCAGCCACTCTATAACACATAGCCTGATTTCTGTGCCATCACATTCCAATGTCAGTCTGAGGATTCAAGACTTACTGTAAGCACTGTGCAAATAGTTACATTACTTTCATCTCGCAAACTCAAATAAATACAAAAAAGCCTATTTCAATCTTATTTATTTACTGCTATTATTTGTTGCGCAATCCCACTGTGCTTACAGCTGTACTGAACTTGAAGGAAGATGAGGTCCTGACATGAGATGTTTGCAAGCTGAGAGGAGTCAAAAAATAGGACATAGTCACTGGAACTAATTAAAAGAAGCATGTCTCTATAAAAAAATAAATGAAAACGTACAAGTTAAATTGTTATATACATTCCTCCACAGAAACTTTCCACTAGCATATGATGAAAGTCAAAGTCCTCTTACTGAATACAGAATTAGTGACTTTAGACTATGTTTCTTAAAATTTCCTACTGGTTCAGTTCCATTAGTGGGAACAGTGGTGGAACACTAGCATAGAACAATCATTGTTTTCACCTGCTGTGTTGCCTAACCATACTCACCACATGTCTAGGCAACTTGGCGGTTAAAATGGCACTGGCTGCCACCTTCTCTCCTACCATTAAGACCACTGATGGAACTGAACCAGTGATAGCAATGGTGGGGATATATATATATATATATATATATATATATCATACACAAGGCCAGTGATGAAAACAGGGATCAAGGAGGCCCACTTTAAGCCTTAGCAAATCAGACAATAGAGAAATACTGTAAAAAATACAAAGACATACAAAAAAGCCTAAAAAATACAAGAAATTCAATTTTTGATCGCTTGGAAAAAATGTTTAGTACAGGGAATAGGGCTCTGTATGTCTGACAAAGTAGGACTCCTCTACAATATTTTTATTAATGATATGCATGGCAGTGACTTACTTCACTTGGTATTGCTACCCAATGGGTGCAGAAGGGTTAAAATGTTCCTGGTGTAGAGCAGGAGATAATGAGGTATTTGTGTCACAAAACTGTCTGGGGTAGTATGAATGGGTCCTTAAGGACTGGCTGAAACCAACCCATATCAATGAAATATCTGGAAGGATAATGAAAATCCCAACAACTGACACCTAACAGAGGGAAACTCTGGCCAATTGAACATGTGAACTCAATATAGTTCTGCAGGAGGAGGACAGTGGGCTGAGAGGTGTCATATCTGTGTTAAGAGCTAAGCTCAGAGAGACACAGGAAGCTGTCACCTGGGACTGTCTGGCAGACAAAGGGACAGAGAGAGGAAAGCAAGATAGTTCCTACAGCAGCATGGCTGGCGTTGGCCAGTGTGAACCATTTATTAACTTTTGCTTCTCTATGCTAACCTAAGGACTTGGCAGTGCTGTGTTCCAGTTGACTAATAAACCCTACTCTGTTCTGAAAAGGCTGCCTGGTGTCACTGCACATACTTGCTGAGGTGCATTAGACTCCAGAGGCTTTCACCATCTTTAGGGATTATCTCAGTTGGACTCGCTGGGCAGAACTCATGGGGTGAAACAGGAGTGCTGGAGCCCAGCGGCTCAGTCTCTGAGGCATTCAGGGTGTGTGGCCTACCCTTGCAGAAGAATGGGTCCCCTATGGGGTCTGACACACTGAAGGGGTATCTCCAAGGGACTGTTTGAAAGCTGGGGCATAGCACAGATCCTGGGGATCCATGACGGTGTCAACAGTGGGTTTTGTAATACTTCAGCTTTCAAGTGATGTTCGTGTTTGTGTGTGTTACATGTGCTTTTCAAAACTCTTACACGGATTTTATTATTTTGGCATTAAATACTATAAATTTTTTTAAAAATTATATCTCCCTTGTCTGTTTTCTATTTTCTTTCCTTTCCTCTGCAGCTTTTTCTTTCTATTGCATATCTTGTGGTATAATTTTTCCTCCCTCTTACTCAAGCTCTGCTCTCCTAAATCCACTTTTCCTGTAAGGTTTCATAATTGTTCCCTCTTTAACTGTCACTATCTTGTTTTCTTTTTATCCCAGCTCTGTCCAGCCCTTACCAAAGAGGAGTGATGGAACAGAACCTTGCAGCACCCCACATAAGAGAGCATTAAAGCCTGGTGAACAATTGCCCAACATCAGCCTCTGGAGCGTCTCCAAGGAACCACTCAAGCATGATTTCATCCTCTTCAATAGGATCTGTAGGTGAGTCAACAGCTTCTCATGGTCAGCAATGTCAAAGACCGAGCCAAATGGGTCAATAAAAACACTTGACATCTGTCTATTGTCAGGGAGAGGTCACTGAATGATATAAACAAATAAGTGTTTGTGCCATACCTACCGTAGGCCTAAAGTCATATTGGATGGGGAGTCATCTTGCTACACACAAAAAATATATTTCTGGCAGAAAATTTAAACTGGATGTGCTCAGGTAAAAGAGAGTACAAGTTTCAGATAAGACTGAAGCTAACGAATGTAGCAAGATATCGATAGTTCCTTGTTGTTGGAGCTGTCGTCAGTTTTTCATGCATGGAGCAAAAGTGGTAGAGAAAAGGGGGTTTATTTTCTGACTGAAAAATATAATTAACTGATGCAGACTGAGCAAGTTTAACCTAAACTAAGGATCTACACTGTACACCTGCCTAAGAGGAAAATAAGGGCTAAAGCTTCACTATTTTATGCGCCTACTCCACATGATCAGAGTTTGAATATTTGGTAAACTGCTCACAGTAGCTATAAGCTGCTATTTCTGTACGGAATTTGTATTCCATAGCAATACCAAATTAGTATATAAAATGTACTGAGTGAATGATTTGTTACAATAACTTTTTGTTGTCCAAATATAATGAATATTTCATGATTCGAATTCAAAGCCACTATAAATTTAAAATATTAAGTTTTGCTATGATGCATAAAAACCATTCATCATTACTGTTAAATACAAAGCATATTCACTCCTGGCAAGAACCATAAATACTACTAGTAGTCCCAGATAGAAAGTAGTGGTTAGGGTTAAGAAGGACTGCAGTGTAATAAATACATGAGGATTCCTCCTGCATGTTTTAAATAATGCTATCTCCCCTGAGGACAGATTTCATTTCAGTGTAATTGAGATTTGCATATCAGTCAGAAAAGCCAAAAGTCAAATGCTGTTGTTGCTCTCCCAGACCAGGGTGATATTAAAGCAAGAACCTTTTATGAAAACTTTAGCAAGCCTCGAAGTACATCGCTCACAAAGTCCAGCACTGGAGTGTTTGCAAGAAGCTCTAAAAACCTCTTGTACAACACAATCTAGTCACCTGACCTCTCAGCCCCGTTCCAGGCCTTAAAGAGGTGGAGCACTG